>NC_136479.1:2293283-4693283 GCF_902686455.1 Sciurus vulgaris
CTCAAAAAAAAAAAAAAAAAAAAAAAAAAAAAAAAAGACAGAGAGAAAGAAAGAAAGAAAGGAAGGAAAGGAAAGGAAAAAGGAAGGAGGGATGCAGGACTGACAGGCACCGCAAACTGGATAAACCTGGGAGACACCACAGACATGGAAGAAGCAGACACAAAAGGCCACACGCTGTGCGCTGAACTAGTAGGAAGGGCCAGAAGAGGCAGACCATGCAGGCAGAGGGCAGGCGGTGTTGCCACCGGCGACGGGCCCAGGGCACAGGGGGCATTGAGAGGAATGACCAAGGAGGGCAGGGGCTCCTGCTGAGAAGGAGCTGCTCTGCAGTTAGCGCCCACGGCCACACAGCTCTGTGAACGTTCAGACTCTGACCGGCATGCTTCGCCACTGCTGCTTTAAAGTCTTGGTTTGTGAACTAAATCTCAGCGTAAGGAAGTTAAGGCCTGAGACCCTTGTCAGGACGCTGTCCTGAGCCCGCCACCCGCTGGCTAGCAAAGGCTCCTGCCTGGCCCACCCAGTGTCTGAAGGGAAGGGACTGAGCCTGTGCTTCCTGCCCTCAGTGGGAGCAAGAGGAGGGAAGCCCATGAGGGGAGAGTGCTGAGCAGGTGCCCAAGGCCAGCGAGGGGCAGCTGGGCCTGGTGGCTGAATGGGATGAGGACAGTGCCCAGCCCAGCCCACTGTCCCCAGCCTTACCCATATTCTCATGGATTGCTCCCCAGCCAGTCACCCAGCAGTCAGACCGGTGCAGGAACATGAAGGTAGAAGACAGGACACAGATGGGCTGGACGTACTTGCTGTAGGTGACTGAGGAGGCCAGCCTCAGCAGGGCAATGTCATGGAGCTTCCCTTTAGCCCGCGGGTTCACAATGATGTCCTTCACTCTGTACCGGTTGCGGTAGGCCCGCAGGTTCCAGAAAGATGAGTGGAGAGTCAGCTCACCAAGCTGGACTACCCACTTGGAAGCACGAGGGGTCCTAGCAGGGGAGAAGAGAGCCATCACCAGGGCCCTGGGAAGGGGCACTGGCCACCTGAGCACACCTGGGCCCAGGTGATGCTGTGGGCTGCTACCACTTGCTCATCGTGGACACCATTAGTGTGCATGGCAAGTCCTTCTTATGGGCCCAAGGGACCCATGTAGAGACCAGGGACCCAGACAGGCCCAGCCAGACACTGGGGAGCAGGGGCAGGATTGTGGCTCCCCCTGGTGTCTTGTCCCGGCCCAGACCCTTGTGGATCTGGCCAAGAAGGACTGAGCAGGTGTGAGGCCAGTGCTGGGCCTGCGCTGGGAGTCCCGCAGCCGGCTGGGGACAGCTCCAGGGGAGGCTGGGGACCAGCACAGGCCCCTCCTCAACGCAAGCCTCCCCCTCCACCGGGAGGTGGAATAAGGTGAAGCCGTTTGGTGACAAAGAAGGGAGAACACGGCACCGATGCACGGCAGCGTTCTGGTGAAGCTGGCGGCAGCATTTGAAAGGGCTCCCTCCAGGGGCGCCTGTGTGAAGTCGTTCGTCGGCGATGAGGGGCAGCGCTGCTCGAAGCAAAGGGGAGCACGAGGCCCGGTCCAGGAGCCAGGCGCGCCCCCGCGAGGCCGGGTGGCGTCCCCGCGCGCGCGCAGACTCACCTCCGGAAGCAGTGCGCGGCCGACAGCACCCAGCGGCGGCTGAGCAGGCTCCCGCCGCACTTCTCGCCGCTGGGCACGCGCACCAGGGCCTGCCACGGCCAGCGCCCGCGCGAGGCCTCCACTCCGCCCACGATCAGAGGGCGCACCGCCCGGCGGCCGCAGGGCCCTGGCGCGCAGACAGCCGCGGTGAGCTCGCGAGCAGGCCCGCCGCGGCCCGGGCTGCCTGGCCCGCAGGGGCTCCCCGGAGCTCGCCCACCGGGCCCGCGCGATCCCGGGTCTGCCGCGGAGGAAGAGGGCACTCTCGCCCCCGCCCCGGCCCTCCCCCAGGGCCCGGCCGTTACTTGAGAGCAGCAGCGTGTTCATGGGACCTGAGGCGGAGGAGAGGGAAAGATGAGCGACCTCGGCGCGCACTGCGGGCCACCGCGCGGGAGCGCACGGCCTGGCGCGCACCTGACTCCGGGTTCTCTTCCTGCGATTCTGAGTGGGGGCGAGAAGGTGAGCGCCCCCGGACCTGCACGGCCCCACGGCCCCACATCGCCCCGTCCTGCCCGCAGCGCCCCCTGAATTCACCCTGCGCCTCGAGTCCCATGCACCTCAGCAGCGCCAGCAGCAGCAGCAGCGGCAGCCGGCAGGGCCGCTCGCCCATGGCCTCCTCTGCAGCCTGGCGCCCCCTCTGCTTCTGCCTCTCCACATCCTGCCGGCGCCCCCTGCGGGAGGCGCACAAGGCTGGCGGCCTTGACCACCGCCTTCTCCCAGGGAGCTCCCTGGGGCCAGGGGCAGCTCGGGGACCACAGTGCCTTCGGCTCCTCCATCCTGATGTGGTGCTGCGGCCAGTGAACCCCAACCACCCCCCTCTTGTCTCAGCCCCGGGGGTGCTGGCTGCCTCCTCGGATGCCCTTCCCCCGCTCACAGATTCCCCCAGGAACAAGGACATGGCCCCCAGCCAGGAGCGCCCCAGGAAAGCCCATTAGCACCCCCTGATGGGAGGCTGGTCTGCAGGCAGCTGTGTGGTGCGTCCTGCTGAAGGTGCTGGTCCTTTGCAGAGTCGGAGCTGACTGTTTGACCATGCCCAGGGCTTGAGCTGCCTGCAGGGGCCTCCAGGGACTCCACTTCCTGTGGGAGCAGGGGCAGTGCACCCCCACTGGTGAATGGAAGCCAGCGGGCATCCACACCAACACCCCTGGTCAGAGATTCCTCCGGGTGTGGGGGTGTCCCACAGAACTCAGAAGGGTCAGTGTGCTCCTGGGTGAGGACACAAGCCCCAGCTTCCAGGGTGCTCCCCAGCAGAGGCCAGTGTCAGGGCTGGTTCTCCCAGAGTGGACCTGAGATCGCTGGCCTGAAGTAGTGCCACAGGGAAGCTAGCGGCATCTGGGCGCCAGGGCTGGACTCTGAGGTGTGCTCAGGGAGGCATAAGATGCCCAGGTGGGGACCTTGGTTACTCAGTCTCCAGCCCCTGCACAGGTGCAAGTGTGCCCTGTGGCCCAAGCCCCACGGGGAATCCCACTCTTAGTGGGGCCAAGAGTTCACCATCCTCCAGGGTTGCAGGGACACTCCTTGGGAAGGATGGTCCAAGGGCTCCCGTGATTCCCCCAGAGCTGTCAAGGGCCAGTGCTTTGCTTGGGCTGTGCTGGAGTGGAACAGCCTGCTCCTGCTGAGCTAGCCCTGGACTGCAGGACAAGGAAGATGAGGAATGTCCCAGGAGAACTCAGGCCTTCATCAGAGGGCTCTGCTGCAGCAAGGTCAGCTGAGCACAGAGGAAGTCCAGATAACCCAGGGAGAGCAGACAACTGGGCAACTGCTTCTTTGTTCTTCCTACTGGAGGTACAGCCTGGGGTGCTCTAACACCCAGCCATCCCCCAGCCCTTTCAAACAAAGTTAGAGACAGGATCTGCTAAGTTACCAAGGGTGGCCTGACTTGGGATCCTCCTGCCTCAGCCTCCTGAGTCACTGGGATTACCGGCATGCGCCTCCACACCCTGAGGGAACTAGTGTCCCTCAGCAAGATTCAGGAGGAGTCTGCAAGGAGGAGGCAAGAACCGTGCAGGAAAGGAGCCATCAGAGAACAAGCGTGTGGAGAAGTTGGAAATATCACTGCTGAAGCAGAGCATTTTCAGAAGGGCTGAGCACTACTTGGTCATAGCTAAGGAATGCGGTGGTGAGCTCACAGAGAAAGCAAAGAAAGAAGCTCGGAAGGCAGAGCGAAGATTTGGAGGGGTGTTATGGCTTGGATGTGAGGTGTGCCCCAAAATCTCACGTGTGAGACAATGCAAGAAGTTCAGAGAAGAAATGATTGGCTTGTGAGAGCCTTGACCCAATCAGTGACTTAATCCCCTGATAGGGATTATGGAGCGGCAACTGATATGGAGGCTGGTAGGGTGTGGCTGGAGGGGGTGGGACTTTAGGGGTGTGGCTCAGGGGTCTATGTGTATCTGTTGCGGGGAGCCTCTCTGCTTCCTGGTCATCCTTGAGCTGCTTCCCTCTGCCATTCCTTTCGGCCATGATGCTCAGCCTCACCTTGAGCCCTGAGCAATGAGCCTGCTGTCTATGAATTGAGACCTCTTAAACTGTGAGCCCCCAAATCAACCTTTCCTCCTCTGCAGTTGTTCTGGTCGGGTCTTTCAGTCACAGCAGTGAGAAAGCTGACTAAAATGGATTGGGGTGATCCATGAGCAAAGGCTGTAAAGACCAAGACTCAGTCAGATGTGGTGGTGAATGCCTGTAATCCCAGCAGCTCAGAAGGATGAGGCAGGAGCATCCTGAGTCCCAGGCCAGCCTGGGCAACTTCTGACCCTGCACAGGACCGGCCCACTCTCTGCCAGGCTGTCAGTGGATGGCTAAAGCTGGGGTCACAAATGTTAGGAGGCTTGAAGAGGACGGGGACATGCTGCCCTTATTCCCTGGCACTGCTGATCACCTGTCCCAGGCACTATTCCAGACTCTGCCCACTTCATGCACTCGACCTGGAAGAGAGAGCCTCGGCCAACTGCAGAGCTCTGGTCTTTAGTTCTGGGGAGTCAGACCCACGTCTCATTTGTGCCAGGCAAGTGCTCTCCCAGCCCAGAGCTGGTCTTGAGGGTGGGCCTGGTCACCAGGGGTCCCCTCCTCCCCAGCCAGCTGCCAGGCTCAGCTCTGTGGACCCACTCCCACGGTGCCCACTTGGTATGGAGCATTCCTCTGCCCACTAGAGGCTGTTTGACAGCTCCGTCCTCCAGAGTTCCTGTGTGGAAGCTCTGTGTCAGCCAGCTTTTCAGGACTATAAAGGTGCCCACGGCAGATCAGCTTCGTGATGGAAAAGGTTTATTGAGCTCAGTTTCACAGGCTCCAGGGCACAGCGCTGGCATCGTTCAGTTCTGGTGATAACTTTGCTGGCAGAGTCCTGAGCTGTGGGGCAGAGGGAGCTCATGGGTCTCTGTGGTCTCCCTCCCTCTTCTTATGAAGCCACAGGGATCCATCATGGGGACTCTACCCAAACGACCTAATCTCATCTAATCACTTCCCAAGGCTCCACCACAAAACCATAGCAGATCAACACCTTGACATCCACCCACCTGCCTCCAGGGGAGACCTTGGGCCTGTCTCTTGGGACCAGGGGCCTCCCAGATGGGCTCTGGGCACTCACTGGGGCTTCCTTCCACCTCATGTTCAGATAACCAACTGCTTCCAAGGGGTTTAGTGACCTCAGGACACTTTGGGAGACTCTGTCTCAAAATAAAAAAATAAAAAATCACAATAAAAAGAGATAGAGAGTTGGGACCTGTGGGGTCTAGGGTATGGCTCAGTGGTTCGTGCCCCTGGATTCAATCCCAGGTACCTAAACAAATGATGTTAAAAACTGTGAGGTGGAATCTCTGCTAAAAAAAAAAAAAAAAAAAATAGGGGGAAGCCTACCCCACACCCCAACTGTGTGTAGGAATCCAGCAGCAATTTACCTGGTGTGTTTAAATAAAAACTGTCCGATGCTGTCTTCAGGACCTACTTTCAAATTGCTTTTTTATTCCAAAGAATACCAGGACCAGGTGCAGTACAGAAGAAGCCCGGCTCTTCTTAGGTTCCGGCTGAGTGCTGTTAAGTGGAGCAGAGAGAAGGGAGTACCCATAGGGGCTCCCAGAAGGTGTCAAGTTCAGGTGCCCACTTCAGATCGCAAGGAAAAGAAACAAAACCACCCACCAGAGGAACCCCAACCACACAGGGCCCCCTTCCAAAACAAGCTCCCCTGGGAGAAGAGACTGGGGAGATGGTCTTTACTGGCTGTGTCGAGCTGCTCACCACCGCAAACAAACCTCGTGGATCCAAACGGCCTGAAAGTCCCCAGAGCCGACACTGAAGTTCCTGACCCGGACTCGCGCGCAAATGACCCGCGCTGGATCCAAATGGCACAGGACTTAACCAGAGCGGGTCCCTCAGCCCCCGACCCCCGACGCAGTTCCTTCAGGCCAAGGGTAGGGCCTGTCCCCAAGGCGGCTGCTGGGAAGTGATTCAGACTCGCTGCAGGGCCAGCACCCCTGGTCGCGGGGACGCGAGGCGGGACTCAGGGTGCTGATCTCCAAGAGATGCGTGACTCGGCCACGCGCTGGGAGGCCAGCGAGGGACGGGGTTGGGCTGCCGGCCGGGGCCCTTCTCCGGCAGAGGGCGCAGGGGCTTGGGCCCTGGTGCTGGGCCGCAGTTTCTCTCGGGACCCCTGCCTCCCGAGGGGGCGGACCCAGCGGCCGCAGCCGCGCCCACTGCTGGGGAGGTGAGGCCTCGGGTGCAGTGGTCCTCGCTCCCCGCAGCAGCTCCAACCCACTGACGTGGGGAGTGGGCGGCAGGGGGCGTTCCTCCTCAGCCACCGAATCGGCATGATGTCCCGGCTGGGGTCCCCTCCGTCCAACGCGCCGTCGCCCTATCTGTCGCACCGAGGAGGGGCAGCGCTGGGGCGGGATGCGACACCCAGGTGTCTGCACGTTCCCACCGCGGCCCCGCCCGGCGCAGACCGCAGCCAGGCGGAACCAACCCGCCTCCAAGCTCCGGGCCACCACAGACTGCGGGTCACCCAGCTGGGAACACATCACAGGAGACACTGGGCAGGAAGGGAGAGAGGTGTGAGGTGCCGAAGGAGCGCTCCAGCCAGCAGCAGGCGGGTGCAGGCTGCATGTAGGCTGCCCAGACCTTCGAGACGAGACGGAGAGATGGGTGCCTGCAGAGACCAGGCTGATGGGACAAGACCCGCCCGCCAGTGCGGGTGGAGCAGCCAGCCAGCCTGGAGGAGAGCGGCGGCTGGGCCAGGAGCAGCCGGTGGTGCTCAGTGCCACAGAACTCGTCCACAGGGCTTCTGAATCTCTGTGGGAACCACGTGGGGGAGGGGAGGAGACCAGGCCACGGTGTAGTGAGGGCAGCGCGTCCTCTGCAGCTTACCCCCAGGATGGGGAGCCGGAAGCCCTCTCTAGACTTCTCCCAGGCTCAGAGGTGAGAGGAGCTTCAGGGGGGGCATTTTCCATTAAGTGGGACTGGGGTGGGAGGTGGCACCAGGAGAGAGGAATCTGGCCAGAGCATCTCCATCTTACGTGCTCACAGCGTTTGGGGATCTTGCAGGATCCGCTCTGCTTGAATAAAGAGCCCCCACCCCCACCCCAAGGCTGCCCTGGTGGACAGGTGCCCTGGCCACTGAGGAGGGCCTGCGGGGCACAGACGAGGCAGATGCCTTCCCACTGCACCTGCCTCACCTGCTGCTGCTGCTTCAGCTGGTGAAGCTCTGACTGACAGCCTCAGCAGGGGTCAGCTCCTGCTCTGGAGAATCCCATGCCTCCGGACCTTGCTGTGCCTTGGGGGTCAGGAGGAATGCCAGCCCTGCTGTCCTTGTCCTCAGTGGACCACAATGGTAACCTTTTTGTACAAACTCTGTGCTTCCTGCCTCAGTTTCCCCATGTCCTCACCTTCACCAAGTCCTGGTCCTAGTTTGGCTTTTAGGGGACCATGGTAATACCAGGAGTGACTGACATTTGCATGATGGGGCACACTGGGATTCTCCCGAGCACCTGCACCCCCACTCTTCCCAGCCCCCAGTCACCTTACAACTACACCCCTCCTGTAAATTATCTGATTGAACTAAATGGAGAGAGTTCTGCATTTGCAGCTCAAAGCTTGGCTAATGCAATTAATAGTTTGGGGAGTTGGGGACAGGTCTTGGGCTGAACCAGACAGGGGCGAATAGGAGACTGTCCAGGAAGCACCCAGTCTGGAGGAATGCTGAATGTGTTTATTAGCCAGAAGAGGACTAGAGCTGTACTTAGTAGAAGGTTCCAACCCTCACAGCCCAGGTTCATTCAGACTGGCCCCAGGAGCCTGGCGGCCCAGGGCAGGGTAAGGAACAGCAGTGCAGGGAAGGGGTCAGGCCTGGGCATGCCATTATGGGCTATCAGCCTCCGGATCCAGTTGAAGTGCTGACTGACGTTGGTGTAGACTCCGGGCTGGTTGGGCCGACCACAGCCCACTCCCCAGCTCACAATTCCAATCTGATACCACAGCCCTTCCAGGTCGCAGACTAAGGGTCCTCCTGAGTCACCCTGGGGAGAAGCCTGGGTGAGCCCAGCCAGGGCGGGGTGTGTGGGGCCTGCAGAAGAGCTGGGGGAGCAGGGGTGGCTGTGGAGCTGGCAGGGGGGGCATGAGTTTTACTCTCTCTGCATCTACAAAGTGGGGCCACAGTCTCCACCTCCCAGGGGTAGCATGAGATCAAAAGAGGTCTCGGGTGAGAAGTTGCTGTCTGGCCTGGGGCTGGGAGCAGTGGGATACTAGTTCCAGGAGACCATGGTGGGCTGGGGTGACACTCACGAAGCAGGCATCCTTGCCACCTTCAGCCTCTCCAGCGCAAACCATGTCTCCCCAGATACTATAGCGGAAGTCTGACTCATGGAACAAGTGGTTACACATGGTCGTGTTGATGATGGAGACCTGCACTTCCTGGAGGGTGTAAGGAGATGGCAGCCCTGTGGGGGACAGGGGACAGAGAAACAGGCAACTTGATCCTCCACTGGGTTGGGGGAGAGAGAGCATTAGGCTGTGGGGTCAGGGTGTCCCTGGGCACCGACAATGCCTGCAACTCTCTCTCGTCGGGCCTTGGTTCCAGCCCTGTACTCAGAAGCAATCAACAGGAGAGGGCTGGGGTGTAGCTCGGTGGTAGAGTGCTTGCCTAGTGTGTTCCAGGCCCTGGGTTGAATCCCCAGCAACCCCTGCAACACACAAAAGAATACCAAAGAGGGACCTATGGAACCAGGAATGGTGGCCCATGCCTGTAATGCCAGGGGCTTGGGAGGCCGAAGGAGGATCATGAGTTCAAACCCAGCTTCAGCAACTCAGCAAGGCCCTAAGCTACTCAGCAAGACCCTGTGTCTAATAAGATATAAAAAAGGGGTTGGGAATGTGGCTCAGAGGTTAAGCACCCATGGGTTCAATCCCTGGTAAAAAAAAAAAAAAGAGGGACCCAGTGGATGCACAGGCTGTTAGCACTCTCCCAAGACTTAGTTTTGCTCTCTGTAGAATGCACACAAAGCTATTTACTACCTGAGGCAGTAAACAGGAGGAGAGGCTAAGGAGGCTGAGACGGCTTCATGATCAACACAGCCCTGCTGCAGCATCCAGATGCCAGACGGGGTAGGGGCAGTCTGCTGATGCTCTGCCCTTGATGACATCCGGGGTACTTCCAAGGCCTGAACCCTGTGCTCTCAGGCTCCTTCATCGCCTCTAAGATGCTGTGGCATCAAGACCCACTCCCAGATAAGGAACAGGTTGGGGGAAGAGTCACCTCCAGAAAGGCACCAGAGAAGACAGAGCCTGATGTGAACCCAATTCCTGTCTGGGTCCAGTTACCACAGGACCCTGCAGAGACACGCAGATGGTGGTTCCTCTACACTGGGCACTTCTAAGAGCTTGGGTGCTAACCCTGTTAAACCTCAGAGCTACCCTGTGAAGGTAGAGCCCCCCCACCCCCAGCTGCTGGGGATGGAACCCAGGGCCTCACACATGCTAGGCAAGTGCTCTCCCACTGAGCTAAAACCTCAGCCCTTTTTAAAAATTTTATTATAAAACAGTCTCACTAAGGTGCCCAGCTTGGCCTTGAACTTGCCATCCTCCTGACTCAGCCTACTGAGCAGCTGTGCCAGTCACACCCAGTGGCTTGGAAAATTTGAGGAGAGAGAAAGGGCTCTGCTCTCTAGGTCAGGCAAGTGGAACCAGGGTGGCTGCAGAAGGCACTGAGGAGCCAGCGTGGGGCTTAATGGTGGACTGGCCAAGGAAGTGGAAAGACACATGACTAAAGCAAAGCTGAGGCCCTTCTACATGCCCTTCAGGACCCCCATCCCTCAGGCTGGCCCAGCTGGCCTCCCCTGCACCCTGCCTTCTGGCCACACAGTGTCTGAAGGGAAGGGACTGAGCCTGTGCTTCCTGCCCTCAGTGGGAGCAAGAAGAGGGAAGTCTGTGAGGAGAGAGTGCTGAGCAGGTGCCCAAGGCCAGGGAAGGGCAGCTGGGCCTGGTGGCTAAACGGGATGAGTAGTACCCTCCCGCAGGCCCACCTGCCCCCAGCCTCACCTTCTTCCTCCTTGATGTCCCCCCAGCCAGTCACCCAGCAGTCAGTCCGGTTCTCGAATTCCAACGTGGAGGGCACGATGCAAATGGGCTGGATAAGGTTTGTGTACGTGACAGAGGAGTCCAGCCTTAGCAGGGCAATGTCATAGGGTGCCACCCCCTTGAAGTTGGGGTTCAGAAAGATATTCTGCACTTGGTAACGACTGTAGTAGGCCTGCAGGTTCCAGATAGATGGCATGGAAGTCAGCTCGCCAAATTGGACTGTCCACTCATAGGGATCAAGGGACCTGGCAGGGGAGAAGAGAGCCAGCCACCTGAGCAACCTAAATCCCTTCCTGAAGTGACACTGGGGGGCTGCTAACTGCTCATCCCAAATGCCCTTTTCAAGTCCCTCTGATGGGCCCAAGGGCCCCTGTGGAAACAAGACAGACACCCAAAGCCCTCACTTCTGGGCACTCTGAGGACAGTGGCTCCCTCCAGTGGTCTTGTCACCTCCAAGAGCTGTCCTAAGGACAGGGACCCCTATGTAGCCCAAGAGAAGCGAACAGATGTGGGGGTGGGGGTGCTGGGCGGGATTAAGTCAAAGGGCTGCCCTGGAGAGAGCTCCGCAGGCCAGGCTGCTTGCTAAGCACCTGCCCACCCCTGTACCCACCCCTCCCACCCCTGAAGTATGCATCTGCAGGTCCGTGGAGTGTGGCAGGGAAGAAAGGGCGAGCAATACACTAGGTGCATGGGAGTGCAGTGGAAGAACATTCTGGAGGAAACTGAAGAAGGTTCCTTCCAGGGGCACCCACAGAAACTCCTGTGGACATAACCAGCTGCAGCAGAGCCTTGGCTCAGTACAAGACCAGCTGCAGCCACCTGAACCGCGTGCTCAGGTAGGCCCTGGCCCCTGCTCTCTCCCGCACTCACTTTTCAAAGCAGTGGGCGGCAGTAAGCACCCAGCGGCGGCTGAGCAGGCTGGCTCCACACACGTGGTTGCCCCACAGGCGCAGGCTCCCTTGCCATGGCCAGCTCCCGAGCTTCGCATCATCTCCACCCACCACGCGGGACGGGATGGTCCGGTGGCCGCACGGCCCTGGGATGGTCAGACGGACCTGTGGCTGCGTCGCGGGAGACAGGCCCGCCCCGCCCCGCTTGCCCCCAGGGTGCCTGACCCGCAGGGGCTCCGTCGAGTCCCACGCAAGTGCCCGCGCGCATGCCGGGTCGACTGTGGAAGGAGAAGGAGTTTCCGGGATCCTCCCCACGTGGCCCGCGGCGGCCCGCCTCCCACAGGGCCCCGCTACTTTCGAGCACCGTCGAGCTCTCCATCCTGGGCGAGGCAGAGGAAAGGATGAGGCCTCCTTTGCACCCCGACGCAGGCGCACCACAGCCACACAGGTAGCCGGCATCCTGGGCGCCTTACCTGACAACAGGTCCACTTCCTGTGATTCTGGGTGGGGGCGAGAAGGTGAGCTCCCCTTGACCTCCGCGCCCGAAATCCCCTCCCTCGCCCGGAGTACTGCCCGCAGCGCCCCCTGCGCTCACCCTCCTCCTCGGGTCCCACCCGCGCCAGCAGCAGCGCCAGCAGCAGCGCCAGCAGCAGCAGCTTCTCTCCCCGAGTGCTCATGGCCTCCTCTCCTGCAGCCTGGCGGCCCCTCTGCTTCCTACTACTCCGGCCGGGCTGGAGCCCCCTGGGGGCGGCAGCAGACGGAGAGCCCTGGCCACCACCCTCCCCCAGCAGGAGCTCCCTGGGCTCGGGCTGGCTGGACACCACAGAAGCCCTTGGGCTCAGCTGCTCCGGGGGTCGGTCAGCCTCTACACCCCTTGATACGGGGCAGCAGACAGTGAACCTCGACAACTCCTTTCTTGTCTCCTGGTTGCCTCCCGTGTTGCTCCCTTTCCTCTACCCACAAATTCCTCCGGACCAAGGACCTGGTCCTTAGCCAGGACCCCCCAGGAAGACTCATTAGCACCTCCTCCTTGTTTGCCGGGCAGGAATATGTACCTTCACAGGACTTGTTGGGGAACATGAGGGTCTTGGGCTTTGTCTCTGCCAGCAGACCGTGGTCTGGTTCCCACCCGCCTAGGCTGCCCCCTAGCGGCAAGCCCGTCTCACCCTCCACGTTGAGCCTTTTTTTTTTTTTTTTAAATCGGGGTCTAGGTGGGGTACGGAGTATCAGTGGACTGCCTAAAAAAAAAAAAAAGAAAAAAGAAAAAAAAAATATATATATATATCTCGGTGCTGGGGATTTGAACCCAGGGCCTTGTGCTTGCAAGGCAAGCACTCTACCAACTGAGCTATAGCCCCAGCCCTAAAATATATATTTTTTAAAAATAAAATATATTTTTTTGAAAAATAAAATATATTTATATACCCACTTAAAATTTATTTATTTAGTGGTACTGGGAATTGAACTCAAGGGTGCCTTACAGATGAGCTACATCTCCAGTCCTCTTTATTTTTTGAGTCAGGATGCTGCTTACTCGCCTAGGCTGGTCTCAAGCTTGAGATCTTCCTGCCTCAGCCTCCTGGATTGCTGGTATATCTTTTGTTTTTAACTGACACATAATTGTACATATGTATGGAGTACAATGTGACATTTTGATGCATGCATACAATACATAGTGATCATATCCATCACCACAAACACTTATCATTTCTTTGTGTTGGGAACATTCAAAATTCTCTACATTAGCTAATTTGAATATTAGGTAAGTTGTTGCCAACCAGTTTCCTCACTGGGTGTGGCACTTTAGAATTTATTCCTCCTGTGTAACTGCTCCCCTGCACCTGGTAGCCATCCTCCCGCTTCTTCCCAGCCTCTTGTGACCCCATTCCACTCTCTACTTCTTTGAGATGAACTGCTTTTAGCTTCCACAAATAGATGAAGTCACTTTTTGTCTTTCTGGGCCCACCTTATTTAATTTACCATAATGTTGTCCAGGCTCATACATAAATGCTGCTGCAGATGAGCGGATTTCGTCTGACCCTGGGCTGAGCAGTGTCCTGCTGTAAACCTGAACCCTGCTTTCTTGCTGTGCTCAGCTCTGCAGACCTGCATCGTGGCTGTGGTGAAAGGCAACCGGTGCCACTGCCTTTGACAAACTTTATTGTCCAAGGATAAAGGGAATGCATGGAAAGGGAGATAGAGACACCACTGGGTTGTCCATCCCAGTGTCCCTGTGACCTGAGGCTTCTGGAGGGCGTCTGTGGAGGCTTGTGCCGGCTTGTACCCCTCTGTCCGGGACACTCCCAGGAACAGGGTGGGTTTTCAGAGCGTTGATTTCCCCTGGCCTGCAGGGAGCTCCCTCCAGGTAGAACAGTCAGGATTTGCAGGAGTGTCCCAAAGGTGTCCACTTCCTGGAGTCCTCGGTCTTGGGCCAGGGCATGAAGCAGAGGCAGACAAGGACCCTGGCTGGAGGCACAGCAGAGAGCCTTCCAGATGGTGTCCTTGACCGGGCACATTGAGTGCTGCTGTGGGTACAACAGTTCACTTTCATGTCTCCTTGACTTCACACATCAGTGACCAGGTCACCTCTGCAGAGAAAGTGGCCATGGACCTGGGCTCAGGCCAAGGCACTTGGGCAGAACAGGCCTCAACAGCAGGCCAAGGCTTGGGGAGAGATCAGGTCCATGTGCATGGCAATGGGGCAAGAGTGTCCCGAAGATGGTCCCCCTCTGCTTCCCTTAGCCCTCCAGCACATGTATCTGAGCCAGTTTCCTGAGCACTCCTGGCCACTGGGACCAAACTCAGGTCATCACCGAAGACATACCACCAACCACCACCTCTGATGCTGTTGGGAGGCCCAGGGAGCCCTCCGTCTGCAGGTCCTGACCAAACCCTCAGACTGCCCGCCGCCCAGAGAGCTGCCGGAGGCTTCTTCCTGGCATTCAGGTCCCTCACTTCACCTCTGCTCCCTGTAGAAAGTAAGCCCTGAAGGCCCCCCTGACTGTCCACCCACTGCCCCCACAACTGAGCAGTGTGTCTGAAATGGCCTCCTCTGGTGCTTGTGCCGTGGTTATTGGCCACCTCCGCCACCTCCGCCACCTCCAACCTCTGCTCAAGGCGGGCTTGGGGAACATTTGTGAAGCGGGCAGTTGATGGGGACGAAAGGAAGGGAGGCTCTGGAGGAGTAGGAACAGGAGGCTCACAGTGTCCAGGGTTGAGGGCTCAGAGGCAGGTCAGTGGGACCACCTGCCAAGGAGTGGCTCAGCCCTGGGCCTCACCGGGCAGCCCTGTGGACGCCTTGGGGAATCTCAGCTCTGTGGAGGCCAGAGGCAAGGTCTGCCAGGCTCAGGAGGCCCTGGGGTGGGGAAAGCCCTCCCTCCCCTCCTCTCTGCTCTCCTGTAGCACACCAGGCTGCCAGCCCGGGCTCCCACAGGGCAGGAAGCCCGGAGAAGGTGAGCAGCAGCAGCCGGGGGTCCATGATAGTGTGTGGTGTGGGAGGGGTCTTCTGTATGAGGGGAGGACCATGCTCCTTCTCCTTCCACCCCAGACAGGCAGCACAGGGTCCCATGGGCACGTCACATGTGGCATATAGGAGCTTCGGGGCCAGGTGACCATGTGTGTCCCTGGTGGTCAGTCAGCTATAGTCTTCTGCAACTGACCAGCTGGCTGATCTGGAAATAGTGTGGGCTGTTTCCCTCCAGCATGGTCAGCTACACCCTCTGGTCTCTGGCCTGGCCTCCTCCCAGCCCCGTCCTCCCAGCCCTAGCTTTCCCTTAGCTCTGCTGGACTCACTGGCCATAAGGAGTCAGTCTTCAAGGCAGACAGTCCGGTCACAGCCGCTGGAAGGAGTGACAGGGACACATGCCCCACATGTCCAGAGAAGCCTGGGCCCAGGGGGGTAAGGCAGCAAGGAAGGGACACCCTGGAGGGAGCCCCAGAGGGTGAGAGAAGGTCCCCGTGGGGGCCTGCAGCAGAGGGGACCCATGGCTCCCAGGGCCCTGGGATGGAGACTGAGACTCCCACCCAAAGAGGCTCCAAGGCTCCCATTTCCTGCCTCTGGGCCAGGGGTCCTCACTTGACCCTCCAATCCTGCTGGGTTCCAGCCTGTGCTTCCGCCTCCAGTCCTCTTCTTGGATATCTTGGGTTAGTACCCAGAGTTCCCTGGAGAGACTGGAAAGAAGAGTGAGAAAGGAGAGACTGAGAGCACTCCCCGTCTGCTACTGCTCCTGTACCATTTGTACCCAGCACGTGTGAGATATCATACCACCGGCCCACTCCAGGCAGGCCCAGGCATGACCCCCTAGCCCTGACCACAGCCCCTAGCCCTTGACCCAGCCCCCAGGGCCTCCCTTTCCTTGCTCTGCTCTGGAATCACAATGCCCACCTTTCATTGGGTGCTGGCTGAAGTACCTGGCCTGACACCTCCTGCAGGACACCCACCTTGCCTACCTCCCAGGAGCTCTTATGACCCCCGCCGTGAGCTGAGGAGCTGAGACTGCAGGGTGCAGGACCTGCCCCAGTGCCACGGGCACTCAGCTGGAATATCCTGCCTTCCGCCCTGTGCTGCAGCTGCCTGCAGCCCTGCGGGGTGGAAGCGGCCGCATAGGCAGTGGAGCTGCAGACCCCAGGGCCTGCCACAGGCGTCTTGTCCAGGCACACCCGCTCTGCCCTGTTGGCCATTGACCTTCCATCTTGGGGCTCTGGCGGGGCTTAGGTGGGCCAGGAAACCTGGGGTGAGGGAGGTAAGTTCATTCGTCAAGGAGACTGGATCTCAACAGGAAAAACCGAAGTACTTGCCCTCTCACCGCAGAGCAAGCGCCACGACATCCACTCACGTACCACCAGGGGGCGCCGTGGGCCGGTCTCTGGGATCAGGGGCCTCCCAGATGTGCTGCTGGGCAGGGGATCTCTGGACGGCCTTGGCACCGGGGCTTCCTTCCACCTCACTTCCAGGTAACCCTTCCAAGGGGCTCGGTGCTCCCAGCACCCGGTGACCTTCTGCCTAAGTGCAGCAGAAATCATTCCTGGGGACCACTCTGCATGACTGCTTTTCCACTTACTCATTTTCGTCTTTTAATGAATCTGATTTCTGAGGGGGGAAATGTGGATTTTCATTTCTCAGGTATTTTGAACATTTTTTTTTTTGCTTATGTGTTACCAAGACCTCTGCTCTGGGGACTAAAGGTACATGCCTCCTACATCTTTCAGTAGAATGCAACTTTTGTCTGGGGAAAACATCCTCGGTTTTCAAACCTAAGACCACATTTTATGTGACAGTAAAATTTCCACATCTGCTTTCATTTTTTTCTGCACTTCTTTCAACAATGTATATGAAAACTGAAACAGAAGGAAAGCATTCAGAAACAACAGGAGGGGGATGCGGCTGACCCGTAGAACGCATGCCTAGCATGCACAAGTCCCTGGGTGTGATCGATCACTGGTACCTCAAACAAAAAATCAAATAGAAAGAAATGACAAAAAACCTGTCCTCACCCACTTCTGCTTGCATTCACAGGAATATACCAGCTGACATCTTGTAAGAAGGTCCAGTATTGCTGAGTGTGATGGCTCACACCTGTGATGCCAGGGACTTGTGAGGCTGAGGCAGGAGTGCAAGATCAAGGCCAGTCTCAGCAGCTTAGCGAGACCCTGCAGCAAACTAAAACTAAAAAAGGACTGGAGTGTAGCTCAGTGCCCCTGGGTTCAATCTCAGGACGTCTTCTCAGAATCTCTTCTCAAAACAGAAGAAAAATAAGAAAAAGATGCTCACATATTCTTATTAACCCAATGATGGAGTTCTGTGAGTTTCACATGATTCAGAAAACTTGTGGGGATAAAGGCGCAGCCCCCCACTGGAGCAGTCTCTGTTTTGGGGGGTGGTTCCTAGTGGAAGGGATCCAGTGCCTGGCCTACAAGTCTCCTTTGAAGACATCACCCCAGTCCTTGTCATCTCCAGCACCATCCGCATCAGTGAGCTGCTCCCAGGACACCCAGCCATCGTGACTGAGCCTCTTTGTGCTCCTGGGTAGTGGCTTGCCTGCCGAGTCTGGTGCTGAGGAGGGACTCTGCCTGGCCCTGTGACCTACTTCCTGGGAAAGGGAAGAGCCTTCCGAGCCCTCCCTGCCAAGGGTGCCCATCACTTGCTTCAGCCCACGAGGGGTCAGGGATGTTCCAAGTGCAGCTAATGCTTCTGCCTCTTCAACTTGCTCGGTCTGGACACACCCCGGGCGGGACCCCAGCATGTCCCAGCACCGAATGGGCACTGGGGGCATTCCTGGAGCCCACCTGGCTCTTCCTCTCTTCCAGCCCCCTGTCTATTTCCCACACTTTTTACGGTGGAAAATGAGAGTGCACACTGAGGCCCAGGAGTCCAGCAGCATCCTGCCCCCTGGCTCGGACACTCACCACTGCAGAGGCCATCTTTACCTTTTTTTACTTCTCCCTCTTTATTTACCCATTTATATGATACTGGCAGCTGGACCCAGAGTCGTCCACAAGCCAGACAAGTGCTCTGTCCCTGAGTTAAATTCCCACATCCCTGGCCCCCATTGGTTTTCTCTTTTTAATGTTTTTTTTTTTTTTTAGTTGTAGATGGACACGATACCTTTATAATACCTTTATTTTATTAATTAATTTTTTTAAATTTATTTTTATTTTTAATTTTTTAATTCCTTTTTTTATTAAAATATTTTTTATTTTTACAGACACATTGATTCATTGTACACAAATGGGGTACAGCTTTTCATTTCTATGGTTGTGCACAACGTATATTCACACCATTCATGTAATCATACATAAACGTAGGGTAATACTGTCTGTTTCATTCTCTGTTCTTCCATCCCCACCCCCTTCCACCCCTTTTTCCTCTACACCCAAATTTCCTTCATTCTTCTCTTCCCCTGCCACCTCCCATCATTTTATTTATTTTTTTAAATTTATTTTTATTGTAAACAAATGGGATACATGTTTCTGTTTGTACATGGAGTAACAGCATACCATTTGCATATTCATATATTTACATAGAGTAATGATGTTTGATTCATTCCATTATTTTTTCTTCCCCCCCACCCCTCCCACCCCTCTTTTCCCTCTATATAGTCCCTCCTTCCTCCATTCTAGCCCCCCTCCCACCCCCATTATATGTCATCATCCGCTTATCAGTGAGATCATTCGTCTTTTGGATTTTTGAGATTGGCTTATCTCACTTAACATGATATTCTCCAATTTCATCCATTTGCCTGCAAATGCCATAATTTTATTATTCTTTATAGCTGAGTAATATTCCATTGTATATATATACCACAGTTTCTTTGTCCATTCATCAATTGAAGGACATCTAGGATGGTTCCATAGTCTGGCTATTGTGAATTGAGCAGCTATGAACATTGATGTGGCTGTATCTCTGTAGTGTGCTGATTTTAAGTCCTTTGGGTATAGGCCGAGTAGTGGGATAGCTGGGTCAAATGGTGGGTCCATTCCAAGTTTTCTAAGGAATCTCCACACTGCTTTCCAGAGTGGCTGCACTAATTTGCAACCCTACCAGCAATGTATGAGTGTACCTTTTTCCCCACATCCACACCAACACCTATTGTTGCTTGTATTCTTGATAATCGCCATTCTAATTGGGGTAAGATGGAATCTTAGTGTAGTTTTGATTTGCATTTCTCTTATTACTAAAGATGGTGAACATTTTTCATATGTTTGTTGATTGCTTGCTTCTTCTGTGAAGTGTCTGTTCATTTCCTTAGCCCATTTGTTGATCGGGTTATTTGTATTCTTCGTGCAGAGGTTTTTGAGTTCTTTATATATTCTGGAAATTAGTGCTCTATCTGAAGTATGAGTGGCAAAGATATTCTCCCACTCTGTAGGCTCTCTCTTCGCATTGCTGATAGTTTCCTTTGCTGAGAGAAAGCTATTTAGTTTGAATCTATCCCAGTGGTTGATTCTTGCTTTTATTTCTTGTGCTATGGGAGTCCTGTTAAGGAAGTCTGATCCGAAGCCGACATGTTGAAGATTTAGACCTACTTTTTCTTCTATAAGCTGCAGGGTCTTTGGTCTGATTTCAAGGTCCTTGATCCATTGTGAGTTGAGTTTTGTGCAGGGTGAGAGATAGGGGTTTAGTTTCATTCTGTTGCATATGGATTTCCAGTTTTCCCAGCACCATTTGTTGAAGAGGCTATCTTTTCTCCATTGCATATTTTTGGCACTTTTGTCTAGTATTAGAAAATTGTATTTATTTGGGTTTGTGTCTGTGTCCTCTATTCTGTACCATTGATCTACCTGTCTATTTTGGTGGCAATACCATGCCATTTTTGTTACTATTGCTTTGTAGTATAATTGAAGTTCTGGTATTGTGATACCCCGTTTCATTCTTCCTGCTAAGGATTGCTTTAGCTATTCTGGGTTTCTTATTCTTCCAGATGAATTTCATAATTGCTTGCTCTATTTCTGTGAGGTACGTCATTGGGATTTTAATTGGAATTGCATTGAATCTGTATAGCACTTTTGGTAGTATGGCCATTTTGACAATATTAATTCTGCCTATCCAAGAACATGGGAGATCTTTCCATCTTCTAAGGTCTTCCTTAATTTCTTTCTTCAGTGTTTTGTAGTTTTCATTGTAGAGATCTTTTACCTCTTTGGTTAGATGGATGCCCAAGTATTTTATTTTATTTTTTTTTTTTGAGGCTATTGCAAATGGAGTTGTTTTCCTCATTTCCCTTTCAGCTGTTTCATTGCTTGTGTATAAAAATGCTGTAGATTTATGCGTGTTGATTTTATAGCCTATTTTGCTGAATTCATTGATGAGGTCTAGAAGTTTTCTGGAGGAGGTTTTTGGATCCTCTAAATATAGAATCATGTCATCCGCAAATAGGACAGCTTAAGTTCCTCTTTTCCTATTCTTATCCCTTTAATTTCTTTAGTCTGCCTAATTGCTCTGGCTAGAGTTTCGAGGACAATGTTGAATAGAAGTGGTGAAAGAGGACATCCCTGTCTTGTTCCCGTTTTTAAAGGGAATGGTTTCAGTTTTTCTCCATTAAGAATGATGTTGGCCATGGGCTTAGCATAAATAGCCTTTACAATGTTCAGGTATATTCCTACTATCCCTATTTTTTCTAGTGTTTTGAGCATGAAGGGGTAAACTTTTGTTTATCTTGGAAGGATTTTATTTCATCTTCAAATTTGAAGGTTAGTTTTGCTGGGTATAGGATTCTTGGTTGGCAACCATGTTCTTTCAGAGCTTGAAATATGTTGGTCCAGGCCCTTCTAGCTTTTAGAGTCTGGGTTGAGAAGTCAGCTGCTATGCATATTGGTCTCCCCCTATATGTAATCTGATGCTTATCTCTCGCGGCCTTCAAAATCCTATCTTTATTTTGAATGTTAGGCATTTTCATTATAATGTGCCTTGGAGTGGATCTGTTGTGATTCTGTGCATTTGGTGTTCTGTAAGCCTCTTGTATTTGATTTTCCATTTCATTCTTCAGGTTTGGAAAATTTTCTGATATTATTTTGCTGGGGTCCAGCCCTAGCAGGAGTCCATGGGTTCCACACAGGTAAATGGGGTGCAGGGAGACAGTGTCGGCGATGGATGGAGAATGAAAGACACAGACTCTAGTTCTTTATTCTGGGGAAGGCTGGGTTTATATACATTTTTCTTAAGGCTATAATGGCAGTCTTGTGGTTAATATTAAAGAAGTTTCCAAAGCATAGGCAGAAAACAGCAACCTTACAGATTGTCCTTACCTAATCACAATTGTTTTAAGAATATCTAACTACGTCAATGAGCTAATACAATGTTTATTTCCTTAATATCTAAACTCTATGTGACTTAAGACTATTCTTATTATTTTTGCTGTTAAAGCGATAGACATTCTCATGTGACCATCTCTACTAGGTCCATCTGGTTAATATCTAATTTGCTGAGTTAAGGGCTGCAGGAGGGCAGCGGTCCCAATGGTTATTGTGTACCAACATTTATTATAGGGGTGACATATTCTTTGTAGGAAGGAAGGAATGTTGTAGAACCTTATTCTATTACCCCACCACCACACATAAACAAAACCATCGTTAGAATTTAACCAGCCTGTTGGGGACAAAGGCAGATCTATATCTGTTTTCTCCAGAGGCTTTCAGGGACTCATTGCATGGTTGCAAAATTGTTTTTGACTTTGTTAGTGGTAAAGACCCATTGTTTTTCAGATTGTAGGTAATATTTTCTGGAATTTTTGTTGTATTCCCCTCATCCCCTTAAGCCATTCGTTCAGACTGAAATGAGTAATATATTATCAGAAAAACACCATGCTCCGGAGCAAAACATCCGGCAATTCCTTTAACATGAGCCTTTGCAAACATCCTCCAGAGGATCTTTGTCAAGCACTGGATGGAATTCCAGATGCCCCCGCATTATTTCATTGAATAGGTTGTTCAGTCCTTTGATTTGTATCTCTGTGCCTTCCTCAATCCCAATAATTCTTAAATTTGGTCTTTTCATGATATCCCATAGTTCTTGGAGATTCTGTTCATGATTTCTTACCGTCTTCTCTGTTTGGGCAATGTTATTTTCAAGATTAAATATTTTGTCTTCATTGTCTGAGGTTCTGTCTTCCAAGTGGTCTAGTCTGTTGGCGATGCTTTCCATTGAGTTTTTTATTTGGTTTATCGTCTCCTTCATTTCAAGGATTTCCGTTTGTTTTTTTTTTTTTTTTTTTTTTTAGAATCTCTATCTCTTTGTTGAAATGATCTTTTGCTTCCTGCAGGTGCTCTTTCAGCTTATTGGTATTATCATTCATTGCCTGCATTTGCTCTCTTATCTCATCCTTTGCTTTGCGAATCATCTTAATCATGTATAATCCGAAGTTCTTTTCTGACATTTCTTCTAACATACTGTCATTAGATTCTATTAGTATAGAATCTAGATTTGTTTGGATCATTTTCTTCCCTTGTTTTTTCATGTTGTTCATGTATCTTCCCCTCTAGCGCTGCAGATCTAGGGTATTGCAGATTTCCCCCTACAGGCTTATAGTGGCCCTATAGGTTTCCAAAACCCTTTCTTTAAGGGGAGATCAATATTAGCAGTGCCCAGATCAGACACTATGCAATCCTAGACCAAATAGCCCCTATGGGGACAATAACAAAATTGTCATAATAAACAAAATGAGTTCAAATATTATCTTCGGTAAAACAAACAGGTTTGCAATAAGGTCTGCAGTTTCTAATGGAGGACAAAGAGGATGCAGAGGGATGTAGAATGTGGCTATTAATGGGATAAGAAAAGAATATACAGAAGTTCTAGAAAATAGAAAGGGTGAGAGTGTAATCTAAAGAAATCGGATGTTAGCATGCAAAAAAGGGAGAAAGAGAGTCTGAGGGAACAGGTAAACAAAAGGAAAAGAAAGCAAGAAAAGTAAAGAAATAAAAACTTAAATTTTTTTTTTTAAAAAGGAGAAAAAAGAAAATCTACTGTATAACAGTCATATAGTAATGAAACCTCCCAGAGTTCAGTAGCCTGATGCATGAGAGGTACCTGACAATGAGCTTCAAGCCTCCAGCAGGCGTCTCAGGATGGGATTTGCCCCACTGGAAGATTGGAGCTAAGGCTTCCAGGATTATCCAAGATGGCCGCTCTGGCTTTGAAATGTGTTGGCAAATGGGGAGCTGCAGCTCAGGGGTGGACGTGGTCAGCTGGAGGTCCTGGAGACGGGATGCAGTTGGTCCGGCAGGCATCCTGGAAGTCCAGTGTGTTTGGTGTAGTTGTGGGATCCTGGAGGCCGGTGCAATCAGTTGGTCTAGGGTCCTGGTGATAGGGCACAGTCAGTTTGTCTGGGGTCCTGGCAGCAGGGAGCAGTCAGTCCATGTGAGGGCCCCAGAGGCAGGGAGTGATCGGTCGGGCTAAGGTATCCTGGAGACAGGGCTCAGTCAGTCCGGCCAGGGGTCCTACAGGGCCTGGCTGTTGTCTCAAAGTGGCGGCAGCCACGTGTAATCAAACCTGCAGGTACTTTAACAGTGAACTTCCAGGCAACAGCAGGCAGCTGGTGCTCCACTGGCGTCAGTGATCAGTTTGCTGACTGTTGTCGGAAAATCAGGAGGTGAACCTCAAGTGTTGGGTGATGGATAGGAGTAAGGCAGGCAATGAACAGGCAAGAGGCAGGCAAATGGCAGATGATAGATGCCTGACAGTGAGCAATTTGCACTCACAAAAGGCATCGATATGATGGCAGACTGCGGTGATCACAGCAGACAAATGGGTAAACAGTAGGGGATCGATAAGCAGCAAACACTGCCTCACCTGCAGCTACTTGAGGGCTTTCTGGGCTTGCTCTGGCTTCCGGTACTCCACGAATCCAAACCCCATGGAAAGCAGCGCTCCTGTAATCCTAGTTACTTGGGAGGATGAGGCAGGTAGATCACAAGTTCAAGGTCACCCTCAGCATTTTAGGGAGACCCAGTACAGTAGTCCTCCTTGTCCAGTTTCACTTTCTGTGGTTCAGTTACCTCTGGCCACCGGATTTGTCAATTTTGTGGGCCTAAAAGTTGCACTGATGAAAATGGTCTTTGTCCTGCACATAGAAAGCCACATCCAGAAGATCCAGAAGCTCATGAACCACTCACCCAGGAAGAACCTCTTTTTCTTCCAAAGTTCTTCTCTCTTGAATTTGAAGAAAGCAATCCACTGCGAGAATAAGCATTTGTTGACGATCAGGAGTAGAACATGAGCACCTTGACGACGAACCTCCCGGTAGGTATTCTTCCTCCTTAATTTATTTTTATTGTGAACAAATGGGATACATGTTTCTGTTTGTACATGGAGTAACCGCATACCATTTGCATATTCATACATTTACATAGAGTAATGATGTTTGATACATTCCATTATTTTTTCCTCCCCCCCCACCCCTCCCACCTCTCTTTTCCCTCTATACAGTCCCTCCTTCCTCCATTCTTGCCCCCCTCCCACCCACCCCCCATTATGTGTCATCATCTGCTTATCAGTGAGATCATTTGTCTTTTGGATTCTTGAGATTGGCTTACCTCACTTAACATGATATTCTCCAATTTCATCCATTTGCCTGCAAATGCCATAATTTTATTATTCTTTATAGCTGAGTAATATTCCATTGTATATATATATACCACAGTTTCATTATCCATTCATCAATTGAAGGACATCTAGGATGGTTCCATAGTCTGGCTATTGTGAATTGAGCAGCTATGAACATTGATGTGACTGTATCTCTGTAGTGTGCTGATTTTAAGTCCTTTGGGTATAGGCCGAGGAGTGGGATAGCTGGGTCAAATGGTAGGTCCATTCCAAGTTTTCTAAGGAATCTCCACACTGCTTTCCAGAGTGGCTGCACTAATTTGCAGTCCCACCAGCAATGTATGAGTGTACCTTTTTCCCCACATCCACACCAACACCTATTGTTGCTTGTATTCTTGATAATCACCGTTCTAATTGGGGTGAGATGGAATCTTAGTGTAGTTTTGATTTGCATTTCTCTTATTACTAAAGATGGTGAGCATTTTTCATATGTTTGTTGACTGCTTGTAGATCTTCTTCTGTGAAGTATCTATTCATATCCTTATTAATTTATTTTTATGTGCTGCTGGGGATAAAACCCAGTGTCTCACCTGTGCAAGGCAAGCACTGTGCTACTGAGCCACACCCGAGGGCCCCTATTGTTTTTATTTTTGATTTTGGGACAGGATCTCCCAGTTTTCTAGGATGGCCCGGGACTCGGGATGCTTCTGCCTCATCCTTCTGAGCTGCTGGGATTACAGGCATTCACCACCACATCTGGCTGAGTCTTGGTCTTTACAGCCTTTGCTCATGGATCACCCCAATCCGTTTTAGTCAGCTTTTTCACTACTTGACTGAAAGACCCGACCAGAACAACTGCAGAGGAGGAAAGGTTGATTTGGGGGCTCACAGTTTAAGAGGTCTCAATTCATAGACAGCAGGCTCATTGCTCAGGGCTCAAGGTGAGGCTGAGCATCATGGCCGAAAGGAATGGCAGAGGGAAGCAGCTCAAGGATGACCAGGAAGCAGAGAGGCTCCCCGCAACAGATACACATAGACCCCTGAGCCACACCCCTAAAGTCCCACCTCCTCCAGCCACACCCTACCAGCCTCCATATCAGTTGCCGCTCCATAATCCCTATCAGGGGATTAAGTCACTGATTGGGTCAAGGCTCTCACAAGCCAATCATTTCTTCTCTGAACTTCTTGCATTGTCTCACACGTGAGATTTTGGGGCACACCTCACATCCAAGCCATAACACCCCTCCAAATCTTCGCTCTGCCTTCCGAGCTTCTTTCTTTGCTTTCTCTGTGAGCTCACCACCGCATTCCTTAGCTATGACCAAGTAGTGCTCAGCCCTTCTGAAAATGCTCTGCTTCAGCAGTGATATTTCCAACTTCTCCACACGCTTGTTCTCTGATGGCTCCTTTCCTGCACGGTTCTTGCCTCCTCCTTGCAGACTCCTCCTGAATCTTGCTGAGGGACACTAGTTCCCTCAGGGTGTGGAGGCGCATGCCGGTAATCCCAGTGACTCAGGAGGCTGAGGCAGGAGGATCCCAAGTCAGGCCACCCTTGGTAACTTAGCAGATCCTGTCTCTAACTTTGTTTGAAAGGGCTGGGGGATGGCTGGGTGTTAGAGCACCCCAGGCTGTACCTCCAGTAGGAAGAACAAAGAAGCAGTTGCCCAGTTGTCTGCTCTCCCTGGGTTATCTGGACTTCCTCTGTGCTCAGCTGACCTTGCTGCAGCAGAGCCCTCTGATGAAGGCCTGAGTTCTCCTGGGACATTCCTCATCTTCCTTGTCCTGCAGTCCAGGGCTAGCTCAGCAGGAGCAGGCTGTTCCACTCCAGCACAGCCCAAGCAAAGCACTGGCCCTTGACAGCTCTGGGGGAATCACGGGAGCCCTTGGACCATCCTTCCCAAGGAGTGTCCCTGCAACCCTGGAGGATGGTGAACTCTTGGCCCCACTAAGAGTGGGATTCCCCGTGGGGCTTGGGCCACAGGGCACACTTGCACCTGTGCAGGGGCTGGAGACTGAGTAACCAAGGTCCCCACCTGGGCATCTTATGCCTCCCTGAGCACACCTCAGAGTCCAGCCCTGGCGCCCAGATGCCGCTAGCTTCCCTGTGGCACTACTTCAGGCCAGCGATCTCAGGTCCACTCTGGGAGAACCAGCCCTGACACTGGCCTCTGCTGGGGAGCACCCTGGAAGCTGGGGCTTGTGTCCTCACCCAGGAGCACACTGACCCTTCTGAGTTCTGTGGGACACCCCCACACCCGGAGGAATCTCTGACCAGGGGTGTTGGTGTGGATGCCCGCTGGCTTCCATTCACCAGTGGGGGTGCACTGCCCCTGCTCCCACAGGAAGTGGAGTCCCTGGAGGCCCCTGCAGGCAGCTCAAGCCCTGGGCATGGTCAAACAGTCAGCTCCGACTCTGCAAAGGACCAGCACCTTCAGCAGGACGCACCACACAGCTGCCTGCAGACCAGCCTCCCATCAGGGGGTGCTAATGGGCTTTCCTGGGGCGCTCCTGGCTGGGGGCCATGTCCTTGTTCCTGGGGGAATCTGTGAGCGGGGGAAGGGCATCCGAGGAGGCAGCCAGCACCCCCGGGGCTGAGACAAGAGGGGGGTGGTTGGGGTTCACTGGCCGCAGCACCACATCAGGATGGAGGAGCCGAAGGCACTGTGGTCCCCGAGCTGCCCCTGGCCCCAGGGAGCTCCCTGGGAGAAGGCGGTGGTCAAGGCCGCCAGCCTTGTGCGCCTCCCGCAGGGGGCGCCGGCAGGATGTGGAGAGGCAGAAGCAGAGGGGGCGCCAGGCTGCAGAGGAGGCCATGGGCGAGCGGCCCTGCCGGCTGCCGCTGCTGCTGCTGCTGGCGCTGCTGAGGTGCATGGGACTCGAGGCGCAGGGTGAATTCAGGGGGCGCTGCGGGCAGGACGGGGCGATGTGGGGCCGTGGGGCCGTGCAGGTCCGGGGGCGCTCACCTTCTCGCCCCCACTCAGAATCGCAGGAAGAGAACCCGGAGTCAGGTGCGCGCCAGGCCGTGCGCTCCCGCGCGGTGGCCCGCAGTGCGCGCCGAGGTCGCTCATCTTTCCCTCTCCTCCGCCTCAGGTCCCATGAACACGCTGCTGCTCTCAAGTAACGGCCGGGCCCTGGGGGAGGGCCGGGGCGGGGGCGAGAGTGCCCTCTTCCTCCGCGGCAGACCCGGGATCGCGCGGGCCCGGTGGGCGAGCTCCGGGGAGCCCCTGCGGGCCAGGCAGCCCGGGCCGCGGCGGGCCTGCTCGCGAGCTCACCGCGGCTGTCTGCGCGCCAGGGCCCTGCGGCCGCCGGGCGGTGCGCCCTCTGATCGTGGGCGGAGTGGAGGCCTCGCGCGGGCGCTGGCCGTGGCAGGCCCTGGTGCGCGTGCCCAGCGGCGAGAAGTGCGGCGGGAGCCTGCTCAGCCGCCGCTGGGTGCTGTCGGCCGCGCACTGCTTCCGGAGGTGAGTCTGCGCGCGCGCGGGGACGCCACCCGGCCTCGCGGGGGCGCGCCTGGCTCCTGGACCGGGCCTCGTGCTCCCCTTTGCTTCGAGCAGCGCTGCCCCTCATCGCCGACGAACGACTTCACACAGGCGCCCCTGGAGGGAGCCCTTTCAAATGCTGCCGCCAGCTTCACCAGAACGCTGCCGTGCATCGGTGCCGTGTTCTCCCTTCTTTGTCACCAAACGGCTTCACCTTATTCCACCTCCCGGTGGAGGGGGAGGCTTGCGTTGAGGAGGGGCCTGTGCTGGTCCCCAGCCTCCCCTGGAGCTGTCCCCAGCCGGCTGCGGGACTCCCAGCGCAGGCCCAGCACTGGCCTCACACCTGCTCAGTCCTTCTTGGCCAGATCCACAAGGGTCTGGGCCGGGACAAGACACCAGGGGGAGCCACAATCCTGCCCCTGCTCCCCAGTGTCTGGCTGGGCCTGTCTGGGTCCCTGGTCTCTACATGGGTCCCTTGGGCCCATAAGAAGGACTTGCCATGCACACTAATGGTGTCCACGATGAGCAAGTGGTAGCAGCCCACAGCATCACCTGGGCCCAGGTGTGCTCAGGTGGCCAGTGCCCCTTCCCAGGGCCCTGGTGATGGCTCTCTTCTCCCCTGCTAGGACCCCTCGTGCTTCCAAGTGGGTAGTCCAGCTTGGTGAGCTGACTCTCCACTCATCTTTCTGGAACCTGCGGGCCTACCGCAACCGGTACAGAGTGAAGGACATCATTGTGAACCCGCGGGCTAAAGGGAAGCTCCATGACATCGCCCTGCTGAGGCTGGCCTCCTCAGTCACCTACAGCAAGTACGTCCAGCCCATCTGTGTCCTGTCTTCTACCTTCATGTTCCTGCACCGGTCTGACTGCTGGGTGACTGGCTGGGGAGCAATCCATGAGAATATGGGTAAGGCTGGGGACAGTGGGCTGGGCTGGGCACTGTCCTCATCCCATTCAGCCACCAGGCCCAGCTGCCCCTCGCTGGCCTTGGGCACCTGCTCAGCACTCTCCCCTCATGGGCTTCCCTCCTCTTGCTCCCACTGAGGGCAGGAAGCACAGGCTCAGTCCCTTCCCTTCAGACACTGGGTGGGCCAGGCAGGAGCCTTTGCTAGCCAGCGGGTGGCGGGCTCAGGACAGCGTCCTGACAAGGGTCTCAGGCCTTAACTTCCTTACGCTGAGATTTAGTTCACAAACCAAGACTTTAAAGCAGCAGTGGCGAAGCATGCCGGTCAGAGTCTGAACGTTCACAGAGCTGTGTGGCCGTGGGCGCTAACTGCAGAGCAGCTCCTTCTCAGCAGGAGCCCCTGCCCTCCTTGGTCATTCCTCTCAATGCCCTCTGTGCCCTGGGCCCGTCGCCGGTGGCAACACCGCCTGCCCTCTGCCTGCATGGTCTGCCTCTTCTGGCCCTTCCTACTAGTGCAGCGCACAGCGTGTGGCCTTTTGTGTCTGCTTCTTCCTATGTTGTCCAGTTATGGCTCCCATCAGTCCTGCATCCCTCTTTTTTCCTTTCCTTTCTTTCTCTTTTTTTAAAATATTTTTTAAAGTTACCAATGGACCTTTATTTATATGTGGTGCTGAGGATCGAACCCAGTGCCTCACAATGCTAGGCAAGTGCTCCACCACTGAGCCACAGCTCCAGCCTCTCTTGCTTTTTTTTTTTTTGAGATCTAATTCACAGAACGTCAAACAAGCCACTTAATGTGTGCATTTTGGTATATTCTCCAACTGGGCAGAAGGGGTGCAATCTTTATTGTCCATTTAGAAAACCAAATCTCAGGGGAGCTGCAACTGCCTGTCCCTCTGGGATGGTGCTGATTGCCCCTGATGTGAGGTGGTCACCCGGGACCTCCCCCTGCTACCGGGCGTGACCTCCAGTCCACCCTGCTCCAGATGGCACAGGAGAGGCTGAGCTTGCTTTCTGTCCCTGTCCTACCCCAGTACCTCTGCCACCCCCCTACCGCCTCCGGGAAGCGCAGGTGGCCATCCTGAACAACAGCAGGTGCGGGGACCTGTTCGAGTTGCCCTTTCAACGCAGCTTCATCAGTTTCGACATGATCTGTGCTGGTGCTGAGAATGGCAGTGCAGATTCCTGCCACGTGAGTGCCTTGTCCCACCGGAAATCCCACCTTCCCGCCCCAGGGCTGAGAGCAGTCTCCGAGCCCCCTCCAGCCCACACTTGGAGTTGAAGCAACTGCATCCTTATTCACCAGCCTGCGATACGCACTGCTCACTTTCCACTGGTGGTGCCTCCTCCCACATCCCATCCGTCCTGGAAGTAGAGACTGCACTTTGCAGATGCAGAAACTGGGGCTCTGTCCCTGCGGGGAGCAGGGAATAGGACTCACGCCCCCCTGCCAGCTCCACAGCCACCCCTGCTCCCCCAGCTCCTCTGCAGGCCCCACACACCCCGCCCTGGCTGGGCTCACCCAGGCTTCTCCCCAGGGTGACTCAGGAGGACCTTTAGTCTGCGACCTGGAAGGGCTGTGGTATCAGATTGGAATTGTGAGCTGGGGAGTGGGCTGTGGTCGGCCCACCCAGCCTGGAGTCTACACCAACGTCAGTCAGCACTTCAACTGGATCCAGAGGCTGACAGCCCATAATGGCATGCCCAGGCCTGACCCCTTCCCTGCACTGCTGTTCCTTACCCTGCCCTGGACTCCCAGGCTCCTGGGGCCAGCCTGAGCATACCTGAACCCATGAGGATACTGTGGGGACCATAGCACTGCCCTCCCCCATCCTATGGACACTCCGTATTGTGTGGTAACAGCTTCCAGACCAGGCCCCCTTTCCCTGCTGTCTTGTTTGCTAATAAACACATATGCATGCCCAAGTTGGCAATCCACGGAGCATTACAGGGACCCAGTGGCTTCCAGGACACCGTCTGTGTTCACCCATGACTTGTGCAGCCCAGGACCTGTCCCTAACTCCTAAACCTTGTCCAGCTGTTGGATACAAACAGCAGAACCCCTCTTGTCAGTTCAACCAGAAAGCTGATTTATGGAAAGAGGTTCATCACCTCTTGGACGTCTGGGGAAGGGTACCAGGAAGCAAATGCTCCTGATGGACACCCCCCCATCTTGGTGTGCCCCACTACACGAGTCTCAGATGCTCCTGGTGTCGCCAAGGTCCCCAAGTGTAGTTTACTGGGGTGGTAATCCCAGGAAGCACAGGTGAGGAGTGTGTTGGTTTTTACCCCAATAAGAAAAGAGGCTAAGAGGGAAGTAGACTTGGCTTGAGATCTCTGCCTTTCTCGATTGAGAAGGGGTTGGGTGTAAGGGCTCTTTCCTGCTTCCCAGGATTCAGATGCACATTAACCATCCTGCTGCAGACCCCTCCCCTAAAAAGAGTCAGTTTCTCAGGAACGACCTGTGCCCTCTGGTTGCACTCCTCCCTTGACCTGTGCCCTCTGTTGCACTCCTCCCTCCATCCTGGCCTTCACCCCTGATCGCGGCTCCCAGCCACCAGCTGAAGAGTGCCCAGCCCCACAGCCTGCTCTCCTACCAAGATCTGGCCTAAGTCCCCAGGATGACCCCACTCCCACCCATCCCTCCCGCTTTCCAGCTGCCTCTGACCCTGCACAGGACTGGCCCTGACTCTGCCAGGCTGTCCGTGGACGGCCGGACCTGGGTGACTAAAGGTCAGGAGGCCTGAAGAGGACGGGGACATGCTGCCCTTTTTCCCTGGCACTGCTGATCACCTGTCCCAAGCACTATTCCAGACTCTGTCCACTTCATGCACTTGACCTGGAAGAGAGAGCCTCGGCCAACTGCAGAGCTCTGGTCTTTAGTTCTGGGGAGTCAGACCCACGTCTCATTTGTGCCAGGCAAGTGCTCTCCCAGCCCAGAGCTGGTCTTGAGGGTGGGCCTGGTCACCAGGGGTCCCCTCCTCCCCAGCCAGCTGCCAGGCTCAGCTCTGTGGACCCACTCCCACGGTGCCCACTTGGTATGGAGCATTCCTCTGCCCACTGGAGGCTGTTTGACAGCTCGGTCCTCCAGAGTTCCTGTGTGGAAGCTCTGTGTCAGCCAGCTTTTCAGGACTATAAAGGTGCCCACGGCAGATCAGCTTCGTGATGGAAAAGGTTTATTGAGCTCAGTTTCACAGGCTCCAGGGCACAGCGCTGGCATCGTTCAGTTCTGGTGATAACTTTGCTGGCAGAGTCCTGAGCTGTGGGGCAGAGGGAGCTCATGGGTCTCTGTGGTCTCCCTCCCTCTTCTTATGAAGCCACAGGGATCCATCATGGGGACTCTACCCAAACGACCTAATCTCATCTAATCACTTCCCAAGGCTCCACCACAAAACCGTAGCAGATCAAGTTTCCATCCTCTTAATACCATTAACATAAACCTTTGGAGATAAAAATGCTTCAAGATTTGAGGTTGGGGAGGGGGAACCATATTGGGACCATAGCAAGCCCTAATCCCCAGTGTGACTGTATTTGCCTTTATGGAAGTAATTGAGATTAAATGAGGTCATAAGAATGGAGCTCTGATCCAGTAAGATAAGTGTCCTTAGAAAAGGAGACAAGAGCCCAATCTCACTCTCCCTCCCCTCTGCACACAGAGGCCATGTCAGTACCCAGCAGGACGAAGGCCGCCTAGCAGGCCTCGGGTAGCGGCTTCAGAACAACCTTACCTGCTTGACTGTGACCTTGGGCTCCCCAGCCCCCAGAACCTTGAGAAATAAATTTCTGTTTAAGGTACCACACCTAGGATATTTGTCATAGCAGCTTGAGCTAATACGGGGCTGTAGACCCAGACCCGGCCTCGTGGAGAGGAGATGAACAAACCAGAACCATGACTTGGTGTGAGGGAGGCATGGCCTGAGCTGTGAGGGCCCCTGAGCAGGAGGCAGCAGAGCGAGGCTGAGCGACCAGGAGCACCAGCCAGGCAGAGGGGCTGCACGGTTCTTGTGCCTGAACCCAAGGGGTGACTCAGGTCTGGGCATTGTCCTGGTCTCAGTCCTCCACTGGACCTGCCAGGAGGGCAGTCCTTGCCCTGCTTCCCCACCTCCTGGCCTCACACTAGACCAGCAGTCTTGCTATGCCCTGGCCACCCCAAGCCCAAGAGTGGACTGTTTCCTAAGGTCACACCTGCTTCTGGCTCTGGTCAGCCATGCATTCCTACTCTGAGCTCAGGATCCAGGAGGGGCTGGCCTGGTTGGGGTCTCTGTATGGAGTCAGCTGGCCAAATATGAGGTATGGGGTCCAGGGCCAGCGGTCAGGGACCCACATGGGGCTGGCTGGCCCAGCCAAGCTGAGATTACTGGACAGAACAATAGAGCTCAGAAGCCCCAGTGACCATGCCCCACAAGGAGGCAGGATCAGGTTCAGGGATGACCTGCCAAGGATTCTCCAGCGCTTCCCAGCCTGACCGCAAGCCCCAGTTCTTAGCACCTGGTGTCCTCTCCCTGCCACTTCCGAAGGACTGCTCAAAGTATCTTTGTTTGAGGCTGGTCAGGTGGAGCCACAGCCCTGCCTTGGCCTTGGCCCAGCCTCCACCCCTCTGTCCTTTAAGCCCCTGGGCCCTCCCCTAGTCCCAGACAGCAGAGAGGGCACCAGACTGAGGGTGAGAGCAGTGTCCAGGGCATGCTGGGGCAGGACAGGGCAGCTGCTGGGCAGTGGAAATGAAGAATGGGGTTTGTGGACAAGGCTCCAGGATTCCTGTTGAGGCCTGGGATACCCAAATCTGAAAGTTGGGGGGATTAGATACTGGGCCAGAGGTGGTCACCCAGAATCTGGGCAGAGGAAAGGGTGTTGAGCCTGGGTGGAAGGGACAGTGCAAACAGAAGGGCCACAGAGTTGGGCAGGTGGGCTAGGATGTTCTCTCTGCTCCCCGCTGACTCCAGCGTCCAAGCACTGGGCAGTGCTGTACTTACCCAGCCCAGCCCCAGAGACAGAATGAGGGGGGCTGCCCACCTCCAGGTCCTTTGCCTGCTGGTGCTCGGTGAGTGGGAGCAAGACTTAGGGGTGACGGCCCCAGAGACTTGGCTCCAGGTCACCCACATCACCCACCTCTGGGCCTGGTTCCCCTGGAATGCCCTCAGGCATTCTAGCCTGAATTCCCGAATGTGGGCTCTCCCAATCCCAACGGGCTGCCTGTGCAAAGGGCCTGGGTCCCACCCCTACCCCACAGTGCTCAGGAGGGTGACATCAGGTCCCACTGCCCTCCTGATCTCTGACCCCTCCCCCATTTTCTGACACCGAGTCCGTGATCCAGTTCCCTCCCCACTTCCTCCTCCAGGAGCCGTCGGGGCGCGGGCCTCTGCAGGTAAGAGCTGCCTGCTCCAGGGCCTTGGCCTTGCCTCCTCTGCCCACCCAGTCCTTGGTCAACCTTTGCTGCCCCCTTGTTGTTTCATAGCCTGTGGGCAGCCCCGCATGTCCAGCCGGATCGTGGGGGGCCGGGATGCCCGCGAGGGAGAGTGGCCCTGGCAGGCGAGCATCCAGCACCGGGGGGCGCACGTGTGCGGGGGGTCGCTCATCGCATCCCAGTGGGTGCTGACCGCAGCACACTGCATCGCCAGGTCAGCTCCCAGAGAGCCCCAGAGGCAGGTGGGGGAGACGGGCGCCTGGAGGCCTAGGCAGGGCCAGTTCCTGCGGCCAGTCTTCTGGGTGGGACCCTCAGCCAGTCGTCCCCACTCCTGTCCTGCAGACAGGCGCTGCCATCCGAGTACCGCGTGCGCCTAGGGATGCTGCGCCTGGGCCCCGCGTCACCCCCCGCGCTCTTGGTGCCAGTGTGGAGGGTGCTGCTGCCTCCGGACCACTCTAAGGATGCCACCCGCGGTGACCTGGCGCTACTGCAGCTGCGCCACCCAGTTACCCTGAGTGCCCACATCCAGCCCATCTGCCTGCCCATGCCTGGTGCCAGCCCACCACCCAGCTCACCCTGCTGGGTCACTGGCTGGGGCACCCTCCGCCCAGGAGGTGAGGCACGGAAGGCTGGGCATGGGATTACTGGGTAAACCCCCTCCTTTATCCGACTGAGACCCTCACAGCCCCAGTTCAGGACATGGTGCCACTTCTAAAAACCAGAAACTCCTCCCAGTCAGACCCACGGCGTCCCCTGCTGACAAAGCCGACTCAGGCTCACTTCTGCCATGAGTCCTGCTCCACGCTCTGTCCTCTCCCCTAGTGCCACTCCCAGAGTGGCGTCCCCTGCAAGGAGTGAGGGTGCCGCTGTTGAGCTCACGCGCCTGCGACCGCCTCTACCACGTGGGCACCAGTGTACCTGAGGCAGAGCGCATAGTGCTGCCAGGGAACCTCTGTGCTGGCTACCTTGGGGGCCACAAGGATGCCTGCCAGGTGTGTCCTCCCACCCATAACCTCTAGAGTCCATGCCCCTGTGTCTGGCACCCCACCTCCTTAGAATCCAGGCCCCAGCAGATCCCACCTCCAAGCTGCTTCCCAGCCCCCAATCCAGAGATATCACCCCAGTGACCCGGGACAGCTGCCCCAAAGTCTTGGGAAGTCTGGGACCTGAAGTAGCCTTTCTGTTGCAGGGAGACTCCGGGGGGCCCCTGAGCTGCCTGCAGTCCGGGCACTGGGTCCTGGTGGGTGTGGTAAGCTGGGGCAAGGGCTGTGCCCTGCCCAATCGTCCTGGTGTCTACACCAATGTGGCCAAGTACAGCCCCTGGATTCAGGCTCACCTCAGCCTGTAATGCTGGGTGGTTCTGCTGCTGCCGCCCTGGGGCCTCAGCCTCAGCCCATCTGGGGACCTGCACACTTCTTTCCCCTCTGACTGGAGGCCGAGATGCTAAGGGGCCATCCGTGCACCTGCCTCTCCATTCCCCTGCCTCTTCTCCATGGGACTCACTGAATGACTCTAAAAGCCATCATCCAGGGACCTTCTGTGAGTCCAGGGGCTCACTCTCCCCCCTCCCTCCTGGCTTCCATTTACCCTCCTCAGCTCTGGCCAGAGATGAGGACAGGACAGCCAGATAGAGACAAACCAGCTGGCTCCCTGTGTGGCCTGTGTCCCCCTTGTTTTCTGGAGGAAGTCAGACAAATTCAAAGCATGAGGGGAGTCAACACCAAGGAGGCGTCTCCGCTGCTGGCTCTGAAGATGGAGGGTCCAGGAACTGTGAACATCTCCAGCAGACTGGCCCTGGCTGACACTCAGCAGGACAAAGAATCTTAGACCTACAACCACCAGTTCTGTGAGCCCTGCCCCAATAGCCCCTTGCCTTCTTCCTAGTGAGACCCTGAGCAGAGAACCCAGCTGGACACTGGACTCTGACCTAGAAGTCATGATTTAGTAAACTGGTGTCCTGTTAAGCTGCTACTTTTGTGGCAATTTGTTACACAGCCATGACAACTAAAGATTCTGCTCCGCTGTGCTGGAGGTGTTCCAGGGGAAGACAGGCTGGCTCCCTGCTCAGAAGTCGGTGTGCCTGGCCTGGACCCTTCAGCCTGGGAGGGCAGGGTGGCGATCTCCAGGAACGGCCTGCCACGGCTGCTACTGCTCCTGTTGCTTCTGACCTCCATTCGCTCCTCACACCCCGATCTGGACACCAGCCTCTCCTATGTGGCTCCATGCCCTCCCTCGGCTCCCCTTCCAGCCTGGGGCCTCCTCTTGCCTCCCTGCCAGACCCATGTCCCCAGGACCAGGACCTCTCTTGTCAACAGACAGAGGTCAATTTCTAGAGCAGCAGACAGAATAAGAAACAGAGCAAAATCTGGAAAATCAAAGCCTATTCTTTGGAGCTGAGATGGGGAGAGGGGGTGGGTGCATTGAGGCCCCTTCAGGCCTCACACAGGCCTGAGCCTCTCTCCCTTACCAGTGGGACTTACACAATGGTCACTGCTAGACCAGGCCAGCTTGGGTGGGGCGGCGGGAGAATGTGAGAGTGGTCCATTCTGCAGTAGAATTGGGTGACCGACAGGAATGGCCAGCCTGCAGAGGCCATGGGCATATCTGCAGTAAGACCCTACTGAGCCATGTCAGTTGCCCGCTGCTGAGAGTGCACCTCAGGCCTTTCTCCTCCCACGGCTTCCCTGGCCCGAGGCCAGCCAGAGAGGGTCCCCAGGACACTCTTCCAAAAGGCAGCACCTGAGACACTGAGCAAGCCAGGGCCTCAGGTTTGCCTTTCCATCCAGAGAGCCCATGTTTCTGAGGCACAGCCAGCAGCCAAGGCTGCGGGAGGAGTAGACAGGGAAGGGAAGAACCAATTAGAAGAGATAACTGCTCCTCGTCGCACCCTGACACACACCATGCAGGTGGGTTCACTGCATCATCACCTCAGATTCTTACCTCAGGCTCTGCTTGGCAAGTCACAGCGACTCAGTCCTGCACTGCTGCAACCCAGCTGCCAGCCAAAACCACGTAGGCGTGGGTGGTCCTGCCCTGCCGAAGCTGGAGCTTCCTCAGGCCATCAGCTGAAACCTGCCCACAGGCCTGACCTGCCAGGCGATGGACTCGACGGGGACTGTGCTGAGGTCCGATGAGGGAAGTCGCAGGTGGGGAAGGGACTCTGGAAGGCTCCTAAAGAGTCTCCCCGAACCAAGGGAACATGGAATTTTACTGGGGCAACTCACACATATTGATATCTGAGAGACTGTCTCGTGCAGAAGGTTTAGGGTTAGGGTTGGGGTTCCGGCCATGCACAGTTCAAGATCCAGCTTCTTAGCATAGTGACTGCTTAAAACTGGCAGGTGGGACAGCCTCTGGGTAGAGAATTTAGTTTTCCAAGGAGATTATAATGAGCAAGATCCAATGACCTAGAAGAGCATGGTCTGGGTTGGCTTATACAAGTTCCTTATGGTCTTTTCTGGAGGGCCTTAACTAAAGCAAAACAAAAAGCCTGGAGGGGTTTGAAGAGATGCAGTCTCCTACCCCACCCCAAGCACAGGTGCCTACCCCTCTGACTTCCTCTTAGAGCTGACACCTTTGCCTAGCCCCTCCTGGACACTGAGACCCCAGCCCCAACAACTGCAGAGCTGTGGTGGTGTCCAGGGTCACCACCAGTGGGTCTCTTGGGCTGGTGGCCTTGTCTCACACCCGCCAAGCAATGGCCCAGGAGGAGGCTGTCCCCTCCTGGGGGATGGCCAGGTTCCAGAGTAGTGTTCAATGCTGTTGGTGGGAGTGTCCACCAGTGGGGAAATCGGGCTTCCCCCGGGGACCAGGCAGGGAGGGAGTGCTGCTCTGTCCAGGAAGTCAGCCGGAGGGGGCATCCCTCCTGCCCTGGACACCCCAGGGACAATGCGACCTGGCCAGGGGATCAAGGTGACAGCCAAGAGCAGACTAGCAAGGCCAGCTCAAGATAAAGATAAAAAGGGCTGGATGCAGCTGGGTGGTGCAGCGCCCCTGGGTTCAAGCCCCAGCAGCAATAAAATAAAAGTAAAATAAAAAACAAAAAGGGCTGGATGTGTCACCAAAAGCCCAGTCCTTGCTCTCAATGTCAATCCAATTAAAAGGGCACGGTTTTGAGAAAAAGGAGGTTTATTGCTTTGCTGTGAAGGAGAAGCACAGGGGTCTGTCCCAGAGGGAGGCTGATTCCGCCCACCATGGGGAGCAGGGGGCTGCTGCAGAGGCGCCTCCGAGGAGGCCGGCGTGCTCTGCTGGAGTCCAGCTCCCTGTTCTCTCGGGAGACGGCCCTGCCGAGGCCCCCGTGCCTTCCCCACGGTCTGCACCCGCCCGGTGGCGGGTGAGTCAAGGACAGACGGCGCTAGGGCGGGAAGCAGGTGACCTGCTCCTGAGACCAGGGAGGGGCAGGCCGGGCGAGCAGCAGGGCCGCGCCCCGAGCACCGAGGGGACTCGGTCAGTCCGCAGCCCCAGGGGGGAGCCAGCCTGTCCACGGGCGGACAGGTACGGGAAATGTGGGTGCCTGCGCTGCCACGGGGAAGCCGGGGCTCTGCGGGGGCAACGCGGGGAGCTGAGAACCCAGGCTGAGCAGCGAGCGCGGCCGCAGGTCAGGGTCCTGGCTTCCTCTCAGAGGCGGGAGCTAGCGCGGGAAAAGGGAGGAGGGTCTCACGGAAAAGGACGTCAGCGGAAAGGGGCGGTGGCCACGTCGAGTGTGTGCACGTGCGAATGTGTAACAACGAACCCCGCCACCATCTACGACTACCTCAGCCAACACCGACAGGCGAGAGACGCGGAGAGCGCCGCCGCCCGCCGGGCAGCAAGATGGCGGCCCGCGCCGAGCCCCTTCCGGCTCACCTAAAATGGCGGCGGGGGCGGGACCGCGCGAGGCGGGGAGGGGCGTGGCCGCGCGGGGCACGCCGGGACGCGCGCGGGCTGCCGGGAAGGGGCGGAGCGCGGCCGCGCCGGCGCGTCGAGCCAGAGGCAGCAGCCGCGATGGTGAGCGGGCGCGGGGGGAGGGGCGCCCGGGCCGGGCCGGGGGCGGCGGGGGCGGCGGGCCGCGCGGGGGGCGGCGGCGGGGCGCTGACGCCGGCCCGTCGCCCGCAGGACGTGTTCCTCATGATCCGGCGCCACAAGACCACCATTTTCACGGACGCCAAGGAGTCGAGCACCGTGTTCGAGCTGAAGCGCATCGTCGAGGGCATCCTCAAGCGGCCGCCCGACGAGCAGCGGCTCTACAAGGTGCGGCGGGCGGCGGTTGCGCGCTCGGGGGCCCGCGGCGTCCCCCTGCCGCCGGGTGGGCCGGGGCTGGCGAGCGCGTGCGGGGGCCCCGGTGCGCACGCCTGCGGACGGCGGGGTGGGGTCCTCGCCCGGTGCCGGGCGCAGGTCTCGGGCAGCACGGCGGCCCCGCCGCGCCGACGCGGGGCGAGCCGGAAACGTGCCCCAGCGGGGTTGAGCGCCTCCGCAGGCCTTCGCTGGTCGCTGGCCGCCGGCTGCGGGCGCTCGGCGCACGGGACCCTCCGTGTGCCGCAGGCCGGGCCCGCTGCCCTCCGCCCCGCTCCAGCTCGTGGACCCCCCGGCCGCCCAGTGGGCTAGGAACGCCGGTGATTCCCGTTTTACAGTTGAGAACATCTGACAGGAAGAAGCGGGCCACCTCGTCCAGGGCGGCAGGGCTGTCAGTTAAGCCCGGCCGTGCTCCGTCCAGGCGGGCTCGTGGAAAAGCAGACCGCAGGGCCCTTCCTGCAAGGTTCTGATTTGGAAATTTGGGGCCGTGGCTCTGGAACCTCGCGTGTCCAGTGTGTTCTGTGGAGGTCATGAGCCCCGCTTGGGAGTGTTTCCTCCCTCTGCCTTCCAGTGTGGTTGCTGGCTAGGGGTCCGAGGGTCTCGCTCTTCTTCTCTCCCCAGGATGACCAGCTTCTCGATGACGGCAAAACTCTGGGCGAGTGTGGCTTCACCAGCCAAACAGCACGACCACAGGCCCCAGCCACAGTGGGGCTGGCCTTCAGGGCAGGTAAGGGCTGGGCCAGGTGGCAGCTGGGTATTCTGGTAATGACCACAGAAAAGGGTCTTCAGGGAGCCTGAAGCTGAATTTCCAAGCCTTTGTGGAACTGTCTTACCAATCCACAAAGGGGAAGAACTATCACTGACAGTGTTTCCCCATTATAAGACAAACAAGAGACACTTGTACAAGTTAAAGCCTGTTTCACAATGATTTGAAGATCCCTTGCCCCAGCACCCCCTCAGATTTGTAGAGGATTTATTGAGCACAGTCCTCCCTTCTAATCCTCTCAGCCTGGAGATGTCAGCACTGCCATCCACATTTGCAGACAAGGATGACCAAAGCTTGCTAGTGGTTCCATGGGGTGCCATGGGTGAGAGGCAAGCTGTGAGGCCTTTGCTAGAGCCAGATACCATACCATGCTTGATTTGTGCAATTTATCACCTGATTCCCCCAGTATCTTTGTGGTCAAGACTTAGGATTTGTGACAGTTTGGGTGGTGATGGTTTTGGTGCTGGGGATTGAACCCAGGGACATTTTACCACTGAGCCACATTCCCAGCACTTATTTGTTTTTGAGACAAGGTCTCAATAATTTGCCTAGGTCCTCACTAAGTTGCCGATACCTGCCTCAAACTCCCAATCCTCCTGCCTTAGTCTTGGGAATTGCTGGTAACATAGGCCTGTGCCTTGTGGATTGTGTGTTTTAAGGATGTGTAAATGTGAGCCTGCGGAACTTGGGTTGCTTGCTAGGATGTCACCTCCAGGGTTCAGGGTTCAGGTCCAGAGCCTGTACTCTTGTTAACCTTACCCCAACCCTCCCAAGCTTTTGTACCATGAGGTGTGGGGAGATGTTCAGATTTCCTTCCACCTTATAAAAAGGGAGGGCAGAATTTTTACTCTTGGCCTCCCAGAATTTAAACAGAGATCATAGAGTTGTATTTTCACAGATGTGGACCCAGGGGTTATGTGGGTAGTTGAGGGAACATGGATAAAGGAATTATTTTCTGTCTTGTAAGAAAACAGCACAGGCTGAGAAGGAAGAGTGTGGTCCTAGCTGTAGTCTTGATAACTTGGTTAGACCTCAGCCTCAGCAGCTGTGTCCTCAGGCCAGTTCTTTCCCTGCTTGACCCAGCCTGAAGTTCCCATCTCCACAGTGAAGTGTGATGGAGTGGGATAGAACCAGCTTCACAGCAAGGCAGCCTAAAACTTAGACTTTCTAGGCCTGGCCTGCTGTGAATACTGCAGACATCATACAGGAGTGTCTTTCAGCTAAGTCACATCTGGTTGGCTTTCTGAGCAGAGGCAGCAGAGCTGCATTCTCCCAGAAGTAACCCTTTCTCTATAGACTTTTGGTTTTGATACATTGGAATTGAACCCAGGACCTCACATGTGCTGGGTTAGCACTCCACCACTAAGCTATATCCCTACCTCTTTTTATTACTTCATTTTGAGACAGGGTCTCACTAAATTGCCCAGGCTGTCCTGAACTTGGGATCTTCCTGCCTTAGCTCGAGTAGCTGGGATTATAGGTATGTGGCGACTTTTTTCTCTAGTTTGAACAGGAGCACCCCAGAGGGTGCTTGGTGTGACTTGGGAGACACTAGCCCCATTTTGCAGATATGAAAATCAGTGCTAAGGGGCATGACTTGTTTTTGCCCACCATGGCACTGGATGTGGTGGTGATTCTGGGCCTTCACTCCTGTCATCCTGGCAGGTCGTTGGGGCTGGTTACTTTTTGTTTCCTCACAGACTCCTTGCAAAAAGACATCTTTGTGCAGCTGACCAGTCAGCATTAGGATCTTGGGCCTTGACTGGGTGCCATACTTTCTGCCACTGTGTCCTTGCTAAAGGATGAGACACACGTGTTTGCCAGCCTCAAACTGCTCAGTTAGGGAGATGACAGTGTAATATCAGGTATGAAATGGCACTGGCCAGACAAATCATAGCAATGTGTATGTAAAGGCAAGTGTGTCCCTGCAGGTTTGTGACTTGAAAGAGTAAATGAAGGTGGGTCAGGTTTGTTAGCAGTATCAGCATTTAGGGCTGGATTGTGTGGGGGGCCATCCTGTGCATTGCAAACGTATGGCAACATCCCTGGCTTGTCTTGACTGGATAGCAGTTTTAGCCCTCCACCTGCCCCATTATGACCACCAATGCTCTCCAGACAGGAGAGCAGGGTAGTGTGACTTTCTCTTGAGGGCCCAATCAATTGAGCATGAGTCAGGAGAACAGCCTCCTAGGTGGAGGAAAGCACAGGAGAAAAATGTATGAAGTGGCATACATGTGTTCTGGAACTAGAGCCACTGTTTGAGTGGGAAAAGCAACCTATCAAAACAAATCTGACAATCAACTGTTGGTAAAAGCTGCCAAGGAAATGCCCAGAGTGCTGGGGTGCAGTGACTGTATTGGGGAGCTGGGGATGTTTTTCTGAGGTGACGTTTGAGCTGAACCCTGAATGCCCACAGCATGTCCTGTGTGACAGACAGGTGTTGGGTCTCACAAGTACAAAATCCTGAGGCAGGAAAGAGCTTGGTGTGGGAGTGAGTCTAAGCATTGGAGAAACAAGGTCAAGGACCTAAGACCGGTATGATGGGAAACCACTGGAACATTCTGGGTGGGTGGAGGGTGACGTTGGCTGTGGAGACAGAAGGTGTTGGGCACCTGGCCAGAAGTTAAATGTAGAGGCCTGGAATGGCCAGTGAAGGGGGTTGGGCCACTGGGGGCAGGAGTCACTCCAGTGCCACTCACTGCTAAGTGAGGCAGCTGGCAGTGTGGGCAGGTCATGGCTTTGGAAGAGTAACTTTAGGTCCCCCACAACTACAGCTTATTACAGGTGGACACTAAGGCCCAGCTGGGGCATGAGTTGAGCACCTTTCTAGCTCTGTCCCTCCCCTACAGATGATGCCTTTGAGGCCCTGCGCATCGAGCCCTTCTCTAGCCCACCAGAGCTTCCAGATGTGATGAAGCCTCAGGATTCCGGAGGCAGCGCCAATGAACAAGCTGTGCAGTGAGGGCCTCAGGCCCACTCTTGAGGCCCATACCCCCCAATAAAAGAGATTTGGGTGTCCGCCTGGTTCCTGCCTCTTTCTCCACACCCTCCTCCCTACTCCAGGCATTGACTGCCCTCCCTGGGATGGGTCCTGCTCCCCCATTTCTCTTTGGGCTCTTACCAGGCTAATGCTATGCTGTCTGAGAACTTGACCCAGCCTGCCTCTCACATGGGATCTGGGCTGTCCCCGAGGGCCAAGCTACTCCCGGCCTTAGAGAGGTCAGAATTCTGAGCCCTAGGCCAGCCTGATGCAGTAGGGGACAATATTTCCAGCCTTTGTTCAAGGTGTGGTGCCCCATTTCCAGGTGTGTCCTGTCTGCCTCCAAGCCTTCGAGGGACTCAAGTTCCAGGCTGGAACCAGTTGTCTTGGTCTGAGTGGGTTCCATGAGGCAACCACAGGAGCCCCACCCCGCCACCCAGGGCTTCAGGAGATCTAGGGCAAAAATCTTGGGGATTTGCAGTGAGGGTGGAGATGGAGGTGGCTCTTTTCCATTGCTCTTGCCACTTAAAATAAACAGTCTACAGACCCAATTCCTGCATTTCTCATTTTTATTTGACAGAAAAAGTTGCTCTTGCTGTACAGATTTTAAAAAAACCAAAATGCCTTTTAAGAAACATGAAGAAAAATTGGGGGAGGGGGTCACAACCTCATGGGGGCAGCAGGGGCCAGCTAATTTCAACTCCTGCCCCTTCCAAGAACACCTCAATATAACTTCCTAAATTCTAATCCATCACCCCCGGGGAATTTCAGGCCACTGCATCTCCCAGGGCCTCTGATTCCAGGCCTCGGTGTCCTGAACTATATCTTCTCCTCCCCCAACTCCCATCAGCATTCCCTCCCACCCCCAAACCCCCCCAAACACATGAACCAGGAAAAACTCACAGAAATTAACATTTCACAGGAACAAAGAAAAAAGGGGGGAAGGGGGGGAAGGAGCCCTCCACCCAAGATGCTGCCAGGATTCAAAAGGTGGGGGAGGTGGGGGAAGACAAGGACCTCCCACAGCTCTGTTGGGGGAAAGGGGACACTCCCTGTGGTTCCAGAGCATGGGGTGCGATGACTTAAGGAGACCTATAACAGAGAAGATTGGGATCAACACCAAAGCTCCATCAAGCCCTCAAGTTCAGCTTCCTACCACCCTCTAGGAGGGGGCCAGCCTTCAGGGGAGATATACCTGGAGGAGCGGTGTCGCATGGGACGGGGGCTAGGAGTCTCCCTCCTGCGCTTATGGCCCGGAGAATGGCTGTCCCCACGCTGGCCTCTCCGGGAAACCCGCTCACTGCTGCTGCAAAGAAGGTACGCACGTCAGACCTCTGGGAGGCACCTGCTTTCTGCTCAAGTCCTGTGGCAGTTGAGACTGCATTAACCTTTGGAGAGGGCCTTACCTCTGCTGGTCGCGGGGTGAGGGCTGAGGTGAGGGACGGCGACGCTCCACAGGTGAGTAGCTGAGGGACCGGGAGTCCCGAAGGGAGTCTATAGGCTTCCGGGGGCTGCGGGACCTGCGGAGCAGAGTAGGTTCCCATAGCACAACGCCCTTCCAAATCCACCAGCCAGCACTCAGAACCACCCACCCAGGTCCTGACCACCAAACCTCACACCACGCAGGGCCAGCCTCAGACCCACCTTTGTCCGCACTCACCCATCCGCCCGCACACCTTCCACTGAGTGCCCACAGTGGGCAGGGCACAGTGTGCAGCGGGGGATGCAAAGATAAAGACAGTCCCTGCCCTTGGAGGAGCTCAGTCTGGTAGTGAAGGAAGGCCAACAAGGGAGGCACGCAGGGCCCCATGTGTAGGAAGCAGCCCCACAGGGATGGATGTGCATGGATCTGGGGACTTGGGGCAGGGGTATATGGGCGGGGCAGGGGCAGGGGCAGGACAGTCTTCTCGAAGGTGCTGTCTGAGTGGAGTCTTGCAGAACGAGGAGTTCACCAGGCGGACAAGGAAATTCCAGGCAGAAGGAACAGCATGTCCAAAGGCATGGGCTCTCCTTGACTGCAAGGCGCTGGGTGTGGCTGGAGCACAGGGCATGTATAGGGGCGGGCAGGAGGAGCACAGGGTGGGCAAGGCCAGCTGGTGAAGAGCCTCACACGCCATTCCCGCAGAGGTGGGGCTTTATCCTGCAGGCCACAGGGCGTCCCGGAAGGATTTGTGGAGTGGAGGGAAGTAACCAGATGTGCGTTTTAGAAAGATCCCTCTGGCTACGTGTGGAAGAGAATGGCGTGGAGGCAGGGAGACAGGGAAGAGGCTGTGGACAGAGTCGGGAGAAGATGACGGTGGCCAGACCAGAGCCCTGCAGCAGCAATGGGGAGACTTAAAGAGCTAGAATCCCTGGGACCAGGCTGCATGTTGGGGGAAAGGAAGAAACCTAGGACTTCCCAATTCTTGCCTGAGAACCCACTTAGATGGTGCAGCCCTTTACCAGACAGGGTGCAGAGAATAGTGGGCAGAGGAGTGTGCCCAACTCCTCCCTTACAACCAGACACTGTAGTCCACGAGGGGCCCATTCTGGAGAAGTCACCCTCCCCTCCACCTCGGGCAAATCAGGACTCACCTCCGCTCGCCAGGGGGTGGCTTCTTGGGGCTTGCAGGTTTGGGCAAGGCCTGAGGGCCTGGCTTAGCAGGGGAAGGGGAAGAGGAAGAGGAGGAGGAGGAGGAAGAAGATGAGGAAGAGGAAGAGGAGGAGGAGGAGGAAGAGGAGGAAGAGGAAGAAGAGGAGGAGGAGGAAGAGGAGGAGCTGGAACTAGAGCTGCTAGAGCGCCTCTTCCGTTTGGCTGGGGCTGGCTCCTGGGGACGTCCCTCTCGAACAGCCTCCTTTGGTGCTGGAGTGGGGCTGGGGACCCTGTGGGAGAAGGCCAGTGTTACAAAGAAACAAGCTGCCCCAGCCCCAACCCTACCTTCCTTGGCCTGGAGGAACGGCAGTGGGGGAGGGGTGCCTGAGAAAGGCCCTGGGAGCTCTTGGAGACGCGCGAAGCGAGCCAGTGAGTGCTTCTCTGGAGAGCATTGGCCTGAGCGACCCGACCTCTGCTAACACAAGCAACAGGCTGGGGCCCGCAGCACAAGGGATCAAGGTTAAACCTCAAGAATGTCCCTGATGAAGGAATAAGGCCCCTGGGCTCAGATGTGGAAGCTGAAGCTGGGTGGTCTCCTTCCTCGGAGAGGGAGAGCCGCAGCTTGGGGAGGCCCCTGTGAGTGCAGGTTGGCTTGGGGAGGGGCCGTCCTGCCTGGAGGCAGGGAGAGGGATGGGATGACCTCTGAAGATCCTTCCAGCCCAGGGAGTTCCTCTTGAGGTCTAACTGCCATCCCTCCTGCTGTAAAATTAAGTCCATTTCCTCTAGTTCTGTCCTCTGTAGAGATGGAAAACTTATCATTATCCTCTAGAGAATTAACCTTCGGAGACTTTTCTGTCCCATCCCTCCCCGCCATAGCCCCCACCCAAGCATTCTCTTCTACCCCCAGCTTGAGGGTCAAGGTTCCCCATACTTCCTCAATGAGTCAAGAACGTGTAACATGGTTTCTCCCTCCCCACTCCCTCATCCATTCCCAATTCCTTTCCCCTAAAAGATTCCTGAAAATCCAGTTCCCTCACCTTTTCAGTGCCACCTCAGGTTGAGCTGGAAGGCTAGAGCCCTCTGAGTCACTAGAACTGGAGCCAGAGGACGAAGATGATGACGATGACGATGATGATGATGAAGAGGAGCTGGAGGAGCTGGAGGAGCTGGAGGAACTCCGCCGCTCCTTTGCTGGTTGCAGGGTGGCCAATGCAGAAGGCTGCTGGGCCCCAGTAGAGGCAGGTGGTTCCCCACCCTCAGGGTGAGGCACCCCAGGAGTAGGGCCAGAAACCATGCCATTGTGGTCACCAGTGGAGGACACGGCCTTTACCACCGTACCAGAGGACAGGGACTGAGACCCTGCTACAGAAGTGGTCTGGGCATTTGAACGCGATTGGTCTGAAAAAGCAGATGGCACAGGAGACCTAGGTCTATCCTGTGTTGGAGGGAGAAGAGACTGTGAAGGAGCCTGGATCATTCTAGAGGCAGGGGAGGGAGCCCGCTCAGAGGTCATTCTAGACTGGCTTGGGGCTGATGGTGGTGTTCTGGATCTGGCTCGGTCAAGAAGTGGGGGTGAGGCTCTGCCACTAACACGCTCATAAGCAGAAAGGGGCACCCTAGGGCTGGTAAGGTTTGCACCAGACAACGCTGGAGCCATCCTAGCACTGGTGAGACTTGCAGGAGCCAAGGCTGAAGGGGTTCTAGAGCTGGCAATATTCACAGGAGCTGTGGCATGTGCAGATCGTGGACCAACGAGGTTTGCAGGGGCTGGAGCCTGGGGTGTTCTGGAGCTAGAGGGATAATTTGCAGCAGTTGGAGGCGTGCCAGATCCTGAAAGACTCAAAGCTGCCAAGGCAGCAGGGGTTCTGGCTCCTGCTAGGTTCACAGCTGGAGCTGTGGGGGTCCGAGGGTCAGCAAGATTCACGGCTGAAGGTGCCACGGCTGTTCTGGGACTGGCCAAGTTCATGGCTGCTGCTGCAGCTGGTGCTCGTGAGTCAGCTAGGTTCACCGCTGTTGGGATAGCAGGTGTCCGGGCACTGGCCAGGTTCATGGCTGCTGCAGAAGCTGCAGGAATCCTGCTAGCAAGGTTGGCAGCTGGGGCCGTTCTAAGACTCATGAGAGGTACTGGAGCTGGGACCTGGGACATTCTTGCAGCAAGACCAGCAGCAGACATGGATGGAGGAGGCCGGGCAGTGCCAAGGCTGATGGCTGTCAAGGCAAGTGCAATTCTAGACTGAGCATGATTTTCTGGCACAGATGTTCTCGGATGATCAGGTATTCGGGGACCTGGGCCATCCATCATGGAGCCACCAGCTTGCTGCAGGACAGACATGGGTGTTCTTGCACTGCCAAGGGGTTCAAGCATTCCAGGTGATCTACATCGATCGAGAGGAGTTGGTGACATGCTAGGACGGCTGAAACAGCTCATTCTGGAGCTATTGAGTGCCACTGGAGGTGTCCGAGAACCAGAATGATTCCTTGTTGCTGGAGGAGTAGCAGAACGTGAACGATCAGAACTACTTCCAGATGCAGAACGCCTGCGGATAGCCGGAGGAGATCTTGTTAAAGACCGTTTGCCCCGAGTTGCACGGGGTGTACGGGACCTAGAACGGCGGCGAATAGCAAGTGGTGAGCGGCTTCGAGAACGTTTGCGTGGCAACAACGGTGTTCGAGACCTAGAGCGGCGTCGAATAGCTGGAGGCGTTCGGGACCTAGAACGGCGACGAGTCACTGGAGAGGTTCGAGATCGGGACCTTCTCCGAGTGACTGGAGATGTACGTGATCGAGATCGCCTTCGAGTGACTGGGGACGTTCTGGATCTTGACCTTCTGCGAGCAATAGGTGAAGTTCTGCTTCTAGATCGCCTCCTGTTTACTGGTGGGGTCCTAGATCGGGACCTTCTGCGAGTCACTGGTGGAGTTCTAGAACGGGAACGTCGGCGTGTTGTTGGTGTTCTGGATCTTGAACGACGACGGGTTACAGGAGGTGTCCTGGACCTGGATCGCCTTCGACTCACTGGGGACGCTCTTGATCGAGATCTTCGTCGAGTCACTGATGTTCTGGATCTGGACCGTCTCCGACTCACAGGGGAAGTCCGAGACCTGGACCTACGTCGGCTGATCAAGGGTGTTCTAGACCTGGATCGCCGGTGTGTTGCTGGGGAGGCTCGAGATCTAGAGCGTTTCCATGGGGCTGGTGATGTGCGTGACCGAGAACGCTTCCGACTGGTTGGGGGTGTTCGAGAGCGACCTCTTCGGCGTCGAGAGGAAGTTCGGGAACTCTCCTGGCGGGCAGGTGATCTGGAGTGGTAACCAGAGCCCCCCCTGCGCCTACGAGTGACCCGAGACCTGGACCGGCTGCGCTGTCTTCTTCGGGAAGTTGACTGAGAAGATCCAGACCTATCTCGTCGACGGGTTGTTCTGGTTTTCTCTCTACGTGAGCGGGAACGGGACCTCTGGAGTCCACGTGGCTTTGGTGAAGGGGAACGGCCTCTCCTTGAAGTTGTCTTAGTGCGTGGAGATGAAGCTGAACGCCGCCGACGAGAAGACCTAGACTTTTCAGCTGGCTCAGGGGAAGATACAGAGGGACTTCTTCGGCGTCTTGGAGGAGTTCTGGAGCGGGTTTCTGGTGATGAAGAGGCAGAGCGGCTCCTACGGGACAATCTGGCCTTTCTAGTTAGCTCAGGAGATGACCGAGAGCTGCGACGTCGAGGTGGTGTGCGAGACTTTGTCTTTGGCTCTGGCGAGGACCTGGAGCCTCTTCGAGCAGTTCTGGATTTGGGAGGGTGTTCTGGTGAGGACTCAGAACTGCTGCTTCCTTCAGGAGAAGGTTCTCTGCCTTTGCTTGATGAACCTGATCTGCTTCTTCTGGGAAGGGCCCGAGGAGCAGGTACTTTGGGTTCAGGAGAGGAATCAGAACCACTCTGGGTCCGAGGTGCTGCTCTTGGCTTATCTTTTACTTCAGGAGATGATCCAGACCTACTGCGTCGAGGAGAAGCTCGGGATTTGCTGTCAATCTCTGGAGAGGATCCAGAGCGACTCCTCTGCCTAAGTGGGGTTCGTGTCTTGGCTTTAGAATCTGGAGAAGAATCAGACTCACTTCTCTCCTGAGGAGATGCACTGGGTTTCCCATCAAGCTCTTGAGACGATCCAGATGGACTTCTCTGCCCAAGGGGCGTCCTAGCCACAGTTTTCTGCTCAACTGATGATTCTGATCCACTTCTTTCTCTCTGAGGAGTAAGACACTTATTGTTGATCTCAGGAGATGATGGAGAACGACTTCTTGGCCTTGGAGTCTGAGGCAATGCTTTTGGTTCTGGGGAAGAATCACATTCACTTCGCCCCCTAGATGGGGTTCTAGGTATATCTTTCATTCCAGGAGAAGACCCAGACAGGCTGTGCCTGGAGGGAGTCCCAGAACCATCTCTAAGTCCTGGAGAAGACCCAGACCGACTTCTCCTTGATGGAGTTCTGGGTAAACCATCTTTCAGTTCAGGAGAAGATGCAGAACTACTTCTCTCTCTTGAGGGTGTTCTGGGTACAGTATCAAGTACAGGTGAAGACACACTCTGATTTGAAGACATTCCTGCCTTTTCCACCACATCTGGGGACAACTCAGAACTGCTACGCCTGGAGGATCTTGTTGATTGTTCTTTCACATCTAGAGATGGGTCTGTCTCCAGCTGATTAAGGAACGGTCCATTCAAATCTTCTTTAACCTCAGGTGAAAATCCAGTATTCATTTCTGTAGCAGTGCCTGAGTTTCTAAATTCTAAAGGTGATCCAAAGTTATTCTCCCTGGGGGGAGAGTGAGACAGTTCTTTATGCTCTGGAGAAAAATGTGGCCCTCCCCAACATGAGGCCACTGCAGGAACTTCTTCCAAAGCAGTCTGTGACTGGCTTTGGTCAAGAGCTAAAGACACATTAGGCCTTTCTTCTATTTCAGGAGAAAATTCAAAGTTACTTCCAGTCATTTGTTTAAGTTCTGGAGACAAATGGGGCAGGACTTGGCTTGAAAGTTTTTCAGATTTCTCTACCACCTCCATTAATTCTTCATCTTGGTTTGACTTAGGTAATGTATTACTTTGGTCTTTTGTATCTGGCGATGATTCAGTGCCACTTCTTTCCCTTGATGGGGCTCTAGGTGTGTCTTTTAGTACTGGTGAGGATTCAGTCCTATCTTGTACAGCTGTACCAAGTTTGTCTCTTGATCTAGGAGACAATGCAGCAACATCCTCCTGAAGGGGTAAACCCATTTTCTCTTTTGATTCAGAAGACTCCAATCGGCTTTGCCCCAGAAGAGACTTGGAGTCCATTGCAAGATATGGGCAAGAGTCAGACTGGGGTCTGCTCTGCTCAGGAGACATTCCCGATTTCAGCCTAGGACTTGATAACTCCCCTCCATCTTGTCTTGTTGGAGATCTAGATGCCAGTTCAGTGACTGGAGAGGAGGACCCTGACCCACTGCCCTTTGGGAATGTTTGAGATTTGCTTTGCAGAAGTGGAGATGTCAAGTGACTCTGTCTTGCTTCTGGACTTGAAGTATCAGATCTGGGATCTGGTGAAGTTTGAGATTGTCCTTTATGTTGCAGAGATGAGGAGCCAAAGTAGCTTTCTCCCGGTGGTGTGTTAGATATTACTCCTGGGCAGAGGGAGAAGGATCCAGAGCAACTCTGAGATTGAGATTCTTTAGAGTTTTCTTGGGGACATGGTGATTTTGACCCAGACTGACTTTGCCCTGGTGGAGTTTGGGGCTTTACTTTGGGGTATGGTGATGTAGACCCTGAGTGACTTTGTCTTGGTGGTGGTTCAGGTTTCACTTTGGTATCTGGTGAGGAGGATCTAGAATGGCTCTGCCTTGGCAACAATCTAGATTCCACATTGGTGCAGGGAGACACTGATCTGCTTTGCCTTGGAGGTGTTCCAGAAGTCACCCTACTAGGACTTGGAGAAGAGGAGCCAGAATGACTTCTTCGTCCTGGTGACACTGTTTTCACTTTGGGCTGTGGAGACAAAGACCTAGATGGGGTCTGTCTTGGAGGCGTACTAGACTTCACTCGAGGAGGAGAGGAACCAGAACAGCTTTGCCTCGAAGGAGTACTAGATTTCACCTCAGGATCAGGTGATTCAGAATGGCTCCGTCGTTGTGGTGTTGTAGATTGTTCATTGGCTTGGGGACTTGGGAAGGAACCTTCTCGTAGTGGTGTTCCAGATTTCACTTTTGGGTGAGGAGATAAACTGGAATGACTTTGTCTTGATGGCGTTTTAGATTTCTGTTTAGGTGGTGAAGAACCAGAACGACTCCGCCTTGGTGTTCTAGATTTAGCTTTAGGTTGTGATGATCCAGAGCGACTGCGCCTGGGTGGCGTCTGTGACTTCTGTTTAGGGCACGGAGAGGACCCGGAAAGACTACGCCTCAAAGACAAGCGAGATTTTGCTTTGGATCGTGGTGAAGAGAGAGACCTGCTCCGCCTGGAGGAAATGTGAGACTTTTTCATTTCTGGACTCGAGTTGGACCTACTCCTCCTCTGAGATGTTCTGGATTTGTTCTTCCGCTCTGATGATGAACCAGACCTGCCTCTTCTTTGTGGTGTCCGAGAGTGAGATCTTCCTCGTCTAACTAGACTTCTACTGCGGGATCTTCGCCTTGCTGGTGTTCTAGATCGAGACCTCCCTCTTCTAGCTGGGGTTCTAGAGCGTGAGCGGCCACTGCGCCTAGCTGGGGTTCTAGAGCGTGAGCGGCCACTGCGCCTAGCTGGGGTCCTAGAGCGTGAGCGACCCCGTCTAGCTGGGGTTCTAGAGCGTGAGCGGCCACTTCTCCTGGCTTGCGATCTACTACGAGATCTCCTTCGTGCTGGTGACCGGGTCCTAGATCTGCGCCTAGCAGGTGTTCTTGACCGAGACCTGCCTCTACGGGCTGGCGTTCTTGACCTGGACCTTCGCCTGGCAGGTGTTCTGGATCGTGATCTCCGTCTGGCAGGTGTTCTAGAGCGGGACCTGCCCCGCCTGGCTGGTGTTCTAGAACGAGATCTGCCTCTGGTGGCTGGGGATCTAGAATGTGATCTGCCTCTCCTTGCTGATCTAGACCTGCCTCTTCTCTGGGTGTTTCTGCTCCTGGACCAACCTGGTCGCTGAGGGGATCTAGAGCGGCCACGCCGTTGGGGGCTTCTGGATCTTCCCCACCTCTGTGCAGATCGGGACCTACGCCACTGAGGGGACCGGGAACGGGAATGACCTCTCTTGGTGGGGGTTCGAGACCGGGATCTCCCTCTCTTAGCAGTGGCAGGGCTACGTGATCTCCCCATCCTACGGGAAGGGGTATGAGACTGTGATTTATCCCGCTTTGCTCGGCCATGTGACCGATTCTTGGATGTGGGAGAAGAAGAACTCTCTCGGCGGGCCCCAGGAGCTGGAGTGGGTTTAGGACTTTCAGGGGAAGAGCTGGCATGCCGAGAAACTTTGGTAGGCTGTGGGGATGGTGGGCAGCTCTCTGAGGAAGAAGACTGAGGTGGTTTCTCAGGAGACTTAGGTGGTGAAGGGCCCCGGGTTGGGGAGGCCTCAGATGGGGGGTTCACTGGCTCCTGACTTAAGGAGGTTGTTGCAAGGGGCTGTGGGGAGCCGCCATGTTGCTCAGCAAGGAGCGGGGTGGGAGCAGGTGGTTCTGGGCCTGTGCTGCTCCTTTCCGGAGAGGGGCTAGGTCGAACTGCAGATTTCTGAGTGGAAGAGAAAGTAGGGATAGGGATACATAAGCACCCAAACTTCCTATCACCCATAAGATCCTAGTACCTTTCCAATTAAACTTCTACATGCCCCATCATACCAACCGGTCCTTTCCCTCACCACAAGCAGTCACATTCATTCAACAACAAAACAATTGTTAAACACAAAGCACAGTAGGAAAAACATGAAAAATCTGTAACCTGAAGTCTTAAGATGTAGAGAAGAAACAAAGTACGAATAACTAATGCACTACAATTAACAATAAATGCCACTACAAAGTATACAGAAAGGGCAGGAATTGGGGTGGGGCAATTGGTTTTTGTTTTCAGGGATGCTGAGAACCCAGGACCTTGTGCACGTTAACACTCCCAGATCTCCAATAGCATTTTTAAGAAGAAAAAGTAAGCAGTTTCCTAATGTAGGTGGCACTTGACCTCACTCTTAAGAAACTACTATATTAAGGTAAAAGAAACTGCAGGAACAAATGCAAAATATTGAAAATACAATTTGTATGAAGTAAAAAAAAGTGACACAGAGCTAGGGATGTAGCTCAATGAAGAGTGTTTGCCTAGCAGACATGAGGCCCTGAGTTCAAGACCAGGGTTCGGGGTGGGGAGCCAAACTGGGAGGTTTGACCAGAATGGCGAAAATACAGAAAAAAAGAAAAGGAAAACAAACTACACAAGTCTATTAAATACGACTCAAAAGTCACAGAAAACAGATACAATCTCTGAGATGATCAAACTCATAATTTACAAAGTTTGTTAGATGAGACATAAAACAGAGAAATTATAATAACTAAAGCACGAATAATCAGGATTGAGAATTAGGACAGAAGATGTAAAACGGTAACTACAGGGAATACCATTTCTTTTAGTGTTTTCAGCCTGCTGGCAAAACCCCAGCGGGTTCAACAGTTTTACAAACTAAAGAAAACAGAAGAACTGGGGAGATAGCTCAGCTGGTAGAGTGCTTGCCTTGCAAGCACAAGGCCCTGAGTTCAAGCCCCAGTACCACAAAAAAAAAAAAAAAAAAAAAAAACAGATATCTTAAATAGTAAATTTAAATGTGACTTAAAGAACTTTCTATTCCAGTTCTATCTATGTAACGTGTAAACAGACAAAATCTATTATAAACATCCAGTGAATTTTGATTCTAAAGACTTCAAAGATTCATTGAGTCACATTCTAAAATATGTACAAATATAAAAGAACTTGATTAAGTGGAAGAAGAATGCACATCAAAAAAAAAACAAAACCTAAATTCACTTCTCTTAGTAAGCCATCATCTTTCCTCTTCACTCCACACCCCTATCCTAAAACCCATAACCTAGCAACTCAATAATCATTCACTACCCTCAGGAACATACCTCCTTCTTGTCTTTGTCCTCATATGGACTGCTAGGCTGCTTTGTAGAGGTTTCTGGGCTGGTAGGCCGTTGTATACTGGTGGTACCTGGTTCACTAGAAGGCGCATCTCCCTCCCCTCGACGCCCTGGAGCAGGGGAAGGACTTTGCCCAGTCAAAGCAGTTGCATGTATTTTAGCTGCAGCACTTCGAGACCTGTGGGAGTTAATGGAGGATGGGGGAGAGCAGGGAAATCAGCTCAAGGGAGAACAGAAAACCCCCTCCCAGCTCCCAACTACCTTTCCTAACCATACACAGCCCTCTTCCAAAAAGCCTTAGTCACACTTCAAATCATTCACAGAAATGCAAATTCAGGTCACTTTGTTTCTTCTCTTCCCAACACAATCCCAAAGAATGTTCTCCCTCTACCCCTTTATTCACCTCCCCCAAACATCCCCAAACCCTCCACCCAGCCCATTCCCTACCCACTTCATTCAAAACTCACCTCGGAGCCCACCTCCTTCAGGAAGCCTTCCCCGATTAAGGAAGCCAGGGTAAGGATTCCTTCCTCCCCCAGACACCACGAACAAACCACCCCCCCTATTCTGGCAGTCCATATACATCATAACGAAACAAAAATAACAAATTAAAAAAAAAAAAAAAAGAGAAGGGGAAATGTATATGTCTGTCCATCCTGTTGCTTTAGCCTGTCAGCTCCTAGAGGGCAGGGACCGTGTCTTCCGAATGGTCTGTGCAGCGCCTAGCACACCGTGGGCGCTCAATAAATATTAAATTGATTAACCCACCATTCCCTCTCCCTCCCTTCCTCCTGGACTACCCCTTACCGACTGCGAGAAGTATCAGAGGAGGAAGCAGAATCAGCAGAGGTTGACCGATGGGCCCGGCGACTCTTGGGAGCTGGTGTCGTACTCCGTGACCTGAATGAATCCCATGAAAGGCAGCTCAGGAGGCTGTCAAACCTACAATGGATTCTACTCACCCCTCCACCCTTCACCAATCAGACATGATTAATTATGTCTTATCCCCCCTAAGGGAACCTATTCGTCTACTTACTACAAAAATTCCCCTCAAATTCACTTACCGCTTCCGCTTCTTGTCTTTAGATTTACGTTTACTCTTTGGAGTGGGAGACCTAGGAAATTAGGTGAGGATGTTAAAATTTATTTGGCAATACTAGAGACTGAACAAAGGGAACTCTACCTTTCAGTTAGTTCCTGGCAAGCCCCCCCAACACACACCTTTTGAGACAGTTAAGAGATGTGGTATCAGATTTGTGATCCTCCCACCTCATCCTCCCAAGATGCTGGGATTACAGGTATGCAAAGCCATACTTGGTTCCTCAACCCTCTTTTAAAATTGTGAGACAGGGTCTTGCTAAGTTGCTAATGCTAGCCTTCAACTTATGATCTATCTGACTGAGTTTTCTGAGTTTCTGGGATTACAGGTATGTGCCACCATACTTGGCAAAAAAAAAAAAATTTTTTTTTAAAGTGAAGTAGATGGAACTACAAAGCTTCTCTAACGATTAGAAAGACCAAGAATTAAGTTTTACTCCAAGATAAAACCTCCCAGAGGCCAAATAAAGAGCAAGCAAGGCCATCAAGCAATAGCTTGTCATTCCCATGTGTCCCTAAGCCCCTATATACCAAAGGGCTCTTACCTGTGCTTTCGTTTCTTAGACTCGGATTCTGACCTGTTGGGGGGAGGGGAGGGGAGAAAAAAAAAATCATATACCTATATCTATGCCTATGCCTGAACTCATCAATAATCCTTCTCCAATCACCCCAACTACTTCACCCTCATACCTGTGCTTCTTCTTCTTCGAGCTCTTTTTTCTCTCCCGTCGAGGAGAGCTGCTCTCTGACCTGCTAAAGATGGAATCAGAAGCAAGATCATTCTGCTTGGCTTCTTTCCTGGCCCTCCCACTTACAACCCATTCTCATAAACGGTTTTCTAAAACACCCAAATAACCCCAGCAACATCAGAACACCTAAATCTAGGACTTATTTCCTTATTTTCCAAGAAGTAGAGGTAACTCCTTAAATCAACAAATCTAAAAATGAAAACAATTCCAGAAATCCAAATTGTGGCTGCCAGTTCTTAACCGTCAGGGCTATGGACTCAATCCTTCATCACTAAGCACATCTCGCCTGTCAGCTAAGATCTGAAATGATAACTCCCTTCTCCTCAATTTTTCTGAAATCTGCCTGCTGTTCCCAGAAAGCAGAATCCTTGACTTCCAGAGAAAAAGTACACCACAGGATTAGTTGTGTGTACAATAGAGTAACTTTCCAACTAACTCACCGTCCTCTATCTTTCTTCTTTTTCTTCTTCTTTTGCTTTGGGGTCGGTGAGCGAGAACTGCTGGACTCCCTAACAAGGCTGGTAAAAGATAAACAAAAAACATGGGTAATAAGACAAACTGTCTTTAATACATTTCAACCTCAAAAGTAAAACCTTAAGACTTTGAGAGAGGAGTTTGCACCAAAAAAATAAATAAATAAAAAAAATAAAAAAACAAAACAAAACAACAACAAAAAAACAGAGTGCTTAGAACCAGGAAGAGAAATTGATACTGGTTTCTAGGTCTCGAGTACCTGTAAGGTTTGGGAGGCTCTGGAGCTGGTTGTTTAGCTTCTCGAGCACGACGCTGAGGATCAAAAGAGCTGCCATCCACGTAGGAATCACTGATGCCAAAGGCAGCACGGAGTCGCTCATTCTTCTTCTCATTCAATTCTGCCAACTGATGGGTTTCAGTTACCCTAGAGAAAAAAAGGTAGAAATCTGAACAATACAGGAAGCAAAGAGCAGAAACAAATTCAGAACAAAATTATAAGCAGGAGCCAAACAGCCATGGAATAAGGAAGATGAAAGCAGGGAGAAGTTCCAAATAAGGAGAGAGGGTAGCAGCAGCAGCAGATAAAATCCAGGGGGAACCAAGGGAGAGTTCAACACTCACGCTGGCCTCTGCCCTGGGGTCTCTTCCTTGCCCCCAGGGTTCACATCCTTCTCCAGCAACATGAGTCGAAAGGTCGCCACTTTCTCTTGAATTTGCTGTTCCTCGTACCTGAAGAACAAATTCCTTCAGGGTTAGAGCTTGACAGGACACTTCCCTAGTCCCAGGTTCCCATTCCCATTATTCCCAGTGGGGATCCCTTCCCTCTCCATGCACACATAGAACTTTTCACTCACTGTCACCCTAAAATGCCTTAAAGTTCTGATCTTTTCCCATCATCTTTCTTCCCTTTATTCCCTATGCCCTCTAGAACAGTGGATTTTAAACATGCTACAATTCAGGAGCCAAGAAAGGAAAGTTAGCTGGCAGAGTTCTCAATGTGCCTCACCAACTTCAACAAGAACAGATCTCTTACTTCATGGGCTTCCAAAGGTATATTATATAAAAAGGGTACCATTGATGAAGTTTGAAAACCACTGCTCTAAAAGGTGTCTTAATGTGCTCCTTCTTCAAAATTTCACTTCCCTACCCGCCCATGACACTCTTATTCCAATATTCTACCAATCCTTATTTTTCTGCCTTTGTTATTTTCCAAGGCCTCAATCCTTAAAATCCATTTACTTCCTCTTTCCTACCAATGACAACACCTGACAGCTTGCCTAGCTCTTCTCCTACTTAATTTCTGCCTTCCCATCTCTCTTTCAGCACACGTTTGTTCCTCAATGGTCCCCCTTCCCCATGTGCATCCATCTAAAGTAATTCAGACTCCCTTAGGCTCCCATTTAACACGAGACACAGTTTCCTCACCTCCCACTTGCACTGCCCCTTAACTCTTTTCAAATCTTTAACTCATTTACCTCCTCCCCTACAACTCCACTCCAGGGCTCTTTCAACCAGCCCTAAACTCCATACATCCCACCTAACACCCAGCTCTGCACTCACTCAGTGCTTGCCTCTCCCCCAGTCCTCCCCTCACCCCTGCTCTTCCATCATCTCCTCCAGCTCGAGGCATCGCAGCTCCACGCGCCGCTTGCGCTCGTGGTCCAGGATGTCAGGATTAGGCCGCTTCACCAGGGCAGCCTCCAGGCGCCGCAGTTCCTCCTCTCCCTTGTAGTCAGGCCGCTCACCCCGGCGGCCCCGCACCAGGGACAGGTTGCGCTGGACGTAGCCGTTGGTGCCGCTGCCCCGGGGCGTCGGCAGCCCGATCCCGTTGTACATGGCCCTGTGCCCGGGGGCACCACCGCTCCTGAAGGGGAGCGGGGAGACACGGGTCAGGCCCCTGGCCCCAAACTAACCACTTACCACCACCCATGTCTCTGCTCTCCATCCTCACACTACATCTCCATGAGCTGCGTTCATTCTGAACTAACAAGTCCCTTTCATCCTTTCAACCAAATCATAGCCCAATTCTTAGTCTTTTTCTCCCAATGCTCTTCCACATTATTCAAAATCATTCCTCCTTGCACCTAGACTTCCTTCTTTTTTCACCCTAGGCAATCAAGGTTTCTTTCAAATCTCTCCATATTACCATTTTATTCTGTTGAAGCCAATACACTTTAAATAGTGTCTCTATCAACTACTCTTGCCATCTAACCTCTGATAACCAAGTGTCCTCCAAAGTGGACATGATAAACAAAACACACATCTGTAGTGCCTAAGGGCCTACAGTCCACGTTGAAAGAAACTTCCAAGAACTTACCTAAAGATTTCAGACTATCCAGTATGAACACAAAATGGACTAAACAATCTCTAAGGTATCTGAACAGGTAGGCTGCTGGGTAACATCAACCAAATGCCTGTGCAGCCTCACATCCAGACTATAACCAGTATACACATCAGGAACACAAGAACCAGGACATGTAATCTTGTTTCACCTCCCAGGGAAGAGTCATTTCTTTGATTCCAAATATGCACAACTCTTAACAACCCTAAATTTTCACTCCTTTAATTTCCTTCCCAACAGGATTTACGACTTGCACCTCCTCCAAATCTTGCTACCTCTTGTTAAATATTTCCCATTTTCAATTCAATGTTCTAAAGACACCAAAACAGCCTCCTCTGTTTCAACTCTTCCACAGTTTCTCTATATGTTACCCTAAACTTATCCAATAAAACTTGCGTCTCTGTACCTCATTTTCATTAATGCCCAGCTTTTTACTTTCCCTATCAATTCTGTTGTGGCACCTTCCTGGGTTTTCTCTCTCAATTCTGCTTTATTCCTCTCAGGTATGTTAACACTACGCCTCCTACCAGATTCCATCCTCTTGATTTGTCCCAACCCAATGTGACTCTGAAGAACCCCTAAATCCCAATTTTTCTGGCTAGATTTATAGGCTATTCACACTCTATTCCTGCTATATATGGTACTATCTCTTCAACAAATCCTCTCCAAATAGTTTCACAAGGTATGACGGGAAATTACCTCAGGAAAAAACCCAAGGAACAGGCAAAGCAGAAAGTTTAGTCAGAAAAGATGGATTTGGATGTGGGGAAGACTGCACTTAAGAAATTCCAGAATAGCCAGCCAAGCACGGTGGCATATACCTGTAATCTGAAGCACTCAAAGAGGCGGAGGAGGCAGGAAGAACCCAAGGTGACGGATGGCCTCAACAACTTAGCAAGATCCTGTCTTAAAAAAGGATTCGGTACTCCTAGGTTCAATTCCCAGGCCCAAAAATAAATATAATTGGGGGGCGGGGTGGACGAGAAGGCATCAAACAAATGCCTGGACGAAAGATACCAAAATGTGTAGTAAGTAAGGAAGTAAAAATAAGGCGAGATGATGAAAGGAAGGGAGCTGCCCAATTTGCCTCTGTCCCATTCCTATGTCTGACCAGTCCCTGCCCAAACCCCAAGGCAAACCCAAGAAAGTTCTGAAGTGAAAGATGACCATCCCAAGGTAAAGGAGTGACACACAAGGTTAAATTTAGGAAAAGCAAACAAATTCAGGAAGAAATGAAAAACTTCTTTACAGCACCAGAAATGAGTTTCTCTACCTTCCAACTCTCACTTTAGTTTTCTAAAACCAATCCTTCCCCAGTCTAAACTCAAGCCATGTGTTGTCTCTCCATATCCCACATAATTTCTGCTTTGCAAAAAGCTTCTGGCCTGCGATTAATTTTTCAGCCTAATCATTCACCCACACTTCCATACCGCCTCACACAAAAATCCCCCCACTCCGTAAAAATGGAAAAATTGTAAGAAAAGGGTAGTAAGTCACAACATTTTGGAGAAATTTTAGGGGATGACAAAAAAAAAAGAATGGGGGGTGGGGGAGAATCACAGAATCAAAGTAAAAGAAAATACAACACAAAACTACCAAAACGAGACAATTCTTAAATCGGAGTGATCAGATTGGATATACTAAAGACACTCCAAGAATCTGCAGAAAGTAAAAGAAATCTACAAAGACAAAAGAATGTTTCCTGTTGGAAAATTACCGGAATGCCAAGTAAAAGCACCTCGAAATCCAATACTAGGACAATCAAGAAAGGAAACGGCACGGAAAGGGGAAGAGCGGGCGGGGACCCGGACCCGGCGCCGGCCGAGAATGGCGAGGACCGGCCCGGGCGAGGCCGAGGCCCACGACCGTCAGCGGAGCGCGGCAGGCGGCCGCGGCTCCGACCCGGGTCTAGCAGAACCCAAGGCGGGGCCCTCGAGGGCTCCGCGCCGGACAGCGCCCCGAACAGGAGGCCGTACCCTCACACGCAGCCCGGAACTGCCTCCCCGGCCTCGCTGCGGCGGGGCAGGCCTACCGCTCTCAGGCCCGGCACGCTCTCCCCGCGCCGGGCTTCCCTCCGCACCCCGCGCACCCGCAGCCGCGCCGCCAGCCGCGAGGCCTATTTTCGGCCCGGGGTGGGGGAGGGGCTGCGCGGCGCCCGGGTCCGGAGGCTCGGGCGGCCGGCGGGCCCGGGAGCAGAGGGGGAAGGCGGAGGCACCGCAACGCGGCCGGGCCTTCCCAGCCACTGAGGGGCCGACGAGGGCAGCAGAGGGGGCGAAGACTGCTCCGCCACACGCGCGGGGCGGCGAGAGGCCGAGTCTCGCGCGCTCCTCAGTCGCCGAGCACGCGCGCGAACCCGTGCGCAGGCGGCGGCGCGCGCCGTTGCCATGGGGGAGGGGCGGGAGTCGAAGGAGGCGCGCGTCCCGGACGGCGGGGAGGAAGGGGGCAGGAGAGGGCGTCCGCGCGAGCTGAGAGCGGCGGGCGCGCGTGCGTGCGGCGGCAAGGCCGTTCTCCGCGCGCTGGGGCCTGGCGCCGGAGCCGCCCCTCCCCCACCCGGCTCGCGCGCTCCCTCGCCCTCTCACCCGCCGCCGCCTCCGCCCGCCGCCTCTGAGGGGGAGAGGTCTTGCCGCTGCCGCTGCCCGGGCTCCCGAGTCCCTCGGGGCCTGGAGCCGCCGCCTCGCCTCGCCGGTCCGCCCGCCTCAGCCGACGCCGACGCCTCCTCGCTTCCTCAGGGGCCGCAGCGGGCTCCGACTGCGCCACTCGCACCCCGCCTGGGCCGCGCTGCACGTCAGCACGACTCAGTGCGTCAGCACGCAACCGTGCGCACCGCAAGGCGCGCCGGTATGCGTAGTACGCCCTGAGACCTTGTGCGCAGGCGCGGAAACCACACCGTTGAAAAAAGTTCCTGAAGGTGCTGGGAATTTCAACTACTCAGCCGAAAAACTACGAGTCCCGTCAGACTGTGCAGGGATGAACGGCCGAGCGGGCGAGACCACAACGCCTGCAGGAGGCTTTTCGCTGGGGGAGGGGCTCAAGGCCTAGCGCCACATCGGCCGACGCCGAGAGCGTCTCAGGCGCCCGCCTTCGGTCCAGGGCATTCTGGGATTTGTAGTCCAGGCGCGGCGCGGAACCCGGATGTAGCCTTGGGGGCACGGCGGCCATTTTGTCTTCCCATCTTGGGCGGTGATGGCCAATCTTGGGGACACTGCACCGTTGCCCAGCTCAGCACTCGATTTGTCGTACTGGGATGGAGTAACCTGAGAGCCTGATCCTTGCGCACCGCTGGCAGCCGGGAGCCCAGCCTCAGGCCCTGGGCCTGCGGGAAGGCCGAGCCTCCTGCCCGCCGGTACCGAGCGAGGGGGAGACAGGTTCCAGGGAAGTCGCGTCCTGTCGCCTTCGGGCGGAGGACGGCCGGACGCGAATTCCCCGCAGAAGCAGCGCGTGCTGCACGCGACGCCACCGACACGTGAGCCCTGCGGGCACCGTAGCTCCTCGCGACGGCGGCGGCGCTGCGTGGTCCGCCCGGCGTGCGGGGCAGGGCGCCGGCCGTGCTCGCCAAGCCTGCCTCGGTGGCGCTGTGTAGTCCTTCTCAACGTGCCCACGAAGGGCGCTTGGTGCCTGCACCGGCGGGTGCCGCGGTCTCCCCGAGCCTCTCGCTGCGTGGACAGCCGGGCCAGGTGACAGACCTTCCCGAAACCAGAGCCCCCGTGACTTCTCGGTGTTGACGAGATTTTTTGTGCTGAGTTCCGTACCTGAATCATTAGCGCATTAAATGCTCGTGACAACCCCATCGGAAGAAATATTCTTTTCCCATGAGGATGATGGTGAATTTCCCCCATGAATCCACAATACAGGTTTTGAAATGAGCAGAATGACATTGAAGCAATGCCACTTCCTCTCTCACTTGCTCCCACCATTGCCATAAGCCAGGAGGTGGTGCAGCCAAAGGTAGGAGGCCCTCCAGGGCCTGCACTTGGCTGTTGCAACTTTCAGCCTCCAAAGCTGCAACCTAAATAAATCGCTCTGTAAAGTTAGCCTGCCTCGAATGTGTTTTTTTCTTATAGTAATGAAAAACCAACTAATCAACCTTCACCCAGTGGGAAATGTATTTTGAAGCCAAAGTTGTATGTTAGATGAACTTACAATTACTGGAATATCATTTCTAGACCCTCTTGAGGTGATGAAGCTGGGAATTGAATGAAATACAGTCCTGTATCCATGACACTGATGATTCCCGTTCATCTAATGCTGCTGGGTTTGTTCTGTACTTCCCTCTCTGTAATTTCTTCCTCCCACTCGGAGAAACTGGTCTTCCACTCCATCACCATCACCTTTTGTTGTTATGTTTGTTCCATGCTAGGGATCCAACCGAGGACCTCAGACATGCTAGGCAAGCACTCTTCCACTGAGCTACGACCACAGTCCTCTCCAATGTATTTACTAATTTCCTTCATCCTAGAATTGTAAAAAGTAGCTTCAAAATCATTTGTACATGCTTCCTGTAGGGGTAGGGAGGATATACCTACAAATTAGAGCTCAGTATTTGGAATTGGTTTTGTCTTTAGCTTGAGGGTATATAATCTGTTAAACACTGTATGCAAGAATTATGCCAGCTGTACATACCTTTAATCCCAGCCACTCAGAGGTTGAGGCAGGAGGATCCTAAGCCAGCTTGGGCAGTTTAGTGAAACCCTGTCTCAAAATAAAAAATGAAAAGGGCTGGGGATGCAGCTCAGTGCTAGCGCACCCTGTACCATTAAAAAAAAAAAAAAAAAAAAGTTTACTACGATTAGCTAAATATTTTCTTTTCCTTTAAATGTGTTTTACTTAGTTTTTCAAATATTTAAAACAGTAACATGGTGCCAAAAGTCAGACATATACAAAAAGATATATTAAGAGAAGCATCTTCTTCCCCATCCTTGTCCATTCCCTTTTGTCAAACAAGCTCAGTCACGTTTTTACTTAGCTAGGTTTCTTTTTGTTCAAATGTCTGTTAGCCACCCCTGCTTCCCCTCCCCCCCCCCCCATTGGTATCCAACCCAGGGCCTCACATATGCTAGGCAAGGGCTCTACCGCAGAGCTACAACCCTAGGCCTTGATTCCCTTTTGTACACAAAGGTAACATACTCTAAATATTCTTTCACACTTCGCTTTTTCACTTAGCAACATCCTATCCTGGACACCATTCCCTATGGGTTCTTAGAGATGTGTAAAGGTACTGTCGTTTATTCAGCCACTATTTCATATCTGGACAGTATTTTGTATCAGTATTTCATATCATGTTCAGTATTCTATAGTTATAGCAATGATGCAATGATTAACCAAGTGCATATGTATTTTCATATCGTTAGAGGTGTAGCTTCTGGGCAAATTCCTAGGGGTAAGAATGCTGAAGCAAAAAGCAGACATAAGCAGTTTTGTTAGTATTGGCATCAGATCTGCCATTTTGCTGCTATCATTTTCTCCCTGCCATTTGCTCCCCTACTATTTTTTCTCTCTCTCTCATCCTTAAGGACAGACACTTCTTGCCCACTTAATAAGTCTCTTGTGTGCGAGTCCCGTGTGTGGCATGGTGCTTGAGCTGTGTTTGGACTTACCACTTGCCCTTTCATGGTGCCGTGACTGGGACAGGCTCTCCCATGGCTCTTGCTCTCCCCGTGGGGCTCTGAGCTGTTTTGGGATCCTATATTTGGTCTAAGTCCACCCTCACTACAAACTCCCCTTCCGTTTCACTCGGTGCTTGACTTCTGATCCACCACTGGCTGATTTGGGTAAGTTCCCCTGCCTGTGATCGACTCAAACGGCCTGCAGGTCCCAGGGAGTGACTGGTGAACGTCCAGCACTCCCAGGGTTCCTCATGTGGCCGGGGCACCCCAACCACAGCTTTCAGAGCCACAGTTGATCCCCACTGTCAATCAAGTCTGTGGGGCCAGAGGGCCTCATTCTGGTAAAAGATCTTCTCTGCAGGTCTCTGTCACCCTTCCAGCCCAAAGCCCTGGTCACAGGCACCCAGAGCCCCTATGGGCCTTAGCCCCAGCTACCACCATCCCTGAGGCAGTGACGGCTCCCAGAGTGGTCAGCTCCTTCTCGTTCCATACAAGAGAACAGAGGGACGCCTCTGTTGCTCCCTACCAGGCTCTCTTTTGCCATGGGTGCAGCCACCTCCACCATCCCCTCAGACACCCCTTTGGGTTGCCTTTTGGCAAATTTGGACTCACTCCGCCTTACCCCTGACTCGAAGGCACAAAATTAGTTTGTCTTTGTAACCAAATTTGGCCCCTCTATACCTTAGACAATGACTCCAAATGGCTGCCTGCAGGCACCCTGGATCCCAACATTTTGAGGGACCTTTTCAACCTTTGTGAGTCCTGGGGAAATGGACAGGGATCCCCTATGCCAGGCTTCTCCCTCCTCTGTTCCAAGCTGTCCCTCTGTTCTGTTTGTTCTCTGACCCAGGTTCTACTAGCTCTTAAGACCCCTTGACCCCAGGACCCTGCTGACAAGCCCCCTCCCTACTGATCTCAACCTTCTGCTAAAAAGACTTGGGATGATTAGTAAGAAAATGCCCAGTGAGACATTTGGTTAAACAAAGAAACAAAACAAAATAAAAACATACCCCAAGGTGCGGGGGCGCCTAGCACATAAAACTCATGCCAGGGAAGTGTGCCTGGCGCATAAAGACCCATGCCAGAGGTTGGTAATCTTCCTCTGGAGGATGATAGCAAGGACTCGTCATAAGTTGGGTGCTGCCAAGGCCTTCCCTGGAAGACGATAGCAAGGACTCGTCGTAAGTTGAGTAAAGCTGGAGCCCCTTCCTCAGAGTGTTAATCTCTCTTCCTTTTTTGTTTTTCACCAGAACTCACAATATTACGCGGATTAATCATGTTTAATAAAGTTCTTCGGTTGAAGGATGATGGGAACACAAACAGTTCATATGAGTTAACTCAATTCCAGTAAAATAAAGTTCATTTGTTTACACAAAGCACTAATATTCCTATAGGGAATGGTGGACATTCTGAAGCAATATGTCTTGTGATGTTTTTGTTAACTTTTACAAGACTCCCAGACATCTAGTTGCATATAAGTGATTCTCTTAGCTTCAGTGATCAACATATTTATTACATCTGGTTTCTTCTGCAAAGTAATGAGCCTCCCACAGAAATACATTATATTTAGTTCAAAAGAAAAGTTTTAGTTCTTTTAGATGAAGATTTTTTACTCTGAAGATAATAACTTGGTTCTTAATAGTATAATATGATTTAACATAGCATAGACATGTAATTATAGTCATAAAAAATTAATAACAAATTACTAGAAGTTATAATTAATCTTAGCAGTAAGAAATCAAATAAAAGTTAAACTTCAAGGAAAAACAAGTAGTATACAACAACTTGCTTTTGTAAGTTTCGAGTCAAGGATACTTCATTGTGGGAAAATGTCAAGTAAGATAAGATATTACCAGATGGCGCCTGTTGGCTAAATGCCCAAATCCTTCTTCTGTTATCTATGCCCTTGAAACTCCCTCCTTTATTCTTAGTAAGTTTGTAAAGGGTATAAAAATTGCTGGTAAATTCAATAAACTTGTCAGCAACCTAACACTGACCTGAGTCTGTGTGGTTGCTGTCCATCGCCGACGCTGCGCCGCCTAATCACTCGGGGCTTTTACATTTCAGGCCATCAAGGACCCCTGGACTCTGCTGCTTGGGCTGGTCCCCGGCACCAAGGAGAGCTAGCTATGTGGTGACAAAATGGTAAAATGGTAACTGTGAACAACTGAAGACTTCCAAGCCAGAAGTGGAATGTTGCCATCCAGTCTATAAGCATGACATGTTTTCAATATCACATCACTCTAAGGTAGAGACTAATAGACACCCATATGTGAGAGTTCCTGATCAAAAACCAAAAGCCTTAGTATTCTTATTCCTGGATAAAAATGTATCCACACAAGAACTGTACACAAGTGTTCATAGTAGCATTATTCAAAATAGTCCAAAGTGGACCTAACTCAAATGTCTGTTAACCACCAGATAAAGAAAATGTGACATACCCATACAATGAAATATTATTCAACATTAAAAGGGCTTAAATATTGATTCATACCATAGGGTTGAACCATGGGAAATACTGTGCTAAGTGAAAGAAGCCAGTCAAAAAGGACACATATTATGTAATTCCATTTAAATGAAACATCCAGAGCAGACAAAACAATAGGAACAGGAGATTAATAGGTACCTAGGGCTTGGGGTAACACAGGAGGGAGTAGGAAGAAATAGGCAATGACCACTAACAGACAAAGTTTCCTTTTAGGATAATAAAAATTTTCTTGATCTGGCACATAGTTACACAGGTGTATTCAAATTGTAATTAATTCCCTTAGCACTACATTTATGATCTGATATCTTTTCTATAGGTACAAAAATAAAGGAAAAACTAATGACTTAGGGGGAAAAAAAAAAGAAAATGCCCAGATTCCCTTTGTTCCCAGAGTTAGCCTTCACTAGTCTATACTCTCCCCATTAGTGTTCCTGTGCTTGAATGTGCTCACTGTGTTGTCTTTAAGCTGCAAGAGGGAGGCATTTAAAATCAACACCTCCTATGAGACCCTCTAAGAACCAATAAATGTCCCCTCACCCTCTGGAGAGTCCTTTAGTCTACAGGGCAAAAAATAGACAAATATGCACAATTTTTACTTTTGTCATTTTTTTTTCATAATTAGAAGTTTATAATGGCAGGGAGGAAAGCAATAATGCCCTTAACTCTGATTTCTCCAAGGATCTCTGGCATAAGGCAAGCTAAGACCCTAGCACTTTGCCAAAGAAGGCCAAAATTGACTTTGACAAAGCCAGTGGTAAGAGACGCATTCTTCTGGATTGCATGGAAGCTCAGACTTAGGGAGACGTCCCTAATACTTCTTCTAACTCAGATGGGAGCTTCTCTCTTAACGGTATTGCCAGGTTCACCCTGCATACTGCAAAATTACAAATGACCAAGAAAAGTGATTTTCGTATGTTACTAGGCTTGGCATGAGAGGAGAAAACTTTGAGGAATTACCTACGAAGGGGGAAAAATCAAGGGGATCCCCCCAACTTAAGACAGATAAAAATAATTTAGGAAGGTTTTTGGAGAATCCAAATAAATATTTTGAGATGTTTAAGAACTTATGCCAGGTATTTGGCTTCACCTGGAAAAATTATCCTATTACTTAACCATCTAGAACACAGACAATTCCCAGAAACCACCCTAACTTAGATTTAGATAATGAGTAGGATGCCTAAAAAACTGTATGAGGCCTTCAGGAAAGTCCTGCTATTTTCATGGAGAGACTCAGAAAGGCAATAAGAAAACACACCACCCTGAATCCTGAATCCTGAATCCTGAATCCATAGAGGGCAACCTATTTTTAAAGGATAAATTTATCATTCAGTCAGCCCCAAACATTTAGAGGAAATTACAAAAATTGGTACATGGCCTTAATCAATCCTTAGATGATCTCCAGCTTGCATCCTCCATTTTTTATAATAAAGATCGAGAGGAAAAAAAGGGAGCATAGAGACAAGAAAACGTGCTTATTAATGATCATTAAAAACCTCAGACAAGGGCCTGGGGATATAGGTCAGTTGGTAGAGTACTTGCTTCGCATGCACAATGCCCTGGGTTCAATCCCCAGTACCACCAAAAAAAAAAAAAAAAAAAAAAAAAAAAAAAAAAAAAAAAAACTCAAACTACAGAAACTTTGAATGCCTTGCAACAGCCCATACAATTCACGCATTGTAAGAGTTCAAAAGTCAACTAGTCCAAAACCTTAGAATAACTAATGAAGCAGTAATTTCCCTTCACCCTGTAGTTCTTAATCCATGTATTGTTATCTGAGATTCCAACTGCTGCTTGGTTTACTATGTTAGATTTAAAAGATGCCTTTTTCTGTATACCCTAGACTCTCAATCACAATTTCTGTTTACCTTGAAGGAACCAGATAGTGGATCTCAACTAACCTAGAAAGTGTTGCCTCAGGATTTGGCAGTAGCCCTCACCGCAGGGTTCTGACAAACCCTAAGAACTTAGCAAAATTCTGAGATAATACATCTCTAACTGTTCTCCAATATGTGGATGACATCCTTTTATGTGCCTCCACCTGGGAGGAATGTCAAAAGGCCATTTACAGAGCTCCTAAACTTCTTAGCTGACAGGGGTTATAAGATCTCGAAGAAGAAAGTTTAATCATGCCATCAACAGGTTCAATACTTAGGATGAAGCAAAATTTAACCTGCTTGTCACTGAGAGAGAAACATAACCCTAACCAGCCCAACAGCCTGTGGCATGTCACAGTAAGGAGTATGATAGAGCAGTCCCATTCCTCAAAAGTAGTGGAAGATAATGTTTTATAATTTTCTGCATCCAAACCTGACCTGATTACCAACCAGGAAAAAAGGGTTAAAAAGCCCTAGGCAGCAATTTCCTTTGCCTAGCCTTGCTGAAACCTACATTGGAATGTAGACTACAAAAGCCAGCAGGCTCAGCGAGGGACCAACCTGAGGCTAAAGAAAAAAGTGTCCATTTAAAATTTTTCCAGGACTGCAACACAGAAAAATGGTTTTAAGATTCATTCATTCTCTCTCTCTCTCTCTCTCTCTCTCTCCCTCCATCTCTCTCTCTCTCTCTCTTTCTCTTCCTCTCTCTCCCTCCCTCCCTCTCTCTGCCTTTCTCTTTCTCACTTTCTCATACTATTTTACTAAAATAATTAATGGCCATTGTCATTTTTTCTTCTAGGACTCTTGTTTTGTTTTTCTTAAATGCTATATTTTTCAAGATCACAATTTTGATCCTATATACCTAGGTTAATGTTTTTCTGATCAGTTATATTTTTATTCCACTCTAGAGTTTTTTTTTTAAACATCTATAACATTACATTGGAGAGTCACCTGCAAAAACTACAAGGCCTTTGCTTTCGTGTTATGTGTGTATAGCGTTGTCTGATATTGTGTTGTCTGTCTATATATGTGCATCCAAATATTATGTACATGATATCAAAATTGATATATAATGAGTACTCATGAATTAAAATTAAAAAATGAATCCAGATACCTTTAATTCATGTGATTTAAAAAGGATCAATTTAAATTGAGTAAACAAATGAAAGTAAAATGTCTTTAAAATTTGTTACCTCACAAGTCTGTAGGTGGTCAAACTAATAGAATGTTGATGCCTAAAATGTCTGATATCAATTGTTTCTAGGACTTTTCTTCAACAGGAAAGAGACCACAAATACTGTTCAATGCACTTGTCTGATATCTTGGTTTTTACAGTAAAATAAGTCAATTAGATTGACATGTATGGAATTACTCAAATGTGTTTGTTAGAGACATGTAACTAATTTACAAAGTTAAAGTACTAACTGTTAAATAACATCAAGTCCTCTTAACTCCCTAAATACCATGGGGTAACATACTTAAACATTATTGGTGTTTTCATAGATTGGTAAATAAAAAGGGTTTAAAATTGCTTTGTGTCATCACTAAAAACAAGGTTACCAAGAGTTAAGTCCTAACAGGTATAATTCTATGTACAAAGGGAACCAAAAGTTTCAACTGTTTTTTGATTAGAGTGCTGTAAATAACATAAAATAGTTCATCTTATTAAAATGGAGCAATTTATCTAAATTCAAAAACTTCATAAGAGTTGTTTCAGAATGTGAACAAAAAGGGGTCAACAGGACAGAGAAAATAAAATGTTCTAGGTATGGAAATATATTTAGAAGAGGGGAGAAGAAAATATTTCTGGGTAGAAAGTGCTTGTGTGATGAAATACATGAGGGTCTAAGTGCTAAGAAAGTCTGTGTGTAAGTAAAGGGCATTTTTCAACCAGTTTGTATGTAACTAAGTTGGTTGTATATGTATGTGAGATGATCAGTTAGAGCTATTTAAGGTTTTTCCCTTAGATCTGTAAGGAATTTCCACAGAACCACGCCGGACACGGGAAATCACATAAGGGAGTTTATTAAGCAAACAGTGTTTCCCTGCAGGGTAAGAGAGAAAATGAGAGGAAAATAGAAAGGAAAAGAAAGGGTGTGCGCTAGAGAGAGTGGAAAGCCAGGGAGATAGAGAAAAGTGTGTAGGACAGACAGAAGAATGGAAAAAAGATGGCGGGGAAGCTACAGTAAAACAGTTGAATTCCACCGGGCTAACAGGGGACCAATGTGGGAAACGGATACTTGCAAGCTGACTGATGAACCAATAGCTAGCTAGGATGTTCACAGATTGTCAAGTGGTTGGGAGGCAGGCAAAATGGCTGTACCTGGTGGGCGGGGGAGCAGCTTTATACATTACAAGATCAAATATAAATGGACTGATATAAATCAAAGTTTAATCTATATGTTAGAATTACGAGGATTTCTTAAAAACACTATTTATTTATTTTTTCACACGAGGAACCCTTTATTTTGCGCAGACGAATTCACGTCTGCACGGGGGAAGGGGGGAAAAGAAAAGGAGAAAGATGGCCCATGGTTTCTCTCAGACATAGGAATTTCGCGGGCTGAGAGGAACCAATAGTGGAGGAGAATTCTTACAGACTGACTGATGGACCAATGACATATTAGAACATAATGCTGGAGGCAGGAAGATTACAGCAATGTAAGCCGGAAATTCCTCTAACGTGAGAGGCAGGGAAAACGCAGATTGACAGGTCATTGGGAGGTGGGAAATTCCTGTCACGGGAGAGAAAGGTGGCTTTATATGTTACATTCTCCCATTTCATTTTATATAAAAAATAAAAAAAATCTTGCTCTCCAGTTCTTTTTGAAGCCTTCTCTCTCCTTCCTGCCTAGGTGACTGGGGTTGGTTTTGCAGGTGAGATGTAAAAAGTTCATTCTCCTCCCAGGCTTCCAAAGGCAGATGATTTTCATGGACTTCATTTTCTCGATTTGATTGATCCCCTATTTCTGCATTAACTGCCTGTCCCCAATTCTGACTTCATTTACCCCTCTAATACTAGGAACTACTTCACTGCTGTAGGGAAAAGGGCCGATGACCGAACTGACTTCTTCAAGCTGGTAGTGGACAGCTTGGGGCAAGCAGTTTGGAGGTTCCTTTTTAGAAATTGGGTCAATTGAGGGTTTCATGGTAGAAGTCCAGTTGGGGAAGAGCAGGCTGTAAAGGCATCTGGGGATGGGTGCTTCTATGGGAGAAGAACAAAAAGACATGAGTACTGAAATGAGATTGATACAATATAAATGTTGCAGGATATGGAACATGCAAATGCATATTAGAAAGATGACAGAAGTCAATAATTCCTCACCAGGGGGTGGAAGAACTGAGAAGTTGTTCCCATAACAAGGCCTAGCAAAGGCTGGAGAGGACAGGCCTTTATTTGGGAGCTTTAACATTGTCTGGGTTATCAGGAATGTGAACACAACATTTAGTAGAGATCTCTATACTTCTGTTACTAGCAAACATAGATTAAAGCCTACCTGTGTAAAAACTTCGGACTCTGGCAGTTTCTCTTGATAGTTACTATTATTTTTAAATGCCCAAGAATGGCTATACTTTGGTTTTAACTGATTTGCTAGGTGTTTAAGATCAAGCTGGTCAAAGTGACCTGTTCCTGTCTGTTAAAGAGTCAGCTGAGTTTCCACAGGGGTCACTCATAGAGAACTTAGGAGCAGCTTCTTAGCTCCATTAGTGCCATTTGGTTAGGCAGGGTCTTCTCCATGACGTGGCTTTCTTTGAAAGCATCAGGGATGTCTCCCTTTTTCCATGACCCTCCTATGCAGCAGGTGCACTGAGTGACTTTTCATCCTCTAGTCTCAACAATTTCCTTGATCAGGAGGTTGTGTGACCCAGAGTTGCAACGCTCCTTGGAGAAGTCCTCTTGTTCCCTGGGTTCAGGCTGACTTTGAGGGCAAGACCCAAATATGAACTTTTCTTGACCTCTCTATTAAAAATCTCTATTTCTAAGTTTGGTCTTAACCATCAAGCAAGTCAGTCTCACCTATCATAAAGTAAGAGTACTGGGCTTTGGCTTTAATGTCTATAACTTTACAGTTATTTATCCCCTTTTATCTAATTGGGGTTTACATTATCTGTTCTATAGGTGATGGCTTACTATTCCAAGTTAATTTATGATGTTCACTCTTGAAGCAGTACTTCTGCAAAATATTGATCAGGCAACAATTAGAGTTTATAAGGAAAATACAAAATGGAGTCACCAACAGTAAAACATTCAGTTTGTGCAATAGCTATTTTGAATTTTGGCTGAGTTCCCATTTTGAGATCACAGTAATCTTTACGACAAACATTAAACTTTTGAACACAACTTTAAATGAGTTAAAGTCAGGCTTACTTTGGAGCCATTGTGATGTGTAGCAGGGTGGTGAGGCAGAGCCTTATCTCAGGTAATGAGGGGCTTCTCAGTGAGGGGCAAAGGAGTATATAAACACAGATTTTGAAGGTTAAGCTGAGATCAGATGGAGCTCTGTTCTCTGATGGAAATGTGGATCTAAAGAGTTATGTTAGCAATCTTAGCAATCTTTATATGTGTGCAATGTTAGGTTATATATACCCTATTGATGACAGGTAATAGAACATTAAATGATAGGTTTACCATTACAGACAAGTTTAATTTGGAGAACAGCAGCTTGATAAATTTTCTGCTTTAAAGGCTTGTATACCTGGAAAATATGAACACATTTAATATACAAAGAATAATGTTTTTAAGTATGTTACCCCATGGGATAAATTTATAAATTAATCAGATGTCTCTAACAAACACATTTGAGTAATCCCATACATGTTACTTATTGTAGAAAAACCAAGACATCAGACAAGTGTGCCAAGAGTATTTGCCGTCTCTTTCCAATTCTGGAGTCCAGTGTTGTATGCAGAAAACTGGGCATCCAGGTAAATGGAAGATGAGCCTGTATAAGGGGGGCGCAGGAGCTTGCGGATGGGGTACCGCCTGCTTAGGCAGCAGGAAAAAAACCCATCCCCGAGTCTTCGGCACCAGATGTTAGGGGTAAAAAAGGGCGCAGTTATGGTTCATCGCTAGCTCCCAAAAATGCTCCACAGATACAGGTCTCACACGAGGAACCCTTTATTTTGCACAGACAAATTCACGTCTGCATGGGGGAAGGGGGAAAAGAAAAGGAGCTTAAAAACACTATTTAATCTCAACAATATGTCTGTTAAGTTTTATTCTTTAGGACAATTAAAAACAATTAAAAATTAGAGTTTATACAAGTATGGTTAAACAACAACTATTAGAGTATTGTACTGTGTTACAGAGTCAAAATTTTTCCTTAAAAACTAAACTTGGTTAATATAAATATATCAAGGTAATTGTAGAATGGTCACTCTTCTTTGTATATTAAATATGTTCATATCTTCTAGGTATACAAGTCTTTAAAGCAGAAAATGTATCAAGCTGCTGTTCTCCAAACTAAACTTGTCTATAATGGTAATTTTAAACTTATAAGAATAGCAAGCTTTATTGGAGATTCATTTACATAAAATTCATAAAATTTTATGTTACCATTTACATTGGGATAAAAATGTAAATGTATTTCTAAAAGTTAGTGAGAGGGCTGGGGAGATAGCTCAGCTGGTAGAGTGCTTGCCTCGCAAGCACAAGGCCCTGAGTTCGATCCCCAGTATCACAAAAAAAAAAAAAGAAAAAAAAAAAGAATAAAAGTTAGTGAGAGCATGATTTGTTTAAAGGTTAATATCATGAAACATGAAAGCATTTTGACACTTTGCCACACAAAAGGAAAGTTAAAAGTTCTCTAAGCCTCTCCTTGATTCATGTTTTAGATGTAATGTCATATTGTGTTGACTAACATTCATATAGACTCAGGAAACAATACATGTAAACTTTGTAAATGATCTTTAAAGAGGAGGCAAAGATCAGCTTCAGAACACTTTACTGTGAAGAGCCCTGACTTACCTGAGATAAAGCTTTGCCTCTCACCTTACTACATGTTAGAGTGGCTTAAAATAAACCAGACTTCAGCTTATTTAAAGTTATACTCAAAAGATTGTATTTTGTTGTAAAATCTCTGATCTCAAGCAGGGGATATAATGTATAGCTCAACCAAAATTCAACATAGCTATTACACAAACTAAATGTTTTTACTATTGTTAATTCCATTTTGTATTTTCCTTATCAATTTTATAACTGCTGCCTGTCAATGTTTTGTAGACATACTACTTCAAGAACAAACAACTGAATTAATTTGAGTTAATAAGCCATCACCTATAGGACAAATAAGATAAAATAGACCCCAGTTAAATGAAAGTGGGTAAATAACTGTAAAATTATAGAAATTGAAGTTAAAGTCTAGTACTCTTACTATATGACTGAGACTAGCTTGCTGGATGTTTAAGATCAAACTAAGAAGTTGAGATTAAAATAAAGGAGCCAAGAAGCCAGTATTTGGCTCTTGCCCACAGAGTCAGTCTGAATCCAGGAAACAAGAGAACTTCTCTAAGGAGCTTTGCAACTCTGGGCCACACAACCTCCTGATCAAGGAGATTGATAAGACCACTAGAGGATGAGAAGCTGATCAGTGCACCTGCTGCAGAGGAGGGTCATTGGAAAAGGGAGATATCCCTGATGCTTCCAAAGGAAGCCACCTCATCAAGGAGACCCTACCTAGCAAAAGGCACTAAAGGAGCCAAGAAGCTGCTCTCAAGTTCCTCAAGAGTGACCCCTGTGAGAACTCAGCTGACCCTTAACAGCAGATAAGAACAAAGTCAATTTGACCAGCTTGATCTTGAACACCTAGCAAAAGAGTGAAAACCAAAACATAGCCATTCCTGGGCATTTAAAAGAAGAAACAGTAGTAAAATGTAACTTAAGATGTACACTTATGTTAGCCCCAAGAATAAGTAAGACTGGAGGCTACCAAAGAGATTCTTAGGCAGGAGTGCCTGATAACTATCAAGAGAAACTGTCAGGGTCAGAAATTTTTGGTCGTTTTAAGGCCTACAGATCTTCCTAAACAGGACCATTCCTGCTAAATTGCCTACAGAAGTTCCTACAAGATCAGATACATAAGTTCACCAACCAATCGGTCAATCAACTGCTTCCCCTTCAAGACCACCAGCCCCTGACGCCCAAAGCCGAGACCTGCGATTCACTATTGACACCTCCAGCTCCAAAAACTCAGCTCCCACCTGAAGCCCTCCCTAATCCCCTTTTTACAGTAATGAGACTCTTTGCCCCTAACCAGCAGTAAGAATCTACAGAAGAAAGACCATCATCCCACCCCTGGTATCTATAAAAAAAAAAAGTGGAGGAATATTGGCATCAGATCTGCCATTTTGCTGCTGCCATTATTTTGTCCCTCCCCCATTTTACAACCTAGATTGTTAGTCCCTGAACCTCCTCATCAGCCTTGGGTCCGATCATTATTAACCTGTGAATTTCCACTACTTAATAGCTCCCCTGCCATTCATTCTCTCTCTCTCTCTCTCTCTCTCTCTCTCTCTCTCTCTCTCTCTCTCTCTCTCTCTGTCTCTCAACCTTAAGGACCGACACTCTGCTCATCTGCTTAATAAATCTCTTGTGTGAAATTCCAGTGTGTGGCATGGTGTGCTTGGACCCTGTTCAGACTTCCTGTATGTCCTTTCAGTTAGTGATCCCAAATTTCTCTCAGTGAGGACTATTAATTTGCATTCCCACTAGTGAATTGACAGTGCCTGCTTGCCCACAACCTCACCAATAGAGGGAGTTGCTATGCTTCTGAATTTTTGTAGGTCTGATAGGCAACAAATTGTACTTCAGTGTAGTTTTTTTGGTGGTGAAATGTGAGTAACAAAATTGATCATTTTTGCCAGTTATAACTACACAATTCAGTGGTGTTAAGTATGTTCACAATACCATGTAAAGCATCACCACCATCCACTTACAGCACTTTTTTTAATATCTCAAATAAGAAATCTGTACTCTTCATTAAGTAATAACCCATATCTCCCCCTGCCCAGCCCTTTTAGGTTCTCCTTTGCAGTCTATCTCAATGAATCTGCCTGCTCTTGGTGTCAGGTGGTAGCTAGCAATGAGCAGTGAAATGCAGACAAGGTCACGGTGTCTTTAAGTTACTTTAGGGTCTTCTTTAAACTACTTCCAAAGTAGACAAGAAAGCAAAGGGTGGTAGTTAATTTATATATATTGTTCTCTGAGATTCTCTCAACTCAGTCATGGACTTGGAAGCTTCCAAGAACCTTCTTAGTTCAAACTGCTGAACGCATGGTTTAACCTAATTTGGTAATGTAAAATATAGAAAATTGTTTCCAAAAGCTCAGTCCTTGTCCCCAAGGCCAATCCAAAAACAAGGACGGTTTTGAGAGAAAGGAAAAGGATGGTTTATTGCTTTGCTAGCAAAAGAGAAATGCGGGTGACTCCTGTTCCAAAGACTGTGGTTCTGCCCATCATGAGGAACGGGGTTTTTAAGAGGTGATTCAGAGAAAATGAGATTAGGGAAGAGATATCAGAAAGGAGAAGATCAGGGAAAAGAAGATCAGGGAGGAGAAGGTTAGGGAAAAGAAGATCAGGGAAAGGATTGGGAAAAAGAAAAAAGCGTGTAAGTTTCAAAGTGACAAGGGATATATTCAAAGCATCAAGTGAGCTCCTGTTACATTTCCCCACTGTCAATTTCTAGCTTACTTTTTTTTTTTTTTTAACCAGAGGTTGAACTCAGGGGCACTGGACCACTGACCCACATCCCCAGCCCTATTTATTTTATTTTATTTTATTTAGAGACAGGTTCTCACTGAGTTGCTTAGCAGCCTCACTTTTTTCTGAGACTCAGACTCCAGAGCCACAAGGATTACAGGTGTGCACCACTATGCCCGGCTGGCCAGCTTCCGTTTATATGGACAGTGGGGCAATGACATCTCCAAGCTATTTCCTGCTGAAACGGGGCAAAGTTGAGGGAAGTAATCCAAAATCCAGAGAATGGCAGTCTCTGGTAGGAAGCCAAAGCATTGATCCTTCCCCAAATGCATTCTTCCCAGTGACGGTACGAAGGGGCCCTGAAGGGAAGGAGGTGAAGTATGCTGACCCCAGACCCTCCATTCTTCTCCAAGTAAAAACACTACTCAGTAAGAACAAATTCAAATTCTCACAATCTGTTTCCAGAGTGCTCAAACTGACATGCTCTTGTCAATATTCAAGTCACCTCTTAGTGTAACCTACATAAGCACAGTCACCCCCTCATTTTCCATCAGGAAAGTGGGTCCACCAGAGGCATGTCTCCATCACTGAATAAAAGCTGCGCTGATCTGCGAAGTTTGCACCCAGTGTGGTCATTTTGTGTTACAGGCAATGTCGCCAGACCTGAGACCCACTTCCTAGTGGTGCAACTCCTCCCCCTCCCTAAAGTGCCTTAGAAGAACACCTCGTACTTTTCCTGATCTGGCTGAAGTTTTACTGCACACACTACCCACTATACTATGGGCTCTAATAAACTTCTTTGCCTAAAGGTTGAACCAACTCCATGCCTCCCTGCCCCCCACACAAGCTAACAAGAATAACACACTCACCCCAATTAGAACGGTGATTATCAAGAATACAAGCAACAATAGGTGTTGGAGAGGATGTGGGGAAAAAGGTACACTCATACGTTGCTGGTGGGACTGCAAATTAGTGCAGCCACTCTGGAAAGCAGTGTGGAGATTCCTTAGAAAACTTGGAATGGACCCACCATTTGACCCAGCTATCCCACTCCTCGGCCTATACCCAAAGGACTTAAAATCAGCATACTACAGAGATACAGCCACATCAATGTTCTTAGTTGCTCAATTCACAATAGCCAGACTGTGGAACCAACCTAGATGCCCTTCAATTGATGAATGGATAAAGAAACTGTGGTATATATATACAATGGAATATTACTCAGCTATAAAGAATAATAAAATTATGGCAGTTGCAGGCAAATGGATGAAATTGGAGAATATCATGTTAAGTGAAGTAAGCCAATCTCAAAAATCCAAAAGAGGAATGATCTCACTGATAAGCAGATGATGACACTTAATGGGGGGTGGGAGGGGGACAAGAATGGAGGAAGGAGGGACTGTATAGAGGGAAAAGAGAGGTGGGAGTGGTGGGGGGAAGGAAAAAATAACAAAATGAATCAAACATCATTACCCTATGTAAATGTATGATTATGCAAATGGTATGCTGTTACTCCATGTACAAACAGAAACAACATGTATCCCATTTGTTTACTTTAAAAATAAATAAAAATAAAAAAATAATTATGGCAAAAAAAAAAAAAAAAGAATAACACAGATTTGTTATCTTATAGTTCTGGAGGTCCAGAATCCAATATGCGTCTCAGTGGATCAGGACCTAGGCAAGTTCCAGGGGGGCTATGCTTCTTCCTGGAGACTGAGTGGAAATCCCTTTCCTGCCTTTCCAGCTTCAGAAACTGCACATACCTTGTAGCTCGCAACTCTTTCCACAAAGTCCTTCTACTATCTCTAGAGGAATTTCCCAAGAAGGAGACCTTAACTCAGTACACATGGGATCCTTGGTGTATGTAAAAGAAAAGAATTTCAGCACATGTCAAACAGAGACAGGTTTATTTAGGAAAGCAGATGCACATTCGAGGGGAAATTCAGGCCTTCTCCAGAGGAGTCAGCAGCCCCTTGGTGTGGAGCATTGATTTTCAGCTCAGGACCGGACTAGAGGTGCAGTCAGGCTGAGTTACAAAATTTGGTGCCATTTTCTTCCTGCACTTGCATACTGCCCCCATTATGTCGCTTTCTATGCAAGGACACAGGCTGAGGTAGTGGGCTAAAGCTGTGCTGCGCTGGTCTGCTCAGGAGGTCCTTGTTTCTTGTTTCAATGATTCCTGGGCACTTCCTGCATTCCAGTGTTCCAGAGTGCTGCTCTTGCCCTGCCCTACAACCCGCACTGGGTATTGCACAGGAGCCTTCTACCCTTGAGATGCATCCCCAGTCTCTTTTATTTTTTATTTTGAGACAATTGTCCAGGCTGCACTTGAACTTGGGATCATTCCTGAGTTGTTGGGATTCCTGGTAGCACTACCATGCTTGCCCAGAGTGCTTCTCTTTAGAGATCCAGTGTATACCCAAATTCCTGTCTCACTACCATTTGTATGGGAAAAGCCACCTGGGACTCCTCAACCTCCTTCTCCCTGGGGATCCCCATAGGGCTTCTCCCCAAGATATGCCACTGACCTCTCAAGCCCATGTCCCACTCTCCAGGCAGCCCCAAGGCCTAGTGATGTCCTGCTCTGAGCTCCCATCGCCAGGCTCTGCTGGCAGAGTGCTATGGTGGACCCAGATGCACAAGTCCAGGGCCTCTTACACTGAACTTAGATTTGCCACCCCTAGCTCTGGTCCTGTGCTTCTGTTGCTTTTTTACTGGCCACTGGCAGGCTGCCAGGGGCTAGTCTCTGCTTCAGCCTTGAAGAGGGACTTTGATGAGTCCTTAGTTGACTAAAAGCAGGAGAAATTGAACTGCTTTTATTTCAGAGCAGATAAAAAAATAAATAAAATTAAATGGCACCTGAGAACCTCACAGCAAAGTTCAGAGTGAAAGTACATGAAAGGGAATACAAAAAGAAAAAGAAATGGAGACAGACCTCAACAGTTTAGGGATGCTTTTTAAGCAGCAGAGGGGCACATTTTCAAGGGGAAAATGGCAATGGGCTCCAACAAGGGTCTGGGTTTTATATGGTTTAGCAAGACCAGGCCTTGGGAGGATTTGGGGTGGTGGGTTCATGTAGGGTGGGGCAGCAGGGCAGGGAGGGGAACAGTTGTAGACAAAGGAAGTTCACTGGGGCCTATTGTCCATGTCCTTCATTCCAGACTCTGAGAGGAGTGTAATGAGTTGGGGTGATGTCATCATACCTGGCTAGTTCCTGCTGAGAAGGGGTGGAGTAGGGGATCCCCTGTCAGAGATCTGGAAGAGGGTGAGGAGGTGGGAGGTATTTTAGGTTTCTCTGCAATCCTGGAGGTTGTGACTTGAGGGGGTGTAGAGGGAGGGAACCTCGACATTGTCAAGGGTGATTTCTTCCTTGTGGGGCTCAGGATAGTCACATTGTGGGTGAAGGAGGGGATGGCTTTTGCATGTTCTCAGGAGGTGGTGTGGGCAAGATGGGTCACCCTGTCAAGAAGTTGGATTCTCTATGAAGCACAAGGGGAAAAAGTTATTACAAGAAAAATGAGTATTGGAGGGGTTAAAAAAGGGAGAAGTCAGGAAGTCCACCATTTAAGGAATCAGCTAGTTCTGATCTCAGCTGTTCCAATTGGTCCCGTTGTTGTTTAACCTTATACCTTACTAGTCCTGATGATTGACAGAAGTGACATTTTTCCCCAAGGAAGAGTCAGAGGCCACCTCATTCAGCAGTAAGGAGATCTAGGCCCCAACAATTTTTCAGGAAGATAGACACCAGAGAATCCAGTTGATTTTGTTAAGTCAGTGCCAAATGGGCAACCTATTAGATATGTACAATAACCTGTTTTGACAACTTTTTACAGTAGTTAATAGGGGTTCCTAATCCTGCTGCTCCTGTGCCAATGCCAACAGACACCTCCAGCCCTGTGAGTGAAGGAATGAACTGAAGGGTCCTCTTGTGTCTGGTGTGTACTCTTATCAGGATAGGCAAACTCTGGCCGTTAGGTAGAACATCAATTTGAGGAGTAAGGAAGACCATGGTACAAAGGCCAGTCCAATTTTTGGTAGACAGGGGTAAACAGGAGCCTCACAAAGGGAAAAACAATGCCTCAGAATTTGGGGAACAAATTCCAAATTTGTCCCCACAGGACCATGGGACTGAAACAAATGTATATCTTAAATTTGATTAAAATAATTATTTTCTTTTAAATACCTGGGTATTGCTGTACTTCAGTTATAACTGTTTTTGCTAGGTGTTCAAGACCAACTTGTCAAATTGACCTTGTTCCTATCTATTATTAAGAGCCAGCTGAGTTCCCTCATGGGGTCACTCTTGGGGACTTGTGAACAGCCTCTTAGCTCCTTTAGTGCCATCTTTTCAGGATGGGTCAGGGTCTCCTTGACCATGTGGCTTCCCATGGAAGCATCAGGGATGTCTCCCTTCCCCAGTGACCCTCCTCTTTCATGGTATGTGCACTGGTCAACTTTCTGTTTTTCAGGATCTCAGTAATACCCCAATCAGGAAGTCATGTGGCCCAGAGTTGCAAAGCCCTTAGAGAAGATCTGATGTTCCCTGTGTTCAAGATGACTCAGAGGGCAAGAGCCAAATACTGGTATTTTCTTTTTTGGTCCTTTTACTTTCTTAATTTTAATCTCTAAGCTTTGATCTTAAACATCCAACAAGTCAGTTTCACCAGTCTTGGAGTACTGGGTTTTAATTCTAACATCTATAAGTTTACAGTCATTTACTTCTTCTATCTAATTGGGGTTTGTATTAGTACTGGAAGTTAGCCTGACATCCTGTCTACAGATGATGGCCTACTATCTCAAATTAACTCAGGTTGTTATAGTGAAAGTTGGACTTCTGTAAGGCACTAACAGACAACAGTTAAAGTTTACAAGGAAAATACAAAATGAAATTAACAAAAGTAAAAATGTATTGAGTTTATATAATAATAGCTATGAACTAAGAAACATAATCTTTATAATCCCAATCCTTTATTTTAAACATTAGTTTGAAGAACACCAACTTGGTTAAATGTTCTTCTAAATCTTATACTTGAAAGATTGTATACTTGGAAGTTTATTGGTCTCTTAGCATACAAAGAGGCCAGTAATAGCACCACAATTACACTGATGTTTTTATATTGACCAAGTTAAGCTTTTAAAGAAAAATTCAGAATCTGTAATGTAATACTCTAAAATAACATTTATTACTTAACCAGAGTTCTACAAAACCTAAATCCTTTAAGATCAGTTGCTCTAAAGAATAAGAATTAACCTTGTTTTCAGTGAAGACACAGACAAAGCAATCGTCTTTAAGAAATATTTTATAGTTGTAGATGAACACAATACCTTTATTTTATTTGTTTATTTTTATGTGGTGCTTAGGATCAAACCCAGTGCTACGCAACACTCTACCACTGAGTCACAACCCTCACCCCACAGACAAAGCAATCTTAAACAATTGTTTACCAGTTTATGAAAACACACATAATGTTTAAATATATTACTTTATGGAATTTAAGAAGTTAAGAGTACTTGATTTTATATTTAGCAGTTAACATTTTAATTAAATGTCTCTAACAAACACATTTATGATTAATCCCATTTATGTTAAATCTAATTTCCTTATTTTTAACTATAAAAACCAAGATATCAGATGAGTGTAGTTATCAATACTTTCCATCTATTGTTGAAGAAAAATCCACAAAGCAATGAATATTATGTCTTAGATATTTTATAAAAATTAACACTTAGGCTGGTGTTCAGTGACAGAGCACTTGCCTAGCATGTGTTAGGCACTGTAAATATATATATATTTATATAATTTAACACTATTAATTGTTGGACCACCTACAAAAACTTGTGAGTTAGTAATTTTAAAGACATATTTACTCTCATTTGTTTACCTAATTTAAATTGAACTTTTTAGGTATTTAGATCCATTTTTCTTTTAAATTTTAATTTAAGAGTGCTCATTTATCTATATGCCAATTTTGATACCGTGTACATGATATATATGAGCAACTCAGTGAGACCCTATCTCTAAATAAAATACAAAATAGGGCTGGGGATGTGGTTCAGTGGTCAAGTGCCCTTGAGTTCAATCCCCAGTATCCTCCCAAAAAATATATATATAGAGAGAGAATTTTAAAAAAGAGTTCTAAAAAAATTGACATGGCTGTTATGAGATCAGAGTTCACTTTTGGGTCAGGTTAGAGTTAGTTTAGATATTGAAAGAATGGAGAGCCCTAAAATCCTTAGGTAAAGATTCTCGAGGTAAAGAAGACTTGACCATTTAATTTTCCCTCCCTGTACTGCAGTGTTTAGGGAGAAACTTGTTAAGAAAGCAGCATAGTAAGATAGTCATTTGGGTTCCAAAAGCACTGGGATTTAAAAGTGATACCTTTTCTTCCTGCAGGCCTTTGCAATTTACATTTCAATGCAAGCCTTGGTGAGACAGAGGTCTGGAAGAAGCTAAGTGAAGCTGCTCTTTTGAGCAACCTCCTGCACAGGGCATTTTAAACTTTATTTTTTAAATTTTCCCCAGTTGGTAATTCGGCTAGGTTGGATGCAGAAAATTATTAGGCATCTTCTTTATCTCAAGTGTGATTAAATCATCCCTTAGTATTGCTTTTGAGGATGAAGCTCCCCCCTGAACAAAAATTTTTAAAAGAGAGAGAGAGAGAGAGGCACCTGTCCAGAAAACTGTCTCTTTAGCTAGGGAACAATTCCCAATCCCAGATATTAGATATGGGAAATGAAAAAAATCCCAAAGATAACGTGGGGAAAAAGGAAGTGAAAAACAAGGCCATGCACTGACAGCCTTCATCTCCCGAGACAAAGGTTTCCTGGATGCCAGCTGCAGACAGGGAGGAAGTGTTTTATCACCCCAAAGTGACAGTCTCAAAAGGCATTAATCCCCTTCAAAAACAGATCCTTTCCAGAAACTATCTGCAGACACTTGACCCAGAAGGTCAAATTCCTAAGCCCTCAAACTGACACCTTCAGTGATTGATAGAACAGACTTCAAATTCCTGAGTGCTCAAACAAACATATATGCTCACTAGACCACCCCTCAAAATAACCTGTATAAACCCAGTCCCTTTCTTTGTTCAGTGGCTCATTTTCCACCAGGAAAGTGGGTCTACCAACATCATTTCATCCCTGCGCCCCCTGTTCCTGTGTGAAACTTCATTCCTCAACGAAGAGCTGTGATGATCATGAGGTTTGCATCCTGCCTCATCTTTCTGCTAACACCAGAGCCTCTAGAGATCAGCAGTTTCTGCCTTTCTTCCATGACCTTTGGCTGGAGCCTCACTCAGAATGATAACTATTTTAATTTAAGGGAAGACATTTGCCAGCTAATTGCACCCTTAGAATTTCTTACATGACCCCTTTGTCCTTTGGGGTCCTCATACTCCCTGGACCATGCTTTCACATTATGCTCCTCAATTTGAAGTGGGAAGTCTGTTAGTGCTCTGGGTGATGTCTCCACTATAGAAAATAAATAATCTGGATTCCTGAACTATGACAGAAGAGGGATAGTTTTACTCTAACTAACTGAGACAGATTTTCTGGTCTTTTCATGTCAGATGAGGGCAGTACAGAAGAAAATGTGTCTTATAAGAGTCTAGGGAACGTAGTCTAATTTTAGAGATAGGTGAGTTCTATCTTGAGACTCCCCCAGAGTTCCAGGATCTGGTCACAAAAGTCTCCTCCTTGAGGGAAACTTCCTCTTACCAACATCACTTGGGGCCTGCATTTCTCCTGCCAGGAACAGGTAGTTTGCTAAGGAATGTGACATATCCTGTCCTCAGAGGCCAGGCAGGGCTATTGCTTCTTGCAAAAGAAAGTATGGAGGGTCAGCACAGTGGGACCATTCAAGAGAATTACACAATATTTAGCAGGTTTTCTCCTCCCTGCATCCTGCTTACACGATTAGTGACCAAAAGGTGGGCCAAAGGTGGGAAAGGCTTCCGGGGGTGCCTCTCTGTGCCTGCCCAAACAGGCAGGAAAGGAGGAACTTCATTAACAACTACAACTCCCTGCAGGGAGAAACAGTTCCCTGCAGGCAGGTATCCTTGGCAACAGATGAAGGAGGAGGGGGAAGTGCCCTGGAGATATTAACATTTCATTTCCTCCTGAATTAGCCCCCATATTCCTGACCCAATCAGTTATTATTGACAATGTCTATGTTTTGGTTCCCTGGTCACAATCCCCCTTTTAAAAATGGAAATCCTGAACGCTGTGCACCGTGAGGAGCGGCCGTTCATTTACCTATTTATGCCTCCCAAAAAAAGACTGCCAACGTTCCCACAAAACTCCGCTGCTATTCCATCAGCAACCACTGGAGGGCCCCAAACATCACTATGGAGCTCCACAGAGGCCCAGCACGCACACTCGACAGGTGCCCAGCAAGCCGTAGCACCATCGCTTCTTGGGTAACACCTCAGTTTGATACTACTGTAGAAAGTTGGTTCCCAGCCCACCGGAAACATCACCAAGACCAGGCAAGACATTCAAGCCGAAAATCTACCTGCAAGTTTCCGTGTCTAACATTTGAGAGTCCACAGTTATCTTCCAGTTCAGAGACACTGGGGATCCCCGAAGTAACAGGGTGCCCCAATCAATCAGAAAAGGACATTTCTAGAAAGCCCTTAATTCCAGTGCTCAGTCCCCAAAGCTGTGGGGAACTATCAGTACATGCACTTCACAGCTTTCCTTACGTGTTTATTCCACCTGATATTCAGACCCCAGAGTCATCTTCTTTGAAGGAGGACTCCATTTCCCCAGATCAGAGGGAAAACAGCCTTGAAAGCTGTGTCCTTCACACTAGTACTCCTACTAGCCCAGAACCTGGACCTATTCTGGTTAAAGACACCCCTGAGGAGAAGTATGGGATAAAGGTCACATGGAGGAGACGAAGACACCTGTTGGCTTACCTCAGGGAAAGAGGGAAGCTGAGCAGAAGCCAGTTCCTTGTGAAAAGCTGACTGGATTTGTTGGACATCATTCTCTCTCATCAGCAGTCTCAAAAATTGCTAATTTTTGTAACATTGATGAAGTCATTTTTCTGACTCTAAGAGACTTTATTGAAAGAATAAAATAAAAATAGTACCAACAGGAAAAACATTTTAACTAGAGCCCTAGAGTAGCAAGGGAATTCAGTTTCCAGATTGACTTTTAATATTTCATAAATAGGGGGCTAGAGTTGTAGCTCAGTGGTACTGTGCTTGCCTGGCATGTATGAGCCACTAGGTTCGATTCTCAGCACCTCATAAATAAATAGATAAAATAAAGGTCCATCAACAACTAAAATATGTACATATTGAAAAAATATTTCATAAACAGTTAAATTTAATGACATGAACTGTTCATATTTTTCTTGTTTAACTTTTTAAAATATCTTGCAGTAATTTTAACATGTATGTAAACAAAGGGCTACAGAAAGTTCTTAGAAAACTTTGTTTCTGTTAGTATTGTGGCAATATTGCCCATCCACAAAAAGTCATTTCCTTTAACTATTATCATTAATCCTTTAATTGTCTCATTTAAACTAATTAATTCCACTATTACTCAATGTGGGGATTTTTTTTTTTTCATGCTAGGTTAGCACTACCACCTAGCTACTACAACCCCAGCCCTTCCCACAATTTTGAGTACTAACTCTGAGGCTCTGTGGCAGCTTCCTCTATGACCTAATGGATGCAAAAAATCAAGGCAAACTCATCAGACTTTTTATGATTGACTGCCACCTTTCCAACTTTGGCTTATCCGAAAAGGCAAGATGAAATGGAGCAAGCCCTATTTTAAGTGAATACAGTGGGATGAGGGATCACAGACCAGTCACTTATGTTTGCTTTGTTTTGAATTTTTGTTTCCAACTGAAGAAATTTGTAAATATTAAATAGGGTGGGAAAATGGTTTCTTATACTAAGGATTTAAACTGTAAATAAATATGAAATATTTTTCAAAGAAAAAAAATGGAAATCCTACTGCTATAAGGGAAAACGGACAATGATTTCTCTGGCTGCTTTGAGCTCAGAGGGGGCAGCATAGGACAAGCAGTTTGGGTTTCCCTTTTAGGAATGTTTTGGAACAGTCATAGGGTCTGGGCAAAAGTCTGGATTGGAAAGAAGAGGTTGTAAAGTCATCTGGGGATAGGTGTTTCTATGAGGCAAACAAAGAGACATGAGGACTGGAATGAGATTAATACAAAAATAAATGTTGGAGCATTGGAACATGTCAATGAGTACCAATGAAGACAATAGAAACCAGTGATCTCTCATCAGGAGGTGCGTGAGCTAAACTGTTCCCATAACAAGGCCCGTGAGGATAAGGCCTTTATTTTGGAGTGTAAATCATTAAGGATTGTTTACATTGCCAGAGTTATCAGGAATGTAAATACAACACTTAGTTTTTACAATGTCATAGATGCCCCATAAGATGTAGTTAAGCTATCTGGTGTTATTTGATTTTTACAAAATACCTTTTTATGGACATAACCTCTGTGCTTAGTAGAGATCCCTTTATTTCTGTTACTTAGGGCTAGATAACCATACTAGCAAACTCTGATCAAGTCTGCCTAGGTAGGAGGTAAAGATTTGTAGGCCTTAAATTGACTAAAACAAACTTCTGACTCCGATAGTCTCTTTTGATAGGTATTGAAAGAATGGACATTTTTTTAAGCTGTCTGTTTTATCTCAACTCCCTAAGGTCTCCCTCCCAGTGACGGGAACAAAGCTGTTCCAGGACTCAGCCCCAAACAGAGAGTAAAAGAGTAAATTGAGCCAGATAGCCAGATAGTGCTCAAACAGTATTGACCAGAATCTACGTCCTGTTGTAAAACATTGTGAAACATGTTGTATGTTATCAGCAAACCCAGACCCCCTTTGAAATTTCCCGGCAGCTTTGTTCCCCTTTTTTCCTTTTTTCCCCCTTTTTCCCCCTTTCATGTGCGACCCCTCCCGATGTGTGGTCTCTGCCTTTATAAACCTACAAGATTTTCTGCTAGGGACTCGACTCCTCGACTCCTGCGTGAGTCACGAGTCAGGTCCCAGCGCGCTGGAATAAACATCTCTTGCGGTTTGCATCAAGTGACGCCTCCTGCGGTTGATTGGGGTTGCCGTGGATCCATGGGACAGAGTTGGGGTTTCCTTTTTGGGGGCATTACAGGTATCAGGTACTCCTCTCTAAGAATCCCTCTTTTGTAGCCTCCAGTCTTACTTCCTCTTAGTGGGGGTTCATCTGCTATTTTGGGAGCAGTAAATGAAGAGGGCTGGGGATCAGGACCCAATCTAGGGGGCTTATGGAGTGAAGAGTCAAGCGAGAATGAATTGTACAGCAGAGCAAGTTTGGCATAATGAGGTCCTTGAGCAAAAGTTAAAGAAAGCTTGGAGGTAAAGAACCTCAGACCATTTGTCATTTTGTTGGAGGAAATCCTCTTAAGTCTTGAAGGATCTTGGGGTCAAAGGTCCTGAATTCCTAATTCAGGCCATTGACTTAGGTTGCCTAATTTACATTGCAGTTTGGTGGAGGATCCCTGGGGTCCAGATGAGCAATGAGACATCCTAAGGTGGAGTCCCTTGGGAGTCCCCATGTTGGAGAGGTTTGTCCTGGGTGGCAATTGAGATCAAGGAATCCCTTGATGTCTTGTGTCACCAGACAGAGTTCCACCAGAGAATGAGAGGGTGTTTCCTCCTGCAATCCAATTGGTAGAGGACCAAAAGGCAAGGATCTCAGGCAGGGCGCCTCTGCGAGAGACCAAAAGGGATCTTACCTCTCCAAAGAATAAGAAGGCTGGTGTTGCAAAATGGCAGAAATTGACCTCCGCTCCGAAGGTCTGAATGCATAAGAGAAGGAAGGAATTGGATTGGATAAGGCTAGAAGGAGAATGCCTTCAATATCAGTAAAAGACCCTACACAGGTCCTTGCTCCACTCACGTGGCAGTAAGGCAGCAAAAATCTAGCCCAGGACTCGTGGAGAGAGGGGGTAGGGAGAGAAATGGGAGGGAAATGTGAAAAAGTGGGAGAGGTTGAATAGGACGGAGAGGGGTAAAGATCCCCGAACTTCCATTCCTGGGTTTCAGCACCAAATGAAAGCACATGAAAGAGAAACGAAAAGAAAAAGAAATGGAGACACCTCAACAGATCAGCAGATCAAGAGTGAAAATGGCTCCAGGCTCCGGGCTCCAACGAGGGTCTGGGTTTTACAGGGCTGAGCAGGTCATGGGAGAAGTTTTGGTGGTGGGCTCATTTAAGGTGGGACAGGAGGGCAGGGAGGGGAAGTTTGCTGAGGCCTCTTGTCCATATCCTTCACAGAGCCGACATGACCTCAGACAAACCATCATCGTTCTAACAAGTCATTTCAGGAAAGAGGAAATAGGGTGGGGCAGCCTCTCAGCTCTTGGCTTCAGTTCCCAGCCTGAGACAGAAAACCCTTTCCAGCTGAGGAGATCGCCCTCCTCACCAAGGTGAGGGCAAGGAGGGAGGAGGGAGAACTCGTCGGGTGTGGGATCCCTCAGCTGGCTCATCATCGGAGCAGCAAGGGCTTAGTCTGGGGAGGGCGGTAGAGAAGAGAGAGCGTTCTCAGATAACAGGAGGCCCAGGTGTCAAGGCTGTGGAGATGAGAAATGGGGGCCTGAGTGGCAGAGAGTGAGTTGAAGACCCCAGGTGGCCCAGCTCCCTACTACACTGCCCCACCCAAGCACCCCAGCTTGTCCGCTGCAGGTTCCCAGGACACACAGGTGACTCAGGGCTCTGTGGGAACAGTGAGATGGGGGAGCCAGACAGCAGAGTAAATGGGCTGGGGACAAGTATGGGGCTGGTGGGTGACTTTGAGCACCAAGGAGCAGAGAAAGAGGCAAGAGGTCACTCCCTGGGTGCTCAGTGCTCATGCAGAAAGGGGCAGGGAGGCAGAGGGACGGCGGCACGGTGAGGGGGCGTCCTACCAGAGGACACAATGTTTTCCAAGGTGAGTCAAGATGAGGAGCTGGGAGGCCCAGGGCTGACACCAAGGGAAGCTGTCGCCATCCCAGAGGTTGCAGAGGCCTTGGAAGAATCCAGCAGGGTTGTAGCTTGAAGGAGAAATGGCAGCGGTTGGCCTCAACCTGCCCACTACCCACTGAGGCTGGGGGACAGCTGAGCTCCCTTCTCTGCTCCAATCTTCTGCAGCTGCTTCTCAGGTCCTATGCCAGACGCCACAGGTGGAGCAGAGAGAAGGATGTGGGGAGGGGTAGGTGGAGAGTAGCTCTTGTGACCACCCCAGTGCGCTGAGGCTTGCGGAGGGGACCCTGAGCTGGAAAGCTGGGGACTTTGGAAGGCAGTGGCCCCACGCTCAGTCCTGAGGGAACCTTGAGCACTTTCCCTCAAGCCTGCAGAGGCCTTGACCCTTCATGGAGCTGAGGCCAAGGGAATGCTCCAGACACGTGGGGGGTTGGTTGGGACAGCCCAAGGGTCCTGGGCAGTCCACTCTGCCTCTTGTCCAAGTATGGTCCTGGTGAGTTTGAACCTGCCATGGTTTGGGGTTTCAGGCCCCAGGGCTCCAGTGATGGAATATGACTTGGGCTTTCTCCCAGCAGGCTGAATTCTTTTAGACTTACAAACACGGATCCTGGAATCTGGATCTCATTCTCTGTGGTAAGAGTCAAAGACTGGTCTTGTGGCAGGACAGGAGCAGGACCCTGGTCACTTCCTTAGTTACTTGGGTGGACCCGGGATGGCTCACACCCCAGACACCTGAGTTGGGGCTGTCCTGAATCACAGCCCTAAAGTGCTCAGGAAACCCAGAGGCGCCCTCAACATCCATCCCCTGCTGTGGGTTCCAGGCTTGGAGAGACAGTGCTGGGGCGTCAGAGGGACCCTGGACCCCCAAGCCCTGAGCCCCTCTGTAACAAGCATGTCAGCCCTCCTTGTGAGATCTCCCACCAGTCAGGCCTGCTCTGAGTGCCTCCATATGTCCCTCGGGTTCCTGCCAGCCCAGTGGTGGAGGGTGGGGTCTCCAGGTCCTGTGGGAGGCTGGGCTCAGAGATGCTAAGTCACTGTCCTGAGGCCACCCGCTGGTCGCTGCAGAGGAAGGGATTGGTTTCTCTGGTCCTCTGGGACCTGAGCCCATTGTCCCCTTTGTGTCCCAAATATGCAGGGTAGACACAGGGTCCTTTAGTTCAGTTGACCCGTTCTTCCCCCGTCCAGAACATCTGACGATTGGTGGGGCTGTAGTGTGGCTCGTTGGCTCTGGCTCATTGCTGGCATCACCTATTGTTGCGTGAAGCAGGTCAGAATGGGCAGCCTCTTGCCTGATGGCACCTGGCCTGGGCTAGAGTGGTACTGGAGGCAGGAGATATGTGACCAGGGGGAGGCCCAGGCCAAGTCTGGGAGAAGGATGTAGCCGCACCGTGGCCCTTGAGGCCTCATCCTGCCAGCTGGACTCCCTTGCCTGCCTCTTGGGGCTCTGCTGAGCTGTCTCTTTCTTCTTCCAGAGGAAGACGAAGGAGCTGGTTAAAATGAACTGATGGAATGTGCGTAGTGACACAGCGTTTTACACTTTTCACATTCTGAGTATGAAAAATGTAAACTCTGACTCACTGAACATGATTGAGCACCAACTGTGTGCATCTAGACCCGGGCTCTGAATTCCTGAATTCTGGGTCCTTATAGACCCCGCTCCAAACCCACCACCACGGTGTCCTTCCCCTATCCACCAGCCCTCCCTGCCCTGCCCCAGGACTGCCTGGCTTGGGCTTTCACACCAGGCAGACTGCCTTTTGGGGCGTCCAACTCCCAGGCGTCACACCATGGGCCTCCTGAGGCTGAAAAACTGGTCACAGACCATAATGAGGTGGGGTCCATGAGGTTTCCCCTTTCTGCTGTTCTTGGCCTGAAAGGGGGGCTGTGGGAGCCCTGCCCTGGGCCCCTGGGAAGCCGGGGAGCCCTGATTCTTCCTACAGGGCTGCAGGACAGTTGTAGGGTGGCCTTGGTCACTGCTGGCTCTCCCAGTAGCCTTCAAGGGCACCGTTAGAATGTACTAGGAGGCAACATTCTGAGATAGGAAGAAGCCACCCAAAATAGCCAGGTGTTGTTCCTGCCCAGCCTAGGGCAGCGGCCTCCTGAGTTGGAGGGGAGCTGACCAGCGCAGCCTGAGTGTGTGCAAGCGTGCTCTGATTGCAGTGGTGGGTGAAGCAGCTGGACTGCTCCTGCTGGCTGGCGTAGTGGTCATCTCCACTGTACTCTGCCCAGAGGGAGTCATTCCTGGGGACTGCTTGTGAGTGACCCTGTCTCCCAGGCCTATCTCCAGGAGACCTCAGCCCTTCTGCTGGGGCCCTCCCAGGGTGCCAGGGTCTTCCCTCCTTGTCCTGGAAGTCTTCCAGGCCTGATGGCTGCCCTGTGCCTGGGCCCCTGACAAAAACAGGCAGTGGGCTTGGCTGGGGTGGGGTGAGCTGGAGCCTGGTGGCCAGGAGGGGTTATTCTGGCCGCATTGCAAGGCATTTCCAGAGGCTCCTCATGGGAGGTTTGGGGGTGAAGGAGGACTCTGGGAGGCTCGACCCCCTCCGGCCCGTGCCATGCCACCCTTGCAGGAGGAGGAAGGAGTGTTTCCCCCTTGAACAGGAAGTGCGACCATGGGCAGGGTTGCTCACTCTGAAAACTGCCCCAGTATGTAAACAAATGGGCTGTTTTCAAATCGTGGTGGGTTGTTCAAAATGGGCCAATGTTATGTGTGTGGCACTGGGGGTGCAACCCAGGCTCTCCTGCGTGCTAGGCCAGTGCTCCACCCCCGGCTACAGCCCCAGTCTTGGGAGCCAATGTTCTGAATTACATTTTTCAGTATTAATCATTGACTCTTAGGTAATCAGGGCATTCCATCTTTTCTCATGTTAACTTCTTTTGAAAAATTTTCTCTACATCGACCTTGCTCATAGCCATTTGGCACCGTTTCCCAGCCGTCCACCTGAGCAACACGTGTCAAGGCACCCAGGCTCCGCGTGGCCTCTGGGTGGAGGTGTTGCCGGGAGCCAGCCCCAGCAGCTCACAGGTCCCCAAAGGATGGGTGGAGTCGGCAGAGGGGCGACACTAACCCCTGGAGCAACTCGAAGCAAGTGCTGCTCAGATTTATTTTAGTGCTTCTTTTACAGTGTTGAGTAAAGCAGGATTAAACAAGATACCAGTTATAAATTACCATGAGATCTGTCATTAACCACACTCCCCAGCAGGCGTCTAACACAGAGCAGGTACATTAAGGTCAACTTTCCATATTTGCTTAAAACAACTTGCATAAACATATTACAGTGAAAGATATTTTCCTCTTTTCATCCTACTGGCCTTTATTTACCCTCTGGTGTCAGACCTATTGTCAGCATAATGACTCTATTTTGTTTTAAGCTAATTCTACTGAACTGCTAAGCAACACAAGCACTTAATTTTTAGCTCATATTATTATGTTTTTGGTTTAACCTTAAAGGCCCACTCTATTACCTAAACAAGCTCAGTTAAGACTAAGGTTATTTACTGCCAAACAATCAGTGTGAGTGCTTAATTTTTATCCTAATATTCTTTATTTTATTGATTTGTCCTCTTCCTATTTTAATACACATGTGAGACCTAAGCCAGCATAAACTACTTAACCAGTTAACATGAAATGAGGGCATTTGATCTTAAGATATTTTTCTAGTTGTTTGCGCATGCTGTTTCTTTGTTCTTATGACCTACATTTCCAGGGTGGCCCTTGACGTCCAAGCCTTTGAAGGAAAGACAAATATTGGACATTGGTCCACTTACCATTAATATTAATTATTCATTCACCACTTTCATTGTACCTTCCTGTATAGGGAAGAGGTGGATCTGTGGGAGGTGGGTCCTTATACTTATTTGCTTGTTTCCCTCTAGGTGAAAACCACAAACGTCCCCCAATTTTGTAAGCTAAGTAGGGCGGTCCTGGTACTGTGAGTACAACAACTCTCCTGTTTTGTTTGTCAGGCTGTTTTACTGGCAAAGCGTTAACCCGAGCAGGTGTGGTCCACATAGGAGCAAGCAATTCCTGTAACTGTAGTTTTCTGAAGAACTCCTCAAACTCTGCACTTTCAGACTTATGTGTGATATTGGTACAGTTTTTAAAGCATCCCTCATCCTCCCCCAAGCTCCGCAGACTCCTTGAGGTTAAATTCTTATCACAATGATAAAGAGAATATGATTTGCAGTTGCACAGTTATAAGTGTGATGATTACCCGAAAACACCCAATTCCTAGGCGAGATGGCAGCAGCAGTTTCCTGGAATGGTGGCCTTGCCAAGCCCCTCCCCATAAGCAGCATGGCGGAAATGGTTTCCTTCAAGGTGTTAAAGTCATTTCTGATTGGATTTTTTTTTTTTAATGTGCATGTTTGGTTTCTGGTACTGGGGGTTGAACCCAGGGGCACTTAACCACCGAGCTGTATCTATGTCAGGGTGTGTGTGTGTGTGTGTGTGTGTGTGTGTGTGTTTTAGACGGTGTGTGTGTGTGTGTGTGTTTTAGACGGTGTGTGTGTGTGTGTGTTTTAGACGGTGTGTGTGTGTGTTATAGACGGTGTGTGTGTGTGTGTTTTAGACGGGATGTGTGTGTGTGTGTGTGTGTGTTTTAGACGGGATGTGTGTGTGTGTGTGTGTGTTTTAGACGGTGTGTATGTGTGTGTGATTTAGACGGGATGTGTGTGTGTGTTTTTTAGACGGGGTGTGTGTGTGTGTGTGTGTGTGTGTTATAGACGGTGTGTGTGTGTGTGTTATAGACGGTGTGTGTGTGTGTGTTATAGACGGTGTGTGTGTGTGTGTTTTAGACGGGATGTGTGTGTGATTTAGACGGGATGTGTGTGTGTGTGTTTTAGACGGGATGTGTGTGTGTGTGTGTGTGTGTGTGTGTGTGTTTTAGACGGTGTGTATGTGTGTGTGATTTAGACGGGATGTGTGTGTGTGTGTTTTAGACGGGATGTGTGTGTGTGTGTGTGTTTTAGACGGGGTGTGTGTGTGTGTGTGTGTGTGTGTGTGTGTGTGTGTGTGTGTTTTAGACGGGACCTCCCTAAATCGCTCAGGGTGGGACTCGCGGCTCCACCCTTGGGGCAGGGCCATCATCTGGACCCGAATCTCTTTCCCCAGCTCCCAGACGAGTCCGCGCGTCTGTCGGTGCATCCTCCCCTCTTGGCCTCTCCCGGGCGGGAGCCTCCGCGCTGCCCTCGCTGCCCTCGCGCCCCGCCGCTGCCGCGTGCAGATCGCGCCCCGCGTGGCTCGGGAGGACCACGGGTGCGCTCGCCAGCGGCCGCCCGGCGCGCCGCAGCCTCCCACCCGGGACCCCGGAGCCGCGCGGGTGCCGAGGCAGCGGAGGCCGGGCGGCGGGCGCTCCCTGGCGCAGGTAGCCGCCCTGTCGCGCTGCACGGGGACACCTTCCGGAGCTGGAGGGCCCGGCGGCCGACTGGGCACCGCCCCGCCGCGTCGCACCGCCGCCGAAGGGAGGTCCACTGGCCGGCCCTGTGTGATTCGGGGGACCTTGACCTTGGGCTGAGACTGCATATCCATTCATCATCTGGCCTCTTCAACCTGAGGATGAAGCCTAGTCCCCGCAGTGAACTCCCTAAGCAGCGTGACCGGCTCTGGCCAAGCTGCCTCAAGCGGAGAAACCTATGTGAGGCCTGTGTGATTTGTCCCTTCTGAGTGCGTGGACCTGCCTGATCCTGAGTGCAAGGTGGAGATGGCTGACGTACTTCAGGGTGGGAAGAGACACAGGCGTGGCACACCGAGGTGTCGGCAGCTCTGGGTGAAACATTTAGAAACCCTGCATATGCAATCTTGAATAGCTTAAGTTTTCCACTTGCTAGAAAAGCTTAGGTATATTTTAGCTACTTTACAGCTTGAGAGTTCAGACGATCCACAAGTTGATTCCAGTGAGACTGCCTGCTATACTACATCTTTCTCCAAGTCGTGCAGTTATGTGATGGTCTTACATTTTTATAGTTCACCTCTTCGACTGTGCTCTCAACTCACCCTTATAAATTGTGGACAACTCCTAACCTAGGTGAGTGGAAGGGGATGAGATGGGAATCAGCGATCTCATGAAGGTGGGACGCAATCAGAATATATCTATGTAATGTGAAAAAATGACCATGTGCACAAAGATGTATTTTCCTAGGGGAACTTCACGGTCAACATGCCGATCACTAAGTTGCTTGTATGTTTTTTGTGTATGTGTACATGGGTGAATGAGAATTTCACCCTTGACCAACAATGTGATTAAAAAATCTGAATGCTGACATACCCACATAAGTACAGTTACCTCATACTAGACAAAGGTGCCAAAAACATACAATGGAAAAAAGATAGCCTCTTCGACAAATGGTGCTGGCAAAACTGGATATGTAGTTAAATGAAATTAAACCCCTATCTCTCACCCTGTACAAAACTCAATTCAAAATGGATCAAGGGCCTAGGAATTAGACGTGAGACCCTTCACCAAATAGAAGAAAAAGTAGGCCCAAATCTCCATCATGTTGGCTTAGGACCAGACTTCCTTAACAAGACCTCCATAGCACAAAAAATAAAAGCAAGAATCAATAAATGGGATAGATTCAAACTAAAAAGCTTTTTCTCAGCAAAGGAAACAATCAATAATGTGAAGAGAGAGCCTACAGAATGAGAGAAAATCTTTTCCACACACACTTCAGACACAGCACTAGTCTCCAAAGTTTATAAAGAACTCAAAAACCTTTACACCAAAAATATGAAGAACCCAATCAATAAATGGGCTAAGGAACTGGGCAGACAGTTCACAGAAGAAGATATACAGGTGATCAACAAATAGATGAAAAAGAGCTTATCATCTCTAGTAATTAGAGAAATGCAAATTAAAATCACCCTAAAATCACTCCAATTAGAATGGCTGTTTTCAAGAACACAAGCAATAATAAGTGTTGGCATGGATGTGGTGAAAGAGGCACACTCATACACTGCTGGTGGAGTTGCAAATTGGTGCAGTCACTCTGTAAAGCAGTATGGAGATTCCTCAGAAAACTTGGATTGGACCCACCAGTTGACCCAGCTATCCCACTCCTTGGTTTATACCCAAAGGACTTAAAATCAGCATACTACAGTGATGCAGCCACATCAATGTTCAAAGCTGCTCAATTCACAATAACTTAATTGTGGAACCAACCAAGATGCCCTTCAATTGATGAGTGGATAAAGAAACTATGATATATATACACAATGGAATATTACTCAGTCATAAAGAATAAAATTATGGCATGTGCTGGTAAATGGATGAAGTTGGAAAATATTATGCTAAGTGAAACAGGCTAAACCCCAAAAAAACAAAGGCCGAATGTTTTCTCTGATAAGTGCATGACCATACATAATGGGGGAGGGGGGTGGGGGGGAGAGAAGAATGGAGGAACTTTGGATGGTGTAGAGGTAAATGGAGTGGGAGGGGGTGGGGGAAGGAAAGATAGAATGAGACAGACAGTATTACCTTATGTATATGTTTGATTATATGAATGGTGTGAATCTATGTCATGCACAACCATAGAAATGAAAAGTTGTACTCAATTTGTGTAAAATGAATCAAAATGCAGTCTGTAAAAATAAAAAAAAATTAAATAAAAAATAAATAAATGATTGCAAGGAGCTTTAAATGTCACTTAGCAATAAAGTGCTTGGCTTGCCTAGCATGCATGAGGCCCTGGGTTTAATGCTAGTGAAATATAGAAGAAAATTGTGAAAGACTTAAAAAAACTGAATGCTGGATATATCGATCTATTGTGGGAATTAAAAATAAGAGGAAGCAAAAGTAAACTAATAAATAAATAGCTTAGGGTCTTGTTAAATTGCTGAAGTTGGCCTCCAATTTTCCATCCTCCTGCCTCAGCCTCTCAAGTAGCTGGGATTATAAGCATATGCTACCATGCCCAGCTGTTTGCCATGTTTCTCTGGTCACCTTCAATATATAACAACAAACCAGGAAAATTTTACAACCATTAGTAATTTAAAATGTATATGAAATCCAAATATTCATAAGCCCTACTTTATTGGGGGGGGGGGTTACTGGGGATTGAACACAGGGGTGCTTTCCCCCTGAGCTATATTCCCAGGCTTTTTTTTTTTTTTTTTTTTTTAATTTGGAGTCAGGGTCTCACCTGAGTTGTTGAGGCTGCCCTCAAACTTTTGACCATCTGTCTCAGTATTCCAGGGTCACTGGGATTTACAATCATGCCTGACTTGTAATCAATTTCTAATTTACCACAGCTTTCCACCTTGATATTCTGTTTTATAGTGGGCCAAAGCGAAGGAGCCAACTAACATTGGAATGAAACTTAGGGAGGCCCTCAGCAACTTAATGAGAAAACAAAAACTAAAAAGGGCTAGGATGTGACTCAGCAGCAAGGTGCTCCTGCGTTCAATCCCCAGTACAAAAAAAAAAAAAAATTCAAGTGAGCTATATTTATATCAGGATTAACACTGAGTGTTATAGAAATATTGTACCTGGGTGTAGGCACTTTGCAATTCGAATCTGACTAGATGTTTACTGCAACGAACATTCTTTCCTCACCCACAGAAAGGCCACTACTGGCTCTTGGCTTCCTGGCTATTGAACTGAGCAGCTTTCTTCCGCTGTGACAGTCTGCTTTTCCTGGAGTCAGAGCCAACCACAGATTGAAACTCTTGTGATGGCTGACAGATCTGCCTCCATGAGAATGTTACAGGCCAGACTCTAAGGGAAATGACTAAACAGACTCCATTTTGCTCTGAGACTCCATGTTATGTAGGAAATAAGCTTCTCCCATGGGAACACCCCGCCTCTGTGCCCATCATCAAGTACTTACTGTGACATGTTTAACAATACAAAATGACAGTTCCTATGTAAAGAAAAATTGCTATCTTTTGATTCCTATTGCTCCTAAACAATGTACCATGTGAACAGTGATTGTGTGGATGTTGGTAACCATTCTTTAGTTTGTACCTAAGTAAGGGTCATTTTGACCCACTTCTCCCTCTGTTGATGATCTCAGGATGTTAGTTTGTAATTTCAAATTACAGCAACAGACACTTATGATTGATGTGATTTTTGGCATAAGAACCCCTATAACCCTGTGGTCCGGCTGTTATCCCAATAGCCATTTTGGGGGGCATTGTGTGAAACAGTCAGCCGGCCGGCTTAATAAAGACTCAAATTTGGACTTCTCAGTGGTGATCCGTCTGTTCTTAAGTCGCGCCCCCATAACACTCTGAAACCAGGAGCCAAAATAAACTTTTCCTAAACAGAAAAAAAAGCCCTGACTTTAAACTTAAAACATCTCAGTGAAAAACATGAATGTGGAACCAGAGAATGAAGTCAGTATCAATGCAAAACACAGCAAGGATTTTTTTCAAAGTTCTAAGATTATCAATTACAATTACAATAACAATTGACAAGCACTTTAAATAATTAATGATTTTAGCATAAAATATTTATGAAAATATACAGAAAATGCATGTCGAGAATTAAAAAACAAAGCATATTTTAGTTTTCCATTTTGGTATTTAAAATAAATGTGTTGGGCACAGTGGTACACGCCTGTCATCCCAGCTACTTGGGAAGCTGAGATAGGAGAATTGTGATTTCCAGGTTAACTCATATGATTTAGGGAGATCTGTTTCAGAAACTAAAATAACAAAGAGAATGATGCAAAACATTGAAATTATGGGTGTTCACACTTGTTTTTACACTGGAGATTGAACCTAAGAGGTGCTCTTCCACCTGAGCTACATCCCTCCCCCCCGCCTTTTTTTTAATGTTCATTTGGTACCAGGCATTGAACCTGGGGCACCCTTTACCACTGAGCAACATCCCCTTCTTATTTTTCATTTTAAGACAGGCCCTTGCTTAGGGCCTCACTAAGTTGCTGAGGCTGGCTTTGAACTTGCAGTCCTCCTGCCTCAGCCTAACAAGCTGCTGGGAATACATATGCACCACCATGCCAGGCCTCAGTCTTTTTTTATTTTTTATTTTGAGTTAGTATCTTGCTAAATGACCCAGGCTGTCCTCAAATTTGTGATCCTCTTGCCTCAGCCTGATGAATGGGATTAAAGTTGTTCATCACCATGCATAGCTTATTCAAACCATTTTTAAGAGTGCAATTTTAATATTTTGCTGTGTGTGTGTGTGTGTGTGTGTGTGTGTGTGAGAGAGAGAGAGAGAGAGAGAGAGAGAGAGAGAGAGAGAGAGAGAGACCTTGTGCAAGCAAGCTAGGCAAACACTCTATCACTGAGTTCTACCCCTGGCTCACTTGAACATGCATTTCTTCTTTTTAAATTAGGATTTAATGCTGGGCACTGTGGTGCAGGCCTGTAATCTCAGCAACTCAGGAGGCTGAGGCAGGAGGATCACAAGTTCAAAGCCAGCCTCAGCAATTTAGTAAGGCCTGAAGGACTTAATGAGACTCTATCTCAAAATTAAAAATATAAAAAGGGTCAGGGACGTGGCTCAATGGTTAAGCATCCCTGGGTTCAATTCCTGGTACAAAAAAAAATTGAGATTTAATTCACACACCATGAAATTTACTATTTTTGGAGCACATAATTCTGTGGCTTTTAGTATATTCACAAGGTTATGCAACCATAACTGCTATTTCCAAAACTTTTTCAGCATCACTGAAAGACCTCATTAGTCACTCCCCCAACTCCCAGCAAGTCAGCAAGTATTTACTTCCTAGTTGGGGGTGGGGGATGTGGAGAGGCAGTATTACATGGTAGGGATGCACCGCATTTCCTTAATCCATTCATCATTTGATGGGCATTTGAGTCACTCCATATTTGAGTCACTTCTGTTATGGTGAGATTGCAATAAATCACCAAATCAATCTTAAAGCAGGAGATGGAACCAACTTTATTCAGCAGCTGGTGGAATGCAGAGGCAGGTATAAGTCTACACTCCTCGACCCCCTCCAGGGATTAGAGCACACCTTTTATAATCTAAAACCACAAGTAAAGCATGTCAGTACATTAGTCATAAGTGGCTGTTGCTATGATTCAAAACCGAAAACAAACATCACGAGATCTAAAATCTTAAGCAGAAGGGGAGGGTGGGTCAAAACGACCCTAGTCGAGAATAATTTAAAGAATGATTACTAACACTTAGACAATGATTTGCAGTCGGTGTGGTCAGGGTACATTGCACAAGTACAGTGTGTAAGGATAGAAGGAACAATTTCGCCGCTTTGCATTACCAACATGCTAAGTTCAGGAACTGATGGGTTCAGAGGCGGGTGTTCCCATGGGAGAAGCATTTCTTACATGCCATGGAGTCTCAGGGTAAAATGGAGTCTGATGGGTCATTGCCCATATAGCTTGGCCCATTACGCTTCAAGTCTGAATTATAACTAATTCAAAACATCAGTGGGTAAATTCGTGCCACTTGGGGATATTCCAACCGAGTGCAACTGCGATGGACAACTGTCAGGAGATAGGAGTCGGTCCATGCGTGGAAACGCCCAGAAACCTGCACCTGTGCAACGCCGAGGGGCCGCGCGAGGAACAAGGCCCACCGCCCTGCTCTTTGCCGGGTTAGCACTGACCGGCCGCCGCTCCCCCAGGTTCCCGCCTTGGAGACCCGGCGGCCGGCGCTCCTGGCCGCAGGCGCGCTGGCTCCGGGGCCTCCCGCGCCTCGGCAGGACCCGGGCGCAGCGCCGCCAGGGGGCGGTGCCGGGCCGCAGTTCTCGCGCCCTCCGGGCACCTAGCCGGTCTTTGAGGCGGGTCCACTCCTTCCGTCCTTTCTACAGGTGGACAATGTTCCTCCTCTGCGTAGGGCACAGCGACAAGGCACCCTTTTGGAAGCAGAGAGCAGCCCTCACCAGACACCGAAACTGAGAAACAAGTTTGTGTCGTTTATAAATTGAACAGTCTGTTACTCTTAGAGCAGAGCAAACAGGCTGAGGCAAACCCCCGCTTGAAAGTAAGCAGGGTATTTCCACCATAGGAGGAAGCGAGGATTAATCTGAACAAAAGCCAAAAAAACTTTGAATGAGTAAGAAAGAGATGAACCACCAACAGAAAAAATGGACAGGGGCAGCAGTCCTCTTTTGGTGGTCTGGTGACTCCTGGGGTTCCCAAGAGCCTTTCAGGAAGTTCCAGATTATTTCATAGGAATACTGAGAAGTCTCTTGCCTGGTCCACTGTGTTGATATCCGCACTGATGATGCAAAAGCAACACGCTGTGTTCTTCATCACTACACCCTAGCAGCGAAAAAGCCGCTCTCTTTAAGAAAGTCCTTCTGGAGACCCGTGGCCCATGCCTGTAATCCTAGAGGCTCAGGAGGCTGAAGCAGGAGAATCGAAAGTTCCAAGCCAGCCTCAGCAATTTAGTGAGACTGTAAGCATCTTAGTGAGACCCTGTCTCAAAAAAAGAACAAGGGTCGGGCATAGTGGCACAGGTGTGTAGTCCCAGCTATTTGGGAGGCTGAAGCAGGAGGAATTCTCAAGCCCACAAATTCAAGAGCAGCCTGGGCAACATAGCAAGACTCCATCCTGTGATGGGCTGACAGATCTGGCTCCATGAGAATGTTATAGGCCAGACTCTAAGGGAAATGACTAAACAGACTCCATTTTGCTCTGAGACTCCATGTTATGTAGGAAATAAGCTTCTCCCATGGAAACACCCCACCTCTGTGCCCATCATCAGTTACTTGGTGTGACACGTTTAATAATATACAATGGCAACTCCTATGTAGTAAAGAATTGCTCTCTTTTGATTCCTATTGCTCCTAAACAATGTACCATATGAACAGTGATTGTGTGGATGTTAGCAACCATTCTTTAGTTTGTACCTAGGTAAGGGTCATTTTGACCCACTTCCCCCTCTGTCGATGATCTCATGATGTTAGTTTGTAATTTTGAATCATAGAAACAGACACTTATGATTGATGTGATTTTTGGTATAAGAACCCCTACAACCCTGTGGTCGGGGCTGTTCTCCCAATAGCCATTTTTTTGGGCATTGTGTGAGACAGTCAGCTGACCAGCTTAATAAAGACTCTCAAATTTGGACTTCTCAGTGGTGACTGGTCTGTTCTTAATTTGTGCCCCATAACACATCCCAAAAGAAAAAAAAAAGTGTAAAACACTGACTTGCTGATTCTTTTGTTTGAAGGTAGTTGAGCAGTGGATTCTTATGGTAATTTAATTTCTCAGTTTAAAATTCATATGATAAATTGTGATAGATGGAACTCAACCCAAATCTTTTGAGCTTTCTTCAATGATAAGAATGTAAAGGGCCAGGCTCAATAATCCTAGCAACTCCTCAAACCCAGACAGGATCACAGTTCAATTGGGCAATTTAGTGAGACCTGTCTCAAAATAAAAAAATAAAATAAAAAGAACTGGGAATGTAGCTGAGTGGCAAAGTATCCTCAGATTCAATCCCCAGTACTGGAATTAAAAAAAAAAAAAAAAGTATAAAGGAATTCTGAGACAAATCATTCTAAGTATTGTTGGACTAAGGAATAAAAACCCAAGACTCCTATCCGCACACACAGCAATACTTTTAATTCTCACAGTTGTAAGCAGAAAAAGGGTGGGAAGCAGACCTCAATGGATTCAGAGAACCCTTTATTCCTTCCTGGACTCAGTTACAGAGGGGATCTGGGTTTTATAGGGTACAATGAGGATGATATAATCAATGGAAATCGTGCTCGTGCAGTTTTGACAGTCAGGGGCTAGTAGTAAGGGTTAAAACCAGACCCCTAGGGCTGAGTACTCAAATCTTGTCCCTTGTCATTTAAGACTAATTTGCCATGGGGAAGGTCAAGGTTTAGGGCCCAGCATTCCGTATCCGCCCCTTTCCCCCAGGGCCCATTGTTATCAGGAAAGAATACAGTCTAAGAGGTTTAATGTTTAGCCAATTTTCCCTCCCTCCTCCCAAGTCACACCTCCCTACCTTTTTCTTGGGGAGCTGTCTTGTAGGAATATTATTTTCCATAACCCTTCAACAATGATTCCATGAAATGAAATAAATGTAATTATCCCCATTAACCAGATGAAGAAACTGAGGCACAGAGAGGGAAAGTGTGATCTCTTAAGTCACACGGCTAGCAAATGCCAGAGCTGGGATTCAAACCGCAGGCATCTGACCCCAAACTTGTGCATCTCTCTGGGGACAATCTGACAACACGTTTAAAAAGCCTTTAAAAATATGTGTCTCACCAGGCGCGGTGGCTCACGCCTGTTATCCCAGCTACTCTGGCACACAAAGGGCTGGGGATGCAGCTCAATGGTAAAGTGCCCCTGGGTACTTGAAAAAAAAATTTTTTCCCCTCTACTGGGGAGGGAGTGGGGATTACCTCTATTGACCCCTTTTAGGAATTTCAAGAAATCTTTGACATCAGAGATTTATTTGAAAGGATATTTATAATATAAAATTAGATACAACTAGTAGTCTGTGCGTGACTAATAGAAAACGACGATTAATTCAGGAAAGCCGCTGAATGCCACCGCAGAATGCCCAGGAAATGACGCTACCCGGAGAAAGCAGGGGAGGAGGAGCTAATAAAAACCAAAAGGAGGGTGGAGCTGAGGGATCTGCAAGGCCAGCGCCCGAAGGGAGCGGGGGCGCTGGGAGGAGAGAACCTTTCTGGAGGCCCACGTCTCTAAGCAGGGGGCGAGGTCTAGACCAATGGGCGAAGGCTGGACTAACGACGAGGGTTGGACCATCAGGCAAGGGTTGGACCAATGGCGACGTGTCATCGTTGTCAAGATGCCGGGCTGGACCGTCCAGTGGCTTGAATGAACTGGAAGAGACCTTCCTTCCGCCCGTTCAGTAAATCGCCCGGGGCGAACAAGCTTTTAAAGCAAGTGCTCTAACTTCCTCCATAGGGAGCCGGGTCAAGTACCCGGGAGTTCCGGGGGTCTCAGTTAAACCCACCCGCCTGCACTGTGAAGCCCGCGCAGGCACCTGAAACCTGGCTGCGGCCGCGGAAGACCTCGGCTCCCGGGAGGACTGGACTCGGCACCCGCCTCGTCCCATTCACGCGTGGTGGCCACGCCCCCGCACGCCGATTGGCCGGGCTGTGGGCTCGGGGCCGCGCGGGGAAGACCCGGAGGAGCGGAATCCACCAAGGAATGGGCCCCGCGACCTAGCTGCGCATGCTCGCTCCGTGACCCCAGCTTGAGGTGACGGCCGCTGCCGAGGCCGCAGACCCCCAGCACCCCGGCGGAGGAACCCGCCGCGGCTCTGTCGCCGGCGAAGGAGGGCACGCTGCCGTCGGTGAGGACGGGCCCAGAAGGCGGGGAGGGGAAGGATCCGCCCGGGGGATACCGCCCCGGAGCATCCCGCCCCACGGATGGACGCGCCCCAGCTCGGCTCTCCGGGGTCCCGGGGCTGCTGTGCTCGGGAAGCGGGTCCCCGGCTCTGCGCCGGGTCTGCGGCAGCCACGTTGTCCGACACACGTGATTCGCCTCCTTTCTCCTGGTTCTCCTTCCCCCAACCCATCCGACCCCGGGACTAAGCCTGGCGCCCCCAAATCCGGGAGCCCCACATCGCCCGCCTTCCCCAGCGCTGTCCATCCAGCCCAGTGACTGCCCATCCTGCACCCACCTCTGTTCGGTCGCTTCTTTGCGTCCGGGGGTCTCTACAGCGACGGCAGCGAGTTGGAAGCGTGTAGTCTAGCTGGGGAGAAGCTCCAGAGGTTTAGCCAGGAGGTGGTGGCGATGGTGGGAGAGGAGAGGGAACTGGGGTCATTTGGGCCCAGCCTCGACGGCGTTTGACGGCACTCACATTGGGTAAGCAAGGGGGAGAATAAAATTATGAGCCAAGGGAATTAGGGGAAGGAGTTGCCCTGGTTGAAATTCCCATTTGGGGGAAGCTCTGCCCTGCATACTATCGAGTACGGTTCTTGCCCTTTTGAGGGGAGTAACTGCTTTTTAAAACAAACAAACAAACAAAAAAAAAAAAACCAAACAAACAAACAAAAAAAAAAAAAAACCAAAAAACAGGAATTGAATTTAGGGGCGCCAACCACTAAGCCTCATCCCCAACCCTTTTTGTGTTTTATTTTGAGACAGGGTCTCACCAAGTTGCTTAGGTCCTTGCTAAATTGCTAAGGCTGGCTTTGAACTTGCTAGCCTCCTGCCTCAGCCTCCAGAGTCGCTGGGATTACAGGCGAGCGCTGTAAACCAGCCATTTTCTTAAATCTCCTGTGTGAGGATAGGCTCTGCACACCTAAGTGTCCCAAGCATCCCATCGCCGCCCAATCACAGCCCTCCACGGTTGCACCAGTGATTGAGGAGCAGCTGTTGGTATTACCCAGAACTTTTGCAAACATCGACTTTACCCCTCTCCTATTCATCTACACAACCCCTACTGCTAAATTCACCACTACTCCCATTACAGATGAAACCAGTCCAGAGAGGGGAAGGCATTTGTGCTTGAGGCTATTTCTCTCTTACATATGAAAGTAATTCTGTTGATCCACCTAAGACTACAAGGCAAAGTGCCAGGCTTCCAGAATCTCAATGATAAGGGATTAGATCTTGTATCATTTTCCTAAAGAAATTGCCATAAATTTAGTGGCTTAAAGCAATATAACTTTATTACCTTACAGTTATAGAGACCAGAAGTCTAACACAGGTGTCACTGAGTTAAAATTGAGGTGAGGGCAGGGCAGTGTTCCTTTTTGAGACTCCCTTTTGAGAGAATCCTTTCCTTGCCCCTTCCAGCTTCTAGAATCACCCTGCATTCCTTGGCTTGTGACTCCCTTTCTCATCTTGAAAGCCACATTTCACCTAGTGGACTCTGCTTTTATCATTACCTCTCTCTCACTCTTCCATCTTTTTTTTTTTTTTTTTTTTTTTTGTGGGGAGGGTACTGGAGATTGAACCGAGGGGTACTTAACCACTGAACCACATCCCCAGCCATTTTTATCTTGAGACAGTGTCTCACTAAGTTGCTCAAGGGCCTGAGCCCTTGACTGGCTTTGAACTCCTGATCCTCCTGCCTCAGCCTCAGAGCTGCTAGATTACAGGCATGCACCACCACATCTGGCTCCCTCTCCCACTTTTAAGGACTCCAGCGATTATATTAGGCCCACAGAATAATCTCTTGCTGAGCAACTTTAACTCCCCTTTGGCAAATAAGGTGATATATTCACAGGTTCTAGAGATTAGGACCAGGACACAGACCTCAGGGTGTGTGACTCCTGCCAGCTCCTAACAGTGCAACCTTGGTTTGGGTCTACACGGAGCCATCTTTATGCTTCTGGGTCTCCTTTGCTCGTTAAATCATGATCTGCATCATGAGAGCTGGTTAGTGTAAGGAGGTGACTGGAATTTCATAGCAATGTCAAACCATCAGATTGCAGAATTAGGAGGTCATAAAATGAGTAAAGTAAGGCAACTGCTAAGCCTTTTGATCCTTTTAATTTGCTTCTGCCTTTGTTGTTGTTGTTGTTGTTGGTACCAGTATTAGAACCGAGGGACACTTAACCACTGAGCCACATCCCAGCCATTTTTATTTTTTCTTTTGAAACAGGATCTCGTTAAGTTGCTGAGACTGGCTTTGAACTTGGAATCCCCCTGCCTCATCCTCCCCAGCCACTGAGAGATTACAGGCAAATGCCAGCTTGCCTGGCAAGAGTTCCAGTCTCTTCTCATCCTTGCCAACACTTATCTACCTTTTCTTTTATTGTGTTCATTGTGGTAGATGTGAAATGTATTTCAGTATGGGTTTTATTTGCATTTCCTGATGCCTGATGATGAGCATCTTATGTATAGGTCATTTGTATATCTTCTTTGGAGAAAGGCCCGTTTGGAGCTTTTGCCCATTTTATAATTGGATCTTTTTTATTATTGTTGACTTGTAGTGTTTTTTATAAATTCTAACTGCAAGCCCCTCATCAAGTATATAACCTGCAAAATTTTTTCTTCCATTTTGAGTTATCTTTTAATTTTATCAATGATTAAAACATGAAACTTAATTTTTAAAAATTAAATTGTCAGGTGTGGTGGTGCATGCCTGTAATCCCAGCAGCTCGGGAGGCTGAGGCAGGAAGATTGCAAATTCAAAGCCAGCCTCAGCAACTTAGCAAGGCCCTAAGTAACTTAGTGAGACCCTCTCTCAAAACAAAATATAAATAAGGGCTGGGAATGTGACTCACTGATTAAATACCCTTGAGTTCAACCCCTGGTATATAAAAAAGAATTATCTTTGCTGTGCTAGGATTGAACCCAGGGCATAGGCATGCAGGGCAAGCACTTTACCACTGAACTACTTTCCCAGCCCACAAATACTATTAAACTAAACGCTTTATTCAGTTTTCATAAATTTTCACTAATGTCCTTCACTGATCCAGGATCTGATCTGGGATCCCACATTGCCTTTAGTCTGCACTTCTCCTTAGTCTCCCTTCATCTATGACAAGTCAGTTTTTCCTTGATTTTGATGACCTTGACAGTCTTGAAGAGTACCAGCTGGGCATCTTATAGAATATCGCTCAAGGTGGGACTGTCTGGGATTTTCTCATGATCAGCCAAGTGTGATGCTTTCAAGGGAAGGATCCCACAGACATAGGGTGCCCATTTCCTCACATCGCATCACCTGACATCCACATGTCTCATGATCAGTGTTGTCCTTGACCACCTGGCTGATGTGGTGTCTACCAGGTGTCTCCACTGCAGAGTTAACATTTTTACTATTCTTGATCTTTGCAAATGAGTCACTAAGGCTAGTGACAGTCAAGGAAGGAGACAAGGGACACCTCCTGGAAGGGGAAGTATCAGCCCGTACTGTTTGGAATTCTTTTTCTGTTTTTTGAGATGGGATCTCCCTCTGTTGCTGAGGCTGTCCTTGAATTTGCAATCTTCCTGCTTTAGTCTCCAGACCACTACTTCTGGGATTGCAGGTGTGGGCCACCGCGCCTGGCTTTAAGTTATAATTCTGGCCACTTGCATCTGCTCTGCAGAGCAGTTTTCTTTGTCCCTTACTTTAAGCATTGACTACTCAGGGTCAGAGGAATGTACATTGGCTCTGGACCTGCTGGGCCTGATCCTGGCTCTCACCAACTGTGCACTCCTGGGCCACTCGCTTAATTACCTGAGACCACCATCCTCCTGGGACAGAACAGGGTGACACTTGGGAGGGAGGTCATTGGTTGCAGCAGTGGAGGTCAGGGCTGATGATATAACATCTTGCTCCTGACTCAGGTCACTTTTGTGCCAGGAGTGTGTGGGTGGGCCAGAGGAGTGGAGTGGAGTGTCTCTTGTCTCTCACCAAGGAGGTCTCTGTCAATTTTTGCTGTGTCTGTACGTTTAAAACCAGTAATGTACTTAGTTTTATTATTTTCTTATTCTAGTAATTTATATTAATTTTTAAAGCATGAGCTGTACTGAACTACATCCCCAGCCAAATATTAATCTTCTTTTCTTTTCTTTTTCTTTTTGGTACAGGGGATTAAACCCAGGAGCACTTAACCACTGAGCCACATCCCCAGCTCTTTCTATATTTTAATTAGAGACAGGGTCTTGCTAAGTTGCTTAGGGCCTGGCTAAGTTGCTGAGGCTGACTTTGAACTTGTGATCCTCCTATCTCAGCCTCCTGAGCTGCTAGGAGTACAGGCCTATACCACCACACATGGCCTTATCTTTATTTTCATGTATTTTCTTGTTGTATAGGTATGGAGACCCTTTTCTCTGAGTAATGGACTAATGAAAAAGTTAGCTTGTGAGTAAATGATATCTTTTTAAATGTTAAATATGTTCCCATTGTATATTAGTTCATGCCAAAAAAAAAAAAAAAGTGAGCTTATGGACATTACAACTTGAGAAAATAATGGGTTAGTGAAAAATGAAATTGCTGGTTCCCAGTACTGCCCCCAGCTGCATCCCAGGTTGATTTTCTAGAGCCCCAAGCCCAAAGGCTTCCTCCACTGACTGGACTTTTGCCTCCTCCCTTAGGACAGAGTCCCTGGACTCCCAGGCTCCTGGACAGGGAAGAGGAAGAAGAAAAGAAACCCATTAGCCAAACGCTGAACGTGGGTGACCGGAGGGCTGGACGTTGGTTCCAGGATGTCCCTGCCCAAGTCCAGTGATCAAGAAGGCAAGGGTGTGAAGGCCGACCAGGAGCCGTCCCCGGAGGTGGGCACGGATGTCATCCCTGCAGCCCCCAGGAAGCCCAGGAAGTTCTCCAAACTGGTCCTGTTGACAGCCTCCAAAGACAGCGCCAAGGTGGCTGGGGCCAAGCGCAAAGGAGTACACTGCATCATGTCCCTGGGGGTGCCGGGCCCTGCCACCCTGGCCAAGGCCCTCCTCAAGACCCATCCAGAGGCTCAGCGGGCCATTGAGGCAGCCCCTCAGGAGCCTGAGCAAAAACGCAGCAAGCCGGACTCCGGTGAGGCTCTGGGAGCCAGGGATGGCCCCTGCCAGAGACAGCCCAGTCCCTCTCCTGGCTGCCCCCACACAGCTGGCTCCTTCTCTAAGAGTCCCTGCTGCTCCCTCTGCCCTCCTGGCCTCCCTTCCCCTGCTTCCTCCAAAGAGGGTGTGGGTGCAGGCCCTGTGTCCTCGAGGCCCTGGAACTCTGCCTGGCCCCAGCGCTGTGCAGTAGCCTGGCCCTGAGCTCTGCACCCTGTGCTACCACAGGAGTGTCTGAGCTGGAGGTGGGCCTGGCACTATGTGCTGCTGGGGGGAGGGGCTGCCACTTGTTCTTAAGACCTGGATTGCAAAGTGAGCATCTCTAGAGGCCTAGGCTTCCTGGTCCACCCTCCATATGTTCTAGAAAGTTCCTTTGTTGCTTTAGTCAACTGCTTCATCTTTATTTCCTGAGCAGCAGCTGAGTACCCACTTGGTGCTGGGACTCAGGGAGACCAGCAGACCAGGCCAGGTGGTCCTGTGCCAGCTTCTTGAGCCTGTTCTCCCCTCTCTGCCTCTTCTGCCCCAGCCTCCCCTTCCCTGGAGCCTCTAGGAGGACAGCTCAGGGCTTCCAGGGCCCTGAGGCCGGGGAGGGGCCTTCGTGGCTGCAGGCTGGCTAAAGGGGAGCAGGGCTGACTGGGCAGGTCCACAGCCCTCTTGTTTTGGAGTGATAGGGTGAATGAGAGGGGCAACTCTGACCCATCCACACCCCCACCCACCCTCGGGCTCTGCTCCATGTGGATTTTGGACAGAAGTAGCAGGCAGGGATATGTCCAGGTGGGGAGTGGAGTGGAGGGCAGGTAGAGGCTCAGGCTGCCTCTTTCTCTGCACCCAGTTCACACTTGTCACAATGCAGGTTTCCAGCATCCACAAGTGCCTCAGGACTCTGTTGGAGCAGCAAGGTTGGGGTCAAAAGCTCAGGCAACAGGAAATTGGCTAGGGACAAGAGGTGCTGGTGGGTGTCCCCTGAAGGGCAATCGGCGAAGCCTGGGGTGCTCAGAGCATAGGCAGCTAGGGCCATAGGAAGGGGCTTTGAGGTGGGCTAGCAGCCACAAGATGCACTTTCAGAAATCAGGGTGCTGGGACAAGACAAGTTTTGGGCCAGGAGTACGTCGTACCTGTCAACCCACTTGTCTCCTGATGTCCTGGGGCTGGAGAAGGGCCCCAGGTTAGCAATACACATGGGATGCCAAGGGCCACCAGGCAAGGCCTCCCAGGAACTGGAAATCCCCTGACACCAGGGCAGATCGACTGGTTAGGATGATTGGAGAGTACCTATGTCCTGGTACGTGCCAGTGCTTGGCTGTGGCCTTTTCTGTGCATAATCTGTGTGTGAGTCACTGTCTGCGTGAACATCTGTGTTTGTCTGTTTCTGTCTTCTTTATATCTGCCTAGAGGGTGAGTCAGTGTGGGTCCATTTTCCTGTGTTAGTCTGTAAGAACTCCAGGCAGATCCCCCAGCCCCCACCATGATTGGTACAAACGTGAGAATGCAAAGTCATCTTCTGAGTGTAAATTCTGGGGAGCTCCCCTGGGGGAGTGCCCAGTGGTGCATTTTTTCCAGTTGAAGTGGGGTCTGCCATGCCCTGAGAAGATGAGGACAATAAAAGCCAGAGTCCTGGGCCTTGGTTTGCTGCCTCTGAATAGGTGGCCCAGAGGACTCACCTGGCAGCCAGACATAAGGAAGGGGGGCCTTGAGTGTTCATCAGCTGCCTGAGCAGTTCAGGGAACTCTGCCTCATTGATGGATATTTATGGGAAGTGGCCTGAGATCAGGGACACCTGAGATGGGGGTGTCCCCAGCCACAGCCCTGAAGCCTCCGTCCCCTGCCAGGGATCCCCGCACGGACACGGAGGCAGTGCTGGGGTGACAGGAGTCCTGGGCCCCTGAGCTCCCGCTCCTCTGCAGCATGCCAGCCCCATCAGCCAGGCCTGCTGAGTGCTTCCACGTTTCCACCATGCTCACACCAGTCTTGGTGGAGGCAGAGCTCAGAGGGGCTAAGTCACCCCCCTGAGACCACCAGCTTGTCACTGCTGGTCCCGGGCTCCTGTGGAATCTTCTTCCCACTGAGCTGTGCAGGATGGAGTCACCCTGAGGCTCTGTCCAGCCCACTTGAGACTCTGCTCATGTTCTCTCCTGTTGTCCAGGCTCTGGGCCTCTGCTTTGTGGGAGTTGGAGCCACGTCTCGCTCTTCCGATGAAGGGCCACTCAGTGGCAGGGCTCCTTCAGGCAGCACTGGTGGAGAATGACCCCTGGCTCCTGCCACCCTTCCTTCCCTGCAGACTTCCCCGTTTCTGGCCAGCCCAGGCAGTAGGGATGGCAGTGGCTCTCTCCCACTCAGCCCCAAATTTCTTGAAAATGACTTTGACAGTTTTTGTGTCCCTGGGCCAGTGACTTTTGGGAGCAGTGACCCTGAAGTGGCAATTACTTCCCTAAGTCAGCCACAAGAGGCTTCTGGCCCAGCAGCCACAGAGGCCAGGAGTGAAGGCAGTGGGGCTCCTGCATGGATAGACCCCCGGACGCCCAGGGCCAGCCCTTCCCGTCCTGTCCCTTGCCCTTTGGCACCACCCTGATCACCCCGCCTCTCTTCCAGACTTAGGCGGCAAGGAAGACAGCGGATTTGCAGCCACGGATCCCGCTGGGCGCGGGGAGCCCACTGCCTGCCCTGCTACACCCAGTGCGTCTGCGTAACCTTGGCAACAGCAGCTGCTGTGTCTTCACTGCCAAGCAACTGGGTGGTTCTGCTAGTCCACAGGACTTCCCAGGCGGGGTCTTGGTGGATTTTCACTTTCAACATTGTATAATTTAAACAAATTTTTACATCAAGCCTAAGTTACTTTTGTAAGCAGGAAACAAAAAATCAAAAGGAGAATTTTAAAAGCTTTATGCTATTTCCCATCATGAACAGGTTTTAAACATCCCAAGATTTGAGACTTTGGGAACCTGACTCCAGCTCTGCCACCCTGGGGCCCTCTCTCCCCCATCAGTCCTCACCTGGTCCTGCCCCAGAGCTGCCTGGCGTGGGCCATCAGACTAGTGGGCTCTTCACTGGGGTTTCCAACCCCCAGGCCTCACCCCATGGGCCTCCTCAAGCTGGAAAACCAGCTACTGACCATAACCAGGTGAAGCTCCCGAGGTTTCCCCTTCCTGCTGCCCTTGGTCTGAAAGGGAATGGTGGGAGCTCTGCCCTGGGCCTGATATCACCTGACCCTGGGTGCTGCTGACCTTCCCTGGGAACCTCAGGCTCCCTCCTGCTGGGTCCACCCAGATGCCCCTCAGTCACTGCGCTCCCTGGTCCAAGCTCCTCTTCCTCAGGAAGCCTCCTAGACAGGGCTCCCAGGCACTGAGCCCACCCTACTGAGGGTGGCAGCTCCAGTCCTATGCTGAGGAAGGGGTGAGCCTGCAGCTCCTGGGGTCTGGAAAGGATCCTGACAAAAGTGCCAAGTGGCCTCCTACATTCTTTTCAGGTGATTTGGGGGTTGCAGGAGATTCCCTGGAACCTGAGCCCCTGCCCAAGCTCATGAGGGCTGCCCTGCTGGAGGGGAGATGAAGGGAGCTCAGTTACCCTCCTCAAGGTTAGAGGTTCCCAGAGAACCCCAGGGGCGAAGCTTTAGCCTCCAGACCTTTCACCTCGTGGTCCTTATTTGAAAATTGCCTCTGGGCACAAGGAATCTTTTTTTAAATGCTGGATGTAGAGACCTTGTGTTCTTAAACATTTATTCAAAATTAATTAAATTTATCCAAAATTGCTAGGTGCAGTGGTAAAGGCCTGTAATCCCAGGGACTTGGTAGGCAGGAGGATCAAGGCCAGCCTCGGCCAATTTAGCAAGACCCTGTCTCAAAATAAAAAATAAAATCGAAAGGACTGGGGATGAGCTGGGCCTGGTGGTGCACTCCTGTAATCTGAGGGGTTTAGGAGGTTAGGGCAGGAGGATCACAAATTCAAGGCCAGACTCAGCAACTTAGCAAGACCTGTCTCAAAAACACTGGAGATGTACTCAGAGGTTAAGCAGCACCCCTGGGTTCAATCCTCAGCAACCCCCGCCGAAAAAAGGAAAAAAGAATTTAACTGCATCAATCGACTCCCCAGGAAACAAATTACCTGGTAATTCTTGCCCCAACTCCCCATTTTGCTATATTATTTTTATAACATTGTAACATTTCTATTCTGTTCTGCACCTGTAATTGGAAATTTCTTTTGTCTTCATTCTATGTTCAAATAGAGTCCATTCCTGGGTGCTCTTTGTTGTCTGGTTTTGTCAGATGATAAGAATGCCTTTGGGGCTGGGGCCATAGCATCAGAGCACTTGCCTAGCCTGTGCCAGACCCTGGGTTCAATCCCCAGTACTCTGCCCCCCCCCCCCGCAAAAAAAATGCCTGTAGAAGGGCTGGGGGGAGGTAATCTGGAGAAGCCAGGGTGTAGAGAAGGGGCGGGCAGCTGACCTCATGCTCCACCTCTCATGGCCACCCCTCACAGTCCAGGCCAGTCAGGGAGGGTGGATTCCTCACCCTGCCCACAGGACAGTGATCACACAGATGTCCCCTCCTCTGGACTTTGGTGTGACACCATCGAGTACTCCTGCATCTGCCGGGGAGGCCACAGGGCAGTCTTAGGGGTGGTGTGGAGCACCAGATCTGAGAGTCACTTTTGATGGCCCTGTGAGATGCCACGGGGGCAGCAAGGGCACACATGGGGCAGAGTGGGGAGGTGGGACTTGTGATCCTGGGGAGTGACCAGTACTGGGGAGCTGAGAGGAACCAGAAGCTTGTATACTGGGTCTGGCAAAGTCAAAATTTTGTTTGCTTATATTTTTACTTTTAAGAAGTGACCACGTGGAAGCCGCAAGATGAGTGTAGTGAACACCTACCTGGCCCTCACCGGGACTCACCACCCCTGCCCTCCGCTTTCCCCCAAGCATCCAAATGCAGACTGCAAACAATGACCCCTGCAGTGTCGGAACTTGACCCTCTCTCATGGTCATGATCGCAATCCATAGTGCATTTAAAAGAATCTCATTGACTCAGTGACATCGTCCACATCATCCAGCAGCCAGCTTCTACTCGAATGCCCCACACAGGGCTAAACTACCCCCACCCACCCCAGGCAGGCCCAGGTCGGGTCCCTACCTCACCTTTTGCTGCCTACCACCGAGCTGCATCCCAGTACTATTTATTTGTTTGTTTGTTTGGGGGTACTTTACATCCCCAGCCCTTTTTATGTTTTATTTTGAGACAGAGTCTCGCTAAGTTGCTTAAGGTCTTGCTAAATTGCTGAGGCTAGCTTTGAACTTGCTATCCTCCTGCCTCAGCCTCCTGAGCTGCTGGGATTACAAGTGTGCGTGACCGCGCCCGGCTCTGCATTATTCAGCACTGACCTGCAGATGGCTCGCTACAGGGAGAGACAGACCCATACTCTTGGATGCCCACCAAAATAAACTCCAACACAAGTTGCAGCCCTCCTTCCTGCTCTATCTCTGCACAGCACAAACCAGTTTCTAAAATTCCGCTCCTCGTGGTTTACATGTCTGTTGCTTCTTGGTGCTCCGGGCCCCTCACCCCCGCGCCCGGTAACTTAAGCTCAACACCACCAGGAAAGGGATTTTTGTAGATTTTGGTTCCTGAAGTTCCCAGTGTGGAGAACAGGCAGAGAGGGAGCCGGCGCGGGGCAGAAGTGCCAGGGGGTGGCGAGCTTGCTGGATACTTGGGGTACAGGCTCCGGGTCGCGGACGTGTGGATTGGAGCAGACGCAGAGGGTGGCGCGGGGCGGCACGGGAGGAGGTGGGGTGCAGGCTGACGAGCCCGAAAACGCAGAGGATGTGAAAGGTGGCCGAAAGGAAAGGATCCCAAGGAGGACGCAGGATGCGGGAAGACTTGGGAAGCGCGGCAGCCTTTCTGTCCTGGGACCTGGGCCTCAGCGCTCCGGGAACCCCGGGTCACAGCGTTAGAACCGAGGAGGGGCGGAGAGCAGCGCCCGGGGCCTGGAGTTCCGAGTCTTCCAGGGAGGAGTGGCGTCTGCGCCCTGCACTCCGAGGACGCGCAGCTAGAGGCAGGAGGCAGGAGGCATCCGGGCAAGGAGTGGGGACTTGACGTGGGGCCACCATGTGCCGCAGGAAAGCAACTCCGGGAACCATTGCGGTACCCAAGGGCACCCGGCTGCACCGGGTTGCTGGAGGACAACGGTACACTGCGGAGGCAGACTGGACGATGTACGAGGGCTGAACAGGAGGGCGAGGGAGGGACCAATGAGCCAAGGCTGGACCAAGGAGCAGGGCTGTACCAAAGAGTAAGGGTTGGACCAATGAGCCGAGGCTGGACCAATGAGCCAGGGCTGGACCAAGGAGCAGGGCTGGACCAAAGAGTAAGGGTTGGACCAATGAGCCAAGGCTAGACCAATGGGGCGGGGCTGGACCTAAGGCGAGGGCTGCACCAGTGGGGAAAAGATTTACCGAGAATGTTTCCCAAATACTAGGAAGGAAGCCGCCTTAGCAGCAATATTTCTAATAGCGAAATTCTGAACGAAGTGTCAGATAGGAAAATAAATAAATTAGGTAGCCAATCATATAAAAAATAAGTTGAACTATGGGAGAAAGTTTACAATAGAGAATTTTATGGGTATAAAAAAGCAGGGACACATAAAAATAATTGTTATCTCAGTTTTACAAAATTAGATTCGTTCTCAAAAAGGGTTAATCAGAAGGAGGAAATCTGGAAACTCAAGGTACCCAGAATAGGCAAAAACAATCTAGAAATGAACAAGGGCTGTGGTGGAGCTCAGTGGTAGAGCGCTTGCCTGGTATGTGTGAAGCCCTGGGCTCGGTCCCAGCACCCAAAAGCAAAACAAAATTTACAAAGAATGACAGAGTTGTAGGACTTGCACTCCCCAGGACATTTATTTATTAATCAGTATTGGGTGAAGCCAAAATTGTAAGTGATCCAGTCGCATCGAGGAAATGGAGGCCATCTGAGTCTGGGAAGCTAGAGACCACCACTGGGAAAATGGACTGTCAATGTCTCCAAAACCCTTTGATCACCAAAGTTACCTGTGCCCTCAAAAGGCTGCAGGCGGGAAATTGCTCATTAACACCCCTGGGCCCCACCGGCCTGCATCACTCCATTTGGCCCTTCCCCCTGCCCACTGCTTCTCACCTTTTTGCCATCTCACTGGCACTTCCTGGGCCTAGTCCTTTGGCAGGGAGGAGAGAGATAAGGGGGGGAGAGAGCAAGAGCTCAAAGGAAACTTCAGTCTATAAGAGGGGCAGGTGCTCTCACTTCTTGAGAAACCAGAATACCAGCCACAGCCCCCTTCTCCCTCCCGGGGCAAGTCTGTGTTACTATCTTTAAATAAAACCTGCTTTATATGCTTGCCTCGGTGTGCTTCTCTGGTGTTATTCTTCAACATCTGAGGAAGCAGAACTCCTCACCCATAACCGTGGGTATCATGGGGACTGAACCCAGGGGCACTTTATCACCCAGCTATATCCTGAGCCTTTTGTACTTTTTTTTTTTTTTTTTCTTTTTTTTTTTTTTTTTGGCGGTGCTGGAGATTGAACCCAGGGCCTGTGCTTGCAAGGCAAGCACTGTACCAACTGAGCTATATCCCCAACCCTGTGCTTTTTATTCTGTGTCAGGGTCTCCCTAAATTGTTGAGGCTGGCCTCCAACTTGCAATACTCCTGCCTCAACCTCCTAAATTGCTGGGATTACAGACCTACACCCGTGAGGCAATGCTGGGACACTTAAATGGGGGAGAGAATTGATTTTCAACAAATAGTACTGGGACAGCTGGAATATCCATGAAAAAAGAATGAAGTTGAAGACCTCCTTTCACATCACATACAAAACAAACAAAACAAAACCCTCGAATAGGTCAAAGACCGCAATAAGTAAAACCTAAATTATAAAACTCTTAGAAGGTCTGGGGTTGTGGCTCAGTGGTAGAGCGCTGGCCTAGCATGTGTTGAGGCACTGGGTTCAATTCTCAGCACCACATAAAAATACATAAAATAAAAAATAAAGGTATTGTGTTCATCTAAAACTAAAGAAATATATTTTTACTTGCCTCATATGCATGAGGCCCTGAGTTCAATCCCCAGTACCACCAAAAAAATATATTTTTTTTAAATAAATAAAACTTAGAAGAGAACACATGGGTAGGGGTGGAGGAGATAGCTCAGTTGGTGAGTGCTTGCCTTGCAAGCACAAAGCCCTGGGTTCAATCCCCGGCACCAAAAGAAGAAAGAAAACACATGAGTAAATTTTTGTGAATTTGCAGTAGGCAGGGACTTCTTAGGCAATGATTTCTTAGTTATGACATCAAAAGTACATGTAACAAGAGAAAAAAACAAACAAACTGAACATCATCCAACTTAAGAACTTTTATAATTCAGCTGGACATGGTGGGTGGTGCACACCTGTAATCCTCGTGACTTGGGCAACTTAGGCAGGAGGTTAGCAAGTTCAAAGCCAGACTCAGCAATTTAGCAAGGCCGTAAGCAATTAGTGAACCCTGTCTTAAAATAAAACATAAAAAGGGCTGTGGATGTGGCATAGTGGTTAAGCACCCCTGGATTCCACTCCTAGCACAAACAAAACAAAACAAAACCCCAAAACAAACAAAAAAACTTTTATGATCCAAAAGACACCATCTCAACTGGAGCAATAAAGTGATGAGATAACCCACAACATGGGGTTGGGGGTGCAAATCACACATTTGACCAGGGACATATATCTAGAATATATAAAGAATTCTCACACATAATAATAACAACCCAATTAGAATATGGGCCAAGGTTCTGAACAGACGTTTCTCCAAAGAAGATATACAAATGGGAAATCAGCACATAAGAAGCTAATGTCATTAGCCATCAGGACAATGCAATGAAAACTGAGAGATCCCGCTTCACATCCACATATCCCCTGGCATGGCAATCAACATAATAATAGGCAGGTAATGTCTAATGTAGATGACGAGGTGAAACAGGGACTGTTATGCCATGCTAATGGGCAGGTAAGATGGTGCGGATCCTGTAGAAAAGTCTGGCAGCCCCTCGGACATGAAGTTACCCTATGAACCAGCAGTTCCACCCCTAGATAGGTCCCCAAGAGCATGTTCACACAGAAAATCATACACAACAGTCGTAGTAATATTATTCATACCAACCAGAAAGTGAAAATGACCCAAACATCCACCAACAGATGAATGGATAAGCAAATTGTGGCATATCCATACATAAAAATATTATTTGGCCACAAGAACTAATGACGTAGCCCAGTTCATTGGCACACACCTGCCATTCCAGATACTTAGGAGGCTGAGGCAGGGGGATCATAAGTTCAACACCAGCTTCAGCAACTTAGTAAAGCCCTATAGAAGTTTCATGAGACCCTCTATCAAAATGAAAAATAAAAAGGGGCCAGGTAAAGCACTCAAAGGTTCAATCCCCACTACCAAAAAAAAAGCGGGGGGACAGGGGATGTAGCTCAGCGGTAATGTGACTCTGGATTCAATTCCCCAATGGTGAAAAAAAAGAATTAATGAAGTATTGGTAATGCTACAATATGGATGAGCTTGGAAAGTATTATGCTAAGTGAAAGTCAGTGACAAAAATCACATATTGCATGACACCATATATGTGAAATGTCCAGAATAGACCAATCTACAGAGAAAGAAAGAAAATTAATGGTTGTTTAGGGTTGGAAGGATGAGAAAATTGGGGTGTGCATTAGTTCGTTTTCTATTGCTGTAACAAATTCTGGAGATAGATAATTTGTAAAGAAAAGGGGCTTATTCAGCTCACAGTTCTGGGGCTCCAAGAGCATGGCTCTGGTGAGGGCATCATAGTATACGGCACCGGCACCGTGGGTAAGGCACTTTTCTTTTTTCCTTTTTCTGTCTTTTTTTTTTTTTCTTTTCTTTTTTCACATAAACCCATTCTCAGGGAAACTAATTCACTCCTCAAGCGCTTCCATCCTTGAGGCCAGCATTAACCCATTCCTAGGGCATCACTCCCAATGATCTCATTATCTTGCACTAAACCTCACCCTCTGAGGATTCCACCACCTCATAATACTGCCACATTGGGGGATCAATCTTCCAACACATGAACTCCTGGGGACAAACCGCATCCAAGCCACACCAGGGAGTGATGGCTAAAGGTTCCTTCTTTGGAAGGATGAAAAGCTTCTGAAACTGTGATGAAGTTTGCACAACTATACGATTGCCCTAAAATTAATTGATTGTAGTTTAAATGGGTGAATTGTGTGGTATGTGAATTCATGAAGCTGTTACCAAAAATTTCAACAATAATAAACCTTTTATGTGTCTACATAACATTTTCATAAAAATTACAATATTTTTTTCAACCAAAAAAATTGATGAATGGCATTGTTTTATGATTTTGCAAATCTCTTTAATGTCAGTTTAGGAGAAAACTACAGGTTCTCATATCTGTTTCTACATTTAGCCTGTTACAACATCATGTAGTCTTTAGAATATCCCACTGTTCACTTGTGAGCAAATGAAAATTTAGAAGACAAATAGTATCTTGAAAGTATTAGGCTCTCCGCTTCCTGATGATGCAAGCTGCTTCCCTCTGCCATGCTCTTCCTCTATGATGTTCTGCCTTACCTGGAGCCCCAAGGAATGGAGCCAACCTTCTATGGACTAAGACCTCTGAAACTATGAGTCCTCAGTTAAACCTTTCTTCCTTTATAATTGTTCTGGTCATATCATTTAGTCACAGCAGTGAAATAGCTGATCAGTGCTAATCAGTGATCTTCTCATGCAGGTACTCCACTTCAAAGTCATAGAGGTTCCTCTTAGAGATGCCAAGGGCGGGGCAGGACAGTTTGGCCAGGCGGCACAGATCTTGCAACTGATTCCAAGAGGACTTGCAACACACACTGCAGCCTGAAACAAGCCTCCAGACCACCCTGGTCCTCAATGAAGTCATAAATAAGTTTGGAGGTCTCTGCATCAGTGAGCTGAGCCTCACTGATTCCTGCCCTGGAGAAGAGGCTCCGTAGATCTGGATCTAGGTTGTTCACCTGCCCAGATGGAAAAAGGCCAGAGCCAGGGTGAATGAAGAAGGAAAGATTCTCTGACATTCACATATGTGACTACTTTGGCACAGAAGCCTTACAGTTTTGGGGGAGCAAAGTTTTGTTTCTTCTTGCCCAGGGTACCAGCATACACTTGACTGTGTTAAATTGGGAGTCACAATGTGGCCTTGGAACCCTGAAATCAACTGTCAGTGCTGAGGATTGAACCCAGGGCCTTGTGCTTGCAAGGCAAGGACTCTATCAACTAAGGGTCTCATTAAGTTGCTAAGGCTGGCCTCGAACATGGGATCTTCCTGTCTCACCCTCCCAAGAAGTTGGAATTGCAGATGTGTGCCACCATACCCAGCCTTCATTGTGATTTATTTTTATGAAAGAATAAGAAGATAATAGAAACACTGATCAACTTTGGACCTAATACATTATTAAAATTTTAATATATATAAAAAAAAGAAAGTATTAGGAATGTAATTTGGACTTGGCATGCTCCCTGAGTCATAGGAACTTCTGGAATCCCCATTCCTCTACTTTATGTAAAATTAGTATTTCCCCATTGTCATTGACGAGTATATTTTGGGAGATTCTTTGCATTATGTACATACTTGTTCTTATTAAAATTTCACTCTCCAGTCTTGGCAGCCATTGATAATTTTTGCCGGAATCAGTTATTACTATAACGAACGTCAAATAGTGGTTTTCTACATTACTTTTTTTTTGGTGGTGTGGAGTACTGGGATCAAACCAACTGTCACTAGACACATTCCCAGCCCTTTTTGTATTTTGAGACAGGGTCTCTCTAAATTGCTGAGACTGGTCCTGAATTTATGATCCTCCTCCCTCTGCCTCCTAGGTTGCTGGGATTACGGGTGTGAGCCAATGAGCCCTGCTCTGCGTAACTCTTCCTTCATTTTTATTTTTAATTTTTTTTTCTAAATATCTTTAGAAACTTTCTCTTTGTAGTTGTAGATGGACACCATACCTTTATTTTATTTGTTTATTTCATGTGGTGCTGAGGATCGAACCCAGTGCCTCACACAAGCTAGGCAAGCGCTCTGCCACTGAGCCACAGCTCCAGGCCCTTCCTTCATTTTTAAATTGGCTCTCTGCCATAAGAAAAATTTTTTTTCTTCTCTCCCATTTATTCACCTAAAATAGCAACCCGTGGATTACTTTATTTAAGGTTATAATCTGTTATCAACATTATTTATTTTTTATTTTGGTGTCTCGCTAAATTGCCCAGGCTAACCTCAATCTTGCACTTCTGCCTCAACCTTCAGAGTTGCTGGTATTACAGGTTTGAGCCACTGAGTTTGGCTGATTATTTATTTTGAAGACCAAATTGTCCTGGATTTGGGGTGACGTCCTTATAAGGCTTAAATGAGGTGCATAGAAATTTCTTTCCAATGGCTCAGGAAAGTGACCCGCCTAGGAATGCATTTACACAGACGCTCCCACTTCAGTCAGCGCAAAGTCAAACGCTGGGTAAGGTCCAGAGCTGTCGATCAAACCCACCTGCCCCGCCCCTTTGCGTGGAGAGAGCCCTGCCCCTGGCGACGATCTCCCAATCCCAGCATGGTCACGCCTCTTTCGTGACGAAGGGCCACGCCTCCACACCCCGATTGGCCCCGCCACCAGCTCAGGGACGCGCAGGGAAGACCCGGAGAAGTGGAATTTGCACACGGAATGACTCCGTGGCTTTACTGCGCATGCTCTCTAGGAGCCCGCTTGGGCTTTAGGAGAGGCCAGCTTCCCCGCGGGGTCGCGCGCGCGGGCACGGGGCTCGTTCCCGAAGGGGCAGGTGGGGGCGGGGAGCGGGCGCTGGGGTCGTGGTGGCCGGAGGGGCCTGGGCCGCCAGGTCGACGCCTGCGGCTGCCGCGGCCCAGACCAAGGGACCCGCCGCGGCTCCGTCGCCGGAGAGGGAGGGCCCGCTGCCGTCGGTGAGGACGGGCCCCGGCGGGCAGGGAGGGTCCCGGAGGGTCCCGCCCCACGGTTGGATGCGCCCCGGCCCGGCTCTCCTGGGTCCCGGGGCTGTTGTGCTGGGAAGGGGGGGGGGGGGTCTCGGCTTTGCGTCCCGGGCTCCGGTCGCCTCCTTGTCCCACTCACGATTCGCCTCCTTTTTCCCGGTTCTCCTTTCCCCAACCCACCCGACCCCTGCACTAAGCCTGGTGCCCCCAAATCGGGAAGCCCCACATTCTTCTCCAGCGGTATCCGCCCCGCCCAGTGGCTTCCCATCCTGCACCCACCCCTGTTCGCACCCTTCTTGGCGTTCGGGGGTCCCAGTGACCTTGCACTTTTTGCTGATTTTTACTCACCTCTTTCTGGTTCTGACTCTATAGGTTGCCCATTATGGCTTTCAAACTTTTTGACTCAACCTACACTGAAAAATATGTTTTGCGTGTATTCCCTGTGCATGTAGATACAGATTACTCAAGCACAAGTTTAAAGGGAACCGCTTACCCCAGCTCACATGACGCAGATCTATTCTAGCTCTATTCTAATTCATTCCATTCCACTCCATTCGAAAAGACTGTTGCTAATCCATTGATTCGGGAACTAGTGGGTCTGACAGCTTGAAACCCTGCTTGTTGCTTGCTTGCTTTATTTATTTCCATTTATGTATATATGTACGCATGTATTTATATGTTTATACATACATGCATACATACCAGGGATCGAATCCAGGGCTACTTAACGACCTAGCCACATCCCCAGCCCTTTTTTTTAAATGTTTTTGAAACAGGGTCTCCTTAGTTGCTTAGGGCCTTGCTAACTTGCTGACTTTGAACCTGCAATCCTCCTGCCTCAGCCTCCTAAGCCTCTAGGATTACAGGCTGGCCACCACTGTGCTGTGCTGGGCTTGAAACCCTGCTTTTAACCCTCTACTTCTTGCATTTGGAGGATACTGAATTTCCACAATCAGATAATCAAGTATAAACTTCAATTCCAAAGAAAGGTATATTTTTACATTTTTTTTCCAGAGCTAATATTATTTCCAGTGCTTGACTAAGATTTTCTGGTGTGATACCATCAGGTTTGTCTTATTCTTTTTCCAAAAGCCACAAGTGGGGTTTGTGGAAGGGCACAGCGCATGAGGTAGGGCTAGAGTGAGATGTTTGTACTGCCAAGCTCTTGATGAGCTAAGCCATGCAGGCAGAGATGAATTTTCCTGGGAGATGCATGACCTAGCTTTGGGAAGAGGAGTAACCTGTCGGCACTGGAGCGACTGCAAGCTGACGATGCGGAACATTGCCTGGGTTTAATGTGGGCTGAAGAGGAGGCAGTGGGGATGAAAGTGACAGGAGAGGAAGGGAGGGGAAAGGAAATGGAAGAGGGCAGGATCAGATGTAAAGGACTGGTGAAGACTTTAGGCTAGGTAAAGGAGGAGTTGAACTACCCCAGACTGATCTAGGGTGATAGGGTGGATTACTCAGCTTTCTGCCATCATAACACAATGCCTGGGACAATTAAATTTATAAAGAGAAAAAGTTAATTTTGGCTCATGTTTTTGTAGACTCCAGATCCAGATCAGGAAGATCCATTGCTTGGGGCTCTGGTAGAGATGCTGGGTGGCAATGGCAGGGAGCACATGATGGAACAGACTGCTCAACTCATGTCCAGGAAGTACAAGAGCGAGGAGTGTGGGGTCCCACTCTGTCTTTGAAGTGCATCCCCGCAATGACCTTCTAGTAGGCCCTATCTCCTACAGCTCCTACCGCCTCCCAGCAGGGCCGCCCTGAGGAGTAAGCCTTTGGTAGGTTTGTTTTGTTGTTGTTTGTGGTGCTGAGGATGGAATCCAGGGCTTCGCCTGTTAGGTAAGCACCTTACCACTGAGCCACATGGCTAGCCCAGGAGTATGCCTTTACCACTTGGGTGGTATTCAAGATCCCAACTTTAGCAAGTGTCGTGGAGCTGATATTATTAGCTGCTCTCCCTTTCTCTGCCCTCTGCGTTTCTAATTTTCTTTGGAGCAGTGACTCTCAGGCAGTTTTGCCCCCAGTGGGTATTCAGCAGTGTTGGTTGTCAACTTGTTGGGGAGTGATAATGGTATTTATCTGGCAGGTAGAGGCCGGGTTCTGCTTAACTTTCTACAATAAGCAGGGCAGTTCTCCAAATAAACAAGTGTCTGGTTCAGGAGGCCCCACGGTGCTGGGAGCATGGAGCCCAGCTTTAGTAGTAGATGTTAGTCTTTAGACCACCACCTTCAGCCTCTCCCAGGAATAACGCTGTGCACGTAGGGTGTGTGTGTGCCATCCTGGGAGGGCACCTGCACCGGGCAGTACGCCTCTCAACCCCATGGCACTTTGGTAGGGAGCGCAGTGATTGTCCAGGAGGTGTTCTAACTGCAGGGCCTCCCCTCCTCCCTCCTCCACTGTCCAGGCCCTGCTGAGCCTAGACAAGAGTTCCTCCTCCTTGATGCTTTACTGCTTATTGAAGAATTTCGCTGAGGGTATTTCATTTGCTGCTTTTCCTACTTCACAGGTGAAGTAGCCAGAGAAGCATCCAGAGGAGCCATGGGACTGGAGGGCTCTTCCCTCATGAGCCAGAGCCCCAGACCCAGGTGTAGGTGGATGGTGATGTAGTTTCTCTCATGTATGAAGGTAACTGCCATCAGCTTCCAAGAGAGGCTCCTGGTTTTCAGGACCTTAGCGGTTAGAGTTTGAACCCAGGGTATCTGAGGGGCACCTGAGTAGTCCTAATATTTTGTGGCTCTTGGGCCCACACTGAGCCCCTCAGGACCACCAGCAGGAGGGTAGTGTCAAAGCAGTGGGTTGAGTATTGCACTTGAGTTGCTCTATACCCTCAACTTGGGGGAGGGGAGAGGGGACAAGAGAGTGACAACCATAAACTTTGAGATGCTTAAAAGTCCTGTTTCCATCTGCCTGACCTGAAAAGTCTTTGTAGAATGAAAATTTAATATCACAAAATATACACATTAGGGCCAGGTGCAGTGGCACATGCCTGTAATCACAGTGGCTTGGGAGGCTGAGTCAGGAGGATGGCAAGTACAAAGCTAGCCTCAGCAACTTCACAAGACCCTAATCTTTTTTTTTTTGTTTTTTTTAATTTTTATTGTAAACAAATGGGATACATGTTGTTTCTGTTTGTACGTGGAGTAACAGCATACCGTTTGCGAAATCATACATTTACATAGGGTAATGATGTTTGATTCATTCGTTATTTTTTCCTCTCCCTCCACTCCCCCACCCCCCCCCCACCCTTCTTTTCCCTCTATAAAGTCCCTCTTTCCTCCATTACAAGACCCTAATCTTAAAACATAAAAATAAAGGGCTGGGGATGTGGCTCAGTAGTTAAGCACCCCCATGTGTTCAATTTCTGGTACCAAAAACAAAACAAAAAAATCCCAAAACATAGGGCCCAAAACAATGACCAAAGTAAAAAAAAGAAATTAAATCAACAGAGTAAATATACATATGTATAATAAAAGTTTCATAAAATAATACTTTATTATTATAGTAATGCAAATTGATATCTCCTATGCAATTTTAAAAATTGCTGTCTAGAACGTACTGACTTTAGGCCCAGTGACCAGAACAGTGCCTTAGACAAGGAAATAAAACTCTTATACAGATGTTTGTGGTGGTGCATGCCTGTAACCCCAACAATTCCAGAGGCTGAGGCAGGAGGATTATAAATACAAGGCCAGCCTCAGCAACTTAGTGAGACCCTGTCCCCTGTCTCAAAAAATAAAAAGGTCTGGGGAATGCAGCTCAGTGGTAAAGTACCCCTGGGATCAGTTGCCAGTACAAAAAGAAAACAAAACCAAAACCTCGCCTGTTTATTTTATTTATTAAAAATCTTGATTCTTGCTGGGCATGGTGGCACATGCTTATAATCCCAGCAGCTCAGGAGGCTAAGGCAGGAGGATCACAAGTTGAAAGCCAGCCTCATCACCTTAGTGAGGCCCTAAGCTTCTCAGTGAGACCTTGTCTCTAAATAAAATATATATTTTTTTAATTCTTGATTCTTCAATCCTTGAGGTCCTCAACCAGAATTCTGATGTGGAACACAGGCTTCTGCATTTGTTCTGGCAGTGTAGGGATGGAACCCAGAGCCCCGTGCCAGCTTCTGTACTGCTGAGGTATGCCTCCAGCCCAGAATCTGCATTTAGTCAAGTGCCCCAGAGGATTTCCATATAAGAATTATATAGACAAATAATTGAAATAAGTTTCATGAAAACTACATCTAACTTCACTGTGTGGAGGGCAGCTTTTCTGTTCTACCTCACTTTTTTAATGTGGATTTCTGAGCCTTGGCACTGAGCAGACCCTGCATGTGGTAAGTGGTGTGGCTGCCATGGCTGCCATGGCTGCCCTGTTCTGCAGGGCCTTAAACTGCAACCTCAGCCTCCACGGGCTAGACACTAGTCACGGTGACCCCGCCCCCACCCCGTGTGACACTCAAAAGTGCCTCCAGACATTGCCAGGTGTCGCCTGGGCGGCAGACCCCCCTAGCTGGGCAGTCGGAGCCTTGACATGTTGGCACCGACAGGTCGAAATGCAGTGGGTAGGCAGAGAGGCAAGGCAGGGGAGGTTTGGGTGGCAGCCGCCCTTACCAGGGGACTGAGCTTGAACCCTGGCTTCCTTCTCTGTAATAGCAAAGAGCAGCAGAATCTAACCAGTGGGGTTATCTGGGAGATGCCGTGAGGTGTCACATGCCGGCTGCACAGCACAGCGCCCGGGGCATCATTGGTCTTTGGCGATGGAGATCCTGAAAATCCTGACGTCTCAGCCCTTTGGGTCCTAGGAGGAGGTTTGGTCATGGTCCAGCTGGGAAGACGCACGCACTTCTTTGAGCTTTCAACTGGGACTTTAGTGCTGCTGCTGAGAGGTCAAGCTGCTGATAAGCCCAACAGGAAATGGCAAGGTGACCCTGAAATTAGCAGTGGCTAGCAGCTGCCACCACAGCAAAGCTGGAGCATCAAGGTCAGCAGGCTGGAGTTGGGCTGGCTAGAAGCTGGACCCTACAGTAGAGACACTGTCCAAGGTAGTAGCCGTGGTAACCCTGGTGCTTCTTCCAGTCTCCTCTGGTGTCCCCCATTGACCAAATTCATCTTGAGCCCCAGTGATGCGAAGCTGTATTAAATGATAACACAGCAGGTTTGTAGGAACACTGATACAGTGGACCACTTACTTCCAAGGTGTGACCCCAGCTCTCTGGAGCAGTTTTCTGCATACCTATTATTTTTTACTTTAAGCACCCACTGCTCAGGACCGGAGGAAGGCACCTTGGCTCTGGATGGGCTGGTCCTGCATTCAGGACCTGACTGACCCTCATCAGCTGTGCAGTCCTGAGCCACTCACACTTAATTGCCTAAGGCTCCCATTTCCCCAGGGGCAGAGCGGGGAAGAGGGTGGCATTTGGAAGGGAGGTTGTTAGGTTTCAGCAGTAGAAGTTGAAGCTGATGTCATAGCATCTCACTCCTGACACAGGTTCAGATTGAGGATTAATGAGGTGAATCTGGGCAGGTCATCTTTGCGTCCACTGTGGGCAGGAGGACATGACGTAGGTACTCTCTCACATCATTCTGTGAGAAGTCTCTAGGTTGCTCTCTAGAGACAGGAAGTCTCTAGGTTGCTCCTTTTCTCTGTCAACTTGTTGCTTCCATAAATTTGGATTTTCAGAAGACTTTTATTAATCTTACATTTTTTATAAATTGCAAAAATAGAGCTGGGGTATAGCTCAGGGGTACAGTGTTGGCCTAGTTATGCAAGAATCTGGGTTGGATCCCCAGCACTGCGAAGACCAAAGAATTGCAAAGACAGTAGAGAATTTCCACAAACCCATCTCCCAGCCTCCCTGGACGCCAGCATCTTATTTAAGAGTGTGCAAGCAAAACCCAGAAATTAATCTCAGAATAGTGCCCTTAACTCCAGCTACCTACCGACCTCATTCAGCTTTCAGCAGTGCTTCCCAGGCCTTGCTTCTGTTCTGGGATTCATGTTGGCGCAGTGGATGTATCCTCTGCCTTCCTGATGTGGCCCTTTCAAGTGTCCTGGCCGGGGTTTTGTAGAACACCCTCCCTGGGGCTGGTGTGATGAGAACGAGGGTGCGTTTGGGGCAGGAATTTGAGCTGACGGTGCGGATAGGTCTGCAAGCTGGCGAGGATGCCCGTGGCCACTAGAGGGCGTCTGCTGGGTTTCTCCTGGGCGGCTTCCCTGGGGAAGAAGAAACCCAGTCTCTTCAGAGGTTACACGGTAATGGAATCCCTGTTTTTTTTCTGAGAGTTACAGAGTTAGAGAGGAAGCTCGGAGGTGCAGTTTATCTTTAAAGTGTTTGATATTTTCCCACTGTAAAAAGAGTTCATGAACAAGTTTGAGAACAGAAGAAATTTAAGAAAATATAAAATCACCATTCTTAACACTTTCAACATTTTGATTTATTATGTCCTAGTTATTTAAATGTTTGAAAGGTATGGACATGTAAAACAAAATTAGTCAATAAATAACAAATGTGACCCAAGTGGAAAAGAAACAGAAGGGAAGACAAGTGAGCTGAGAGAGAGGTATTGTTGGTGTCTTCATAACAGTCTGTCTTTTGTTTTTGTACCAGGGATTGAACCTGGTACTGGGCCTTGCTAAGTTGCTGAGGCTGGCTTTGAATTCGCTATCCTCCTGCCTCAGCCTCCTGACACGCTAGGATTACAGGCCTGCACCCCTGTGCCTGGCCTTTGTTGAATTTCTTAACCCATTATGTCTCCAGTTTTCAATTCTGTGTAGGATGATGGGATATAATGGGTTCATTGGCCCTTGATTTCTAACTAATATCTTTCATAAATTTCTGGAGGGTCATTTTAAAGCCCATCCCTGGTCCCTGGAAACATTTTCAGATTCTTGATTTGAAAACATTGTCCCATTTCATTTTATCAAGAAGGCGGTGGGAACATATTATGGGAAACATCGCCATCGTGTGGCCACCTAGAATATTGCTGTGGATGTGTTTTTGTAGCTGTTAAGGGCTTCCGTTATATAAAGCTTTGGTCCTTTATAAGGGCTCCATCTGGTCTGCAGGTGAGATGTTCTTCCCTAAAGGGGAATACAGTAGCAAACCACATGTTTTAACACAATGTGCGTGCTACAAAAAAGTGTGCACTAAAGGCACTAATATGAGAATGGAATAGTTGTGCATTTGGCAGAATTACTTGATCTACCAGCATTATGTTCTTAACATTTGTAAATGGGTTCCATATAAGTTTTAGGATATGATATTTCAAACTTATAAAACATCACAACAGCCTCGTGTGCCTGTAATCCCAGCAACTGGGGAGGCTGAGGCAAAGGATGGCAAGTTTAAGGCCAGTCTTGGCAAATTAAGGCTGTCTCAAAGTGAAAGAAAGGGCTCGGGATGTAACTCAGTGGTAAAGCACTCTTGGGTTCAATCCCCACAGCCCCCCCCCCCCAAAAAAAAGAAAAGAAACAACATCACAACATATAACATATAATTCATACCACCTGTCTCCATGGATGAGGAAACCAAGCCCAGGTAGGAGAACTTTAGTAGAGCAGTCTAAGGAATAGAAAATCTTTTTCATCCAGGTGACACTCAGGATGTGAGTCACACCTACAAGGATTGGTTTTTAACAACCTCACTCTGGTACAATTAACATACCATGCAATTCAATGTTTTTAGTGTATTTACACAATTGTGCAATCCTCACCATTTTAGAACATTTTCATTATCCCAGATGGAAAGCCCATTCCCCTTAGCCATCACTCCCCAATCCCCCCACCCTTCTAGCACCAGGCAACCACTTGTCTGCTTTCAGTCTCCATAGATTGTCCCATTCTAGACATTATATGTGTGTATGTATATATATATAAAGGTAGATAGCTAGATAGATATAGATTTGGGGGGTGAGGCCGGGAATTGAAGTCAGCTTTGTGCATTGTAGGCAATCACGGTACCTCTGAGCTACACCTCCAGTCCCTAGGCATTTCATGCTGATGGACTCCTACAACACTTGGTCTTTGGTGACTGCCTGCTTTCACTAAGCATGTATTAGAACTTCATTCCTTTTTATTTGCTGAATAACATTGCACTGTATGGATGGGCCACCTTCTGTGGTTCATCCTCTCACAGGGAGGACTCTCTCTGAAGGCCAGGCCCGCGTGTTTCCAAGGAAGTTTCAGTGTAAAGTGCTCCTGGGTCCAGTCCCCAGTACCACCACCACAACAAAAAGTCATTCTAGATTTTATGCCAGATACTTCACGACCATTAAGATGATTCCACCTCAACCCGCGAGGCACGGTCACTTGCCAAGTATATCAGTTATTGTTGTGTAACGAATGACCCCTGTCTTAGTGACTTAAGATGACAATAGTTCATCATTGGTCAGGGTTCTGTGGGTGCACACGGTGGAGGGGCAGTGGCCTGGCAGGAGAGAGGATCCCTTCTGTCCGGCAGTGCCTGGTGCCCACAGGGCCTTCCGTACAGCTTCTTTCCTTGGCATACCCATGGCCATGGACCAGGTAGAGGAGTGCTTGGGCACTTTCACTGTGGGCAAGACACTGAGGACAGTTCAGATTCAAAGGTGGAGACAAAACCCACCGCAAAGGGCCCTGTCTACTTGGAAAGGAGGACCTGTCATTTAACAGTCTACCACCCCAAGCCATTCAACCGGTGAGTGGGAACAGTCCAGCAAATCCAAATTCAGGTACATCGCAGGGACCCAGCGGGAGGTCAACACAGTGCTGGCCTTTTTGCTGTGCCTGTGCTTTTCCATATATTTTGAGGTACCTAGATCTAGGATGGCTTTTAAATGGAATTTTAGTGGAGGGGACTGCTTTGTCTGCTCTTAGACTCAGGGTGCAGCTCCATGGTAATGGTGGGGTTTCTTTTTTCCCACCCACCTTGACTCAGGAGGCCGAGCCTGCACACCTGATGGTCCCAGGCCCTGAGGCTGTGGAGGGGTCCTCCTGCTGTGGGCGGGCCCCCACCGTGAGCTGGGCGGGCGGGGCGGCAGCCTCGTGGCTGCGGTGGGTGGCCTGAGCGGTCGGAAAGGCCTTACGTGGGTAGGCACCTGAGCAAGCCGCTAACGTCCCAGGGCGGAGACGCCAGACAGGGAGGACACAGGTCTCGGTCGCCACAGCCATTCGTTCCATCCATTTGCTCCCGGAAGGACAGCGCGCCCTGGAGCCCGGGGGCGGGTTGACTGCAGAGGGACGTGCGCCTGAGCCACTCAGCGCAGGGCGGGGCGTCGTGTGGGTGGGGCTCCCGGCGGCACCACCCTCCTGTCCTGGAGTCCACCTTGGGTGTCTGCCACAGACAGTCCCCAGGTCCCTGGCATCCCCCGTTGCCCTGTGGGCGGGATGGGCAGGACTGGGAAGGACACACGGAGGAGCAGGGGTTGACTTTTCCAGGGGCTGAATTGAGGCAGGGGGGATGCCTGGGGCTCCCCATGGTTTGCCTGTTACTTGGCAGATTTCCTTCAAGCCCTGTCCCTTGGGGTGGGGTCTTCACTGCTACCCTGTGTTGGGCGCCTGTGCAGCTCCCGCCCGATGTGGAAAGCTGTTAGGGGCTCAGTGCCCTTCTACCTTGGCCCCTGGAGCTGACCAGGACTCTGCGGGGCCCCAGACCAGGAAGCATGGGGGCAGAAGTGAGATACCAGTGGGAAATGGAACCACAGAACTTGTGGGGGTGCTGCAGTCTTATTTAGGGGCTCTTACTGAGCAGTGGGAATCACCCCATTAATGCACACTGCCCAGCTGACCCAGAAAGCCAGCCCATACTGATAACATGCTGCAGCCCCCAAGGCTGGGTCTCCAGGGCAGCCTGACCCTGCACTGGCACCTGGTTATCCATCCTTCCTTCTTCTCCAGGCTGGAAGCCAGAGAGCCCCCAGTGACCTGGAAGGATTCTCCAACAACCTGCCCAGCTCCAACTGCTGAGGCCATGTCGGCAACAGTGCAGGCACAAGGTCGCTGCTCTGGAGGGACTCCAGCATCTCTGGAGGCCTGGAATGGCCTGGGACCTGCACGTTAGGCTAGGGGCTGGCTCTGTGACTCCAGAAAGCCCTACCTCCCAGGGCTTCAGTGCTCTGGTCTGCAAAGTGCAAATGCTGACCAGGCCTTTGTTCCTTGAAACAGGTGCACAGCATCAGGGTGAAATATGTGGGGTCAGAGAGAGCCAGGAAAGTCCCTGGGCATCTAAGCGAAAACTGGGATCCACCTTCCTTCCTCTTCAGCCTCAGGAATGTCAGGTTTTTGTGCCTCAGTGTCCTCGTCTGAACACTGAGTCAATAAGAATGGCTGACTCAGAACAGTGGGCTGGCAGCCTAGACAGAATAGAGGTGAGCACCCTGCACCTGTGCTGGGACCACAAGGCTCCCTAGGTGGACACTCAGCCACGAGTGTGCGAGGCACCTAGAGAGAGGCCTTGCCTGCCGTGTAGCGTACAGAGGGGAAGGAGAGGCTCTGGAGAGAAGCACAGGCCCAAGGCCTGGCCTCTCAGCCCCAGGGCAGCTGCATCTGCCCCCAGTTGCATCCAGATCTATTTTCTAGGGCTCCAAGCCCAAGGCTTCCTCTATTGACTGGGCTTTTGCCTCCTCCTAGGACAGAGCCCCTGGACTCCCAGGCTCCTGGTCAAGGAGGAGGAGGAGACACCTATCTGCCAGGAGTGAGGGTGCTGAGTTTGGCCTGAGGACCAGGCCACTGGTCTCGGGATGCCCCTGCCTGAACCAAGCGATCAGGAGGAGGAGAGTGTGCAGGCTGGCCTGGAGCCTTCCCCTGATGTGGGCACAGATGTTGTCCCAGCTGCCCCCAGGAAACCCCAGGACTTCCCCAGTCTGGTCCTGCTGATGGCCTCTGACCAGGATGGGGATGGAGTGGACTCCAAGCCCACCGAAGTGCACTGTATCGTGTCCTTGGAGATGTCTGGTCCTGCAACCCTGACCAGCACCCTCCAGATCCTTCCAGCTGAGGAAGAGCAGTCCCTGATAGTCCAGCCCAGCCTGAGGGCTCCTGAGCAGAAACGCAGCAAGCTGGATGCAGGTGAGGTTCTGGGTCTGTTGCCCCTGGCCCCACCCGCTTTGTGGGCCTGCATGCTGAGGGGTGTGCCTGTGCACCCACCCTTCCATCATGGCGACCTTGGATGTCCTGTCCCTGCTCCTAGCAGAGCCTTCTGGCCTCTAGTCACCACTTCATCCCAGGCTGGGGTGCAGATGTCACCCTTGTGCAGCATAGGACCTTCTGGGCATCCCGTCCTCCTTAGCTCATGGGAACTTCAGTGATGTGCAGAATTCCTTTAATGCCTTAAAAACACCCCCCCACCACCATTAGCCTGGAAAGTCTGGCTTTGGGGCTGGCAGCCAGGTTCTGAGGCTGTACCCTATGCACCCAGTGACCCTGCCCCAGTCCAGAACCCCTCACTCTCAGGGGCCCTCATCCAGGCCTGTGGCCTTGGACCTTGGCCCTGGGCAGCTGACCCAGCCCTCTATTCCCCCAGCAGCCCCCCAGCCCCTGGAGTTCCTGAGGACCCCATTCGGGGGCCGCCTCCTTGTATACGAGTCCTTCCTATACAAGCAGGAGAAGGCCGTGGGGGACAAGGTGTACTGGAAGTGCCGCCAGCATGCAGATCTGGGCTGTCGGGGCCGCGCCGTCACCCGAGGCCTGCGGGCCACAGTGATGCGAGACCACTGCCACCCGCCCGACACAGAAGGACTGGAGGCCCGGCGCCAGAGGGAGGAGATGCCCAGCCCGGCCCTGCCAGAGGGCTTGGGGGACCCCCAGGGGCCCCAGGGCCCTGGAGGCCAAGTGGAGGAGCCACCTGAGGGGGTAGGGCCGTGGCTGAACCCTGAGGAGCCAGAGCCCACGCCTGGGCAGCTACAGTGCAAGCCGTCCCCAGAGGAGGATGAGGGGCACCGAGCCCAGTCACTGCTGAGCTTGCCGCCCAAGAAGCGCCCAACGCTGGGGTTGGGTGAGTACGCCACCCCGTCCCATTCTCACGCCAGACAAACATAAGGGTCCTGTGTGTTTTTAAAATTACGCTCAAGAGAAAAAACGTGCTCAAGGTCAAAGTGACTGAAAAATATAAGTACATCCCCATGATTAAACCCAAGGGACACCGTCTTTGCTCCTGAACCAGCTGCAATCTGGGGTCCCAGGTTCTTCCAGAATTGTCTAATATGGGGCCCAGAAGTCAGAATTTAACTGGTTCCAGTGATTCTGGGTGCCTAGTGAGTCTTGAGCACCTAGGTTCAAATGCCAGCCCCACCTGGTGGTGACCCTGTAACTTCAGAAAATATGCTTAACTCCTAGAATTCCAGAGCTTTATCCTAAGGCAGATGTGATAACATGGATGTTATGGAGATTGTGGGCTCATGCTTGGGAAGTGCTCAGCACCTGCCCAGCAGGCAGGGCCTGGGCAAGAGGGAGATGTGAGTTTTCATGGTTTTGTTACCACTAACTAGGAAGTGGGCCTAGATTCCAGAAGCTGAGGCCTCCTGACCCAGAAAGGATTAAGGAACAGAGGTGATGCTGCACTGCTACCTGGGACAGGGCAGGCAGGGGGTTCTTCTCCCCCACGTATCGTCAGTATCACTTGAGTTTTATAGCAGCATGTGCATGTATTGTCAAAACATACATAGATAAAAAATTTTTTAGCCAGTGTGGTGGCGCATGCCTGTAATCCCAGTGGCTTGGAGGCTGAGGCAGGAGGATTGCAGGTTTGAAACCAACTTCAGCAACCTAGTGAGGCTGTAAGCAACCTAGTGAGATCCTATCTCCAAAAATAAAAAATAATAATAAGGGCTGGGGAGGTGGCTCAGTGATTAAACCTTGGTTTGAACCCTTGGGTTCAATCCCTGGTATATTAAAAAAAAAAAAAAAAAAAAATTAAACGAACCCTAAACAATAACCTGTGGCCAAGAGTGACCAGGAAGATAGGCTGCCGAGTCAGAGCCAGCTCAGGCCCTCCCAGAGTGACTTGGGGCTGGTGTTTGACCCCCAGGAGCCTGGGACACCTCATTGGCCCTGGGAGAGGAACCTCAGCTCCTCCCTGGGTGGCTTTGGGGAGGGTCAGTGGGAACACACCCAGGCTCTGCACATGCCTGGCTCTGGAGAAGCCATAGCACACAGTCGCCAGGTGTGCTGCCGGCCGTCTTTCCTGGGACCGCTGGCTCCTTCCGCTCCTGTTGTCTCTGTCTCATGACTGCCCTGGGTCCCGCCCCCAGGCCAGGCCAGGCCCCTCGAGTTCCTGAGGACGTGCTATGGGGGAAGCTTCCTGGTGCACCAGTCGTTCCTATACAAGCGAGAGAAGGCCGTGGGGGACAAGGTGTACTGGACCTGCCGGGACCACGCGCTACATGGTTGCCGCAGCCGTGCTATCACCCAGGGCCAGCGGGTGACAGTGATGCGTGGCCACTGTCACCCACCGGACATGGAGGGCTTAGAGGCTCGGAGGCAGCAGGAGAAGGCCATGGAGACACTGCAGGCCAAGCCAGATGGCCTTGAGGGCGGTGCCGACAAGCAGCTCCCTGGCGTGGACAGTCTACTCTACCAGAGGGGACCAGGTACCCTGACTCTGACGAGGCCCCGGCCCAGAAAGAAAGCAAAGGTCAAAGATCAGGAGCCTGCCCAATCCCAAGGCCTGCAGGGATCCCCTGACGAGGACCAGGACACAGACCCTGGTGAGTCTTTGTCCTCCAGCGGCTCAGCTGGCCACACCTCAAGCCTTGCTTCCTGAATTCCAGGGAGACCAGAGGGATCCAGCCCACCCCTGCCTCTCCAGCCCTGTCCCTGCTCTCTGCATTCTCCCTGACTGCCTCTCTGATTTCTCTCAGATGGTCCTGAGTTCCTGAGGACCCCTCTCGGGGGCAGCTTCCTGGTGTACGAGTCCTTCCTCTACAGGCGGGAGAAGGCTGCTGGCGAGAAGGTGTACTGGACGTGCCGGGACCAGGCGCGCATGGGCTGCCGCAGCCGCGCCATCACCCAGGGCTCTCGGGTGACTGTGATGCGAGGCCACTGCCACCCGCCTGACCTGGTGGGCCTGGAGACCCTGAGGCAGCGGGAGAACCGCCCCAGCCCCACTCAGCGGGGGAGCACAGGTGCCCGGGGAGAACTCCAGCCTTCCCTCCTGCCATTTGTCACACCCTCCTCCATCATTCAGTGAACCTGCTCATCCCCCTCCTCTGGCCCCTCCCTGGTCACCCACCCCTCAGCCCACCCGGGTGTCCCACTCTCCTGAACCTGCTGTGGATCAGCCCAGCAGTTTCCCAATGTCCGGCCCCGTGTGTGTGACGGGGCTCTGCTCCAGGACTTGCTGTGCCTGGCTGTGAGGGGTCACTGGGGGCCTTTCAGGCCTCAGCTTGTGCCCCCAGTGTAGAGCACTGTCCTGTGTTCCTCTGTCGTGTCCCTCATCTGATTTCTTCCTTTGCCTCCTGTTATTGGGGTGTCACGCCTCCTGGGATGACTGGCATTTTTGTGACAGTGTCCAAGATCTCCTCCATTTTGTTTTTGATGCTCGTATGTAAGTTTCTAAGTTTCTTTCTTGTTTCCCGCCCCCTGCAGTACTGGGGATTTAACCCAGAGGTGCTCTACCCTGAGCCACATCCCTAGCACTTTTTATTTTTATTTTGAAATGGGATCTCGCTAAGGTTACTTTGGCTGGCCTTGAATTTGCAATCCTCCCACCTCGGCATCTCAAATAGTTGGGATTACAGGTGTGTCCACGGCACCCAGCAAGTTTCTGCTCTGTAGTTGGACATGTCCTTCGTGTTCTACCTAGTCTCAGCAGAGTGATGGCCTCCACTTCTGCAGTAGCTGCAGCCTGGTTTCTCCAGGTGTCCTTTCTCCAACTGTCTGCCATAGTCTTTCCAGAAGCAGCTTCTCTCGGTTGACTAGTTACCCCAGGGTCTGCTCACGATGAAGGCGGATTCTGACCAGCTCTGCATGCAAGTGCTGACCAGGCTGAACTTGTGCCACGGGAGCCCAGGCTATGCCTCTGTGGGTCTTTGAGCTGGACACACATGACAGACCTGTCCAGGGCACACAAGCCTGGCTGCCTGTGCTTGGTCTTGGGCAGGAAAATGGGCAGAAGTGAGCTTTCCAACGCAGGCTGGTGCTTCCTCCCCACTCTCATCTCAGCGTCTCTCCCAGACCTTCTTCCTGACACTGCTGCCCCTTGTTTCCTTGCTCTTCCCCTGGCCAACTGTGTGGACCTCAGGTCTCCAGTTCCCGTCCCTGAGCTCTGCCGGCGGTCCCTCGTGCTTCCTGGCTGCTTCCCTGCCAGACCTGGTCGAGTTCTGAGTTTGCCGTGTCCTTAAGCTGCCTCCTGCACCCTTTCCCAGTTTCTCATCCTGCCGGCTTCTCTGGCCCTCGCGCCCTCTCCTCCCCAGTCTTTGGCCTTGTGTTCTGTGCCTTTTTATTGCTGACACTTTCATCCAGTATGGAGGGCACTGAATGATAGCCCATGGTCACGTGTCTTATTTGCCTCAGGCTGGTGTCCCCTTCTTCCCCTGGCTGCCTGTTCCTGCCCTAGGGCCTTGTGCTGCTCCACTCTGCAGCTGTTCCTGGGCTTCTCCTCAAAGCACCCCCCATCTACCTTCTCCACCACTCTCCAGGTGGTTCTGCGGCAAGTGCCCCACCCTGGCCCTCACCTTGCTCTCCTGGCCTCTCCTGATATCTGAGGACTGGAGTCTGTCTCCCGCCCACTCTGTGTGGACCCTGTGTCTGGACTGTGTCCTCTGCAGATGGGAGGGCTGCCCTCCACATGGTACTCCCAACCTCCTCCCCTGCCCTAGCTCAAACCTCCACCCAGCCTGGCTCCCAGGAGAGTGACCTTTCTGTAGCCCTGTCCCTCTAGGTCACAACTCCCTGCTTAGCTCCTGAGCTGCTTTGTTCCCAAAAAACCATTATTTTTCCTCTAACTGACCCCTGTAACACATGCCCAGCTGCTGGCCCTGTAGGGTGCCAGCATGGATAAGCACACACAGCACACACTGCGACTGCCTTCCTGGGGGCTCTGTGGGATGGGCGCTGCACCGGCAGGGGCCCTGTGGGCCAGTCCCCTTCCTCAGGAGAGGGAGGCCCTGGCAGCTGAAGGTTGGTTTGGAGGGATGCTGGGCTCTGTGTCCTGGGCTTCAGGGCCTCCTCACAGTGAGCAGGAGATGCAGACATGGGGTGGGGGTCTCACTAGGGGCCATGCTGCTCTTGGCTCTGCAAACTTCTTCCCTCCCCGGGCCTAGGCTCCAGGCTCCCCGTCTCTCCATCTCTGCAGGAGGTCCGGAGTTCCTGAAGACGCCTCTCGGGGGCAGCTTCCTGGTGTACGAGTCCTTCCTCTACAGGCGGGAGAAGGCTGCTGGCGAGAAGGTGTACTGGACGTGCCGGGACCAGGCGCGCATGGGCTGCCGCAGCCGCGCCATCACCCAGGGCCAGCGGGTGATGGTGATGCGCAGGCACTGCCACCCGCCCGACCTGGCGGGCCTGGAAGCCCTGAGGCAGCGGGAGCATTTCCCCAACCTGACCCACTGGGAAGGCCCAGGTGCGGGCAGAGGGGAGTGGGACAAGCGTGGGCCCTGGCCTCCCTGCTGCCTGGCAGTGCCCCCGGCCCATCCTGAGTCCAGTGCAGCTGCAGCTCCTCCTGGGTGTGAGCCCCAGAGCAGGGGCCACACCTTCAGGCTCTGCACTTCGGACACTAGTGCAGAGTCTGGGATTGGCTGCTGTGGGAGAAACCAGCTCAGACTTCTAGGACAAGGCAGAAGGGGCAGTGCGACATCACGGGCAGCCCCGGGCAGTGCTCAGCACTCATGGAAGGGGCAGTACGGCTGGACCTGGAGGACGCTTTGTCCCCTCTGGGTCTCTTGTCACTTTCAAACTTGTCTTCCTCTGTCTTCTCTTGTTCTCCCTGTGCTGCCCCTAGTTTTAATTCCCCTCGTTTTCTGAGACCGCCCCACCTCTAATATCACATGACCTTTTACTTCAGTTCCGTAAATGTCTGAAAGTTTGCTTGGTTGCCAGCTGGCCAAGGGGCAGGTGGGCAGGGTGCTAGGAGACCCCAGTACCTGGACCAGATCAGCCATGTGTCCCCCAGAATGGCCCAGCCTCTGCTGGGTGTAGTTCAAGTGGTCAGGGGAGTCCTCCAGTGGAGCTCGGGGTTTGGGCAGCTGCAGGGCCAGCACCATAGCCCTTGGAAAGGAAGCCAGTCTGTATTTGTGGGTGTCAGGGCCAGGAAGTCTGAGCTATAATCCCCAGGGCCCCAAGGGTCAGGCAGAGGAGTGGGGAGCAGGGACCTCGTGGCTCCTTCTGGGGGATTGCATTTCCTGGCCGGGCTGCCTGGGGCAGGGGACAAAGGCAGCCCTCCGTTGGGCACACAGGCCTATCCCCTGCTAGCAGGCCTGAGCTCCAGGGCCCTCACTGCCTCGCTCTCCCCTCTAGAGCCCCTGCAGCCCCTGGAGTTCCTGAGGACTTCCCTGGGGGGCAGGTTCCTGGTGTACGAGTCCTTCCTCTACAGGAAAGAGAAGGCCGCTGGCGAGAAGGTGTACTGGATGTGCCGCGACCAGGCCCGGCTGGGCTGTCGTAGCCGGGCCATCACCCAGGGCCACCGGGTGATGGTGATGCGCAGCCACTGCCACCAGCCTGACCTAGTGGGCCTGGAGGCCCTGCGGCAGCGGGAGCGGCTCCCCAACCCAGCCCAGCAGGAGGACCCAGGTATGCACAGGGTGGTGGGTGGGAGGCAGGGAGGCAGAACAGCCATGGATGTCAGAGTCTCTGCCAGCCCAGGGGACACATGTCCCTCAGGAGCTCCATGCCTGGCCCCACTGCCTTTCTGGACCCTTCGCCCCTCCTCTCCTTAGCCTGAAACCACCCCCACACCTGTCCCGTCCTTGAAGACAACCCATTCCAACTACTAACTTTCTTTTTTCTTTTGTTCTGCGACAACTTTTTACAGGTCATTGTCTTTTTTGAAAATCTGACAAAAAATATAGCCCACCCAGAAGGACATGCTAAGGTTCCTGCATGTGGTGTGTATACAGGCGCACACAAAGTTGGCATACGATTAATTTCATAGAATTAAAAATGGTTCTCTGCACCTAAACAAATGTAAAACCAGACCTTCTTTATTTGGTCCTGGGGATTGAACTGAGGGGCACTTTACCACTGATTATTTTTTATTTTGAGACAGGGTCTCGCTAAGTTGTTCAAGGCTGGCCTTGAACTTGTGATTCTCCTGCCTCAGTCTCCCAGGTCGCTGGGGTCATAGGCATGTGCCAGTGTACCTGGTGAAAACCAGACTTTAGAAGGCATCCTGTGGGGCTGGGGTGGTGGCTCAGTGGTAGCAGTTGCCTAGCATGTGGCAGGCCTCAGTTTAACCCTCAGCACCACGTAAAATAAATAAAATAAAGGTATTGTGTCCATCTGCAACTAAAAAAAAATTAAAAATAAAAAGGCATATGTGTCTCACATTGATTTATGTGAACATTAAGTAGAAATGAATCCAAGTTGCATAAAACAACCAAAAGATACTTCATTTACGCTTAAAGACATAAATTTCCATGTGAAAGCCCTGGTTTGTCTTAAACAAGAAGTGGAAATCTTCAGAGGCTTTGGCACATGACAGGGTCATCTCCTGAGCTCCTAATTGATGATGAGGACTGAAGACCAACTCTCAGGATCTCAAGGAGCCTATTTCACCTTGCACAGGTGGTTTTCAGTGTTAGAAGACCAGAATTCCCAGCGCAGCCCCAGTCAGAGTCACTCTGCCTGCTTCTCTTTACCCTCAGGGCCTCGAGTTCATCATTGCCAAGGTGTGTCATTTGTTCAGTGAGCTTCTACAAGAAAAGAATTCTTAGTCCATCTTTTCGTATTTTTTTCCTCAGAAAAGATAAAACTTCTGCCTGAAGCTCAACAGTGCTTCAAGACTGGACCTCCTGAAAGCCAGCAGATCTGTGGGTAACTAACTGCTTGGGTTATATGATACCATAGTGCAAATCGCCCCAAAACACCGAGGTCCTCACAGCCTCCTGTGGATCGAGGTGCCAGGAGTGGTTGGGCCGGGGGTTCTGACTCCGGGTAGGGAGGCACCTGAGGCTGAAGAAAGGATGTCACTGGAGGCAGCAGAAGCAATGCTTAGAGGGCGATTTGTAGCTGCAGAGTTATATTTCAAAGGGAGGAAAGATCTCAAATCTGAACTTACACATTAATATACTAAAAAAAGCAGAGAAGATAAAGTCTAAAGCAAGCAAAGAGAAGGAAATAAAGATTAGGAAAAAAATTAATGACAAAAGGAATAGAAAAATAATAGAGAAAAGTAATAAAACCAAAAGTTGATTGTTTGAAAGGATCAACAAAATTCACAAATCTTATTGGATATGGTGATCACACCTGTGATCCCAGCTACTTGTGAGGCTGAGGCAGGACTGCAAGTTCAAGGTCAGCCTAAGCAACTTAGTAAAAGCCTGCCTCAAAATAGAAAATAAAAAGGGCTGGAGATGTAGCTCGGTGGTAGAGTGCTTACCTAGCATGTGCAATGCCCTGGGTTCAGTCCCCAGTACTGTAAAAAAGAAAGAAGTGGAGGAGGAGGAGAAGGAGGAGGATAATTAATGCAAATTCCTCGCCATCTCTTAAATAAGAGAACACTTCCTAACTCGTTCTATAGGACCAGTACTACCCTGATACCAAAACTAAGCAAAGATATCACAGAAACTGTAGACCAATATCTTTTAGGAATATAGAAGTCAAAATCCTCAACAAAATACCGCAAACAGAATCCTCAACGTAAAAAAAAGAATATACATTATGACCAGGGGAGATTTATCTCAGTTACATAAACTTGGCTCAACATAAAAAAAAAAAAAATTAATGTAACACAGAAGGTGCAGAACATTCTTAAAGCAGCAGGTCCAAGGCTGCTGCCTTTGGAACAGCTGCTCCAGTGGTGGATACCTAGCTGGCATCAGGAAGCCCGGATGGTAAACAGTTCCTGTGCCAAAGCTGGCCTTGAATTTTTGATCCTCTTGTCTCAGTCTCCCAAGTAACTGGTATTATATGAATGCACCACCATGCCCAGCTGTCCCTGAGATTTTTACTGAACACCTGCTGAGAGTCTGAAATCTCAGTGACAGCAGTCACCCAGGTAGAAAGTACCTATGTGACCAACCCCTAATAAAAAACCTGGACTTGGGCTGGAGATGTAGCTCAGTGATAGAGCTCTTGCCTAACATGAGTGAGGCCCTAGTTCCGTCCCCAGCACCTCAAAAAAAAAAAAAAAAAAAAAAAAAAAAAAGAAAGAAAGAAAGAAAAAAGAAAACTAAACTCAGGCTGGGGACACTTCTTGGTAGAGCACCTTATATGTGCAAGGCCCTCAGTTTGATGGAGCTGATTTGTTGGGGGACTATAAAATGAGCTAATGGGGGCTGGGGCTGGGGTACAGTGGTGGAGGACTTGCCTAGCATGAGTAAGGCACTGGGTTCCTTACTCAGCACCACATATAAAACTAAATAAAATGAAGTTATTTTAAAATGAGCTGGGCTGGGGCTGTAGCTCAGTGGTATAGTGTTTGCCTCCCACGTGCAAGGCACGAGATTTCGATTCTCAGTACCACATAAAAATAAAATAAAAAGATATTGTGGCCATCTACAACTAAAAAATATTTTTAAAAAATAAAGAATTTTAAAATGAGCTAATGGTTGTCTCCAGGAAAAAGGATTCCAAGAGTCCTTAGCTTTATTATCTATTTTCACCATGTTTCAGCCTTTGTAATGATGTGTGTTTCTTCATTATCAGGAACACTGGAGATTTAAAGCCGGACAGTGAGTCTCAGTGAGGTGAAGAATCTCTGCAGAGACAGAGGAGGAGCCTTGTGCAGAGGCTGCTGGTGCCCAGATGCTTCCTGTCCACGCAGGCATTTCCCATCCACTCAGACGTGCTTGACTAAACCTTGCTTCCCTCTTCTGAAGCATGGAAGGCCTTCAGGCTTCCTCAGAGGTATCCCAGGAGGAGCACTTGGATGGTGTCCTTGTATCAGCAAAAACAGTGCCCGGCAGAGCAGGGCGGTGGCTGCTGCCACCCCGCTTCTGTGGGCTCCTCAGCTCTGGAGAAGCACCCTGGAGGCTGCGCCCGCTCTGCTGCTGCACCCGTTCATCTTCAGGGCATGAGACTTTGCCGAGGACTTTCCACAGGGTGTGGCCCTGCTGGAGCACAGGGGATGCGGGAAGGAAGTGGCGTGAGCCAGAGCCGGGGCGGGGCCATCCCCTCCAGAGCCCGTGCGGCCATACCAGGTCTTTTTGGACAGGCGCTGGAAGACCTTCCCGGTCTTTGGCCACCTGCTGCCTGCAGGGGCGTGGCCCTCTGTAACCACGGCAGAGCAGGCCACACCAGGGCTCGCTGGCTGTCCTTCCTGTGCTCTTTTCCAGCTTAAATTAAATCCATGCTCATGACTCTCATGGCCAGTGTCGTTCCTGGCAGTGGGAGCCAGCCCAGGGTTGGCAGGAAGCCAGAGCTAGGCAGATGTGCCCTGGCTACCATAGCACCGCCCTGGGCTGCCACACTCACCTGAAGCATGCGGAGAGCTAGATGGTGGCAAGGTGTATCCCGTCCTCCCCCTGTTGGGGAGCTTAACAGATGTCAGCCCTGTGGGTTTGAGTGAGCCGTCCTAGGAGGGCACACTGACACCCACAGGGGACGGAAGAGTCCCCTGTGTGCTAGCAAGGCTATGCCCTGGACAGCAGGTCCCTGCTCCATCCTGTAATGGGCTCCCCTCACTGGAAAGCTGGCCAAAGAGGTGCTGTCCTGCTGTTAGACAGTGACAGCTTGGTGCCCCCACTGGTCTTCTGCCCATCTGCTTCCCTCAGTAAACACTATTTTATGTCTCACTGTGCACGGCTGCTATATGTCCATATCCCTCTTGTGATAACAGCTGGCCACCACAAAGCCACACACTCAGTCTCAGGACTACATGCTTGGGAAGTAATGGGTTTGGTAAGGCATTCCCCATGGGGAGACCCCCATGTCTGTGCAGTGGTGGTTAACTGGCCCAGATATGCCCTGGGCCAAGAGTAGGTGGGGGACCTGGCATGGGAAGCTCAGGATGCGGGCTGCTGAAGGGTCTGTTTCCAACCCACAGGGGACAAGGCAGCACCTATGGCCTGTTCAGGCCCTGACAGAGCAGGCTACTGAAAGAGGCCTGACTCTCCTCCACTGCCCCTCTGTGTACTCATTGGCATAAGCAAGGGCAAGGTTGGAGTGGGAGTGGCCCCCTCATCCAGACCACCTCTGGACAGGTGGCTCCCCATTTGTCACTCCAGCCCTTTACTGCCAGCTCTGCTACCAGTCAAGAAGGTTGTCCAGTGACATTACAGCCACCTCCCAGGGAATGTTACATTGTCTGCCAATCAGCCATGAACACACAGGACCGTGGCTACATCTCAGGCATCAAGACTGAATGAATTGCTGGCAGCCAGAGTTGGGCTCTGTGGAAATGGACAGAGCAGCTGAAGCCAACTCCATCTGCCTCCTGTACTCCGAGCACACCACGGGAGGTGCCACAGTCACAGGAAGGCGTCGGCGGCTCCAGTCAGCTCCACCAGTGGTTAGTGCCACCCAAGCCTACAGTGCCCCGTAAGAAGCATCAAAGGTCACAGTAGCCATGGCTACCTGCAAAACCTATGCCACCTGACAGTTCTGCAGCCTCTGCAGTGGGGTCTCCAAAGCCCTGGCTGTCCATCTTCCCTAGTTGCATGTCACATGCAGCCCTGTCACCTTGGCTGCCCTCTGGGCACCCAGAAGTCAGCATGAGGCTTGAGGAGAGTTGAAGGAATACGAGTTTCTCCCCACTTTCTGAACATTCATGTTACTGGTGAGGGCTGGATTGAACTTAGAGGCCAAGAAGATAGCCCGCCCACAGGCGCAGACTGAGTACGCCCAGAAGGACATGGATTTGCATATGGCTGTCGCCCAGGGCAGCTTCATGGGCAACCCACCCCTGCCAGGAGGTCACTCAGCCACAAGAGGCTGTCGTCCCCTCATCCAGAACCTTCCCCTCTCAAGTTCACTTCCTCCATGGTTCCAGAGCCACTGAGATATCCCCTGCCACACAGCAAAGCATACCAGCGGGTCCTTCTTCTGATTGTGGATCATGCAGCCTGGCCAGACCTTGACAGACAGCTGCAGTGTACCTGGCCACCTCCCATTGCCTGCCCTAGCTTTGTTAAGGGTTCCCTCAGGAAACCCCACTTTATTATATCTGCACCATGGGGCACCAGTGTCTCTGTGCCCCATGCATGACATGTCTCGTGGATTAAAAATAAAAAGCCGGGTTCAATGACATGTGCCTCTGGTCTCAGCTACTCAGGAGGCTGAAGCAGGAGGATCACTTGAACCCAGGAGCTGGAGACCAGTGTAGGCAACACAATGGTTGCTTCTGGGACTCAGCTGTTGTTAGCATATCCACCCGCATAGGTCACTGTCAATCTGCAGTCCCAGTCTGGCCCTCTTTTGCAAAAGGCCTCTGGGTCTTGCCCCAGGATTTCCTGAGCAAGGGCAGCAAAGGAACTGTCTTTTTGGTCTCTTGTCTGATGGCACCACCACACCACTAGGAACCTGGAGCTGTCTACCAGAAACTGAGAGGCATGGAACAGATTCCCCTCACAATCTCACAAGGAACAGCCCGCCAACACCCTGACCTCAAACTATGGCCTGTGGAACTGTGAGGCAATACGTTTCTATATGGGCTGCCCAATCTGTGGTACTTTGCTACAACAGCCACAGGAGCTGGGCACAGTGGTACATACCTGTGATCTCAGTGACTTGGGAGGCTGAAATAGAAGGATTGCAAATTTTTTTTTTCCCCCTGTGGTGCTGGGGATTGAACCTAGGGCCTTGTGCTTGTGAGGTAAGCACTCTACCAACTGAGCTATATCCCCAGCCCTGCAATTTTTTTCCTTTCCCTCCCTCCTCCTTCCCTCCCTCCCCCCCCCCCCTTCTCTCTCTCTCTCTTTCTTTCTTTCGATTGAACTCAGGGGCACTTAACCACTGAATCACATCCCCAGCCCTTTTTATGTTTTATCATGAGACAGAGTCTCAGGTTGCTGGGATTACAGGTGTGCGCCACCGTGCCCAGCCATGAGGATGGCAGTTATGAGGCTAGCCTCAACAACACAGATAGACCCTATCTCAAAATAAAAATAATAATAATAATAATGAAATAACAATAATAAAAAGAACTGGTGGATGTAGCTCATTGATAGAGTACCTTTGGTTTCAATCCCCAGTGCTAGAGAAAAACAAAAAACAGCCACAAGAAGAAAAGGGGTTGGGACTGGTTGGGGGAAGGCTAAGGTAAGTAATGCCAGCTGCATAGCCAGAAACCCCCATCTCAGTGGCTTCACACCCACATGCTTATTTCCCACTTAGAGGTCCATGCTGGTACTTCTGGCTGGTGGCATCTTGACTAGGTCACTCAGGACTAGCAACCTCTCATGCACTCGCATGGCCCCTCCCCTGCCGGGTCCCTCAGCAGTGATACTGCTGCCCTCTCTCTCTTCTTGAGCCAACTCATCACCCTTCTCTACGCCCTGGGCATCCTCTCCATTCAGTTGGTGAAAGAAGAGAAACTGAGGCTATTGTAGGCCAGGCTGGTAGGGCCCTACATCAGTACTTTCAGACTTTAACAGCTAGGCGTCTTAATGGAAGGCAGTCTTGGATGCAGGCTAAGAACGTGATTTCCAACAAGCTTGCTGGTGTTGATAAGCACATAATCCAGAGACTGAACTTTTTTTCTCTTTTGCAGTACTGGGACTTGAACCCAGGGCCTCTCACATGCTAGGAGCACTTTTAAAACAATCTTGTACTTTGAGAGGGAGTTTCCCACTTAGTTGCCCAGGCTGGCAACTTGGACTCTTCCTGCCTCAGCCTCCCCAGTAGCTGGTATAACAGATGTGCAGCAGCACTGAGTGTTGAGAGGTCTGCCATGGACCTTGACCGCTCCATAGTCACACCTAATGCAAGGGAGGTAGGACCTGGGAGAACCAGGATCAGTAAACACAGGTGGGTGGGACAGATGGGAGGCAGACAGGAGGAGCATAGCTCTCCGACAGGGAGGCAGTACCATTGCTGAGGGAACAGGTGACTGAGATTTTGTGGCCCTCTGCAGGGGACCTCTTTCTGAACTCTTGGGAGGACCTCCCTTTGACCTGATCCCTCATCCAGGTCTCACTTAGGACAGGTGGACAGGGAGCTGGGAGTTGAGGCCAGCTGGTTCATGTCCCCACAAGGGGCTTCCTGGGAACCTCTGGGGCACTCTGTTGCACGTGCACACAGAACACTTCCACCACCCTTTTTTTTTTTTTTTTTTTGTACCAGGGATTGAACCCAGGGGCACTTTAATCTCTGAGCCACAGCCCCAATCCTTTTAAATATTTTATTTAGAGACAGGGTCTTGCCAAGTTGCTTAGGGCCTCACTAAATTGCTGAGGCTGACTTTCAACTCATGATTCTCCTGCCTCCCCTAAGCCTTTGGGATTATAGGCAGCCACTGTGCTCGGCTCCAGTGCCTCCTTTTGCCCTGATAGCTGTGATGTGCCCTGCCATGAGGGCTGGCCCCAAAGGGAACATTATCCCCACTGCAAAGAAAAAAAGTTGAAGGGACAAGTACTGCTGAGTAGCCCCTGGGTAACACCGAGGCACGCTGACTCCACGCTGGAGTCCACCCTTGTGCTGACTGGCTCTCCAGGCAGAAAAGGGCTAGGCTCAAATGAGCCCTGGGGCTCCCTCAAGAGGGTCAAAGCTGAGCCTGCCGCTCCCCTTCCTGGGGCCACCTACTGGGGTAGAATGGCCTAACTCCTCCTCTTACACAATGTCCCCTACCTCTTCACCATCTCTCCCACTGGACCTGGTGAATTTGGCATCACATGCCCCAAGGGAAGGGAGGGCAAGGCCCACCTGAGTCTGGGGTCTGCTCTATCCACCCACACCCAAGCATTAGGCTTCCTTCTCTCTGCTGCCCTCACATGGCAGGTCTGTACCTGGGTATCCACTCCTCAGGAAGGTGACAAGCCAAGGCTGCACCCTTGTCATGCTCAGATTGTCATGCTCTGGTGACTTTAGGTGACTACTGCCCCTCCCTGGTCTCAGTCTCCCCTTCTGTGAAATAGGCTGCTGGAGATCCTGCTTCAGGGACCTCAGCTTACAGCAGGATGTAGCCATGGCAGTGGGGCTGCCAAGCGGACAAAAAGGAGCTGGTGTTTCTGCACCCAGACTTCCCTGCAGAGCTAGGGACCCCCAGAGAGTGTGGGATGGGGTCAGCTCTGGCTCCCAGGGCTGGGATCACACTGAACAGAGGGTTTGATTTCTAGCTCCAACACTTTATAGTCGGAAACAGCCAAGTCCTTGAAGACCTCTGAGCCCCAGCAGTGGCCCACAGAGTGGGGACATGAAAACATCCAACATCCCCTCCCCAGGGCTTCAGGAGAACAGACAGGCCGCTGCTTGCAGAGCGCCGAGTGCCCAAGGCTTGGGAAGGGGTGGTGTGCAGGGTACAGAGGCTTCTCTTAGTTCTGGAAGGTTCCACCAGTGTGACCTGAGACTGGAGCTTGTAGCAGGGATACACGACCCCATCTCAGTGCCCTGCACCTCTGAACTGAGCACCACCTCCCTTTCCTGGCTGTCCCAATTGCAGGAGACAGGACTGGCAGGCCAACCAGGGCAGACCCTTCTTTTAGGGTTAGGGTCTGGCTGGAGGGGACTGTTCCCTGCGCCCAACCTTTACACGATCCCGGCTCCACACCTGGGGTCGTGATTGTCCAGTTTCCCACATCACCCTTTTCCTCCACCTCCTCACTCGCCCAACCTCTGCAAAGGAGACTGGGTCGATGTCCCGGGCCCTCAGGCCGGAGGGAAAAGGGACACCTCCGCTCAACTAGTGGCCCCAGGCTGCTCCCTCCTTAGCGGGGTCAAGAGGGTTCCAGCACTCAGCCAGCGCGGGAGAGAGACGCTCAGCTCTGGCCAACCTGACCACCGAGAGAGCTCCTGGAGGAGGCGCACCTGGCACTGGCCTACGGTCTCCACAAAGTCATTTCCTTCCTTTGAACAGCCCCGGTCTTTGCATGATGTGCCCCCACCCCAAAAGCCTTCCTGTGAGGCGCTAACTGTAAGATCCCCGCTTGTGGGACCACTGCTGTGGGCACTCTAGCGTCCCAGCCCGCCCACTTGCTTCTCCTGCTGCGGTACTGGGGACTGCACGGGAGGCTAGGGCTAGCCAGCACCTGATGGGATCACTTGGGCCCGATCGCCTTTGAGGGCCTAATAAGAGGCGAGCAAGCTGGACAGATGGACAAGGGGTCTGGGCTAGGCGCGGCCGCTCCGGGCCCCCGCCCCTCACCTCCTTCCCCCGCCTCCGCCCTCCCACGCACCTGCGTTGGCCTCCCCCCAAGCCCTGGGGGCAACGGGCAGGCGGCTCTGGGAGATCAGAGGACTCGAGGAGTCGGGCCTAGGGGGAGGGGGCGGGGAATTTCCCCCCACGCTTGCCTGGGCCTGCTACCCTCCCCCTCCTTCGCCAGGTGGGGGGCACCGCTGGGGGAATTCCACCGCACGGCGAAAGCTCCGCAGAGCCTGGGCTGGGGTCCTAGGAAGGAGGTGGGGAGAGGAGGAAGAGAGAGGGCCGGCTGTGACCAGGGCGCAGCTGCCTTCCTCCCCAGACACCAGCTGCCCCTGCCTGTCCCGGACTGAGCGTCCACGATTCCCGCCTGTCTCGCGGGTGCGGGGGCAGGGAGTGGCACTTCCTCCTTGGAGCCAGTAGCATCGGCACCTGGGGAGGGAGGAGAAGGCGTGCGTGGGAGCGTGACAATGAATGTGTGACTGAGAGCGCGCGTACACTTGGAGAAGGTGCTGTGAGCCTCAGACTCCGTGCGGCCGCGGGAGCGGGTCTCGTATCTCCCCCTTTAGGGTCCTCCGCGAGCCCAGCCTGTCCCCCTCCACGCCCTCCCTCTGGAACTCGCACCCACCCTCGGAAGGAGAGGGGAGGGCCGGGAGGCGTCTTCTGGGACGCTGGGGGTCCTGGGGGGCGGGCGTGGGAGGCGTCTGGACCTGCTGCCTGCGCTCCAGTCCCGGGCGGGGCTTCCCGTCCTCCCTCAGGGGGGAGGGAGGAACCCGCGGAGGGACGCGAAAGGGGCAGGAGCCAGCGCGTTAGAGACCTGGGTGAGGGAGAAGCGGAGAGCAAGGCACAGCTAGAAGGGTGGGTGTGGAGGCCGAGGCACCCGCCAGAGCAAAGAGACAGAGACAGAGAAGCCTCGGCCAGATATCCACCGGAGAGACTCCCAGGCAGGGACGAGGCAGAGGCACCTCCAAGGAGAGAGACCCTGGGACCTCAGGGAGACGTTTCCCAGCCAGAGACCGAGAGCGTCGCCCAGAGTGAAACAAGGACTGACAGTTGAAGGACAACGCCCCCCGGGTCGCCTGGGAGACCCGGAGCGGGTCCGGGGTCGGGCCAGAGCAATCTCGCCCTGGTTGGGGGCCATGGGATCACGGACCCTGCAGGGCCTCCTCCTCCTCTTTCTCCCGTTTCTGCCGCTGCGCGGGGCCTCAGCGGGGAGCCTGCACAGTCCAGGTGAGTCAGGCACGGCGGCCAGGGCATGGTCACCTCTTCCTCCTCGGCCTCTTTGCCCAGGGCTGGGGCCTCGAAGCTGGGGAGGCGGCAGAGCAGGTGGCTGGTGCAACTGAGCAGCCCGAGGGCCCCCGCGGGGGCGGGCGCGGGGGTGCTGCCTGGGGACCTAGACGGGAGCAGGGGTCGGAAGATGAGGATGCCCCGCGAGGGTCCAGACCTCCCCAAGTCCCGCGGTTGCCGGGCAGGCTTGTCCGAGTGCTTCCAGGTGAATGGCGCCGACTACCGCGGTCACCAGAACCACACCGGCCCTCGAGGAGCCGGACGCCCGTGTCTTTTCTGGGACAAGACGCAGCAGCACAGCTACAGCAGTGCCAGCGACCCCCAGGGCCGCTGGGGGCTGGGCGCGCACAACTTCTGCCGGTGAGGGGCGGGGCCTGTGCGGAGCGGAGGCGGGACTCTCTGCTGCGGGTGGAGGCCTGAGGCTGGGCCTCCGCGTAGGCGGAGCGGAGGTCTGTGCGCGGCCAACACACAATCCGCGCAGAGAATATAGGGGCAGAGCCAACGCGAAGCGCGTGGCCTCTCTCGTACTTGGGAAAGGCTGGGCGCACAGTATCTTTGCACAAAAGGGGTCGGACTTAGGTGTCTTCTGCAAAGCTTCAGGTCAGGACCAGAAGTGCAGGCAGGAGCACTTCTGGTGTGCTCATGGGGCTGGTGTGAGTGGGGTCTGGCCAGAGGAGGGCCCCGCGATGATGGGCCAGGCTCTTGCCTCACCACTTGAGAGGCATCTACTACTGGGGATGAGGAAACTGGAATTCTGAGCGACAGCTGCAGTCTGGAGCCACAGGGACAGAGCGAGAGGCCACTTCTTTGTTAATCCGCAAAGCTTAGAGCTCAACACTTGTGCTTTAAAGCGGGGGTTCTGAGGTGAGGGAAATGGCCGAGGCAAAGTTCTTACATGAGGTCAAGTCCTAGTTGCAGCCAAAGACCTAAAAACAGCCCTCAAAGGTCCTTTACTGACATCCCACCATCGACTCAGAAGTTGACGTCCAGAAGCACGTTGAGAAAAAGAGAATTTGTGTGATAACAGAGAGGAACATGCCTCTAACAAACTCGGGGCCTTAGTGGGCACATTGTTCATGATGGTGCTGGGGCAGGGCTGTGGGACCCTCACCCCTTCCCTCACACCCACAGGAACCCCGATGGTGATGTGCAGCCGTGGTGCTACGTAGCTGAGTCGGAGGAGGGTATCTATTGGCGCTATTGTGACATCCCCACGTGTCACAGTGAGTGGACCAGCTGAACAAAGGTGGAAGTTCTGAGGAACCTGGGCAGAGGGTCACCTTCAGGGAGTGCATCCTGACTCCTCTTTCTCTTCAGTGCCTGGCTACCTGGGATGCTTTGTGGACTCTGGTGCACCCCCAGCTCTCAGCGGGCCCAGTGGCACCTCCACGAAGCTCACTGTCCAGGTGTGCCTTCGCTTCTGCCGCATGAAGGGCTACCAGGTACTGCCCGCGAGCCCAGACCAGTAACCCTGACTTTGACCTCAGGACCCCACTCAACTCCCAACACTCCGATGCCAAATCTTAACACTGGTTCTGAACCTCTAGCCTGATTCCTACTTCTGACCCCAGCACTCCACTCCTGCCCCATCCCTGCCTTTGGGTCACTCAGTCTGTGCTCCCAGCTGGCGGGTGTGGAGGCTGGTTATGCCTGCTTCTGCGGCTCTGAGAGCGACCTGGCCCGCGGACGTCTGGCTCCTGCCACCGACTGTGACCAGATCTGTTTCGGCCACCCGGGCCAGTTGTGCGGCGGTGATGGACGTCTGGGCATCTATGAAGGTTAGGTGTGGATGTGGATTCGGGGGTGGGCTGGGTGAGGGGAAGAGCCCAGGTGGGACCCAATGTGTCATGCCCTAATAGGGGCAAAATCAGGGAAGGGGGATCGATAGGTCGGTGTCCCGGCCTGAGGAAGAACTGGGATTGAGGATCGGCCCCGAAAAGGGGACTGGGCTGAACCCGGGAGTCGAAAGCCCGACCTGGAAGGTATTGGTCGAGAGCATGGATGGAAAGAGATTGGCGAGGGCCTGGATTGGGGGCAGGGCCTCATTAGGGACTGCCCAGCTAGGCTTTGATATGAACTGCGAGGAGGAGCTCTGCGCGGTAAAGGAAGAGCCACTGGCTTCAGCGTCCTGACAGGCATCCCTGCCCACAGTGTCGGTGGGCTCCTGTCAGGGAAACTGGACTGCGCCTCAGGGTGTCATCTACTCCCCGGACTTTCCCGACGAGTACGGACCAGATCGGAACTGCAGCTGGGTGCTGGGCCCCACCGGTGCCTCCGTGGAGCTCACCTTCCGTCTCTTCGAGCTGGCCGACCCGCACGACCGGCTGGAGCTGCGCGACGCCGCCTCGGGCAGTCTGCTCCGCACCTTCGACGGCTCCCGGCCTCCGCCGCCCGGGCCTCTGCGCCTGCGTGCAGCTGCGCTGTTGCTCACTTTCAGCAGCGATGCGCGCGGCCATGCGCAGGGCTTCGCGCTCACCTACCGCGGTGAGCCGGGTCCCGGTCCTCCTACCCCCGCCCTCTACCCCCACCCCGCCTCACACTCCTCTCCGCAGGGCTGCAGGACGCTGTGGAGGACCGCACGCCCCCCAAGGGCTCGGCCCAGACCCCCGCAGAACCCCCCGCGGGGGCCAACCTGAGCTGCAGCCCTAGGCCGGGAGCTCCGCAGGCTGCGATGGGGGGTGAGGCGGGCTTGAGAGGCGGGAGGGAATCAGGGAGTGGACTCTCTGGGCCCTGTCCTCACTGCACCCGTGTGCCCGCAGCCCGGGTCTTCTCGACAGTGACGGCCGTCTCTGTGCTGCTGCTGCTGCTCCTGTCGCTGTTGCGTCTGCTGCGCCGACGGTGCGGGCGCTGGGGCAGGGCCTGAGGGCGGACCCCCGCACCAGGCGCTTGACACCTCGGTGCACCGGGTCACTGGAGCCCCGGTGGGGAACTGGGGCCCCAGAGGAGAACTAGGAAGGGACTCCCAGGTTCCAGAGCGGGCAAGGCCTTGGGTCCACACCTAGAGTTGAGTGTGGGATCGCAGGCAGAACAGGATGCTGGAGGTGGGATTGGGTCGGGGTCCATCTGATGTCTGCTCCCTCTCTAGGAGCTGCCTTCTGGCTCCGGGAAAAGGGCCCCCGGCATTGGGACCTTCCCGGGGCGCCGGGAGAAGCTGGGCTGTGTGGTACCGCCGACCCCGAGGGGTGGCCCTGCCCTGTCCTCCTGGGGACCCCCAGGCAGAGGGTCCTGCCGCCGGCTATCGGCCCCTGAGTGCCTCCAGCCAGAGTTCCTTGCGCTCGCTCATCTCTGCTCTCTGACTTCGGATCCCCAGGGTCCATCGGACCTTCTGCCAGTGAGATGGACACCCAACACGTTATGCCGCACTCTACCTCTGCCTCTTGCCACTTTAAAGGCAGCTTGGCCTCTGGTCACTTCAGGGAGACCAGAAATCGGACAGGAAGCATCTCGTGCTATTCTGGGAATTTGGCCTGACTTTCTGGGTCCAGTTCACCAACCCATAGATCTTGATGTGGGAGGTAGTCTCTGTTTTTAGGGGTCTTCGAGCCTCTCTTGGAGTCATCTTGAATTGCTGCCCTCAGAGAGAGAGAGAGAGAGAGAGAGAGAGAGAGAGAGAGAGGTTGGAAGTTAAAAAAAAGAAAAGAAAGAAAAGAAAAAAGTAGCCCAAATGTCACTGGCAGTCAGAGGAGCTCTGGAGGGGGGACCTTGACTCAGAACAAGTGGGGTCCTTGATTAACATGTTGTAAAAGAATTTCAGCAGGTGCCAGACACACAAAGATTTATCTAGGAAAGCAGAAGCACATTCAAGGCAGAATGCGAGCCATTTCCAGAGGAAACTTCTTGATATATAGAAACAGTTGCTAGGGATTGGACTAGAGATGGATGCAGGGTGTAGTTACACAACTTCTGGCCAGTGTTTCTGGAACTTGCACTTTGCCCTCCTGTTACTTTTTTGTAGGTAAAGGCATGGTTCGAGGGCATGGCCTGGGTTGGTCGGGAGTTGTAATGGTTCACGGGAATTTTCTGCATATCAATGATCCATGGGCCCTTCCTTTGATATTCAGTATCTCCCCCATATATACCCAAATTCCTGTGTCAGAAAGGCATCACTGACTTTGAATAAAGGTCCTATTTTGGTACAGGCCTTGGCAACTTTTAAATAGTGAAAGGGACTGTGTTAATGAGGGTTCAGGAATCAAGGATTGCCTGTGTCCATGCAAATGAAGGGCGTCTCATGCCAAGAGTTTGGCGGAACCTTCTAGAAGAGACAGGAGGAACAGAGGACGGGTGGGCAGTACCCTGTAGAAGACGGGGAGGCAGAGACTGATCTCGGGCAAAGATTTGCCTGACAAAAGGGTTCCTTCCTGGACCCCGCCTGGGAGTGGCGGGATGGAGTGGGAACCGACCTTTCTCCCTTTGCCTCCTGCCTCATGTCTTCACAGTTTCCTACCTGACCTGGGTTGGGTCGAGGGTGCGCCTTGTGAGTGATAATAGGGAGTGAGCTGGGCCTCGCCCAAGCTCGGAGAATCCTGGCCGGAAGAGCCAGGCCTAGCCGAGGGCTCCAGGTGCGTCACGCATCTCCAACGAGGCTTGGGTATCTAGGACCACTGGAAAGATCATCTGCAAAGTGGGGACGCGCCGCGCTCGGCTGGAACCTCCCAAATGGGCCTAAGCCAGCAGCACCTTGGACAGAGCCCCGACCGCAGGGTGGGGCTGGGTGGTGGGGCTGTGAACTTGAGGGTGGATACCCAAAGGTGCGACATCTTAGGGGTCACGTGGAAAACCGTGTGCGCAGTGCTGGGGGACGCGAGGTGCCAGGTCACTACAGCTTAGCCCGCTGGACCCAGAACATCAGGTCCCAAGCAAACATGCAAATGAGGCTGGCGCCCCATACATTATGCTAAGAAGAGAGAAGGCCTGGGAGCTCTCGGGGCGGAGCCTCCCCGCCGGCCGCGCCCATTGGCCCTGGCAGCACCAACGTCAAGAATCCAGCGCGCGAAATACCAGCAGGGTTGGTGGGGGCGAGGAACCGGGGCGGAGCCTGGTATTCCCTCCTGCGTCCGGCCGCGCCCGTCCTTCGAGCTGCGGCGAGACTACCGGCCGCCGCTGCCAACTGGAGCTATCCCCGCGGTGCGCCTACTCCGGTGAAACCGGCCGCACTGCGCTCGGGTGCCGGGTCTCCCAGCCTCCGCCCCGTGCGGGGGCGTCGGGCTCGCGCTTGCGCAGCACGGGAGGGGAAGGGGCGCGGACCCTTAATTGTCGCGCGCGCTGACCCAGCACCCCGCGACCGGCAGCGTGGAGGCGGGCAGGATGAGCTTTCCGGCGCTGCAGCCCCACTGAAGAGGAGGCCCAGGAACTGGGAGAGCACAGGCGGCCCGCGCTGCGCGGGGCCATGGCGTTCCTGTCCGGGCCGCGCCTGCTGGACTGGGCCAGCTCGCCGCCGCACCTGCAGTTCAATAAGTTCGTGCTGACGGGCTACCGGCCGGCCAGCAGCGGCTCGGGCTGCCTGCGCAGCCTCTTCTACCTACACAACGAGCTGGGCAACATCTACACACACGGTGAGCCGCACCCCATTTCGCGCATCCCGCACCAGCTTCTCCCCTGCTGGTGTCTGCCCCGGAACCGAAGGCCAAGGAGAACCCCAGTGCTCAGGTCCCGGTCTGTCCCGTCCCTGGTTTGGCCTGGAACGGTGGTGACAAAGCTGCCATTGTCCCGAGCAGAGCTGCCAGCTTCCGTTTTCCCAGCGGGGGGCCCCTGGGCTGGCGAGGGGATCAGAGTAGGGGGCTGGGACTGCTTAATCCCGCTGAGTCCCTGGGGTAAGAAGCTAGTGTCAGACCCCTTCGTAATCCTGGTGCTCTGAGCACCCTCCCCCGCCATCGCCCGTCCTGGAGATGGATGTTAACTGTGGAGAGGACCGGCCTGGGAAGAGACGACCGCGGTCTCGGCCCCAGCCGCTCCCGGCCTGGCCGCCCCGCCGCCCCGGCCCCAGCTGTCCTACCTTGGGGCTCCGCCTGGTGGTAGCTCCTTCCTCCCCACAACCCCGGCGGGCAGGCACCCGGCCCCTCCTCCGCAGCTCGCGGAGCTCTGCTGACACAGCCCTGCCCGTCCTTGAGCCGCCCCAGCCGACTGAGGGACTGGGAACCAGCTGGGTTAGCCTTGGGGCCTTTGCCTAGTGGGGGGCTATTGTCCAGCCAGGCCCTATCCAGAACCAGCGCACTGGTTTGACCCCACTGAGGACAATGCCAACTGCTTTGGAGAAGGCTTGTAATCCTGCAGAAGGGCTTGGGCTAGCAAGAATGGAGCCTCTGGGACACGCTTGGGAAGGAGATGGAACAAACTCCTTTCAGCCCCACCTGAGCATTCTGGACTTGCCTTGCCATTCATGGCCTCACCCCTTTCTGGAAGACAAGAAGACCCAAAACCCCCTGTGTGGACACTTGGGAAGAGGCAAGCTCAGTAGTCCCGAGGCTGGTGGTGTCCACATGGCCTACTCAGAACTCAGGTCATGGCTCCTGAGGCTTCTTTGGACAGACAGGCCTCTTGGGGTCCTCCTGCTCTGTCTTAAGGGGTGAGGACAGCTTGGGAGCCATAGAACCTGCTGGGGCAAGTTACTTGACCTCCAAGCTTCCGTTTCCTCCCCTGCAGAGTGGGCTCAGAAGCTCTACCTCCAGAGCTGTCGTGAACCATGAAAGTTTCTGAAAGTCCATAACCCAAGGCCTGCCTCTGTGTGGATGGCAGCAGCAGCCAGATCTGTTTTGCTCTTATTCCTTTCATGTCATCTCTAAACTGATCCCTTTACAGATGTGACTCAACTTTTATGCCAAAACTGTCTGATGAATAACCGTCTCCCTCTCGCAGGGCTGGCCTTGCTGGGTTTCCTGGTGCTGGTGCCGATGACCATGCCCTGGAGTCAGCTGGGCAAGGATGGCTGGCTGGGGGGCACACACTGTGTGGCCTGCCTGGTCCCCCCTGCAGCCTCTGTGCTGTATCACCTCTTCATGTGCCACCAAGGTGGCAGCCCTGTGTATGCCCGGCTCCTTGCTCTGGATATGTGTGGGGTCTGCCTCGTCAACACCCTCGGTGAGCCAGGGCCCTAGAGAGGGGGAGGCTGAGGCATGAGCCCTGGGTAGGGAAGGGAAAGCACACTCAGATTGATATACTTCCTCCTGTTCTTTCTCTGCAGGGGCCCTGCCCATCATCCACTGCACCTTGGCCTGTAGGCCCTGGCTGCGCCCAGCTGCCCTGGTGGGCTACACCCTGCTGTCTGCTCTAGCTGGCTGGCGAGCCCTCACTGCTCCTTCCACCAGTGCCCGACTCCGAGCCTTTGGTTGGCAAGCTGGGGCCCGCCTGCTGGTGTTTGGGGCCCGCGGAGTGGGGCTGGGCTCAGGGGCTCCAGGTTCCCTGCGCTGCTATCTGCGCATGGATGCACTGGCACTGCTTGGAGGGCTGGTGAATGTGGCCCGTCTGCCAGAACGCTGGGGGCCCGGCCGCTTCGACTACTGGGGCAACTCCCACCAGATCATGCATCTGCTCAGCGTGGGCTCCATCCTCCAGCTGCACGCCGGTGTTGTGCCTGACCTGCTGTGGGCCGCCCACCACGCCTGTCCCCCGGACTGAGCTGCCTCTTGCCTGCTGTGCCGGCTTGCCCACGGCCTCCTGGAACCAAAAATGCCACCTTCCTCCTGCTGGTCTGCAAGGGGCTGGCTCCCTGGATGCTTACAGCTTGAGACTTCACAGCTGGGAGCCCTTGTCTGTTCATTCTTCCCTGTGGACTAACCTCTTCTTCCACTCAGGCCCTGGAACTCCAACTTCCCCTCCCTGCCTTCTTCCTCCTGGGTACTGTTGTCAGCTGCAAGGAAACCTTTCCTTCTCTGGACCTCAGTTTACCCTCTGTGACCTGTGAGGGTTGGGCCAGAGAGACTCTGGGGTCATATCCTGTTCTAGAGTCCTGCAAATTTGCCATGCCTGCCAATCCAGACCCATCACCCCTGGCATCCTGCCCTTCACAGGCCCCTGGGCCACTCCCTCTGGCTCCTGCTTACTGACCTCCATCTCTCTATCCTGCATGCCAGCCCTTCCAGCAGCCAGAAGCCCATCCCCACCACCATTCTTCCATTTAGACTGGAGTAAGGGTTTGGGGCAGCAAACCCTTTTCCCAAGACCAAGTGGGTACTGGCCCTTTTGCACCAGCTAGATAAGGGACATGAGGACAGTGGCTGCTTTTCCTAGTTAACAGATGGACATGAAGTGAGTGGCTCTGGACCCAGACCCCACTGGGCTAAGGGTCTGTCCCCCACCTTCAGTGCCATGATCTGACGGCTCTCTGCCTGCCTGGAACATGCCCACTCAGGAAATCTCTAGCCTACAGTGTGTGGTGCCAGTCTGCTGAGCCAAGGCCATGGGGCCCTGGGCTCTGCAGCAGGGATGAGCCTCAGCAGGATCCTCCCAGTGGCCCAAGACCCTTGGCAAATCAATAAAGGGACAGGAAATGCTCTAGTGGCACCAAGCTTGGGTGCTCCCAAGATTCAAATACGTTTTATTAGACACAGTAGATCCCAGAGGAACCCAGCTTTCCAGGGGAAGGGGCAGGAAAGGAATAAGAGGTTAAAAGTACAGAGGCTGGGCCTGCAGCTCAGGCTGGGTCCAGTGAGTCCTCAAACAGGCTGAGGAGGTTCCGAGGCTCAAAGGAGGGGCAGGAACTATGAGGGAGCTCTGTGTCCATGTCACTTAGGTCTAGGGCATCCCTGTGGGAAGGAAGAAAAGAAAAATGACACTCAGGATCCCAAGCCAGCCCTGCCCAGCCCCAACTCCTGGGCCTGCTCACCTTGGTGTGTACCTGCCCCGGGGGGTGGAAGTATTCCTGGCAGCACGGGCCAGGATGGCCTCTGGGGAGAGCGAGGGCCTGCAGGAGGGTGGGCAAAACAAGCAAGGAGTTGAGAAGTGTAGGAGACAACCGCCCTCAGGTTCCAGCCCTGATGAAGGGATGAGGGCCAGTCAGGGCCACAGAGATGTGGTACACTGTGACAACCTTCAAGACCTCCCACCTGATTGCACCCAAAGGTCACTTCTGTTCACTTTCAGAACACAGGCTTTAGCTAAGCTGGATCTCAGGTGAGCTTCTGCTAAATGAAGCTTTCCTGGCACTTCCTTTGGGCTATAAGGTGCCCTCAGAGTGAGGGTTACATTACTATGAGGAAGGGATTCCTCCTGAGAGCTGTGAATCTGGAGCACGCAGCTTGCTTGTGTAGCATTTTCTTAATTACAGCCTCTCACTTGGCCACCTGGGGCTAAGGGCATCCTCTCAGGGCAGGGACTTACCAGGCTCTGAGAAATTTTTCTCCACCCAGGGAAAGAAAATGCCCTATCCCTGGGCACCTGCAGCCTCTACTGAGGTGGAGCGTGTACCCTGCCTATCCTGGCAGGTGCACTGGTCTGCCTGCCACTCACTGGTGTGAAGCTGTATTGTGGGTGGCAGTCACCCCAGTTGCTGAGCTGAATTCATACAAGACCAGGCTGTGGCTCCCTGGAGTGTGGTAGGGCCCTCCATTCACCAGACCTCCATTTAGCTACACCTGGTGTCCGGCTCTCACCCACCCTATGCTGTCGTCATCCCAGCTGCTGGAGAGGCTGCTATCCAGGAGGAGGCTGCAGGGTGGCGACCCAGGTGGGGTGGCTGGCGGACCTGGGGGCTGCAGCCAGCTGGCAGGGTGAGCTAGGCTGTGCCAAAGCCAGCACAGCAGGGTGAGTAGAGCCTGTGGGGAGAGGAGACCTCAAGAAGCCAGGCAGGCCCTGGAGTGGGCAGCAGGTAATATGGCCTGGCACTGTGGTGGCTTACCTGCCACAGAGCCCAGCCTCGACTCAGGGCTTCAGCAGCCATGCACCACAGGACGCTCCAGGGCCTTGGCTGCCTCAGCATGGGCAGGGCCAGCAGGGACTCGGCCGTGGCCCGCAGCTGGGGGTCAGGCTCCAGCATCATGACAAGGACAGAACGCAGCTCAGCAGACAGACCTGCCCATGGGGCAAGACCATGTCAGGGACCCCAGGGCATGGACTAGACCCTGAGTCTAGCAGCACCCACACCACCGGCTACTCCCTGCCATGGAACAGGGCCCCCACTCACCGGCAGTAAACTCAGGAGGCAGGTAGCCCTGGCGCAGCTGCTGCCAGCCCTCCCCACCATGGGGCAGTTCCATGTTGCAGGCCACTTCAAGGATGGTGAGACCCAGACTGGGGATGGAGGGGGACACAGTTTACTTTGGAACACAGACCCCAGTCCCAGTGGAGGGTGGGAAAGGGCTGTTCTCTTCCACTACAAGCCAGGGAGGTGGTGAAAGAAGGGTGGGGACTTGAGTTGGTCGCAGCAGGGCCAACGAGCTCCATGCAGGATGGGGACCTTGTTGTGACGGGTCAACCCTACACCCAGTGCTGCTGCAGTGGGTCCTCCAGTACCTCACTGACAGGCACCTGAGTTTCTAAGGTCACTTGTGCCATCGTCCTTCTGCTGAGATGATTAGATATAGGTGCTGGAGGCAGGACAGTGTTGCTGGCATGAAGTTGGAACCCAGTGCCTGGGCCCAGTCCCAGCTGCTAACTGAATGCAGGGCAAGTCCCTTAACCTCACTGCACTGTTCCCTCCTATACCAGAGCAGAAGCCATTCTTAGAAATTGAGGAGATGCTGAGGTTACGTGAGGGTGATCCAGAGGGCTTGTTGCTTATAAGCAGTGTGCTGTGGAGACCTCTTGGCTAGAGGGAAGCAGCAGCATCTCGGAGGCCTGAGGCTAAATGCCTTCCTGCCCTAGGGCCAAGATGGAGCTCCTCTTCTGAGAAGTTCCTCTCTCTGCTGACCACCCCAAGACAAGGGTCACACAACCCCTCCATGTCCTAGCTCTCACCTGAACACATCTGCCGCTGTCCCATAGGAGCCCTGCAGCAGCTCGGGGGCCATGTAGCGGGGGTCTCCCTCCTGGGCCTCACTGGCTCCAGTGGCCCCCAGCTCCACCAGCAGGCCAAAGTCACCCAGCTTACAGCGGCCCCGGGGTCCCAGGAAGATGTTGGCAGGCTTGACGTCAAGATGAACCAGTCCTTGTCCATGCAGGTGGGCCAGAGCAAGCAGGGTGTCTCGAAGATAGCCCCAGACCTGGGCCTCGGGCAGGCTGGCGCCCCAGGCTTCACAGTGCTGCTGAAGGCTGGGCCCACACAACTCCGTCTGCAGGTACAGGATGCCGCCCTCCTCCCAGGCCCGCTCCAGCCGCACGCAGCGCGGGTGCTGCCCCACCTTCTCGTGGCCGCCTACCTCAGCCAGCTTGCGGGCCCGGTCCTTGGGACCCCGGAATGGTGACATAGAGCGTTTGACTGCATAGAGACGACCATCTTCCTTGGAGCGCACCTGGAAGGGAAGTAGTACCTGCAGGTGGGGTTGTGCTGTGAAGATATCACACACGTGGAGGGGACAAGGCATCTGTCTCAGAAAGATGCCTGCACATGGTGATATGCCGGAGACCCACCATGGAGGAGGCAGGGCAGACCCACGTGCTCTGTCTGGTCCAGGAGATTCTCTGGAGCACTGTGCTAAGTGGAAACCCTGGTTCCAGAACAGAGGCAGCCTGCTCTGCTGTGTAGTTTTACTCTGGGTGAGAGCTGACCCAGGGGACTATTTTGCTTGCATTTAAAAAAAAAAAATATCTTCAAATAATATTTGTGCAAGGGAAAGTTACCATTTTAAAGAAAAGATAAATGATTAGAAAATGTATTTTAAGGGCTGGGGATATAGCTCAGTTGGTAGAGTGCTTGCCTCACAAGTACAAGGCCCTGGGTTCAATCCCCCACACCGCAACAACAACAACAAAAATGTATTTTAAGGAAAAAAAAAGAAAAAGGTGGCAGGCAGTGGGTAGCCTTCAAGCCTGCCAGCCCAGGGGCGGGGTGGCACTCTACCCCGGCCAGCTCTGGGAGCTGTGTGGTGCTCGCCAAGGAACTCAGCAGAGCTGAGTCCAGGCAGGGATGGCAACCAGGAGCACTGCAGGTTGTGCCAGGCTCTGGACAAGGGGCCAGTGTGCACAGGCAGCCCTCAGAGGGCCTGCACTGGGATTATAAGAAAGCAGTCAAAACAAAAGCAGAGAAGGGGACAGTGCAGCAGGCTACCCAGGACACTGTCCCACCCAGAGAGGGGAGGGAAGCAGAGGGAACCATCCCCTTCCTCACCTTGAAGACCTCTCCATAGGAGCCATGGCCCAGACGGCTGAGCCTCTGGAAGTTCTGCTGGAAAAAGGATTCTGGCCGGCTGGGGTCATACCCGGGGCTATGCAGGGTCTCTGAAGCCTCATTGCGGAATGATACCCTCCGGGGCTGGAGCTGGTGCCAACCCGGGGTCCGAGGAGGAAAGAGACGACTAATTGGGATACTGCCCTTGGCAGGGGGCCGGGGTGGCAGGCTCCGACTGAGTCCCCCAGGCCTTTTGAGGGAGAAGCCAGGCTCTGCATGGCGGAAGTAGGCTGGGACTGGGACAGGGGTGCCACTCAGAGGCGGTGGGGTACCCTCAGTGGGCACAGGCATGGCCAGCGCAGGAGGACCTAGGGGCAGAGGTGGAAGGCAAGCAGTGTTCCACTCAAACAGCGCCTGGTGCTGTGGCCCCCAAGAGAGCCCAGTCTACACTGTACACACGTTCTGCTTTCCACATGAAGCCATGAGGACCACGGGCACCTGTAGGAAAAGGCAGAGGACATGCAGTCACACAGCTGCACGACATGCTGTCTGCACCTCAGACATGACAGAAATATGAAATGGAGACCAGGGGCCTGAGTCCCTGAGGGTCTCAAGCCCAACGGGATGTTAAAACCAAAGAGGTTCTGGAGTCAGAGGCCTACATGTCCATCACACCTTGGGGTGGGAAGGTCCAGTGTTCCTTTTTTTCAAGACCCCGAGACAGAAATACCAGCACTATCCCTCCCTTCCTCTCCAATCCCAGGGTAAAAGATAGAGACTTCTTTATTCCTTTCTTTCATTTTCATAGCTGTGTTGCCAGAACTGCTCAGTGGCGCTCCACTTCCAGAACGGCACTCAAGGCAACACAGCAGAGCTGTGTTCCCAGCAACACAGGCAGAGCTGGTGAACATTACTCACAAGCAAGTATTGCAAGTGTATGGACATGAAACTAATACAACATACATACAACAAATGGAGAAACATTTATATAAGAAAACCCACCAATCCTGGTAAGAACATCCAGAGCGTGTGGCACTGAGATGCCTATTAGCACTGTGGGCAGGTGTATCCAAGGAGATGGAGCTCCTGCCCCCCTGTCAAAGTGAGGGTATCTGCCCAGGAGGGGCAGGCGGCTCAGAGATTTTGCCCAGGGGTAAAGGCAGGTTGTAAAGTAGAAAACCCTAAGGGGATTGAGGGAAAGTTGAGGGGAAGGGAGAAGGGACAGGTGAGGGAAGGAAATGTGGAATGAAATTGACCAAATTATACTATGCACATGTATACCACAGAGAGTCCCGTAAATACATTTTTAAATTGGTCACATACACACACACACACACACACACACACACACACACACACACACACACAGATCCTAGTGCCTCGGGATTTAAAAAAAAAAAAAAAAAAAAAAAAACGCCCTGAATTTACTCCCCTATAAAACTAAAACACTGTGGTGAAGCTGATGACTAAAGGTGCTGTCAGAATTGACATAGATTGTGGCCATGAGTCATTAAGAGGTGGCTGGGGAGGCAACGCAGCTCAATGGTGGAGGGTGTACATGGTGTATGCAAGCCAGAAGGGGGGCGGGGTTGGGGTTAAGGCCTAAATAAATGGAAAGCTATTTCGTGGTCATAGACCAAATATTTAATATAGACAATGGCGATACTCTTCAGATTGTGGGCTAGGGGTATAGCTCAGTGGTAGAGTGTTTGCCTAACACATGCAAGGCCCGGGGTTTGATCCCCAGCACAGAATCCCAACTGATTTCCTTACAGAAAGTGCCGAACTGATCTTAAAATTCATATGGAAGTTTGAGGGAAAAGTCAAAAGAAGTTCAAAAAAGAAAAAAGCTGTGCTGGGGCTGTGGGTCAGTGGTAGAGCACTTGCCTAGCATGTGTAAGGCACCTGGTTTGATCCTCAGCACCACGCAAAAATAAATAAAATAAAGATATTTTTTTAAAAAAGTTGGAGGACTCATACCTTAATTCCAAAATTTACTACACAGTCATAGTAATCAAAACAGTGTGGTACACACATAAGGATATATACAAATATCGATAGATAGATCATGGAAATAGAGTTGAGGATTCAGAAATAAACCCTCCCCAGGCACAGTGGCACATGCCTATAATCCAGAGGCTCAGGAGGCTGAGACAGGAGAATCAAAAGTTCAAAGCCAGCCTCAGCAACTTAGCAAGGTCCTAAGAATCTTAGTGAGATCCTGTCTCAAAATAAAAAAGAAAGTAAAAAGAGCCAGGGATGTGGCTCAGTGGTTCAAGGCCCCTGAGTTCAATCCCTGGTACCAAAAAAAAGAAATAAGTCCTCACATTTATGGTCAACTGACTTTCAACAGGAAGCCAAAACAATGGGAAAGAAAAACTTTTTAAACAGAAATGTAGTATTTACACGCAAAACTAATTTAGCAAAAAATCTGGTGGTTGCACAAGCCTGTAATGGTAGCTTCCTGCCTGAAACAGGAGAGGATCCAAGTTCAAAGCCAGCCTCAGCAACTCAAAGAGTCCCTAAGCAACTTAGCAAGACCCTGTCTCAAAATAAAATACAAAAGGGCTGGGGATATACCTCAGTGGTGGAGTGCCCCTGAATTAAATCCCTGGTATGGCAAAAAATAAATAAATAAATAAATAAATAAATAAATAGGGCTGAGGATGTGTCTCAGTGGTAGGGCACTTGACTGGCACTTTGTAGGCCCTGGGTTCAATCTCCTGTACCACAAAAATCATCATCATCATCAATCATCTGATGACCTATTAGTCCCTCTCAGTGAAATATTCATATATTTCTTGGCAGAAATATTAATGTATTTGTTCTTGAATGATGTTCCATGCCTATCAGTGGTATTAACATCTATGGAAAATACACCCATATGAGTTTTCTAAATCTCAGTTTAAATTCTGAAATGCATCTGGCCTCAGGGGTTTGTGGACTCATACATACTAACCTTATGGAGGGCTTAGTCCCAAGTCCAGCATAAAGGCTAACTGCTATCATAAGCAAATAATGCCATAAACTATCATCAACTCTGGGTAGTGACTGAAATAACACAAAGTACAGTGGTCCCACAAGGTCAGTGCCTGTGTGTTGGACAGAGGGCTGTTGTGTTGCTATAATGCTGTAATTGAAACAGAAACAAACAAAAGAGGAAGAGTCAATTTTGAAAGAAAGTCGCAATGTACCAGAAGATGCCACACCTAGCAGAGAGTATACCAGTGACTGCTCAGAATCAGTCACCTGAAGAGTGGCAACTGTGTGGGGAGGACCCGAGGGGCTTGGCTGGAAGGCTCACCATTTCCTGTGGGGACCCTTCCTCTGCCTGCTTACTTCAAGAATCCCATCCCATCAGTAATCCTGGGAGCTCAGGTGGCTGAGGCAGGAGGATCACAAGTTCGAGGCCAACCTCAGAATTTGGCGAGGCCCATCCCAGGGCTAGTCAAAGTGAGGAACCAGGAAGAAGTACAGCCTCCAGGCCATCTGCTTAAACTGGCTCCCCCTGGTCCCTGGTCCTTCTGTCGCTTACATTCTAACACCACTGGCCTTGACAACAGCCTGAGCGGTGCAAGGGATTGACAGGGAAACCGGGCTGGGGGATAAAGCCAGGGTGGCCCGGAGCGAAGGCCCCAGCTGGGGTGACCTCCACATTTTCCAGGGGCCTCGGGCCTCACCCTCTCACTGGGCCCGACACATCTGCGTTAACTGCTAGACTGTGAGCTCCTCCGGGGCAGGGCGGCGGCTGAATTCTCTCCGTGGGCGTGGGAATACCTTGGAGAACATTGGGTAGACGGGCTGTCACCTGCTGCAAAGTGGAGGGCTTCTTCCCAGAGCTTCACCCGGGAAAGGTCAAATAAAGGAGGGCAGCCGCTGGGAAGGGACTCCCAGAGGAAGGGGACCAGCCCGGGGCGGGGTGGGGAGCGAGGGGCGAAGGCGCGGCCACGGGGCGGGGCCGTCGAGCACAGCGCTGGCCCGGAGCGCGCCACAGAGCGCAGAGCAGGGCCGGCCCCGCCGGGCAGGGAGGCGTGGGCTGTCGCAGGGGGAGGGCCGGGCACTGAGGGAGGGGGCCAGAGGGGTCGCGGGCGAAGCTGGCCGGGAAGGGGCCCTCGGGGGCCAGAAGCCGCCCGGCAGCGCGGGGAAGCGGGCGGAGAGGCTGCGCTCCCGGGAGCCCTGGGCTCGGGGCCCGACTCACCTGGCGGCTGGGCTGGGCGCAGCAGTGAGGTCCCAGATTCCAGGTCGGCGGAGTCGGCCGGAGGGCTCGGGACGGTCAAGTGGGCCGTGGTCTGTGGTCGACGGCTCCCGACGCCCGGGCGGAAGGCTCTCCGGGAGGGGGAACTGCCCGTGAACGCGCGCCGAGCCGGCTCGCGCCAAAAATTCCAAACCGGCCTCGAGGCCCCGCCCCGGCCCGCCCCTGCTGCCCCGTCGGAGGCGCCGGCCCGTGGCCCCGCCTCGCGGCCTGCGTGCGCGCCACCGTCCGGCTGCGCGTCCCCGTGGCGCAGGCGCACCGTGTACTCGGCGCCAGCCCAGGCTTGGCGGCGGTACGGTTCGAGCTGGAGACCCCGGCGGGTCTCAGCGCCGGATCCCGCCCTCCAACCCTCCCTCCACCGGCGCCAGACGCCGGTCCCGGCCCCGCGGCCTTAGTAACCTCGGTAAAAGGGGTGGCCACCTGGCGCACACCTGTAATTCCAGCCAAGTTTGGGACCAGCCTGGGCAACTTGGTGAGACCTGTCTCAACAAAAAATAAATAAGCGAAAAATAAGGAGGTCTGGGGATGTAGCTCAGTGGAACTGAGATGGGTTCTGTCCCCAGTACCAAAAAGAAAACGAGGGAGGAGCGGCCGCTCAGCGCACCCTGCGACTTATATGCGGGTCAAGGGCCCCAGGACGAGTCGGCTGCTTCCGCTGGACTGCACTGGGGTCGCGTTGGGAGCCCACCAGTGAGTGGCTTCGGGAGTCGGGAAATGCCGTCTCTTCGGGGAGCCCTTTAGACCTTCTCAGCCCGCCTTGCCTGTTCACAGCCTCCCTGCTTCGGCCTCTTCCGAGGCACCTTTCCTCATTCTTTGGGTTTGAACCTGCTGCTCAGCCCCTTCCCCGCTGAACGACCTTGGGAACATACTGGCTTTTTCTGATCCTCTGATTAGTCTCTCCTGTAAATTGGAACCGATGACGCTGGGATGATCCCCTTAAAGCGCTTAGCAGAGGGCCTGTGCAGATTGTGTCTTCCACTGAGGGGACCTTTATCCTTTAATGGGGTGGCGGGGAGTCATGCTTCAGGACCAGCTTCCCTCACCTATTTTCTATTTCACTTATCTCTATCTGAAATTTTATTTATACTTGTTAGTGCACTTGTTGGCCACCCATCTCCTCCTAGTAGTCCTTGTCACCAGAACCAATACCCCAACCTCCCCCTGCCCCAAGTCTGAAAAGTCATGAACTGCAAGGCTATCAGACCATTCAGTGCCCGTGCAGTCAGCAAACGCCGCTCTGTATAGACAGCACTGGGAGAGGGCCCGGCACCTGGTGAGACCCAAGGCCCAGAGCTGGGGGCTGGAGCCCACTTCCGGGCACCCGTTCTCTACATTAGCATCTCTGGCAGCCACGGCTGTGAACAAGCTGGTCCTTTCCAGGCCCTCAGGCTGTCCCTGGAGACCTAAGAAGTAGGCTTTCAGCTGTCTAGGGCTACTGCCAGCCTCTTCCAGGACAGGCCCCCTTCCAACTGCCAGTTCCTTAAAGTCTGATTCACAATGACTTAAAAACAGTAAACAGCAGGCATGGTGGTGCATGTCTGTAATCCCAATAACTCAGGAAGCTGAGGCCAGAGGATCACTTGAGCCTGGGTGTTGGAGGAGCCCAGGAACCTGGCAACATAGGCAGACTGTCTTAATAATAATAATAATAATAATAATTTTAAAATGGGGCTGGGTGCTTGGCATGGTGGTTCATTCTTGTAATCCCACTGGCTCAGGAGGCTGAGGCAGGAGGATCAAAAGTACAAAGCTAGCCTCTGCAAAAGTGAGGCACTAAGCAAGTCAATGAGACCCTGAAGACGGGATGTGGCTCAGTGGTTGAGTGCCCCTGAATTCCTGAATTCAATCCCCAGTACAAAAGAAAGAAGAGAGAGAGAGAGAGAGAGAGAGAGAGAGAGAGAGAGAGAGAGAGAGAGAGAGAGAGAAAGAAAGAAAGAAAGAAAGAAAGAAAGAAAAGAAAAGGAATAGGGCTGGGTGTCTGTGGTGCACACCTGTCATCCTAGCCACTAAGGTTGCTGAGGCAAGAGAATTGAAAGTTTCAGGTCAGCCTGGGTAACTTAATGAGACCTTGTCCCAAATTAAAAAAATAAAAATAAAAAGATCTGGGTGTAGCTCAGTGGTACAGGGCCTGCCTATAGCATGAACCAGGTCCTGGATTTGATCACCAGTAATGGACATGGAGAATAAAAAGATCCCCAAGATAATGAGACCTGGGGAAAATGAGTGAAAATGGAGGCCATGTACTGACAGCCTTCGTCTCCCAGGACAAATGTGTTCCAGGCCCCCGCCAGATGCAGATAGGGAGGTGGTGTTTCACCACCCTTAAAAGAAGCAGTCTCTGGAAGGCGTCAATCTCTTCCAAAGTAAATGCTCTTCAAATACCTGCAGACCCTGACCAAAAGGCTTGCATATCCAAGCAAACTGATATATGCTCACTAGACCACCCCTCAAAATAGCCTATGTAAGCCCAGTCCCTTTCCTTGCTCAGTGGCTCATTTTCCCCCAGGAGAGTGGGTTCAAGGGCACGGGCACCATTTTATCCCCCTGAATAAAGAACTGAGATGATGCGAGAAGTTTGCAATCTGACTGGTCTTTTTGTGCTGACAACCAGCAGTGTAAAAAATAAAAGACATATTTTAAGTTCCATAGCATGTCTCTAATTGACATTTTCTGCGTGGAGAAGGGCAATAAGATAAATGCAAAGAATATAAATAAGCACAGGTAGCAGATAAATCGTCAGGCTGTGGCGTCAGGGAATTCAGGGCTGCAATCCTGCTCTGCCAGTCTTCACCAGTGTAAACTGGGATAATAATAATAATGGCTCCTGTCTCCTTGGAGGAAATAAGCACTAGCTGAGAAGATGCACGTGAAGTGCTTAGATCACAGCCTCCTCACTTTTTCTTAGTGTCTCTCTCTCTCTCTCTCTCTCTCTCTCTCTCTCTCTCTCTCTCTCTCTCTCTCTCTCTCTCTCTCTCTCTCTCTCTCTCTCTCTCTCTCGTTTGGCAGTTTTCAAGGCAGCTGCCTGGGACAAAAGGAAGCCTCTCCAGAGGCCAGGACTCCTCGCCCGCCCGCACCGGGCTCAGAGACAGAGGAACAGCCCACCGAGCTCTGAGCCAGAGCGCTGGGAGGGGGCTCTGTCGCCGAGGATCCAAGCTCTAGATCCCCGGGGTCGCGTTGGCACATCCAGGCGAGTGCCGCGCTCGCCCCCGTGCGTCCGATCGCCGCAACAACAGCGCGGAGCTCCAGCGGGCCCCGCCCAGACTCCCAGGAAGGCGGCTCAAGCTCACAGGGCTACAGCGTAAAGGGACCAGAAAGGCGAGGAAGCGATGACCTCAAATGGAAACGCGGAGAAGCTAACGAGAGAGAGAGAGGAGGCTGTGACGCGGTGCTTCTGGGGAGCTGCACTTTGTGGTTGCATGGCGTTGCCTCATTCGCCATATTGTGCATTTACTTCTGTGCTCTTCTCTGTGAATGCCATGTTTCACACTGGAATAAGGTTTAAATAAATTGGCAGATAGGTGGGGAGAAGGGGCCAATGGAGGTCAGCTTTGCACGATGAGTGCCTGGGGGACTGCTCTGAGGGTGTCCTACAGGCAGCTGAAGCTGAAGCTCAGATTTGAGCTGAAGAGCTGCCCAGAGAGGAGAAGCTGGTGACCCAAAGGGTCAACAGCACAGCTGCAGGCTCAGAAGGTGTCTGCCCACAGGCGTCTGGCTGCCCCCATCCCCAGTTGTCCTTCCAAATTCACACCCTCACAGGTGCTGCTGAGGTCAAGCAGCTGACTGGGAGTTCCTTAACACTGGCTGTGCCATTTTAGGGAATGCACTTCCTGATCCTTGAGCCTACACTTCCTGCAGCCCAGCTGTCTCTTTGCCTTTGGCTCCCATCCTAGCCCCTCAATGTTGCTCCTCTGTTCAGAGGCTGGACCCCATCTCCCTCAGGCCAGTGTGCTGTGTCACCCAGGCAAGGCTCTGTCAGGGATGCTTCTGGCCTTCTAGTCCTTGTGTTCTCAGACTAGCTCTGCCCCGGTGGAGCTGGGAGTGAGCCAAGGGGGTGACTGCACTGGGGACAGGAATGTGCTATTGCAGGTCCTGCGCAGCCCTCTGGCTGGCCCGTGGAGCCATGGCAGGCGTTTTCCACAAGCCCATGCCAGCACCCAAGCAGCCCGGCAGTGGCCAGGCAGGAACTCGGCCTGCACCTCCTGCGTGGCACCTACCAGTTTCCCTGCCTGCCTCCTCCTGGGCCAAGCTTCCCTGCCACCCTGCGGGTGAGCCCTGGGTGTCTGAATGTCTGGGTGTCTGGGTCTGCACAGGGGGTTCTTGGCTCTCCCAGGTTTGAAGCAGACTGGCACGACTGGACCTGTAGCCTGCCCAGAGAGTGTAGAATGACAGACAGCAGGGGAGCTGGTCTTGGGGGCCCTTGGACTGCCCAGGTTCAGAGTCCAGCCCCATCACTTAGGAACTGTGCCTTCTGGGCCAGGTACCTTCTCCTCTCACCTGCTTCCCACATGTGAAACGAGGACAGACCCAATAGCCCCGGCTGCTGCTGCTCCCGCTGTTATCATATCAGGGGAGAGTGGACAGCTTCAGAAAGGCCAGATTCTCACCCAAAGTCCCTAGTGGATACTTGAACCCCACCTGAACCCAGGGCCCACCCGGCTAACACTAGGCCATTCAGTCGACCTACGTGGGTAGACCAGGAAAGCATTGCCTGTGGCCACGGAGCAGTGCCCAGCAGGAAAGCCTCCCCAGGGAATCCTAATAGATCATTCTAGCTGCCCCGGGCTCTTGTAGACTGCTCCCTCACAGTGGCTGTGGAAGGTCCAGCCTCCTGGACAGCAAGCAGGACAGGAGGAGGGCATGTGGGGTGCTGTGCTGAGGCTTTGGGCTGAGGGGGGCCCACAGCCAGCAAAAGGGCCTGGTGCAAAGGAAGGTCTGTGAGGGGCCAGCATGGCCTGCATGAGCTCCTGTGGCGTCAGCCCTGGGTGGCAGCCTCCTGTCAGAGCCAGAGCCAGTGGGTACAGCTAGGGGTGGAGGGGCAGCGGGGAGGTGACGTGAGGGGCTAGCTCTGTGTGGGGGCGGGCCTGTGAGCGGGGGCGCCTGGCACTAGCCCTGCCATCTGCGGGCAGCAGTCTGAGCCCTGCAGGGGTAGCAGGCTCAGGAGCCTCCAGCCGAGAGGCCTCCCCCGGCCTTTCCACTGCAGCGTTCTCCAGACACTCTCCTGCCAGGTTTGGCACAGGAGACTCCTCAGCTAGTGGCGCCAGGAGTGGCAGGCTGGCCGGGAGGGGCAGAGCAGACAGAGTGTGGGGCCTTCTGGATTTGGGTCTAGGGGCTGGGGGCTGAGCAGTGCTACCCCCCAGCAGCTCAGTGGAGTCCACAGACTCACTGGGGGGCACCTAGCAGTCAGACCCCCAGTCCAGCTCTGCCAGGATGCCTCTCCTGTCCACCCAGTGTTCTCTCCCTGCCAGGCTGTCCACCTCAGCCTGGCTCCAGGCTCTCCTGTCCGACCTCCCCAAGGATGAGGGTGCAGCCAGTCCCCAGGTTCCCCTGCAGCCAGGCCCACCCATCCTAAGTGGTAGACCCTGAGTTTGTCCGCCAGGGTTAAAGTCAGTGCCGACAGCTGAGGCAAGGCCAGAGGGGAGGCCCACCTGGGGCTGGGCCTGGGCCTGAGCTCAAGAAACAGCAGGACCGTACCTATTAAAAAAAAAAACGAAATGCGGAGGAAAAAAACCAAAACAACAAAAACAAAACAGCAGGATTCGCTCAGGGTGGAGGCACACTCTGTACTCCCAGCTACTCAGAAGGACTGGGGATGCAGCTCGGTGGTAAAGTGCCCTGGGTTCAATCACCAAAATGAGGAAAGAGAGGAGGGCAGGGAAGGGAACAGCAGGACTGGGACAAGCGGAGCAGAGGTGACCGGTTTCTGCGTGTCACAGTCTTTCAGGGAAGGAGTAGTAGTGTGGGTGGTGGTTTAGGGCCCCTCTGGCCAGCCGTTCCTCAGCTGGGGACAGAGGGCCTGCCTCCTGAGCTGGTCCCTGCAGTCTCAGGATCAGAGCAGACCAGCCTGGCTCTTGAGGACAGCAGGCCCTCCCTGGTGACACACTGTGGCCTCCTCAGACTGCAGCAGCCTGGCTGGTGACACAGTGACTTTCTGCAGCATGACAGACGTGCCCACACTCCTGGTTCTGGCTCCCCTCTCCCCAGCTGTGTTTGAGCTGGGCCTGGGGTGTCACCCTGGCCCTCACCAGCTGCCAGTGGGGGGTGGGGGACATCTGAGCCTCCAGGCCTGGCGCCAGGACCCAAGTCACTGACAGGGTGGAGGAGCCTGGGGGGCCAGGTGGGAGGCCTCTCCTAGCTGTCAGCACCCATGATGGATCAGGGGTAGGGGCTGGAGCAGGGCCAGGGGCTGCACGCCTGTGAGGGGAGGGCTGGGGTTGGCCCCTTGGAGTCTTCAGAGTCTCTGCCCCTCACAGATGGGGGCTCAACGGTGTTTAAAGCCCCAAGGGTGCCAAGCCTTCCCACTCCCTGGCATCATGGGCACCTGGGTCTTCCTCACCACCCTTTTCCTTCTCTGCCTGACTCCTGAGACCCTGCAAGGCGGTGAGGGCCGGGCGGCTGTGGGATGTGGGGGGTCTGGGTGGCTGCATTTGGGTTGGGGGTCAGGTGGACTAGGGCATGGGCTAGAGGTGGGGGTTCCAGAGCCAACAAGGGTCAGAATATGAGGACCCTGGGTGAAAGAGAGTTCAGATGGGGGTGTTCGGGGACTGAGGGGCAGAAGCCTGGGTCTTGCTCCCTCTCAGCCTCTGTGGGCCACCCTGAGCAGCAGACCCCTCCTCCACTAGGGCTGCTCCCACTCCCTCCTGTTCTACAGAAAGCTAAGCGGCCATCCCTCAGGGAACAGGGCCCATCTTTCCCATTCCAGGGGGGTCTGGGAGGCTTCTGGGGATGGCTCCAGGGGTTACCAAGCTCTGGGACTCAGATGTGGGGCCCAGGAAAGAATGGGGTCCCTCCCTGTCTTCCTGGCAGCAGTACTTTCAACAGTCAACTCAGGGTAGAACACAGACTCCCTGTGCTCTTGGAAGAGTTGAGATTTTTTTGCCCCTAAGAACAAGGGGCTTCTGGCAAAGGTATTTGAAACTGGTCTTGAGGGCAGGCTGTGACAGGAGAGGGGTGGCATGTCCCTGGCAGCAAGAAGAGGCAGGTGGGACAAGAGGGGAGGGACTAGGTGAGCTGCAGAAGCTCAGGGGCTGGGAGTGTGGGGTTTAGTGTCATGGATAGGTCTCTACGCCTGGGGTGCTACAGGTGCATGAGGTGCTTCCCTTCTGAGACATGGTGCATCCAAGTGCCAAGAGAAAGATGGAGGGGCCTGGGGGAGGAGGGAGTGGTGAGAGTTCCAGGAAGGGAGGAAAGTCCAAAGACCCTCAGGACTGCCATGCACAGTGGCACATGCCTGTAATCTCAGCAACTCAGGAGGCTGAAGTAGGAGGATTTCAAGTTTGAGGTCAGCCTCAGCAACTTTGCAAGGCCCTAAACAACTTAGCAAGACCCTGTCCCAAAATAAAAAATAAAAAAGGGCTGGGGATGTGGCTCAGTGGCAAAATGTCTCTAGGTTCAATCCACAGTACTCCCCACCCTCCCAAAAAAAAAAAAAAAAAAAAAAAAAGAAAAGAAAAATTAAAAGAAATTTTAAAAAGAAAGAAAAAAGAAAAGAAAAAAAGACCCTCAAAACTAAGACTGGAGCTGGGTGCAGTGGTGCACGCCTGTAATCATAGTGGCTTGGGAGGCCAAAACAGGAGGATCACGAGTTCAAAGCCAGCCTCAGCAACGGCGAGGTGCTAAGCAACTCAGTGAGACCCTGTCTCTAAATAAAATACAAAATAAGGCTGGGGATGTGGCTCAGGGGTTGAGTAACCCTGAGTTCAATTCCAGGTACAAAACAAAAAACAAAAACAAAGATTGGAGGGGAGAAGCATAGAAACTGGTGAGGAAAAGGGCAAAGTGGGCTGTGCCCCCAACCCCTCAGGGATATGGCTTGAACACCTTCCTCCACACCCAGGGACCCCAGCGTCCACTCAGTGGCCATTAGACTGCCCACCTGGCTCTGTCCTCACCCTCCTGTGACCAGTGGGCAACTACGCCGCAGGGAGGAATGTGGCATGCACATGTGGCCCTTATTGCCCCTTCCTAAGTCGCCCACTTTCTTCCTGACCCTATAGGCTTTGGGAGCCCAAATGGCTACAGATCAGGTAACGCAGGCTGAGGGGTGGGCAGTGGGCTGCTCCCTGTCCTCCAGAAGAATGTACTGCACCCCGTTCCTGCCCTCCTGCCCCGCGGGACTCAACCTCTCCTTTCCCTCACAGGCTATGGCACCGTCCGTGGGCTGGGAGCAGGTGAGGACCAGGTCAAGAGGTGGGGAGACCGAGGAGCAGGGCAGCCTCCTTTCCAGCTGGGACAGAGGACAGGCAGGCAATCATCTCAGAAACTGGAGGGAATCATGCTGAGTGAAATGGGCCAAGCCCAAAACACCAAAGGCTGAATGTTTTGTCTGATAAGGGGATGCTGATATGTAACACGGGGGTGTGGGGGAAAAGAAGAAGGAAGGAACTTTGGATGGTGTAGAGGAAAATGTGGGGGGACGGAAATAGTAAAATGAGACAGACAGTATTCCCCTGTGTACACGAATGATCACATGAACCATGTGACTCTACATTGTGCACAACCACAGAAATGAAAAGTTGTACCCCATTTGTGTACAATGACTCAAAATGCAGTCTGTGAAAATTTAAGAATTTTAATTTAAAAACAAAGAAAGAAACCTAAGGGAACAGGGCTGATCCCCACTTGTCCCTAAGCTGAGAAGGGGAAGGAATGGAGGGAGGGAGGAGGTTTGCTCTCCTGAAGGTGACTGGCTCTCTCTCTCTGATCTGAGCAGAGTCCCAAGAGCTGCTGCTCAGAATGGCTATGGGCTCAAGGGTGGGATTCTGAGGAGCCCTGACTCAGGGGTCCCTTCATCTCCCCCCCCAGGCTTCAGAGGGAGAGCTAGCTGGTAATCCCAATGGCTCAGGAGCCTGAGGATCACAAGTTTGGGACCAGCCTAGAAAGTTAGTGAGGCCCTAAGCAACTTAGTGAGACCTTGTCTCAAAATAAAAAATAAAAAGGGCTGTGTGGATGTGGCTCAGCGGTTTAGCACCCCTGGATCCAATCCTGGTATAAAAGAAAGAAAAGAAAAGAAAAGAAAGAGAGAGAGAGAGAGAGAGGTGCGGGGGGGGGGGGGGGGGGGGGGGGGGGGGGGGGGGGGGGAGAAAGCAGGGGAGGGGAATGTTGCTAAAGCCCAGAACCCAGGTGAGCCCTGCCCAGGTCTCCCTGATTTTCTCTCACACCCCTCACTTGATCTGTCTCCCAGGATTCAGGAAGGGGAACCAGCTGAGAGCCCAGCCAGGTGAGAGTGGGGAGTCCAGGGGTCATCACTAGGGTGTCCTCAGAAGGAAGGGACGACCAAAGGGCTGTGGAGATTGGGAGCCTCTCAGGTGTGCTGGTTTCTGGCTTGGTCCAAGGAAGGGGCCCTATACTGAACCTCAGCTGGGACCCCTCATTCCCCAGCTCGTCTCCCCGCTCCTCACAGGCCCTCCAGCTCAGAATGGCTATGGAGCAGGTAGGGGTGGGCTGGGGGCAGCCGGGAGCCAGAACTGAAGGGATGTTCCTGGATGGGGGGCTTCTGAGACGGTCAGCTGATCCTTATCCCTCTCAGGTATTGGAGGAAGTACGAAACCTCAGAAGCTAGGTGAGTCTGCCTCAGACACCACCTGTCCTTCCACACCTCTGCAAAACCCCCCTCATTCTTCCTGATTCCCCCTCGCCCTGTCTCCCCAGGGTATGGAAACAGGTACAGGCTGGTAGCAGGGTCCTTCCTAGGTGCTGCAGCCCAGCCAGGTGAGGTGGGAGAAGAGGCAACTCTCGAGTGTTTGCTTGGTTCTGGGGTGTGGCTGGGTCAGTACTGCCGAGTCCTGCCAGGCCTCAGGGAAGGCAAAACTGATGGCTCAGAAAAGGTGGGCCAGAGGGGACTCAGGGTCTCTGGTGTCTGGTGGGAAGAGGAAACAAGGGCATCCTCAGTGGGCCAGGGCACCCGGGTCTCACTCAGGCCCTAGGTTCAGATGGCTATGGACCAGGGACCCTGGGAAGGACCCTGGGCCCTGGGGTCCCTTCATCTCTCATTTGTGTTCCCAGGCTTTGGAGGGGGTGTGAAGTCCCAGAAGCCAGGTGAGAGCCTGCTCCATGCCTGTCCCTCTCTTGAGCTCTCGCCATCTTTCCCTCTTTCCTTTCGAAGGTCCATTCCCCTCCTTGTTCTTCTCTCTGGCTCTGTCTCCCAGGATATGGAACTGGGATCCTGGGAGCTGGAACCTTCCCAGGGGTGGGAGCCCTACCTGGTAAGGACACCTGGGACCAGAGGGCAGAGCTGGGTTGTGGAGGGAGGGCAGGGGCTCAGCCTCTCCATTTATCCCAAGCCTGGGAGCAGTTGGGAAACCTCCGAAGCCAGGTGCAGGGAGAGGCCTGCCCTGCCCATGTCTTGACTCCATCCTGCCTGTTCCTCTCTGTGCCCCCTCGTCTGCACACCCCATTCCTTACAGCCCTCACCTGTCTCTCCAGGTCTTGAGGGCACAAATGTTCTGGGCACTGATGCTTTTCCAGGAGTAGAAACCCTGCCAGATGAGGGTGGTCAAGGCAGGGCTCAGGGAGGGGCGGGTCCCCACCTGGTGTGGTGGCACAGACCTAATCCCAGTGATTCAGAAGGCTAAGGCAGGAGGATTGCAAACTAGAGGTCAGCCTCAGCAATTTAGCAAGGTTCTGTCTCGAAGTAAAAAATGTAAAAAGGACAGAGATGTAACTCAGTGGTGAAGCACCCTTGGATTCATCCCCCAGTACTGAAAAAAGAAAGAAAGAAAGAAAGAAAGAAAGAAAGAAAGAAAGAAAGAAAGAAAGAAGAAAGAAAGAAAGAAAGAAAGAAAGAAAGAAAGAGAAAGAAAGAAAGAAAGAAAGAAAGAAAGAGAAAGAAAGAAAGAAAGAAAGAAAGAAAGAAAGAAAGAAAGAAAGAAAGAAAGAAAGAAAGAAAGAAAGAAAGAAAGTCCCCACCCTCATTTTTAGGGGAGGAGTGATTGAGGTCAAAGTCAATGTCAACCTCTGTCTCTCCCAGTCCGGGAGGACACTGAAACCTCAGACGGCAGGGAGGAGAGGGCCCTGCCCTTGCTCTATCATCTCTGTATTCCCTCTTCCTGGTCCCCATCTTTGCCACTATATTAATGGCCCCTTCATGGGCCTGCTGATGCCACTTCCATAGTTGAGATGTGGTCTTGGGACTAGCAGGGATTTCCAGGCTGCCTGGTGGGCATGGTCCCTGAGGGAAGAGCGGTTGGGAACATGGCACACAAAGGCCTGAGATGGGGACATCACAGGGACAATCTAAACCACCATGGCCTGGCCCCACACTGGCCTGGCTCCATCCTCTGCCCCTCTCTCTTCATAGCTCCTGCCCCTCAGAACTGTCATGGACCTGGTAGGGGAGGGGGCATATACTAGGGTGTGGGGGTTCTGGGGAGCTCAAGGCCCCCTTACCTGGTCCCTATATCTTTCTTAGGCATTGAAGTTGGTGTGAAACCTCTAAAGTCAGGCGCTCCCTGCCCTGTCCCAATGCACCTGTCCACTGCCCCTCATGTGCTTGGTCAGGCCTCCCCTGACTCCTTCCTGCTCTGTCTCCCAGGATTTGGCAATGGAAATGGGCTTGGAGCCCAGCCTGTAAGGGCATCTGGGCCAAGCTGGGGTAATAGAGAGGAAGGAGGAGGCAGACCTAGGGGAGGGCAGGGACTGGGAGGTTAGAAAGTTGATTTCTGGGACAAGGGTAGTGGGTTGGGTGGGGTCTGCACATGGCTCAGGCCCTCTGTGTCTTCCCCCAGGTCTGGGAGAGAGCATGAAGCTTCAGAAACCAGGTGAGCAGAGACCTGCTCTCCCTGCCCGCTCCTTGGCTCCATTCCACTCATCTGTGCCCTGGTCCCACCCCCCAGTCCTCTCCTTACAGAGCACTTTCCTTCCAGGATTTGCCAATGGAAATGCCCTGGGGGCCCAGCCAGGTAAGGGCAGGAAGGAAGGGGCGGTGGGGTGGCAGCTAGGCTCTTAGGGATTCACCCAGTCACTCTGTCTCCCTGAGCACATTGCTGACCAAGTCGGCTGAGGCCTGTGGATGGCGTGCAGGTCAAACTGGACTGTGTCTGGACTCACTGGGCTCAGCCCACAGGCCCAGAAGCAAGTGTCCAGTTGCAGACAGTGGTGAGGATTGGGAATCCACAGAGGGAGCGGCAGGTCCGTGGGGCAGGGTGCAGGGAGCCAAAGGCCACCAGCCCCAGCCACATTTCTGCCTGGTGCCACTCCAATCCCTTTCTCACAGGTTCTGCAGTTCTGAACGGCTTTGGAGCAGGTGAACACAGGGTGGGATGGAGGAGGGGAGCCCAAGGCTGAGTTTCTGCGGGGAGTACCAGACCCAAGGACCCCCACCTGCTCATCTCTCCCCCAGGCTTTGGAGCGGGTGGAAAACCCCAGAACCCAGGTAAGGCCGTCAGGACCTGTCTCTGTCTCACTTCGTCTACCTGTGCTGCGCTCCTCCCACTCCTGGGTCTTTATGCTCTTTGACTCTGTGTCCCCAGGACTTGGGAACAGGAATGGACTGGGAGCTGTGGCCTTCCCAGGAGCTGGAGCCCAGCCTGGTGAGGCCCGGGGGTTCTCCCAGCATGGGGTTCCCATAGTAGGGGTGCTGATGTGGGGCCTCACAGTCTCCTTTTCCCCAGGCCTGGGGGAGGGTTAACACCTCAGAAGCCCTTGCCCCCCAGCTTCTTTGCATGCAACAAACATTCATTCAACAAACCAATCCATGGACCACAACTGCTCTGTGCCAGCCAGGGCTAGAGATGGTCCTCCCAGAACCCGGGGCCCACCGGGGAGGCAGACAGAATGACAGTGTGGAATGCTGCCCATGAGAGCGGCCTGTGTACTCTGGGGCAGAGGGAGTGGCAGCCAAGGCACATTGAGAAATTGGTTGGGGCTTAAGCTGGAGCATGGAAAAGAGGTCATAGAAAGAGGCTATAGGCTCTAGGAGTAGTTCAGGGGCAGGTAGCGGGAACTAGTCCTGATGGGGGGCGGGGGGGTGCACTTTTCTGGCTGGTCAATGGATGGTGGTGACACTCAAGGACTCAGGAAGGTGATGTGGCATCCAGGGTTCTGGAGGGGCTGTCACGGGCCCACCACAGAAGGCTAGGGACCATCACCTTCCAGGAGATGAGCAGACTAAAGAGACCTGGAAAGGACCTAAGAAGTATCAGAGAAGAGCAGGAGGGGAGACCAGAGAGTGAGGGTGACAGCAGCCCAGGAAGGATGATGGTGGCAGTGTTAAGTGCACATTGGATCTGGCCACCTGGAGGCCACCACGGAAGTGGTGAGGAAATGCTGGACAAGCAGGAAAGCAAGAAGGGTGTGGGGAGCCTGTAAGCCGTGTGTCCCCGCATCTTCTCACATTACTGCCCGCCCCTGGACCACCGCTGGCCTGGCAGGTGTCAGGTAGGGTCGGGTGGTGGCTGGAGTCGAGCTGGAGTGGCCAGGCCTTGGGTGGGACTTCAGAGAGTCCCTTTCTCTCCTTCCACCAGAACCTGTAGCTCAAAATGCTAATGGAGGGCTAGGGTTGTGGCTCAGTGTGAGGCACCGGGTTTGAATCTCAGCACCACATATAAATAAATGAATAAAATGAAAGGTTCATCAACAACTATAAATAAATAAACAAGTAAGTAAGTTATGGACCAGGTAGGAAGCAGTGCCAGCCAGGGCTCTAGGGAGGCCAGAGATGGGGACCCCTGGCGCCCACACCTGCTACCTCTCTCCCTTCCAGGATACGGAGGGGGCACAAAGGCCCAAAAGCCAGGTGATCGCTGCCCTAGCCAGTCTCGCTACCTCCCCCATACCCTGACTTCCCTCTCCTCATTCACATACACCTCCTGTGGCCCAGGATTCAGGACACAACCAGGCTTGCTGCCCAGTCAGGGACTGGGGTGGAGCCTGGGGGTGGGACCATCGCGTGCCCAGCCCTGCCCCCCAGGCTTCAGAGGTGCAGGGCTGGTGATCTCCAGGACCCATGGTTTCTGGCCTGGCTCTGAAGGGGCACCACAGCCCTCTGTCCCCTACTCATTCCTCCCTTCTCCACAGGACCCCCAGCTCAGAATGGCTACAAAGTAGGTCCTGAGGAGCTGGGAGGAGCCGGGGCCAGGATGCTAGGGTTCTGGGGTGGCTCTGAGAGGGGTCTCTCCTCACCTTCCCCCTTCCCCTGACACTTTGGAGGGGGTGTGAAACCTCAGAAGACAGGTGAGCTCACTCCTGCCTGTGTCTGCCTCCCCAAAGTCCAGAGCTCTCTTCCCCCTGTCTTCCCACCTCCATCTGCCCTCCCAGGGCTTGAGAACAGTATCAGGCTGGAAGCCCAGCCAGGTGAGTGCTGAGGTCAGGGGCTGCCTCCTGCTCCCCTCCTGGACCTCAGGAGGACAGTCAGTGAGAAATTGAGGGGTCTGGGAGGAAGGTTCAAGGACTCCAGGGCTCTGATTGTGACCAAAAGGGGGACCCAAGCTCCCTGACCCCAAGCTCTCCCTTCCTCTCTGCACAGGCCTGACAGCCCAGGACAGATTCACAACAGGTAGGGACAGGGATGAGGAGGGGCTGGGGAACTGAGATGGGGCCCAGGGCCCTTACCTGCCACCCATGTCTCCACCAGGCTTTGGAAGGGGCACAAAGCCCCAGAAGCCAGGTGAGTCTTACTGGGTGTGTCTCTGTCCATGCACCCTTAAAGCATCCCACCATGGCTCCCTCCCTCTCTCCAGGGTATGGGAATGGGCTGGCACCTGGGGCCTTCCTTGCAGTAGGAGCCTGTCAGGTGACAAGACCTGAATGGAGCCCCTTAGAGGGTGAGGGCAGGGACCAGGAGGGCAGAGCCTGCTTGGGTCATAGCATTGGGGGACTGGCCCTGAGCTCAGCCTCTACGTCTCCTCAAGAAGGGCAGAAAGTAAGGGGTCCCAGGGCCATGGGTGAGGGGGGTGACAGAGGCCTGGGGGGCCTAAGGTCTTAGAGCTAGGTGGAGGGCCCCCCTTAACCCCCTGTCTCTGTGGCTGCCTCCTGAGTCCCCCACACCAACCCAGGCCTGCTCCTGCTTCTCCCCCAGGTTACGGCAATGGAAATGGACTGGCAGCTGGGCTAGGTGAGGGCTGCTGGGCCTGGGTCCGGGGGCTGCTAGGAGGTGGGCTAGGTGGGGACAAGAGCTGAGACAGAGGCAGGGGCCAGTTAAGACCTTGAGAAGAGCCAGCTGGACACGTGTCAGTCTCTGTCTCTCCCCAGGCGTGAAACCTCAGAAGCCAGGCGAGAGAATGGCCTTGTCCCTTCTGTCTCTGTCCACACTTTCCTCAGATAATAAACAACCTGAGCTGGGTCATGAACCCTACTCCTGCTTCATGAATGGAAGGAAGCTTGGGGGGGCAGCAAGAGTCACTGGGAGGGGAAGCAGGGAGACACTGAGTGACCCCATCCCGACTTCATCCCCTGGCCCAGCTGTAGCACTTCCCCTCTTCTCCACAGGCCCTGCAGCTCCAAACCAGGCAGGGGTGGGGCTGGGGCTGGAGGGGGGCAGAGATGGGAACCCCTTGGGCCCTCACCTGGTCCTGTCTCTCCACCAGGCTATAGAGGAGGTGCAAAACCCCAGACACCAGGTAAGCTCTGCCCTAGCCAGTCTCTCTGCCTTCCCCCCAACCCTTCCCTCCTCCACACCTACCTCCAGGTGTGCCCTAGGGTGCAGGAAAGGACACGGGCTGGACCAACCCATGATGGGGTCCCTGTCTGGGTCGCCCTGTTGATTGCTCCCTTCCAGATCCCGCAAGGAACGTTCAGGGGTTTCTCCAGGGTCCTGGTTTCTGTCCAGGCCCTAAACCGGGAAATCACAAGCTGTTCCTGGAGGGTCCCAACTTAGCCAGGGTCCCAACACCCTGCTTATCCCTCCCTTCCACAGGTCTGCCAGCTCAGAGTGGCTATGGAGTGGCTGGGAGAGGTTGGGGCATGGCCAGGGAAGGGAGGTGGGTCCCAGGCCCTGTCCAAGGGCCCTTTTGCATCTTAGTCTTTCTCCCACTGCCCAGGCCCTGCAGTTCCCGTAGCTCTGGGCCAGGTGGGCATGGGTGGGCATGGGGAGCCAGGTTCCAGGGATCTGGAGGAGAAGCCCACAGTGGGGACATCCTGGACCTGCTCTCCATTCCTTCTCTTGGTGTTGGGGAAAGCATGAAGCCCCAGAAGCCAGGGAAGCCATTTCTCTCTACCCTCAGAAGCGGCCTACGGCCTTAAGGCCTCTAGCCCTCCCAAACCCACCAGATTCCACAGGATACAGGAATGGGCTGGGAGCAGGAGGCTTCCTGGGGAAAGGGGTCCAGCGGGTGAAGAAAAGGGAAGGAAGGGCAAGGTGGTCCTGGGGAGGGGCAGGGCTGCCTGTCTGCCATTGGAATTAGGTAAGCCCATTTCTGTTCCTCTTCCTGTCTCTCCCGTGTCAGCCCCTTCCCTCACGGCCTATTCTCCTCCCAGGGTACACGCCAGGGAATGACCAGGGGCTTCCACCAGGTGAGGGCAGGGGGCCTCAGCAGGGGAAAGGAGGGTTCACTCCTGGGGAGGGGCTGTTGGTCTGAACAGGCCTTCTTTCTCCAGGCCTGAATGTGGATGGGAACGCTCGGAAGCCAGGCGAGTGAGGAACTGGCCCATCTCTGTCCTGCACCTCCCCCGCCTCTGCTCCAGGCCCCATCTCCATCCGGCCCCTCACTTTCCTACTTTCCTTCTCCAGGATATGGCAGTGGAAATGGGTTGTCGGCCCAGTCAGGTGAGACCACTGAATGGGCCCTCCGGGGACGAGGGGCTGGGTGGGCAGGCAGCAGGAGCCCCAGCCTGTTGTGGCCCTTGGAGCTCGGCTTTCCCCCGCCTGGCAGAGGTCTCCGTGGATGCTGTGTCCACCTTGCAGCCACTGCAGGTTGGTGGCTTGGCCTGGCCTGAGCCTCCTGGGCAGCCTATGGCACAGATGCCAGGAGCTCACTCCCCTGGCCATCCCCTCGCCCACCTGGTCCCTGCAATGTGGGGGCCATTCCACTGCTCACCCCAGGCCTCCCACTCCAGGGGCTCCTTCAGGTAAAGGGGGCGACTGCAGCCAGAAATCCCAGCACCCTCCCACAGCCCAGAAGGACAAGTTCCCAGGTCAGTGTAGAATGGGACCTGGGGGCACAGGGAGGCACCTGGTCCTGGGAGGGTCTGGGCTTGGCTCTGTGTCCTGCTCTATCACATCAGCTGACACCAAGGCTCAGAGAAGGTGGAGACTTGTCACCAGGTGAATCAGCTGAGGAAAAACCTGGACTCTGGTCCTGAGACCCCATGGGACCCATATGGCAGCTCCCTTTGTCCCCTGCCCCATGGCAGGCTGCAGCTTCTCAAGCCCTGGGCTGGGCTCACTCCCACTCCTGCCACCTACCTACCTTTCTTCCTAGCACCAACCCCAGCTATCCAGTGGGGACTGAAACCTCAGAAAGCAGGGACGAGTCCCTCTGTCCTCAGGCCCCACTTCTCAAAGGAACAAACCCTTCACTGAGCCTATACCCCTGTCTCCTGGCCAAATCAGGGTCCTTCTCTATCATCCTTTTTTTTTTTTTTTTTTTTTTTTTTTTTTAATAAGACGAGATCTTAGTTGCTGAGGCTGTCTTCAAACTTGTGATCCTGTTCAGGCACCTATGCTAGGAAGTGCCTCCTAGAGCTGATCTTCCATCCTCTTGCTATTTTCTAAGTTTTTTTCCTCTGGTTCTGTCCTCTGGATAGGGAGATTCCCTTCTTCCTTCTCAGAGTCCCTTGGGTTCATACTTGTACCTCAAGGAGTTAGGGGAAGTCTCCATACTCCATCACTGACCTCCATTCCCTTCACAGGCTACCAGCCTCCCAGTGGCCTTGGACCAGGAGCAGAACAGGGTGAGGAGGCTCCTTAATGCATTCCTGCCTCGCTTCCCCTCCCCACCTCTCCAGCCTTCCGTTTGGGGGCCCTGTTAGAGGGGAGGGGAGGGTGGGCCACCCCTGACACTCAGCTTCCTCCCCCGCAGGTTTTGGTGGTGACCTTCTGCTGCAGGAAGTTGGTGAGCCCCCCAGCCCTGCTCTCAGCTGAAGCTGGCTTCTCCCTAGGGCGAGCCCCCTCTACTCCTCTCTGCTGCTTTTCTTATTTCCCTTCACATATTTGCTACCTGCTCCGCCATAATGGTTCCTGAAACTTCATGTGATCCTGCGTAAGATGAGGACCAAGTATAGCCTGAAGCCAGGCAGAAAGAAGGAGCAGGTTTGGAAGCTGCCCAGAGGGAAGTCAGGGGAGGCTTCCTGGAAGCAGCAGCCAGAAGGCGGAAAGCTGTGTTAGGGTTTGTGCGTGAGGGCGATGGGATGGGAGAGACCAGGCAGAGGAGTAGCTGAGAGGAGCCCTCTCCAAGTGGCCTCTGAGTTCTGAGTTAATCTGCCTACCTTTCCCTGTCTCTACAAGCTGGTCACCTGACTCCCTGTACCATCCCTGACTACCCCTTCCAATCTGTCTCCTGCAGGTTTTGATTATAGGAATGGAGCTCTGGGAACCAGGGTCTTCCTAGGGGACCACCCACAGCCAGGTAGGTGGAGTGGGGGTCATGGGGGTGGGAGGCTGGGTGTGCTGGGCCCAGGGCTTCACCCATATCTGAGGTTCTCTTTCCTCCTCCAGGGTTCCCTGAGGTCAACAACTTTAAGAATGGTGAGTCAACCCAAGGGTCAAGATGCTGCCCAGCAAGGGGAAGGGACAAGCCCAGGGGCTGGGCTGCAGTAACCAGGATCTCCTGCAGGGCCCGCAGGGGAGGCTCTTGTGTACTCCAAAGCAGCAGCTTCAACCCCCTCAGGAGACAGTAAGGAACAACCTGTGGAAGCCAAGGGGCCTCTGAGGACCGGGGCACTGGGGTCTCCCAAGAGTCCAGCTCTGGGAGACAGGGTGCCCACACCATCTCTCCTCCTGCAGGTCAGGCCTGGCCCCTGCAGGTCTCTCCTTGGCCTGCTCTACAGCCCTGGGGCCCAGGATACAGACATGCAGTGCTCAGGAGCCATCGAGGTAATGGGTGTGCGGATGAGAGTGATCGGCATGTACACAGCCCCCTACCCCCACACGCTCCCACCCCACAACTCTGCAGAGGAGGAAGAGGCAGGAGGGAATGAGCAGGGAGGGATGAGGCTGAAGAAAAGGCCCTTGGACTCAGACATGGTGACGCACACCTATAATCCCAGCAATCTGGGAGGCTGGAGCAGGAAGATCCCAAGTTCAAGTCCAACCTCAGCATTTAGCAAGACTCTGTCCCAAAATAAAAATATAAAAAGGACTGGGGATGTGGCTCAGAGGTAAAGTACGCCAGGGTACAATCCCCAGTATGAGAAAGAAAGAAAAGAAAGCCAGGCCAAGCCAGGCCAGGCCCTAGGGTCCCTGAGTACAAGGCTGGACACTGGACTCAGATAGAGAGGGATAGATAGTGCTGGGTAGTGAGGCTTAGTTCTTCCTTCCCTCTCCCCACGTCCGGTGGGCAGCTGGTCCCAGGGCCCTTTAGTGAATAGGGACTTCCCAGAGGTGGGGTAAAGCTGGGTGGGCAGAAGATCTCTGGTGACCCCAGTTGCCCCTGGTTTGTCTGTCTTAGGGAACCTTGAGGGGAAGAGAGGCAACAGTGGCCAGCTGGGAAATGGTTATGGAGGTGAGAGGGGGCCATGGCGACCCACACCCCCCACACCTGAAGGGCCACCTCTATCACCTGTCCAGCTATATGGGGGGTGGGATGTCCCTGTCCTTTGAAGGGGCATCAGACCCTCGGTACCTTCAGAGTTCTGCGGAGTGATGACCTCAGATCCCCCTGAGGTGAGGAGGGCCAGACCTCACTAGAGTCCTGATCCGCCTTAGATGCTGCTCTGCCTCTTCCTCCCAGGCCTCTGCCCTCCTGGGAAGTGCTGAGCACTGGAACCTGTCCCCTGCCGGTCCCGAGGGCCTCCGCATCAGAGCCTGGCCCACAGGGCAAGGAAGGCAGGCCCTTGGGGCTTGGTCTCTGGGCTTAAGTATCAATAAATTTGTCACACTTTCCCTGTTGGCCTCTGTGTGCTGTACGGGGGGTGTTGACTGGGGTAAGGGGGGCAGGAACCAGCACCTCATTCACTCATTCATTCATTCAACAAATGCTGATGTGGCTATGTGCCAGGGTCCATGCTCTGCAGGGTTACAGAAAATAATATTCCTAAAAGATAGCTCTCCAAGAAAAATGGAGGGACATTGTGACTCTGGAGGAGGGAGGGGAAACAAGCCAAGGAAAAATGGGCCCTGCGGGAAAGGGGCAGATACTAAATGCTGGGCCCTAAACCATGACCTTCCCCCATGGCAGATTAGTCCTAAACGGAAGCACAGCAAATACCAGTGGGCAAGATTTGAGTACTCATCCCTGGGATCTGGATTCTTATCTCCCCAGACAACACTGAGTTTCAACCTTTTTACAACTACCCTCCTAAATTGTAGGTAATGTCCCACAGGCATACTTGGCAGCAGTCACAAGTCAGTGGTGTAAGCAAAGGCCCACCATTCCAGCTGGATTGGGACGGCATCCAGTGGACTTGTGATGCTTGCTGTAGCCTTGGGAACATGTCTGATAAGGGGAGTTAATGACCTTTTCACTGGTTGATGCAGAAGGAGCCTCCCCTCGCACACGCAGCTGCATAGTCTATGTAACCAAAAGCTTGGAGCACAGCCAACGAAGTCTGCTTCACCCCCACCTCTAGCGAGTCCACGGTGTCTGCGTAGGTGACACCGTCACCCTCACCCCTCCAAGGCGGAAACCCCATTCAATACTAAATTAAAGTTTTAACCTGTGCAACTAGCCCCTGTCAAAACTGCACATACACAGCTCCCAATGATTACATCATTGTACCCTATAAAACCAAAATCCCCTCTGTAACTTACCGCCATTTTCCCATCTGGAAAATGGGCCCGAATGGTGTCTGAACCTGTGAAGGCATAAAGGCTTCTCTGAATCACTCAAGGTCTGCTTCCCATTCTTTGGTGCTTATACACATTCTTTGATTAATGCACAATTAAATTACAAATTTCACAGTTCTACTTACCCTTAGATATTTAGAATGACTTCTAATCCTGATAAATTCCCTTAGATATCTCAAATAACAATTACAAATTATCTACTTGAGTCTCGATTCCTCTTTGTGGAGGAGGGGCACAAACCTAACAAACAACTTCCTAATCACAGAAAGGCTCTTAGAAATGAATGAATCAGGCCAGGCACAGTGGCACACACTTGTAATCCCAGCAGCTCAGGGGGCTGAGGCAGGGGGAATCTGGAGTTCAACATCAGCCTCAGCAACTTAGCAAGACCCTAAGCGACTCAGCAAGACCCTGTCTTTAAATAAAATTTAAAAAGGGTTGGGGATGTGACTCAGTGGTTAGGTGCCCCTGGGTTCAATCCATTCTACCCCCAAAAAAAGAATAAATCATATATTTATTCTAGCAGATTATGGAACTCTCAAATATTTATTCAGGGGAGAGGAACTAGGGCTTGAACCCAGGGGTACTCCATCACTGAGATACATTCCCAGCCCTTCTTAATTTTTTTAATTTCAAGACAGGGTCTCACTAAGTTGCTCTGGCTGGCCTTGAACTTGGGATCATCCTGCCTCAGTCTTCCAAGTGTCTGGGATCACAAGTGTATGCCATTGTACCTGGCTCTTTCAAATATTTTTAAAAGCTAGTTACTAATAATCCTGTATCAGATCAGTGCTACTGAATCCTTTCGTCTTTTACTGTCATGGGAATTGACCCAAAATTCCAAATTTTGACTCAGAGCCTGCACTGGGGGGTGCCCCCTGTCCTCTCTCCTGAGCAGAACCCTTCCAAGCCCATACCTTGTCTTGAAGCCTGGGAAAGTTACTGTTTATTTTTGTGGCACTAGGGGTTGAACCCAGGACCTCCCACATGCTAGGCAAGTGCTCTACCACTGTACTGCACCCCAACCTGACAGCTTAGAGGAAGTTTTAACTGCTGAAGCTTGAATTGAAAGGAGCTGATGGAATTTGGCATCATAAAGAATTTGGCTCATTTTTTTCTTTCAAATGGTACTCAGAATTGAACCCAGAGCCTTGTGCATGCTAGGTAAGTGCTCTACTGCAAAGCTACATCCCCAATTCTAAGCTCATTTTTTAATTGCATGACTTATAATAATGGGATTGGAGCATAGAACAAATCTCACTATAGTATCTGAGGTTTTGGACTGATCAGCATCTAGCAACTTCTGTAAACATTGTTGGAGTTCCTGCCTGATTTCTCTAAATCCAGCACATGTAATTTTGCTCTAATTGAAACTTAGAGGCTTTTGTTTTTATGCTGAATTAATGATTGTTGTGGTTTGGATATGAGGTATTTCCCAAAAGCTCCAGTGTTAATTCAGGAGGTGAAGTGATTGGAATATGAGATTCATAACCTATTCAGTGAATTGATCCATTTGATGGATCACTGGGTTGTAACTGTAGGCAGATGGGCGGTGCCTTGGATTATATATTTTGTCCCTGGCTGCTTCCACTCCCTCTCTGCTTCCTGGCTACCTTGAGCTGAGCAACTTTCCATTGCCAGGCCCTTCTGCCACATGTTCTGTTTCAGATCAGGCCCAGAGCAATGAAGTTGGTGACCATAGACTGAGACCTTTGAAACTGTAAACCCAACATAAACTTTTCTTCCTCTGAGTCGTTCTGGTTGGGTATTTTAGTCACAGCAACAAAAGGTAACACAGTGATTTTGAAAAAATACTGAAATAGTCTTGTTTTTTCCTGCCCCAAAGCATAGCAGCTTTCTTTCCTGGAAAAGAGGCTGCTGAGCCAATACCACCTGCTCACAGAGGCCAAAGCAAACTATTTCAGTGAGGGCAGTATGACAGCCGCCCTCCCCTCAAGACTGCTTTCTGGGGATCAAACCCAGGGCGCCATGCACACTAGGCAAGCACTCTACTACTGAGTTACATCTTCAGCTGGGTTATATAGCCTTAACACCTAGAAATGTTCTACTTTATATATTTTTTTATATAAATGTTATATATATATATATTTTAATTGGCATTGGCACCAGAGATTGAACCCAGGGGCACTTAACCACTGATCCACATCTCCAGACCTTTTTTGTATTTTTATTTAGAGACAGAGTCTTGCTGAGTTGCTTAGGACCTCGCTGCATTACTGAAGCTGACTTTGGACTCGCTATTCTCCTGCCTTAGTATCTAGAGCCGCTGGGATTACAGGCGTGCACTGCCCGGTTCCATATTCTAATTTGGAATCGATTGGCCATGTTCTCCTTTCCTCACCAGCTACCAGACCCTCAGCCATCTATCATCTATAACCCTTAGGAACTTTTAACTCAAATGCTACATTGTAGTCACCGAACGCTGCTTTTGAACCATGATCTTTTCTGTAAGATAAGTGAATGCAAATCTACAGAGACCTTGACCCACCCACCCAAGAGCATCATTCTGAAGTCTCTATGGGTAAACAACGGAACCACACACTCTACAAATTGGCCACAGCCGATAAGCAGGGCCTGACGAGGAAAGGCAACCTGTGGGTCGCAGTGGCTCAGCGGTCCTCAGGCCAGGTGGGGGCGCCCGCTGAGCATATGTAGCTCCGGGTCTCAGGGATGGGTGCAGAGACTGCGGCGCTGCGGGACAAGACGATTGGTTGGATTACGGGAAGGAGGGAATAGAACTTGATGGAGCGCTCTGAGCCTCTGATTGGCTGCCACGGAGAGTTTGCGTCAGCTGGTGGGAGAGACGCCGAGGGCCGCTAGCGCATCGGCCTCTGATTGGCTGGAGCGCGGCAGCGTGCACCTCCGATTGCCTGGCCATCCGCAGCTCGGCTCGGGGCCACAGTCCTGGGGTACCAGGCCCCAGCGGGCGGCGCGCGCCGGGTCCTGGGGTGGCAGCAGCAGCCAAACTGGCGGCGCGGCTGCCCCGCTCCCGCTCGCACCCGCGGCTCGCCCGCGGCCGCGTCCACTCCCAGCTGGGCCGTGCCCGCGCGTCGCTGCCGCCTACGCCGCCGCCCCCGCGGTCCCTGCCTCACCCGCCGCTACCGGGCCTGCCGCCGGACCTGAGCTCCGGAGCCCCGCCGCCCTGGGCCCTCGCCCGGGCTGAGCTGCCACCGCTGCCCGCTCTCCCGCTGCGACCCGAGCCCCTGGCGCCCTGGGGCCCCCGCGACCACCTGGCCTTGCCGGAGCTGCCGCCGGAGGCCTGCGCGCCTGCGCTACCTGCCTCGGCGCTCGCCCTGCAGGACCTGCCGCGCCTGCCCGCGCCCGCGCCGCCGCCCGCGCACCTGCCCCTGCCGCCACTGCCCGAAGCCGCGGTCGCCACCGCGCCGGGGCCCGTGGGCGCACGCGGACGTCCGCCTCTGCTTGACGAGCCGCCGCCGCAGCCCCTCCCGCCGCTGCCTGCGCGACCCTCGCCTTTCAACCTGCTGGCGCTGCCCGCACCCCGCGACCCCTGGCCGCTGCCCGTCTTCCCTCCGCCCCCACCTCCTCACTTCTTCCTGTCGCCGCCTTGCTGACTGCCTCCCGAGGCCACCTGCCGCAGAGCCAGCGGACAGGTGAGTGGACAGCCTCCGAACGTGGGCAGATTCGGAAGGCGTGGTTCAGAGCCGGAACTGGGTCAAGAGAAGGTTATCAGGGCAGCAGCCCAGGTTTGGGGAAGAAAGGCGTTTAAGCCTACCATAAAGTCCTTTTAAGTAAATTAGGGGCTTTTCCCCACCTTTCTCTCCCGACCTGAAACCTCTTGCAAGGTTATTTAAGAATGTCACTTATCCCAGTGCTGATAAACTGGCTGGTGTTCAGGGTAGCAAATGGAGTGCAGCACATGGGGAAGTAACGGGGATTAAGGGATGAAAACAAGTTAGAATGCTTCAACCACCGTCCAGAATGCATCACTTTCCCTTATAAGGGGACAGGATGCCATGGCTGAGGCCCTCCTCTGTTTACCCTTGGAAATTCAGATCCTCCCTCCCAGGTCTTAGTCGTACTTTTAACTGAAATAGATCCAGGGGTCCTGCTGGCCCCTAGCGTTGGTGATGGACAATCGATAGTGGGCAGGCAGATCACATACAAGGGCTGTGAAGTCATCCTTATGGGACAGGAGAACTGCAGGCTGAGTCCTAAGAGGAAGCTCCTGTTGTCTCTCCAGCCTGATTGGCCTTCCACCCCCACCTGGCCAGTTTCTGTACAGGCAGTGCCACTCAATGAAGTTCTTTGTTCCACAGGTGGCAGAGGCTCAGGTAACCACACAGATGGCCGATCCTCACCGGCTTTCTACGGCAGCACAGCAGTGGTAACAGGAAGCCAATCTTGACTTTGAGGGACTTCTAAGAGCCCAGAATTCACCAACAAGAGGGTAGTGCATTAAGTTCCATGGCTATGATAACAAATCATCACAAACTGAGTGGCCCAAGTCTGCAGAAGTCTGCTTTCAGTTCTGGAAGCCAAAATCCCAGATACAGGCATTGGCAGGGTCTCTCTCTCTCTCTCTCTCTCTCTCTCTCTCTCTCTCTCTCTCTCTCTCTCTCTCTCTCTCTCTCTCAGGCACTAGAGAAGGATTCTTCTTGCCTTTCCCAGTTTCTGGTGGCTCCAAGCCCTCCTTGACTTGGTCCTCATCACTCCAGTCTCCGCCTACCCCACAAGCTTCTCTGTGCCTTTCTCACATCTTCCAGTTTTCATCTGTCCTTGGATTATGGGACCCACCCTCAATCCATGATCTCATCTTGAAATCCTTCTTGTAATTACATTTGCAAAGATCCTTTTATCAGGTAAGGTAGCATTCCCAGATTCTACATTTTGATTGTGGATCGCCATGAAATCCATACAGGCAGTGTCCTCCCCTGTTGAGCTGGCCCAACTCCCTACCTGTTTTCCCAGAACTTCTAGGTCTTGTCCCTTACTGACCAGGGTACTGGAGCCCTTGGGCAGGAGCCAGTGGTACTAGTATTTTGATAAAGCTCTTACTGGCACCAGAAGAAAACAAAGTAACTGTCTTTTTCCTCTGAATTATGGCCAAGTTCCCATCCTGTTAACTTGCTGCTTCCCCACCCCACTTTGTATCGTGTAGCCCTCCCCTCAACTAAGAAGTGGACAGCAGAGACAATGAATACCTTCCTTTAAGGACAGCACTATGGGGACCCCACCCTCAAAGCTCTGGAGTCATACTTACTGCTGGTTGAAAGAAGACAATCACAACTGATAATAAAGTTAATTGTTACCCAGTCACTGTGTCTGTTCAAGTTTACAAGTGAAATTGCCCCATGCTCTTGTCAAAAGCCTTGTCCAAGTCAGTCCCTATATCCAAAGTGTGGGACGCTCACCTGGAAAATACCTGAGGTGGCCCTGGAGCTAGGCAGAGCTACACTTCTGTCCCTTTAAGCCTGGAGTCACCTGAGGCCAGGCAGTTGTGACCTGCCCAGAGGTCCTGGGGTGGACTAGAGCAAAGGGTGGCTCCCACACCAGGGGCTAAAGCCAGGTGAGCGTGAACTGGAGGTGTGGGGGGGTGCTTCCTGGGTAATCGATAGTGGAGAGGGGAACTTTAAAAATGCTAGTAAAAGTAGATACTTGAGTTCAGTAGACATGACAAGGCAAAGTTTTTATTTTTTTTTTTTTTTTTTAATGGAGACTAAACCCAGGGGTACTTTACCCTTGAGCCACATCCCAGTCCTTTTTATTTATTTTGAGACACAGTCTCACTAAGTTGCTGAGGCTGGCCTCAAACTTGTGATCCTCCTGCCCAGCCTCCCTAGTGGCTGGGATTACAGGCATGTGCCACTGTGCCTGGCTCTTATAATGTTTTCTGGCATCATCCTGCACTTGGTGTTTTTAGTTGATTTGATTAAGAATATAAGGGAGGGGCCTGGGGAGGTAGCTCAGTCGGTAGAGTGCTTGCCTTGCAAGCATGAGGCCCAGCACTGCCAAAAAATAAAAATAAATAAGGGAGGGGCTGGGGAGATAGCTCAGTCGGTAGAGTGCTTGCCCTGTAAGCACAAAGCCCTGGGTTCAATCCCCAGCACCCAAATAAATAAATAAATAAATAAATAAGGGAGAGAAAAGGCACATTTCATATACTGTAAAAGCAGGGGAGTAGGAGACTTTTAGTGTAACAGATTATTTATTAAGGCTGAGGGTTTCTCTCTATCATCCTGGTCCCTGTCTGTCTCAGGTCTGGCCACAGTTCTTTCCTGGAAAGGAGGGAATGGCAGGCTCCAGAGGAATGGGTGTTTGAGAGGCTCACTGGGGAGAGCCCCTGTCCACTATGGTCAGGAAGGGCACCCAGAGCCCCTCTCCACCCGCCCCCGCCCCCCGGGAGCTGGCTCTGAAGTCGGTTTGGGCTGCATCAAGCTTGTCCTACTTCCTGAGGGTTAGGGTTCCACAGCACTCAGGGCTTGCTTGTGCTGAGAATTATGGGGCCTTCTGGTTTCCTCTGCACTCTCAGGTTAGGGACTGGATTGTGCACCATGAAATTAGGTCCTCAAGCAGGCAGGGAGTGGAACTGCCCTGAGGGTTCTTGTGGTGCAGCCCCAGGCCACTTGCCATAGTCCCCTCCCCTGCATCTGTCCACGTCTGCCCTACCAAAGTTGAGCTTGAGCTGCTTCTGCCCACCCGAGCCTCTCTGTCCCTTGGTTCTCCCAGAGGGAATCAAGATAGTCATTTTGTCACTGCAGGATGGGGTTGGCTGATGGAGCGGGACTGAGGCCCAGCCTCGACTTCTTCCCAGGGCAGTGCACTGTAAGCTTCCCTCCCCCACCTCCGCTCCTGCCTGGGAGAGGCGGGGTGGGGATACCTGTGGATAGTTAAAGTGCCTTTGAGATGGTAACCAGGCGGAGCAGGGGCCCAGCTCTCCATATCAATGGCATTCCAACCCCCTCAGTCCCTGCTTAGATCCCAACTTAACCCCTCAATTCCCAGGATCCAATTGAGTCCAAGTGGATGGGGTACCTAAGAGAGGGCCTGGGCTATCTCCCCTCTCTGCTCTGCCCCATTCTTTGGGGAGTGACATTTTGTTTTATCATAGGAAGAATGGGAGGCGTGGGTGGGTGTCACTGAGCTTCCTGGGCCACCAGTGGGCAAGCTTGGCAGGTGCTGATCACTGGGGAGGTGCCTAAGTCCTGCACCCCTCTGGGGCTGGCTGGTTCCTGGAAGTGCAGCTCTCTACTTGGCTTTCTATAGACATTGAACCAAAGCAGGAAGGGCCTCTCTGGTGCCAGGTCTGGGCCCAGCCCACCACCCAATTATGCTGTTACGGGTTTGGAGTTTCCCAGGAGCTCGTAGGCCACTGGGGCAAGGCCTGGCTGTAGGGTAACCAACTATCCCAGTTTTTCCAGAAGGCTAGACTCAATATTCAAACTGGCCAGGGGATAAAAATCCTCTTGGGGAGGTGCTGAAGGGGCACACTGAGGCCTAGGACAAGAAAGAAGGATGTGGGCAGCCCAAGGCAGTTGTGCAGCCCAGGACCTGGCTCTCCCAATCAAACTGGGGATACTCAAATTGGAATGTCCCAGGTCAACTGGGTGAGTTGGCCACCTAAGACCTAAGGCAAGAGGACTTTTTCTGGGCCTGGGGAATAGAAAAACCCCTATCTGGGGCTGCCTAGGGTAGGGTCTGGGCCCTCTGGATCCCCAAGCTTGTTGCTGCCACCTGACACCTGCCCAAACCTGTATGGCTGGATTCCTGGCAGCCCCTGAAGGCCACAGAGGGAGCCCACAGACAGGCTTGTCTCTATTTGCCATTCTTTCCACCAGCCCCTCATCCTTGAGATCCAAGCCCCAGGGGCTGGATGACCTGGACTAAGCCAGCACCATTACTGCAGGGCTGGGGATAGGCCATTGTCTAACCCACTGTTGTGGGTTCCCACCCCACCCCTGCCTCTGTGGAAAAGGCACCTCCTACCTCCTCTGGTCTAGGGCCCTCAGCCAGCCCCTCATCCTGGAGGGTCTGCCTCCTGTGGGGAGTCACACAGTGGTGGTGGAGGAAGCCACCACCCAGTCCACCTTCCCAACCCACTGACTTGCACTGGCTTCCGGCTCCATTTTTCTGGTGGGCAGAGATTCTCAAGCTTTTGGGGATCACAAACCCCTTTGTAAATCTCTTGGTTGCCATAAACTTTTCTTCCAAAAGTGTTAAAATTCATACCCAGAAGGTATGCTCCTGAGTTCCACTCCTGAACATCCTGGAAGCTAGAACCCTTTGTAAATGAAGTCCCTTTGAATACAAAGTCCTGAAGGTCTCACCTCCCCTACCACCAGGTGTGCAGAGGGGGCACCCAGTCCTGTCCTCATCAGCTTCTGATGTCCATGGCCAGGTAAGCTCCAGCTTCATCCCCAGCTCTTTCTTGGGAGGAGGCATGGAGGTGAGAGGCTGTCGGGGATGAGGACCCACTCAGCACTTCGTGGGATCCGTGCACCTCCCTGGAAATCGTGTGAATGCTACTCCCTTTTTAGATTATAGTCCTCATTGGGCATGGTGGCTCACACCTGTAATCCCAGTGACCCAGTGACTGATGGGAGGCTGAGGCAGGAGGATCACAAGTTCAAGGTCAGCCTCAACAATTTAGCAAGACTCTCAGCAATTTAGTGAGTGTCTCAAAGGGGAAAAAAAGGGCTAGGAATGTAGCTCAATGGTCAAGTACTCTTGGGTTCAATCCCCAGTACCAATAAATAGTAATAATAGTCCTCAGGGATTCTTAGTCCCCAGGGAAGGGCTTGAGGGAGTTCCTGAGCCCCCCCACAATGACAGGCACATGTTTGCCAGACTGTGTTCCCATGGAGGATGTGGATCTCTTGAAGTTTCTCAAATGGGTCTTTGATGCAAGGAGGTTAAGGAGTTGACTTTCCATGATCTCTTCCTGGTAAGGGTCAGAATCTGAATGTTTGTGCCACTCTCAGGCTGTCCCCCATGAGGGGGCGCCCAGGGCTCTTTCCTGTGGACTGGAAGGCAGGGTTCAAGGATACCAGAATCCTCTGGGGTATCTTGGCTGGGCGGCCAGACGGGCCACTCAAGCAATGGCGGGAGGCGGAGTGGGAGCTGTACCCTGCCCGGGGGTTGCCCCGCCCTTTCTTGCTCGGGGCACCTGGGTGGCCCCAGGCTGCTTGCCTCTCCAGCAGGCTCCTCTTTGTCCCCTGGCCTCTGGAGGCTTTCAGCAGCTCAGCTCAGCCCCCCAGTTTCGGCAGTCGGGGTGGGGTGGGCACACCTGAGCTGAGATAGAAGGGAGGTAGTTTTCTAGGCCGTTGTCAGGGCAATGCCACCTGAGCTGGGTGCCAGGCACCTGTTGCCCAGGGAACCGTGGGGGCGGGGCCCCTCCCCCGGGAGCCGCCAGGGCCACTGGGCTGAGACGGAAGACAGATCAGATTCCGGAGTCTTGGGAGGGTGTGGGGACCGAGAGGGGGTTCGATACTCGGGGAGCAGAGGCTCCTTTACATCATGAAATGGGGCAGGGGGATGGCAAGCGTGGCAGGGGAGCAGGCAGGCTCAGAGGGCAGGCCCCGGGGCCCCTTGGCTCCTTCGTCCCTAGCCAGTCACCTCACCTCCCCTCCTCGCTATTTTTCAACTTGCCCCAGGTCATCCCATTCCTTGTCCTCGAGCATTCATGCAAAGTGGTTCTTCCTCCCCAGTCCCGCCTGGTGGAGGTAAACCCCCTCCTATTGACCCTGAGGCTCCCGTGCCACCCCCTCCCACGCACCTCCAGCTCTCCGCCTCAGTCCTCAGGGCCCCAATCAAGGCCTCCCGACTCCTCACTCTGCTCCTCCCCTGCTTGGTCCTTAAAACCCCGCCTGCAGCCCAGACCTGCAGAGGCCTCAGGTGGCACCTCAGCTGCTGCACTGCTCAACAGGAACCAGCGCCAGCTGGGAGGGGAGCAGCTGAGCTGGGTGAGCTTGGCCTGACGTGACTGCAAGAAGTCTGCTGGGCAGTAGGCCACCAAGGGGGCAAACCCCTCAAACAAGTAGGACAGAGATTGGTTTTTATCCCGTGAGGATCAGACAACTGCGAGAGGCCTACAGATGCGAGGACTGCCCTGGTATAAAGGCAACGACTGATTCTCTCCTCTCCCCGGGCACCTACAACCCACCCACCTGACTCATTTGGTCTCCGCTGTGAGTCAACCAGACTGGGCCTGGGAAGACCTAACTGAGGGACGATGGCTTCAACTGGCCTTGAACTCCTGGGCATGACCCTGGCTGTGCTGGGATGGTTGGGGACCCTGGTTTCCTGCGCCCTGCCCCTGTGGAAGGTGACCGCTTTCATCGGCAACAGCATCGTGGTGGCCCAGGTGGTGTGGGAGGGGCTGTGGATGTCCTGCGTGGTGCAGAGCACCGGCCAGATGCAGTGCAAGGTGTACGACTCGCTGCTGGCACTGCCCCAGGACCTACAGGCTGCGCGTGCCCTCTGTGTTGTCGCCCTCCTGCTGGCCCTGCTTGGCCTGCTGGTGGCCATCACTGGTGCCCAGTGCACCACATGTGTGGAGGATGAAGGCGCCAAGGCCCGCATCGTGCTCACCGCTGGAGTCCTCCTGCTCCTTGCTGGCATCCTGGTGCTCATCCCGGTCTGCTGGACGGCCCACGCCATCATCCAGGACTTCTACAACCCCCTGGTGGCAGAGGCCCTCAAGCGGGAGCTGGGGGCCTCCCTCTACCTGGGCTGGGCCTCTGCTGCACTGCTCATGCTGGGTGGGGGGCTTCTCTGCTGCACATGCCCCCCACCCCAGTTTGAGCGGCCCCGTGGACCTAGGCTGGGCTACTCCATCCCCTCCCGCTCAGGTGCGTCGGGGCTGGACAAGAGAGACTACGTGTGAGGTCAGCAAAGGCTTCCTCCAGGGGCCTGCACCTTCAGCCTCTGCACCCTTGCTTCTAACTGCCCCTCCCCCTGTGGGAGCCTCCTTCTGCAAAGCTGGAGCCAGATCTGGCTCTACTAGAGTCCTCAGCTGTTCTGGCTGAACTCACCTTCAGTGGGGTTGAAAACAGGGCCAAAGCTTGTTGGGTAGGCCAGCCCACCCTGTCTCCCCCATTTTCTTCTGTCGTCCAGGACATAGACAGGCCTCTCACTTCCTGAGCCTTCCCCTGCCCCAGGAACAAAGGACAGCACTTCCTTGTCTCCAAAGAAGGGGAGCATGCTCTCCCTGCTTGGCCCAACCTCCACCTGCATTGGCAGGCCCTTTGGGGACCAGCCAGGCTGTCAGTTCCCCAACCTCTGCCTGCAAATCTGGAATCTGGAATAAAAAGAGATCTTGTAATCGGACTTTCTCTGCTTTGTGTACTCACTCCCCTCAGGTGTCAGTCCAAGGCCTGCCCAGTGGATAACCTATATTGGGACCATGGGTTCCAAGCCAGGGATAGATCTGGGACAAGAGATCATCACTGGCTTGTACCCACCACCTCCTCCTCTAGAAAGGCTGGGCACTCAGCCCCCAGCAACAGCAAAGGCACAGTAACAAAACATACTTTATTTAGTAAAATCTTGTGTGGGCAGACATGTGCAGGGCTAGAGGTGGGGGTGGGGGGTCTACAGTACAGTTGGGACCTGACTTGGGGGGAGGATGTGGTAATAATGGAGGAGGTAGAGGTCAGAAGACAAGGTGGTGGGCAGTCCTTTGGTAGCTTTATCAGGAGCCCTTCCTGGGATGAGAAGGCCTGACCAGGAAGAGGTGTGGCTGTCCCTGAAAGTCTAGGGAAGCCCAGCCCCCAGAAACAGCAGGAACTCTTGGGGTACGCCATCTTGTGGTCACAAAGGCCAGAGCAGAAAGCAGCTTTCACTTTGCTTCCGCAGCTCCAGCTTGGCTTCCAAGATGGGGATGCTCGAAATGAAGACGAATCCAGAAACAAAACAGCATCCAAAGGTGAAATACGGCAACAGCAGAACCCAGGTGGGAGTCTGGGTCATCTTGGTTCAGTTATCAAATGGATTAGAGACACCTCCCCCTCCCCCACAAAAACAGCAAAATACAAGAACCAAACCCAGAGCTGTTGGGAATCAGCGCGTCTTGAGGCTCCAGCTCAGGGGCCAAGGCTCCCTGGTCCATGGCGCCCTCGCTCCCTCACTAGAATCAAACATAATTCTTGGTGGGGTACTCGGAGGGTCCCCGGGAGGGGGAATGTGGGACAGATGCTGAATAGCGGGCCATGTAATGGCTGGAGTTCCGGGCCTCTCCGGAGGGGCAGGTGCAGCACAGCAGCCCCCCACCCAGCATCAGAAGGCCCGAGGCCGCCCAGCCCAGGTAGAGGGAAGCCCCCAGCTCTCTCTTTTGGGCCTCAGCCACCAGGGGGTTGTAGAAGTCCTGGATGATGGTGTGGGCCGTCCAGCAGACTGGGATCAGGGTTAGAACCCCTGAGATGACAAAAATGATCCCAGAAGTGAGCACCAGGCGGGCCTTGGAATCCTGGTCCTCCACACAGGTGGTGCACTTGGCCCCAGCAAGGTAGACCAGCAGGCCAAGCAGGGCCAAGAGGAGGGTGACGACACAGAGGGCGCGTGCAGCCTGCAGGTCCTGGGGCAGTGCCAGCAGCGAGTCGTACACCTTGCACTGCATCTGGCCGGTGCTCTGTACCACGCAGGACATCCACAGCCCCTCCCACACCACCTGGGCCACCACGATGCTGTTGCCGATGAAAGCGGTCACCTTCCACAAGGGCAGGGCGCAGGAAACCAGAGCCTTTACCCAGCCCAGCAACGTAAGGACAATTCCCAGAATCTGCAGACCAGCAGAGGCCATGGCAGTGTTGAAAGGGCTATGCTGTGTGGGAGAAGAGAAGCAGAAGAACGTTAAACACTACGTGTCCCAGCTGGGGCCCCCACGCAGGATGCCAACAGCCTGGGAGTTGGCCACAGGTCCTGATATTCAGCAGGTTGTACTCCCTGAGCCTCATTTATTCATGGGCAAAATGAGCATCTAGATGAGGGGACCCGAGTTCCTTCTCCAAGACCATCACACTGACTGCCTGGGTCCACCCTTCCACTCTCCCCTAAGGGCCAAGGAGTGGGCCCTCAAGGTTGGGGCATTTTTGTGTGTATTTAGACTAAAAGGCCATGTTAGGGTCCCAAGAGGAGATAAAACCCCAGGGTCTGTTCTATGAGCCTGTTCCTCTACCACCAAGCTGGCTGCACCTGTGTTCGTCAGGCCCAAGAGGTCGGGCTCACCAACCGAGGAGGTTTCGCCCTTCTGCGTCCCTGCCCTCGTCCCCTTCCCTTTCCACACACTGTGGCTTGACTGTCCGAAGGCGCCCGGGCGGTTCCACCACCCACTTCCTGGGCCACCACTGCATGGGACCGAGCGAGTACCCGGGAGGGGCTTAATGGCGCGCGGCAGCTGGGTTCGCTCCCGCAGGTGAGGGGGAGGGGAGTCCCGCCCCGGAGAGGGAAGGCAGGTGGGGGAGGGGCTCACGGGGTTTCGGTGCCTTTGTCCCGGGGAGGGGGAGGGGCGTTTCACCCTCGAGTCGCGGGTCCGCTCGCCGGGTTCGATGCAGCCCCGTGCGCAGGGACGCGCCCACTCAGGTAGCACTGCACGCGCCCCCATGAACCCAGTACCAGGCTCCACAAGGTGTCTCTCCCTCGCCCGACGTACACACTTGCCCCGGGCTCACCTGCGTGAAGGACCTGAAGGATTCGGAGGCCGAGTGTGGGGACCGCGGCGGAGGCGGGGGTCTTAAAGAGGCAATGACGTCACTGGGCCACCTCCCCGGGGGAGGGGCAGAGACCCCGACCGGGTCGGCAGTGGGCGCGAACGCATCCCAGGTTAGTCAGAGAGGGGCGCTCAAGATCCAGACTGCTGCACCTGCAACCGGCTGGGATTTGCGGACCCGGGTTGGCTGACGCCCCAGCCACCACTTACAAGCGCCATGACCTCCGGAATTCATTCAACTTTCCCGAGCCTCAGTTTTCTACTCTGAAAAATGAAGACGGCAAGCTTGCATTTAATGTGTGTGCCCTAAGGTAGGAATTAAAGGGAATATTATTTTTGTTATTGTTGCAGCCCCCGGGGCCCTTAAGAAAGCAGCTGGTATCCCCTGCTCTAAAGAATCTTTGGGAGGACTGGGAATGTAGCTCCGTGGTAGAGTGCTAGTGTAGGAGGTCCTGGGTTCGATCCCCAGCTTTGCAAAATTAAAAAAAATCTTGAAAGATCTCACAGACTTAAAAATTACATAAGAAAGCAGCAGTTATCTTTTTATGGGTTGTTTCATACCTGATGCTCTCTATCCCACAAGTTCCGGGTTTGGGCGCCGAGTGGGCAGTGTCGGGTCCGCATGCTCGCAGGGTACTGGAGGCTCGCGCGCGCGGGGACTGTTTGTTGAACGAATGACTGAGCGTAGCGGGCAGCACTGGGAGGAGCACGCCGGAGCGGATGGCGGGGCGGGAGGAGGCCAGGGCCCCGCCCCGGAAGGCGGGGGCGGGGGCGGGGCCGCGGTCCTAGGTCTCCGCCGCTGGTCGGCGGGTGCAGACGGCAGCGGCCTCCCGGCGCGCACTATGGCTCTCGGCTCGCTGCGCCCGCTGTTGCGGCTCCTCGTGCTGGGACTCGGGTTGGTGCTGCTGCGCACCGCGGCCGGGGAGCAGGCACCAGGTACGCGGGGCACAGGGGTCGGAGCCGGGACTGGGTGCCTGGAGGGCCATCCGGAACTGGGGAACCCGACAGACGTAGGGACCTGAGGTCCGGTGGTCTTCAGATACCGGTTTTCTAGTGGGGAAGGTCCCATCCCACTTCAAGGTCCATTCCCAGTCGGCCCTCAGTTTTCTGCACGTCCAGTTGGGGTGTGAGGTCTTCAGTCCCAAAAGTCGGTACCACAGTAGAGTAAGTTGAAGGCGGGATGTTCCGTTTGGTGAGGGGCACACCCCCAGCCTGGTCTTGAAGGGGTCTGCCCAGCCCCAGGGATTGAAGAGTCGGGGAGAAGGTTTGGGGAGGGCCGTGGGGTCTATGCCCTCTATACCATGTGGGGTGCCCCCTTCCATTCGGTGACTTCAGTGCCCAGCTATGCGGGGGGAGGGACCGGGGTCGGGCCGAGTGCCCAGGAGTGAGTCACTCGCTGGCGGCGGGGGGGGGGGTTGTGGGGACCTGACCCCTCTCCCCAAAGTCCCGCGCTACTCCCCCCCCCCCCCCGCACTGCCATCTCCCGGTCAGGCCGTTCGGTCACCTGTGAGGAATGCGGGGGGAGGGCGCCGGTGACTCACGTTATTCGAGCCGACCGACCCTGACCTCAACCCCCAGAATAGCCGCGTCCCGCCCCCATCCTAACCCGCGGCCCCCTCCCCAGGCACCGCCCCCTGCTCTAGCGGCAGCTCCTGGAGCGCGGACCTGGACAAGTGCATGGACTGTGCTTCGTGTCCCGCGCGACCGCACAGCGACTTCTGCCTGGGCTGTAAGTGGGGGGCGGGGCGAGCAGCGAGTGGACCCCAGCGGAGCCGAGAGGGTTGCTGGGGCGGAGAGGGGTCTAGAGGGCTTCCGATCTGGGAAATCGCCGGCTTGAGACTCGGCTCTAGGTCGGCGGGGCTGATCCGGAGAGGGTCCAAGTCTGACTCGACTACTGGCTTCCAGGCGCTGCGGCACCTCCTGCTCCCTTCCGGCTGCTTTGGCCCATCCTAGGGGGTGCCCTGAGCCTGGCTCTGGTGCTGGCGCTGCTTTCTGCCTTCCTGGTTTGGAGACGGTGCCGCAGGAGAGAGAAGTTTACCAGTAAGTGTGTCCAGGCCCTGCGGCTCACCCCATCACTCTTCCACATTTTCGCTGCTCATGACCGTGTCTTATCTTGCAGCCCCCATAGAGGAGACTGGTGGAGAGGGCTGTCCAGGTGTGGCGCTGATCCAGTGACTGGGCACCCCCAGCAGCCTGTGCGGGCACTCACTCGTAATTGGTTCATTCATTCGTTCATTCATTCTGGAGCCAGCTCCTGCCTCCCAGACACAGGCCTAGCCAGGCTCCTCGAACCACAGGCGGGGCAGGCAGTGAATCACCTCAGGCTTGGGCCCAGGGTTCAGGAGAGCCTTCCAAGGTGTCTGATTGCCCTGTGCCTGGTTCCAGGACACAAACAGAGCCTCAGGCTGGCTCACACTAAGAGACTGCAGCATTTGCACAAGGGGGTTTCCCCCTTCCCCTGATGCCCTGGATGACGGGCTGGCTTCAGGGGCAGACACAACACTAGGCCCCACCCACAGAGATGGGCTAAAACTCCTCCAGGGGTCCTCAGCTTGGGGGATTAGAGACCTGTTCTTAACACTAGGGGGCTGGCCCTCTAGGGGGGCTGGCCCTAAGATACAGACCCCTGCAACCCCAAGCGGGGAAGAGATATTTATTTTGGGGAGAGCTTTGGAGGGGAGGGAGAATTTATTAATAAAAGAAACTTTAACTTTAAATGGTTTGGAGTGTGGCATGATCTCCAGCTTGACTCCCCGGAGTTGGAGGGAGGGAGTGAGTCAGTCTGCCGCGGGGGCGGGGGGGTGAGGCTCTGACTCACACATTCTCAATGCCTGGAGCCTAGCCTGCCAGGACCTGGCCAGCCCTGACCGTTTTCCAGGGAAGATCTTGAGGAGAGACACCAGCATCCAGCACCCCACCCTGCCCAAAAGGCCTCAGGTTTCAGACTGAAGCCTTCAATAGTTCAGCCATTTTTATTCCCTTTTTGAGGGCATACCTCCCCTTCCCCTGCTGCTGCCCTCCCATCCCAGGGTTCCATTGAGTTTAGTGTCCTCCTCTCTTGGGGAAGGTCCTGGTGCCCAAACATCTGGTCTGGAGGAAGATAAGCACCTAGTCCCTTGAGGGTTGTGGTCTCCTCTGTAATGGGGAATGGTGTTGTCCACTATTATTCAGAGCTCCATTATGTCCCCAGCTGGGGTTGCAGGGTAGTGGGGACCAGGGGTGTCTCCCAGCCTCAGCAGCCGAAGAGCCTCTGGGATTAAATTCCCAGGATAGCGCCAGAGAAGTAGTTCTGAACAAGGACTCCTGGAAGAAGAAATGACAGTCAAGGCATTGGGCTGAAAGCTGGCCTGGATCTGGGTCCAGGTTCCTAGGAGTCAAGATGTGAATCAGCACAGAAGTTGGCTAGAAGTTAAAAATAGCATGATGAGGCAGGGTAGGATGAGTGGCAGCTCTGAGGACCGGGTGTGATCCTCTAGAAGACTTAGTGTAGATACCTACCTCAGTGAGGACAGGGCTGGTGGGAAAGCCATGGGGGGGCTGCAGTAAGGGTGGTCATTATGTAGGCTGAGTCGAGAGAAGTAGGTGGCCATGTTTTCCTCAGACAGGAACTGCTTTCGCAAGGGCTCCCTGGGAAGAGATGGGGAGGAAGGCAGGCAGGGATAATGAGAGGGGAGGTAGCTGGATGGGCATCAGAGAACACTGATCTTATTGGAAGTCCTCCCTGCCCTCAAATTCACTGCTCCTTCTCCAGGCGCTGCCTGGTGCTCATAGGCATAGCTCCTCGGAGAGGGGAGCTGGGAAAAAGAGCCAGGAGCACCCCACTCTCTCGGTCCCTTCCCAAAGATCTATCCACCTGAGCCTGCAGCATCAGCACCTGAGCTCCCAGTCCATTTCTGTTTTGGTGGCATCTAAGCCACCCCTTCTGGTCGTCAAACAGCGTATCTGGCAAGTCTAAACCCTAAGCTCCTAGCCTCATCCCTACCCCGCTGTTTGGCCCACCCTGTATCAACCCTCAGGCGGGCCCTGGGTTCCCAGCCAAGGCTCCTGCGCTCCATAGTCCGACCAATCCAGGGATCCCGTTCGTACCTGGTGTCCAGGCCTCGAGTTGCCCCTGAGGCGGTCCGCGGGTCTTGCAGGGCCCGACCTGGGGGGACCCGCTCCAGGGGCTGCTGCAGGATCATTGAGGTTTGGGGTACTAAGGCAGGAGGGGTGGGATCCGGGTGACAGGGGCGGAGCCTCCGAGGGCGTGGCCCACCGCCAGGGGCGTGGTATCAGGCGCGCGCAGTGGCGAGGCCTGCGCAAGCGCGGAAGACCAGCGGCGCGTGGCTGGAAGGCGGCTTGGTTCGGCGGGTTGGGGGAAGGGGTCCCAACGTAGCAGGGCAGCGGCGGGTGCCACTTAGTGTCGGGGGACTTCGCGGCGCCCTCCTCTGTTCTTGGGGTGCGGGAGGCACGTGCGGGCCACTTTTCGCGCCCTGCCGGCCGGCAGTGTTAAGACGCTGGGAACAGCGGAAGGGAGCCACTCCGGGCACATCCGGAGTCGGAAGGCGACGTTGCGCGCGGAGCACTCTGGGACTAGTAGTTCCTGAGATGGAGCGCGCTGCCCCGCTAGCGGTACCTCTGGGTCAGGTGAGTCTGTTGTGCGCGCGATGCCTTCTGGGGTTTGTAGTCCACACTTTGCTCTGACTGGGTGGGCAATGGGAGATGAGACAGCCCTGGTGTGCGTGGGCGGTTTGTGGGACTTGGACTCTAATCCGGGAAGGGGCAGGAGAGTAACTCAGAAGAGCCCTCCCGCCTAACATGAAAGAGGATAGGAATTAGATGTCACAGCATTTTTCTGTGCTGGAATAATAGAGTCACTTAGAAAAAAAAGTTGAGAGCAGGCGCGGAAACTCACTTCTGGGGACTCGAGGCTGAGGTAGGAGTATCACAAGGAATTGTGGCGTCGTCAGCCCCCATACAGGTGAGACAGGGCCAGGTGGGTGGAAGGCAGGTGGGGTGAGGGCACTGCCTCATTGGTGCTGACCCTGCTCTTCTTGGTGGCTCTTCTTGGAGCCACTCTTGGGAATACATGGGCAAGTGCCTTTGTGGTGGGCCACCTCAACAGAGGGCTGAGAAGTCTAGGCCGGGGGAGGCCAGTCCTGTGGTAGAGAAGGCATGAAGGGGTCTGTGACTGGGGGCCTCATCCAGCTTCTCCCCACAGACAGAAGTGTTTCAGGCCCTGCAGCGACTGCACATGACCATCTTCTCCCAGAGTGTCTCACCCTGTGGGAAATTCCTGGCGGCAGGCAACAATTATGGACAGATTGCTATCTTCAGGTACCCTTGCCCCCTGCTCCCTGCATCTGTGAGCCCTGGCATTTGGCCCTCGTGGGGCACGAGTGCACCCTGCTTCTGACCTGGCCTTGTCTCCCCCTGTAGCTTGTCCGCTGCTTTGAGTTCAGAGGCCAAAGAGGAAAGCAAGAAACCCGTGGTGACCTTCCAAGGTGGGTGTAGCCATCAAGTCTGGCCTAGAGGACCTGGAGTGGAAGAGGGGACAGGATGGGCTAAGGTTCTTCATTTCTCTTAGCCCATGATGGGCCCGTTTACAGCATGGTTTCCACTGATCGACACCTGCTGAGTGCTGGAGATGGGGAGGTGAAGGCCTGGCTTTGGGCAGAGATCCTCAAGAAGGTAAGGAGTCTAGAGCCTGGGGAAGGGCTGGCCTGCCCCATGCCAGAGAGCCTTTGAGGTCACCTGGTGTCTTCCCTACAAAGGGCTGTAAGGAATTGTGGCGTCGTCAGCCCCCATACAGGTGAGCCAGGGCCAGGTGGTGGAAGACAGGTGGGGTAAGGGCCCTGCCATTGGTGCTGACCCTGCTCTTTGTCCCCTAGGACCAGCCTGGAAGTGCCTGAGATCAATGCCTTGCTGCTTGTCCCCAAGGTCTGACCTTTGTGACAGTTGTTGAAGCTCTGATCCTTCGTCCTCTCCCTGTCTTGATCTGGCACTGACTTCCAGCTCTGCCCTGCCTTCCTTTGCAGGAGAATTCCCTCATCCTGGCTGGGGGAGACTGTCAGTTGCACACTATGGACCTTGAAACTGGGACCTTCACGGTGAGCAAGGCCCTGGAGCTGGGGCAGAGCTGAGCTAAGGGAGGCACTCTTCCTGGGTGTCTCTTGACCTCATCTCTCTCCTGCAGCGGGCCCTCCGGGGCCACACAGACTACATCCATTGCCTGGCACTGCGGGAACGCAGCCCTGAGGTGCTGTCAGGTGGTGAGGATGGGGCTGTGAGACTCTGGGGTAAGTGGGTCCATTGGATGGCAAGAGGGTGGCGAGGGAACCTGGGATCAGCAGGGCTCCTCAGGAGTCCTCATGGCTCTTTCCCACAGACCTCCGCACGGTCAGAGAGGTGCAGACAATCGAGGTCTATAAGCACGAGGTGAGGACAGGATTCATACATCCATTCTCTACACCCCCATCCCCCCATTCTTGTCTTCACCTCTCCTCTCCGCCCTCTCAGGAGTGCTCAAGGCCGCACAACGGGCGCTGGATCGGATGCTTGGCCACTGACTCGGACTGGATGGTGAGCCTGCAGAGTGTGTGGTCAGATGGGTGGCAGCTGAGGGCCCCTGGCTCTCAGTGACTAGGGATTCCTACCTTTCTGCCTAGGTCTGTGGCGGGGGCCCAGCCCTCACCCTCTGGCATCTCCGTTCCTCCACACCCACCACCATCTTTCCCATGCGGGCACCACAGAAGCATGTTACCTTCTACCAGGACCTGGTAAGGCCCTCTGCTTTGCTTCTGCCACCCCTGCCCAGCTCCACTCTCTAGCCCTGACCCATGAGCCCACTCCCTGCCCTCCACAGATTCTGTCAGCTGGCCAGGGCCGCTGCGTCAACCACTGGCAGCTGAGCGGAGAGCTTAAGGCCCAGGTGCCTGGATCCTCCCCGGGATTGCTCAGCCTCAGCCTCAACCAGCAGCCAGCAGCCCCCGAGTGCAAGGTAGGTGAAGCAAGAGTCTCTCGAGAGACCCAGGAGGCCTGGGGGTGCCGGCAGGTCAGTCACACCCTTCTTGTCCTTAGGTCCTGACAGTTGCTGGCAGTAGTTGCCGGGTGGATGTTTTCACCAACCTGGGCTACCGAGCGTTCTCCCTGTCCTTCTGACATCTGATGACACACCCCCATCCCAGGGATTTGGAGTGTTTTTCTTTTTTCTTTCTTTTTTACAATAAAGTTTCAGGATTTTTTTTCCACGTGCTTCCTTCCCAAGAATGGAGGCCAAGTTGACTTAGTGGTTTATATATTACTCTGTCTGATTTTGATACATAAATACCCATCCCCACCCCTGACCTGGAGCAGCCAGAGACTCAGGGAGTCTAGTGCTTAGAAATAATAGACCTATGTAGACTGGGAAAATAGAAGCTCTATTGCACCTGCCCCCGCCACCCACCTGGGCCTCTGGCCCCAAAGCCGCCCCTACTCCCGAAGAGTCCCTGTCTAGCCTCCTGGGGCGGAGAGTTCACCAACCCCACTTGGAAGACATCCAGGCCCTGTCGCTCCATTGGCCCTTAGAGGAAAGTACGCCCCAGAGTGGGTCAAGGGTGGTCGCCCAGCCCTCAGGTCCTTCGGAAAAGGTTGCTGAGGAAGCCGCCGGCCGGCCCGGGGCCCAGGCGCAGTGAGAAGCGTGTTGCGGGACGGCGTGGGGCCGACGCGGCCGCGTTCAACTCTTTCTGGCGCTGCGAGCGCAGCTGCTGCCCGATCACCACCTGCATGTCGTCCTGCGGGAGGCGGGGCGGGAGGAGCGGGTCAGCGCGCAGGTCCCCCCCGCCCCAGGCCCCGCCCCGGGCCCCGCCCCTCACCTGCCAGGCCTCCAGCTCCTGTGTCAGCGCCACCTTCTGGCGGATGGTGCGCAGCAGCTCCCGGGACAGGGAGTCCCTCTCCAGCGAGATGCGGCTGAGTTCCAGGGACAGTTCCACGGCCCTGCGGGGGGAAAGCGGGTCCGAGGGCGCCGGGGACTCCAGGACCCGGGATGGTGGTGGGCTCCTGGGCCTCGACGGGAGGGGTTTGGTAACACGGAGACCTCGGAGGTGGAGATGATGACCCATATCGCAGATGGCAGGGAATCAGGAGCCCAGAAGGACCAGAGTACCGTGGGGGCCTGTCGCCCCGGTGAGGCGGTGGTGAAAGATGGCAGCGGCTCACTTGTTCACAGCTTGTTCCCGGTCCGAGAGAGCGCAGCGCAGGGCCTCCTCGGGGTTGTCCTGTGCCCGAAGCTCCTTCTGCCTTTGCAACTCCTCCCTCAGGGTCTGCAGCTCTTCCCGCTGCAGTGTGATCTGCAGCAGGGCACAGGCAGTAAGGTGGCTCTCCGGGCAGCCTAGGCTCCTGTTCTCCCTGGCTCCCCTGTCCTCCCCTGCCTGCTCCACCGTGCTGAAGACTCCTGAATTTGGAGGCCCTCAGACTGGTGCGGGGCAAGACTGGTGTGGTGGTATATGCTGGAAGGATGGTGGAATCGGCATTGGGTGGGGGAGGGGCCATGCGCATGGGGGATATGTTCTTTTTGGGGGGTGGAGGGGATTGAATCTAGGGGCTCTCTTCCACTGAGCCACATCCTTAGTCCTTCTTATATTTTATTTTGAGTTGAGTCTCCCCAAGTTGCTGAAGGTCTCACTAAGTTGCTGAGACTGGCTTCAAACTAGTAATCCTCCTGCCTCAGCCTCCGGAGTTGCTGGGATTACAGGCATGTGCCATTACACCTGGCATAAGTTGACATTTGAAGCATGTTGAGGTGGAGGGAAATCCATATATAGGAGGCTGAGTGGGCAGTCTGGGAAGTGAAGGTGGGAAAGAACAGGGAGCTGGTGGGGCTTTACATTCAGCACTATGCCCTTCCCCCACCTCATCTTGCAGCCTAGCCACTTCCTCTTCCTTGTCTTCTAGTATCTCCACTGGACTCAGAGGTGCTCGCTTCTTAGGGGGCTCCAAGCTCTCCTGGGGTGAAGGCTGGGGTCTGGATGCCTCTTGAGTCTCCAGGGGCAGGGTGGTCTGTGGGCCAAAGGATTCAGTCAGTACCCTGTGGAATCTTGCAGGAAAAGAAGGGGCATAGCCTGCACCCCTAGTTGATGGCACTGGTGGCGGGGCTGGTGGGCTACGAGCTCACCTGGGTGTCTCCACATACACTAGTGTCCTGGTCCTTGTCCTGGTCGCTGTCGAGGCTGTGGGCCAGCTCCGATTGCAGCGAGGCACCGGAGACGTCAGCGTCCTGAAGGCGTGACTCCTCTTCCAGCTCTGAGACGCGTCGCTGCAGCCTCCGCATCGCGCTCAGCGCCTCCCCGGCCTCGAAGCGTGCACGTTCCAGCTGCGGAGGGCGGCACAGACAGCGCCGGCTTTCAGCCTGGAGCGCCGGTGCTTGTACGTGGTGATGGCCCACAGAGGGCGCTGGAGTGCCCGGTAGCCTCGCGCCCCATAAGCCCGGTCCTGCAGTCTCTAGATCAGAGGGGACTTCCCCTGGACGGCTACCAATTTCCTCCCCTATAAAGTAGGGCGCACCGGCATCATCCTTGCCTGTTCCACCCATCAGGTCACCTCACAGCGCGTCCCCTCCCATGTCCAGTCTAACTTCTAACTCTCACTAATTGCTTTGATCCAACATTTATTTCTCCTAAGCCTCATGCCTCACCACAGCCCAGAGGTGAGTGCCATTATCATCCCATAATCACAGGTGGGAAAGCAGGCTGGGCACCCCACAGTGGTAACAAGGGACACTGGGATAAACAGCCAGGCGATCCAGAGCACAAATTTCAGAGGTCTCAAATACCAGGCCCTTCCCCTTTTGGTTCGTTTTCTCCACTTCTACCACCCCAGACACGGATAGCAGGGCCAGGCATTTCTGGCCTCACCTCTGGTCTTAGCCCTCTCCCAGCTCTCCCAGCCACCAGGCTCTGATGCATTCTGAGAGCACACCTCCCCTGCTCAACAGCCTCCTGTGGCTCCCACTTGCCCCAGCTCAGGCCCATGTTTTTGTGACCCAGGCGCTGGGCTTCCAGTGATCCAGTTCTGGCCACATCTCCCAGAAAACCCTGAGGCTGTTGCCAAGAGCCCAGCTGCCCCCCCCCCCCCCCAGTTCACCTCGAGGCTGTGCTCCCTCCTCTCCCGCCGCAGCAGCAGCAGCTCCTCATGAGTAGTCTGCAGCCTGCCCTGGCCCTTGTCCACCTCCTCACGCAGGCTTCGGATCTGTGCCTCCAGGTCCTGCCGGCGGCTCTGCAGCATCTGGTTCTGGGGAAGGCCTCAGGGTGGGGTGGGGAGAGTGGGCCGGCCCCATACAGCACCCAGCCGGGTCTTTGTGGTTCAGGCTGACCCCCAACCCATAACCCCCAGCTGGCACTCACCTCCCCCTGCAGACTCTCTAGCCGTGCTCTTAGCTCTGCCCCAGCCAGGGCCTGAGCTTGGCACTGACCCCGAAGGGCATCTAGTTCTCTCTGCAGCTCCTGCTCAGTCTGGGAGGCCTGGATGGGGGAATGGGCAGTGGAGCACTCAGCTGGCTCAAGCCGATGTTCCCACTGGCCAACCCAGGGACCCACATGTCAGCTCCACATGTCAGGCAGTCCCACCTGGGCCAGCTGCTGACTGAGCCGGAGGTTCTGCTCGCTGAGCTCGCTGAGCGCCTGGGCCTGCTGGCGGCCGCTGTCCTGTTGCTCCGAGCGCTGCTCCCCCAGCTGGGCCCTTAGCGCCTCCACGTCCCCCTCCAGCTCCACAGCCCTGGCCTCCCACTCAGCGCCTCGGGCTGCCAGGCCCCTTCGGAGCTCATGGTTCTCCTGCTGCAGCCGCTGTGGGACCAGGCAGAGGGTCAGAGACAGAAGGAGACATGGAGGGACAGACAATCAGAGAGCACCTGGGGTCCCACTGCGTGAGCCCTGAAGACCAGAGAGGAGAGTCAGGGAGAAAGCTAGAGCCCAGAGCATCAGAGAGCTGTGGAAGAAAGTCTGAGAGAGGTGCTGGCGGGCGGGATGGCGACACTGGTTGGGGGGTGCCACTCACCTCTGGCTGCCGCCTGAGCTTCTGGACCCGAGGTCGCAAGCGCCGTTTTTGGCGCCTGATTCTGGCTGAATTTAAGCCCCGGCCCATGGCCTCACACAGCTGCAGTGTCCTGGGGGCTCTGCAGGCCAGGCCTCTGCCCGGCCCCTCTCCCCCAGTTCCCTCTAATTAACTCTGGTCAGCCCCGCCCTGGCCCCACGCCTCTACGTACCCTCCCCAAACCTGTCAGACCAGCAGGGGGACGCGCTTGGCACACCCATGCCCAGCACTAGCAGACAGACAAGTTGGGGGGCACTCTCTAGAGCCTCAAAGCAGGGAAGTGCCGGGGCCAGGTGACAACCACGGGTGTGACAGCTGTTAGCAGGTATTCCTGCCAGCTGACACCTGGGCCACTTCATTCCATCGACCAGAGAATGGAACATCCTCAGATCAGGAAAGATTCAGGGGTGCTGAATGCCTTGCCCACGGACGCAGTGGAGCAAGGATGCCAACCCAGGCAGCCAAAGTATTAACCAAATACTGTGGGGCAGCCCTGCTGAAGGACGAAGCTCACAGGTTAGGGTCCACTTGTCCTGGCTCTGCTGCTGTTGCCGTGTGGTCTGGACAAGTGTCTTTACTACGTCCAAGTTCCATCCCTCCCTCCCTCCATCCTCCATTCTCCATTCTCCATCCAATATTTCCTGAGCTCCTGTTCTGGGGTCTACGTTGACAAACCACCAAATCCACTGTCTCAAGCAGCTTCGAGTCCCGAGGGCTACAGGCAAATGGATACAGGCTTGAAACAGGCAATTTGAGAGAGATGGTGAAGAAACCTGAAGTGATGAAGAAAAGGGGGGGCTTGGGCCTGCGGGGGCAAGCTGGCGTCACTCCAGGAACTGAAAAGGGCCCCATCAGAGAAGGGGTGGGAGGAGTGGTGAGGCCGATTGACTTGAGGGGACTCTTGGGTGGTGGCAAGAGTTTCTGTTTTATCCTAAGTGTGATGGGGAGCCATGGGGAGATTCTGGACCAGGACAGAAACCATCTCGTTTGTAGTGTTTGACATTCACTGGCTGCCTCTTGGGAATGGGCTCCAGGAGGCAAGAGGGGACCCAGGGCCAGTGATGGGGTGCTGAAGTGCCTTGGGTAAGGCAATGCTGTCAGTGTGGAGGCTGCAGAGGTGGTAAGTGGACAGATTTGGAAGCTAGTGTAGAGGAGCCAACGGGTTTGCAGATGTGGGGGAGAGTGCCTGCCTGTGGGGAACCCAGTGTCACGTTGGGATGTCATCAGGTAGCCTGGTGGGAAAGGTACAGGGCAAATGACTGCCCAGGTCAGCTCAGCGTGGGGACTGGGGCCAACGGAGCAAGTATACAAGGAAGCTCCAGGAGGAAAGGGGCTCACAGCAGCCTGGACAGAGGGAAGAACTGTTCCCACTTTGAGAGGCTGGGCAAAAATGAACTGAGATGCTGTTTGGAGGGCATTTGGCCAGGAGAAGGTGCAGTGGCTCTCAGTACCTGTGGGCTGAGAAGCTGGACCTAAGATCTTGAGAGGGTCATTGTTTGCTCAGAATCACACAGCCCCACGGGGGTCTGGTCCTAGATCTTGACTTGTCCTCAGAATTCTTTTTTTTTTTTTTTTTTTTTTTTTTTTTTTCCTTTTCTTTTTTTCTTATCTTTTTAATGCTGAGGATCCAAACCAGGGTCTCACTAGGCAAATGCTATACCCCAACCTAGAAGTTTTGTTCTTAACCACTGGGCTGTTCAGAGGCATCCTCCTGCCCACCCACCTGCCCCATGCTCTTCTCTCCTCTGCTTGTCTGGTTCCCTTCTCTTGTCCACCCCAGGCCTGCCTGTTTTCCACCTGCCCTCTGCCCAGGCCCAGTAGCCGGCTCACTTCCTCGTGCTCAGCGTGTTGGGCACTCAGCGTCTCCAGCTGCCTCCGCAGCTCCTCGTTGCGCTCCAGAAGCATCTTGCCCAGTTCTGCTGCCAGCAACAGATCTTTCTCCTTCTGCTGCAGCTGCAAGGCCAGGTCCTCAGGCTCATCAGGCCCTGGGCCCCCTCCCAGGAATGACTCCCGCCGCTCCAGCACAAAGGGGAAGAAGCCGTCCTCGCCACTGGGGGAGGCAGCCCCGGAGAGCAGCCCCGACCGGAAGCGTGGTCCATCCGGGGAGCTCATGGCATCTGCAGCATCTGTGGGGACAGGTGGCTACAAACATGCCACCCTGCTGCCCTGTGGGCTTGCCCCCTGCTGGCCAATACCTGGCCATGGCAGTCCTGCGACCTCGGCCTCCCTGGGCCACCAAGGGTTAATGATCTGTGTTTTGGCCACCCAGCTCCGTTAATGTCCCCAGGGTAGACTGAGGTGAGAGCAGAAGGAAGTGAACTTTGCCTTTTGCTTTTGCCCCAGGAAGCCTCTTCTCAGTACCCTGGGGCCACAGGACACCTCCTGACAGTCCCTGCTCCTTCTCACAACCCAGCTGTGGCTCCCAGGCCCTCACCATGGGGCAAAATTCCCAGAACCCAGGTTTCTAAGGACTCTGAGGGGTGAATCCAACTTCTCCCAAGGACGCAGGACCCTCACCTCACCTTTGGGAACTCAGGTGCCCAGGAGCACAGCTCCCTCCCCTGGCAGAAGCCCAACTGCCCGCCCACGGCCTTCCCATCCTGGCCTTCTTTCTCCTCTTTTCTCAAGGCCCAGGTGTTTGTTCTCGACCCCTTCAGACCTGGAGGTTCCACCCTTGGTGTCCACCATCCCGAATTCCCAGCCCAGTCCTCCAATTTTTGCAAAACCGAAGAACTCCTGCCCGACGCGTCTGGACTCAGGAGCGCTCACCTCTGGCCCGGCTTCCCGCGGCCCTGGCGCCAGGCCCCGGGCAGGGCGAGGTAACAGGTTGCGCCGGCCAGCGCGCAGCCGCCGCCACGCCGGGTGTCTGTTTACTTCCCGGCCCGCCCTGGGGACCCGAGCCCGCGCTCCCCGACGGCCGCGGGGGCCCCGGCTCCAGGGGCTCGGGTCACACCGGCTCACCCGCTCAGCCCTCTCGGGGGTCCCGCCCCCTGGGCACTCGGGAGCGCGCACACGCGCACCTGTCCTGCCTCCCCTCGCCGGCGTCCCAGCGCAGCCCCGCCCGCGGAGCCCGGGTGTCACCGTAGTCCCGGTCCAGCGGTACCAGGGCCGCCCCGGGGTCTCCCCGGCCCCAGCCCCAGGCGTCTGAAACCCAGCCACCGCCTTCCTTCCTGCCGGCGTCCCCGCTTCCCGGAGGAGCCAGGGGACCGCCCGGCCGCCCGGGTCTCCCTCATCCTCTCCCGCCGACCTGGTCCTGCCCATTCCTGCCCGAAGCCCGGAGGGCCCCGCCCTCGGCGCCCCCTAGGCTCTCACCAGCCGCCGCCGGACTCCCTCCGAGGTTCCCGCGGTCCCCTCTTCCGGAGGCGGCGCCAGGTGCACAGCCAGCACAGGTGAGGGGGCGGTGCCGCAAGAGGAGCAGGGGCGTCCCCTGGTGGCCGGAATGGCCAGGTGGAGTCAAAGGAAAGTCGCCTCCACTGTCAGAGACACTGGCTCATCTCGCTGCTGTGGGAAATGATCACTGGGAACATTAAATGAGTACCTACTCTGTGCAGATCCTACGCTGAGCATAGAGGTCAGATCCTCTCTCTTGAGAGCTTGTTTGGAGGTTCTAGCAGGGGAGCGCAGCTACTCGTATACCCTTGACCGAAGAACGGTCCTCCTCTATCGGGGAAGGTCGTCCTCTTCGACCGAGCGCGCAGCTTCGGGAGGGACGCACATGGAGCGGTGAGGGAGGAAGGGGACACCCGCCTAGCCAGCCAGATCAGCCGAATCAACCCTGGCGATCAATGGGGTGACAGATGTCGCAGCCAGATCGCCCTCACATCCGAGATCCTCTCTCTTCACAGCTACCCTGTGGGGCAGGAAATAATTAACAAGGAACATGGTAAGCCCTCTGCCAAGGGAACCTTTTATAGGCATAACTTGTTTACCTTCATGACACCCTAACGAAGTGGAACCTACTATTATCTCCACCTCAAGCATGCTGAGGCACAGGGAAGTCGCCTGCCTTCCTTGGGGTCCCGTGGACAGAACTTGACTGTGGTGGTGCTCTTTACTGATCGCCATGCTGCAGACCAGGACACTGAACCCAGGACTTCTAGTGACTTGCCCATAGCCACCCCTGAGGCCACATGGCTCCAAACTTGGGACTCTCGGTTCCTGTAATATGCAGGGTTTCCCGTTCCAGGCGGACAGAGCCTTTGGTATGGAGGAAGAGAATCCAAGGCAGGAGACTGGTCCAGCCTTGGTACAGCTTGGGCATGCGCTGGTATCCCAGCCATGGTCTTATGGCTTGTCATGATTCTCTTCAGACCCCAGGACTCCCTGAGCTATTGGATGGGGGCTCTGGCCCGGAGAGCAGGACATCTGAAGGGCTGAGTAGATCTTGGTAAATGTCAACAATAGGCTCTCTCAGGAAAACAAAAACCCTGACTTGCATTTGCCAATTTCCTTAGTGTAAATGCTCCCGTCTGGCCGATTTCAAGCTAGTGCCAGTACATACCTGAGTGTGAAGTACAATTGATGCATATAATTCATTTTATGCTTTATTTTTTACAGAACAGGGGATAGAACCCAGGGTTTCATGCATGCTAAGCAAGTGCTCTACACTGAGCTACATTCCCAGCCCCATAATTTTGCAGCCAGTATCAGCTGGGTCCACATACCTCCAACCCGGAGTCAGGCCTCTGAGTCTTGGGGAACTAGGAGCCTAGTTATTTGGAATCTAGGAAAATGCTTTGTGGAAAAAGGAGTGCAAATACTCCTTGGAAGGGTGGTTGAGGGACTGGGACTCTGGATCAAAGGAAAGAAAGAAAGAAAGGAAAGAAAAAGAAAGAAAGAAAGAAAGAAAGAAAGAGAGAGAGAGAAAGAAAGGAGGGAAGGAGGAAGAAAGAAAAGAAAAGTCACGTTGCCTGGTGGTCTTTGTGGGGCTGAGGACCTCCCAGTCTCCCCTTGGTAATGCCATCTGATTCCTTGGAAAAGGTAAGCTCAGCATCTCTCCTAGGTGTTGGAGTCCCGACCCCGGGTCCCCACCACACCACACCACATTCTGCACACCTTTGTTGAGCCCTCCCACCAGGCAGGGGCTGAGCTCATCTGGAGAGGAAGTGGCCACAGCCTCCTCCCAGGAGCTGGCAGTCCACCCAAGACGTGGGAGGGGTTGTAGACCTGTAAACCCCAAAGGAATCAATAAAACAACAGAGCAAAGGAACCTGGCTCATGGGCGCCCAGCACCACATGGCTTCAGTGCGGTTCCCAGTCTGGTCACCTACCAGATGTGTGTGCCTGTGCCATTCAGCCAAGTAACTTCTGAAGCCCTCAGTTTCCTCATCTGCAAAATGGGAGTGATTCCAGCTTATAGAAGCGAAGGATGAGATGCGGGTGATCCTCTGCCAGGTCACAAGGTGACTCACCAGCATGCTACCTTGTTTTCTACCTCAGGGCAACCAGCGAAGTCATACCATTCACAGGTGGGAACCAGCTCAGAGGGCTTTGTCCATGGGTACATGTAGGCCCCCATCTGGCTTGCCTGGTTCCCAGCCCTAGGCATCCTTTGGACACTCGAATCCCGTCTCTAGCCTCCTCTGGACCCAGGAATCCATGCTGGACCTTAGTCTGACCACCAATGTGGATCAGAGCCTCCCAGCACTATCCTCTTTCCCCCACCTCAGCCTCCCTTCTGATAAGGAAGCAGATGGATAGGAGGGACCGAGGAGCCCCAGGGAATCCCTGGAGAGGCTGGGATGAGTTCAGGAAAGAAGCCAGGGGATGATCCCCACCTTCACCTGTTCTTCAGCCTGGCTCTCCAAGCAAGCCAGCTTCCTGGAAGCTCCAGGCCCATGTCCAGCCTAAATGGCCTACTGACCTTCCCCACCACCTGGTGAGCCCCTAGCAATCCACAAGGGTGGGGGGAATGTTCTCCACCTTGGGGAAGCCTTCCCAGATCTCTCGATGCCTTGGCCAGTCTATTCTGGGCATCCCGGGGCCAGTAGAACCCCATAGCCCTCCCTGAACTTCCACACAGGCAATGCAGCAAGAAGGGCTTGGTTCCAGACCATGGCGCCTCCAGGCTTTTACGACATGTACAGTCTGTGAACAATGAGTAATATTGTTTGGCGTGCTTATAACTTTTATATAAAATATTTCACACTGAATGCATTGTTCAGCTACTTGCTTTTTAAAAATTTGACATTATGTTTCCAAGTTTTTTCACAACTTAGAAAAAAATCAACTTTAGTGAGGCAGGTATTAGTTTCCTAAGGCTGATGTAATAAAATGCCGCATATTGAGTGGCTTAAACAGTGGCATGTATTCCTCCCCGTTCTGGAGGCCAGAGCCTGCAGCCAGGCGGGTCCCTGCTTCTGCTGGTGGTCCCTAGTGCTCCTGGCTTGCAGTGTCACTCCACACTGCTGGGTTCCTTATGGCCCTTGTCCTCTGGGTCTCTATGACTCAAATCTCCCTCTGGTTTTATTGAGAAAGACACCAATCATCTGATTTAAGGCCCACCCTCAAAATGAGGTCACATTCTTAGGTACCTGGAGTTAGAACTGGATGTATCTTTGTAGACACAATTATAACACTACAAGAAATAATTTATATATAATTAAACTCACTAATTTTAAAGATTTCTGTTTTTTCTATCTTTTTTCTTTGTGGGAGAGTGTTGCTGGGGATAGAACCCAGGACCTTGCATCTGTTAGGCAAGCACTGTGCCATTGAGCTACATCTGTAGTCCCTAAAGTGTTTCTGAGGTTTATCCAGAATGATGCATCTGGATTTACTTTGTGCTTATTACCAGTTGTGTAATATTCCATACAATGTTTACATCACAGTCCTTCCTCTCTTCTCTCTTTCTTCCTTTCTATAATGGGGATTAAACCCAGTGGCATATACAACTGAGCTACATCCCTAATCTTTCTTATTTTTTATTTTTATGGTACAGGGAATTGAACCCAAGGGTGCCTAACCACTGGGCTACATCCCCAGCCCTTTTTATTTTTTTTTATTTTAAGACAGGGTTTTGTTTGGTTACTTAGGGCCTCACTAAGCTGCTGAGGCTGGCCTTGAACTTGTGATCCTCCTGCCTCAGCCTCCTGAGTTGCTGGGGTTACAGGCGTCAGCTACTACACCTGGCTCTCCATTCTCCTATCAATGAAGACTTTGGCTTTCAGCACTTTTTCCCAATGATATAGACAATAATTTAGTGAGCATCTCCAAGGACATGTGGGGGGTGTCCCACTGTCATACAGCTATGGGTGGAACTAGTAGGTGGAGGGGTTCCGGTGACCTAAGACAACAATTTGTTTGCGGTAGTGGGGGTAGAACCCAGGGCCTCTTGCATGCTAGGCTAGTGCTATAAAACTGCGCTACATCCCAGCCCACAGTCTCTTCTCTCTCACAATTGTGAGCTTGGGCGGTTCTTGCTGTGGGGCTTTTGAGAAGCTGCGGGTGGATCTGACTGGGACTGACTTCAACGGGATGGGACGTGTCTTCACATAGCTACCTGGGGTCTGGGTTGGCTGCTGGAGCGGCTTGGGATGTAGAGAGGGTTATGCCACATCTCACTGAGAGGAGGGGAAGAGTTGGAAGCCATCTCTGTCCCCCACAGAGGTGAGGCTCCTCGGCTTCGTTTAGTATTGCCAAACTGGTTCCCCACGCTCAGGTTTCCATCTGCACCCTGTAATAAGGAGTCTGACTCCATTTTTGATGTTGGACTGCTGACAGCTTCAAAGCCCTCTGCCTCCTGCCTCCCCTTTGCTCACATCTGGGCAAATTGAGGAGGCCTTGATACCTTCTCTTCCAAACTCTGGAGGGATCTTTAAACCTGGAAAGTCCTGGCCAATTCCAAAGACCTTGCCTCAGCCTCACCCACTCAACCCACTAAAAGCCTCTCTCAGACCATTCTCGGACCTGTGGAAGAGCTTGCCCTGTGCCCCAGACAGCCTCATCACTAGTAAGCAAACTCTGCATGTGCCTCATCAGGCCCCGGTCTGAACTGAATTTGGGTGGAGGATTGGTCCCATCCTAGAGCAACCACAAAACACTCACCTTGGCCACACCTAATACCTGTTCTCATCAGACTTTTTACCTTTTGCCAATCTGACGGTGAACACAGGATCTTTATGAACTGAATCCTGTCCCCTCAAAATTCTTTTATTGAAGCTCTAACTCCCAGTAACTGACAACGTGACTCTATTGGGAGTTGGGGCCTATAAAGGGGTGATAAAACAAGGCCTTTTGTGTGGCCCAGTGACTGGTGACCTTCTAAGAGGAAGAGGCACAGAGAGATGACCAGGAGGGAAGTCTCAGGAAACCAACCCTGCTGGCCCCTTGGTCTTGGAGTTCCAGTTTCCAGAACTGTGAGAAAATAAAATTGTGTAAACCATCCAGTCTGTAGTATTTTTTCATGGCTGCCCTGCTCACTATTTTGTCTAAAATGCAGGTAGAAGCCAGCTGTGGTGGCACACATCTGTAATCCCAGTGAGTCTGGAGGCTGAGGCAGGAGGATAGAAAGTTCGAGGTCAGCCTCAACAACTTAGCAAGGCCATCAGCAATTCAGCGAGACCCTGTCTCCAAGTAAAATAAAAAGGGTTGGGGATGTGGCTCAGTGTGAAGTTCAGATCCCAGTACCACAAACACAAATAAAATGCAGAGGGAGCCCCTCAGGACTCCCCTCCTGGCCACTCCCGGGACTGAGTTGTCAACTCACTCCGGACTCCGCCCCTGGTCGGGAAGCCCTCTGGCGACCCGATTCCGCGGGGTCTTCAGCGCCGGCCCCGCCCTGGGCGGTCGGGCACCAGGTCTCACCAGCAGTTGCCGCCCACGCAGCCCCTCCTGCGTCCGCGGCTGCGGGCACCGCGCAGGGGCCGAGGCTCCGCGTGGAGGTTTTGGATGTGAACGCCTCGTGCCTGGGAGAGGGATGCGGTCCCGAGCACCGCGCGTCTTGGGTCTGAGGGCGCCCACACGGCCGGGCACCGAGCAGAGACGGCGCAGCCCCGAGGGCTGGGGAATGACTCGGACCCGCGGCCGCGCGGCGCACAGCTGGGTCCCGCGGGGAAGGGAGCTTCCCTCCCAGCCTCCTGCTGCCCCGAAGTGCCCGGCTCCGACCGCCCCGCCTGGGGTCCCGGGACGGCGGTGGGCAGAGCAGGGGAGCCCGGCCTCCCCTCCCCCGGTCTCGCGGTCCTGAGAAAGCAGAAGCGAGCCCCTCCAGGGAGTCCCCCTGGCGTCGCCATTCGGGAAGAGAAACTTGCCGCCGGCGGCCGGGGGAGGAGAACCGGGGCGTCCCGCCTTCCTCCGGCGCTTTGAAGAGCGGGAGGAGGGTCCCCGGTCCCGCGAGGGGCGGGGGCCGCCGCCTGGCCCGCCCTTCTCGCCCGACCTGCGATCGGCCGGCGGCTTCCCCCGCTGCGCCCGCCACACCCGCCCTCGGGCCGCGGGTAGAAGAGGGCGGCGCGCCCCGCGCCCCGACCGCACGCGACCCCGAGACGCAGCCTCTGACATTCACCTGGCCTTCGCCCCCTCCGGGGCCTCTCCATCCTGCCGAGACCTCCGCTGTCGCCGCCCGGCATCCCTTCCCACCCTAAGGTGCTTCCCAGGACCGTTAACCCTCTCCTGCCCATCCTACCGACCCCGCGCAGTGCTCTCTGGCCCCTGGCCTCCTTCCCCAGGTCCCAGCGACCTGGGTCAGGCCTCCTTCGGGCCCCCTGGCTGCGGGGGCTGAAGCGCGCCATGCAGCCGCTGGCGCTCGGACTCGGGTTCCTGACGCCGCTGCTCCTGCTTGTGCGGCCGGCACATGCCGCTAAGCCCTCGGCGCAGGACGTGAGCCTGGGCGTGGTGAGCCGGAGTCTGCTGTCCCCTGGGATCCTGAGGGAGGCTGGGAGAGGGGAGCCGGGGAATGGCTGGACTTTTGGGTTTGGAGGTTGGAGGGTCCCTATTCAAAGGTCCAAAGAGTGGCTGGGAATGGAGTCTGGGGACCCGGATTATTAAATCAGCCAGTTTTGGAACCCGAAATTGGAGGTCGGGAAAAGAACTGAAATGGGATTCGTGCCTCAATTCCTGGGTCCAGACGAAGGCTGGTAAACCGGGCGATGGAAGGTGGGGACCTGGGGTAGTGGAACAGGCCAGCATCGCAGAGCTGGGGGACCTGGACTCTGGATGCCTGGGAGGGAGGGGCTTCCAGGATGGTGGTGAGCTTCTGGCTTCATCTGACCCCTCTGATGGCTTAGGACTGGCTGAGACTCTATGGCTACTTGCCACAACCAGATCCAGCCCAGGCTCAGCTGCAGAGCCCTGCGAAGCTGCGGGATGCCATCAAAGTGATGCAGAGATTTGCTGGGCTGCCTGAGACAGGACTCTTGGGTAGGTGCTGCAGCCTGAATCACAGGAGCTCAAGAGGATGTTGAGCTCAAATCTCAGCCACAAGCCCTGGGGGGGGTCTCGGGCATTTATCTCCCCCATCCCCCAAAAACCCTGGGAGACTGAAGTTTAGGCATTTTGCAACTGGGCTGCATCCCCAGACCTATTTGTTATTTTGAGACAGGGTCTTGCTAAGTTGCCTAGTCTGGACTGGCACTTGCTCTCCTCCTGCCTCAGCCTCCTGAGTAGCTGGGATTACAGATTAGTGCCACTGTGCCCCGCACTCGTGGTTCAATGAACCTTTACTAAGGGTTCTCTTATTAGTCTATTTTAGGCTCCACTGTTAAGGTAGTGTTGGAAATAGGTTTCTGCACTCACGGAGCTAACGTTCTGGAGGGAGAGAGAAAGATCAGGAACATACATGTGCAAAATGGTTTCATCTAGTGGTGTTTTGAAGAAAACAAAACGCTAATAATATCCAGAGCTGAGCACTTTCCCCCCCCCTTTGGTGTTGGGGATTGAACCCAGAGCTTTAAGGACTCCAGGCAGACATTGTACACTAAGCTACCTCCCAGCCCTTTTTATTTCATTCTGAGATATTGCCCAGGCTGCCTTGAGCTTTCAGTCCTCTTGCCTCAGCATCCCAAGTAGCTGAGATTACCACCACACCCAGCTAGGCTGCTCTGAAAGATGTCATATGATGCGAGACCACAAAAAGGAAGAGCCAGTCAAGGGAAGATGTAGGAGAAAGTGTCCCAACCGTGAAAAGACTGTATGCAGGCACAATTCAGTGTGCTTGGAGTCAAAGAAACATGCAGGGCTTAGGTAATGGTCTAATTGGAGATGGTGGTGCACAGCTGTAATCCCAGTGGCTTAGCCAGATCAGCCTCAGCAATTTAGCAAGACTCTCAGCAACTTAGTGAGAACTTGTCTCAAAAAATAAAAAATACTGTAGATAGAGCTCAGTGGTAAAGTACCCCTGGGTTTAATCCCCAGTATAAAAAAGAAAAAAAGAAAAAAAAGAAGAACTTGAATAAGGGACCTCAAAAGGTATTTGAGCTTTGATTCTGAGTGATAAGAAACCAGAAAAGGGTTTGAAGAAGGAAAGCAATTCAATATGACTTGCAGTTTTAAACTTGGTTGCAGAGGATGGAGGTGGGGGTGCCTGCAGAGCAGGAAGGAGGTGGTTATGGCCCCAGATGGCCTGGAGTAGGGATGGGGGTGTAGCCAGAAGCTGTTGAATTGAGGATGTGTATTTTGGAGGTAGAGCTGAGGTCTCCTCTGTGGAGTTATTTTTTATTATTTCGGTGATAGGGATTGAACCCAGGGGCACTTAACCACTGAGCCACACCCCCAGCCCTTTTTTATGTTTTGAGACAGGGTCTCACTAAGTTACTTAGGGCCTCGATAAATCCCTGAGGCCGTCCTTGAACTCACAATCCTCCAGCCTCCGAATCTGACCCGAGGGTGGGGGGTGTTAAATGGGGTGGAAGAGGGAGCTTAAGGATGTTGGCTAGCTACAGGGAAAGATTCTTTCTGTCTCATTCACTCTTGGAACAGCCTAGAACAGGGTCTGGTATTTGTGTGTTTCTGAAGTTCTATTTGTCACCTCAACCAGTGAGATGTGGTTTGACCTTAATTTGAAGATGAGGAATTTGATCCCCAGCGCGCACACACACACACACATACACACACACACACACACACACAAAACCCTGAAAACGATGTGCTGGCTGGGAATGGAGCTGAAAAAGGGGGTTCCCAAGGGAGCCAACCTGGGAGATGGTGGCTTGCCACAGGGGATTGGGGCCTCTGCTTGCCTGGGGACTTGGGACTTGATCGGCATCCCACGAGGACTTGGGAGAAAAGGTGTGAAGTGTAGGCGAAAAGGTGTGAAGTGTAGGCGGTGAATTTCTTAATCCCTCTAAGCCTCGGTCTCCCCATGAAGAGGGTTAACTGTGCATGGTTAGGGTAGGCTCTTCTGTGGCTGACCCTGTAACTCACTGTCTCCCACAGACAAAAGAACTATAGACACCATGCGCAAGCCCCGTTGCTCCCTGCCTGACGTGCTGGGTGCTGCAGGGCTGGTCAGGCGGCGCAGGCGCCGCTACGCCCTGAGTGGCAGCGTGTGGAGGAAGCAAGCGCTGACCTGGAGGTAGGTCCAGGGGCCTGCCCTCACCTAGGCCTGCCTGCTGGGCTCCAGGGTTGCATGGCTGCCCTTGCCTCCATGGCCACCTGCTCCCCTCCTCTCTCCCCAGGGTACAGTCCTTCCCCCAGAAATCCCCGCTGACCGCACAGATAGTGCGGACCCTCATGAGCTATGCCCTGACCGTCTGGGGTGTTGAGTCGGGCCTCACGTTCCAGGAGGTGAACTCCCCGCACCAGGAGGCTGACATCCGCATCGACTTTGCCCAGGCCTACCACCAGGACAGTTACCCCTTCGATGGCTTGGGGGGCACCCTGGCCCATGCCTTCTTCCCCGGGGAGCACCCGATCTCTGGCGACACCCACTTTGATGATGAGGAGATCTGGACTTTGGGGTCGCAAGGTAAAACCTCCCATCTTTCCAGTGCCTGGGCTGCTGGCAGGAGCCTGAGTGGGGGAGGGGCAGCTGGGGCTGGTGCCCAGGCGTCATCAGGAATTGGCCTCTAGTCAGAGCCTGTGTTGATGACAGTGTCCTGCTGCATGAAGTAGGTGGGCTTTTAAAATTTTTATTTTTGTGGTTCTGGATCTGGAACTCAGGTTTAAGATATGTCTGAGGTTTAAACTAATTGATCAACTGAGGTTATATAAGTTGGGGGGGGGGGGTCTCCAGAGAAATTACCAAGAAGATGTGTGTGGAATGCATGTGTGTAGATTTATTGTAAGGAATTGGCTCCCCAGGATTGTGGGGTGAGCGAGGCCAATGTGTAGGGGAGGCTGGAAACAGGCAGGAGCCCTCAGTCAGCTCATAGGGCTTGAACTGTTTGGACACAGACCACCCCAATAGGAGTGACTTGCTTTACTGATACTAGGTGTTAGTCCGATCTTCAAAATATTTCACAGCAACATCTGGCTGGTATTGATCAAACCCCTGGGCACCAGGGCATGGCCAAATTGACACATGAAATTAAGCACTGCAGAGGACTACCATGTACCTGGCTGTCAGCTGGGCTGACTTACAAAGCCCAAGCCACCTCCCTGTCAGCAGCTGAGGCAGAAGAATAATGGGCAGTTACTACACACAGTGACACAACTGCCTGAAATCACAGCAGAGGAAGTCCTAGAGCCTAGGACTGTTCAGAGGTGGCCTCCTAGAAGGGGTGACTCCATTCACTCTACATACGTGCACCAGGTAGCAGAGGCTTCTAGGACAAGGCCCTGCCTTCCTGGAGCACACAGTAGGGGGACTCACAAGCCAATGAGCTAGCTGAGTGCCAGGTAGTCAGGGTCAGGAAGACACCCCAGAGGGCAGACATGAACTGGGACTCCTGAGACAAGAAGGCAAAACTATGGCTTTGGAGAGGAGGTTGTATAGGATGGCAGGTCCTAGATCAAAGGGCCTGGGAGAAGGTGGAAGAGTTCGGACAGGGGGCTCTGAAGCAATGGGAGCTATCAAAGGGTTGTGCATTCCAGAAATATTGCTGGCTGTATGAGGGGGTGGAGAGAGATAGGGAGGCAGGAAGCTGCTTCAGGGTCCAGGTAAGTATGGAAGTGGGCCATGGGGTGGGGTTAGATCTGAGGGAAACCAGGTGGGATGGGATAGGAAAAGATCTTGTTGACTCATGGGATAAAGGAGACAAGGAGGATGGAATGATGTCCAGGGTCCAGCACAGGGTCCTGGGGGATTGCTACTATTAGTGCACATGGGGGAGGGGAGCAGCCTGGCCCAAGGTGGGAGGCATGCAGGTTTGGACGGATATTTGCCGTGCACCAATGATCCGTGCAGATACAACAAGCACCAAGAATCTTGCTTTAGACTTGGGCTCCTCTGTCCTAGGTCAGGTTCCCTGGAAGTGGAGCCCTAGATGGAAATTGTTATGCAAGCAGTTTCTCAGGGGCATGCACTTGGGAAAGGGAAGGACAAGAGGGTGAGAAGCTGAGCAAGGATGTGGTCTCAGCTGGAGAGGAGACTGCTCCCCAGGAGCTCTGCAGTGGGAACAGCCTGGGGCTGGGCTGGCTCTTCCCAGACCTATATTCACCAGTCATTGTGAACTGCTGGGGGAGCCTGAGTGGGGAAAGGGCAGCTGGAGCTGGTGCCCAGGCACTGCCAGAGACTGCGTCCATGACCGTGAGGCAGTCTCCAGTAGCATTAAGCAGGTGGCTTTAAAATTTTTTATTTATTCATTTATTTGGGGGGGTTGTGGATATGGAACTCAAGGCCTCTCACAGGCTAGGCAAGTGCTCTACCACTGGACTGCAACCCCAACCCAAGCAGGTGGACTTTAAAGCTGAGTCAAGTCAGGGTTTCTCCAATTGTAACGTGTACAAGTTACTTAACCACATTGCACTCAGTTTCCTCAACGGAGAAATGGGGGATGGGAGTAGTCCCTGCTGGCAGTGTGGTTTGTGCACTAGATGAGTAATTCACCTACAGCCCTTCACTCGCTCAGAGCCTGGTGCAGAGTAGCACTCTCTGCATTGCCAGCCCTTATTGGAGCTGGGCCTGGGGGCAGAGTTAGTGTCCACGGGGGTTTGTCAGCTTACCGGGAAGACAGTGTAGAATGTGAAGGTCAAGTTATGGAGAGCCCCATGGCTAAGAGGTGGGTGGCGGGGGAAGAGGAATTAACATTGATAGAGAAAGAAGAGGCCAAAAGGTGATGAAGAACAAGAGTGAAGGAGGAAGTGGTCAGCAGTGGCCAGAGCAAACAAATCCAGGAAATTACAGGCACAGATTTGGTCATCCAGGAAACAAGTGACATATCCAGTGTCTCTAGGCTCCATTAGTGGGGGAAGAATCCCAAACTGTAGTGGGTTCAGGTGTGAAAGGAGCTGGGGAAGTGGTCTGAGTTTAGATTATTGACTGAGGAACTTGGCTAGGGACGGACTGCAGAAAGCAGTGTGCCTGGGAGGCCAGGTCCCCATCCAAGGAGCATCCTGAGGTGAGGGGGAATCATGGGCATGGAGGAGCAATTAGCCAAAAGAAAGAATAGGGTGGGCATGCATAGATGGGTGGGTGGGACACTGTCCTTGTCCTGAAGTTGGTGAGTAGGGCAGGGTCCTCATACAGGACAGGGCAGGAGGCTAGAGGTGGACCTAGGCAAAATGAGACCCCAGGTGCATGGCAAGTTGCAGATTCCATTGGACTGCATGTCTTGATGAAACAGGAAGTATGCTTATTAGCATCTGTGGGGTCACAGCTTTGGGGGGTTGTGGACATGGAAAGGAGGCTGAGGGAAGAGGAGTTGCCTGCTGGGACAAAAGCAGGGAGGAGAGGAGGTGTGGGGACCCTTGCACAATACCCATCAGGACTTCGAAGGGGCTGGACCTGCACGGTTGTGTAATTTCCCCAGCTGCATAGCGTGAGAAGGGTACAGGAAAGGGCTCCTGGCTCAGAAACCCCGTGCAACCAAAGGAGAAATGAGGCAAGGGAAGAAGGTGAGAGAACAAAGTTACTGATGTGATTGAGACACCAAACTTCCTCCAGTTTCTCAAAAAAAAGGATTTGGAGCAATAAGAAGACCTGCAGTCAACGGGGAAATTGATCAGATATGTGCAGTTTTGAGGGTAGTTAGCCAGGCCCTTGACCTCCATCCCAGCTTGGCCTCCTACCTGTGCCTCAGTTTCCCCCTCTGTAAAATGAGGATAGGAAGTGGAGGTTTGAGAGGTAAATGAGGCCTCCTAGAATTTACCAGGTTATTTCACTCCCAGACTCAGCTATCGGCCCTCAGGGGCTTAGAGAAATTTGCTTTTCAATTCCCCAGGTCATTCCCAATAATCTTGCTTTCAATGTTGCTAGCTCTGGTTAGAGATTCCCACAAACTAGATCAACATCTGCAGAAATCGGTGCTCACTGATGGGTTGCCTGTCTCTGTCAGTGCCTCTTCTGGGCGGGGCCTTTGACTGGAGCAGGGGCAGGCAGATTGATGGAGAGCCTAGCTGGAGCTGGATCCCCAGGGAAGAGGCTGGGAGAGAGGCTGTGGTCTGAGAGTGCATGGTGGAGGGAGCTCCATGTTCCTGAGGAGATGGGGGAAGTTCAAGGAGTGAAGGGGTGGGGACCCCAGGGACTAGGGAGGAGGAAGCTGTGTGCAGGGGAGATGTAAGCGGGGGATGGAGGATGTGGGAATGTGGGCAAGGAATAGGGGCAGAGGAAATGAAAGGAAAGGTTAGTGGGAGGGACCTGGGGATGGGATGGGGGACAGGGACCTCTGCTCATGGAGGAGAGCCCAGAGGAGGGAATGCTCCAAAGGCAGGCTTCCTGGAGAGCATTACAGGCACTCAGGTTTTCTGCCGCTCTGAGCTTCTATATTGCAGTCTTCCCTTCCAAGAGAGGGTCTACACCTGTCTAAGGTCCATTCTGTGGGTCTCTTTATCCCTACACCCAGTGTAAGCACCACCAAATAGGGCAGCTCAAAAATGTTTGCTGAAAGAATTCAGGAATGATAACATGGCTCAAAGAGGGGTCAGGGCACAGGCGGCCAGAGTCCCCTCCTAAGGGTCTCCTGGTTCTTCCTGCAGGCCAGCAGACCCCACTTCCCAGGCATACTTTCCAAGTGTGGGGTGCCCTCAGTTCCAACCTCCCTTTCCCCCTCCCCAGATGGCAAGGGGACTGACCTGTTTGCTGTGGCTGTTCACGAGTTTGGCCACGCCCTGGGTCTGGGCCATTCCTCTGCACCCAACTCCATTATGAGACCTTTCTACCAGGGCCCAGTGGGTGACCCTGACAAGTACCGCCTGTCCCAGGATGACCGTGATGGCCTGCAGCAACTGTATGGTATGGCAAGTGAGGGGCCTGCCCTGAGCCAGCTCTGCTGTGGCTCTCCCATGTCCTCTGAGCAGGACCCGGGAGCCAAACCTGTCTGACTCTTCTTGCAGGGAAAGTGCCTCAAAGCCCGAATGACCAGCCCACAAGGAAACCCCTGAATCCTCCCCAGCCCTCTGCCCTGCCCCCTGACAGGTGAGTCCCCCACCAGCTGTGTGACCTGGATGAGCAGCTCCCTAGCCTCAGTGTCCTGGGTAAGATGGGATAGTGAGCCCTGCCCTTCAGGACTGTGAGGAGGGTAAGGGATGGAGGAACCCCGCCCTCTGCTCACTCACCTTTCCTACCCAGTCCCTCCACACCTGTCCCTGACCGATGTGAGGGCAGTTTTGATGCCATTGCCAACATCCGGGGTGAAACCTTCTTCTTCAAAGGTAAGTCCCTTTTGTTGGTCCCTGACTCCCTCAGCACCACAGTTGGTTCCCTATACACTTCAGGTGACCCCTGCCACAGGCTTGAAGGTTTCCTGGGACGCGTGACTTTTAGTGCTAAAAACTGGGAAGTCCTGGGCAAGTCAGAAGGAGCTTGTCGTCCCGTTTGGACCCCACACACACCTAGTGGGGTGGGAAGACCCAGCCCTCCTCTGCCACACACTTTAGGCAGGGGCGAGCGGGGGTCCTCCTACCATGGCATGACCCCTGTCCTCCCCTTCTTGCCCCAAGGGCCCTGGTTCTGGCGCCTCCAGCCCTCAGGCCAGCTGGTGTCGCCCCGACCTGCCCGCTTGCACCGCTTCTGGGAGGGGCTGCCCGCGCACGTGAGGGTCATCCAGGCCGCCTATGCCCGGCGCGGAGATGGCCGAATCCTCCTCTTCAGCGGTGAGTGCGGCCCGGCGGCGGGGTCCCCGACGGGCTGGGGGAACCGCGGGTGACCTCGCTGCCTCCCTGCAGGCGCGCACTTCTGGGTGTTCCAGGAGCGGCAGCTGGAGGGCGCAGCGCGGCCGCTGGCGGAGCTGGGGCTGCCGCCGGGCGAGGAGGTGGACGCCGTGTTCTCGTGGCCGTTCAACGGGAAGACCTACCTGATCCGGGGCCAGCAGTACTGGCGGTACGACGAGGCGGCCGCGAGCCCGGACCCCGGCTACCCGCGCGACCTGAGCCTCTGGGAAGGGGCGCCCCCCGCCCCCGACGATGTCACCGTCAGCAACACAGGTCGGGGGACTTGGGGCGAGGCGGGCGGGGCGCGGCTGGGGGCAGGCCTGGACAGAGGCCCGAAAGGTCTCCTCCGCCACAGGTGACACCTACTTCTTCAAGGGCGCCCACTACTGGCGCTTTCCCAAAGGCAGCGTCAAGACCGCACCAGACTCGCCGCAGCCCATGGGGCCCAAGTGGCTGGACTGCCCCGTCCCCGACTTTGGCCCTCGCGCTCCCGAGTTCCCCAAAGTGACCCCCAAACCCGGAACCTGCGATTGTCAGTGCGAGCTCAACCAGGCCGCCGAGCGGCCGCCCGCGCCGCTCCTGCTGTCCCTCCTGCCTCTGTTGGCGGGCGTCGCCTCCTGCTGAAGGGAGGACATCCGTAGCGGAACAGCGCCCTACACTGCGTAGGGCCAGAGTCTGCGGGACCTCGCTTGGGGCTGTGAGTCTGTCCCCTGCGGGGCTCCCTCCAGCACAAACTGGACGGATTCCCGGGGGAGGTCCGGCTGCAGCCAGGACTTTACGTCCAGCGCTCCCTGGGTGGCGCCCGCCGCCAGGGGTCGCCAGCGCGCGGTGACCGTGGTCAGCAACTGCCTAAGAAGCTGGGCAAGGGCTGCCACAAGTGGACAGTGCAGACTCTACTCCTGAGCCTGGGGAAGGGGCGGGACGTAGAGAGAGCAGGGACGAGAGGCAGAGCCGAGCGAGTGGACTGTACACTTACATGGGACATGCTCTGCCAGTCCTCCTTGTGCTCACAGAGAGGAGACACCTCCGCCTCTGCCCTGGCCACATCCTGCCCCAGTAGGACTTTCCGTTCCCCAGAACGGCCTGGCTTTCTTGGAACTCAGTCCTTGGACTACCTCCAGCCCCTATCACACAGTCAACAGTATCTGGCCTCCCAGAGCTGCTGAGTTCCCTTGAATCTTCTCTCCTGACCTGTGCCAGCATCCCACAGCAATCACCATCACACGATTGGGGCCCAGACCAAGCCCGCAGATCTTCCGTGAGGATCCATGTCTTCTATCCTGAGTGACATCAGTGGCCACATGGATGGTCCTCCCCACCTCTGGCCCCATTAGCCTCCTTTCCGGTCATCCTCACCCCAGATCACACAGCCTGGACACCACCATAACTCCAGGGCTTCCCCCATTCAAATAGACACCCTCCTACCTGAACATCTCCTGGCCTGTAGGAGTGACCACAACTTCCGTCTAGCACAACTTGGCTCCAGGTGGCTCCCTGTTCCTGGGAGGATATGGACAGACCCCTCTTTCAAGTCCCTTTAATGCCTCCTCAGCACTCCTGGAGGCCCTAGTCCTAGGCTAAGGAGTAGATGAAACCTGTGGTCCCTCATTCATCCAGATTCCCCACAGATTCAAGATCTACATCATTGTCTCTGGAACTATGCTCCTGGAATATTCCATATCAGAGTCACCCAGTGGGAATTTAGATATGTGGATCCCATTCCCTCATCCTGAATCCTCATTATGGGAGTGAAGTCAGGCATCTGTATTGTAACAAGCTTGGGTGTGATGTTTACCCTGATGGGCAAGGAGTCTGGCTGGCTCATGGCACAGCAATGCCTCTTCCCAGTCCTCCCTCCCAGGGAACATTCTCTTTCTATATTGTCTGTAGAGCCAGGCTGGTTGAGAGGTGTCCACTCCCCATGGATGGAGTCACTTAGTGGGTCACTTTGTGATGGCATCTAGCTTTAATGAGAAGTTGTTTCCAGTTGTTCCTGACACCCAGACTAGCCTGAGGACAAGAGCCAGGCATCATCAACCTGTCCATGACCTGACAAGTCTGTGCCAACAGGGAGCCATCTGGGCCTCTGTCAGGTTCCTTTCCAAGTTGGAGAAAGAAACAGATCCACCCAGGAGGAGAATAAAAATGATGAGGAGAGAGTCCTTCATTTCTTGTGAGCACTGATGGACTCAGGGTTCAGTTTGGGGGCAGAAACTGGGCAGATTTGCATCCATCACTGTTTTGTAGAAGTTGGAATCCAGGGTTGATGGGAACAGGGGATTATTGAAGTAGGAAAAGTGGGAGGAGAGAGCTCAGATGGATACCTGAAAGTTGGTGAGGAGATGCCAGAGGAAAGATGTACCCTGTGAAACTGACATGTTTTCAAGACTACATGCAAACTTCTTCAGCTATGAATACTTAAGTCTACTACATAAAAATGTCATATCAAATTGATTACTTGTGCTGGGCACAGTGTGCATGCCTGTAATCCCAGCGGCTTGGGAGGCTGACCCATGAGGATGGTGAGTTCAAAGCCAGCCTCAGCAATGTCGAGGTGCTAAGCAACTCAGTGAGACCCTGTCTCTAAATGAAATACAAAATAAGGCTCACTGGTGGGATGTGGCTCACTGGTCAAGTGCTCCTGAGTTCAATCCCTGATACCCATCCCAGAAAAAGATTACTTGTATTTTCAAAATGGTACAGTCCTAGAACCAAAATTAAAACCTTTCCTATTTCAAAGGACACCATAAAGAACTTAGAAGGACAACCCACAGCATAGGAGAGAATATTTGCAATTCATATATCTGATAAGGGACTTGTATTGACAAATATAAAGAACCCAGTTAAAAATGGGCAAAGGAAAGCCGTGTGTGGTGGTGCATACCTGTAATCCCAGTAGCTGGGAGGCGAGGCAGGAGGATCACAAGTTCAAAGCCAGCCTCAGCAATTTAGTGAGCAACTAAGTAAGACCCTGTCTCACAATAAAAAATAACTTTAAAAAGGTGGGGGGTGCTAGGGATGTGGCTCAGTGGTTAAGTGCCCCTGGGTACAAAAAAAAAGGGCAAAGGAACCAGAGGAGTGGTACATGTCTAATCCCAGCAATTGGGAAATCTGAAGCAGGACGATCACAAGTTCCAGGCCAGCCAATTAGTGAGACTGTGTCTCAAAATAAAAATAAAAAGGGCTGGGGATTTAGCTCAGTGGTAGAGCACCCCTGGGTTTACTCCTCATAGAATGGAATGTCATTCAGCAATAAAAGGAGTGAAGCACTGATTCAGGCTACAATATAGATAAATCTCAAAAAGCTGCTGCTTGGTGAAAGCAGCCAGAATCAAAGGGCTACACGTTGTGTTGAGTGTGTGCGTATGAAAGTCTCGAACGGGCGGATTTCTAGGCGGAAAATGAGTGACTGATTGATAGGGATATTGGGGGATAGGGAGATGGATATTTGGAAGTGATGGTTCAGGGGACAGATTTCTTTCTTTCTTTTCTTTTCTTTTTTTTATGTTTGTGGTACAACGGGTTGAACCCAAGCCTCATGAATGCTAGGCAAGTGCTCTCTCACTGAGCTACACCTCTAGCGGAATTTTTTTTTTTTTGTTACTATGGATTTAACCCAGGGGCACTATACCACCGTGCCACTTCCCCAGCCCTTTTTGTTTTATTTTGAGACAGGGCCTTGCTAAATTGCTGAAGCTGGCTTTGAACTTTCGATCCTCCTGCCTGAGCTCTGGAGTCGCTGGGGATTACAGGCGTGTGCCACTGTGCCTGGCAGAATTCCTTTTTGAGATAATAAAAATGTTCTAAAATACATCATAATGACTGCCCAATTCTATGCTTTGACTTGTATGCTTTAATGGATGAACCGTATTGCATGTGAATTATATCTCAATAAGGCTTTAAAAACAGTCTGGGGTGGGATTTCAGCTCAGTGGTAGAGCGCTTGCCTAGCATGTGCGAGGCACTGGGTTCGATCCTCAGCAGCATTTAAAAATACGTAAATAAAGGTATTGTGTCCATCTACAATAAAAATAATATTTAAAAAAACCGAGTCTGCCATGGATGGGGGCCCTTGGGTTCAGCCATGGAGGCATTGGCGGTATGGGGCAGATCATCTTCTGGAGATGAGGCCTAGAGGAATGGCCTCCGCTAAGGTAGGAGCAGCCCTTCTCCCTCCCCCTCTAGAACTCAAAGACGGTTCAGGGAAGGTTTTGTCCTTTCTGGGTATGGAAAGGGGGGTTCCAGACAGTGCTTTGGGCTCATAAGCAACAGGAAGGTGACAGACTGCTAGAGTCTAGTGAGCACAGGCGAACCTCTCACAGGCACGTGTGATCTACAGATTTCATCATAAGTTCCCTTTAAGGGGTCTTCTGGGATGTATTGCAGCCCCCTCAAATTCATATGTTGGAGTCCTAAACATCAGGACCTTAGAATGTACCCCCATGTGGAGATAGGGTCTTTGCAAAGGTTTTTAAGTAATAAGACCATTAGTGTGGGCCCTAATCCATTAGGACTGGTGTCCTTATAAAAATTGGAAATTTAGGCACGAATTTCACACGATGCCATGTGAACCTGAAAGTGGCCTCTACAAGCCCAGAGAGAGGCCTGGAACAACTTTCCCTCCCAGCCCTCAAAAGGATCCCACTCTGGCCACATCAAATCTGAGACTGCAGCCTCCACTTCACCAGAGGATCAAGGCTGGTGGCTAAACCCATGTTGTGGAATATTGATCCAGCAGCCTGGAAATCGCTGAGGGCAAGGTGGAGGCTGTGCTGAACTAGGAAAGCCTCTGGTCTCCAGGACAAGGAACAGCTTAGAGGTGAGGCCAGGAGAGATTAACCAGTGCAGCTGGCTAAAGTCTGGCAGAAACCTATAGAAGAATCTCAGGCTGGGAGGCCATGATGCAGGAGGGATCAGGAGAGCCTGGTCAGCTGGGCAGATAGTCACAGGCTGCCTTCAGTCCTCCCGAGGACTGGTCCCATCCCCTGAGAGAATGGCACAGCTGCAGCGCCCCTGCCATCTCTCAGAACCCAGGCCTCAAGGGCCCACCCCAACATCTGGCAGGTCCTATCTTCCTGTAACTCAGCAGTTGCACCAGAAGCTTCTCTGGAGTTGAGTCAGGTAGGTCCCTGCAGGCACCTGGTCTGCATTTCACTCAGAATACTGCCCCACCTGGCTGCCTGCCCTCCCCTGAACTCTGAGGTTCCCCATTTGCATCCCAAGTCCATACTTTTAGTTCTGTGTTTATTTTACAGTGCTGGGGATCAAACCCTGGGCCTGGCAATCGCTAAGCACACCTCTGTGCTGAGGTGCTCAGTTCCTCTGCCCCTCCCTCTCTCAGGCTGCGGGGTGGATGAGGCCCAACCTGCCTTGGCTCAGAGATCCCATCCCAGCTCTGAGAATGTTTGAAGCAGGGGTGAGGGAGTGGCGTGGGTGAGCAAGGGGGAGCCCTCGCCCCTCCCGGGCCTCAGACTCCTCCGTGTCTCTTTCCCTTTCAGTTTCTTTGATTCTGAACCCTTGCCCTTCCTCTGAGCCTAGGGAGGCTCCACCCCCCCCCCCCCCACCGTCCTCCCTCCTCTGCTTAAAGCAGCTAAGGCCTCCCTCCTGGGGCAGACATCAGCTGGCCTTTGAGCTGGGAGAAGGAAGGAGAAGGTGAGCTTCAGTGGGGGTCAGACCCCTGGGGTCAAGGCCAGGCCAGGTAGTGGTGCCACCCTGGGGAGAGAGCTGGGGTCTGAGGCTAAGGACTCTCTGGGGAAGCAAGGATGATTCTGAGTTTTCCTCTCATCTGTTCTGTTCTAGCAGGCCCCAGACCCTGGAACCCTGAGTCACAATGGTCTGCTCCAAGGTGAGTGAGAGCAGGTGATGGGCTGGGCTTACGGTCCATCTCCCAGGCCACATCCCTCCCCCACCTGCTCACCCCTGCATGTCCACTTCACTCTGCCCTGTTCTCCCTGGGCCTTGGTGGGGGAGGATTGCAGGGAGCTGGGTCATGGGGATAACAGGCCCTAACTTAGGATGGCTCAGCTCAGCTAAGGAATTACTGACCAGCAGACCCACAGCTTCCTTGGGCTCTGGGTCCTTCAAATGACATTAGCAGGCTGGGTGGGAGTCACACACCTATAATCCCAGCAACTCAGGAGACTGAGGCAGGAGGATCTCAAGTTCAAAGCCAACCTCAGCAACTTAATGAGGCCCTGAGCAATTCAGTGAGATCCTGTCTCTAAATAAAATATCTCTAAATAAAATAATAATAAAAAAATTTTTTAGTTGTAGATAGACACAATGCCTTTATTTTATTCACTTCTTTTTATGTGGTGATGAGGATCCGAACTCAGTGCCTCACACATGCTAGGCAAGCGCTCTACCACTGAGCCACCACCCCAGCCCCTAAATAAAATATTTTTAAAAAGGGTTGGGGATGTTGCTCAGTGGTTAAGTGCCCCTGAGTTCAAACACCAATACCCCTGCCCCCACCGAAAAAATGACATTAGCAGGTCCTGGTTACGGGGACCTGGGAGGTGAGTCATGGGCACCACTCTCTGGGAGTGTGAAAAAAGGCTATCAGGGGCCCAGTGGCAAGAAATAGAGTCAAGTGATGAGGGTGGACCAGTGGGTCAACCTGCCCTCAGGCCCAGCCAGGTCCATGTCCTATATGCTGATGTGGCTATAGAGGCAACAGCAGGGGAGCTGTGCCCGACCCCTGCCTAGCCCTAACAGTCTTCCCTGGGCCATGGCAGGTGTTGGAGGCCATGCAGAACTGGCACCTGCTGATGCGATGCTCCTGCTGGCCTGTCTCTGTGTCCAGCACGAGTGTGTGTGAGAGTGGGTTTGTGGCTTGGCTAGAGCTGGGGGCAGCATGAGGTCACCCAGGGCCTGAGCATTGCTGTCACTTCCACAGGTAGCAGATAATTCCTTGGCCTCTCTGAAGTTTAAACTAGTAAGTCTCTTGTCCACGGGTGCTCTGGGTAGTGGGCAGAGAGACTGGGTGCCACTGAGGAGGTTCCCACCCACCTGGGACCCAGGATGGAGGATCAGACCTGGTGGACCCATGTCTGCTCTCTTCACAGCACAAGAATTTCGACACATGGCTTGATAATATCCTAAATCCACATGCAGAAAAGGGACAGGTGAGTCAACCTGCCAGGGCTCGTGTCCCCACCCTCAGCCTGTCCACAGTTGGGTAGAGATGGGCTACACAGCTCACTCCTTACACCACACAGATCCCTGCAGCCCCCTGACTTCTCAGTCACGCCTTGTGGCAGGTGACCACCTGGGTGAGGGTAGGGGGTCCAGAGAGACTAGGAGGTGTCCATGTCCCACAGGACCCAGTTCAGGGCTGAGTGGGGACTGAGCACAGGCAGGACTGAGGACAGAGTGATGCCAAGAATGGCCACCAACTCGAACCTCATATGATTTTTCCTAACAGATCCTGCAGAGCACAGTGAAGTTCCAGGTGAGTGTGGCCTTGCTTCTCCCCCAAAGTTTAACTCCTGCTTACAGGTTCTCCAGGTTATGGGGGCTGAGTTTCTGGCTCCCTAGTGACTCCCGTGGACACATGGAGGCCATAGTGGAGACCCAGCAGGCAAGGGTGTGTCTGCAGCCCCTGCATGCACCTTCCTTTCCCCCAGGACCAAATCAGCAAAGACATTCTGGACACCATGGATGTTATTTACCAGAAGAGCAACGCTGTGAGTTTCAGCTGCCTAGCCCAACCCTTCTGGTCTCTCCTCCCGCTTCCCTCTCCTGGTTTGGATGTGGGCCTGTGGCCTGCAGTCCCCAGAGCTAAGGTGAAGGGTTCAGAGGGTGGTGGTCTCCCTGGTTCCTGCCCCCAGTCCTCCCCCAGCACACTGGGTCCAGAACCTGCCTTCATGCTATGTACAATGGAGCCCTCAAGGGCCTGGGGCTAGACTCAGAGTGCACAGTAGACACATACCTACAGTGATGGTGGTGTATGCCACAGAGGGGAATCTAGCGTGGAGGCCTCTGGAAAAGTCTCTCATACCTGTGGGGTGAATGCAGGAAACCAGCATCCATGAGCTCCTGTCTCCCACACTCCCACCGAGGCACCTAGGCCCCAGGGGTCGGGCTGGGCTGAGCCATCCACACCTGAACAGCCTCCATCCTGCAGGACTCCACTCCCCTCCCTCCTGATGCGAAGAAGAAACTTCAGAGAGCATTACAGGGCCCTGATGACGAGGGTCCAGGGGTCCAGAAGCCCAAGGAGACCTTCGAGGACAAGGTGCTAAGATGGTTCCAAGGAATGCTAATGTGACTGTGGAAGCAATGGCTGTTCCTCTCTAGCCCTAACAAAGTCCCCTGGGGCCCTAGCAGGTGTTGGAGGCCACCCAGAGCTGGCACCTGCTGATGCAGTGCTCCTGCTGACCTGTCTTGTGTGCAGAGTGCGTTTGTGGCTTGACTGGGGCTGGGGGCAGCATAAGGTCACCCAGGGCCTAAGCATCGCTGTCGCTCCCACAGGTAGCAGAAAATCCCTCGGAGACTCTGCAGCCTAAACTAGTAAGTCTCCTCTTCATGTGTGCTCTGGGTGGTAGGTGGAGGGCCTGGGTTCTCAGCCTGTGCCACTCACCCACCCACCTGGGACCCAGGTCAAGAGGGAAGGTAAGGAAGGTGGGGAACTTGAAGCTTGTGATTCTTTCCTATTAGGACCAGGGGAACAAAACCCAGGCAGAGAAGAGGAAAGAGGAGTTGTTGAGTCAGGAGAAGGGTGAGGAGGTGTTTGGGGAAATGGTATTAAAGCTTTTTCAAGATATTCTGAGAATCGTGCAGAAGAAGTGTGAGGCCCTGCTGACCTGGATGAAGCAGACCTTGGGTGGCATCATGGAATCTGTGTGTAAGGCTCTCCAGGAATTCTTCAGCTACCTGGCAAAGTACTTCTCAGGGGTCTAAGGAGGCCAAGTCTACCCAACCCCCAGGAACCTCGCCTCTTGCAGTTGAGTGTTCGGAAGATTCCCTGTGCTCAGCCTCACTTGCTTTACTGGCCTTCATCCAGGCCCTCAGCACCCTGTGCCCTGACTCCTGGCCCACCCCTCCCTGACTTGTTGCTCCTTCCACGTGTAATAAAAGTTGTTTTAACAGAATCAAGTCCATCTTGAGCCCAAGACACTACATCTCTCTTTCTTTCTAGATGGGGTCTTGCCATATTGCCCAGGCCAGTCTCCAAATGGGGCTCAAGTGATCCGCCTGCCTCAGCCTGCAAGAATTCTGGGACCACAGTCTTGGCCTATCTGTTCTTTCCTTCATGGAAACTAATGAGCCTGTAATCCAAGATCAAGTGTCTGGGGGCCAGCAGTGTGGGACACCCACTGGGTCCAGGATGGAGGCAGAGGAGGGAGGGGACAGTGGTCAGATCTCCAGGCCTGAGGCCATTTCTGAGACCCTGCTTGCCCCCACCCCTGCTCAGCATCTCCTGCATCCTGGGAAGAAGGAAGGGGTAGTGCCAGCGTGGTCAATTGTGGGGCCTCCTCCAACCCCCAGAGCTGGGTCCAGTCCTCTAATTCTAACCCTTTGAGTTTCATCCTTCAGCCCAGAGGGCCTTGCCTCACCTGAGTCCCACCCTCCCCAGACCCCCCAGCTCCAAGGTGCTACCCACTGCCAGCCTTTCCTTCTCAGCGGCCCTGACCTTGGGTCTCCTATTGGAGGCCTTCTTTCATACCCTTGCCTTTACTGCTCAAGTGTCCCCTTGCCACTCCCTCATGTACCCCACCTGGCTTCTTAACTACAAAATTCTCCCACAGGTCACCAGGGTCTCTTGAGGGTCCCATTGCCACACTGAGGTCACCATCCACACAATCCCAGACAAGTATAAATGGCCCCTAAGCTGGTCTCTTTGTGATTTATTGCTTCTAAACCATTTCCAGTAGTTAACTCCCAAATGATTTTATTGGTAGAAATGAAATCACCCCCTGCCTAAAAACCTTACCACGAGCACCAGCTACTTAGGAGGCCAAGAGAGGAGGATTGTAAATTCAAGGCCAGTGTGGACAATCTAGTGAGAGCCTGTTTCAACATGAAAAGGGCTTGGGATGTACATAGCTCAGTGGCCTAGCATGCAGAAAGCCCCGAATTCTACCCCCAGTTCCATGAAAACAAGATGACTCTTCTGTCCTGCCACGACCTTGTTCTGGCCTGTCAGTGTCAAGCCCTTTACCATGAGCCCCTGCGCATCTCTGATCCTGAACAAACATGGTCCAGTCAAGCCACGCCCTACACAGGACCTTTGCACATGCTTTCCCGCTGCCTGGGACATGTACGTCCCGTCGTATCTCAGTCCCCATTGCTTCCCTTGATAACCCCACATCTCCTGGCCCGTGGATGGTACTCAATAAATAAAGATTTAAATCCTGTGAGCTCCGCTAACTCCTAATCCCTGGTCTCTTAGTTTATGAATTCTTCCTCTTTGGAAATTCCTTCCCTTTGGTCTTCCACAAAATCAATTTTTCCTATGAAATCTGGTAAACTTCTGAACGCCATTCTTCCTCCCACCCCTCAAAGGGCTAGACTTTCCCTGGGCTCAGAGCTCTTCTGCCAAGTGTCCCCAAGAGTCATTTTAGCTCTTGGGGTACAGCTCAGTGGTAGCAGGTGTGCCTAGCATGTGCAAGGCCCTGGGTTTGACCTCCAGCACCACAAAAAATCAAAATAAAAATCATCTTATTTCCCCCGAGATTTGGGATCAGATCTCATTGGCCCCTTGAGCCATTCGTGAAGTTGTTTCCTCTCAGGGATGGAGCAGAAGTTGTGTGAGATGGGGGCTGAGGGCAAAAATGGCTAAGTTACAATATTGTCATCCCCGAAAAGCAGCCAGCTACAAAAACAGGAAGGGTGTGTGCTCTAGGCTGGAGGGTTTTTTCTCTTTCATTTTTAACAGAAATCAGCTGACTTCCCAGCAGCTAGGCTACCTAACGGGCAGCACCAGGGCACAGGGCCAATGTGCTGGATTAAGAGGTTCATGGGCAGCCAGTGGATACCTAAGAGACAGCCTGCTTGGCCAGCAGGCAGATTTAGTTCACCTGCTTCCGTTGTCAGTGTGGAGGAGTTACCAAGGTGCCAGAACAATAATCCAGAAGCCGGGATTTAACATTTTATTCCATTGTGATGAATTTAGAGAGCCTCATTTGGCTTGAGTCTGCTGTATTGGGCAGCACAGATTTGGGGGTAGACTCTGGAAGAGAATAAATTCCAGGGTGAGATTCCTGGACCTTCCATCAAGCTGCCTGTCACAGCTGGCTTCTTTCCCCACTACAGATGGCTGGAGGAAGACATCACTCTATCACAGTGGGAAGGGTGACAGATGGCAGTTTGGTGGTGTAAATAAAGGGATTGGGCCTAGGGGTGGGGATGTGGCTCAGTGGTAGAGCACTTGCCTAATATGCGTGAGGCCCTGGGTTTGATCCTCAACACCACATAAAAATAAAATAAAGGTATTGTGTCCAGCTACAACTAAAACCAAAATATTAAAAAAAAAAAAAAAAAAGATTGACCTAGTGGGGCAGGAGTGGGGTTAGAAAAAGAGAGAAGAAAAGAAAGAGGACCACTTTCAAGAAGGCCGATTTACTTCGGGGATATGAAGTACACTCTTGAGGCCAGAAAAGCAGCAGCAGGAGGGGCCAGGTGTGGTGGGCCCCGCTGAAATCCCAATGACTTGGGAGGCTGAGGTAGAGGTGAAGAGGATGGCAAGTTAGAGGCCAGCCTCAGCAACTTAGATTCGTCTCAACATAAAAAGGGCTGGGGATGTAGCTCAGTGGTAAAGAACCTCTGGGTTCAATCCTACCGGGAAAAAAAAGAAAAAAAAGTCACAGGTGGGGCGGACAATCACCAAGGAGCCGGAGGGCATTGGCATGTCGGGGACCTAGAGGAAGGCCTCGGGTGCTATCCACCCACAGGTGCGTGGGGCAATGCTACTGGAACCTGGCGATGCTAGTACAGCGTCTCCCTGGCGTGGGTTCGCAGGTGGCGCAGCAGGTGGGAGTTGCGGCTGAAACCACGCCCGCACTGCGCGCAGGAGTAGGGCCTGGCACCCGTGTGCACCAGCAGGTGTCGCAGCAGGTTGCAGCTGCGGCTGAAGCTCTTTCCACACTCTGGACACTCCTGGGGGGCCTCCACTTCCTGCACTACTCCTGTGTGTGTGACCAGGTGGCGCTGCAGATGGGCATTGCGCCGGAAGCTGCGGCCGCAGGTCGGGCAGCCATAGGGCCGCTCCCCAGTGTGACTGCGGCGGTGACGGGCCAGATTGGAGCTGTTGCGGAAGCGGTGGCCGCAGGTGTCGCAGGCATGGGGCTTCTCCCCAGTGTGGATGCGCTGGTGGCGCGCCAGGTGGGCACTCTGGCTAAAGCCCTCGCCACACTCGCTGCAGCGGCAGGGCTTCTCGCCGGTGTGGCTCCGCAGGTGGCGGGCAAGGTCCTGAGTCTGGTTGAAGCTCTTGCCACACTGGGCACAGCGGTGGGGCCGAGGGCCACCGTGGGTCAACAAGTGGCGGGCAAGGCCGGCGCGCCGGACAAAGCGCTTCCCACACTGTGGGCAGGCGTGGGGCTTCTCACCTGTGTGCACTTGCTGGTGGCTGACCAGCTGGGAACTTTGGGTGAAGCTGCGACCGCAGACCTGGCACGAGAAAGGTCGTTCACCGGTGTGCACGCGCCGGTGTGTCACCAGGTGCTCGCTGCGCCGGAAGGCCTTGCCGCAGTCACTGCAAACGTAGGGCCTGCTCTCGCTGCCCAGGCTAAGACTACTCGGGTCTTCAGAGCCCTTGTGGTCCTTGCCCTTGGCATGGATCCGCAGGTGACGCTTTAGGCTGGAGCGGCGCTGAAAGGTCTGCACGCAGTGGGGACACTGGAAGACAGTCGCCTCTCGCCCTTCCTTCTTGGCCTCTGGGACACACGTGGACTTTTGGTCCTGGGCGTGGGCCAGCAGGTGTTGCACAAGGTTGGAACGACGCTGGAAGCCCTGGCCACACTCAGCACACAGGAAGGCAGGCTCGGAGGAGTGCGTCAGCAGGTGTTTGGCCAGGTGTGAGCTCTGGCGGAAGCGGTGGTTGCAGAAATGGCAGGCGTGCGGCCGTTCGTCAGTGTGCGTGCGCATGTGCAGCTTGAGGATGGAGCTGCGGCCAAAGCTCTTTCCGCAGCACAGGCACTGGAAGGAGCGTGAAACCTGGTGAGAACGCAGCTGGTGTGCCTTCAGGCGGGACAACTGCCGGAAGCTCCCTCCACACTCTGCACATATGAACTGCAGCTCTGCCTCTGACCTAGGGCTGCCAGCGCCCACTGTGACCTCCAAAACTTCAGTGCTGCCAGGAGGGGTCCCTCCTCCACCAGTACCACTGGTCCCAGGATCTCTCCCCAGGGTCTGGGCAGGAGGCTCTCCAGCCACCCCCAGGCTGTGTGCCTGTGACTCTGCTGAGATGGCAGTGGGCCAGGCAGCCCCGTTGGGCTCTTCTGGTTTAAATTCTTCCTTGTCCGGGGTTCTGCTTCCAAATCCTAGGGAAGAAGCAAACAGGGATGTCGACCTCTTTTGAGGGACTCTTGGGCATCACCCAAACCTGATGGGCCTAGAAGGGGAAAGAAACCCAGGACCATGCAAAGGTGGTGGGTGGGTGAGGCTGGGGGTCCATTTTCTCTACCACCTATTTTTAAAAATTTTCAGTAAAGTATAGATGACATAAAATTTGTCACAATACCCTTTAAAAGCATACATTTTGTGTGCATTAAATACATTACAATGTTGTTCAACCATCACTACTATCTCAAATAGAAACCTCATACCTATTAGCAGTCATTCCCTTGGCCACCTATTTTCTTTCTCATCTAGACTGTTCATTTTTTTCAAATGGCACATTATAGTTATACCTAATAGTGGGATTCACTGTTACATATTTGTATATGCACATAACATAATTTGGTCAATTTTGTTGACACCACCTATTTTATTTTTTATACTGACTGCCTATTTTTATAAGCTCAAAATTAATGGGTTGGTGATTAGACCAGATAAGGAGCCGTTTTAAACAAAACAAAACAAAACAAAAATACCAGGCATGGTGGCGCACACCTGTAATCCCAGCTACTGGGAAGCTGAAGTAGGAGTAGGAGGATCACAGGTTTGAGACCCACAACATAGGACCCTGTCTCCATTAAAAGGAATAAAAAGAAAAAGACCTCACCAACAAAAATTTAGGCAGGGTCTGGAGCTGCAGGCAAAAAAGACATTGGTGGTCATGACCTTGGAGAAGGACTGCTTACCCACAATGTGCCTGGGCCAGGCCTTCTTCACTGGGACATCCTCGAAGGTCAGGGACTCCTATAACAAGAGCAGACACCTTTAGTGAATGAAGAACAGAATTCTGGGACCTGAATGGAAGGAAGCACCTTCTCGAATTAAGGAAGACCTGGGGTGAGGGGATTAGCTCAGCTCACCAGCACAGCTGCCAGCTCCTGCTCTTGGGTATTCTCCTCCTGCCACAAGGGGCCCTGCGGGACTGAGAGCATCAAGACAGGAAGAAAGAGCTGTCAGGAGGCAGCACGGCACACCAGGGGGCCCTCCGGGCGTGGCCTCCATGGCCCACACCCCATGAAGCCATTCCCGCTTTCTCCCACCCACCCCCATCCAATCCACTGTCCAGGGCACCAGATCCTCACTGCTGTCTTGCAGGGACGGGAGGGTCCTCTGGGACTCTGGGCTCAGTGACTGTCTTGGATCTGGAGCAGGTTTCCACTCTCCAGATGCAGCAGGACTGGCAGGTCCTGGCTGGGATGGGGGCAATTCATCTGATGGACGCAGGGCTGGAGGTTCTTCTGAGGGCACTTCCTTTTTGGGGCTGTGGCTGGGGACCTGAGAAGGGCCCCCTTGTTCCTCCAAGTTGATATCTGCATGGGGGCAATTCTTGCCAGTATTGAAACTAAAATCCTGTTGGAAACATGTCCATGTTAGGAGGCAAACAGGGGCAGTCTAAGGTCTACTGCCTCTGCAGGGATGGGATGGAGGAAAGGGGAGAGTCTCATGTGGAAGAGGGTAAGGAGTTGGTGGAAAGCAGAGATTACGGGTTTCTTCCTGGGGCCATCATCCCTGTCCACACCCCTGCGGCAGTCTGCTGCCTGCCCTCTCTCACCAGTGGCCCCACGTGGCTGGAATCCCCAGACACGCCCTCCAACAGCAGCACCACCTCCTCTCCATCCCTGAGCTGCTGACCCTGCAGGCGGCCCAGCAGATGTGGGGGCAGCACGCTCAGGAACTGCTCCAACACCAGCAGCTCAAGGATCTGTTTCTTGGTGTGAAGAGCTGGCTGCAGCCAATGGTGGCAGAGCTCCCGTAGCCGGCTCAGGGACCCACGTGGCCCCATGTCCTCCTGATACTGGAAGCATCTGAAGAGCTGGTGGGCCACCTCAGGCCGAGGCCTGGCCTCTGGCCTCCTGGTATCCTCCTGGCCAGCAGCCTCCTCCTCCTCCAGCTTGACAGCTCCGAGCTGCTCTTGCTCCTGGGCAGTCGGGACTGGCTCTGCAAGCATCCTTCACTGTGGCGGATGCCTCTTGCAGCTGGGCCCACTATCAGGTCCCTTTCCTCAGCTTCTCCCACACCTGTGGAGCTGAAAACCCTGGGTTAGGACCTGCTGCAGGGAAGCTGACCCCACCTGAGTCATTAGTGTTAAGAGGTGCTAATGTGTGGCCTCCTCAGAGAACTGCCTTTTCCCATTGGTCAGGGTCTCTGCCTGAGCAATGCAGAAAGGACAAAGAAATCAGACAGGTCATCCTACAGCATTTAAGACTTCATAGCACTTTGCCCCAGGGATTAAAGTGAGCATCTCCCAAAGAGGAACAACCTGACCTTGCCTCCTCCTGATGCAACCACTGGGTACACACAGCACTATGGACCACAGGTCCTGGCTACAAATGTTTCATCTCAATCCAGCCTGGGCTGTACAGCCAACCTCCAGTTCCCAGAGCATTGTAGGGAATAAAGAACAAATCAAATCATCACTTGAAGGAACAATTCAACACATATCCCAGACAGGACTTTGGGGAATGGATCTGGGTTCTTCAGAATGTGAATAATAATGGCCGATGGGGGTGTTGTTGTTCTACAGGAGACTAAATGGTGGTCACTCCCAAGTGGGTGAACCTTGACTAGATCCTGATTAACTCATGTTTCAAAGGCTCTCAAGGACAGTTTGGGATCAGTTGAGGGAGTCTGAATACAGATGGGATACTAGATTAACGACTCCATTTCTGAGATGAGGTTCTAGCCTTGTGAATGTAGGCAAAGTCTATTAAAAAGATGCTGGGGATAGAGCTCAGTTGGTAGAGTGCTTGCCTTTTTGCAAGCTCAAGGCCCTGGGTTCAATCCCCAGCCCCACAAAAAAAAATAAATAAATAAATAAATAAATAGGAAGAAGAAGAAGATGCTATAGGGTCTGGACCTGAAGGGGTCTGAGGGTTCAGCCATGTTCATGGACTGGTAAGATACATACAGGGAGGATCATTGACCTACTCTTCCAACTTCTCTTAATGTCTGAGAACTTTCAAAGTAAAAAGGCTGGGGGAAAGTTCGTGCCTACACGATCTCCTTGATCAGGCACACAGACCCTCACCTTGTCTCTGGAGGTATCTCAGAGGGGTCAAGGCCAAGGCCACTCAGCTGACCAGTGCTGTGTTGGCAAGGGCGGAGCTCTCACCTTGCTTTCCAGCCTCCCACCTTCCACAGTTCCAGTCCCAGAGGTTGAGGCCAACATGAGCTGGAGGACAGGGTGGAGGGAGAGAGCCCAGGGCAGCACAGAGCATAAATGGAGCCCAGCAGGGGCCAGCTATAAGTGCATGTTACAGCAGAGAGGTCTGGGACAGATCAGGCAGCCAGCAGAATGGGCTCCAGATGGGAGAGTAATTTGCAGAGTGTTGTGAAGATAATGTTGCCTGGTCTGAGAGGCCCTGGTGGGTATGCTCTGGGAGTCAGGGCATGGGTAGGTGAGGCAGTCATTTTCCTTTCTTTTCTACCGCGGCCCCAAATTCTGGATTTTCCTTGGTTCATTCCATCACCCTTCTTGGGGTTCCCACCCCAACAGGCAAGCCATGGGAACAGTGTCTCTAGCTGGCCACCAGGGGGCACTTGTTCTGCAGGACCAACCACATTTTCTTACGTTTTTCCAGCCCAACCCTGGGGGCTACGCCTTCCTTTTTTGAGTAGCCCCAAACTACCATGGGGAACTGCCCCAAATTCAGCCCCAAGCACAGGGGACTTAATTTGGTCCTGCTCAATTCGTCCTGCAGTATCCCAGGGGGCTTAAGCTCTTCTGAACAGGCTACTCTCCCACCCTCCACTCCTCAGGGGCATCCCAAGCAGGACAAAGACAAGAGGACCTTACTTCCAACAGCACATGGTCAGCACACTTCAGTGCTAGCTATTACGATTCTCTTGTTACTGGTTATAGCACCAGTGATCATGGCCATTAGCAAAGGACAGCAGCATCCTTGCCCTCTTTACACCTGAGGACACTAAAGCATTTGCCCAAGTAGGTAACCCAGTTTCCATAATACCAGCCTAGCTTTCTTTGAGTTGGGATAGTTTGTTGAGCCTCCTTATAGGAGACAGAGTGTTTTCTAAATCTCCTTCTTAGGTGGGGTGAGCGGGGTGGGGGATGGGATGGGAAAGAACACAGGAAACCTGTGCTTTAAGCCTGGCATTGGCAACCTGACTCAGGTCTCCTTCCTGACCATCTCTGCAGCCTTCCCACCTCTCCCTCCTACAACCTGGGCTTTGTTCCCTTAGGCTTTTCCTGTTGCAGCCACGCCTTACCCCCCATTGGTGCCTCCCTACTGAGACCCCACGACACAGTCCCTGTGGATCACGGTGCTGCAGTCCATCATGTTTGAGTGTATTTCTTCCCCTGGCTTACAAACAGGCACTGTGTCTAATTCAGTTAGCGTTCATCCAACACTTAAAGTGCTGACGACTGTTAGTAGGTGTAACCAAGTGGAAATGATACTGGTTACCTTGATGTCCTAAGAATCAGCCAGATGCAGTGGTGCACGCCTGTAATCCCAGCAACTCTGGAGTCTGAGACACAAAGATCACAAGGTCAAGGCCAGTCTCAGCAATTTAAGGAGAACCTTTCTCAAAATAAATAAAAAGAAGTGCGGATGTAGCTCAGTGGTTAAGTGCCCCTGGGTTCAATCCCCAGTATATTAAAAAAAAAAATCTGAGAATTGAGGAATACATGCAACAATCCCGGGACAGAAAAGGTCTTTGATAAATGTTCAAGAAAATGGGGTACTGTTTTGTTTTTAATAGCATGTGCAAACCAACTAGAGACTCAGTCACTTTCACCAGTCACCCTACAGTAGCAGCTGGCAGGTGCTGAACAATTATCTGCCTGGATGCAGCCCTGAAACTCACTTCATCCCGCTGCATCCGTATGCTAAATCATTTCTTTATCTGACCAGGGTGACTTGCTCACAGTCATACCAGGTGCAGCCAAGATTTGGTCTAAGGTGAGAATGTGGTTCTTAGGCCCCACAAATATCTGGAAAAGAGAAGATAGGTTTGCCTCTGGCCCCGTGTGATTTTCCCTGCATTGGCCAGGATATCACAGCATCAACTAGAAATAAGAGGATTCCAAAGTCCTCAGGCCTAGCCACACAGGGTGGCCGGAATCTCCAGGTGAGGCCCCACCAAAAGCTTTTGAGGAGGTGGAATTCAGGCAAGTTGGCCTTGCAAAGTCTGTCCCTCCCCCCAGGTCTCCAAGACAAAAGCTCTATTAATATGCACATCTGCAGGGGGTTGGCTAGGTGGGGGTAGAGGGACAGAAGTAGAGCCACGCGGATGGGACCAGCCCTGGTGGAGGTGCTGCTCTGAGAGCCCACAAACCCCCTGAGCGTGCGGAGTCTGGGAGGGACAAAAGGTGGGACCCTCTCCTGGGACCGTCCCTCTCTCCCTGCACACAGGGGCAGTTGCCTGATTTGCTCGTCTTTGTGGGTCAGGCTCCCTCTGGGTGCTGGGCTGAGTGAATGAGGCTGGTCAATCCACCGGGGCACATGCGGAGGCTGCCTCCTTCAGGTCACAGGACGTCCTGGGACCCTCCCGCAAGCCCCTCTTTGCCACAAGTCCACCAAGCTGGTTAGCAGTGGCCCCCCTGCACAGATCACCGCCATCCTCCCAAGATTTCCAGTCCCGCCCCCATCAAGACATGGAGCACCCCCATTGTCTCTGCTGTGAACCTCACCCCAGGACTCCCGACTCACCACTCAGGGTCTTTACTACAGAGGGAGAGATGCTTGGGGTTTTCTCAGGGCTCCAGGGCCAAAGACACCCTCCACCAGCCAGGGGAAGGACTCCGGCAAAATGGGACAGGAAGTGAGTTCCCTCCCCAATCCTACTCAGGTGATGAAGGGGCATCCTCGAGTTAACCCTTAACCTCCCAGTTTAGGATCAAGGTGGAGAGGGCGGAGCCAGAGAAACAAATAGCGATGGACCCAGATTCCAAGCCTGCCCTACCCGAGTCTAACACGCTCCAAACCAGAACTACCTCTCCAGCCCCACCTAAATCATGACAGGTCGATACTCTATGGGGGTCTGCCAGCCTGCACCTTTCTTTTGGGACAAGAGCAGCAGCTTAAAGTGCCTGCTGTGTACCGTCTCCCTTGCTAGTCTTTTCATTCGATAAATCTTTGCCAAGCGTGTGCTGTGTGCCAGACGCCGAGGACTCAGAACTAAACGTGAGGAAGGAGTCCCTGCCCTGGAGATTGCAGTCCAGGGCACAGGGCAGCAGTGATGGTGCTAATCTGCAACAGGAAATGTATTGGAAAAGTGAGAGCTTTCGGTCCACTTCAACCCCTAAAGTCCTCCCAAGAAACTCTCACGTGACTTTTGTCCCAACTCTACCGATGGCGCAGCGGGAGCTCCCCAGGAGGGAAGTGACCTCCCCAACCGCGTTGGAGCCAGCTCCAAAGTCAAGCCCTTCCAGTTGCACGGAGATGTTTTCTTGGTTGTGTCGTTGGCCGCATCCCGGAGGGTGCTTCTAAAGGGAATCGGCGGTGCCTCTCAGTGCGCCCAGGGCCCCTGGGCAGGCCACATCGTACACGCTTGCGACCAGGGCTCCTGTCGGTAGGACCAGACCCCACGGTCCGTCGGGACCAGGACCTGCCTCCCTCGACCTCTTCTACTGGGTCTAAGTTTTCCTGCACGCATCAGCACCGAGCTTATCTTTAACTCTCACTGGACCACGCGCTCATCGTTGGGAACTGAGCTATCTCCTTGCGGCTCTGCGTCCCCCGCGCACAACAGAGCCTGCGTAGTGGCACACGCCTGTAATCCTGGAGACGCGGGGGCTGTGGCAGGAGGATAGGAAGTTGGAGGCCGCCTCAGAAATTTAGCGAGGCCCACGGCTAAGAACTGGTGATGTTGGTCTGAGGCAAAGCGTCCCTACTTTCAATACCCAGTACTCCCTTCCAAAAAAAGGAAAGGAAGAAAGAAGAAAGGCTGAGCAGCCGTGTGACGCGGCCCAGCCCCAGCGCCGCCACAAATTGCCGGGGTTTCCAGTGCGCCCCCTGCGGAGCGCTCTGGCGCCAGGCTCCTCCTGTCGCGCCTCGGCTCCGACTCCGCCCTGAGGTCCGCCGCGGGCTGGACCAGGAAGCCCCGCCCCGTTGGGGCGTGTCTGTCGACTGGGGCGGGGCCTAGAGCTGGAGGGGTTTTCCGCGGGCCGGCAGCGCTGTAGGGCAGGGACCTGTCACTCCGTCCGAGAAGCGGAGACGCCGCGCGTCCGCGAGAGGGGCGGGTGGAGGGCGACCCCTCTCACTCCCGCTGCTCCCCGCCCCGCTCCAGGCTGAACTCGCACCGGCGCACCCCCGGCTTGACCTGCCCCTGTCCGGGCGCTGTGGGGTGTCCCCTTGGCCTTGGCCTTGACCTTTGGGACGTGGCCGGGTACCTGTACCCTTGGGGGCCAAGTGAAATGGCCCAGCCGCGGGCGCTGTACCAGGACATGATGCCTGACAACTGAGGCAGTCGGGGACCCCCGCCCTCATGAAAAACAGGACCCCTTAAGATTAAGGGAGTAAAATCTTTCAGGGGAAATGGGACAGCTAAGCTAGTTCCCAGGCTTATGAGGTTTTATAGGCATACCAGAAAATTAGGAATTCAAAAGTAGGATTGGGGTTGTGGATCAGTGGTAGTGTCTTGACTGGCATGTGTGAGGCACTGGGTTCGATTCTCAGCGCCATGCATAAATAAAGAATAAAGGTCCATCGACGACTAATAAAAATACTTTTTTTTAAGAGTCCAGGACCTTTCCCACTAGCTGCCATAAAAGCTGTACACCTCCGTCCTTTTTTTGAGGCAGCCTGTTATTTCTGTCTCCAACCTTTTGCTTCCCTTTGCTCAAAGGTGAGAATGTAGAGTGTTGTTCCTCTGCCAATGTGTTTTTGTCTGATTCTTTTGATAGCATGAGAACTTCATCATGTCAGTGACACAAATACTGGAAGACAGTCTTTGGGTAAGGGGCTGGCGCAGCATCTGGAACTGACAGTCTAGGAGAACTGACTGGGAGTGCAACAAGAGGGACCCAGGTTAGTTGTAAACATGGACTTCTGAGATCTCTAAATCTGAAATATCAAACTTTCCTGGGAATATGTCAGAAAAGCTAAGACCAGTTTGACTCAACCACCAAAAATAGCCTCAGGCAGAAAGACAAAAACCCTGCAGGTTTTTGACCTTCCTCATTCCTAACCCTCCAAGCCCCATGGGCTTAGCTAACTCCCTGTTTCTGGCTCTGTGCGCAGGTGCCACTCACTCATTCTTTTGGGAAATATTTGCCTCCTATTATGTGTCCTTTTGAATGACCAAGGATGCTATGCTGAACAGGCATGTGCTACCCTTCCGAGGTGCACACATCTGGACAAGACTACCACCCAGGTATTCCTGTGGACATTTATTAACTCAAATTACTTTGCAGAAAAAAAAAAAAATCTTAAAGCATTAAGGTCTCTTCAAATGTTTTCTGGTCTTTGAAAATGCACTCTCCTATCTCAAAGTGCTATCCACTAACAGGTGTGAATTCTTGTTAAGTCACTGGCTTGTCTCATCCCCACTCAGTAAGGGATATCTTCAAAGGAGAGAGTTCCCCCACCACCACCACCCCACAATGCTGGGGATTGTAGGGACTCATGCATGAGCTCTTCCACTGAGCCACATCCCCGTCCTTTCTTCTCCTTCTTTTATTTTTATGATACTGGGGATAGAACCCAGAGGTACTCTCCCTTTGAGCTGCATCTAAAGCCCTTTTTACTCTTTATTTTGAGGCAGGGTTTCTCTAAGTTACCTAGGCTGGCCTGGAACCTGCAATCTCTTGCCTCAGCCTCCTCAGTAGTGGGTATTACAGCTGTATGCCACTGCACCTAGCTGAAGGAGAAACTTTTAATGTAAATCTACATATTTGAGGTCTATTTCAATGATAATCCTAAAATTATCTTGAAAATACAAATTGTTCTAGTTATTACTGTAGATATTTGGGGAAGGGGGACAAACATTTGTAATCCCAGGTACTCAGGAGGCTGAGACAGGAGGATCGCCAGTTTGAGGCCAGCCTGGGCTTTTAGGTCGGAATTTGGACAACTGTAGGAAGGAGAGCAGAGCAACTGAGATAAAGGGCAGCACACCAAAAGGTGATCAACCAAACAGACAAGAAAACTCCACTGACCCTTAACTCCACCTGTTGATCCTTAATTCCACTGACCCTTAACTCCACCTACTGACCCTTAACTCCACTGACCCTTAACTCCACCTGTCGCTCAGCAGGACCCCCCGCCCATTCCGGCCTATAAAGACCCTGAGCAGCCAGGGACACGCATGATTTTCTCTGGCTCCCTGCCCTGACCCATACCCTGGGGGGCTGGGAATTTCGCCCGAGAGCCAAATTCCAGTAAAGTTTGCATTGGCTGCTGGCCGTGCCCCTGAGCTTACATGGGCAATTTAGCAAGACCCTAGGCAGCTTAGTGAGAACCTGTCTCAAAATAAAAATAAAAAAGGATTGGGGATGTAGCTTAGTGGTATAATGACCCTGGGTTCAATTCGAATCAAAAGAGAGAGCGAGGGGGAAATTCTGAGAAACCTGTAATTTAGGAACTTTCAAGCACTATCTACTGATCAGATAATGAAGACCACATCAGCCTGAGGATCCTAAGACTGACCAGACCAAAAACTGCCTTAAGATCTCTGAAGGATATGGAAAAACAACCCCCAGGGAGAAAAGGAGAACAATGGGTCTCAGGGAGAGAAGGAAAACAATGGGCTCTGGACTTTCACCATTTCCCAGCAACAATGGGCTCCAGACTTTCACAGCTGTTTCCCCTGACTGCCCAGCAGACACACCATGCTATGATTCAAGTATAACTGAACCCTCTAAAACTCAGACCCCTATTGTAACCAGTTCCATTTTCTTCCTGAAAATGTGCCCCTCTGTTGCTTAATAAAGTATCGCTGATCCGTGAAGTTCTGGCCCCATTTCATTTACTTTTGCTTTCAGTCATACCTACCAGATATCACATCTACATACCTTTCCATACCCACCGTTCACCAAGTTTCCTTTGAAAAAAGAGCCGAGAACCCCCCAAATGCTCTCTCAGAGTCTGGAGATGGCCCACATTTTCCCTTGAATATGCAATCCTTGCTTTACCCTTAAGGACCCCCTTCTCAATAATAGCCCTCATTCTCCATTGATTATGTGTCTTCTTTCCTAAATAAACCTCTGTCTATGCCTCTGAATGGTCTGTGCTGAATTTTTTCTTCATCATGTAACCATGGACCCCAATGACCCTGAGTCAAGTTGCCCCTTCTCTCCCGGAACTGGGACCCTTCTTTGGGGACACCTCTTCTCCTGGGACAAAGGGAGAACTCCTCCAGCTCCAGGAAGAATCACTGTTAAACCATTATGACCTTATGTATAACTAATTAGAACAAATTAAAAAAACAAAAACAAAAAAAAGCCCCGTGACTCCTCAGGTGTCTGTCTTAAACTGCGATAGTCATAATACAGGAGAGAAGAAAGAAGGACACCATGGCAGGTTTGGGCTGAACTCCAACTACAGGCTCTCCTGGCTAAGCTGTGTGTGACCTTAGACTGGTCGCTTTTTGTTTGGAAGCTACAGTTGCCTTCTGTGGTGGGGACTGTGGAAGATGTTTGTGAGAGCACCAAGCCCATAACCATAATAAAGGTGTTCGCATCTGCACCTGAAGCAAGGGGAAGCCAAACAGTGAGGTGCCAAGGGATGAGAAGAAGGGAGGGGGTACCTTTAGAACAGCATCCCCCAAGAAATATAATGTGACCCACAGCCGTAACTTAAAATTTTCTGGTAGTCACCATGAAAGCCATAAAAGGAAACAGGTGAAATTAATTTTAATAAAGTTTATTTAACTCATTAGATCCAAAAATGTAATCATTTCAAATGTGATCAATACAAAAAATTATTACTTACACATTTCACATTCTTTTTTCATACGAAGTCTTTGAAATCCAGGTTGCATTTCACACTTGGCACATCCTAGTTTGAACTGGGCACGCTCTACTGGCGTGCTCAGTAGCCAAGAATCCTTAAGAATCCTTGTTTTTTTTTTTTTTTTTTTTTTTTGACATCACAGCTTTAACACTTTCTGCAGGAAAGTCCCCATCCTGGTGCTGGACAGAGAGGAAGAATAACAAGAGGGAGCAAGGAAGAATTGAGGTCCCTTAGGAAGGTCTGGGGTCTCTCCTGGAAAGCTCTCCACTGCTTACCAATTAGGAGCCTAAAGTTGCTGCAGGGATGAAGGGGAGACAGGATGTGAGGAAAGAAGGAAGGGAGGGAAACTGGAAACTGGATTTGCAGCAAGCTTATTAAGGAGGCTCTCTCGGTCCTTGGGTCACTCCCAGTTAGCTACCTGCCTGCCAAAGAAAACTTTGAAGTCTGGGAGGGCCAGCAATTAGAACCAGGTTCTGACTGCAAATGGGCTGGGGCGGGGGCTGGGGCGGGGTCGGGGCAGGGGGAGAAAAAAAGGAAAAAAGAAAAGAAAGAGGCCAAGAGAGGGACCTTTAAACTTGAGTCCAAGCCTACCATTTGATCGATTGTTCCATGGGTGTTCCTAGAGTGGTTTGCTCTGAACCACATTGTCCTACCTCAAAACTCCCTAAGGAGTAAGGCCCTTCTCATCAGGCCAACACCTGGGTTAAATACCTTAGTTTTCTTATTGCAGAGGGGTAGCTTATGATTCTTATCTAACAGGCAGCATAAAATATCAGCATGCACTTCTTGCCAAAGGACTTTGAATTTACTGATTTCCCATTCCTTCCAAAAGTCATGTTGCAAGGAATTATATTCATGGCAGATCACATAGAGATGTAGTACATCCATTTCCTGTAGATATTTGATTTGTATGATTCCAGTGAGACCTGCAGCAAGCTTCACGCTTGGGCCACTGCTCTTTTGCAAATGTTGAATCTAAAAGGCCAGGGTGCTGAGAGCCTCGTGAGGTGATGTTTAGGTGAAATTCATAGAGCCAACTGCTTAAAGGATGTTTATTTGGGTAAATCTGCCAATGCTTAGGTATATGCTTAATAAAAAGGGAAGTTTTAGTGGTGGCCACACGTCATCACCGTTTGTTCAAACCCATAGAATGTGCAATGCTAAGGGGAAACCCCAATGTAAAGTATAGACTTTTCTAATGTACTTGCAAATTTATCTGTAAAACATGAACAACACAGAAGTGAGTGTTTAGCAATTTTTGTTGCAGCATTGTTGGATTTATCCTGTATGCCGATACCCAAGAGTCAGCACCTTGACTCTGTGAGGTAAAGAGCTGTCATTCTGGAATCCTGGAGCCCTCCTCCTTCTGGGCCTCCTTCTTGATGCAAAAGACCATCAAGGCTGCAGTGTCCTGATATCCCAAGATTGGGCAAAGGACACCAGGAAGCACCAGGCTGGGTCCTTGAAGTTACCCCCCCTCCCCAGCTCCGGGCAAGCTCCCTTGGGCTCTGGATCCCAGGGAGATGTCAGAATAATGACATCTGGGTCTCATGCTTTCCTGGGTGGCTCTCATGGGACCCCTTTTCAGGCTGTAAAGCCAGGTTAGAGCTTCACATGTGCCTCCTCAGTCCATGGCCCCAAACCCTCATTTTAGTGTCTGCACTGGCTTCAGAACCTCACCACAAGGACCAAACTGGGCTTGGTACCATTGCTTCCCATAACCCACCTGGAGGAGCAGAGGTCACTAGGGCCCAGTAGAGGGTCCTTCACCAGAGGACAAGAGGAGAACTAAGGAGCAGATGGGTGAGGATCCCACCCAGCCCCTGCGCAGGGAGCAGAGGGCTTTCTTGGGGCAGCAAAAGCCCCTTCTTGTAGGCCTGCTGCTTAGGCCCTAGAGGGTAGGCAGGCAGTCACTCAGAAGGTGACGGGGTGCTGTGGGGACAACCTCCAGATGTGTAGTGCTTAAGATGCAGGGCCATGACTTCTTGGAATCCTTTTGGCTGTAACAGTTTCTCAGACATTTCTTACTTCTGATGACCTGAACTTTTTTGCGGGGATGGTACTGAGGATTGAACCCAGGGATGCCTTAGCACTGAGCTGTGTCCCATCACCCCCCCCTTTTTTGAGAAAGGGTCTCGCTAAGTTTCTGAGGATGATCTTGATCTTGCGATCCTCCTGCCTCAGCCTTCTAAGTTACAGGTGTGCACCATTGTGCCCAGCTGACTTGGATGATTTTGAGGAGAACTGTTCAGGAATATTCTAGGGTGCCCCTCAGCTGGACTTTAATGTTTTCTCATGATTAAAAAGGGGTTGTGAGGCTGGGAAGGAGGACCACAGGTGATCACCATTTTCATCGCATCCCATCAAGGACACGTACTGTCAACTTGTGTTATCAACGTTGGTGGTGACCTCAGTCACCTGGCAGAGGTCTTGTTTGCCAGATTTCTCTATCTGTACTTCATACTTGTTCTTTGGAAAGAAGCTACTACACGCAGCTCACACCTAAGGAGCAAGGAGCAAGGAGCTTTGTTCCACTTCTTGAGGAAACTATCTACATCCCTTCAGTTTTCTTCCTTTCTTTCTTTTGCAGTGCTAGGAATCAAACCCAGATCGCTGGGTATCATGCACACTACCAAGCCCTCCACCACTGAGATCGTCCCAGCTCATATCTTTTTTTTTTTTTTTTTTTTTTTGAGACAGGGTCTCACTATATTGCCCAGGCTAGCCTCTGACTCCTGGCCTCAAGCAATCAGAGCTGCTCCTGACTCAGCCTCCCGAGTACAGCAGCTTCCTGTGTCTCCTTAAAATCATATCTTGCCATTTTGTTTGTTTTTTAGCATTTCCTTACTTTCTGGTGCTACAGATACTTCAGGCTTGTCTTGTGCATTTCGTGCCTACCCTAGAATTGGCCATTTTTCTAAGGAACCCTGGTCTTATCATTAGCTGATTTTCTTCTTATATTATAAAGCATCCTCAAAAATACAATTTTTAAAAAAGATGAGATAGCTGGGTTTGGTGGCAGACACCTGTTATCCCAGCGGTTGGGGGGAAGGCAGGAGGATCTTAAATTCAAAGTCAGCCTCAACAACTTAGCAAGGCCCTAAGCAATTTAGGGAGACCCTGTCTCCAAATAAGACATTTTAAAAAGGACTGGGAATGTGGCTTAGTGGTTTAGCGCCCCTGGGTTCAATCCCTGGTACTAAAAAAAGAAAAAAGAAAAAAAAAAGAAAGATAAAATAAAAACAAAATGGAGTTGGACATGGTGGTGCATGCCTGTAATTCTAGCGACTCAAAAGCCTGAGGCAGGAGGATTCCAAGGCCAGCCTCAGTAACTTAGGCCTTCAACAACCTAGTGAGACCCTGTCTCAAAATAAAAACAAAAAGGGCTGGAGATGCAGCTCAGTGGTAAAGCACCTCTGGGTTCAATCTCCAAACCCCCCCCCCCAACACACCAATTGGAGTAAAGGAACAGAAAAGTGATTTGTGTGAAAGAAAGACACCATGACAAGTAGAGGAGGGCCTCTTAAGGCGGGGGTGGGGAGAGGGCATACAGAGACCTCAGAAAAGAAAGGCTGAGGACTCCAGCTGAAAAGGACATCAGGGTAGGTGGGTGCTTGTGCACCCCCTCCCATTTGCTCCCAGGAGGTACCTTCTAGTGTTGAGCCCATCTGAATGTCTCCTACATTCCTCCATCCCTCCTACTTCAGTGTCTTGGCTGATGTGTGAGGGAGTACAACCTGAAACTCTACCCAACACAGGGGCTGCTTTAGGTATCAGATAGCAGGAGCATGTCCTGGTTACCTACAAATGCATCAACCTCCAATGGAAAGTAATTTAACTTATCCTAATTTCTACTCCAAAGCCCCTAAACCTGAGTGACTTTGACTTTTTTTCCCCCTCCAGGGCTAGGGATCAAACCGAGGACCTTGTGTACACTAAACAAGTGCAGGGAGGCCAGTCGGCAGTCTAAGGTAGTACACTTCCTATGCGTTGTGTTGGGACTGGAACCCAGGGTCTCCTGCATGTTTGGCAAGCATGTTAACAGTGGTCCACTTTTGATATAGCTCTCCTTGCTCTGAGGCCTATTTTTTAAAAAAGATTTTTTGTTGTAGATGGACACAATACTTTTGTATTATTTACTTTTTTATGTGGTGCTGAGGAACAAACCCAGGGCCTCACATGTGCTAGGCAAGCGCTCTACCACTGAGCCACAACCCCAGCCCTCTGAGGCCTATTATTTTTTTTTAATATTTATTCTGCATCATCACATCACGTGACCTCCTCCAGCCAGCCAATAGGTGAGCGCGGATGAGAATTTCCAATGTGGTGGTGGTAGTTGCGGGTGACCCACAGTCCTGCAGGGCCCGGAGTAATGGGACGCGACAACTTTGTGGAGCCTTGGGATGTGAGGAGGAGGGACGGCTGCAGCAGCAGTAGTGACCCAGGCAGAAGGTGGCTAAGGAAAGGTGCCAGAAAAAATCCTTTCAAGATAGTCTTGAAGACATAAAGAATGAAAGAGAAACAGAATAAAAACTTGACAGAGGTTGGCAAACGCAAATCCTTCATAACTGCACTGTGCCAAACACCACTTCTACATTGCTGAAAAATTACCAACAAAACAACAAAATGTTAGTTTTAGCTTTGGAAATGAAAAATCCAAAGTGAGAGAAGCCCAAGATATCATCCTACAGCTGAGAAGAGAATGTTACTACCTTGCATGTCAGTCATATGCACTGAAAGAAAAACTTGCTTCACAGCAAACAGAAGCTGCTCAGAACCAGGAAATACATCCCTCTGGAATGGACTCCAATAGAGAAGACAACGCCAGTGATTTATTTGTGAAGTATTTACTGCAACTTCCTCTTGAAGAAACTGACCTTCCAGGACATGAAGAATCATTACAAATAGAAGAGCAGATATCTACTATTCCTCAAGAAACACTGAGATGTGATTTTGATTCAGATGAAGCCAAATCTACTAATGATGTGTTACCTAGAACCGTGTCTCTCAGTCGCCATTTAAAGAAAGATTTTAATGATCTAAGTCAGTTCAGTACTTTGAATGACTTTGAAACCAGTCATTTGGCAGGGCAGTCTTCTGAATTGGAAAGAATCAGATATGTAGACCCAGGAATAAACATGCACATACCTGAAAATATAGAACAAAATGTTTGTCAGTGGAACAAGGACCAAATTAATTTATCACCAAAGCTTATTCACCCAGGAAAGTTTACTAAAACAAAAGAAGTTCCTTTGGAATCTAAATCTGAACAAACTAAAAGTAAGTGTAAATAAGCAAAAAGGAAGAAAGAGAGAAAAGCAAAGCTAACAGGAGAAAACCAAAATCTACATCAAAGCATAAAGGGAACAAAAATGAAACTAAAACAAATATTTCCAAGAGTAAATTGGATGGACCTGTCAGTTCCAGGGATGCTTTCAATTTTAATTTGGAAGAGGGTGTTCATCTCACTCCTTTCCGACAGAAAATAAGTCCTGATTCTAATAGAGAAGAAAACAACCATAAGTCAGAAGAGAGCATCTGTGAAGCAAGTGGTTCTGGAGATGATTCTGATGACCTCTATCTGCCCCCTGGCAAGTACACTCAAAATCTTGCCACCAGATCAGATGGGAGACCAGTCACCAGGCCTCGATCTAAAAGAACACTACAGCATACAGATGAAAAAGAGAGCGAGGATTCTAAGCCAACACAAACTCCAAGTGTGCCACCTGAGCCTTACCTGTCACCTTGCTCTGGCCTGAAGGATATCACCAATGCCCCCTTGTCTCCTGTAGTGAAAATGAAGAAACTTTGTCTTTCTCCAAAAAAGAACACAGAAAGTACAGCAGTGTCTCTGCCCAAGTGTAGGTGCACAACCAGCATTAACTATAAGGAGCCAACACTTGCCTCGAAACTAAGAAGAGGGGACCCTTTTACAGATTTGTATTTTTTGAATTCTCCTATTTTCAAGAAGAAGGACGTGAGAAAGTATGAAGCAAATGCAGTAAATCTCACACTTTTCTATTGTTCCAATAGAGAATCTGTTAACACTGTACACAAATGTATGCAATTATTCCCATAGAATATTCTCTTCATAGGACTCTAGATTATGATGATTTCAAAACTGCACTTCAGAATTGTTTAGATTTCTTAAGTTACTTAAACCCCTTAATTTTATTCAAAATGAATCTTGCACCAACATTTTGAAATTAATGATTATTCAAATTATTTTAATACTTTGGCGTCTTTATTCTTCCCATAAGTGGGGAATACTAAACAATTTAAGGCAAGCAAGACCTTTTGAAAATCCTTATAAAAATTTTGGAGTTAAATAAATCCTTGACATTCACAGTAAAGTAAACCCCAGGTTGTTTGTGGGTCCCTTATAACAAAGTTGTATTTAGTTCTTCACATAAAATGCATATGGGTCATGATTAGAGAATGTGGTTTTTCAGTCTCAGGGATTAGGTGTCTGGTTGTGAACCCTAAGTGTGTGCTATTCAAAGTGATGCCTCAGCAAACTCAAATTATGTCACAGACTTTCAGGAGTGCCCCCCCACCCTTGTGATTTAATCAAGAATCTCAAATGTGTGGATACCAAAGGCTTTTCTCTACTTTTGATCAACCAGTGAGAGTTCAGAAAGTTTGACATCTACACTTGTGTATAAACTTTGAAATCACTGAAAGTAGTCCATTTTTAAAGAACAATAAAATTTGCATAAGAAAAAATTTATTCAGTTGTTGATGGACATTTATTTATTGATTGATATGTGGTGCTGAGACTCAAACCCAGTGCCTCACACATGGGAGGCAAGTACTCTGCCACTGAGTCCCAACCCCAGCCCTGAGGCCTATTTTTAAAAGGACGTGTTTTCTTTTCCTCTTCTCCCTCTCCCCCTCCCTAGCCTGGGGGCGGAAACAAGATTACCTTGAGTTAATAGTCTCCACTGGAAGATGTCTGCCAGAGGACCTAGGAAGTGACCATCTCCCAGATTAACAAGTGAAGCCTAACACACCGTCAGGGCGCCCTGGGACGCCCCCGCCCCCCAAAAATCAGATCACACCTGGAATGTGGCCTTTGAATAGCTTCTTTAAAAGCCCTGTTTTCCCTGATGCGCAGAATCACAGCCTCAGGGACCGAGGTTGCTGTGTTCCTCCCTTGCCAGCAAAGCAATAAACTTTTCTTTTTCCTTTTTCTCAAAACCAGGTCCTCATTATTAAATTGGCATGAACTGGCACTGGGGACAAAGACCAAGCTTTCGGTTACAAGCGCTCCACCACCGAGCTATATCCTCAGCACTCTTACTTCCATTTTTAAGACAAAACGGCACCCAAAACAGGTGAGCGGAGGTGGATGCCGGCTGGGGAGGCGGGCCTGAGCGCCGGCTCGGAATCGCGTTCAGGATCTAGACCTGTCGCGAAGGCGCGGCTCTCTTTAACAAGACCCCGAGTCCCAGGCACCGCGGCGGCCACGGGAATTTCCGGCAGGCAGTCTCAGTTTCCCTGCGGGTGGAAGTCCAGTCGAGGACGGGCGTGCCCTCTCCCCAGCGTGCTCACCGCCCGTCGTCGGACAGGTGAGTGGCCGAGAAAAAGCAGCGCAAACCGGAAGTTGCTGTGGGGCAGCGGGACAGGAAACGCGGGGACACCAGCCAGGCCAGGCGCGCACAGGGTGACCCTTCCCCCTCCGCAGGACTGCTCTCGGGGGCGCGGGACGGGAGCGCGCAGGTGAGAGTACTGGGCGGTGGCGCGGTGGGGCGGGCCGGGAGGAGAGGGCGGGGCCACGTCTACAGCCAATCACTGGCGTCTTCCGTGGTACGTGGGCGGAGCGGAGTGGCGTCGTTGTCTGGGAGACAGGCTCCCCGCGTCAACGTGGGCGGGTGGGGGCGCGCAAGGTCCAGAGCTGCGCGCGGGGCGCCGGGGCCTCTGCGTCTCCCGCCGCTCGGAACGTGCGCTCCTGCGGCGGCGTCAGCTGCAGACGAGCGGGTGGCGGGGTCGCCTTCATGCCTCCGGAGCTCTCCCTGGCCTGGGCGTCCTTAGTTATATTTCCTCTTTTAACAATTTTAAGCCCTCCGAGCACTGATGATCTTTTCTGCTTTTTTTTCTGATTACCTTTCCTTCTTTTTCAACGTTTAGGGTTTCCTCTGCTGTTTATTAGTCTTACTTCTCCTCCCTCGCCTTCCTTTATTCCCCCCTTGTCGTCTCTTTCCTTCACTAGGCCGCATGTCTGCATCGCCCCGTCTCTGGTTTAGCTGCTGTAGTCAGCGTGTTATTTTGTTCTTGCTTCAGAAGGTGTTCTTTCTAGTTTGCATTGTTCTTTAAGGCTTAAGTGGACGGCCAGGCTAACCTCTGCCGGTAGATGGTGATTTATTTACCAGGGGTGGTGGCCTCTCTTTGCTCACAGGCACTGGAGTAGACGTTCGTTGAGCGTTTCCAAGGCCTGAAGCTCCTCTAAGCGCCTTAGTGTTTGACAGGCTCTGAGGTAAGTACAGTCCTAAACGCGCCGAATGCAGGCAGGCTGGACGTGCATGGAGTTGTTTGTTTTTTTTTCCCTTTTGTGATACTGGGGCACCCCAAAATTGAGCTATATCCCCAGCCCTTTTTATTTTTTCTTTTAAGACAGTGTGTCTGGCTAAATTGCCCAGGCTGGCATTGAACTTGTGATCCTTCTGCCTCAGCCTCCTGAGTAGCTGGGATGGTGGGTGTGCAAATTTAAAAGTTTTGTCATCAATTTAAAACTCAGGAGAGGGCTGGGGATATAACTCAGTTGGTAGCGTGTTTGCCTCACAAGCACAAGGCCCTGGGTTCAATCCCCAGTACCAAAAAAAAAAAAAAAAAAAAAAAAACCTCAGGAGATTTCACATAGAAATCAAATTCTTGCGAGGTGTGGTGGCACAAGCCTATAATCCCAGTTACTTGGGAGGCTGGGACAGGAGGATGGTTAAGTTCCAGGCTAACCTGGGCAACTTACTGAGATCCTATCTCAAAATAAAAATTTTAAAAAGGGCTGGGAATGTATCTAACTGGTAGAATGCTTGTCTAACATACCCAAGACCCCGGGTTCAATCCCCAGTACAAAAAAAAAAAAAAAAAAGAAGAAGAAGAAATTGAATTATTTTTTGACTTTGCTTGAAAAATATTTGAACTTTGGCATTATTGGCCCCCGACTACTCCCTCTAAACAAAATATGGTTGGTTTTAGCTATCCCTGAAGTCCCTTGTACTCCCTTATGTCCATTGGTCATTTATTGTACTCACTGGTTGTTGAAAGCATTACATTTTTTGGGGGGGAGGGGTTACCAGGGACTGAACTCAGGGACATTCAACCACTGAGCCACATCCCCAGTCCTATTTTGTATTTTATTTAGAGACAGGGTCTCACTGAGTTGCTTAGCAACTCACCTTTGTTGAGGTGGGCTTTGAACTTGGGATCCTCCTGCCTCAGCCTCCCAGAGTGCTGGGATTACAGGCATGTGCCACCATGCCAGGCGAAGGCATTATATTTTTGATGTCTGCTTTACTTATGGCCTCACTTTCCCCCAGGTGTCTTTCTGAACTCTTTCAGAGGCTACAGTTCCCACACAGCAACTGTGGTAACTCCCTGAGACCTGCTCAGATCCTGAAGCAAGTTGTGGAAGGAATTTCTCTCCTTTCCAAGAAAGGGTTAATATCTAGCATATAGTAGGTGGTCAATGAATTTTCTGTGAACAACCAAATGAATACTCAAACTTCATTTAGTCTGTCTAGGTGATCTCATGGCAGGATCCAATCCTCTAGACACCCTGTACCCCTGCAGTATTCCTGAACTGGTCCCTTTTGCTGGTAAAGAAATTTTGCCTTGAAATCAGAACACAGCTGCTGATTTTGGACTTCGTGCTCTCCTGGGATTGCGTGGGGTGACATGACCCTCTCAAGAGTGAATACCTGTATCCTGGATACTCACTTCTGCTCCTCTTTGGCACACTGAATACAGTCATGTCATTTATTCAGGACCCTCTTTGACTTTGTTTCAGTTCATAGCTGTCTGGATTGAAAACAGTATTGACTTTGATTAGAACTTTGTATGTCCCTCTTCACCTTGAAGTTTAGAATGCCTGGAAACTAACTAGAGGCAAATCCCAGGGATAAATTTTCTTAAAGTTGACAGTAGAATCAAGCCAATCCAAGGACTCCTGAAACATATTTGACTCCAAGAGCAAACATATGCTAGTCAAGTGTGGACTGTGGCCACTTGGGAGGCAGGTTGTGAGTGAAGGGAATATGGGTCCAGTATTGCCAAATGTTCTGATTTAAAAAAAAAAAAAAAAAAAAAAAAAAATATATATATATATATATATGAGAACTCTGCTGATTTTAAATGTTAGAAATTAAGTTTAAAAAAATTAAATCTGGGCTGGGGTGGTGGCTCAGTGGTAGAGCGCTTGCCTAGCATTTGTGAGGCACTGGGTTCGATTCTCAGCACTGCATATAAATAAATGAATAAAATAAAGGTCCATCAACATCTAAAAAAAATTAAATCCTGGGCCTGGGGTTGTGGCTCAGTGGTAGAGCGCTTGCCTAGCATGTGTGAGGCACTGGGTTCAATTCTCAGCACCACATAAAAATAAATAAATAAACATTAAAAAAGGATGCTTTTTAAAAACATTAAATCCTGCTAGCCACACAACACACCTGTGAACTGATATGGCGCTGATCTTCCTGAGTGAAGCAGCGGATCTCAGAGGTGAGTTAAAGGAGGCAGGCACTGGATGATCTGTTGGAGGAAACATCCTGTAGGCAGACTCCTGGACTGGGACCCCACCTCTTTCCTGACACCCTTATGCTCTGCCTAGAAGACATGGTTTCTCACCCTAGAAAGTAAAGCACAATCACTGTCCTCCCCATTTGGGACTTTAGTACAAGGGTCTGAGGGCAAAGGGAACCTGAGGGGTGGCATCTGGAGCTGTCAGGGGTGTTTGAGGATCTGGAGCCCCTGGACTGCTGAGTCAGGCCTCTTTACCACTGTTTCTGAGCTGGAGTAAGTTTGGAAAAATCACACATCTTGCCAGGTGAGGCTACAGATGGTCCCAGCCTATTTCCTTAGTTCACTTGTAGGGAGAGCATTCTGCCAGTCTTGGAGGGACCCAGAGGACCCCCTGATCTAGGGAGGCATAATTGAATCCAGGGACCCCAAAGAAGTGCTGTGTGACTGTCCTCTTCCCTCCACCCATCAAAGTGTCACTTCTTCAGGGATGACGGCAATGCTCCCTTTGAAACATTAGGTATCAAAATCTTCCCCAAAACGCATCGCTCTATTTTTCGGTGCGCCTGCTTCGCGGGCATCACAAATACGTGCTGGGTAAAAGAATCATCTTTAGCAGGCATTGCGGATCTTGGGAGTTCCCTTCCTGCCAAGAGCAGGTGCAGCCCAGGACCAGAGACCCAGTCGCGGAACCCTCGAAGCTGGGAACCCTGTAGGGCTGCCGCTGTGTGGGGAACGGGATCTGGAAGGGACTTCCTGTTGTCCCTAATCCCGGTCTCTCCCCGGCCCGCCCAGCGCTGACTGCAGAACCTCCCTTCCCTGGGGAGGGGCAGCGAAGGGAGGGGCCCCACTGCCCCAGGTACCCCCTCTGCCAGCCTCCACCTCGGTGAGAAGGGCGTGCTGGGGAGGGCGCCTGGATACCGAGACCGGCCCAGGTGGCCAGATTGCAGAGGGGGCAGGGTCAAAGGTGGAAGGCTTCGGGCTGGCAGGAGAGAAGGGGGCCTGGATCCGGGTTTGGGAAGGAGAAGGACACCATGAGCAGGATGGACTTCCCAAGACTGGCGGTTGCATTTGCAGGGGAACTGTTGAGTGGGCAGGTTGATTTCTGGCTTCTAGGCTGGGCTTTAAGGCAGACGGGGCACAGGGTGCATGTTTTGGGGTCAGCCAGCGGGGCCTGAATTCTTCTGACTGACGGGTGGAGCCTCACCAGCAACTGTTTTGTAGGAATTCTGCAGAATTTTCTGCTCCTGATGACAGGAAGTACCATCAATTTGGTCCCCACTTTCCTTGGCTGGTTGCTCTGAAATGTGGGGCTCTTACTTCAGCAACAAAGGACGGCGTACACAATACCTTTTTTTTTTTTTTCCTTTCTTTTTTTAAAGGAGGAAACTAAAAACATCATAGAAAAGTGGGACTTCTGGATAGGGTCTAGCAGACTTTATTTCCAGGTAGGACCAGGGAACTCTGGTCGAGCATGGAGATTTTTCAAGGCACTCTGGAGATGGCTGATTTCTTTCTCCTCTTCCAGGCTCATGGCCAGAAGCAGGAGGGGGCTTGGCCAGCAAGTGGGAGAAACAACTTGCTGTTCTTCCTAGCTCTCAAATAGAAAATGTCTACAGACAGTGGAAGCATCCAGGCTGCTGAGAACAAGGAGAGAGCCCAGGAGGTAAGATGGGTTCTGGGTGCAGAGGCATGCCATGCAAGGAGCTGGGGCAAGAGGATTTTCCAAGCAGGGTGTCTGGGAAAAGGAAGAGTTAGATTCACTGGCAGTACAGCACTGATGGATGGGGGCAGTGGGTTGGAGGTATTGGAAAGAAGGTGGTATGATGGGAAATACCTCCATTTGGCATTTACTGTGTAACTGTTTTGCTTTTTCCAGTGAATAAGGGTAGTCAACAGGCACATGGAATAGCAGGGGTGTTTGGTAGGGTCCTCCAGTGAGGTTTTCTCTGAATAGTGCCTGCTTATTACACTCCGCACTTCCTTCTCCCTGAGTGAGTTCTCATCTCTCTGGATCTGAGCTCCCAGTCCTGCCTGTGCCACCTGCTGCCTGTGTGTGCGTGTGTGTCATTACCACCTTTGGGGGACTGGGGTCTCTGGCCTTAGAGTCAGAGGACTCTGAGTCAGCAGCAGGCAAGGTGTGTGACTCAGGCCAGTCACACAGTGTGTGACTCTGACCTATGGGAACCAGTTCTGTCATCTGTAAAATGCAGATTGTGTGCTTGCCATTGCCTCCTATCTCGGGGGAGCTAATGGGCATGAGATTCTTCTGTAAGCAGTTGTCAGCTCATAACTGTTCATAATTTTGATACATGAAACAATAACACTCACAGCCAGAGCCCAAGTCAGAGAAGTGTGTGTCCTCTGACCTAGTGTCGTAGTGGCTATAAATAAAAATGCACAACTGGTACTAGTGCTACTGTTTTTATGCTGTAGAATTTCAAAGAATTGTTATCATTGTTTCCTAACAGCTTTTTATATATGCCTTGAACCTGACAAACCTTGCTGATCGACATTCTGTGTTGATGTTGGATTCTGTCAAGTGTACATATTATAATAATAATAATTACCAACACTGCTCTGTGTTTATTCAGAGACTTCTGGAGTGGGCAGCTTTCTCTCACATGTGTATGCCCCTCATGACTATTGTAGGCAGGCAGCAGAGCAGCTGAGTCTCAGATGCCACCAGTCAGTCAGGGCATTGTTAGATCTGCCCTGAGCACTCTGACAGCTGGTCTTTCCCTTCAAGACCAGAACACAGAAACTGGGGGAGAGTGGGGCAGGGATGGGTGAGCTCCCAGTAGAAGGCCAGCCTTGCTGTGGGTGACCATGAGGACCCACTAGGGTTTGCTCAGTGAGAGGGTATGCCTTGCCAGAGCTTTTGAGAGGCCTCATTGTGAGCCTTTGTCTAATCCCTAGGCCGTTTTGTGTTAGTTTTGTATGACTGCTGTAACAAGTTCCCACTGACTGGGTCACATAAGAAAACCAGGATTTATTCTCTCCTGGTCCTGGAAGCTAAGCTGTCAGCTGGTCCAGGCCTCCTCCAGAGGATTTTGGGGTAGGGAGAGGGTCTTCCCACCCTTTTCCAGCCTCCTGTGGCTCCTGATACTCCTTAGTTCAAACATCGCTCCATCTCTACTTCCTTCATAGATTTCTGTGTCTATTTGCCTTTTTTTTGGGGGGGGGGGGGATTGAACCCAGGAGTACCATATCACTGAGCTAGCTATACCCTAGCCCCCTGACCCCCTGCTTTTAATACCTTACCCCTTTTTAATTCTAATTTTGAGACAAGGTCCTTTAAAATTGCCCAGTCTGACCTTGAACTTGCCAACTTTCTGCCTCAGCCTCCTGAGCTGCAGGGATTATAGGAATGCACCATTATGCCTGGCTCATCTTGAGACTTGTAAAGTCCCATTTTAGGGAATTAAAGCCTCATTGAATCCCCAGTACTGCTACAGCAATACCACCAAAAAACATTTTTCCAGGATAGATGTGAGTTTTGGAGAGTCACCATTTAACTCAATCTACTTGATTTTATCACATATTGAAAAACAGTGTGTACTGTGGCAGTGACTTGACAAGTCTTCTATCTCTTGCCACTCTGTCCTTGCTGGGGTGAACTGGGGAGAGAAAGTGAGGTCAGCCCTTCCAGCTCTTCCTTGCATGTGTGTGTGTGGTCTGCCAGCTGGATGCTGATGTCATTCCCAGGTTCTAGGTCATGTGCATTCCTGTCAAGAAATGCTCTCTGGGCTGGAGAAGAAGGTGCCACACATTAAGACAGAACCAGAAGAGCTGCACCCTGAGAGGACATCACAGGAGGACAGGGCTGCAGGTGCACGGGGCTGGGTGCCCCTAAGTCCTGGCCCGAAGGAAAAAGTTCTCTTCTTGCCTGGGGGAGGTAGGAGAGGGACATTGGCAAGGTGCCTGGGCAAGCAGCAGTGGGGAAGGTGGAGGCTCAATCTGGATAGGGCTGGGTCCTTAACCTGCAAGGGGACCCAGAGGTCTACCTGTGCATCTGCCGGTTTGTCCTCTTGGGTTGGGGTGTGATGGGTATTGGGGTGACTGGGTGAGCAGCAGGGCCTAGCAGTTTGAACTAGCACCCGCTCTCCTTCCATAGCCCTCCCTTCCTCCCGGATCCCCATGCCTTCCCGTGAGGGGAGGACCAGAGACCGGCAGATGGCTGCAGCGCTCCTCACTGCCTGGTCCCAGGTGAGTGTCTATGCTGGTCTCTTTGCCCACTCTCCCACCCCTTCCCAGACCACCACATGGTGCTCAGCCCTTCCCAGACCACCACATGGTGCTCAGCCCTTCCCAATCTGCTGGCTTCACCTTTGCACTTGGATCTGGAACCTCTTGCTCAGGAGTCTCACTGAAGTGCAGCTGGAGTCTGAGTACCATTTTCCAGGTTTGGGGCCCTCAGTCACTCTGGTCATGGCTGGAGGAAAAGCAGAAGGAAGTGGAGAGACAGGTCTCTGATATGTGACTCTTCCTTTGGGGTCTGAGCTGAGGAGGTGCTGAGCTGTGGCTGTGGTCCTAATAGTACCGCTTTGTTTTTGAAATACCTTCCCCCAAAAAAAGGCCTCTCACACCTGACGGTCAGATCAGGAGGCGGCAGTGGCGGGGCTGCAGTCTCACCATATGTCTTGGTGTCCGTGGCATACCCTGGACAGCATGCTTCATGTTGTTTCAGATGCCAGTGACCTTTGAGGATGTGGCCTTATACCTCTCCCGGGAGGAGTGGGGACGCCTGGACCACACCCAGCAGAACTTCTACAGTGACGTGCTGCAGAAGAGAAATGGGCTGGCCTTGGGTGAGGGCTCACCTGGAGCGGGGTCATCTGGTTTCCTGAGGCCTGGGGTGTCTGGCTCTTACTCTCTGCTCACCCCTCACCTCTTGTTCTGCTCCCTTCCCCCTTATCTTCGTTTAGACAGTAGTGTTCTGTAGAGCCTTCCACAGGGATCGAAATATTTTGCATCTGCATTCGAGTGGTGTCCCTAAACTCAGTGGCTATTGAGTGTTGGAAATGTGGCCAGAACAATTGAGTTTTTAATTTTTTTAACTTTGCTCAGCTCAGATGGGAGTTTGAATAGCCATGGCCTGTGGCTGCTCTCCTGGACAGTACTGATCTGGGACTGCTTTTTTTTTCCATTCTTTCATGGTTTCATTTTATCCCAGTAGTTCTGTCTTCCTTCTCCAAGCCCCTGCTTTGTAGGTATCTGCAGAGAGCTTGATTCTGGGTCTGTGGGCTGCTCTGTGGGTGGAAAGTGGTATCAGCTAACCTCTCAGGCCCTGTAGATAACAGGGAGCCCAGGTAGCATGTGCTCCTTGGTTTCTCTGATGGCAGGTATTTAAGTCCCAGGTTTTTACTCCTCAGTTTCAGATTAGTTTTCTTGACAGAATTTGATGTGGTCTTCATTGTCTTTCATTTATTCAATCAACACATAGCTGTTGCACACCTGCTAGTCCAGGTGCATCTGGACCTTTGGCATGTCCACCTTTGACTTAGTGGTAGCCCTGAGACCCCTGCAGGATGACACCAGTCACCCTCCCTCCTGTAATTATCTCAGGCCTGCACAGCACCCATTGTTAACATTCCTCAGGGTCAGACCAACAAGTCTAGGCAAGTCCTGGGAGATCAGAGGGAACTTAGCGCCCATTTGCAGCCCTAGAGCAGGCCTCAGAGAGGCCCTAAACCACACCATTGGTCCAGCAAATGCCTTTTCTCCCACAGGTCAGGACAGCCAAGGTCCTTCTGCTCTCTTACTGGCTTGACCAAAATTCCCAGGCCTCTCACCCCAGGGAATTGGCAGATGGGCCCTTTGGTCTCATGACTTCTTGGTTGTCAGTGTACTCAGCCTCTTGTCCCAGGCCCTCCCTCTTGGCCTCTCTGCACCCTCCAGTGCTCCCTGGCACATGCAAGTTCAGGAGTGAGATAGCCCTTCCGGTGTCCCTCCAGGCTACTGGGCCCACTGCTTGGAATCTGTGACAAGGGAAGGGAGTTGCTGTCCTTACCTGGCCTCAGAACCTGGACTTCTCCCCTTCAGATTCTGAGGTTTTGTTCAGGGAAACAGGACTCAGAGTTGGCTTAGCACTGGGAGGAGTATAGTTGGGTGCTACCCTGAAAGGGGATGGGAAGGGATTTTTAAGGTGCTGGGGATTTAACCCAGGGCCTCTCACATGTTAGGCAGGTGGTTTACCACTGAGCTACACCCGATCCCATTTCCCCCCCTTTTTTTTTCCAGTACTGGGAATTGAACCCCAGGGTGCTCTGCTACTGAGTTTATTCCCAGGTCCCTTTTTAATTCTTTTGTGTTTTGAGACATGGACTTGCTAACTTGTTGGGGCTAGCCTTCCTGCTCTAGCCTCCTGGTTGCTGGAATGGTAGGTGTGAGCCACCAGCCCTTGCCTGGACTGAATTTTTGAGTACACTTTGTTTTGCACCATGTTTTCCGGAGCCTCACTCTCCACTCTTGCCTGATCAGTTTTTTTGTTTTGCTTTGTTTTGGTACTGGGGATTGAACAAAGGGTTGCTTAGCCACTGAGCCACATCCCCAGCCCTTTTTAAAAATTTTATTTAGAAACAAGGTTCATCAAGTTGCTTAGAGCCTCACTAAGTTGCTGAGGCTGGCTTTGAACTTGCAATCCTCCTCCCTCAGCCTCCAAAGCCTCTGGGATTATAGGCATTTGCCACTTCACTCAGCTGTCCCATCAGTTTTTGGAGGGTTGATGTCTATGGTTGGCAGCCCCACAAGTTCTTTGCTGAGCATGCCCTCTTTCTGGACAGGGTTTCCCTTCAGCAGGCCTCTCTGGACCCCCCAAGTGCAGGGAAAGGGTGAGGCCACCAGCTCCAGCCGGCAGACAGTAGCTGAGAAGGAAGAGAAGAGAGGCCCTTGTTCAGGTGAGGGACCTTGGCATGTGCCTTGGTCTGGGCAAGAGACATTTGCCCCACCATTCCCAGGTGTTCTTTGTTGATGTGGACTGTCTGTCTGCTTCCTGTGGGTGCAGGGCCACTAGATGGCTCCTCCCTAGAGGGTGGCTCTTGGCTCCAGATTTCCCCTGCGTCCTTTTCCATTTTGCTGTCTCCCAGAATCCAGCCCCCTGTGGGTCTCCCACCCTCTGGGGCCCTGCCAGAAGCCTGTCTCTCTCTCTGGAAACCCTCTCTTTCTCTAGGAGCCTTGGAGGTGGAGAAGGAGGTGCGAGTCCTGTCCGTCCCGGGAGCCTTTGGGGACATGAAGCCCTTGAGAACCAGGCCTGGGTGGACTCCAGGGGGTGTCTCGCAGTGCGGGCTGCAGGGAGTCAGCGATCAAAGCACTCTGTCAGCCAGAGATACCGGACAGCTGGCTCCCCTGGATGCGAGAGAGCCGAAGCAAGCCCCTCCTGACACCCCTCCCACGAAGCCACTGCAGGGCCACGACCCAGAAAAGCCCAACAAGGACGAGAAGGGCGCCCCAGAGAGCAGTGAGGAGGGCCTGGCCCCTGACGGCGACATAGGCAAGAAGACCTACAAGTGCGAGCAGTGTGGCAAGGGCTTCAGCTGGCACTCGCACCTGGTGACGCACCGGCGCACTCACACGGGTGAGAAGCCCTACGCCTGCACGGACTGCGGCAAGCGCTTTGGTCGCAGCTCGCACCTCATCCAGCACCAGATCATCCACACCGGTGAGAAGCCCTACACCTGCCCCTCGTGCTGGAAGAGCTTCAGCCACCACTCGACGCTGATCCAGCACCAGCGCATCCACACTGGTGAGAAGCCCTACGTGTGCGACCGCTGCGCCAAGCGCTTCACCCGCCGCTCGGACCTGGTCACACACCAGGGCACCCACACCGGTGCCAAGCCGCACAAGTGCCCCATCTGCGGCAAGTGCTTCACACAGAGCTCAGCCCTGGTCACCCACCAGCGTACCCACACCGGCGTCAAGCCCTACCCGTGCCCAGAGTGTGGCAAGTGCTTCAGTCAGCGCTCCAACCTCATCGCGCACAACCGCACGCATACAGGCGAGAAGCCCTACCACTGCCTAGACTGTGGCAAGAGCTTCAGCCACAGCTCGCACCTCACTGCCCACCAGCGCACCCACCGCGGCGTTCGGCCCTACTCTTGTCCACTCTGCGGCAAGAGCTTCAGCCGGCGCTCCAACCTCCACCGGCACGAGAAGATCCATACGACTGGGCCCAAGGCCCTGGCCATGCTGATGCTGGGAGCTGCAGCTGCTGGGGCTCTGGCTGCACCCCCGCCTGCTCCCACCTAGGGTGGGAGGTGCGCACCCAGGACAGCTGGGACAGCCTCATTAAAGTTAGGGCCCTGGGTAGAAGCAACAGCCTTTGCTCCTGGCCTAGGCAGCGGTGGTGGGAGCCAAGGGGTGAGAGAAGGGAGCCTGGGACGTGCAGGTGGAGGGTGGGGCATGGCAATGTGGGAGGAGCTTGGGTGAGAAGGCACAGGCACTCTGGCACAAATTAAAGACCTTGGAATTCAAGCTCTGGACCGCTGCTCTGTCTCATGGGTACTGGTGCTGATCCTGGGGAGTGGGGGCTGCTGGGCCAATCATGTGTCCTCATTCAGGTATACCTGCTCTTACTTTTTTTTTACACCTTTGTCCTCCTCAGCCTTGACTAGGTTTGGGGTCCAGAACCCAGTTCAGAACGTTGGAATAAATCTATGAACAAAGGCTTCTGAATGCAGACGTGTTTCCAAGTCTGAAGCCAGCCAGTCATTTCTGTAAATGGACCCCTGGTGAGGATGTTTGCTGCTGCCATTATGTCCCAAGAATGTTCACTGCCCACTAATTCCTGGACTCCTCTTTGGCTCCTCTCTTTGGGAAGTGGGAGCAGGACAAGCCAGTCTGAAAACTTCTGCTCAGTGTTTCCTGCTGGCCCCACCTCCTCTCAGGCACTATGGCTGTTTTGTGATTGGCCTTTTTCTTTAGTTTTCATTGGGGCCTGCCTGTGATCCAGTGAGGATTCCTTACTTACCAGGGACCACTTTTCCTCCTGGTCCATTATGCACCTGCTGCCACCTCCCTTGCTTCTTACCTACTTGACCTTTATAAGTTCTTTGTAATTTGTCCTACCTGTCCCTGCCTGACTCTAATTTAGTCCTGGTCTTCTTTTAACCACTGTGGTTTCCATTTCCCACTCTCTACCTAGGAGTAGATTCAGCCTATTATGCTATACTTGTGGCTCAGCTGCTAAGGTAACTTTCAACTCTGATACCAGGGGATCATGAGAATATCTGTCTGCATCAGGGAGGCCACAGAGACCCCACCTGTTCATTTATCATGGGGCCACCAGGGTAACCCTGGTTGGCTCCCAGCTCCTAAGTATTGCAACGGCTTGAACAGGACAACTGACAGAATAGTAACAATAGCTGCCAGTTGTTGAACAACTGTTCCAGGCATGGGGCCAAGCCCCCAAATATATCACCTCTACTCTCTGCAACTGAGTGGATTTTATTATCTCGGTTTTATAAGAGAGGAAACAGGATAAGAGAGAAGTCCAATCACTTGCCCAAAATCATACACCCAGAGAACTGAAAGTTGGTATCACATTTGTATCTGATGCTTCATGTATTTTTAAATGAGATACAGTAGGGCCTTGTGTACACTAGGCAAGCACCCTGCACTAAGATATATCCACAGCCCTTTTTTAAGACAGGGTCTTGCTGGATTGCCTAGCCTGGCCTTGTACTTGTGGTCCTTCTATTTCAGCCTCTGGAGTAGTTTGGATTACAGGCATGGGCCACTGCTCCCAGTTTGGTGTTTTATCCTGTAAGAAATATCCTCATTTCCTAGTGCCCCTGTTTACCGTCTAGTAAAGTGCATGTTATGAGGCAGGACTGTCTAAAAAGAGTAGAACAGTCAATAGTCTTGATCATCAGGGACATTGGACTCATTTGGACATGGTGGTGGCCTGGGGCATGTAGTCAGCTGGACACAGATGAGCCAGGCAAGCCTTGGTGGAGTCTGGGTTAGGGTTGCTGGCAGGACTGGTTGAATTGGATGATTATTTCTCAAACAAGCCAGGAAGCAAGCAGATTGCTTCCTTCAGCTGATCCTCATGGTTCTAGTCACTCAACCAGAAATGGGATTCCTCTGCTTGACTCCGTGTAAGGGAAGCTGTCACTTGTAAAGCAGTTGCTCTCAGGGAGCTTCTTTTTTAGTGAAAGACACAGGTGGGAAGGAGGCTTGTTAAAATGACACTGGAAGCTGTCCTCACTTGTCAGAATGGCTTAGCACAGAGTTCCCACTTGCACAGTGGGTACTGCCTACTTTTATTTCAGTTCCTCAGGCTGCAAGGCTGACACATTGGAGACCAGGTATCAGGACTTGAGCCAGCCATACTTGTGGAGTGATTCAGGCAGTCATTTACAATCTTCACTCTGGCTTCCAGGTAGCTCAGAGATCACAGTCTCCAGGAGAAACGTTTCCCCACTTATGGCAGAGTGCAGAGGGATATGGTTCCAAGGGCCCCATGGATAGTACCTGCACAACACCTCTGCTGGGGCTATGTCCACTTCTGCCCAAAGATCCACCTAGAAGCCACCATTCTGGGATGGGTCTGGGAAGAGTATGTTAAGAGTGGAAGGTGACACTTTGGAAAATATTTGACAAGAGCAAATAAGACTAAGGAGGCAGTTGGGGTTGTTTTGTGGAAGGGCCTCTATGCCAGAGAGTCGTGCTCATAATTGGGTGGGAGGCTAGGGGGAGAAAGCCAGGGAACCGTCTTGGTGTCTGGGTAGAGGGCGAGGCAGCTGAGAGGTCTGGCTTGTCTTGCGCCCACATTCTGCATTCCAGCTTCTCTGCCACTACGGAACTCAACCTGACTGGTTTACCGTTGACTTATGCCGCCAGGAGAGGTTGGAGGGTGGAGGGAGCAAAGGGTTTCCATCTGAGCTTCCCACCCCTTCCCTGCGGCCTGTACTCAGGGCCCAGCTGGCTTCCCCAGACTTCCGCTCACCCTAGCCGGGACAGTTTCTTGGAGCTGATGGGGCGGGGCCCGGCTGTGGCTCCGCCTGGCTCCCCAGCGGCCAGGCCTCTAGGAACCCGAGGCCCCGCCCCCGATGCCCTCAGCCAATTAAGTGTCAGGGCGGGGCGAGGGCGTCTCCAGCAGAATGGCCAATCACGGCTGACGTTTGTGCTCACCGCACCAACGTTTCCCGGGGCAACGGTTTGAAGTTCTACTTCCACTTTGTCCCGCGCTGGTTGCACCAGAGACCCGCGTGCTGGGCTTCGCCGCCGGCCCACAAGCGCTTGCCTTCCACGCCGCCGGCTTCCGGAGCCCACGACGGCGATGGCGAGGTGCGGCGCTGGGGGCCGGGGCGAGGGTCGCGCCCGCCCCGCACCACTTCCGACTTCGCTCGGCCACATCCGGCCGGGACGACAGCCGGCTGGTCTCCGGCCCCGGCGGAGTCCTGGCGTGTCCGCTCGCGGTTCGGCACCTTCCCAGCTCCCAAGCAGTGGCCCAGGGTGCTGCCGCGGAAGAGGCAGGCGTGGGTGCGGTCAGGAAGGAAACTGGGCATCTTCAGCGGAGCTGGGAGAACCGAGGCGCGCAGTGCAGGAGAGGTGGACGTGGCTCCGGGTGATGGGATAGGGCAAAGCAGCAGGAAGCGTTAATAACGAGCTTCGATGACTTCTCTCCTTTATTTTTTTCAAATACGAAATGAACGGTTGCGTTCCAGGTCTTTTGCTAAAAGTTGAGGAATTATCAATGAGAAAGCCAGGCAAGATCTTTGCCTTCGTCAGCGAAGGAAATTGACAAATAGAAATGATACATTAATTACTAGTAGTGGCGAATGCCAGAAAGAAAGGAGCTAGGCGAAGCAGAATAGGAAAGGAGACATTTAAACTGAGTCTGAAGGCTGAGAAAAAGCTGTTTTGCAAGATTTTGGAGGAAGCACATTTCAAGCAAATGGAACGGGAAGAATAAAAGTTCTGACAGAAAGAGATTGATGTTCCAGGAGCTGAAATGACATCCCTGTCTCCTGAGACAACTTTTGTACTACTTATCAGGCAGATCCAAACAGAAGAGGAAACACAGTGATTTGAACAGGGAAGTTTAATGTATGGAATTATTAGCTGTGAAAAGATTGCATTCAGAAAGGGCTGACTAGTGAGAAGACCTCTATTTAAGTCATGGGTCACAACAGATAGCAGCAACAGCCATAACCTCATGGAAGAGGGTTTCCCTGCCCCTGTACCGAGACCCAAACAGTGGAGTAGGCATGTCTGAGGTGCACTGAGTTTCAGGGAAATGGCTGTTGTACTCTACAGGTAAAACTTGCTAGCAATCCATCTTGAAGGGTGATCACAGAGCAATGTCTCATCAGACACCCGCATCTGCTACAAATCTAACAGAGGGGGACTCTGGGGAAAGCTGCTAGCTGCCATGTGTTTCAGGAACTAGGCACTGGAAGTGCACACTTCATACTGTAGGAGCCTGTTGCTACAGACACCACCCAGGCTGCAGGAGCTCGGACTGGGGAACTCCTGGGTGTTGCAGAAGTCTGCCTAGTGAACACCAGTATCTGGAAGGGAAACCCCATTCAACTACAGTGTCTCTCCCATGTCCTCTACTGACAAAACTTAACATCATGCCAATTAGCAAAGGAAAAATTTGAAGCCAGAGTCACTATTTATAGAGGAGGAAATTGAAGGATAAATTTGGAGCCGGGACATACTGGTAACTGGAACAGTTTTGTTATTCATCTATAGCATCCTGCAAAGCCCTCTATATAACATTCCTTTACCAGCCACTGGCACTAAGCATCATTATGTCTGCTGGATGATGTGGCCCACAGAGCAGAGCAACCAATCCGAAACTGGAACATATTTGCATCATTTAGAAAGGGCTCATTCAGTAGTGCCCCATGGCAGGGCAAACTGTTTCCCTGAACCATTGCCTGGCCTCTGCCTGTAGTCTGCTGGCACTGAAGTGGGTTGCATAGTGAAAAAACAATGTGTCACTTAGCAGTCCTACAGGGAAGCCCTGGCGGGGAGAACTTAGGTCTCCTGCCAATAGCTGTGTGTGTGACCACTAGGGTTCCCACTGACATTCCGATGGCAGCATCTGAAAAGATCCGGAGCCAGAACTCAAAACTATGTGAGATAATGTGTTTTTTTTTTTTTTTTTTTTTGTACTACAGACTTAGCCCCTGAGCCACCTTCCCAGCCCCTTCTTATTTTTTATTGGGTTCACAATTTATGACAAATATTCCACATCTACAATTCTCTCTGGTCAATTTTAATAATTTTGTTTTGTGATTGTAGATGGACAAAATGCCTTTATTTATTTATGCAGTCCTAAGGAAGGAACCCAGTGCCTCATATGCTGGGCAAGTGCTATGCCACTGAGCTACAGCCACAGACACAGACACAGCCCCAACCCTTTTTTATTTCTCGAAACAGTTTCAATAAGTTGTTTAGGGTCTTGCTAAGTTGCTGAGAGTGGCTTTGAACTTGCAATCTTCCTGCCTCAGTCTCCCAAGTCACTGGGATTACAGGCATGCACCACCACACCTGCAGAAAACATTATTATTTTAAACCACTTAAGTTTTGAAGAAATTGGTTACCCCACAACAGAAAACTAATACATTGAATATATTATTTTGTGTTTCTATTGCATTTGAATCATAAACACAAGGTCTTCATTAGAAAGTATGTCCTCTAGTTGGGTGCAGTGATGCATGCCTGTAATCCAAGCAGCTCAGGAGGTGAAGGCAAGAGGATCACGAGTTCAAAATCAGCCTCAGCAAAAGCAAGGGGCTAAACAACTCAGTGAGACCCTGTCTCTAAATAAAATACAAAATAGGACTGGGGTATGTGGCTCAGTGGTCAAGTGTCCCTGAGTTCAATCTCTGGTACTCCTCCCAAAAAAGTAATCCTCTAAATACCACACAATGTATATACTATATGGTATCCCATACATATGTACAATTTTATGTACAAATATGCCAGTTTAAAAGTAAATTTAGCTGGGTGCAGTAGTAAAATTAAAACATGAAAAGAAGTTTAAATGAGAGGCTGAGGCTGGAGGACCACAAGTTCAAAGGCAGTCTGTGCAACTGGAGAGACCCTAAGCAATTTGTAAGACCCTGTCTCAAAAATAAATACATACTACAATGATGTGGCCACATCAATGTTTACAGTAGCTCAATTCACAATAGCTAAGCTATGGAACCAACCTAGGTGCCCTTCAACAGATGAGTGGATAAAGAAAATGTGGTATACATACACAATGGAATATTATTCAGCCGTAAAGAAGAATGAAATTATGGCATTTGCCAGTAATTGGATGGAACTGGAGACTATCATGCTAAATGAAATAAGGCAGTCCCCAAAAAGTCAAATGCCAAACATTCTCTCTGATACGGGGATGCTAACTCACAATAAGTGGGGCAAGTTGAGGGAGGGCAGGAGGAGGAAGAATAGAGGTTCACTGGATTAGACAAAGGGGAATAAAGAGAAGGGAGTGGGGATGGGAATAGAAAAGACCATAGAGTGAATCGGACATGACTTTACTATGTTCATATACGAATACAGGACCAGTGTAATTCCACATCATGTACAATCACAAAAATGGGAAGTTATACTCCATGTATTTTGGTATGTCAAAATATATTCTATTGTCATGTATAACTAAAAAGAACAAATACAAAATTTAAAGAATGAATGAAAAAATTAAAATATCTAATTTTCAACATAATAATCCACTTCAGGGAATATATACTGCAGAAGGAAAGTTACCAGCATTAAGAATATGTGTACACAGCTGCGGCACGAGACAGACATGTTCAACCAAAGCACAGTTAAGCCTGTGGACCAACTGCTTTGAAAAGTGGACCTGGCCAAAGACAGAGAGCTGTGGGTCAGAGAGCATAAAACAGGCAATGTTCGCCCTGTGGACATGGAGATCTAGACACGCCTTGTGGCCCCAGGGGTCCTGCCCAGAAGAGGGGCTGGGTGTCCCACGGAAAGGAGATGGTGTCTCCTGCTGGGTGTAGCTGCCCTCCCACCCACTCTCCTGTTCACTGAGGAGAGAGGAGAGAGCTGGCGATTTCAGAAGGATGATCTGGATGGCCCAACTGGGGGATCCCAAATATTCCCAGGCCAAGAAGACAGACCTGCAACCCTGCCCTTGTCTCCAAGACTGAAGCCCCCAAACCCCATGCCATGCTTGTTGCTCTGAGAACAAACTGAGGCTGGAAAAAAATATTTATATATGTACAGAGTAGCTGGGGATGTAGCTTAGTGGTATCACACTTGCCTGGCATGTGCAAGGTCCTTGATAAATCCCCAGAACTACAAAAGGGGGGAAAATACCTACATACACATACAGGCCAAGAGAAGAGGATCACAGGTTTTAGGGCAGTCTCAGCAACTTAGTGAGACCCTGACTCAAAAAATAAAAAAGGACTGAAGATGGAGCTCAGTGATAAAAGCACACCTGGGTTCAACTGGGAATGTATATTTGGGTTAAGTGGTAGTGGTGCTTATAGATGGAAACTGGTATGCTCATTAGTTTGCTTTTAGGGCTGCAATTTTTTTTGGGGGGGGGAGCTGGGGATTGAACCTAGTGGTTCTTAACCCCTGAGCCACATCCCCAGCCACTTTTTATATTTTATTTAGAGACAGGGTCTCACTGAATCGTCTAGAACCTTGCTAAAATGTTGAGGCTGGCTTTGAGCTGGTGATCCTCCTGCTTCAATCTCCTGAGCCACTGGGATTACAAGCGGCTCAGAGCTGCAATTTTAATTGTTTCACTTGAGGTTATAAATTGAACTACTACTCATGTAGCTTGAAAAGACACTCTGTGAGCGCAGCACAGTGGCACATGTCTGTAATCCCAGTGGCTCTGCTCTGGAGGTTGAGGCAGGAAGATCTCCAGTTCAGAGTCAGCCTCAGTAAAAGTGAGGCACTAAGCAACTCAGTGAGACCCTGTTTCTAAATTGAAATGGAAAAGAACCAAAGTAGCGCCATTTTGTTGTGACCAGGCTCCACTGTATGCTTGCTTATGTTTTCCTTCCAGCCTCCTGAAGATGCATCTATGTTGACAGTACAGTAGGCCCTTCCTACATCCCTATGGCCCTGACGGATAACAAAATGACTCTGAAAGGTATAATCAAAACGATTCTCCAATGTAATCAAAGTAACTATCTCTATAGGGTCTTTCTGACCTATATGTGTCTCAGTGGTTCTTGTGGTTTTTGCCTTTATAAACTCTACTTCCAAAATTCAGGTGCTGGGAGTTCTTTGAGGTGTTAGCCTGCTCCCAGTCACCGCTTGCCTGGCATGCTCACTAAAGAACCGTTTTTTTCTCTTTCAATTTGGCTCAATATGCATGGTGGTTTGTAATTCTCACGTACTCTGTAACAAAATAAAATACAACATAGGGCTAGAGATGTGGCTCAGTGGTCGAGTGCCCCTGAGTTCAATCCCTGGTACCTCCCCAAAAAAGACCCTTTATGGCTTTATAGTAGGTTGAGTAATAACCCCAAAATATTCCTAATCTCTGGAACTTAAAATATTTCCATATTTAGAAAGATAATCTTTGTAGATGTGATAGAATTAAAGATTATAACATGATGAGATTATCTGGAATATAAAGGTTTTCATAAAAGGGAACTATGACTACAGGAGAGGAGAGAGGAGATGACAGAAGCTGAAAGGAATGATCCACTTTGAAGACAGAGGAAGGGGCCATAAGTCAATGAGCGCAGGCACCTCTACACGCTGAAAGACAATTGAACTCTCTGAAAGCTGCCAGAAGAGCTAGCTTTGCAGACACCTTGAAATGGACCCAGTGAGGTAAAATTCAGACTTCTGGTATTCAGAATTGTAAGATAATACATTTGTTGTAAGACACAAAGTTTGTGGTAATTTATATTAGGAAACTAATGTGCTTGATCCCTCAGAAATAGCAATTTGGAGCTGGGTATGGTGACTTAGGCCTGTAATTCTCACAATTCAGGAGTTTGAAGCAGGAGGATTGATAGTTTGATGAGGCCAGCCTCAGCAAATTAGTAAGCCCATTTCAAAATAAAATATAAAAAGGACTGTGGATATAATTCAGTGGCAGAGCACCCTTGGGTTCAATTCCCAGTTTAAAAACAAAACAAAAAACAAAACAAACAAACAAAAAAACTTGGTTGGAGATAGTTCAGTGGAAGAGCACTTGTCTAATATGTACCAAACCCTGGGTCTGATTCCCAGCACCCGCACCACCAAAAAACAGAAACAAACAAACAAAAAACCCCACCACCAACAAAAACAAACCAACCCAAGCAACTTGCCATTAATAGGCTGCAGCAGGTAAAATACATTTTTGGTCAAGTATGTGAAAAGCAAGAATATACTCATACAGCCAATGGCCATGTAATACTCAGGGCTCTCTGACTGCCAAAGAAAGCCAGCAAAAACAAGAAGGGGATATTTTTGTAAAGAGAATATTATCTCATGGACATGTGGGTCACAGGACCCAGGAGCTTTTCCAGTTTCCCTCATTTTCCTGTGGCCTCCCTCAGGCCACTCCCATCCTCCCCTGTTGAGGCTTTCTTATTCACTGATTTTGTGTCTAGAAAACAAGAGGAAACAGCAGTGTCTGCCAGTTCATGAATCTACACTCTGTAGGGTCACACAGAGAAGTGACTGGAAACTCCCCTAGTCCCAGTTCTAGATTCCAGGTAGAGAGGAGCTAGGGACTCAGTCTGAGCCAAAAACTCTCTCTTTCCCCCTACTGCAGTCCATTTTGCTGGAGCAAATTCATATAATGCAAACATGGCTACCAGGGATCTGGAAAGGATGGGGTGAACGGTGGAGGGCTCATTTAGGCTGGGTAGGTACTATGAGAGATGTATTACAACTTGTACTTGTCAACTCAAAACAGAATATTGCTGGGCGTGGTGACACATGCCTGTAATTCCAGTGGCTCAGGAGGCTGAGCAGGAGCATCAGAAGGTCAAAGCCAGTCTCAGCAGCTGAGTGAGGCCCTGTCTCTAAAAATCAAAATAGGGCTGGGGATGTGTCTCAGTGGTTGAGTGCCCCTGAGTTCAGTTCCTGGTACAAACAAAACAAAATAACAAACAACAACAACAAAAACCCACCCAAAATATTGTTCCTAAATTTGCAACCCAGGAATACAACATATCCTCCATAGTCTCTGAAGTCCAAACTGCACTGTGATAGCCTCCCATTCCAGGGACACAGTTCTAGTAACACAGTAACATAGGCTCCAGCATTGCCCAGTGCCTGCCATTTTGGAGAAACACCCATGTTTCCGACAACACAGGTGCTTCCTACCCTTCTACCAACCTGGGGGCTCTTGGTTACCTTCCACAGCACGGGGGTGCACAGAGCTATGCTCTCCCAACATGTGTCACTCAAGTTAGGGCCTCTACAACTTCCTGGCATTGTCCAATGTGCTAAGGCAGACACACTCTGTTGCTTTACAGTGCAAAAACCATCTAGCCATGGTTAAGCCTGGCGATTGACTTGCTGTATTCTCTAAATTATTGAACGGAAATTTGATGGTCCTGAAATGCTAGCCCATTTTATGATTTTTTTTTTTCCAGTAGAGGGCGTAAGAAGAACGCTGTAAAGCCAGAGCTGGAGAAAGGGACTTTCACCTTCCCAGCACAGGCTGGTAGAGCGCAGGGGAGGAAAGCTTGGGCATTCACTTCCAGCAGCGTTCCCTGTGTGCACTTGTCACAGCTGCTGGCTCTTACAGGTCTGACTCTTTTCCTTGACAGAAAGGGCGGGGTATTTGAGTTTGTGCCCTCAATCTTAAATGCAGAATTTGCTTCCTGCAGTTGCTATTTTCGTAACTTTTAGAGACTCTCTTACCCCTTTTACTTTTAGTAGGTAACCATTTTTTTGTGATTTAACAAATCTTTGTTTCAGATTTTGTTCAAATTACTGACGTGTTTTTAATCTGTAACAGAAGCAAGTAATACAATGGGGGAAATAATCACAACCACAAAATCATAAATGAACAAAAGAAACAACCTACTTTTAGAAAGAACAAATGACAGACTACAAAATTTTACTAAAATATATTAAAAGTCAAAATATATCTCTGCATGGGAAAACATTATTGTAAAAACACCATTTCTCCCCAATATTAATCCACAGACTTAAAGTTTCAATCAAAATGTCAATGGTGTAGCAGGGTGTTCAAGCAAACGCACAAAGCTACATATACAAGTTTAACTGTAAATTCTGAAAATTGTAAACGATCTAAATGTCCAAGTGCACTTCGTTTTTTGTTTGTATGTCTGATCCTGAATTTTTTAATTATTTTTCTTTCCAGACTTTGGTGCATTATAATTATGCATTATGATGGGCTGACAGATCTGGCTCCATGAGAATGTTATAGGCCAGACTATAAGGGAAATGAATAAACAGACTCCATTTTGCTCTGAGACTCCATGTTTTGTAGGAAATAAGCTTCTCCCATGGGAACACCCCACCTCTGTACCCCCATCATCAGTTACTTAGCATGACATGTTTAGCAATACAAAATGACAATTCTTATGTAATGAAAAATTGCTCTCTTTTGATTCCTATTGCTCCTAAACAATGTATCATGTGAATGGTGATTGTGTGGATGTTAGTAACCATTCTTTAGTTTGTACCTAGGTAAGGGTCATTTTGACCCACTTCCCCCTCTGTTGATGATCTCATGATGTTAGTTTGTAATTTCGAATCAAAGCAACAGATACTTATGATTGATGTGATTTTTGGTATAAGAACCCCTACAACCCTATGGTTGGGGCTGTTCTCCCAATATCCATTTTTTGGGGCATTGTGTGAGACAGCCAGCTGGATTAATAGACTCTCAAACTTGGATTTCTCAGTGGTGATCAGTCTGTTCTTAAGTTGCGCCCCATAACAGCAAAATAGTGCGAGTGTGATTCATTGTTACATATTTGTGCATGCACACAGCATAGCATATCAGTATAATTTAGTCAGTTTCATTTCCCAGTACCTCACCTTTGCCTCCCCTCCTCCTTCCCCTGGTTCGCTTCCTCTATCCTACTAAAGGAGAGTACTTTAAATAAAATATGGAGGCTGGAATTGTGGCTCAGTGCTAGAGCGCTTGCCTAGCACATGTGAAGCACTGGGTTTTATCCTCAGTACCACATAAAAATAAATAAAATAAAGGTTTAAAAAAAAGAATGCTTTAAAATAAGAAAGAAAAGGGAAGAACTTTAAAAAAACAAATAAAATATGGAACTCCCATGCTGGGGAATACTAAGCAGTTTACAAAACTCATGCATTTTGTTTGTATGTGCTGACACTGAAAGACATCTATACTACTTAATCAACAGAATATGACTTAGAGTGATTCCTGATTTGTATTAGAAATATAGTCACAGACGTAGAACTATAATAAATACTACAAAATGACTAGAGCTTATTTCTGGATGTCAAATTAGTTTTTTTTTTTTTTTTTTTTTTTTTTTTAACCTTCATTCATTCCATCAGTGTTCACTGATCACCTACCATGTGCAGATGCCCGAGGCAGGGCAGTAAAAAGTGTCTGCGTTCGTGTAGCTACCAACAGTGGAGTAGTGAGATACACATTACAAATACGTGTCAAACGATAAACGTCAGGAAGAAAAATAAACCAGGGTAGAGATGGTTCAGAGGGTTAGGTAAGACCTTTCTGAGGGGGTGACATTTGAGCAGAGTGAGGAAGCTAACTTCTACGAAGAGAGAAATACCTTTATAATTTTCCAACCTTTTTTATTTTCTACACCAAGCGTGCAAAACGTGCATGATCGAAAAAAAGCGCTTTTCACTTCTGAAAAAATCTGGAGCCTGAAATCTTGAGACGTGGAGAGGGTGCGAGTGGGTCCAAAGTAAGGAAACGAAAACCTCGAGGTTCCCGAAAACGGTCCGCCAGCTCTGGACCCTTTTGGGCCCCAGGGCCATCGCCGCCCTTCAGCTCTGCGCAGACAGAGCTGCTGGTGGGAGGGTGCGGGACCCGCCTGGGACATCGCAGGGCGGCGAAAGACTAGGGAGAAGGGGGACGCAGGGGTCGGGGAGCGTGTCCCCGGGCCCTCCACCGCTCGTTGGAGCCGAGCATCTGGAGCGGAGGGAGGAAACCTCTCCAGCGCATCCCTTCCGGCGGGGCTGGCGCTCCGGTGGCTGGGCCGGGGTGGTCTCTGCTCGTCAGGCGTCCTCTTTCCACTGCGCAGGGGCCGAAGGCGCCGAGAAAAGAAAAGCGCAGAGGAAGGAAGGCAGCAAACCCAGAGGCAAACCCAAGCCTTCCTCCCGGCTGCCTGGGTGCCTACCCGCCGCCGTCGCTGCCTGCTGATTGGCTAACCCCGGGAACTTTCCCTGTTGATTGGCTGCTCGTCGGCGGGGAAACGTCCGGTTTCCGGCTCGCCCTGGCGCGTGCGCCGCGTGGTTTCCCGGCGAGCCCCGCGCGGGCTTCCGGCGCCTGGGGCTGGCGGCGGAACTGGGAACTCCGGGGCGGTTGTGGGCGGTGTGTCCCGGGGGCGGGGACCGGCGACGCGGGCCTCCCGGCTCCAAGGTCGAGCGCGGAGCTTCGGGTGGCCCGGGTCGGCGCCCGGAGGCGTACCCCGAGGGGTCGTGCTCCGCTGGGAGGTGCGGTCCGCCCTAGCGCGCCTGTTGCCCGCTCGGTCTCCGCGCAGACACCCTGCGCGCCCGCCTTCCGTCAGCTCCGCGCAAGCGAGGCTGCTGGGGACAGCGCGGGGCTCCGGCCGGGTCAACGTACCCGCCTGCCGCGTCCTGCCGAGCGACCCTGGTGAGTGAGTCCTGGCCTCTCCGGGGAGACCTCCTCGGTCAGCGGAGGACGAGAATGGCGCGCGTACCTTTCAAGAGACTTGTGAAGAGCAGAAGAGTGAATAAAGTGCTTAGTGTGTCATAGAGAAGAACTGGAACCAACTCGAATGCATTACTCGTGTATTGCTTAAGAAACCCGAGTACACCCATACCACGTAAGCTCGTAGTGCTTCTAGTGAAAGAAACGTTCTCATTTATGTGAAAACACACATCAAGCCCCCCTCCCTTTTTTTTTTCATTTATATGGATAACGTTTTTATTAAAAGCACAGGAAAAGGCCTGGGACGTCATATGTCAGACTGTCAAGGGGGAGAATTGCAACTGCATCAAGGAAGGGAGTTTCTCTTCTGTGTATTTGTGTATTGTTTAAATCCCCCCCTTTATTAGATGTTTGTGTTTGTTGCTAAAAAGAAAATTTCAAAATACACTTATCAGAATTTTGAAGAGTAACAACATAAAGTGTAACTTTGCAGTGTAAGTGTAAAGGGTAACAGCCTGAATGTGTCACACATTTATATATAAAGGGCTTTGGATAGTGTCAGCGCGCCGCTCCCGCCTCCCCGCCCGATATGTTTGGGGATTCAGAAGATTTCAATTTTGAGAAAGAATACAGTGCCCCTATGGTATATTAAGTAACACCTCCAAAGGGATTGGGGACAACACTCAAATACAATAATTAAAATTTTTAATTTAAATAAACGTATGGAAAAATGTCCTAAGTATAGTTCAATCAATCTTTACAAACTGAACCAATGCATTAGCATTTTTGCCATAAAACATGGACATTTACATCAAGTAGTATAAATATAAACATAAGTGTGCTCATATCAGTAGGTCCAGTAGTACTACCAAATGAGTGAGATTAGGTTTTGTAGTTTGTTGAGTCAGGAAAAACCCAGGGTTTTTTATTTTAGGCTTGGTGATAGAGTCCTAAACCTCTATTAGTAGGAAAGACAGTTACATAGAACAAAACATAGCCAGGCACCAAGGTGCATGCCTGTAATCTCAGCTACTCTTCCAACTACTAGGGAGGCTGAAACAGGATAATTGCAAGTTTGAGACAAAGCTGGACAACTTGGGAGACCCTGTCTCAAAAAATAAAATGGACTGGGGATGTAGCTCTGTGGTAAAGCACCCCTGGGTTAGATCCCCAGTAGCCACCCCCCCCCCCCAAACACACACAAAGCAAAAAGAACAAGGTATTACAGTAAAGCCTAAAAAATGTTCCAGGGCACCAAAGGATGGGTACTGGAGTCCCTGGATAACTCTTTAGGCTGATTGTTTGCTTATGTATTCCACTCTTCCCCAAATCCTGCTGGTTTGCTCTTTCCCCAGGAGTGTGTGTCTAGATGCCAGCCCAGCCATCACAGGGGATCCCTCTGGGAGATTGAAAGGGTCAACTCCAGGACCCAGGCTGAGGCCAACCAGCCCTGAGCCTTAGGCCAGGGGAATGGCATCCCCCCAGGAGTATCAGGACCAGGCTCCTGAGGAGGGAGAAGGACTTCTGATTGTGAAGGTGGAAGATTCCTCCTGGGACCAAGAATCTGTCCAGCAGGAAGACAGCAAGGATTCTGAGGCCTGCCGCCAGCGCTTCCGTCAGTTCTGTTATGGGGATGTGGGTGGGCCACATGAGGCCTTCAGCCAGCTCTGGGAGCTCTGCTGCCGTTGGCTTAGGCCCGAACTGCACACCAAGGAGCAGATTCTGGAGCGTTTGGTGCTGGAACAGTTTCTGACAGTGCTGCCAGGGGAGATCCAGGCCCGGGTGCGGGGACAGCTTCCAGGGAGTGGCGAGGAAGCTGTGGCCTTGGTGGAGGACCTACAGAAGCAGCCAGTGAAAGCCTGGCTGCAGGTGAGGGGCCCCTCCCAGATCCAGATGGTACTTGAGCTGAAGGAAAATGGCCATCCCCATGGAGATGAATCTCCAAGAGGCTCACAGCATAGGGGAGACCCTGAGCCCAAGGGAGCAGCACAAAAGCATGATGTAACACATGTTGCTCTTCTGAAAAATGAATACAAAGTAAATTTGGTTGGTTTCTTTTTGGTGGTTTCACAGGGCAAAGTGGGCTTGTTCCAGAAAGAAGGTTAACTTCATATAGGTTCTGCAAATGTATATTCATGTTCTGCTCTAGGCCAGGCCCCAGGATATGGTAATATGCATAAGAACTCCAGAAGGGTATGAGAAGGTAGAGCTGACTGTGGACACCCTGCTGTCTTGTGGTGTGTTGGGTCCTTGAGACTGGAAACATCTGGGGAGGTGCTAATGATCTGTTTAGGGTGTGAGGCTCTGACCTGGTAGGAGGGCTGGTTTTTGCATCATGATTGATGGGGAGTATCCTTGGGCACACAGCACTGCCTGGTGTTACATTCTTCTCTGGATTTTCCCAGGGCTCCATATTGATCTCCTTCTCAACACCCTAGCCTCCTGAGGGCCATGTCCTGTGTCTCCTTCCCAGGGATTAAACTCTGTCTCCCCCATCTGATCTCGGTGCTGATGAGCATGTTGTGGTTCCTGCACAGGATGTGCCCTCAGAGGAGGTGGAACCAGAGTCTGCAGTCCAAAGATCCCAGGCCAGGGGGCCTTTGCTGATGGTGGGGGCATGGAGCCGGCTGCCTGTACCCCAGGAGCAGCATAGCCACAACAGTAAGTAAACCTCTGTCCTTATAGTGGCTGGCCAGGGGCCTTGCTCCTTCTCAAGCATTGCCCTAAGTGTAGCAGGTAGGATGTTTCTGTTGTCTGAAGCCCAGTCATACATGCACATGTGCATCTCTGTGTATGTGTGTGTATGCATGTGCACATGTGCAGGGGAGACTAAGGTCTCAGTCTCAGGCCTGAAGTGGCCTCTCTGAGGCTCCATTCTTTTCCTTCAGCCCAGCTTCCTGCTCTTCTTAAAGAGGGGAATACCAGAGAGACCACAGATGCCTGCTTTGCTTCTGGGGTCCATGTGAGTTACCAGTCCCTTTGTCCTCTCTGAGACCCTTGGCACTGTTGAGTTTATAAAATGTTCCTTGCTTTCTCCTGTAGGCCTCTTTCATCTGACCCACCCTGTCCCCACCCACAGCTGCCTGGGAGGCTTAAGCACAGCAACCTGAGCCCAGTCTTCCTTCCTCATTCCAGGGACCTGTGGCATTGGGAGACATTCCCTTCTATTTCTCACGGGAAGAATGGGGTTCTCTGGATCCTGCTCAAAGGAATCTCTTCTGGGACATAAAGCGGGAGAATTCCCGGAATGCTGCCCTAGGTAAGGGTCTTGATGGGCCCCTCTTCCTGATGCAATTCTCAGTCTTTATTCCCATGCTTCCCTCAGCCCATTCCAAAGTGGGCTTTTCCTTGGTTTCCTCAAGAGCCCTGTGGGATTCCTTTCTTGTATTGATGTTCAGTTCTCTGTACCTCTATGTGTATATCATGTGATAAGTGCCTAAGATGTGCCAGCCTGTGCTGAGTGCTGGTAAGGGTATTTTCTTCTTTGATTCACACAATATAATGCATTGAAATATTGTCCTCATTTAATAGATGAGGAACTGAGACTCAGAAAAGTCAGTGCACACTGAAGGGACAGCACTAAGACATGCTTTGTTGTGAGGCCACCTTGCCTCACCAGCTGAAGGAATGTTGACAGGGCTGGGCTGCTCTCCAATCCACACACCTTGCCATTTGAAGCCACACACTATGGGTTCCTCTCCAAGCCAGTATCATCTCAGTTAACCCACACCACTCAGTAGACCTGGCTGAGATCCTTCCTTATCTGAAGTTACTGTGTATTCTTAAGTTTGGAGAGCTGGAGCCTGTGGAGTGAGGGGACTGCATAACCACATCACTTGTACCTGTTTTTACCAGTTTGAGTATGGGTAATTCACCAAATTAAGCTGAGTCCATTCAATGAGCTTGGAGAGTGGGCCTTTGGTTCCAGGTGTAGAACCCAAGGTACTTGAATGGACTAAGGACCTTGTTGAGTAAGGGACCTAGTGGAGGGTCATGATTAGCAGGCATCTCTGCAGACAGTCTGCCCAGCTGGACCTTCTGGGGCTCGCTCAGAACTACTCTATTGGCTTTGCATCACTATCCCATTTTGTAGATGAGGGAACTTGGGCTTGCCCATCTGACCCTCCTACCCAGGGAGCTTTCCCCTGAGCTGCATTTCTTCCTGGCCTCAGCACCAGCTCCAGAACAAAGTAGGACTGAAGAGTCTGCTCCCTCCCCTTTGCAGGTTTGGGGCTCAAAAGCCAGAGCGAGAGGGCCCAGCTGGAGGAGGCAGTGATGGTGCTTCCACGCCAGCCAGGCGGTGAGGTGTCTGTATCCTGGAGCCCCGAAGAGGCTGAGGCCTGGGAGAGCGAGAACCGGCCAGGGGCAGCCCTTGGCCAGCTGGTGGGGGTGCGGCGGGGTCGGCCGCCCACTCGCAGGCGCCAGTTTCGGGACCTAGCTGCCGAGAAGCCTCACAGCTGCGGGCAGTGCGGGAAGCGCTTCCGCTGGGGCTCAGATCTGGCACGGCACCAGCGCACGCACACGGGTGAAAAGCCACACAAGTGCCCCGAGTGCGACAAGAGCTTCCGCAGCTCTTCGGACCTGGTGCGTCACCAGGGCGTGCACACGGGTGAGAAGCCCTTCTCGTGCTCTGAATGTGGCAAGAGCTTCAGCCGCAGCGCCTACCTGGCGGACCACCAGCGCATCCACACCGGCGAGAAGCCCTTTGGCTGCAGCGACTGCGGCAAGAGCTTCTCCCTGCGCTCCTACTTGTTGGACCACCGGCGCGTGCACACTGGCGAGCGGCCCTTTGGCTGTGGCGAGTGTGACAAGAGCTTCAAGCAGCGTGCACACCTCATCGCCCACCAGAGCCTGCACGCCAAGATGGCCTAGCACGTGGGGTGAGCAGCCAGTGGGGACTGGGTGAGCAAGGCAGGTGCTCCCGGTGATCCCCCTTTGTCCCCATTGAGGATTCTCCACTGGTCTTCCACCACTGCCAGGCCTGAACAGAACTCGCAGGGGCATCCCCCAAAGCTGGCCTGCCCTGCTCCTGGGGAATGGAAATTCTGCTACTTTGTCTTCCTCTTCTTGCTCTGTGTTTTTACCTCCTCTAGTTTCCTGGAGTTTGGCACATTCCTGGCTGGAGCAGGAAGTAGTTGAGGACTCAGGCAAGGCCTGGGGCTTCTTCCCAAGGACCCCTCAGCTTTGCCTGGCCGTTGCTCTTTGTTCCCTACCTTCTTAGGTGGGTCCATGAGCCAGGTCCTCTGCCCTGTCAACCTGTGCCTTCCAGTGGGGATGGAGAACTGCCCTTGGCGCCAGGGGCTGCTGGACTTTGGGAGAGACAGTCAGCCCACACCTCGGAGAATCTGGGTTTTGGATGTGTGCCTAGGAGCTTTTCAGCTTTCATCATCTCCCACTTCCAGACCAGGCCTGGCCATAGGAAGCTGCTTGCCTTTACTCTTGGCAGACTCACCCTGCTATGAGCCCCCAAGAACCACCCATATGCTAGTCTGGAGGTGGTGGCAGTGGCTCCAGCAACAGGAGGCCAACCCTGGAGACCAGGAACAAGGTGGGCAGAAGTCTCCTACCGTCCACTCTTCCAGAGGACTGGCCTTTGTGGTACTTAACATCAGCACTTCTTTGCTGACTCCTCAAGCGCTACATTCCATTCTTTGGTCTGTATCTTGTGCAGACTTGCAGTAACACATACAGGCCAGGGACTCCCAAAGAGCTTAACCCAGTGGGTCTCAAAAGGGTTTGAATAAATGTGGAAACTTCCCTTTAGTCTCTGTGTCTTTTTCCTTTTTTGTTTTTTTTTGCTGTTCTTGGGATTGAACCAAGAATCTCATGCATGTTAGGCAAGCCCTTTACTGCTGAGCGCAGTCTGTCTTCAGGTGTCTGCTAGGGGATGGGAATTCAATTCTTGGCCTCCTGGCCTGGTCATGCTGCTGGTTTGTAGAGTTGTGTGGTCACCAGGTAGAGCCACATCCTGGGCTTGTAGGTGGGTTGGATCCCTAAGGGCAGTCATGTACCCTGGTTTTCTCATCCCACTCTGTCAGCCAGTGTCTTCCCTGGTCTGGGCCACCTCTTTGCCCTGACAGAGTGAGGAGCCAGACAGGACATGGGTTGTTCATCAGGCCCTCTTCTTCCCCAATGATGAAATGGGCAAGGGGCTGGAAAGGGGCTGTCTCAGTTGTTTGGAATGCTTGTGCTGCTCATTAGGTCCGAGAACCTGAGGCTGTCTTGTGCTTAAGGGTTACAGGTCAAAATGGGCCCTGCCCTTGTTCCCCAGACAGCCCTTGATATCCAACCTTACCCCTGCCCAGGCCCACACTAGGGCCTGTGCAGAGCTGGTGGATGCTTGGTCAGAGCCAGTGGTCACCTGAGTACCCCCTCCTAACCAGATCCCTTCCTATTTGCCTGGTGTTGTCTCAGGTCCATCTGAGAGCAGGTGGGATAAGATGTCCCTGTCCCTCTCTAACTGGCCCGTGTGTGCCAGCCTCCGTCAGGGCCCTTTCTCAGCCAGCCCCCTATTTAGCACATCTTCCTGTGGTTATGACTGTCCCCATTTCCCAGATGAAGCAAACAGGGTTGAACTGTGGACAAGGTTGATTCCAGTCAGTGATATTGGACTCGCGGGCTCAGAGCTGTTGTGTGCATGTGTGTGTGTGTATGTGTGTGTGTGGGTGTTAGGAATGTAAGGGGTGGTGGGGGCAGTATGAACATTTTTTAGAGCTGGTAGCTGCCTCCAAAAGGAGACACTCTGGTGTAACAAGATCAGATAGGAATGTGAGCCAAGTGCTAAGAATAGAAACGGGCGCAGGTTCCTGGCTCAGGTGGGGGCACATCAATGTCAGCCAGAAAGTAATCAGCTGGAGCAAAAGAACAGAGTTGAGCTGGGGTAGTGGAGCCCAGGCTTCCAGAGGAGATTGGCAGAGTCCAGCTCAGGTCATAAACAGCTGATAGGAGACAGCTTGTGGAGAGGGCAAGGGTTGGGACCCAGGGTACTGTGAGTCAGGACCAAGGAGGTGAGCTGGTGCTTGGATAAAGTCCCACCTGATCTGCATGGCCTTCCTGGTGGCTGGGACCCTGCAGGCAGCCTCACAGTGGGCAGATGCTCAAGACAGCCTGGGGAGAAAGGTAGTGGGAGGCTGCACCTGGCCCAGCCCACTCCCGACACCCAGCAGAGCCCCAGCCCCAGCTCTGGCTTTACCTTCTCAGGGGAAATACAGCCTGCAGGGTTCAAGAGTGGCCCTGACAATCAGCAGTCATGGGGTGTCCACTGCTACAGTCACTGCCCTGGACTGCATATTCGCGTCCCTGGGCTTTGAAAAGTGTGAGAAGAGGAGGACCTCTGTCCAGGTGAGCCTCATTCCTCACCTAGCCCCAGCACCCATCCCATTCAGGGTCTCCCTGGACTCAGACCAGGCCTTGGCTCTTGCCCTAGTGCTTCCTTGAGGAGCTGGTTTGGTTTCGGCAGCATCTGGATGCCCACAAGGGACCTGTGAGCTGTGCCCTTGTAGCCCTAGTGGCCCCCAGTGGGCAGCTGAGGCATGCACAGCTGTTGGTCCGGGAGCTGAGTTGCTGTGAGGCTCTGAGGGGCTGCCCCAAAGTCTTCCTGCTACTCTCAAGTGACCATGGGGGTGAGTAGCTGGGCAGGGACTTTGGTTCTGGGGGGATAAAGTGGGGGCAGGGGATGGGCGGGAAAGCTCCCACTCTGGCCAACATGAAGCTTCTGTGCTGTCTCCACCAGCTGCCCCGGAGCCCGGAGCCTTCCTTGATGGCCTGAGGGAGCTCTGCGGCTGCTGTCCACACTGGTCCCTGTTGCGACTGCTGACAGAGGTGGAGGCCTCAGGAGGGGAGTGGGAGACGGTGGTCCTGGGCCCCCCACCCTGCTGTTCCAGTTAGATTCATTCACATACCTGTTCCCCATTCACTATTGTGTCAGCCTTGGGCACACCTGTGCCCACGGAGGACCACCCCAGACACTCCAGGTTCCCATTCCACGACCTTGCCCAAGCCACTCTCTGTGTGGCAGGCCTCCCTGTTGTCCTGGCCAGCCTCACATGGTCTCAGCCTCTGAGGCCACCAGCATGCCCTTCCTTGTACTCCAGGCATCCAGACTGGCACCTCCATCTGTCCGTTTTGACACTCATCCAGGCAGGGACTGCTGTCACTGCAGGGCTGGGACTGACCCAGGTCTGGTCCTGGGGTCTGAAGTTCTGACTGTGCAGTTGGGTGGTGGCTGGGTGACCCTGTGGGTGGGGCATACGGGCGCCAGCTCTTCTCCAAAGATCTGCCAGGGAAACACCTGCCCTAAGAGCCTTCCTCCACAGGCTTGCCCCACTCTGGTGAGCTCTAGTGTGTACGCTGATCCCCCGGGGCAGGGCAGGAGGTAATGATATGCCCACTGTCCACTTGAGGACAGACATGACATGCCCAGGTAAGTCTGACCTTGAGCCTGAACTAGAGCTGAGGCCTGTGTAGGTCCATCCTGCCCTCCTCATCCTCCTCCCTCCCTCTGGCAGTTGACCCGAAAAAGCCTGTAGTAGCCAGGAACATGCAAAGCCTTACCCTGGAGTCAGGATCCTGCCACCCACTTGGGCAGTGCCCCTCCCCCCAGATCCCTCACCAAGCAGCCCTCTGAGGTGTCCCGGGGCCCACCCTCCCAGCTCTTCTGCAGGGTGGCTGGAGACTCTACTGGGGATACCTGCTGCCCATTCCTTCAGAGCTCCTTACGGGGAGCACTATGCCTGGGAGGTGTGGAGCCCTGGAGGCCTGAGGTGAGGGAGGGATCCCATCCTAGGGCTGCAGCTGCAGGTGGGATGAGCCTGAGGACACCCAGTTGGGGGAGGCTAAGAGTTTGGGGTCCCCTAGACCATTTTGAATGTGCCTCAACCCTCTCTGTAGACAGGACCCAGGCTCAGGGCTCAGTATGACCTGTTGGGGGTCAAGGCTGCCCTCCTCCTGGCAGTGATCCAAGACCGGCCCGGGGCCCAGCATGATGTGAAGGCGCTGGGGCACCTGTGCCAGGCCCTGGGCTTCGAGATCACCTTGAGAAAGGACCCTACAGCTCAGGTAAGGGGAAGCCCAGGACTTCTGGTGGTACTTCAAAGAAAGGGCACCCCTCCCCTAGGATCTTGGGGATCCCCTCCTGACCTCTCCCACATCACCAGCAGGAAGTGCACCCATAGGTCTAGCCTCCATCTTCCCTGCTGCATGCATGGCAGTCATTTTCCTGCCTTGGAGAGTCTGGTCTCCCTTGGTACTGAGTCTCCCCAGTTCAAAGCTTTCCCTCCAAGAGTCTGTTGGTTTTGTTTCTGGACTTCATCATCCTGCTGCCCTCTCCTCATGCCTTTAACTTCTTACCCACTGGGGTAGGAGGAGAATCGGCTCTGGCAAGCTGGACCTCCACAGTGAGCCGTGCCAGGACTTGCAGCAGGGAGTTAGGGCTTCTTCCCTGGGCCTGAGGCTTGAGGCAGGTGGAGACTGGGTGGGCAGACACTGGAGAAGACATCTCAGCCCCCTGGAGGACAGCCAGGGGCTAGGGAGGCAGTGGCTGTGGCCCAGGCCTCAACCTTGTCCCCACTCCAGGGGTTTCAGGCAGAGCTGGCTCAGTTCCGGGAGAGGCTGGACACCTGTAAGGGCCCTGTGAGCTGTGCCCTTGTGGCCCTGATGGCCCATGGAGGGCCTCAGGGGCAACTGCTGGGGGCTGATGGACAGGAGGTGCAGCCAGAGGCACTGGTGCGGGAGCTGAGCCATTGCCAGGCACTGCAGGGCAGCCCCAAGATCTTCCTGCTTCAGGCCTGCCGCGGGGGTAAGCCTGTGGGGGTGAGCAGCCCGCCTGCAGTCTGCCTTCTCCTGCTCTGGCTTTCCTGTCGGCCCTCAGCCTTCCATGCATGCTGTCTACCTTCCACAGGAAGCCTGAGCATTCTTTCTACTCTGTCCTAGAATTGAGCCTACAGATTTGAACCCCTAATCCCAGCCTGGTCTTTCATCACCCTGAATATTTCCAGCTTAGCAGGCCTGATGCGGGGCTCAGGGGTTGGGTTCTTGCTTTGACCCCGCTATTCACATCAGTTCTGGACCTTTAGAGACATCCCCAGGTACCCACTGAGTGAAAGTATCTGACCCCCCACCAGGAAAGAGGGATGCTGGTGTGGGGCCAGTGGCTCTCCCCTGGTACTGGCGATGGCGTGGGACACTTCCAGCTATCCCTACACAGGCAGATGTCCTCCAGATCCATGCTCATGCCCAAGGTGGGTCCTGCTTTCCCTCCAGAGCTTGGGCTTGACAGGTCTGGTATCAGGGTGGGAACTGTTCAGAGGGCATTTCTGGGGCTCTTAGCTGGTGTCCTGCTGTTGTCACAGAGTACGTGAAAATTACTAACCACTATGTATATTAAGCCAAATTGAAGGGGAACAGGGTTCTTTAGTGAGCATGCCAGGCAAGTGGTGGCTGGGAGCAGGTTAGCACCTCAAAGAACTCCCAGCACCTGAATTTTAGAAGTAGAGGTTATAAAGGCAAAACCCACAAAACCCACAAGAACCATTGAGGCACATGTAGGTCAGAAAGACAGTTACTTTGATTACATTGGACAATCGTTTTGATAATACATTTCAGAGTCATTTTGTTATACATCAGGGCCATAGGGATGTGGGAAGGGCCTACTGTACTGTCAACATAGATGCATCTTCAGGAGGCTGGAAGGAAAACATTATAAGCAAGCATACAACAGAGTCAGGTCAGAACAAAATGGCGCTACTTTGGTTCTTTTGTATTTCACCATCACCTCTGCCCACTCTTTGCCAAGAGAAAAAGGGAGGAAAAAATTGCATAGGCCTTTGGGAAGTGAGGGCTACTCACTCCCCTTAATTAATCCTGGAAGCAACTCTCACTAAGATGAAGTAGCTTCTCTAAGGTTACAGTTAGTAAACACAGGGCTGACATTTAGGTTTCCAGCTATCTTTCCGTTGCCCTGTGCTACTCTTGAGCCAGAGATGGGGAGAAACTGCACCTGGTGGAGTCTGAGGATGCTGGTGATTGCAATCGACTTCTCTTTCAGGCAGCCCCTCCAGGGGCTCCACTCCAGGAAGCTCTGACCAAGCAGACATCCTGACAGTGTATGCAGCCACTGAGGGTAAGAAGTTCGTGGTTACACTGGACCCAGCTTCCTGCTCTGAGATCTGGAGTGGCCTTAGTGGCAGCCAGGGTTGGGATTCAGAATAACCAGCCCCGTTGCAGTTAAGACATCTCCTTCCACAGTTTTCTTTTCTTTTCTTTTCTTTTCTTTTCTTGTCTTTCTTTCTTTCCTTCCTTCCTTCCTTTGTTGTTGTTGTTGTTCTTCTTCTTCTCCTTCTCCTCCTCCTCCTTCTCCTCTTCCTCCTCCTCCTCCTCCTCTTTTTTCTTCTCTCTCTCTCTCTCTCTCTCTCTCTCTCTCTCACCAGGGATTAAACTCATGAGTGTTTGACCACTGATCCACATCCCTTGCCCTTTTATATGTTTATATTTATATCTGACTGAGTTGCTTACAGCCTCACCAAATTGCTGAGGCTGGTTTTGAACTTGTGATCCTCCTGCCTCAGTCTCCTGAGCTGCTGAGATTCCATGGTTTTCACTAATTAATAGCAATGCTAGTGAGCCCATGTCAAGTGCCCTCTGTGAAGCAGTGCATGTGCACCACTTCCTCAGGTTGTAACTTCTGTGAGGGCAGGGCAGACTGTTTGTTTCAGAGCCCTGCCTGACACCTAGTAGATCCATAGCAAATGGATCAATATTTTATTCAATATTGAAGCTATACACATAATCACTCAGCAAACACTGAGAAACAATTTGGTCCAACTGCAAGAAGTCCCCGCCCCACACCCTGTTCTCTCTGGCCTGATCTCTGGATCCTCTGAGCTTGCTATCCCCCATGTCCAGTCACAGTGGGCCCCTGGGGTTGAGAGGCAGAGGCAGGGGCCTGAGCCTTACTCTCTGGCCCTTGTTCCCTGACCTAGGCTGTGTGGCCTATCGGGATGAGAAGGGTTCTGACTTAGTCCTGACGCTGGTGGAGGTCCTCAGAGCCAACCCCAGGGGAGATCTCCTAGAGCAGCTGACTGAGGTGTGTGTGTGTGTGGGTGTGTGGGTGATCAGGAGATAGGGGCTGGATGGACCCCTACTCCCTAGCCCTTCCCATCAGCCCCGTTGGTGAAGGGGGGATTCCCTGCCCTCAACAGTCTGAGGTAATGAAACGCAGGACACCTGGCTCTGTTCAGATGAGAACAGCAGTTACTCACATACACTAAAATCTGGGGGAGGAGGACGGGAATGCCATGCAGGGCTGCAGGGGATGCACTTGGAAACAGGGAGCCAGCAGGGACAGTGGGAAGCAAGCTTCCTAGAGACAAGAGGGTGAGATGCCCCTGGTTCCCACAGAGCGTGGGATTGGCTTATTTGACTACTTATGTAGGAAAAAAAAAAAAAGTTATGTGGGCTGGCAGAGAGGTGGAGCCTAGAGGGGGACGCAGCTGGTCTTACTGAGAGGGGAACTGGAGGGTGAGGAGCAGGGGAATCCTGTTAGGCCTTTGGGGGTAGTGCGAGGCTCAAAGATTTCAAGGAGCACTTGAAATTTCAGGCCTTACAAAACAGTAGGCAAGGGCTGCAACGGGAGCCAGGCTGATCCCCACAGGGCCTAGAGTCCTGGGCACAGGCTCAGTGTGACCCCTCAGGTCAACAGGCGGGTGTGTGAGCTGGACGTGCTGGGGCCAGACTGCGATGAACTCCGCAAGGCTTGCCTGGAGATCCGCAGCTCCCTCCGGCGCCGGCTCTGCCTGCTGGCCTGACCGCCCTGGCACATCCAGTCTATCGACTTCCTCAGGACAACGGGGCAGGCAGCCTGGGCATGGCGCTTAGCGTTCAATAAATATCTGTTAATGATCGCTGTGCGTGGGACAGTGCCTGCTCTCGGGGATCTGTGAAATAAGTGCCATGACGGATGTAAGGTACCTGGCACTGGTTAGGGTGCAATTGTGCCCCTGGGAACCAGAGGCGGGACTGGGGCCTGTCGGAAAGGGCCTCTAGGAGCCGGAGAGGACTGCCGGGGGAGGGTGGGGACCTGCGGGCTCATCCCGATTCGAACTCTTGGCGCGGCGCGATACCCGCACTGCGTCCAAGCTGGAAGCCCCGCCCGCGTGGAGCCGCCCAGGGTAGGGCCTTTGTTCACTTTGAGCATGCGCATGGGTACAATGCGCAGGCGCTTCGACACACTTTATAGAAAAAATTGCGATCAGAAAGGCGTGGGGCCGCGTGGCCTAATGGATAAGGCGTCTGATTCCGGATCAGAAGATTGGGGGTTCGAGTCCCTTCGTGGTCGCTGCGGGGAATATTTTTCTAATTCCACTCAGAAGTTTTCCTTCTCTCGGGACGACAGTCCCACTGGGCCAGGACACTCCGGCTCTAAGAGGCTTTCTCCCCGACCGCCCGGAGCCTGGACACCGCCCCGCGTCTGCAATTGAGCACCGCGGTCGTGGTTGCAGCCAGGGCGACCGGAGGCGGCGGCCGGACACCCGCACGCTGCGTCCCGACGCCGCACCGCGAGCTGTGCTGCCCAGTCCAGGCGATGGAAAGTGGCGGGCGAGAGTTTGGCTTGCTTGTGGGTGGGATGGGGCGTGGCCCCGAGGAGATCAAAGGACGTGCCTTTTAAGACCCAGGACGTTACCGTGATAGCGGCCGCACGACGGCGGCCGTGACGGCCCTGAGCCGCGCGCTGGTGAGGCGGCGCCACACGCGGGTCTGCATTCACGGTCCCGACGCCGCAGGGCAAAGCCCCGCGCTCGGACCTTGCGACGGTGCATCCTCCTCGGGGGCGCGGACGTCTGAAATGGAGGCCGGGCCGGTTCCGCGCCCCTTGGGAACCTCCGGCCCGCCAGCTCGAGCCCTCCCCAGGCCAGCCCAGGGGTCCCTCCTGGCCGGCCACGCGGCGCGAAAGGGGCCCGGGGACCGGGCTGGCGGCCACGGCCCCTCGCTCTCCGCGACGCTCGGTGGCTCAGCGCAGAACTGCGCGCGCTGCGGACCCGCGGGGCTGCGCGGGCGCCAGGGTCCGGGGGCGCTCGAGCCCGCTCGGCCCGGCGCTCGGAGGCCACGCCTGCGCCGCGGTCTGGCTGGCAGCGCCCGGAGGTTATTTTAGGGCCGTTGAGTCAGACTCCATGGCGGGATCTGCTGAACCCAAAAAACAGCCACAGGAACGGACGCTGGCCCCACAGGTGGCGTGTCCTCCAAGGGACAGTGGGAGAGGAGGAGGGCTCGCTGCCCCCGGTGGGTCCCTGTCCACTGCGGAGCACTGCGTCGCCCTGCTCCGCCTCGGGCGTCACGGCACACTTCCCCACGGAGGCTTTCCGGGTTAAAGGGCCGGCCCTGGATTTAAACTGGGGGTCCCTGGCTCCCCAAGCCAGACGCATACCGCCCAGGCCAACGACCCTAGATAAAAAGCAGGGTCGCGCGTCGCTGAGCTCCATCTTCGCCCGCGCAGCTGGGTCCCAAGGAGGCTGGGGAGCGGGCGAGATTCCGAGCCGGAGCGCAGACCGAGAAGTGAAGTCCAGCGACCGGACAGGGTCCAGAACGAATCCCAAGGCCCAGTCGGATTTTGCGGGAACCACGCGAAAAATGAAGAGACTGGCTCAAGAACAGAGAGTTCCTTGACTTGTCGGCCCCGGTGGCCTAATGGATAAGGCATTGGCCTCCTAAGCCAGGGATTGTGGGTTCGAGTCCCACCCGGGGTAAATAAGTTGCGTTTTAGGCCTCCCGGAAAAGAGGTTGCAAAGAATTGAACTGAAGGTAATTAGTTATGTATATGCCCCCCGCCCCCCAGCGAAGGAAGGGAATTTTGGAGAGTTTGAACTTAGTCAAACCCTAAGTAAGTACAAGAGGGAACATTTTCATACCAATGTGCTTTTTCAATTTTCAGAGGGGAATGCTGGTGTTCTTTACATTATTTCAAGAACTATTCATTATATATATATATCCCAACTGTTCAGCGTCTAGATGTATAGTTGTATTGTAGTTACACAAATTTGAAAAACTCCTTGTCTTTTTAAACACACAATTATTTACAGATTATTTCAGGACAACTGGTTTGCTTTAAAATCATGGGCTGAACTCGGGAGGCTAAGGCAGGAGGATCACGAGTTCATAGCCAGCCTTAGCAACTTAGCAAGGCCCTAAGCAACTCAGTGAGACCCTGTCTCTAAATAAAATTTTTAAAAGGGCTGGGGATGTGGCTCAGAGGTTAAGTGTTCCTGGGTCATTTCCTGGTTAAAAAAAAAAAAAAAAAAAAATCATGGGCTGGATGAAAACAGGTAAACTTATCTGTGAGTTGATAATGGGGTAAACTGAGGGTCACTAATACTAGTTTCTCTGTTTTAATGAACATTTGACATATCCATAATAAAAATTTATCCTTTAGTCAATGCAATACATTACTTCACTCTCAAGGGGAAATTTCCCAGACCACAAGTCATGGTGTAGAGTAAAATCAGAAATTGCTCATTCCAGATAATCCAGGTGCCACTGCTGGAGCTTGTCATATATACAAATAAAAGCATAGTTCTTTTTGCTTTTAAAACCCACATGGAACTCTCCTGTCCCTTCCACTTTGGCATTATTATCCCATTTCTCCAAACATACTGGGGACCCCATCTTTCCCACTGCTCAGGAGACTGCAAGAGCACAGTTTTCCATTGTCATGCAGTGCCTGCAGAGAATGGCCTTCACAGGGCTGTGGGAGGAGGCTGACACTTCCCTGAGCGATTTTGTTCTCCATGCCTACTGAAGGGAGTTTCCTCTAGGCCTTCCCAGTGCGATGGTGGGCACGTCCATTACACACGAAAGATTCACTCCAACATTTCTCAAAAAGGTGTCGATATGCTGGCAGACAGCAGGTGATCGCAGTAGACAAATAGGGTAAATAGCAGGGGATTGATAAGCAGCAAAAATTGCCTCACCAAGAAACAGATATCCTCTGCTTGAAACCCGAGTAACGGAGGGACACAGCCTCCCTCTAGTCCACCATCTTGGATCCACTCCAACATTTCTCTAAGTCTGAATTTCTTTATCTACCTGAGGCCAGGCCAGATGGAAAATAACAACTCTGCTTTGAGGAAATAAGAGAACGGTTTATTCTTAGCCAAACATGAGTTACTATGGACTATGAACACAGATTTACAATCCCTGGAATGACATGGGTCTTCATGAGTGAAATCACAACAGTTCTTAGAGTCCCAAAGGAAAGTAGATGGGGTCATCAAATTGGCAGACTACAAAGAGGAGGGAATATCTACAAGATTCAGATGCTATTTCCAGCAAGTCAGGAGAAAATTCGCTACAGGATTCAGGTTCTCTCTCATTCCTTCTTTAAGGTTGGGAGAGGTCAGAGATCTGTTAGGCTTAGCATACATTTAGCCAGTGGTCACAGCAATGCCAAATCGGATATAGAGGCTGACAAAATGGCTGTCAAAAGGGACCAACGCTAGCCCAGTGCAACCCTAGCTTCCCAGTTGATTCCATCTTTCCATAATGCTCCCATCAGCTAAATTCAAACGACATGGAAACTCCCCGACACAAATGGGGCCTCTGCGGAGAGCTTCAGTTCAGTCTGTGGAGTCTTTTCTCTACCTGATCCAGGAACAATCTGGAATCTCAATCTCATTAAATATAGGCCACTAGTGCCTTCAGTTTTCATCCAAGCAACCAAGAAGTCTGCGAGGGCCGTGTGCAGCTGCATGAGATAACATTAACTACAGGTTCTTTGGGAAATGCACCAGATCACTAAATTTGCCACATGCAAAATCCTATCCTATCCTTTCCCCTTTATTCTAACACCTGAGAGGCCGTCCCACACCTTCCGCAGGCTTCTTCTGGCACAAATTAACAAAACTCGAATGTTTTTCGAATACCCAGTTTCCTCCAAGTTCAGACTTTGCATTTGTCCCCTGCAGCACGTGGAGAGGTCTAGCTCTGAGTCGGGTGGTAAGGAAGGGTGGTTGGTATGGGCTTTGAGGAGGACAGGCATCCTCTTGCAAGACAACTGTCCTAAGTGAGATCGTGGAAGGATAGTCACAATAAGGAAAGCTAAATTCCAAGAACAGGCTGCTTCCTATGGCATGGAAGAGTCGGGTTACTCAGGTTCAATCTTCTTAACTTTCCCTGAGTCCACCCTGCTGTCCCCAAGCCTTTGGCCCTGCACCTTCCTAATTAATGCCATCTCTTTCACACAAAAGAGCTCCTGAGGTTGCAAATTCAATTTTCTTTGTCATTCTGCAACATGAGAATTAAAATGTGTGTTTGATTATTATTATTTTTTTTTAAACAATATCAGCCCTGTGGCTGCAAGATGTTCTATGACACCCACAGTGTTCCTGGGTCTCTGAATACGACTTTCCAGAGCTGAGGCTTAGCCTCCTAAGTAACTGACCCCAGATGGATGACATACAACTGCCATCACTTCTTGATTTGGCCTGTTAGCCACTGCTGGCATAATAGAACTTTCAAGGAAGTCCCTAGAAGCAGAGCCCCTCTCAGAGCAAGTACTACGACACAGACGGGGTTCTGATAGCTCTGTGTGTGCCTGGAACTTTTTTTTTTTTCTTTCCACACTTTTATTTTTAAATTGGTGCGTTATAGTTCTGTACCTGGAATAATATATAAAATTTACGTAAATTTCAACTTAAAAATATATGAAAACTCGTGAGACGAATCTGTTTGGCCCAAGGCGGGGCACACCTGTAATCGCAGCGGCTCCGGAGGCTGAGGCAGGAGGATCACGAATTCAAAGCCAGACTCAGCAATTTAGCTAGGCCCGAAGCAACTCGGTGAGACCCTTTCTCTAAATACAATACAAAAAAGGGCTGGGGATGTGGCTCAGGGCTTAAGCGAACCTGGGATCAATCCTCCGTATGAGGAAAGAAAAAAAAAAAAAAAAAATTGCAGCCCAAGAGGGATTTGGGGGCCAGCAGCAACCTATAATGACTCTCTCCCACCGGGCAAGTAACTCGTGTCTGGAATGGGATCCGAATGCGGCCAACTGGCTGGCTTCTGGAAAGAAGGATTTATGATGTGGTCACCGGATCAAAACTCACGCCCAACGTGGGGCTCGAACCCACGACCCTGAGATTAAGAGTCTCATGCTCTACCGACTGAGCTAGCCGGGCGGCTTCCCGGGAGCCCCTACTCGCTGCTGGGGTTCTGTAAGCTTCTAGCGAACGTGCTGGGGGCCTTCCTGGATCCCAGACGGCGGCACGAGCGGAACCTCAGCGTTGAGTCGCGGGCCGAGCGCGGCTGTGCGGCCAGGCCCGTCTGTGGTGCGTCGCGTCCCCGCGGCGCCTGCAGCTCCGGGCAGCTGGAAGGTCGCGGACCTGGGGATCCATAGCGAGCGCGGTGCGGTCCCCGCTCAGGGCACGACGTCCGGCTCGAGTCCCGCGGTCCCTCCCTTTCAGTCCGCGCTCAGTGGGCCTCGGTCCTCGCGCCGGAGCAGCCTGGTGCCCTGGATTCCCGAAGAGGCGCATCTCCCGCGCGAGAGGGAGGTCACCGTCGGGAAGGAAGGGCCCGGAGCGGGCCTGGCGAGGGGCAGCCGTGGGGTCCGGGGTCCGGGCGAGGGGCAGCCGTGGGATCTGGGGTCGGGAGGTGACATTCCCTTGTCCTGTTCCCAGGATCCCGGACCCGGAGCGCGGTGCGCGGTACGTGAGATTTCTGGGTGGGGTGCACACGAAAGGCCCCGGCGCTCCGGGGGCTCGCAGGCCGCCCTGCTCTGCTGCCGGCGGCCCCTGGTCCTCGCTCTCCGCTAAGACCCAGAAACGCAGCGAGAGCTGCGCAGGAGCAGGGCGGAGCGGTGCCGGCCTCCAAGGACCGGTGTCATAGAGTCCCGCCGCGGTGGCTCGTTGGTCTAGGGGTATGATTCTCGCTTTGGGTGCGAGAGGTCCCGGGTTCAAATCCCGGACGAGCCCGCACTCTTCCGTTTTTGCTTCGGAACTCCACTAAGTCCTGGGCCCCGGGGACCCTGTCTCTCCTTTCCAGCACACCCCAAGGCGGTATTCCGGGAAGCCTGCGTCCTCCCGGTCTTGCCAGCTGACCCTCGTGTCGCCTGGTCGGAGGTAGGGCCAGCGCTTCACCCAGTCTGATGCTTGGACCTAGGAGTTCTGGATGCGGCTGGGGAAAGGAACCCAAATCAGCGGCAACGGAGAGGAGGGCAAACCCACCTCCCTGCCCTCCCTGAAGGGTCCCTGGCATGTGCCAGACAATCGCGCGGGTCGGGGATGTGATTTCCTTTAGGTACCATAAGTCGCGAATTCAAATTCTGGCAGAGCCCGAAGGTCGAACGTCCTTTTTCCTCTTGAGGGGCTGCCAGGGTGCCTTCCACAACCAAGGGGAGGAAAACTCAGCACAGACTGAGGGCTAAGCTCTGTACCGGTTGGGGGCTGCCAAGAGTTAGGGGTCACTGGAAGGGCAAAGGGCGCTCAGCCATGGGTGTCTTTTCTCCATGCCTGAAGAACTGCAGCATTTTAATAAGTTTACTGTAATTTGGGTGTAGCAAAACCAGCAGAGGAGACAATTGCCATTGAGAAGATAGCTTGTTGCTCACAGTATTTGAGAGAAGCGGATAGGACACCATGGGTATCCATAAGGGGAAGGGAGGATAACCAGGTAAGAGCCTGTGCTGTGGATTTCATGGGAGCAACAGACTATGACGATAAGCAGGTTAAAACTGACTAGCTTGAATAATTTCAGGGGACCCTGGAGTTTGGGGGCTGTCTAGTTGTCTGGTACCTGGTCCTGGGTGATGCAGGCTGTGAACCCTGGCCCAGAGTACTCTGAAAGAGGTGATTGGGGTTGTGGCCTCTGGGTGGGTGGGTTTGTATTTGAAGTGCATAATCTGGAAGGAGTTGTTTGCTATCTCCAAGAATCTAACCTGGAAGGAGAAGTCCTCCAGGATCAGTGAGGCCCAGATGTCAAAGTTTCAGAATGGTGAAAATAGGAGATGGCTAATACAGGCAGGGATTAAGGGTTTTCGTGGAAACTGGGGTGTCCTAAACTGGGACGAGTGACCTGGGATCACTCTTGTAGGCCTGAGGATCGATTGTTGCCCTAACCAGGTGAATTGAACACAGACAAGAGGTTCAGGATGTACTGCCCACACCAGTGTCCCTTCTTTCCCTCAGGGTGGTGTGTGCTGGTGGCCCTTTCATGCCTTGTGATTCTCCAGCCCCTGAGCACTGTGGAGTCTCTTGCCCAGAACCCAGGGCCCACTAGGTTGCCCTAGAAGGCCTCCCCTGACCCTGTGGCCTGGTGTAGATTGGGGTATACACGGGCTCTCCACTGGGTGCCTTCTTTTCCTGCAGTCAGAACACTTTAAATTCTGGTTCCTTAAGAGGAAATCATTATCTTATCACCCCCTACTAGCTGGAGTCTGCACTTCAGGAACTGTGGCATGCCTACTGCTGCACCCGGGTTCTGAGCTCCCTTCCATCAGCACTCAGCCAGTGCCTGTCTCTAGCAAGTGTTTGCCACCATGTGTCCAAGAAGAAAGTAAAATGGGCTCTGGAGCAGGAGTGAGACTTTGGAGTTCCACTCTTTCTGCTGGGGATCTGAAATTGAGCAGCCTCAGAGGTGAAGGCCCTGGTCCTGAGGCAGCCTTGCTGGGCAGGACCAAGAGGGAAACAGGTGGCTCTGGCTTCAGTATGTGGCACATGAGTGGAATGTGTTCCGAGAGCTTGCAGGAGCCCACAAGGCCTGGGGGAAGTCTAAGCCTGAATCGGGCCCTTCACCGGGTAATGGAAGGAGGACTTGGACGCGCTTCCCCAAACTGATGGCCTCAGTTTCACAGGGGTTGTGGGGAAAGCAGGATACACAAAACCTGAACCAAGGACTTTACAACCTGGAGGGTGGGGTAGGGCAATGCTACAGTTCCCCTGATCTTCTCCCTACCCCCACTGTCTTCTGACAACAACAGAAGAGGGGGATCATCACAAAGCTGCAGTTGGTTCACTGAGAGTGGAGCCTCACAAAGGCAGCACAAGACTCCTCTCTTTACTCTTCTTCCCTGGCGCTTTGGTCTAGGGGTCTGATTCCTCACTTAGAGCGTGAGGTTTCAAATCCCAGCTGAGCCCAGGAAGCAGCAGTCCCCAGGCCCTCTAAGTCAGAGCCTCGGGTTTCAAGAGGGAATGCTCTGTAATTAAAAGCGGTAATTGGTAGATTCCAACCAGCTTTGAGAGTCGTCTGTGACCAAAGAACACACAATTCCTCTTCCCCAAAGTAAACATTCACCTGCTCTTCAGGCTGCCCCGGGTGCGTTACAAGGAACAGCGCTGTCTGATATTTGGGTCGGGTTCGAAGCCCCTGATGGACCTGTTTTTAAACCTGCCTCGCTCAGACAGGAAGGAGACGCTTGGCCAACACCCTCAAAGGTCAAAAGAACGCCCAGTGTGGGGTTCGGACCCCGAGATGAAGCGTCTCGCTCTACCGACTGGGCTGCTCTAATCCCTTCAGATGACTAGTCAGTTTACCACCGGTAAAAAGGCCACCGCAGACGTCACGACTCGTGTCCCCCGGGACACACTGCCGAAAGGGAACAGCCAGGAGCCAACCTCCCGGGACTTAAGACGTGCGCCACGCCGCCTGGGTGGGAGCGGCGGTGCAGGCGCCGAAACCACACAGGCCACGCGCCCGGGCGGGCCGGGGGCCGTGGGGTGGCGACGCAGGGACTGCAAGATCATGTCGGGCTGGGAAGGGAGTGGGGCGGCGCCCGACCCAGGGACAGGCAGGCAAGGCCCCGCCCTGCGGTGTGGACAGGACCCAGGGCGGACCCGCGCGAGCTGAGCGCACGAGGCAGTGACACCGGCCCTAAGTGGAAGGGACTGTCCCCTCTAGAAGATGAAACCCACCAGATTCCACTCGGTGGCATGCAAACTTCACACCTGCTTCTTTTGAATTATCTAGAATCTTTTTTTTTTTTTAGCTTAATAATTTAAAAGAATCTGTGTCGGCGTGTGTTCTTTTTCAAGCTTGGACTTTCCAGGCTCTTAGCATGACCAGGCCTCTGCTGACACCCCGGCTGGGAGAAGGGTGTTTTTACTGTTCCCGGTGTGGACAGAGGAAGTTGGGCCACCACGGATTGTGTCCACCGTGGGGTCATGCTGGACTGCTGGAGGCAGGGGGTCACAGGCCCCGGTGGCTCCTATAGTTTCTGTTCGGATCCCACGAAGTGAGGAGAAATCAGATTTTCTGGGCCCAAATCGAGGTGGCCATTTGAAGAGACGCCCTCTCAGGACAGGCCCAACTCTATGGGTCCGGAGAGAAGGGGGTTCTAGGGGTCCCCAGAGCCCGCCCTGGTCGTTAACGGTAGCAACACCGCAAGCCCGGGCCAGGAACCGGCCAGCTCGCACGCCTCCTGCGGTACCTGCCCTGGGCGGAGCCGCTGCCCAGCCCCGCAGCATCCCCTGGTGGCCGAGGCGCGGAAAAACAGCTTGGGGGCCGCAGAGCGTTGCGTGCAGTGAGCGAGTCTCCCGCCTAGGCTGAACCCCACATCCCTCAAACTACTCAAGTTGGAGTTCCAACTCGGGACTCAGAGATTAGGAATGTCTGGCCCTGCCGAACGGTCAGTGGTCCGGGTAAGGGGGAGAGAAACGACAGCACTTCAGGGGCCAAGGTGAACCCAGGGCCTGCACCGGTCGGGGTTCTTGCCCCTATATCGGTCAACCAAGGTTCCCACTGAATTCTACCTGACTCCCCGCTGTTGAAGAAAAAGAGAAGGGGTCGTCTGGGATTTCTTTTTTTCTTTTGGTAGAAAAAAATGTTTTATTCACTTCCCAAGAAAGAAGAGGAGCCAGACTCTAAGAAAGAGGTGTCAGCCTGAGTTCTCAGGGGGTCGGGGTTTTTATGGACTTAAAGGGTTGGTTAGGGTTAGCAAGTGCTGCAAGAAGCAGAATGTGTTGCAGGTTTTCAGGGTGTCTCTGAGACAGCTGGTCGGATGCATGTAGGGGTTCTCTCAGGATGTGGGTTTCAGCCAGCTGCTTGCTGGGGTCTCTTCTATTTTGTTTCCATGTGTGTTGTTTTGTTCAACTGGTAACCGTGCTGGAGTTTTTTATTGGCCTCTGTGTGGCCTTCAGGCAGGCATTCCCTGGACCCTAGGCCTTTAAGGATTAGAATCTTTATTTCTATCTTGCATCTCTCTTGATCTTCATCTAAAAGACCCAACATCAGAAAGGCTTCTAACACTGGGCAAGGAGTAACACGGAAGGCAGGAACGCAGCCTCCCTTTGCAGTCAAAATCACAAAATCGCCCTTGCATCCCTAGTGCAAGGCTGAACTAACTGTGGAAAACCACCACAGTGGCCATGGTATCCCACTTGTCCAACCCGTGTCCTCACACACCCTAGTGAGACACAGTCCTTGGCCTTATTGGTTTCTGGTCACCTCCACGCTCCTTTTGAGTCTTGCAACAGTGTCTGTTTGCATAGTTTTCTGTTGTGTAGGACCTACAGGAGGGTACCTCTAAGTCCTGAAGCGGAGAAAAGGCTTCGGCATCTGCTTCCCTGTCGGTCTTGGGCTCTATTCGGCCTCTCCCAGTTCTGGACACAAATGGCCTCTCATCGCCCTCAAAGAAGCCTGCACTTGGGAGGAACTTGAGGGTCTTTCCCTGCCTCCAATGCCCCAGGCTAGAGACACCCAGAGGGCTGGGAACTGCAGTCCTCAGATTTTTCATGTTTCAAAGAGCCATCTGGTCTTCCAGCTGCGCCTTCCAGGGTGGGGAGCAATGGTGGCTCCAACCAGTGTGGTCTGGGAAGTGTGGGGTCTCCCCGGCCCTCCTTCAGGAGCCTTCACCCCGACTGGTTTCCTCTGCCCCAGCCTGGGACTATTCCCACTGAGGAGCTTCTGTGTGCATTCCTGTTCATACCCGGAAGCATCTGAAAGTCCAAGGCTCAACTGCCCAGCTTTCTCATCCGTGAGGTGAGAAGGAGGCCCATGACCCAAACACCCTCCACTTTCCTCTTGCTCTTGCTGCCTGGGAGACCTTCCCTCAACTGTACCCCCTGGTTTCATTCCCCATTAACCCCAAAACTTGTGGCAACCAGGTTCTAATCCAGGCAGTGTGCCAGAATTCTGCAGACCAGTGTGGGCAGGCCAGCCCCAGCTGGGGAGGACATGGCCTTTGAACCAGAGGGGCTCGCACCTGAACTCCCGGTCGGGGTGGGGTGGGACAGAGAAGGGGAGGGCAGGCTGGTGCAGTTACGGAATGGTGTGGTTAGTAGGAGGCCCAAAGGAGGAGCCCTGGGCACTGTGCACGCATACTCCTGGCCTGTCCCAGGCTTCCCTTTCCATCTACCTTTGTGACTTTTTCAAGGGCAATACCCTTCCTTGAGGCTGGATTTTGGGGGAAACAGAGGGCAGGGTCAGAGCTAAGGGAAGAAGTCCCCTCCTGGCCCAGCTTAGCTTGTGGAACTCCACCCTGGGCCTGCTCCCCTGATGGAGCAGAAAAAGCAGACAATGGGCCCCCCCCCCCCCAGACCCTTCTAGATGGTGAAGTCATGGCGGGGGCCTTCCTACTGTCCACCCTGCACACAGGTCAGCAGGGGAGTGGAGGGGACTGGTTCTTAGAGTCATTTTAAACAATTTGGAGGGTCAGGCACACCTCTGTCATCCTAAGGACTTGGGATGCTGAGGCAGGAGGATGGCAAGTTTGAAGCCAGCAGGGTTGGGGTGGGGGCGTCGGGGCATGAATACTTGGCTCCACAGAACAGGGACTTGGATTCCTACTGGGAGCGGGAGTGTGGACCCAGGACCCTTCCCACCCACACTTGGTCTGAGAGGAGGACCACCAGGAAGAAGACCCCTGAGCTAGAGCCTGAGGCCCCAGGCCAAAGAGGCCACCTAGTGGGAGGGGCGACTGTGCAACCCTGAGGTGAAAGGACTCACACCCCAGGACAGTAGCTGGGAGCAGGGGCACAAGGCGGACAGTGTCCCTGATGCCAGGAAGTCCTCCTGGGGACTGCATCCACTTCTCTGAATCCCAGAGGGTCAGCGTGGTGGTAGCTATCTCCCTGGATCTGCACTCACCTTTGCCTTTTCTTCTTTTCTTTTTCTCTCTCTTTCTTTTCTTTAGGTCCTAGTCCCTAAAACAGGAAACCTGCTAATGTCTGCCCAGCTAGCTGGGTTGGTAGAGTGTGAGACTGTGGGGCTTTGAGCCCTATGTTGGGCAGATGGTTTTCTTATATTAAAGATAACATGAGTGGATTAAATCATAGAGGAAGTGAAACCAAGAGGACATTCCATTAGTTAACGGTTAACTAATGTCTCTAACATAACACATGGCAGAGGCCAATGAGGGACCTTGCCCCTCCCCTGGGTCCTTGGGATGCCAGCTCCCAGGACTGTGCCTTTCTTGGTGTGGGGAGTTTTGTAGTCTCACTAGTGTTTTCTGGTGCTCTTATAGTAAAAGAAATAACTAATGTTGAGTGTACTAAGTAGTTAGGTCCATAAACCTTGAACTTTGCAACTATTTTTCTGCACTGAATTTATTATTATTATCTGCATTACTGAGGTCGCTCTACAATTGAGCTACAACTCCAGCCAGAACTAGGCCCAAAGCAGCATTTAAAACGCAGGGCTGGAACCCACCTGCCTCGGTACAGGAGCAGAACAGCCCCAATGGAAAGGACTCATGCTGATAGGAGCAGCTGTGGCCCAACAGCCCAGGGACTTAGTTGTCCCCAAAACTCGAGACCCCAGACAGTCAGCCAGATATCACAGCCAGGCCTCACACTGCCTCTCCAGAAGAGGCCCCTTGGGATGGAATTGAGGACAGCTCACTTTTTTTTCCTCCTTTGGTACCAGGGAATTGAACTCAGGGGTGCTCGACCATTGAACCACATCCCTAGTCCTTTTTCTATTTTTATTTAGAGACAGGGTCTCAATAGGTTGCTTAGTGTCTCGCTAAATTGCTGAGGCTGGCTTTGAACTCACAATCCTCCTGCCTCAGCCTCCCATGCCACAGGGATTATATGAATATGCCATGATGACCTGTAACAGCTTACATCTAAAGCAAGGAAAACCTCCTTAAGCCAAACAGTTCTTTTGCTTGTGCTCCCTGGTGACCTTAACTTCTGCCCTTAGTAGCCTGGAACGGTTTAAATTGCTTTTCCCAAGAAGAGAGAGAGCATGGCCTGGGAGTTTTGGATAACAAAACTCTGCCTTGGTTTAGGACCATTCCTTAGGTGTCCCCAGCCTGGGATATCTTAACAGTTCCCTCTCACCTAGGACAAGGGAACCAACAGTACAGGGAGACACCCTTTTCTCCTCACTTCCCTCTGGGCCAAACCGCTGGAAAGTTTGGTTAAAGAGAAGTGAGAAAGGACCAGCCCAGCTCAAGTTTGAGGTTTTGCAGATGGACCCTGGTTCTTGCCTGGCTGTGTGCCAAAAGTACAGGGGTGTGGGGCTCGTCCGGGATTTGAACCCGGGACCTCTCGCACCCAAAGCGAGAATCATACCCCTAGACCAACGAGCCAACCTGGGGAATCTCCTTGTCCTTGGTTCTGTCCACTTGCTCTCCGCCCTGGCTCAGCTAGGACTGTCCTAGAAGCCTCGAGGGGGAGGGGCAGAGGAGGGCGGGCTGCCAGGTCTGGAGCTCAAGGGTTCACTTCCGCCGTACCTCCACAAGGAGGACCTCCCTCCAGCCCAGGTGGAGGCGCGGTAACTTGGGTCACAACAGTGCAGTGCATGGCCGATGAACCGCACGGGATTACCTGTGAGACCCCCCCACTACGGCTTTTCCACCTTTCTGACCCACCAGCCCCAGCCCCGAGCCTCCAGTCGAGCGAGGCTCACCTGCCCCTGAAAAGGGGCCAGAGTTCAGGGAGACTCAGAGGCTCTGTTCCCTGCAAAGCCTGCGCTGCGCTGGGCTAGGCCCAGGAATCTCCGGCGAGGCCCTTGTCCCCGGATGTGCAGTGTCTTCTCTTGGGTCCCTGCGTTGCCTGGCAGTCTTTCCCCTGCAGGGGCGTCTCTGGGCTGGACCAACTCCAGACCCTGGGCACACTTGCCTTCCTTTGTTAGCTGACGAATGTTCCAGAAGCTGGCTGAAAAGGGGGAAGGTCCTAGTTCTACCCAATGCTGGGGTATCACCTTCCTGGTTCACTCCACGCTGCCCGCCCTAAAGCAGGGGGAGGGGAAGGGGGTGCTGGGGGGGTGTGGGCGGGGGCTTGAGGAGTGGCACTCAGGAGTTTGGAAGTGCGAGCTCCTGGGGGTTTGGACCCAGGACCTCCCGCAGACCCAGAGGAGATCCAGCGCCTACGGCCAATACGGGAATGCCACCTACCTAGTGACCTGGACAACAAGACCCTGACCCCACTGACTAAAAGTGACTCCCACCCTTCCAGTCTAGAGAGGGGAGGCACGGTTGGAAGGAAGTTTCCTTTGGATTCCAGGGGAAACGCCCACTTATAGCATCCTGCCGGGGTTTCCCTACACCAAACACTGGTAGTCCAGGGGGCTGCTGGCCTGGGCCTGGCCTCCCGATGTCCATCTGTGTCAGCCTGCCCTCCTTTCTCTCTGGGAGGCCCCTTCTACTGGCTGTTTTCATCTGGAGACTCCCGGGCAGTTTCCTGGAAGGGCAGGGTCCTGAACAACCCAGGCTACCTGCCCTTAGGAGGGGCTATCCAAGTTGCCCGGCTAGCTCAGTCGGTAGAGCATGAGACTCTTAATCTCAGGGTCGTGGGTTCGAGCCCCACGTTGGGCGTAGCCTTTTTTTTTTTTTTTTGCCTTTATATAGGAACTGGAATCAGTTTAATTGGGGCCCTCATTGCTTATTATGGTTTAAAAAGTAACATAACAGTAAGAGGTAGAATACACACCAGGGCTCGTCCGGGATTTGAACCCGGGACCTCTCACACCCGAAGCGAGAATCATACCCCTAGACCAACGAGCCTCCTACTTGAGGCTTCTTCCCTAACTCTTCTTTCACAAATGTCCCCATCTCCAGGGACTGAGCTGATTCCCAAAGGGGCTGAGCCCATCCTCACAACTAGGTCCTGGAGGGAACAAAAGTACCCCTGCAAACGCGCCCAGGAGGAGACAACCGCGCAGTCTCAGAAAGAGGGTTCCCTTGGAACAGGAAGAGAGGTTAAATCCTGCTCCAAGCGGGTCAGGAGCAAAACCGTGCGGGGGTGTTGGGTGAGCAGAAGGCACTGTGGAGGAAGATCGCTTTCCTGGGAAGCCCTCCGCCCGGGCTGATTGCGGTGGGGTAGTGGTTTGTGGGTAGGGGAGGAGTCAGACAGGTATCAAGTAAGCCCCGCCCCAAATACAAGCCCCAAAGGTCCCACAGAGCCTTCAGAACAGAAGCTGGTCTGGTCGGAGGCCGGTAGGGAAGGAGGCCAGATTCCGGTCGCCTACAGTGGACTCGAGCTCCCCTCTCCGACCTCAGTTTTCCGATTGCAGCCCAGGAACTTTGCGTCTATTAAGGCTCAGTCCCCAGGGTCTGGCCCTGTGCAGGCAGGGGTGGTGCTGGGGACCCAAGAAGTCTCTTCAGGAGCAGCCACGTTAACTTGAAGCCTCAGGACCAAGAACAGGTAGCCCAGATGGCACCTCCCCGCGACCCCTTGGTCGGCAGAGCTCTGAGACTCAACCTTCTGGTCATGGGTGGGACGGCACTGTGAATTCCATCACAGTGCCACACAGTCCAAGAAGTGTCCTGTCCAGCGCAATGAGACAGGTGTGTAAAAGCCAGTGCGGCTCATCCCGGAGTCTTGCTGGGTTCTGGCCGCTCAGCCCGGGAACTTCTCACCAGAGGCGGAGGGAGTTCGCTCTTGGCTCCAGAGTGGGCGAGACCTGCTCAGCCAGACCTGCCAGGCTGGACACGGGAAGGACCCGAGCTGGCCTCCAGCTCGAGGGAGGCATCCTTCGTCTTCCCCACGCCTTGGGGACCGAGGACCCGCCCCGGCCGGGTGAGGCGGGGAGGAGGGCGCCTCGCTGGCCCGCCCCTGGAGCGGGGTCTGGTTGGTGGCCTGGCCCGCCGCCCCCTCGGGGACACGCCTTCCGGCGGCGCGGGCTCTGTGCGAGGTCCAGTCGCCCTCGTGTGTTCCAATCGGGGCTCTTTCCGTTTTCGTTTTATTTTTTTTCGCCTCGCTGGGGCGGACGGGGTGAGGGGAAGCGGCGGAGCTGCCACTGCTGCACACCGCGGGCTGTGGCGCGGCGGTGTCCGGTGGTCGCGGCGCGAGGACCCTCTGCGGCGGGTGCGGGAGTTGCGTCTTCTGACCGGAGATGCCAGACTTGACCGGAGCAGGAGCTGCGGCGCTCCAGTCGCACCGCCCTGCGGCGATCCGCCGGGACCGGGGGACACCGGACTGAGGGGCGCAAGGGCGGCTCCCCACCTGGTGGGGCCCAAAGAGTGGCTGGGGTCTTGGGCTCCCTCTGCGTCCACTCCTGCCCAACTTGCTCTTCCTGATGGCTCTGAAATGCGACTCTCCTAGCCGGAGGATGGCCGGTCGTCATAAAGTGTAGTGGAGGACACTGTCCGTGTGGCTCGTTGGTCTAGGGGTATGATTCTCGCTTAGGGTGCGAGAGGTCCCGGGTTCAAATCCCGGACGAGCCCTCCCTTTTGACAGTCATACCCTGTTTTCCCTCCTCAGATGTGGGTCAGAGATTTAGGCCTGAACCCTAAGAGCCCAGCTTTGGGTATCAAAGGAAGGTAATTTTAAAAAAGATCTGAAACTGAAGCTGCCCAGGGCCACTCCTTGACGTTTAATCGGAGCCCGGTGCCTGGCAAGCTGCTTCTGTGGTTGACTTGGAGGCAGGGAGGGAGTGGCACTTCTCCAACCCTTGAAAGCCAGACCTTCGCATGCTGCCAACACTGTGGTTCTCCTCCCACTCCCTCTTCCACTATTAAGGACTCTTAAGATTATGCTGATCCCACCCAGATATAATCCAGAATAAGCTCCCATCTCTAGGTCATTTGGTTAGCAATCTTAATTCCACCTGTGATTCAATAATTTAACTTTGCTACGTATTCTAACACATTCACAGTCTGGGAATTAGGACGTGGACATCTTGCAGCAGGTGGGGGGCATTGTTTTGCCTGTTACAGACACTAAACCCTGTCCACATGCCCAGCTGTGCTTTTGTTGTTTAAAGAAGGGACATCAGTGCAGAGCAGTATCTGTGAGGACTTCGGCCTGCTCCCAGGAAGCTTCCAGCATTCTGCCTGCAACACCTAGGATGCGGCAATTTTGCCAGTATCCGAAACAACTACTCCTGCACCTAAACTTGGAGAACCTCAGGAAAGAGGTTCTCTCTTTGGATACAGGAAGGCTGGTCACGCTAAAGGTAGACTTTTTAGTGGAAAGTGGAGAACACAATTTATGTTGGTGCCCTCTGGACAGAGGCTCTGGCCCTCCCTCTTCTCCAGGCTCCAGACTCTCAACTGGTGGTAGACGGAGGCAGCTCATGGCAAGCTGCTGCCCGGAGGTAGGAGCACGGAAGGGAGCAGTTCACTTCAGCCCACTGGATGTGGCAGTGGGGCTCAGGTACGAGGACACAATCAGAGACAGACAAACTGACATCCAGACAGAACACCCACGCTGCACCCCCGAGACTGGACCGTCAACCTCTTGGGTTCTCCCCTGGGTATAGCCCTGTTGCCTGGTGGGCTTCCTTCGTGTGATCTGGATGAGTCCAGTTCTCCTGGGCCTCTGTCTCCCTGAGATGCAGAGGCCCAGAGTGTGGGTGTGAACTGGGATCCTGGGGGTGAAGCCCATGCTCTGGGGAAGGGGAGTCTTGGGCATGGGTTGGCTCTGATGTCACCCCTGGACCATCTTGGAGCCTCAGCTAAAACTCTGCTAACTCATTCAGAGCCCCAGCTGGATTCCAGTTCACTGACCTGCTTCTCCTTTGTACCAGCTAAATTCTGAACTTGGTGTCACTGGGGCTGGCTTAGTCCAAGGACCTAAGCCTCTTAATGTCAGCGTGTAGACATTGTTCTTTTTTAGGTTTAGCTTTGAGGGAACCGGGCTGGGGAAGCACAGAGAACCCAGCATCTGGGCAGATGTCCAGGAAGCATCTCCTGGTGGGCACAGCAGTGACGAGCTGCGGTCCCAGATTCATCTGCACTTCCCACCAGCCGGGTGTGGTTTTGTTTCCTGGGTCTGACTGCATAGGTGTTTGTGGGATATGAACAGGATTGGGTGCACGCCTGCGGCAGGCTTGTTTTGCATGGTTAGAAGTCGGGGCAGGAGGCAGGGCCCTGCAGCACCGAGAGGAAGATGGGGATCTCCACTGGGAGTGTGGGGGGAAGGAGATGGGAGGAAGCCTATCAGCCCCAGTCCCTCTGTCCCTAAGTGTCCCTCGGTGATTTCATCCCTAGGTAGGGCTCTGTGTGAGAGACAGGCACTGCGCCTCTCCGACCCTTGGCTTCACTCCTGGGTTCTTCCCCTCCGTGCTCTATCTGGTGGTAGAGGCCGAGGTGGTGCTGGAAGGTGCAGGGGGCGTTGGAGGTGAGCGCAGCCGTGAGGGGACTCCCAGGGGAACCTGGCCCAGATCTTTAGACGAACCTGTTACCTCATCCAGCCTTCAGTGCCCTCAGCCCATTATATCAATTTTTATAGCCAGCTCCCTCAACAGGGAAGCCCGGCTAGCTCAGTCGGTAGAGCATGAGACTCTTAATCTCAGGGTCGTGGGTTCGAGCCCCACGTTGGGCGGCTTGGTGTTTTGGTATCTTGGAGTCCTAAAATACTGAGCCGGCGTTTACCTCCCGAGGGGAGGGGAGGCAACACTCTCTGAGTGGCCTGGGGGTCACTGCTGTGCTCAAGTGGGGTCCTATGTAACTCTGGACAGGGAAGGCCCTGGCACAAACTTTTACAGCAGAGGGTGGGTTTAGTGAGGAGACCAAAGGGCAGACCCAGAAGCTTGGGAGCATCAGCTGCAGTGGTTGCGGCGAGTATGGTGGACGCCATTGGACTGATGAGGGGTGTGTTGGGGGGGGACACAGGGGGACTAACAGGGAGCATCCCCGGGCTAGGTGCCTCTTTTCCAGGCAGTTCCGAAGCCCGGCCCTGGGGTCTGCTGTCCCAGGACACGTGGGGCTTTAAGAAACAGTAGGGACAGTTGCTGGTGTGGCTCGTTGGTCTAGGGGTATGATTCTCGCTTAGGGTGCGAGAGGTCCCGGGTTCAAATCCCGGACGAGCCCTAGAGATGTGGAAATCTCATTTTTGGACGGAGACGCTGGGATACCCATGGAAGCAGGGACTAATTGTTCAAAGACTCAAGTTGTTTTCTGATACCTTTAAACTTTTAATTGTAGTCCTGGGGTCCGCAGGACATGCAGGTGCAGCTCAGGGTGGGAAAGAGGGGGTGTCCATCGGAGGCTGCGATTCCCAGAGCCGCGCACTGTGCAGCGATGCCCGGTGCATTCCCACGCCCTGACCGGCCGGCAAGCCCTCCTCCCCGCCCGTTCCTCGCGCCCTCACCGGAGCCTCCCGATTCTGCTCTGGGCTCTGCCCCAAGTCCCCAAAGGGTCTGTGGACAGGGCCTGGGCAGTCCTGGAGCCCCGCGTCCTGGAGGCCTCCTCCGCGGTGGGGGTCTGGCGGAGAGTGACTTTGACGCCTAATGAAGTGGAGTCCTCAGCGCTGCTTTCCCTGAAGGGCAAAGGCTCTCGGCTTCTTCCGATGGCAGCGGGCTAGACTTCTTGAGATCGATCATCTCCGTCCTAAAGTTATTTCCTTTCAAAAACTTTCATTTGTTGGTTTTAAAAATTGTTAACAGATCAGGCGCGGTGGCGCACGCCTGTAATCCTAGCCACTCTGGAGATGAGGTAGGAAGATCATAGGTTCGAGGCCGGCCTCGCCAATTTAGTGAGACCCGTCTCAAGATAAAAACCAACAAAGGACTGGGGACGGAGGTGAGTGGGGAAGGAGGTTCAATTCCCTAGTGTCAAATAAATAACACAAAATAAAAACCGTTAACATAGGTGAAATGCTTCAAGACATTTGTTTGGACAAAACTTTTTTTGGGGGGCGGGTGTATGACCCCCAAAAGCACAGGTAACAAAAAACAAAGTTTGACAGATAGGATTACATCAAATTAAAACCTTTTGAACTCGCTGGGTGCGGTGGCACAAGCCTGTCATCCCAGCGACTGGGAGACTGAAGCAGGAGGATGGCGAGATCAAGTTAGCAAGAACCAGTCTCAATATAAGGGCTGAGGATATGGCTCCGTGGTTAAGCCCCTCTGGGTTCAACTGCTGAACAACAAAGAAAGCAATTAACAGAGTGAAGAGCTGACCTGAAGACAGGGAGAAAATATCTGCAAACTATTGATTTGACAAGGGATTAATTTCCAGAGTAACATAAGGAATTCAAACAACTCAATAGGGGGAAAAAATCACCAATCATTATGGAAATAGCACTGTCATATGATTCAACGATCCCAGTCTTGGTATATACCAAAAGGAACCGAAATCAGTACATCTCAACGTTTATTGCACAACCATTCAGGAGAGCCAAGGTATGGAATCAACCTAGGTGTCCATCAGAAGATGAATGGAGTTGGTCTGGTTAGCACATGCCTATAATCCCAGCTGCATTGTAAGTTTGAGGACAGCCTCAGCAATTTAGTGAGACCCTCAGCAACTTAGGTCCTGTTTAAAAAAAAAAAAAAGATAAAGAAAATGTGACATATACATACAGTGGAGTATATTTGGCCATATAAACGAATGAAATACTGTTCTTTGCAGCAACATGGGTGGAACTGGAGGAAACTATGTTAAGTGAAATAAGTCAGCACAGAAAGACAAATACCACATATTGTCACTTACCTGTGGAAGGTAAATAGTTGACCTCAAAGAAACAGCAAATAGAATAGGGGTTACCAGAACCTGGTAAGGATGTGTGGGAGGGAGAGATGGAGAGAGGAAGTTAGTGGGTAAAGGGATGTCGTAGACAGAAGGGATAACTTCTAATACTTGTAGCACAGCAGGATAACTATGTGCAACAAAGATTAACTGGATATTTCGAAATAGCTAGTAGAGAGGATTTTGAAATTTCCCAACACAAAGAAATGACATATGTCTGAGGTGATGTGCCAGTGACCATGATCATTACACATGTACACATGTATCCAAATGTCACAATATACCCAACAAATATGCACAATTACTATGTTTCATTCAAAAGTAAATATATTTAAATAATATAAAACTGCATAAAATAGCAATGATGCACACTCTAAAAAAAGTTAACATCAGTGGCTCACATCTGTAAAACCAGCTACTTTGTAGGCTGACACAGGAGGATTACAAAATTTGAGGTCAATCTGGGTGTTTTAGTGAGATCTTGTCTCAAATGAAAAAGGTCTGAGAGTGCAGCTTAGTGGTAGAGCACCCTGGTTTAATTTCCAGCACTGGAAAAAAAGTCAACGGTTTTAAGGAAATTACAAAAGAAAGCACTCTCAGAGAGACTCAAAATTTCCACGAACATTAATGGGATTATTGGGACCAATTGTCTTGCTAAAAACAATTTAAAATGCTGGATATTAAAAATAGAAGAGGTTGTCGCTCCCTCTGGAGGTAGCCCGTATTCTTCCTTGAGTATGTATCTACTTTCCAAGAACAACAACAACAAAAAACCAAAAACCAAAAAACAAACAAACAAAAAAACTTGGCTAGGTCTGAAAAAAATCAAAATAAAAACACAAAAAACAAAGCCTTAAGAGTGGTTCAAGAGCTTTCAGGACAGTAAAGAAATACCAAGCCACATTTAAGCAGAGGAAGGAACAGGGAGGGGCGGGTAGAGCTCCAGGTCATGACTCCCCAGGGTGCATTTGCCAGCTCCATAAGAGATTGCCATGGGCTCTGGGCACAGAGGAGAGCCCAGACCTGCTCCAGGTGGCTGGGGGCCTCCTTAAGAGGTGACTGGAAAAAAGTAAGCACAGAAATGTACTCCATCAGGATCTGGCCACCAGCTGTTTCTGGAAAGTGTCTGGCCTGGGGCAAAGGATATCCTAAAACGTTGGGTCCCCCAAGCGTCTCTCCAGGACTTAAGCACTGCCCACCTCCACTGCACCGTCCCAAACCCTCAAGCAATGGGTTCCAGGGGAGAACTCCTTGCCCAGCATGCTTCAGGGGGGCTTGATCCCCAGCAAAACCACCCACCACCCTGTCCCCCCACTGCCAAAAACAAATAAAAAGAGAAAACCTAACAAATGTGCAAGAACCATGTAAAAATGTTGTAGGGCTTTTGAAAATGTACCTTAACCTAGTGATCCCTCAGTGGGTCTGCTCTCATCCACCAAGCATGAATTAGCAGTCCTGTGCCTTCTGAGCCTCAGTGCTGTGTAGCATTTTTGCCAAAAGTATGTAAAGTTAATCTGATTATAGGAAAGCAACTAAGAGAGGACAATGGGGCAGGAGGGGGTAGGGGAAGGAAAGATAGTGGACTGAGACAGATAGTATTCATTGTATACAACCATAGAAATGAAAAGTTGTACCCCATTTGTATACAATGAATCACAATGCAGTCTGTAAAAATAAAAATAAATTTTAAAAAAGAAAGCAACTAAGAAAATCCAGATTGTATGACGTCTGTCTACAAGACAACTGGTCTGTGCATAAATATCAATTTGTCCATAGTGTTTTTTGGGGCCCCAGGGATTGAACCCAGGAACACTTTACCACCGAGTCACACCCCCAACCCTTTCTTCTTCTGCGACAGTCTTGCTAAATTGTTTAGGGCTGGCTTCTGAACCGCGATCTTCTTGCCCTGGAATCCCTGATCCTGAGCCACCAGGCCAGGACAGTTTCTCAATAATCTTTAAAGGCAGATCTGGCTCCAAGTCGCCAGCCTCGAGTTGTTTTGTCATCGTCAGCTCTTGGGGCTCGGTTGCTGCGGCAACCCGAGCTTCCTCTTTCTCCCGCCTCCTGCTGAAATGCACAGGATCTTAAGTGGTGAGCTGGTCCCCAGACCTCCCCCATAGGAAGGAAAGGGCGCTCCAACAAGAAGCCAGAGGCCCAGTCCCCTTAATGACGACCCTCGCCTCCCAGGCTGGTTGGCTCCAGATCGCCAAGGCCGATTCTTCCCCAGAGTCGGCAATGTTGACGATAACGGGGACGCGAGGGGTGGTGTCCCTCTGAGTGCCCGAAACTCCCTGGGGCACAGGATCTCGAGCAGCCCCAGATTCTGCTCGATTTTCACCACTGGACAGATTACAAGCCACCGAGACTAAAGGAGGGCGGATTTTGAGAAGATTTCAGGCGTCGTGTCCGTGTTACCGAGGATGTCGCTTTGGGCACCGGCACGGGGAAGGGCTTTTGTCGGGAGCTCCGCAGCCCCTCGAGCGCGGTGCCTCCGCACCCAGCCTGCCCGCCCCGCTCCGGGGTCAAGCTCTGCGCGTGGCGTCCAGCCCGGGCGCGCACCCGGCGGCTGAGGAGGCTCGGACCTTGGCCTGCGGTTGGGGCTGAGAGGATGCGGGGGTCGCCTCCCTACGTCGGGCGGCGTCTGCTCCGCCCGTTCCCTCCTAGCGCGGGGCGCTGCTGGTTCTAGGTCAAGCGCTGGGCCCGGGAGCGCAGCCTAAGGGCCGGCGGGGGCGCCCTCAGCTCGCCCACTCGTCCTCCGAAGGAAAATCCGAAGCGTCCGGGAGCCCGGGAGGCCCTCCGCGGGCACCTCTCCAGCCGTGTCCGCAGAGCCCGGGGGACGGAGGAGCGAAAACGCACCAGGGAGAGGCGAGCGCGGTCTGCAGAGGAGACCAGTTCGGGTCCAGTTCGCTGCTGCGTCCCTGGCGACCTGGTTTGAGCCTAGGATGTCGTAGGGGCTCAGCCAGGTGCCTTTCAAGAAACGTCCAATCCCGGGCCATGCTAACCACCGCTGCGAGTCGACACTCCGTCGCCCCAGTGGCCTAATGGATAAGGCACTGGCCTCCTAAGCCAGGGATTGTGGGTTCGAGTCCCACCTGGGGTAACGTGGTCGCAGTCTCTAGCGGACTGGAACTGCTCAAGTTTTGATTTACATAAACCGGCGAGGTGAAGAAGTAAGTGGAAAAAGCAAACGACCTCCGGAAGACCTTAATCTGGAAATCTCCCCGCCGCCCCACAATAAAATGTTCCATTCACTACGGGAAGAAAGCAGGACTGTACCCAGTGCAGCAAAAGCATTAAGAAATAAAATAAAAGTGCTTTCAGACACGGTGGAACGTGCCTATAATCACAGGTACTGTGGAGACGGAGGCAGGAAGATCACGGCCAATCTGCGGGGGGAAAGGGCTGGGCTGGTTGTTTCCAGAGTGGGGTGTTTTATTGAAGCAGTTTGGTGGGGTGGGGATGGGGGAATAACTGTCAACAGGGAAGAACTGAATAAGTTTTGTTTCATTAACATTGTTCAGGGGTTGGGGTTGTGGCTCAGTGGTTCAGTGCTCTCCAGTGCATGGCACTGGGTTCGATAAAATATAAATAAAAATAAATAAAATAAAGGTATTGTGTCTATCTACGACTAAAAAAATATTTTTTAGAAAAACATTGTTCAGCCTCAGAAAGGAGCATTCAGTGCATCTTGGTTGACTGCGTTGATGGACAGGCAGTAACTGCAAAGACCCAGCTCTCTGTATATGCCTGCTGTGAAAGGCTCTCAAAACTCCCTGCCAGAGGAGGGGAGCAGAGAAAAGACTCCAGTCACGTTGGGAAAGCATGCAGGTCAAAGGTGAACACAAAACGTGGAAAGCAGGTACTATTCCTTCAACAAGTGAGTGTGTAAGAAGTGAACGGCCCTTGCATACTTGGTGTCCTGGGTAAATGATAACACCGACTTGATCTGGGCTATGCTTGTGGATGATTTTTTTACTTCGATTTCTATTTCAGTACAGCTTCTTCTGCAACTTTATAGTTTCTACAGGAAAGGAAAGAGCTTCTCTGGGGGTCTTAGTGTCAGTCCAGGATTTGGGGGTCTAGCAAATTCTGTCCTGATTGGCATGTAACTCAGGGAGCACTCTGTGTGGGAAAATCAGGTGTCCTCCCCATACCAGGCCAGTTGGGCTCTGGGAAGGGGGATATGGAGTCTGGGCATGTGCTTCTCGCTCAGAGCATGTTGGGTCCAGGACCAAATCTTAGACCAGTTGCCTCTGGGCCTCACTCCCAGAGGGCAGGGCAGAGGGCCTTGCTCTACACAGGCAGGGTGGCTCTTGGAATAGGGGAGAGAATTACCATCCCTAAGAGGAGGGCTAGTGCAGTTTGTGGTTGGGTGAAGCAACATGCTGGCTTCAACTGGAGGCCTGGAGCTCAGGGTGGGAGGGAATGGAAAGGCCCGCAGCGATGACCTCTGAGCTGGAATGCACCCCTCTACCACACCACCTTGCTGTTCAGGTGCTTTACCACTGGGCCCCTTTCCCCCCTTCTTAGCTTTTAAAAATCTGTTTTGTTAATTGCTGTTTCCCAGTGCAAAACCCAATGCTATTAACTCCCAGGGCTAGTTCTATTGGATATCATTTTCCTTTTCAATTTGAAGGTCTTTGATTATTTCCACTGTGCCAATGATATACAGCCTTGCTGTGATCATTTTGATATGATTTCCCAATTATAGTTAGGCAGACTGTAGATGTTAGGCTTTGGTTTGGCTCAGTCAGTATTCAGTCTAGCCCTCCTTCCTTCTCTGCCTCTCCCGTGGAGTCTCACAAGCTAGCTATGTGCTTTTCCACACTAGCTTTTCCCTTGCAGCTAGTGGTGGCCCTATGACACCATTTTGCAAGGAATAGTATCTAGTAACCAAGATCTGGGTATTAAGGGTATTCATTGACACTGGGCTGTCATTGGGTATAGTTTTTTTTTTTATGTATTTTTATTTTAAAATATTTTATTATCAAAGTAACAGAAATAAAAGTTAAAATATTGAGGAAAGATAAAGTTATCCATTTATCGCTCTGCCATCTTACTGTAACCACAGTTAATAATTTCATCTACTTGACCATTTTTTTTTTTTTTGCAGTGCTGGCGATTGAACCCAGGGCCTTGTTCTCGCGAAGCAAGCACTCTACCAACTGAGCTATCTCCCCAGCCCTTGACCACTTTTTATTATGTACTTTTGGTGTGTTATTTGCAGCCAGGATCACATTCATTCGTACACTTTTCTATCTTATAAGTTTTTAACGTTTTCTTATGTTTTTCATAATATTCACCCATAAATTTAATGAGTACATAATATACCCTTCATAGATCTGTTTACTGACTATTTACCTTGACCAGGGGATGACAAAGGATAGCCCCACATTTGAAAATAAAGTTTTATTGGCACACAGCCATGTCCATTTGGACACATAATATCTATGGCTGTTTTCATGCTACAAACGTTAGTGTTGAGAAGTTATGACGCAGACAAAATGGCCTGCAAAGCCTAAAATATTTACTCTCTGGCTCTTTGAAGAAATAGTGCTGATTGACTCCTCCCTAAACTTCGATACTTTGAGTTATAAAAGCAATACCATTTGGACAATTTTTGTGCATATTATTTTTCATACTTGGGCAACTCAATTGGAGGATATTAATAAAAGAGGAATAACTGGGTCTAATTAACAAATACATTTTAAAAACTGCAACTATCCCTCACTCTCTCTCATAATATTCCGGCTCTGATATGATAAGGACGCGGCGACGGGATGGAGAGGAGTGCGCAGCGCTCTCGTAGGTAGCTTTCTCTGGTCTCTATCAATCCTGACGTGGGAATTTACACTCTTGACAAGCATATTTTTGTTTTGATTTAAAGTCAACCAAAGAGGGAAATAACAGTAAGTGCAACAGAAAAACAAACCGATTCAAAGAAATCTTTTACTTTCTACTAAAGATGGAAAAGCAGGCAGAAATAAACTCCGCATGTCAGAATGTACATGAAGTACCAGCCCTAGCTGGCTGCAGAGGCCAGAAGGCCCTGGGGCAGAGTAGGGGAAGAGGTGGTGGTTTCAACCAGCCACTTGGCTTGTACGAATGTGGGTGACGAAGAGGCACAGAGTAGATCTGAGCACAACTGTAACTAAACTGTCTCCAGTAAGAGTTCCAGAGCAACAACTCTATAGTTTCAAGCAATACAAATTCTTCTAGCTGGGAAAGTTTTATTCTTGAGAAAGAAAACTTATGGAATGGAAACATTTAAATCAACTCTATCTCTGAGATAAAAGATAAAGCAGGTGGATGGGTCTCAAATCCAATCTTTTATGAATAAACTGTTGAGAAGTGCAGATGTCATCTTCTAAGGGGAATATTCTGAGGGTCTGGCAGCACAGACCCTTCAGTGAGTTTGTAATAGACTGTTGTAGAATCAATCAGGTTCCACCATGGCCAGAGTGAAAGACATTGGCAAATCCGGATCTGCATCACCTGGTAGTTTTGGAGATGCCTTCAAGATGCCCCTTATCCTTTGATGGTTGAGAGAAGCAGAGATGGGTGCCGGCAACACGGTCTGTGACCCTTCCTCTTCTATCTCAGTGCCAACCAGGCAGAAGAGCTGGAGTTCAGGTAATCCTACAACTTTTATTCTCCATGAGATCCAGGTAAACCAAGAATGCTATATAAACTTGAGTGGCATCTCCTATGTTTAATTCCATCATTTCTAAATACTTAGGGTGGGTGCTCATCCAGGCGTCCTGCGGCGTCCACTTGTGAGTGCGACGCCATTGCCAACGCCGCCCGAGGCCAGACCGCTACAGCCGGGAGCCGGCTCAGGATCACCCCGCTCCTCCAGGCCCGCCCGCGACACTCCTGGGTATAGGTTTTTTCCCAGTCCCCTGTAAAAATCTTAAAACAGCTTACTAGCTTATGTCTGTCTGCTAAGTTCCTTCTCCAACCCATTCGCTCAGCCTTGCTGGCAATGGACGCTAGTGGACTGTGGATTCTGAATTTGGGTTCATGGGCATTCCTTCCCGCTTCCATTCTTCAGACCTGTTTGGGGAGGCCCTATCCTCGTCCGTTTAGTTCTGGGATAATGAGCTGGATTCTCACGTGGAATGTGTGCTGATCAGCTTTCCATCTCCATAGTAAATATCTGAGATGGTCAACTTACAAGGAGAAAAGGCTCTCAGTTTTGGAGTTCACGATGTATAGACTGGGGTGAGGGAGCACGTCATGGCAGCAGTGCGAGGCAGAGCAAAGCCGTGGTGCAGGACCGTGCACTTCATAGCTGAAGGGGCGGGAGAGAGATGAATAAAAATTGTGGCATAAAGGATTGGGTTTATGGGGCTGGGGAGAGAGCTCACTCAGTAAAGCACAAGGCCCTGGGTTCGATCCCCAGCACCCCAAAAAAAAAAAAAAAAAAAAAAAAAAAAAAAAAAAGATTGGGTTTATGACCCAGAAGGACCAGAATATTCCACTCTCCCTTTCAAAATGGTTGATTCAGGTTTGGTTGCATGACCCAAGAAGAGAGGGTCATGCAGCCAGCCTTATGTGAGGTTAATAAGTCGACATTGGTAGAGAGAAGTTCTATGTGCCCTGTTCTATGCTAGTCTAGGAGGATGTGAGTTTGGAGCAGCTATCTTGCTGCCAAACAGAGAGAAAATCTACAGAATGAAATAGAACAGAAGAAAACAAAGTAGAGAGATACAGGATCCTAATGTCATTATTTGGGTCCCTGAATTTAGCCCTGCCTGAAAACTAAGGCTTTGTAAGAAGACACTGTACTTTGCAATTATATCAAACAATAAATTCCATTTCTCCAAAAGGCTGATATGAGTTGGTTTTCCATCACTTGCAAATAATGCCTTTACTAAATTAATGAGTATACTTCCCACCCTATCTTTCATAATTAGCTGTATGGGTTGTTTCTTTTGTGGCCAATTCTGGAGACAGGATAGACAGAACTTGATGTCTAATAGCATGTGTCTGATGAAGATATGAAACCTCATTAAAACCCGAGGTTTCAATCTTGAGTTATTGGGAGCCACCACAGATTAGTTAGAGGAACACATGGTTTTCAGAAGACATTACTCAAAGGATTTGACTGCCACTTCTGACTCAGAGTTTCTGTGGGGGTTTTTTGGTTTGTTTTCTTGGTACTGAGAATTGAACCCAGGGGTGCTTAACCATTGAACCACATCTCCAGTCCTTTTTAGTTTTTATTTTGAGACAGGGTCTCGCTAAGTTGCTTAGGTCCTCATTAAGTTGCTGAGGCTGGTCCTGAACTTGTGATCTTCCTGCCTCAGTCCCCTGAGTAGCTGGGATTACAGGGGTGTGCCACTGCATCATGGCAGGTATGTGGTTTTTACAAGTGATTCTTTAATTTACCAATCCAGAATAGTAAACTTTACAGTGCATAAGATCAAATGCTTTACAGACATCATACAGTCAGATCTTGCCTTCAAAACAGCTGTAGAGGAAAGGTCGTGAAGATTGATACCCACTGGGATCAAGAATTCTCATTTCTTCACTGGAGTCCATGTTCTATCAACTTATAAATAGACTCAACAGTGATTTCCATTTCTCATTTATCCCTACTTAAGATACAGGAGAAAAGACTTGTCATATGACCCCTTATAAAAATGACTTGACATATGAAGATAAGTATGTGGCACTATTTCCAAATGATGTGTATTGAGCAGAGTCAAGTTTGCAAATGTGATTTGATACCTGTAGTTTCTATTTTGTAGAGTGGGCCCTAGCCCATCGCACTGATGAGGTAGTTATAAGATGTCTAACAAAAATCATCTCATTGAGCCATCACAACTCGATAAGGTGAATATTATTTCTCCACTCTACAGGCGGTGACATTTTGTGACAGCAAATGAGAGAGGTGAAGCCACGTGTGGTGGTGCATGCCCGTGACCCGGCAGCTCAGGCAGCTCAAACAGGAGCATCGCAAGCTTGAGGCCAGCTTCACCTGAACTTAGAGACCCTAAGCAACTGAGTCAGACCCTGTCTCAAAATAAAAATAAAAAAGACCAGGATGTGGCTCAGTGGTAAATTGCCCCTAGGTTAAATTCCCAGTACCCTTCCCCAAAAGAATGAGATAGGCGGGCTCTCAGGGAGAGGAGGAGACCCTCGCTGCAGGGAAACTGGGATCTATGAGCATGACGGGCCATACTTGGCTCTTCAGTTAGAGGAACAAAACCTGAGCGTGGGCTTGGACCAGATCAAGCAGAACGAAAATATGAAATTTAAATGTCACCAGATTCAAAGACCTACACAGTGTGCCTGTGCGGATTTATGGCTAGACTGCTTAACCAGGAAGAAACAGCCTGAACCCCAAATTTGAAGTGATTGACATGGGACTGATTTTCTCAGTGCTGCCTGGGAACCTGCACTTTTCACCCCAGGGAAGCCCTGAGTCGCGTCAGAGCTGCACACTGGGGCGGGGACTCTCTTCTCTGACAGGCGAGGGCACCCTGCCTTCGGGGTGTGCACCTTTGCTTCGCTGTCCTTGAATGCATCTTTGCTTACCTTGCTTTTGATGCATTCTGAGGTTCTTTTCAGTGGTGTAAGTCAAGAATCTGTCTGGGCCAAGTTGAGGTCCTTCTGCCCCCCTGGGGCCCCTGTGCAGTGACAAGAAGAGGTTGGTAGCTCACCCAAGGTCATGTAACAACTGATAATGATGGATCTGGAAGTTGAGTACAGGTCTGTGAGAATACAAAGGAAATTCTTTTAACCTCTATACAGCCTCACGTACATTTCCCAGTAGGGACACCATCCCAGCTGGGTGAGAGATGCAATACAGAATTCTGAGTTTCCTTTAGCAGAAAGGCTTTGCCAATGGCTTCCTGCAGGGTTGCATCATTTTCAGTGTTGCCAACCATGAGGCAGAGTTACATAAGTCAGACGACAGGTCTTTATGGATGGTGTTGGACCACAAAGAGCCCAAGAGGAGAAGGGACAATTACTCTCCACTAGTCTCTAACAAGGCTCTTAGAGAATGTGGCCCTAGTGGCCACGGAGGCGCCTATAAAGCACTTACCCTGGGACTCTCCTTCTGGCACTGGGGCTGGTCCTGCCGCTCCAGCAGCTTGTTCATGCAAACTTAGCCTGCAAAACCCAAGGACAAGTCCTCCCTCAAACCAGTAACTTCTGGCCAGGTCTGAAAAAGTGAAGCCAGTCCAGGACTTCCGGTGACCGTGAGGACTACTTCTCCTTCTGGGTAAGAGCCAGATCAGAGGACCTTCATCAGTAACTACTTGCCAGCAGAGAAGCTCACAGGATACTCCTCAGTCTCCTTCTTTCTTTCCCTTTCCCTCCCTCCCTCTCTCCTTTCTCCCTTCCTCCCTTCTTCTCTTCCTTCCTTTTTCACCAGGGGTGATTGAATCCAGGTGTGCTCTACCACTAAGCTCAACCTCCAGCCCTCTTTATTTCTTATTTTAAGACAGGGTTTTGTTATGCTGTTGAGGTTGGCCTTGAAATTGTGATCCTCTGCCTCAGCCTCTGTACTGAGTCACTGGGATTCCAGGTGTGTGCCACTGTACTTGGCCACTTCTTCGAAAAATGGAGCCATAAAAATAGTCCTGAGATCATTGGCAGTACCTTGAATCACCCATCACGATCAATGTCTGTTTCTTTTTTTTTCTGAGATCCTGACTGGGGAATAGATATGGGCTATTTCTGCCCATACCTCTGGGTCATTTCCACTTCAGCTTTACAAGTCATATTCAGGGACCTCAGTGGAAATAGCCATGAAAGCCTGACTCAGACCTCTGTAAAGTGCTCTGTAAAAGTGAGCCCAGAAAGAAGCAGCATCACTGTCATTGTCACTCTGGGAGCAGATATTGACTGCTCATGATCTAATCCTCTGAGCAGATGGGTCAGGAATGTTCAAATTACAGAAGATAAAGTGGAGTTCTTTTCTCTAAGGCAACAGCACTAATGATATTGATGACATTAGTACTAAATACTAAATGCTCGTTGCATGACAGTCTCTATGAAAATCACTTTATGTCTTCTCTGGAACTCCTTGTAAATACTGGAGTCTCTATTAATATTCCTGTATCCGTAGTATACTTACTTACCTAGTATCCCTAGTATACTTACTTCTTACAAATAAAACGTATTGGTAGAAAGTTTGAACAGTACAAATAGTTTGCAACAAACCTACAGTCACAACTCCTCAGTGTCCTTCCAGAGAAGCTGTCCACCGATTCATAAGGAAACAATTTCATTTTTAAGGAAGGAATGGAGGCACAAAGAGGGCAGTCACTGTATAAAACACAGGGAGCAAAATCCTAACCCATACCTAAGTTCCATGCACTCTCTTCCTGCAATCTTTTAACCCTTTTTGGTTGTTGATGGACCTTTATTTTATTTGTTTTTATGTAGTGCTGAGTTGAACCCAGTGCCTCACTAGGCCAGCCCCCTACCACTGAGCCCCAGCCCCAGTCCTGCAATCTACTCAATTGCCTCATCTTAACCATCACGTCCCAAGCTTTGGAATTTATCCATCTTTGTCTCCAGGCCCTGCTTCCAGCTCCATGAGAGGCACAAATCAGTCAGGCATCTCCGAGTTCCTCCTCCTGGGTCTCTCCAGGCAGCCCCAGCAGCGGCAGCTCCTCTTCCTGCTCTTCCTGATCATGTACCTGACCACCATCCTGGGAAACCTGCTCATCATCCTGGCCATCAGCACAGACTCCCACCTGCACACCCCCATGTACTTCTTCCTCAGCAACCTGTCCCTCGTGGACATCTGCTTCTCCTCCACCACTGTCCCCAAGATGCTGGCCAATCATGTCCTAGGGACGCAGACCATCTCCTTCTCCGGGTGTCTCACACAGATGTATTTTCTTTTCATGTTTGTGGACATGGACAATTTCCTCCTGGCTGTGATGGCCTATGACTGCTTTGTTGCCATATGCCACCCCTTACATTACACAACAAAGATGAGCCATCAGCTCTGTGCCCTGCTGGTGGCTGGATCTTGGGTCATTGTCAACCTGAATGTTCTGCTGCACACTGTGCTGGTGGCCCGGCTGTCCTGTGCAGACAATGCCATCCCCCACTTCTTCTGTGATGTGACTCCCCTCCTGAAACTCTCCTGCTCAGACACACACCTCAACGAGCTGACGATCCTCACCGAGGGTGCCCTGATCATGGTCACCCCGTTTGTGTGCATCCTGGCTTCCTACGTCCACATCACCTGTGCTGTGCTCAGAGTCCCCTCCAGCAGGGGCAGGTGGAAAGCCCTCTCCACCTGTGGCTCCCACCTGGCTGTGGTCTCCCTCTTCTATGGCACCATCATTGCTGTGTACTTCAACCCTTCCTCCTCCCACTCGGCTGAGAAAGACACTGCAGCTGCCGTGCTGTACTACAGCCTGAGGAACAGGGACTTGAAAGGGGCTCTAAGAAGAGTGGTGGGCAGGAGGGCATTTTCTGTGTGATGAGAGAATCAAGACTGAATCTCGTTCCCAAGCAGCTTTGCTCATCACCAGTTGAGTGTGATGCGGAAGTGGTTTGACGCCCAAGCCAAGCTTTTCCTTTTTAGGTGGTCTGTTTGGAAGATCACGCTACATGTGCATTCGGATACTGCTATCACCCAGGAAGCCTTTACTGTGCAAATCAACCACAATCTCTGGAGATAGGGCCCCAACAAAGGATTAAACACACACACACACACACACACACACACACCTCGTGTGATTCTAGAGTGCAGAGTGGAGGGTCTACCTCCGCCTTCTCTATGTGTCCTCTATAATGGTCAGACATGAAGGCTGGTCACAGGATTAGTTTGAGACACAGACCAACGAACGCGGAGTGAACTCTTAGACTAATGTGAGTAGCAGCATCTGGGGTGAGACTCGGAGGCCTGATTTGGTGCATGACAGGAGCTTCAAGGGGTGCAGGAACACATAGGCGAGGGAACCTTTAGTAGCCTCCTGATTGGCTGCCTGGCCTCAGAGGCGGGCTTAGCTGGCAGTTCGGGAATCTGTGAAAGGCTGCTTGACCTCAGGGGTGGGTCTTGCTGCGCTGTTGGGTATCAGGGAAATAAGCTCACATTGACTACTCCCTCTGCACAGACCTACAGCCCTGCTCTCCTCTCTGAGTAGCAACCGCAACCCACGCCTTCAAGAGCTAAGTCAAATGGCACCTGCTCCTCTGTGAGACCCTCCTGACTCTCTCTTCCGGTTCTCACAGCCCGATTTTTCTTTGCCTTAGTCTATCTCCTCCACAAGGGCTTTCCATAGATTCTGAGCTCTCCAGGCCCAAATGCAGACTCTACTCCCGTGGTATCTCCAAGTCTGGCGCAGCTCCTGGACCAACAACAATAATCATCTTTAGTTGAGAAACAAAAACAAAAACGAATGAACGAATATTGTCTTGACTTTTTTTATTGTGGTACTGGGGATGAAACCTAAGCTCTGGGATATGCTAGGCAGGTGCTCCACCACTGAGCAACATCCCCAGTCCTTTTCATTTTTTAATTTTTAGACAGGGGTTGGTAAGTTGGTCAGGCTAGCCTTAAGCTTGCAATCCTCCAACCTCAGCCTCCTGAGTAGCTGGGCTACAGGCATGGAGCACTGTGCTTAGCCACCTTAACTTTTACTTTAGAAGTTTATAAACTCTCCCCATTAAAAATATAATTTTTGGTATTTGAAAGGTAATACCCAACTGGTGACACTGGCACATGGCTGTAGTCCCAGCACTTGGGAGGCTGAGGCAGGATTATTTGAGCCCAGGAGCATTCTGGGCTAGCATGGGAATACCAGCAAGACCCCATGTCAAAATGGAAAGATTGGAGAGGAGAGGAAAAGAAAAAGGATAACAGAGAATGAAAGTGGGGAGAGAGGGAGGTGGGAAGGAGGAAACTAACACCCTGAAACAACAAAGTCATAACATAAAATGAAATTAAACTGTGCCCCTGTTGCTCAAGGAATACTGAAGTTCTGGGCTGGGGAGATAGCTCAGTTGGTAAAGTGCTTGCCTTGCAAGCACAGGGCTCTGGGTTTGATCCCCAGCACTGCAAAAAAATAAAAATAAAAATAAAAAAAAAACTGAAGTTCTATACTGGGAATATAGTTTTATAAAAGTTGACTACAATTTATCCACATAATTTTGGGTTCTGATTTTCCACTCTTCTTCCTATGTTAGTAAAGGCTTTAGGAATGTGATTTTAGTAGACAGAGTATTCCCTCACTTGGACACATTGTAACCTGTCCATTCCCAAATGGAACAATTTCAACTGTTTCTGGAATACCGCTGTATACTTCCTTGTGTGTGATCTTTGTGTTCCTATTTGCCACAGGAAGCCTGAGTGAACTACTTCTTCAGCTTGGAGCAAAAATAAACATCATCATCCTTCCTTGCTTGTTCTTTATTTTTGCCCAACCCCACTTGCCATTACTGGCAGGGAACCAGTGCCTCCCTCTTGGCATTAAGGCAGCCAGAATTCAGTCAGGGGAGTCAGGACCAAGTTGGGTGCACCCACCAGTATGGTCTGATGAGTTGGTAGCACATAGTTCAGCTCCCGAAGCTGCATCTTTTTGGGTCTGCTGGTGTCCTCTCCACTGCATTCTTGATGTCCATGATCTACAACCCTAGGGGGCCATGCAAGACCCACCTAGGGTTCAGATAACTGCTATCTGCATTCAAATTCCCTTTATTCTCCATTAACATCTGAGTAGGGGCCATGGTGGATACACCCACTCATAGTGGATGACCCCACTGCATCTAGACCGCTCTCCCATGAATGCTCACTTCAGGTTTGCCTTTCTTCCTTTGCAATACCCTCTGTGTTCTTGAGGTCTCTTTATGTGGAAAAGACTTCTATCAAGTTTTTTCCCACAAAAAAGCTATGTCTGTAATATAGAATTCAAACAGGTATCTATGCAGATGGTAAGATTCAGAGCCCTTGTTTTCTCTTGATTCAGTCACCTAGTTTGTAAAGTCTAATAACTAACATTCATTTTTTTTCTATGTGTTCACAGCTTTTACCTTTCGAGTTGGTGTGGGGTTCTGGAGGGCCTAAGAGTTCAAGAATGTTATACACTCACTCTGGGTTTGACTTTCTCCTGGCAGAAGATCTTTTGCCTCTGTCATCTTTTTTTCCTCTGAAAGCACACTTAGTTTAATAATAATGTTCCCAGCTTTAACTTCTTTTAGCTTGTGTTTCTTTTTCTCTCAGACTTTCTGAAAGAGATTACTTGGATGAAAACTTCTTTTCCTGGTGAATCAGGATCTTCTTTTCAAAAAAGCTTTCAATGCATGAGAACTCATTAGAATACACTGTACCCCTAGAAAGAGTAGCCTATAATGGATGCCTCTATTTCCTACTAAAAACAAACACAACCCACAACATTTTGTTAGTATAAACTGCTACATGCTTGGTGGGAGACAGTTCTCCAGGGGTCTCTTGCTTTTCTGCATGCGTCGTGAATAGAGGTATCAGTTGCTTTTAGACAATCTCTTTAAGGATGTTTGTGTACTGAATGGCCTCTAAGTCACTCTGTCTTTTCTGTGCTTGTTCCACCCTTCCACCCTAATTCCAGACATATTGCTTGCTTTTCCCCAAAGAAGCAAGGCTGTTTTGTGGGCTCATCTACTTCCCTTTGCCTAGAATACCCTCCCCCATTTTCTCCCTACCTTGTCTACCCTTTGTGGAAATCTCTCTTTCAAATTTGAGACTCCACTTAGGTCCTTCCTTTCCCTCCTGCACCTTCTCCCAGTGGGGGCAGGTTACCCTTTGCTTTATGCTGACAATGATCCCTGAAAGATGCTGCTGGGTGGATGCCGTGTGCAGTACTACTATGCGTTGGATCTTAAACACCCTCAGAGGCTCATGTGTGGAAGGCATGGTTCAGCTGATGGTGCTGTTGGGAGGTGGTAAAACCTTGAGGGGAGGGGCTTGTGGAAGGGCGTTAGGTCACTGGGGGCATGTCCTTGAAGGGGATATGGGGACCTCGGCCCCTTCTTTTTCTTCCCAGATACCATGGTGTGACAGGCTTTGCTCTACCACATGCTTCCTGCCCTATAGGCTGAAATCAGCAAGATCAAAAGACCATGGACTGAACTCTCCAAACCCATGAGCAACATAACTATTTTCTCCTTCTAGTTGATTTTGTCAGGTATTTTGTTACAGTGACAAAGCTGACTAGTACAGCAAAAAAAAAAAAAAAAAAAATCTTTTCAGGAATGAAAGACTTTCCCCCTAACTGCTAGGATTGTTAGTGGTAGAAGACTCCCAATTTTTAGGCTTATCAGAATATCATCTTGCAAAATCTGAGCTCACAAATTCCATTAATATAGAATTTAGGTTTGTTTGGATCACTTTCTTCCCTTGTTTTTTCATGTTGTTCACATATCTTCCCCTCTAGCAGTGCAGATCTGGGGTACTGCAGTTTTCCCCCATAGGCTTATAGTGACCCTATAGGTTTCCAAAACCTCTTCTTTAAGGGGGAAATCAATATTAGCAGTACCCAATACAGATAAGATGCAGCCCTAAACCAAACTGCCCCTATGAAGACGTTAACAATATTGTCAAAATAAACAGAGAAAATGAGTTCAATTATTATCTACAGTATTCGCAATAAGGTCTGAAGTTTCTAATGGAGGACAGAGAGAATGGGGAGGGGTGTAGGATGTAATTGTTATTGGGATAGGAAAAGAGTACATAGAAGTTCTAGGTTGTAGAAAGAGTGAAAGTGTAATCAAAAGAAGTTGGTTGTTAGCATGAGAAAAGGGAGAAAGAGACTGAGGAAACAGGTAAACAAAAGGAAAATAGAGGAAGAAAAATAAAGAAATAAAAACTTAAAAATTTTCAAAAAGGAGAAAAAAAAAGAAGAAAAAAAAAAAAAAAAAAAAAACCTGCACCATAACAGTCATATAGTATTCAAGCCTCCCAGTCTTCAGTAGCCTGATGCATGAGAGGTACCTGACAATGAGCTTCCAGTCTCCAGCAGGCATCTCAGGATGGGATTTGCCCCACCTAAAGATGGGAGATACAGCTTCCAGGATTATCCAAGATGGCTGCTCTGGCTTCCAAATGTATTGGCAAATAGGGAGCTGCAGCTTAGGGTGTGGACGTGGTCAGTCCTGAAGGCAGGGTGTGGTTAGTCGGGCTGAGGAATCCTGGAGACGGGGCTCCCGGGCTCCGTCAGTCTGGCCAGGGGTCCAACAGTTCCTGGCTGTTGTCTCAAAATGGCGGCAGCCACATGTAACCAAACCTGCAGGTACTGTGACAGTGGACTTCCAGGCAACAGCAGGCAGCTGGCAATTCACTGGCGGTCTGCGGTTTGTCTGTAGGCTACCGGCGGATGGTTGGCAGGTAGACCTTGGGTGGTGGGTGATGGGTAGGTGAAAGGCAAGCGATGGGCAGGCAAGAGGCAGGCAAATGGCAGATGATAGGTGCCAGTCAGTGAGCAATCTGCACTCAAAAAGTAGTCGATATGCTGACAGACTGCAGGTGATCACAGTAGAAAAATGGGGTAAACAGCAGGGTATCGATAAGCAGCAAAGACTGCCTCACTGAGAAACAGATATCCTCTGCTTGAAACCCTAAACCAAACTGCCCCTATGAAGACGTTAACAATATTGTCAAAATAAACAGAGAGAATGAGTTCAATTATTATCTACAGTATTCGCAATAAGGTCTGAAGTTTCTAATGGAGGACAAAGAGAATGGGGAGGGGTGTAGGATGTAATTGTTATTGGGATAGGAAAAGAGTACATAGAGTTACGGAGCGACAAGGAATGTAGCCTCCCTCTAGTCTACCATCTTGGATCCTGAGCTCACAAATTCCTTCCCAGGAAGCCTGCACCCAATGGTAAATCAATGCTGAGGTTCAATTGCCAGGTTCTAGCACCCCAGCTGAGCTGAGCAACTCCACAATGCCCCACTCACCACACAGAGCCTGTGTTGACCAGGGGTTTCCATTACAAGTGAAGGTTAAACTGTGAGAGTTAGATGCCCAAAAGGCATCTACTCCACAGGCCTGAAATTTGTAAACTGTAGCCTGCTGTGTTATCCCAGAGATAGCCTGTGAGAATCAGGCCACGATTAAGCCATCTAAGTCATGTGCTCTTAATGTTCCCATCTGCAAAGGGGAGAAGATACGGCGTCAGTAACCTTTGACAGTGTGCAGACATAGTAAAGTAAGAACTGCAAGAAACAGAGAGATACACCCATGACTGAATAAAGAAAGGGGATAAAACAACTAATTTGCACATCAGTGGGCACAGGCCCACATCACCAAAGTGATGAGGCTTGAAGTCCCAAGGGATTCCATACAGATTTGTCTCCATCACTATGGATTCATTTCTAATATCTTTAGCTTTTGACTCAAGAGTTACATCTAAACTTTGAAATACTCTTTGTCATCATTGTTGGGTCCAAAGGGACCAAGAAAGTAGGTGGCACAATTATTCTCTGCTTGTCTCTAACAAGACTCTCAGGGAATCTGGTCCCAGTGGCCAAGAGGCTCCTACAAATACCTGCCCTGAGATTTCCCCAAACATCATTCCTGCATGGAAGACTAAGTCCACTAACACCTGCTCCTCACTCACTCAGGACCTGCTGACATTTCCAAGACTCCAGTCCCTACAAAAAAGAGCAGCTCTGACCAGTCATGTCCACATGGAGAGAAATAGATAGCCATAGCTCCAAGCTCCCCGGTAAGGTTGCAGCAGTGGAGATGTAACTATTTGTTTATTAAGACATGGACTTCTTTCAGGAATCTCATGTGTCACATCTTACAGAAAAAGGAAGTAGTAGAGGGGTCCTGACTTCACTGGCTGTCACTTGAAAGAAACTCAGTAATAACAGCCATTTTTTCTGTGCCTTTACAAGCTACTAAGGAGTTGGGTGTGGATAGAGAATGAGAAATGTAATCAAAGACACATGGTCTTAGATTCTTGGCATTAAATATACAAAACAAGTGGCTGGGCTGTAGCCCAGTGGTAGAGCACTTGCCTAGTGCCTGTGAGGCACTGAGTTTGATTCTCAGCACCACATAAAAATAAATAAATAAAATAAAGGTATTGGGAAAAAATTCTTTAAAAAATATACAAAAGAAGAATCAGCGAGTCCAGTAGGAAAAGCATCAGATGGAGTGTTGGAAACTGAACGTGCGGGTGGGGTGGTCCATCCTGTTTTAGCAACTCTGAACAGATTTGCAGATGTGGACCTGCTGGAATTTGATCGCATCCTAAACATTGTGCAGGTTTTGAATTCGCTGTCCTCTGCTTATCTGAGCTCAGAGCATGAGAGGCACAAACCAGTCCTGCATCTCCGAGTTCCTCCTCCTGGGACTCTCCAGGCAGCCCCAGCAGTGGCAGCTCCTCTTCCTGCTCTTCCTGATCATGTACCTGGCCACCGTCCTGGGAAACCTGCTCATCATCCTGGCCATCAGCACAGACTCCCGCCTGCACACCCCCATGTACTTCTTCCTCAGCAACCTGTCCCTCGTGGACATCTGCTTCTCCTCCACCACTGTCCCCAAGATGCTGGCCAATCATGTCCTAGGGACACAGACCATCTCCTTCTCCGGGTGTCTCACACAGATGTATTTTCTTTTCATGTTTGTGGACATGGACAATTTCCTCCTGGCTGTGATGGCCTATGACCGCTTTGTTGCCATATGCCACCCCTTACATTACACAACAAAGATGAGCCATCAGCTCTGTGCCCTGCTGGTGGCTGGATCTTGGGTCATCGCCAACCTGAATGCTCTGCTGCACACTGTGCTGATGGCCCGGCTCTCCTTTTGTGCAGACAATGCCATCCCCCACTTCTTCTGTGATGTGACTCCCCTCCTGAAACTCTCCTGCTCAGACACACACCTCAACGAGCTGACGATCCTCACCGAGGGTGCCCTGATCATGGTCACCCCGTTTGTGTGCATCCTGGCTTCCTACGTCCACATCACCTGTGCTGTGCTCAGAGTCCCCTCCAGCAGGGGCAGGTGGAAAGCCCTCTCCACCTGTGGCTCCCACCTGGCTGTGGTCTCCCTCTTCTATGGCACCATCATTGCTGTGTACTTCAACCCTTCCTCCTCCCACTCGGCTGAGAAAGACACTGCAGCTACTGTGCTGTACACAGTGGTGACCCCCATGCTGAACCCTTTCATCTACAGCCTGAGGAACAGGGCTTTGAAAGGGGCTCTAAGAGTGGTGGGCAGGAGGACAGGGTCTTACTGATGAAAGCACCACGGAGCTATTGATCATTCCCAGGCCCAGAGATCTTTGCCAACTCATCAAAATGTAGCAATCTATTTCTCAAAGTTTTTTCAAAGAATTTAGTATAACATACTCAGTGAACTCTGATATTTATTTCTAATTCCTATGTTTTAAATGCTTTCACAGGAAAGCCAAGCATTTCCTTGCTAAATGATTGTCACTCTGACAGCCTACACAGCACAAATATTTTTTACCCCCTTTTGAAAATGCTCTCAGAATCTACAGCACTACAGTTCTGGCTGTGTGTTAGTAGCACCTGAGCAGCTTTGAAAATATCTACCTGATGCCTAGCCAAACTTCAGCCTTTGGAATTGGAATCTCTGGGTGGGACCTGGTTGGTGTTTGCCCTGCAGGTTCCGCAGTGATTCTAACATGCTTTCTCAGTCGGTCATCATGCTGCTTTGGACGTCTCTTAGGGTTGCTCATGAGAAAGAGTGAGCCCAGAAACCCTCAAGGAAGTCTGAGGTCTGATGTAGGTAAAGCCAGCGGAGGTAAAAAACAGAGCCACTGGCAGTTCTCTGTACGGCAAAGCACTGTATGGGAAGGCTGGACCTTTGTCCATGATTCACAATCTTGGGTCTCACTTAGAATCTGAACCCACCTCACCATACTGTCTCATCCTCCAATTTGACCATCTTACCTTGTGGGGGCATATTTGGCAAAATATGCACCTTTGATTTCAAGGGTAAAAGCATCATTTGCTGTTTTGTCTGTCTAGGATGGCTTCTTCTCCCTGGAGAAAACCCTCCCTAGACCTACAGGACCCAAGTCACTGTCTCCTGCTTTTTGAAACCTTTGCCAGTTCTCCTGGGCTAAGACTGTCATCCCCTTTTCCAACTCCCCAAGAAAACTACTTTGAGTTTTGTTTGAGTTACTGTACATGTGAGACCATCTAGTCTGTTTATGGCTCCTTCCTCTCCCCTTTCCTGCTTCATCTTTAAGATCCTCTCAAAGATGTGATCTTCAGGACTCACGGACATACTGGGCACCATGGTGTCCCATGAAAAGCCTGGCTCCCAACACAAATTACACATGCGACCCATTTTTAGTGAATGAATGAATCAATGAACATCATCTTTCAATTTGACATACTTAGGCAAGCAAGAGGCTTTCAAAATTATATTTGGCAATTGAAATATTATATTTGCACATTGTAAAATAATTAAGAAAGTGTAAGGAAGATTTGTAAAAACTTGAAAGAACTGTATTTGTGTGAGTCTGTTCTGGACTGTACTTGGTTTCATAGATCTATATGTCTATCCTTTAGCCAATACCACACAACTTTGCTGACTCTAGATTTGTGATAAGTTTTAAAATCAGGTTAAAAAAAAAAAAAGAAAGTGTAAGGAAGAAAATTAAAGTAACTTGTAAAATACTTCTAAAAGTCCATGAAAATAATTTTAACCGAAGTTGACTTCAAGTTGTCTATACTGTCTTGCATTCTGATATTTCCCATTATCACTTCCCACGGCATTTAACACCTTAATAATGTGATGTTTATAGCTGTCTAGTATTTCATGAGAAGGACTGTATCATAACTTGTTTGGTTAATTCCTAACTTTGACCAGATTCATTTCCCCTCAAGTGTAAATTACACTGTAGCAAACATCAGGTTTACAGAACTCTGCATTCATTAACATTTCCTTCCTTCCTGATACTGGGAATTGAACCCAGGGGCACTCTACTATTGAATACAACCTCAGCCCTTTTTATTTTTACCTTGAGACAGGGTCTCACTATGTTGCCCAGGCTGACCTTGAACTTGCAATCCTCCTGCCTAAGGCTTCTGAGTAGCTGGGATTACAGGTGTGTGCCATTGCAACTGGTTCCATTAATATTCCCACAGATAACTGGTGTGATCCACTTCAACAGCAAGGGAATGAACTGGGTCACATTCATGTTATTTCCATGAAATCACACTGGCCTTTGTTATCACAGTGGCCTGTATCACCCTCTTGTTGACAGAGGCTCTCAAGTCTCAGTTATCCAATGGTGTCAACCATGTCCAAAGTTCATGAATGTCACGTTTTCATTCTCTTGCAAGTTGTGCCTTTGTCATTTTAGTCCTTTCTCTACTGAAATTCTAATTTTTCATAATAAAGTTCCTACCCGGGCTGTCATGGTTTGGGTTTGCCCGAATTCACCTACCTGTTCTATCTAATGTGTGACTTGAGAAATTCGTCTTGTCCCAGGGTCGGGGGTTTGATGTACCTATTTCTGTTAGAGGGGTAAAACTGGAGTCCAGACCCTCTTCTGGAAATAAGATTCCTCCACCTTGGGAGACAAACCAATCCAAACCGCACACAACACCATCTTTCACAGGACTGCAGGCTGGGAATCCTGGCATGGAGCAGGGCCTCTGCTTGGCAGCTGGTAGCTCTGGTTCTTTTACCCCGAAGGGGCACAAAAAGGCACTGCAGGATTGGTTGGTGCCCACAAAACCTGGGCACCTGGAAGGTCTCAGAAGTCCTCCCCATTTCACTGCTCTGGGTCCTTTAGGTATCTGCCCCACCTTTCTGACCTTTTGGTTAGGACAGGTGGTGGAGGTATTCAGGATTCCTATTTTCTGCTTTTCTAGGTGAGTTCTGAAGGAGCTGAAGGCCCAACATCCAATCTGGATATCCTTAAAAAGGTGAAATTGGCCAGGAGCTGGTGGTGCATGAACAAGTAGAGGTAGTTGGGTTCTTCTTTGAGTAAAGGCTCCTCTTCCTCTAAGGCCAAGCTCTTGTGCTACAGTTTGGGTGGGGTTTGTCTACCAAAGGTCATGTGCTTTTAGAAACTTGGTCCCCGATGTGATGGAATTGAGAGGTGTTCCATCTCTAAGAGGTGGGCCTAGTGGACAGGTGATTAGATCGTGGACAGCACCCTTGCAAAGAATTATTTAGTTCTTAAAGGACTAGGTTAGTCCTTGTGAGAGCAGATCGTTAGGAAAGAGGTTCTGGCCCCTCTCTGTCTCTTGCTTCCTCTCTACCTCATGAGCTCTTCTTCATGTGCTGTGCCTCACTCTTCCACATGCCCATCTTATTCTGTCATGTGTGCATGTGTATGCATGTGTGTATGCATGTGTGTCTGTGTGTGTAAGTGTGCATGTGTGTATGTATGTGTCTGTGTGCGTGTGTATATGGCATGTGTTTTGCTCTTACTTGTAGACTTTTGGCCTGCAGCTGTGAGTCAGGAGAAAGTTGCAAGCTTCTGGATTTACATGTACAGGCCAAACTCTATTGGTCATGACCTGTCAGCCCTCAGTCCAAGTCCAAAGTCCCCCATTCCAATCATCAACCCTCACTGGGGAGGGTGCAATGGAGTATAAATTGGGCTGCTGGAGCCCATGCCTCTGAAGGCCTGTAGATTAGGGTAGGAAGACATTTCAAAAGAAGTTTACTCTAGGAGCATCATTATGGTTTGGATATGAAGTGACCTCCCAAAGACTCATGTGCTGAAGGTTTTGTTCCTAACAGAGCAATGTTCAGAGATGGGACTTTTGGGAAGGTCATGAGGGGTCTAGACTCATCTGTGGATTTTAAGTCTGAATGGATTATTGGGAGGCAGCAGAAACTTAGAAGGCAGGGCCACCTTGGAAGAAGCAGGTCACTGGTGGCATGCCCTAGAGGTGTATTTCATGTCTCTTGTCCCTTCTCTCTCTCTATCTCTCCATGCTTCCTGGGTGCCAGGAGCTGAACAGCTTTATTCTTCCATGCCCTTCCACCACCATGTTCTGCCTCATCTCAGGCCCAAAGCAATGGAGTCAACCAACCATGGACTAAAACCTCTGAAACTGAGATGAAACAAACCTTTCTTCCTTTAAGTTGTTTATGTCAGGTATTTTGGTCACAGTAAGGAAAATCTGACTAACACAAGCTGGGGTTCCTCGTTCATAGCATAATATGCACTCCTGACATCCCATCTCCAAATACAAAAGAGTTACCCTTTACCCCAAATGCTTTAAAGAACCAACCCAGGCTTGGGGTTGTGGCTCAGTGGCAGAGCACTTGCCTAGCACACGTGAGGCACTGGGTTCAATCCTCCGCACCACATAAAAATAAGTAAATAAAATAAAGATATTTAAAAAAAAAAAAAGAACCAACCCAGTTTTGAAATGCTACCCCTTCCCACTTCCATAAGTCTCTTATCTGAAAATGTGTCACCAACTTTACATAGTAAATGACCAGATATGAAAAAAATTTAAAAGGGCATTTAATTCAGACAACATTGCAATATTCTATTTAAGAAAATAAGGAGAAAAATCTATTAATGACTGACGCTTCAAACCTACAAATGTAAGCTTTCATGAGTAAGATGATGAAATTTGAGGTCTCAGGTAATTTTCTCCACCCAGATGACTTTATCAAGTTTTGATACAAGAGTTAGGTGGTACACTTTATGACCATTGCTGGTCCACAGAGACCAGGAAGTAGGTGGACAAATACTTTGTCTCTAATGAGACTCTCAGGGAGTCTAGTCCCAGTGGCCTTGGATACTATTGTAAATACCTGTCTGTTTTCCCCAGATAGCCTTCCTTCATGGAGGGATAAGGCTATGAATATCTGTTCCTCACTCACCCAGAATCTGCCAGTATTTCTACGTCTTTCCAATTCTTAGAATAAAGAGAAAGATTGCCCAGCAACTCCAAGGTGACTCGTGGGATAGCAATAGCTTTGACCTCTCTAGGTACTAGCGTAACAGGGGAGAAGTGAATGTTCTTTACTGGTCAGTGATGTTCTCTGAGGCCTCATTGCTAAATGTTCTACATTCAGGGAGCAATAGCAAGGGCCTTGTGTCCACTGGCTGGAACTTGAGGTAAATACAGTAACGACCAGCTGTCCCTCTTCCCTGTGAGAGGCTAGCCTGTAGGAGAAAGCCTGGGAACATTAACAGAGACCAACATAAAAGCAGAGAAGGGCTGTGACTGTGACTCCTTGTTGTTTTTCTTATATTTTGTAAAACAAAAGGAATGAGTCCAGTGGGAGCAGCAGCGTTTAGGACCGAGAGCTGGAGGTCGAGGGTGTAGAAACAAGATCCTGAACCAGCAGTTCTAATACTGGTTTCCTTAACATGGCCATGGCTGGAGCATGACTTGCCATATCTAAACCCTCGGCTTCTGTGCTTCTGACCTTTGTCTGTCTTCTCTGCAGCTGGGCTCAGAGCATGAGAGGCACAAACCAGTCCCGCATCTCCGAGTTCCTCCTCCTGGGACTCTCCAGGCAACTCCTCTTCCTGCTCTTCCTGATCATGTACCTGGCCACCGTCCTGGGAAACCTGCTCATCATCCTGGCCATCAGCACAGACTCCCGCCTGCACACCCCCATGTACTTCTTCCTCAGCAACTTGTCCCTCGTGGACATCTGCTTCTCCTCCACCACTGTCCCCAAGATGCTGGCCAATCATGTCCTAGGGACGCAGACCATCTCCTTCTCCGGGTGTCTCACACAGATGTATTTTCTTTTCATGTTTGTGGACATGGACAATTTCCTCCTGGCTGTGATGGCCTATGACCACTTTGTTGCCATATGCCACCCCTTACATTACACAACAAAGATGAGCCATCAGCTCTGTGCCCTGCTGGTGGCTGGATCTTGGGTCATCGCCAACCTGAATGCTCTGCTGCACACTGTGCTGATGGCCCGGCTCTCCTTTTGTGCAGACAATGCCATCCCCCACTTCTTCTGTGATGTGACTCCCCTCCTGAAACTCTCCTGCTCAGACACACACCTCAACAAGCTGACGATCCTATTTGAAGCAGGGCTGTTAATGATAGCGCCATTTGTGTGCATCCTGGAATCATATACTCTTATTGGTTATGCTGTGCTCAGAGTCCCCTCCAGCAGGGGCAGGTGGAAAGCCCTCTCCACCTGTGGCTCCCACCTGGCTGTGGTCTCCCTCTTCTATGGCACCATCATTGCTGTGTACTTCAACCCTTCCTCCTCCCACTTGGCTGAGAAAGACACTGCAGCTGCTGTGCTGTACACAGTGGTGACCCCATGCTGAACCCTTTCATCTACAGCCTGAGGAACAGGGCCTTGAAAGGGGCCCTTCAAAAAGTGGTTACCATGACACTTTTATCTATTAAAAAATGATACCAACTACAAAAATCGTGTAGGGAACAGATTTTTAAGAAAATCCTATTCATTTTCTCTACTGTGTGAAACTCAAGTGTTTGTCTTTTGTAAGTGAAGCATTGACTGTTTATCTTGGGAGAATAAAAGCCTTGACATCGACTGTTTTCTTTTTTCAGCACTGGACGGAATCCAGGGCCTCATGTGTGCTAATCACGTGCTCTATGTTGGAACTAGTCTCAGCCCTTATTTTTAATTTTGGGACAGGATCTTCCTAAATTGCTGAGGCTGGTTTTGAACTCGAGATCCTCCTGCCTCAGCCTCCTGACTTGTTGGGATTACAGGCATGGGCCACCGCGCCCAGTCTTCAGGCATTTTGTCACAGTGATGGAAAACCAACCAACAAATCTGTTGAGCCCTGTATTGAACTTTTTAATTTCAGTCATTATACTTTTCAACTCTAGATTTTCCATTTGGCTCTTTTTTCACCTTTTCTATTTCCTTATCCTCTATTTCATGGGATATTGTTGTTGTGCTTTTATTTACTTATGTAATTGCACTGCCCTTTAGTTTTGTGACCATTTCAATAATGATCACTTTGAAATATTTATGGTAAACCTGATACCGGGTCACTCTCACAGGCAATTTCTAGTCCTGGTCTTCTGGTGTGTGGGTCATAATCTCCTGGGGTGTTTTTGTTTTTTGCATATTTTCTACTTTTTTTTTTTTGGAACTGGACACTTTGGAAGATATATTGTAGCATTGCTGAGTGTTTGTTGCTCCTCCTCAAGGATTTGTTCTTGTTGTTTGTTTATTTAGTGATGCTGGGTTATTTTAGTGAAATCTAACTCTCCAACCTCTACCTGACAGCATTGAGCCTCTGAGTTGCTCCTCATGGAGGTGCAGCTTTGGGCATGCCAATCACAAATCACACTGGGATGACCTTGAGGTAGGTGCGGCTCTCTTATATTCTTCGTGACCACACATTGTTAAATGCCATTAATTTCAAGCTGATTACTATTTTTAAAAAGCATAAATTCCTCTGCAAAATAATCTAACCAAATTAGATTCCTTTAAAGGAATAGTTTCTGAGGTCTTTTTTGATATTTGTTCTGACTCTGTGGCAGGCTCCTCCCAGCTGTCTTATTCCCTAACTTTCTCTGGCAAACTAGCTAGCCTGTACATCTGTGCTGTATCATTCGTTCCAAGGATGTCCTCCCAATTTTCTTTCAACACAACCTCCACTGCTCTTGAGTGTGCCTCAGGTTTAAACTTCATGCACTGTCATAAATTAAGATGGTTTCTGTGGGAAAAGATCAGGAGCTGTTTATGGCCTGCTTTTCCTCCCAGACAAAAATCTCTGAGTTAGAACTCTGGAGCTGGAGGTGGGAACAATGACAAGATGCTCTCTGAGTGACACTCCCTCTAGGCACTGAGAATTTGGTGGGTAGAGGGGGATGCAGTGGCCTGGGGTCCTCTTATTTTGCCTCTCATTGCTTGAAACCCAGTGCCATGATCCAAAGGAACGGTCTTTGGGGCTTCAGTATTCTCAGCATGGCATCTGCCTGTGGGAGTTGAGTGGAAGAGGGAGCTATCTACTGTACTCACCTGGGACTTAGCAGCAGGCAGCTGGGGGCAGGAGGAGGAATGCCGTAGTGCAGAGCTCATTCTGAGAAAGAAGCCCTCTGGCTTGGAGCGGGCAGGAGAGATTGTCCTGCTTTCTCTCTTGGCTGCTGTGTCTCAGGACAGAGTTCCTGCCTCACTGAGCTGGTAAAGTGGAGGGCTGGAAGGGTCTTGGTACAACACCAGTCTTACCTTTCTCACTGAATTTTCATAGATTTTTTTTTGATAAACATTTTCTCATCTGCTGTTTGATACTAGGATCATTTTCCAGAGGCTTTGGCTGCTTTTTAAGATAATTTGTACCAATTAAAAAAATTTTTTTGTAGTCATAGATGGATAGCATGCCTTTGTTTATTTTTATGTGGTGCTAAGGATCGAAGCCAGGGCCTCACACATGCTAGGCAAGTGCTCTGCCACTGAGCCCCAGCCCCAGCCCCATTTGTACCAGTTTTACTGGGGAGTGGGTCAGCAGAGCTCCTCATGCTGGCAGGCTGTCAACCTCCCATTCATTCTCAACTTCTATAAATAATATGTCAATAGTCAGTCTTTAAAATACATTTTTGCAGGCATCCTTGATTATTTGTTGGAGATAAATTCTTAAAGTAGACATGGGTGATAGCTGACACTTTAATACATATTTACCAATTGCCCTCCAGAAGATTTTGATTAATTGTTTTCTATCAGGGAGTGAGGTTGCTTTCTTACCTTATCCTGGGCATTTTAATTTTTTTGAAACTTTGTCAACTTATTAAAAAAAAAAAAAAAAAAAAACAGGGGGATGTAAGATGGCGAACTAGAGGGAGGCTGCGTTCCTTGTCACTCCGTAACTCTGGTTTCAAGCAGAGGATATCTATTTCTTGGTAAGGCAGTTTTTGCTGCTTATCAATCCCCTGCTGTTTACCCATTTGTCTGCTGTGATCACCTGCAGTCTGCCAGCATATCAACACGTTTTTTGAGTGCAGATTGCTCACTGTCAGGCGCCTATCATCTGCCATTTGCCTGCCTCTCGCCTGTCCATCGCCTGCCTTACACCTATCCATCACCAAATGCACAAGGTTCACCTCCCGATGGATCGTCCCACAACAGTCAGCAAACTGATCGCCGACCGCCAGTGGAGCACCAGCTGCCTGCTGTTGCCTGGAAGTTCACTGTGACAGTACCTGCAGGTTTGATTACACGTGGCTGCCACCATTTTGAGACAACAGCCAGGCCCTGTAGGACCCCTGGTGGGACTGACTGAGCCCCGCCTCCAGGATCCCTCAGCCCGACCAATCACTTCCTGCCTCTGGGGCCCTCACATCGACTGACTGCTCCCTGCCGCCAGGACCCCCAGACCAACTGACTGCGCCCTATCACCAGGACCCCAGACCAACTGATTGCAACCAGCCTCCAGAATCCCACAACCACACCAAACACACCAGACCTCCAGGACCCCTGCCTGACCAACCGCATCCCTCCGGGACATCCTGCTGACCACGGCCGCACACTGAGCTGCAGCTCCCCATTTGCCAACACATTTTGAAGCCAGAGCAGCCATCTTGGATAATCCTGGAAGCCTTAGCTCTGATCTTTAGGTGAAGCAAACCCCATCCTGAGATGCCTGCTGGAGGCTTGAAGCTCATTGTCAGGTACCTCTCATGCATCAGGCTACTGAACTCTAGAAGGTTTCATTACTATATGACTGTTATACTGTAGATTTTCTTTTTTCTCCTTATTGAAAAAATTTGTTTTTATTTCTTTACTTTTCTTGCTCTGTTTTCCTTTTGTTTATTCCCTCAGAGTCTCTTTCTCCCTTTTTTGCATGCTAACATCCAATTTCTTTTGATTACACTCTCACCCTATTTTCTAGAACTTCTGTATATTCTTTTCTTATCCCATTAACAGCCACATTCTACATCCCTCTGCATCCTCTTTGTCCTCCATTAGAAGCTGCAGACCTTATTGCAAATCTGTTTGTTTTACTGAAGATAATATTTGAACTCATTCTGTTCATTATGACAATTTTGTTATTGTCCCCATAGGGGCTATTTGGTCTAGGACTGCATAGTGTCTGATTTGGGCACTGCTAATATTGATCTCCCCTTAAAGAAAGGAAACCTATAGGGCCACTATAAGCCTATAGGGGAAATCTGCAATACCCCAGATCTGCACTGCTAGAGGGGAAGATACATGAACAACATGAAAAAACAAGGGAAGAAAATAATCCAAACAAATCTAGATTCTATATTAATAGAATCCAATGACACTATGGTAGAAGAAATGTCAGAAAAGGACTTCAGATTATACATGATTAAGATGATTCGTGAAGCAACGGATGAGATAAGAGATCAAATGCAGGCAATGAATGATCATACCAATAAGCAGTTGAAAGAGCAACTGCAGGAAGCAAAAGATCATTTCAACAAAGAGATAGAGATTCTCAAAACAAACAAACAGAAATCCTTGAAATTAAGAAAACAATAAATCAAATAAAAAACTCAATGGAAAGCATCACCAAAAGACTAGACCACTTGGAAGACAGAACCTCAGACAATGAAGACAAAATACTGAATATTGAAAATAAAGTTGCCCGAACGAGAAGATGGTAAGAAATCACGAACAGAATCTCCAAGAACTATGGGGCATCATGAGAAGACCGAATTTAAGAATTATTGGGATTGAGGAAGGCACAGAGATACAAACCAAAGGAATGAACAACCTATTCAATGAAATAATATCAGAAAATTTCCCAAACCTGAAGAATGAAATGGAAAATCAAATACAAGAGGCTTACGGAACACCAAATGCACAAAATCACAACAGATCCACTCCAAGGCACATTATAACGAAAATGCCTAACATTCAAAATAAAGATAGGATTTTGAAGGCCGCGAGAGAAAAGCATCAGATTACATATAGGGGGAGACCAATACAGATAGCAGCCGACTTCTCAACCCAGACTCTAAAAGCTAGAAGGGCCTGGACCAACATATTTCAAGCTCTGAAAGAACATGGTTGCCAACCAAGAATCCTATACCCAACAAAACCAACCTTCAGATTTGAAGATGAAATAAAATCCTTTCATGATAAACAAAAGTTAAAAGAATTTACAAATAGAAAGCCTGCACTACAGAATGTTCTCAACAAAATAGTCCATGAGGAGGAAATGGAAAACAACAATGGAGGTCAGCAAAGGGAGGAATTACCTTAGAGAAAAACCACTCAAAGGAGAAACCAAACCAACTTAAAAACCAAAAATAAGCCAAATGACTGGGAATACAAATCATATCTCAATAATAACCCTGAACGTTAATGGCCTAAACTCATCAATCAAAAGACATAGACTGGCATAATGGATTAAAAAGAAAGACCCAACAATATGCTGCCTGCAAGAGACTCATCTCATAGAAAAAGACATCCACAGAAAAATGGTGAAAGGATGGGAAAAAACCTACCACGCACACGGACTCAGTAAAAAAATGGGGTTTCCACCCTTATATCAGATAAGGTAGACTTCAAGCCAAAGTTAGTCAGAAGGGATAAAGAAGGACATTTCATACTGCTTAAGGGAACCGTAAATCAGGAAGACATAATGACAGTAAATATTTATGCTCCAAACAATGGTGCATCCCTGTACATCAAACAAATCCTTCTCAATTTCAAGAATCACATAGACCACAACACAATAATTCTGGGTGACTTTAATGCACCGTTGTCACCACTATATAGATCTTCCAAACAAAAACCAACCAAAGAAACCATGGAACTGAATAACACAATCAATAACCTAGACTTAATAGACATATATAGAATATTCCATCCATCAATGAGTGGATTCACTTTCTTCTCAGCAGCAAATGGAACCTTGTCGAAAATACACCATATGTTATGCCACAAAGAAGCCCTTAGGAAATGCAAAAAAATAGAGATACTGCCTTGTGTTCTATCAGATCATAATGGACTGAGAATAGAAATCAATGACAAAATAAAAAACAAATTACTCCAACACGTAGAGACTAAATAATATGCTATTGAATGAAACATGGATAACAAAAAACATCAGAGAGGAGATAAAAAAATTCTTAGAGGTCAATGAGAACGACAATACAACATATCAAAATCTCTGGGACACTATGAAAGCAGTACTAAGAGGAAAATTCATTGCATGGAGCACATTCCAGAAAAGAATGAAAAGTCAACAACTAAATGACCTAACATAACAGCTCAAAGCCCTAGAAAAAAAAGAACAGAATAACAGCAAAAGTAGTAGAAGACAGGAAATAATTAAAATCAGAGCTGAAATCAATGAAATTGAAACAAAAGAACAATTCAAAAAATTGACAAAACAAAAAGTTGGTTCTTTGAAAAAGTAAACAAAATAGACAAACCCTTAGCCACACTAACAAAGAGAAGGAGAGAGAAAACTTACTAAAATACGTGATGAAAAAGGAAATATCACGACAGACACCATTGAGATACAGAACATAACGAGAAGCTACTTTGAAACTCTGTATTCCAACAAGTAGAAACTACTGAAGACATTGACAAATTTCTAGAGACATATGCTCCTCCCAAACTGAACCAGGAGGACATACACAATTTAAACAGACCAATATCAAGCAATGAAATAGAAGAGGCCATTAAAAATCTACCATCCAAGAAAAGCCCAGGATCAGACGGATTCTCAGCTGAGTTCTACAAGACCTTCAAAGAAGAACTCATTCCAATACTTCTCAAAGTATTCCAGGAAACAGAAATGGAGGGTACCCTACCGAACTCATTCTATGAAGCTAATATCACCCTCATACCCAAACCAGGAAAAGACACATCAAGAAAAGAAAATTTTAGACCAATATCCTTGATGAATATAGACACAAAGATTCTTAACAAAATATTGGCAAACCGTATCCAAAAACATTAAGAAAATTGTGCACCACAGTCAAGTGGGGTTTATCCCTGGAATGCAAGGATGGTTTAACATCCATAAATCAATAAATGTAATAGACTTAAGGATAAGAATCATATGGTTATTTCAATTGATGCAGAAAAAGTGTTCAACAAAATACAACACCTCTTCATGCTCAAAACACTAGAAAAAATAGGGAGAGTAGGAACATACCTGAACATGGTAAAGGCTATTTATGCTAAGCCCATGGCCAACATCATTCTTTTTTTTTTTTTTTTTTTTGGTGGTGCTGGGGATCGAACCCAGGGCCTCGTGCTTGCAAGGCAAGCACTCTACTGACTGAGCTATCTCCCCAGCCCCCAACATCATTCTTAATGGAGAAAAACTGAAACCATTCCCTTTAAAAACGGGAACAAGACAGGGATGTCCTCTTTCACCACTTCTATTCAACATTGTCCTCAAAACTCTAGCCAGAGCAATTAGGCAGACCAAAGAAATTAAAGGGATACGAATAGGAAAAGAGGAACTTAAGCTGTCACTATTTGCTGATGACATGATTGTATATTTAGAGGATCCAAAAACCTCCTCCAGAAAACTTCTAGACCTCATCAATGAATTCAGCAAAATAGCAGGCTATAAAATCAACACGCATAAATCTACAGCATTTTTATATGCAAGCGAAGAAACAGCTGAAAGGGAAATGAGGAAAACAACTCCATTTGCAATAGCCTCAAAAAATAAAAAATAAAATACTTGGGACTCAATCTAACCAAAGAGGTAAAAGATCTCTACAATGAAAACTACAAAACATTGAAGAAAGAAATTGAGGAAGGCCTTAGAAGATGGAAAGATCTCCCATGTTCTTGGATAGGCAGAATTAATATTGTCAAAATGGCCATACTACCAAAAGTGCTATACAGATTCAGTGCAATTCCAATTAAAATCCCAATGACATACCTTACAGAAATAGAGCAAGCAATCATGAAATTCATCTGGAAGAATAAGAAACCCAGAATAGCTAAAGCAATCCTTAGAAGGAAGAATGAAACAGGGGGTATTGCAATACCAGAACTTCAACTATACTACAAAGCAATAGGAACAAAAACAGCATGGTATTGCCACCAAAATAGACAGGTAGATCAATGGTACAGAATAGAGGACACGGACACAAACCCAAATAAATACAATTTTCTAATACTAGACAAAGGGGCCAAAAGTATGCAATGGAGAAAAGATAGCCTCTTCAACAAATGGTAAAACTGGGAAAACGGGAAATCCACATGCAACAGAATGAAATTAAACCACTGTCTCTCACCCTGCACAAAACTCAACTCACAATGGATCAAGGACCTTGAAATCAGACCAGAGACCCTGCATCTTATAGAAGAAAAAATAGGTCCAAATCTTCAACTTGATGGCTTAGGATCAGACTTCCTTAACAGGACTCCCATAGCACAAGAAATAAAAGCAAGAATCAATAACTGGGATAGATTCAAACTAAAAAGCTTTCTCTCAGCAAAGGAAACTATCAGCAATGCGAAGAGAGAGCCTACAGAGTGGGAGAATATCTTTGCCACTCATACTTCAGATAGAGCACTAATTTCCAGAATATATAAAGAACTCAAAAAACTCTACACCAAGAATACAAATAATCCAATCAACAATTGGGCTAAGGATATGAACAGATGCTTCACAGAAGATCTACTAGCAATCAACAAACATATGAAAAAATGTTCACCATCTTTAGCAAAAAGAGAAATGCAACACTAAGATTCCATCTCACCCCAATTAGAATGGCGATTATCAAGAATACAAGCAACAATAGGTGTTGGAGAGGATGTGGGGAAAAAGGTACACTCATACATTGCTGGTGGGACTGCAAATTAGTGCCGCCACTCTGGAAAGCAGTGTGGAGATTACTTAGAAAACTTGCAATGGACCCACCGTTTGACCCAGCTATCCCACTCCTCGGCCTATACCCAAAGGACTTAAAATCAGCATACTACAGAGATACAGCCACATCCATGTTCATTGTTGCTCAATTCACCATAGCCAGGTTGTGGAACCAACCTAGATGCCCTTCAATTGATGAATGGATAAAGAAACTGTGGTATGGTATACATATAGAATGGAATATTACTCAGCTATAAAGAATAATAAAATTATGGCATTTGCAGGCAAATGGATGAAATTGGAGAATGTCATGCTAAGTGAGATAAGCCAATCTCAAAAATCCAAAAGACGAATGATCTCACTGATAAGTGGATGATGACACATAATGGGGGGTGGTAGGGGGGCAAGAATGGAGGGGCAAGAATGGAAGAAGGAGGGACTGTATAGAAGGAAAAGAGGGGTGGGAGGGGTGGGGGAAGGAAAAAATAACAGAATGAATCAAACCTCATTACCCGATGCAAATGTATGATTATGCAAATGATATGCTGTTACTCCATGTACAAACAGAAACATGTATCCCATTTGTTTACAATAAAAATAAATTAAAAAAAAAAAAAAAAACTACTCTCACAGTCTCATTTACAGCCAGCTGGCACAGGAAGACTCCAAGCCCAGGCTTCACTTTGGGGTGTCCTGCCTCCTTGCAAGGAGGATGTCTACATCCCCCGAGCCTCAAACCACTACCATTCTTGAAATCTAGCCCCACTATTACTGGGTTAATCCTAAAAGGGCAGTGTTAACAACAAGGTTTAGGGGTATTTTAAAAAAAAAAAAAAAATATATGTATATATATATACATATATTTTTTTTTTTTTTGCAGTGCTGGGGACAGGACCCACAGCCTCATGTATGCTACACAAATCCCTACCACTGAGCTACATTCCTAGGCCAGTACTGAATTTTCAACAAAAATCTTTACTGTGCAAAATTTTAAATGCAATTGTTTGACAACAGCACAAAGGCTGATGTGTTCTTCAACCAGACACATATTTTCTGATGGTCTCCTCTTTTCTGATGTTAGCAAGCACTGATGCTTAAGGCTAAGGCACTGAATTCATTAGTTCACTTTCCTTGCTTTTTAGTCATCTAGGACTTCCTGTATTAAGTTGAATAGGGGTGGTGAGAGGTACCTCTTCATTCCTGATCTTAAGGGACAGTGTCTAGTTTTGGGCCTCTAAGTATCATGTCAGCTTTATAAGTTCTTGTACATGTTATTTATCCATTTGTTTCCCTGTATGCCTGGATTGCAATTTTTTTAAAGTCACAAATGATTGTTGAATTTTATTACTTTTTCTACATCTATTAATATTATCATTATTTTTCTTCATTAGCCTGTTGAAGGGATAAATAGCATTGATTTTGAATGTTGAACAAATCTTGCATACCTGGACTAAATCCTTTGTTGTGGTAATTTTTTAAAACATTGTTGGATTTAATTTGCTAATATTTCATTGAGAATTTTTTTTGCATGTTTGTGGAAGACATTGGTTTCATCTGGTTTTGGTACTGGTAATACTAGCCTCATAGAATGAGATAGGAAGCAGTCCTTCTGCTTCTACTTTCTAGAAGAGACTGTAGAGAATTAGCATTATTTTTTTCCTTAAATGTTTTGTAGAATTCACCAGTAAAACCATCTGGGCCTTGTGCTTTGTTTTGTAAGGCTATAAGTTATTGATTAAAATTATTTAATAGATATGTCTGTTCAGATTATTTCTCCTTGTGAGTTTTGGTGGATTGTCTTTCAAGGAATTGCTCCATTTCATCCAGGCTATCAAATTTATAGCCATTGAATTTTTCATAATATTCCTTTTTCATCCTTTTAATTTCCAAAGGATCAGTAGTAATTGTCCCTCTTTCATTTGATAGTAGTGACTTTTTATCTTCCCTCTTTACTGCTATATCACCTAGAGGTATATTGATTTTGTTATTTCAAAGAACAGGCTTTCATTTTTATTGACTTTACTTTTTCAATTCACTTATTTCTGTTCTTTTACTAATTCTTTTTTCTACTTACCTTGGGTTTAATTTGCCCTTCTTTATCTAATTTCCTAAGGTGGAAGCTTAACTACAGTTGGATCTGGAGTATACCCCCCAAAGGCTTGGTCACCAGCCTGTGGTGCTATTAGGAGATGGTGGAACCTTTAGGAGGTGAGGCCTCGTAGAAGGAAGTTAAGATTATTGGGGTCTCAGTTCCTTCCTGACTCTGTTTTCTGGCTGGCATTCCATGAACAGGAGTCCTCCAGCACATGTTCCCATGATGATATACTGTGCAGCCACAAGACCAAAGCAACAGGGCCAGATGACCATGGAATAAAGTGAACCAAAATAAACCTTTCCCCCTTTTAAGTTGATTTTCTTGGGTCTTTTGTCACAGGCAAAAGTTTTAATGGAAAAGCTAACAAACACAAGTTAGGTCTTTTGTATTTTCTAATATGTACATTCTTTGTATGAATTTCCCTATTACCAATGCTTTTGCTGTATCTCACAACTTTCATTTGGATTTTGTTCAAAATCTTTAATTTCTCTTAACACTTTTTAACCCACTTGTTATTTGGAAGAATGTTGTTTAATCTCCAGACACTGAGATTTTTCCAGCTACCTTTTCCCTTATTGATTTTTCAGTTTAATTGCATTGTGACCTGAGTGTATGATTTGGATGACTTCTTTTAGATTAGCTAAGGTGTGTTTTTCAGCCCATAATGTGGTCTGTCCTGTTGAATGTTCATGTAAGCTTGAGGAGATTGTGTGTTCTGTTTTGTTGGATGAGGTATTGAGTGTTAACTATATGTACAGTCCTTGGCACCATGAAACTGGGTGAGATAAATGAGAACAATTCTTCATCTGGTCCCAGACAAATGGAATCATATCCTCTGGAGTTTGACCCAAACACTGATAATTTAGGAAACTATCTGGATGATTCTATTGTGCTCTAAGTGTTGAAAACCTGATAGAGCTAGCATTCACAGTTGATCCCTGGGGCACTTCAAAATTTACAACAGTGGCTCTTGGCTGACCACTGGAATCACCTGGAAACTGACAATGATTCTTCGCTTAACCAAACTTTAGTCAGATTTCTCCCAGGCCCATCTGCAGTTTCTTGTAAAATTGTTTTAACAAAAGAAGCCTGCTGAGTCACTTTACCAAGAATACCCTTCTCTTGTATATGTGATCAGGTCCCTCATTCTCCACTATCCCAGGACATGTCTGACCATCCTGGTTTGTCTCCAGCAAGAATCCCGTCAGGACACTTCCTCTTAGCAAATTTTTATCCATTGAACCTGACCCTGCTCCTTGGCTATAAATCTCCACTAGTCTTGTGTTGTATTTGGAGTTGAGCACCATCTCTCTCCCTTATCATGATGGTCCTAGTCTTCCTCACCATGTTTTAACAAATATCATTAATTTTGAGAAACCCAGGCTTAAAAATTATCAATATCTGCATCCCATCAGATTCAAATTTAATTGGTCTAGTGTGTTCTCTGAGCTTTGATATTTTTAAAAAGCCCTCTAGGTGGCTTCAGTGGGCAGCAAAGTTTGGGAACCACAGATTAAGAGGTTCAGTAAAAGGAGAACAAAAGTAGATGTGGTGTCACAGGCTTGTAATTCCTGTCACTTGGAAGGCTGAGGCAGGAGGATCACAAGTTCAAGGCCAACTTCAGACAATAGCAAGACCCTGCCTCAAAATTTAAAAAAAGGGGCTGAGGATGTGGCTCACTATAGAGAATCCCTGAGTTTTATCCCCAGTACAAGAAAAAGCAAAACAAGCAAGTAAGCAAGCAAGCAAGCAAAGAAACAAAGTCAGAGAGAGTGGGGTCCTGGGAAACTAGTGGGGGAAGTTTCAGGAAGAGTATGATCAAGAATACCAAATGCCAGAGAGACAGTCTAAAATATACCAACATTTGGATGTCAAACTTGGGAATACTGGGTATATTTGGTAACCCTGACAAAAGCAGTTCAGAAAAGGGTGGGGTTGGAGGTATAAAACTAGTGTGAACTCAAGAGAGAATAGAGAGTGGAGATCTGCCCTGCCAACTAAGGTTGGTAAAAATTTCTATTAGCTTTGTAATCTTTGATCATATTTATCCAACCCTTTAGGTTTCTCCTTTTTAGTTATACTGTCATAATTTTTAATGACATAGATATATAGCTGAGTGAAGAAGTCATAGTTTTTTCTTTTTTTTTTTTTTTGCAGTACTGGGGAGTGAACCCGGGGCCTTGTGCTTGCAAGGCAAACACTCTACCAACTGAGCTATATCCCCAGCCCAAGCAATAGTTTTTTAACATTATGGTAGTGTGGGTGAATTCAGCTGTCGGGTATATTTTGCAAAGCTGGACATTTATACACAAAACCAACTCCAACACGACATCTTGTCTCCAATTTGTAATTCTTAGGCTACTAGTAAGCCTGAACATTCTTTATGTCTTTTAGCTATTTGTTTCCCTCTTGGAAAATCCACCTGTAACTTTGCTAGAATACTAGTGCTCACCAGTTTGCAGCTACCTGTGCACTGTTAAGACTTCTGGTCTGTCATCTCACCTCTGCCTCAGAGGACATTCCAGCTTGGTGTATTTGGGAATCCGTGTTTTCCATCTGTAGTTACATTTGGATTGGATCTCTGCTTCTTCACACTGGAGGGCTTGTGCTTGCAGCTGTATTGGGAAACCTTTCACGGTTGGGTTCATCCTTTTCTACTCAAGTGTGAACGGGTCCTTACTTATCTAACTTGCCTGATTTCCAGGGGCCCAGGCCAACGTTGGAAGGTATCAAGCGGGGTCACCCCTGGAAGAGCCCTGGGGTCAGTAGGCCCCCCCCCCCCCCCCCCCAGCACCAGGGAAAATGGCCCAGGCAATACTGGCCTGGAGACCCTGACCTAGTGTGTGGGGACTTCCAAAGAATCACCAGGACATATGAGTAGCCAGTTTTGTCCCCTCTTTTAAAGGGTACTGTTGACTTGAAATAGGAAGTTATTAAAGGGCAGTTTTTGTTAAGTGTTTAGGGATTTTTTTGTTTTGTTTTGAAACTGTGATTTCCCAGGATGAACTGAATCATAAAGTTTCCTTTTGTCAGAACACTTTGTACCAACAAACCTTAGAATCATGTTAAAAAAATAAAAACAGAAACAAAAAATTACCAACAGGCAGAAAGGAACAAACCATTATTTGTAGATGGTAAACCTTTACCACAAACAGAACTGTACCATTCGGTGAGGTGGTACACAAATAATTTTTAAAAAACTTTCCTATATAAGAGCAATAATGAATTTGAAAAATGGAAAAAGCTACAATGACAGAATTGTGTAGAATTTCAATGAAAAGAATATGGTAACAAAGGAAGAAGGTGTTTCTGGGTGTGAAACAAATAAATCTTCCCAAATGGCTTATAGGATGAACCCATTCCAAACAAAATAACCAATATAAAACTTTGGGAGACAAAAACAACAAAACTAACCAAGAATCCCGAATCACACCATAGGATGAGTCCTATATTAAGGCACCACTGGTCTTGACTCCAGGCAGACAGGACAGGAGGTCTGGGTATCAGGAGGAAGGACGACAACCATTCACTACAAGACATGGAATCCCGTTTCTTGAGGGAAAATGGAGCTAACCACTAGAGGCAGTCTTTAAATACTCCACCTTGTGAGGTAGTGACCATTCAGTTGCCAAAGGTCTGTTGACTGTAAAGGAGAATTAAGACCAAGTGAGGTTATGCCTAGCCATGGATCCAAGTCAACCTTTTCCTGTCCACAGGTGTCCCTTTTCTTTAGGTTCCAGGTTTTCCTTCCTAGCAGTGAAGATCTTGGATAGCAAAGGGACAAGATGCTAAAGAGCTTTCCTAGCCAGCAGTGGGCCTAGATGGTCAGACCTAGTGATCCAAACCTCTTTTGGCAAGGGAGAGGCATGAGACAGATGTCTGAGATTAACAGCTGGAGAGATTACAGAAAGAATGGTAGAGACCTTCAAATTATGCTGTGAAAAGGATTTCTATAAAATAGTCCATTTTAGCCACAAATTGCAAATATTATTGAAATTATTAATAATTATTTTAGATCACTTACAAATAAAGGTAAGTCTTTGATAATCAAATGCTCTAGTTTTCTTGTATCAAAGAGTAAACAATTCAACACTCAAGTCTTATCAGGATGTTCTGCGAGAGTTATAGAACTGTTATTAGAAGTTGGTGACTTAACAAATCAGTAGTTTGGTTCTTTCCAGAGGACCAGTTCCAGATACAGACTTTTGCGTTCTCTTTCCTCAAGTGTGAATTCCCATGCGAGGGAAAATGGATCTATTTCAATAGATGTGATTCGTCCTGCTCACCTCGCAGGTAAACAGCCCCACACTCATTCATATTTAAATTCTTGGGAAACGATCTGTGATCTACATATTGTTGTACAACTTCACAAAGAAAGCTTCTTAGTCCAGAAAGCTTGGATGCTGAGGTATAGCCCTTGAGGATATTTCCCTCCCTGTGAATTTTCTAACAACTGAGGGTTAGCCAAGATGGGTATTTATCCAAATTTGGCTATCATGAAGTTTTCACATATCTGTGTTTAGGCAGCCTTGTGAAGCATTCTCAGGCTAAGGAAGGATGGTTCCCAATCTCATTTCTGCTTTCGAGTCTTACATGCTGAGTGTGTTCTCTCATGTCGGGTACAGTTTGACAGTCGACCAAATCTTCTTCCACATTTTTTGCAACTGTATGGCCTCTCGGCCTCATGACTCTGCAGGTGAAGAACAAATTCTTCGTTCTTTGGGAAGGTTTTCCCACATTCTGGACACTTAAATACCTTCTCCCTTACATGGATTCCTTCATGGCGACTCCGATGAGAATTCTGGCGAAAGTTTTTCCCACACTGAGAACATGAATAAGGCTTCTCTCCTGTGTGGATTCGCTCATGTTTATTGAGGTTTGTTTTATGATTGAAGCTTTTCCCACAATGGCTACAGTCATAGGGTTTCTCGCCAGTGTGAGTCCTCTGGTGGGAAATAAGGTAAGAGCTTTCATTAAACTGTTTCCCACACAGTGGACAAGTGTACCATCTCCTTGTTCTCCGACTCCTAGTAAGTGCAATAACATTGATGTCCACAAATTTCGAGAGCTCCTCTAGTGGAGTGTCATTTTCAATGGTAACTAGAAGATTTCTCATTTTCATTTGCTGTGGAATGGGTGTATTTAGCCTTTCTTCTTGGCTACCTGGAAGTTGCTCAGAGATCAAGGAACAGTCCCCTCCATCACCATCTAAAGACTTCTCTGTACAATTCCCCTTCTGAAGATCTTCACCTGCAGGACTACTGTCATTGGCTGTGGAAACAGAGAGAAACTGTAATAACTTGAGGGGCAGGACAATACCAGGCAGGAAAAAACAAGCTGGGTATGCTATGAAACAGTAACCTTGAAAGTCAGAAATTTGAAGTCTGGCAGATAACCTCATGAACCCTCTTTTTCTACTCTTATTGAGATGTGGCTAGATCACTGATAGATCTTCTCATCTCCCACAGTGAAAGCAAGCAGTCCTCTTTTCACTTTTCTTAAAAAGTGAGTGGGAATGCACTAAAAGATTTCATATATTTGTTTCTCAACAGGCACAAATTACATAAGTTCATATTTACCTTATATTCTGTGTAGGGGCACTCAGTTAATGACATGGGGATAAAGGACATGCATAAGAAAAGGCACTGCTCATAATCTTTGGAGTCCAGTGATAGAATGAAGTGCTATCTGCTAAACAGTGCAATATTATAGCAATTTTACAATATCATATACAAGAAAAAACTGGAGACAATTCAAACGGCCAAAATTGAAGATGGCATTGCATATTCACACAAGTGATTAGTACTTGGCTATTAAAGAGATTACTACAACTGATAAAATGAACTATGGCATTAGAAATCAGCAATTTTTCTTTGGGAAGGAAGGGGAGTAATGACTGGGAGGGGACACGTGAAATCTCTGGGGTGCCAAGAACAATAATTGTGGGTGTTAGATAATTGTATAGACTTTGTGAAAACCTAAGCTGTATACTTGTGATGTATAGGCTTTTCTGTTTTTATAGTATAGCTCAAAATAATGTCTGTATAGCATAATAGATTATAAAAAGTAGGTAACAAAGTGGGAAAAGTCTATTGTGAACAGGTGGGGTAACAAGGAATCCCTAAATTCTGAAGAATTGATGGAGGATAAAGTAAAAGGTTGAAAACAGCCCTTCCATGTGACTGAGCCACAAGCTAGAACATAAATCACTGCATTTAGCAGTTTCACTCCAATCGATTTTTTTCTTTTTAATTATTTTTTAAATCACTATCTTAGAATAATGAAAATGCTGGGTTAAAGAATATGCCAATTTTTATCACTGTTCTTTCTCTCCTCCCTCCTTTCCCTTCTTCCTTTTCAATTTTTTTTTTTTTTTTTTTTTTTTTTGCGGTACTGGGGATTGAACTCAGGGCCTTGTGCTTGCGAGGCAAGCACTCTACCAGCTGAGCTATATTCCCAGCCCTCAATATTTTTCTTAAAATATATTATTGCTGTAGAAAATTTATTTAGTGTTAATAGTGAAAACAGTCTTATTTATTTTTTCCTCAGTTGCAAGTAATTACTACCAGTGTTTTATGAATAATTATAAATGTTGTTACACTGATTTTAAAAAGTTAAATATTTGGAGGAGAATTTGTGCAACTCATATTCCTTTTTTTCTGAAAGTGTTAATGAATGTATTTCACATTCCTTTCATGTACTAATTTTTAAAATTAAAAATTTCAATAGCTAATACATTTGTATAGCTTAAAAATCAAAACATGAAAAGGTATATGCTGAAATGCTTAACCCAGTCACAGTTTCCATTCATTCTATTCATTCCCCAGTTTTTATTAGTTTCTTTTTATTTTTTTAAAACATTTTAAATTTTGATTCATTGTACACAAATGGGGTACAACTATTGTTTCTCTGGATGTACATGGAGTCACACCATTTGCGTAATCACACGTTCATAAGGTAATGATGTTTGTCTCATTCTATTATTTTTTTCCTTCCCCCCGACCCCTTCCCCACCCTTCATTTTCCTCTATACAATCCACCCTTACTCCATTCTTGGCCTCCCTCCGACTCCCCATTATATATCATCATCCAGTTATCAGATAAATCATTCAGCCTTTGGTTTTTTGGGATTGGCTTAATTCATTTAGCATGATATTCTCCAACTCCATCCATTTACCTGCAAATGCCGTAATTTTATTCTTCTTTGTGGCTGAATAATATTCCATTGTGTATATATACCACAGTTTCTTTATCCATTCATCTACTGAAGGGCATCTAGGTTGGTTCTAGTTATTGTGAATTAAGCTGCTATAAACATTGATATAGCTGCATCACTGTAGTATGCTGATTATAAGTCCTTTGGGTATCTTTTTATTCTTTCTGTTTCTTCAGGTAATACCTTTTCTCCTTTTTTATATAAAAAATAACGTACTATGCATATTTCTGCTATTAGTTTTCTTCCAATCACAAAATCCCAGGGCATAGATATTATCATGGTATGATTCATGGACATATTATATTCAACTAGTCCTAACTCAGATACTTGGCTTGTTTCCAATCTTGTTTTTTTTTTTTCCCCCACTAACAATACCACAGTGAATAACCTTGTTTGTATATCACTTTGAGTGTGTGCTGCTGCTATATCTATAGGTCAGATTTCCAAAAGTGGGACTGCTGGATCAAAGGGCAATGCAGCTGTAGTAAAGGAAATCACTGATTCCCACACAAGGGACTGTACCACTTTGCATGCCCACCACAATCTACCTGTTGCCCAACAACCTTACCATCAATGTGTTAACATTTTTTAAGTTTCTAATTTTTATAAATATTATAGATGAAAAATATAACTCAGTGGAGGTCTAAAACTTGCGTTTAGAGTAACGTAGAACTGTCCATGGGTTTAAGGGGTAGTTTGTCTTTCAAGGTAAATGTGTTGGTTTTTATCTTCCCTATTTCTAGAAGCTATTTATGAATTAAGAAGAGTAGGCTTTTGTGTGATTTGAGTTGCAAACACTGCCCCCAATTTACTGTATTTTATTTATGTATTTATTTCTTATCATGCCATGCAGAAGTTTTAATTTTTATGTATTTTATAGTTTTTCTTTCAAAGCTTTTAGACCTCTGAACCTTAATTACAAAAGCCTTCCTATTCCTTAGGCTAGTGTTGTGGCTCAGTGGTAGAGTGCTTGCCTAGCATGTATGAGGCCCTGGGTTCAATACTCAGCACCACATATAAATAAATAAATAAAAGACTCATTGACAACTTAAAAGCCTTCCTTATCCCAAGGTTACAAAAGAATTCACCTGTATTTTCTAACTGTGCTTTTGTTTTTGTTAGTTTGAGAGATCTTTGATCTCTTGGAGTTCTTAGTATGCTAAGTAAGGTAATGATTCAAGTGGCTTCTCACCTGTCCCAACACCTTTTGTCCAAAGTCTTCCTTTGGTGGGGGCAGTGGTGCATGACTGTGAACTCAAGCTACTTGGGAGGCTGAGGAAAGGGGATGGCAGTTCAAGGGCAGCCTGCAATCTAACAAAATAATAAAATAATAAAAAAGGGCTTCAGGTACAGCTTAGTGGTAAAGTGCAGCTGGGTTCAATCCCAGGTATGGTAAAAAAAAATAAAAAATAAAAATAAATAAGTTGAAAGAATAAAAAATAAAAGTCCATCTTTACTTTGCTGACATGAGACGCTGACTTTGTGTATGTGCAGTCATTTTGGACTTTGTATTCCATCCCACTGGAATCAATCTACTCATGAGCCGATACCATACCATTTGCACTATGGAGATTTTGTGGGCTGCTTTAATATTTGATAGAGTGATACGGTTTGAGTCTTAACTGTCCCCCAAAGGTCCATATGCTAAAGATTTGGTTCCCAGCCTGTGGTGCTATTGGGAGGTGACAGAACTTTTAGCAGGGGGCGCCTAGTGGAAGTAAGTTAGGTTGCTAGGGGCATGCCCTTGAAGGGGATATTGCACTCCAGCCTCTTCCTCTCTGCTTCCAGCTGCCCAGAGGTGAGCAGCAGTGCTCAAATTCCTACTTCCTGCCTAATGTGCTGCCTAGGCACAGGGCTAAAAACAGCAAGAAGAGAGTTGACCAGGGACTGAACTTCTGAAACTATAAGCCAAAATGAGTATTTCTTCTTTTACTTTTATGTCCTTTCCAAGTTTCCTCATAAATTTTGCAAATAACTTTATTCCTCAGTATTTAATCTTACATGTTACTGTTTTAGTAAGGTCTTCCACCATATCTTTCAAATGATTTTTTTTGCGTACATGAAATCTATGATTTTCGTTCATTTATTTCCCATTCCATTGCCTTACTAAATGTTCTTATTATTTGTAGTACGTTTTCAGACATTCTCTAGGGGTTTCCAGTTGCACAATTATATCATGTATAAACAGAGGTAGTTTTCAAAATTAATTAATTAATTAATTAATTAATTAACTAACTAACTAATTTGGGTACTGCAGATTGAACCCAGGGGCACTTAAACCACAGAGTCATATCCCCAGCTTTTTTTAAAATTTGAGATTAGGGTCTTGCTACATTGCTGAAGTTGGCCTCAAACTTAACAATCCTCCTGCCTCGATCTCCTGAGTTGCTGGGATTACAAGCATTCTCCAAAGCACTCAACTATTTCTTCTGTTCTTAATAGTCTACTAAGTTACTTTTGCATTCCTAGAATAAATATTACTTGGTTATAGCAATTTTTATCAGGTTTTGGTATTTTTGTTTTACTAATTTCATAGAAAGAATTTGTAAGTCTTCCTTCTTTTTCTGCATTCTGGGAGTTTTAGTGAAACTAAACTGCCTGATTTTTAAAGGTTTAGAATCATCTACACAACTGTTGGAAGTTGGTGCTTTTTCTTGGGTGGGGGGGCTAGTTTTTCGATAATTCTAATTTCCTCTATTAAAAGTTTACATTTTTCTACTTAAGCTAAGTTTTTCCAGGCTTTCCCCCCTATTTTAATTCATTAATTTCTAATTTTATATGTATTAATGCCTTCTTTTTAAATTTATCCTACTGTTGTTCTAACTTTGAATCAGAGGCTTACCTGGTCATGAATTTTCTTTTGTACATCATTTTAGGTTATACCATAGATTCTGATAGTGTCTTTGGAAAAATTATGCAATTCTAATTGTATTTCTCTTTAACCCAAGTTTGCGCAACAGTTTTAAAATTTCTGGAAGAAGGAACTTTTGTTATTTCACTATTCAATTCTAGTTATAAGTTATAGTAAATTGTGATAGATTCTAATATACCGAGCCTCTTTTTGTTCCATAGTATTTAGTCAATGTGCCAATGTTGAAAAGGTGTATTATTCTCTTGAAACAGCAAAGAGGACACAGGCTCGCAAGAACTATCTTACTGAGATCTGTTTAAATGTCCTACCTTTTCACCTATTTTTATACAGTTCACTTGGACTGATAAACATATCCTCTTGATTTCCTATGTTGAAGACTCTCCTTTGGTTCCTGTCTCCATGAGATTCAAACCCTTATACTTTTGCCTTTGCAAATGACTAAATATGACTCAACTATCACTTACATGCTGATGATTCCCAAAACTCTACATCCTTCTATCTGTCCTCCAGTCCCCAATTTCTAAAGACATAGAAGACAATCTCATTTTATTTCTTGTCACAGATTTAATCTCATCTAAAATCAAATCCATCTTCTTCCAAATTCTGTTACCAGATCCAAATCCTGCCCCAACCTTGTGACAGCTCTTCATATCTATACAAATTCCACACTGCTTATCTTTTAAAGTGATCAACTTGTCTGACAAACCAGATTGGAGGAGTGGTAGAAGGCAGGAATGGAACATTACATATCTTTGCAACTTGCTGAATATCAACTCCAACCCTGCCTAAGGAAAAAGTAAGTAGCATTTATGAAATATTGGTGAATGACTCTAAGTTTAAACCTTCATGGTATAGGCAGAGGAAGGGAGGTAGAAAAGGTGAAGATTGGGTTTTAGGGCCCCAAAGTACAAGGCTAAAGTATTTGTCAACATACCTGATAATCAGTCACACAAAATAAATACTAGCTTTGTCCAAGACTCAAGAAAAACCCAGAGTATCTAATCTGTTTATACTTTTCTCTATAACAAAGAAAATATTTCAGAGAGCATCCTGTGGGGGATTAACTAGGCCCATTATGTACCACTGTCTCTGAGCAGACAGTTCAATATAGCTGAGGGTTCTACAGTAATTGATTTGCGTCACCCCAGGCAACTCCCCCAATCTACTCTCTACTTAACTTCAGCCTCAGAAGCAAACAGCTCTGAAGGCAAAGTTAAAAGTATCAAGTACTCAGGAAAACAGAGGGCATCTGCTTCTAGGATAGTAGCATATTTCCAGAGGAAAGCTAAAGCATGTCTAGGCAGGTTACAGTAAGGTGGTTTCCAGAACAGCTCACATGTAGCACTGGGAATACTTGGAAAATGAGGACAAATAAAGGCAGTCCCATTCACAAACCTTACAGAAAACTCACTGACAAAATTATGAACAATGTGGGCCAAGAGGCCACATAGCTCCAGGTCATGACTACAAACTCTGATGTTAGATTTCCCCAGTCCAAATCCCTGCTACAGCTGGGGGTGGTGGCACATGCCTGTAATCCCAACAACCTGGGAGGCTGAGGCAGGAGGACTGCAAGTTCCAGGCCAGCCTCAGTAACTTAGGACCAAAGCAACTTAGTGAGATGGTCTCAAAATAAAAATAATTTTTAAAAGGGTGGGGGATTGTAGCTTAGTAGTAAAGCACCTCTGGGTTCAATCTCCAGTACCAAAATAAATAAATAAATCCATCACTGATTCATTACTTACAGCTGTATGAGGCTTTGGCAATTTTCTTAACCTCTTCCTACCTCCAGCTTATCATCTATATTGTAATAACAATTCCCACAGTAATATTGTGAGAAGTATATGAAACAATAAATGCATGCAAAGTATACCGGCCACTGCCTAGCACACAGTAAACTGTTAGACATTATTTTCATTGAAAGTGGAATATATTTTCACTTACACTAGTGGGCTTCACACCTACTGAACATGAGAAAAAATAAAGGGGGGGAGACTTAAAATAGTGATGTGTCCAATGTAAACACTAATTCAAAATATACTTGTTGTGAGAACAAACTCCAGAAAAAAGGTTCAGAAACAGTCTGCCCACATTTTCCATTGGTTTGCAGAGCTTGCTTACCAAAAGAAGTCCCTTCTTCCCTCACTACCTTCTAGCACAGGGAAAAGGGCCTCCTACAGCTGGAATTTTGTGGCTAGGCTCTGCCACAAGGAATAAAACAAAAACAAAACATGTGCACTTGTCCTTTAGCAGGTGTGAATAGTACCTCAAAGGTTCCAGAAATGAAGGACACACTTTTGCTGTAACACACAATATGAATACACAAAAGACTTGATTTCTTACCCAGTAATGTCATCTCTCCAACATCACTGTCCTTGTCTGATGTGGGCTGTTGAGCAGGATCCATGCTCACACATTCCTCTTGGGAATGAAATACATTCAAATCCTCAAAGACCACAAGCTCCTGAAAGAACAAGAAGCCCCCCTTCCTCTTAGTAACTGAGTCTCCTTGGCAGCCCTCTGGCAAGAAAGACTTAGATTCAACGATCAAAGAAAAGGATGGCAAAAGGGATCTATAAGCCCCACACAGGAGCAGTACAGACACAGCTAGGATAAAAGGAGCCAGAAGAAAGCAGAAAAGAAACATCCAAGGAGGCTGGCTCCCAAGAATGTTATACATGGGTTTGCCAAGAAGAGAAGACTGCAATAGCAGAGAACGTGATGCACTCAAGACAGTGAGTGGAAAAACTAAACCCACCTCAGAGTCAGCTTTAAAACACAGAGACACTGTCTCCTGTTTCTGCTGGACTCCTTCTCTGGGCAGAAGCTTCACTAAGGGACGAGGATGCACTGGGGAAAGAGGAAGCTATAGTTAGTGAAAAACTCAGTGACTCTAATGCAGACACTTGGTCTACACCTTTAAGCCAAGCTGTCCTTGTTCCTTTGGCAGGATATTTACAGTCTTTTCATCTCCAATTAGCCCTGAAAAAGTTCAAGCCATAAGCCCCATGTCTTGAACCTTTATGGAGTCTCCTCATTATGAAAAGGATTCCCCTAAACACCTTTCAAAATCTCCAAGAAAGAGTCACTACAGAAGAGGTTGGGGAAAGGCAAAGTGCAAAGATGTCCTAAGAAAGCACAGAATTCTAAGATCCCACATAAACTGAAGTCAACTTGATAATTCATCTGATTTCTTTATTCTTAAAAAGATATTTACCCCCAGAATGGATAAAATGGCAATACAGAAAGATGCGCACACTACACATTCTGTGGTTTTACACACACCTGACACATCACTTAGTCTCCAGCTTGAGAAGAAAGAAAATACCTCAACAAGTTAAAACTAGTTCCTTTTTAACACCCACCATCATAACCTGTATTCATGACTAACATGGAAGTCCATCTCAGCCCCCAGTACCACCCACTTCTCTTCTAGTGAAACAAGCACGTGCTTCTCACCTCTGTTCTGAAGGCTTGAACTCACATCCTTCATAATAACCAAGGTCTCCTTGACTTTCTCACTGGGCTGGACCAGGCTTGGCTTGGGCAAGAAGGTAAGGAAGTGCTCCAGCACCAGCTGGTGGATGGTCTTGGGCCCACTAGTGGCATCTCGAACGAGGTCTTGACCCAGCTTGGAGTCTGGAGGAACTCTCAGTATAAAGGACTGCTTTGGCTTTGGGGATATGGGAACCACTTTTGCAGCCATCATGCCTCGCAATAAAAGACCACACGTTTCTGGGGGATTCTAGGGCCACCTCTTACTGAAGAAAATCTGCCAGATAGCAAAGCTGCAGACAGAGAAACCACGGATTACCCACAAGACAAAGCAGGGCATGACGATGCTCCAGTACACAGCTTGGATGGTGAGGAGACACGAGATCTAAACCAGAAAGCAGACAGGTGGGGAAGGGAAGTCTTAACTGAATGGAAGGTCCCTGAACAGGATAATTTTAGGAAGGGCTGAAAGGAAGACTCCGAGAATAAAAACCAAAGCTCAAGAGCCAAACGGAAGTGGGTAAAGGTGGCCGGCAGACCAAGGGACACCTTCCCCAGAAATATGAAGTGCAAAATCCGTTGGGAAGTGGTTTAACTTATGCTCGCACAAAGAGCACTGGGCTGGGAGACAGGAAACTGGGTCCAACCCGAGGGCGTTTGCTTAGGGGCAGGCTGGTGGTTGGCCCCGTGGGCCGCAGGGCTTCCCCGCCAAAGCCCTGCTGGGAGCGACACGGACCAGGCCCACTCTGGGAGCCTCTCCGCCGGCCGCGGGACAGACAGCTCCGCCGCCAGGTCCGGCCGGCGGCACTGGCCCGGGCGCGCCGGCTCCTACACGCCTGGATCTCGGCGATGGGTCGCACTCGGCGCCTCCGCCCGCCTCCCGCCCCTCGGAGGCCCTCCCCTCTCGGAGCCCCTTCGCCCCCGGCGCTCGCTGAGGACGGCTGAGAGCGGGAAACCCACCTGGAGGGGAGCTCGCCGGCCCCCCGCAACGCCCGCTCAGGCCGCCGGCTGCTTTCCGGGCGCCCCGCCTGCGGCTGTGAGGCCGGCCGGCTGGGGCCTTCCGGGACGCCGGCTGCGCCTGCTCTGTGACGCCACGTCCGGAGGCTCGCTTCCGGCGCGGAAGCCTGGTCTCCCCGCTCGGAGCGCGCAGTCTGCGCCCGGGAAGGCGAGGCTCCAGGGCAACCGGGAGAGCCCTCGGGCCCGAGGCGGGGCCCGGCCGCGGGCGCCGGAAAGCAGGAGGCTGGCTCCAGTCCACCGTGACGGGCACCCCGCCCGGCGCCAGCCCGCCGGACTCCGCGGCCCCCTGGGAAACGTAGTCCGGCGCCACTCGGCCGGTGGGAGACCCCAGGCGGCGGCGGCGGCGGCGGCGGCGGGCGGGGCGGGGCGAGGCCCGGGGGAAGCTGCTGTCTTTCGCGGCGGAAGCACTGGGCACCGCAGCTTCCGCCGCAGCTTCCGGGCGGGCACGGCACTGCGGGGCGGCCGCGCTGCGGTCGGCGTGCGCAGGCGGTGGCTCGGGGCTGCGCCGCCCGAGAGCGCCCCGGGCGTCCCTCCCCGCGCCCGGCTTGCCCGCTCCTCCGCTGCCTTCGGGCCTGCCCTTCTACCTTGTGAGACCTGGCCCGACCTCCTCGGACCGTCTGCGTCCACCTTCCCGATTTCAGCCTCCCGCAGAGGTCGAACAGCTGCTTCTCTTTCTGCATTTTTCCGTATTCGGTTCATTCTTAGGCACTGAGCGGAGGACAGCGTCCCTGTGACACCAGGCCTCCAGCAGGATGATGAAAGTAAAAACGAGTCAGTGCTTTTCTTAACGCTCAGTACGACTGACTCACTTAACCACGACTTAAAATGTGTTATGAAAAAGAGATGAAAACTGTGGCGCCAAGGAAATTGTGAAAGATAAATAACCTGCCTTTCGGACAACGAGATTAACCAAGCAGAAACCACCTTTGGTCAAAACAGTATGGTTTGATACTGTTGTATCATGTAAACCGATGGAATAGTGGGAAAAATTGTACGTGCAAAAATGTAATATATATAGACCTATGTGATAGGGTAGGGTATCATTTTAACTTATTGGGAAATGAAGGGTAAAGGGTTATGGAAAATAATCTTTCTACAAGGCAGCTCCCCAAGAAAAGCAGATGGGCAAACATGAAACCTCTTCCGGTGTATTCTTTCCTGATAACAATGGGCCCTGGGGGAAAGGGCGGATACGGAATGCTGGGCCCTAAACCTTGAACCTCCCCCGTTTCAAGTTAGTCCTAAATGACAATGGGGAAGATTTGCGCTCTCATCCCTGGTATCTGGTTCTAACCTGTACAACTAGATTTGATGGTGAAAACTGCACGTGCCCGGTTTCCACTGATTTCATCATCATCACTGTACCCTATAAAACCAAAATCCCCTCTGTAACTGAGTGCCAATCCAGAAAATGGGCCCGTAGGTGCCCCAGTCAGGGAAACACTAAAGGCTTCTTTGAATCGTTGAGGTCTGCTTCCCGTCTCTTTGCGATTACAAAGGGTGCTAGCAAAACGTGTATTCTGATAAAGCAAGATACTCTATCCCATCTTCATATTACTGGAGAGAAAAGGTGGTTCTTGGCTTCTCCACTAAATCTGGGGAGGCAGAGGTTGGTGAAGGAAAACAGGTTTATTCAAAGCTGACTTGTGAGGAAGATATAAGAAACATTTTCTGTCTCAAATCTCTGTCTTCTGGGGGTGGGGGGAGTTCCTCAGTGGCTCAAGAACCTATATAAGAGGAAAGAGGGTATGGTGGAACTAAAGGCAGAAAAAATATATAGAGAGAGCTAGGCTGTGCTAGTCAGAAATATATCTCAGTTTTAGTTTCCTTGGTATGCACTTGGACCAGGGGTTAGCTTCTCAGTTTCAAAAGCAGTTACCAGGAAGATGGAAAGCAAAAAAAATTAAGGGCTTTTAATTTCAAAGGTGTTCTGTTACATTACATACAAAAAATGAAATTCAATAAAAGAACACTAATGAGAACAGTTGAGTTCACTGTGAGACAGAAATGGAAACTAGAATATAAGTAAAATGTAAGCCTGAGCATATTTTTCTTTCCCCAGTGCATAGAAGTATCTTTATGAGATAGATGGGCTCTTAGGGAGACAGAAAAAGAGACCCTCAATCTATTAGTATGACTAGCTGTGCTTGTCTCTTTAGTTGGACGAACAAAACCTTAAGTATGTGCTTGTACCAGATCAACCAAAAAAAAAAAATAATTTAAATGTCATTAAATTTAAAAACTCAATATACCCACAACTGCCTTATGGCCAGACTGTTTGACCAAGAATAAACATTCTGAAACTCAAGTATCAATGGTTGGTGTGGGATTTGATTTTCACAAAAGTTTGCCCGAGAACCTGCACCTACCTTCTCAGGAAAATCATATATGTAGTTAGAGAGCTCAATCTTGGATGCATCACTCATTGAGAGGTGAGGGCCACCTGTGATCTGCCATTTTGGGGTGTGTGCCTTTGATGTCCTTTAATAAATCTTGGCTTGTGCCTGCTTTTGATGAATTCTGAATTTTTTTTTTTTTTCAGTGATGTAGGTCAAGAACCTGCCTGGGCTGAGTTGAGGTCCCACCGCCCACTTGGAGAGATCTCCTTGGACTCTTGTTCGTTTCTCTCTCTCTCTCTCTCTCTCTCTCTCTCTCTCTCTCTCTCTCTCTCTCTCTCTCTCTCTCTCTCTCTTTCCTTCCTTCCTTTCCTTTCCTTTCCTTTCCTTTCTTTCATCTATCTATCATCTATAGTACAAATGGACTTGGTGCATTCCCCTCCTTCTGTTCCTCTTTCAACCTGGTCCAACACCACACACCCCAACTTCTGCCTGTCTTTTCACTGAGATGCATAGGAAATAATGGCTGCTTTGTTTTCTGGGTTCTCACTGTCCTAGCAGAATGCAAATAAGTAGTCAGCTTGTGTATTACCTCTCTGGTTCATCCCTGTTACTATACTCTTGTTTTAATATCTTTGCTTGATTGTGACTATATTGTTAAACAATTAAAAAAAAAAAAAAAACTAACAAAGCCAAAAAATGTTAATAGGCTGCAAAATAAGTGTAAAACAGAAGCCAAAGAATTGGACTTTCCCAACAGGAAATGATCCCTTGCCAACTGACAAAAAACAAAGGCAAATGCTATTCACAACCATTTCATAGAAGAGGTAAACTCAAGTTATTAACATTCAAAAAGATGCTTAACCACCTAATTGTCACCTATCCAGTCTGAGCAAGTCTCTTGGAGCAGAGGAGACCTCTACTTGAATTCTTCTTTTAATGGTCTTCTTGGAAAGGAATTTCAGGACATATCAGGTTTTAGCAACACAGGAAGAGATTTATTGCAAAAGACACAAGGGGAGTGTGAAAATACTCAAGAGCCCAGTGGTGCCACAGGAGGGTTGTGGTCTGTGTTGTTTAAGGGTATTAATATAAGCAGGGATTGAATATGGATCAAGTTCTCTGGAATTGGGAGGTCGCTTGGTTGAACCCAGCTCAGCTTCATTAGCAGTTAAGGGGTGTGTGAACTGCATGTAGACCTGGAGGAGTGGCGGTAGGACATTAAATGAGGGGCATACCTGAAATACCAGTGACTCAGGAGGCTGATGCAGGAGGATCACAAGTTTGAGGCCAGCCTGGACAATTTAGAAAGACCCTGTCCCAAAAAATAAAAGGGAGGGGGGTGTAGTTCGGTGGTAAAGTTCCTCTAGATTCAGTACCCCAAATAAAAGAATATTAAATGAGAAACAGTAAGCTCAGAATTATGTATATTGAAAGGACGTGCGCAAAGTCCAAACAGAGCTCAACCACCACGCCACACACCAGAATCTCTTACAAGAGATTTATTGTCAGTAGCACATGGGCCAAGCGACATGGCTGTCCCCCCGGGGAGAGCAGTAGCTTGTCACTTCTCACAGAGCAGTTTTATAACCTGTAATAGGAATTTTTTATGCATACTTTGTAGGGGTTGCATACTTAGGTGTGGAGTTGACCTCTACATTTTATGGGAAGCTAAGTGGCTTTGCCTTAGGATCAAAACTTAGGCGCCCCATAGGTAAAATGGCTTCTGACCTAAAATGGCGGGTCTGATGCCAATATATATAATGCATAATTACATTTCTGGAACAAAAAGAAAATACCATGTGTATGTTTGTATTTAAGAATACACATTGAACTATTAATAAAATCGTTGCTCGTGGAGTGGAGAGTAGAAATAGTGGGGAATAAAAGTGGAGAATAAACATTTTAATTGAATCATTTCATTTAATGAGTATAAATTTAGTTACTAAAAATAAAATCTTAAAATGAAAAAGATAAGTGGAATGATAAATATTTTTAAATTTGATGGCATCCCGTTCTTAAAAACTGATCAGTAAAATAGATACCATAAATGGATTTGAAATAACACCAGATATTAATGTTTTAACATGAAAAGATGGTCATTATTACGTACAGTAAAAGAAATGCAACTTAAAATAATAAAGAAATTCTTTTGAATTCTTTTTTGCAATAAAATGAATTATTTAAAATTCTTTTTTGGTAATTCTTGTGTGTCTTATTATTTTAAATTGCATTTCTTCATCAAAAATTATATTCAGGCTGGATGTACGTAGTGAGGCACACCAGAAGTGGAGGCAATGAAAGAATGAACATTTTTTTAAGCTGTCTGTTTTATCTCAACTCCCTAAGGTCTCCCTCCCAGTGATGGGAACAAAGCCCTTAAAGCTGTTCCAGGAAACAGCCCCAAACAGAGAGTAAAAGAGTAAATTGAGCCAGATAGTGCTCAGACAGTAAGATTACCAGAAACTATTGACCAGAATCTACGCCCTGTTGTAAAACATTGTGAAACATGTTGTATGTTATCAGCAAACTCAGACCCCCTTTGGAATTACCCGGCAGCTTTGTTCCCCTTTTTTTCCCCTTCCATGTGCGACCCCTCCCGATGTGTGGTTTCTGCCTTTATAAACTTGTAAGATTTTCTGCTAGGGACTCGACTCCTCGACTCCTGCGTGAGTCACGAGTTGGGTCCCAGCACGCTGGAATAAAAACCTCTTGCGGTTTGCATCAAGTGACGCCTCCTGCAGTTGATTGGGGTTGCCGTCGATCCGTGGGACAGAGTTGGGGTCTTCTTTTTGGGGGTCTTACAGCAGGAGGATTGAAAGTTTGAGATGGGCCTCAGCAATTTAGTGAGCCTTTTTCCAAAAAGAAAAAGGGAAAGGGTAAAATAACAATAATAATAAAATTCAGTGTTCTGAAAGTAAACTAATATTAAGAGGAAAATATAGCCCTATTTTGAAAAGTAGCATGTTCATAAACTTTGTCAAATGTTCAATTCTCAGAATTTATTTTATTTATTTTTTATTTTTTATTTTATTTTATTTTATTTTTTTATTGTAAACAAATGGGATACATGTTGTTTCTCTGTTTGTACACGGTGTAAAGGCATACCATTTGTGTAATCATAAATTTACATAGAGCAATGTTGTTTGATTCATTCTGTTATTTTTTCCCTTCCCCCCACCCCTCCCACCCCTCTTTACCCTCTATACAGTAGTTCCTTCCTCCATACTTGCCCCCCTCCCTAACCCTAACTCTAACCCTTCCCTCCCCCCCATTATGTGTCATCCTCCACTTATCAGCGATATCATTCGTCCTTTGGCTTTTTGAGATCGGCCTATCTCACTTAGCATGATATTCTCCAATTTCATCCATTTGCCTGCAAATGTCATAATTTTATCATTCTTTATGGCTGAGTAATATTCCATTGTGTATATATACCACAGTTTCTTTATCCACTCATCAATTGAAGGGCATCTAGGTTGGTTCCACAGTCTGGCTATTGTGAATTGAGCAGCTATGAACATTGATGTGGCTGTATCTCTGTAGTATGCAGATTTTAAGTCCTTTGGGTATAGGCCAAGGAGTGGGATAGCTGGGTCAAATGGTGGTTCCATTCCAAGTTTTCTAAGGAATCTCCACACTGCTTTCCAGAGTGGCGGCACTAATTTGCAGCCCCACCAGCAGTATCTGAGTGTACCTTTCTCCCCACATCCTCGCCAACACCTGTTGTTGCTCGTATTCTTGATAATCGCCATTCTAATTGGGGTGAGATGGAATCTTAGGGTGGTTTTGATTTGCATTTCTCTTATTACTAGAGATGTTGAACATTTTTCCATATGTTTGTTGATTGCTTGTAGATCTTCTTCTGTGAAGTGTCTATTCATTTCCTTAGCCCATTTGTTGACTGGACTATTTGAATTCTTGGAGTAGAGTTTTTTGAGTTCTTTATAGATTCTGGAGATTAGTGCTCTATCTGAAGTATGATTGGCAAAGATATTCTCCCACTCTGTAGGCTCTTTCTTCGCATTGCTGATAGTTTCCTTTGCTGAGAGAAAGCTTTTTAGTTTGAATCTATCCCAGTGGTTGCAGAATTTATTTTAAAGAGAACAGTAGAGGTGATAAAACTTTGTTTGAAATGTCAAAAGATTTGTTAAATTATATGCTTATATAGTGGAATCAAATACAACCATCAAAAAGAAAGAAATCAAGCAAAAAGTCAAGTTACAAAGCTGTGTAAAATACAATGGAATTCAAAAATAAAATGCATTTTTTAAACTGGAAGAATATACAGTAAGAGTTAATAGAGATTATTCTTGAAGAGTAGGATTAGGAGGTATTTCTTTTCTATTACTGGGGATTGAACCCAGAGGTTCACTACCACTGAGCTATGTTCCAAATCCTTTTTATTTATTTATTTGTGTTTCTTTTGAGACAGGGTCTCGCTAGGTTGCTTAGCACCTTGCTAAGTTGATGAGGCTGATCTTGAACTTGTGATCATGCTGCCTCAACTTCCTGAGTCACTGGGATTACAGGTGTGCACCACTGTGCCCAATTTAGAGGTGACTTTTTTTTATAAATCTGTAAGTTTTCAAATAATAAGTATTATTTTTGTAATTGGAAAACCCCAGATATTTGAAGGTAAGTTAAGAATTTTTTAAAATATATTTTTTGAAAAAATATTGGAACTCACCTGAACATCAGATATACCTGGTGTTGGTTATCAAGAACCATTTGTACATTTGCTATTGATGGTGCCAAAATCAAAACAGTAACTGGGCATGATGGGAAGAGAAGATGTTAAGAACAAAAACCTGATTTCGGAGAGGAAAATAAAAGCCAGTCAGATTCAGTGAAGATGCAAAACCTGGTACAACAAAATCCTTTTACAAAATATGAATTTATTACGAAAACCTGGAGGGATAATCTAAGAAAGGTAAAGAAAGAGAAAAGGAGGCCAGCAGAAGGAGTCAGAAAGACAGAAGTAAAAAAAGGAGACGAGAGAAGAAAATATTGTTGAGCACAGCAAAGGTGCAGAAGCTTACCTGACCGGATGGCATTAAAGCCTTGCTATGTAATCATATCAGAAAACAAAGCATGCTGCAATACAGTGCTCTACCTCCGGTCCATTCGAGTTCTAAGAGGTAAGTAAAGATGCTCCCTGGGAAGGGGACATGAGGTTGCTCAAAAACACAACAAGGAAAATTAAAAAAAAAAAAAAAAAAAACCCCACAGTCCCATTTCCGATGTTCATTGCTTTAAAAGGGAATAAATCCGGGCTGGGGAGATAGCTCAGTTGGTAGAGTGCTTGCCTCGCAAGCACAAGGCCCTGGGTTCGATCCACCACAAATAAATAAATAAATAAAAATAAAAAGGAATGAATCCGTCTGAGAGCAGGAGAGGAGAAGTGGCAGAGGGAAGGAAAAGGTGGTCTCCTGATTGAGGGAGGGGAAAGAGAAGAGAAAGAAGAGCAGAGCAAAGAGCAGAGGGGCAGTTAAAACACTGACGTCTAGTCTAATTACCGTGTTAAAAAAAAGCCACCTGCACAGCAGGTCCCCTGGGGGCTGAGGGCCCACGCTGCACCCTGTGTGGCTGTGGTAGACACTAGCTCCTGGCCTTGTTCCCATTCCTTTCACAGGTCAGAGCTGAGCGGTGTGGGTGCTGCTGCTGATGCAGCGGCAGCGGTGGCGGTAGAAGGACCTTCAACTAGTCTGCTGGAGCCAATATCAGGGGGAAGGAAGGATGGACAGGCCAAATGGCAGGGGAAAGAATACTGAAACACCTCATTTCAAAAAAAAAATAGCAGTCTATACACAGTTGTTTGTTTTGGTTCAGTACAGACAGAATAAAAAGTCATTGCTTTTGATGGTCAGCAAACACCCAGTTCTGAAGAGGAGAGGTGATGCCCAGCGGGTAGATTAGGGCCCCCAGTGGTTGGTGGGGTGCCTGGCTTTGTGGCCCTCTCCCAGGAGGTAGAGAGCACAGCTTTAGGTAGTGTAAGTATTTTTCCTTTTATTTAGAATAATCTTTTCTTTTTTTTAAGCAATTTCCCCATTCCCAAGTTGGGCCAATAAAGATTACATGAAAACTGGCACACCTATCAGCTGGAATACAGATGCACCAAATGAGGATTTTAAAACTTTCCGAGCAAAAAGTAGAAAAAAAGAAGACATCTCCTAGCATTTTGCCCCAAGGTTTTACTCTTCTGCCACACACACTCTCCAAAGGACCCTACAGATCCAATTGTATGTCAGTTTCTTGGCTTTGCTGTAGAGGGAACCCCTACTTTACTCACGTTCTGAATTGTTTCCAGAGCAGCTTCATAAGTTTTATCTACTGGGGGTTCATCGAAAATAATCAGGACACCTTCCCCCGGTCCAAAATCCCATGACACTTCTTATCAAGAATCATCTGTGATAATTTCCTTCCACATCAGCCTTGGAGAGTTTGATGAGACTAGATATGTATTCAATCTATACTCGGGGAAAAAGGCTCAATGACTTGGATTAGATTCTGTTCCAGTAAGTTATCATACAACTTGGCCAAGTGTGTGCTGATGATTGGGTCATCCTGGAGCTCTGCCTGGTAATCTGTCAGGGCCTTTACAAAATCTGTCAGCCATCTGGTCTTGCTAGACTGAGCCATGCGTTTTAATGCTTCTGTCTGCCTCCCTATCTGCATACCCGAGTGCAAGCTTCCCACCCCAAAGCCTGGACATCTTCTGGGGTGTTGAGAGTGATTTTGCACAGCAACATGTACTTCAGAGATGTGATGGCCTTGGGGCTATCGATGGAGTCATAACCTTCAAATGCCTCATAAAAGTATGAGTATGCAGTTTTCCAGTCCTCCTCTGCTGCATGGATAATACCTGATTGCATGTCCAAGGTGGCTTGCAATTTAGGGGGCAGTAGATGGCATTTGCTGTGGTTTGAGCAGAGGTTAAGGCAGCTCGAGTCTTCGGCAGATTGCTCAGAGCATGGTATGTTTTGCTTTCTAAAAGTTGTACTTCCACCAAAAGGGCTTTCTCATCCATCTTTTTCAACTCCAGCAGCAACTGAGAACACAAGTGCAATGCTTCCTGGTACCTCTTGGTATCAAAGTACAAAGAAACCAGTCTTGTCTCCAAAGCTTGGTGTAAGAAAGTCCTTTTCTCTGATTTGGCCCATCCAATGCACTGTAAACGCAACTGGACCTCCTGCCTTGTAGCTGCTTCCATATCAAGAAATAGATCAAGAAGAGGCCGGAAAGACAGCTGCTTTAGCCTTACTGATGGAATTCAGGAAAGGTCCTACAGACTTCAGGAGTCCCCCAAGCTCTGCAGCCTGTCCAGTCTTTGCCGGGAGAGACCCCAGTTCGAGGATGCTCTGCTCTTTGACCTGCTCTACCTCCTCCTCATTTTCCTGAATGTCACGCTTCACGATGGAGTGGAGGATGACGATGGAGGCCTCCCGGTCGGTGCTGAGCAGAGACTGGGCTCTCTGGCACTCCACCACCGCGGCAGCCGCCGTCTTACCGCTCTCACACCGTCCCGGGCCGCCGACCTTAAATATATATTTTTAAGTTGTCAGTGGGCCTTTATTTATTTATTTGCTGAGAATTGAACTTAGTACCTCCACACCTGCTAGGCAAGTGCTCTCTCTACCACTGAGCCACAACCCCAGCCCCCGAGTTAATAATTTAATATTTAATCAACGAGCAGTTAAAGTGAAGAAAGGAAATCCTATTTAAAATATAGTAAGAAAAAAAATAAAATATAGTAAGTGCAAATCCGAATCGCAATAAGACCGCTTCACACACACTGGAATGATGGCGATTTTAAAGACAACAGAATTACAGGAGGACAGCTGGGCGCCGCGCCGGGGCGGGGGAGCCGGGGAGGGGCGGGCCTCTGAATTTCCGTAATTTTGAGGGTTTTCCCCCAGTGATTTCTTATTCTGCTCTAGCTGATGTTTGAGGCAGCGTGTCGCGGAGGAAGCAAGCGAGGCCTCGACCGTTCCAATCCGACCTCCAGGTGTCTTGGCTGCGGGCGCGGGGCTCCGCCCGGGCGCGCACAGGTAGGTGGAGCCGCAGCCCTGCGCATGGATGACCCCAGGACAGTTCTAGGAGGCAGTCCTGTCAAGCTCCCAGAAATGTTCCAGAAGATTTGGCGGCGAAGTCAGGAAGCGGAGGGCCTTCCCGTTTCTGGAGTCAGTATGCAGCCGCGCCCTCCAACCGGCTGGCGATGGAGGCCAAGAGCTCTGCCCTTCGGAGCGGCGGCATCCTCCGGTTGCCGGAGCCTCGGCAGCGGGGCAGCTCACCTATTAGCGTGCTGACGGGAATCTGCAGCAGTTCGGGCGCCCCTGGCCGGCCTGGAGGAGAAGGCAAGCAGCGAGAACCGAACCAAATGCCGCTTCACGCGCTTTGCGGAGAACTGCAGAGTCGTCCCAAGTTAAAGCAGCCGCGTACTAGACACAGCGTTCCTGTTCAGGCTGCGACCTATGGTGGGTGGCCTCCTACCCCTTGCTCTGTCCCCCTACCTTTTGGTCCCCTGGGTCTGTGAACTATGACATTATGAAGACATTCTTCTGTACCTTGTTCAACTTCTAGAGTTTTAAGAAGGCTTATTTATTAGTGATATAACCTTGCTTCCCGAACAGAATGCAAGCTTTAACTTTGGTCTTCTGTATTTTGGACTAAATACTAATTGACTAGGGTGCTATAAACTTGTAACATTTATGGCAAATTGCAAGTTGCCCTGCTAGGCGGTCTTAATCTGGCGTTAACTTCTTTTCTCTATCCAGCATAATATGAACCTGGTGTTGAGGCAATGCCTCAGTGAGGCATTAGGTCTCTAATAAAGTCTGTATGTAAATGCACACTTTGATTCTGCTGGAAAACTTTATCAGCAAACACGTTGTCTAATCTTTCAAAACAGATTTAAGGAAAGGATTGAAAGTGCCGACTGAACAGTGTGGTTCTTTGAAAGGATTGGGTTTTTTTTTTTTTTGTAGAACTTTTCCATTTTGAACTGCTATTTGTTTTGTGCCTTTTACTTGAGTCTCTTCATTGATAATAAGTTTCTGTACAGTAATAAGCACACACTATTCCTTAGGGGAAAACAACAAGTGTTGTTTTGGTAGTTGAAACTGAGGCATAACATTTTGCCTTGTAGGTATATTCATAGTAGATAATGTGTGATGGAATTTCACAATGCTGCTAAGGTATAACATCTTGAACAACCTTCAGTGAAGAAAATGTAGATGCTCTTGTATATACAGTAAGAAATATCACTTTCATTAAAATGTATGTATGTTCCTCACAGGAACAAATGCTTCTTCTAGACCTTCTTGATGGAGAGAGCAGCTATGGTGTTTGTTTTGTATTAGGTATGGAAGAAAAAAAAAATTGAACTGTTACATGCACTTTCTTGGAAAGTTGAAAGGAAAAGGTGGGTACAATTTTCTTTAACATTTTATAACAGAGATACTGTAATTTTACTCAAGTAATCAGATACTTCTTTTTGCAAAAGAAAATAAAAAGACAACAATGATTATAATGGGGTCTTACCTCTGTTTTATTTCACAGCCTGTAGATGAAGCGGAGAAAGTGGAAACCTCATATATTGCTGATGGGGATGTAAAACAGTCCAGCAGTTTGGAAAACACTTTGGCAGAACAAGCAGTTTCATCCTTCAGTATAAACCCAAGAGAAATGAAAATGTGTGTCCACAGAAAAACATGTATACAAATGGCAGCATAATTCATCACATAGCTGAAGAGTGGAAATGACCCAAATGTGGTATATACGTATAGTGGATTATTATTTGTCAATAAAGAGGAATAAAGTACTGATACATGTTACAATATGGATGGACCTCAAAAACGCTATACTAAGTGAAAGAAACCAGTCACAATAGACTGCATGCTGTATAATTCTACTTTCATATTGTAACCAGAATAGGCAAATCCATAGAGACAGAAAGCAGCCTAGTGGTTTTCAAGGGCTGGAGGAAGGAGATGATGGGGAATGGCTGCTAATGAATTAAAGGTTTCTTTTGGGGGACATAGAATATTCTGGAATTAGACAGCAGTGATATTTGCACTCACAATGAATATACTAAAAATTATTGAATTTTGCATTCTGAAGGAGTGAATTATAGTATGCAATTTAAAAGACCAACAGACAGAGAAAATTCCATCTGACAGATACAAATGTTGATCATCTAAAATATTTATGAAGTAGTACAAAAAACTAAGTTCAATATCTGGATTCCAGAATAGCAAGTAATCAAAGGACCTGTATTGTTTCTATAGGATAAATAAAAAATCAGGAATTCACATGGAAACATTCATAGCCTTACTAACAGATCATGAAATCAGAGATAACACACCATTACATCCCCTTTAAATCAGCTAAATATTAAATGGTAAACATTGCTTTAAGCATGAAAAATTTTAAATCTTTCTGAAGGATGGTATGGCAAACCATAGCTAGTATTAACTGATACTTTACATTTCAGAACCATCTTAGGAATAACACCAGAGGAAAAAAAATAAGGTATGTGGGGAGACAGTAGAAAATACACAGCTGTTCTTGGAAAACTTATAATTAGGGAGAAATGGAAGTAACAATGGCCAACCATAGGGATAAAATAGGGCTCGTGAGCTGTGTTGGCACGTGGATTCCACAGGTGGAATAAACTCCAGGAAGAAAGCAGAGCATGCTCTTGCATGCTGTGATCCTAACGATGGAGAACCTGTGGGTTCACTCTAGACTGTAAGGGTGAAGACAGAGGAGTTGGGAGAAGAGGAGTTTGGAGTTCAATCTTCATTTGAGTTTTTTCTTCTTTTAAAACTATTTATTATCTTGCAGATCCTCCTCAAGCCCCAACTAGATGGGCATGCAGTTGCTTCCTGGGAAGAAATTAAATAATTTTTGTGGTGGGTGTGAATGTAGCTGAGAATTTGGTGGGTAGGAGAGGGGCTCAAAATAAAATAGAGAAATAAAATAGAGAAAGATTTTAAATGTGGGTATGGGGGGTCAATCCAAGTTTAAAAATGCCCTTTTTGGGAGGGGGATGTGCTGGGGGGGTGATATTGGCCAAATCATAGGGTTACACTGTGTGCATGTACAAATATTAACAACAAATCCTGCTACTATGTACAACTCTAATGCACCAATAAAAAATGTGGGGGGGAAAAAGTGTTTATTTAAACAAAGTTTAAAAAAGAGAAGAGATCCAAGATGGTGGACTAGAGGGAGGCTGTGTTCCTTGTCGCTCTGTAACTCAGGTTTCAAGCAGAGGATATCTGTTTCTTCTTGGTGAGGCAGTTTTGCTGCCTATGGATCCCCTGCTGTTTACCCCACTTGTCTACTGTGATCACCTGCAGTCTGCCAGCATATCAACACTTTTTGAGTGCAGATCGCTGTCAGGCGCCTATCATCCACCATTTGCCTGTTTCTTGCCTGTCCATCCCCTGCCTTTCACCTACCCATTACCCACCACCCGAGGTTCACCTCCAAATTGCCCGACAGCAGTCAGCAAACTGACCGCAGATCGCCAGTGGAACGCCAGCTGCCTGCTGTTGCCTGGAAGTTCACTGTCACAGTACCTGCTGGTTTGGTTACACATGGTTGCTGCCATTTTGAGACAACGGCCAGGCGCCGTAGGACCCCTGGCCGGACTGACTGAGCCTCATCTCCAGGATCCCTCTGCCCGACTGATCACTCCCTGCCTCCAGAGCCCTCACATTGACTCATTGCTCCTTGCCACCGACCCCCAGACTGACTGCACCCTATCACCAGGACCTCCAGACCGACTGATTGCACCCCGCCTCCAGGACCCTGCCTGACCAACCGCACCCCGCCTCCAGGACTTCCAGCCAACCACGTCCACACCCCGAACTGCAGTTCCCCATTTGCCAACATATTTGGAAGCCAGAGCAGCCATCTTGGATTATCCTGGAAGCCATATCTCCCATCTTTAGGTGGGGCAAACATCGTCCTAAGACGCCTGCTGGAGACTTGAAGCTCATTGTCAGGTACCTCTCATGCATCAGGTTAATGAAGACTGGGAGGTTTGAATACTATATGACTGTTGTAGTGTAGATTTTTTTTCCTTATTGAAAAATTTTAAGTTTTTATTTCTTTACTTTTCTTGCTCTGTTTTCCTTTTGTTTACCTGTTCTCTCAGAGTCTCTCCCTTTTTGCATGCTAACAACTAACTTCTTTTGATTACACTGTCACTCTTTCTATTATCTAGAACTTCTATATATTCTTTTCTGATCTCATTAACAGCTACATCCTACACCCCTCCACATCCTCTTTGTCCTCCATTAGAAACTGAAGACCCTATTGCAGATCTATTTATTATACTGAAGATAACAATTGAACTCATTCTGTTTATTATGACAATATTGTTAATGTCCTCATAGGGGTTATTTGGTTTAGGGTTGCATACTGACTGAACTGGGCACTGCTAATATTGATCTCCCCCTTAAAGAAAAGGTTTTGGAAACCCATAGGGTCACTATAAGCCTATAGGGGGGAAACTGCAACACCCCAGATCTGCACTGCTAGAGGGGAAGATACATGAACAACATGAAAAAACAAGGGAAGAAAATGATCCAAATAAATCTAGATTCTATGTAATAGAATCCAGTGACAGTATGGTAGAAGAAATGTCAGAAAAGGACTTCAGATTATACATGATTAAGATGTTTTGTGAAGCAAAGGATGAGATAAGAGAGCAAATGCAGGCAATGAATGATCATACCAATAAGCAGTTGAAAGAGCAACTGCAGGAAGCAAAAGATCATTTCAACAAAGAGAGAGATTCTCAAAAACAACCAAATGGAAATCCTTGAAATGAACCAAACAATAAACCAAACAAGAAACTCAATGGAAAGCATCACTAAAAGACTAGACCACTTGGAAGACAGAGCCTCAGACAATGAAGACAAAATATCTAATCTTAAAAATAAAGTTGCCCAAACAGAGAAGATGGTAAGAAATCATGAACAGAATCTCCAAGAACTATGAGAATCATTAAAAGACTAAATTTAAACAAAGTTTAAAAAAGAAAAACTTTATTTGTTTTGTCAGACCTTGAACTCCTGGGCTCAAGTGAGCCTCCTGCCTCAGGTGTTCAAGAAGCTGGGTCTACAGGGGTGAGCCACCATTTTTCTAATTAATTCCTTTTCTTTACATCTTTCTAAATGGGGGATGAGTTGGGGGACATGTGTGAACCAGAACATCTACTATTACACAAGCCCACAGATTTTCTGATTCAAACCAGACAGAATAATCTGGTAGTTGGAATATGTGTTAAGTGTTTTAATAGCTTCATCTCTTTTATGGTATTTAGTAGGGGAACGGGACCTCCAGCTGAGTAACAGATGCAGTTATGATCAAATTTTCTAGTTCATTTATTCATGAGGCCTACTCAATACTTTTAAGAATCATAGTTTATTAACCCAGATATACATATACTTCAGTAACAATCCAGTCTGCTTGGTTTTCTATATCCTCAGGATAGGGGAAGACTGAAAGAGGGACATATCCTTGCCATGGGGAAGGAAAGGAGAGAAGAGTATTAAGAGTAAATTCATCCAAGGACTTATGCAATGGCCATGTGCCTTCTTCTCTTATATCCACTGCATATCATTGGTACTTTGATATCTTCACACTTGATTTGCCAGTATTTGGATACCTAGTTTAGCTCTGCTGTGATTTGGCAAGCAACTTGGACATCAGCAACTGGCACCTAGTGAGTGCACCATTAGTGACTGTTGAGTGCATGAGTGCAAGACACAAGGCCAGGAGTTGGAACTGAGAGGCAGTGTTGGGCAGTCAGTGGGGCCCCTGGCCACCCACTGGGCAGATGGTCAGAGGACCTGTGTTCTTCCCTCCATCATGTGTCCCAGGGCTGAAGATAGGTTGAAGGGGCCCAGAGGAAGAGAAGCCAGTAAATTTGTAAATGGGGGATCTGGCGGTTACATTGTAAAAAGAAATGTCCCCATTCTTCCAGTCCAGGAAGATGCCCACACGCCTGGGGGGCTCTCTCAATTGCAGGCGGGTTGGAGGACAGGTAGATGCCTGGTACTCCTTTTGCTTCATCATTACTACCCAGCAGCCATTCTCTGGTGACAGAGTCATGCTTCCCTTCCTGCACACTGATGCCTTGCACACTCCCAGGACCCATGCTGTCTTGTCTCCAACCTCCACCTCCCAGTAATGGCGGCCAGAGAAGAAACTGGGAAAGCCCAGGGTGATGATGCAGCTTTTGAATCTTTCTGGGTTGTCAGGTAGCCAATCATTTTTGTTTCCAAGTCTCACGCTTTTCATGTCATCAGAGAAGACGAGGTTGGGGTGGGCAGTTGCTGGATCCAGGATTACACTAGCTGCAGAGAGAATACCAAGTTGGGGGTCTGTGGGCAACATGCCCCCAGGGTTCTCCCCATCTCTGAAAATGGGGACAGGACTGCTCTTCTAGATTATAGTGGAGGACAGATAGGGACCCAGAAGGCCAAGGCCACTGGCTTTGATTTGGGCACTTACCAGAATGTGCCTGTGCAGCAATCAGTTCTGGAACTACAGAGGTAAAAAGAGAAAGGAGAAAAAGTCCTGAGTATCCCCATTCAGAGGACCTGAATTACACTATCTCCACAAGGAAAGACAAGTATCCCCCTGCTCAGGCCCTGCATCCTATGCTGGGGTGTAAACCAAGGCCTCCCAGGCACCCAGACCCACCTTGGAGACTGTGGTCTAGTGAGTTAATTTGCCAATGAGGCAGGTACGAAGGACTGTGCAGAGCTGTGAGGCCTACCACAACCTTTCTCGCACTTTGTTTCAGGTGTTTTTCTCTCTTCTAAACAATGCCCCCAAACCAACAGCATAAGGGACTATCATAATAATCCCTGGTCAACACACACTTCCATCTCCACACTCACCATTAAGCGTTTCCATTTCTGATCGCAGTGTTTCTAAAAAGGGGGAATAGGAGTAGAGAGAAGTTTGAGTTAGGTCTGCTGTCTAGAAACAGGAGAAACTGAAGGCAGAGTCTGAAAGGCCATGGGAGAAGGAGAAGGGAGGATCCTTGTAAGGAAGTGAGGCCCCTTTCATTTACCTCCAAGCTCACCTACCTGTGAAGTGCTGTGTGCTCTTCTCCAAAAACTCTATTTTCTGGTAGAGCAGGTGGATCTTTTCTTTCACCTCTGGAGGAGCAGCCCATGGCTCAGGGATAGTCATCGTCTTGGCCCTAGAGACAAGAGACTGTTGGACAGAGAGGACTGAAGCAAGGGGGTGGCCTTGGTCCCTGTAAGCTGGAAGTGAGGTGCAGTCTTCATGGGGCACCCCAGCCCAATCTGGGCTATGCAAAGTTCTCCCTGAACTTGGATTTCTGATACTGGTCTTCAATTTTGGCTGCAAATTGACATCTACTGGAGAGTTTTAAGAACCATTGATATCAAAGTTTAAAAACGAGTTTAAATAATGGCCTTAAAGTCATATTGATAGCACCAAAATTCAGACTGCTATGTCAAATTAATTATACTTCTATACTTTTTGTATTGAAATAGAAATAATAAATAAAAAAAACCAACTATAATGAATACCACATCTCAGCTATTAGGATGGCCATTATAAAAACAACAACTGAAAATAACAAGTGTTGGTGAGGATGTGGAGAAATGCCATACCATTTAAGTTGGATGACCATCAACTGATGATGGGTAAACAGAATGTGGTATCCACATACAATGGTGTATTACTCTGGCATTAAAAGGAATAAAATTCTGACCATGCCACAATATGGACAGATCTTAAAAGCACTATGCCATGGGAGGGAAGCCAAACACCAAAGGTCAAATACCGTATGATCCCACTCACGAGACTCCTAGAGTACTCAAATCCATAGAAAGTAGAACATAGTTGCCAGGGGCTTAAGGAAGGGAGTGAGGAGTTAGTGCTTAATGGTATGGCATTTTTGTGTGGGGAGGTGGAAAAGCTCTGGCGGTAGATGGTGTGATGTGTGTGCACGTGCAAATGTATTTAAAGCCACTGAACATGTAAAAGTGGTTAAAACGGTACATTTTATGTACCACAAAAGACTTTTTAAAAAACTGGGCTGGGGAGATAGCTCAGTCAGTAGAGTGCTTGCCTTGCAAGCACAAGGCTCTGGGTTCGGTCCCCAGCACCCAAACCCTCTGATGCCTAGGTCCCACTCCCAGACATCTGGGTTTAAGTGGTGCAGTTGTGGACGTCAGGATCTCACAAAACTCCACAGCTGACTCCAACCTGCAGCCTCCTCTTCCTTCCTCTCCCCTCCCCTGCCTGCTTGGCTCTGCCCACCTCTGAAGTGGCTCCCCAGAGACTCTTGGAAAGTGCTTCCTTACTTGAGGTCATAGGCAGCTCTGCAGGGGCAGTGTATGTTAGGTGGATTTCATGGGACACAGTTCATTCAGGAGGTTTCTCAGGAAGCCACTATCTTGGTTCATCAGGACTTGGCTCAATTCATCTTCCCAGTCTTCTGCCCCATGCCCTCCCTCCCATCCAGGCTCTGGTAGCCCCTGTGCAAATCCAGGAAGGCCCCTGGAAGCTGCAGGCAATGGGAGGAGAACTGAGTCACAGACCCAGATCCTGCCTAGGATTGTCTCACCCAAACACTTCCTGCAAGACACCCCAGGGGACACCACAGAACCTCTTTGTACCTGTGCAAGGTGACTCCGACGTCCTAGGAGAGAAAAGAGGGAAGTTCTCCATTACCAGTCCTAGAGGCTGTGCTGAGTCCTGGCCTCTCTTCCTGAACTCCTAGATTTTAAGCTGCTGCCTAGGCTTTCAGTTCTAGAGTGTCAGTAAACTGGAGTATTTCTCCTCGATTATAATTCTATTCACTTCTTGGCAGCCCACTGCGGTGGAACCTCCCTCAAGCTCTTATCTCTTCTGGGCAATGCCAGCACCCACTCTGGGCTCCTGAGAGACCTCGACAGTGGAGCCCATGGATCACAGGTCATCAAGACCAAGCCCCACCCAGGCCTCAAGGGCCTCACTCCTGGCGGGGGCAGAGCGGATGGGAGTAAGAGGAGCCTGTCATCCACTAGAAGCTGACCGGGGAAGGCCAGGCCCAGATGCACTCACTTGCACGATCTCCCATTCGGACTGGCTTTGCTTGGCTTCCAGCTCCCCAATGAGCTCATCAAGGACAGAGATGTGCTGCAACACCTGAGTGTCGAAGGTCTCCCTGACCTGATCAATGGTCTGGCCCAGCTCCTCCAGCCAGGCCACAAATAGCTGCTCCTGCTGCTCTAGAAACTGGCACAGCTGCTTCAGTTGGCACCGGACCCTCTCCTTCTGGGTTTCAGTTTGTTTCTGGGGAACAGAGAATAGGGAGGTGTAGGGATCTGTGTTATGGGTGGACCTGTGTATCCAGAGAGTCCTCAGAAGTCCACCTCCTTCCTAGAGGTGGGTAAGAAGTAGGCTTCTTCAGCCTCTTGGAGACCAGAGCAGGGGTATTATCTGGAAACTTCCAGAACCATCCAGAACAGGGGCTAGCTCTTGTAAAGTGCTCTTATACCTGGCATTATAGGTTCAACTGTGTCACCTCTAAAATTTATATGTTGAAGTCCTAACCCTGAAGTACCAAAGAATGATTTTATTTGGAGGAAGGGTCCTTGCAGATGTACTTAATTAAAATGAAATCATATGGAATAGGGTGGGCCTATTGTGTCCTTATAAAATGGAAACATTCAGACACAGACACACGTACATAGAACACCAGGAGAGAAGATGGCCACCTACAAGTTAAGGAGGGAAGGAACCAACTCTGCCAACCAACCTTGATTTCAGACTTCTGACCTCCAGAACTGTGAGACAATAAATACCTATGTATCATGGCCACGGGAAACTAGGATCCTTCAGTTTTGAAAGCCAGTGTCATAATGGCAAAGGCCATGGGAGTCATAAGTGGCCAAAGCAGTGACTACCAAACCTTGCTCCAGGATGGAGGCCTCTCCCACCTTCCACAGTGCTGGGCCCATCAATCCGTTTGAAGGCAGGTGAATTTGGCTTCTACCCTGTCACACAGGGTCCTTGGAGACAGCCCCCTTCTGTCAAGGTGGTCTTCCTTGCTCGGATGCCATTACCTTCCTGCCCCCAGGAGGGCCCATTTTTTAAAATTTATTGTAGTTGTAGATGGACACAATACAATACCTTCATTTTATTTACTTATTCTTTTTTTTTTTTTTTTTTTTTTTTTTGCAGTACTTCCTGCACGCTACCAACTGCGCTATATCCCCAATCCTTATTTACTTATTTTCATGTGGTGCTGAGGATGGAACCCAGTGCCTCACATGTGCCAGGCAAGCTCTACCACTGAGCCACAGCCACAGGCAGGAGTACCCATTTTTGTTGCCCGGTGAGCCCGAGCAGACTCTTGGGACTGCTGCTCACTCCTGGCCACCTCCCTCCTTCGGCAGACACGAAGGGGCACCGGGCCGACCACAGGACACTCCTGGCTTACCAGGAGGCTCTCTGTCTTCTTTTCTCCCTGGGATCTCTGCTCCTCTCCAGATTTCCTCAGCTCCTTCAGATGCTCCAGCTGCTTCTGGATTTGCTCCTGGAGAAAGAGTACTTCTTGAGATACTTACACTTGGCTCCTGTCATCTTTAGCTGGTGCCAACTCTAGCGGGGTGCCAACTTTGCTTCCAGGGGCAAAGCTATAGGTGCTGCAATCAAGAGCATGAGAAAGGGCACTCAGGAAAGTGGAAGACTGAATCTGCTGCCAAGGAAAACAGAGCCATGGGGTGGTGAGAAAGAGTCCAGTGACTCCCTGAGAGCCCCAGGGTCCAGCCACACCTGAATCCCAGAAGATCCCCTTGGACTTCCCAGAAACATAAACAGGTCAATTCCCTCTTTGCTGGCCTGATTTGTATTGTTTTGCTGCACACAGCCCAAGAGTCCTGGCAAATGCACCCACATCCCTGAATGGTTAGGAAAATGAAGCAAGGTCTAGTGGGTACGAGTCCCAGGCAGGAGGCACCTACCCTGTATTCCAAGGCAGCCTCCTCAATGGGGCGCACCCGGTGACCTCGATGCTCCTGACTCAGCCTGCAGATGAGGCAGATGGGCTCCCCATGGTCCTCACAGAAGAGCAGCTGTACCTGCTTCATATGGCGCTTGCACTGTGGCAGGGGCTCAGGGCTCAGGCCTCCACAGCTCTTCTTTCTGAGTGAGGCCTGGCACTGCAGGCAGCTAGGCAAGTGACTTCTAAGGGTCTCAGGCTCCCCTGAAGCAACTGGGCAGCTGCAGGAATCTAGCACACAGGTACCAACAAGAAGATCTCCTTTCTGGGTGTGGCAAAGGGGAAATGCAGCCTCATCCTGTGGCCTCCCTGGGGACATGGCAATGGAAAAATCTCCTGAGTGGTCAACCCAAGTTTATGAGAGAGAGAGAGCCTGTGCCCAGGACGTGTGAGTTCTCTGTTAGATCTGACACTTCCTAGCACATCCTGCCCTGACTTCCCTCCAGTGAAGCAACTAACAGGCCCCCGGAACTGAAAGCAAAGCCTAGGCATTAGGCTCTTTCTGGTACTTGGAATTCTTGGGCATTTGTTCTAATAAAGCCCCATATCCCTTTGCTACAGATCCTCCTGCACAGATATGGGTCTAGTGGGTGAAATGAGAGAGAACAGCAAGACATCATGGACAGCATTTGCTTTGCTACTTGAAACCTCTCCAGGCTGCCTGTTACTCATGGAAGACCCCAGGGAGGGGTGCCTTGCTTGTAGACTGACCCTAGCCCTAGCAGAGTGCCTGCAGGCTGTGTGGTAGGCATCTGGAATGTGTGTTGAGTGAAGGAGCAAACAGATCATCACTCACATTCAAGTTCAAGAAGCAAATAAGGGAATTTTAAAAGGCTTTGTGGTATATATTTCACCATGAAGAATAAGTTATGATTAGCCGTGCCCCAAGACGGTAGCAATAACTCCATCAAGCAGAAATGATAGGAGACACAAGAAGAAGTAGCGACACTTGCAATGCATAAGTCTGTCCCTCCTCCTCCCCTCATTGTCCCAGGAATTCAAATCACATCTGTAAACAAGACTTCTAGTGAGTCCTAGGAACCACATCTCCTTCTCCCTTGTGATAGAATTGATGACTTTCCCCACTCCAAATAACCCCAGATTCTTAGCCTCCCTTGCAGTCAGGAGTGGTCATCTGAACACATTCTAGCCAAAAGGATGTAGAGAAGGTGTCCTGAGCAGCCTCTAGAAACTTCTAGAAACCTTCACTTAGTGATGCTATTCCTCTGAGCCCTTCCATCCTGCTGCTTGGAATGAGGATGTCACCATCTGAAACCATGAGTTTTAGAGCAAAGTTGGTGGTCTGGAGTCCTGGCCCATGGATCTGTCTCAGACAAATGCACGTCACCACCTGTGTGTCATTTGTGTAAAAGAAGAACAAAGTCTGTGTTGCTTAAGCTACCATGATTTGGAGGTTTCTGTTACTCATGAATAAACATAATCCTGATGACTAACTCCTCAGCAAGAGAGACCTATGATTTTGGTCAACTGCTTCAGTCCTTGCACAGTGAAAGAGAAATAGTAGAATCCCAGCCCCATCACAAACTGCCTTAGGGTATTCGTGGGAAGGGAATATTTTTACCCAGTCTTCTCTGAATCCTCAATCTGGGGCCCTGAAGTCTGTGGATACTAAAGAAGAACTTGTGAGGATCCAAGAATAAGTTGGAATTTGGTGTGACATTTTGTGAATATGTGTGCATATAATGTGCATTTTCAGGTCCACGGCCTGCATCAGATTTGCAAAGATACCCTAGGAGGCATCCATGTATCCCCAGTGATATATATGCAGTAGGAATAAAAGGAAATTCAGGAGGAATACCCTTATAGGCTACCATTCCTAAGAATGCTAGGTCTTCCCAGGGCACCGTTCTCACCTGAAGACAAAGGTACTTCTGAATTTGATGACTCAGGGCACACACTGCCCGTCATCTTCTCCAGGGTCTCCTGAGTCTCTGCATCCCCAACTCCACGCTCCTCCCAAGATGATATGGATTTCTCCTCTCTAGCCAATAATGCATTGCAAAGTGTGTTCCTGACTGTTTTCCCTGTCAGGACCATGGAATGTTCTGGACTCGTGTAGCCCTTCTCCAGAGTCACAGTCGCCTCTCCATCCAGAATGACTATTCCCCTGGGGCTGGCTGCTGAGTCTGGTTTTGCATTTCTCATTTTTGCAAGAGAAGTCAGAAGAGTTTCTGGATTTGAGGATTCTCTCTCTTCTGAAGAAACGGTAAATTCAAAACTTCTGGGTCGCTGCTTCACTGAATGTAAATATACTTCAGATTTCTTGGATTCTTTCCTTCCTGGAGCCCCACTGGACAGCCCCTGGAGCCTTCCTGCAGAGCTGGCATTCCTGCGGAGCTGGGCAGTCTTCCTGATCTCCTTGTCCCCTGGCAGTTGGGCAAGGACCAGGCTTCTTCTGGAGGGCAGCCCTGTGCTCCGGGACAGAGGCTTTCCCTGCACATCCAGGACCTCAGAGCCCTTCTGATCCCTCCGTTTGCTCTGAGACTTCTTCTGGGGCCCCCTCCCCGCCTCATGCTGGCTGGATGGCAGGCTGGCCAACCCCCCACCACTTTGCTGCTGCCCATCATCTTCTGGGCCACCTGGCTCCTTCTGGCTCTTGGGCTTATTCTCTCCAGAAGAAGACCCTGTGGATGTGTCGATGCCGCTGTCTTGTGTTGGATATCCTGGAAGGATAACCAGATACAAAAATGAAGTTGTACCACATTCAGGGCTGAGGGCTGGGGGGGCGGTGCAGAGAGGGGATCCCCTTCAGCATCGCAGAAGGTAAGTGTTGAACATGCTGGACAACAGTAGTCAATTACCACAAGTAAGAACACACACATGGTCTGCTGTGTTTTTCTCAAGAGTACTTTTCAAACTTTTTAAGCAGGAGAATTTGCTTCAAATAAAGTATTATGCAGAATTCCAAAACATAGATAAATAAAACTGTGATTTATTAGTATAAAATTATGTTACTATAGATGTACAATATTCGTTTTATGAAATCAATAACAAATAATTAAGATGTCTGATCAGCACAAACATTTGAAATTAGGACTTATAAAGGAGCCTGTGTTTTTCTTTTGTTGCATAAATTAAAGAAAATCTTAACTTGCACAGATGAATGTAAATGATGATTTAAAAAAAAGTTTGCCTAGAAATTTCAGGATACTGTTTACTGTTTACAAATGATGAGAAGAAAAAAATGGTGAGAAGGCCTTATTTACAAGGTCTACATTAGGAAATAAAGATAATCTGTACTCAGCACCTTACTTTTTGGCTTGAAGACGCTTTTATTAAAATTAAAGTTGTTTTGGGGCTGCGGGTAGTGTAAGTGCTTAGCAGCCATGAGACCTGGGTTTGATCTCCAGCATCACACACACACACAAACACAAATTTAAGTTCTTTATAACAGTTTAAGTTCTTTATAACAGTTGGCTTTCTGGAAATATTTATGTTTCCAAAACTGGCTCAAGAACTGGTGAGAAACCCCAAACATGCTAATACTCAGATTTTAGAACATGCAAAATTTAAAAATTCTATTCATTAAATTCTACCAGATTCAGATTATGGTTTAAGTTCTATTACTCTTTCAAAGAGTAGAGAAATTTTATGTTGTTCAAACTGTTCTGCCTCAGAGAAATACCTAGAAGTCATTTCTCCTAGGTATTTAGGATATAGCCTAAAAGTCTAGAAATAGAAGAAAAATTCGAACACCGAAAGGTATTTCTTTATGCTGACCATGTATTAGGCTCTCCCTATCACAAAAGTCTTTAAAAGTAGAAATCAAATAGATTACATTTTAGATATAATAAAATCAGAAATTTACTACAAAAGATTAGTAGGAAGGAGAAGAAAGCAAGAGAGAGAAGGAAAAAAGGAAGAAGGAAGGAGAGAGGGAGAAGAAATCCTCTTGAGATTTTTTTTGAACCATGAGTTAAAAAGGGCATTAGCTGGGCACTGTGGTACACACCTGTACTCCCAGCAACTCTGGAGGTTGAGGCAGGAGGATTGTGAGTTCAAAGCTGGCTTCAGAAACTTAGTGAGGCCCTTAACAACTCAGTGAGACCTGTCTCTAAGTAAAATACAAAAAAGGGCTGGGGATGTGGCTCAGTGGTTAAGTGCCCCTGGGTTCTAAAAGAAAGAAAGAAAGAAAGAAAGAAGAAAGAAAGAAAGAAAGAAAGAAAGAAAGAAAGAAAGAAAGAAAGAAAGAAAGAAAGAAAGAAAGAAAAGAAATTTGACATTAGGTGGACAACAGGACAACAATGAGAATATCATGCACCAACCCTGTTAACATGATTGGTTTGCATATACTTCCTGTTAACCTGTTAACCCAAAGACACTGGTCTGCACATGAGTGCTAACTGCAAATGGAATGAAGAATTCTCTAGGAACAGGCGCTCCAATCCTGTTTCTCCTTATTCTGACCCAGTCAGAATCTCAGTCTTTTTTAGAGCCATTACAAATCTGAGGGTGCTTTACCAACCCAGCTACAGAGACCAGAGAGGGACAAGATGTCCTTTACCCAAGTTGCCTGGGCTATGGACCAAGGTCTCCCAAGCAGCAGGCCAGAGAACTTAGGTCTGAAGGTGGCTTCCCTCTTCCTGCCAGCAGCCAGCAATTGGTGCTGGGCCAGGAGGGGGTCTGGACCACTTACCCTGGCCAGTGGCCCTGTGCAGCTCCTCTGCCAGGAGGCGCTGGTTGATGGCTCGCAGGACCTGCAAGGTCAGCTGCACAGCATATTCCTCTCCATAATGGGTGATCAGTAGGGTTGCCAGCTTCACCGGCCTGGCCATCTGAAGATGGCCCCGGGGGATCCGGGAGTGCTCCTTCTCCAGGTTGGTGTTCTGTAGCTTGAACTTGAACTTCTCAAAGTCATAGGGCACCAGTTCCTCCAGGGTGCTCAGCAGATGGTCACTAAGGGTCTTGGCCATGGCACTGATCAGGAGAGACTGGAGCCAGCTGTCCAGCTTTTGGCTCTTGGTAGTAGAAGAAGCTCCCTGACCTGCAGCCTGAGGATGAGGAAGTGGCAGCTTGTGAAATAACGGAAAGGCACAGGAAATGCTTGGTGTTTTAGTGGGAACTGAGACCCAGGATGAGGGTGTGTCCAAGCCGTGGCATCCTCTTCTCGCAGACTCAAAGACTTTTCCAGTGGAGAAGGCTCAATTTTTCCAGCTGTGTGGTGCCCAGAGTCTCAGCTTCACTCCATGCTGGATGGCAGAGAGGTGGGCAAGTCTATAAGGTAGCCTGGGGTTGGAATCCAGACCCTCCATCTGCTCTTTCTTGTTCCCAGGACCTGGGGATGAAGGAGAGATGAGGACAAAGAGCCAGGCTGCAGGTCAGCATCTCTGGCCAATGGTTCCCCTTCTGACTTATGGAGTTCATAGACCCTTGGCCAACAGCAGAGGAAGGAACAGGTAGCACGGCAAGCTTTCCCCTGGGTGCTCGAGAAGGCAGGCGAGGCTGGAAAGGCACTGCCAGGGGACAAGTCCTGGTGTCATTCCTGTTGATGTGGTTCCAGTCGATGTCTGGCCCATCCTGCTACACCAAGGCCTCCAAAGGCAATGCCTAGGACCACCTTCCTGACTTGTCTGTTCCCAGAGCTGACCAGCCCTTGCTCCCTGGAGCTTTTCTGACACATGTTTGAGGCACTTGCCAGGAAGCTGAAGATACAGGGTGAAAAGCTACAGATGTTCCTCCAAGCTCACAGCCTAGAGGTGACTCTGAAGCTAAAGGGGGTTACATGGGACGTGGGAGCTGGCTTCTCCTGTACATTCCAACTTCTGTCCTTTTCTTGTGCTCTGATTTCTGTCCTCAACCCTTTGTTTTGAAAAATTTTAATCTATCATAAAGTGGAGAGTTTGGGGCAGTGAACGCTTATCCATAGAGCCACCACAACTTAACATGCTACAGTATTTTCTACTCCCTCCTCCACACTTTTTTTTCCCTCAACCATTTGGTAATAAATTGCAATCATTCTCACCTAAAATATCCTACATACCTTAAATACTAAGAATGCAATATTAATTTAAATAATTACAATATGATCATCCCATACAAGAAAGGCAACCTTGTTTTACAAGAATCAGTCCATGATCAAATTTCCCCAGTTGTCTTGATGATATCCTTTATAGCTTTTCCCCCCAAACCTTGGGGTCCAGAGATCATGCACTGTGTTCAGTTGTCTACTCTTTATATTTTCCTTTTATCTGCAACATTTCCATACTTCCTCAGTCTTTTTTTTCTTTTTAAGACATTGATTTTTAAAAGTTCATTTTAAAACAATATTTTTAGTTGCAGATGGACACAATACCTTTATTTTGTTTAGGTTTTTTGTATGGTGCTGGGGATCAAACCCAGTGCCTCATGAGTGCTAGGCAAGCACTCCAGCACTGAGCTATACCCCCAGCCCCATGAAAAGTTCATTTTTACACTCCATCTATGTACCATGTGTCAAAGTGCATCCTACTGTCATGTATAACTAATCAGAACAAATTTAAAAACAGACTCAGAAAAAGTCTGTTTCAAGTAGAACATCTATCAGTTTAGGTCTGTGTGCTTGTCTCCTCATAAGTCTGCTGAGGGTGCCATGTTCGAGGTTATTTTTTTCCTTATCAGTGACCTGAGTGTGTGTCTTTGCCTACCTTCTTTCACCCAATAGCTTTAGGATTCATTGACTATGACTTAGTTGGATTATTTGCATATTTTGGTTTAAACTTTCTGTCCACCCCATAAAATTTTTGGATTAAAAATGTAAGTGGGAACAGGGAATGTAGTTCAGGGGTAGAGTACTTGGTCTAGCATTCCCACGGCCTAGAGTTCAATTTCCAACACTGCAAAAACAAAAACAAAAATGGTGTTTTGTGGACAATACAATTCATTTTTCAATAGCATTTATTCTGTGCCAGGCACAACTTCTGTGTAAACACACTCTGCTAAGACCTCAGTGGCACCCTGCAGGGCAGGGTTCATCATTCCCACTTGCCACTAGGAATCTGCTTCATGACTGGCTCAGAGGAAGAATGCAAACACACTGTTAAACCACCTCTCAGCATTGTCTCCCTGCACAGTAGTAGCTTATTATTTTACTATTTGATGCTATCCATGGATGTCACTTTGTCAACTGACCACTGAAACTCAGAATGAGCCACTCACAGGTTAATTTCAACATCTGACACTTGCCCAGTGTGTGAGCACCTCTGGGTGTGATTGGCCTGGCATCTGATGGGTGTTGGCTGGCAGAATTCACCTTCTTGCCTGATGGTCCACGGGCTTCACACTTCACAGAGTGCTCGGTGCTTCACGCTTGTTCTTTGGTTTGTCACGTCCAGTCACTGGATCCTGATGAGAAGGAAACTCCCAAACATAACATTCTCCCTAAAAATATGGGTGAACTCCAGTGAAAATGTAGGGTGCTGATGGAAGATGTGTGAAATTCTCAGGTTAGCCCAGAAGAGTGTTTACTGAGTCTCATTGGGACCAGCACCCATACCAGAATTTGGAAGGCTGCCACCCAGGATCTCCCAGGTAGCATCCCACTGCTGCACAGAGAAATGATGAGGTTGTGAGATGCAGGGGTGGTAGGTTCCTGGGATTCCTGACCCTACCCTGATGGGTCAGGAACTCCTCTGAACACCTACGACAAAACCGGGTAAGGAATGGGGCTTTCCAGTCAAAAGCAGGATATTTTGCAATTGCAACACCACTTTTTGCAACAGGGGCAATTTTGAGGCAGACTTCTGGAAGGCAGCATTTTGATGACATTGGGACCTTTTTATGTTAAGAAAGGCTCACTAAACTTGTTTCCAGTGATTTTTTAGAATGAAGAGATATGAAAATGGAATTATAGCCTTCGTGACGTATTTTGTTTGATTTAGCAGTCAAAATGGACTGGTCCTCGGCTCTTCTTTCTTGCCCTTTGTCACTACATGTGTGATCCTGTTTGGAGTTAACATGATAAATCTAAATTCAACACAGCTGCTGCAAAGGATCCACCTTCTGCTTATATTCCCAAGTAGTGCACTGCTCAGATAATCAGACCTTTACTCCATTCCTGGCCACTTTCTGTGGCATTCATTTCTATATCGTTTTTATTTATTTTTTGGTGTGTTGGATTCAACCCCAGGACCTGCACATACTAGGTAAGCATTCTACTACTGAACGATATCTCTAGTCCCATTTTGGGTTCTTTAAAAAAATGAATATTATACTACTTTATAATTATAAAGTGGTCATTTATAATTAGCTTAGCCCCTAAGGGAATATCCATTCTGTCCCCCAAAGTATCATGATTAAGGAGGCTTATGGTATTTAAATAAAACAACTGTATTGAGAGAATGGAAAGAACAGTTGAGATCATAGAATATTTCTTGTGTTGATCAGGAACTGAGGATAATGAGTCCCACTGTGACCCAAATCCCCCCTCCCATAGTATATGTAATTTTGAGATTCTGAGAAAGCAACCATTCAAGTGTAAGGTAATTCCAGGCAATGAACAGAGGCTTTGCTTAGAGTTACTCAACAGTTTATCAGGAGTCAGCAAGCTGGTAATTGTCCTGTGGTCATTCACAGATTGTGGGCTAACTGGCTCCTTATCCCAACACAGTTCTTCGTTTTTAGCACTGAGGTTGTGTTTTGCACAGTGCTTGATAAAAAAAATGCAGAACCTAAAAGATCAATGAGTTTTTAAAAGACCAAAGTTCTAAGTGTCTCTGTGTCCAAAGGGATTAATCAAAAGTTAGAATATGCCTATCACATACAAGGCCCTGGGTTCAATCCCCAGTGAAGAAAGAAGGAAGACAGACAAACATACTTTGATATACCCAAACAGCCATATCAAAATGGCCAAAATGAAACGGTGGTCTTGAATTATCCAGACCAGGTGTTAGGGCATGGGCAAGGGTCCAGGGTTAGGCGGGTATGTAGGCCTGACAGGCTGTCAAAACACAACTACCACTCTTGCTAACAGTGTCTTTGTGTAGTAAGTATTAGGCTGTACATTTTACACAATGATATCTTCTAATTTCCACTCAACCTGATGAAGAAGATACTTTTAAAAAGTTTTTTTTTTTTTTAATAAATGAGGAAAGCTTGGCTTAGAAATAGTGTGACCAACTTTTTTTTTTTTTTGCTGCTGGGGATTGAATCTAGGGTCTTATGCATGCAAGGCAAGCACTCTACCAACTGAGTTATCTCCCCAGCTCGACCAACATGTTTATATGGGACCCAGCTGTAGCACTGGAAGGCCCTCATTCTAGGAACTCCTCCCATCCTGGGAAAACCAGACGAGGCAGCCATCTCTGGAGAGGTTAAATGACACTAAAAACAGCCAGAAGGGACAGCCACAGTCATTCATTTAACTCACATTTACTGAGTACTGGTCACGTGCCAGGTACCTTTCTAGATACTCTGGGCACAGAAGTGAATAAAACCAAGCCCCATGCAGAGCTCACATTCTTACAGGGAAGTGTGGACAGACAATAAACAAACACATTACACGTTAGGTAGTTGTAAGGAGGCTGAAAAATCCCACAACAGAATTGAGACAGTCACGGGCCAAAAGGCCGCGACAATGAAATAGCCCCTGGGCACAGTAAGCTGTGACCCTTTCAGCAGGGTCCCTTTTAGCATGCTGCTGCTCTATTCTTGTGCTTGCTTCAACAAACCCCATCATGAGACCCAGATAAGCCTGGAGAAGCAGAATGTTTACACAAGATGAAATTGTTACCAGGGGAAAATCTAAAGAAACCCTCCAGCTTCTTATTCTTAGTCAACTTTTAAAAAATCACCAACTTTGGAGGTCACACAGCTGGGCAATTGTCAAGTTCACAGCCCAGTTGTGCCATGGTAGTGGTTTCTGGAAGGCCAGAGAAAGTGCCCAGAGATGGCCTGTGAGACATGACTTCCTGGGGAAAGTTTACAAGAGACTAGGGAGGGCTCCAAGAGGAGTCCAGCAGTGACAGGCGAACACGCACTCCTGCCCCTCTAGGTGCTTCACCAAGCAGTGCCTTCTCTCCCTTGTGGCGTTCTGTTGGGTGATGTCTGGCTGGGTGAGTGACACATATCCTTCCCACAGTGCCCTCAGTTCTGCACGTCACCACCGAGAGAAGGGTTTGTACACTAGGCTGCAGAAGCAGTGACATCATCAGCACCATCTCGTTTAGTTTGCCTGTGTGATCAGCATCCTAAGGAGCAACTGTCCTGGTGTAAGTGCAAGAAAGCAGCTTTCTGCAGATAATGCTAACTCACTTTAGGTCCCAGAGTACATAAGGGAAAGCTGGTGTCTTTCAAGATCTTATCTGGACATTCCAGCCCTGGCTTGCTCTTGTTGTTCCCCTATTTTGGCTAGATCATTGAGAACAGAAAAGGGGCATTCAGGGGTGTGGTGTTTCACTGTCCCCATTTTCTGTAAGGATGATACAGCCATAATTTTTAGTTTCCTACCAACTTTGCTGTGATTAACAACTTCTGATGTGTGGGTTGTGATGATAATGGTTGCCTAGGTTACTTTTCAGGGTTCTGAAAGTGGCTTTTGCTGAAAATACTGACTCTTCACTTGGATATGCAGATATCTGAGGTGACAGAAATGACATCTGTCTTCACATTACGTCTGTCCCCTTTACTGCCTTAACTTTGGGCCAGATTCTGTTCAGCTGGGCGTGCAGACATGTTGGTTATCCACTGGAGCAGGGATGTGCTTTCCTTTACTCCACCCTTACGCTTTTTCAGTGGCCAAGCACCCAAAGTCCTTCAACCTTATCACAAGGCCCAGAACTTGCCCCAAGGACAGAATGTTTGCACAGGATAGGGTTGGGGCTATAGCTTAGTGGCAGAATGCCTTGCATGTGTGAAGCACTGGGTTTGATCCTTGGCACCACATAAAAATAAACAAATAAAATAAAGGCATGCTATTCATCTACAACTACAAAAAAAAAAAAAAAAAATTTGAACAGGGTAATGGTGCCAACTGCAAAAGTACCTCAGCAGTTCCCCGGACAAGTTGACTGAAATCACCTGGTGTTGTGAGTCTCACAAAAGAAGAAATATTTTTTGGAACCATGCCCCTGGCCAATGGAAAATTACCAGACACTAATCTACCCCAGCAAATCAATAAAAGTTCCCATCTCCCTTTGTCCAGGGAGCAGCCAGGTCCTACAGTCAGTGCTATCTTCCTTCAGCAGAAGCCCCAATTAAAGACTTGCCTATTTCCACTCACTTGACTTCATTTCTATTGTCATCTCATCAAAAGTTTCCCTCTCTGGTATCAGAATAAGGGGATTATAAGTGCAGGAGAAGGCCTTTGTGTTTCAACACAAAGGATGTGGGGGAAAGTGAGCCATAAATTCATTCTGGGGATAAGCAGTCTTCATCTATTTATAGTGAGTGCAAGGGCCCTGGGGTAAAGTATGCTTACAGTTTGAGGAAGGGTAGTGTGGCTCATGAAGCAGGAGTGAATGCAGGGGTCAGAGAGCCAGTTCAGGTAGGCCTTCCAGGCCACACTAAAGATTTGGCTTTTCCTCTCAGATGAAGGGACACTAGAGCGTTTCAGCAGAGCAGTGACATGATCTGGCATGCTTTAAAAGAAAAGCTCTGGCTTCTGTATGAAGAAGAGACAGTAGAAGAGAAAAGGAACAGAGAGAGGGAAAAGCAACCCATTGCCATGTATGAGACAGGGGTTGCAGGACCTTGAATCAGCCTAGAAGTAGGAGTCTGATTCTGGATACCCTGAAGATGGAGCTGACATGATGTGGATGGTTGGGATTAGATATGGAGATGTAAGAAGGCATTGGGAAACCACTGCTTTGGGGAGGATCATACAAAGGGCTCTTCATGCTACCTCGAGAAGTCCCTGTTAAAATCTGAAGGTACAGGAGCTTTCATAGGATCTACTTCTCAACTCTGGCCAGCCCTCCTACTTATTCCAACCCAGATCTGCCACTGAGGCCTCCTCTCATTGAGAAACATGTTAGTAACAGCACTTCCTGAGGCCTAACAAAGTTCTGGGACATCCTGAGGATAGAATGGAAGGACAGGAAGCCAGCCTTCTAAAGCAGGTGCTGCCGGTGGGCTTGACCCTGCTGAGGGGCTGCAGTAACCGGACTTGGATTAGGTCCCCCCACTGTTCATCAATGAGAGTTTGTTTGCAATGATAACGTTAAGCAAAGGGCTTCATAAAGTGCTATGCGCTTTATATGATTTATTCTGATTGTTACATCTAGGTAGAGGTTAAGTGTTCATTTTACTCATTCAACTTACTGTTTCAGAATTGTATAACAACTTCTTTCCTACCGATACTTACAGGAACCAACTAGCAGCCATTGGGCATACAGTCTCTGGCAGCTACAGGGCTTCAGTTCAGTGAAAGAGGAAAACAAAAACAAAACAAAAACCCAACAACAACAAAAAACACAAACAAAACAAAACAAAAACAAAAACAAAAACAAAACCGAAACCCAGTTGCTCTGTGCAGGGCTTCCTCTGAGTTCCCTCCACTTAATCCTGTCCTGTGCTTCTGTCATTGCCACGCTTTACCTTGTTTCGAAATTGCTTGTTTATGGGTCTGGAAATGCGCAAAGTGGTGGGGAAAAAAGGACCTGCGTGACGTGAGCTGGGTAACCGGCTCCTCTGAGCTTCCGCTTTCTGGCAAATGGGTTGGTTCGGGAGTTCAGAGAACATCTGCAAAAGGGCCTGGCACCTGGGAGTGAGTCCCGGCCTCCGCCCTCGGCGTCCGTGGGCTGGCGCAGAGCAGAGCCCAGCCCTGCGGGCCCCGCCTGCGCCTCCCGGACAAGCCGAGACAGGCCAGACCCGAGGTACGCAGGGTCCCCGCGGCTCCTTTCGGAGAGGGGCGGCGGGGGCAGCGCGACTGGCCCCAGAATCGCCGGCTCTGCCGAGCGCCTGCATCTCCCGGGGGGCTCCGACCGCGACCTGACTGACGGGTCGGACAGCCGGTAGCTGCTTCTCTCCAAGAGGGGAGAAGCGCTGCTCCCCAGCACGGCGCTGGGAAGTGGAGGGAGCTTGGCTTGGGCGGCGGGAGGTTCGCGGAGAGGGACGCCCTCCGCGGCCCCAAAGCACTCCACGCCTCAGGAGCCACCGTCCTTCATTCACCCAGCACCCAGCGCATCCCACCTATGTGCCAGGGCAGAAGGGCGCGCCGCGCACGATCCCGGCCCACGGGTTTACCTGGTGGGTGGGGGGAAGCATAGACCACAAACAGGTAACAGTGATGTCCAGTTAGGACAAAAGCGGTGAAAGGAGAGAGATCATTAAGCTCAACGACAGTCCCAGTATTCTCCCGAACCGGGGCGAGAAAGCAAGGGTTCATCAAATCCTGCCCCTGGGAACCCCAGAATTTTTGTTTCATGATTCTTTTTGAACAATCTATTAAAATGCTTTAACGTGTAGAAATAAAGGTTTTTCCCAGAAAAGGCCAGGTGCAGCTGCAATTTCTTATACGATCTTGGAGGGTTCATGGACTTCTTGGACTACTTAGTAGGGACTTCTAGCCATAGGACCCCCACCCCAATATGCTAAAGCCAAACAGGCACTACTTTTTAATTGCTTTACTTATTGTGTCTTTAAGGACAGCAAAGCCCACAGGCTGTTTCTTGATGCAGACAGAACAGACTAACTCTGAGAGAAGGGTATCTACCACTGACAACTATAAGCTGGTTTTAAGGGGCTGGTGGTAGGCACTGAAAAATTGATCTGAATAACTAGGAAATAAACTTTAATAAAAGGATCCTATGCACCACAGTATCAAAACCTATAACTAGAAATAATTCCAATAAGAAATTCACAAGACATGTAAAAAAAAAAAAAAAGTGTATAGTATTACAGAATAAAAAACGTCCCAAACCATTGAAGAAATATATGATAGTCCCGGATGGAAGAGTCAGTATCATAAATACATCAAGTATCCCTAAATTAATCAACAAATATTTACAACCCAAGTTAAAATCATAACAAGATTTTAAAAAATAGGATTTGACAAGCTAACCCTAAATTCATAACCAAGAAAATTGTGAAAAAGAACAATGGTGGGGGAAAGTATCAAACCAGATGTAACATACTGCAAAAATACAGATATTAAAACAGAGTTTTTTTTATAAGAATGGATATACAGGTTAAGTGGAAATAAAAGCATCCATAAAATGTGTGTGTATGGATTTATCTTATACCAAAGATGATATTAAAAGTCCAGGGGAAAAGGAAGCCCAACTTATAAATGGTTAAGGGACTGTTGATAATCCTGCTGGAAAATATATACTTCTGCCTCACCATGTACAAAAGAGTTGACTAAATTATTAAAAGAAATAGAAGTATAACGTGTGATTTTTTAAATATGATCTTGCAGCTGGAAGATATTTCTAGCTGGACATGGAGGCACAGGCCTATAACCCCAGTGACTTAAGAGGCTGAGGCAGGAGGGTTGCAAGTTCAAGGCCAATCTTGGCAGTTTAGCAAGACTCTGTCTCAAAATAAAAAATAAAAAAGGCAGGGGATGTAGCTCAGTGGTAGAATTCTTGTAGAATAATAAGGGCTTGTGTTTGATCCCTAGTACCACAAACAAATAAGTAAAGCACTCTATTTTTTTAATACTCAAAGAACATAAATAGGCAATTTACAAACAAAACACAAAGTGCCACTAGGCATTAAAAGATGCTCAGTCTCCAAGTAATCAGAGAAATGAAATCTCAATAGCAAAGAGATATAACTTGTCACCCACAATACTGGCACAAATCAAGGTTGATAAGCATAGCTTTAGTGAGCATGTGGGGATGCAGGCATTTTCATACCCTAGGGTAGAAGTTAAAGTCGTGAAGCTTTTTTGGAAGACAATTTGGCAAAATTATTCAAAATTAAAAATGCATACACACTTTGATTCAGTTTTTCCACTTCTAGAACTCTAGCGTAAAGAAATTACTAAATCTGAGATGTTCACTGAAGTGTTGGTTATTAGAGCAAAAGATTAGAAATAATCTAAATGCACATCAGCATGGGAGTGGTCAGTACAACCATGGTACGCCCACGCTGCATAGCTGATAAGAGTAAGAAAGGCCTATTTTTTTTTTAACACTGTTGACAGTTTATTGAAGAATTGCATGTAACTTTTTTAAAAAATAAATTGAAGAACTTTTTTTTTCTTTTCTTTTTTTAAAATTTATTTTTATTGTAAACAAATGGATACATGTTGTTTCAGTTTGTACATGGAGTAACAGCATACCATTTGCATATTCATATATTTACATAGAGTAATGATGTTTGATTCATTCTGTTATTTTTTTCCTTTCCCCCACCCCTCCCACCTCTCTTTTCCCTCTATACAGTCCCTCCTTCCTCCATTCTTGTCCCCCTCCCACCCCCCATTAAGTGTCATCATCCGCTTATCAGTGAGATCATTCCTCTTTTGGATTTTTGAGATTGGCTTATCTCACTTAACATGATATTCTCCAATTTCATCCATTTGCCTGCAAATGCCATAATTTTATTATTCTTTATAGCTGAGTAATATTACATTGTATATATATATACCACAGCTTCTTTATCCATTCATCAATTGAAGGGCACCTAGGTTGGTTCCATAGTCTGGCTATTGTGAATTGAGCCGCTATGAACATTGATGTGGCTGTATCTCTGTAGTGTGCTGATTTTAAGTCCTTTGGGTATAGGCTGAGGAGTGGGATAGCTGGGTCAAATGGTAGGTCCATTCCAAGTTTTCTAAGGAATCTCCATACTGCTTTCCAGAGTGGCTACTAATTTGCAGTCCCACCAGCAATGTATGAGTGTACCTTTTTCCCCACATCCTCTCCAACACCTATTGTTGCTTGTATTCTTGATAATCGCCATTCTAATTGGGGTGAGATGGAATCTTAGGGTAGTTTTGATTTGCATTTCTCTTATTACTAAAGATGTTGAACATTTAGGAAAGGCCTATTGATTGGGCCTAGATAGAAATCACAGGCACACTATTAATTTTTTTTAAAAAGATATGGAAAATATGCATAGTCTGATGCCTACATGTAATGCATACATATAGGTATGTTAAGCACATCTGAAGAGACTAATAGGATGCACAGCCAATAAAACCCTCTCAAGAGGGAGAAGTTAGGTAGGGATGTGATCATTTCCTCACTTTTTTGTGTTTCTTTAGGATATTTAATGTTTTATCAAATATAAGTCTACAAGGAAATAGAAACAGAATGAACCTTTTCAAAACAGAAACAGAATGAACCTCATTTCTAGTGAATGCAGTAAAAAAATCTATAAGGAAAAATTTCTTCAACAGCTGGACCAGTTGAGCAGTTCTCTAATACATGCAAGACTCTCCAGCCTTATTGAGGAGTTTATGCCTTATTATTAGGGCAGTGGGGATCAAAGAAGAAATAAAATTAACTGCAATAATAAACTTTTGAAATAGGAGAATATTATATACAACAATTATGGGATATAACTAAAGCTACATTTAGAGGAAAAGTCATAGCCTAAATGCTTTTTTATCATCCAAAAAGAAAAAAAAATACCAATTTTTGAAAGTTTATTATGTTTAGGGCCTGCACTTAAATATATTTCATTTAGTCTTTGTGGTGTGTGCATGTGTTACTGTGGATTGAACCTAGGGCCTTGTGTATGCCAGCCAAGTATTTCTACTGAGCTATGCCCCTAGCCCTCATTTAGTATTTATAGTACTTTATGAGGTAGACACTGATGTTTGCACTTTTTTAAGTGATTGGAAGTATAACTAGAATCATCCATGCAGTGTTCTATGTTCCTGGTTTCTAAGAGCTACTTGATACCTTGCCTCAATTTTGGAAACTTTAATATTTACTATACACAGGGCATTTTAGGGCGAAGAGATGAATTATAGGTGTTTTCTACCTTTTGAAAAATCCAGCCATGTGTGTTGCTGATGTACACTGGAAGGGCAGGAGAGGATTCAGGTTGGAGTCTGAGTGCAACCAAAACGAACCATGATGTTAAGTGTCAAAAGCAAGATATAAACAAATCACCATGGGAACACAGACAAAAGTGATTCTGATTTGGTGTGGAAGGAGGAGTTAATGCAGTACTTGTTGCCACACTTCGAGGCCTATGTCATGAAGACTTTTCCAGCTTTAGAAATTTATGCTTTATTATTTTGATGGTGGGGAACCCACTGAAGGCGTGTGTGTGTGTGAAGATTTTAATTTTTTTGATGCTATTTCATTTTCCCCCCTAAGATAGAACTGCTTGAATAAGGGGGAGAAGACACATTTCAAAATTGCTTTCCATAAAGTATAGAAATTCTTAGGTTCTTTCACCTGTGTGGGGACATTGGTGTCTATAAAGGTCTGAACTGAGGAAGCTTTTCCCACGGTCAGGGCACTTATTAATTTTTCTCTCCTGAATCAATCCTCTGGTGCTCAATAAGTTACACCTTCTTAGTAACAGATTTTCTGTCTTGAGAACACTGGTGAGGTCTCCATCCTGGACTCTTTTTCTTAGGGGGGTTCTAAGCTTGAGAAGTCCTTCCAGATGGAGTTCTGAGGCTTCTCTCCCTATAGAGGGTTAGTGATATACAAGCTTTGTTAAGTCACGGGGGGAGGGTTTCCCTACTGATTCCCTAAATGTTTTTATAGTCTTTTTGTGTGAAATGGGACTATGGAGAGCATTCCCTTCTAAAGCAACAGTGCACAGTACCCAGTTTTTTCTACTTTGAAGAATCTTTCCCCCTTGACCTCAAAACCTGAGAGAAGAAAAGTAAGTAGCATATGTTACTCTTTTCAATAAGAAATAAAGTGAGGGGAAAAAAATAAAAACATGCATTGTTTAACTAAAGGGAAAACAGAATTCCCTGAAGAGAATCTCAAGGCTTTTCACTCTAAGCAGTCCCAGGAGAGAAAAAGTAAATGTGGTGATCATAAGAGCAGTAGAGAGTACTTGCCTAGGGTGTAAGGCCCTGGTTTCCATCACCAGCACAGAAATAAAGTTATGAAACTATAGACCCTTATTACTTTAAGATATTTTCAAATAAAAATTGGTTTCTGAACTGAGTTGGCTGGTAAGCAGCAAAAATGGTCTTTATATTTTTGTTTTAGCTGAAATCTAGAAGTGGATTATCTTGATAAAATACAAAACTTACCTATTTCTCTCAGTCCAACGACTACTAGAATTTCCTCCAGGTGACTCTCCTGCTGCAACCTACTATCACTTCCTTCAGGTTATGGTTTGCACCTTCTTTCCATGTCTCTTCCTCTCCCTCCTCTTCTCAGAGAAAGTTTACTGTCTATAATAAAGTATGGGTTGGTAAATAGTGGCTTAAGATCAAAACAGAGGAAAATGTTTAAATATTAACATTACCAAACAATATTAACAAGATAGTTTGGTTAGTGTTAATTCAAAGGAAAATTTAAATTGTAGAAGATTTCATCAAAATATAGGCAGTGCAGTAAGATGCCTTATTTTATATTTTTATGGAGAAGAAGCAGTTTTGTTTAGATTAGTAACAAAATGAATTTCAAATGAAATAATTAGATTAATAAAAAATGCATTTCCAGTGCTAGATTTCAAAGCTGAGTGGGATCAAGGAGTAACGTGGTGGGGCTGGGGTGGTGGCTCAGTGGCACAGTGCTTTCCTAGCCTGTGTGGGGCACTGGGTTCCATCCTCAGCACCACATGAAAACAAATAAATAAATGGATTGTGTCCATTGACAAACATTTTTAAAAAGAGTAATGTGGTGTAGGTAAGAGAAAACCTACGTTATAGATTAAAGGAAAGTCCTAGTCAACTAAAAATGGGAAGAAACAAACTGGTAGAGAGCAGCAAGTTACAAAGGCTCGTAGTGGCGGGAGCCTGGAGAACCAGGGGGATCCCAAGATGAGAAGGAAGAGCAGCGTTTCAGAATGCTCACATTCCACCAAGCTGACTGCAAGGTCTTAACACTGCACCTCTCATCAGATGTCACCTGGAGAACCAGGCACAGACCACAGACCCTGAGGGCCAGGAAATCTGTTCAGAACTAGGTAAGGACAGCCCTAGGAAAAAAATCAGGAAGGCAACCCTAGAGTCCAGTATCACTGTGACCCAAAACCAGGAGTGGTAGGAGTTCTTTGAGATTCAAAATTTTCTCTGAAATAGGAGCCACCTACAGGTGAGGACAAGAAAATATGAAAAGGTAGAATCTGTAGTGATTATGAGGGCATACAAGAGTAGTACCTTCTTACCAAAGCCCTAAAGTAGCACTTCTTTGTTTATTCGTTCTTTTTAGACATACATGACGGTAGAGTGTATTTTGACATAGTATACATACATGGATTATAATTTCCCATCTTGTGGTTGTTATGTGATGTGGTGTTATACTGGTTTTGTACTCATATATGAACACAGGAAAGCCATGTCTGATTCATTCTACTATCTTTCCCCTTCCCATCCCTCCTCCCTTCCCTTCTTTCCACTTTGTCTAATCCAATGAACTTCTATTCTCCCCACCACCCACTATTGGGAGTTAGCATCCACATATCAAAGAGGACATTGGCCTTTTTTGGAGGACTGCCTTATTTCACTCAGCATGACAGTCTCCAGTTCCATCCATTTACTGACAAATTCCATAATTTCATTCTTCTTTATAGCTGAGTAATATTCCACTGTGTATATATACCATTTTTTTTTTATTCATTCATAAAGGGCACCTAGGTGTTGAAGGGCACCTAGGCTGGTTCCATAGCTTAGCTATTGTGAATTGAGCCACCATAACATTGATGTGGCTGCATCACTATAGTATATGCTGATTTTAAGTCTTTTGGGGATATACCAAGGAGTGGGATAACTGGGTCAAATGGTGGTTCCATTTCAAGTTTTCTGAGAAATCTCCATACTGCTTTCCAGAGTGGTTGCACCAATTTGTAGCTCCATCAACAATGTATGTGTGCCTTTTTCCCCACATCCTTGCCAACATTTGTTACTTGAATTCTTGATAATTGCTATTCTGACTGGAGTGAAATGAAATCTCAGTGTAGTTTTAATTTGCATTCCTCTAATTGCCAGAGATGTTGAACATTTTTTCATATATTTGTTGATCAATCATATTTCTTCTTCAGTGAAGTGCCTGTTCATTTCCTTTGCCCATTTATTGATTGTATTATTTGGTTTTTGGTGTTAAGTTTTTTGAGTTCTTTATATATCCTGGAGATTAGTGCTCTATATGATGTTCAGGTGGCAAAGATTTTCTCCCATTCTGTAGATGCTCTCTCTTCACATTCTTGATTATTTTCTTTGCTGTGAAGAAGCTCTTTAGTTTGATTCCATCCCATTTATTGATTCTTGATTTTACTTCTTGCACTTTAGGAGTCTTGTTGAGGAATTCAGTTCCTAAGCTGACATGATGGCAAACTGGACCTACATTTTCTTCTAGTAGGTGCAGGGTCTCTGGTCTAATGCCTACATACTTGATTCATAAAGTAGCACTTTTTTTTCCGTACCAGGGATTCAACTCAGGGGCACTGGATCACTGAGTCACATCCCCAGCCCTATTTTGTATTTTATTTAGGATCTCCCTGAGTTGCTTAGGCTGTTGCTGAGGCTGACTTTGAACTTGAGATCCTCCTGCCTCAGCCTTCCAAGCCCACTGGGATTAATAGGTGTGCACCACCACACCCAACTAGCACTTCTTAATCCTTCGGTGGATTTGAGAATTTGATAGCAAAGGCATACTTCCTGGAAAACAGACATACACATGCTATTTTGCAAAATTTATCAAAAGGTTTCCAAAATTACCAAACCCATCCTCTAGAACTGTGCTAATGTGGTAGCCACTTGGTAAGACTTAGCAACTCCATTTTAAGTGATTCGAAGTGTTCAGGAGCCACCATCCAAAAAAATTCTACTGGCAAGTATAGCTCTAAGATTTTACTGATCTTAGGGTAAAGACCCCCACACCCAAATGAATCCTTATAGATAGATCTGCTTGCTTATAATCTTATCCCCCAAATCTTCTGCATATAAGTAGACCATTTGAAATAAATGGAGGAATATTAATTGTAATAACCCTAAAAATTCATCCACCTGTAAGTACCAATAGCCTAAAATCAAAGGGAACTTAGGTAGCAAATGATTAATCCCTCATTCTTACTATCTCAAGGTATGTGTAGTTCTCCAAACATTTCCACAACACACATTCTGCAAGTTATCTAAGTGACTCTAAAATTCTTATTAAATTTAATTTTTGGGTTCTGGGAATTGAACCTCGGGCCTACAGTATAAAGTGGCCTTTTTGTGAAATACGGTAAGCCTTTGAAAATTTGCTCTGCATTACCAGTACCCGATAATATACTGAGTTCACACTTAGTATGAGCCAGGCACTGTTCTAGGTACTAGAACATAAATAGTCTAATCCTGTATGAGGTGGGCAAAACATTACACCCTCGAAACAGAAAAGAGAACTGGGATTTGGGGCTTAGTGAGATTAAATAAATTGCCTGAGATCACATAGTAAATGCCAGAAAGAAGTGGTTTTGTGGTTAGACTTTACAGTCACCTGAAATAGAAACTTGTCTGAAAACATCAAATGGTCAAAGTGGGCTCGGGTCACAGGTCTCAAGGTTCTCCTGAAATGCACTTGTACTTTCCCGTGTGCTATGTGGACCTGTTTTTGTTTTGTTTTGTTTTTTAATACATTTTTTGATGTCCATAGACCTTTATTTTATTCATTTATTTACGTGTGTGCTGATAATCGACCCCACTGCCTCACACGGGCTAGGAAAGCGCCCTACCACTGAGCCGCAACCCCACCCCACTGTGGGCCTATCTTTGTCACTTGGAATGAGACAAAACGGAATTCTCAGAACTCCGCCACCTAGTCACCCAAACCCGATCTGCTCACCCCCACGGCGCCCTTCGCTCAGGGCAGCCCGGGCAGGCTAGCGGCGTGACCCTGGGCGAGTGGCTGAAAAAGCCGGGGTGAGGCCCGCAGACAGAGGAGCAGCAGGGCTGAAGCCAAGCGCTCCTCTGGGACGCCCAGCGGCAGAAGCGGGCAAGGGACTCGACCTGTTCCCACGCGCGGCCCACCTCGGGCGCTTGCCGGAGACCCGGCGCAGGCGCAGTAGCGGTGCTGCGCCACGGACTGCAACTCCCGGCAGGCTCCGCGCAGGCCGCCGCGCAGTCAAGCCCAAGGGGGTGGTGCCCTCCTGAGGCCCCGAGCGGTCCGGGAAGCTGGGGACTTCCTGGGGAAAGAAGGTCTCCGGACGCCTGTTAACGACTGAGATTCCTGGGCCCCGCTCTGACCTAGCTTGCCTCTAGCTCAAGCGTGGCTTGGGGATTTACATATTGATTAACTTTACTGGGAAACCTGACCCAAGTCGTCTGGCGGCCACACCCACCTCGGACTTGCCCGCTTCCATCTCGCGGCCCCGCCCACTCCCTGCCTCATCTACTTAGATCGCCCGGACTAGTCATGAGGCCCCGCCTCCCGTCTCCAATTGGCCCTAACTAGTCCCGCCTCCGCGGGCGAATCTTTCTTTCCCATTGGTCAGTAGTGTGGCGAGACCTGACCCAATGGACGCTGGAGTATGCAAAACGTGACCCGTGAAGCGGTCTCGAGGAGGGGCCGTTGAGTTGTGACGTCTAAACCGCGCGCTGAAACTTCCGGCGTGGGAGCCGAGGTCCGAGCGCTGCGTGTGTCTGTGAGTGGAGAAAAGTAGTGGATCTCGGGATCCGCTGAGGTCAAGCTGGGGACCTCCTATAGGATTCGGAGCTCCCGGCCCCTTGGCTTCTGCCGACGCCATTTATTCTTGCACCCGGCGCTGTCCAAGGCGGGCATAGCTGGTTTCGGGACCAAGACGTTCTGGGGGAACCACAATGGCGTCGGGCCTGGGATCTCAGGAACGCGAAGGGCTCCTGATAGTGAAATTGGAGGAGGACTGCGCCTGGAGCCAGGAGCTGCCCCCGCCTGACCCAGGGCCCAGCCCAGAGGCCTCCCATCTGCGCTTCAGACGATTCCGCTTCCAAGAGGCCTCTGGTCCCCGGGAGGCGCTCAGCCGGCTCCAGGAGCTTTGCCATGGCTGGCTGCGACCAGAGATGCGTACCAAGGAGCAGATCCTGGAGCTGCTGGTGCTGGAACAGTTCCTGACCATCCTGCCCCAAGAGATCCAGAGCAGGGTGCAGGAGCTGCATCCGGAGAGCGGCGAAGAGGCAGTGACCCTCGTGGAGGATATGCAGAGAGAGCTCGGGAGACTGAGGCAACAGGTGAGAGAAAGGGCTGTTTTAACCCTGGTTTGACCTCGAGGACATCTCGCTGGCCTAGTTGCTATAAGTAGATCTCATATGGGGAAGAGGCCTTTTTGTGGTTTAGTCCGGAGCATTTATCCTTAAGATTTTCCCAGTATGAACACGGTGAGCAGTGTAAAGTGCCCTGTTACAAGAAGGCAGTGCCTTGGCAGTAGTTGTTAGAGTTAGAGCGCCAACGTTCAAATCCACACACTACTGTTTACTAGTTTTGCGAATTTGGCAAGTTACTTGGTCTCTTTGGGCCCCATTTTACCCCCTGGTCAAAAGAGGATGATAAAAGGCCGGCCATTTTGAGGGTAAGAGGAAGAGCGGCATGTAAAGTTTTGATGACACGTCTACTGGCTTATTATTAGTGTTTAATATCCATTAGTTCTTGTTATGTTAAAGTGGACAGTGTGGCCTCCTGCGGAGCTGGATCTCTGTTAATTGAAAAACAATTTGGCCTTGAGGCTCTGAGATCACTGCCCCTTCCCCAACAAAGTTTAACTTATGCAGTAGTGAGAAATAGAGGCATCTAGAAAAGGTGAAGGAGAACGTGAGGAGCCAGGTGAATCAAGAGTGTGGGGAAGGTGTTGGGAATGGACACCATCCTTCCCTACTTTATTCCTACCTCCCCTTTTTCACATGGGATGCACATGCCTTTAGTGTAAACTGCCCTCACCAAGTCCAAAGGGAATCTTCTGTGGTTCTCCGTTGAAGGCTTGCCCTTAGAATCCTGTAGTAATTTCCCTTTCTGTCGCCCCCTTGTGATGATGAGTGATGTGGGTTGGTTCCCAGGTCACAAACCAAGGGCGGGGAACAGAAGTACTTTTGGAGGAGCCTTTGCCTCTGGAAACAGCAGGAGAGTCACCGAGTTTCAAGTTGGAGCCAATGGAGACTGAGCGAAGCCCTGGCCCCAGGCTGCAGGAGCTGCTAGGCCCCAGCCCTAAAAGGGACCCTCAGGCTGTAAAGGACAGGGGTGAGGAACAGTTATCTGGGTAGGTGGGAGGGAGGAGGGGCTTTGGGGTTGCCCCCTACACTAGCAGAATGTAGGACAGGTGCCAAGGAGAAGGAATTTCTGAAGTGGAGGTTCTGAGATATGGCTTGAAAGACCTAGAAGTGGTGGTGTGAGTTCTGTGGGGGTGGGAGAAGAAAGGGCAATCTCTTTGAACCCTTTTTTATGCAATACAGGCAATATAGAGCTAGATGAATGATGGGAGGTTTGGAGTGCTGCTGACCAGTTTGGAAGACTGCTAGCATTCCTTTACTCTGACTCCCGTCATTCCGGATATCACTTTATTATGCCTGTTGCCACCTTTTGTTTAGTGTCAATCCTAAAAACAAAGCCTGGGTGTACTGGAACACATACTGTATTGTTATAATGTGCGGGCTGCCAAAATTTTGGAATGCCATTCTCATTGTGATTTCTATCACCTTCAGCATTATCTGCTCCCTGGCTTTCTCTCTTTCCTCCTGAAGGGAACACAGAAGACAAGGAGATGACTGGGCCCCAGGTGATGTGGAAGTTCCCATTGTTTCCATCCCCCGGCACCCTCCTTCCTTCCCTGGAGTGTTCCTTTTGGGGGTGGGAAGGGATCCTTCATCCACTGGGAGGATCCTTTCTCCCTGACCAAATGTTTTCCTCACCTTCTTTGTCTGTACCCTTCGTGTATACTTTTGGGACCTTTCTTCCCTGTGTGTCTTTGGAACCCCTGAGTTTTTCCCCTTTAACTTATGACTACACTTGAATTGTTCTTGATGCATCTGGGGCTAAAAGAGATCTTGTGCTGTTTCAGTTGCCTGAAAGCATAGAGGATGTGGCCATGTACATCTCCCAGGAGGAGTGGGGTCACCAGGATCCTAATAAGAGAGTCCTCTCCAGGGACACGGTGCAGGAGAGTTATGGGAATGTGGACTCATTGGGTAAGGAATTTCTTTCTTAGAGATGATGACTGTGGCATTTCTGACCAGGGTCTTGGCCCTTGAACACTTAACCTCCAATTTGCCAAGGAGCATTCTCAGGAGGCCTCCCTTTATCTAAATTTCCCCGCGCTAGGATTAGTCAAATGTCTGTCAAGTAGACAGTTGGCACTCTTATGGGCAGCCCTGGATCTGAGCTCTAGCTGCTGAACTCTGTACTAAGGCAGAAAGTTTGAACATAATGTACTGCCAAGGGCAGCACAAATCAAATCCTGTGACCAGTTGCCTACATCACACATAGAGTTGCAGGATACTGAAGAGCCTCTGAGGTCTTAATACTTTGTAATTTTGAGATTCTTATTCTTCACAGCTTGCTTGTTTCCTGTCCCCCATTAGTATTTATAGGCTCCAAAGACAAAAATTTCAGAAGCACTGGCATCAGCATTGTAACTTATTAGCCTTTATAGTCCATAGAAATTCAGGAAGGTGGAGGGCCATGTGGAAATTTGGAAACAAAGCAGGTTAAATAATGCATAAATTATAATGCATGTATGTGTTGAACTATTGTGCAGAGATTAAAAATGCTGCCCATGAAATGACAAATCTATAGTTGGATTAGATGGAGGTTGTATAGGTAATTGTACAGTTCCCTCAACTTTCCTGTGAATATGAAAATTTTCATAATAGAAGCTGGAGAGAGGTCTTAAAACAATATCGTATAACTAGCTTTGTTACAGCACACAAATCACATTACACTTTGTTTTCATCCATCAGGTTTCTATAAAAAGAATCATAGGGGCTGGGGTTGAGGCTCAGTGGTAGAGTTGCTTGCCTAGCACGTGTGAGGCCCTGGGTTCGATTCTCAGGACCACATAAATAAATGAATAAAATAAAGGTTCATCAACATCTGAAAAGATTAAATAAAATTTTTTTAAAAAAAGAATCATACTTATGGACTCAGATACATTATTTCTGCAAAGGGTTAATTGCTGTCTTTTGTTTCTTTTCATTGGGACCATGTCCAAGTTTTTCATTGCTTTTCCACTCTGCATTGCCCAAAGTTAAAAGAGCTGAACACAGCTCTTTTAGTGAGTGCTGACTAGGAAGAGAAAATCAGATCATTTTGTTGGAATTGAACTTGTTTGGGTCCATGTTTGCTGGAGGTGGAGTTTTCTTTTTTAGCATAGCACAGAAATGGTACATTTTGGTTTTAATCTCTTCATCCTTTTGGAGCCCTGGGTTCTTTTCTGATTGTCATATTTTCTTCCTCTGGAATTGTCCAGTCAAATCATGTTTATATGTAAGTGTCAAGGCTCTTTTACATATTAAACTGATTTTTCAAAGAGCTAACCGCACTGAACATGTTAATTTTATTGTTGTTTTAATTACAAAAGCATACATTCTCATGGAAAAATAATCTCAAGTATTTGCAAGTATTACAACCAACCAAACAAATTCTCTCCCCTAATTTCTTTCTATAGAGGTAACCACTGGGAATAGTTCAGTGTGTATTCCAAGTAGTCAACATCAGACTTATTAAGCATTCTGCATCTCCCCACTAAGGTCAGGGAATAAGATTATCTTTGTTTCCCTTGCTTGGTAGAAGAGAGTGGTGATACAGCAATCTGTTTCTTTTCATTGTAAACAGAGTCTCGCATTCCCAGCCAGGAGGCCCTAAACACCCAGGTAGAACAAGGAGGGAGACCATGGGATCCCAGTGTCCAGAGTTGCAAGGAGGATGTGAGCCCTAGAAGTGCAGCTCCAGGTAAGAAATGAAGGTGAACATCTACCCAGCAAGGCATCTGAGTTAAACACAAGATGTTTGAAGGTTGGTACAGGGCCAGCACAACACTGCTGGCATGGAAACACATTGCTTCCTGTGTCTCCACTGCCTACTTTCCATGCCTGTGAGGCAAATGAGGAACCCAGGGTCAGACTGAGGAAACACTCACTCAGGCTCACTTGGCCCATCCTAGCCTTGCTCCAAACCAACCACTCCTGGAGGGCAGAAGCAAGAAGCCCAGTTGGAGGTGAGGTGGAGGTCTTAAGAAAGAATTCCGAGACTGGTCTGAGCTCTGGTTCATTGACTGTTTGCCTCACCTTTTATCCTTCCTTTCTGGAGTGCTGTACTTATAGGGAGAGGATGGGAAATGGAGGTAGAACTAGCCCTTTGGGGCCTCTGACCTGAAAGGTAGTTACAGACATGTGGGATTTTCTTTCCTCCAGTGTAGAAATAATGTAGAAGTTCGATTTTACTGTCTCCACCAGGGGAAGAGAAATTTGAGAACCCAGAAGGAAGTGCTCCATCTGTTTCCCTTGAGAACACCCATCCTCAGGTTCTGTTCCCTGGCCAGGCCAGAGGGGAGGTGCCCTGGAGTCCAGAGCTGGGAAGACCTCGTGACAGGACAGAAGGGCATTGGGAACCTCCCCCAGAGGACAGAATGGAGCAGTCCTTAGGGGGAGCCACAGGTTGCAGAGAACTGGCACGACCAAAGGAACTGCAGCCGAAGAAACTCCATCTATGTCCGTTGTGTGGCAAAAATTTCTCCAACAACTCGAACCTAATTAGGCACCAGAGAATACATGCAGCAGAAAGACTGTGTATGGGTGTGGAGTGTGGTGATGTTCTTGGTGGGCACCCACACTTTCTGTCACTGCATAGAGCACACCTAGGAGAAGAGGCCCATAAGTGCCTGGAATGTGGAAAATGCTTCAGTCAAAATACCCACCTGACTCGCCACCAGCGTACCCATACAGGTGAGAAGCCCTATCAGTGCAGTGTCTGTGGAAAAAGCTTCTCCTGCAATTCCAACCTTCACAGGCACCAGAGGACACACACTGGGGAGAAGCCGTACAAGTGCCCAGAGTGTGGGGAGATCTTTGCTCATAGCTCCAACCTCCTTCGGCACCAGAGGATCCACACAGGAGAGAGACCCTATAAGTGTGCCGAATGTGGGAAAAGTTTCTCTCGGAGTTCACACCTTGTTATTCATGAAAGAACCCATGAGAAAGACAGACTTGATCCGTTCTCTGAGTGTGGGGAGGCAGTGAGTGACAGTGCCCCCTTTCTTACAAACCATGGAACCCACAGAGCTGAGAAGAAACTCTTTGAATGTTTGACTTGTGGGAAAAGCTTCCGCCAGGGAATGCACCTCACCAGACATCAGAGAACACACACAGGAGAGAAACCATATAAATGTACCCTTTGCGGGGAAAACTTCTCTCATAGATCCAACTTAATCAGGCACCAGAGAATTCACACAGGAGAAAAACCCTATACCTGTCATGAATGTGGAGACAGTTTCTCTCACAGCTCTAATCGGATTCGTCACTTGAGAACCCATACAGGAGAGAGACCCTATAAATGCTCTGAATGTGGAGAAAGCTTCTCTCGAAGTTCACGTCTTATGAGTCATCAGAGAACTCACACCGGTTAAGGACAGTGGGACTTCTCTTAGCCCCAGATTAGGTGGCGTATTCAAAGGTCTTACCCAGAGCTGGTGTTCCTTGCCCAGCTGGCTAAATGACCTGTGTTTTCCAGGTAGTAAATATAAAGAGGATAAGAAGGCTCATTTAGAGGGAGGTACAGAGTCAGCAAATGATTAGCGTTAAACTAAAAAGGAGTTCAGTCTGCAGTAGTAAGGATATAAGTCTTTGAAGTGACCTACTCCGGGCCATTTTTGTCCAAAGGTGCACCCACTTCTTGGCATATTTAACCAAGGTGTGGTTTGGGTGCCTTACTGTGTCCAGTGTTATCCCAACAACTTTGGGAACCTGTTTTACTACTCCTCACTTGGGAGTCAGCAGGAGTGTTTGGGCTTCTTGGGGAATTTGAGATCACAGAAGAGTGGCCACGTCTCCTGGCAAGCCAGCTGGAGGTCCAACAAGGTCTCTCAGGTTGCAACTCTCTCAAAGGCTCTGGCTAGGAAGCTGTGGGGAGTCCTGGTTAGCCACCACAGTGCAGTGCCTCTCAGTGACTTGGAAGGAGTGCCCATCGGCAGACCACACATGCAAGTGTGACTGGAGATAAAGAACCAGAGACCTAAGAGAAATTGTAAGATGGAACTTGCAGGTAAGCCCAGAAATTGGCAGATATAATGGGTGTGTGATTACCCCACCCTTTGTAGAGATTGAGACTTTTTCTCACCTTTGTCCCCCTCCCCCCCCCCCCAAAAAAAAAAAAAAAAAAAAAAAAGGTACACAGAGCTTTGGAGTCTTGTTCCTGGGTGGAGGGTTCCATCAAAGCGAATTCCCTAGGAAACATTGAAATGTGGATCCTACATAAGTTAGGGATTTTGTCTCCCCTGTTGAGAATGTTTGAATGGTAATAAATATCTTTGGGAAACATGGATGTGTGTGAATCTTGATTGAGGGCCTTTGTCTTAAACCTCCAGTGTTGCTCTGTATCCTTGCCTCTTCTCAGAGACCCTGATTTCTTTTTGTGGACTTCCTGGGTTGGTGACAAAGGTGACAGCAGATAGACTGAGGGAAGTTATGAACTTGGTGGGCTCCACGCTGAACTTCACCAGCTAACAAGGTCAAGCTGAATGACTGCTTGGGGTGATGTCATAGGGTCTCCCAAAGTTGTTCTTTCTTTCTCTGCTGCACAGCACTAAAAAGGTTTTCCATTCTTTGTTAAGAAAGTTTATATTCTTATAAAATACCTGAGGCAGGTCAGGCTTTTCAAAAAACAATATAGATAGTATATTTGGCTTTTGCAGCTGGTTCCTAGGAAGGAAGCTAAGATGGTCCTAATGTCTTTGAGTCATTAATGGTGATCATTAATGGTGGGAATATACAGCAGGGGGGAATTATAAGGGGAAAGCATGTATTAGAATGGGAATAGGAATTCTAGGAATGTGTGTCTAGAGGAAAGACAGTACCAGCAGGTATTCTGGAAATACCAGAAAGTCCTTTATGGCCCTGAAGGAAGGTACGGAGCTAGCTTTTCTCTGGGAGAAAAAGATGATGGAACAGTCTGTTAGCAACAGACTATCAAATAAATCACTATTAAGTGATGGAAACAACTGTGTCCCTTCTCACTTTGCTTATCAGTCTTGTTTTAGCCCTGCCTCAGTGTGAGTTTTTCCTTGGTTTTCTGAGCCAGTTTTAAAATATGTGTTTCCTACTAATATCCATTTTTCTTATGTATCTTGTTAATGAGAAGAGAGCAGTGGTAATGTTGGGATTGAGGGACAGGGGAGTGGGGTGAGGATTAAAGAGATTAATGTAGGATCTGTAGCAGATGGAGTCCAGTGGATCAGAGCAGGGCTGGGGTGGCTTCTGATGATATGAATTGGGTATGATGGTGTGAAGCTGGTGTTAAGGCTAAGTAAGCTATTTAAGATGGCAGCTTACCTGGATTGTTCATTTCATTCCTGTCATGTATATATATAATCTCACATACACATATATAATGATATTCACATATATAATATAGTATCACCCTTGCAGATCTTATGATTTTGTCCAACTGATGTTGCTTTACTTGGAGTTTGAAGCTAGAATAACGAGGAACTTCTTCACTCCCCTAGGGGGTAAAAGGCTTTCTGTTGGGACTCTTCACCCAGTCCCCCATCTACCACCCCTTCTTGCAAACTGTACATGCATCTCAGCTTTGTTTTAATGAGGTGATGTTACACAAAGTATCGCATGTGAGACAGCCAGTGCCTGGCGTGCAGAAGATGATTAGTCCACAAAGGATTTCAGTTTGTCACTGAAACACCTTGAATGCTAGAATGTCAGAAATTGGTTGACAAGCATTCAAGTCTGCTTCAGGGTATTTTTCCAAGCAGGAAGGATGGGGAAAGAAAATTACTAAGAAGTGATTCTGCAATGTAGGGGTGTTCTGGACATAATGAGGAACTCTGTGCCTCTGTGCACATTTCTCCCAGACAGGAAGGCTCCTTCCTAGAATGGGATGTCAGTTCTCTCCCCAATGTGCAGCTACCTGGCAGGAGGGTTAACTGAAATTCAGGAATCCTGCCTGGGTTCCAAGAGCAGTTCTGGATCCAGAGACTTCAGTCCTTTCCCAGGTGTGGGCAAAACAAACCAGCAGCCTGTGGCTCTAGCCTCTTGAGGGGTTTCACCCTCAATACTGGTCAGCAGTGGGGGCTGGGGATATATAGCTCAGTTGGTAGAGTGCTTGCCTTACAAGAATGAGGCCCTGGGTTCTAATCCCCAGCACTGCAAACAAATACTGGTCAGCAAGCCTTGCTTCACTGGTGGTGCTGAATGTGGCCACACTCCCACCCCTTACTGGCCCTCATGGTCCAAGGGGAAAGCAAGGGTTTGTCTTTTTGCAGTATTGGAGATTGAACCCTGGGAGTGCTCTACCATTAAGCTACTACATCCGTAGTCCTTTTTATTTTTTGAGACGGTCTCAAACTTGTGATTCTCCTGCCTCAGTCTCCCAAGTGACTGTGATTACAGGTGTGCCCCACAGCATCCATCTGTACAGGGTAGGGGAAGGAAGGAAAAGTGGCAGGAAGGCTTGGGGTAATGAGGGCCACACCAGGGCAGGGACAATGAGTAGGGTAGAGCCATTAGGATGTACCTTGGGCCCAGGCCAACATCTAAAATCCTGGGATGTCCCTCAAGGTCACTGACAATCTGCCCCTGAACCATCTTTGCTGCTCTTCTCTGCCAGGTGCTTATAAAACAACCACCCAGGGACCTTGTATCTTCTCCAGGGAGATTCACATGCACACTCAAGGGCCTGTGTGCATGCTCCCTAAACCTTAAGGCCCAACTTAGAGTAACATGGTGCTTCAGATTACTTCTGCTATTCAAGGGAGCTCAAAGCCATGTCTATGTTCTCACTTTAGCTAGGGCCCCAGCACATCCAATGGTGGTTTATTCCTACTCATTTTGTTACTCAGATGTGACTGTCCAGCACAGCTTGTCTAGTTCATGGAACAGTGATCTGTTCTCAGAATTTGTGATTACTCTTAAAAATGGGTATGATGCTTGGTCATTCAATTGTGGGATTTATTACCATTGAAAAAGAATAAAAATATTAATGCAAATACCCCAATTAGAAGGAACTAGAGAGCTAAGCAGTGTCCTCATGTGACACTCTCAATTTCTTCCACAAACCCATGCTTGAAAAGTCCTCTTCAAAGGAGGGAAAACAAACTAGAGACAAATTTTAAAATCAACAGTCAGGCTGCTGAATGTCACAGGTTTCCCAGTTTCCATTAGGCTTCAGACTGAACCATAAAAGAACCACAAAAGCAAGTCTAAATTGAATGTAAAAGGGTACACAGTGGCACGTTTAATTTTTTTTTTTTTTTGTAAGTTCTGGGTAATAAAGACATTTTAAGATACTGAATTTACAAGGTAAGAATGTATCAGCAATAACTACTTTTGTGTGTGTGTGTGGTACTGAGGATTTTGGCCCAGGAGTGCTCTACCACTGAACTACACCACCACCTCTTTTAAATCTATTTTGAGACAGGGTCTAAGTTGCCATAGCTGGCCTCAAATTCTTCATCCTGACTCAGCCTCCCATGTACTACCCTGCTTGCTTAAAATAACAAATTAAAATAAAAGATTCCACTCAGAGTAACAGCAAAACTACCTAGGAATAACAATAAAAAGATGAAGACTCAATTATAAAAACTACATTTACCATTTAAGAGGAGAAAAGTAAATGTAAAATTCTTACCAAATTAATTAAATTACACATACATTCCCAGAGGGAATTGGTGTGTTTGGAGGATGCTTGAACAGTTTTATGCTGAAGTTGATTTGAAAAATAGGTTAAGATCAGCTTATATATTTCTGAAGATAATAAGCACTTGCCTTATATTGAAACAGTCTGATTAAAAGGGTAAGGTAATAGAGCAAGAGTAGACATCGGTACTACATTTAATCATTAATTTTAACACTATAGGTACCTGGTATTGACCTATACATCTCAGAAACAGACTCTTGAACTTAATATGAGGAAGGAAATATTAAAAGCTAGCAAGGACTTAATGATCCTAACAAACCTTGTTACTTGCAAATATCAACTTAAATGCTCACATGACATCTTGTACTAAAATGGAAAACAGTAAAAAAGGTGCCAATCTTCTATAAAATGAGCAAAAACTAACAGCAATATTCAATGCTAGAAGTGGTGCCTGGAGGGGTGGGTACTTTCAAATTCTGGGTCTGAAAGTGAAAACAATACCTTTTTTTAAAAAAATCATACTCATTGACCTGGTAGTTTAAATTTTTTTTATTTTTTAAGAGATGGGGTCTTGCTACATTGCCCAGCTGACCCCAAGTCCAAGTTGTTGGGACTGCAGGCATGCACTACTAACCAGCTCAGAAGTTTAATTTTTAATAACCTTCCTGAAGGTAATAGCTTGAATTTGTCTACAAAAAGTTGTTCACCATTTTATTTACTTCAAAAAATAAGAAACATACGGAACCAGAGAATGGTTCATTCAGCTGATATGGTGTCACATGGTGGAATATTAATTACTCATCATGTTTGAGGTTTGTGAAGAGATTTTAATGTCAGGGGAAAAATCTCAAGTAGCATAATAGTTAAAGTCTGAACTTTGGCATTCAATGGGATTTAAATCTCACAAGCTTATGTGACCTTATCAAGTTACCTTACTTCTCTATACCTGTCTCTCACCTATTTAAAAAGGGAACAGAATGTACATCTCAGAAACAGATTGTGAAGATTAAATAAACCCACATATATACAATCCTGTATACTCAATACATATTAACTTAATACCAATGCATAAAGTGTTAAGATATAAAATTTTATTTTACACAGTAACCTTCCAAGTAAAAAAAAATAGCCAAGTTTTAAAAGGATATTATTGGTCAATAGGACTGGGTGTTTTCTCTTTTTATGTACTTTCAATAATCAGCATGTTACTTCCATAATATGAGGAAAACAACCACTGAATAGGTGGTAAGAGTTAAGAAAGAATGTCACATCATTAAATTGGACGCCAAATTTAGCCTTATTTAGTCTAGTTACCTTAAAAGTAACTAGAATTAGTCAGCATACAGCTTTGCTTTAGCCTGAGAACACATGAGGTTTTTTTTGGTTTTTGGTGCTGTGGACTGAACCTAGATCCTTGTGCATGCTAAGTATGTGCTCTATTACTGAGCTACATATTTGAATATAAACTAGTGCTTTTTCTCACAGTCACTCCATCTTTGATAATCCAGGACAGTAATTCCTCATTAACAATTCAGGTCCTTGTCTTAAATAGAAAAGAATAATCTATTCATACATTTAAAGAAACATAAGTTTATTATTTTCATAACCAACATGTAACTGGGCACTGATATGCAAAATAATGTTAGTTGATAAAAACAATGACAATTCACGGTAGACCTACATAATACACAATCATATAACTGCAGAACTCTTTAAACACAAAATTTAACTACTAGAACCAGAAGTTGAAGGTGTATTGAAGGTATCCTTAATATTATGAGGCCTAGGTCTCAAAAAACTACCAATTCTCGAATGGATTCTACTATGGAACTGTTTCTTGACTACTTCTTGTTGCATCTCTTTCAGTGTGAAGTGAAACTTTTGAAATTCAGGTGTGGAATCCACAAAGTTAATAAGGTAGTCCAAACTTTCTCTCACAGCAGATAACTTAAATTCAGCAGCCTGCTCCTCGATTCCTTCTCTTTGTACAACTCCTTTTGTAATTACACCTTTAGGTTTTGTAGGACAATCTTTTTCTTCATCTCCATTTAACCACACCTTATCATCATCCAGCTTTGTTTCCAACTCACCATATTTTTCAAGAATCTCTCTGTAACCTCTACCTTCTAAGCCTTGGAGATCATAGTCAGGTTCCTTTTTGTAAAGAAGATTTTCCCAAGCATTTGCTATGGTTATTTGTTTTACTTCATCCCAACTTTTTGCCCAGTTAAAAACGGCATTTTTTATGTTGTAGATTTTAATCTTGGAAATTCCTTTTTCTCTTTTATCTTGCTCATCTTCACTTTCTTCAAAAATTACCAGACTCTCTTCAAGTTGCTTCCATCTATAAAGTCGTTTGCAGCTCAAGATCACACCCTGATTCATTGGTTGGATCAAAGTTGAAGTGTTATGAGGAAAGAACATACATTTTATTCGACCATCCTCACTGGTTAGTAATTCGGTAGAAGGGTGAGCTGGGGAACTATCCAGAAGTAACAATGCCCTGACATCCTCTTCATGGAATCTTAGGACATTAATTTGAAAATGCCGAACCTCAGGAACAAAGTTTTGAAAGAACCATTCTGAAAACAATTCTCTAGTGAACCAAGCATCATTACTAGGTTTATATATCACAGGTAATGTACTTGTGTCCTCTCTCACACTTCTGGGTAGCTTTGATTTGCCAATAATAATTGATTTTAACTTATGGGTTCCATCTGCATTTGCACATAAAAGGGCAGATAACCGTTCTTTGTTTATTTTCCTTCCTGGCAGGCAGATATCTTTTCTACTTGCCTGAGTGTTTTCTGGCATTGACTTCCAAAAGAGGTCAGTCTCATCCCCACTGTATACCTGAGCTAGATGCAGTTTCTCCTCTTTGATTATCATAGACAGTTTTTGTCTAAATGGCTCAACATTTTCTGAAGCTGAACTTAGGATCTGTTCTCCACATACTTTTCGGTTCCCAATTGCATGCCTATTTCGAAATCTAAAAAGCCAACCAGTGCTAGCTTTGAAGTCTCTTCGCCCAAAACATTGTGCAAATCTCTCTGCAGCAGCCTGAAGCTCCACACCTCTAACAGGGACACCAGCTGAGCGTTTCTGTTGGTACCACATGTAGACTGCATCATCTACATCACTGTATTTAGCTCCTGTTGTCCTCTTTCTCTTCTCAGCTCCTACTAATGGCATGTCCTGCTTCAGTACAAAGTCCAAAATCAATTTCTTATTCTTTTTAATGTCATAAAATGTTGACTTACTGATTCCAAATTCATCCATTACACTTTTAAGAGATCGTCCAGCTTCAATCCTGCTGAGAACCTTCATTTTTTCCTCCAAATTCAATGTTGTATATTTCCCTCTTTTATTCATAGTGAATTTGATTTCAAACAACCACAAAATAAAAGAAAGGGAAATGCCTTACTGAATTGGGAAAAACATTTTAAAATAAGAAAAAGCTAATGGAGAGTCCCAGAAGGTTCTGGCATTTGTATTGGAGGGTAATGGGCTGAAAGGGATAAGGGTTCATGATTGAAGTGCGAGTCTTATGTACTCAAAAGTTGCCACTATCAAAGTCCTGCCTGGCTACTGAAAGATACAGGAAATCAGTTTTTGGAACCCCATTGTTTTTTCTCTCCCTGATGACAGGGTTACCTACATATATTCTCTAATTCAACAGAGGAAAAGGGACAAAATGAAGAGGAGATGCATTGAGAGACGTGCTCACAAGAACAGAACCAGGTGGGTTAAATCAATAATACAAAGTTGATGCTTGAGAAGGCAGTATGAAAGACTCAAAGGCAATGACAGAAGAATCTTGTGTAGCAGAGATGCAGTGTGGCTTCTCTTCTTCCAAAACGACCTGATTTTACCTCACTGCTGGAACAGAAAACAGTGCTCATGTTGCTCTGTTTGAAGCATTCACTCGGCAACAGTTCATCTACCCGTATAGACCCCAAGCCTCAAGGACCCTGGCATTGGAACATCTAGAGAGCTGGAGCTTGGGACAGTTGTATAGACTCTCTAAATGAAGGACAGTCAGTAGGTTCTGTTCCACATGTGAATGAAATTCAACATTTATTGTATTCAAACCTGAGTGTCTTATGTTGCCAAGATTATATGTAAATAATTTGTTAGTGGCACTTTTCCATTCTGAGCTCTTCTTCCTTGGGTATACCAAATGTATTTTCAAGTATTCTTTTTTTTTTTTTTTTCACTGAAATGATTCCATATTTGGGATATCAAGTTTCAGAATCATGGAAATTCTCAGAGCTGTGTCTGAAAGTTTTACAAATACTTAACCACAGTTTCTTTTTAAAAAGGTCTACCATTTCACCTTTGTCTTTTACATTAGGATATCAATATACTTTTCATATTTGAGACTTTAATTTCTCTTTCATGTAGATTTTACTTAATTTGAACCAAGAATCAATCGCCTGAAGAATTCAAAAGGTTTTTTACTGGTGTTTCTGATCAGTTGTTCTCATAAGTCATTCTGTTAGCAAACTTCTGTACCCTCAGGCCTCCTTTCAGGGCCTCCTGGTGCTCAAGCCATTCCAGGTCTTGAGATATGTTCTACTTTAGATTAATTCCATGGTTTTCATCCCAGATAAACAGTTTCATGAGAAGAAACAAAACTGCCACTTTTATCCATTCCAGGTGCTATAAAGAAAGAAAAATGTCAGAAATGAAGAAAATGATTACTATCTTGTTGTTCTTCCTCTCCATTACATCAGAGCCTGACTGCCCCATTCATTCCAATTACTAAGTGGTAACTATTATAAATGAAAAAAGAAAATATTATTTGTTAGCCAGTAGCAGCAGCATCATCACTAGTCACCCAGCAAAAACGATGTCCACTATGGCAGTTGTACAGATATTTCCAAATTAACTCATTGTATTTTGTTGTTTCCTAGCTGTACATTCATCACTTCTAAAACAGTGCACAAGCAGGGAGACATGCTGTTAAAAAAGTCAGGGAACTTTTGTGAGCTCCACAGGAAGGGTAAGCAACTATGGCACCAAACCTCACAATGAAAATCACCATTACTCATCATTTTGCATTGCTTCCTCTTCTTTCCACAGTGCCTCTTTCCCCTTTCTCCTCCCTTTAACCAGCTCGCTCTCTGTTATCTTAGGCCTGCTAATGACATATAAGGTCACTGCTGACCAAACATCCTTTATTTTTTTAAAATGGACACAATACTTTATTTTTATGTGGTACTGAGGATTGAACCCAGTGCCGCACACATACTAGGCAAGTGCTCGGACACAAAACCCCAGTCCCAGAACTTCCTTTACTCAGTTTAATAAATACTGATTATATGTTCAGCACTAGCCCTGGTGATGAGAATCTCAATGCTAAAGGTCTTACTGTCCATTAGTTATGCGAGGCTGGGAACCATAATTAATTTTTAAGGACTTAATTCCCAACTTAGGAGCTAAGGAAATGAACCTTCTTTGACACGTATCCAAATGGCTTAGGCAAATGCTCATTACTATCTGTTTAATCTCATTTAAAGTGGTTCAAGATTATGCCTCAGGTGAGTATACCATTCTGTCCCAAAACAGAGGTAGCACAATAGCCCCTCATCTTCATTCTGACTTTAAACTTACCTCTGGATGAATTGCCCTAGAAGGATATGCCATCAAAACCCTCTAACTGGAGCTCAAGAAATGATTTTCTTAAATGCCACAAGACCCACATAAACTTATTTAACTTTTGAAACTCTTCCTCCAAATGTAGCCCGACTCCCTGAAAATATACTGCACATCTTATGTTCTAATCTGTCCAGCTTTCGATTCTCTCCGTGTGCTCTTCTGTACAAGTGTCCCCACTCTGCTGTGGGCAAAATCCTCAAGCCTTTAATAATTTCCTCCAACCCAGACCACCTTTCATCTCCTTGGAGTTCTCACTGCTGCTGTCCCCGAGGTTGCGGTCCTCTGGGTCTCTCGCGGCCAGGACGCCTCACGTATTCCAGCGCTGGCTACACACAGCCCGCCGCGCAGGTAACGCCGGGCTGGGACTAGCGGACAGGGCAAGTCCGGAAACCTCCGGCCCGGGGCACCGTGACTGCTCCTGCACAGTTCTGTCCCCTCTGGAGCTCGGGCCCTGCGGAGGTGCGCTGCGGGGAGCGAGGCAACCTACCTCACCGGCAAACAGCGCCCACAGCCGGGGAAAGCGCCGCGCGGCCCTTCCGAGAGCCTCGCCGACGCGCGGGGCGCGCCGGCTCCTACCTGCACGAGCTGCCTGCTCTCCAGGAGCCCGCAGCGACGGCCGGAGCAGGCGGCCCGACAGGGCGGCGAGATCGGGTCCGAAGGCACGAGACACCTTCCGCTCGGAGGCGTCGACGCTTCCCCGCGGCCCGGGAGGGGAGCCGCCCCTCCCGAGCGCCCTGAGCGCAGGCGCGCGGCCGTGAGGCACCTCGCGCGAGGGAGGGACGGGGCAGCGCGTCACTTCCGCTTCCGCCCGTGCGCGGCTCCCAGAGCGCCACTAAGACGTCGTGGGTGGGCGTCTTGTCCCGCGACGGCCCGGCGGGCTCGCGTGGCGCTCGTTCCTGCTCGCCTCCATCGGGGCAGGCGGAGCGCCGCGATCCGTAGGGCGGCGGTGGCTCGGTCGAGTCCGGGGCAGCGGGAAGCGGAGCGGAGCTGTGCGAGGTAACTGAGGAGCTGCTACCCCGGGCGGGCGGGCGTTCCGTGGGCAGCAGCGTTTCCGGCCCAGGCGGCCCGTGCCTGCGGTGGGCACGGCGGGCGCGAGGCCACAGCGCGGCTCCGAAGCCTTTCTCGGCTCCCTTTGCGCAGGAGCGGGCCTCTGCGGGGCGAGCTGCGGCGTGGCGGCCGGAAGCCTTGCCTCCGGGGCGCCGGGGCCGGCAGCGCACCCGCAGCAGCCTCCGCCCAGGCCGGAGCAGGACGAGCCCCGGGGCTGCGCAGGGCGCGGCGGTGGCGTGCTTCCGTGGGGGCTCGTCTAGGAACGCCCGTGGCACTGGGCCAGAATTCGCGTCCCCGCGGCTAAGCGAGGTTCACGAGGCCCTACTCCGCGTCCCCTGCGGATCTAAATAATCCTCCAAGAAACGAGCCTCAGAGGGTCACCTCCCATCGCCAATTCCCATTCTGTTTTAAAGTTTTAAAAGATTCATCCCAGGGGTGCTCTCCCACTGAGCTACATCCCAACTCTGTTTTTTTTTTTTGAGACAGGGTTTCACTAAGTTTCCGAGGCAGGCCTCGAACTCATATAATCCTTCCTCAACTTCTGGGATTATAGGCATGTGCCATCACGCCACTGTCTTTTTAAATAATTGGATAATTTGCAAACAAAAACCAGCTGTGATTTTTTTTTCCTAGGTTAAAAATTCGTATAAATCATTTTCATAGTGTCCTGTATATGTCTTGCAAAGAAGAATGATGAGCATTTAGTTGGTTAGTTGGGAGATGCTTTTGGAGAAGAATATGACTACCTTTCCCCTAATTATTTCTCTCTTTATTATGGTTTCACTGCCTCAAGCTCTCCTGCCATCGTCCTTATACTTCCACAAAGTGAAGACTTCTGTCTTCACAAATAAATGAAGGTCATGGAAATTGTACCCCCTTATTAAAGACAGACGGTTGACCCAAATTTAAGGGGAACTCAATCTCTCCTAATCTGATTTTTTCATATTCTTCCCTTATGAGAAACATGAACTAGAAAGCACACCAGTTGCCCTTGGATAATCCTAAACCTCCTTTCAGCCTGTGGGTACCAATTAACTCAACCACCAACCTGAAATGTTAAGAAAAAGAAGGAGGCAATGTTATTCAGTATTTGTCTTCTCTGAGCTATTTGAGAGAAGTAAAGGACCTGGCTATTGATTTTAAAGGGAAGGTAAGACAGGTCCTTTTCTGTTCATTTTTCTCATTAAATAGCAAGTGTTAAGATTCATGTGACTTTCTTATTGACTTGGGTTTTTTTGTTTGTTTGTTTGTTTTGCCCTCAATGTCCATAGGAAGAAGATACTTACATTGATTTTTGTACCAGAGCAGACAGGTCCTAATTTTATCAAAGGTGGCACCAGCAAGGTGCCAGACACCGGATCAAAACTGGTGCTAGAGCAGAATGATGATGGTAGATCTGAAGGTGGTTGAGCATTTGGACCCTCAGATCAGGGCTCTGTGGGAGACTAAGGAACCTGTGACTCAGAGCTCCAATCAAAGTAAGAAATCTACACAGAGAGACAGTCTGGATCCCAGGCGCTCTTGCTGGCACTTCCGGAACTTCCATTATCACAAAACAGCTGGACCCCATGAAGCTGTCAGCCAGCTTCAGGAATTATGCCGTCGGTGGCTGAGGCCAGAGATTCACTCAAAGGAGGAGATCTTGGAACTGCTGGTGCTAGAGCAGTTCCTGACCATTCTGCCCAGGGAGATGCAGACCTGGATGCAGAAACACCATCCACAGAGCATTGAGGAGGCTGTTGACTTGGTGGAATACTTACAAAGGGAAACTGGTCAAAGGAGGAATGGGGTGAGAAGAAAGATTCCTGATATGTACAGTGAAATAGAATGAAGGTGGATAGTGGGAATGAGGACAGTTAATTGAGAAATGATGAATTAGTTCCTCTGTATTGTGCTTTTAGGGCATTTATGTTGGGACTTGAACTCATAAGCACATAGGAAAGGAAAAGTCCACTAGTTCCATAGATCACTGCAGAGACTTTTCTGACTTAAAAGAACTGAATTTTGCTCTTTTTGGAGCCATGACAAATTGAGGGTGATCTTGGCTGAGGAGACACAACTTGAATTCTTAGAATCAAATGAAAGATAATAAGGCGAGGGAGGGTAGATATAAAATAGGGAGAAAGCCTAGAGACCAAAGGAGAGCATGGATAGTAAAGGAGAAATTCAAACAATTGGGGAAATACTGCAAAGGAAAAGAAAAAAAAATAGAGGGGAGCAAAAATTTGGAAAGAAGGAAAATCCCAAGAGAGTAACTGCAAGTCGAAGGGGGATGATGCCTTCCCTACCTTGAGGGCCTCCATTACCCTTCCTTAGTGGCTTCACTTGGCTTTGCTGGTGAGTGAGAAATAAGGGTATAACTTTGGGCAGGTGGCAAAACCTGCTGACCTTAGGCCTACTATGAAAAGTACATGGCAGGACTTTTGGTATCAAAACCTTTTGGGGGCTGGGGAGATAGCTCAGCTGGTACAGTGCTTGCCTCGCAATCACAAGGCCCTGAGTTCGATCCCCAGTACCACAAAAAAAAAAAAAAAAAAAAAAAAAAAAAACCACCATTTGGGTATATGTTGGAGCCATTCTTCCTCTCTTATTCTCTTTATTTACATTCTCTGAAAACCTTCCCTGGTTATGGGGAAAATTGACTGACAGGAAAACTTTATTCAATTCCTTAATTTTTTTTTTTTTTTTTTTTTTGGTAGGGAATAGTGGGGTTTGAACTCAGGGGCACTTAACTACTGAACCATATCCCCACCCCTTTCTTGTATTTTTATTTAGAGACAGGGTCTCACTGAGTAGTGCCTCACTGAGTTGCTGAGGCTGGCTTTGAACTTGGGATCCTCCTGCCTCAGCCTCCTGAGCCGGTGGGATTACAGGCCTGTGCCACCACGTCCAGCTCAATTCCTTAATTTTTAGAGAAAATGAGAAGATAGGAAACCACCCAGGAAAGAATCTAAGTCAAGGGGGAAAGCCAGACAAGGCAATATGAGAATAGGTTCACTGCCCAAACTTGCTAGTGGCCTGAAGTGAACTGTATTGCAAGTTCAAAGATTGCAATATTGTTTCAAGCTTATAGTTTGGAGCATACATTTATTCTACCCTCTACCTCCACTTCTCAACCAAAGATAAGTTCTGTGGTAACAAGGATGGGCAATTATTTCTAGGTTGAAATCCACGAGCTGGAAAAGGAGCCAGTGCTTGTGGGAGAAACACCAGAGACCCCAGGCTTAAAGGTGAAGCCATCAAAGTCTCAATCAGAAGGTGTGTCTAAGGATGAAGAATTTTGGAATACATACCAGGGTGTACAAGAACATCTGAGCAGGAGTTCTTGTAAAGAAACTGAGTCTGTTTTTGAGAGTGGTAAGAAATTTCATGGTAATTTCTGGGAACTGTGATAGTAATTTTTTTTTAGCCAAAATGTCACGGGCACTTTCTGGGTACACAGTAGTTATGATATCCGTTCAGACATTGGCAAAGGTGAGGGTTAGCCTGGAACATTCAAACTATATTCAAACTACAGAACCCTGGTAAAACCATGAATGCCATTCCTTAGCAAAGTGAAGAGAAGGAAAAGAGATCAAGCAGGAAGGTTTGGGGCTACCTCATCTTCATAAAATACAGAAAGAAGTAGGATCAGAAGTAGACATTTAGCAAGAGGAAGTGGGTTATTGTTGGTAGAATGTGAAGATACTTGTCTACCAGGAAAAAAACAATGAAAGACAAACTTCATTTCTTGTATACTGGAGTCCCTGAGTACTTCATTTTGAAATATCTTTAATTGTTGCCTAACTCAGAACAATTTGTCATGAGTAGAAAATGAAAAGGGATTTTATTAATTTCTCATGACTACTAATTAACAGTCAACTGGGGAACTGATTCTAAGGATTGGTAAGTACTTGGTTCTTATTTAGGAGAAGCTACTCTGTCACCACACATAGCACTTGTAAAGAGGATCTGTATTTCAGAAATGAACTCAGGATGTTTATAGACATGAGAAATTTCCTCTGGCTCCTTTTCCACCCACAGCTGTTCCTGCTCAGCAGAGTCTAGCCTTTTCTGAACAGAAAAACACCAAAGTCTGGACAGTGGCACCTGGACTTGTCTTGCCCGAGTCCCAGGTGAGCTTTGCTTTTTAGCTGCCTTTTCCTCCTGACCATTATTCATACTGTCCAAGAGGAACTCAGAGGCATGTTAGACCCAGTCTTTCTCCCTTGGGATACCTTCTAGGCTGTTTGCCAATCTTTTCACCTCTTTCTGACTTCTTTTTAAAATGCAGTCATATATTGCATGATGGTGGGGATACTGTCTGAGAAATGTGTCATTAAGCAATTTTTTCATTGTGCAAGCATCATAGATTGTACACATCCCTCAATCATGTAAGTCACTTATTCAGTGAGACCACTTGCTGCAGTCGAGAGACATGGTAAATATAAGAGGTGTGAAGTTGCTGCCCTCACAACATGTGTATACTGTTTTGTAGTGAACTTTTTTTCCCAGTGTACCAGGAGTACACTCCTAACAGTTAAAAATATGGTAAATACATAAACAAGCAACTTAGTCATTATTATTAAGTAATATATACTGTACATTACTGTGTTATACTTTTGTACAACTAGTAGCCCAGAAGGTTTGTTTACACCAGCATCACTACGGACACATAAGAAAAGCATTGCTCGTGATGTAATTTAGCAATAGAAAATTTCTAGCTTCATTATGTTATAGAACAACCTTCATTATGTGCCCAGTGACCAAAACATTCTTCTGTGGCATGTGATTATAATCATGTACTGTTAATTCCTTCATGGCCTGGCTTACCATACAGTTCTTATCCAGGTGTTTGGGCTGCTTCTGTAGTAGCATGTACTAAACTTAAGTCCATTCTTTTTCTTAGAGCTTGTTGACATTTGAAGAAGTAGCCATGTATTTTTCCAAGGAAGAGTGGGAGTTATTGGATCCCACTCAGAAGGCTCTCTACAATGATGTAATGCAGGAAAACTATAAGACTATCATCTCGCTAGGTAAAGATTCTTCCTCCCTTGTGTAGAAATCAAGTAACCTCATTCTTGGCTTACTAAGAATGAAATCCTGTTAGAGTCCCACTCTTTCAGTAACTGGTTGGTTCTCAACTAGATGGTGTGGCAGGGGTGAGAAGGTGCATGCCATACATGTGGGAGCTTTTCCCAAATGTACATGCTCATTTCTTATCCTGCATAGAATTCTTGATCCATTTCATTTCTCTTCTCCCAAATCCACTCTTCCATATTTTTCCCATTGGCAAAGGAATTATCTAGATAGTTGGGGGGGGGGGGATACAATTATCCTTTAATCTTCAATCTTGCCATCATATCCCATTAGCAACCCGTTAGCGAGTTCTTTCTTTCTTTCTTTCTTTCTTTCTTTCTTTCTTTCTTTCTTTCTTTCTTTCTTTCTTTCTTTCTTTCTTTCTTTTTCTTTCTTTTTTATTTTGTTTTTGTTAGTTACAGGTGGACACACTACCTTTATTTTATTTTTATGTGGTGCTGAGGATCGAACCTAGGGCCTCACATGTGCTAGGCAAGTACCCCAGCCCCCCATTAGCAAGTTTTCGTAGCTCCACTGTATTGCGTACTGATTTCACCTATGACTCAACTTCTTGAACTGTGTTAGCATCCTTGTGTAAGCCAGCATCATTTCTCAAACCAGATAGCTTTCTAAATGTTGTCCTGCCTGTACTCTTGCCCTCCCATGGTCTGTTTATCACACAACAGCCAGAGTGATCTTTTAAGAATTTCATTAGATTATGACATTCATTGCTTCAGAATTCTGCAGTGATTTCTTAAATTCAGAATAAAGTTCAAAATCCTTACCAGAGCACCAGGACTCTCCATGATCTGGCCTTGCCTCCTGTCACTTTTACCTTTGCTTAATCCTCTTTAGCCACATAATTTCTTGTTATTTCTTTTTTTAAGAATTCTTTTATTACTCTCTTTAACATTTTATTTGTTTATTTATTTAATAATTATTTTTTTTAACATGGCGCTGAGGATCAAACCCAGTGCCTTACACATGCTAGGCAAGTGCTCTACCTCTGAGCTGCAATTGCTGCCCCTCTTGTTGTTTCTTGATTTTACATACTCATATCAGCTTTCTTTTTCTCTTCTTTGCACACTTTTCTACCATGTGGCAAAATTTCCACTTTTATGTTTCTGCTCAAATAATACTTTGTCAAAGATGGTTTCCCAGAGCAGAATCTTAGAATCTTTCTTACCATCTTCAGTTTTCTTCAAAACATTTATTGCTTCTTGACATTCTTTGACTTGTTTTATTTACTTGCTTGCCTCACTAGAATATATGCTTTCTGAAATCATGGGGTTGGACTTCTTCGCCATAATAGCTCCAAGGTATAGAGTAGTGACTAGCACGTTACAGCCACTCAATAAGTAAATGAATAACAAATAAATATTAACTTATTTTTGATACTGATGATTGAACCCAGGACCTTGTGCGTGCAGAAAATGTGCTATACCCTAGAGTTAAATCCTCAGCACCAGTAAATATTCCTTGAAAGGAGGAGTGATACATAGTTCTGGACAAACTATTTAGAAAAGGTCTACCAAGTGCTTTTGGTCTATTTCTTCTACCTGGATGTGGAACTGTTCTATAAGAGGGGTAGAAATCTTTCCTTATCTGTGGCCTGGTGCTAAATAAACAGCTATAATTATGACAGCAGTCACTTGTAGATGATACAAACCTACAGTTCTTTTACATTGACTCCACTATACATGGTCTTATCCAGGATAAATTTTCTTAAGGAGTTATTAAAACCAGTCTATATTTCTTGCAACCTCTGGAATTTGGTTCTGTCTTGGTAGAACAGAGTGTATTCTTAGTAACAGAAGAGGGGGAAATGTACAGTGGGTTTCTACTCCCTGTGTCCTTTTCATTGATCCACCTTGGGGTTTATTTCTTAGCCTCTGCTTTGCACATCTATCCATGAATGCAGTGTGATATAGTATAAAAATGATTCTGGATATGGGGTAACAGTGTTGAAGTGTCCTTTGGTCTTCCTGAATAATCTGAAATGAGTAGACCAATTCATTGTGAAGTTGAAGCCTTTGACCCCGTTTTTTCCATTTCACAGCATTATTTGTGCTTCCCAAACCTAAAGTCATCTCCTGTCTAGAGCAAGGAGAAGACCCATGGGTTCAAGGATCGTCAGAGTTCAAACCCTGCCCCAGAGAATCTCCTACAGGTAAACACACCACAGGAGGAGGAGACATGTGCCTTGATGTGAACCTTCATATGGACTTAACATTCTAAGGGTTTGATGGTCTTTTTTTTTTTTTTTAATCCATTTTTGTTTGTTGTAATCAATCACCATTTCCTCCCATGCAGTTTTCTTGTTCTGGGATACAGATGACTGATTCTTATGTTTATTCCAGCAGGGTTAAAACTAAAAAATGACACTGAAAGTCATCAGCCTGTATCTCTTTCTGACTTGGAAATACAAGCACCAAGAGACTTAGGATCAAAAAAGGCCAAAGTGAAAGTTTCCCAGAAAACAGTGGGCAAAGAAAATCATGGTGATACACACAGAGTGGGGAAGTGGCACCGAGATTTTCCAGTGAAGAAAAGAAAGAAACTTGCAACATGGAAACAAGAGCTACTGAAACTTATGGATCTTCACAAGAAAGATCGTGCAGGGGAAAAGCCTTTTAAATGCCAAGAATGTGGGAAAAACTTCAGAGTTAGCTCTGATCTTATTAAGCACCAAAGAATTCACACAGAAGAGAAGCCTTATAAGTGCCAGCAGTGTGATAAGAGATTTAGATGGAGTTCAGATCTTAATAAGCACTTAACAACACATCAAGGAATAAAACCATATAAGTGTTCATGGTGTGGGAAAAGCTTCAGTCAAAATACAAACCTTCACACACACCAAAGAACTCACACAGGAGAGAAACCTTTTACATGTCACGAATGTGGAAAAAAATTCAGTCAGAACTCCCACCTTATTAAGCACCGGAGAACCCACACAGGTGAACAGCCTTACACCTGTGGTATATGCAAGAGAAACTTTAGTAGGCGGTCAAGCCTTCTTAGACACCAGAAACTTCACCAATGAAGGGAAGGTTGTACAGTGTCCTTATTCTAAAGAAATTCATCAAATGGAGCTTGACACTGAAGTTGTAAAAAAAAAAAGCAAAATCATGAAGCATGAAGAATTTTTCATCAAAAAATTGGGTATAAATGTCATGATTCATAGAAAGGTTGACCCAACTGTGGGTACATTAGTTGTACTACTTACTGTTTTTAACTGTCAGGGAATTCCTTAGCACTAGAGATGTTCTAAGAGCATCTGAATAAGGGAAAGGGCTCTTTGGGGATTGTACAAGGAAAATAGCAATTTCAGCTTCAGATAGCAGATGCAGCGAGTCAGTAGTTCTCTGTAATCACAGAAGTAAATGCTGATGGTGGTTTTGCATTGATGTCCTCAGTCACTTGAACATAGTAGAAGCATTTGTAATGTAGTCTTCCAGGATGAAAAATGATTAACATTTATCTGTGTTTAATTGCAAACCATTGTGTTCAGGGTATCAGGCTAAACATTTTCAGTGATCTTGGGCAGAAATGAATTCTAATGGAAAGTTTTCCAGGAGCAAAATTGGATTTTCTTCCTTTCTCTTGTCATTGGACACTGTTCACAAAGATGGACGTCATTTGAGTTCCTTGAACTTTTTAGCAATTTCAGCTCTTGAACCCTTCCTGTTAGCACAAATTTTACTGTGACAAAACCATTAGGGAATCTGCCAGATGTACTAATAATGCACTATTTTATGCCTCTCATTGGTGGTGTTCAGAAAGTGGAAAACATCTCTAATGAGAGCATATGAAAACGGGTTGGAATTTGTAGCCATGAATATATATTAGATATAAGGATTTTCTGCAAAAAAAGTAGACTTTCCTTACCTCAAGATGTCAGCATAGAGCAGTCATAAAAATTAGTACTTGTTCTAGGTATGAAAGAAAACTGAGTTTAGGATCAACTTCTTACAGTTTCTGTTTATTTTTTAATTTGACTTTTGTTAAGAACAAAAGAGTAATGTTTGTATGAGAACTGGAATGTGTGTGTGCTACAGGCAGGATCCTGTCACTCACTTGGTATAGAGACTTGAACATGTAGTGGGAGTTTGGGTTCCCAAAAAGAAATGTTTGGTAACCAGTGCTCAGTGTTGGACAAGTATAGGTAGATCTACATCTGTGTTGTTATGTTTTACACTGAAAGCTCTTAAGCAGGGTCCACCTTTCCAGCACAGTGTTCAATAGTAGCCTCAAGTTGATAAATTTGATGGGTTACTGTTAGTCTGCATAGCCTATAGATTTTCTTATAATTGACCTGTTTAGGTAAAACAGTAACTCAGGTTTATTCCTGTTAGGACTTTTAGATATGTCAAGAAAGATTCAAGTAATGATCTCTTCCAAGTCTCTTATAAATAAGGAAATTGAGACTTGAAGTAATACAGGGCTAATGTGGTGCCTACCTGTAATACCGGCTCTTGGGAGGCTGAGGCAAGAGAATCACAAGTTCCAAGCCAGCCTGGGCAATAGGGAGACCCTATCTCTAAAAAGGGCTGTAGATGTAGCTCACTGTTAGAGTACTTGTTTGGCATGTGCAAGGACCTGGGTTCAATCCCCAGTACCTCCTCCCTAAAGACAGGAACTTGATTAAGACATTGCTAGAGGGTCTAAGGACTACAACTTAGCATCATCTATCATATATGAAGGCAGGATTAATAGGACCAATTTATGTTATCCCCACACAGCCAGCCTGAATAATGCATTGTATCTAATTCTAGTTTATAAAACATTCCTGTTTTTTTATTAGCATTTCTTGGATGGTTCATGAAATACTCTTGTGTCTCCATTTTCTCTCTAAAATAGAGATAGCATCCAACTTAGGGTTGTTTGGGGATTAGATGGATTGATGAAAGTAGAGCACCTAAAATGGCCTCTCCCATAGTAGAAACACGGTGTGTATGTGTTCTTTCCCTTTCCCCTGCTCCCCAGTGGTAAGTTGGACTGGCTGACTACATTAAGAAAGCAAATGGCATTTGTGGCAGCCCCATTCAGGACTTGAGCACTTGAGTTGTTAAGATGATTTGATTATTGGTTTTAGTGTTTTATGATTTATGTCACAAGAGCTACCTGAGCTATTGGTCTGGAGCTCTCAGCAACAGTTGTTTTATTCCTTGAGATAAGTTGGACCAAGTTTGTTTTCTAAGCACAGAGATCGGAAGCTCTGCTCTACCTAGTCTTTCAGTCTTAGACCCTTGGGACTCTGACTCTTCTCTCAGGACATGTGGATTTCTTCCAGACACTGCATTCACTCAGCTCTATTTAATGAAACCCTGTTGTGTTCTGGGCCCTGTCCAGACTCTGAAGACACAGCAAAGGAGAGAACACATCCTTTCATGGAGAATGTATTCCAGTGAACCTAGGAGAAAGGAGGTAAAAAAGAAGAATGACTTTCTTGTTCTTTGTAGTAAGCCAGGGTCATGAGATAGATTTGATCAGCTGGTAATGAGCAGAATCTTCACTTCTGAGCCAAAGCATTTATTTTCTGGTGCAAGTCTCTAGTACTCTCCTTTCCTGCCTTAATCATGGAAGCACATATATAGCTAGAGGAGCCACAAGATCAAAGCCATCAGGAATGCTGAGTCCCTGCAAAGAGGTCAGCTATTCTGAAGTCCCCAGACCCATAACGTACTTTGTTGGAATGAGAAATAAATGTTATGTTAAAGCATGGACATGCTGGTGCCATGTGTTTCTGCAGCATAACACAGCCTGTTTTAATAGAACATAGAAAAGAGCAGTTGGAGGTGGCTACACTTATAGAACTCAAAAGAATTTCCCTTTTCATTTCACCTGACTTTGGTCCTATAAGAGACCTAGCTTCTCCTAGATGCTTTGCAGCTAATGCAATTCCAGTAGAAACACTTAGGCACTCAAGACTAGATTATAGGGAAGAAAGACATTGCTAACTGGGACAAATCAAGGGGAAATTAGTGGTTCAAGTGGACAAGGCAACCTTCCCTTCCTCCTTGTTTTGTTTCCCTGTCCACCACCCCTCCCTTGCACCTTACCTGTTGATAGGAGAGGTTGTGTTCCCATTCTTCATGTGAGTGCAGTAGATTTCATAGTATGGTTTGGCACCTACTTCTGTTATACTTACTGTCAGTTGTGCCTCAGAAAACAGAAGAGATGTAGGGCAAAAGCACATTTCCTCAGACTGATGTAGAGAGGAAGGTGGCTGCTCTGGGCTAAGGGGTGAGAGTTGGAGAGTTGAGCAGGAAATCAGGAGTAGGACAGTTGTAGTTCTCCAGTGAGAAAGTCCTGGCTTAGACTGTCGTGATCAACACAATGTCCCACAATATCTTAGGCTTGAAATTTGGAGTGGAATTTGGAAGAAAGGTTTTTTGAAGCTTTGCTTGAAACTGAAATATGAGAGCTCTAGGTTTAGTCTTAAACATTAAGCACTAAAATTCTAATGAATATGTCCTCCATAAATAGCCAGATGATTTCCAGGACAAATCAGATGGTGCCTTATTCTCGTTTGTTTAGACAGCAGTCTTAACAAAGTTATTTCTGAGAACTGTGTCATTTTTTTTAGTCTAGACTGCCTTCCTCTCTCCCTACTAGTCCAAGTGGTCAAAGTGCTAGATGTAGAGGCCTTGCCTTGAGCATGCTGTCCAGAAACTTGAATTGATCTTAGGAACTTTACATCTTTAACTGTAAGGGAAGGATAGGAGGGCTTAGATCAAACCTCAAAATGAAAACTCCTATGGTTTCTTACCAGCTTTTGACTGGGTTCTGAAGTGAGAAGCCTTGGAGATTTGCCCACACTGTTTTCTAGTGTTCTTCCCAGTAAGACTACATCTAAATAGCTATAGAGTGGATCCAAAATGTCCCCCAAAGGTGCATGTGTTAAAGGCTTAGTTCCCAGCTTGGTGCTCTTGGGAGACAGTGGAAGCTTTAAGAGGTAGAACTTAGTGGTGTTTAGGTTGCTGGGGGCATGCCCTTGATGAGGATAGTGGAACCCCATCTCCTTCCTCTTTTCTTTTTGCTCCCATCACAGTGTGCTCCCTTGCCACACAACTAATCATGGACTGTAATCTCAAATTGTGAGCCAAAATGAACTTTTTAAAGTTGATTGTCTCAGGTATTATAGTAATAGAAAGCTGACACATAAGTATAAAATCTTATAGTTTCTTGTGTAGGTTCACTGGGGAGCAAGGATGGGCTATTGTTTGAAGCATCTACAAAACATACGATATGCTTAGGTTTCCTTCATGTATGAATCCTCCAGTGGGCAATGCTATGGGGATTAAAAATATTTTCAGCAGTCAAGATTCCAGTTCATGATTCCAGTCCATGGCATAGGCATCCATTAGACTATTAAAAAGTAGAAGCTTCAGGTCCCCTTGCTAAATATTGCTGGTGAGGTAGAACTACAAGCTGCACACCCTCCTTCCAGGAAATAACAGAACTTGCTCTTGCAAGGGCCTACCCAGGATTCACTCCTCCAAGATCAAAGGAAACAGTTCTGTTTAGCATCTTCTGTGCCTAGTGGAAAATACTAGTGTTTTAAGAAGAACAGTCTTGATACCTTCCAGCACTTGCCATGGGAAAGAGTAGTTTGAAAACAGGATTGCAATATGGTACTTTCACAAAACTGTCAACCTCAGAATCTTTGAAATTCAAAGTTTTTCTCATCTACTGTTCCCAGGAGGAGCAAAGAGTAGGGATCTCTCATCTCTTTGAAAGAGCACCTGTAAGGCAGACAAGTGGCAGGAAGTGGTTGCCTTTGAATATGAGAAGATGCAGAGAAGGTGCAGGTAGAAATTGAGGTTTCCTGGTTCACAGTTCAGATAAAGTTCCTTTGAATAGAAGATCCCTAGGAAGAACTCCAATTCTTGTCCATGCATGTGTGGAACAGGCTTTAGGAGTCATGGCTCCTGTCTGACTCCTCAATAGCCATTCTTCCCCATGAGCATTTAGTCAGCCTCCCAGTGTTCCATCCTGCCATGACCCTGACCATTTATACCAGTTCTCATCATCTCAGAGCAGGGCAATGGCATCCCAGAGAGTGCAGTCATTCTCAATGAAATTCTGATCTCTCTCCTGTCTCCTCAAGAGCCAGGAATGGTTTATCACTGGCCTCTATTGTTCTTAGAACTCCATTCTTAGCAAGAAAGCACCTAGTTTCTCATCATTAAGTAGTAGTATTTGTTGATTTCCCCCAGCCAGGGGTGCTCTACCGCTGAGCCATATCCCTAGCCCCAGCCCCCTTTTTTGAGATAGGACCTTGCTAAGTTGCCAAGACTGGAAGACTGGCCTGGAACTTGCAATCTTCCTACTCCAGTCTCCTGAGTAGCTGGCATTACAGGCATCCACCATACCTGACTGATTTTAAACAAGTTTTTAAGCAAGTTGAGGAAGTTCCCCCTCTATTTTTACTTTGCTGAGAGTTTTTATCATGAATAGGATTGAATTTTGTCAAATCCTATCTACATCTATTGACATGATCATGTGATTTTTCCTTAGTTTGCTCATATGATGGATTATATTCATTGATTTTCAGATCTTGAATCATCCCTTGCATACCTGAAATAAATCCTGTTGTATTTTCTTCTAATTTGGTCTTGAAGTCTCTCTGGAAAGGGACTATAAACTCTAGCCCTTCCCCGTTAGGACACAGATGTTTACAGAGCCCTCCATGGAATACTTTTTTATCCTGGTGGATGACCTAATGCCTCAGGTCCTAACGATGACTAGGTGTTCCAGTTTATTCTTACCAAGGTAGCCACTCTCTAGGAGATCCCTGACTGGGAAAGAAAGTATCAGGAGCATCAGTCATGTAAGACAGGAAGCAATGCAGCAAAACACATAATAGGAGCAGTTTTATTACTTACAGATCACAGAGAAAAGAGGGCAGCATGCCTCACAGGACTGATGGGAAGTGGGGAGTCATCTGAGACACATTCATTCAGCAAGTGGAGAGAAAGAACCTGTACACTTGGGTACTTTGGGAGTCCATCTACCTAGGCAGGTTTCCTGTAGAAGTTCTAATGGGTAGGTTTAGGGCAAGCAGACACAAGTTCTACAGAGGCATGCTATGACTGAGAGGGGATTAGTGTGGCATGCACAGTCCATGTGAAGCATGGGATTCAGTGGAGCAAGTCAAGTAGGTTGTCTCTAGCTACTCCATAGGGAGGCAGTTCTAGATCCACATTGGGATGCTGGGAGGTAAGTAGAAAACTAGAAACTGTCAAGGGTGACTAAGCCCTGCTTTTGGCATGAGAAAAATTAAACATTGACAACAGGTGCCAAGGTCACGTAAAATTATAAGAATTTACAACCCTACTTGATCATGATATATAATTTTTATTTCATTGTTGAACTTGATTTGCTAGTACTTTGTTAAGGATTTTTGCATCCATGTTCATGAGAAATATGGCATTTTTTAATGTAATATCTGGCTCTAGTATTAGAGTTATGATCACAGGATCATAGAGGCATTCCCTCTGCTTCTGTGTTCTGGAAGAGATTGTAGAGAATTGGCATATTTGCTGCCTTAAATGATTGATAGACTGCCATCTGGTCCTGGTGCTTTGTGTTTGGGAAGTTTATTAATTACTGATCCGGTTTCTTTAATAAATACAGGCCTATTCAGATAGTCTGTTCCACAGGTAGTTTTAATGCCCTTCACAAAGATAAAACACACCAATTCCTATTTCATGTGATGACATTCTATTTCCTAAACCATTTCCTTGTTCATGAAACCACTGGGGAAAAGTTTTACTTTCTTAATTCAAAGTTGTACAAGAATCTTTTACATTGGCAACTTTGAGACCCCTTCAGTAGATTTATTTGAAATCTTTTTATCAGCTGTTATGAGGCAAAAGTGATTACCAAGACATGACATAGAATATGTGGCTGGGCACAGTGGTGCACACCTGTGATCCCAGAGGTGTGAGACGCTGAAGCAGGAGGATCACAAGTTCAAGGCCAGCCTCAGTAACTTGAACAAGGCCCTAAGCAACTTAGTGAGACCTTGTCTTGAAATAGAAAATGAAAAGGACTAGGGATATAGCTCAGTGGTAAAGCGCCTCTGGGTTCAGTCCCCAGTATCCTTACCCACCCACCCACCCTGGCATAAAAGAGAGACTGTGGCAAAGGCCCTTGAGTTGAGGAAAATACATTATGGTGCATTAGCTTCATGTTCTCAGACCATCTCAAGGGCTCACTCTACCAAATTGACTATGAAGTCATGAGAAAAGATACCTAACTAAACTGCACAATATTGTAATGAATTTCTCTCTGTATATTTGTGACACATATCAATACATATACAAATACACTTTGTGGATAGCTATATTTTATAGAGATAGATATCTTAAATGTATATATTTTAAAATATCCTTCTGAGACAAATAGCCATGGTAAGTGAGGAATGTTGTTATCTGTTCTGGGTATTAGTGATCACATCTATCTCCAAGGCATTGGAAAAATTTTATGTGGCAGGACCACATTCCACTGACCATAGCCCAGGACAGTCAGAACAAACCCAGCACTCACCTAAGATCATGGGATAGATACTCACTCCAAAATGGAGCACATTATACCCTCACTACCATTTTCTTCTGCACATTTTCTTGTCATTAAATTTCCACCTCTACAGACTATCCAGTCTGCTAGTCTGTGACCACAACTCCACATGAACATTGTATGTTTATAAAGTAGTGTTCAGTGACCTCTGTTCTATTCTACCAGAAACTTTATGCATGTGACATATTTTTTGACTGCCACTGAACACCCATTTCACTTTTCCTCTCTTTCAACAACTCACATTCCATTTGGGGTCTGGGAGGTTTCTGACCCTGGTTTCCAGAAGTGGAGAATGTGACCATAACTAAGTTATTAAGAGAAGGAGTCTACCTCTGGTTAGGTAATGGTTTAGGGTTAGGCATCTGACCTTAAGCCAACCCTTCTCAGAACTTTTATTGGAAATGCTAGAACAAATCCAGCTCTTTCCAGATGATACAGGTAACCCAACAGCTATTAGCAGTCTTCTTGAAACGATAATAGATACGAACTTTAGGATGAAACCAACATCATAAAAGGCAGAGCAGAATGATAGAAATTCAGGCCTTGGTACCATCATGGAGCTGTAGTTTCAAGTATCACCTGAGGCCTAAAACGGCTATGGACATTTCAGCTACATCAGTCTTCACCTTCCCTTCATTGTTAAAGCCAGTGTGAATTGGGGTTTCTTTTAATTATAACTGGAAGAGCCATAAAAGTATACAGTATTAAGATAATATGTCTAGGAGACAATTCTTTGATACATATCTAAAAGGTTTTTAATGGAAAATATCAAACATACATTAAAAATAGAATAGTATAATGAACACTGTAGGCTTCAAAAATTATGACCATCTTGCAATCTCATTTCATTTATCCCTTTCAGTTTTTTGTGTTTTGTTTGTAGTTGGTTGTTTGCTTAGTAGTATTTTAATGCAAACCTCAGACATGATAACATTTTCCTCATAAATAGTTTGATTCGTAAGAGATAAATACTTCTTAACAATCTCTGCCCTAAACCACCTTTGAGGAAAAAGTTTCCACTCAGCAGAGCCCTCTCTCCCACAGGAATTGGGTTAATTGAGAACAGGAGCTGCCTATCCCTCCCCCATATGGCCACCAAAACTTGACCAACAACTTCTCAAGATGACTTTATAACAGGACCCTCTTGGCCTTCTGCCTGGGGTATTCATTTATGAGAACACCAGGCATCCCAAATGTCTCATAATGAGGGTGGTACAGAAGGGATTCCAGCTCTCCATAATGATCACCAAAGCAACTTAATAACTGGAAACTACATGATCTATTGTAGCACTTTTAATGAGCCCCATAGTGATTTGTTAATTAAGAGTTCAGTGGCATAGGTTAATTGCTGGTTTCCTGGAAGCCCAAAGAACTAAATAATAATGATAATTACCTTCCAACATATGTGGAACAATTCCTCAGGAACTCAGAATAGTTTATTAAGTATTCAAGATATTAAAATGTCATCATAATTCACCTCCCTCTTAGCTTTCCTGTTTTGTCGTACGTCTTTTTAATTAGCATTTGACCATCACTTTTGGGTAACTTCTGAGAAGAAAAATGACCAAGAAATTTAACATTTCCATTCTCCTTTCTTCCCTGTTTGTTATTATGTATCCTCTTATTGAGGAATTTTTTCTCTCCTTTCCCTTAGTTTGTATCCTTTCCTTCCCTTCATCCTCTTCTCCCAATGCCCTGATAGTCAAGAAGTATGGTACAAACTATTTTGAAAGATATTTTATGGTTTATTAATGCTTGTCATATTTTATCATTTATCATTGAAACCTATTTAGCAACCAAGAGTTCTTTGCAATCAGAATTCCTTATGCTGTAAATTGCTGTTTATCACCTCTGCAGTTCCCAGATTGACTTTTCTGTTAAGCTGTTGACAAAAACTGTTCCTGCCTAAGGATGTTTGTTCTCTAGAACTTTTAGGTAAGTATTCTGTATGTTGAATCACTCCCTCAACACGGCGAACACATTTACTGGGAACTTTTTATGCTAGGCATTGTTTTAGGTGCTGGAATTATGTTTATACACATTTATTTTTGTTTCTAAAGAATGTGAGATTCAAGATAAAGAGAGCATTTCCTGAGCTTCTTCACATTGTGTAAATAATTGGTATCATATCTATAACTTTTTCATTTGGTCAATGGTTAACTTTCCATGGTCAATTTCTCATGCTGCCTTATCTTCAGGCCATAACTCTTCCAAAATGGAATCAGAAAAACACCTGTCTCCAATTTTGCATAATGTTACTTTTTCAAATGAATGTAACTGAATTGGCTTATACTCTCCACTTTTGTGAGAGAGGATTTTGAGTATTCCTATTTGGGAAACATCCCCAAATATTTGCAGGGACTTTTTTTTTTAAATCCTAAAGACAATGAAACTGACATAATTAGAGCATTACATTCTCAGTGAGACCTTGAGGCATGAAGTGAGCTCTGAAGGAAATCATAGGCACTTCAGTATATAAGCAGTTACCATCAAGTGTTCCTTATAATGATGGGGATACACTGAGAAATGCAGTATCAGGCTACTTCATCATCGTGTGAACATCATAAAGTGTACTTAAGCAAACTAAGATGACCTCAATGTCACAAGGTGGTATAATCTTATGAGACCACCATCACGTATGTGGTCTGTCAAAAAGCTGGTACAAGCTACTTTGAAATATCATTTATGGTCAATTACTGCTTTCCATGCACCACTTTACCATGCCAAAATGCCATTGTGTGGTGTATGACTGCATATTCTATTGCAATGATGGCTTGAATTTGTTCCCTCCAAAATCTAGGTGTTGCCATGTGATAGTATTAAGGTGGGGTCTGTCACAGGCGATTGAGCCCTTATAAAAGATGTGTCATGCAGTAATCAGTCAGCTTGCTATTCTGCCTTCCACCATGAGAGGACCTGGTGTTTTTCCCTTCTGGAGGATGCAACATCAAGGTGCCATCTTGGAAGCAAAAAGCAGCCCTTACCAGAAAATGGAAACTGAAGGCACCTTAATCTTATACTTCCCAGCCTAAAGAATTGTGATAAAATCAATTTCTGATGTTTATAAACCATACAAAGCAGACTAAGTTGGCCTGTTTACCCAATGGTTTTTTCACAACAATCAAATAATCAAAAACTTCTTCACAGTTAGGATTATTTGAAAGTATATGAAAGTAATAAAAATATAAAAAAGTAATAAATAATAAAGTTATATTTTTATTAAAGTAATAAAGTTATATTTTTATTAAAGTAATAAAGTTATATTTTTATTAAAGTAATAAAAATATAACTTTATTACTTTAAAAAAAGTAATAAAAATATAACTCAGTTTTCAAAAGAGCAAAGGACCTGTAGACATTTCTTAAAATCAGTTATATAAGTTATATATTTCTTTTTAACACATGAAAAGAAACTCAAAATAATTAGCCATCAGGGAAATGTGAATCAAAATCTCATGCAAATCAAAATCACCATGCACTAGGAGAGTAATAATAAATGAGGTAGTGACAAGTGTTGGAGGAATCAGAGTCCACATACACTGGTGGTGGGAATTCAAAGTGATAGGACAGTGTGTCAGTTCCTCAAAAAGTTAGAAAGAGGGGTTGGGGATGTAGCTCAGTGGAGTGCTGCCCTGGCACATGTGAAAACCTGAATTCAATACCTAGCTATGAAATAAAAAAGTTAAATATAGGAATGGGGTTGTGGCTCAGTAGCAGAATGCTTGCCTAGCATGTGTGAGGTACTGGGTTTGATCCTCAGCATCGCATAAAAAATAAATAAAATAAAAGACCATCTACAACTAAAAAATATTCTTAAAAAAGTTAAATATAGAATTGCCAGATGATCTCATAATGCCACTTCTAAGAGAAATGTAAATACACAAAAACTTTCCCACAGATGTTTAAGCAGCATTATTCACAATAGCCCATAATTAGAAACAACCCAAAACATTCAACTGATGAGTGGATAAATAAAATATGATGTACCCATACAATGGATCATTATTCATCAAATACCATCAAGATAGTCTGTTTTAACTTTGTATCATATATGTGTATGTATATGTGCATTCATCCTCAAAGATAGTCATTATTATTTATACATAGTTTTTGCATTTTTTCCATAAATGGCACACTCTATGTAATGATCTGCAAAGTTTTTTTTTTGTCTGTTATTTTTGAGATTTAGTTATAGCAGTACCTACACATCAGGTCATTATTTTAATTAATGGCACCATTTGAATATGCCACAATTCACCGATTCCATTTACTTGACGATTTCTGGTGTTTTTCTTTACAGTGATGCAATGATGTTTACAGAGATCTCCCCATGCAAATGTGAAGGAGTTTCTCTACTAGTTATGAGATGAGTGACATTGGAGAAGTCACTAAAACTCTGAATCTCTGTCTCCTTACCTGTAAGATGAGAATAATGACATGCACCTCATTCAGTTTTTGTGTTAAATGAGATCATGTATATTAAGCACTTAGTAGTATGCCTCATGGACTTTTTGTACTTGATTTATAATAACCATATGACTTCAGTCCACACCTCTAGATGGTCTCTGATGACCCTAATCTATCTTGTGAGTTCTGTGTCAAAACCTCTGACTGCCCACTGGATGTCTCTAATGTTTGACTTCCAGTGTGTCTGATACTGAGCTCACTTTCTTCCTCTCTCCATCCTGATCCTGTTCCACCTTCTGCATCTACTATGTAGTTAACAGCACAATGTGAAGTGGCCATCTCTTCCCACTTCATTTCCTCCTATAGAGATCCCAGAATTCTTGGTGAAACACCTCTGATCATACCACCGCCCAAGTGACAATCCTGTAAAGCTCCCAGCTGCTTTCAGAATTCCATCTTACAGAAACAGCAGGGCCCAGATTCTCTTCAGTAGCACAAGCACCAGTAGTATTCAGAGGGTAGTACCTCTGAGCCAGGTTGCCCCTGTGGCGTGACGGGCTTCTACTTCCTAGTTTTCTTTGTCCCTGCATATTTTCTAACCCAGATTCCCTTTAGATTCAGTATGCAACTGCATTTTTTCCCCAAAATATTTCCTTTCCACTTTATCAATCAAAGTCAGTTTCTCCAAATTGCATCAAAGAATCCAGAATGGTTTATGAGTCAAGCATTCTGAGGCCTCCATGCATTTGCTCATGAATTCTTTGTCTTGAAAAACTCAGAGTCAAACTCTTCCTTGTGATTTTCCAATTTTAAAATGGAAATTAACCCCCAAATGTCCTTTTATTTATAGCCATCAGAAAAGAATCTCATGTGTAATAATTGAAAACCAATAGCAATGATGAGCTTCTTTCCTACTTCTCTGTCTGATGAAAATTTATTTTTCAAGGCCAACTGAACTGAATTTTACAGAGTGAATAAGAAGCCATGTCTTCAAGTTCTTATTATATAAAATCCCTGAATAGGGATTTATTCGTTTATTGAATAGTCACCATCACTTACAGTGCACATTCATTGACCACCTTCTCAATATCCATTATCCTCCCTTTCTCTGTCTCAACAGAACCCTAATTTTTTAGGTATCTCCCAGTCCCTCAACTCCATGCAAAAAACTATAATTCTCTAAACTACTTATAGTTATTGAAGAATCAGAGTTTCACCTGACAGTGTCAGAGGAAAAGTTATTAGGGGTTCTGGGGAAAGTTTTCTCACAAGGAAAATACATTGTTCCATCAAACATGGGCATGCACCTGTGTGAGGCCTGGAACTACCTTGGTCCTGCTGCTTTTGCTACCTGAGAATGTAGCAGAACCATACAAAGGGAAGGCAGAGGCAAGAAAATGGAGACAAAACAGAGCAGCTGGACCAAAATCAGCCTTAAAGCCTTCCTGTCTCAAGGTTTCCAGTTATATGAGTCAATGCATTTTATTATGAATTAAGATAATGTGCATTGGGCTTTCTGTTACTTGCATCTGAAAGAATCTTAATGGATTTATATTCCAAACCCATTGTGACAATCCTAATTTTAGAGATGAGCAAACTGACTTACAGAGGTTAAATAACTAAAGTTCACTAAGCTAAGTAACAGAGGCAGGAAGACTAGGATTTGACACTTACACAGCTATTACACTGAACCCCCATCCTCTTTCCTTGCTAAGCTCAGCACCACCAGGAAGAGTTTTGTGTGCCTAATTGGTGGTTCCATAACATTCACTGTCACTTAGAACAATCATATCACTTACATCTGTCTGCAAGCTGGGTTGTGAACTTATGAAGGATAGTGTTTTGTTCATCTTTCTCCCTCACCTTCCAGCATGGTAACTTGTATACACTAGACATTCCACAAATGTATCTTTAATAAATCGAAGAATAAATACTATAAAAAGAAATGAAGTACTGGTACATGCTTCAACATGAATAAGCCTTGAAAATCTTATGCTCAGAGAAAAGAGCTAGACACAAAAGGCCAGGCATTGTATGATTTGAGTTATAGGAAACACTGAAAAAAAAAAAGTGGTGAGAAATTCTTGGGAAGACAGAAGATAGTGACTCCTGGTGGCTGTGTTGGGGATAGGGTAGAGTAGAGGGGATACACAGTTGTCCATAGTAGAAAAGGACAAAGCCCAACATAGAAGGTATAGTTTGCAGTAACTAGTGGTAATCTTTTCTCCCCACAACCATTTCTTGTGCAGATCCTTCTTGCCTGCCAAAACTGTGAGGCAGAAAAAACAAACAAATGAAAACTCCAGTACCACCCTACTAAAACGGTAAGTTAATCCCTGGTGGGAATATGTGGAGCCAGACCAGGGTGGGGATAGGAAAACAATTGGTGGAAGAAGAATGGCTGCCCCCTTGGAGTTCTCATCTCACCCCTCATTCTCCTCCCATTAACTCTCTGAAAAGAATATACCCAAATTGGAAACATAACAGGGCAACTGAAAAGCAGGGTTCCTGGTAGAACAGTGACAGAGATGGCAAATAAGAATTGTTTGGATCCAAGGAATATTGCCAGAGGCTCTGTGCTTTGAGGGTGTTGCTCCACTTCCTCCTTAAACTGACCTGGTGAAGTACCACTGGGACCTGACTTTTTGTCTTTCCCTCTTTCACTTCATCTGCCAAGGTAATTGGTTTACCTAGGGAATAGGAAGCACAATACATGAAATAAAGGACTCAACAGTTGGGCCAATTAAGAAAAAGATGCAATCAAATAAGGAGTTGCCAAGCTAAAAGATGAGGTAGAGCAGCTACTCCAGAAGGGATTAGGAAGGGAAAAGGAGGGGAAAAAACGTAAAAATGTAGAAGAAAGCTTAGAGCCAAGGGAGGTGGTGCATGCCTGTAAACCCAGCTACTCAGGAGGCTGAGACAGGAACATGACAAGTTCAAGACCAACCTGAGCAGCTTAGCCAGCCACTGTCTTAAAATAAAAAATAAAAGGGTTGGGATGTATCTCAGTGGTAGAGTGCCCCTGGGTTCAATTGCCAGTAGCCTACACACACACACACACACACACACAACAACAACAAAACAAAACAAAAATCAGATTATTAACCAAACTGACATCAGACATTTCTAAATAACAAGATGGAGTGCACAAAGAAAATTTCAAATTGTTAAAAGAAAAAATTCTTCAAAATAAGACTGTTATATGCAATTAAACTATCCTTCAAAGGTGAAGGTGAAATATATGTTATCTAGCAAAAGGATCCCAGAAAACTTGACACATATATATCTTTATGAAAACCTAAAAAAATAGATGCAGAATTAAGACCTAATAAGACAGTAATTACAATAAATGTAAGCGGGTCAAATTCTTTTATCAAAGACAAAGTTTTCAAATAAGACATATGGTGTATCAGGTTTCCATCTCTGTGACAAAACACCTGAGAAAATAAACTTGTAAAGAAAAAGTTGAATTTGGCTCACAATTTCAGAAGGTTCAGTCTCTAGTACCTGGTCCCCATGGTTTTGGACTTGGGGTGAGGTAGAACATCATGGTGGGCAACATGTGGCAGAACAAAACTAATCATCTAATGAGGCTAAGAAGCAAAGAGAGAGACAGAAAAGGGCTAGGGTCTTCCTATCCCTTCTAAGGGCAAGTCCCAACGATCTAACTTCCTTCCACTAAGCTCCACCTCTTAAAGGTTCCACCACCTTCCAATAGCATCATCAATTGGAGATTAAGTTTAAAAACATGAGACTTTGGGGGACATCTATGATTCAAATCATAGCATATAAGGATACAGAAAATTAATACTAAAAGGATAAGAAAATATGAAATCAGGGAAATTGAATCAAAGGAAGCAAGATTAACATATTTAATATTAGCCAATATATAATTCAAGACCAAGAACATTATATTTATGCTTCTGTCATAGATTTTAAACAAAATTATATTAAGGATCCTAGAAGGTACACTAACACCTGAAAAGAAATAAAAGATAGAAGGAATGGAAAGGCAGAAAGAAAGCTATTAGTATTGGTGTTCCAGTTCTGAGTAAGATAGAGTGAAATGCTTTCTTCATTGTTTCTGTTACATTGAAATGACTATGAAATCTAGAGAATGCATAGAGCAGTTACGGGATAACTCTGAAGAGTTAACAGCAGGTAATTTGGGGAAGAACATCAGAAGTCAGTCAATCACAGTAGCACAAGCCTGTAATCTCAGTGGCTCAGGAGGCTGAGGCAGGAGGATCTTTAGTTCAAAGCCAGCCTCAGCAAAAGCTTTTGCTTTTGTCCAGTGTGAGTTAGGGGTCCAACTTGATTCTTTTGCATGTGAATATACGATTTTCAAAACACTAATTGTTGAAAAGACTATTTTCCCCCATTGGATGATATTTGTGCCCTTGTGGAAAATCAGTTGACCATCAATATGAGAGTTAATTTCTGGAGGTTCATTTCTATTGCAATAGTCTATGACAGCATTTCACCATTTGATTTCTGTGAATTCACAGTAAGTTTTGAAATTAGAAATGTGAATCCTTCAGGTTTGTTCTTTTCTGAGATTGAAGTCCATGTGAATTTGAGGATCAAGTTTTCCATTCCTGAAAAAAAATTATAGGAGTTATATTGAATTTGTAAATCACTTTGGGGAGAATTTCCATATTAACAATATCAGGTTCCAAAACTGAACACAGATATCTTTCTTTTTGTTTGCATCTTCTTTAATTTTTATCAGAGTACAGATCTTTCATCTCCTTGGTTAAATTTTTGTAAGAATTTTATTCCTTTGGATGTTATTATAAACTGAATTGTTTTCTTAATTTCATTCTTTGATTATTCATTGTTGTTTTACAGAAATACAATTGATTATTAGGTGTTGCCTGTATCCTGCAACTTTGCTAAATTAATTTACTGGCACTCATGAATTTTGTGTGGATTATCGGAATTTTTTATATATATAGGATCATGTTATATATTAATAGGGAAAGTTTTTCTTCCTCCTTTCCTACTTAGATGCCTTTTATTTCTTTCACTTGCCTAGTCACTCTCACTAGAACTGAATATTAATGGTGAAAGTTGGCATCCATATTTTGTTTCTGAATGCAGGCAGAAAGTGTTTAGGCTTCTAACCAACCAGTTATAAGCTGGAAGTTCCCACATTTGATTTGAAACAAATTATTGTTTCAATCATTTGCTAGAATGACTTACCCAACTCAAAGAAATACTGACTTCCATTTACTGGTTTATTATAAAGAGCATTTCAGAGGATGCTGATGAACAGTGAGTTGAAGAGGTACATAGGGTGAGGTCTGGAAGATTCCTGAATGCAAGATCCCCTGTACCCATGGTGTTGGGGGTGTTCCATACTCTCAGCAAACATATGTTCAATAACCTTATACTTTAAATTACTGTGGAGGCTTCATCAATAGGCATGATCACTTATTACTCAGTCTTTAGCTCCTCCCCCTTCCCAGTGGTGTGTGGTGAGGTTGAAAGTTCTAAGCTTCTAATCATTGTTTGTTCTCTCTTATCATGCAGCTCAGTAAGTACAATTACTGAGCATTTATCCCAGAGCAATAAAAATTTGTATTCACACACAAACCTGAACATAAATGTTCATAACTTCTACTTTCATAATAGTCAAAAAATGGAAATACCCCATATGTCCTTCAGTAGGTGAATATTTAGACAAACTGGTACTTTCATACTATGGAATAATACTGACCAATAAAAAAGAATAAACTATTGATACATGCAAAAAGTTGGATAGATTTCCAGTGAATTATGCTAAGTAACAAACACCAATCCCAAAAGGATACATACTATATGGCTCTACTTATATTAATTTTTGGAGACTCAAAACTTTACAAATAGCAAAGAAATTAGTGGTTATCAGTATTATGGGGGCAGGAGGTAGGTGGGGATGATTCTAATACAACAACCTGAGGGATCCTTATGTTGGAGGAATTGCTGTCTATCTTGTAGTGTTGGATACATAAACCTACACATGCAACAAAATTGTAGAGAATTAAACACGTGTACACACAAATAAGTTCAAGTAAAACTGGGGAAATCTGAAAAAGATCGATGAATTATATAACAATTACCTGGTTATGATAGTGAACTGTGGCTGTACATGCTGTTGCCAATTTGGGATACCAGGTAAAGGGTATATGGAATCTCTGTATTATTTCTTTTTTTTTTTTTTTTTGAAAGATTTTTTTTTTATTGTAAACAAATGGGATACATGTTGTTTCTCTGTTTGTACATGGCATAAAGGCATACCATTTGTGTAATCATAAATTTACATAGAGTAATGTTGTTTGATTCATTCTGTTATTTTTTCCCTTCCCCCCTCCCACCCCTCTGTATTATTTCTTATAACTGCATGAGAATATACAATCACCTCAACAAAATTAAAATTTAATAATGGATAAAATTAATCAATGTACACTTTCTCAAAAAGGGCATAAGGATTGCAAATGAGTATACAATAATATATCATTCAATGTCAAATGCAAATTAAAATCAGAATGAGATACCTATTAGAATGACTAAAATAAAAACTGCAATACCAAGTGTTTGGGAGGATGCAGGGCAATGGAACAGTCATAGATTGCTGATGTGAATGCAGAAGGGTTCAGCCATCCTCAAAAGTAGTTTGACCATTTCATATAAAGTTAAACATACACTTATAGTAATCATCATTGTTCTTCTCCATCATTAACAGTCAACTAAAATATATAATAAAATAAGATGCCATTGATACTAGCAAACAAACAAAAACCAACAGAACCATATTAATGTCTAGGAATTAACCTAGGAAAGAAGGCACAAGTCATTTAAAGGGAACTTTTTTTCATTGCTGGGGATAGAATCCAGGGCTTCACTTATTCTAGGCAAGCATTCAACCACTGAGCTGTACCCCCATCCCTAAAGGTAATATTTTAACCCTAATACCTGTATGAAAGAAGGCCTCAATAAATATAGTAATATAACATGTCATTGAATGGGGAGAATTCACACATAAAGATATCATTTCTTTGTCCCCCCACCAAATTAATTTCTAAACTCAATAAATTCTAATAAAATTTTAGCAGTATCTACCAGGTATGGTGACACATGCCTGTAATCCTAGCAATTCAGGAGACCAAGGCAGAAGGATCACAAGTTCAAGACCAGCCCAGCAATTTAGTGAGGCCCTAAGCAACTTATGGAGACACTGTCTCAAGATTTAAAACAATAAAAAATGAAAAGGGCCGGGGATATAGCTCAGTAGTGAAGTAACTCTGGATTCAATTCCCAGTGCCCCCCTCACTAAAAAAGAAAAACATTAACAGTATCTTAGGATCTTTATTCTAAAAGTCTCATCAAGTAATAAAAAGTTACAAATAGCCAACTTAATTTTTAAAAAAGAACAGAAGTGTGATTTGCCTTATGAGATTATAAGGCACACTATATAGTAATAAAAAAATGCACTCATATAATAAGACAAGCAAACCAATGGAGAGTACCAGTACCAGAAGCATGAATCTACACTGAGACACATTATAATCATATTTTCAAAATCCAAAAGTAAAGAGAGTATCATGAAACAACTACCCCTTCATGTACAAGTGAGCCTTGATAAGATTAACAACTGATTTCTCATCAGAAACCATTGTAGCAAGAAGGCAATGGAGTAACATTTAAATGACTGAAAGGAAAAATGCTGTAAAGGGAAGTCAATATCCCCAAAACCATCCTTCAATAATGAAGGAGAAATTAAGAATTTTCCAGGTAAACAAAAGTTGAGATAGTTTGCTACTAGTATAGCTTCTCTAGGAGAAATGATAATGGGAGTCCTTAGACTGAAAGGAAAATATCAGATAAAGCAAATCATAAGAAAAAACAGATCAGCAAAGGAAAGTGTGTAGATAAATATAAACACTAGTATACTTGTGTTTTGGGCTTATTACTTCTCTTCCTTTATAATTTAGAAAGACAAATGCAAAAAAAGCAATTACAAAGCTACATTCATGGGCATACAATGTGTACAAATGGAATTTTTGTCAATAACAACATAAAAGGTAAAGAAGAACTATATAGGCATAAAATGTCTTTCATACACTATTTACTATGGGCTGAACGTGTCTCATCCTCAATTCATACACTGTAATCTTGTTGAGGGCCGTCTTGGACAAGATGGTGCCTGGCAGTGAGCCAAAGGGCACTGGCTACCAAAATAAGGAAGTACCCAAATAAGTTGCTTGCTTACTAGTTCCTTGGAGATTTATGACATGTTAACGCCAGGCTCTAGGATTAGCTATCTAATATCATGCCGAGCGTGGACAGTTCGTGATTCATATAGTGCTATGCTGACATTCCTCTGCATGCTCTCCTGCGTGAGAGAAAGCTTTGCTATAATTGGCTGATAAGCTAGGAGTCTGGGGGAGGAGAGAGGGAGAGGGTAGAAGAAGGGAGAGAGGGGGAGAAAAAAGGAGGCAGAAAAACAGGGAGGACGCAATAAATCTCGTCAACTAAAGATTGGTGGTGTCTCCTTTCTTCGCTCCAGTTCTGCTGGATGGAACAAAATCTAATTTCTAATGTGATTATTTGGAGTTGGGTCTTTAAAGTTATCTGGGTCATGATGGTGGAAATCTCACAAATTGTATTTGTGTTCTTCTAAGATGATATCAGAGAGCTAGCTCACTCTCTGCTATGTGGATGTACCAAAAGAAGCTAGCAGTCTGGAACCTGAAAGAGGGTCCTCATGAGTACCTGAGCATTCCATCACCCCCATCTCGGATTTCCAGCTGAACTCAGAGATAAATTTGTGTTGTTTATAAACCACCCAGGCCCTGGTGCTTTATAGTGGCAGCCCAAACTGACTAAGGCACCATTCAAACTAAGTGGGCAAAAGTTAATAAGATTGTTATAACTTAAGAATAAAGATGTTGAATCACAGCCTTTGCTAGCAAAGCAATAAACCCTCTTTTTCCTTTTTCTCAAAACTATGTCATTATTGGATTGGCATCAAGGACAAGGACCAAGATTTTGGCAGCAAATGTGGCACCCCAGATGGGACCCAAGAGCAGCCCTGCTCCAGCTTCTTGGGCAGTTCTGGCACTCAAAACAACCCCCACTTCCATACTGAGGAACAAAGTGGCTGGCGAGTTTGTTGAGAGATGACCACTGGAGAAATTGGGAAAAACTGGGGGGCAGTGTGGGTTTGCCTCAGATAAACCAGGAAATAGCTCCTCTGAGTAAGGGAGGGACTGAGGAACCATCCCAGGAGCTGCCAAAGCTCTCCCTGAACTACACAAGTTGTGACACCCTCGACCATTTGGTAGGTCCCCTGGTGTGCACACTGAGATTCTTGATTCCATACACCTAGTTCTTCTTTGTGGGAACATCTGGTCCCTCTTTCTGGGAACATCTGTGGCACAAGTGGTGTAGGAGTCACAGTTAAGTGGGACTGGAAAACCTAGGGATATGCACTCCCTTCTGATCTGTTATAAGTTCTATTTGTTGGCCTTGGGCCTGGGAATTCCCACTGCTTGTCTGTTTTCTTTGTATCTGCCACTGCCCCTTTTAAAAGATGGCCAGTGCTGCATTGGTAGTCTCTTGGGGAAGATCTTAGCTCATCGATTTAAAGGTTCCCATCTGCTGAACATGGGTTTGGGACTCCTCTCTGGTTGTTTCTCTGTTTCTTTTTTGTACAATCTTGCAATTGGAGTTGGTCTGTCAGAGGTAAAGTGAGTCGAAGAAAGGGCCACCTATAAGTCTAAGATAATGCTTTTTACTGTAATGATCTGGCTTTTAAACAGCTTTCTAGGTTATGGTACAATCTTGCAGTTGGAGTTGGTCTGTCAAAGGTAAAGTAAGTGGAAGAAATTTGTACCTGAAGATCTATCTGTTTTAAAGGTTCCCATCTCTCAGGCCTGGTTTCAGAGATCGTCTCTTGTATGTGTGGTGTTTTTGGTTTTTTGCTTTTTGGTCTGTTACTGGTCCTTTAAGAAATGGGCCATGCTGCATTGATCTTACTGGTAGTCTCTTGAGCAGAGAGATCTTGGTTGCATGGGCCGCCTATAGAGATAAGCCTGTCTAAAAGAAAGAAGGTTTGCTATAACACAATCTGGCCTTTAAATTTCTGGATTGTTATACAATCTTGATGTTGAAGTTGGTCTGTCAGGGAAAAAGTATGTTAAAGAGATTCTATATGTGCACGCATTTATGCAGTTGCAGGATAAGGGATCTGAACTGTCAGGAAATAAGTTGAAGGTGCCAAAAGGCACTGTCTCTGGTGTGTAAGGACAGCAGAGCAGCAGAAGAAAGGGTCCAAAGAAGATTTCAATCTTTTAAACCCAGTGCTGGCACTACCAGCACTTTTTCTCAGCCTGGCTCCAGGCAGCCAAAGATCATCTCACTGTGGTCAAGGACACCAGCCCTAAACTGGAAAAAAAATCCTAGAAAAACTGCCCGGACTGTAGAAAAATGGCCAAAGACAACCTGGCCTCTGCCCTGCCATCCAGCCCTTTTTGCCCCTGAGGTGGTGGAGGCTGCTGTCCACAAAGGATGTGGAAGAAGGTTCCAGTACTGTCAGGTTCTGACCTGGGGGCAAGAATAGTCTCCCCTTCTAAGATCTGACAAGAGGCCCCATTGGGCCATGTAATATTCATCACTGAGGCAAAGCAGTTCTTGCTATAACAGTATCCCATTCAACTCAATGCCTGGGGAGGCTGGCAGAATAAATAACTGCAACCAGAAAAGAAAAAGACAGAAACTAAGGCCAACCTGTGTTTTGTAGGCAGCTCTGCAAAGGGATCCTCAAGGAAGCCTAAAGAAAGGATAGAAAGGGCCTCTTCCATTGCATATCAATATACCTAGCATAAGAAAAATGCCCTGAAGGAGCCTCTGGGTACAACTGACAGCAGGGAACCCACTTAAAGTTGATGGCATTGTGATATTAATAACAGAGACAGGTCAGGATCAAAAATATCCTGTTCTCCAACCGCTTGAATGCAACCTGGGAGGAAAAAGATTAAGGCACAGTTTTTTTGTATATGCTGGATTGTCCAACCCTGTCCTGGGATGAAATTTGTTGTGTAAATTAAATGCATGTATAACATTCATAGGGACTATTTCAGTCCTTATGAATTTAAGAAAGGGTCTGAAACTAAATCAAAGAAAGTAATTGGTATGGAAATATATTTTAATATAGAAAATTAGAGGTAAAAGAAATGTTTCTGGATGAGAAAGTATTTTGTCTTGGACTAAAGTCCAAGATGCAAAAGGACAAAACTAAGGATGTAAAGAAGTTGTGAATGTTTAAGCATGTTGTAGAAGGTTTGTGGAAGGTAAATCTCAAAAAGTGTGTGTTTGTGATTAAATTGACTATAATTAGCACAAAGTTATTTGAACTTTTAATGATATTAAGCAAAGTCTGAAACATTGATATGCTCTTATCTATTGAGATTTTCTTGTATTTGTTCAGTTTTATTACTTGGGGAAATTAAGTCTTTAAGGAATCAGGGTTTGTACCTGTTTTAAAGTCATAAATGTTTACTTTGTAACTGGTTAACAAACAACTGTACTTAGGTCATAACAATGTAGTTGACACCCTAAATGTATGTGAAGAAGTATGTGTATGCATTTGAGAACTCTCTAAGTCTTGTCTAGGTGTTCTATAAAAGTTTATTTTTTATTTTTTCATAAAAGTTTATAAAATAAAATTTTAAGTAAGTTTATTGGCAAGATATCCACTAAGTGCTCTCTTTTATACATTGTGTCTGACATAGAAGGGCCACACTGACATTTGAAGACCTGTCTTATATCTATTTGCTTTGACTAAGTCAATATCTGATTGTTGACACTGTTTTCTAAATGTATAAGAGATATAAGGCTATTCTTTGATTTTTGTTAACCTGTGCAGACCTGTGATTTTCTTATCATACACTCTGGATTCTAAATTGTACTTTAAAAGTTAAACTTAGTTAAATGTAAAGCTTTGGAGAGTACTTTGCCAAGTTGGTGTTCTCCAAACTAAATTTAGGTATAGCAAAAGTCTCAGGTTGGTGTGGAAATAACAATTTGGTTGGTATTTTTTGTGGGTATTTGATGTTTTATACTGGATAAAGTAACCTGTTGTCAATAAGTTATATTTTGTGTTGTTCCTCACTCTAAAATTGGAATTTAAATGTATTTTTGGAAGGTATTAAGGAGAGCCTGACCTGTTTAAATGTGATATTGTAAAACATGGAAGCATTCTGCCACTTTTTCCACAAAAATAAAGTTAAAATTTCCTTTAGCCTGTGTTTGAGTCATGTTTTCAGATATAATGTTGTTTTGTGTTAATTGTGAAGAGCCCACCTTACCTGAGATAAGGCTCTGCCTCCCACCTTAACCATGTTAGAATGACTCTAAAATAGGCTAGATTTCAGCTCATATAAAATTGTGTTCAAAAGATTGACTTTGTTGTAAATATTACTGTGATCTCAGACAGGGACTATAATATATAACTGAAGGTTCAAGATTATAAAAGTTATTCTTCTTGGTTCATAGTTATTACACAAACTGGACAGTTTTTCTCTGTTAATTTCATTTTGTATTTTCCTTAAAAATTTTATAACTGTTTCCTGTTAGTGATTTACAGAGGTACTGCTTCTTAAAAAAATAAAAATATAAAACTAACCTTGGTTAATTTGAGATAAGCCACCACATACAGGCAGATAGTATATAATGCTGACTTCTGGTAATAATACTACCCCAACTAAATGAAAGAGGTATCTGTAAAATTATAGATATTGAAGTTGTAACCTGTTACTCCCCCTTTAAGACTGGTAAAACTGACTTGCTGGGTGTTTAAAATCAAAAACTTGGAGACCAAAGTCAAGGAAGTAAAATGCTAAGGAAAAAGCAGCCAATATTTTGGCCCTGGCCCTCTAAGTTCAGCCAGGATGCAGAGAATTATGGGACCCCTCTCTGGGCCCTGCAACTCTGGTGAGTCGCCCAATCTGCTGATTAGTGAGATCAAGAGGACCCTAGAGAACAGGAAGCCAACCAGTGCACATTCTGCAAAGAGGAGGGTTATTGGAGATGGAAATGTCCCTGATGCTTCTGAGAGAAGCCCCATATGGTCAGTCAGACCCCAGCCCATCCTGGCAAGTGATACCACTGGTGCAGGAAAGCTAAAGGAGCCAGAAGGCTTCACACATGTCCCCAAGAGTGATCTCTGAGGAATCTCAGCTGACTCTTAAGGGTAGATAGATAGAAACAAGGTCAGTTTTGACCAACTTGGTCTTAAACACCTGGCAGGAGAATATAGCCTAAGCACAGCACTACATGGACACTTAAAAAGAAAAACAATGAATTTTAATGCAACTTAAGAAGTACACTCATGTCAGCTCTGTAATACAAATCTGTGTTGCATCACAACCTAGCTTGTCAGTCTGAAAGCTGCTCTCCCCGCCCTTTCTGGTGCAGCCATTTTCCCCGCCTCCCAACCACTTGTCAGTCTGTGAACATCATAGCTAGCTATTGGTTCATCAGTCAGCTTGCAAGTATCCTTCTCCATTATTGGTCCCGTTAGCCTGGCGGAATTCAACTGCTTAAGGGTGGCTACCCCGCCATCTTTTCCCTTGCTTTTCTCTCCCCCGACTCACTCTCTTTCTCCTCCTTGCTTTCCACTTTCTCTAGCGTGCACCCTTTCTCTTTCCTTTCTCTTTTCTTCTAATTTTCTCTCTTACCCTGGAGGGAGACACTCTTTGCTTAATAAACTCCTTTATGTGATTTCCTGGGTCCGGCGTGGTTTCCATGGAATTCCTTACATTGGTGCGGTGACTCATGATGGGTCCTTCCACTGTCTCTTAAGCAAGTGGAAAGCCATCTGATGCCCCAGTGACCCCCGGACACAGCCCCATCAGCCATTTGCCTGGACTCAGCTTTTTGCATGCAACACCAGACTTCAAACTGGTGAGTTCCCTTAGACAGGTCCCCACTCTAGACCACTTAAACACACCTCTGCTCACCTGAGAAGCGACCATCGAGTGTCCGGGGCTCTCGAGGTGGCTGAAGGGTGGGGGTACCCCCAGTCACAACTTTTATAGTTATGGCTGGCCCCTATAGTTGGTCTTATCTGCTGGGTGGGTTCCTGATTTTATGGTGGAGATTCTCAGGGTTGAGGCTTATCTCATGCTCGCACTTGCACTCGAAAACCCTGATATCAGGTCCTCAACTCTTCTCGGCTTTTGCCTGGCCCCATATTGATGTTTGTGTGACAACAACATCTATGTGCTGCCTTCTCGTGTCCAGTCGACTACTCTGGCCTTGGGATGCCAGGGCACAGACTCGGCTGTATCAGTCTCCACCATGGGATCTGGGTCCTCCATTCCAGGAGATTCAACCCTTCGCCTGACCCCCGGCTTAAAGCCATCAAAATTCCTTTGTGTAATGGCACACAGCTTCCGTGAGCAAGCAGGCAGATGGAAAGGGATTCCTTTTCTTCAAGTCTCCTCTTTCTTGCTTCTTGGCTCTTACTGCAGGCTCGGATGCCTCCGGCCCCTGCTTCTCTGTCTCCCCCTGCTTCTCCATCTCCTTTACCCTGTTCTGTTTCTGCTTCCATTCCCCTGCCCAGCCCACCTAGTGCTCCTACCACGAGGTCCCACATATGCTGGTGTGGAGGGAGTAACAAGCCCAACCATCAGTGGCATGTCCCAGTAAGGAGTACGATATAGCAGCCCCATTCCCCACAAGTAGTGGGAGACAATGTTTAACAATTTTTTTGCATCCAAACCTGAATTGATTAGTAACCAGGAAAAAAGGGTTAAAATGCCCTAGGCATCAAGTTTCTGCTAGAACTTGTTACCTGCTTTCAGATCTCATTCAAGGCTTACATTGAAATGTTAATGGAGGAAGGCTCAATGGGAGACCAGTCTCAAACCCAAGAAAAGGAAAAAAGTGTCCATTTTAAATTTCTCCTGGGCTGTAACATAGATCACTTTATCTCTCCTCATCTTTTCTCTCTGCGCTTCTCTTTCTCATTTTCTCATGCTATAATGAATCACCATTGTCATTTTTCTTCTAGGACTTTGTTTTTCTTAAATGCTATCTTTTTGCGGGGAGGTTGCTGGGGATCAAACCCAGGGCCTTGTGCTTACAAGGCAAGCACTCTACCGACTGAGCTATTTCCCCAGCCCCAAATGCTATATTTTTGAGCTCACAATTTTGATCCTACATACCTAGGTTAATGATTTTTGATCAGTTCTTTTTATCCAACTCTAGAACTATTTTTGAACATTGCAATGGAGATTCACCTATAAAGTTACAAGGCCTTTGATTTTGTGTTATTTGTATGTCGTGCTGTCTGATGTCATGTTTTGTCTGTATCAAAACTGAGCGCTCCTAAAATTAAAATTTAAAAATGGATCCAGATACTTTTAATTCACGTGATTTTAAAAAGTTCAATTTAAATTGGGTAAACTAATAAAGGTAGAATGTCTTTGAAAATAACTCACAAGTCTCTAGGTGGAAAAACTAATAAAATGTTGATGTTAATAAAATGTCTAATATCAATTGTTTCTAGAACTTTTCTTCAACAGGAAAGAGATGGCAAATTCTGTTGGTACACTTGTGTGATATATGTTGGTTTTTTTTTTTTTTTACACTTGTCTGATATCTTGGTTTTTTTTTTACAATAAGATGAGTGAATTAGAGTTGACATGTGTGGGATTACTCAAATGTGTTTGTTAGAGACATCTGATAACTTTCCTGAAAACAAAGAATAATGCTTACATACATATATAAAAATTGCTGACATAACTCTTTAGATCTGCATTTCCATCAGAGAACAGAGCTCCATCTGATCTCAGCTTAATCTTCAAAATCTGTGTTTATAAACTTTTATTTTCTAATACTCCTTTGCCCCTCACTGAATTTGAGAATTTGGTCATGCTGGTCATAGCAAAAGAGGAAAAATTAGCTTCAGGATTAGAACATTTCACCTAAGATTTGTGAAAAGCCCTGCCTTACCTGAGATAAGGCTCTGCCTCACAACCCTGCTGCACTTTAGAATGTCTGAAAGTAAGCCAGACTTTAACACATTTAAAGTTGTGTTCAAAAGTTTGATGTTTGTTGTAAAGATTACTGTGATCTCAACCAGGGGATATAATGAATAACTCAGCCAAAATTCTAGATAGCTATTGCACAAGCTGAATGTTTTACTGTTGGTGATTCCATTTTGTATTTTCTTGTATACTCTGTTGCCTGATATTTTGCAGAAGTATACCATAGATTAACTTGAAAAGCCATCACCTATAGGACAGATAATGTAGACCCCAATTAGATAAAAGGGGGTAAATAACTGTAAAGTTATGGACATTGAAGTTACAGCACAGTACTCTTACTTTATGACTGGTGAGACTGACTTGCTTGATGGTTAAGATCAAACTTAGAGATTGAGATTAAATTCAGAAGTCAAGAAAAGTCCATATTTGGGTCTTGCCCTCAAAGTTAGCCTGAACCCAGGGAACAAGAGGAATTCTCCAAGGAGCTTTGCAACTCTGGGTGGGTCACACAACCTCCTGATCAAGGAGATTGATGAGGCCACTAGAGAATGAAAAGCCACTCAGTGTATCTGCTGCAGAGGAGGGTCAAGGAAAAAGGGAGACACCCCTAATGCTTCCAAGGGAACCCACCTCATCAAGGAGACCCTGCCTAACCAATGGCACTAATGGAGCTAAGAAGCAGCTCTTAAGTTCTCTATGAGTGACCCCTGTGGGAACTCAGCTGACTCTTTAACAGACAGGAACAGATCACTTTGACCAGCTTGATCTTAAACACCTAGCAAAACAGTTAAAACCAAAATATAGCTATTCTTGGGCATTTAAAAGAAATAATACTTAAATGTAACTTAAGATGTACACTTGTGTTAGCCCACTAGAATAAAGACTAAAAGCTACAAAAGAGATTCTTAGGCAAATGTGCCTGATAACTATCAAGAGAAACTGCCAGAGTCAGAAGTTTTAGTCAGTGTAAGGCCTACAGACACAGGTAGGCTTAATCTATGTTTGCTAGTATCTCTACTAAATGTTGTGTTTACATTCCTGATAACCTGGACAATGTTAAAGTTCCCAAATAAAGGCCTTGTCCTCTGCAGCCTTTGCTAGGCCTTGTTATGGGAACAGCTCAGTTCTTCCACCCTCTGGTGAGGAATTATTGACTTCTGTCATCTTTATGATATTCATTGACATGTTCCAGATTCTGCAACATTTATATTGTATTAATCTCATTTCAGTACACATGTCTTTTGTTCTTCTCTCATAGAAGCACCCATCCCCAGATGCCTTTACAACCTGCTCTTCCCAACCAGACTTCTACCATGGACCCCTTGATTGACCCGATTTCTAAATAGGGAACTCCAAACTGCTTGCCCCACGCTGCCCCCTTCCAGCTCAAAGAAGCCAAATCAGTCATCGTCCCCCTTTCCCTACAGCAGTAAAGGAATTTCTAAAATTAGAGGGATGAATGAAGGCAGAATTGGGGACAAGCAGTTAGTGTATAAATAGGGGATCAGTCAAATTGAGGAAATGAAGTCCATGAAAACATCTGCCTCTGGAAGTCTGGAAGCTGAAGACTGCCCCTGGGAGAATGGACTTTTTACATCTCACCTGCACAACCAGCCCTAGTCACTTAGGCAGGAAGGAGAGATAAGGTGGGAAAGAACTGGAGAACAAAAGATTTTCTTATAAAAACAGGAATGGGGGGATGTAATACAAATCTGTGTTGCATCACAACCTAGCTTGTCAGTCTGAAAGCTGCTCTCACCGCCCTTTCCGGTGCAGCCATTTTCCCTGCCTCCCAACCCCTTGTCAGTCTGTGAACATCCTAGCTAGCTATTGGTTCATCAGTCAGTTTGCAAGTATCCTCCTCTGTTATTGGTCCTCTGTTAGCCCAGCAGAATTCAACTGCTTAAGGGTGGCTACTCCCACCATCTTTTCTCTCTTGCTTTTCTCTCCCCCAACTTGCTTTCTTTCTCCTCCTTGCTTTCCACTCTCTCTAGCGTGCGCCTTTTCTCTTTCCTTTCTCTTTTCCTCTCACTTTCTCTCTTACCCTGCAGGGAGACGCTCTGTTTGCTTAATAAACTCCCTTATATGATTTCCCGTGTCCGGCGTGATTTCCATGGGATTCCTTACAAGCGCTACCAAAAGTAAGTAAATCTGGAGGCAATAAAGGAAGGGTTCTTACGTGAGAGTGCCTAATAGTAATGACAAGATTTGCAGATTTGCCCTGAGATAATTTTAGTCTGATTTCATAGACCTACAAATCTTCCTAACCACCTATATCAATGAACTTGATCTGTTTTTCACTGATAAGATTATGAGTTACTGTCCTCATGTTTTTCAGAGACTGGCTGAAATGCTGTTTTGTGCTAATTATTTAAAAGAGAGTAATGCTTTCCTGCCTAGTTTATTTTGTCTTATCATGATCCTGCCCTACATATGCCTTGACCAGTCACCTGCCACCTGCCTCTGTGGACCTCTGGACTGCTCTGAAGCTGAGTGCCCTTATCTGTCCATGCTGCACCTAATAGAATACAAGGACTTTGGGGTACTTCCCCCAACTTTGCCCCCTTTCAGCAGGAAGTAGCTTGGAGACCTCGTCACCCACTTTCCATAGAAATGGAAGCTGTAAATTGACAGTGGGGAAATGTAACAGGTGTTCACATGATGCTTTGACTAGATCTCTTATTGCTTTGAAACTTAAATGGTTTTCTCTTTTTCCCGACCTTTTCCCCGACCTTCTCCCTAACCTTCCCCTCCCTGATCTTCTCCTTCCTGATCTTTCCTCCCTAATCTTATTCTCTCTGAATCACCTCTATAAAAGCCCCCTGTTCCTCCTTACGGGCAGAATTACAGCCTTTGGGACAGGAGTCCCCTATGTTTCTCCTTTACTAGCAAAGCAATAAACCATCTCTGCTTTTTCTCAAAAGTAAAAAAGCATAAAGATGTTAATTGTGATTCCCATGGTAGCCACTGACTAAAATATACAGTAAAAAATAATGAGGGACTCAAAATAGTACATTAGAAAAAATCGACTAAACACAAAAAGCCATAAGTGAGGAATTAATTAATAATAACAAAAAAAATAAAACATATAGAAAACAAATAACAAAAGTAATTCCTTCTGTATCAGTAATCACATTAAATGTAAATGAAGTAAACTCTCCAATTGAAAGGCAAATAATGGCAGAATGGATTTTATAAACAAAATTCAACCTCTGTTGTTGTCTAAAAGAGATTGAATTGAGCCAGTGCAGTGGCACACGCATATAATCCCAGGGGTTTGGGAGGCTGAGGCGGGAGGATTGCAAGTTCAAAGCCAGCCTCAACAAAAGCAAGGCAGTAAGAAACTCAGTGAGACCCTGTCTCTAATAAAAATATGAAATAGGGCTGGGGGATGTGGCTCAGTGGTTAAGTGCCCCTGAGTTCAATCTCTGGTAGACTCTCCCACCCCACTAAAAAAAGAGATTGAATTAAGATCTAAAGACCCAGGTTGAAAATGAAAGAATGGAAAAAAGATATTACATACAAATAGCAACCAAAAGAGAGCTAGGGTGTCTATCCCAATATCAAACAAGATAGAACTTAAATAAAAAAAAATTTATATGAGACAAAGAAGCACATTATGTATTTTTTTATTGTAAACAAATGGGATACATTTTGATTCTCTGTACATGGAGTAAAGGCATACCATTCGTGTAATTATAAATTTACACAGGACGATGTTGTTTGATTCATTCTGCCATTTTTCCCCCTTCCCCCCCACCCCACCCACCCCTCTTTTCCCTCTATACAGTCCTTCCTTCCTCCATTCTCGCCCCCCTCCCTAACCCTAACCCTAAACCTAACCCTAATGCTAACCCCTCCCACTCCCCATTATATGTCATCATCTGCTTATCAGCGAGATCATTCGCCCTTTGGTTTTTTGAGATTGGCTTATCTCACTTAGCATGATATTCTCCAATTTCATCCATTTGCCTGCAAATGCCATAATTTTATCATTCTTTATGGTGGAATAATATTCCATCGTATATATATGCCACAGTTTCTTTATCCATTCATCAATTGAAGGGCATCTAGGTTGGTTCCACAATCTGGCTATGGTGAAGTGAGCAGCTATGAACATTGATGTGGCTGTATCTCTGTAGTGTGCTGATTTTAAGTCCTTTGGGTACAGGCTGAGGAGTGGGATAGCTGGGTCAAATGGTGGTTCAATTCCAAGCTTTCTGAGGAATCTCCATACTGCTTTCCAGAGTGGTTGCACTAATTTGCAACCCTACCAGCAATGTATGAGTGTACCTTTTTCCCCACATCCACACCAACACCTATTGTTACTTCTATTCTTGATAATAGCCATTCAATTGGGGTGAGATGGAATCTTAGGGAAGTTTTGATTTGCATTTCTCTTATTACTAGAGATGGTGAACATTTTTTCATATGTTTGTTGATTGCTTGTAGATCTTCTGTGAAGTGTCTGTTCATTTCCTTAGTCCATTTGTTGATTGGGTTATTTGTATTCTTGGTGTAGTTTTTTGAGTTCTTTATATATTCTGGAAATTAGTGCGCTATCTGTAGTATGAGAGGCAAAGATTTTCTCCCACTCTTTAGGCTCTCTCTTCACATTGCTGATACTTTACTTTGCTGAGAGAAAGCTTTTTAGTTTGAATCTATCCCAATTGTTGATTCTTGCTTTTATTTCTTGTGCTATGGGCACATTATGTATTGATAAAAGTGTGCGTTTGAGTCTAATATGTGCTGTTATGAGAGATCAGAATGAATGATTTATTTTTTAATTATTTATTTATTTCTTAATTTTTTACAGGCTGCATTTTGATTCATTGTACACAAATGGGATACATCATTTCATTTCTATGGTTTTGCACGATGTAGATTCATACCATTAATGTAATAATACATGTACATAGGTTAATGATGTCTGTCTCATTCCACCATTTTCATACCCCCCTCTCATTTCCTTTTACATAATCCACAGTTTCTCCATTCTTCTCTCACTCCCCATACCCCCGTCCCCATTATATAACTGTTATCCATTCTGAGTTTTCTGAGGATTCTCCACCCTGCTTTCCAGAGTGGCTGCACCAATTTGCAACTCCACCAGCAATGTATGAGTGTGCCTTTTTCCCCATATCCATGCCAACATATATTATTGTTTGTGTTCTTGATAATAGTCACTTTAATTAGAGTAGACAAAGTAGGCCCAAATCTTCATCATGTTGGTTTGGAATCAGACTTCCTCAAAAAGACTCCCAAAGCACAAGAAATCAAAGCAAGAATCAATAAATGGGGTGGACTCAAACTACAAAACTTTTTCTCAGCAAAGGATACAATCAATAATGTGAAGAGAGGACCTACAGAATGGGAGAAAATCTTTTCCACACACACTTGAGATAGAGCACTTACTCCAAAATTTATAAAGAACTTACAAAACTTTACACCAAAAATACAAAGAACCCAATCAATAAATGGGCCAAGGAACTGGACAGACACTTTACAGAAGAAGACATACAGGTGATTAATAAATACATGAAAAAGCATTCAATATCTCTAGTAATTAGAGAAATGCGAATTAAAACAACTCTAAATTCCTTAGAAAACTTGGAATGGAACCACTATTTGACCCAGCTATTCCACTCCTAGGCCTATACCCAAAGGACTTAAAATCAGCATACTACAGAGATGCAGCCACATCAATGTTCATAGCTGCTCGATTCACAATAGCCAGATTGTGGAACCAACCTAGATGTCCTTCAACAGATGAATGGATAAGGAAACTGTGGTATATATACAATAGAATATTACTCAGCAATAAAGAATAATAAAATTATGGCATTTGCATGCAAATGGATGAAATTGGAGAATATCATGCTAAGTGAGATAAGCCAATCTCAAAAAACCAAAGGGTGAATGATCTTGCTGATAAGCAGATGATGATACATAATGGGGGTTGGGAGGGAGGCAAGAATGGAGGAAGGAGGGACTGTATAGAGGGAAAAGAGGGGTGGGAGGGGTGGGGGGGAAGGAAAAAATAACAGAATGAATCAAACACCATTACCCGATGTAAATGTATGATTGCACAAACGGTATGCCTCTACTTCATGTACAACCAGAGAAACAAATTGTACCCCATTTGTTTACGATAAAATAAATAAAATGTTTTCTTCCACTCAAAAAAAAAACAACTCTAAGATTTCATCTTACTCCAATAATTATTTTTTTTAATATTTTTAGTTGTTGATGGATCTTTATTTTATTAACTTATTTATATGTGGTGTTGAAAATCAAACCCAGTGCCTCACACATGCTGGGAAAGTACTCTAACACTGAGCCACAACCCCAGCCCATGAGTAATTTATAATGAACAGAAATTTATTGGCTCCTGATCTGAAGGTTGGAAAGTTTAAGACTGAGGGATCAGTATCTGGTCAGGGCCTTCTTGTCACATCATCCAATGGCAGAAGGAAGAAAGGCAAGAGACAGAGGAGAGGGAGAATGGAGAAAGGGAACAAGGGAGAGGGGGAAGAAGAAGGAAGAAGGAGAAGGAGGGGAAGGAGGAGATCAGGAGGTTGAGGCAGGAGGATCACAAGTTTGAGTTCAATCTGAGCAACCTAGCAAAAATTAAGAGGGTCAGGAATATAGTGCAGTGGTAGAGCATCCCCGGGTTCAATCTCCAGTGCCACAAAAAAAAGGAGAACAGAAAAGAGAAGGGACAAAAGATAAAGAAGAGAATGAAAGAGTGCAAAAGGGGGCCAGACTTGTTTCATACAGAACGCACTCCAATGAAAACAGCTTGAATCCATTCATTACTTTAAAAATTTTTAAGTTGTAATGGATATAATACCTTTATTTAATTTATTTATTTTTATGTGGTGCCGAGGTTCAAACCCAGTGCCTCACATAGACTAGGCAAGCGCTGTACTATTGAGCCACAACCCCAGCCTTACATTGATTCTTTTTTTGGGATGGGTACCAGGGATTGAACTCAGGGCACTCGACCACTGAGCCACATCCCCAGTCCCATTTTGTATTTTATTTAGAGACAGGGTCTCACTAAGTTGCTTAGCATCTCACTTTTTCTGAGGCTGGCTTTGAACTCACAACCCTCCTGCCTCAGTCTCCCAAGTCGCTGGAATTACAGGTGAGTACCACTGTGCCCAGCCTTCCATTCATTCTTTTTTTTTTAATTGTAATCAAATGGGATGCATGTTGTTTCTCTGTACATGGAGTAAAGGCGTACCATTTGTGTAATCATACATTTACATCGGGTAATGGTTGATTCATTCTGTTATTTTTTCCTTTCCCCACCACCCCTCCTACCCCTCTTTTCCCTCTATACAGTCCTTCCTTCCTCCATTCCTGCCCCCCTCCCTAACCCTAACCCTAAACCTAACACTTTAACACTAACCCCTCCCACCCCTCATTATGTGTCATCATCCGCTTATCAGCAAGATCATTCATCCATTGGATTTTTGAGATTGGCTTATCTCAGGCTTATCTCACTTAACATGATATTCTCCAATTTCATCCATTTGCCTGCAAATGCCATAATTTTATTATTCTTTATAGCTGAGTAATATTCCATTGTATATATATACCACAGTTTCTTTATCCATTCATCAATTGAAGGACATCTAGGTTGGTTCCACAATCTGGCTGTTGTGAATTGAGCAGCTATGAACATTGATGTGGCTGTATCTCTGTAGTGTGCTGATTTTAAGTCCTTTGGGTATAGGCTGAGGAGTGGGATAGCTGGGTCAAATGGTGGTTCAATTCCAAGCTTTCTGAGGAATCGCCATACTGCTTTCCAGAGTGGTTGCACTAATTTACAGTCCCACCAGCAATGTATGAGTGTACCTTTTTCCCCACATCCTCTCCAACACCTATTGTTGCTTGTGTTCTTGATAATCGCCATTCTAATTGGGGTGAGATGGAATCTTAAGGTAGTTCTTCCATTGATTCTTGAAGGAAGTATTCCTATGACCCAAACACCTCTCTTTAGGCCTTACCTACCAAGTATACTGCATTGGGGAAGAAGTCTCCCACACGTGAACTTTGGGGGACAGAGTCAATCCATAGTAGGATCAGTTAAAGTCATAACAATTAAAAACACACACATCTAATGACACAACCAGAAAATGTGAGGCAAAAACTGACTCAAAAAATTTCTTTTTTTCATAATTTTATTGTTGCATTATAGCTGTACATACGATGGGATTTATGTTACATATTTTACATGCACACAATATAATAATATAATTTAGCCAATATCATTCCCTAGTATACCCCCTTTCCTCCCTCTTTTGATTTTCATGATATTCCCCAACATCTTTCTTTTACTTTTTCCTTTCTAACTCCACATATAAGAGAAAACATATGCCCTTGATCTTCTGAGTTTGGCTTATTTCACTTAATATAATGTTATCATGTTCCATCATTTTCCTGCTGCCAACAATCTCATTCTTCTTTAAGGCTGAATAAAACTTCATTGTGTATATACCATATTTTCTTTATCCATTCATCCACTGACAGACACCAAGTTTGGTTCCATAGTTTGACTATTGTGAATTGTGCTGCTGTAAACATGGGTGTGCATGTATCACTGTGGTATGACTAATTCTTTAGGATAAGAACTGAGGAGTGGTGTAGTTGGGTCATAGGGTGGTTACATGCCTAGTCTTTTGAGGAACCTCCATACTGGTTTCCATAGTGGTTGTACAAATTTACAGTCCCACCAACAGTGTAAAAATGTTCCTTTTTCTCTATGTCCTCTCCAGCATTTATTATTCTTTGTATTCTTGATGGCTGCCACTCTAACTGGAATGAGGTGGAATCTCAGTGTAGTTTTGAATTGCATTTCCCTAATTGGTAAAAATTTTGAAAATTTTTCATATGTTTGTGGCCAAATGTATTTCTTCTTTTGAGAAGTGTCTGTTTAGTGCATTTGCCCATTTACTAACTGGGTTATTTGTTATTTGGTGTTAAGTTTTTTCAGTTCTTTCTATATTCTGGATATTAATCCTTTGTCAGAAGGATAGGTAGCACAGATTCTGTGGGCTCTGTCTTCACATTATCATTTCCTTTGCAGTTCAGAAACTTTGAATTTGATACCATCCCATTTATTAATTCTTAGTATTATTTCTTGAACTTTAGCAGAAAAACTGACAATACTGAAGAGAGAAAAAGTTCTACAATAATAGTTGGAAACACCACTTTTAGTAATAGAACATTCAGACAGAAGATCAACAAGCACACAGAGTTTTTGAACAGCAATAAAATCCAACTAGAAAAATACACATTTTTTCTTAAGGATGAGCCATATGTTAAGCCACAAAACAAGACTCAGTGAATTTTAGTAAATTGTATTCTCACCACAGTGGAATGAAATTAGAAATAAATAACATAAGTAAATCCAGATAGTTACAAATAATGGAAATTAAATAACACACTTTTAAATGACCAATGAGTGAAAGAAGAAATATAAGAAAATGAATATACATGAGTGAAAAGAAAAACACACTATTCCAAATCTTATGTGATGTATAAAGCAGTGCTCAGAGAGAATTCTATATCCGTAAATGTTACAGAAATAAAAGGGATTATAAGAGCCAAGCAAAGTAGCATGTGCCTGTAGTCCCAGCTACTTGGGAGAATGAGGCAGTAGGATTGCTTGAGCCTAGGAGTTAGAGACCAGCCTGAACAACATAGCAAGACCTAGTCTCAAAAAAAAAAAAAAAAAAAAAAAGCCAAATGCAGCAGTGCATACCTGTAATCTCAACAACTCAGGATGCTGAAGCATGCAAGTTAGAAGCCAGCTTCAGCAAACTAGCCAGCTCCTAAGCAACTTGGTGAGAACCTGTCTCAAATAAAAAACTAAAAAGAGCTGGGCATGCAGCTCAGTGGTAAAGTGCCCTTGGGTTCAATCCCCAGTGCCCCGCTCAAAATAAGATAATAAGACAGTACAATGAACAATTGCACATCAATAAATTGGTAACTAGATGAAAAGCAAAAATTCTTAGAAAAAAATACCAAAACTGAAGAAAAAATAGAAAATCTGAACATATTTATCACAAGAAAAATGTAAAAAGCCTTCCAATAAAGTATTGACTTTACTGGTGAATTCTACAAAACGTTTTAAAAGAATACCAAGGGAGATCCAAGATGGCGGACTAGAGGGAGGCTGCATTCCTTGTCGCTCTGTAATGCCGGTTTCAAGCAGAGGATATCTGTTTCTCGGTGAGGCAGTTTTTGCTGCTTATTGATCCCCTGGTGTTTACCCATTTGTCTGCTGTGATGACCTGCTGTCTGCCAGCATATCAATGCCTTTTTTGAGAGCAGATTGATCACTGTCAGGTGTCTATCATCCGCCATTTGCCTGCCTCTCGCCTGTCCATTGCCCGCCTTACTCCTATCCATCACCCAACGCTCGAGGTTCACCTCCCGATCATCCAACAACAGTCAGCAAACTGTCCGCCAACCGCCAGTGGAGCACCAGCTGCCTGCTGCTGCCTAGAAGTTCACTGTTACAGTACCTACAGGTTTGATTACACGTGGCTGCTGCCATTTTGAGACAACAGTCAGGCCCCATAGGACTCCTAACCGGACTGACTGAGCCCCATCTCCAGGATCCCTCAGCCCGACCAATCATTCACTACCTCTGGGGCCCTCACATCGACTGACTGCCCCCTGCTGCCAGGACCCCCAGACCAACTGACTGCGCCCTATCACCAGGACCCCAGACCAACTGATTGCAACCACCTCCAGGATCCTGCAACCACACCAAACAGACCGGACCTCCAGGACCCCTGCCGGACCAACTGCATCCCGTCTCCAGGACCTCCAGCTGACCACGTCCACCCCTGAAATGCAGCTCCCCATTTGCCAACACATTTCAAAGCCAGAGCAGCCATTTTGGATGATCCTGGAAGCCATAGCTCCGATCTTTGGGTGGGGCAAATCCCATCCTGAGACGCCTGCTGGAGGCTTGAAGCTCATTGTCAGGTACCTCTCATGCATCAGGTTACTGAACACTGGGAGGTTTCATTAGTATATGACTGTTATACAGTAGATTTTCTTTTTTCTCCTTTTTTAAAAAAATTGTTTTTATTTCTTTACTTTTCTTGCTTTCTTTTCCTTTTGTTACCTGTTCCCTCAGAGTCTCTTTCTCCCTTTTTTGAATGCTAACATCCGATTTCTTTTGATTACACTCTCACCCTTTCTATTTTCTAGAACGTCTGTATATTCTTTTCTTATCCCATTAACAGCCACGTTCTACATCCCTCTGCATCCTATTTGTCCTCCATTAGAAACTGCAGACCTTATTGCAAACCTGTTTGTTTTACCGAAGATAATATTTGAACTCATTTTGTTTATTATGACAATTTTGTTATTGTCCCCATAGGGGCTATTTGGTCTAGGACTGCATAGTGTCTGATTTGGGCACTGCTAATATTGATCTCCCCTTAAAGAAAGGGTTTTGGAAACCTATAGGGCCACTATAGGGGGAAATCTGCAATACCCCAGATCTGCATTGCTAGAGGGGAAGATACATGAACAACAAGAAAAAACAAGGGAAGAAAATGATCCAAACAAATCTAGATTCTATAGTAATAGAATCCAATGACACTATGGTAGAAGAAATGTCAGAAAAGGACTTCAGATTATACATGATTAAGATGATTCGCGAAGCAAAGGATGAGATAAGAGAGCAAATGCAGGCAATGAATGATCATACCAATAAGCAGTTGAAAGAGCAACTGCAGGAAGCAAAAGATCATTTCAACAAAGAGATAGAGATTCTCAAAAAAAAAAAAAAAAGAAAGGAAATCCTTGAAATGAAGGAGACAATAAACCAAATAAAAAACTCAATGGAAAGCATCACCAACAGACTAGACCACTTGGAAGACAGAACCTCAGACAATGAAGACAAAATATTTAATCTTGAAAATAAAGTCGCCCAAACAGAGAAGATGGTAAGAAATCATGAACAGAATCTCCAAGAACTATGGGACATCATGAAAAGACCAAATTTAAGAATTATTGGGATTGAGGAAGGCACAGAGATACAAACCAAAGGAATGAACAACCTATTCAATGAAATAATATCAGAAAATTTCCCAAACCTGAAGAATGAAATGGAAAATCAAATACAAGAGGCTTACAGAACACCAAATGCACAAAATCACAACAGATCCACACCAAGGCACATTATAATGAAAAGGCCTAACATTCAAAAATAAAGATAGGATTTTGAAGGCCATGAGAGAAAAGCATCAGATTACATATAGGGGGAGACCAATACAGATAGCAGCCGACTTTTCAACCCAGACTCTAAAAACTAGAAGGGCCTGGACCAACATATTTCAAGCTCTGAAAGAACATGGTTGCCAATCAGCAAAACTAACCTTCAGATTTGAAGATGAAATAAAATCCTTCCATGATAAACAAAAGTTAAAAGAATTTACAAATAGAAAGCCTGCACTACAGAATGTTCTCAACAAAATATTCCATGAGGAGGAAATGAAAAACAACAATGGAGGTCAGCAAAGGGAGGAACTACCTTAGAGAAAAACCATTCAAAGGAGAAACCAAGCCAACTTAAAAACCAAAAATAAGCGAAATGACTGGGAATACAAATCATTTCTCAATAATAACCCTGAATGTTAATGGCCTAAACTCATCAATCAAAAGACATAGACTGACAGAATGGATTCAAAAGAAAGACCCAACAATATGCTGCCTGCAAGAGACTCATCTCATAGAAAAAGACATCCACAGACTAAAGGTGAAAGGATGGGAAAAAACTTATCACGCACATGGACTCAGTAAAAAAGTGGGGGTTTCCATCCTTATATCAGATAAAGTGAACTTCGAGCCAAAGTGAGTCAAAAGGGATAAAGAAGGACATTTCATACTGCTTAAGGGAACCATAAATCAGGAAGACATAATGATAGTAAATATTTATGCCCCAAACAATGGTGCATCCCTGTATATCATCAAACAAATCCTTCTCAATTTCAAGAATCACATACCACAACAAAATAATTCTGGGTGACTGTTTCATCACTTGCGTGTTGATTTTATAGCCTGCTATTTTGCTGAATTCATTGATGAGGTCTAGAAGTTTTCTGGAGGAGGTTTTTGGATCCTCTAAATATAGAATAATGTCATCCGCAAATAGTGACAGCTTAAGTTCCTCTTTTCCTATTCATATCCCTTTAATTTCTTTAGTCTGCCTAATTGCTCTGGCTAGAGTTTCGAGGACAATGTTGAATAGAAGTGGTGAAAGAGGACATCCCTGTCTTGTATATTGTATACATGATTGTATATTTAGAGGATCCAAAAACCACCTCCAGAAAACTTCTAGACCTCATTAATGAATTCAGCAAAATAGCAGGCTATAAAATCAACACGCATAAATCTAAAGTATTTTTATATGCAAGCGATGAAACAGCTGAAAGGGAAATGAGGAAAACAACTCCATTTGCAATAGCCTCAAAAAAAATAAAATACTTGGGCATCAATCTAACCAAAGAGGTAAAAGATCTCTACAATGAAAACTACAAAGCACTGAAGAAAGAAATTAAGGAAGACCTTAGAAGATGGAAAGATCTCCCATGTTCTTGGATAGGCAGAATTAATATTGTCAAAATGGCCATACTACTAAAAGTGCTATACAGATTCAATGCAATTCCAATTAAAATCCCAATGACATACCTTACAGAAATAGAGCAAGCAATCATGAAATTCATCTGGAAGAATAAGAAACCCAGAATAACTAAAGCAATCCTTAGCAGGAAGAATGAAACAGGGGGTATCGCAGTACCAGAACTTCAACTCTATTACAAAGCAATAGTAACAAAAACAGCATGGTATTGGCACCAAAATATACAGGTAGATCAATGGTACAGAATAGAGGACATGGACACAAACCCAAATAAATAAAATTTTCTAATACTAGACAAGGGTGCCAAAAATACGCAATGGAGAAAAGATAGCCTCTTCAACAAATGGTGCTGGGAAAACTGGAAAACTATATGCAACAGAATGAACCTAAACCCCTATCTCGCACCCTACACAAAACTTAACTCACAAATGGATCAAGGACCTTGAAATCAGACCAGAGACCCTGCATCTTATAGAAGAAAAAGTAGGTCCAAATCTTCTGGCTTAGATTCAGACTTCCTTAACAGGACTCCCATAGCACAAGAAATAAAAGCAAGAATCAATAACTGGGATAGATTCAAACTAAATAGCTTTCTAAATAGCTTTCTCTCAGCAAAGGAAACTATCAGCAATGTGAAGAGAGAGACTACAGAGTGGGAGAAAATCTTTGCCACTCATACTTCAGACAGAGCACTAATTTCCAGAATATATAAAGAACTCAAAAAACTCTACACCAAGAATACAAATAACCCAATCAACAAATGGGATAAGGATATGAACAAACACTTCACAGAAGAAGATCTACAAGCAATCAACAAACATATGAAAAAATGTTCACCATCTTTAGTAATAAGAGAAATGCAAATCAAAACTACACTAAGATTCCCATCTCACCCCAATTAGAATGGCGATTATCAAGCATACAAGCAACAATAGGTCTTGGAGAGGATGTGGGGAAAAGGTACACTCATACATTGCTGGTGGGACTGCAAATTAGTACAGCCACTCTGGAAAGCAGTGTGGAGATTCCTTAGAAAACTTGGAATGGACCCTCCATTTGACCCAGCTATCCCACTCTTTGGCCTATACCCAAAGGACTTAAGATCAGCATACTACAGAGATACAGCCACATCAATGTTCATAGCTGCTCAATTCACAATAGCCCGACTGTGGAACCAACCTAGATGTACTTCAATTGATGAATGGATAAAGAAACTGTGGTATATATATGCAATGGAATATTACTCAGCTATAAAGAATAATAAAATTATGGCATTTGCAGGCAAATGGATGAAATTGGAGAATATCATGTTAAGTGAGATAAGCCAATCTCAAAAAACCAAAGGATGAATGATATCGCTAATAAGTGGATGATGACACATAGTGGGGTGTGGGAGGGGTTAGTGTTAGGGTTAGAGTTAGGGTTAGGGAGGGGGGCAAGAATGGAGGAAGGAAGGACTGTATAGAGGGAAAAGAGGGGTGGGAGGGGTGGGGGGAAGGGAAAAAATAACAATGAATCAAACAACATTACCCTATGTAAATTTATTATTGCACAAATGATATGCCTTTACGCCATGTGCAATCAGAGAAACAACATGTATCCCATTTGTTTACAATTTTAAAAAAAGAAAAAAGAGAAAAAAAAGAATACCAAAACTTCTCCAATCTTCCAAAAAATCAAGGAAGACAGAAACACTTTCTATCTCAATCTACAAGGCCAGCATTACTCTGATAATAAAGACAAAGTAATCGCAAGAAAACAAAACTACCCCCTAAAGGCCAGTATCCCCTTTACTATAGATGAAAAAATCCTCAAAAAAAAAAAAAAAAACCCTATCAAACTTAATCCAGAAGTTTATTAAAGTGATTATGCATCATGACAAATAGAATTCACCTCAGCAATGAATAATGGTTCATTATATGAAAATCAATCTGTACTGTATAACATATTGATCAAACAAAAGAACAAAACCACATGATCAACTTAATGTATATATAAAACCCTTTTGACAAAATCCAGCACCTTTCCATGATTAAAAAAATATTCAGTAGACTGAAAATAGAAAGAAATCTCAACATTGTAAAGAACACTTATGAAAACGCACAGCTAACACCATACTTCATAATGAAAGACTGAAAGCTTTTTCCCCAATATTGAGAACAAAACTAGAAGATGGCTTTTATCATTTCAAGTGAACATTTTACTGAAAGTTTAGCCAGAGCAGTTAGGTAATAAAAAGAAACAAAAATCAACCAAAAGGAAGGTACAAAACCTTCTCTATTTATAGAGGAAATGAACATAAATATAGAAAATTCCAAGAATTCACAAAAACTCAACTATTAGAGTAATAATTGAATTTAGTAAAGTTGCCTGTTATGCAATCAATATACTAAAATCAGCCATTTTTTTATTAAAAAAATTTTTTTTTTTTTTTGCAGCGCTAGGGGTTTAAACCCAGGGCCTTGTGCTTGCGAGGAAGGCACTCTACCAACTGAGCTATATCCCCAACCCTATTTTTTAATTTTTTAAATTTATCCTTTAATTTTTTACAGACTGCATTTTGATTCATTGTACACAAATACACCAGCAATGAGCAATACAAAGAGTAAATCAAGAAATAATTTCACTTACAATATCAAAAAATAATAAGAGATTTGGGAATAAATTCAAGAAGGTGTCATAATTGTACACTGACAACTATAAAACATTACTGGAAGAAATTGAAGACCAAAATAAATAGAATGGCATCCTATGTTCATGAATTGAAAGATTCAATATCGTAAAGATGGCAGTACTCTCTAGAACAATCTAAAGATACAGCATAACCCCTATCAAAACCCTAATAGTTTCTTTTGTAGAAATGGGAAAGCTAATCATGACATTAATGTGGAATTGCAAGTGACTCACAAATACATTATCCCCTTGCTTGTTCTCTTTCTTTCCAGACTCCTCTTTGCACACAAAGGTATGTGTTTGCACACAGTTACTCCTCAAAAAATGAGATCACACACGGCACATTGTTCTGCAGCTTTTGCCTCTTCACCATATGCCCAGGACATTCTTCTATGTTAGAATCTGCAGATCCAGCCCATAGCGGAATATATATGTGAATATTTTTTTTTATGAATGAAGCAGGACTTCATTTTGCAACACAGAGGAAGCATGCTTTGCCACCTGCCCCAGACATAAATTGTTATGACTCAGAAACTGGCCAGCAACGCCCCTTGTGAACCCCATGCAGGGTTCTGAAGACAAACCAGAGCCTGAAAAGTCTGAAAAGTCTTCCCATAAACACACCCATGTCGTTATTCACAGAATTCGCTTTTATACTGGTATCAAAAAATATACTAAAAGTTCATCACTAAACTAACTTTTTAATATTTTTCCACTCTTAAATCTCATTGGTAAATACCTTCACTGTCCTGACAACTTCTGCTTCTTATTTTCTTGGTGCATCCTGCATCCTTATCCTTCGTTCGGTTCTGTGCACATCTCTGGCACCTGGAATGACTCTGCTCAGATTCACTCTCCAGTCTAGGCTGCATGCCTGGCCTTCTGGACCTCACACACCTGAAGTCTGAATCTGTGGTTGCTCCTTTCTCTTGCTACTTCCTCATAGGGATTGCCAGGTTTTTTCCCCCCACTTCCTCCTGTGTGAGGTTGGGAAGTCTGATTCTGTCTTCCGGATCTCAAGCACATTCTCTTTTCCCCGACTTTGCCCCTAGATGCAGGTTTCTCATCTACACCATCAGGGTTCTGTAGCTCCATCCCTGAGAGGTTTCCATGGGCTTCTTCTCCTATACGTGTGAATCTTTGCTATAGTATTGTCTATAGTAACTAGAAATTAAAGGCAAGCTGTATGTTTTCCCCTAATGGGATGGATAAATAAAATATAATAGGTGTATATTTACCTTTATAAACACCAAATGCATACATAACAACATAGATGTCTTAAAACAAAGTGAAAAATTATGAAAAGGGCATTAAAAGGGAAGAAACAGAAAGAACTATGGCACAGTACACTGAAGTAAATTTTAAAATTTGCCTGCACAAATCAGTATTTTATATTGTATAAGGATACATATATATCCAAACGTTAATATGCTAAATACATTAAAGTAGGTACCTATTGGAGTGCACAGAGATTCCGACTGGGATTGGGAATAAAGTAGGAAAATGACATAAAAATGTTTAAATAAGAGAAGTCTTGCAGGGACCAATGACAACAATGTGTGCAGGATCCCACAGAAGTGCCATGATTTGCTGAATTTCTCAACTGGTGGACATGGAGCTTCTCCAGTCTCTCCTCCGTATGGATTTGGAGTCAAACAGACCCACTATTAGAGGTTCTGCCAGGTACTATCCTTTTGCCTTTGGACAAGTTAGTTAACACCTCTCAACCTTAGTTCCTCTCTTGTAAAACAGGAAGAATAACATCTACTTGAAATGGTGGTCATGATCATGTTTGTGAACCGCTGAGCGCAGTGTCTGGCATGTAGCACAAGCCGCCAGGTAGTACTTGCCATCATGGGAGACTGCTCATTGGAAGGAGAGGCCCACTGGGCAAGGATCAGGCCAATCTTGTAGATGCTTATGGTCCAGTTTTTGTTTGTTTGTTCGGTGCTGGGGATTAAATCCAGGGTCTCCCACATCTAGAGTCTACCACTGAGCTACATCCTCAGGTCAGTATCCATTTCTTGAATGAATGAGGTTTCTAAGTCAGCTATGTAGGGGATTACTCATTTTCTGTAACATATAATGACCTACCAGATTGCTAGCTACCTCCTATGCATTTATTTAGAAGTAGTTGTAAATTTGCTTTTTATACAGAACAGTATGATAGCATCTAAGGTTCCTGCCCCTAGTTATGGTTTCTGTTAGGACCAGAGATAAATGCTTTCCTTTCTCTGCCCTCACCACTCCCCGAAGAACTAAAATTCAAAGAAATATCTCACAGATGAAGAGTCAAAACAGTCTCTTCCTTTGTACAGGACAGCCGGCTCCTGCCTGGTGCGAAGAGCCATCTCTGGGCCACACATGCTTAACACCAAACACTTCATGTTTAGTCTACTTCCGTGCATGCGGGGTAATAGACTTGACCCCTCCGCTGTGTAAAGTGTTTCAAGAACTAAGTTAGCAAACATGAAAGCAGCAAAAAGGATAAAATTATATAAACAGAAATTATTTAATGAATGCAACTATCCTTACTTCTAGTTCAATTAGTGCTCTGTGTTCAGGGAGGGAGTCTAAGTAGAAGACAAAGTGGGTTCTTCAGGGACACCACTCGTGTCCTGGCCACAAGGGCCCTTTGTGCTAATTGCCTGGTGGGGATGAGAAGGCTGACATCCCCCCTTGGGCCTTGCTGCATCAGCCTGAGAGCCAGGCCTTTGGTCGGCAGACCCAGGCGGCTCCCAGGGTCAGGACCAGCAACAGGTTAAAAACCAGCTGCCCGGCACAGGAGGGCAGTGCCCACCACACCTGCTTCCCAGCCCTACACTTGCCCTCTCCATCTACCAAGTACTGGGCAGAGGAACAATGGGGGAGTCCTGAAGCCAAAGGTAAGTTCCATGAACACTTCTAGGCTTTATTATTGAAGAATAGAGAGAATAAAAGAGAGAGGCAAATGGAGAAAGAATACAGGGAAAGGAAAGAGAAAGGGAGAGTGTTAAAGGCCTTTCAAAGGTTCTACTTTGTGTTCTTCCTTTAGGAGCAAGGCAGGGCCACATAATATTAGAATTCCAAGCTCTAATTGACTCATGACCCTCGCCATCAGCAAAGAGGCCAAATTGGAAGAAAAAATTTTCAACAAGCAAAAGGAAGTTTTATAACAATAGTGTTAAGAACCCCTTAACAAAAGTCATTTGTAAGATGATCCAGGAGACAAGATGGGTATTTCTTTATCTGATTTTAAAACCCCACTAGCCTGGCACAGTGGTGCATACCTGTAATCCCAGCAACTCTGGAGACAAAGGCAGGAGGTCACAAGTTTGAGGCCAGCCTCAGCAATTTAGCAAGACCCTGTCTCAAAATGAAAAGTAAAAAGGGCTGGGGATGTGGCTCATGATATGTCCCTGGGTTCAACCTGCAACACCAAAAGAAAATGAAACCCAAAAAACCTTTTGTATGCACAACCCTGCCCTAGGAACAGTATCCTCACGCAAATAAATGATCTTAAGAGAGTGCAGTGCCTACAGGCAAGCCAATTCCCAAGCAGAAAGAATTTACCATTACGTTACCAAGTCAAAATCTCACAAAGTTGTGTAGCACCTTCTGCTTTTAACGTTTTTGTTTTTGTTTTTGTTTTTGTTTTTCATTTGTTTCCAGCAAGCGCTGGTGTTTAAATCATATCAGAACAGTGAAAACATTACCTGGAAGGAAAAACCCCTTCCTTTAACCACTTCAAGAAGCCTCATATTTTGGCCCTTTTTTTCCCCGTAGGACCTATTTCCTCCCATTTCCTCTTCTCTCAAAATCTTCATTCTCAATATTCTTTTCTGAATATTGGCCAAATCAGGTCTCACTGAGTCATTGTTGCTAAAGAACTACACAGCAGAAACGTACTGGACGCTCTGTTTTTCTCTTTGCAACACCCACAGCAAATTGTCTACAGCTTACAGACAGATGTACCCTGAAACCTATTCCTGGAAAACCAGAGTTTATCCAGACCTTTGCATTCTGAGTTTGTGGTACTGCATGCTTGTATTTATTTGATATGCCATGGTGCATTTAGTCCTTTCTACTTTGTAAGATCTCGTACTCCTTAGTGCTGCCACCTGGACTGGCCCATGGTCCCTTCAGCCAGGGTTCTTTTTCTGAGAATCAGAAGACATGTTTTAATGGAGCATGGCTGTCTTTCCTGATGCAAATAAAACTTAGAGTCCCCACAGCATTGATTCCCTTAATTTCCCCAAATAATTGTTTCTTATATTTTAATGTTTTTAAACCACATTGCTTCTTGGGAAGAGTCATTTCCACATGTTTACTATGATTTCACTTGTTGGGCTTCAATTGTTGACCTCTTTTAGGATTCAAATGCCCCCATCTCTCATTCTCATTCAGAGAATTCTTGTTCTCTTTGCCTAGTACCTTAAGTCTTTCTGGTTGAAGTGGTTTTGATTGTTCCTAACTCAGATTTTATCCTTCTAGACAAAGTCTGTGTTTTATTTTGTCACTCATGCCTGCCTTGCTGCCACAATAGTAATGTATTTTGAAAGTCATATCTCCAGTTCTCACCAATTGGAGAAAATATTAACTCAGACTTTATATTCAAGACAGGCACAAACTAAGCTACAGGAGATACCACCATCAACCATCCCACAGAAAATTAAATATTTACAAACAAAATGTACCTGCAAATTTCCCCACTAGTACCAGGAATTCAGGATTAGGTTGGTTGGTTGGTTGGATTTTGATTTTCAGTGATTCTGTTTGTCTTTTTTGTCAGGCTAACATTAAAAGAAGGTTTGAATTCTGAGGACATGCACACACATACAGGGGTGCTGACTGCCCTGGAGCAACCTCTGGAACAACAGAGTCAGGCCCACATGGTTGATTTGCTGTGGCTAATCCACAAGTGGGAAATTGAGAGTGCAACATTTAGGGGAGAAATGGGTGGGCAACTGATCAAAGCAGGAAATTACAAAATCCAGGGTTCTCTTGAAGAAGCAGATCTTGGTTGCTTCTCTCAACATCCCAAACTTCCAAGCTAGATATGCGGACAGGTAGAGGTCAGAGCCACCTGTGTGTCACGAGAGTGATTCCTAAAGATCCTCCACCCTGGGCTTCCGTGCCCAACTGCACTATCAATTGCCGGTGCTTGAAGGATGGAGGGTTCAGTGTCGCCTGGTTGGACTCTTCCCAAAATGCCAATGCTTCCAGGTTAATTGGACACTCCCAGATTACTAGAGAGAACCAGGAAATTTCAAGGGAAAGAAAAGACCCCGAGCAGTCAGTAGGGTTGGTGAATATAAGATTGAAGTCACAGTCGTGTTTGCTCAAGCTCACGCCAGGGACCCAACTGGTTTGGCGCTTCCTCTAGAACTTGTGGAGCAGCTTCTCCACCCTAGTAACAGCCTTTCCTTTTCCGTTTTGGTGTGTTTATTCCTGAGCTACAAACTGCGAGACCCAGAGCAGGGACTGAAAGGAACTGGCACTGCTGAAGAGCCGCGGAGCACAAGCCTGCAGACTGAACAACTTGGGAGGATGGGCAGCAGTGCCTGCTTTCCTCTACAGGGATCGAGGGGCTGAGCACTTCCACCAGCAGCGATTAGTAAGACAGGCATCAGCAGAAACTTCAGAACAGAGAGACAAGTTGATTATAAGGTTGGTAAGTTAGTCCCTGGCTCTCTTGGTCCTAGATGAAAAGAATAAGCAATTCCTTCTTCCTGAGGTATTAAAGAGGGGTAATAGGGAGGGTTGGAACACCCTCTGTCATCCTCATTATCCCTGACTCTGGGGAGCACTCCACTCCTGACCTAAAAACAGACACTGAAAGGGAATTTCCTGCCAGGAACAGTGGCGCACGCCTGTAATCCCAGCGGCTCAAGAAGCTGAGGCAGGAGGATCAAGAGTTTAAAGCCAGCCTCAGTAAGTTAGCAAGGCACTTAGCAACTCAGTGAAACCCTGTCTCTAAATAAAATAGAAAAAAGGGCTGGAGATGTGGTTCAGTAGTTAAGTGCCCCCGGGTCCCCTGGGTTCAATCCCCAATACCAAAAAAAAAAAAGGAATTTCCTTCCTCAATGCCAGTTGATTCTAGCATCAGTATCTCTAATATTTTTTGCTGTATGTTGATAAAAAGGACAATTCTTGGGGTCTTTAGCAAAAAGGTATGGCCAAGTGGTCCCTGCCTGGTATAACAGAAGTAGCTAATTGCAACTGCACATGGGCTTTAAGTAGCATCTCTTGTCTTTGGACTATAGTGCAGAAAAATAAACAGCATTCCCTCCCAGTTGTCAGTATCCAAAGGATCCCAAAACTATTTGTTTTCTTTTCAGATTAATTTGTTAGTCAAAAGAAGAGGAAGGACCTTGGTTTATGATCTTCAGGAAAGCCTATATCCTGTCCAAGGAAAGAGATGGTAATTGGTCCATTGTTAACAAGAGCGTGTTTGTGAGACATTAAGAAGTACTTCATGGTTTACAGGTGGGCACAGCCGTCATGCATGGCAAAAGGTCAGGAATTTCCTCTGACACATTCTGGTTTCCCTTATTAATTATGGATATGTATTGGGTAATTTAACTCTTTTGTGGGTTATCCCTGTTTATATCTTCAACCTGTTGCACTTAAACTTATGTGAAGTTTGTTCTACATTTGCCTCCTTTAACTTGTACATTTGTGTCTTTCGTATTTGGTGAATGTTGCCAGTCTTTTCATGATTTTATAGATTCATCCTGTTTTTCCTCCAAATTCATCTTTCTAGATCAGGATTTTTTTTTAAGTTTTGTTTTGTTTTGTTTTGTTTTGTTGTTGTTGTTGTTGTTTTTTGTGGTGCTGGGGATTGAACCCAGGGCCTTGTGCATACAAGGCAAGCACTCAACCAACTGAGCTATATCCCCAGCCCTTAAGTTTTTAAAAATTTAATTTAAATAAATTTATTTGTGAGAGAAAACATCTGAACATCAGGTACAGTCTGACCCACAGTGATCTAACAGGATGTTATAACTCATTCTGGAGTACTCGTACACTTTGTAGGGAAAATTCCATGTGGAGCATCAGATGAACACTTATTAAAATTCATAAAGCTATCTAAGCTGAGCATAATACAATACATAATGACCATGATACGATAATAAAAATACAATATCAAATACGCACTGCTTTGTGAGTTACAAACTATAGTATAAACACCTTAGGCCCCTTTTTAAAAAATGAAAAAATATTTCTAGTACAGCCTTATTTCAAGCATTTTCAGTTAGGTACAGCTTTACATATTTTCACTTCAACAGACAGCAAAAGAATGCCTTCTTAAGGAACTGCAGGCAGAATGTGTGACTTGTTTCAGTATTTGCACTCCGAAGTACACTATGACACGTGTGAGTTCGGATAAGAGAATGGAACTGTGTTGTGGCAAAATCCTGGCTGATGATCGAGACGTGGATAGTTTTCACTTTTGGTTAAAAAATGTACACTGGGAAAAAAACAAGTGAGGGTACAAAGAACCAACATCACTCCTTTCAACGAAGCAGCCCAATGCCAGAGAGTGGGCTTTCCGTTTTGACTTCAAAGTGGGTGGTCTCCTAGCTGAGTTCCTTCGGGTCCAAGGCGCTGCCCGCGGCCGAGAGGCCGCACTTAAAGATGAAGGAGCGCGGAGGAGCCTGGTCACTGGCAGGCCAGCTCCGAGACGGCCCGGCCCACCCAGCGGGCGGCACAGGAGAGAACACGCAGCACCGCGCACGGAGCTCCGGGGCGGGTGGACCTGGATCTCGGCCTGGGATCCTGGTCGTAGTCTACACTGTCTGCCTTCACCACCCTCTGTGACCGTTCCGTTTCTGCTTTGTTTCATTTGATCCCAAGGATTTCAGCAGCAACTTTCTGGAAGCATAGGAAGACAGAGGCTCCTGTCTTGGCTGAGACCAAGTGGCTCCTAAAACCATTTTCCTGGGAAATCGCAAACGGTTCTCAGGTTTTACTGTTCGCATCCAATTCGATTCTGTTGCCCACCAAAGCAACCAGAGGCTGAGTTTCTGACTCTTCCCTCACTTTCCTCACCACAGTATACCATCTTCTAACTTCTCGAAGCTTTGATGACTTGTGATGTCATATGGATTCCTTGTGCTCATGGATACATTTATCCAACACCCTGCCCTCCCATACCCCGAACTTCAAGAGTGACATTCAAGTTTCCTGGCAATGTTATCCTTCTCAAAAAGAAACCCAGTCCTATTGTTTGCTTGTACTGTTTCCCAAAAGTTTCTTGAGCAAAACACGTAGCTAAGGAGGTCTTCCCGGAGGTGCCGCCCCCAGCACGACGATTTTCGGTTGCGGGTCCTGGCTCTCCTCCTCGGAGTCCGACATGGTGTCCGGCGAACCTGGCCCCCCGCCCCAGGTGGAGGGAGGAAGGGAAGCAGGAGGCCTCCGGGGCCCGGGGAGAGGGGAAAGGGAGGTGATGAAGGGCCGACCCCCACCCCCCCGGAGTCTCCACAGGCGCTGGAGGAATCCAGGGAGACTCACTCTCCTGGTGCCACCTTGCCAGCCTTGATCAGGATTTTTCACCTGAGATGAGAGGGATATCCAAGAGAGGAAAGGAAATCCATCAGAAACTTCTGGGGATCTTTTCCAAATTCAGGGCATCTGCTTCCCCTTCCCAGAGCCTATCAAAACTTGGCTGGGGAAATTTTTATTCTGAGGATCTCCACATGTAACAGTTTCCTCTGATGTGTCCTGCCCACCGTTCTGAACTGAAGAGCCCTAACCTTGTTCTGTCCTCATGTCTGTGCCAGCTCATTTTGACTTTCAGATGTGACTGACAGTTATTGAGGATTTTAATTAAAGCCTGCAATCATAGACGTTGGGTTGGCATGTAACTGTAGAGCCCAGATAACCACTGGAACTTTCCTGAGCAGACTCACCAGTAGCTTCTTCTTCCCTTGCTTTTCTCCCAGCAGTTTTCCCTGAACAGAGTCCTCCAGTGACTGGAGCCAGCCAGTGATGGAAAGAGGCAGCAACAGCTCCTCAGAGGGCTTCATTCTGATGGGTCTCTCTGATCATCCCCAGCTGGAGAAGATCTTTTTCCTAGTGATCCTCTTCTCTTACCTGCTGACCCTTGTGGGGAACTCAACCATCATCCTGCTTTCCCGCCTTGATGCCCGGCTACACACACCCATGTACTTTTTCCTCAGCAACCTCTCCTCCCTGGACCTTGCCTTTACAACCAGCTCAGTCCCCCAAATGCTGATTAACTTATGGGGCCCAGATAAGACCATCAGCTATGGTGGCTGTGTGACCCAGCTCTATGTTTTCCTTTGGTTGGGGGCTACTGAGTGCATCCTACTTGTGGTGATGGCCTTTGACCGCTATGTGGCAGTTTGCTGGCCCCTGTACTACACAACCATTATGAATCCTCGGCTCTGCTGGCTGCTGGCTGCTGTTAGCTGGTTGGGGGGCTTGGGCAACTCTGTAATCCAGTCCACATTCACTCTGCAGCTCCCATTCTGTGGACACCGGAGGGTAGACAACTTCCTGTGTGAGGTGCCCGCCATGATCAAGTTGGCCTGTGGAGACACAAGTCTCAATGAGGCCGTGCTCAATGGTGTCTGCACCTTCTTCACTGCAGTCCCACTGAGCATCATCCTGATCTCCTACTGCTTCATTGCTCAGGCAGTGCTGAAAATCCCCTCTGTGGAGGGACGGCAAAAGGCCTTCAACACATGCCTCTCCCATTTGGTAGTAGTGTTCCTCTTCTATGGCTCAGCCATCTATGGATATCTGCTTCCGGCTAAGAGCAGCAACCAGGACCAGGGCAAATTCATCTCCCTCTTCTACTCTGTGGTCACACCCATGGTGAATCCTCTCATATACACTCTAAGGAATAAGGAAGTGAAGGCATCCCTGAGAAGACTGCTGGGGAAAGGAAGAGAAGTTGGCTGAGAGAAGAGGAGACTCCGTTGTTATTTATCGCCTTTGCATCTCAGCACACTTTTTCTCATTATTTCTCTGGACAGACAAACCTGAGGAGTACTAACCCCAGTCAAACAAGGCATGTTCCCGACAGCGCTGAACTGTTGGTACGCGGTTAGCGTTATTTGCTACATTCTATATTTACCAGAAATCCTACTGTGGGCTACAGATAACAGGGCAGATATGTGTTGTCAAAGGCTTAGAGGGACTGACCTAATACAGTTCTATCTCACTGTCCTTGTCCCTGTTGTCCACATGTTACTTATTATGCCTTGTATTTCTGCAAAATTGTGTATGATCTAAAGAAAGCAATTTTACTTGCATCTTCTCATATAATGTTTCCATAATCCCATGAAATCAAATATCTATTATTAACTTCATATGAAAACCCAAACAAATCACCTCTGTATCTTATCTATCCATCATATTCATTCACCTCTCTGTCTCTTCTCAACACTGTCTATTGATCCATGCTTCCCATCCACATAGCTATCATCTTGATTATTTTTTCCATATGTCTATATCCAAATTTCCCTTCAGTCTAGACTAGCATTTAATGAGAAAAGGTAGGCAAGGTAATTACCTTCCTGTTCTAGCCAAAGCATATGCCTTGATCTGATTTTATCAAAATCATACTACCTGAAAGTCCCAGTCATCAGGTTTGCCCAGTATTTGGATATGGTAGTCTGGTCAGTGAATTATAAAATGCTCCAAGATTCCTTAAACAAGTTTGGAAGCCCCCAAAAGATGCATCAATAGGGCATGTCCTCTGCCTCAAGATCTAGCTTTTCATCTTTTCACCTTGTGGAACTCAGCAACTGGTCCAGCACACAATGACTGAAGGAACTCATGTACTGGAATAAGATGCCAGTGTGATTCTGCCCCCTTACTAGAACTTGCAAAGGAATGGCCACATGCTACTACTCTTCATATAATATCTCCCTACAGAGAGAAGCCAGGCTAATATGACAAAGTTACTTAGTCATATTAGTACCAGTTACTATATTACCAGAGAAAAGGAAATTGATAAGTTTTAGAACTAATTTCAAAAGGATCTTCGGCTTTGTGTGTCCATAGCTCCTAAATACATGCCTCATACCTAGTAGCCTAGTAGATGTTCAATAAATCCTTAGTTAGTTGAATTAGTAAACTTCACCAATTCCCATTTTCATCTTAAGAACTGTTCGCCAAGTAGATCATTTTCGTGCTTTCCAATTGGAACATTGAACAAAGAATGATAAATTTTTTCATTTCTACGTTTCCAAAATTCCAAAGCTATCTAATCATATTATCCTGTCCTAAATTTGCTTTTCCAGTTACAGATCAAATCCTGCTTTTTTAGTGCCTTACATAGCAATAGTGAAGAATGTCTCTAGGATTAGTCAACTAGAAGCATTATTTTGGTGAATTCACCGGTCTAGAGTCTTACACATTTAAAATTTTTACTGATCATCACATTTAAATTATATCACATTCCCAAGAAGAAGGCTCACAAGGACCAAGCTGGTAAAGCTATTCTATAAAAACCAGAGTGCCAGCTGATTAATTTGTGAGAATAGTTAAGTAGCAAGAAGACTTAACAGTCACAATCTCAGGTCAGTTCATTTAAATTAAGAACTCGTCACCTGCACTTTCAGCTACTTGGAAGTGTGAGGCAGGAAGATCATAAGTTTGATGTCAGCCTGGGCAGCTTAGTGAGACCCTGTCTAAAAATAAAAAGTAAAAAGGGCTGAGGATGTAGCTTAGTGGTAAATCACCCCCAATACTGCAAAAAATTGATTAATTAATTGTGAAATAATTAGAGAAAATATAGAAGGGGGAAAAAGCATTACTGAAACATTTTGGAGTTCTGAAGAGCTTCCCTATGGGAAGTATGGGACATTTTAAAACTAGCTTGGATTTAGAGAAGTGGTGAGACACCAAAAATGAAAAGGTGGGGAAAACACTAGCTGGCTGAAATTGGAAAGTGAGCACATTATGGGATTTGCAGAGAACACATCAAGACATGCACATTTATGTTCCATCCTCAATGGTGTGCATGAAGCAAAGTCAAAAACAGAAGGGAGCCAGGTACCATGGTGCACACCTGTCCTCCCAGATACTCAGGAGACAAAGGCAGGAGGCTTGCAAATTCCAGGCTAGTCTAGGTGACTTAGTGAGACCCTAGCTCAAAATGAAAAATAAGCAGTTTCCTGGGCTAGCATGTCAGAGAAGCTAAAAGTTTAAATTGTAAGAAAATCAAATAGAAGCCATGTTTTGATGACCTGTATTACAGCTCTGAATCACATGCAGTTATTTCAGCTGGTGGGTCAGGATCCAGTCCTGAGACAGGCAGAAGGGAAAAATCCAGCAACAATATTTTCTCACACAAGGAATGAGATGTGGTGAGAGTGAAAAATACCAAATTGGTGATATCAGTCAAAAAACAGAATGGCATAGAATATCAGTGTTGTGGTCAGGCCTTAGAGATGTAGCATATCAGTATATGTGGAAGGGAAAGTAGATTATGGTGAATACATGGATAAAATAATGTAAGGTGAAAGCAACAGCAATCATAGCTGATAGCATTATATTTCTAAGTGACCAGACAAAAGAAAAGACATAGAATGAATGATTCTTCTTTTGCCATTGGTTGGTACAGTCTCATTTCAGAATCATGTATAGTCTTTATAGTTTCTAAAGATAAGAATTAAAATTATCTTTATATAAAAATAGAAAATAAAAAGGGCTATAATGAAGATCAGCAATTGAGCACCCTTGAGCTCCATTTCTAGTGCCAAAAAAGGACCAAAAAAAGCAATTAAATATGAGGCATGCTCTTCATTATTGAGGATATTAAAATCCTATTTCTATTTCTAGGTTTCTAGAAGAAAAAGTATGTCTAATCTCTTATTCAGTTGGAAATTCAGAAAATGAAAAAAAAAAAAAAAAAAAAAACAATCTCCAAGACCTATACAAGGTACATCAACCTTAGTAAAACAGAAGTTTAAATATTTGGGGCTGGGGTTGTAGCTCAGTGGTGGAGTGCTTGCCTAGCATGTGTGAAGCCCTGGGTTTGATCCTCAGCACCACATAAATAAATAAAATAAAGGTATTGAAAAAATGTTAAAAATAAGTTTAAATATAGTTGTCTAATCAAAAGACTTAGGCAAATTTAATAATCCATTTCATAAAGCCCATCACAGAGTCCATTTATGCCCCATACCATGCCCTGTATGGTATCAATGGATGCATGAATACCTGGATCAATTGAGCAAATTGTAAACCATTCAATGAAAAGAGTCAGCCCATTTCTTTTTTTTTTTCTTTTTGTTTTTCTTTAGCTTTTAATTTTTTACAGACTGCATTTTGATTCATTGTACACAAATGGGGTACATAATTTCGTTTCTATGGTTGTACACAATGTAGATTCATACCATTTGTGTAATCATACATGTACATATCAGCCATAAAGAAGACTAATACTATGGCATTTGCAAATAAATGGATGGAATTGGAGAATATCATGCTAAGTGAAATAAGCCAAGCCCAAAAAACCAAAGGCCGAATGTTTTCCCTGATAAGTGGAGAATGATATATAATGGGGGTGGGGGTGGGGAATGAGAGAATAATGGGGGAACTTTAGAATATGTAGAAGAAAACGGTGGAATGAGACAGCCCATTTCTTGAATTCCATGGTTGTTTTTAGGAGAGGTTAGAATAAAGGAGCTGACGAGAAATAAGCAATCCCCAGCCGACACTGCCCATGCAGGGCACCAGATGGAGCTTCATCCTGACTCTGCACACTGTTCTCCAGGTTGCTCTTCTCATTTGCACCACCTTTTACTTTCTCCCTATTTGCATCTCCAACCTTGCAATGCACTGGGGTAACTCCAAGGACATAATTTAATGTGGAGTACTCCATATAGGGGGAAGTTTTTAAAGTTTTCACATGATCATTACAGAACCAATCTATGAGAGCACAGAAACAAAAGAAAAATCAGATTTCCAATAAAGAATGTTCAGACTTCCAGACAATGGTGTCATTTTCAGCTTAATACAGTAAGATGATAGTGACCTCAATACAGCATAAAGACGTATACCATTGCATGCACAATTCCTTGTAGACACAACCTGGTTCTTCTCCAATGTCTCCTCTTGGAGTTGTTCCTGATTTTATTACTAGTTTTCTTCTGGGTTCATTAGAGAAGCGGGTGGTTTTTCTTTTGTTTCTTGACTGGGAATTGTTTGATCTGAAATTGTCTTGTGAGAAGACATAGCAAGGAACAGAGTCAAGTGCACATGCCATAATGGCTCAGGGAAAAGAAAGCCAGGGAAATTTTTGTAATCCTTTCACAAGCAAAATGTATACATTCTATAATAAACTTAATAACGATATTTATAATAAACCTCATGTGTGAGGTAGAGAAGAAAACTGGTATAGTGGGAAAATATGAAGAAGAAAACACCACTTTTCTTCAGACATTTTCTTGGAGTAGATATTTTAGGATATGAAAAATAAGCATGGAAAAAACAGGTTAGGTTTGAGTAAATAGAATGATGTGGATGATAAGTGTCTATTCAACATGAATTTAAACGAGTGGGTAAGTGATGACATTAGGATGATCAGGAAAGTCATCTAGCTGGACCATGTGGTATCCATAGTCCCAGTGACTCAGGAGGCAGAGCCAGGAGGATCACAAGTTTGAGGCCAGCCTCAGCAATTTAGTGAGACCCTGGCTGAAAATAACAAATGCAAAGGGCTGAGGATGTGGCTCAGGGGTAGATCGCAAGCCCCTGTACCACACACACACACACACACACACACACACAAAAACTGAAATATTATTAAGACAGTGTGAGGGTGGAGGGCCAGATGTGTTTATTAATCAGTGGGCGCCACTCCAGACATTTGGGGGACAGTAAGATTGTGGATTTCCTTGATGACAAGACAATCTAAGCAACAGTAATAAGAATAAGGTACTAAGTTGTGGTCATTTTAAAATGGTTCTGTGAGTTCTTTGATGCTATGCTTTCTTCCTTAGGCAGCGCCCAATTCCTCTGTCCTTGAGTGTGAGCTAAACTTTGTAACTCACCTCTAAAAAAGAAAAAAAAAGTGCTAGAACGTGGTTCAGAGACCTAGTTCTAAGAAGCATCGTGGTCATTCCCTTACTTGCCGCGTTCATTGGCTCACTCCCTCTGAGAGGCTGTCAGCTCATGAGATACTCTGGCAGCCCTGGGGAGAAGTTCCATGACAGGGAATGGAGGACTCCTGCTAACGGTTGTGTGGGTGAGCCTTAACGGAAGCAGATCTTCCCGCCTCAGACCATGTGCAGCCCAGCTGACTTCCTCACTGACACCTCATGAGAGACCTTGAACTACGCAAGTAAGCTGTAGATGGACTTGATGTCCTTATTTATTTTTTATGTAATGCTGAGAATCAAACCCAGTGTCTCACACGTGCTAAGTGAGTGCTCTACCACTGAGCCACAACCCCAGCCCAACTCCCAAATTCTTGAACTATGAAACAACACAGATTTGCTATTTCAAGCCACAGTGTTCTGGGGGTAATTTCTTATGCAACAATAAACAAGTAGTACAGGACCTACTGAGAAGAAGGTTGCACGGGTCAGAATTCAAGTAAAAGGAGGTGGGGGAAAGGAAACAGAATCGTGAGGACTTGAAACCCAACTTTTCAGGGTCCTTGTTTTCTGGGTATACTTGATGTGGCTAGAAAATGTTCACTGTGACGGGGCCTGGGTAACAACAAAAAGATGAGCTTACTTCTCTTGATACCTAGGTGGAATTTTGAGATGGCCCTTCCATTTTTCCTCTCTGCAAAAGTTACTGGATATCCCATTGTTTGGCAGGAAGGGTTAGGAAGCTGGCTGCCCCTTGACCCATAATTGACATTAGAAATCAGAACCATCTTCTGACTGTCAGAATCTTTGAGAGACAAGTCACAGGGCTTTGTACACTAACACTTTAGAATATCTGCAAGAAATTTATTAAAGTCCCTTGCCAGGCTAGGAGTAAGAAATTACCTAAGATAAGCTTTATGCACAGGCAGAGTACACTGCCACTCATATTTAGGGGAACTGTAAGTTCCTTACTCCCTAGTTGTCCTCCTTCCCAACACTGTAGAAAGAACTTGGGTTTGAAATTCAAACATCTCTAGAAGAGTCCAAGTATAATTACCAGCCACTTGATTAATAATACTATTGCTAAAGATCAGGTTTGGAAGAGAGAAAGGTAATGGTACCTATAGAAAGGATGTCATGAAAGATAAAATGGCACAGGAAGAACTGAAAACAGTCATATTCCCACCTCAAAGGCAACATGATTTATTGACCTGAGAAAGCAAAATGCTATATCCAAGAACAATGCACCGTGATTTATCACAAAATGAGATCTAAAGAAGATACACTGGATCTAATCAAGTGTTGACTTCCATTAATTAATTTGATAATATTTAATATTTATTGTGTTAGATGCTAAAAGATGCCAAGGATATAAAGATGAGTAGGACATGACTCCTGTCCTCAGAGACCTAGTAAGACTTAATAGTGCCTTTGGGGAAGAAAGACTAATTCTATTTAGCCTAAAATTGAAGATAATTTTATTTAATCAAAACAACTTAAAATTCTAGGCAATAGATTATTAAAGCACATTTGGGCCACAGCATGTTGTGCAATCAATTTGGGGAGGTCAGAACTACCATTTAAACAGAAAGGAAAAAGAATAGAATAGAAACTATCCAAGTACATTGCATTGAAAATGTAGGATTGTTTTATAAAACTTGTGTTGCCGAGTGTCTTGAGTTGCTATATAAATGTATTCTTTACTGTGGCCCCCAGTCAAAAATGTTTGAAAGACAGATGTAGGAGAAATGCTGTTGATGCAGAATGTGATAGCAGGAAACCACTTCTTTCATTAGGGTGTTTGAAAATCCAATTTCAATTGCCTGTTTTTATTTCTTCTTATATTTTACTTTGAGATAGAGTCTTGTAATGTCCAGATTAGCCCCAAATTCCTCGGCTTAAACAATCCTCTCATTTCGGCCTCCCAAGCAGCTGGGACTATGGTATGTGAAACTGCACCTTGCTGAATTTCCTATTTTTAGACAAGAAATATCCTGATCAGAATATGACTTTGTTTCCCTCTGCTCTGTTTTGTGTTCAATACTCTTGATTTCTGCTCTTCTTGCCTAATCAGCAGCCATACCCTTAGCTAACACTGTTCCTAGAAATTTGCCTTCATTGGATTTTCAGACCACCCTTAACTGGCGATGGTTCCTTCTGTGGATCTTCTGCTATGCAAGATTTTTGTGGGAAATGTACCTTGTCACTGTTCAGTGGGACCACTACACACCAGTTTCTTTATCAGGAAACTTACCTTCTGCGGTCTTTTCTATACCACTAGCTCCATTCCCAATGTTCTACAATCTATGTGCTTCCAACAAGACTGTCAGTTTCACAGGCTGTGAAGACCAGCTCTATTTTTTCCTGGCCCTCAGCTGCACTCAGAACCTTCTATTTGTAGCAAAAGGCTGTGGCCACTTCACAGTCACCTCCTGGTCCTTCCTCTAAGCAGTGGTCAAGAAGTGACACCTCAGCCTGCAGTTAGCACTTGTATTAGTCAGAATTCTCTAGAGGAACAGAATCAACATGAAGTATGATTATAAAAAGGGGATATATTAGATTGGTTTACATGATCAGAAGCTGGATAGTCCACAATGGCCATCTGTAGGCTGGAAAACTGGAAGAACCAGTAGCTGTGCAGTCCAAGAGGTGGAAGCCCCAGTACAAAAGGGATCAACAGTGCTACCCTAGTCTGAGAATAAAGGCTTCTGGAAACTTCCTGGAGAATCACTGGCAGAGTCCACTTTGGAGGAGTGAAGAAGTGAGAGTCCAATATCCTTGATCAAAGCAGCAATTAAGAACCCATTCAAGAAGAGACAAGTTTCCATCTGCTGCTGCTTCCTTGCTCTTCCAACTTTTATTCCAAGCCACCATCCTATTGGATGGTGCTGCCCATGCTAAGGGAGGGTCTCCACTTCAGTTGGCTATTCCACATTCTAACCATCCCTAGACACACCCTCATCAACACACCCAGAAGCCTCTTAATCATTGGCATCTCTTAATCCAATCAAGTTGATGGTTCAAATTAACCATTACAGCACCTCTGCTCTGTTGAATGCTTTTGACAACTCTCTAGTACAAATGCCTGACATTCATAGCTGACCCTCTGTGAGCAGCACAGAACACATTCACTTCTATGAAATGTTCCCACTTGATCAAGTACCCTGTGGAGATATACACTTCACAAAGTTCCAGATCTCTGTGGCCACAATCATCTTAATGGTTTCCATGGGCTTAATCCCTGTCACCTATGGCTACATTGCCATAGATGACTGCTGATCTGATCACACAAGGAGAAATAGGAGCAAAACCCTTAAGGGTGCAACTGAAGAAGCTTCTAAGTGGCTCAGAGATGCATGACTAGGGCTACCAGAAGCACTGTTCTGCCCGTGCTTCTCCCCACACAAAGGCTCTTTCTCTCTTTCCAGTCAATGCAGTCATCTGCTACCGACCATCTGCATAGGAAGGAGTAAGATAACTCAAGAAGTCATGACGCTGGGAGTAGAAATATTTGAGTATTTTCTTGACCTCTGCTTATTGGAAGGGCCAGCAGGTGGCAGTGTAGTGACCATAGGCTGTCCTTGAAACCAACCTGCAGGTAGTTATTTTAAGCCATAAATGGCAATGGCTCCAGCATTCCCTTCCATCATCTGTAAAGTGTAATAGCTAGAAGGAACATTGTAGGATTGAAATAGGCAACATACATGCTTGGTAACCCTCAGTGCTATGTTTAATCAAAGATGAAAGACTTTCTCAACAGAGCTTTGTCAGTCCATTTCACACCCACTTGCCTCATTATATTCTTATGGATTACTGCTCTTTGTGCTACCATTACCTTTATAAATGATAGATGGATGAAGAGAAGCCAAAATGAAGGAAGAAAACCACATTTACAAGTCTTAATATTATCCTCCACTCTATTTCACTTGCACTCCATATTCCAACCCTCTTCAAAATATGTCCAGAATATTACAGTCTGAAATAATAGATACATGAAAAGTAGAAAAGAATTTGAAAGTCCATTGAAATGGAAATGATTGAAGATTGAATATATATTGTGGTACAGGCCTAAATGCAGTTTTAGAATATGAGGTGAAACTTCTATTCAATATCATACTTGAAATACTAGCCAGAGCAATTAGACAGACTAAAGAAATTAAAGGGATACGAATAGGAAAAGAGGTACTTAAGCTGTCACTATTTGCTGATGACATCATTCTCTATTTAGAGGATCCAAAAAAACTCCTCCAGAAAACTTCTAGACCTCATCAATGAATTCAGCAAAATATCAGGATATAAAATCACGCATAAATCTAAAGCATTTTATACATAAGCAATGAAACATCTGAAAGGCAAATGAGGAAAACAACTCCATTTGCAATAGCCTCAAAAAAATAAAATACTTGAGTGGGAGTCAATCTAACCAAAGAGGTAAAAGATCTCTACAATGAAAATTACAAAACACTGAAGAAAGAAATTAAGGAAAACCTTAGAAGATGGAAAGATCGCCCATGTTCTTGGATAGGCAGAATTAATATTGTCAAAATGGCCATACTTCCAAAGGCACTATACAGATTTAATGCAATTCCAATTAAAATCCCTATGACATTTCTCATAGAAATAGAAAAAACAATCAGGAAATTCATCTGGAAGAACAAAAGACCCAGAATAGCCAAAGCAATCCTGGGCAGGAAGAGTGATGGAGGAGATATCACTATACCAGAACTTAAACTCTACTATAGAGCAATAGTAACAAAAATGGCATGGTACTGGCACCAAAATAACAGGTAGACCAATGGTACAGGATAGAAGACACAGACAAACCCACATAAGTACAGTTACCTCATACTAGACAAGGGTGCCAAAAACTTACAATGGAGAAAAGATAGTCTCTTCAACAAATGGTGCTGGCAAAACTGGAAATCCATATGCAGTAAAATGAAACTAAACCCCTATCTCCCACCCTGTACAAAACTCAACTCAAAATGGATCAAGGATCTAGGAATTAGACCTGAGACACTTCACCAAATACAAGAAAAAGTAGACCCGAATCTCCATCATGTTGGCTTAGGACCAGATTTCCTTAACAAGACTCCCCATAGTGCAAGAAATAAAAGCAAGAATCAATAAATGGGATAGATTCAAACTAAAAAGTTTTTTTTCTCAGCACAGGAAACAATAATGTGAAAAGAGAGCCCACAGAGTGGGAGAAAATCTTTTCCACACGCACTTCAGACAGCACTCATCTCCAAAGTTTATAAAGAACTTGAAAAACTTTACACCCCAAATACAAAGAACCCAATCAATAAATGGGCTAAGGAAATGAGCAGACACTTCATAGAAGAAGATATACAGGTGATCAACAAATATATGAAAAAGTGCTCATCATCCCTAGTAATTAGAGAAATGAAAATTAAAGCCACCCTAATATTTCATCTAATTCCAATTAGAATGGCTATTATCAAGAACACAAGCAATAATAAGTGTTGGTGAGGATGTGGGGGAAAAGGCACACTCATACACTGCTGGTGGAATGGACCCACCATTTGACCCAGTTATCCCACTCCTTGGTTTATACCCAAAGGACTTAAAATAAGCATACTACAGTGATGCAGCCACATCAATGTTCATAGCAGCTCAATTCACAAAAGTTAGATTGTGGAACCAACCTAGATGCCCTTCAATTGGTGAATAAAGAATCTGTGGTATATACACAGAATGGAATATTACTCAGCCATAAAGAAGAATGGAATTATGGCATTTGCTGGTAAATGGATGAAGTTGGAAAATATCATGGTAATTGAAATAGGCCAAGCCCAAAAAAAACCAAAGGCCAAATGTTTTCTCTGATAAGTACATGACAATATATAATGATGGGGGTGGCAGGAGGGGGGGGAGAATGAAGGATCTTTGGATGGTGTAGAGGAAAAAGGGGTGGGAGGGGGTGGGGATGGAAAAACAGTAGAATGAAACAGTATTACCCTGTATATATGTATGATTATATGAATGGCGTGAATATACATTGTGTACAGCCATAGAAATGAAAAGTTGTACCCCATTTGTGTACAATGAATCAAAATGTGTCTATAAAAATAAAAAATATTTTAATAAAAAAGTTTATAGAAAAGGAAAAAATATGAGGTGGACATACAGAATCAAATTGAAGAGACAGCAGGTTATATATATTTAATCCAGAAAGATACAGTAATCATAGTTTTCTCTAGGTTCTAGGGTAGGACTTGCAGTTCTGGAGATAATTAAGTTACTTTATTTTTAAGTGAAAATCGTCATGGGAAGACTAGGAGTGTGGCAGGAAGAAGTGGGTCCCTCAGTTCTTGTGTCCTGAGCAGGAAAATCACCAATAGCACAGACACACACGTGCGCACACACACATCAAGGGTTTATTGAAAATGAAATTACATTCAGCATGGACATTGGTCAGTCTCCTGAGTGAGAATGCACCTGCGTTCCCCAGAGGTCCTTTAGGTCCTGGTTTTGTCAGGCCTGCGGACCTGATTGAGAACGACCAAGGTGTTCGGTTGGTTTTCTCACTTCGCTCAATGGGGATATTTACTGATTGGTTCATGTTTTGAAGTCCGTTCCGCATGTGGGGAAATGGGGTGGGGTGCTGCTGTTCCGTCCTTACGGTCTGCAGGGCCCTGTGATGGTGCTGACATCCTATTCTCGTGACAGCTGATTTCTTCTCCCTGTGTCCCTGCTGATCCCATGTACTCTACTTACCAAGAATGGTTTGTGGTTCTAATGTAATATTAAAAAACAAAAACAACTTAGGAAAAAAGTAGACCAGAAACGAGTTCTACTCCTCCTTCTGTCGTTAGAAAGTCATCTGGACTCTCGGTTTCCTCGTCCGGAGGACGAAAGCAGCAACAGCACGGACGTCCTGGGACCGTCGGGCGGATGAGGCGTCAGGCGGTGTGCGGAGGCACGCCCAGCACAGAGCAGGCTGCGTGTTCCTCACGGCCCTCCGCCCCGGCGCGGGCTAACACAAGCCACGAGTGGAAGGGCCTCAGAATCGGTGCCTCTGTGACCGCACACAAGGATTACCGAACGCCCAGCCGGGTTCTCAGACATTACGTTTGGTCCCGACACAAGACGGATCCTCATTGGTCTGAGAACCGAGGTCGATTAGGGAAGGGCGGAAACCAGCAGGAAGGGGGCGGTCCTTTACGGTCCTCTTTCGGACTTGGCCTTTGCGCATGCGTCTGTCCTCAGGTCCCGGCGTGCCTCGCGGTAGCTTCCGGCGTGACTGGTGAGTTGCGGGTGGGGCGGGGGGCCTTTTCCTGGAGCGTGTGTTCCACGGCTGTGGCTCCGCCCTCTGCCCTGCTGCTCTTGGCTCCTGGGTCCGGGGACACAGTAACTTTAGTGACGGTGGGACTAGGAGTTAAGTTAAGGTGGCAGCTGGGTTTCCGCCAATAAAACACATTCACCGAGGCCTTCTTGCGCTGGGACCCGCAGACAGCGTAGGTGTCCCAGACTGCGGTAGATAAACCGTCGGAAACCAGCTCTGACGTTAGGTGGGTGAGATCAAGTGCCGGGGTTCGGGCGTGGGCGAGGCGTTGGAAGGTTCTGGAGGTTTCAAGAAAGCGGCGGTAGCGGTGTTACGAATCCTCATCCTCTGGTTTTCTTTGTCGTCGCTCCTCTTGGGGACGAACTTTTCTTATTTCTACACCGGTAATGCCTAGGCTCAGGTGTCCTTTCTTTCCTGGTCGGGAGAGCTGGCGAACAGCCATTCCTCGTGTTCACTGTCTATGAAAAGAATGAATTAGACCTCAGGGAAGGGGTGTTTCAGAAGGGCAGAGCTTGGTGGGTGAGGACAGTACTACACTTCTAGACCGGGTTTCTGTTAGGGGCGATTTTGCCCTGCAGAGGACATTACCAGACATTGCCAATGTCTGGAGATGATTTTATCATAACTGGGGGAATGCCACTGGCATCTAGTGGGCAGTGGTCAGGGATGTAACTAAATATCTTACAAAACAGGTTGCCCACCTACCCTAACATCTATCTGACCCCAAATATCAGTTGTGCTTGTGACGGGCTGACAGATCTGGCTCCATGAGAATATTATAGGCCAGACTGTAAGGGAAATGACTAAACAGACCATTTTGCTCCGAGACTCCATGTTATGTAGGAAATAAGTTTCTCCCATGGGAAAGCCCCACCTCTGTGCCCATCATCAGTTACTTGGTGTGACATGTTTAATAATATGACAATTCCTATGTAATGAAGACTTGCTCTCTTTTGATCTCCATTGCTCCTAACCAGTGTACCATGTGAACAGTGATTGTGTAGTTATTAGTAACCATTCTTAACCAGTGTATGTGTAAATGTAATTGTGTGGTAATTAATGATCATTCTTTAGGTTGTACCTAGGTGACCCACTCCCCACTTCCTCCTTTTTTGATGACCTCGTGATGTTCATGTGTAATTTTGAATCATAGCAACAGACATTTATGATTAATGCAATTTTTGGTATAAGAACCCCTGCAACCCTGTGGTCGGGGCTGTTCTCCCAATAGCCGTTTTTGGTGGGCATTGTGTGAGACAGTCAGCCGGCCAGCTTAACAAAGACTCTCAAATGTGGACTTCTCAGTGGCGATGGGTCTGTTCTTAAGTTGTGTCCCAGAACAGCGCTGTTTTAGAAGCTCTGCCTTACAATGAGAGTAGTGGAAATGAAAGGGACACAGGTGTCAGAGATCTCTCAAGCAAGGGCTAACTTTGCCTCTGCATTGGCTTTTCATTACTGTGACAAATAACAGAAAAACAACTTTGAGGAGAAAAGATTTGTTTTTGGCTCAGAGGTTTCAGTCCATAGCCAGCCAGCTCCATTGCTCTAGTGTGAGGTAAGGTAGTACATAATAGGACAAAGGGTGTGTAGTGGAGGAAAACTGCTCAGTTCGTGATAGGTAGGATGCAGAGAGAGAAAGGAAGAAGCCAGGGATAGGTGCAATCCACAAAGGCACATCTTCAAGGATTCACTCCTTAAACTAGGTCCCCCCTCCACCACCTCTCAATAGTCTATTCGGTTACCAATGGATTAATCCATTGATGAGGTCAATGCCCTTATGAATGTGATGAGAAAACTATACATTCTTTTCAGAGTGAGGAAAGTGAAGAGAAATGAATTTTCACATTGACCTGTTTTCCATAACAAAGATTTTATCTGAGAGTCCTAGCTGGAGGTGATTCTTCAGAGTTCTGTGAACTGAATTTTGAGCTGCAGATCAGCCTATGCAGTTGAACTCCTCTCCAATCCTTATCTTCTCTCAGGTGGTTGACGGCAAATTCTAACCTCTCAAAGGATTGGCAATTTGGAGATCTTCCATCAGCCCTCCAGATTCAACAAGTGTCTGGGCTTCTTGGGGACTTCCACCAGCTCTGAGAGCTCTGTTGCTAAAGGCAGCAGCCCAAGTTGCACTCAAGGAGATAACCCTGGAGCCAAAGCAATTCCTGACCATTCTACACAGGGAGATTCAAGCTGGGTCTGAGTGATGAAGCATCACCCAGAAAGCAATGAAAGGCAATGACCTTGGTGCAGGATCTGGAGTGAGAACCTGGGAGGCCAAGGCAATGGTGCTTTTGTGTTTGTTTTGGGGGATTGAACTCAGGGGTGTTTTATCACTAAGTTACATCTACAGTCTTTTTTTTTTTTTTTTTTTTTGATGGTGCTAGGAATCGAACACCCAGGGCCTTACATATGCTAGGCAAGCACTCTTCTGCTGAGCTACACCCCCAGTCCATCTCCAGTCCTTTTTATTTTTTGAGACAGGGTCTCATTAAGTTGCCAGAGCTGCCCTCAAACTTGTGATCTTTCTGCCTCAGCCTCCCAAGAGGCTGGGATTACTTGCATGTGTCACTGCATCAAGGCAGTGGGAGGGTAGGGGAGTATGGTACAGAGAAAATGGAGATCAGGTTGTAATGAGCCTGGGTATGGGACAGACAGCTGGAACAGGTGGAGAAACTAGATTTTGCTGCTATTCCTTCTTCATCGCTTCTTTATTTTCCCAGCTTGTGTCCATGGAAGCCTTCCTAAGAGAACGCTGTTTTCCCTTTCCAGGAAGGAGAGTGGGTCAAAAGTGAGATTGGATGCTCTCTCACTAATCACTAAACTTTCAATAGGTCTCTCCTTCCCAATAATGAAGAGAGATATATGGCCCCTGTAAAACACACCTTTTTCCTCTGCAGGTTATATTCACCTGAGCCAGCTCTGAATGAACATCTTCTGGTTCTTGAAATGTCTGCTTTGTGATATATTACAATGCACAGCAAGGTAGAGGAATTTTAGTTAAGTCCTCAATGTGTGAGGGACTCTTCTCTAAACAGATTAATACAGATAGATTTATGATCAAGAGAGGGCCAGAGTGGGACCAGCAGGGCTGGGAGTATGCTGCAGGTGTGACAGAGCTTCAGAGCTCAGTGGGGCTGCACAGACCCCCTACACTGCCCTGAGCAAAGAGGACTTTACCGTGCTCTCTGCCACTGGCAGTTGTGGCACTACGACACTGACTTCCCTCCCGGTCCTGGTTTTCCCAGCTGCACTCCTCATTCAGTGTTTTAGCTCTGGCTTTCCAGGGATCTCGATTCCCATACTTCTGTCTTGAGCCCACATGGTGACCTGTAGGGGTGAAGCAGGTTGTCCGTGATAGGGTTTTGTGTCCAGGCAATAGTATGTGTGCCCCAAGAGGAGCAACCCTGAAGTGATGGGGGGTGTTGCTGTGCTCCAGATGAAGCTAGTAAAGTCCCATTCCCAGGGACTGTTTCCAGAGAAAATCTAGGAATCATACTTAGGATCATGCAGACCATGGGGCTTTAAAGGGGACCCCAACTTCTTTGAGGAATGGTCAGACACAAGGTCTCAGGCTAGAAAGAGAAGCAGAGAGAATCCAGGGATGACCTCATAGTTCTCTCAGACCAAAATCAGGAGCAGGTAAGGTGGGGGGCACAGCTCTCAAGCTAAAGCAGCTCTGTTCCTGGTCTGAATTTTGTGGTTTTCTATGCCCCTCTCCTCAGGAAAGCTCGTTTCATGGTAGTTTTCAGATGGCCTTTGTGTGTCAGGTTTTGAATGTGATTCTTCAAGTTAACTTCTGTTAACTTAGCTGGTAGCAGCTGTCTGCAGCAGCCACCAGAGGTCCAGACAGAAGACACATTCTGCTGCCTCACTCCCCTGGGGCTATCAGAGGTGGGGCTTCAGGCATGCCATCAGTAACACAACCAGTGGAAAGTCCGAGTTTGTATGTGTATTGCTTTCCTGAAACATTATTCAGACACACAGTGGATATTTCTTAGGTTTTTAAAAACCACTCTTGAGCTCACATTTCCTTGCAGCTACAGTCTCATCTCTCCACATATTCCCCTCTCTGCCTTTTCTTTTCTGTAATTTGGCTTCTGCTACCACTGTTGCATCATTACTCCTGTTGCATGCTCCAGTGATCTCTGAGTTGATAACTCCAATAAACCCTTCTTCCCCAAATCATTTGACTTCTCAAACCCTTCAACCCATTTGGACATGCCCTCCCCCTTGAAATTCTCCATTCTCCTGACATGCCAGTGTCCTTCCGCCTGCCTCTTCCTCTCTTTTACAGATATTGCTCTTCTTCCATGCCTCTTGTTGTTTCTCACATTTTCATCTCAGGTTCTTCTTTTCTCATTCAGCCAAGAATCCTAAAAATTAAATAGGCATAGAGATCATTTCAGGAGTTTATTCCAAATGCAAATTATTGTGATTTTCCCGCAGAAATTGTGTGTGTGTATGGAACAGCCTAGGTTTTCTATAACCAGTACCTGAGGTCATACTCATTTAAGTGGTTCACAGACCCACACATGGAGCCACGTTACGTTTCCTCACTCTCACAGCTTTAACTACTCTTATGAAGATAGTTTCCCAGTTTAAATCTCTAGCCCAGACCTCTTGTCTGAGCCATAGTTTAAATTCTGTGGCCTACTTTACCTCACCATTTGAGTTTCCTGTACGTATTTCTAACTGCAAGTGTCCTTGAATTTTCTCCCCAATACCTGCTCCATCAACATCATTTCCATCTTGGTAAATGGCATCTCCTTCCACTTGGCACCCTCTTTAAACCAGAAATCCTAAGGTAATCCTCAATATCCTTTGTGCCTCACCCCATAACTAATCAGTATCACCCAGTTGTTTAGATTGCCTTCCTTGCCCTTGTTCTCACCCAGTTGTTTAGGCTGCCTTCCTTGTCCTTGTTCCGTTTTTGGTGGTACTAAATTACAAAGAGCAGCGATCTTCTTCCCTGACGGTAGCAGCAGTACATAACCCTGAGTGCCTAGAGGTCAATTACTGTTTAAAAGAGATCCAGGTTTACTCTGGAAAGCAGTGTGGAGATCCCTTAGAAAATTTGGAATGGACCTACCATTTGACCCAGCTATCCCACTCCTCGAACTATACCCAAAGGACTTAAAATCAGCATACTACAGAGATACAGCCACATCAATGTTCATAGCTGCTCAGTTCACAATAGCCAGACTGTGGAACCAACCTAGATGTCCTTCAATTGATGAATGGATAAAGAAACTGTGATATATATATATACATACACACACACACACACACACACAATGGAATATTACTCAGCTATAAAGAATAATAAAATTATGGCATTTGCAGGCAAATGGATGAAATTGGAGAATATCATGCTGAGTGAGATAAGCCAATCTCAAAAATTCAATGGATGAATGATCTCACTGATAAGCAGATGATGACACATAATGTGGGGGGAGGGGGACAAGAATGGAGGAAGGAGGGACTGTATAGAGGGAAAAGAGGATTGGGAGGGGTGGGGGGAGGAAAAAATAACAATCAAATATCATTACCCTATGTAAATGTATGATTACGTAAATGGTATGCTGTTACTTCATGTACAAAGAGAAACATGTATCCCATTTGTTTACAATAAAAATAAATAAATAAATAAAAGAATAAAAGAGATCCAGGCTTTTAACTTCTGGCTTTCTCCCTTATGAGGAAAGCCCTTTATTACCCCTGTGAGGGCCATTTTTGCCATAATGACTCGGCCCAGGAACAGCTCTCAAGAACACTGGCTGCCCAGAACACTGCCAGACCACAGGGAGGCTCTGGTTTCCTGGAAGGCCTTACAGAAAATACAGCCTCCTCCTCGTCAAAGAAGCCTCATTCGGAGCCAGGGATCTGCAGGAGGATAGGTTAACATCCTTATCCTGATTCTTGTTCCTGGAGGTGGTGCCGAAGGTGTAGTTATCAGCAGGTCCACTGCTAAGTCAGGAATAGGTAGACATCTTTGCAAACAGAAGACAGCTCTGGGGAATGCATGCTGGCCTGAGGAATCAGTCTGTGAGGTAGACATCTTCTTTCCTATAACGTAGCATCTCTTCTGTGTACACTGCCTGATGGCAGATGAGGGCACTGCTCTCAGTGGAACTTCTCACACTGACAGCACACTGGAGACTCTCCCTCAGGTGGGAGCAGCTTTACCCACAGTGCATGTGGCCGTTGGGCTCCATGCAGCATGGCCACGTCATGCGCACTGCCCTGGGAGCTACTGAAGTTCTTCCTTCAGACAGTGCACTGATAAGGCCTCTCCCAAGTGTATATCCTCAGTGGGGCAGTGAGGCTGGAGCTCTGGTTGAAGGTTTGCCTACACTGAAGGGGCCTCTCGAGTGAGTTGCTGGTGGGCACTGAGGCCAGAGCACTTAGTGAGGCCCTTCCAGCACTCACCACCCTCGTGAGGCTTCTCACCCATGTGAATTCTGATGCCAAACAAGGTAAGAGCCTCTGCTAAAATACTTCCCACATTCAGGACGCTCAGAAGCCTTTCCCAGTGGGGGCTTGGCTTGTGGGAAAAGGGTGCACTCTGAGTTGTTTTTCCCACATGGGTGTGAACAGGCCATGTCCCAGTACCAAGTCTCTGGCCACTCTTCTCTTGGCTGAGGCCTCTCTTCACTTGCCCCGTAGTCTGCCGTCTGGGCACTGGGCTCACTGTCCCAGCCTTTTTCAGCTCGGAGTGCTGGAATCTTCGCTCACTAGGTGTCCTCTGTAAAGGATCGCTCCTCTGTGAAGGATCGCTCCTCTGTAAAGGATCGCTCCTCTGTGAAGGATCGCTCACTTTGACTTCTTCAGAACCATCCCACCTCCACTTGTCTTTTTAAATTCCTTTCCTGATTTCAAAACCCGGGTGGGGAAACAAATGCATTGGACTGTGAAAAAGGAAAACAAGGAACAAGGGCAAGAAGGAAGAATCACCCAAATGGAGTTTTCTATGAGGTTAAGTCTTATGCTAATCAGAAGACTAAGTTTTATTTTCCAATTGTAATATTTTTGAGCTCCAAATTCTGTGGTCACAGGAAAATTAGACCCTAAACCCCACCAACCTTTCTTCTAACCTGTCATTTTGGATGTCCTGACACAATGACAAAACTAAGGCTAAGAGTGAGCTCTGTGTCCTCTGTCAGTCTGTGCATAGGTACTTTCATAGTCTCAAATGGCCTGACTTCTGACAGCAGAACAACACGAGGCCACCCTGGGCTTGGCCAGCTCTCAGGGGGACAAAGCAAGCAGTTGTGACAGGAGCAACTGTGCTGGAGACAATGGCATCGGGCCTGCAGGCTTCACCAGCAATCAGCCAATCAGTGTGATTCCAAGGGAAAAGATGCCATGGACTCAGGAAAAGAGACAGCAAATGCAAAGATCAGGGTCCTAGAGAGCAAGAGAGATGAAAGCCAAGACTCCTGGCCTGACAGGCTCACATGTGGAGATGACAACAAAGCCCAGAGCAGTGCTCACTCCCTCTAGCCTGCTAGGCCAACAGCCTCCAAGTAGACATGCCCATCTTTTCACTGTCAGAGCCAAAAGTCCCACCAGGTCTGTGTGGGGACAGAACTGCAGCCTAGTCTCCTGACTTCTTGGCCAAGATTCCTGCAGCCCTTCTGCACAGATCACAACGCACATTCCACAACTTCTGTGGGCTTCTGTTCTGCAGGCTCCTTTCTGCCTGAGCAGCATTTCCTTCTTAGCCAGGAACAGCATCTCTTGCTGTAGAAGGCCCAGGAGCTTGAAAGAGCACCCCTTTTCTCAGAAAAGGTACAAGAATCAGGAATAGGGCCTTGCTTTGTGATAACTGTAGGCTTTTTTTTTTTTTTTTTTTTTTTTTTTTTTTTTTAATCTAGAGACAGCATCTCACTAAGCTTCTCAGGGCCTCACTAAGTTGCTGAGACTGGCTTTGAACTTGCAATCCTCCTGTCTCAGCCTCTTGAGCTGCTGGGATTACAGGCATGCACCACCATGCCCAGCTCAATTGTAGGCTTTTGAACTTGCAAAACTGCTCTGGAGAGTACAGAAAACCCTGCTCCTGGAGTTGCTCTGTCATGGCCTAGCAGATGTGGCTGTTCCACTGACTGAGACAGGGTTTTCAGAAAACTGAGAGCTATGAGGATGGCCAGGAGTGTGCAGGTCTTCTCATGGCCCCAGTGCACTCCTGCCGCCAGAGACAAAGCACCATGACCAGGTTGGGGAGGGCTATCCTTGCAAAGCGGGGGTTCAGTTTCCTCAGACGCTGTATATTAATTCCTCAAACTACACTACAACTGCCTACTCTGACTTCTGGGAAGACACCTCACTGTGGCTTGTTCCTCTAAAGCATAAGAACATTCACTGTAGTATAAAAGGCATCCTCTTCCACCTGAGAAGATCTTCAGAATTTCCACTAAAGCTGCCCTTTCTGTTTACTTATCCTGAGTCCTACTCACTTCCCCAGGAGAAGGGACTCACTGTAAGAGTTGTGGCTTGCCTGTCTCCACAGTTTGGGACACCCTGAAGGTGCCAATAAGAGGAAGGGTGAACAGGAGAGACTTGAAGGGAAGCCAAGATTCAGGGGAGAAAAGCCTGGTTATAGGACATACACCCCTATTCCTTCTTTAATACAGGAGAGTACCTCCTTATCTGGCCCATCTATTTATGTAAATTACAAAATGAGAATAAATAGTGAAAGTCAGCTATCCTGGAGGGGCGCTGGATTCATGAAGAGTCATGAAGTCAGAGTAGGCAGAGTGAAAAGCAACCTGAGCAGCTTAGTGGATAGCATGAAATCTTTCCAGTGTCTCTGAATGAGAAGGGATTTAGGTGAGAGTAAATACTAAGGTGAAATGGGAATTTCAAAAGAGATATAAGGTGTCAACCGCAGCTCACCTGGCACCCAGCTATCCAGATCCCAACACCTGTCTCCTGTGTCAGGTAGATTCCCGAAAGCTAGAGGAGAAAGAGCCACTGTTAGGGGCAGCTTCTGCACAGAGCTAAGGTTCTCTTGGTAGGCTGCCCGGGAATCTGTCCAGAGTGCAATTCCTAGGCCCCCATCCCAGAGTCTGCAGCTTCTGTGGGGACCTCAGTGATTCTCGGGCTGCTCTGAAAGGTATCATCTCCTCCATGAGCCCTTTCAAGTCTCAGAATCTGAGACCTAAAAATACTTCACAGAGCTAGAAAAAAACAGTCCTAAAATTCATTTGGAAGAATAAAAAGACCCAGAATAGCCAAAGCAATTCTAAGCCAAAACAATGCTGGAAGCATCACAATGTCTGACTTCAAATTATACTACAGAGATTTAGTAACAAAAACTGCATGGTACTGACCTCAAAACAGACAAATAGACCAACAGTATAGAAGTCACAGAGACAAACCCACACAGATACAGTCATGTGATCCTTGACAAAGGTGCCAAAAACATACATTGGAGAAAAGAGCCTTTGGTGACAAATGGTACTGGGAAAACTGGTTATCCAAATGTAAAAGAACCAAACTAGACCCTTATCTCTCACCTTGTACAAAAATCAACTCAAAATGGATGAAAGACATAGGAATTAGACCAGAAAATAGGAAACTCCTACAAGAAAATGTAGGATAAACACTCCAGCATATAGGCACAGGCAAGAACTTTCTCAATAGAACTGCTAAACCTCAGGAAATAATGCTCAGCATTAATAAATGGGATGGCATCAAATTAAAAAGCTTCTGCACATCAAAGGAAAATATTTTGAGTGTGAAGAGAAACTAGAGAAGGGAGAAAATCTTTGCTAACTACTCTTCTGACATAGGATTAATATCCAGAATATATAAAGAAATCAAACACCAAAAAATCAACCCAATTAATAACTTGGCAAGTGAATTAAACAGACACGTCTCAAAAGAAGAAATATAAATGTTCAATGAATTGATGAAAAAAATGTTCAACATCATTAGCAATTAGGAAAATGCAAATACACTAAGGTTTCATCTCACACCTGTCAGAATGGCAGTCATCAAGAACACAAATAATAGGGGCTGGGGATATAGCTCAATTGGTAGAGTGCTTGCTTGTCAATCACCAAGGCCCTGGGTTCAATCCCCAGCACTGTACACACACAAAAAAAGAATACAAATAATAATAAATGCTGGAGAGGAGGTGGAGAAAAATAATACTTCTACACTGTTGGTGGGAGTGTAAATTAGTATAACCAATGTGGAAATCAATATGGAGGTTCCTCAAAAGACTAGGCATGGAACCACTATATGACCCAGCTACACCACCCCTTAGTATTTACCCTGAAGAATTAAACATGCATACCCATGTTTATAGCAGCACAATTCACTATAGCCAAACTCTGAAACCCACCTAGGTGCCCACTGATGGATAAATGGATAAATAAAATGTGGTATATATACACAATGGAATTTTATTCAGCCATAAATAATAAGAAATATCATTTGAAGAAAAATGGAAGGAACTAGAGACCATTATGTTAAGTGAAATAAGCCAAACTCAGAGGGTTGAGGGTTGTATATTTTCTGTCATATGTGGAAGTTAGAAAAGAGAAAGATGTGAGGACAGGGATTTCATGCAAATCAAAGGGAGAAGAGCAGAAGAAAAAGATGGCAGGAGGAGGGAAGGGGCAAGTGCTGGGGAGTGATACTGGTCAAACTGTTATATTGTGTGCATGTACAAATATGTAACAAATCCCATCATTATGTACAACTACAATACCCCAATTTAAAAAACTGTAGGAAGAGAGAAAAAAATAATAGACCCCATTATCTGTTACCACAAATTCCTGCCAAAGCTGGACTTACAACCTCTAAGAGTGGCATGAAACAACAGTGTGAAACCTAAGGAAGCGGGAGAAGCAGTCTAGGAGCCACCATATTGCTACAGGAATAAGATAAAAATTAAGCTGGCCCAACTATAATCCCAGCTACTTGGGACCTGAGGCAAGAGGATTGCAAGTTCAAGACTGGCCTTGGCAACTTAGTGAGACACTATGTCAAGATAAAAAGAGCTGTGTGTGGTACAGCACAAGGACCTGGGTTTAACCCCCTGTACTGTGAAAATAAACATTACTAGAATATGGTCTTGGAAGTGATGAAGCAAGATCACTTATGGAAAAGCATCCAGCAGACAGCCTGACAACACCAGCCCTAATAAAAATGGTAAACATTTGTTGGGAATGGGAACTTTGGCTTTTCCTTTAAGAAGACTCTGAACCCGCTTTAGGCTATTTTCACACCCCCAAATCCAATGTCGGTTCTATCTTCCAAAGATCCTCACACTGGTCCACTTCCCTCCACCTCCACCAGCCTCCAGCCTCCATCTGGTCAGGATATTGTCATGCAGCTGCAGTGCTGTTGACAACTCATAACTGATCATTCTGCATTCTCTAACCCATCTCTTAAAATTTAAGATCACGTCCTTCCCTGGTAACGTTCCTCAGTGCCTTTCCGCTGCCTACAAGATAAAATCCCAACTCCCTTCACAGCCAAAAAGGCCCAGTGAGCTTTGGCCCCGCCGTTCTCTCACCTTCTCTCATGTCCTCTTCCTTCCTTGTTGATCCCTGAGCTCTGACCACAAGCCCTCCAACCTCTTTCTCAAATACATGCTCATGCAGCTTGGGCTCTCTGCCTGAAATACTCTCTTCTCAGCTCTTGGCACAACTGGCTTCTTCTCCTCCTCACACCCTAACTCAGACGTCCCAGGAGAGGCCTTGACCCCCCCACACCTTTCTCATTACCAGATCGCCTGTTCATTTCCCTCCTAGCACTTAACTGAAACTGTCTTTATTCATTTGTTTCTTATCTGTTCCCCCATGGGCACAAGCCTGTCTTAGTCACTGTAAAATCCCCAACATCTAGCATATCATAGCACTAGTTAAATCTACAGATGAGAAATTCTCCCCAGACAATAAGGGCATAGGACCAACCCAAGATGGCCAAGATGTTCTGTGGGCAGCACAGGGCTATCATCATCTCTCCAGGTGCCCTTTGCCCTGCTTCTTCATAACCAAAACCCCAAGGTTCCAACTTCCTTTTCTCATCTGTTGTTTGAGAGTACATTGTGCATCCTCAATCAGAGCCACAGCTTCCTCATCAATGTCTGCGTCTGGCCAGATGGTCAGGAACCACCTTGGAATGTGCCTTAGACCTCAGCCACAGACAACAGAGTTCCCAGAGTTTGCTAAAAGCTTCAAGGGATCACCTACCTCCTATTAGCAGAACTGCCTGAAGGCCCAAGTGGGAGGACTGGGGGTCAGGGCTGTGCCTCTGAATGGCTGATTTCTGTACCTGTGTGGAGTCCTTGTTTGAGGATGAGTGTGCCCAAAGAGTCTTTGCTGCAGCCATCCTTTAAACAAACTGATTGACATTTCTACCTGGGGATCAGATTCCGTCTTTCCCCATATCACTGGTAAGCATGTTCTCCTGGAAGAAGTATTTTTCTGGAATCAGTGGGACATGAGTGTCACAGGTGCACAGAGACTCATAGCTGAAAGAAAAGTCTCTCTGTTGAAGGGAGGCTGAGGAGAATGACAAAAGACAACATAAACCTAGTTCATTTTCCTTCACTCTGCTTCTTGATTCACTTTCCAGCCCTTTTCTCCCTCCACAAATGTACACTGAGGATCCAAAACACTAGAAATACCAAAAAAAATTGTTTTCTCCCTAATGAATTATCCAAACTATTTCTCACAATCAATTCACCTGTTCTTTCCCTTCTTCCCCTACATAACTGGGTCTTTTTTTCCTATTCCTCCTGACCCCAAGTAAGACTGGACTCACCTTCCCCATTGCCATCTGATCTTGAGAGAACTAGTGTGTGTGCACACTGATTAACCTCTTCACCATTATTACACACACACACACACCCTGGCCATGTATGTACACAGTGGCTGAATGGTGGTTCTGATTGTATGTTTTCAGCTTCCAGCATTCCCTTATGGCCATCTGATAGGGTGTCTTCTTTCCTTGTGAAAAAGCCCCTCTGTGCTTCATAGCTCTGGTGGGCCCTTCACCCCACCCCAGGAGTGGGCACAGGAAAGAGCTGAGCCTGATTCTTCTCTGAGATTTTACATATAGGAGGGTGGGGAAAGTTCTCAATTTCCAGAGAAAGGCTAAAATGGGTGGATGTAAGACTGCCCCTCTCTGCAACTATGTCCTGCTCACTCTTCCACTCCTCCACCACAGCGATAAGCCTGATGACAGGAGGACACCAATACACCAGAGAATGGACAACATACTTGGATTGCCAGGGCCAGTTTAGGTAAAGTACGTTTTAGTAATTTTGAGTTGGGTTTCAGTTACTTAAAACAGATTAAAGACAAATGCTTTAATGGGAAAGACGGTATTCTTTTTGGATTTTATATCATATTTCCTCATCAGGTAGTATTAAAATGGATTAACGTTGCACAATGTGAATATACTGATTGGTACTGAACAGTACACTTAAAAAATAGTAAGATGGTAAAATTCTTACATTTTACTGTGGAGGGAGGTTGGAGAGAGAGAACTCAAGGGTGTTACGATTAGCACTCCTTTCTAGCAAAACACCAGAAACTGAGCGATTAAGTATCCTACCTACTATTACACAGCATAGCTCCCATCAAAACCATGACAGATTTTCTCACATCCTGCACCTTGACTAGCTGGACAATGTAGTGAAATGCTATTCTGGTTTCTCCTCTTGAGCCCTTACAACCCATTCATCGCTAAACGTTTTCATGCAGGTCTCTCAAGAATGTTCCACTTTGGGGGGGCTGGGGTTGTGGCTCAGTGGTAGAGCGCTTGCCTAGCACGTGTGAGGCACTGGCTTCTATTCTCAGCACCACATATAAATAAATGAATAAAATAAATGTCCATCAACAACTAAAAAAAAAAAAAAAAAAGAGCACAAGCAGAGGCCTGTCAGGCAGAGTATGTGCTTCTTCTAAAAAAAAATAAATAAGTAAATAAAATAAAGAATAAAAAGGGCTAGGGATGTTGCTCAGTGGTTAAGTGCCTCTGGGTCCGATCCCCAGTACCCCCCCAAAAAAAAGAATGTTCCACTTTGGAGATGGCGCAGACACTCGGAGAAATGCAAACTGAGATGGGGAGCGGGCTAGTTCATTCCCCACTCAGCAAGCTGGGTCAGTGCTAGGCTCAGGTACTATGGTCCAGAACCCGCGAGGCGAGCAGAGGGGAGGTCCGAAAGCCGCCCCAAGCGCCTGGGGCAAGGTTCCGAGCGACTAGGGGCCCCAGAGCTGCTAGCCTTCCCCGCCACCAGGAAGTGGAGAACTCACCCAGCCTCTGCACTGGGGCCTCCGCGAACTCCCTGGCCGCCGGGCCGGAAGTCTGCGGCGCCTGCCCAGCGACAGTCCGCCCATTGCGCACGCTCCGGGGCCGAGCGCGGGACTACGATTCCCGGGGTGCAGTGCGATAGTATGACAAACCGCTCAGCCAATAGGCGAGGGGGTTCGCCCCGAGGAACCAATCACTCGAGGCGGAGGCGGGCCCGCCCGCGGGGTGGCTCTCGCAGTCGGTGGGCGTCTCCACGGCCCGTGCCTCGGCCCCGCCCCCGGCCCGTGCTCCTGGGTTCCGGGTCCCGGGTCCCCAGAGAGGTGAGTCGGCTGCAGGTGGACTCGGGCGCTGGTGTCGCAGGCGCCGGGCCGAGCTCGCATCTCGCCGCGCCGCCGAGCTGCGTGCGCGATTACAGCGGCTTCGCCAGGCCGTAGCCCGGCTGGGCCGCGGACCTGCGCCGCTCGGCCTGCCGCGCCTCACCGCGTCGCGCTCGCGTGGGCAGACTCCCCGCGCACTGGCCACCCGGCCCGCTCTGGGGCCTCCCGGGGCCTGTGCTACCGCTCCCCGCAGGATGCTCGCGGTCAGCGTCAGCCGGCTTGCTGGAGAGTTGGAGCGAGCTACCTGTAAGACGGCTTGAACTTTTCCTCGGAATTCCAGTCCAGCCCGTTAGGTCGTATTGCTCATCTCATCGGAAAACTTGTGTGCTTATTACGAAATAAAGGAAATATTTTCCCCATTGCCCTTAGGACGTTATGACTTTCTTCCTTTGCAAGTCAGTTTTAAAAACTGACGGAAACACAAACTTCCTCCCAGGACCTGTGTCGTATTCAGAGTTTGGGGTAAAGTCTAGCAAATGAGAAGGCCTTGTCTCTGCAATCGTCCTCCCTAACATCTGGGAGGAGCTTCGTTTCTGTCATCTTTCTAGCATTCGGAGAGACTTCTCCAGGGTCATGATCCCGAAGGCTTGACCAGTTTACAAGGAGAAAGAAGTTGTTTTCTTGAACCCCCAAAATGGCAGCTAAAATGGAAATAACTTTGAGTTCCCAGACTCAGGCTTCCTCCAAGCAAGAGAGACACATAATAACAAAGCTAGAAGAGAAACGAACACCTACTCTGCAAAAAAACTGCCCGGATCCTGAGCTCTCCCGACAGAGCTTCAGACGGTTTTGTTATCAAGAGGTGTCTGGACCCCAAGAGGCACTCTCCCAGCTCCGACAGCTCTGCCGGCAGTGGCTGCAACCGGAGCTGCACACCAAGGAGCAGATTTTGGAGCTCCTGGTGATGGAACAGTTCCTAATCATCCTGCCCCCGGAAATCCAGGCTCGAGTCAGGCATCGATGCCCAATGAGCAGCAAGGAGATTGTGACCCTGGTAGAAGACTTTCACAGAGCATCCAAGAAACCAAAGCAGTGGGTAAGGAGAGTCCTCTGTCATGGTCCCCAGGATTTTTTTGGTCATCTTTGTACTGTTTTGTCCCTGGATCCCTCCCTTCTTAAAGAGTTCAGGAGGACTGGATGGTTTTAAAAGTTACTTCCAGCCTCCATCTGGGAACCCCCTGCAACTTCTAACAAGTTTCAGAAAGCCCAGCTACTGACATCCAGTTACTGACATTCCATTGTGGACCGCATGTCCCCCAGAAAATAGCTTTAAGGTTTTTGAAGGCTGGGATGTAGTTCAGTGGTAGAGTGCTTGCCTATGCATGCAAGGGACCCTGGGTTCAATCACCAGTATGAGAAGAAAAGAAAAAAAAAAACATAAAAAATTTAAGATTCTTGAATCCCCCTGCTGATAGATCTAATCCCCATTCATTCCTACCATCAGAATTATTAACAGGCAGGATCAGCTGACTTTGGGGGGAATTTCAATGGATTTTTTCCCAGTGGTGTGTATGCCATAATGTCTTCAAATCAGGAAGTTACAGCTCAGTTGCCTAGTGATGCTTTTCCTTCTCATCCCATTCCCCAAGTCAGACCCCAGCCAAGGCCTACCAGGAAGCAAGGAAGATGTGCTTTGAAAATGGTACCTGTCAGGAAACAGGTGGGGCAGTTCTTTTAGACCACTACTACTACTGGACCTCCCTGACAGGAGAGTCTTGGCAGAAAAAAATATTAAAATGATTTTTAATATGCCCTCACCATACTGACTCCTGTTCCTATAGGACCTGTTTCCAACAGAAGTTGAGAGGTGGATGGGGTGTGGGATGGGAATTTGATGGGCCAGTATCATGAATGACCCTGCTATTGGTGCCAGCTCTCTTCTGATGACTTTTGACTCCAGGCCCTGTTAAAGGTCCATGTTTTAGGATAGCCACTCAGGAAGGATTGGATGCTGTGAAGCTGCTTCACTGTGTGTGCCCTTCACTTGTTTCCTGTGAGGGCTTCAGTGGTCTATGTAAAAGCTGACCTGTAGTCCATTGGCAGAAGTTCCCAAGGTAAAAGGGTTATTGTACAGCAGTGAACAAGAAACCTGCTCTTGGGCTGGGGATATAGCTCAGTTGGTAGAGTGCTTGCCTTGCATGCACAAGGCCCTGGGTTCAAACCCCAGCACCAAAAAGAGAAAAGAAAAGAAAACTGCTGTCAGTTGGAGAGAGTGTTAATGGATGGGGCTTTTTCCTAGGTGGCCGTTTGTATGCAGGGGCAGAAGGTGCTGTTGGAGAAAACTGGATCACAGCTTGGAGAACAGGAACTGCCAGACTTTCACCCACAAATTCCTAGGAGAGATGTTAGGGAGAGCTCTATGGAGGAGCCTTCCCAGGAAGGATCTCGTGACCGGCTGAGCCCCCATCACTGGGGGAAATCCCCACTCCCCCAAGAACCAGCTCCCACATTGACTGGGACAGGTAACACTCTGCCACTCTGCCTTCTCTCTCCCTCTCATCTGTTCTTTCCTTCCATCTTATCATTCTGCAAACTTGTAGACCACATGTGTGTGTGCGCTTGTGTATGCACGCCAGGTTTTTAATATTGTTGTATTGATATTTATTCCCTAAGAGACTTCCCTAATTACAAGTGATACTACAAATAAGTATGTTTTAATTATTTTGTGTTAATGAGTATTTCACAATTCAGTGCATGGTGGGATTATTCTGGTATCTATTTTCCTGTCTCTTTCAGAGAGTCTTAGAATAAAGACAGATCTAGATATAACTACTGATGAACTTCTATAGTCCCATGTTTAGAAGTGATCTAAAGAATGTTCTTCTGGGCTGGGATTGTGGCTCAGTGGTTGAGCACCTGTGTAGCATGTGTGAGGCACTGGGTTCAATTCTCAGCACCACATATAAATAAATGAATAAAATAAAGGTTCATCAACTAAAAATAAATTAAAAAAGAGTTCTTCCCAGTAGAAAGAAGCCCCACTCCATATTATTCCTCTTCCTCCTTCTGACATTGTTGGTGCTTTAAACACTGTGTCTGGATTCCTATCTGTCTCTGGTACAATATAATCACTGGCCCTGTTCTACACAGTGGTATTGTAACAGTGATGCTCTGGTCAGTCTTATGTGACTCCAGGATACAGTCAGCAGATCAGAGAGGGTGGTTCCCAGAAGACTACAGCTCTGTTTCCTTAACATTTGCTGTGTTCAGGGAGGAACTTTGTGCTGTAGCCTGTTCAGGCTGCTGTAAGAAAATATGGGTAGCTTAGAAACAGCAAGAATTTATTTCTCACAGTTCTGGAGGCTAGGAAGTCCAAGACAAACTACCAGCATGATTGGGTTCTAGTGAAGGCCCTATTTTGGGCTGTAGACTACCAATTTCTCTGTGTCCTCACATCCCAAGGCAGAACAGGCAAACAAACTCCCTCAGGCCTCTCTCATAAGGGCAGGAATCCCATTCCCATGAGAGCAGAGCCCTCATGGCCTAACCACCCACAAAGGTCTCACCTAATGCCACCTCCTTGGAAGTTAGGATTTCAGCAGATGAATTTGGGGGACATAAACATTCACTCCATTACACTTTGCTTATTCTTGGAAGTTGAGAAGAAAAGGCTGTGACCCTTGCAGAGGTCCTGCCTCATAAATGCTGTGGCCTTCGTGGTCCTGAACAAGGTAGACCGCACATTCCCTTCCGTCTCATCAGAGGCAGTGGGTATGCATGTGCTGTCTCGTGTCTCCTTTCATTTGATCCCTAGAAAGGTAGAATCCCATGTTCCTCATGTCAAAGATCCAAAAGTGCCTTCCTTCTGAGTTGCACCGTCTAGCCACTTGTGGCCCTTTAAGTGTTACTATTGAGATATAATACACATATTATAAATTCACCCTTTTAAAGTACACAGTTCAGTGGGTTTTAATATATTCACACTGTCTAATATATTACCACTGTCTAATTCCAGAACACTTTCAGCTCAGAAACCCACTGCCCATAGCAACTACTCCCCATGCCACCTCCTCATGGCCCTGGCAACAATTAATCTTTTTTTGTCTCTATGGATTTGCTTATTCTATGGACATTTCATATAAATGGACTTACACAATACATAGCCTCTTGTACTGATTTCTTTGCCATGATGCTATCAAGTCTTATCATGTTGTAGCATGGATCAGTGCTTCATTACTTTTTTATGGCTGAATTTATGCGTTGTTTGAATAGTCCACATTTTTATCTACTTACCTGTTGGTGGACTTTGTGGTCCTCCATTTAGCTATTATAAATAATGTTGCTGTGAACATTTTCATTTTTCTTGGGTATATACCTAGGAGTAGAATTGCTAGCTCCTAGGTAACTGTTTTTAACCTTTTTGAGGAACTACCAGACCATCTTTCCAAAGTATTTGTGCATTCCCACCAACAGAGTACGAGGTTCTAATTTCTTCACAGTCTCATCAGCACTTGTTATTGTCAGTCTTTTTTAGTATAGCCATCTCAGCATGAAGAGGTATCCTAATGAATAATGAATAATGATGTTGAACAGCTTTTTGTGTTTTTATTGGCCAGTTGTCTCTCTTGTTTGAAGAAATATCTATTTGGATCCTTAGCCCATTTTTAACTTAGGTTGTCTTTTTAATGAGTTTTAAGAGTGCTTTATGTATTCTGAATACTAGACCTTATATGTAATTTACAAATGTTTCCCCCCATTCTGTGAGTTGTCCTTGGTGTTTCTTGGTAGCATTCTGTGAAGCACAAATGTTTTTCATTCTGATGGAATAATTTGTTTTTCTTTGCTTGTGCTTTTTTTGTCGTATCTAAAATACCATTGTCTAACCAAGGCTGCAAAGATGTACAGATATGCTTTCTTCAGAGATACAATTTAACTCTTATATTTAGGTTGCTGGTCCATTTCAAGTAAATTCTTGTATATGGTGTAAGGGAGGGGTCTGTTAGTCCATTCAGGCTTGTATAACAAAATTCCTTAGACTCAGTGATTTATAAACAACAGAAATTTATTGTTCACAGTTCCAGAGACTGGGAAATCCAAGGTCAAAGCACCAGCACGTAGACTGTCTGGAGAGGGCCCATTAATCACAGATAGCCATGTTTCTTCGCATGGCTGAAAATGGGGTAAACGAGTTCCCTTAGGCCAGTTTTGTAAGGGCACTAAACCCATTCACAAGGTCCATCTTCATAACCTAGTTGCCTCCCAGATGCCCCATGTCCCAGGACCACTGCACTATGGGTTGTTGACATATAAATTTGGTGGTGGAGACACAGATGTTCAGACCACAGCAGGTCCAACTTCACTCTTTTGCTTGTGGAAATCCAGTGCTCCCAATGTCATTTATTGAAAAAAACAGTTCTTTCTCCAATGAACTGTCTTAAGAACCTTGATGATCACTTGATGATAAGTTTTGGGCTACTTATTTAAACTTGAATTTAAATTAATTAAGATTAAATTCAATTTTAAAATCCAGTTCTTGCAGTACACTAGCCATATTTCAAAAACTCAACAGCCTCACGGTCACATGTGGCTAGTGGCCACCCTATTGGACAGCACACACACAAATTCTCCACCTTAGAGGAGCTCCTGCTGGGTAGGCCTACTTCACATCCTGCAGCTTCCCAAGGCTGTGCCAGCACACTTCCATCCTAATCCTCAATCTCAGCAGTCAGTGGCGGGGAGGTTCTGTGATCAGAATACACATCTAGCCCATGTTCCAGTCATGCTATCAACGTGGTAATGAGAGAAACCAGTCACTAGATTAACCATCCTTTGAAGAGAAGAGGGCTGTTGATCAGTGTGCATGTAAATGAGGAGTATTTATCCAGATAATTGTTTGTCATGCTAAGATGGCAGCTCTCAGCCAGACACAGTGGTACTCACCTATAGTCCCAGCTACTTGGGAGGCTGAGGCAGGAGTCTTGTTCCAGCTCAGGAGCTTGAGGCCAGCTTGACCAGCATCCATAGCAAGACCCCGTCACAAGAATATAAATAAATGTCAACTCCCCTCCTTCTTTCATTTATTAGCTGATGCTCAGTTCCAGTGGGTTTACTTTCCCTGTTCCGTTTTTCCTAAACCATTCCCTAAGATAGGAAGGAAGGAACGATTGGAGAATTTGGTTCCTAACATAAATCAGAAACACCGCAGGAGCCCATTACTCTAGAGATTTGAAGGTGGTTCAAGCCTCAGAGATGCTGACTCAGCTGTTTCAGGGGAGTGACCAGGAGCCTGCTTGGTAGTGAGCACCCACAGGAGTCTCATGCAAGATGACAGCGGAGGCATCTTTGAGAATCCACACTGTGCATTTCATAACTCTTTTGCTGACATTTTTTTCTTCCAAGTGCAGAAAATGAAGCATATTCTTTCTAATTATAGAGGCCCCCAGAATGAGGAGTGACAACAAGGAAAATCCACAACAGGAAGGAGCTAAAGGAGCAAAGCCATGTGTAGTGTCAGCTGGCAGATCCAAAGGGAATGGTCTGCAGAGCCCTGAACCAAGAGGGGCAAACATGAGTGAGCCCCGGTTGTCCCGGAGGCAGGTAAGCCCCCCAACTGCTCAGAAGCCATTTGCTCACTACCAGAGACATTGCAGGGAACTGGAATACATCAGCAGCCCCCTCAAAAGCCACCCACTGAGAGAGCTGAAGAAGAGCAAAGGAGTTAAAAGAAGCCTGAGCAGTCGCTTGCAGCGCCTTGGTCACCAGCCAACACGCTCCGCAAAGAAACCTTACAAATGTGATGACTGTGGGAAAAGCTTCACGTGGAATTCGGAGCTGAAGCGACACAAGAGAGTGCACACAGGAGAGAGACCCTACACCTGCGGAGAGTGTGGAAACTGCTTTGGGCGGCAGTCAACCCTGAAACTGCACCAGAGGATCCACACTGGAGAGAAGCCGTACCAGTGCAGCCAGTGTGGGAAAAGCTTTCGCCAAAGCTCAAACCTTCACCAACACCACAGGCTTCACCACGGGGACTGAAGAGGCTGCAGGCTTCACAGTCCCAGGGAAGGGCTTGGTGTACCTCCTTCCCTCCTGGCACATAAATCAGACCATCTGCGTGACTTAACAGGGAAAGCAAGTGGCCTTGGGGAGTAACGGTGCATGCTTGGCTAGTGAGGAGCACCCAAAGACCGTCCAGGACCTACTGTACACACTGACGGGGTGAAGAGACAGCAGTCCTGGGCACTGGGACAAAGAGAACTGCATATCTGCAGAGAGTGGAGAGCAACTACTGAGGGAGAATCAAGAGGATCCCTCAGGTGACCCCCATTGCTGCTACCCTCCCATAGCATTTCTTATCCTCAAATACACTGAAGGTAAATTCCAGAGTTGCACACTTGCTGTCATTCCACACAGTACCTTGCATCTGTACACTTGAGCAGTTCTCCACAATTTCAAGACAACATACATTGGAAAATAAATCCCCTAGTGTTCTTGTAATGCCTGTTTATAACAAAGGAGAGGATTTAGAAAAAAACTCCACACAACTGCTACAACCCTAACCAAGGAGATGGGGAAAAGCCATGGCAAGGAGGAAGTGATGGAGAAAGACTGCTTGGAGATGTAAGGGGGATGCTGCCTGCTCTGCTCTCTCACTTAGGCCATGAGCTTTACAAATATCAAAATGAGTAGATTGAGAACAGTGTTTAAAACTGGATTATAGTAATGGTCGCACAACTCAGTGACCTTACAAAAAGTCATTGAAATGAGTTAACTTTGTGATATATAAATTGTACCTCCATAGCATTTTTTTAAATGACAAAATATATTTATATAAAATGTTAAAAGTCCCAGAACTAGGCCTGGGAGATCATCTAATTCCACTTCCTCATTTTCTTACAAAGTAGAAATTAAAAACTAATGAGTATATGATTCCAGGTCACCCTAGGCAAGCCAGCCCACTCCTCAGTTTAAGGAAAACTCTTGGCAGATTGGTGCACTGCCTCATGCAGAAACAGTGTTCCTGAATGTCAGTATCAGGTCACTACCAGACAGAATTGTGGCCTATGCTCTTCTGCCCCCAAGAAGCTCATATTCCTCTTAACTGCCATGGGACAGGAGCATACCTGAGGGTCTTCACTCCGCACCTCTGCACACAGTTTCTTTGCCTTTTATTCCTGCTGCCCCTCACTTCATCTTCGCTCTTCCATCTCACAAGAGCTGCCTATGCAAATCCCTGGGCAAACTTATGTTGTAATCATGGGTCTTCTTTCCTAGACTGCATAAGCTGGGCGTGTTCAACCTGGCAGCATTCTTACCCCCCAGGGGACATCTGGCAATGCCTAGAGACATTTCAGGTTGTTGACTCGGGAGGAAGGGTTCTCTTGGCCTCTAACAGGTGGAGCTCAGGAATCCTCCAGTGCATAGGAGAATGCCCCCAGCAGCCATCTGGCCTAGCATGTCACTTATCCTGGGCTAGGAAACTGCCATTCCTCTTAGCAACCCCTTCAAGACAAGAACCTTGTTTTCTATCATTTCAGCTTTTGAACTTGGCCCATGCCCAGCCCAAAAAATTGTGTTCAGTAGTTGAATAGTTGAGGCCCTGACCTCAGGGCCCACTCTGCCTGAATTCAGAGATCCTGGTGAAAGTCTATTTAGAGGCTTATAGAAAGCCCAGTGACCCTCCCCCTAGCTTTGGTGGCCCTGGAGGCTCTAATCACAGGTCTCCTTCCCAACTGTATATTAAGTCATGGAAGAATTATATCTTCAACATTCAGCCTGCCCCTCACCTCACTCCATGCAGCCTGTCACTGGCCAAAGCCTCTAGATCTCACATTCCCTTCTTGCCCTGCCCCTTTCTCCAGGCCAGATTCATGTTGTTTGTTAATTACTATTTGACCCTTCCTGCCACTGCTTGCCTGGAGGTGAGCCTTATACCAAAAGAAAACCAGGCCAGGACAGGTCAGTCATATCTGTATTAGTTACCCACTGGTGCTGTAACAAAGTGTGCAAACTTAGTGGCTTAAAACAGCAGAAGCTTCTATAGTTCTGAAGGTCAGAAGTCCAAAACTGGTTTTACTCAGCTGAAATCAAGCTGTGGTGGGCGCTGGTTCCTCCTAGAGACTCAGACTGTTTCTTAACGTTTCCAGCTTCAGTAGTCACCTGCATTCTGTGAGTCGTGGTCCCTCCTCCATCTTCAGGATGCATCCCTCTCTTTCATCATGTTGCCTTCTTGGACACTGGCTCTCCTCCCTTCCTCTTACAAGGACTGTCTTCATATTGGGCCTACCAAGATCCTTAATAACATCTTCAAAGTCCCTTTTGCCATATAAAGTAACATGCACGGGTTCCAGGGATTAAGATGTGGATGTATTTGGGGAACATGATTCAGCCTACCACCGATATCTGTCCTGAGTCAACCTGATTGGTCAAAAAGGATTTCCTGAAAGAGAAAGAACTTCCAGTTCTCTTATTTATAAGGGTAGACACAGGGACTCTTCTTAAATAAGAGTTTTTGCTGCTTGGCATTTTCCCTCTCTTCAGATTACCAGATCAGTAATTGTCTAACCTTAGTGTCTTTGGCTACCTGTTCAGTGGTGGACCTTGAATAAATGTGTCAAAATCAACACTCTGAACACTATTCTTTTCCAGAATGTGTCAAGTCTGATGTTGACTGACCTGTCCTGGCCTGGTTTTCTTTTGGTATAAGGCTCACCTCCAGGCAAGCAGTGGCAGGAAGGGTCAAGTGGCCTGGAAGAAGGCCCCTGGGTACAGTATTCATATGGAGTGCTCCCCTTGGCCCCCTTGCTCATGCATAGTGCCCTGAAGCATCAGCATGACTCTGACCTGCTAGCATACAACCAGCTTCTGTTTATAGCATCCTAGAGTAATAAAAGGGCCTTTCTCCTCCCACGTGTAGCCCTTGCCTGTGGAGCAGGCCATCAGGTTCTGCCATCTTCTTCAGACCTTGACTAGCACCTACTTGTGTCAGGGTGGAGGTGACTCCTGCTCCAGATATGTGGTCACTCAGGAAGATGGGAGGAGAGGGTATGGCTAGTGCATAGTGGGGTGCCCATGTCACATGCCTTTCTGAAGAGCATTTTCCATCTGGAGGACTTGTAAATCCATCCCATAACACCATTATCACTCCCAGTAAATCAGCAGCAACTCCTGACTCTATGGCAGGTTGAGATTTCTCCCTTTGTTTCTGGAAACAGAAATGCTATCTTTGACCACTTCATTGGGATACTGCACATACCAAAAAATTCATGTAGTCACAAAGTGTACAGTTCAGTGATAACAGTGTGTTCAGAGCCATGCAACTATCACCACAGTGTAACTTTAGAACACCTTCAACAGCCCAAAAGAAACCCTTTAACCATCAGCACTCACCCTCTACTCCTGCCCTATCTCAAGTCTTCTTCCTTCATTGACTGAGCATAATGTCTTCAAGGTCATCCATGTTGTATCATGTATTAGGAATTTATTCTTATTGCCAAATAATACTCCATTGTATGAATGGACCACACTTTGTTGGTCCATCCATCACTGATAGACATTTGGGTTTCCACTTTGTGGCTGCTGTAAATAATGCTGCTAAGAACATCGATACACAGCTTTTATGTCTTTATTTCTCCCGTGTGTACACCTAGAAGTGGAGTTTCTGGGTGGTGTGGTAATCCCATGTTTAACTCTTCTAGGAAATATCAACTTTTTCTAAGTGGCTGCATCATCTTACATTCCTGCTGGCAGTGTGAGAGTCCCAGTTTCCCCAGTACTTGCTATTGTCTTTTTCATTACTGCCATCCTAGTGAGTGTGAAGTGGTATCTTGTGATTTTGATTTTCATTTCCCTAATAACTAATGATGTTGGGAATCTTTTAATGTGTTTACTGGCCACTTGTATACCTGCTTTGAAGACATGGCTATTTAAAACCTCTTCCCAGTTTTAATTGAGTTGCTTGTTTTTATTGTCTGGTTGTAAGAATTCTTTTAAAATTCTGGAATTAAGTCCTTATCAGATATGACGTGCAAATAGTCTCTTCCACTCCATTGTAATATAATTTCATTTATTTATTTTTTACCATATGGGGGATTGAGCCAAGGGTACTCTGTCACTGAGCTACATCCCCAGCTCATTTATTTATTTATTGACAGGATCTCACTAAGTTGGCTGAGATTGATCTTGAACTTGTCATCCTCCTGCCTCAGATTCCTAAGTAGCTGGGATTACAGACATGCACCACCACACCTAGCATATCGTTCCCATTTTGGAGGAGAACACCATGCAAGTGCAGAGTTTAAAGAACTATACAGCACAACTAGTAAACAGCCCGTGAATTAGGAGGAGGTCTGATTTCAGTGTCTGTGGGGCTTTTTGTTTGTTTTGGATTTGTTTTGGGATGGTCTCACTATGTTGCCCAGGTTTGCCTCAAACTCCTGGGCTCCACCAATCTCCAACGATCTCACCCTCCTGAGCAGCTGGGACTACAGGTACCACTGCACCCAGAAATGTCTGTTTTTAATCACTGTGCTGGGAATTTGGGAATCATGGATCTTGGGTGGTGATTCTTACTGAATCTGCTGAAGCCCAAAAGTATAAAAGGAGTAGCATAAGAAAGACGAGTAACTGAGGAAGCAAGGTCCCTGAGAAATATGTCATTGGAGAATACGAGACTGAGACTGAGGTGTCCCAAAACAGAGGAGAATTCTTTTTTTTTTTTTTTTTTTTTTTTTTTGGTTGGTACCAGGTATTGAACCCAGTGGCACTCAACCACTGGGCCATATCCCCAGCCCTTTTTTGTATTTTTATTTAGAACTTGCAATCCTCCTGCTTCAGCTTCCCAAGACGCTGGGATTATGGCATGCACCACCACACCCAGCACCAGGATCAGAATTCTAGTCAGGCTTTCCTAATTTAGGGCTGCATCCAAGTATGCTACAAGCAACTTGACTATTCCAAACTGGAACAGGAACACCTAAAAGATTTACAGGGGACACATCCCAAAAAAATAACATGGCAGACAGAATGAATAGAAAAAATGCCATCCATCCGCACAATGGAATATTATTCAACCATAAAAAGGAATGGCACATGCTACAACATGGATGAACCTTGAAAATACAAGGACAGAATCCATATGAGTTCATTTATGTCTAATGTTCAGAATAGCCAAATATGTACAGACAAAAACTAGATTAGTGGTTTCCAGAGACTGAGGTTGACTGCTAGTAGGTATGGGGTATCTTTCTGGGGTGACAGTTGCATAACCTGTGAATATAAAAAAAACCACTGCACTGTGCACTTTGTTATATGGATAATTCAATTTAAAGGAAACACCATGGGCAACTCCACAACTAAAAGCCTCCACTGCTGGCCACACAGCCAGTTGACTCAGTGCCCAGGGCAAGGACTTCATGGCTGCCTGTACCTCAGGTCAGGGCAATGGAAGCAGAATATCCAAAGATGATAGTTACAAATTAGGACTTTACTGGGTCCAACTGGGAGGTGTTGAGGACATGGTCATATCTGTATGAGTATGGCAGGGGGACGTCTGTACTCAGGACCTAGGCTTGTCCTGAGAGGACAGGACAACAGAGGGAATACCAGTGTTGATCAATTCTTAGGGATCTGTCTGAGGAAATGGTCAAGCCCTAGAGCTGACACTGGAGAGTATAGCCACATGAAGCTAGGATCTTCAAGCCAAAGACAGTGTTGTGGGGAAGCTTTAAAACAGTTATTTTATCTTTTAGAAATTTCATGTAGAGTGTTTGGATGCTGCTCAGCAAGCCAAGTGTGTGTGCACTTTGTCTTTGGACAGACCTAGATTGGGTCCCAGCTCTCATCCTCTCAGAGACTGTTTCTCCAACTTCAAGACAAGAACAATACTACCTGCCTTATGAAATTAAAGGGAGAGTGTCTGATTATATGCCTCCTGCATAGTGAGTTCCTGACCACCCCAAGGCAATAGTTCCAAGGGTCAGAAGTGTCTGGGCCCTCCAGAGGCACAGTCCTTATAGGGAAGGCTCTCCTATGACTGGTCCAGCCACTGACAACAGTGTAGTTCAGTGGTCAAGGCAAAACATAAGAAGGTGATCAAATTTGCCTCTGACTACCCCACACTCCTCTCTCTAAACCTTTTCAAAATCAGTCTGTTGCTGGAGGAAAACGGGCATTGTCCACATTGTACTTGTTGCACAGATCCCTCTATACCTGCTGTCCTAGCACCCCAGTGGGAGAGCTTCCACTTACAAGGTGAAACATTTCATTCTGGCACCCTCCCAGTTTTATTTTCTAATAAGGCGGGGCGTCCAGACCTTTGACCCTGGAGCCCTCACTGCCCCACGAGTGCAGGAGAAAGGACACAGGCAGGGGTGACAGGATAGGAAGATGAGGGGAACTGTGCTGTGGCCTCCAGAATGCCCACACGAGTTAGGCCTCCGTAAGTCTAACTGCTCTGAACGTGAGCAGGGAACCCGCCAGGGCCGGGTACTTCAGAGCGCTATGGAAAGCATGCTCCTCTATGTCCAGCTCTGAGGCGCAGGCCACACGCAGCACGATGGTTCCCTGGGGAAAGGGACTGTTCTATAAGAGGAAAGTGAGTCCCCCTGGTTGAAATTTTTGAGGAATCATAGGTTAGACTGTCAGGTCAATGAGAAATCAGATATGTGCCTCAGGGAAGGAGTAACACGAACTGAGGGGAGACTTCTTTGATGAAGTTCGTTCCGAGAGTAAAGGGACTTCCTGAGGCAGGAGAGAATGGAGGTTGCCATTACATCCCAAAGGACTATTCGCCCTGGGTGGGCGGAAGAACTGAGAAGTGCGCCCGCAGAAAGCAGGCTTGAGCCTGCTCCTTTTTCTCCCTGATGTTCCACCCGGGCTGCGACCCGGACCCAAGCCGCGATGAGAACGCTCACTTGCGCAATGCTGTGAAAGGACGTGAGACTACGTTCCCTTTGCAACAGGAAAGCAGCCGCGCGCCCACCGCAGGCCCTCCTCCCTGCTCCTCGAGCCTGTCACTCTCAGATCGCTGGCTGCAGAACAGCAGAACCCTGCCCTTGTCTTCCTGCCCGCATCGCGGAGCAGGCCTAGGGCTCGCAAGGCGAGGGGATGGGGTTCGTGGTCTCATGCGCCCCCTTTCCCGGGGCTACCAGGTACATCGCACGGGAACTGCCGCAGCCGGTCCCCCTACAGCTGGATGAACCAGGGGGTTCTTCCGGGGGCCGGCAGTGTAGTCGAAGAGCCCGCCGCGAGGGGCTGGGCCTCCGCAGGAAGTGCCCTGACCGTGCCCGCCCCCGAGGAAGCCCCGCGCCCCACGGCCCGCCGCAGCTGTCAACGAGGTGGCAGGCCGCGCGGAGCCCCCTGGGTGAGCGGCGTGCGGCGCGCGCGGCCGACAGGAAAGCTGTACGTACGTACCGGATGCCCGCTCGTGCCCGGCACCCTTCGGCGCTGGCGGCCCGGGGCGGGCCAGAAGACGTGCCAGAAGAAGTCTCTACCCGGTGTAGAGAGAAAACAGACTTGAGCCAAAAAGTCACACAAAGGCCAAACCGCATCTACCTTCCTAAGAACTGCACAGGAGCGACGCGCTGCAAGTACCCACTTACACAGGAAGTCGGCCGCCGCCGGGAGGCAGACGGCTCAGCGCATCTGCCGCCACACTCGCACGCGGGGAGACCAGACTGTCCGCCCGGCGTTCGAGGAAGTGGGTTCGGTCCTCTGGAGGTGCGGCGGGCAGGAAGCGGGCGAGTCAGCCGCAGGCCTGTCGCGCCCCGCACCCGGGCCTTTCACTTGCCAGCACACTGTGGTCCGACCGTTCCGACCTGTCCAGGCGATGACGGCGGTGAGCTCGGGAAACGCCGAGCACCGGCAGGGCCTGGCACATTACCAGCCACTTTATTTTATTCTAATTATTCTCTGCGGACTTACCTGTTACATTTAGTCCAAACACCCACCCTCTCTTCTTTTCATAACAGTATCCCAAGTATCTCTTGCAATCACCTCTTTCTTCACGTTAACCGTGATTTGGGGTCTCCTGGGCCAGGTCTCTAGGAGGGCAAATGAAAACCAAGTCTGGTCCACCAGCCACTCCATCGTCCTGGCCACCGCGGCTGGTTTAGGGATGGGTCCATGAACCAAGTAAATCATATACTTTTTAAAACATATAACCACACATATTTAAGGTGTACAGCATGATTCTGTGTGTATGATTGCTACAAACTAACATACCCATCTTCTTGTGCAGTTACCTTTAATTTTTTTTGTAGAACACTTGAAATCAACTCAACATATTTTCCAATACTACATAACTGTAGTCATCTTGCTGTACTTATTCATCCTACATATTGCAACTCTGTGCTCTCACCCATATCCAGGATTCTACAGAACGCCCTTAGTGACCACTATTCTACTTTGTTTCCATGTATTTCATAATTTTTAGTTTCCTCCTGTAAGTGACATCATGAAGTATTTTTCTTTCTGTATCCAGCTTATTTCACAGTGTAAGGTCCACCAGATTCATCTGTTGTAAATGGTAGACTCTCCTTTTTTAAGGCTGAATATTATTCTACTGTGTGTGCGCATATATACACATTGTATATGGGTTTATCACAATTTCTTTATTCATTCACCCATCCAAAGACTGTTTCCTTTATAGTTTGAATATTGTTACAATAATGTTTCCATTATTCTTTGTATAATGTTGCAACGAACCTAGGAAACTTAACTCTACAAGGTGTTGACTTCATTCTAGTGACATATATACCCAGAAGAGGGACTGCTACTCATGTGATAGTTCTATTTTTAATTTTTTGAGTAACCTTCATACTGTTTTCATCATGACTGCACCAACTTATATTCACATCAATAGTTTACAAACATTCCCTTTTCACCACATCCTCACCAACACTTTTCTCTCTTCCCTTTTTGAGAACAGCCATCTTAATAGTTATGGGGCGGTGGTTTGATTTGCATTTCCCTGATGATTAATGATGTTTAGCACCTTTCCATATCCTACTGGCCATTTTTTTTTTTTTTTTTTTTTGAGGGAGTCCTGCTGTATTGTCCAAGATGGCCCTGAACTCCCAATCCTCCTGCTTCAGCCTCCCAAGTAGGTGGAGGGTGTGCTGGGCTGTGCTGGTCTGCCTAGTGGCTATTTTTGTGTTTTCTTTGGAAAGATATCTATTTGGATCCTTTCCCCTTTTTTCAATCAGGTTGTTTTTTGCTATTGAGTTGTATGAGTTCCTTATATTTTTTATATTAACTCTTTATCAGATATATGGTCTGCAAATATTTTCTCCCAGTCCATAGGCTGACTTTTCGTTTTGTTGATTGCTTGGTTGTGAAGCAATTTTTTTAAGTTTAATGCTTACAACATTTGCTTTTTTTGTTCTTGCCTGATATTTTGGTGTTATTTAAGAAAAACAGAAAACAAAAACCACTGCCAGGACTAATGTCAAGGAGATGCTCTGGTTTCTCCTAGGAATTTCGTAGCTTCAAGTATTACACACTTGGATCTTTAACCATTTTGAGTTGATTTTTGTGTATGGTATAAAGTAAGGATCCAATTTCATTCTGGACATCTGGTTTCCCCAAAACCATTTATCAAAGAGATTCTCATTTCCCCATTACATATTCTTGGTACTTTTGTCAAATTAGTTGACTATATGTTTAGGTTTATTTCTTGGTTTTGTATTTTATGCCACTGGCCCATGTGTACATTTTTATTTTATATTTTAATTTATATTTTATAGTTTGATTGCTATAGATTTGTAATGCAATTTGAAATTAGGAAGTGTAATGCCTCCAAATTTGTTCTTCCTTCTCAAGATTGCTTTGGCTATTCTGGGTCTTTTGTGGTTTCATTCAAATTTTAGAATGTTTTTTCTATTTCTGTTAAACATACTACCCTGGAACAGTCTGCTTCAAATACATGAGAATCAGCACCAAGTTGCTGTGAAACTAAAGAAAAGAGGCAAAAATATCCAGAATTATACAGAATGCAATTTATTTGGGGACTTACTGACAGAGTGTGGTTCTGAGTGGCAGCAAGATTAATGGATCCCCACAATGTGAGGCAGAAGTAAAGGCAAACATAATGCCAGGACAAAACTGACTGTACCTAGTTTATCTCAAGTAAAATCAAAGACTTCAAGTGTATTCCTGGTACTGAAAGTGCCTGAGTCCAATCACAAAGCTTCACATGACAAGCTAATGGTTTTGTTTATAGTATGCTGGGAAACTGTAGGGTTGGAGAGTGAACAGGGTTATTTAGGTGCAATCATGGTGGTTCCAACTTAAGATGGCTACCATGATGTCAAGCTGAATCCCTACACATTCCATAGGAATTTTGATAAGGATTGTATTGAACCCAAACCGTTGGTAGTATTCATATGTAAGCCATTTTAATTCCTTCAACCTATGAACATAGGATCTCTTCCCATTTATGTCATCTTCAATTTCTTTCATCAAAGTTTTTGAATTTCCAGTGTAATTTATTCCTAGATATTTACTCCTTTTGATGCTGTAATAAATGGAAACTTTCATTGAATGTGTCAAATATTTTTTCTGCATGTTGATATGATCATGTAGTTTTAATCTTTTATTTTTTAATTTTATGTATTTATTTTGTACTACAGATTAAACTCACGAGGTTACAATCCCTTTTATTTTGAGACAGGGTTTTGCAAAGTTTCTTAGGGCCTCGATAAGTTGCTGGGGTTGGCCTCAAATCTGCTATCCTCCTGCTTAGCCTCCCGAGTTGCTGGGGTTCAGGTGTGCACCACCATGCCCAGCTAGTTTTAATCTTTCATTCTGCTAATGTGGTGTGTATCATATTGATGGATTTGCATGTGTTAAGCCCAGCTTGCATCCCACTTGGTCACAGAATTTAAAATTTTTGATGTGTTGAGTTTCTGGCATTCTATTAAGTATTTTTGTATCTATGTTCATTAAAGATACTGGACTACAGTTTTCTTTTAGTGTTCTTGTTTTTTTCAGTATCAGGGTAATGCTGGCCTTATAAGAATGTGTTTGGAAGTATTCTCTCTACTTTTATTTCTTAGATGCACTTAAGAAGAATTGGTATTAATTCAGCTGTAAAGTCATCAAGTCTTGGGCTTTTCATTATTGGGAGGTTTTTGGCTACTATTTCAATCGCATTTGTTAGTGGTCCGTTCAGACTTTCCATTTCCTCTTGATTTGCCCTTGGTACCCATCTCCTATTGACTACCAATTTATTGCTGTATAATTATTCATAATATTCCCTTGATCCTTTTTATTTCTGAGGAATCAATTGTAATATCTATTTCATTTTCTATTTGAGTCTTTTTTTCTTCATGGTCTACCTAAAGGTTTGTCTATTTTGTTTAATTTTTCAAAACACCAAGTAATGTTTTATTGTTTTTTTTCCATAGATTTTCTAATTTTTACTTGATTTATTTCTGTTCTGGTTTTTATCATTTCCTTCCTTCTGCTAATTTTGAGTTCAGTTTGTTCTTTTTCTAGTAACTGAAGTGTAAAGTTAGGGATTTTTTTTTTTTTTTTTTTTTTTTTTTTTTTTGTATTGTGCTGGGGAACAAATTCAGGTCCTTGTGCATGGCACTCAATCACTGAGCTACATCCCTAGTCCTGAAGTGAGATTGTTCATTTGAGGGTGATAAACTGCCTCAGTTTTTGTTTGATACCATCTTCTATCTCTCCTTTATTTTTGGAGAGTATTTGCTATTCATAATATTTTTGGCAGTTTCCTCCCCCCGACCCCAGCATTTTGTACATATCATCCCTCTGTCCTAAAAAGTTTGTGCTGAAAAATCTGCCAATCTTAGAAGTTGCTTTTCTCTTTATTTTTTTTTCATAATTGTTTTTAACTTTTAACAATTCTGATAATATAGCTTGGTGTGTGACTCTGAATTCATCTTATTCGGTGGATTTTTGTTTGTTGGTTTGGTTCCAGGGATTGAACCCAGGGGCACTTAGCCACTGAGCCTGAGCCACATCCCCAGACATTTTTATTTTGAGATAGGTTGCACCAAATTTCTTAGGGCCTCAAAGTTGCAGAGGCTGGCTGTGAACTTGCAATCTTCCTACCACAGCCTTCTGAGCCACTGGGATTACAGGAGTGCACCACCATGCCCGGCTTCTATTTTGATTTTTGCACATTAGATAAGACAAACCATTCCCCAGTCTTGATGACTAGCCTTGTATAAGAGATGAATCTCACCAGTGAGCCTGGCCACAGATTCTAGGTGCCTCTTGATCTTTTGTGCTTCTCCAAACTGCTGTCTGTTCTCAGTAGCCCCAAGAGACCAGAGTGCACCAAATGCCATCATTACCCCAAGACAGGTGAAATAAAAGCCAACTGCTGGAGAGACAACTGAAAAAGTTGGGGTGGCAGATGTATAGTCTAGTTGCTTCTAACCTCAGGGAGAAGTTGGGAGCTGGAGTTTTATCTTCTTACTCTGCACTAAGTTGGAGAGAAAATCTGTGGCAAATTCCTAGTCATTTTTAAACTGCATTCTTCGGCCCATTACTCTGCTCTTTATTACTTTCCAGGGCCTAGAAAATGCCAGGTCCTGTATGCTCTGAGGCAGGTGGGTTAGTTGGAAGCATGTATTTATCTCTGAAGTTAGCCAGCAAGAGGAAGAGTAGGAAGTGCCTGCACACACTGCAACTCCCAAAAGACTACTTATTGCCTGATTTGTCAGTTCCCAGATACAGACTACTTAAAAGCCTGACCCACAAGCAGCAGCCATGAAAAGTTGAGATATTAGGTGTGCAAACCCTTTCCAAGGAGAAAGCTGGGACTGAGCTAGGGGAAGTAGCTGCTGGTGATTACATGCCTTTATGAAACCATTTGTTTGTTCTCTGTGATCCAGGGGGACTCATCAATGCAGAGTCCCCTCAATTCCCAGGACTAGGTGATTTAGGAACCAGTCCTTCAGGTGAGAGCTATAAAAGTTAAGATACTACATGTGAGGGCAAATGCCTTCCATGGAGAAGCTGGAGACCTGCCTTACCTAAGGAGGGAACAGTAGGGATACGAGGTGAGGGAAGAAGTGAAGTGACTACATGCCTATTCAGGCTCCCTGATGTTTGTTGTTTACTCCCCCTATCAGCTACAAGACACAGGCTAGTCAAAAGCCAAATCCTCAGGCAGCAGCATGGAAAACGTGCCAACTAATCTCTTCTAGGGAGAAACTTAGAATTGGGTACATTTGCCTGTTTGCTCTGCACTGAACTCTGGAAGTGCTCATGAACAAGTTTAAAACTGTTTCTTTTTTCTCTGTTGTCTTAGGGAACTCACAAATGCTGAACTCTGTTTACTTCCAGAGCAGGTGATTTAGGAACCAAACCCGGTGGAAACTATATAAGTTGGGGAGCTATGTGTGGCCCAAATCCGTCAATCCTCAGAAAGTTGGGATTTTGAAATTCATTTCCAATTGTATGATGCTATGCCTAGGTTGGGATTTGTGGTGCCTGTGTCTTAGCTTTTCCTACTCATTTTGATGTGGATATTTTTTCAGTTGCCTAGTGTGAAGGAGTATCTCACCCAGTTTCTGGATTTCTCTGAGAAAGAACTGACCCATGTTTAAATGTTTATTTGAACATCTATGGAAGAAAGGAAAGTCAGGAGCTTTCTATTCTGCATCTTTCTGAAGTCTAATCAGTCAAATGAAATCTGACTTCTAACAGAAATATGGACCTACATGCCAAGCACATTTGTTCCACAGTTTTCATGTTATCAGCAGTCTCCCCTCTAGGAATTTCCCAGGTGTCTTATCCTTCATGTGTAGCACCATTTTGCCCACTCTGGATACTTGTTCTACTCCTGCTAGAGGATCTTCTAGGATGGGGATAGAACAAGCAACAGTGTTACTGGACTAGTTACAACTCTTATCCTGTTTTGGTGCAAGCAGAGATGTAAGCTACTTTAGTAACTAACATTTTACTACCAGGAGGTTCAAGGAATCAGAAGACTCAAATTGTTCAAGTGGCCTTCTCTGTTGTATTAGCTCAAAAACAATTCTATTTTAAAGCACAAAAATCATTTCAACTCCTTTCTTTAGGCTTAGCAATTGTGTAGTTCTGCTAAATTATGCCCTTCAATCCTGTACAACATCATTACATCTTGATCCTGGGTACTTCTTCAGTCAAGGTTTTTTTCCTAAACACTGTATAGCTTCTCTGGGTCTGTCCAGTCTACTTAAAACTGGCGGCACAATTCCCCTTTCACTTCTGACAATCTCTTAGCTGCAACCAATAGAACAAAAGTGAGAAACCACAGAAAGTCCACTCATTCACTAAATAATTTTAAGCACCTACCATGTGCCTGGTTCTTGCCCATATAGAGTTGATTAAACCATAAGTTTTAATAATTACAATTCAATCACAAGTACAGTAAGTGCTATAAAGATGAATCAAAAGAAGAACGGATGGGAGGAATACTTTAGGTAAAAGAGAAAAGTATGGGACTCAGCAAAAGTCAGAAGTAGAGCACTTGCCTAGCACGTGAGAGACCCGGGTTTCTACCCCCAGCTCCGTCAAAAGAAAAGTATGTGCATGTTATTAAAGAAGTAAAGAGTTGGTATATTTGAGGAGATGAAATAAAGTGCAGTTAGAGGGGACAAAAAGAAGAAAGAAGGTAGAAGTTCAAGTTCAAGTTGGCAGGGAAGTACAAGAAATCGTCAGTGGAAGTGTCAAGTTGGATGGTGACATGATCAGTTGTTTTAGTTGTGCTGGAAAAGAACAAAATGATAGGAGACAGGTTAGCAGGCTATTTCAATCAACTGTGGTGAGTACTGTTGGATACAAAAGAGGCGAGGACAGTGAAAAGAAGCAGTTAGGTTCAGGAGGTATTGTTGGTTTCATTTTTGCAGTGCTGGGGACCAACCCAAGGCCTTCACACATGCTAGGTAAATGCTCTACCACTGAGCTACATCTCCAGAATATTTAAGAGATTTTTGAGGTAGAATTCAAAGGTCTTGATGACTTAATGGATGGTGTCTCTATTCATTCTGGCTATTACTAATTATACCATAAACAGGGTAGCTGACGAACAACAGAAATTTATCCAGGTTCTGGACGCTGGGGAGTCCAAAATCATGGGGCTGGCAGATTCCGTGTCTGTGAGGTCACTTGCTAGATGGCACCTTTTTGCTCAGTCCTCACACAGCAGAAGGTGCTACCTAGCTCTCTGCATTTCTTTTATAAGAGCACCTATATGGGCTCGTATTCATGAACTAATCACCTCCCAAAGCCCTGTGCCTCCTAATACTAGGCCCTTATGGGGTAATATTTCAACAAGTTTCTGGAGACACAAACATTCAAACTGTAGCAGGAGAGGAGGAAGCAACAGGGTGTCTGTTATTAGCATGTATAAACATATGGATATCCCATACTGGAAGTAACACATCAGGGTCAAAGCACCAGTTCTATTCTGGGCCTGTGTTTGGATTTCTCAAAGACACCCAATGGATGATCTCTCCCAGGCACCTGAGACTCTACAGGGGACCGGGTAGGTCTGGCTGACATCAAATGAGGTATGAGTATTCACAGAAGTGGTTAAGGTAACTTGGGGAAGCCATTATGCAAGATGAGTCAAGGGTATACAACAACTATCCAAAAGCGAGTTAGAATATGGCTGCAAGGAGCCTGCATTGGTGTTGTGTTACTATAGTTCTAGCTACTTGGGAGGCGAATCACTCGTGCCCATAAGTTCAAGACCAGCCTGAGCAACAGAGCTACGTCCCATTTTAAAAAACAAAAAAACGGCCTTGGGTCACACCTAAAGTCTGACACTGGCGTTGGTTCTAGAGAGAACATATTGCACCCAGAATGATTTTGAGACGCATAAAACACCCCTTTCAACAAGCCAGAAACACTGGGAGGACAGTTCCACAGCTCCCGTGTTGGGATGGGGCCAGTGCCAGGAGGTAGGCCAGGGCTCCTCCTCCCGTCCAGCGCCTGGCATCACGGGACGGAGATGCCCCTCCTGCGAGTGCGAAGGAGAGTCCTGTGGGGCCTCTGTGCGGACACTCGCATTCCCACTGCCCAGTTTCTGCGGAGACCCGTGGTGCACTGTGGATCTGAACCGGAGCCCACTCAAACTCCGCTGCGGGATGCCGGCCGCTCAACGCCCCACCGGCCCAAGGAGTGCGCAGGCGCCGCCGGAAGCGGGCACCGGAAGCGGCCCGACTTCCGACTTCCGGCCAGCGGATACCTTGGAAAACCCCAACTGGTAGGCATTTCCGGCAGCCTGTAGGGTACTGGCCAAGCAGGAGACCCCGATCTCTCCCGTGCCGCGCGAAGCCTTCTGGGAGAACTACTCACCATTTTCCTACCCCGGACTCCGGCACTGGGCGGTATCCAGTGCTGGACAGCTGCTGCCCAGTGGAGCTGGAGGTACTGGGCCCTGTACCGCTGCTATGCAGCAAGACTGGAAGGCAAGTGGGCGTCTAGAGCTGTCTTCCTGGAATAGCGCTGGAAGTTTCTGTCGAATTCCGGGGAGCAAATGATTTTACTTACTTTATTAGATGGCACAAAGTCATTCAACCCCTCCAAACCACAAATCAGTAAGTCTTCAAAATTCACATTATTACCATTTAAAACCACTGGCGTACCAAAACAAAAAATTTCACTTCCTTGCCATCCTCATTAAAAAAAAAAAAAATTTATTAGATGACAAATTGCACATCAGATACACATCACCACTGCTGAAATATTGCAATCTAGAGCTAAGACCAATGAGAATGCACCAAAAACAGTAAAGTTGAAACATTAAACAAACAGAAGTGCTTACAGCAAACATACTCTGAGGTATCCAAAGGAACTAAAGATTACAGCATATTCTTAGGTTTATATATGACATATGTTGTATCCCTCTCTTCCCTAGATTATTCATGCAGGGAGGGTTATCAATTTTAAAATAAAAAACACCTGAAGTCAGATGGACCTTGGAAAGATGGATAATGGCCATCAACAGCTCTCCTAATCTACAAGACAAATACAGATGAATATGCACATATCTAATTAAGATCATTTACTTTTTAAACAGATGGTCCAAGCAAAAATACTTTCCTACTAAGTTCTCACAGGGAAAATGACATTAATGAACATTCAACATGAACTTTTTATTCAGACCAACTATAACCTGCTGTCTCCCCTTGAACACATTCACAATAAATTGCCGCTTATTTTGAGCAAGATCTGCAGTTTCAGATTGTATTACATCTTCTGTTGCAGTCACCAGAAGACTGCCACTTTATTGTATGGAATCTCAGGAATAAAAGACTCATAATTGGCATTTACTAAGAAATGTCATTTGTTTTTCGTTTTAACACACTGAATAACTGAGTTAGTCATTTTCAGTGTTACACAGGGGACTATGAATAGACTATTACTTGTAACAACACAACTCTGAATGAAACTATTTTTAGTTCAGCTCCTTCAAGGAAAACACAATTTCACCATTTCTTAAATTATAAAATGTAAACTGTTGGCATCTCAGTTCCATTAGGAAAATGTTATTTTCATCAATGATGACAGTTTAGCAGAAACTGATATTCCAGCAATCACGTTGAGGAACTGTATAATATACATTTTCATTACTGTATCAACAACCAAACCAACTAATTAGTTCAAAACCACCTTCCAGATACTACTTCCATCCAACTGGTCCTCAAGAGGCCTTTATTTCTGCTCATGAGATTTCCCAGCAATAATTCCACTTTAGTAAATACTGTACTTTTATACTATTTGAATAGAGTAAGACCATTCTTATATCCCAATCAAAAGACCACGTAAATGTTGTTTTGCTGATGGGTATACAATCAATTTTGCTGTAAAGAGAAATTCTATTTATATATTTATAACATCTCTGCTTAACATTAATAACCATACTATTTAATATTTTGCACCAATATTTTTCTGTATAGTAATATCTAAGAATCTATATGTTATCAAGTATTTTGGTTAAAATTCTAATAATTTTCATATGTATTTGTCTTTTGAGATGGAGAGGAAGTATTATGATTTTTTGGAAGCTAAAAGCTTACAGAGCTTGAAATCTCAAATCTGATTGTAGGGATGGAAATTCATACTTCAAGTCCTGGAGGGTCTTCTGTTGCTTTATAAGCATACTTGAAATTCAGGCTTTGGATAAAGTGCAAAGGGAATGAAGGGGTTCCATTATGCAAGAACACAGGGTGGCCTCCATAATAACCAACCTTCCTCCACGCCTCAGCCTCCCTGGCTGCTTGCAGTGCTAACACACGGTAGGAATGCCAAAACATAACAAAAAGTGTTGCAGAATGCAAAGCCTTTGGAATTAGAAGACACCCAAATTTAAATGGCAGCTTTGCCACGGTGCAATGCTTTGTGTGCTTGGCAAGGTACTGACTTTACTCTCTGAGGGCTTCAGTTTCTCATTTATGAAACAAGGACAGCCCTTTCTCTGTCACATATTTAGTCTTAAGATTAAATTAGATAATGTATCTAAAGTATCTAGCATGCTCAGAAAGTTATGACTGTTCATAACAAGTCAGGGAATGTGCTTCAGTAGGGGTCTGGAGGCAAATCCCCCTAGAGAGGATCAAATACCTTACTCTCTTAAATTAAGTCTAACCTCCAGAAAAGGGGTATAAGACTGCTGAAACTCCTGGCAAATGTTTGAGCAACAAATGCCAAGACCTTCCCCTGACATCATATCCGAGAATGGGAACTCCATAGACACTAGTTGCCATCAAGATGTCAACCAGTCCCATTCATTTTGGAGATTTTAATGCGGTGGGGGGAGAGTGCTCTAAACTCTTCTAGAAATTCACATGTAAAACAATAACCTCATACAAATATTACATTCAAATAGTTGTAACAAAAAAGTATAAAACATATAAAATGATTCACTTTCCTAGGTACTATATGTGCAAAACTGGCAATAAATAAATTTTCCTCTTTCTAAAACTTACTCAGAAACCACATACACAAAATTTTAAAAGAACTCTAGCAATAACCTTCATTTTAATGAAAACTGAATTTTTTTTAAAAAAGTACTTTGTTTCTCTGGCTCATACACATGGAATGTGAATAGTAACTAAGTTCAAATCCTGGCTTCATTCACTAACTATGTGACACCAATGATGTTTCCTTAGTTAAAAACTAGAAACAATACTGCTGAAATCAAGGTTGTGGTGAGAATTAGCTATTACATGGAATGTATGTAAAGTGCTTAGCACAGTGTCTGGCACAAAACAGTAACTGTTTCCACCATACAGATACTGAAAAGCCCAAGCATTAAACTTATGTTTACATGGTGTGTTTTCTATGGGTTCGCTTATGAGTAATAAGATGCGTATTCACTCTAAAACTCTTCCCACACACAGTACATTTGAAAGGTTCCTCTCTTGTGTGGCTCTTCTGGTGGCATGCAAGTTCTGAATCCAAAGCAAAACTTTTTGTACATGTTTTACATTTATGGGGCTTTTCCACTATATGAGTGTTTTGATGAGAAACAAGCTCAGAGAAACAAGGAAAGGTCAGGTCACAGTCAGGACACTGTAAGGGTTTGAACCTGGAGAATGAAAAAAAATTTTCATCATCAATATGGCATTTGTGAGAGACCTCCTTGTGGTCCTTCTCAGGGAGGTCAGGGTACAGGGGCTGCCTGAAGTTCTTGACACGCTGGGTATACTGGTATGGTGTAGTTGATGTGTGTGTCTTCTCATGCAAAGCCAGATTTGTTTTCTGATCAAAATATTTACTACCATTAGCACATTCATATGCTTTTTCAACAGTGTGGCTTTTCTGATGCTGTGCCAATCCTGGGAGCCACATAAAACCTCTCCCACATGTGTCACATGTGTATGGTTTTTCCTTTATGTGGCTATTCATATGCCGGGACAGATGTGACTGCTGGCGGAAGCTGGCACCACACTTGGTACACTTATAAGGCTTCTCACCAGTGTGGATTCTCCTGTGTGTCCTCAGGTTGGCTCTATGATTGAAGATTTTCCCACAGTCACCACATTTGTACTTTTTCTCTGCTGAATGAATTTTCTGATGTAAAACAAGGTATGAATTATCACTGAAGCTTTGGTCACATTCAGGGCACTTGTACACATTTTTTACTTCTTCCCAGGGAAATTCAAGAATTTCAGAAAGTGCTCTGGTTCCTAAACATTGAGAGAGTTCTACTAATGGGGTATGGTTGTCAATGGTAACTAAAAGGCTTATCAACTTTTTCTTGCAAGTGGAAGTTCCATCTGAGAATTTCCTTTCAGGGACTCCAACTCCATCCTCAGAGGACTTTTCTGGGTAATGGACAAGGGGTGCAGCAATGGAGTACTTTTCTAAGGAAAGTTCTTCAAGTTCCAAAGACTCTTGGTTTAATTGCTGATTAATCTCAGTCTTCCCTTCCCCTCCTGTTGATTAAAAAAAGCAAAACACGAAGAACACCTTCAAATGATACTAGGGAAAGCAGCAGCTAAGAAGCAATTACACAGAGGACCAGGAAGCTGCAAATGGATTACCTTATAACCTAGACACTGACAAATAAATAAAATGAGAAGCCAGGAGGCTTTCCTGGCTTCCCAAAAGATCCAGGTCCAGGTGAACCTGTAAGGGGAAGGAGCAGAGAATGGCTCTCACTAAGTCCAAGTCCAGTGGGATATATATTAAGGATAATCTTGGTATGCACTGTCTAGAGATGTAGAGGTGTAGTCTATTTAAATCTCAAGAGTTTTTCTTCATTTAAGCTAATTCAAGTGACAGCTGAACAATCAAAACTGGAATGAGACTGGGGTTCATATTTATCAAAAAAGAGGGCAAGTATTTTTCTACTATAATAGAGAAACAGGTTACAAAATATAGTTTTATTTCACCAGGAGATGTCTCTAAAATTTCTGGGCCCTTCACTGAGGAATGACAGAAGTATGGCTGCTGAGTGTACAGCAGACCAATAATGGTCAGTCTTACCTCAAGGATGACTGACAAAACTTGGACCCGCCAAAAAGAGTTCCTTTTGAATATTTTTCCAAATACAGCCAGCCCTCACATGTTATGGGTTCTGTATGTGCAGATTCAGTCAACCAAAGATTGAAAATATTCTAAACACAAACTGCATTATACTGAACATGTACTTTTTTTCTTGTCATTATTCCCAAAACAACATGGTATAACATCTATTTATGTTATACTTACATTGTATTAGGTATTATAAAAAGCTAGATGTGATTTAAAGAACATGGGAAGATGTGCATGGATCATATGGAAATACTAGGACACTACATAAAGGGACTTGAGCATCTGCTAATTTTGGTACCCTTGAGTGGGGGGCAGTATCCTGGAACCAGTCTTCTGCAGGGACAAATATATTCTTCATTTATAAACCTAATATGTTAATACAAAAAGGACACTGACTATAAAAGGTTTCTGGGCTATCGTATAGTGCATGGGAATTCAAACAGTACCCATTGGATTTTCTGATTTGAGGAGACTTAGTTCAGAGACCTGGGATGCCAGGTCAACAGGATTTGAGAGCAAAATAGTAAAGAAGGAGCAACTTCTTAGAGAACTTAAGCATCTACATAGGGTCCCTTAAAGACTTTTGCTGGGTATTCATCTGCATGTACATGGAGAAACTATCCAAGGCCATGGAAAGAACCACCAAAAAGAAATGCATAGAACAACACACAAAGTTCATACAATAGTTCATATTCCCACCAGCCAAAGTGGAAAGACCCACTAACACACAGGACATAAAGCAGTCTCCTCAGGAAAATAACTCCCTTACAAGTATGACCAATCAGCTCTAGAATACAGGTTGATCTAAATCCACACTAGCAAAGCAAAAATGCAACCCTGAAAGAATCAAACTGACCCCAAGAAATTTAACTGCATCCCACCAAAAAATCCAAAAATATTTTTATACAACAAAATCAAGCAACCAACAAAATAAAATTTACAAATGTCCAAAATCCAATCAAAGCTTACCAGACATGTAAAGAAACAGGAAAATATGACCCATAACAAGAAGAAAAATCTATCACTAGAAACAGACCCAGAAGTGACAGACAATAAAACTAGCAGAAAAAATATTAAAATACCTATTATAAACATACTCTATATGATCAAGAAGGTAAGGGAAAACAGACATGACAGAGAAATGGAAGATATAAAACAAGTTATGGAATAGTTTAGATACTCAACCCAGTTCAGAGGTAAAATATACTCAGGCATAAAAATACTGCAAAAGTCCCCCATGGGTGAGAAAGCACAGCACCCCCTTAAGAGCAAAACACTTTTCAATTTTTAGCAAATGACAATAATTTATAGTAATGGGGTTTCCCAAGTGAAACAGTAAATTGACTGAAACAAACATTTGGGAAGATTGCCAGACATTGCCATGTGTTATGTGAAATCACAGGTACTATATTAGACTGGATATTTATCTCTAAAAAAATCATCCTAGACTTTGAAACTTGTTCCTTCATGCAATCTTCTATCACATCTGTATAAGTCATCCAGCAATGGGTCCTGAACCACCATATCAACATGTGGACAAGGAATGAAATCCTCATCCTAGAACTGACAAAATTCCCAAAATGCAGAAAAACAATTGCCTTACCCATCAAAACCTCATCTTGAAAACACTCCTGTTTGATTTCTCTGCTGAAGGACTTCTGGGCAGGATGCAGGCTCACACATTCCTCTTGAGAAAAATACACAGCTAGGTCGTCATACAGGGTCGATCCCTGAAACATGAGAACCCATCTCAATACAAGAGTCTAATTGGTCAGCCCCTCAGTCTAGGGAGGCAGAGAATAGCTAAAAACATCAGATGCAAGGGGAAAAGGGTTTAGCCTAAAAGGTTCCTGAATGCTAGGATGGGATATAAACAGGGTCCAGGGGTAGGGTGGGGGCAGGCAGGACAGAGTAAATATGGACATAAATTTCGAGGCAGTAACACGAGGGTCAAGAAAGTGTGTTGGGAGAATGATGGAGTCTCTCTTTCCTTTAGAAAGGATGCTCTAAGAGAAAGAAGACTGGCCAGCCCAGGAAGACCCATGAGAGAGAGGTTTTAGGACTCTCCCAGTATCTCTTCCTTTGCTAGTCTCTCTTCCTTCCCCATGACACTCATTGTTCAGCTCCCTTCTCAGTGCATCTGGGCCCACTCCTCCTTCCCTACGTTTACAGAATTTTGCTGTGATTAGGAATCACCTGGGTATATTACTGAACGGGTGTGGAGTGAAGCCTCGAAATTTGCAATTTCCAGCAGCATTCCAGAAAGACTGTGACAAACTGCTATGACTCCCTCCCAGGGGCTCTGCTCCCTGGTGGGTGGTTCTGAGAAGAATTCGGTAAACCACTTCTCCCGTGAGTCTGATCTAGGAACAAAGAGCGCCAGGTGAGGGGCTACTCGGGGATCGGGGTACTCCCATCAATACAGGCGTACCTAGCCTTTCTCCGAGGAGGTCAGGCGGGGGCCGGAAAATAACGACTGAACTCGGACGGGGAAAAGGTAGCTCGTCTCACCTGGGCGTCGGATGTCGCGAGCGCAGACGCCATCTGCAGAGTGGGGGGCACCTTCTGCAGACCGCCTCGGGGACGTCGCAACAAAGCTTGGAGGAGAAGGAATAGTCCCTGGAGGGGCCCACTCGGTGGCCACGCTCCTCGTGCCTCAGCCTCCCTCGATCGCCTCAAGCTCCCTTGACAACCAGAGCCAACTGCCCCTCTCCCCGTCTAGCCTCGAAAGGAGCCCGCTCCCGGCTCCGGAGTGGAGAGCCTCGCCCCACCCCGGTCGAGGCAGCAGGAAGCAACGCCCAGTGGAGACACGACGCCCAAAGACCCGGCCCCCGCAAACCTCCCACGCGCCCATGCTCCCCACGCAGGCGCCGTGGGGAGCCTCGGGGAGGGACGCGCTGCGGCCCCTCCGCCGTGCTGCGCTGCGATTGGCCAGCATTCCCCGAGGGGGCGGATCTTCTTCCGAGTGGACCAATCGAGCAGCTTGACCGAGGTCTGGAAAGCGGGGCGAGCGGGAGACCTCGGTTCTCCAGCCTTTCTACCAGCAGCTACTTCCGCTTCCGCTGGCGGGGTCTCCCCTGTGAGCTCTAGGCCTGCTGATCCTGAGAGACGGGGTGTTTACGAGAAGGCAGGCATGAACCCAGAAAGACTCCAGGACTCGAAAGACAGTCGGTAACGAAATCTAGGAGCGGCCAGCAGCGCCTTGTGCACCTCAGGGGCGGGCCTGGCGGGGGCGAGGGACTCGGCCCGGCCTAGCCGCGGACGAAGCACCCGGTCTTCGGGGCGCGGGGCCGTGGGTGTAGACGGGTCTCCTGCGCCCACGAGGTTCAGTTCAGCGCAGGCCTGGTTTCTCGTCTCCAGTGCGCTTACCAGTGGCTGCAGCCCAACCGAGTGACTCAAAACCACGGCGGACCTCTGGACCTCTGGCGGGAGTAGAGCCTGTTTCCTGCGCGAGACTTCGGTCCACTCCTAATCCCTCCCATTCCGCCTTTCCAGTGCCGGACAGGTCCCACACCACGGGCGCTGGGTGCGGTGGTTAGAAAAGGTCAGAAAGCCGAGCTCTTTCCCGAACTCTGCCACTGGTTGCCTGTGTTATCTCGACCAACTTTTAACTTGGCTTAACTCAGCTTTTTAAAAATTTTACTCTTTCTGCTGAACAGAGAGCTCAGAATGTCTCTTTTCAGTAACTTAGAGGGCAGTTTCAAAGATGAGGATGTAAGTAAAAGAAATTGTCAGTTTATGAAATTGTTTCAGAGGGCAAAAAAAGAAAAAGAAGAAAACAACGACAGGTACCATAAAAATTCTAAGTGAATCTCAGCATATTTTCTTATTCTAGTGCCAGGTTACTCAGGGAATGATTTCACGCTTATTAAAACAGTATTAGAAGAGTTGACAAGTAGCAGGATTTGGTGGAATATCAACAGGATAATTTCAGCTGCAAGTAACAGAAAGCCCAACAAAACAATGTTCAAAAATCAAACAGTTGGTTAATTTAGTGACAGCATCAAGGTCCCAATTCCTCCATATTTCTTCTCTGTTATTCTTAGCCTGTTAGTGAAAGGGACAATGCAATCTAGATAATACATGCAGACACGTATTATGCCATGTACTTATGATAAACCAGTCATTTTCAAGGTAAAAAAAGACTATCATAATTGGGTTTATTCCATTATCTTCATGCCGTGTCATTGGGAGCAAGACCCAGCCTTCCCTTACCATCTACTTGTACAAAATCAGGGCTCTATTAGAAAAGAAAAGGAAGTTGGATAAGTAGCAAATAGTTAACACATTACTAGTGACATCTATTGACAGCTATGAAGGAATTCTTGTTGAAATGGGTCACAAAAAAGGTAGCTGAGGGTCCCAGAAGGAGAAAGGTGCTTCAAGGACAGATGGAAGAATAAGAACAAACTTCCCTTTAGGCTAGACCAGTCCAAAGCATATATGTAGAAGAGCAGATGGCCTGGTATATGGAGGACTAAACTAAAGGTATCTTCATCATAAAGTCATGGTACAGCTCATATAGTCATCTTTCTGCTTTTAATTTATGCTTCATGCTAATTTTTTTCAGGGATACCTTGTTTGAGGATTCAGAATCTTCTAATCTGGATTTGCAGCTCTTTCACAAAGAACAGTAGGCTTGCATGTCTCTTGCCTTTGAACCCCATTCCCATTACTACAGAAAGATAAGCACAGTTTCCAATGCCTAGATTTGAAGCTTGTAGTATTCACTTTTTAAATAACAAAAGAAAGTTATCCCTGAAACGGCAGAAGAAACAAAATCTTCCCTAGCCCTTCTAGCAGCTAACTACCAAAACTATAAACAAGTGGACCAAGAAAGAGGAAACTTGAAAACTTGATGAGATGGAGTCTAAGCTACACTAAGATTGAAAGAATAAGACTGAATTATATACCTAACTCAATTTTAAAAAACCAGAGATGTTTGATTGTATGTATACATATGATATGCTCAAGTGACGTATTTTAATAATTAAAATTTTAAAATCCACCACCTCCTTTTGGAAGGTTCTCCGTTTCCACCTTTAATATACAAAGAATAATACCAATCTCTATGTATTGAAACGCTTTTGGTAGCCCAACATCTGCTTTCTCTCATAAGATCACATCTTTTTTCATTAAAAATAACTTGCTGGACAATATGGTGCATGTCTGTAATCCCAACAGCTCAAGAGACTGAGGCAGGAGGATTGCAAGTTCAAACCCAGCTTCAGCAATTTTGTGAAACCCTAAACAACTTAGCGGGACCCTGTCTGAAAAAAATAAAAAGGGTTGGGGATGTAGCTCAGTGGCTAAGCCCCTCTGGGTTCAATCCCCAGTAAAAAAAAATCTTTTATTATTATAAAAAGAATTATAAAAAGATTATAAAAATAATCTTTTATTATTATAAAAGCAGTATGTGTGTTTTAGAAAGTTCAAAATAGAGATAAGCAAAAAGAATTTTTCAAAGCACCACATTCATATCACCTGGAGATTACCACTGTTTACTCTTAAGTACATATTTTTCCTTGATGAATTTCAAGATAATTTCCAGAATTAATTGCTCATTAGATTTGGAATGGTTCCCTTCAGAGATAATGCTGCTTTTTAGGATCCATTACTTAAAATTAAATGTATCTCGTTCTTATGTCTGTTACCCTATCAAAAATTGGCACAGGGCCCTCTCATGGTACACTAAAGTACAGGTAAGGAAGATTATCTTCCTCCCAACTTTAGAGAGGCTCTTCTCACAGGTATCCAGAATGCTCAACAGAGCAGTTAGAAAACTGGTATTCTCTGATTCCCAGTACCTTATCAAGGGAATGATGGCTGCATCTTATTCCTGCAAGTTTTACTTTCACCAAAAATTAGAGGCTCTAATGATTGCAAGACCAGGGTTATTTCTAGCTGGATAGGAATCTCTTCATCAGAGAGATGGTGCTGTAAAATTTCCTCCAACATGTTAATATCATTACTAGAAACTAACTTTGCTCTGTCGATTCCAACCAAATGGTTTTTCAGTCACTGAGGCCAGAGCAGCTTCCATTCAAAGATTCTGGACCTGCCAGTACTGATTAATTCTTTTTTTGACACAATACCTTTATTATTTTTATGTGGTGCTGAGGATTGAACAGTGCCTCACATGTGCTAGGTAGTCACTCTACCACTGAGCTACAACCCTAGCCCCTGCTTGATTCTCATTAAATGAAGCCTCAAACAGAGACTCCTGAAGGGTAATGAGACCCACAGAGAAAGCAGGTTAGACATAAAGAGGACAGAATGAAATGACAGGATGGATAGTAGGTTAGAAGACCAAATGTTTAAGTTATTGTCCCTCATCAAATGGTTCATCACATTGGGACTGCTGAGATCCAGGATTTAACTGAGACTTATTGCCTAGGAGTTACAGAGATGAGATGGCCAGGGGTAAAGTGATGGCCTTGCCTCTTTCTGCCCTGAAGCTCACAAAAAGCCTGAGCATGGTGGTGCATGCTTGTAATCCCAGTGACTGGTGACTGGGGAGACTGAGGCAGGAGGATTACAAGTTCAGCCAGCCTGGACAACATAGTGAGAACTTAACTCAAAAAAGGACTGGGGATGTTGCTCAATGATACAGTGCTCCTGGGTTCAATCCTCAGTACCCTGCCCCCTACACACACACACACACACACGAAGGCTGTTTTTTAATAATGTCATTGCATTTTAATATTTTTATTTTTATATAGTACTGAGGATCAAACCCAGTGCTTTACACATGCTGGGCCAGTGCTCTACCACTGAGCTACAACCTCAGCCCCCAAAAGACTATTTTTTACCCTGAAGGATGAGGCATGGATCCAACCTAGTGGGCAAAAGAGTTCCAGGAGGGGAGTCAATGCCTCCTCTGTCCTACTTGGAATGTTGCCCTTGTATTCAGAGGAAACTAACTTAAGTGAAATCCATTTTTTTAAACTTTATTTCATGTTTTATATGATGCTTAGGATCAAACCCAGTGCCTCACACATGCTAGGCAAGTGCTCTACCACTGAGCCACAACCCCTGCCCTGAAATCCATTTTTGACCTGTCAATTATTTTACTTTTTAAATTATTACTACTGAATGATACCGGGGACTTAGTAAAATAAAGGCTTTCACTTACTTGGTAGGAGGGTAAATGAGTGTATTACTTTGATAAATAAAATGGATTTGAGTATTCCAGTCACTTTTAACTGTATGCAAATAAATACTTGATTTAAGCAACAATCCCTTGTGAGTCTGATTGATAAGCCCGATCTTAGGGTACACTAACAGTATAAATAGAGAAACAGACCCTTTGTTGTACTGCCCTGACCCTCTGAGACAGGAACTATATAGCCACGTGGTCCTTCTCCTCCTCTGTTTTGGTTCTGATCACAAGAAGTAGTCTCATCCTTGATTATCCATCTTATACACATGCATTATTTCACACCAAAAGAGAATTTCCAGATATTTTGGACAACTTATAAAATTAAAAAAAAAAAAAAAAGAATAGCATCCCATGATGGCAAGGGTGTGGGCCATTTGTCCTGATGTAGCAAGTGTAGAGTCTTCTTGCTCTTGGTATGAGAACACATTAGTAAAAACCTTTCTGGCAGTCTGGGATTTGTTTCCAACATTAAAATGTGGTTAATTAAAATAATCTAACCAACATTCTGGAACTTTTTCCTAGGGAAATACAGATAGTCCCCAACTTACTATGGTTCAGTTTAATGATTTTCCAGCTTTACAATGATGCAAAAGCAGCACACATTCAGTGGAAACCACAGTTCAAATCTTGGATCTTTCCCAGGATAGCAATATGTGGTACAATACTCTCAAGATGGTGGGAGCAGGTAGGAAAGAAATATTCATTGGCTTAGACACAGGGGAATGAAGGGAAGGGGGAATGTGAATAGGAAAGACAGTAGAATGAATTAGACATAACTTACCTATGTTCATATATGAATACACAACCAGGAAAATTGCAAATCATGTACAACATCAAGAAAGGGATCCCAGTTAGAATAAGTTATACTCTGTATATGTGTAATATGTCAAAATATACTCTACTGTCATATATATCTAAAAAGAACAGGTTTTTAAAGTTGGAGGATAAAAGATGTTGGGCAGTGAAAGCCACAGCTGTCAGTCAGTCATGATCAGGAGAATTAACAATCAATATGCTCCAAGTATTCAATATTGACAGTGTTTTTGTAGATACAGGTATTCAATAAATTACACGAGATAGTCAATATTATAAATAGGCTTTGTATTAGGTGATTTTGCCAAACTATAGACTAATGTAAGTGTTCTGAGCATACTGAAGGCAGGCTAGGCTAAACTATGATGTTTAGTAGATTGGAAGTGTTAAATGTAGTTTTGACTTAATATTTTCAGTCTATGAATATTAACCATCGTGAATTGAAAGCATCTGTAATAAAAAAGCGTGCAGGTGTGTGTACAGGGCTGTGAGCTGTGGTTTCACCACCTGAATGTCCAGGTATTGGTGAGAAAACTGGATTGCCAGTCCTTGCTGTCCTCCCTCCCTAGCTATAGGCCATCTTACTGATCACATTTTCCAAATGGAGCAGTGGGCCATAAGTGGGCAGCATCCAGAGAAGGGAGGCTTTGGGATCACCTGGGCTTGGAGTAAGAGAGCAATACTGGACTTTGATCCTATGTGGACCAGATAAGAGCCTCATGACAATGAAGAAGGGTGGGTGAACATGAAAATACCACTATTTTTAGAGATTTTAGTCTTGGAGCATCTTCAGAGGAGGACAGAGACTGTCCATGCAGATGGTACCTTGCTACTCTCCTTAGGCCAGAGGAACCTGATTACATCCTTGTCTCCAAGGCTAGGAGAGAGCTGGGCAGCTGAGGACACAAGAATCAAGGGCTTCCTTTTAAAGGCCCTGCTTGGCAGGTTGGTATGTGACCAGACCATGGGAGAATGCAGTTTTCCACCACCAGTTGTGCCTTCTGGTGTCTCTCTACTTGACCCAAGGCCAGAGGGTGAAAGGATCCAGGAGTAGGCAAGATAATAATAGTGATGTCCCTGATAATACACTTAGTGCCAGGGGGAGAAGAGACAGAGCTCTCCAGAGGGCTCCTGATGAAACAGAACTTCTAGAGGAGTGAGGTCGCAGCTCTGCGCTGACTTCACAACTGGAAGGAATTCAGTTATAGCAAAACTTTCAGTTCAGTAGATTAACTGAAGAGGAAGATAGTCATTACAAAGCTAGTAATTTGCTGAATTAAGTGGAAGAAGTAGAATACAGCAGAGGGAAACCAAGAAGGTGAAGACTTGGGGGACAGATCAGAACTGCACTTCCTACAATTAGCTGTGATCATTCTTGAGACAATCCCCATGACCAGGAGATGCCCCTCACCTTCTCTTGCTTACACCAGGGTCATCTGAACTATCACGGTACCAAGGGAGAAAAGTGTGATCTTAGTTGATTAAACCAGTTAGGGACCACTTTGGAACCGAGGGTGGAGCTAAGGCCACCCCCAGTGGGAAGGGTGGGATATTTTCTTAGGGAATTTTGAATATCCCTGTAGCAACACATGGTGCCCAAGGTATCCTGAGGATAAATGAGAGCTTGTGTAAAATACTTGACACAAGGCCTGGCACATAGGAAACCCTTGGGAAACTGTAATCATTTTCTCATTTGTGTTTAAAAAGAGTGTTTTCAGGTTTGAGTGGATGTATATGCCAGTTCATCTCAGTGCAATGCATGGAGCCCTAGAAACAACAGAAATGTCCTCACTGTGCCATCACCTAGGGAGTGTGTCTCAAATTTTAACATGCTTACCATTGTTCACCTGGGGGTCCTATCAAGTGCCAGTGCTGAGCTAAATGCCCTTTGATTCAGTTGGTCTGGGTGAAGCCTAAGCTGCATTTTTAACAAGTTCAAGGTCAGATTCTGAACCACAGCCTATGCTGGGGAGCAAGGACCTAGGTTGGTTTTTGCCTCTTATATATATATCTGAAGGGGTTTACTACTGTGTTCATGTCCTAGCAAATGGGAGAGGTGGGAGAGAAGCAGTGGAGAGTAGGTGATTTCCTTTTTTAACCCACCATTTTTACTTTGAAATTTTCAGTCTTCCTGAATATCTGAAAGAATAATGTAACCACCTATGTATCCTTCACCTAGCTTCACCAGTTAACATTTTAGCAATGTCCTTTTAAGGATATGACCCAGAAGTTGCCTTTCCTCACTTTCCTTCTTGGTTACCAGTAAAAACTTTAGCATAGAGCCTGTCCTTGATGCAAGGGAGTCTAAGTATAAGGTTATCTTGACAATGATTTGTTTTGCTATAAGGAATGGGATTCTGTCACTACAAGAAGATATGACAGCATGGTGTGGTGGTACATGCCAGTAGTCCCAGCGACTGGGGAGGCTTAGGCAGGAGGATCTCAAGTTCAAGGCCAGCCTCAGCAACTTAGAGAGACCTTGTCTCAGAGTTTAAAAATAAAAATAAAAAAGGCTGGGGGTGTAGCTCAGTGGTAAAGTGCCCCTGGGTTCAATCCCCAGTCCCCCCCCCCCAAAAAAAAGGCAAAAAGAACATATGACAGATTAGAATTCCTTCAGCTTTCTTTTCTGAAAAAGGAAGAGGTATGGGATAATGGATTTCAGGGGATACTTACTCTCTCAAACAATGGTTAGATAAATCTTGTAACCAATTGTCTTCAAGGTGGATTTTGGAAAGCTTGAGTTAAAATTGCAGCATATGTTTAGAAAGTAAGTAGGACTTCATAATGTGCATTTTACATGCCCACCACATTCTAGTTTTCTAACCTCATTTTCCCTTTATCTTGCCATATTGTGTGAATCTTCTAATCCATCCTAATTTTTGTAACATGTTTAACTAGGAATAATTCAACGATGACACACTAAATATAATCCAATGTTCAAAATGTCTTAAAAAGGTCCAAATACTCACTACACCTGCTGCTAACAACAGACTGTGATACTTAAAATGTAAGTCTACAGAGTTGTAAATAGTATATCGATCTTCATTTTGGCCAAGTGATTTTTCCACCCTTTTTTAAAAGTTAGAAACTTACAGAAACTGTTGCGAAAATAAAATACAGATTGCTTTATGGAAATCAAGATTCTGCTAGCCACTATATGGACGGCAATAGATTTAACTATTCCTTGTTGATTTAGTGCCTTGCCGTATTACTCTTTGTGTAGTTATATCAAATTACCTTTAAAACTTATAACATCTTCAGGAACATTTTCCTTCTCAAAATGTCAAAAGTATTTAATTTTAATATTTCTAAGTACTCGTGTACAGTATTGGGGGCACAAAAGTGTTTGCGATGACTTATTCTCTTGGATAGTAATTAAATCCTTTTAGGGTTACTCGTTTGAGCCTGGCCTTACGCAGGTTCTTGTTCCATCCTTTGGGTATGTGTGTGGATCTTTGTCGCTATTTGAAAGCAACGTATGCGTTCCTGTGAAGTCTGCTCTGCGTGTCCCCAGCAGCAAGCTCTGGACGAGTTCCTCGATGCTGAGGAACCACCTGAGGCCACCTCCCACCCGCTGCAGGAGCCCGCAGCGCTGACGGAGGGCTCGGGCTGCGGCGGGCGCCCGGCTCGCACTCGCAGCTCTCCGCGGCCGCGCCCCTCCCCGCCCGCTTTCGGGGCCTGCCCGCTCCCAAGATGGTGGCGCTGGCGTCAGGGGGCGGTGTCGAATCCGCTTCCGGGCTGCGGCGCGGCCGGGCGCGGGAGGCGGAAGTGCCGCGGGCCGCCGCCTCCGTCCGGGCTGCGGCCCCTGCCGGTTACATAACTCGTTGCGGGCCCCGCGCGGTCTCAGGTCCCGGCTCCCTGATTCCCCAGGATGCGCTGAGTCCCGCGACGCCTCAGCTGCCACCGGCTCCCGCCCGAGGTGAGACGGCGGGCTCTGGCCTGCAGTGGGGAGGACGGGCGGCGGCACCGAGGCTGCTGCGGGCCGGGCCCCGGGGAAGCCAGCGCGCCCTCGCTGCTCAAGCGTACAGCCCGCGGGCGGGTTCCAGTGGCGGCCCGAGTGCGCCGGCCGGGAGGCGGGCGAGGGTTGCGGTTGGCCAGCCGTCTCCTGGGGTCATTTCCGCTCTGGACCCCAAGGCGAGTGGTCGGGGAATTTGAGAACTGCCGGGCGGTGCGCGGTGTCCCGCCCCCGGGGCGCCGGAGGCGGAGGGCCCGGCCGGTGTATCCGCGGCCGCCCCGCGCGGCCCTCGCCTCTGAGTACTTGTTGCGCCGCGCTGACTGGGTGGACTCGTTGACCCTCCTGTGGGCTCCTGAAAGCCCAGGACTCTGCCTTGGTCCCTCACGTCTTACTTTCCCAGCCATACCTGATGGTGTTAAGACAGATGCTGGCCTTCCGGGGAACTTACGGACCGGCCATGCTGACCCTCCACCACCTCTCCAAATTGGGCACTTGCCAGAGGGATGAGGGGATCTGTAGCTTGTGTGGTTTGTCCCCCTAGCAAAATTAAGGGAAAGCTGTGGGCCTTCTGTGAACCTCCAACAAATAACCTGTGCCCTGCTGGTGTCAGCCCGGGGCCTGGAGATGAGGTACAGAGGTACTCTGCAATAATCGTGAACTTTGGCTACTTCCTTGATCGCTTTTCCCTCTACCAAGTCCTTGAGCCGTGAGCTTCTGTGCCACTGTTGTCACTCCTTGGTCCTGAAAGAAAAGAGTATCAACCCATCAGAGTGACTCTTCGTGATGTCTAGAATGGTACCAAATCCCTGGAGAGGTGGTTTCCAGTTACAGAGATTTTCCTTCTACCAAAGTATCTAAGGTATAAAACCCTTGGATGACACATACTACAGAATAGGGCAAGTTGTGTGACTCAAAATGCAAATTCTGTAGTCCATGTGACACTATGAAGTCCAGGGAAGTTGTAGAAGTTCTGCAGTGGTATTTCTGACTGGACAGGAAGAGGAACACCTTCAGCATCGTTGAGTTAAAGGGGGCCTGGAGCAAAAACAGGTATATTCTCTGTGTTTGCATTTGTCAGTGAATTGGCCTTAGCTGCAGTAGAGCAGATGGAAATAAAGACTAGAAGAAAATCAAGGGCTGTCTTATCAGGCCAACAGATTGATCTCAGTAGGGAACACAGATCTTCATCCTCCTTGTAGAATTTAGTACCCATCAGAAATAACATGCAAATCAATCCTTTGAGATTGTGGCATTCATGGGCTCCTCTGCTGGGCTGTGGTTTGCTGGAATTCCACCTCGTGGAGCTAGGAGATGTGCTAGGTTTGTGTTGCAAAGTCAGGCATGTTCTGGTGTCAACACACCAGCATAAAAGCATAGTTTTTTTCTTTTTTTTTAAAAGTCTCCGTGTGTCCTATCTTTAGCCTCTCCCAGTTGTAACTTAAAGTGACTTTATCACCCTGTTTTAACCACACCCACGCACAGCGTGGAGAGCCTCTTTAGATGTGCGTTGTCCAAGTTGCTTAGCAACAGCATGCTTCTGACTGGAATGGAAGGAAATTCCTGGATGTCAGGAGATTTGAAAATAAAAGATACACCTGAAGCAAGACCAGGAAGAGTGCTGGTGCTCATGACCTGCAGGTCACAGTTTGCTGATGACCTGGAGGCTGCCTGTGCCTCAGTGTACCTGTTGACAGCATTGTGGCATCCAGCAGCCTGAAAAGTGTTTAGGTCACATTGGTATAGAATCCTTACCTTGGCAGTCACAGGAAACCGATGTAGACAAAGTCTTCAGAACACCTCTGAGTTCAGGGCAGTGATTGTCTTTGCTCAACCAAAATAGGCCAGAGGTCCCATTTCTTTGGTGCCAGCTTCCCCGCCCCCCAACCGAATGTGGCTGCTTATTAGGCACATCTCTTAAATGGTGGCTTCATATCTATGTTTAACTCTCCTTTATTTCATCCTCATCCCTTGCAAGGAACTCACAAAGCCCTCCTGGTTTGGACACCTCTGTTTCTCTTTTGCAGAAAGCAAGGCTGAGGTGTGGACTCTACTGAAATGTGTGTCACTGGAAATACTTTCAAGCCAAATGCTGGTCTACAGAGTGATGCTAGAAGTGCTGGCTCTTTTAGGCTAATTTCAAATGCTGACTGATTCAGCAATGGTTGTATGTGCCTGTGGTACTCCAGAGTCGGGCCTCCTTCCCTATGATCACTCTTTTCAGCATAGCCTCTGGTAGGAGCTGGCAGAGCAGTTCAGGGACTGTCAGGAGCCCAGCTGTCACAGTGCTGATTTAAAAATGTCCTGCATGTCCAAACACACACTTGAAAGAGATTATACTCTGCTACGCACAGCAGGGCAGTTGCTTTGGGCACTTGTGGAGTGAGGAAGGGGTCTGAATGGAGAGCCAGGGCTTTCTGCAAGAAATGGTTTGGGGTCCAGGTCAGTGTCAAGCAGTGCAGCTGGAATGCCCCAGTGCGGAAGCTGATGGGAGAGCACGACAGTCACCCTGAGGTAGCCATAGCTCTGAGCCATAATGGTCAGGTAGTTGGGGGAGAGACAGCAAATGAGTGCCAGCCCCCTCCTCTCTTTACCTCAGTCAGGCCCCATGTGGCCTGGAGGGGCCAAGCATACCAAAAACAATGGTGAAAGCAACCATGAGTGTGACAGCATAGGAATTTCAAATGTCTCTTCAAGTTATAAGGAGGATGACTACTTATTTTGCCCTAAAATAGACTTTTTTAGTTCTGGCTTTTACACCTGGTGCCCTTGAAATAGCATGGCATTTGGGGCACCAATGCCAGAAATAAACACAGATTCAGAGTTCCAGGGAAGTAAAGATGTGGTCTTAGATAGGGACACAGATCAAATGTTGGAGAAAGTCCCTGTTTCTTTTGCTTCTATAGTAGACAAAAGAAAGATATTCTGTCATCTTTAGCAAACTCCATATTCAAAAAATTTTCCAGCTCTATTTTTTGTGATATAGTTATTATTAAAAGTCAAGTGGAGTTCCTCTTTTTTGTTTATTCCTAAAGTAGGATTGATTAGGCAGCAAAGTATTGAAATTTGGGCCTGTCTTGAAAAGATTAGAAGAAAGCTATACCACTTTTGTAGTATTTCCGTAGATACTGAAAAGGAGTCTTCTGGAAAATGTTGACACAGCACTATTTCCATCATTCCCTTGGCAATCGTGGAATGTCCTTGGATACTTTTCCCACGCTTGTTTCTCTTTGAAAGGTGCTTGTTCAGACCGCCCTTGTAACCTGTTCCAGGATGATTCACTCCTGGACTTTGTAGCATTCGGCACATCTTACCAGTCAGACATTTGTTGCTCCTCTTTTATCCAGAGTGTCAGATTACCTTGCTTACCCTCAGGCCACCCTGGTAGCCTTCTGTTGAAGTCTACAGGGAGAAAAGGAAACTACCTACCCAGTCTTCGTGGCTCACCTGTGCAGCCTGCAGGCCCCTTACCAGGCAAGACCTTGCCTGTGTCAAAAATGTTTTTCTTATACCACAAGAAATCCATGACCATTATTATTTTGGGGAGATGAGTACAGAATTCTTTATTTTTGCTCCTGAATCATTAACTTCACTATGAACGTGGATTACTTTTACACTTTTATACTTTAAAAACAAAAATATTCCATTCTCCAAAAATAAGCCCTTTTGGAAATGGTTGTCTTAAAACTTCAAAATAATTTTTAAAATTGGATTTTGGCTAGCCATTAGAGTTGCTCTTCTGTGGTCACAAGAACCCTGTTAAATGTCTGTGATCCTCCCAGCTGACCTGTCCACAAGCTCCTCTACAACTTGCAGTCTTGTTGAGAATTTTTATTTCTGGCATCAGTGCCCCAAGTGCCATGCTGTTCCAAGGGCACAGGGTTTAAAAGTCAGTGCTTAAGTCTATTTAAGTACTAATTCTACTCATAATTTGAAGAAACACTGTAAAACTTCCCAGTCATTACTAATTTTAAATATCCCATAAGACTATTTTAGCATGTGTTTCACAAACCATCTAAAAGTATTTATTTATTTATTAGATGATTAAAAACAACCCAAGATCATTGCAGAAAACTTAACTAAGAGGGAAATGAGTGCCATAATTCCAGAGGCAAATTCAGACAGGAGTTTGAATTACTTCTTAATATCATTTTAGTTATAAAAGTTAACCTCAGGACTGGGGTTATAGCTCAGTTGTAGAGTTCTTACTTAGCATGCATGAGGCCACGGGTTTGATTCCTCAGCACCCAAAAGAAAAAAGAAAAAAAGTGATCATGATCAAGTGGTAATTTATGCCAAACTTGACCCAATTTCATATTTAGCAAGTATTTGATTCTGGAAGATCTTAAATGCAAACCTAGAGAAGGAGCTATTTTAAAACAACAATAACCCTCAGTAGAAATCCCAGCAGAAGGGAAAGAGCAATGGGGCAAAGAGGGCTGGGTAACTGAAGGGAGGCAGGGGAGGTGAAGTTTTCTGAAACTGAACTCCCCCTGCTGCAGCGCTCTGCCCCTTCAAGCTCAGCAGCCACCGTTTCCATTGCACCCTGTGCCCCCAAGCAGTGCAGAGTACCATTTGTTCCCTTACAGGAGTAGACAAGCTCCAGGATGGGTGTGAGCCCTAGATGGGGTCCAGTCTCCCTGTTGCGAAAAGTAATGATGAAACAAATACGTTCTTCTGTCTCTTGATTCCTTCCCCAAGATCTAGTATCATCTATAGACAATTTTGTTTTCAAACCAAAACCAGGTGATTCTCTCACCCAATCTAAATTTAAAATTGCATTGTGGGTACACCCCTCAGACAGCTTCTACCAAGATCCCAGTGTGAAGGGCCATGGAGGTGGGGGAGGAGGGGTGAGTGCTGTCCTATTGGCCCCAACCCATGCTTTGTTGTCATTGCTTTGAGCACTGACTGCTCTTCCAGAACCGACCGCAGCGTGGGGAAAGCAGGATCATCCTTCACCCTGTTTTCTATGTGGGGAACATGAGACTCCCCTGAAGCTTTTAGGCAGCTTGGCCATGGGGTCTGGTTTTGGCTTCACCCTTTCTGACCCCCAGTCTCCCATTCTCTCTTCCTCCTGGGTGGTCTTCTCTCTCTGTTCTTCCTCTTTGTCCTTGTCATTCTGCAGTTCTGACACTGACTGAGGGGGCACAAAAGGGGTACCATTTGTACCCCTTCCTTGAATCTGACTTAGCCCACAGTCTGGCCCTAAACCCCTCTAGTAGAGACCCCATAGTGCCTAGGGGGTTCAGCTGATTAGTGAACAGGAAAGCACTGCCAGCCTGGCAAGGCAGATGCCCAACACTGAGGCATCTTCCGCCAGCTTTGACCCTGTGTACCTCAGGTGTGGTGTCCAGGAAGGTGCAAGGGGATGAATTTCTTTGTCCCTGTGGGGAAGAGTATCCCTGTCCAGGTCAGGTGACAGCAGTGTTCGCTGGTGTGCTGTTTACCATGGAATCCTCTAGCCAGAGCAGCAGTTTCTATGCTTAGGTCATGGTGCAGGACAGCTCTGTGGCTCCCATAAGCCCCTCCTGCTGTGGTTGAGATTCTGACTGCCCATTGATGTGACTCCAGTCCCCAGAGCAGGGCCAGCTTTGATAAGTTAATGGGCAAATGAATTCACAATATGAAGTGAAAGGAATGTTCAGCCTGAGGAAGGACTGACTCTGGACCTGGAAGCTGACCAGAACCATGTGGTGCTGTTTTTAACTGAGGCATAATGAACATGGGGCCAAACCCACAGCTTAAGGGAGCAGATCCATGTCGAGTTTTTTGTTTTGTTTTTTGTGATACTGGGGATGAACCCAGGGGCACTCTTGACACTGAGCTACATGCTCAGCCCCCTCTTTTATTTCCATTGTTTATTTTGAGACAGGGTCTTGCTAAGTTGTCCAGGCTTGCCTTGAACTTTTAATCCTCCTTCCTCAGCCTCCTGAGTGGCTGGAAGTAGGTGTGTGGTCCAGCTCCATGTGGTTTCAACAACCAGAAGATAGAATGTAGCACCTTCCCATCATCCTTCTCTAGCCCTCTCCCTTGACCCCACTTTCTGATTGCTAATACCATTCCTAAACAGAATTTCCAACAAACAGAATCCTCCAGTGTCATTTATTGCTGTTAAAGATGTATCTTAAATTGTATGTGGTCAATATATGGGCTTCCTTCAGAGCAAAAAGATTTGAGTAAAAGGCCACTCTTCAGAAAAAGAGAGGTGGGTGTTTGTTTCTTGTCACCCTGCAAATGATTCATCTTCCTACTACACTGAAATTTTGGAAGAAACCCAGGCTGCTGTGGAGATGGCTTGCTTAGCCAGGGCAGCTGCTTACTTGAACAGACGAGCAGTGAAAGGTGCTGTTGCCTCCTCCATGCTCCACTTTCAGCCCTTAGCGTGCAAGACAATGTCTGTAGCTGTCACTGGCATGTTTTTCCTTTTCTCCTCCATCCATCCTAAAGGCAAGAGCTGAAAATTGACTGTTGTGGGTTTTCCCAAGCCAGTAAACCTTTTGTCTGCAGAATCTTGCATTCCCCAGGCCTTGCTGTCCAGCTCCTGTGCATGGAAGAGCTTGCCCATCTTCCTTCACACTTTGCTTAGGAGGAAGCCTGATGTGCCAGGGCAAGGGCAAGGACAGTGCTCTGTCATGGGACAAAGGGACATGAGAGTCTGAGAAGCGCTCCAGGGAGTTTGGGGAGGGGTTTTCCTGAGTTAGCGGCTGCTGGGTCTCAGAGAGGGGCAGCTGGGGTACACTCTCCTGAGCCACAAATAAGTTGTTGAGTGAAAGAAGAGAATGAGGGAGGAAAGCAGGAGGCGGGCAACAGCTATTGTGCTACAGGTCATGACATTGAAGGCGGAGGAGGCGTCAGGAAGTCCTGTAAAAAGGGGTCTTGCACAGTGTGTCTACAGTCCCCTAGAAGGGATTTTGTGCAACAGTAAAGATTTTAAAATGCCAGGCAGGGGCCTGTGTGGGCCAGGGAGGAAGAAGATGGAGAGCTGGCCAGGGCCTTGTGAAAGTTGCCGTCTCACATAATCTCCCTGGAAACTCAGAGGGAGGTGATAGAATCCTCTTAGAGTCACAGGTAAGAAGCTGAAGCACAGAGCTGGAGAGCCATCCTGGGACACATGGTTGCTGGGACTGACTTGGGGATCTGGGACTCCAGATCCCTGCAGGGCCTAGGAGCACAAGGGGCACAACATAGAAGTCAAGTGGCAGGCCAGCCTGGCCCTGGCAAAGATGAGCCGTGGTGAGAAAGAGAAGGAAGGGCAAGGTGCTGTGGCCGTGCTGGCCAGACCCAAAGGCTGCTCCTGGAGGTTGATGGTGGAGTCCCGTGCACCTCTCAGGCAGTTAAGAGAACAGGATAGTCTTTCAAAATTCTGCTGGTTCGTCTGGTAACAGAAGCAGCATCTCTGAAGAAGGGGGATGTCCCTTGGGGCATCAGGACCAGGCCTGCCTAGGAAAGCAATCTCTAGGAAATAGGGTTGCTCCCACCTTTCTTACTTGGGGTGTGAGTGAAGTGCTTCTTCACATCATGACAGTACCAGGAAACCCCTCCTCCCTAAACTAGAACATACTGTATTCTATGTTCCTGGGATCCTGAATGCCCCAGCACTTTGCATTGGTGTGTGGCAAGGAATGTGCTTATGCCTGTGGATGTTGGGGCATCTTGCAGCTGTTCCACTGTTTCCCTTTGTGGGCCAAGCACATGGAGGCCCTGGGAAGTGGTATTGGTGAGGAGGGTGCCCAGCTTGGCTCTGCCAGCGGGGATGGTGACAGGTAGAGGTGCCAGCCCCTTCCTACTTCCACAAGACCTCAGGGGAAAACAGCCTTCAGTCCTGTGACTGGAGGGATTATTTCAGTGTGAAAGGGGTGGGAGTGGTTTGCAAACAGCCTCACAAAATTTGGAGGAAGGAGTGATTAGTGAGGAAACCAGAGCCAGCTGGGCACAGCTCCCAGCAGGGCATGCTCTACATTTGGGTCTTGGAGGATGCCCTGTCTGCCTCTCTTTAGATTGCTTCACTTACCCACGTCCTGAAGGCAAAGGGCCAGGACATCCAGGGAGGAACTCTTCACAGCTTGTGTTCTGCCTTGAAAAGTCAGGTGCACTTCTGATTCTCCTGTACACTATGTCTGTGCTTGTCATAGAGAATATGTTTCAGGCCTTTTTAGAAAAATGTACAAAAAGATGGCTCGTATATCTGTGACTTCGGTGCCTCCATCTCCCAGCACAGCCATGGTACCTGTTCCATTTGTAGGGCCTGAGACAGACAGTGCCAGCCTCCAGCTCCGGGGACCTCTGTGCTGGCTCCGCCCTGCTGATCCCTTTTCTGTAGCTGAGTCATGGAAATTCTTGTCTCATGTCTAGGGATAACTTTTGAGCAGTGGAGCATAAGTATTTGTTTTAAAGTTCCAGGTGGGCACATGAGGGTCCCCACAGGTGCCAGCACGAGTGTTGGTCACATGAATGGCACATGAAGTCATCCATGGCTCAAGTCTGCTCTGCTCTTGTCTCTAAGCTAGTCACTCTGTCCTTCCAGCATTGGTTGTGCCTGGTCACCTGAGGAAAGCCTCTCAGATGAACAGAATGCATCACCGTAGGCCCTTTGCCCTGGGCCTGTAGGCTCTCTGGGGGCCTGGAGAGTTCTTTGACCAAGCCCTGTGTCAAGAGGGGGCCGAGGTGGGTTGGTTGGAACATTCTTTGCCATCTGCTGAGGCTTTGGCCCTGCGGTTTCTAGGGCTCCCACACTTTACTGGTTTGATTCAGTATTGTTTGGCACAAGAACTGGCTGTTGACAGCACTGAGGGCCTGGGAGATGGGTGGCCCCTTGTGAGCACACAGTGTGACTCAGAAGAGCAGCTTCCTGTGTGGTCTTTCAGCCTGTACAGATAGAGAAGCTTTGGTATCTGTTCTCACCTATTCTCACAGGCACAGACCTCCCACAGAGCAGGTTGGATGACAGCAGTGATCCTCGCAGATGTTCAGGCCCCTGGACCCCAGAAATGACTTGCCAGACCTGAAAGGAGGGCCCTGCTTTGTCAAGAGACCTCCTTTAACCAGCTCCATGTCTTCTTTCCATATTCGGACCCAGGATGCTATTTGCAACCAGCCCCTTCCCCTCCCTAAGGCCTGCCTTCCCAGGAAAGGATGTGTGGGGTGGGAGCAGGGTGAAGAGAAATGGGCCCCAGCCCTGCCTCAGGGAGTCTGCCTCTAGATCAGCACAGACCCCTGATCTGAAGGGAGGCTGGCAGACCACAGGCCCGCAGCCCCACCCCTCCTCTCATGGCACAGTGTAGCCAGTGTCTCCCACCTCTTTGCTGCCTGTCAGATCAGGCACTGTGGTTGCAGTGTTCTCCCTCAGTCGAATGTGGCTTGTTTTTGTTTTTACACCGAAGCCTCTAAAGAACAAGCCTTTGGAAATGTGGAAATGCTTTTAATAGGAATGAGAGAGTCTACAGTTGTGCTTCTCACAGCCTGTTTTTTTCTTCAAAGTAGAACTGGGAAGAGCCTGGTATCCCAAGGATACTAGGGGGAAAAAATATGTAAATCCCAGGACATAAGAGACCCTAGTTTAGTATGGATCTCTCCCTTTGCTATCAAGCCTCAACAGAAAGTTTTAAAAAGCTTTTAAATCATTATTATTTGTAAACATAAAGACAATGTGAGTCTGTTCATAGAGTTCAATGAGTTTGGACGGGTGTATATGGGTATATGGAGGTGACCATCACCACCACAATCAACGTACAGACACTTATGACTCCAAGTAGTCGTTCCCTGACCCCCAGGACCTTTGTGGTCAGCCCCCTCCCCCAGGCAACCACAGAGGTCCGAGCCTTGCTTCTTCTACTTCCTGTGTGTCAGCCTCTCCTCCCTTGAGGTAGGTCTGTCTGTGGTCACCCAGGCCGCGGCTCTGCTGATGGTGTCAGTCACCCATGCACATCCTGCTCTCTTTGGGAGAGCTCAGCAATGGTTTCCTGTTCAGAATTGGCTGTGCTGTGGGAGTTCCACTGATGTGCCTTCTAGAGCTCCGCCCAGAGGGAAGTGACGGGCAGGCATCTCTCTTCATCCTTGCACTGGGGCCCTGCAGGCTGTTGAAGCTGAAGGCAGTCTCAGACATAAGCTGTGGTCAGGTTGGCTTGAGCAGCTGAGTGTCTCAGTCCCTTAGCTCTCTGTACAGTGTGTGCACTATGGCAAGTAATGATAGTCCTTCCCCAACACCAACATTTATCACGAGAAATTTCAGATATAGAAAAGTTGCACATTCAGGGTGATAGATGCCTATGATGTGCCCTGCCCACAGTTGATAGCCTTTTGTCTTACTCGCTTTATAAGTAAATTTTGGGGGGCTCAACCATTTAAAATAGACATGGTGATGCTTCACTCCCAAGTATTTCAGCAGCATCTCCTTAGGAAAGACGTCACCCTCTGCCTTATCATACTAAGAAAATCAGTAGTGGTTTCATGGCACCACCTCTTGGCCAGCCTGTTTGTCTCCCCAAAGCGTTGTTTCGGCTTTTTCTCTCTTATAGGGTTTACTCATCACATCTAGTTCTCCTTGTCTCTTCTCGTTTACTTTATCTGTGACTTTGACTTCCTAAAGAGAACTAACGTAGAATGTCACGCATCCAAGTTTCTTGGAGGTCATTTCTCTTGTTCTGTGCTGGGTGTCACCTGCAGCTAGGACTTTGGGTCTAAAGGCTCCATTGGGTTCAGGACCAGTTTGGGGCAGGAATGCTTGAGACTTGGGCCATTGCCCATTGGTCGCAGCCTGAGGCCTGGAGGCAGGAGGGCCTGGCCTGAGGCTGGGGAAGGCCCTCCCCTGGATGCCTGTGGCAGCAGGGCATTGCCTCCCTGCCTCTCACCTGCTGGTTTAACAGTCTTTGATGGTTCTTGGCTGGGTTCAGAGATTTCCTTTCGTGGTTTTAAAATAGTGACTTTCTGATTCTGTTTTTATTTCTACTTTGATTGATTGTTATTCTTTTGTTATAAAGAACTTTTCCTCAAAAGAAAAAAGAAATGATAAATTAACACATGAAACAACTTTTCCTCAGCCATTTAAGGTGAGCTACACAGTTCCTCCTAGGAAGTCAGGATGAATGTGTAACCCTTTCCCTTCTGATTACCAGTCTCCAACTAGAAAAAAAAGAGGCAACTGTTTTCCCTTTTGTCAGAGCCCAGCACTTAGCCTTCCTCACTCACTTGCCTTTTCTTCCTTTCTTCTTTCTCTCCTTCCTTCCTTCCTGAGTAAAAAGGAGGCTGCTCCATCACTAGCCTGGACTGAGTGTACTTTCAGGGTTTAAAAGTTGTTGGCAGTTGATTTGAACTCTTGGTGCCTTTGAGTGTCTGCTGGACGATGGAGGAGTTGAGTGTGACCCATTGTGGTACTAAAGCCAGCACTGCTTGCCCGGGACATCCAGCCATTCTCTGGCCCCAGGAGAAAGAGCCCCATATCTGTCTTTGGTTGCTGCCGAGCCATGCCCGAGAGAAGTCGGGCTGGCTGGGACTGTTGTGCTGTCTGAAGTGGTGGGATGTAGTCAGGAGTCGTGAAGCCGGGGCACCTTAGAACAGAGGAGAGAGAAAAACAGTCCAGAGGCAGCTTGCCAGCCCTTCCTCATCTGCAGAGAGGAGGTGACCATGACACCTGAGCCTGTGTGGATTTGAGGGAAGACACTTCATTGTGGAAAGCCCTGGGTGCTCTCCCGCCTCGCCTGCCTCCCAGGGTCAGTGTGTGGAAAAAAACAGGTGAAGGAACTTCGAGGTAATGCTGGCTTCTCTCCCTGCAGGTGTGAATGACAGAGGTGGTGCCATCCAGTGCCCTCAGCGAGGTCAGCCTGCGTCTCCTCTGCCACGATGACATAGACACTGTGAAGCACCTGTGTGGTGACTGGTTCCCCATTGAGTAAGTGTTGAGCACCTGCGTCTGTCCCAACTGCAGGGTGCATAGGTGAGGGGAGAACATGGATCCATAGGTCCTGAAACTGGAAGAGGATCTATCAGGCCACGTTGTCACAATGGACAGTCAAGAACAGGCTTGGAGGGGCTGTACTGGTCCAGAGTCACCAGGTGGGCAATGGAGCTCAGCCCCTGTGCCTGTGTGCTCCAGGGCTCTTCCCACCTTGCCTCCTTCCTCATATGAAGCTCACCAAAAGAGATGTGCTCTTTTGTTACAAAGGTATTCAGTGAAGTGCTGCATATAATGCAGGGGCCTCTTCTCAGAGCTCAGTGGGCCCACGCCTCCAACTCTCAGGAGGTAGAATGGTGGTCTGTGCTCTGGGCTGAGGGGGCAGCACTACATCCTGACTACAGGACCAGCTGTGTACCCCTGGGGTTCGGAGGAGCTTAGACAGTACTCAGGCCTTGTGAGGGACTTCTCAGTGGATGGTCAGTGTAGCCTTTGCAGAACTGAGCAGGGCAGAGCACTGTGCCCCTGTGTCACATCCTCCTGCTCTTGGTCTAAAGAAGGTGTCCGATCTAACCTGTTAGGTCTCTCAGCTTTAAGGAGGAAAACCCAGGGCTGGGCTTGTGGCTCAGTGGTAGAGCACTTGCCTAGCCTGTGTGATTCTTAGCACCACATATAAATAAATGAATAAAATAAAGGTCTACCAACAACTAAAAAAAAGGAAGAAGAAGAAGAAGAAGGAAAACCCAGTCCTTTTGTTTGATCCGTGCTGAATCTGCCTATCCATTATCACATCCTGGACCTTTGCATGAGGTGTTCTCCTTGTGCCCCTGGGGGCAGGGGGCACATCTCAGCTTCCTTAGTGAGCAGGCCTAACCACACAGTGCCCTGGAGGTCGTGTCCCCACCCCTGTCCAGGGAGGTGTTGGAAACTCAGAGCCACTCACCTGTGAACTTGGTTCTTCCTCAGATCACTACCCCCCACCCCCTGTCTTCAGTGCCAGAAAGTCTCACAGAATTCTTGCAGGGAATCACCAGGTGATGATGGGTTCCCAGGCCTAATTTCTCACCTTTCCAGATGAGAGCAGGCCACCTTGAGCAGCACCACGTACTGCTCCATGGAGGCAACTTTATTGAAGTTTTCTTTCCTCTGTCGTATTATAGATCTGGTAATTTCTGCATCAGAAATTCCCACTCCTGTCTGGAATGTTGTCTGCTTTTAGAAGAGGACTGTGACAGGTAGTTAAGTGATGACCAGAGCAGCCTGGGGTCCCCAGTGGCTCTGGCATTGTAAGTGCCACAGGCTTACCTGAGTGCCTCTTTCCCCAGGTACCCAGACTCATGGTATCGTGACATCACATCCAACAAGAAGTTCTTTTCCCTTGCTGCGACCTATAGAGGTGCCATTGTGGGAATGATAGTAGCTGAAATTAAGAGCAGGACCAAAATACATAAAGAGGTACGTCTGTGTGGTGATGGCCACCACAGTCACCGGACATGGCTGCAGGGGGCTTACGATACAATCATGATGAGTGCACTGTGGCCCTTTGTCTCAGGAGCCTGTGACCTGAGGGTCCAGAGCAATGCATGAGACTCCTGTCCAGTTGGTTTGTGTGTGTGCATGAGATAGGAGTACACGTGTCTTCATGCATGCAGCAAGTAATAAGAACCAAGCAGACCTAACAAGGATAATCATTTTGTAGTAGGAATGAGCAGAAATGATACATTGAGTATCTATACAGTTGTCATAAGAAAATGTCTGATTTGTGTGGGTAGCAATGCCATAGAAACTGCCAGTCCTGCTGTGGTTTGTTGAAATGCTAAGTTCTAGCTCAAGTCTAGTGAAAGTAAAGATATAATTTCATCCGACCTCACAGACCCTCCTCAGGCCTCCCTCCCGACCTCAAAACCCATGAGCATCTGCAGCACCCTCAGGTTAGCAAGCCCTGCTAAGACCACAGGCACACACCACATTCCTACTGGCTGACTTTGATCAAGACTGCTGGTAATTGTGATCACAGTGACTGAGTACTGTTTACCACGCTTGTATTTACTCCAAGGAGGGGGAAACCGAGCGCCTGCCTAGCTGGTGTAAGGCCCTGGGTTCTACCCCAGCACCAAAAAAAAAAAAAAAAGCAAGCAGGTGAGATGTCTCTCCCACTTAAGGAGCCAGGTACTCTGATTCTACACTGTTTTGTGTGTTATTGTTTTCCGGCACAGTTGTTTTCATCTGAGAGTACCTCTTTCTAGCCTAGCTTCTCCTGAGCTGCTTCTTCCATTGTTCAGTGCTAACATATGGCAGAAAGAGAGCAAGATCGATATTCTTTAGATTTTTTTCCTCTTCCATGGGATACCGTCCCACCTTTCCCTACCTTGTTACCTGATTCTCCCTCCTATAGATTTTCCTAGATGCCCCCAGGCCATCAGCCAGCTCCCCCAGTATGACTAGAAATCTTTGGAATATGTTTGTTTTCCCTCTAGGCAGGCTTGGGGACCCTTTTGCTTCAGCTCCTGGGCCTCATGAGGGGAATCTCTACACCCCAGCACTCACCTAGGCCTTGCTAGGAGGCTGGGCACCCTGGGGCAAGGCAGGTCCAGTTAAAGATCATCAGCCAGGGCTTTGACCAGAGTCTGCCATGGCCTGGTTAACTGTGAATGGAGTGCTGACTCGGAGTAGGGCCCCTGCCTACCTCACCCCTGACACAGTTGGGGAGCAAAAAGGCTGAGTCACCCAGCATCCACGCACCTGGCCAGTCCTTGTTCTTCATGAGGTGGAAGAATGTAAGAAGCTGGTGTGCTCCATTCACTACTCCCCATGCAGTGCTCCACGTGGAGATGCTGCATGGGTGAGCGGCTGCCCACCCCGCTCCTCAGGACCGCCTGGGCAGCACACACTTCTTTTAACCTCCATACTTGCCCCATGTTGAATGCCTGCTCCATGTCCATGCTGGGCAGGTTAGCCTTTGTACCTGCTGTGAGCTACCTGGCTCTGGCACAGAGCACCCTCCTGACCTGTGAGCAACCCCTCAGTGCATCCTCACTGTGGCAGCCTTGGACCAGCAGGGCCAAAACCCTCTCTGTTCCATGGGCAGGCGGTGACTTTCCCTTGCCCTCATTGTTCTTTGCTTCCCACCCATGTGTCTCCCAGTCTCGGGGCCAGTGGGTGGGCTCATAGACCATGGAGGACTCTGCCGTGAGCTCGAGTACCCTGAGCCTTACCCTGACTCTCCCTCTGACTTTCTCTTTAGGATGGAGATATTCTAGCCTCCAACTTCTCTGTTGACACACAAGTTGCGTACATTCTAAGTCTGGGAGTAGTGAAAGAATTCAGGAAGCATGGCATAGGTAAGGGGCAGCAAGCGGGCTTGTGTTTTGGGCAACCCCCACCCCCATCATGTCATGTCCCTTGTCCTGATGAAACCAGCTTCTGAATGATCCTCAGTCACCTCCTCATCCCTGTCTTGAGTCAGACCCCCATTATCTCTCCTCCCAGCACGTCTCCCATCCCATGGCCTTCCCCATCCTCTGCACACATCACAGACCTCTCCACAGTAGCCTCCTTCCTAAATCTGTCACAGTCAGATTAGCAGCTGCTCCTGGGCAGCCTCACAAGGGACCACCCCTCCTGCCCCTCATGCCACCACACACACAGCTCCGTTCGGTCGGCTAGATGCTCTCTATTAAAAGTAGAGAACATAAATGAAGAAAAAGAACTTGCCAACATTCTTCAGATGCCATGTCATCAAATTCCCATCCCACTCAGTCATAGTGGTGAGCGGCAATTAATTTTGAGCTCAGGGGCTTCAGTTTATACTTATTATCTGGAAGGTTGGTATGTCTGCACTGTGGGTCCAGCCCACAGGAGAGCACCTCCAGGCCACACAAGTGGCCCACAGTGGTCTGCAGCTCACAAATTCCATCTGGCCCTGAGCTTTCAGGGGCTTTGACGGTGGGAGGTGATATGAAGCTGGTGTCTAATTTGAGGGCAGGGACCTCGGGACTCCCACAGAAGTCACAGCCCCATCCTCATCACCCTTTCTAACTGGCCTGCCATGCCAGGTGCAGTGGCACACACCTGTAACCCAATGACTCTGGAGGCTGAGGCAGGAGGATCATAGCTTTGCGACCAGTCTGGGCACCTTAGCAAAACCCCCAGCAACTTGGGCCCTGTCTCAAAATAAAATAACTGCTTTGCCGTGTGTAACCTGCATCTCCTCTCTTAAGGTTCCCTTTTACTTGAAAGTTTAAAGGATCACATATCAACCACCGCCCAGGACCACTGCAAAGCCATCTACCTGCATGTCCTCACCACCAACAACACAGCGATAAACTTCTATGAAAACAGAGACTTTAGGCAGCATCACTATCTGCCCTATTACTACTCCATCCGAGGGGTCCTCAAAGATGGCTTCACCTATGTCCTCTACATCAATGGCGGCCACCCTCCCTGGACCATCTTATATCCTTTGCTGCAGGGGGAGGACATGTGGCTTCCTGGCTGGGGGCTGCCGAGTCAGTGAGTTAGCTGGGGCCGTGCTCACTTTCAGTTCGTAATCAGCTGTGTACAGATCAGATCTGGTCACATGATCTGGTCACATGTGAGAAAAGGAGGTTCCCAACTTGAGCCTGGCAGGAGGGATGGGTTTTAACCCTTTTGGCCTAAGAACCATGCATCCACTCCATAATCATTGATGAGGAACCTCCTGTGCTGGGTGTGCACAGTAGACCAGAGCCGCTGCCCAGGCAGCCTGTGCTGGCAGGGGAGAAGAACAAGTGAACACTTGGGTTCAGACCTTCCTCATGGTAACACACAACTTCAGAGGTGTCCCCCACCCCCATGCCTCCTCTAGATCTTTGTCCAGCCTTGGCAGAAGGGAGACCAGGAGATACCACAGCAGTTTTGGGGTGGAGGTGGGGGATTCAAGTGAGTAAGTGTAGGGTTCATTCACCTCAAAGGCAAACGTGGAAGAGGGAGGTGACCAGAACCACAGAGGCCTCTGAGCTCATGTAAAGTCAGGCCCCTGTGGGCATCCAGGCAGCACCATTGAGCCCCACCTTGAAGGGAGAGGGCTCTGTCCCTCGTGTGCAGAGCATTGGGAGTCTGTGGAAGGACCAGGAGCACTTGTCTCCTGCCAGACCTGTGCCTCATTCCCTGTGCATCACCTTAGAAGTGGCATCCTGTCTGCAGGATAGAGGCTTTGCTCAAAAGGTGCTTTTATTATCAGCCTCCACCATTGCTGTTGTTCAGAGTGGAAGCCTCCTCTACCAAGGCTTTCCAGTGCTCTGCAGTGTTCAATGGGTGCTTGAACCGCCTTTGAGTGCAGTGTGCAGTCTGCACACCAACTGCGTGTCAATGAGGGAGCTCTCAGGACAGTATGTACAGGCGGGCAGGACTGAGGAGGAGGTCAGTCTTCCTTGACAGAGCCCACGGACTACATCCAGCACCTGGGCTCAGCACTAGCCAACCTGAGCCCCTGCTCCATCCCACACAGGATCTACCGCCAGGCCCATAGCCTGCTCTGCAGCTTCCTACCATGGTCAGGCATCTCCACCAAGGGTGGCATTGAGTACAGCCGCACCATGTGATGGCAGCTGGGCAGCCTCTGCCAGGCCGCACCCCTCAGCACCCTGCAGAGCCTTCCTTCCTGTTCATCTGACCTTTGCTTTCCTCTGCAAGGAGCTGGCGGCCACCTGCCAGCCTGTTGGCCTGCCCCAGCTGCAGGCCCGGTGCTACGCAGGCTCAGGAGCAGAGCATGCATCTGGTCTCCAACAGGTAGGAGCAGATGGTAGGGCAAAGAGAGCCTGGCACATACAACAGCAAAAATAGAAGTCCCTAGATTGGCACCTGTATGAGGGTTTCCCATCCAGCTCAGAACCTTTGCAAAGGAGAGCAGGAGACCACTTTTTGTTGTTATTGTTAAAATAATGCAATTAAATGGTTCAAAAATCGAAAAGGTACGAAAAGATCCAGTCCCTCCTACCTGTGTCCCTAGTTGCTTAGCTTCTTTCAAGCAGTGCCCAGTGACCTCTGTCTTGGGTCTGCTTCCAGAAGTTCCACATAATCTCAGCTTTATCACCAGCACCACTGCCAGCATCTTGCCACGTGGCATTTCCAAACCAAAGCCCCATGTGTAAGCACCACATAGGTGAAGCTTCTGCTCACATGGGGCTGCACTGGTCACTATGGTGTCTTGAGCCTGTACTCCAGGCCCCAGAGGACATCAGAGCTGGAAGGGACATAGGGATCCAGAGCCACTCCCTGTGTACACCACGTGGGGTGTTGGTAACTTAGGCCAAGCTCACATAGCAGGCGCTGTGGCTATCTGGTTGTACACCCAAGTAGGGAGCCATTAGTGCTTTTATTTGCACTGGGACTGAGGGGAGCCTGGTGGCCACTGGCAGGACTGATGGACCCAGAGAAGAACTCGTGCTTTGGGGGCACCCTGGCCCCCAGCTGCAGGTCATAGGCCAGACAGTGGGGATGGGCAAGTGTCCCACAATGCCTTCACCCTGCCCTGCTCTCCCTCTTCCCTGCAGGCTCCCCGGCTCTCCTGCCTGTTTTTGGAAACCTCTGCCTCTACCAGGTGCCCTGGTCCTGCCTCCATGCACTTGCACCATCCCCTCTGCCCTGCCCGGTGTGGCTGCATTCGCCAGGTAGGGGCTGTCCCACCAGCCTCTCCCACTCCACTGCCTGTTCCTTCAACTCCTTCCTGCAAAACCAGGCTGAACTTGCTGCTGTGAAGGAGAAACATAAGTATTGTGGACACCCTTGACCCTGAAGACACGGGAGCCTCAGAAGAAGGGGGTGCAGTAAAAGGAATTCCAGGCTTTTATCCAGGACCAGCCCCAAGAAGCCTGGCAGGGACACTGCCCCTACCCTCCACAAGAAGCTGTGGAGGGGTGGGCAGAATGGGGTTGATGGTTCAGGAGAGTAGAGCTCCAGAGCCCAGCTCTGGCACAGGTGGTCAGATAATGGGACAGTTCCTTCTTCCTCAGTGGCCTCCTGCTGTCTGCTTCCTGCTTCTTGTTTCTGGAGAGATTGTCCTGCCGGCTGGATTGTGGCGTGCTGCATGCAGCTGACCTTCCTGGGAGCAGGACTGAGGACAGGTGCCCATGAGGCCCTTGCCCATCCTTCCATGAGGTGAAACTACGAAGCTTGGTCAGATGCAGGCAGGAGGGTGCTGAGTTCTGCATTGGGCATCATGGCTTCCAAGGGTTTGTGGGGCCTGGCCTTGGGGTCAGGGACAGTCAGTGCCTGAGGCACCTCAGCCTCTGAGGGCCAAGGCCATGTCAGCAGTGTGCGTGTCTCCCACTTCCGGCATCCCTCACCCTGCATCTCCCAAGCTACCAGTGTTCTGCCTGGTGTTGCTACAGTGTCATAGGAGCCAGTGCAGAGGGTCCTCCTGCCCCTCGATTTGCCAGCCCTTAGGAGGGAAGAACTGCTCAGCAGATGGGGCCTTGGTGACTGTGCCCCCCTCCCTCGGTGTTTTCCAGCCCGGGGCTCTTGGTGCTGGAGGTAGCCCAAGGCCTCTGCTTGTCCTCGGGCAGTTCAGGCAGGAAGAGTGTCCCCCTCCCTGGACAGCTCTGGCCAGTGGGTGGCCCCTAATGTGCTGACTGATGTCAGCTGTATGCTGAGGCCCCAGCTCTGTGTCCTCTTCCCTCTCAATCAACGGTGATCATGTGATTTTCATTTCTGCCCCACGCAGTCCAGGAAGAGTCTTCCAGAAGGTTCTGCCTTGGACATTCATAATCCAGCTCAGAGGCCTTGCCCCACCCCTCCCTCCTTCCCCTAATCACTGCAGTGTCCAGCTCAGTGTTGAACAGATTGTAGTGTTTTGTCTCATTATAAACAAATAAATAGATTTTATCTGGTCGCATCCTGTTCCTAGAACTCAGCTTGATGCACTTCGGACCCTGCTCCTGTGTCTTCAGCCCAGAGAGCTGCTTGCTGCTGCTATCCTGAGGATGGCTTCAGTCAGATGAGCAGTGGCTGTTAACCCAGCCAGGGAACACAAGACAGGGAAGGGCTTCTAGACTTGAGGAGCCACAGCTGGGCTGTTTCCTAAAGGGTCCTCAGCAGCTACCCGTCAGTTTGGTCTGGCTCCCCAGCTCTTCACTTTGAGCTGGCACCTGGTCCATGTGGATAGCTCTCCTGAGAGCTTGCTCCTGGTTTGGAGAAGGTTCCCAGAGCAATTCAGTGCCACAGCAGAGGCCCTAGATCAGCACATCTCACCATGGGAGCCTGTGGTGGGTGCCCACCAACCTGTCCTTAGAACCTCTGGTCACCCGCAGAGGGATCATGTTTGCTTCTCCATTAGGCAGGTGAGGAAAACTGGCTTGAGGCTGAGAAGTTACCCAAGATCTGCAAGTGACTGGTGAACCCTCTGAAGCCCAAGTGTGCTCCTCTGATCACGTACCTCTGGTCTCAGCCAGCAGCAGGGACATGCTGCTTCCCGAGGGCCCTCCCTGGGAAGTGTCAAGTCACCTACAGAGTAGAGTCAGGGTAGGGGCTGGTATCACTGCCAGACCATGAGGCCCTGATGCTGCCTAGGCAGTCAGGCAGCTGGACATGAGTGGCCGAAGCAAGTAGAACTGGAGAAGACTGCTGAGCTTGACCCCACCAGAGTGGCATGCTTCTGAGGCTCAGCCTTGGTTATTTAGGCAAGGACAACTGTCACTTTTGCTGCAAGGTCAACTTTGGGGTGAAGGGATGATTCCAGAGGCCCTTGGTCAATTGTGTGTCCAAGAATCCGGGGTTTCTGCACCCTACCCTGAAGGCAGGCATGGCCCTCCCAACTGGCCTCCCAGCCTGAAACTGCCACCTGCCTGCTGGGCCACCTGTGATACCTGCTGCTCCTGGACTCTCAGCAGCTTGCCCCCACCCCAGACCATAGCCTTTTTTAACTCCCAGTTGCTCAGGGGCTTAGGACAGAGACCACTCAAGAGAGCCAGCTCTGCCTCTGGCTGAGGGGGGATTTCCCAAGAACTCACACGTGCCTGCATGTCTCCCTGCTGGGAGGGCTCAATCACCTCAATCTCTGCACACTACCCAAGGATCTACAGGGCCAGCTTGAAGAATCTCTCAGCAGCCGTCACAAGGGGCCCTGTACTTCTAGGACAGTTTCCCCAAGTGGAACAGACTCCTGGTCATTCAGCTCCCAATCCACCAATATTCAGGGAATCACAGGCAAAGAGTGCCCAGTCACATTTCCCCAAATGTCTGCTTGTTTGGGGCCTATGGGCTGCTTCTACACACCAGCCCATTTCCAGAACACTGTCACAGTGAAGTTTTCCTGCTTCTTATCAAAAGTGCTTTTCAAGAAAGTTTGTGCAGGGTGTGTTTTGGTTTTTGGTACCAAGGATTGAGATTGAATCCAGGTGCTCTACACTGAGCTACAGCCTCAGCCCTTTTTGTTTTGTGGTACTAGGGATGGAATCCAGGGACACTTTGCCACTGAGCCACATCCCCAGCCCTTTATTATTTTGAGACAAGGTCTCACTGAGTTGCTTAGGGCCTCACTGAGTTGAGGCTGGCTTTGAACTGTGGTCTTCTAGCCTCAGCCTCCCAAGCAGCTGGGATTACATGCCTGGCTGTGTGCAGGTTTGTCTAAAGGCCAGTTTGGAACCATCTCTCTGTGGGGCCAGCATGTGGCAATAGCAGATGTCTTTCCTGTGGGGAAAGCGTGGTCTAAGGCTGCAGACTAACCCAAACCTGCAGCATGAACAGCAGCCACATCACTGTGATGTGGTAAGCAGAGGTCAGTGGGGAGGGCTCACCTGCTCTATGGCACCAACTTGGGCAAGCTGACTGGGCTGGAGGATCTACTCTCACTGCTGCCAGCATTGACCATGGCCTCAATTGATCTCCCACTGTGTGGCAGCCTCAGGACTATCAGCTCTAAGTGACCACTCATCTTTACATAATCTCCCCCATAGTACGCGTTGAAAACAGCCAGATCTCCTTACCACCCAAACATGACACCACATTACTTTGACATTTTACTGGTAAAGCAAGACCCAGAGCCAATCCCTATTCAAGGGGAAGGGACTGTGCAAGGGCCTTAGGCAGACAAGTGGCCACTGACTGGCCACAGCCTGGGTATCACAAGGTCTTGAGTCTGGGGCAAACTGCTTCTGAGCCTCCACTCTTCAAAAGTGAGAGAATCCGTCCCTTGTTGGTTTCCAAAGACCTTGGATTGCCGGCTTCTGCCCAGCAACCTTGGCAGCAGCCTCAGCAGGTGGTGGGGGCAGCAGACTCTGTTTGCCTTCCTAACATCTCTCTTGGGTAGTTATCTCTCAGGTCCATCTGACCTCCAAGTCCAGGAGGAGTGTGGTAGGAGAGGACAAAAGCAACTGCCCTTCTGTCACCCACTGGGTGATCACTGGAACCAGGGTGCAGGAAAAGAGAAGGAGACCTGCTCCCCCTGACACCACCACGTGTGTTCTGGCAAGAGCCTGAGGTGGGGCCAATGCTCAGCCCAAGCCTGGCCTGAGCTGCTCAGACTGGAAGTGAGACAGATAGGCAAGGGCCATTGGAGCAAACCCAGGAGCTCCATCTCCCCAAAGGACTGAGCCCCCATGGTGCAGAGTGAGGATTCCCTACCAGAGCAGATGTGCCCCCAGGGGATACTGGTATGATATCTGGAGACTCTCAAGAGTGGTCACAGCTGAGAGGAGGGTACTGTTGGCATCTCTCCCAAAGCTGCTCATCCTGCAGTGCACAGGATGGCACCACAGCGAAGATCAATCCAGCCCAAGGGTCAACAGCCTGGTTGAGATACCCAGTTACAAAGGAATCCCATGCCCGCCCGGTGCCTGCATCCAGGCCAGCTGGGAGAAGAGCTGTACCTGTCCTATTGAGATCCCAAGCTCTCAGTAGGGGTCATGCAGGGTCCAGACTAACATTTCTGCCTCCTTTGCTCTCCCCGGCATCCTCCTGAAACCCAACCTCCTTTCCTTTCCCCCTCTTTGCCCCTGGACTTGGAGTTGACATGAAGCTATTTTTCTGACTGAGCAGACACACACAGATGGACAAGAAGGTGCAGGCCTTGGCTTTTACTGAGATTAGACCTGAGGGCTCCCTGGCCTCTCAGGAACCCGATTCTCCACTCGGCCCGGCCTCCCAGGTGCAAGTGGCTGACTGGAGTTTGAGCAGGCTGCAAGGGCAGGGCCATGCTTCCATCTCTTCTGTCCCTCTCTCAGGACCTCTTCCTCCCTCTCCCTTTGCACTTTCCCGAACTGACCCAGATCTGGTGCTGGGCAGCTGTGGGGCTGTCTCAGTGAGCAGGGCTACTGTGCGGTCTGAGCCCTTCCTCTTTGGACCTGCCTCCTCTTCCTCGGCTATCCTTCCCCTCTGTCCCCAGCCCTGGCATTCAGGATCCCTATGGCCTCTCCAAGGCCCCAGAGCGGGTTCTCTTGCACAAGGGACACATGGCCTCCTCCAAGGCCCCCCAGGACCTCTTGGGCCTGAGCCCCAAGCCCTCGGGGGGACCTGGCTGGGCAGGGACACCCTTGGCTGGGTCCATGCTGGAACTGGAAGCTGAGGAAAGAGGAAAGAGAAGAGCCATTCAAGCCTCAAGGGAGACTGGCAACCCACCCTAGGGTTCCCAGACCCTGACACCTTCAAAACAGAAGGGGAGGATTGGCACTCCTTCCTTGGGAGAACTGGGAGACGGAAGTGGGAGGTGAATGGTTCAAGCTAGAAGGACCCTCACCTAACCTAAACACCTCATTTCACAGATGGACAAACAGGCCCAGGAAGAGAGAGAGTTGTCCAAAGTTGCTCATCAAATGCGGAGCTAGAACAGGAACCCAGAACTCATTCCCAGAGCCTTCCCTTTGCTTCATACCCACTTGCCCTGACACTCTCCATCCCTGGCTCATCTGTGCACCACCACCACTGAGACCCCATGGGCCTGGGAGTTTTGTGACCTGGGCACATCCATAGCCTTAATCCAATAGTAGGGAACAGGGATGGGAACAGATTCACCAAGATCTGAGCTCCTGAAGCATAACATCACTTCTTGGGGTTGTCCCTTCCTAATCCCTGAAGAAGCCCTATCTAAGTTCCTGGGATCTTCCCCTCCTGTCCCCAGTGTTGCCTCTGCAGAGCTCACCTGTATCTCCCAGGCTGTCCCTGGGTAGTTGGGCTTCCAGAAGGGTTGAGCAGTGGTTGTTACCTGGGCCCAGAGTCCCTTGTGGCAGGTCCAGGGGCCAGGTGGAGCCCTCAGGCTGTGGTAGGTAGCCCCCAGCCATGAGCCGGCCCAGCCAGTGGCTCTCACACTGGCCAGCAGGCTGCATATGGCCTGGCAGGTAGAGAGCCAGGGTCCGGAGGTGGCGCAGCCGGAAGTTCTTGGGCTTATTTCCCTGGGCACTGGGGCACTGCTGCTGCTGGGCCCCCAGGCCCCCCTCGTAGATGTTGGGTGGTGTGTCCAGGTGACTGGGGCGTCCTCGGGCCCAGCTCACTGCATCTGCAGGGGAAAAGCAGGAGGGTGGTGGCCAGCTGGCCCAGCATCCATGAGGGGAGAATGCAAGCACCTGTCTCTAAGACCAGCTCATATGATGATCCGCACCCTAGCCTGCCTAGCCTTAGCTTACTTATCTGTCAAATGGGCTTGGCTTTCTGCCTCTGCCCAGCCCCTGCTCATCATATTACCCTTCTTCTCTCCCGTAAGCCAACAGGGAGGCCTAAAGCCTGACCTTGGCACTGAAATCCCTTTTAGCACTTCAGGCCCTTTGTGCCCCTACCCTAGAAAGAGTATTTCGGTCTCAGTATAGAAGTTGCACAGTGGGTCCAAGAGGAAGTGACCAGCCTAGGATCACATAACCTGAATCAGTGAACATTTTCCTCTACCAAGTATGCATGTCCCTGAGGCCACACCAGTGGCTTTGGGCCCCAGCTGAGACAAGAGAGCATCTATCCTGCCACTCCTTCCCCCAGCCCAGCACCTTCTCTTATGCGCAGCTCAGAGAACGCACAGACCAAGGCTTCCATGGAGGGCCAGTATGGTGGGGAAGGAGTGGCCAGGCCTTGTGCAGCAGGGCCCTGCTCTGCCCTGCCTAAGGGTGGGCTTGCAGGTCTCCCATGACAACTGGCTCTTATGATGTCACAGGGAAGACTCTAGCCTTCCTGGACCCCCTAGTTTGGGAAAGGATGATGCCCAGGGCAAAGTCAAGGTGAGAGGAGGGCATGGGAGGTGGCTAGAACCCCATAGGAAGTCCCTGTTTGCTCTAGCCTGGCAGGCTGCAGAGTCATTCTCTGGGGTGACCTCTTGGGACCTTAGCTTCATCACTGGATGGGAAATGAGAACTTGGTGAGTCATGGACCAGTGCTTTGACTATGCCAAGAAGGTGGCTATGGGTTACTGGCAACTCACTTTCCTATCTGTCCATTTTTCCTTAAGTTTCTAGGTAGTCTGTAGATAATACCTACTGTTCATAAAGATATGGAGAAACTGGAACTGTCATATAAATATACTGCTGTTGGTAATATAAAATGGTACAACCACTTTGAAAAATTGCTTACTGGTTTCTTAAACAGTTAAACTGGGCTGGAAGTGTAGCTCAGGGCTAGAGCATGTCCTTAGCATGTGCAAGAGCAACCTGGGTTTAATCCCCTGTACCACAAAAAAATAAAAAATAAAGCACAAAAATTACACATTAACTTTTCTCTATTCACAGATGACATGATCTTGTATGTGCAAAAAGCTTATGGATGTCATAGCTAACTAAAGAATCCACACTAGAAAGAAAAAAGGAAGGGAAGGGAAAGGGAGGAAAAGAGAAAGGAAGAAAGACCACCTAGTATTGGGGCTAAAAAAAATGTTTGGCAAAGTCTTAGGGAAAAAGGTCAACACAAAAGTCAGTTGTATTTCTATAGATGAGCAGAGTACAAAAAGAATGCAACAGGTACAAAATTAAGCAATACTAAATACTAGAAGACACTGATGAGGTAATTGACAGAAGACTTAAGTAGACAGAAAAGCATTCCATGTTCACGGATTGAAGACTTGATGAGGTCAGGATGACAATATTCCCGAAGTATTCAAGGCACTCCTTATGAAAATGTCAATGGCTTCTAGATAGCGTATTAGGGTTCTCCAGAGAAACAATCAATAGGATACACAGCTATTTAAGAGAAGATTTATTAGGGGAATTGGCCAAGAAGTTCCACAATATACCATCTGCAACCTGGAAAGTCAATGGGTTAATTCAAGTCTAAGGGCCTGAGAACAAGGACGGGAATAGAGATGGCATTGAGTATAAATCTAATATCCAAGACCCCAAAACCAGGAGCTCCAATGTCCAAGGGCAGAGGATGGATGTACCAACTTAAACTTGTCCTTCACCTTTCTAATTGGACCCCAGTGGATTGAATGATGTCTACCCATTTTGATGAGGGCCACCTTGCATAATTCAGTCTACCAATTCAAATGCTAATTTCTTCTGGAACCATGCTCACAGGCACACCTAGACACACTAGTGGTATGCTAGCTTTCTGTATGTTCCTTAGCCCAGTCAAGATTATATATAATATTGTCACAGGCAGAAATGGAAAAACTTATCCTAAAATATGTGTGGCATTATAAAGGAGACCAAATAACCATAAAAGTCTTGAAAAATGAAAACAAAGATTGAGGACTAAGGTTCTGATTTCAAAACTTACTATGAACTTACAGTGATCAAAATAGTGTAAAACTGGTGTGCTTGTGTGTGTGTGTGTGTGTATGCATATATATATATATATATATATATATATAATGGAAGCTCAGAATTAAACTCATACATCTAGTCAATTGATTGACAAGGATGCCAATATCTTCCTTTGTGATGTATCTGTTCACATTTTTCATTTTTGTCCATTTTTAAATTATATTGTCTTCTCATTGAGTGTCGAGAGTTTATATATTCTGGATGCAAGTCTCTTAAATCAGATATATGTTCTGTGACTATATTTTCTTTTTTTTATTAAATTTTTTATTTTTACAGACTGCCTTTTGATTCATTGTACACAAATGGGGTACAACTTTTCATTTCTATGGTTGAACATAATGTAGATTCATACCATTCATGTAATCATATATATACATAGGATAATACTGTATGTTTTGTTCCACCATCTTTCCATCCCCGACCCCTTCCCTCCCCATTTTCCTCTATACCATCCAAAGTTCCTTCATTCTTCTCTTCCCCCCAGCACCCCCACTTGCTATATATTGTCATCCACTTATCAGAGAAACATTTGGCCCTTGGTTTTCTGGGCTTGGCCCATTTCACTTAGCATGATATTTTCCAACTTCATCTATTTTTACCAGCAAATGCCATAATTCCATTCTTCTTTATGGCTGAGTAATATTCCATTCTGTATATATACCACAGTTTCTTTATCCATTCATCAATTGAAGGGCATCTCAGTTGGTTCCACAATCTAGCTCTTGTGAATTGAGCTGCTATGAACATTGATGTGGCTGCATCACTGTAGTATGCTGATTTTAAGTCCTTTGGGTATAAATTGAGGAGTGGGATAGCTGGGTCAAATGGTGGGTCCAGTTAAAGTTTTCTGAGGAATCTCCATACTGCTTTCCAGAGTGGCTGCACCAATTTGCAACTCCACCAGCAATGTATGAGTGTGCCTTTTTCCCCACATCCACACCAACACTTATTATTGCTTTGTTCTTGATAATAGCCACTCTAATTGGAGTTAGATAAAATCTTAGAGTTGTTTTAATTTTCATTTCTGTAATTACTAGGGATGATGAGCACTTTTTCATATATTTTTGATCACCTGTATATCTTCTTCTGTGAAGTGTCTGCCCAGTTCCTTAGCCCATTTATTGATTGGGTTCTTTGTATTTTTGGTGTAAAGTTTTTTAAATTCTTCATAAATTTTGGAGATTAGTGCTCTGTCTGAGGTGTGTGTGGAAAAGATTTTCTCCTACTCTGTAGGCTCTCTTTTCACATTATTGTTTCCTTTGCTGAGAAAAACCTTTTTAGTTTGAATCTATCCCATTTATCAATTCTTTTATTTCTTGGGCTATGGGGGTCTTGTTAAGGAAGTCTGGTCCTAAGCAAATGTGATGCAGATTTAGGCCTACTTTTTCTTCTATTTGGTGAAGGGTCTCAGATCTAATTCCTAGATCCTTGATCCATTTTGAGTCAAGTTTGTACAGGGTGGGAGATTGGGGTTTAATTTCATTTTACTGCATATGGATTTCCAGTTTTGCCAGCACCATTTGTTGAAGAGGCTGTCTTTTCTCCTTTGTTTTTGGCACCTTTGTGTAGTATACTATAACTTTACTTATGTGGGTATGTCTCCGTGTCTTCTATCCTATACCATTGGTCTACCTGTCTATTTTTGTGCCAATACCATGTCGTTTTTGTTACTATTGCTCTATAGTGGAGTTTAAGTTCTGGTACTGTGATACCTCCTGCATCACTCTTCCTGCCCAGAGTTGCTTTGGCTATTCTGGGTCTTTTGTTCTTCCAGATGAATTTCATGATTGCTTTCTCTATTTCTATGAGAAATGTCATTGGGATTTTATTTGGAATTGTGTTAAATCTGTATAGCACATTTGGGAGTATGGCCATTTTGATAATAGTAATTCTGCCTATTCAAGAACATCCATCTTCTAAGGTCTTCTTCAATTTCTTTCTTTAATGTTCTGTAGTTTTCATTGTAGAGATCTTTCACCTCTTTGGTTAAATTGATTCCCAAGTATTTTATTTTTTTTTTGAGGCTACTGTGAACGGAGTTGTTTTCTTCATTTCCCTTTCAGATGTTTCATTACTTATGAATAAAAAAATGCTTCAGCTTTATGCATGTTGATTTTATATCTTGCTATTTTGCTAAATTCATTTATGAGGTCTAGAAGTTTTCTGGTGGAGGTTTTTGGATCCTCTAAATATACAATCATGTCATCAGCAAATAGTGACAGCTTGAGTTCTTCTTTTCCTATTCGTATCCCTTTAATTTCTTTGGTCGGTCTAACTGCTCTGGCTAGTGTTTCAAGGATGATGTTGAGTAGAAGTGGTGAAAAAGAGCAGCACTGTCTTTTTCCAGTTTTTAAAGGGAATGCTTTCAGTTTTTCTCCATTAAGAATGATATTGGCTGTGAACTTAGCATAAATAGCCTTTACAATGTTGAAGTATGCTCCTACTATCCCTATTTTTTTCTAGTGTTTTGAGCATGAAGGGGTGTTGTATTTTGTCAAATGCTTTCTCTGCATCAACTGAAATAATCATATGATTCTTAATCTTATTAATGTGATGAATTACATTTATTGATTTCTGGATGTTGAACCAACCTTGCATCCCTGGGATGAACCCCACTTGATCGTGGTGCACTATCTTTGTAATATGTTTTTGTATGAGATTTGCCAGAATTTTGTTAAGGATTTTTGTGTCTATATTCATCAGAGACATTGGTGTGCCTATATTTTCTTCAGAACCGTGATTTGTCTTTTTGTTTTCTTAATGATGGTGTTAAATAAAATTTATGGGGGATCATGTTAATAGAACAGATCAAACCAGAATGGAGTCACTGGTGCTAGAGGCCACATAATCAAACTGAACTTGGAAATAAGTCCCTTTCCAAAGAACAGGAGATTCGCAGCAACCAATCATAAGCAGCCCAGCCTGAGTCAGTCCTGTGCTTTAACCAACACAAAGAAAGCAACCTGAAGCAACCTGGTGCCAACCAGTCCACTTCTTGCTTTATGCCCTTTCCTTGTTGTTCCTCAAGCTACCTTAAAAACCCCACTATATATATTTATTCCAGTGCTGAGGAATTGAACACAGGGCCTTGTGTTGTGCTTGGGAGGCAAGCACTGTACCAACTGAGCTATATCCCCAGCCCCTATAATTTTTTTGTTATCACTTTTTAATCTTTTTTAAAAATTCATTTTGATTCATTGTACACAAATAGGGTACAACTGTTGTTCCTCTGGTTATACACGAAGTAGGGTCACACCATTTGCGTAATCAAACACGTACACAGGGTTTGTCACATTCTAAAATCCCACTATTCTGCCATGCCCATTGTAGCATATATCTCAGAGAAGGGACGCTGCCCATTCATGAATCCCTAACGATCTTTTTTTTGCGGTGCTGGGGATTGAACCCAGGGTCTTGTGCTTGTGAGGCAGGCACTCTTACCAACTGAGCTATCTCCCCAGCCCTGACTGTTCCTTTTGAAGAGTAAATTTTATTTTGATGAAGTCTAATTTATCCCAGAGGAATTTTTTAGAGGTCGTACTTTTTGTATATCTAAGAAATCTTGCCTAACCCAGTCACAAAGCTTTTTCCCTAGGTTTCCATGTGGACCGTCTATAATTTTAGATTTTACATATAGTCTGTGATCTACTTTTAATTTTCATATATTGTGGAAGAATGGAGGTTCATTTATTCGCCATGGGTTTACAAATGCTCCAAAACCACTTGTTGCAGACTGTTCCTGCTCCTCGCAAAGGCACGTCTCCTTTGCTGCACTGGCTGCGAGGCTTGCCGTGGGCCCTATGAAGTCGGCGGCTGTGACTGGGCCGTACCACGACCTACGCGTCCTTGGCCTGGCGTCGCTCGCTTGGGGGTTTGCCTTCCTCTTCGTCCACCCTGCCAAGCTCAGCTCTTTTCATTTCCCTAGCGCTTCTTCGTCGCCAGTCTCTCTGACCCGCGGTGGACGCCAGGGAGGACTCCCTGCTGCGCCCTGGGAAGCCGCGGCCATGACACGCGGCGTCTTGGCCCCGCCTCGCAGCCTCGGTGCGGTCGACCCCAGCGGAACCCGCCACGGTTGCTACAACAACTGCCAGACAGATTTTCGGCCGGTCGTAAAAACCGAGGAGGCTGCGCGTGCGCGGAGTCCGGGAAGCCTATCCCTCGTTACCCCATGCACCCAAGTCCTCCTCCCCTGCGTGCCGCAGACGCTTTTCGCTGTGTACGTGCCAGAGAGGAAGCAGGCTGAGGGCAGGACCCAGGAGGAGCACCCTGCGTCCTGAGAATACGCTCTGTACAAAGTGAGGAAATCGAGTGTGGGAAGCACCTAGCGCTCTGTGGAGCACAGAGTAGGCACTCAGAACACATCAGCCAGTGCCAGGTGTTCGCAAAGCGTGTAAAGGGAAGCATGGCCGGGATCGCCCCGCCTGCAACCCTCGGCCTCCCCCGGGGTGCCCCCTGCCGCTGTCCTACGTATGCGCATGCGCGCGTCGCGGATGCTCCGCCTCTGCTCCTGTTTGGCCCAGTCCGCGCGCCGTCTGGGCGTGTTGCCGGAGAGACGCGCAAGTGCTGAGGGGAGGCGGCGACCACCGCGGCTCCTGTGGACCCGCGCACCATGTCTTTCCGCGACCTCCGCAGTAAGGCCGCCCCTACGCCCGTGGCCCCGGGTCTTCCCGGCCGGGTCCCCGCGCCGCCCCGCGCCCCCGCCGAGAGCGCCTCTGGTCCGGGAGATTCGGTGCGCCCCGCGGCGTGGGGCTGCAGAGACCCGAAGTGTGCGGCGGCCGAGGCCCCAGCTGTTCGGTCTGCCGTGAACTCCGTCGTTACCTGACGGCCGCGGGGCTGCTCGCTGCCGCCTCGGCAGCCTTCCGAGTCGGGCGCCGCCGAGCGCTGGGGGAAGAAGCGGCAGCAGCCGGGAGGGGGCTGGACGATGGGCTAATGGCGGCTAACAGGGTTTATTGTTTTTGTTCTCAGGTTCTCCCCGTGCTTTTCTGTGTATGTGCATAATTTCCTTAATTCCCTGGACAGTTCCGTGCCCTTCGGGGCGGCGCGGAGAGGGCCGGTAGCTTGCACGAGAGTCAGACTGGTGGTAGCAAGTGGCACGGGGTTGCGAGGCGGCTTGTTGGAACTCCAAAGCCTGCATTCTTCTTCTTTTTTCTTTTACATTTTTTTAGTTGTTGATGGACCTTTATTTTATTTATTTGTATGCGGTGCTGAGACTCGAACCCAGTGCCTCTTTGGTGCCAGGCAAGTGCTCAACCTCTGAGCTACGACTCCAGCCCTACCTGCGTTCTTCTGAAAGGGCTGGTGAGAAGGGACTCTGGTCTGGATGTCTTTGCTAGAAGGGCAGGGACGTGGAAGAAGGGCGCCAAGAGTTTGAGGCCCTCCCCCTTGAGGGGCTGTTATTCACCAGTTTTCATTCGATGTCTTGTTTTAATCCTCGCTTTATTGATGAGGTGGGTGGTTTGGTAGATGAAATACTTAGAGGCATAGAGAGGTAAAGAAGCTTGCTTTGGGTCACACAGCTAGAACTGGTTGCAGCTAGGATTAAGACCTAGGACTGTGTGACTCGGAAATATCTTTTATACACTGTCATTTTCTGAATCTGAAGCAGTTCAGCTAATTGGCTTCACCTGCAGAGGAGTAGTAATAGATGATTGTCAGCCTGGTGCAGTCTCAGGCCACTTTTCTCACCAAATTGTTGGTGCCTCCAATTTCCGCTTTAGAGAATACTCTTTTCTGTTATGAACTTCACTTTTTCTGTGGTTCACATATACAGGAAGATACATCACATTTCATTGATGTAGCTCTTAGCATTGTAGGATCATATCTTCTGGAACGAGAGTCCCTGGTGACTGCATGGTAAAGACGGGTATCTCCTACCATATACTTTTTGATTGAGCCACCACTTTTCCAGGGGACATTGAATGGAGAAGTGCAGGGGAAAGTGTAAAAAAGAGAGGAATTCAAAATAAAACTCTGAATTCTGTGTAATTGTGCAGTGTATGGTGAAATCTCACCCAAGTTAGTCCCCATCCAACAAGAAAAATGCAAAATTAACAGAACTTGACCACCACTAGTACTCCTTAGCAATAAGAAATATTTAGGCAATGTTTGTGATGAGGAAGCTGCGACTTCATTTTCTGTCTATTCATATTTCCCAAAAAACCGTCACAAAGTGACTTCTTTTCCCTGTGCTCACACCTTGTCTTCCACTATCTGGTGGAAGCAGACCTGACTCTCAATGCCCAGGTAGGTTATTTGTGAATGTCAGTGGGACATGTGGAACTTCCCTCTTCAGGAAGAACGAGGACAGATGTTACATAGCCTGGAAGCACATGGAAGATTGGTCTTGGTTCACCATGGAAACTCGAAAAAGTTCTATGTGTGTTTCCAAATCTTGCTTTCTTTCAAGCACTATTGATTTTTCCTTATGCATTCCTAACCTACAGTATCAACAAGCATTAGTATTAACTATTTCTTAATCCGTTTGATAATCTAAATATTGCTTGCTCTATCATTGAACTGCTGTCTGATTAATCTTTTCTTCTGTTCTTTTTCCTTTTTTTTTTTTTTTTTTTTTTTTGGGGTACCCTGGGAATTGAACTCAGGGGCACTCAACCAATGAGCCACATCCCCAACCCTGTTTTGTATTTTATTTAGAGATAGGTTCTCACTGAGTTACTTAGTGTCTTGCTTTTGCTGAGGCTGGCTTTGAACTTGTGATCCTCCTGCCTTAGTCTCCCAAACCACTGGAATTAGAGGCATGTGCCATAGTGCCCAGCCAAGGCAATTAATCTTTAAAATTTGTGTTAAGGTCCTGTATATTCACACACAAAAAGACAACTCAGAAACATGAACCTTACCCTATTCTACCCCCAAGAAATAACTTGTTGACATTTTAAAATAGTCTTTTCCTGTGACATTTTATAAGGCCAAGTGTTTCTTATTTTGAGTGGTAAAGAGATGTCAAAGAGAAAGCCACAGCTAATTCCTAAACCCCATTTTCCTGTATAGCATCTATTTCTCCCATTGAATTTAAGTAGGTGTTTTTTTAGGTAACAGATTAGGTATTTTCAATTTTGTCTCCTTTTTCTTTCCCTCTTACGAGTTGCGAGATAGCCCCTAAAGCTGTTAGATTGAGAGTAAGAAGGGAAACCAGAAATAATACCTAAGGTCATAGCAATTGCCATTTGATGAACTGACTGAACTGTTTTTTCCTTGGACAGATTTCACAGAGATGATGAGAGCCCTGGGATACCCACGGCACATTTCTATGGAAAATTTCCGTACACCCAACTTCGGGCTTGTATCTGAAGTGCTGCTCTGGCTTGTGAAAAGGTTAGGACCACACTTTATTGAAATCTAAGGATGAAGACTAGGTTTTATTAATAAGCCAACTGGAAAGAGGATACTGTTGTGATGCTGAGGAAGAGGTTAGTGCAATTTGAGTTTGGAGATCAGTTTGTGACCTGTTGAGAACTGGCTGAATTCAAAGAACGCTCTGGGAAGGGAATGCCAGGGGTTTCCCTGCATACTTGGAGTATACTGGATTAGGAGTAGCTTAGGTTTCTCTGTGTGTAAAAAATCTATGATTGATGGTAGGTGACCTTTTGTGCTAAAGGCCAGATAGTAAATACAGGTTACGTAAGCTCTCTTTTATAAAGGATATGTATAGTTATGTGTGTTTACACATATATCTTCTCTATACATAGAGAATATATTCTTTTTTTGCTGTTTATAAACTGTAAAACACATCCTTAGCTTACAAGCTGTAGAAAAACAGGTTGAGGGCTGCAGTGTGCTGGCCCTGGTGAATTATCAGTAACTCAGTGAAAGTAACTTCAGCAACTCTGCTGCTTCTCCAAGTGAACTGTTTAGTCCCAGTAACTATGGTCAGGATTATGGGCTGTTAGCCAGTCATTGTTCTGATTATTTTCATCAAATGTTGAGATCAAGGGGCTGGGGAGATAGCTCGGTAGAGTGCTTGCCTTGCAAGCACAAGGCCCTGGGTTCGATCCCCAGCACCAAAAAAAAAAAAAAAAAATGTTGAGATCTGACATACATTTAATTTTGTAAGCTGAGCCCCATGTTTAATTTTTTTTTTATATATATATATTTTTTTTTTAATTGCAGATGGACATAATATCTTTATTTTATTTATTTTCATGTGGTGCTGAGGATCAAACCCAGTGCCTCACAGGTATGAGGCAAGTGCTCTACCACTGAGCCACAACCCCAGCCCCCCATGTTTAATTTTTATATCAGTTAAATGTGTTGTTAGGTGGGGATTTGCTCCCTAGATATGTTTTAAAATATTTTTTAGTTGTAAGTGGACACAATACCTTTATTTATTTTTATGTGGTGCTAAGGATCGAACCCAGTGCCTCACATGGACTAGGCAAGTGCTCAACCCCAGCCTGCCCGCTAGGTATTTTGTGTTGCTTTTGAAGTTTTTCTTAACCATATGACCTTATCTGGGGACTTGGAGATTCACTGTCCTGTTAGTTGCCCGCTTTCTCTTGAGGGCCTTCTGTTGGACCGACATGTTTGTTCTGTGTCATAGATACGAGCCTCAGACTGACATCCCTTCTGATGTTGACACTGAACAAGACCGAGTTTTCTTCATTAAGGCCATTGCCCAGTTCATGGTTAGTTCACAGTTATTTTGTGGAGTTGTGAAATTAGATTAATTAGGGGTGAATTCTAGTTAGATTTGCTTCAAACCAAATAATTGAGTTTACTTTCTAAAACCATTCCATTGCCAGGGTTTTGTGGAGCCATTTCACACAGTGAAGCTTTTTGTTTTTTAATTAATTATTGAGATTTTTGGATTTTTTAACTTTTTAATTTAATTAATTTGTTACTGGGGATCAAATCCAGGGTCTGCCACATGTTAAGCATAGGGTCTACCACTGAGCTTTGAGTTGGTAATGTATTTCATGGTTCACAAATGCTAAAAATCATGAAATTACATAGAATAAAATGACTTTTTACCCTGTCAGCATGGTCCCAGTTGTATTCCCTGTGACCACTATTTTAAATGTCTTCTACAGTTTTTTTATGTATATTCAAGCAAATGATATGTATTATTATTTTTCTTCCTTTTACCATGTGGTAGTATACTATATGCTCCTGTTTGGTATCTTGCTGTCTTCACTTAATGGTATATTTTGGAGAACTTTCCAGATATATACAGAATTTTCTCATTCTCTCTTACATTTGAGTGGTATTTTTTTGCATAGATATACCATTATTGATATAATTTATGTAGATAAGTATTTAGGTTGCTTCCAACTTTTTGCTCTTGGAAGCAATGCTGCACAGAATACCCTATGCATATCATTTGGTGTGTGAGTATATCCCTAGAGTAAGTTCTTAGTAATGGAACTGCTGGGCCAAAAGATATGTGCATGCGTAATTTTGGTATCTTATCAAATTGCTATCTGTCAAGATTGTATCAATATATATACCTGCTCACAGTGCATGAGTCACTTAGAAATTTTACTCATAGTACTAAGGTTGTCTCCCAATTGTCAGCAGAGGCATTTTCAAATTACCTGCATAAGATTTAGTGTAGACATTACTTGGAAAGGACCTTAACTTTTTTTTTTTTTTTTTAATAGGCCACAAAGGCACATATAAAACTCAATACTAAGAAGCTTTACCAGGCAGATGGGTACGCAGTGAAAGAACTGCTGAAGGTCACATCTGTCCTTTATAATGCTATGAAAACCAAAGGGATGGAGAGCTCTAAAGTAGGAGAGGAAGATGTCAGCAAATTCAAATTTGATCTCGGCTCCAAGGTAAGGACTGAGGGAGTGCTTATTTCTTGGTCTTGGGAGTGGGGTATGCGTGACACAGCACCACCACTGTCTTTCCTCCTTGACCAAAGGCATTTGGCCAGTTTTGTACTCATCAGCATTGGGATAAAAGCAAAGTCACAGTAAATTAATTTGACTTTTTATTGAAAGCCTCATATTTAATAGGAAGTGTTCAAGTGCTGGGGATATGGGTGTGAACAAAGAGGGCAGCATCCTGTGTTCCTGCTGCTTAGTTGAGGGCGTCAACTATGAACCCCAATGTTAAAGGTGACCACCGTGGAGAATAACAAAGCAGGATCAGGGATGGAGAGTGCTGGAAGGTATCTTCCTACCGTGTCCAGGGAGGCCTCATGGGTTGGGTGGCTTTGGAGATCTGAGAGAGGGAAGGAGCAGCCATATAAGTGGGGGTGTTTACATGTGTCCTGAGATGACAGTGTGCTTTGCGTGTTTGAGGAAGAGCAAGGAGTGTCTGGCAAGAGCCAGGAGGAGTAGCCCTCTGGTCCCAAGAAATAAAACCTTTGATTTTTTACTTGAGCTGGAAAATGATGGTATTTTGAGCAGAGATGTATATGCTTATATATGCGAAGGATTCTTCTGGCTGCTACGTAGCCACCAGCTGAAGTGAGAGTCGAGTGTGGAACTTAATCAGCAACTGTGGTGGTCTAAGAAGACTCTAAAATCAGGGGAAGGGATGACTGCCCCTGTTCCATTTTCCCCATAGAACGATATACCTACCAGTCAAGGGCCAGAGCTCCCAACAAAAGGCTCTGCCAGTTTTATGGACCCTGAAGTGGGGTGGGGAGAGGTCGAGAAGTGGAAAAATTCTAGATACTGGTAGCGTGGGGAAGGTGTCTTTGAGCCCCATACCCCAGGAGAGGCACCTGAAGAGACTTTGGCCCAAGGCTCAGATGAGGAGACTAAAGTGAAAGCAACCAGGCTGGGAACACAGATTAGAGCATGGCTGGGCCAGGGGCTTGGGTCTTCAGAGACCAGTGCATCAGGTGTGCCCAGCGTCAGGGACCAGGACAGCTTTCCTTTGTGAGGCTTGCCAGGGAAAGCTTTGTGATTACCATGGTCAGGCCTGAAAAATCACATATTGGTTTTTGTTTGTTTGCTTTCTAATTTTATTATTAGTTTCACACATTGGTTTTTAACCAGGAGCCTGACCCCTGGTAAAGAGGAGTGGCTAGAGGTGCAGACATAGTTTGAAGGTAGATTTTATGGAACTGACTGTGGATTGAGGTAGGTGAGATGATAGTAGGAAGATCCTGAAGTAGCACCATACTGTCAGACTTGCTCTGCTGATGGTCTGCATCTGTGCTATATTCTGCAGGAGCCATTGACTAGCACAGCTGAGGAGCTGAGCTCTAAATTGTACTTTATTTTTAAGTCATTTAAATGTGAAAGTGACCATATGTGGCTAACAGTTATAGTACTAGACATTACAGCTCCAAAGTTGGTCTGAGCACCTGGAAGGATGAAGTTGCCATTAACTAAAGTAGAGGAGAGTCTGAAAGGGCATAGGTATGGTGGGGAAGATGAGTTTGATTCTGAACCTGTTACATTTGGATGTCCAGGTGGATAAGCTGAGCAGATAGTTGGTGTATGAGGTTGGAGCAGGGAGTTAGGAACACATAGGTGGGATTAAAGTCACAGGGTTAGGAGGAGTTGCCGGTAGGAGAGGAAACATCCAGAGACTAAACTTTGGCATATATCACTGTCAAGAGGTGGGGAAGGTGAGGAGAATCCTGCAAAGCAAGTTAGAAACTTGCTGTCAGTCAGGTAGGAAAAGCAGCTGGAACTGGGGTATGAGTATCCTGAAGGAGAAGCTAGTGCTGGAACAGGCCACGTCCTCAGACTCTTGCTAGTGTGTTGAAAATAAAAGAGAAGTTGGGGATTCTTTGTTCTGGAGAGAGGGAGAATGAGCTAGCAGGTAGATGTTTATGTTTAGATTCTGGGAAATACCACACGTTCAAGAAAGAGGGGAGCACGCATACCCTAAGAAGCCTGGTTGTGAAATCGGCATCATAGTTGCTGGCATTGTCTTCCTGGCAGTAGCCCCCACTTGTGGGAGCTAGAAACTGTTGTGAGTACTTAGTGGATGTTACTCATCTGAGTCTCACAGCAACCCTGTGGAGGAAAGTCTGAGGCAGAGAATGAGGAGACGGTAGGGTGGACAGGATGCTGCAGTAGGCAGATGTCTCTTAAATTGCCCCTTTGGTCACCCACTGCTATCAGTGGACTCATTGTGACCTGTTCCATACAGGAAGCATGTCAGGTTTCTTCTTCCTTTATCTCCTGATTGTGGATTCAGATTGACTTGACATTTGTTTTTTGGAGATACCAGGTATCCTGGAATTGGTCTCATTTGTACTTAGGTCAATGTTTCCCAAGCAGATGTCCTGCAGCATGTGAATGTGGAACTACTAAAATACATGTTCGTCCTGAAGGTGACAGTTGATGGTTAGCAACTGGCTACTGAATGCTCATTAAAAACTGAAATTCCTGCTTCTGATATTTACCTCCAGATTGCAGATTTAAAAGCAGCCAGGCAGCTTGCTTCTGAAATCACCGCCAAAGGAGCATCACTATATGACTTGCTGGGCAGGGAGGTCGAATTGAGGGTAAGAGGTGTTCAGAGAAAGAACACAGATTTTCTTTTTCAGTTCTGCGTCTTGCTTTTTCTTCTGATTTTATCAAATTCTACCTGATTGGATGAGATGATATGTGGAAAGTGATGTAGAATGTTAGGTCCTTTTCTTCTTCTACTGGTCAGAGATCCACTGGTTTTAATATTTTGAGCTTCTAATTTAGGGGTGGCAAATATTGGCATGTGGCTGGGATTGTCCTTGTGCCTATGCCTAACCTTGCAGATCTTAGTGCTCTTTTCCCCGTGAGCTCAGCCTCAGAATTCTCAGCCATGCTCACCTCAGCCTGTGGTTCCCAGACGTTGCCCTGGTGGCCTCACTTAGGGAATCTTTACGAATTTCTGAAGCCAGGCTTTCATTCTGATGACATTGTTATGAAATATAAGTATTGAGTTTCAAAAGTCTTCCCGATGATTCTAACATAGAGCAAAGTTTAGGACCAGTGATCTAGGCAGTCGTTCCCAAGCAGTTGGAGTAGATGTTACTTTTGAAACTTACTTGCAGTCCTTTATTCCAGCTGGTGCCAGCCAAGGTTGCCTGTTGTGAAGAATGTGGTTACTAAACTTTACTGAACCTTAGACTCACTGAATATCCAGGTTGTCCTGATACCATTGAGTTAGTGTTTCAGGGGCTAAGAACCAGGTTCAGGGCTTAAAGTTCTCCAAGCTGTTCCAGCAAGCAGCAGAGTTGGGGAAACCCTGGTTTAAGAAGAAATGAAGTAGAGTTGAATCCTTACCTGTAAGGATTGATGACATTTGAAGCATACATGTCCAATCTAGGGTTTTTAGAGTAAACGAATCTCATGTCCTGGCTTTCTATCAGGTATGCCAGCCTCAACCCCTCTGTCTTACTGCCTTGCCTGTGTTCTGACATTGCTGCTATAGTGTAAAGGTATTTTCTCCCTTGTTTTTCACTGTGACCTAGGAACAAACTGGAAGTGAATTTCATTGTAAGACTTCACCAGCATCTACCAGGCACTCTTTCAGCACTGTCCTATAGGGAATAATCAATATCAGTGACTGAACTGTTCACAAGGAAACTGTGGGATCTGAATATAGTGCTCCTCTAAAGTGGTATACAAGCCAGGCACAGTGGTGCACACCTGTAAGCCCACCTATTGGGAGGAAGATCCCAAGTTCTAGGCTAGCCTGGGCAACTTACTTAGACCCTGTCTGAAAGTAAAAAATAAAAAGGACTGGGGAGGTAGCCCAGTGGTAGAGCACCCCTGGGTTCAATCCCCAATACCCCCCACCAAATGTGTGTACAGTCATGCTCTGAGGAAGAAGTTTACCAAGTTTACACACTCAGTAAACTTTTATTGAGAGCCAGTGCCAGCCACAGGCACAACAGCATCGAGCTCTCCCTCCTTAAGGAAGCCATGATCCTTTACACTGCTTTATACTGCTTCCCACCAGTGGGGGAGATGAAGTGCACAAGAGTAACAGAAGCGCAAGGTAGAGCCTGGTGGGTGTTCCAGGTGCTGTGTCTTAGTCCACTTGGGCTACCACAACAAAATATGATGGACTCGGTAGTTTGAAAACAATGTAAATTTATTTCTCACAGTTCTGGAGACTGGGAAGTCCTAGATCTAAGTACTGGTGTATCTGGTGTCCGGTAAGGGCCTTTTCCTTCTAGGTGATACTTGCTATGTCTTCACCTGGGTGAGGGAGCACTCCAGGTCTCTCTCATAAGGGTGCTAAGCCCTTCATGAGGTCATCACCCTTGTGATCTAACTCTTACTAAAGATATCATCTCCTTACACCATTACCCTGTGGGTTCGAATTTCAATAGGATTCTCAGGAGTGAGACAAACATTTTCTCTAGTCAAGCTTATAACTACATCCATATTAAAATTCCCTGGTTCCAAAGTTCCCAGATAGTCACAAATGCCCCCTTGATTGGTTTATGATTAATACTAGAGGCAGGGCCAAGGTGACCATTCTTATCTGCTTTTGTCAGTAATAGGCAACTTAGAAGGACTTAATCATAAAAAAGATTATAGCAGAAATTCAGACATAAGTTATGCTGTGCTTAGTTTGGGGCTCACCTGAACAGAATGCAAATGAAGTAAACAGAATAAAGTAAATTTGAGAAAAAAGGTAACAGATGCTAAGTTCAGGTTTGCACGCAGAGTTAGGGGCATGTCGGGCCTCGAACTGAAGAGAAAAATTTTGAACTCTGGGAAGAGACCAGGTAGGTATCAGAAGACATTTGTAGGTGATGGCAGAGGTCTTTTTACATCAGAAATCCACATTATCATGAAACTTTTTTTTTCTTTTGGTGCTGGGGATTGTACCCATGCTAAGCACATGCTCCACCATCAAGCTGTGCCCACAGCCCCTGTAATGAAACTTTTGAGAATTAATTCATAAGCCAGATCTAGATCTAGGAACACTGGTTTTGAATATTCCTTTTCTGAAAATATATGTAAATGATTTTATTCTCTTAGGAACTGAGAACAGAAGCCATCGCCAGACCTCTGGAAATAAATGAAACTGAAAAAATAATGAGAATCGCAATAAAAGAGATTTTGGTAAGATTAATGTGCTTTTATTTAATGTTTTTATGCCTGGAACTCAAAAATACGTATTTCCTGCCTGCACAAGACAGAACAAGCTACACCTGTAATGGATATTTCAGAGGAATTTAGAGGGTTATTATAGGAACCTTAGGTTACAGGCTGCTGTTGTTTTTCTCCTCATTATGGATAAGAACAATTTCTTCTGTTAATAAAAATTTATCAGTTTGGGCTGGTGTTGTAGCTCAGTGATAGAGCACTTGCCTAGCATGTGTGAAGCACTGGGTTGGAGCCTCAGCACCACATAAAAATAAGTAAATAAAATAAAGGTATTGTGTCCATCTACAACTAAAAAACATTTTTTAAAAAATTCATCAGTTTTGGACTGGGGAGATAGCTCAGTTGGTAGAGTGCTTGCCTTGCAAGGCCCTGGGTTCGATCCCCAGCACCGCAAAAAAAAAAAAAATTCATCAGTTTTAATAATATAGCAATTTTAAATTCTTCAGTAGTTTTAGTAAATAATGCTTTATTTTATTTAATCAATTCCTTACTGCTGGGCATTTAAATAATTTCCTGGTTTTCCCCTCCCCAACATACCTCTTCCCTTGTGCTGGTATAGAACCCAGGGCCGTACACATGCTACCACTCCACCTGAGCCACACCGCAGCCCTTCTCTAGGCTCTCTTATTTCTAAATAGCACTGTAAGAAATAGAATGATCACTGTCTTTTACTGCTCACCCACCATCAACTATTATTTGCTTCTCTCATCTAGAGCATTCAGTTGGAAGACTAATCAGGGGAACTCTGAGCTCAGAGTGCTTGGGTATGCATCCTGCTGCGAATTAACTTCTGTCCACAATTTTTTCATGTGTAGAATGGGGAACACAACAGTACCAACTACATGGGGTTCTCATGAACCTAAGTTATAGCAGTAGATGTTAAGAGTAGTCTTTAGTGCATACTAGGTATTCAGCCATCATTAGTGATTCTTTCTTTTTTTTTTTATTTTTATTTTTTTTATTTAAACAAATGGGGTATATGTTGTTTCTCTATTTGTACATGGAGTCAAGGCATACCATTTGTGTAATCATAAATTTACATAGGGCAATGTCATTTGATTCATTCTGTTATATTTTTTTTTTCCCTTCCCCCAACCCCTCCCACCCCAGTGATTCGTTTTATTCAGGAAACACAGGCAGGGGGCCATATTTAAATTAGGAGTAGGCATAAAACCAGACTTGGCCCTGAGTTATACAGAATTATAAAAGTCAGGTTTCTTTCTTTTTTTTTTAAATCCTGCATTTTTTTTATTTTTTAAATATATTTTTTAGTTGTAGGAAGGCACAATACCTTTATTTTATTTTATTTTTATTTTTTATTTTTGTGGTGCTGGGGATTTGAACCTCGGGCCTTGTGCTTGTAAGGCAAGCACTCTACCAACTGAGCTATATCCCCAGCCCCCTTTATTTTATTTTTATGTGGTACTGAGGATCGAACCCAGGGCTTACATGTGCCAGGCAAGCGTGCTACCACTGAGCCACAACCCCAGCCCAAGATTTCTTTTTTAATAATTCTTGTCATTAAACAGTAATACGCCCTGTGCAGCCCAGAGAAGGGAGTCTGAGCTTCCTTGGGTGAGAAGGGTGTGGCAGTAGGATTGGGAGATTGGTTTTCACAGGCAAATCAACCAGATAAGTCAATATATTAAGGATAACAGAACAGAGTTCCTCACCATTGGAGAAAACAGTTATAAATGGTAGAAAGTTAGAATGAACCCTTAAATTGGAAGTGTTGTTTAAAGGCATGATATTTGGTATATGTATTGATAATATAGGAATAAGTTTTGATATACATATGGGGGAATGTATGTGTATATATGTCATTACATGCATACACATAAACACACCCACACTCACACATTTCTGAGCCCTGAGCACAGCCAGCAACTGCATCTTGGTTTCTACATACCATTCTCCACTGAAGGGAGACAGGGCTCTTTGGGAACGTGACTGATTCCAGAACTGGGGCAGGAGAGTGCAAGCTTGCGTGTCAAGAAAGTGTTCAAAAGACGACAGGGATCTGTTAAAAAGCCATAGTGCCAGGCCAGTGGTCTTTTTTGCTGACCAAACCAGAGACAGTGTAAGCATCAAAGTAAATTATAGTAATTCACTTTACAGTGCAGTTGAATGATACAGACGACCACAAGTTCTTACTGACATAAGAAATAAGTGTTCAAAGTAGCTCCTAACAGAATACTTATTAATTACAAAGAGGAGAAGAGTACCTTCTTAGAAGCCTGGCATCCCCTTAATGAAGTGATCAAAGTGAACATCACCACAGTGAAACAGATCGAAACTGTGATGCCTGATAGCACGCAAACCTTTCTGCAGTTCCCTGCCAAGGATGCATAATTGGAATCTAATCAAACAGACTGGGGGGCATTTCATATATGAGCTGGCCTGTACCCCTCAAAACTGATAAAACCAGAGCGTCACAGAGAGCTGTATAGCATTCCAGACTGAGGATTCCTCAGAGAAAAGACAGCTGGGTGCCATGGGGCTGCTGGCTGCTGGTGGTGGTGGGGAGACTACCCGGATGACAGGGGAGACTGAGCTGGCTTGGGCTTGTGCTTGTGTCTACTGTGCTGACTGCATCGTGCTTATAGAGGAGAAAGTCCCTGTCTGTAGGAGTGGTGGGACGTCAGGGCAGCAGCTCACTCTCCCCTGGATGGAAAAAAATGCTTGTATTATACACCAGCTTTTCTGTGAGTTTGTGACTTTCTAAATTTAAAAAAATTTAAATTCATCCTCATGCTTGGCAACCTTGTGGGGCATGAACGTGCCTTTAGTTCTCATACGTTAAAAATAGACCCCTTCCAAAGGAGGACTGAACCAAAACAACAGCGTGGGTAATTGAAAGGGGATATGAAGTAAAGACCACATATTTCAGAAAACAGAAAAATTGTGTTTATAGAATGTTGATCTTTCATATTTGAGGAACAGATACCTTTAAATGATAGTCTTCATTTCTGAGGTCAGAAAAATTCACTAGACTTTAGTCTGACTGATTCAGAGAGTAGTTGATAACCAGTTGAGTTGTTCAGGAAGGACCCACCTTTCCTCTGGCTAGAGCAGACTCACGTTTCTACTTGAGTGTTTAAAACATTTGTGATTCATGCATCATTAGTGATTTTTTAAAATATTTTATTGTTGATGAACCTTTATTTATTTGTATGTGGTGCTGAGAATCAAACTCAGTGCCTCACACATTCTAGGCAAGTACCCTACCACTTATCCACAACCCCAGTCCCTCATTAGTGAATTTTTTTTTTTTTTTTTTTTTTTTTTTTACTGAAAGCATCTTAGAAGTGGTTAATGTAATTAGACCAAGTTAAACCATAAATTTATTGACAATTAAATGTGGTTGCTTCCAAAAATGTACTTACTGTCTCTGAGAATCATCGAAAATATCTGGGTTCTCAGGTGAACTCCACAGCTTTTCAGAGGCCTGTGGGTAACCTGTCAGGAAACCTTTGAGGGGCACTGACATGGAGACTTACTGAAGGGGAACCCTACCTCACCTTCAGAATCTTGATGGAGGGTTGGGCAGTCACAGCAGTGAGGAGGGCGTCCACACACAGCCCAGTTGCTTCTGGATTACTGTTGTAGCTCACTGGCACTCTGAGCCATGAGGCGCCCACTGGCCAGCTTCCCAGACAACACAGATGTGAGCACTGGGCAGTTGCTCTCACAGGACTTGCTTTAAGCCAGGGCATAGGAGGATCTGTGGCTGTCATCAGTGGTCTCCGCCCCTCCCTCTCCTCCTCAGCCTCATCGCCCAGGGCCTCTATCCCATTCTGCACAGGTCCCTTCCAAAGGGCGAAACAACAGCACATCTAGTGCTTCCATGGAGGTCAAGCTGCTCTTTTTGTTTTGTTTTGTTTTTGTTTTGTTTCTAGGATTGAATTCAGGGGTACTTGACCACTGAGCCACATCCCCAGGCGTATATTGTATTTTATTTAGAGACAGGATCTCACTGAGTTGCTTAGCGCCTTGTTTTTGCTGAGGCTGACTTTGAACTTGCAATTCTTCTGACTCAGACTCCCAAGCTACTGGGTTACAGGTGTGTTGGGATTACCGGCTCAAGCTGCTTTTGTGCTGATTCCACCAACACAGTGGTTTTTCTGTTATTTTTTAGTCTATAGTCAAGCTTCTGTTACCATGAACAGGAAAAAAGACCTTTCTCCATCCCAGCAGGTAGTCAGTTAGGGCTGGGGTCAACTCATGTTTCTTTTTGTCCCCTCCAGAGTAGAGCCATACTTTGGAGTGTGCGTTCTTTAAGTAGATATTTGTCACCAGGGGAGCAGCCCAGTGTTGGAAGGTAAGCCCACAGTGCAAGTGCTAGTTCTAACCAGGCAGGCTAGACAGGTCCTTGATTAGGACACTTCTCTTCATCTTCATTTATTTTCCTGGGCAGAAAAACCCACTTTTCATGAAAATAATAATTTTTACTGGGCATAGTAGCACACGCCTATAATCCCAGCTACTCAGGAACCTGAGGCAGGAGGATAACAAGTTTGAGGTCAGTCTGAGCAACTTAGACACTATCTCAAAATGAAAAATTTAAAAAGGGACTGGAAATGTTAGCTCAGTGGTAGAGTACCCCAAGTTCAATCCCCAGTACTGTTGAAATAAGAATTTTTTCTGGATCTGTGCCTCATTCTCCCTGGAAATAGTTGGTGAAGTGAGTCATTGCTTGGGGGAGTGGCTGTTGTTTGCACTTTTGTTTGTTCAGTGTGATTTGCTGTGTCTGAAGATTTGAGAAGTTGCCATCTTCAAAGAGTTGGCATGGTGGTCCTCACTGGTGTTTGTCTCATTTCCTATTAAACGTAGGCACAGGTTCAGAAGACTAAAGACTTGCTCAATAATGTGGCCTCTGATGAAGCTAATTTAGAAGCCAAAATTGAGAAGAGAAAATTAGAACTGGAAAGAAATCGAAAGCGACTACAGACTCTGCAAAGTGTCAGGTAGGTGTGAACACTTCAGTGAGTGGAAGAGTGAGTAGAAGTTATCTTGTAAAGTTAGAACAAAGGCTGAGAGTTAAGTGGCTTTAACTCCTCAAGCAGCAAGCAGAACCCCCTTTGGGGCACCGCGGCCCACCTGGCCAGCTGCCTGCTGCACCCATGTCTCAGTGTCTAGGAGATGGCTTAGTTCCTGAGCTGCTCTTTAAATGTTGATCATGAGACAGAGCAGGTAAATCCAAATGGTGGTCTCCTAAGACCTTACCTTAAGTTAGGTAGAAACAGAACATGCTCCCACCTCTGGATTTGAGTAGACTTTTTTTTTTTTTTTTTTTTTTTGCGGTGCTGGGGATCGAACCCAGGGCCTTGTGCTTCCGAGGCGAACACTACCAACTGAGCTATCTCCCCAGCCCTTGAGTAGACTTTTTAGACCTGGGTGATTCCTTGCCTGTCAGCTGCTCGCCCTGTCTTCTGATTCCATCTCACTGGAGCACGTTTCTGGGGAGCAGGGTGGAGAGCACGGGACAGCTGCTGTGTCAGTGCGTCTTGTGTTCTTGGAGCTGCCGCTGTCCTTGCTTCGCTTGTCCCAACCCTCCTTCCCTCCCGGCCATTGCTCTGCACTGCCTGGGGAGCAGCTCTTGGTGGCAGCAGAGAGCAAGTGCTTGAGCCGTGTGGCACTGCCCAGCAAGGACAGCACTCCTTCCACTCCTGAACTAGCACCACCAGCTCACTTGGTCTCATTATCAAATTCTGCCTTAAGGCATAAAGTCATTCTGCTGAGCCCATATCCTTTAGTAGACAAGTTTATTTGTTTTATTTTAGGAGATTGTTATTTTTAGTTTGTGGATGTATATATCATGTATTTGTGTACATGTATATTATTATTATTGGTGCTAGGAATTAAACTCGGGGCCTCTTGCTTCCTAGGCACATAACGCTACCACTAAGCTACATCTATCCCCAGTAGTATGTGTGGGTGTGTATTTAAAAAAAAAAAAAAAAAAAAACTTTGGTTCTTTACCACTGAGCTATACCCCTAGCCCTTTTTCTTTCTTATTCAAGACAGAGTCTCGGTAAGTTACTAAGGCTGACCTCAAACTTGTGAGCCTCCTGCCTTAGGCTCTGGAGCTGCTGGGCTTATAGGCATACGCCACCATACTGTGCTTGAAACAGGTTTTTATGTAATGGTTTATCTTAAAGTTTTATATTGTTTAAAAACTGTTCGGGCTGAGGAGATAGCTTAACTGGTAGAGTGCTTGCCTCAAAAGCACAAGGCCCTGAGTTCGATCCCCAGTACCGCAAAAAAAAAAAAATAAAAAAAATAAAAACTGTTCATTTGCAGTAGTCTGTGTTTCCCTCTTTAGAGGACTAATTAAACATTGGTACATCCCAACAGTAGAACATTATATTTAACCAAGATAATAATGCATATATTTCATTTATTAAAGTTAGCAGTATATTAAAGTATCATTTATGGTAACATTTAATTTTTGTTGAAATACATTCCTGTCTGTACGCATCTGAAAGTCTAGAGGAATGTATGTCACACTTACTTAGTGATGAGATTTTGAGTGATTTTTATATCGTTCTTTGTAAACTCAAGATTATATTTTGAGTTTTTACAAAGAACACATCTTATTCACGATTTAAAAAAAAAAGTTTAGAAGAAATAAAAAAAAGGAAAAAAAAGAATGAAAAAAACAAAAAAATAAAAATAACAAAAAAAAAGGAAAAGAAAAGAAAAAATAAAAGAGAACCAAAAAAAAGAAAAAAATAAACAAAATTTAAAAAAAAAAAGTTTGTAGCCAGCATGGCACTCCTGTAGTATACACCTGAATCCCAGATACTTGGGAGTCTGAGGCAGGAAAATCACAAGTTCAAGGCCAGCCTCAGCAACTTACCAAGGCCCTATTCTCAAAAAAAGGACTGAGGATATAGCTCAGTGGTTTCTGAGTTTAATCACTGGTACTGCAGAAAAGAAAACAGGGAAGTAGGGAATGGCAGAAAAGAAGGGAAAGGAAGGCTCATTCATGGGGCGTAGCGGGGAGAAAAAGGACAGGAGTCTTAAGCACTTATCAAAGTAAAGGACCTTCTGTAATTAAAGCTTTCCAAAGAAAGCCATCGTGGAGTTTGGAGCTGAATAAAATTTCATACCACTGATTAACTTCTCATTTTTAATTTCATGTGCTCATTTTAGGCCAGCCTTTATGGATGAGTATGAGAAGATTGAGGAAGAATTGCAAAAGCACTATGATGTTTATCTAGAAAAATTTCGAAATTTGGCTTACCTGGAACAGCAGCTTGAGGATCATCACAGGATGGAGCAGGAGAGGTTTGAAGTGAGTTCTTGGCCTATTCCCTGTGCAGACCACTCCTCCTGGTGTGTTGTTTTGAGCTTGGTGAATATGTTAGTTTGTAGATACCATTTTGAAAAAAATGCTAGTCCGAATGTTGCTTGTGTGATTCTTTTGATGATGTGTTATCAGCCTTTGGTCAGGAGGACAGACTGAAGCAACAGAGACCTGTGCAGTCACACAGCCCTGTGCTTACCAGGGCCTCACTTGCTCTGCTGTCACCATCTTGAAATGCATCATAATTTGGAAATGCATTTTATTTTGCACTGATTCCCACAAATTATGCAGGTGGTCTTGAGTACAGATCTAAACACTCTCGGTACACTTGAAGATTTTCAAGCCCTGATTAATTGAACCACCCACAGTAGCTAATTGGGTGCTGCTTTATATTGGTTGACTGTGGGCCTTATATGGAACCCAGAACTGAACAGCTGTCTTATGTAGGAAAGAGTATTTTAGATATCAGCACAAGTTGATAAATGTGAAATTTATCAAAGGAAATTAGACTCCATAGTGATCACTTTTTCTTTTTTTCTTGTGTACGTATGTGTGGCAGTGGCGACGGAACCCATTGGCGCTCTACCACCAAACTACATCCCTAGCCCTTTTTGAAAATTTATTTTGAGACGAGGTCTCACTAAGTTGCTCAGTCTGGAATTTGCTGTCCTCCTGCCTCAGGCTCTCGAGTAGCTGAGGACACCACTGTGCCAGGCTGTGATCATGTTTTCATTGGATTTGTTCCTTAGAAATAGATCTGTTTAAGCTTAGAATAGTCATTTAGCACCTGTGTTCAAGGTGAAACACAGATCTGCATTCTCCCTTTCTACAGTCTCCCTGATGATTTCTGGTACTAAGGGAATGCTAATCATTTACAGACTTGTGCACGTGAATTAGGTAAGGCAGTTTTGTTGTCCAGGATTGCTGACTGGGAGTATACAACATGTTTGGACTCAACTAACTCACTGCCACCATTGCTGTGTGGCAGAGGGGCAGCCATCCAGGAACAGGGTATAGAATGGGTACATTCTGAGGACAACGAAAAGAGGAGTTTAGGACAATATAAACAGTGGCTATCTGAGAAACCACAATAAAAACCCTGTGAAAATAAACTTTGACTTAGTATCACAAAAAAGTAAAATTAAAAAGAAAAATATTAATGGCCATTTTGTTTACCTGGGTTGAGCGAAGATACTGAAGAATATGCCTCAGAAGGAGAGTAGGCAGTCCAGGTTGCTTGAGGATGCCCTCACCCCCTTCTTCCAGCAAGTCCTCCTCCTCCCATTCTGCTGTCTGCTCCTGCTTTCTGTTGTTGTGGAATCTGTTCCCTCAAAATATCCCATGCCTGAAATGCTGTGCTTTATTTTTAATGTTTAGAACATCAACAACAACAGTTTGAAAACTAACTTCTGCTCCCATTTTCTCTCTTGAAATAATCAGGGTTATAGTTTTAGTTTGTTTGTTTTTTGAGATGGAGTCTGGCTTTGTTGCCCAGGCCACCCTCCCACCTCAGTCTCCCAAGTGCTAGGACTATGGGTGCATACCACCATGCCTGGCTTAATCAGGGCCAGGATCTAAGACTACTGTTACCTCCTGTCTCTTCATGTACTGACCTGTCCATTAGCATTTCTCAAGATGAGTGGTGGAGGCAGCCCAACGCAGAAAAATGATAACATCGATGCCTCTGCCTTTTGTGAGGAGCTTGTGCCTGTGTGTCCCTGCTGCCAGCTCACATGGCACCTGTGATGGCAGCAGTTGTATCACTTGGTATAGTAGAAGGAGTATGAGGACCACAGAGAGGAAGGGCCCCTGGTTTGGAGGGCCCTTGCCCAGGCACCCTTAGTTTAGATCTTTCCAGTTCTTTGTCACAGACCTAGCAGAGCTTACTTCACAGTAAAGAAGACTAAGACTGTCTACCAGAGGGTCGTGGCTTCTCAGTCTGGTTTTTCTTCTCCCACAGGAAGCTGAAAATACTCTCCGTCTGATGCAGAATAAGCTAAAGGAAGAGGAAAAGCGACTGCTCAAGAGTGGAAGTAAGGCTGAGCTGGGACAGAGCTGCTTGTTCTGCACTAGCATTTTCAGCCTTGAAAAGTTTGCATTTACTTTTTTTTTTTTTTTTTTTTTTTTTTTAATACTTTTTTAGTTGTAGATGGACACAGTACCTTTATTTTATTCATTTATTTTTATGTGGTGCTGAGGATCAGCAGGGCCTTGTGCTTGCAAGGCAAGCACTATACCTACTGAGCTATCTCCCCAGCCCCCAAGATGTGTTTTTATAATTGTTTCTTCAGGGCTGGGGATATAGCTCAGTTGGTAGAGTGCTTGCCTTGCTAAGCACAAGGCCCTGGGTTCAAATCCCCAGCACCGCGAAAAAAAAAAGTTTCTTCAGTGAGGAAAAGAGCATCGTGCCCACCAGCTTGCACTGCCAGCCATCATGTCGCCATTTTTCTCAAGACAGCTCACTCTGCCACCTAGCCTGATGATTCCTTCCTCTAGTCTTGCATAACTGTCTTTTCAGTGGGCTCCGCTTCCTCACTCTTCCTCATCATCCTATGATCATGGAGCTGAAGTTGGGGTAACTGCCTGATACTGAACAGAGAGTGTTTTTTTGTGGATTGGACCTAGGGCCTTGTGCATGCAAGGCAAGCACTCTACCAACTGAACTACATCTCCAGCCCCCAGAGAGTGGTTTTTCCCTCAGCTAACCAAGAACTTCACCTTCCTTGATAGGTGGTGACTAGGATTTTAAAATGTCACACTGTCATAGGGTTTCTAACTAATACATCTGACCCACTTTTTTCTTGCCTTGGAAAATTGCTTAAAACGAATGCAGCACACTATTGTCTGCATTAAATCTGCACTACGCAAACAGGTTGATCTAGGGAGTCTCATAAAAAATCTAATGCATCCTAAGAAAGGCTAGGAAGTACAGATGGCTTTTGTGCAGGAGCCTTACTAGAAAAAAAGCTTGTAATGATAGAGCTGCTGTTTTGTTCTGCCTGCTTATATTCCCACCAGGTAATGATGACTCGGACATAGACATCCAGGAGGACGATGAGTCCGACAGTGAGTTGGAGGAGCGGCGACTGTCCAAGCCGCGGACAGCCATGGAGGTGCTTATGCAAGGTAGCATGGCTTCTCTCACTTGCACCACTCCCTGGGCCTGTTCCACAGGACCCCAGGGCCAGGTTTGGGTCAGGGCTGAGGAGTATCGAGGTCCACAGTGGACCATGAATGGTCCCTGGAAGCAGTTCCTGCCCCAAGTTAATCCTCTGTTGTCTGTCAGAATCTGGCTCTTAAACTGCTCAGTGGTCAGTGTTACTTTTAACGCTTTTACCTGCAGTTCTCAGAGCAGCTGATTCCTATTTGTGGCCTGGTATTTCTCACAGAGGCCATGGGAATACACTGCTTCTGCCATTGAGCTCAGTTCTGTTCATGTTCAGTGAGTGCAATTGCATCCATTATGGTTAGTAAATGAATGCACTGAGAAGGGATCACATGACTCCACCTTTAAAAATGTTCTTCTGATTTTTGCCTTCTCATTGCAAAAACCCAAGCAACAGGATTTTTGATGCAGATGGGATGCTTCCCTGAGGTCTTCATCATGCCCCACTCCCACCATGGAGGTGTCACAGCTAGTGACTGGGGACCATGTCCTTGTCCTTACAAATTGCCTCTGTGTATACACACACACACACACACACACGCACGCATATACATGCATATACACACATACAAACATGGGCACAAAGATCACCTCAAAATTCTTTAAACCAGATGGGACCAGATCATATTCATGATTTGCAAGTTGCTTTTGTTTTTAAGATTATAAATACATTGTAACGCTCCTCATGTTTTCTTTCCTTTTCATGGCTGCATCATATTCTGCAGTGTGACAACACTCCTAACTAGTTTGAGCATCTCCTGTAATATACTTGACTTGTATTTCTACTCTGTTCCTTGTGTACACTTCTGCAAGTGTTTCTTTAGGCTGCAAGATGAAAAATGGAATTCTTAGGCCAAAGGTTCTATAAACTAATTTTGATAGTCAACGTTACTAAATTGACCTGTATCTACCTTTAAATACATTTCTTATCTAACACCCTTAATGTTTGGAGGACAGTTGTGTTTTTGTTTTGTTTTAATTTTTAAAATATTTTTTAGATGTTGATGGACCTTTATTTTTTTCATTTATTTATTTGTGGTGTTGAGAATCAAACCCAGTGCCTCACACATGCTAGGCAAGCACTCTACCACAACCCCAGCCCCAATACAGTTGCACTTTTATGCCTGATAAATTTAAGGGTAAATCATTGTCCTTTCATCATTTTACATTAACTTTTGTTGTTAACTGCTTTCTCTTATTCTAATCCCAGCTCTGTTCTTTTATTATGTTTTACTTTTTTTCATAAGATAATTAGATGCTCTGGTTCCTTTTTTTTTTTTTTTTTTAACAACTTCATGGTATAAATAGAGATTAGTGGTTATGACTCCCACTTGATGGATAGGAGCCAGGGCTGTAAAAAGGCATGGGTGAAGTGCTGATTCTCCTAAATTCTGTTGACCATTTAACCTGCAGAGTACAATGACATAGTCCAGTTCCAGAAGCTAAATAAGGACTTGGAGCAAAAGATTTTGCATTTTGTCTGTAAAGAGTGCTCAGTCATCTCAGCCTATTCCAGGTGGGCAGCACTGCCCATGCTGCCTTTCACCTGGTCCTGGCTTGGGGGTCCTGCTTGCTCCTTTCCCATGCCCCGTCTCCCGGTAAAGGATAGCCCCTGAGTTTCTGCAGAAGTCACACCTAGACACTGTTGATTTCTCAAGAGAATCTCTGAGATGATAATGAAATGATGCTTGAAATATGAATTAGTAATTATGGTGCTTAAAATTTTTTTAACTTTTTCATTTCATTTCAAAGCTCAGACTTATATCCAAGTACAAGTGACATTGGTCCATAAAGGAAGATGTATTTCTTCACTACAGATAGCATGCCAGTTCTACTGCATGTAAACTCATAATGGAGTTCAGTGGTTTACTCAGGATGTTTTTGTTTTTAATTCATGATTAATGGTCGTTTTTGGTTTTTGTGCTGCTGGGATTGAACCCTAGGCCTTAAGCTTCTACTGATGAGCTACACCCCCAGCCTTACTGGTTTTTTTTGAGATATATATACAGACACACACGTATGTATGCGTATGTGTCTGGATGTATATTTTTTGTTGTCATTGTTACTAGGGATTGAACCCAGGAGCACTTTACCATTCGCTGCATCCTCAGCTTTTTTTTTTTTTTTTAATTTGAGACAGGGTCTAATTAGGTGCTGAAACTGGCCTTAAATTTGCAATCCTCCTGCCTCAGCCTCTCAATTCACTGGGGATACAGGCATGTGCCACCACAGCTGGCTCTCAGGTTTATATTTTATTGTCTTTCTTGTTTCTTTCAAAGAAGTACAGGGAATCCATTACTGTACTGACAGTTCTGGTTAGTGGAATATTGGTTAAGTGAAATTTTAGTGTGGTTCTTTTTCCCAGTTTTCTAAGGGAGAACAAATCTTGGATGTCATTTCCTGTCTTACTTGCTAAGGTTTTCACGTTTCCTGCATGCCTTTGTTGTTCCAGGAAGACCAGGCAAACGCGTCGTGGGCACAATGCAAGGTGGAGACTCTGACGATGATGTGAGTCCCAACCAACTCCCCTCCCGCCCCAAGCAGTTCTGTACCTTCTGGTCTTGGGCTGTCCTCAGAGACTAGATTAGCTCAGGAGCTGCTGGCAGCCAGGGAGCTGTCTGTTGCCAGCCCAACAAGTCGTGATAGGGGGCAGAGTTTGGCCTACTGTGGGGCTGAACTCTTCTTTGTGTGTTGATAGCTCATTTCTCATTTCACACAAGTATGCTTGCCCTGCTTTTTTCGCCTTCTCACTGTTCTTTCCATTCTCGCTTTCCAAAGATGGAAGCAGCACCAGCTCTCTTAGGTAAATGCAAGACTCCCAGCTCCAGGAAGCAGGTTGGTTTTCTTTTTTCCTCATCTGTTTGTTGGTGTGTGTCAGCCCATTCAGCCAGCAGAGCCTCTCCCAGGGACAATGCTTCCTCTCTACTGGCCAAGAAGCCACTCAGAACAGACCCCACAGTGAGAGGCAGAGTGGCCTCGAGGTCCCTGTGCTAAGGAGGAAGGGAAAGTGCCAGGCCAGAGATGGGAAAGGTTATAGCTAGGAGTCAGCAGGCCCTTGAAATCAAGGGACAGCGCCATGGCCAAGACCAGCCCTGTCTTCTCCCTTCTGGGTAGCAAACATTATAAAGATGCTGTCAGACCAGGACTCAGAGAAGCTGGGCAAGAGCTGAGACATCACCTTGGGCTTTACTGGGTGGATAACTTATTGGGAACTTAACTAGAAGGGAAAGCAGAGGAAGGTATCAAGTCATTAGGGATGCCCTGCCATCACCCTAGGCCTTCATCCTGTGAGAGTCCCTGGTAATGCTGCTTGGTCCACATGACAAAGGTGTCCGAACTGACTTAGATCCCAGACCAACTCTGTTGGAAGATCTGCCTGTGTCTGGGCATAGCGCTGATGACTGTATAGGGACAAAAGTAGAGGCTTATGCCTCTGTACAAGGATTCATTTGCTAAGTACCTGCAGCATGAACTGTTAGCAGACATTCACAGGAGGAAGCCATTGATCAGCTGTGCCGGGCAGGATGCACAGAGAGGATCAGGCCTCAAGTTCCTAGGAGGCAGTCTAAAAAGAAACAGGAAAAGCACCTCAAAAATCACTTTTTTACAGGTAGGATATAGGTAGTGAGGTAGCTTCCATCCATCTGTCCTGTATACCTGAGTCTGACCGGGGAGCCAGTGGTGCCAGGAAGGCAGTGTGTGTTCCCTGTTAGATTTGCTTGTGCACTTTTCAGAATGAGTATGGGGGCTGGGGAGATAGCTCAGTTGGTAGAGTGCTTGCCTTGCAAGCACAGGCCCTGGGTTCGACCCCCAGCACCCAAAAAAAAAAAAAAACAGAATGGGTATGACAGTTAGAGCTCAGGTCTTCCCTTGCCTTTCCACTTGTCACACACACCCCAGGCACAGACTTGGTCCTTCATGTCAATGCTTAGCCACTCAACAGCCATATTTTAGGTGCCTGTCATGTGTCAGGCACTGTTGTGGGTGCTGGGAATACAATAGGAGTCAGAGACAGCCTTTGCCTCAGGACGCACATTCCAGGGAGAGCAGTCAAGCAGATGTACCAGAGTCATGGGTACTAAAGAATCAAAGCAAGTTCCAGAGATGGAGTGACAGACAGGTCAGGGAAGGCCTCTGGTGTGGTGACATTGTATAGAGACCTGAATGGAAGGAGGCGATGGGCTGCATGGGAGTGGCACCTCGGCCTAGGGAACATGACGGTGAGGAGCAGGGCACTGATGTGATGGAGGGAGGGAACTAGCTGGGGGCAGGGAGAGGTGGAGGGGCCATGCAGAGCTTGGCAGATGCCATGAAGACCCAGCCTTTTCCCTGAGTGGGACCAGCAAGTGCTTCAGCCCCAGAAAGCCAGGAACTAGCTCATCCGTGAGAAACTGACGCGGAGGCGGGCATAGTATTGCAGGTCAGAGGTGACAGTGGTTCAGCCTCGGGGAGTGGCAGTGGAGGTACTTAGAGGAGGTCAGGTTCTGGATGTTTCTGAGGTGGGAACCATCGTGTTTTGTTAATGGGTCGGACACAGGTGCTGAAGAGAGAGAGGAAACCTCCTCAGTTGTGGTTGAGTCAACCTAGTGCAGGGTTTTGTTTCCTGAGATGGGGCTAATTGAGCAGGAGCACAGAGGGCAGATCAGAGTTTGGTTGTGGACATTTTAAGGGTGAGCTGCCTGTTAGACATCCACCTGTCAGTGCTGAGTAGCCAGTTGAATTCAGATTATTCAGGAGTAGGTCTGGGCTGGAGATGGAGTTGAGGAGCCATCCATACATAGATCGTACTGAAGCCAGGATAGAAGAATTGCTCAGATGGAGAGCAGGAAGAGAAGAGAGGAGGCAAAGATTGTGAGGCGAGGGAGACAAAGTAGATGGCACAAGAGCTGGGGAAGAGGCCAGAGGAGTGGGTTTTAAGGAAGGAGGGGTGATCCTGTGTCTGGTGGGGCCCATAGGTTAAGCAAGGTGATCACTGTGAATCTGTTGAGTTGGAATTCACTGGTAAGAGCAGTGTGGGTTGCCAAGAGCCTCATTAGCCTGTCCGTGAGAGGGGAGTGAGCGGGACAGTGAACTCAGCAACTCACCTGAGGAGTTCAGCCAAGAGGAGTGCAGAGTAACAAGAGGGGATGGTGGCATAAGCTTTCTGGTTATTGTTTTGTTTTGTTTTGTTTAAAGTTTCTGATTTTTAACAAGGAAATTACAGTGTGTGTGTGTGTGTGTGTGTGTGTGTGTGTGTGTGTGTGTGTGTGTGTGTGTGTGTGTGTGTGTCCCCGTCCGTCCATCTGTTCAGTTTTAAAGCCGGACTGAGTTGGTCTCCCTGGGTCCAGGTGATGGAGGCACAGGTGTGCCTTTCACTTTGCTCTCTACACCCATTTCCTGTGTTGCTTTCCATCCCCAGCTGGAAGGAACCAGAACAGGCCTTCCTTCTTTTCCTCCTTGCTGTCCATTGGGTCTGTAGCATCCAGGGCCTGCAGTGTGCATTCAGGGTGCTCCTGTGAACCATGGGTCAGCCAAATCCTGCAGCACCAAGCTCAGCTGCACATGGTGTTTAGGTTGTTGGATGAGCCTCGTGGTGTGTCCCAGCTAGCAGGGTCTGCTGGGTCCCCACTGCCTGACTGCAGCGCTTCCCCGCTCATCCCCCGGGTGAGCTGCTTCCGGTTATTGTGCTCTTAACCCTGGAGCTACAGCAAACTGAGACAGGGTCTCTCAGGACAAGGTGGGCTCCCCAGTGCATATGTTGTCTTTTTTCCTGTAGGAAGACTCGGAAGACAGCGAAATTGACATGGAAGATGATGAAGATGATGACGATGATTTGGAAGATGAGAGCATTGCTCTCTCACCTGCAAAGCCCAATCGAAGGGTTCGAAAACCTGAGCCCCTGGATGAGAGTGACAATGACTTCTGACTCTTGCCAAGGAACCCAGGCAGATAAAAAGCCTCAGATTCATAGGTAAATGGGAAATTAGATGGCAAGAAAGGTAACATGTATTTTGTTCACTATGCCAGCTTGGCTTATTGTTAAGAAGCATTACTTGTTTCTGCTTTATCCTCTTGTATTTGTGTTCCACAAAGTCTAAACAAGAACTGAAGCAAACCCCAAAGATGTTTTTTCTTTTGCCTTCTTTATTTCCTAAAACTTCAGAAATGCGTATGTTCTTAGTAGCTCAAACCCACAGGACAAAACCAGGCTGATAGTGTGTAAGTCTTGGCTGCTGCTGTTATTACACATTACCCTCAAAGCCCAGCAGATCTGGGCACAGAAGTCATTCTAGGAGTTGCAGGGGAATGAATAGCTGGCTGCTAATCACTTGCATAGTTCAGAACATTTACTATACATCAGCTTTTAATTCTTGGCTTTATTTCTTTATTATTTTTTTCTCCTCACAATTGCTCACTCTACCACTGAGCTACATCCCCAGCCTTTTTAATTTTTTGAGAGAGGTTCTTGCTAAGCTACTGAGGCTGGCCTTGATCTTGCAAGTCCCCTGCCTTGGCCTCCTGAGTCATTGGGATTACAGGCATGTGCCACCACACTCAGCCTAGATGTATTTTAATAACTGAAATTTTCTGAAATAGTAGCTAAGTTAGATGAAAACCAGCTATCCTTGGAAATCATGCAACAGAGAGATATTCTAGATTTATGAATATGTAGTTTTCTTTCAAAAGTCCTACATTCCCTGGGAGTCAGATGCACCTTGGATTAAAATCCCCTTTGCGTTTCCCCAGTTTGCCAAATTTGGGAACCGCAGACCTGGGCTACCCCTTCAAAGATTCCAGAGTCCTGCAACAGTGGCATCTGGTACTCTCCTCTCCTTCCTTGGTCTTGTCTGAAGTGTGGCAAGACATTTGTCCATAATATAGGGACAAAGACAGTTTCTCTGCATCTCCCTACCCACATGTGTCTTTAGGAGAGGGAGTTGACTAAGGAAAAACTGACAATTTAGATTCATGTTTCTGATTTAAAAAATAAGCCAGAAGAGATGGGCATGGTGGCACACACCTGTAATCCCAACAACTCACAACGACCAAGGCAGGAGGATTGCAAGTTCAAAGACAGCCTCAGCAACTTAGCAAGACCCTGTCTCAAAAAATAAAAGAGACTGGGATGTAGCTCAGTGGTAGAGTGCTCCTGAATTCAATCCCCAATTTAAAAAAATAATAATTAGTTAATTAAATAAGAAAATAAACCAGAATTAAATTAGGTGGAGTAGCACTAAGAAGAATTTTCATTCAAGAATAAAGAATGACAGGTGGAGCTGGTTTTTTGCTTTTTGTTTTACTTTTGTATTGGAGATTGAACCCAGGGATACCTTGCCACTAAGCTAAACCCCAACCTTTTTTATTTATTTTGAGACAAGTTCTCGCTAAATTGCATAGGACCTTGCTGAGTTGCTAAGGCTGGCCTTGAACTTGCAGTTCTCCTGCCTTAGCCTCCCAGGTTGCTGGGATTATAAGTTTGTGCCACTGTGCCAGGATAGAGTTAGCTTTAATATGAAAATCATGGAACAGGTTTCATTTATTTTATAGTCATAAAGTTAAGATTTGTGAAGTTACTTAACTTATAATACAATGTATTTAACGTCATAATTTTGGTGGTATTTTTACTTGAAAGTATTTATTTGTACTTATAAATATTCAAGAAATTTCACAGGTTAATGTGATACATGTAAGTTTTAGGACACTGACAAATATTTCTATCTTTGCTTTTTTCCTCTGTTCCTAAATTTTATATATGAGACTATCTTTCTTAAAAAACACTTAGCATTCAGCTAATTTACCATAATTCAAAATGTTCTGCATAGTAAGCAGTGGCTTGAAGAGGAAATGAGTGTGCTGGGACCCTGGTGGCCACTCAGACCCCATGGGCTTCTAAGAGGCAGAAGAGTCACTGTGTTGTGGATTTCACACATTTGGCTTATATTTTGCTAAAACATACATACATAGTTCTGTTTTCCTTCCCAGATGCTTCCTTCTAATGTGCCTTTTTTCCCCACACTTTTTTATTGGTGCATTATAGTTGTATGTGTTGATAGAATTTGTTGTTACATATTCATACATGCACACAATATAACTACATAATATCACGCCCCAGTACCTCCCTGGGCTTTAACACAGACACTACACAGAACCACAGATGCAAGCAGCAGCTTCTAAGGGTATTTTGTGGTTTCACCTGCTTCTGTGTCATCCGGTCATCATACAAAGTCTCACCGTGGTGCAGCACTGCATTGCATGAGCAGGTTCTGTAAAAAGGGCTTCATGTGTTGATCCTTGTTCTTAAGTGTTTCAGACATTAACAGAGTGAAGTCAGATATGTGCCAGTACTTTGTGGCCTGGTGCCGTGAGCATGCCTCAGGCCCTAAAAAGGATGGTGAGATTAGATCAATGAAAAACTAGCATTTTGGTCATTGCTGGCAATTTTTTTACTATATAATTAAAGGGCCTCTTAAAATGTTTAAGATACATGCATTGGCAGGAAATATAAAGTTTTTCAAATCCTCTATTCTTTCTATTGTTGGTAACCATCAAGAACAAAGTCAGGGGGCTGGGAGTGTAAATCAGTGATAGAGCACTTGCCTAACATGTGAGGCCCTGAGTTTGATCCCAGTACCATGCCAAAAAAAAAAAAAAAGGGCAGAGACTTCCAGTGGGAAATGCGAAGAACTGTTTCCATTTTATCTGGGACATGAAGAAATATGAGCTCTCTTGCATTATAATTTTTAAATTAATCGGTGTCAAATATTTGAAAGAAAGGTGTGCCTGTTTAGGTTACCCAAATAAATATCACAAGTGTTAGAGGGACCCAGGGGCCTCTTAGGTACTAGGATCCAGGACTTGTTAAATTAGAAGGAAGCCAAAGGTTCTACTTCTTACCTAAAACAGAAGTTCATTCTCTGGGTTTATGAATTAATTCTCTTCTCTATGATTTCTGATTGGGTCTGTGTGGGCCACCTGGCCAGGTGTGTCTGATCACAGACTGAACCCTAGATGTTTCACATAGCTTGAAAGGGTGTGGTCACTGCTTGAAGGGGGAGGAAGGGAGGCCTGGTGTAAAATATAATTAGTGACCCTGTCAGTTTGTGGGTTAAGGCATGGCACATTTAAGTGATTCAGAGGGAGTATTTGTTTTCTAAGAACATGATAATACAGAGAAAAGAATAGTCATAATGTAGCAGTTTCAGGAACCCAGTACATTGTCATATGGAGTCTGTCTGGCTTTGACCTCACAGATTGTTTGCTATGGATGTGCTTCTTGGTGCTTGTTTCCTCTATGCACCAAACATTTTTTGAGTACTTAACTGTTTTCAGCTACTTTGCTAACACTGGAGTATTCAAAGATAATTAAGTCTTAGCATCTGCCTTTGATAAGTTGACAACCTGGAAAGAAAGAGAATTTGATACTATAATATGATATGATGCATGCAGTGTCAAGAGTATTATTGTATACTGTCCTGGGAATCCACAGTTAAGAGCAACAGTCCTTGCCTGGAAGAGTTGACAGAGATTTCTGTGACTGTCATTTGATGGCGTCTTAAAGGCTGAGTAAGTTTCCATCAGATGGAGCGTCAGGTGTGGCATCATAGTGGGCCTGAATATATATACACAGGCACAGAGCTGTCAAAAGGCACAGCCTTTTTAGAAAGTGACAAGTGACACATGAAGGCTGAAGTATAGAGTACATAGCGGGGGAGTATCCAAAGGAACTACCCTGTAATGCTAAGGAATTGGTTGTGTTTTGTTCTGTGGGCCAATAGCAGAGACCAAATCTTTCCCCCAAAATATTATCTGGCATAAACTGGGACAGAAGACAGCAAGATGGTTAGCAAGCTCATGGCGATGGCCTCAAGAACTAGGTTCATTTGTCAGAAGGGACCTCAGGAGAATGGATAGGCTCTGGGGCCTGTTATGTAAGGAGGCTTGGTGAAGAGGAGAGATTGAAGAAGGGGGTTTTGTTTTGGATGCTTGTTAACTGAGAGATACAGGAGAAGAGCATAAGGAATGTACCTCTGGGTAGTAATATCCTGTGATCACTTAGAAACTTCCAGTTAAGCATGGTGGACAGAATACATTGATGTACCTCTGTCTTCCTGAAATTCCACTCAAATTTTATATGAAAGAAGAAAAATTCTTTTTTTTTTTTTTTTTTTTTTTTTTTTGTGGTACTGGGGATCGAACTCAGGGCCTTGTGCTTGCAAGCCAAGCACTCTACCAACTGAGCTATCTCCCCAGCCCACAAAAATTTTTACAGAGGTAAGGTTAACAAGAACCAGTATGGAGTGGATAAGATGGCAATTTTTTTTTAGAACATGAAAAACAGAGGTGTTAGAGCTGAGGAAGCTGAGACCCAAGGGTCATCTCAAACAAAACCGCCAGAGATTAAAAAAGTCTGAGATGAAAATATGTGAGATGCAATTAACAACAGATGACATGCTACCCTGAAAACACAGTAGAGACTGCCCAAAATTAAAAATGGGAAAAGACAAAAAAACTTATTCCCTTATCGATTTTTTGCCTCAACTCCAAATTTACCTTTTCAGTCTGCTCTTGTGATGTGATAGCTAGACTTTGTAAATGTTTCTCCTTTGCCAGCCAGCATGCCATAAAGGCCTTGTCAGTGGGGTGCTGGAGAGGCTTGGTTGGAAAAAGGGGTTGGCCTTCTAGTTCTAAGTGAGGCTTGCTTTCAAGTCTCTGGAGAGGGCACCCTTTTATTCTCCACAGCTTTGGCCCCACAGGCTTCTCCAGTGCTTATCTTCTGCAGGGAGTGACTTCCCCCAGCTTTTGGCTGCTGCCTCTCTTGTCTATTATGCTGAGTCTCAACTCAGGTTGAAACAGTGCTAACAAGAGGTAGGATAGCAGTCTCTTAAAAGTACCAAAAGAAAAACTGTCTCCTAGAATTCTATACCCAGCAAAAATATCTCTAATGTAAGACCGTGTTCATGTCTTCAGTTTCTAAATAATTTTTTTTTTAAGAGGGGGCAGGTACCAGGGATTGAACTCGGGGGCACTCAGCCACTGAGCCACATCCCCAGCCCTGTTTTTTATTTTATTTAGAGACAGGGTCTCGCCGAGTTGCTTTTTATCACCTTACCTTTGCTGAGGCTGGCTTTGAACTCAAAATCCTCCTGCCTCAGCCTGCCTCAACCTCCCAAGCTGCTGGGATTACAGGCGTGTGCCACCATACCCAGCAATAATATTCCTTATAGAGGATTATTTTTTTTTTTTCCTATAGTCTAGGATCCAGAGATCTTGCACTAATAGTTGTTAGGTCTTTTTAATCTCTTTTGTTTATAACAGTCTCCATCCTTTTGTGTTTACCATGACAGTGACATTTTTTAAGAGGTCAGGCTGCTTTTGCAGAATGTCCCTCAATTTGGATTTTGTGCCTTCATTCCTTCATAATTAGGTTCAGATGAACTTTTTTTTGACTGCCGTTTCCTGAAGGCAGTGCATCAGGGTCCATGCTATCTATTTGTCCCTTGATTATGATGTTAAGGTAGGATATGTCAGATTTCAAGTTCCTAAGGCAGGGGATATAGCTCAGTTGGTAGAGTGCTTGCCTCGCATGCACAAAGCCCTGGGTTCAATCCTCAACACCACCAAAAAAAAAAAAAAAAGTTTAAAAAAAAAAAGTTCCTAAGGCACCTCTTCCCCTTTGTAAACAAGGACATTTTTTTTTTTTTTTTTTTTTTTTTTTGTACCAGGGATTAGACCCAGGGGCACTTAACTGCTGAATCACATCCCCAGCCCTTTTTTTTTTTTTTTTTTTTTTTTTTTTTTGAGAAAAGGTCTCACTAAATTGCCTGGCTAAGTTGCTGAGGCTGATTTTGAACTTGCAATCCTCCTGCCTCAGCCTCCCTCAGCCTCCCAAACTGCTGAGATTACAGGCAATTGCCTGGTTGGATACCTATTTTTAAAGAAATGTTTTGAATAGCAGTGATACCTTCTCAGGCTTTTAAGTGATAATCATTTCATAGTCTTCATAAGCATTTTTCTTGGTTGTTTAGTTTAGAGCTATGGTGTTTGTTTGGATTTTCCCCTTTCAACTCAGACAGCTATGGAATTTTGCCACATGGAAGCTCAGCTTACTTAAATCTGTAGGGAAGCCATACCCACAGGAGAGGTTTTGGAAGCCTAACACAGGAAAACAACATCAAGGCACCAACGTTGACTAACCAATGTGCCAGGCTTCAGATAATGTGGCCATCCTAGTCCAAGAGATCTTAGAGGGAATAAAAACTGACAGTACCCTTGGAGATTCTTGTCTCCATCTCCAAAATCTTAGAATTAAACCCTTCATTTATCTTCACAAATTTCTTGTAATTTTTCCATATGTCTATAAGGATCACCCAAAAACTTTTCCTTCTTAAGAAAAGGAAGCAGGGCACAGTGGTGCACACCTGTAATATCAGCAGCTCAGAAGGCTGAGGCAGGAGAATGGTGAGTTCAAAATCAGCCTCCCAGGCTGCTAAGCAACTCAGTGAGACCTCGTCTGTAAATAAAATACAAAATAGGGCTGGGGATGTGGCTTAGTGGCTGAGTGCCCCTGAGTTTAATTCCTGCTACCAAAAAGAAAGAGAAAGGAAGAAAGGTCCCCACTGTCACCCCTGCCAAACTGATGTCCTTCATGGACTTGAAGATGGCATCGCATTTCAGAGAAAAGGATGATTTTCATTAGATGAAGGGACAAGGGCAGTAATAAATTTGGGGGGGGGGGTTGGGAATGGGAAGGGAGGTTTTAGTACTAGAGATTAAACCCAGGGCTTCACACATGTTAGGCAAGTACTTTACCACCAAGCTACCTCCTCATCCCGTTTTAAATTTTATTGTGAGACAGGGTCTTGCCGACTTGCCCAGGCTGGCCTCAAACTTGCAATCCTCCTTCCTTAGCCTCCCAAGTAGCTGGGATTACAAGCTTATATTACTGCGCCCAGCTAAATTTGTTTAAAGTTGGGACTTATTAATACTCTGGACATAAATAAGGTGGAACCAGTGTCCTACATTGCTGAACTTTGAGACCTTTGTCCTTAAGTCCCTTGGTAGCAGCCCCTTCCCTTCTCCCTGCTATTGCAGAGTTTCCATCATCCACGGTCAGGATTTGCCCTGGGGCAAGAGAGATGCCTGTGACCTCCTTTGTAGCACCTTTTCTTCCTCTGTGCAGGAGACCAGCTCTTGTACTGGATCAGCAGCATTCCCAGATTGCAAGATGGTGCCCAGAGATCACTCTTGCAGTTCAAAAGCTTCCATCCTCCAGAGTCTCTCTTCGTCCTCTCCATCAGTAACTGGCTTTGCTTACATTTCCACAGTGCATGAGGGAGCTTTGGTCTTGATAGCTTCTGAGATCATCCTGGCACCAGAGTCCCCAACTTGATTTCCCTGGAGACTAGAAGAGAAGGGTTAAGACAGGGCTCAGCACCCACCTGTTCCCTTGAGTAGAGCAGTGGGTCACTGAGGAACCTTTGTGTTTCCACAGTCCCTCCCACAGACAGTCTCTAACTGGCTCCTCCTCACAGCGCCTTTCCCTGTGGAGCTGCTGGGATGCCGCGGTGCTGGCTCCCAGAATTGGGCTAACAACAGGGCCTGACCAGGGAGCAGTTCTGAAGGTGGAGCAAGAGTGGAAAGGGACAGTGCCACTGAACCTACTCACTTGATGTGCTGCAGCCCATGGTTCCCAGACAGAGCAGTGGCAATGCATATGGCCCCATCCATCCCCAAGGAGTTCTCTTGAAGACTAGGCAGAGAAAAGGTGGAGATACCACAGTGAGCCATCAGGACCAGAGAAATGCCTGAGGAGGCACTACCTTGTCAGGAGCAGGGGAGACAAGCAGTTCTGGGTTTGACTTGGTTGCAGGTCCCACAGCTACTGCAAGGTGGCATTTGACCCTTGGGACTGGTGTCAGTTAGCCAGGTTGCCCTACCCAGATTTTAAGTGACTTCTGACTTAAGCAGAATGAATAAAGCCACCAGCAAAGGAAGTGGATTTTAATAATCAGAGGAGTTTGAAACATTTATATCCAGAAGGAGCAGCTAGAGGAAATCAGGACCATTTCAGCCCGTGGGAAGATCCAGCACAGAAGTGTGCTGCTCCAGGACACATGCAGCTTGACAACCACTCACTTGAGCCGTCGGAGACTGGAGTTAATCTTCAGTGCGCTGGCCAGGGCCCTGGCTCCTGCCACCCCAATGGTGTTTCCTCGTAAGCTGTCAGCAAAAACAGGGACAGGCTAAGAAGGATGACACCTCTCCAGATGGATGTGGGGTTACTTGGCCTTCAGCAGTCATTGGAGGTAAGGGCTGCACCTTCCTCACTTTTGGGCACTAGAACTGGGCTGGGCTCTAGGGAGCAGGACACACGAGAGAGAGGTGAGGCTAGCCCAGCCCTGGGTGCTTTGTTGGATCCCTAGTTCTCCCTTTCCATTCCCATGAAAGGCTGGGATGAGATGGGCAAGGCAGCATTCCATCCAGCAAGTGACCAGTGCACTTTGCCTCACAGGGAACCATAAGCAGGGATGACCTGGACACACCTGAGCCTCACTGTGCTCAGCCCTTAACACCAGAGCCCTTAACATCTGGTCTTCTCAGAGACCAGGATCCATGGCCACTGGCTACCACGAAGACCTAAAAAGGGCCTCTGGACATGCTTAACCTCAGCCAGACCAACTCAAAGAGCAGGACAAACTAGTGACTCCAGAAAAAAGGCAGGGAGTGGGAATTGAGACACTGGGGCACAGATGACCTGAAATAATGAAGATAATCTGTGACTGTCCACATCCACTGTTATCCACTATGAGTCTATAGCTTGGTTTCTTTGAGCAAAACATTTGCTGGAGACTGAAATACTCACTCAAGAATCTCCAGTGTTCTGTTCACAGCCAGGGCTTCCCCCAGCGCCTGGGCCCCTGGTGCACCAATGGAGGCTGCCTGGAGGCTGTGAGGGGAGGTGCAATCAGTGCAGGCAGGTTAGGCCTCCCTCCATATCCACCCCTTTAAGAGCAGTCTGTGACCCATCCACAGAACACTGCATCTCCTGCCTACACTCTGATGCCTGAGATAGGTGTGAACACAGGGGTACAGAAAGCACAACAGTCCCCTTGTGCACTGGAGGAGGACACATGGTAATTCATGCTTCTAGATGTTTGATTTCCCAGTTACCAATATTGGCAAAATCAGACACCTTCATTGACTGGTAAAGATCATGGGCAGCATGGGAGGATGGTGAAGGGCCTGTCACTGCAGGTACTTACTAGAGAGCAGTGAGGACTGTGTTTGCCTTTAGTGCACTGGCCACTGCAGAAGCTCCTTCATCCCCAATGGCGTTTTCCTGTAAGCTGAATGTAGAGTGACCTCGTTAGGCACAGGGACACAGGTGGGCACTCTAGCAAGGACCTGCTGTTTTTGGGCCTTCCAGATTCAATTCATACCACACACTAGCCATGAACAAACCATCAGAGTCAAGCAAAGAACACGTGGGAATTGCTATTAACAAGGGTTTGGGACTAAAAGAGGAATGCTTTCCAAAACCAAACCAGAAACTAACACAAAACTCAATCCCCAGACCATTCTTGCTGATTAGGGTTTTATAACCACCCCTCTTCAAAATTCAAGGAAAATAGGTGCTGGCACAATAAAATGACCGAGCTTAGGTCCAGTGGATATGGCATGTAAAGAGATCAGTCTGCAGTCATATTTGATCATGCCCTGTGTGCCAGGTGTGTGCAAGGCAGCAGACAGTTCTTCCCTGTTGGAACTCAGGTCGGAATTTGCAATTAAATGAGCAGTTAGGCCAAGCACAGTTGCAGGGAAGACCTGTGGAGTCTCCTATCCCAGTGTGGTGCCCAGAGACAGATCTGAGCCAACACACAGGTAATAAGGGGTAAGGAGGGCCTGGCACATCTGAGGAACCCACAGAAATTGAACCGAGTTCCTGGAGTGATGAGAAACAGACTGGGAGTGTGTAGGAAGTAGATCTTTACAGGCCTCCCAAGCCATGCTGAGGGTAATACTTCACTCTGCAGGCACTAGGCAGCCATTTAAGGATCTCACCCAGAATGGGGAAACTGTCCAGCAATGAGGGGATGGCCTAGATGTGGAGGCTGCCCGGAGAGGCAGGTGAGTAGGGATGTGGCCTGGATGTTGGCAGTTGGGGGAAACAGGCAGAGTGGGAAGGACACCAAAAGGAAGAATTGACGGGACTTGGAGGCAGGAGCAATGTGCTCTAGCTCCACAGGAGTTTGTCCCAGGAGCCAGACTTGTGGGAGAGAATGTGGCAACCTGTTGTACCTGTGGGACAGAGGGGACAGGCCAAGTGGGTGTGAATTCCACAGTGCTTGGGAGAGCTGGAATGTTGATGTGGAAGTCATTGGGATTCTGAAGGCAGTGGAGCCCTGGGAGAGGAGGTGAACTCGCAGGAAAATAGTGTCACTACAATGGCCTGGGCCAGAACCCTGAGGAGCCTCAGTGTCCGAGAGTGGAATAGAAGAGTAGAATGAGGAAGACCAGCCAGAGAGGGAGTAGCCTGAAGGCGGAGAGAGAAGTGGTCAGGGTAGAAGCAGATGGGGCTCAAAAGGTTAAGCATCAAGTTACCAGTTGACCCAGTAGTTCTGCTCCCTGGTCTATACCCCAGAAAAATGAAGCATGTCCACACAGAAAGTTCTATGCAGATGCTCACAGCAGCAGCATGACAACCAAATGTCCTCCAAATGACAAATGGATAAATAAAATGTGTGTCCACACAATGAAATATATTCCACCATAAAAAGGAACAAAGTACTGATGTGGTGCAACAAAGGTGAACCTGAAATACGGAGGGAAGCTCAGTGGTAAGAGTGTGCTTGGCATGCTCCAGGCCCTGGGGTTCAATCCCCAACCGCCCCCATCCCAATAAAAAAGGTCACAAAAGATCACATGTGTGACTGGATTTATGTGAAATGATGAAATGTCTAGAATAGGCAGATCCATAGGGTCAAATAGATTCATCTTTGAGGGATGGGGGAGGGGGAAATGGTGTGTGCTAATGGGTATGTTTCATCTTGGAATGAGAGATATTCCAAGATTGATCTTGTGTTTGTGCACTTGGGACTGGACCCAGGGCCTGGAGTGTGATGAGTATACTACCACTGAGCTTCCCCAGCACACCTTGGCTTATTGTGCATTTCCAGGTTCATTGTGTCCTACCATGTGTCAGTACTTCAGTCCTTTTTATGGCAGAGATGGCTGTGTACCACCAAGGGTCATCCATCCAGCCCAGCCCTGTGCCTGGAGGCTCTGAGTTTCAGACCTCCCTGCTTACCCCACCTCCCCTCAGCCTCTGCCACACTTACTCTAAGCTGGTCAGGCTGTTGTTGAGCAGAAGTGCTTGTCCCAGGGCCCTGGCAGCACCAGCCTGGATGAAGTTCCACTGCAGGCTAGGCAGACAGACACATGAACATGTGGGCCAGGGGCAGAGCCAAGGAGGCTCTGGAAGTTTCTAGAGGGTCTGATGCAGGATGAGTCCCTGTAGGACATGCCAGAAAGATACCTGATGCTCCCCTCAAGCTTAGTCCCCAAAGGGTTAGCATATACTCTATTAGTGTAACTACAGGGACAAGCTTAAATTTTGTCCAGACAGTCCCTGTATAAAGTGTGGCGCCCATCCCCCACCACGGTTCTGTTGTCTGAGGATCAGCTTCAGGAATCTGAACAGACTACTTGAAGAAGGACAGCCTGGAAAGACCCCTGAGACCTGGATGAGGGCATCCCAAAGCCGGACTGGGTCTAGTTGTGCAGCTCTGCAGAAGGGGCATGGGGGGTTGGGGTGGGGCACAGACTCACTGAAGGGACGTGAGGGCATGGTTTCTTCCCACTGCCACTGCAATGGCCTGGGCACCCTGATCATGGAGGAGGTTGGCTGTCAGGCTGGGAAGAAAGGGAAGAAACAAGTGAACGGGAACCTGTCCTGAAGCTGCCTGTCGCTGGTTACTAGGGAGTTCCACCCACTCCCCCTCTTTCTGAGGACCACCCAAGTCTGTGCTGATGTTAGTTATTGGGCTTACATCTGAGAGAACTTCGGTGTCCTGGGCCAGGCATGTGCCCAGGAGTATTATCCCAAATCCTGACAACAACCCAGGGGCAGGTCCCAGGCTCAGATCAGTGGGTGCGGTGACAGGTCACATGGCAGAATGTGGTGTAGCTGCCCCAGGGGCTTGCTTCCCAATGTCATGGCCCCACATCAACTCTTGAGTCCTCTGTCTTGTGCCAGTGGAGCCCAACAGATTGTCGCCCTTCCTCAATTGTGTCATTTATACCACAATGGGGGGGATTCATGTGAAGGTTGCCACCAGACACCAAGGCTACCTCCTCCCTATCCAGGTCCTTCTCCAGCTTTGTAAAAATGGTGAAGGTGCCAAGCACCTGACCCATTATGATGGTGCCCACTAGCTCTGAGCTCTGGGTAGGCGAGGGGGCGGTGGCATAAATGATCCCAAGGAGGCTGTCTCTACCCTGTTCCCCACACCCTCCCTGATCCCATCACATACTCTAGGTGCTTCAAAGTGCCGTTGATGCAGAGAGCATGAGCCAAGGCCTGGGCTCCCTCAGGACTAATGGAGTTTTCTCGAAGGCTGAGAAAGAAAGATAAGACCCCTAGCTTCCAACCAGGTAGGTAAGGCCTCTGGTGGCAGACTCACCCAGGTGTTTAGGGTTTCCTGAAGCCCAAGAAACCTCAGGTGGATCCTGGGCCTCCCAAGTGATCTTGGCTGATATGAAGGAGCCAGTTCTAGCAAACCAGGGCTCCAAGGGCTGCGAGCCAAATGCTCCCACTCAGGACTAACAAACATACAAGAACATCCAGGAGGAAGAGGATAGGATGACAGGACCTTTGAGGTGTAAAGGGCCAGAGGAAGGTGAGCATGCTGGCACCCAAGGGTTTGCACATGGGAAGGGAGAAGCCGAGCAGGCGATAGGGCTACAACTATCCCCTGTCCTCAAGTGGGGTGAGCGGCAGGATACCCAGGTCTAGAACCAAGCCTGCCCTGGCCACAGGTTTCCCATAATAGGCTTCCCAGCACCAGCTCTTCTTTCCAAGTCCCAGGGTTCCTGATCAGCCTCTGGTCAAACGGATGCCCTGGGTGGGAGGGAGTCCAAGACTTACTTGAGGCTGAGGAGGGTCTGGTTGACACCAAGGGCCCCCATCAGCATGGCCACTCCTGCATCACTGATGGAGTTGCTTTGCAGGCTGCAGACAGAATGTGGCATCATGGCTTGTCCCAGGACCCTGAGAGAGCTGCCCTGTCCAGCCTGGGGCCACAGGCACTGGGTTCAACAGGGAGTTGGGAAGGCCTGGAGATTGCTCTTCTCATCCCTCTTTCCTCCCATTGCTTCACCTTCTGGCCCCCTGCCAGTTCAGGGCAGGTAGGTTTAGCACAAGCACCAAGGTCTAGACTCTGCCTTTGCATGGCTGGTTCCACATGTCCTCAGAGGAGGGCACATTGGTTCTGCAGCCCAGAGAAAAAGGTGCAGCACTCACCCAGCACTCCTGCCCAGTCAAGACTGTGGCAGCCAGCTCCCTCCTTGCCTGCGCACTCATCAAGAGCACTGGGAACTTGTTCTCAAAACTAGAGGTAATCTCATCCCTGCTGTCCAGAGACATGGAACTGGTGGGCAAGGTGGACACAGGGACAGACTGAGAGCAAAGTGCACTCAGGGCTGGAATTAGCAAGGTTCTGGCAGGGAAGTGGTGCTGACTGGCAGCCCTCTAACAGCACTACCAGCCTGTCATCTGCTAGATGGAGAGCCCAGGAATGATTCATCCCTGGAGGGTGTTCAGACAAACTCACTCCAGGCTCTCCAGGCCCTGGTTCACCTTCAGGGCCTCGGCTAGGGCCGTGGCACCTCCATCACCAATGCTGTTACTGGAGAACCTGCAAGAGACAGAATGGGTGAGCCAGCCTCCTGCAGCAGCTGTGCAGGGCCAGGCCTGGGGGTCAGGGCCCAGGGAAGCCTTCAGGGAAAGCAGCCTCTTCGTATTAAGGGTGCCTGGGGCAATTTGCTCTGCCTGGGTCCTGTCGATCTGTAGTCTTTGTAAGTGATCCCCTATCCCTGTAAGAGATCAAGGTAGCAGTGTTCTCCTTGACTCCCTGGCAAGGGCAGGAGGTCACTATCAACCCTTAGTGAGAGGTATTTGTGGTACTTTAATGTGAAGTTTGCCAAGAAATGTGCCAGCTGGGAAGGCAGTAAGCATGAATCTGAAAAGGTGAGAATTCACCCCATCCTGGATATCTGGATCTCCATTCTTCTGCCCCAGTGCTTTGTCATCAAAAGCCAGCTGTCCTGCATCTACCCATCAGTCTATCCATCCATCCATCCATCCATCCATCCATCCATCCATCCATCCATTCACCATCAACCCATCTACACCCATCCATCCATCTTCCCATCTGTCTATTCATCCCTGTGCCCACAAATATTTAGGATGGGATGGCCTTGGGTTGGCCCTTCTGTGTTTCTCACATGAGCTCCTTCAGACTCCTGTTGTGCCTCAAGGCCTCTGCCATCCGCTGGGCTCCTGAGGGCCCGATGCTATTCTTCTGCAGGCTGTGGGAAACAAGAGTGGTCTATCAGCAAAGCTGGCCGCAGCCATGGTCAGGCCAAGGACAGTCTGGGTTTAGGGCAAGAGGTAGAGAAAAGTGGGATCCTCCATTTATACAGCAGTGGGAAGGGATCTCAGAGGGTTTGGTGATGATTTTATGTGGGAGAATAAGGAACAAGGGCAGCTGGTGCCTCCATTGCAAGGTGCCAGAAAGCAGAGACCAGTGGCTGCTGATAGTGCCAGCAACCTCCTGAGTGGGGAGACTTACATACACAAGACCTGCTGGCCCCTCACCTATCAGTCTTCCATCTAGACCACCAGCAGCCTGCCTCCCACCTTGAGAAACCTCCCTGGGGAGAGGGGAGGACAATCAACAGGACAGGGCCTCCTGTGTGAGACTGGATACTAGCCTAAAAAAAAATGTAAACTTCCAAAAAGGAAAGAGACGGTCCCCACTTTCTTAGAGGACACTTGAGGTTGCAAGTCTTCTCTGTCCCATTGAGAAATACGTAAGTCTCTAAGTGCTCAATCAACCTCCTGCCCACTTCACAGCCCAGGAATTTCTTTCTCAGGGTCCCTGTACAAGTAAACATCCAGCAAGGGATTGTCCCTGTCTTCCTGCTTCTGTTGGAATTAGCCTGGGTACCTGGCTCCAAGTTGTGAATACCCGCTTGTCATAAAGATAGGAGATATTTTATTTTATTTTTCCCTTAGATAAAAGCAATCGAGAAATAGATGGTCACTCCTAATTATCTGGTGAATGAAGGATGAGTTATGTGTGACAAATGGTTGTCATCAAGCTGCTCAGGAGACAAGCCAGGATTGCAAATTCGAGGCAAACCTGGCAACTTGGCAAGACTGCCTCAAAATAAAAAGAGCACTTGCTTAGCATGCATGAAACCCTGGGTTCAATCCCTAATCAAAAAAAAAAAAAATGTCTCGTCCTCTTATAAGTTATCATTTACCTTGAGAATGCACAGGATGGGTGCGTTCTCAAGTCTGCTGGACTGCCGGAAAGAGCTACAGCAGATTGCCTACGGTGTGCACTGCAGTTGTGTAATGTTTATTCAATACAAAACTGTTGTGTTCTTTCCTGTTTGTGGAGAGGATTTTGTGGTTGGACAAGAGGTCTTATTTCCAATAATTTTCCCACATCTATTCTTTGGGAAAACAGCATCAAGTTTTCCAGGGGCCATCCAGAGGAGTCAGAAAGCTTCAGCCTTGCCCCATCCATTCCTCCTTGCAGGAAAAGGAGAGAGAACAAGAGCAGGGAGGTAGGGGGAGAAGAGAGGGTAGGCATGTCCACTCACTGCAGCAGGGAGAGGATCTGGTTGGAGGCCAAGGCCTCAGCCATGGACCTAGCACCATCATCCTTGATCATGTTGCTTTGGAGGCTGTGGAGGCAAGGAGGAGCCTATCACTGATGGAGCACAAGAGAATGCTTGGTGTGACCTGAACTCCCACCACAGTGGAGGAACCTCCACAGGGTGCCTGCTGAGAGGGCAGCCGCTGACCTCAGTGAGAAGAGACCATCATGTACCCTCCTGACTGCCCACTACAGTCAGTCCTTCCTGAGGACTTCTCTAAGCACTTGCCTACCAAGTGGGAGCAAGATGCCCATGTTGTCTGGATCAAACAATAACAAGATCATTGCACCTAAAAGCAACAGTACCCAATTACTGGCAGGAATGATGAGAAACTGGAGCCCTCACACTGCTGTTGGGGGATGTAAATGGCCCAGTCTCTATGAAGGATGGTCTAGCAGCTCCTCAGAAGGTTAAACAGAGTTAGCAGGTGGCCCAGCAACTCCATTCCTAGGTATATACCCAAAAGAATTGAAAACAGGCACTTGAATACTTGTACACAAATATTCATAGCAACATTATTTTGATGATGGCCAAAAGTTGGAAACAGCACAAATACTCATTGACAGGTGAATGGATAAACTAATCGTGGCCTCTCCATACTACAGAATGTTATCCATAAAATGGAATGAAGCACTGATGCATGCTACTATTGTAGGGACCATCCAGATGGGTCAGAAGCTTGAGGCTCACCCCATTCATTCCACCTTGCAGGAAAAGACAAAGGCGCCAAACGGAAGAGAAGAGAGGACCTGGCACCATTGATGACATTCATATGAAATGTCCAGAATGGGTGAATCCAGACAGGAAGGATTGGTCATTTATGAGAGGGGTTGGGGAGAGGGGAGAATGGATGGTGACAGCTAATGGGTATGAGGATTCTTTGTGGTGATGAGAACATTTCAGAACTAGTTGGAGGCAATGGTTGCACAGCATTGTGAGTGTACCAATGCCAGTAACCTGGACACTTCAAAATGGTGTTATGCAAGTTTCACCTCATTAGTAATAAGTGGAAAAACAGAACAGTGGTACCTTCTCAACTAAGAACAACCATGGGCTTCTAAAAAGTACAGCAAACCACACCAAATGTTGTCCCTTGAAGAAGGCAGCTTACAGGAGAAGTCTAACACCGTGACTGTGGGGGTTATAGAGGCACAAAGAGGATGCAAGAGCTGGAACTTGAAGCTTGCTTAGTATACACAAGATATCTGGTACCCAGTGGGGTGGAAGCTGGCGTCCCAAGCCCACCATTTTGAATTGTCTCCCACTTAGTAGATGCCTCCTCCTGGAGGCTGAGAGCAGGAGACACGATACATACCTCAGAGAGGTCAGAGTGCGGTTAATCTTCAGAGCATCAGCCAGCGCCTTGGCCCCCTGTGGTCCAATGGTATTACTGCGGAGGCTAACAGAGCAAGAGAGAAAAATGACTCCCAGGGAAGGGAGGAGGGACAGAAAGTACACAGAACTTCAGATCTGGGATCCAAGAAGGGAATGTTATCAGGGTTAGCATTTCACATCTGGTGTAACCAGGGCAGAGATCCTTAATAGGTGAATAAGGAGGGAGTGTCTCAAGATAGCCCGACATGATGGAGAAAAGAAAGCAGGACCTGGCAGCCCAATGGGCTCAGGCACAGTATGGAGATGAGAACCATGATCTGAGTTCAGGGCTGCTGTCGAGCGTGGCTCAACAGCTGAGGAGCTGTGACTTTGTTAGCGCAGTTGTCCTTCCAGCTATCCAGGAGGACATGTGGGTTGCAGGAATGTGAAATCGCTCCAAATGGGACAGGGTGCCCTGCCCAGATTCTGCCAGGGCTGAATCTGGGGCATCAGGGACAGATCAGACCCAGTCACTTCACAGGAGGGAGATGGCATAAAACTCTCCTTGTTCCAGTGGCCTCAGGTGTCCTACTTACTCCAGAGCCGTCAGACTTCTGTTGACCAGGAGGGCTCTGGCCAGAGCTTTGGCCCCTTTGTTACTGATCTGGTTCTCAGTCAGGCTGCCCAAGGAAAGATAGGAGTGGTTATTCAGGTGCAGGTAGGACTCTCACCACCTCTTCAGTGCAATGCCTGTGATTAGCCTCAAGTATCTGAACCAACAGAGCCTGAACACAGGCAGAAACCACGTGACTGACCCCTGGAGCAGAAATTTGACCACAAGAAGGCCCCTGAGCCTGGGCAAGTAGGGCCAGAGAGGACCCTGCAAAGAGTCTTAGGGAGAAGTTTGGCTAGAATATAGCACAATAGCTTCTACCCAAATGAGAGCCAAGAGTTAGGGCAATTACAGAAGTCTGCTATATGGCTCCCAGGCAGCAGTATGATGGTAAAGTGGCCCTCAGGAAGAAAGCAGTGCATGCACGTGCACACGCGCGCACACACACGCATATGTACGCACACACACTACCCTGATGCGTAGCATTTGTCAGTTTCCATGGTGATTTAATCCACCATGGCCAATTTCAAGCACCCCAGCTTGCAAATTTCTGAAAATCTAACAGTTCTCTCAACTGGTGCAAACTAGATCCAGCACTCCATGAATCCTAGTTTTCCTTTACTACAAAACAGCAAATGGTAGTCACCACGAAGCTAACTTTAAAGTTAAAAAAAAAAAAAAAAGAAAAGCAAAAACAACAAAAGCCCTGTATGTATCTTGAAAGGATGATTCCAGCAATACGCAGGCAGATTAATGTACTGTTGCTTCTAATATCCACATTCAGGGATGGTAGGGATGGTGCAGTTGAGGCTTTTTTTTTTTTTTTTTTTTTTTTTTTTTGTGGCGCTGGGGATTGAACCCAGGGCTTTGTGTTTGCGAGGCAAGCACTCTACCAACTGAGCTATCTCCCCAGCCCCAGTTGAGGCTTCTTCACACTTCTGTAGGCCTTCAGCACATGGGGTGCAGTGTTCAACCACAGTCCCCAGGCACGTTCCCAGCTATGCTCTAGGGCCCCACCTGACTCTGGGGAAAGCTTTAGGGGCCAAAGGAGGATGAGGGGGAACCAAGTGGGCCAGGCTCTGGGCCCCCCACATCCTTTCTTTCAATCCTGAAGCTCCTCTTTTGTCTGGTTTACTCATTGGGTTTCTGCCTGATATGTCACTTTTTAAAGGATTCTATTGCTTTAAAAAAAAAAAAAAAAAAAAAAAAAAAGGCTGGGGAGATAGCTCAGTTGGTAGAGTGCTTGCCTTGCAAGCACAAGGCCCTGGGTTTGATCCCCAGCACCACCAAAAAAAAAAAAAAAAAAAAGTCAAAGAACATCCATCCAGGCCTTCTCCTATATAAATGTTCTCAAATTCTAGACAACTAGGGGCTACATAATGTCCTATAATTAATATTTCACAAGCAGTTGTGTTTTTTTTGTTGTTGTTTTTTTTAGAGGTTTTTTGTTGTTGTTGTTGTTGTTTTGGACATTGGAAACAGGGAGGTGGCATTGAGGACCAACTGTAGAGTAGAAGAGGGGAAAGAGAACATGTGGCCATAGTATAAATGTATCTAGCTTCTGCCTTTTTTTTTTTTTTTTTTTTGAACTGGAGGTTGAATCCAGGGAGGTGCTCTACCACTGAGCTACATCCCCAGCTCTTTTTTATTTTCCATTTTGAGACAGGATCTGGCTAAGTTGCTGAGGCGCCTGGCCTCCAGTCTCCTGTGTAGATGGAATTATAGACAGGAGTCATCATGCCCAGCTGCACTAAATTTTAATTAAATTAAAATTAAAACTTTTTGAATTTTAATTAAATATGCCAACCCTGTGCCCAAAATACAGCTTGAGAGCAAACATTGTGTCAGGAGCCCCGGCAGCACACACGGTGCTCAGAAGCACTCCTGTGTCCACGACAGTGTCCGAACCCTGCCAGGACGTTTCTCTCTTCTTAAATGTGAGATGCCTGAGCCTCTTTCTAGAATGGGTGAAAGCAAGCAGACTGCATCCTGAGCCACTGGCCAGTGGAGCAGAAAGGCCAGTGGGAAGGGAATCCCACACCCCATGACCCAGGCGGGAACCCCAGGTGGGGTTTCCCAGGTCAGTGTTACCTGATCTTCTGAATGCGACAGTCCTTCCCACTCAGCACGCTGCCTAGCAACTCCATCACGGGGTCCCGGAACTGGTTGGTGTCCAGCCTTATGGGGAGTAGCAACAACAGGGGAGTGAATGGTTCAGTGCGGCCCCCCCATCCCACGCAGCACATCTGCAGCTCAGATCTACCTCAATGCAGTTCTAGGACCTCACCTACAGGGGGAGCCCTAGGGCCCAGTGCCTGCAAGCCCTGTGTATCTTCCAGGGGCTATTGTCCCAATAACCCATGCACAGGTGCCTGTAAGGGACACAGTCTGCTATCTCTTCTACTTTTTTTTTTTTTTTTTTGTAACTGGGATTGAACCCAAGGGTGCTTAACCACTGAGCTACATCTTATATTTCATTTAGAGACAGGGTCTTGCTGGGTTGCTTAGGGCCTCACTAAGTTGCTTTGAACTCACAATTCCCCTGCCTCAGCCAGAGATTCTGGGATTACAGGCATGTGCCACGGGCTGGCCCTAACCCTTCTACTTCTGAGGATGCATAAGCAAGTTGCCCTCAGGACCTCATCCTACACCATTTCCTCCCCACTTGCTGAGGTCCAGAGCAGAGAACAGACCATGGGCTGAGGGTAGAGTCAGTGGGCGTGGCTTCTGTCAGCACTGGATGGCTCAGAGGTATTCATTAAAAGGTTGGATTGTGCTCCCCAAAAAAGCATTTGTCGATGTACTAACCCCCAGCGCCATAAGAACAAGGCCTTATTTGGAAATAGGGACATTGTAGGTGTAATAGTTAAGAGGAAGTCCTGCTGGAGTAGGGATGGTAATCTACAGTCGTGGTGTCCTTACAGGCAGAACCATGTGAAGACAGAGACACACAGAAGATGGCGACTTGACAACGGAGGCCAAGTTTGGAAGGAGGTGGCTACAAGCCAAAGAGCACCTAGGATTGCCAGCAGATGCCAGGAGCTGGAGAGGCAAGAAGGGTCCTCCCTACAGGTTTCAGAAGGCGCACAGACCTGCCAATGCCTTGATTTCAGACTTCTGGCCTCCAGGACTGAGAAAATGAATTTCTGTGGTATTAAACCACTGAGTTCTGGAACTTGGCTATGGCAGGCCCAGAACTAACCCAGGGGACATGGTGGAATGAGGAACCATTCCAAGTCCTGCTCTTCCTCTGCCCACACTCCATGCCCACCTGAGGTTCCGGCAGTAGAGCAGCTGGGGCAGTAGGCTCTGGAGGACACTCTGGCTGAGGCACAGGGACAGGTTGGCCTCCTGACTGCAGGTGTCAGACACCTGCAGGAGATAGGCCAAGGCAGCACGGTGTGAAGGGCTGGTCAGCCTGGTGAGGGCCCCACTCTCCATGGCCTCCTCCACACTGCAGGCCAGCTCCGTATACTGCAGCTCATTCAGGCAGTGCAGGACGTTGATGGCACGGGCACAGACTGCAGTGTCAGGCTGCAGGCAGCCCTGTAGGAGCTCAGCCACCTGGGCCCTGCAGCCCTGGTGCTCGCCCTGGGCCAGCAGGGAGCCAGCCAGCAGGGCATTAACCCTTGGAGACAAGAGGCCAGAGAGGAAGCGCAGGAACACGTCTAGTCTCCCGTCCTCAGCCTGCATGGCCCGCTGGGCTGCACTCCTGAAATGTGTAAGGAAGCCCAGCCTGGGCCAGGACATGCCGCTCTCAGTGAAGAGGTCAAAGATGGCTCTCCTGGAGGCACTGTAGTAATACGCAGCTGCCACAAACTCCTGCAGTGACAGGTGGGTGAAGCAGTAGGCCACCGAGGAGGCCAGCGTCTCCTCCTGCTGCAGAAAGCAGCTACACAGGGCGCTCTGCAGCAGAGTGAGGTCCACACCAAATGCCTTCATGTCTTGCTCATAAAACACGTACTTCCTCTTGACCAGCCCATGGAAGGCCAGCCGGCCCAGCGTCCCCACCATCTTGCGACCACTGTGGGCTACCTGCTCGAGCCGAGGGCTCACCTTGCCCTTTTCCTGCCCTTCCCTGCTGAGGGCCATTCTAAAGTACCAAGAGTAGAGCTCACACAGGGTCCGTGGAGGCCACAGCTCTGCGTCCTGGAGTGTAGGCCTGCTGCGATACGAGTGGCCCAGCGCCACCCCCGTGAGGCTGCAGAAGGCTGGGACGGTGCACATCAGGTACAGCGCCCTGTCAGCCTGCACCCGGCTCAAGACCTGGTCCAGAAGGGTCTGCTCCTCAGGGAACATCCGCTCCAGACACACCTTGATCTCCTCCTCAGTGAAGCCTCGGAGCTCAGTCATCCGGTCCACCAGGCCCCCTGGGATCTGGCCAGCCACACTGGGACGGGAAGTAATCCAAACAGAAACTTCTGGAAAGAGGTTGCCTCGGACAATGTTGGTGATCAGATGGTCCACCTGGATCTCCTTCTTGGGGTCTGTACAGGCCACAGTGTTGGAGAAGTCCAGAGGTGTTTTACACTCGTCCAAGCCATCCAGGACCAGGAGGACTCTTCCTGGGGCTGCCACATCCAGGCCAGCCTCCCCAATGTTTGGAAAGACAGAACAGAGGAGTCTGTCTGCAGATAGCTTCTCATGGACATTGAGATCCCGGAAGGTCAAGGGCAGTACCAGCAAAAAGTTCTTGCCCAGATGCCCCTGGGCCCAGAGGCGGACAAAGTGCTTCACCAGTGTGGTCTTCCCCATGCCAGCCACCCCAACAGTGATGGAGATTCGGGGTGGGATGGATACCCGGGACAGAGGCAGGAAGAGCCTGTCCAGCCCGATAGGCCGAGCAGGGCGCCGGCCCCCGCGTGTGGCCTCCACTTGTGTGAAGTCGTGCTCTGTCAGCTGCAGGTCTGTCAGGCCCTCCACCAGCAGGAGGCTGCCCAGCCGGTGTGAGGGGCTGCTCAGTTCTGGACCGCCTCCCATCCTTCTCAGCAGGGCCTCACGGTACCTCCGGATCCTTGAGTCTGTAGGGCACAGGTCGGAGGGCAAGATGAGTAAGGGCCAAGGCCAGGGAAAGAACCCGGTATACCCCTCCAACACCAGCCTCCCAGCTGGGGCTTACCATTGCTGTGGTGGCCCAGTGGGGAGTCTGGCAGCCTGTCAGGAACCTGTGGGATCTGACCACCCTGACTGCCCTTCCAGGCCAGCAGGTCCACCAGGGCTTTCACCTGCTCAGCTGGGGAGCTGGTGCCATAGGCCTGGCTGGCCGCCCCGCCTGTCCGCACCTCCTGCTTCCTCATGGAGTCCAGGATTGCATCCAGGACCTGTGGAGACAGGGCCCAGACCTGCTGCCTGCTGCCTGCTGCACCCGTTTGGTGTCCTGGAACAGGTGAGCAGCCCTAGGCATGGGGCAGGAACCACTTTCACTTTCTGTGGGGGCCCACTGGCCTGGCCTCTAGGAAGGAGCTGGAAGGGCTGTTTGTTCCTGGATAGTGAGAAAAATATGGGTATAGGGGTCAAGTGGGCAGACCCTGAATCTGCTGCTTACCAGCTGGGCGACCCTGGGCAGTCTGCGTCACCTCTCTCCACCTTGGTGTCCTTGGTGTCCTCATTTGTGACCTGGAAATGATGAGGTTATGAGCAGTTTTGCTGGAAAGGAGGGAGGAATGGAAGTGGCCTGCCTGGGAAGGACACAGACTATATGATTCCAAGTAGTCGGCATGCTGGAAACCACAGGAGTGTGGCGATGTGGGAGGAGCCCTGGCAGTGACACACTCTGTGTGACACTTTATCATGGATACGTGTCATTTTGCATGTGTCCAGACTCAGAATGTCCAATACCAAGAGGGAGCCACACTAGATCAGGCTCTGGGTGTAGGTTCCTGGTCATAGCAGGTGGCCCCCTGCAGGGGTGCAGGGCGTGGAGGTGGGGAGTCTGTGGCGACTCAGGTGCTTGAATGGCTTTCCGAAGCCTTCCTGGAAGTGGGGGCTCCCAGCCCTCAGGCAGAGACACCAGGAAGCAAAGCCATGCTGAGACCCACTCTCCGGCACCCTTCGCCCCTCTGGCAGTCCTCCTGCAGCCCAGGTGAGGACCCCAAGGCTACCTCAACCTCTGTCCCTCCTCACCTGGCTCAGGGGCCACAGCAGTCCCTCTAGCAGGGCCCCAGGGACTCAGGAGGTGGGAACCAGCCACCGTGTTCTATGGTTCTAGGAGAGAAAACATGATGTGAGGTCAGCAGAGATCACGGTTTATTGATGCTTCATTAAAAATGATCTAGGAGTTGTCACCACCGAAACATTGGAACCAGACCAGGCGAGACCACCCTCGTGAGCTTCAGGACCCCATTGACTCCCCTTCTTCTTGCTCTTCTAATCATCAAATGCAGTGGGTGCATGCAGGTGAGGCTCTGATAGAAGGGGCAGTGTGCAGATTCCCGTGGTGGTCGGAGGTTCTCTTTAGCCCTTTCGGTGAGACTTGGTGGTTTTCTTACCTAGATCTTGCCAAATAAGAATTTATCATTTACATCTACACATTTTTAGTTTTGTTGTAGTTACAAATATTCTTGGTATAAAAGAAGATTGATTTTGCATTTTATCTCATAGTTGATCCATGTATTAACATTGGTTCTTGTTTGTCAATTTTCTTTGAGCTTTCAAATTCCTTTTACAAGAATGTTTTTATATATTTATTTCTAAACTGTCACTCTTGTTTTGAATGGTTTGACTCCATCGCCTGCCCCTCTTCCCTGGCCAGTGCTGGCCGTAGCCACTGTGGCCAGACTGTTGAGTGTGGCAGATTTTTATGACAGATTTCTAGTTAATTTTCTTCTCCCATTGAGGAAGATCCCTGCTTTCCTGTTACCACTCAAATAATGCTCTGTGCTGTATATTGAAGTCTATGGGGTCACAGACATTCTGCTGAGCACTGTTTATGCTACTTAGTTCACTTCTTGAGATATCTCATTAGCATTACTTCTTCCATTTTATAGACGAGGGCACTGAGACTCAGATGTCAGGTGACTTGTCTAAGAATACGTGACTGGGAAGTGGTTGAGCTGGAGTGACAATCAAGACCTCACTGACCCCAGTGCTGTGCTATATTATCTGTACCACTTGTGATAGGTTCACACATCCTTTACAAATTAGGAATATTGGGGCTGGGGTTGTGGCTCAGTGGTGGAGTGCTCACCTAGCCTGTGTGAGGCACTGGGTTTGATTCTCAGCACCACATATAAATGAATGAATAAAATAAAGGTCCATCAACATCTAAAAAATATTTTTGAAAATCAGGAATATCTGTTAAATTAGCAAACAGCTTTTTATATATATTGATATCATCATTGATTTATTTCTATTCATTCATTCGATGAGAAAAAAATTATTAAGGGCCTCTTGTGTGTTCTAGGCACTGGGGTGTGAAGCTAGTTGATAAGTCCTTATCCTGTGAGTGTGGGGCAGGGTAGGGGTGGGGACAACAGAAGAGCAGTGCTGGGGTGCAGAGCCCAAGAGGAGGATGAGTACATCAGCCAGGGCTCCTGGTGGTGACCAGAGCTGAGATGGAACACAGGAATGGGAACGGGCTGGAGGGCTGGGGGTAGGGGTCTCCGCACACAGTGTGCAGGGAAGGCCTCTTTGATAAAGCTACAGAAGAGCAGAGAAGGGCAGGGAGTCATCAATGCAAAGAGCATTTCAGGTAGAAAACAGCAAGTATCCTGTGCTAGAGGAGGAGGCCAAGGCCAGAGGTCCTGGGGCATAGTGAGTGAAGAAGTGGGCCCACCCTCAAGTGAGGAAACAAGGTCAAAGGGGATCAAAGGGGAGCTGAGACCCAGTAACCGTCACCAGGTTTGGCTTTATGCTAAGTGTGGGGGAGCCCCTGGAGGGAGCAACGTGACAGGTGTAGGTCAGACCTCCCTGCTGATCCATGAGCTGACAAGTAGATTTCTGATACTTAGACAGCCTTGCCTCTAGAATATGGGATGGCATAAGGGTGAACACATAAGCCAGTGGAATAGAAGGCAGAGTCCAAATACACATGTAGATTCTTCACACGTAAAGGAGTTTGGACCTGTGAGAAAAGTAGCATTTCAAATCAGTGGAAATGGGATTGGGCCATTGACCAGCATACGAGAAAAACTAAGAGCTTTTAGTTCACATTAATATAAAATGTAATTTTAAAGGGCTAAAAAATTTTAAAAATTATGAAACCATAAAGTTCCAAAAGAAAATATGAGGAATATCTTAAAATAGTCTTTGGGTAAGGAAAGGGTTTTTTAAGGTTAGCCATAAAACCCAAAATCCATAAAAAGGAAGACTAACAGATTTGCCTTAATTTACTTAAAATATTAATTAAAGTATTTCCAAATAACAGATACTATAGTTAAAACTGGAAAAAACACACAAACCAGAAGTAACATTTATGAGATACATGAAAGAACATTACTGTCCTTAATATATAAAGAACTCATGAGCTGGGGTTGTGGCTCAGTGGTAGAGTGCTTGCTTCGCATGTGTGAGGTGCTGGGTTTGATTCTCAGCACCGCATACAGGTAAATAAAGGTTCATAAACAACTAATAAAAATATTTAAATATATATGTGTGTGTGTGTGTGTGTATATATATATATATAAAATTTTTGTATATATATATATATATATATATATATATATATATAATTCTTACAAAGCAACAAGAAATAAATAACCCAAAAGATTTATGGACACAAGGTTACCATAGCAACTCCAAAATCCAGTGAGCCATCATATGCTTCCAAATGTCCTGCTCTGTGGAGTGATGGGGGAGGGCAGTTTTGTTTGTTAGAATATTTTAAATTAAGGAAAGGATAAAATAGCAAATTAATAGGTAAAGATCCATCTTAGAAAAAAACAGAATCATGGACATAGTAATAGAAAAAAAAGACAGATAATTCACAGGAATATAAATTACCAAGGTATTCAAAAGATGTTCAGTCTCACTAAGTATCAAGAAAGAAAGCAAAACTTGAGCTATCATTTTTCATCTAATTGGCACATCTGAAAACTTGTGGGGATTTATCCTAAAGAAATACCTGGACAGGTGCTCAAAGACTCCACTGGGAGAATGACCCAGGAACATTGTTTATGGCAGCAAGAAATGGGATGGGGAGGAATGGATTCCCACCCAAAGGGACTGGCAAGGTAGGCGACAGCCAAGCTTGCAGTGCTAGGCCCGAGACCACACAGGACAAAAGGCAGTGCCGGGTCTCCGTGGGAGGGTGGCCACAGCACACTCTGGTCTCTCTCTTTTTTTTTTTTTTTATTGTAAACAAAACTCTGGTCTCTTACTATAAGGTTCCAATCACTTCCTTTGAGTTTCTACTGCACCTTTCAAGTACACAGTCCATGAGTTCTGACAAATGGATCCGTCTAAGCAACAAATGTCACAATCCGTAAATGCTTTGTTCTCCAAGATTTTCGCAGCCCCTTTGCAGGCTCTTCCTTTCCCGCTCCTCAGGCCTGAGTCCATGGGTCCATTATTTTGCTATAATTTTGCCCCTTCGAGAAGTTTGTATTAATAGAATCCTATGGCATCCACAATGTATTTGTATGTGGAAAAAATATCAGTTATGATTGGTGCAATTTTTACCTACCTATAGGAAAAAGTTATAAGACAAAAGCTGGAAGTATATGATAGTGGATTAAGGAATTGTTTCTTACTTTGTGAATTTCAAGTGCTCAACTTTTACTAACATTACTTCCCCTCTCCAATTTAAACAGATTGCTTACAGAATTATCAATGTAATAATGCCCACTAAAAAACATTTAAATAACTGGGCGTGGTGGTGCAACTCTGTAATTCCAGTGACTTGGGAGACTGAGACAGGAGGATCAAAAGTTCAAGGCCAGTCTCAGTAACTTAGCAAGAATCTGTCTTAAAATAAAAAATAAAAAGGGCTGGGGGTACAGTTCAGTGGTAGTACACTCCTGAGTTCAGTCCCCAGTACCTCAATAAATCCCATAAAAATCAAATGCCTATGAAAAACTTTTTAGCAAAAAGTTTGCAAAACCTGTATACTGAAAAATTATTAAACATTTCTGAAGGAAACTTTAAAATACCCTAAGGAGGCACTGGCCTCCTTAGGCTCATGGTTGAGAAGACTCAATATTATTAAGATGTCAATTCTCTCTAAATTGGCCTATAGATTCAGTGGTATCCCAATCAAAATCCCAGCAGGCTTTTGTGGGGACAGGGGCTGGAAATTGACAAGCTGATGTCAAAACACAGGTGGAAATGTGAAGTGCCCCAGAGTTTCCAAATCGTTTTTTTTTCTTTTGGTCCTGGGTATCGAACCTGGGAACCCATCGAACCTAGGAACCCGGGTGGGGAGGATCTACCACTGAGCTGCACCCCAGTTCTTTTATTTTTTAATTTGAGACTTAGTTACTCAGGCTAGCTTCAAACTGTGATCCTGTGCCTCAGCCTCCAAGACACTGGGATCACCGGAGTGCACCACTGCTTTCAAAATGATTTTGGGAAAATAAAGCCAAGGACTCCCAGTAGACAATGTCAAGATTTACTGTGGAGCAGTGGGGTACTGGCACAAGGTAGACAGACCAGTGCAATAGCACCCAGGGCCCAGAAGGAGACCCACATCCCACCGTCACCTGACTGACAACAGTGCACACAGCAATTCGATGAGAAAGGATGTTCTTTGCAGTAAATTGTGCCAGCCAGTGAGATGCCCACATGGGCAAAATGTACCTTGACTCCCTTCCTGAAGCCATATATAAAAATTAATTTGATCTGGACTATAGACATAATGTGAAGGATAAAAATGTAGGAGAATATCTTTATGAACTTGGGCTAGGTAAAAAGGAAACATGAACAACTTTGACCCATGGAAAAAAAAGGAAATTGGACTGGGAGCATAGTTCAGCATGCACAAGACCCTGGCTTTGATCTCTAGTGTTGAAAAAAAAAAAGAGAAAAGAAAGCTGGAAACTGGGCTGGGGAGATAGCTCAGTCGGTAGAGCTTGCCTTGCAAGCACAAGGCCCTGGGTTCGATCCCCAGCACCCCCCCCCCCCCCGCCAAAAAAAAAAAGCTGGAAACTAAATCGGAATTAAATCATTAAAATTAAGACCATTGCTGGATGTGGTGGCACAGGCCTGTAATCCCTGCTACTCAGGAGGCTGAGGCAGGAGGTTCACAAGTTGGAGGCCAGCCTGGGCAACTTAGTACCAAAATAATAATAAAGAATAATAATTTGGACAAATGAGGAGATGCAGGGGGCCCTGTCACCCTTCATCTCACCCCAGCCCACCCCAGGGCAGCCACCTGTCTGCCTCTACTTGCTGGCCCTGAGGGCCCTAGACGCTGCCCCTGTGGGCTGGAGCCTTCCACAGACCTCTGAGCCAGCAAGGTCAGGAGGCCACAGGTGCCATCACAGTTGTTCCCAGAGTAAATGGCTTCCAGGGAAGTGGCAGGGGCCCCTGCAAGCCCAGTTGACAGAGGGGAAGACGGGGCATGTGGGCTTCATGGGGTTCTTGGAGGATCTGAGTTGTTGGATAGGGCAAGGCTAGAGGGACAAGGGGGTGGTCACTCCATCTCCTTGGGAGCTTTGCAGGTGTCTCCGTGGCCTGTCTCCCCAGCTCTGAGTGGGGAGGGTGGATCTAAGGACTCCATGGGGTTGGTGTGGCTCAGACCCTGGCTCAGGCGCAGCACCCGGCTCACCTCACTCCTGAGGAGACATGGTCCGCTGTCCCCTTCTCCCCATCAGTTTTGTTTCATACTTCACTCCGGGGGGCTCAGTGCTACTGAGCCTGCCAGGCCCTTCCTGAATGGCTGCCCCTGATCTGCCCACCTGCAACTTGAGGACTGGGTAGCCTCCGTTAGTGACCACTGCCTAGTCGGCCTGTATCTCCGGCCACAGTGCCTGTGTTCTCCTCTCTTCCAACTCCTCTCCTTCGCCCCCCGCCCCAGGCCCGGAAATGTAGTACTTTCACCTTCTCAAGATGGTCCTGGCACTGTGGCCAGTTGCCTGACCACTGAGTTCAGCCTTCGCAAAGGAAGGAAGAAGTAGCACCTGTCCTCAAGGCAGACCCTCCTGTACTGACCCTGGGATGCCAGTGCGAGGGCAGGCCTGATCCTGAGAGCCCAGAACCCCTGGACAGGAGAGGGGAGCCCCACCTGCAGCCTGGGATGCTCAAGACTGAGCTCCAGGCTCAGGGAAGCACAGGTCTCCAGGAAGAGACCCAGAACCAGGAACCTGTCCAATGGGGTGGGCCTGTGGGTCAGTACCCTCAGCATGGCCAGCGTCCACCCAACCCAGCTTGGCAGCACTGTTCCAAGAAGGCCTTCGATGGTTCCGCCTCTCAGAAGCCTCCCCTGAGGTGCACTGGGAAGGGCCCAGGGCTGCACACTGACAAGCAGGCATTTATGAGCCACCTGCATCTCCTCCCTTGACCTCATGACTTTGGGACAGGTGCTGGTGGTGTTGCCTCCACTTACAGGTGAAGCACAGAGAGCAGGTGGGCTGCTCAGGGTCCAGCCGCTGGGGGAGGAGGGACAGCACTGCTGCCCCAGCTACTGCTCCCAGCAGCCTGCCTGTCCTGCAGGACGCCTCCTGCTTTTCCCACTCATCATTGGTACCTGTGGAGACGGGGCTTTCTCCCCTGGGGCCTGTTCCTGGGCAGGTTTGTTTATTTCACGCTTTGAAGCCAGTTTGGCCTCAGCAGCTCTTAGCATCCAGAGGACAGTTAACTGGAGTCTCCTCTATGCCCAGAGTAACTCAGGCCTTAAAGTCACCATTCCTAGCCAAGCACGGTGGCCATGACTATAATCCCAGTAGCGTGGGATGCTGAGACAGGAGAATTACAAGTTTGAGGCCAGCCTCAGCAACATAGCAAAACCCTGTCTCAAAGTAAATAATAAAAAGGGCTGGGGATGTAGCTCCATAGCAGACCTGCCCTGGGTTCAGTCCTCAGTACATAAAAAAAGAAAAAAAAGTTACCATCCTTCCTGCCAGCTCCCCCTCCCTCCTCTGCCCTCACCGAGGTGGCCTGGGCGCTACTTACCTCCTGGGCCAGCTGCTGCTCCAGAGATGCCAGGATGGGGAGCCAGGGCACTCCATCCCCTTGGCCCTGGGCTGCACCCTGTTCCCACAGCTGGGCAGTGGTGGGGGGCCCTGGATATCCCTGTGCCAAGCTGAGTCCTCGAGTCCTTAGGAACTGTCCGAGGCGGAAGAAGCCTGGTCAGAAGGCATCAGGGGTGCTTAGTGCATGCAGTCACTTGTCGCTGCAGCCCTGGCTCTTCACCTCTTCCTGTCCCGCCAGGCTCCACCTCAGCCTTCCTTCCTGTCTGATTTCAAAAGCCGACAGTCTAGACACATCAGTGAGCCAGGTTTGCTTCGGGCTCACCTCTCTGTCATCAGCCCACAAGTCAAAGAGCAGGGAGTGACACTGGTGCCGGGTTCCGGGACTGAGCATCCCTGCAGAACGGCGCAGCAGACAGTGGCACGGTGTCAAAGCTGTCCATGTGTCCCCTCCACCAGCCAGAAAGGGAGACAGGCCATCCACAGTTCAGGAGGGGGTGAGGAAGACCAGTGGCTGGGGGGCCAGAGCTCTGGGGCTAGACTCCTCCCACTCTCTGCTCCCACATCCTGTGGCCAGTCCTCCTTTCTAGCCCCCTTGTCTCTCTCTTCTGTCACTCCACAGGTACCTTCTGACTCAGCTATGAGTTCAGGGGACCCTGAAGCTGTCACCTGCACCCTGAAACAGTAGAATGTGGCTGCTCATGGCACAGATCACTCTCGGCCCCCCCAGGCAGGCCTCAGCCGGTGGTCGGTCCTGGTGGCGAAGGGCGCGGGAGGAAAGAGCGTGGCCCAGAGGAGCAGCCTGAGACAACATCACACAAAGCAGAGGTGCAGAACGTCCCCACCGACAGGGAGCAAGCCACTTAACATGTGGACAGAGGGAAGTCCGCGACAAGGGGGGGCCTTGGGGACTGCGTCTCCTCAGCTGGCAGGAGAAGCCAAGGCCGGCTGTGGCGCAGTGAGTCAGGCACACACCGCGGCTTGTGGGGGCAGGGCCCTTGTGGACGGCTCCCCAGGTTCTCCAGCGTGGCGAGGGGAGGGGCTGAGCCTGATGACCCTGTCTGATCCCCTGCTCCCTCCTCTCCAGCAGTCTTTCCAAGCACCCGGGGACATGCCTGGTGCTGAGAGGATGCAACCCTGGCCCTCTGAGAAGCCCGTGAGCCTCCAGGCGGGCAGAGCGCAGAACCGGTGGCTGCACCTCTGCCACGGGCGCAGCAACGGCATTTGAAAGCAGGCCACCCACAGGATGCCGGAAACCACAGGCCCGATGGGTCTGTCACGTGAAGAGGACAGAGGGGCTCACTCTGCTTCCCTCCTGGGGTCCTGCGGACAGATGTTGAGCACACATCAGAGGAAATAGCCTCCTCTGAAGGGTCTTGGGGAGCCTCCCAGATCTACATCCAGCTCACAGGCACGCGTGGCGGGCCTCTCAGCCACGATCCGCGTGAATGAGGAAAGGGCTAACAGCCGGAGGATGGTGTCGGCTGTGTATCACTCAGTTACCCAAAAACTTATCTACTCAATAAACACACAAGAGCCAGAGCTCTTTTTAAATGAGATGGGGCGTGACAGGTCTGGCCACACCAGCTCTGGCCTCTAACAACAACAACATGGAGTCACCCAACTCTATTTACAGACACACAGGTAAAAGGGGCAAGGCTGGGAGGAGCTTCTTCTGTGATGGACAGGATAGAGTGGAGTTAGGGGAGCCATTCTCTCAGGGGAACTAGACAGGGAACCATCTGATTCTGCTGGATAAGGATGGCTTCCCCCAGGCACATCTATCAGCCTCCGCAGGGCTGATCCTTGTTCTTGTCAGTTAGCTGGGGGAGCCATTCTGGCTCCTGGGAGTTCGGGGTAGGGGGCAAAGAGGTTCCTGAGTCTTTACTGGTCTGGGACTTTCTGTCCATCCAGAGCAGGGTTAGCACTTCCCAACTCAGCAGCAGCCTGGGACCGCTGGGAACCTGGCAGGGTTCCTGCCTGCCAGGCCTGGGACCCTTCCCTGAGTCTCCTTGCCTGGACCAGTGATTCTCCTCCGACTACTTTGGTGGACAAACGCAGGCTGTGGTCAAGGCCAAGGCCACAGAAAGAGGGCAGGTGAGAGGTCAGGTTAATGCTGAAGGCACAGGCGGTCCAGATATATGCTGCGAACATTCTGCAGGGCTCTGGGCTTTCTTCTTGTCAGAGCAGAGCAGCCTCTCGGGGGACTCGCCTTGCCTTGTGCACGAAGCAGGCCTCACTGGTGTTTTCCAACGCAGTAACTAGACCTAATCCAGTAGGGCCAGGGCCCATCCAGCTGCGGCTGCCCCTTTACTGCAGCGGCTTACGTAACCCCTTCCCTCCTGGAAGCAGCAGCCTCCTCCTCAGTTGTTTCAGGACAAAGCGCATCACCAAACTACAAACCCCGTGGAGCTGGTCAAGGACCAGAGTCGCCTTCTGCCTCAGCAACTCTATCTCATGTCCCTAAGTTAACACCAGGAAGGGGCATCAAGCCCCTCACGGAAGGTCAAATTCTACCTTTGGCTTGATCAGAACTCTCCAACCCTTGGGTGCCAGAGCAACATGAGCCAGGCTGGGGTCCCTCCACCAGCACACACACTACATATTCAAGAAGCCCTGTTTTCTCCTAAGTGCTATTTGCCCTCAATGCCCTGTTCACAAATCCTTCTTCCAGGAAGATGTCCTTGATGCCACCCTTCAGGCCACTAAGCCCTGACCCCCATGCTAGGCGGGGGACAGGCCAGAGGCTGTCTCTTCTACTAGTCTACTAGGTGGGATAGGATGAAGCCAGGGCCCAGCACACAGGCCGGGGCAGTGATTGGCAGGTTGACTGGCAGGTCTAGGCACCCTGCTCCTGAAAGGACCCCCAGGTACAGCTGGTGTGGTCCCCCAGCCTCCTGAGCACAGCCAGTGAGGGCTCCCTTCAGTGTGGGAACAAAGAGCATCTGTGTCTGTTATTAGAAACCAGAGAAAAAGGGAGACAGCGGGCCTGGCACCCGAGAGAAGAACGGGCACAAAGAAGTCTCTGGAATCCCAGGCAGGAAGCGGGGGCTGGAGCTCAAGTTCACAACCTGGGTCCCTTGCAGATTTTTCCAGATTTAGGTTTTTATAAAGTCTTTTTATGTTTATTGCACATCATACAAAACCAACTGTGCTGTATTCGACAGACGAGGACGTTCACAGGACGTGGAGACCCCAGCCCTGCTCCTCCTGTGCTCCACACTCCTCCCAGACCAGAGGCAGCTTCAACGCGTGTGGAGGGAACCCACTAACAAACAGCATGCTTGTTCAGGGGTCTAAGAGCTGTGCTGGGCCCTTGTGCACTGCTGAGTTTGGAGACTGCTGGTGACAATGACAAGTCTGGGTAGGATGGTTAGGCCAGGAGCAGCCCCGGGGCATGGTGGTGCAGGCAGCTGTGGACACAGGGTCTGCTGGTGGTGGCTGGCTTGGTCTGAGTGCAGAGAAGGAAGACAGGCTGGCCAGCTGGGGCACTCGTGGGGCAGTCTGCCTGGGCCTGCAGGACAGTGGCAGATGGGGTAGAACTGGGCCTTTTCTTGACCAGCTGGGGTGGCTAACTGCCCCTCTGGAGCACTGGCAGGGGCCCTGCTGGGCTAGGGGAGGCAGACTGTGGCTCTGACACAGGGGCCTAAAGAGGGGGACAACATGATCCAGCTTCTGCCCCAAAGAGCGGGCAGAGCAGGACGGGCTGTCATCGCTCAGGCACAGCAGGCCGTCTGACTTAGGCTGGGTACCCAGGCCCTCCTGGAGATGGCCAGAGGGGTGATAGGGACTGGGCATAGGAGGAGGGCCCTGTCAATCCCGCTGCCCCCTCTTCCGGCCTGCGTGCCGTCGCCCCTTCTGCTTGAGCTTCTCCTTGCGGGCCGCGGCAGTGGTGAAGGTGATGCAGTGGGCGTCCAGGGCCTCCAGCAGCTTGCCGGTGGCCACACGGATGCCGTTCTGCTTCAGTTCTGCCTGCAGCTCTGCCAGTTCCAGGGGCTGGTACATCAGCACCTTTCGGTACAAGGCTGGCTTGGAATGGATGCAGCGCCTCACAGCCTCCTCTGCGTTCTCTGCCTGGACGGCTGCCTGTGAGCCGACCCCCTCCTCAGCCTCCTCAGCCTCCTCAGCCTCCTCGTCTTCTCCCGCGCACTCCCAGGCGGCGCCACACTCACAGGAGGAAGAACTGAAAAGAAGAGAACGTGCTCTGGGGCACCCTTCCTCTCCAGCCTGAGACCAGAAGCCCCTCAGCGGGAAGAGATGTGTTCCTGTGGCCCTGCGGGGCTTGGCATGGCAGAGATGACCGTGCCCTCAGGGTGGCAGGATCTCCTCATGGTACCCCACAGCTGGGCTGGCTGAGCTGGATCCCCCATAAACTGGGAGGTCCAGGTGTGGGGAAAGGAACAGGGATTCTAAAGGTCTGCTGGGGACTCAGGAAACTGCCTTGAAGCCACCTGGGCTTCCTCCAGTTCAAGCCAAATGGCCACGGGTTTCTGAACATCCCATCCCTCAGTCCTGCTGGTCAGAGGACACATGAGGCCAGCCCTGTTGCTTCCGTCCAGTTACCTCTGTGAGCTAAAGGAGCTGTCATTGCTGTCCACATAGGTGGCCACGGACTCCTGGGAGGCTGGGAGCTGGGTGTCACCATCAGGGCCTGGAGGTGGCTCCTCAGTTGCTAACTTCCTTGGGTGCAGGATGCTTTCAACAGGCTGCTGCTTTCGATGTCGGGGGCCCTTGGTCTTAGTGGGGCCTTTGGACCTTTGGGTCCTGGGACCTGCAGTGGCCTTGGGCTGGGTGTGGCCTGCCCGGGAAGGCCTGTAGGTCTCGGTGGTCATGGTTTGGCTGTGAGGTGCCTCCAAAGGCACTTGTGAAGACTGGACCTCGTCCTCAGAGTCCGACTCCAGGGTCTGGTGAGTGTACTGGAAAATCTCCTTCAGTTTCAAAACCATCTGGCGTTTGGGGAGCGGACGGACTCCAAACCTGAACACGGAAGCAGGTGAACTTTAGGCCCAGCTCTGCGGTCTGTCTACACACTTACTGCCGTCACAGGCTGGCACAGAGCAAGTACCAACAGATTTAAGGAATGTCTCTGTGAGACTGACACTGGAACACTCACGCACCAACGTGTGCTAGAGTACCCAGGAGGCCCCTGAGCAGGAGAGCCCCAGGCACCAAGCTAAGGAGAAAGCTTTCATGTTCTCTGAAAAACATGAAGTCTTCTCACTCACCCTGTGGAGCATGGAGACCTGTTCCCTCATGGTGACCCGACGGAGTCTCATTTATTGGCTTCTTAGGGCCATGGACTGGGAGGAGTATGCACACGGTCCCAGACCGCTCACCCCACCCCAGGAGCCACATGCTCCCTGCAGAGTTGATGGCAGAAGCTTCCTCCCAGGCCCAGCCCAGCAGTGCCCATCAGACCTGAAGGACCACCTGTTGGACAGTTCTGCTCCCAGTCTAGATGAGCTAGTAATGCACAGGAGGGGAGAGACCACATGCGAGCACGCTGGCGAGAGCACCACCAACCTGTCCAGTTCTTTCTTCAGCACCGGGGTCTCCATGATGGAATACCTTGGCATTGGAGTTATGGGCACTTTGGGGGGCAAGTTCTTCTTCTGATGAGCACCTTCTGGGTAAAAAAGAAGCAACATCTCAGTCTGAGAGATGTGGATTTGTGACTACTTCTGGTTCTGCAAGTGTCACCAAGAGAAATGTCTCTCAAAGACCCCAAGCAGCACTTTGCCCCCCCGAGAGCAGGGATACCCACCCTCCACTGTTTGGAGTCATGTCTTCCCATTGGAAAGCAGCCTATAGCACAGCCCGAGGGCCCTCCTGGGACAGTGCTGATGCCTGGTAAATGGGCCCTGGTACCACTCAACCCAACAGCCCAACAACACCTGATACACAGCGATGGCTTCAGATAGTGGGCAGACTTGGACACTGACAGACTTGGACATTAGTACTTTTTAATAATTCAACAATAAAAAGATGAATAAATTAAAAATAGGCAAAGACGTGGGCTTGGTGGTACATGTTTGTAATCGCAGCTACTTGGGAGGCTGAAGGAGGAGGACAGCTAGTTTGAGGTCAGCGTGTGCAACTCAGTGAGATCCTGTCTCAAAATAAAAAGGGCCAGGATGTGGCTCAGTGGTGGAGAGCCTGCCTAATATGTGCAAGAACCTGGTACCTCAAAGTCCCTAAAACAAAAACAAACAAAAAATAGGCAAAGAATCTGAGCAGGTGTTTCTCCAAAGATACAGGAATGGCCAGGAAGCATGTGAAAAGATGTTCAGCATCAGCAGCCCTCAAGAATATGAAAATCAAAACACAAGGAGATGCCACTGTGTATCCTCCAGGCTGGCTGGAACAAAAACAGCAGCAAGTGCGGGCAAAGACATGGAGAAATCGCGACCCCGCAGCAGCTGGCTGGTGGGGATGAGAATGGAGGAGCCACTTCGCAGACAGACTTGCGCTTCTCCAATAAAGTTACTGTACAACCCAGCAATTCCACTTCTAAGTACATACAAAAGAAAAATGAAAGCTTATGTCCATACAAAAACATACACATGAAGGTTCATAAGGAGCATTATTCCTAGTAACCAAAAAGCTGGAAATAACCCAAACGTCCACTACTGGATGAATGAACAAACCCAATGTCACTTGTTCACCCGATGGGAGTCTTCCAATATACAAAGGAATGACGTACTGGTAATGTCATTCAAGATGGATGAACCTTGAAACCTTACACTACGGGAAAGAAGCTAGACACAAAGACCATATATCACGATTCCCCTTATGTGAAGTGTGCAGAACAGCCAAACTGCCAGAAAATGGATGGTCAGCGGCAGGGGCTGGCAAGGTGGCTGCTGGTTCTGCTCTGAACAGGCGAGAACCTCTGGAACTGGACCAAAGTGGTGGCTGCACAGCACAGTGGCTGTGCTGACACACTCTGGAGGGGCAACTTAGTGGCATGTGAGTTATATCTCAATAAAGCCATCTTTAAAGAAGTCAGTCTGTTAAAGACCGACAGGTGAGGACTGTGCAGCCTCCCCTCACCCTTCTGTGACCAGGGCCCTTGCCAAGCCGCCCTCCTAGGCTGCAGCTTGCCTCCCTGCCTGGCTGACTTAGCCCGAGGTGCCCAGGTCTCAAGCTACTGCACAAGTTCTCATAGCACCACTCTGGGAACCGGTAAGAAATGCAAATTCTGAGTCCCCAGGGGCCTTCTGGAGCAGAAGCTCTGGCATGGGGTAGGGCAGGCCACGTGCATTTCAGCAGCGCTCAGCAACTCTGGAGCCACTGAAGGGTAAGCACCACCATGGCCCAAGCGGTCAGGGATTTCGGAGGGGAGGAAGCACCGGGGCAGGCAGACACCTGCCCTTTCTCTTCACTGTGCATGCCTGGGCAGGAGGGGCTTCGAGCCTGCAGAGTGCCGAGATGAGCTGGAAATGGGCCCACTTCCCAGGGGGGTGAGGCAGAGCAGGGGCTGCCGGCCTCCCCTTTCCTGTTTAAACCCAGGGGCTCTTACCACTGAGTTACAGCCCCAGCTCTTTTTGTTTTTTAATTCTGAGACAGAACCCCTGGGCTTTGCTAAGTTGCTGAGGCTGGCTCTGAACTTGCAAACCTTCTGCCTCGGCCGCCCAAGCCGCTGGGGTTTCAGGTGTGGGCTACCACGCCTCGCCCCATTTGTTTTTGTATTTTGTTTTTTGATACCAGGGCTTGAACCAGGCCCTCATGCACTCTAAGCCTGTGTTTTGAGTTGGCCCCAGCCCCTTCTGTCTAATGAGATGGAGTTCACATTAAAAATGTGTCAGCACATTCAGGGTTGGGCGACCACCACCTCGATCTGGTTCCAAAACATTTTCATCACCCCAGAAGGAAACCCTGTACCCAATAAGCAATCACTTCCACTTCCCTCAGTTCCAAGCACCTGCTGGTCTTCCTTCTATCGCTCTGGATTCCTGGATATTTCATAGAAACAAAGTCATACACTATGCGACCTCTGTCACTTGGCATAACATTTTCAAGGTTCATCCACACTGTCACGAGTCAGTATTGCATTTTTTTAGATGTTGATGGACCTTTAGTTATTCATTTATTTATACCCAGGGCCTCACACATGCTAGGCAAGTGCTCCACCAATGAGCTCGACCCCCGCCGAGCATGGCATTTTTTATGGCAGAACATTCTGCAGTGCGGATAAAGCACGTTGCCAGTTCATCTGTGGAGGGACATTTGGGTGACTTACACCTTCTGTCAACACTAGCGCTGCCATGACACGCCACAGACAGGCACCTGAGGCCTATCCTCGATGACTGTGGGTGCACAGGTGAGCGCGGATTTGCAACTGAGAGGCTTGCTGGTGGGAGCTGGTGGCCCAGGGCTCTGGAGGGGAGGCCACAGGTACAGGGTTTTAACAAGTGTGCAGGTGAGCACTAGTGAGGACTCAGGCCAACTTGGGAACAAAGACTGACTGGCTATGGGGCCTGAGCTCAACAGGCAGCCTAATCCCCAGATACTGTGGAAAGGGGTCTGCAGGTAACGGAAGGGTCTCACCCAGGTGAGCCAGCCCTTCAGCCCACTTAACACTGCCCTCCACACCCACTACCGTCAAACGGCATAAAAGTCAGGACCCCTCCCCACCCTCGCGGCCACTCACGTGGCGTCTCTGGCCCTTCTGATGGCTGAGCTCGGTGGGCACTTGGTGTCTGGGCCATAGGTGGAGCCTCTGGGGACTTCTGCTCTTCCCCATCCCAGTTGTCCCACAGGGCTGGATTCAGAAAGCTCAGCCTGCTGCTCCCCGAGGAACTGGCTTGTGGGGACTGCTGCTGAGATTCTCTGTGGGCAGCACAGCTTCCTCGAATTGGAGTGGTGCCTGGGAGTCCTGAGCAGTGGCAATCACTGCTGTCCAGAGCCTCCTGGGTCGGTCTGCTGGGACTGCTGGTGCTCAGGGGGCCAGTGCGTTCCAGGTTCAAGTGGTCAATTGGAATCGGCGAGAGCGGCTCAACATGCCAACAACGGCCATCCACGGGAACTGGGGGGTCACCGTCCAACAGCGGACTGCTGTTTACCTGATGGGGGGTCACCTCCTGCTCATCTTCACTGTCCCCAACTTCCACCACTTCACTTGCTGAAGCCTGCTTTGGCAGGCATGGCCCCAGTGGCGAGAGCTTCTGGAACCTGCTGGTGAAATCAGGGAGGCCTCTTGCTCCGGCCTCAGCCAGAGGCAAAGAGAGCGAGTGGTGCCTGGGGCGGGGACGGGGCGGGCTCCCGTAGGTCTGCCTTCTGCTGTCAGGCGACGTCTGGGGCATGATCACTGAAAACTGCGCAGCTTCCTGCACTGCCCTGTGTCCTGAGGCGGCGCTGGGCGTGTGCCGACCCATCTTATCCTCTGGAATCCTGGTCCTGAGGCTTGTGATTTGGGTTTGTGACGAGCAGTCACGGCTCCTACTGGCCAGTGGGGTGGCAGGCACCAGCCATGAGGTGTCTGTGCTGTCCTCATCCAGGCTGTTCTCCTGGTCACCGAACAGCCAGGGGGCCCTTCCATGGCCCAACATGTCCGGATTCTCCAACTCTCCCTCTCCTTCCTCCTGCTGTGTCTCAGTTTCTCCCCTCGGTGGGCTACAATGTTCCTGATCTGCATCAACATCGATGACTGAAAACAGCTCGGAGGACCTGGGGCTGAATTCCAGAACTCTCCTTTCTTCTGGGAGGTCATTAGAAATGGACTTTGTTTTGGTCTGTTCTAGTTCCAACTCTTCATCTGAATCCAGCAAAAGGATGATCTCATTCTCTTTGCTCACATGGGATGGAAACTGCTGGGACCTGGTGCTCGAGCGGTCAGGCTGAGATTGGGTCAGGTCAATGGGAGAAGATTTTTCTGGAGAAATCAGGACCCCCTTATTTTTGCCTTCTAACATGGAAGTACACCCTTCGCCTCTGCAGTGACCTGGCTCTGTACGTGACGTGAGAATGCTAGTGTCCCTCTTCTGCCTGGAAGGTCCAAGTGGAGATGGTGATGCTGGGGCGGCCACCCAAGAAACACCACTGTGTGACTGAGGTGTTGCTGAGGACGAGTCACCCATGTGAAGGTGAAGCTGCGACTGGCCAGGACTCCTGCCTCCTAGGGGCCGTGACAGTGGGCAGCATGGGTGTGGCAGGGGCATCTGCTGTGCGGCCAGGGGACAGGCCATCTCCATCTGCCTCTCCTGGACAGTGTCCCTCTGCTCATCATGACTGCTTATTATTTGGGACAGTTCAGATTCTTGAGCTGATGAAAAGACCTGTTCATGATCACAGATCTTGACTGAATGCAAAAGGAAGCCTTCTTTTTTCCCCGCCCGGCAGCTCCCAGAGAGGCCATGGCCAGGTGCATCTGTGGGCACCTCTTGCTCCTGGGTCTCTGCCTCCCCCGTGCTGACCGAATGCCGGCCTGGGAGCAGCAGAAGGGAATGTTCTCCGTTTCCCCAGAGCGCTGGGGCCTCCTCTTTTCCAGGCCCAGACAACTCCATTGGCTTTTCCAACTGTTCATTACCCTGGACCCTTGCCAGCATGGGCCCAGTCACTGGACTGTCCTCCCCGGGTTGGTCACTGTCCTCCTCTGTGCCTGGTGCTCTCTCCCCCTGGAGTAGCTTTCGCTGAGTAGCTGCAAATTCATAAATTTCTTCCATTTCTGCTTCATTGACCCGTTCCCTGTCTTCTTGTTGGCGCTCAGATTCAAGCAGAGTCTCCGTTTCCTCCTCCTCCTCTGCCCACACTGCCTTCAAGAGTCCCTGGAAACTCTCCACTCTGCTGTCACAATGCTCCTCTTCCTCCTCCTGCCGTTCGCCCTCGGAGTCCATGGGGACAGGCACCTGCTCACACAGGTGAGCGAGGTCATTCACGCCAAACCTGAAACAGGAAGTTCCAGGTCACCACCGCTCTGCACAGAGGTCCGAGCAGTCTTCACGAGGAGGAACGGTGGTGGGACTGGGCTGTGGCCTTTGCCCACTCTCCCAAGAGGAGGCCCACTCCCTTGCCCAGGACACCCTAGCCACTAGCTCTAGAAACCAGAGACTACCACGTGTTTGATGGGTTGCTGCGAACACGAACACGTGTTTGATGGGTTGCTGCGGAGCATGGGACGCATGCTCCATCCGGCATGCGGATGGAGAGCGAGATGGAGGGTGGGCAGGACTGTGAGTCTGCGCAGCACAGGCCACCCCGAGAGGCCTCAGGACGGTCAGTCCGAGACAGGTTAGAGCAGACCAGCTGGCCACTGCCCAGGCTCTGGACTCAGCAGTGCATTTCAAACTGGGGGCTGAGCTGTTCCTTCCCCAGGCACCTGGGGAATGAGGCAGCCTGGGATGAGCAAGGCGCAGCAGCGTGGACGCAGAGGAAACCTGGACCTGGTAGAGTCCTCCCCATCCAGGGCCAGGCATCCCTGCGCAGCTCCATTCTGGCCCACTTCAACTCCCATGCCCTGTTCACAGTTGCCACTTGTCATAAACTTGGGATTAAAACAGGACTTTCAAAGTTTTTTGCGGGGAGGGGAGTACCAGGAATTGAACCCAGGGTGCTTAACCACTGAGCCACGGCCCCAGCACTTTTATGTTTTATTTTGAGACAGGGTCTCACTAAGTTGCTGGGCTGGCTTTGAACTTGGAATCCTCCTGCCTCAGCCTTTGAGCTGCTAGGATCGCAGGTGTGCCCACAGCCTGGCTAGGACTTGCAGTCTGACAGCCTTGGTCATGACCCTCCGGCAGCACAACCTCCCCTGAGCTGCCAGTCCGCCAGCCTCACTGACCCAGAGGCTGTGGGGCCGTGGAAGGAGCAATCCCAACCTGAGGGCCAAGGAGCTCAGGGCAGGGACCAGGCGCGGAGGCAGGCCAGTGTCTGCTGTGTAGAGATAGTGGAGGAAGGCGCAGGCGGCCTCAGAGCTCACACTGCTCAGCAGGACACGCTGGGTCAGATCGCCGTCTTCTACAGCAGAGAAGCCTTCATTGTTCACCTGAGGACAAAAGAAAACACAGACCTGAATGTCCATGCGTCTTGAGCCTTGCGGCATCGCACCCCAGGGAGAGCCTGGCCCTCTGCTGTGCGTGTTGTTGGCCATGATTCTCCAGGATGGGCTGTAACACTTCTTTTTATTGTTTTGTACCAGGGGTTAAACCCAGGGGTGCTTAGCCACTTAGTCACATCCCCAGCCCTTTCTGTTTTCTACTTTTGAGCCAGGGTCTTGCTAAGTTGCTGAGGCTGGCCTTGAACTTTCCATCCTTCTGCTCCAGCCTCCCAAGCTGCTGGGATTACAGATGTGCACCACTGCATCTGGCTTGAGCTATAACATTTCTTATTTTCAAAATCCTATTATGGGTGGATCTTCAAGGAACTGGTTAGTTTTCCTTTGATGGGGTCAAGAATTTTCTGAGAGAAACTGAGCAGTTTGTTGGATTTTTACAAGTCAGAACACAACAGAGCAGGAACTCAACCCTAAATGGACTGATGTGATACTTTATAATGATGCAAATGGAGGAAAGAGGGGACAATACTGGAGGGAAAAACAAAGAACCAAAAATCTGGCCAGGTGCCACGGCACATGCCTGTGATCAAGGTGGTGCACACCTGTGTTCCCAGTGCCTTTGGGAGGCTGAAGCAGGATGATCTCGAGTTCAAAGCCAGCCTTAGTAACTTATCAAGGCCCTAAGCAACTTAGCAAGACCCTGTCTCTAATAAAATACAAAAAGAGGCTGCTGGGGATGTTGCTCAGTGGTTAAGTGCCCCTGGTTTCAATTTCCAGTACAAAAAAAAAAAAAAAAAAAAAAACCAAAAAACTCTGAGGTTCCCTGTCCCTGAAGCCCTCCCTTCTCCACAGAAGCAGAACCATGCCGGCAAGCATCAGGAAGCATGCTCTGGGGCAGCAGTGCAGGGTGAGATGAGGAGGGAGGAGTGGGAAAAGGCTACATGAGGCAGAGAAAGGGTCTGGTCAGAGAAAGGTGGCAAGGGAGGGAGAGAGGTACATGCTGGTCACTGCCCTGCATACTTACATACTGAAAGAGAAGTGGACATCGGGCATAAAGCACAAACTTGTGGGCATAAAGCACTTCCCCACTGTCCACCTGGAACTGGACGTCACTCAGGTGTGGGTTATTGACCATGGCACTGAAGTCAGCAGCCAGCAGCCCCAAGGGGACCTGCAGAAGGAGAAAAGGGAGAGTCTCCTTTCCTAACTGGGCTGAGGGCCCCCGACTGAGAGGCACTAGAGTGGGCCAAGCCAGGACCCTTGCTCTCCTCTCCAGAATCTGCCTGCACCGGGGTTCGCCTCTGGGTTATCTTAAGGCCCTTGGCGATCCAGAAGGGCAAAACACTACCTTCTGTCTCAGGTTCTCTGTTACAGTGTGTTCCCTGACCCATGATGGGAGGGATCTGCAGGTGGCTTATGAGAAGATGTCCTTAAAGCCTCTGAGACTATGTGAGCACATGCTCTGGGGACTGGGTTCCTCAGAGCAGCCTGATGTAGCAGACCAGAACCCTGAGCTCAAGTTGTTCAGGGACCTGCCACTTCCTGACTATACGTGGGGCCATCACCAGACTGGTCCTTGACATGAGGTGCTGGATCTCATGGGACGATGTCCACTCTAAGAAGCACCCAACTTCTAATGCTGTCAACAACATGGGATACTGGACCATTAGCTGGAGCTCAGGACCCACACACAGAAGGGTCACAGCAAGTCCCTCCACAATGAAGGAAACTATCGAGAAATGAGCGTGTAGAGCAGATACCAGAACGAGGTGGCCACAGTCAGCAGTCCCTCTGGGCTCCCAGGACAGAGGGGCTCCAAGGTTTTGCTGCTGAGTAACCCACAGCATCCAGGGATAAAGGGACAGAAGCACCAGGACGGAACCCAGGAGGGCAGGTGGGCTCTCTGCTGGCTCCACTCAAGGGCCGTCAGAGTTCAGTCATCTGGGAAGCTGAGACCAGGGACTCGAGCACCAGAGACCAAGACCACGAAGCTGCAGCAGAGCTGACAGCCTGGCCTGTGGTGCAGAGGCCTGTACTTACCAAAGTGTGGTCACCTCTCTCGAGAGGCTTCTCTTTGAGTGGCAGGACAAAGCCAGTCAGTGGAAGACTGCTGGGCCCCAAATCCAGCCCTGAGAGAAGGATTTGCTCATTAGAACATTACTTCTTGGCAACATTAACCACCGAACAGGCAGCACCACAGTGGGCCGGGCTGCACCAGCAGTGCCCCAGTGAACCACCAGCCGAGGCCACCTGCATTTCAACACCCCCCAAAACTATTCTCACCACCCTTCTTGAGTCTGGAGGTAAAAGGACAGTAAAATAGACAAAATTAGCCCAGATGGCTCAGGCTTTGGTTCAAGTTTTTGCAAAACTGTCACAGACACAAGTGCCTCTGTCACATTCCCCTCTGAGGAAAAAGGAAAGCATCCAGGGTCTGTCCCTCCCACCATACGGGATCAGCCTCTGAGCTGCCCTCACAGCTCAGTCTAGCCTGTCCAGCCTCACACCAGGTGGGCTGGCCCAAAACCCATCCAAGGTCTCACCGGCAACCCTGCTGCAGGGCTGCGGGCTGGTGCTCAGCCCCTCCTCCGCCAGGTCCACCAGGTCCTGCAGGGCTTGGTGCTCCCTCTGGCTGGCAGATAGCAACAGGTCCCTGGGGCCAAGGCCTGCAGGGTGGCTGCTCTGGAAAGCAGGAGGCTTTTGCACATCTGGCTCTGGCTGCTTGGGCAGCATCAGTGGTAACTCAGGTTCCTGCTTGAGACACTGCAAAGAGGAGGAAAGCGCTGTGTGGGCACTGTCATGTCCTGCAACAGCCACCCCCACATGCACGGTTGGACCTGAAACTGCACAGCTGGACAAGGGCTGTTCTGAGGGTGGCCAGTCATAGCCAGGAGCAGCCCTGGGAGGCTTTCCCCAATTACTGTGTCCCAGGCTTCTGTCATGACCCACTCTGGGCTATGGCATCCAGGTCTGCAGTCCATCACAGGGCTGGAAGGGGGCCTAGGGCCCTGCTGTCCTCCCACCGTCAACTAAATGGCTGCAGGCAGAGGAGTACCAACTGAGGACCCCTACAGCAGGATCCTCTGGGGAAAGATTTTACCAGTCCCCCTGGGGGTGGGGCCTGGACTCAGCATTGTAAACAACTCTCCAGGAGCATGCCAATTTGGGGAGCCAAAGCCCTCCCTTTTCTTATCAGGAGAACCGCTCAGTTGCTGTAAGGAGAAATGAGCTGCAGCAATGCCCTTTAGGCTTCCTCCCCACCCCATTTCCTGCATTTTCTGTTGCCCTCTGTCATATACAGGGCTGCATTTCTGCACTCTCCCCAAAGCCTGTCCGCACATGTGCCGGGAGGGCCAAGGCTCACCTTGGCCGACTGCTGGGGTACGATGGGAGGGACCAGGGCCATGGTGTAGAAGGACTCCACAGCCCAGGCCCCGGTCAGGGCACTTCCCTCCCACAGGAAATTCCGCTTTCCTTTAGGCAGCTGTAGATGCCAACCCGCCTCTTCCCATTTTTCTGTGGAAATCCTGCTGGCAGGAAGTGGTGGCGTGCTGGACAGCTCCACTTCCTCTGAAAGCATCTGGGCCATGCGGTCCTCGATTTGTCTACCTGTGGTCTCAGAATCCTGGACTAACAACTGTGGCGGGGATGCTGGGGGTTTCTTCTTGCGACTCTTCTTCTCTGAAGATAAACAAAAGTGGCTCCATCAGTGATGGATCTGTCTCCCCGTCCACAGGCCCCGCTCACCTGAGCTCAGTCATGGCTCAGCAGCGGGACCTCCCTGGGGCCCCTGCTCCCAGTCACTCATACCTGTTCCTGGTCTCATCTTGTCAGAAAAAGCATTTTCCAGTCTGAGTGCAGGCACGGCTGGACGCTGCTCCATCTCAGATCGGGACAGAGCCATGGCCACCAGCAAGTCCTCAGATGGCAGGTTGGGCTTGCTGACCTTCCGCCTCTTCTGTGGTTCCTTCTTGCTGGTGGCTCCTTTCCGTTTCAAACCCTCTGTGCAGCTGCTGAAGCTAAAATACAAGACACAGAAAGTCTGGTGAGGGCGTCCCTCAAGCCTAGGCCTGTTCCCTTCTGGAGGTGAAAGGAAAGAGATCGACATGCCCATTGTACGGAGCCATCAGTCACCTCAGCTTCCACTGTGCTGATTCTGTTCCTCCTGAGCTCACGTGATCCTGTGTTCAGCCTGGGCTGAACACAGAAGGATCTAGGCCCTTTCTATAATTGTCCAATTGGGTTCTCAGTGGACAGACAAAGCCACTGGTAGTCCCTGTAAACCCTAGTTGTGGCCAAACCTTATGGTATAGTCAACACTTGATGGCTTTGAGATGGCTCCCTGGATTGGCACTGAAACTTCAGACGGCCCCAAGGCGGTCCTGGCCACACAGGCCAAAAAGCATCCCTTCCCTCCTACAGGGCCCCAGGGCAAAGTCTCTGCCCCAGGCCTAAAGGAAGGGCCTCCTGGCTTTCCGCCAGGAGTGAGCAGCCGTAGCCAGTTCAGCACCTCTGAGGTGGGCGAGTGAGCGAGAAGGATCTCTGGCTGGAGGGAACCTATGTTGCCTGTGCAAGTCCCCCAGATGAGTTTGTGCCAGCTGCCTGCCCTGCAGCTATCTCCGCACCTCTGGCTTTTGCAAATGCTGTGTTCTTGCTGGGTAAGGAAAGCTGAAGATTCCTAGGGATGGTCTTACAAGATCAAAGTGAGCCCGAACTCAGCTCCAGCTTCCTGGGAACCACAGCTGCCAAGAGGGAAGGGGACCACCAAGCAGCTGGGCAGCCTGCTCCTGTGAGGGCATCATGAGGCTGCATCTCTAGGCTGTGGGCAGGGCCTGGGCCCCAGAAAAGCAAGTGAGGAGCACTCAGCTCTGCCAGATAGCCACATGCCTAGGCTTGACCTCAGCAGGACGAGTTCAAAGTTCCCTTGCGTGTCCAGTTCCTGACCCACCTAGGGCCCACACATGTCTAGTTTCACTACTTGGAGGAATTTCAGAAGCAGACATTTAGTCTGACAGGCAAGCAACAGCTTGGAGAGTCTATTTGCAGGCCACAGGCTGCCCATCCTACAATGCAAGTGTGGATATGCTAAATACAGATGGTTCATCAGCTAAGAGAACCCTCTGCCTCTGCAGTCTCAGCTTGACCGAGCCCAGCTGCCCAGGACCCACGTGCAAGGCAGTGACTGCACAGACAGCCCCCAACCTTGGTCTCCCCTGTGTTCCTACCTGTTATCAAAGAAAAGAAGTCCCAAACCTAAAGATGTCTGGGGCCCACAGTGCCTTTGTTTCCTCTAAAGTTGGGGTCAACATGGGTGTCCTGAGTGGCGAGGCAGTATGAGCCAAGCTGACCTCTGCCACTCGTGTGCCTGTGGTTTGCATGCAGGGGATTCATTTCCCAGCTGTCAGAGGGGCCTTTTGAACACTTAAGCATTAATTCATGCAAATTTTTTTTTAAAGTAAGGTCTTGTGGTTTGGTCACACTGACTCTGTGACCTGTTCTGAATAATCTATATTTACAGTATGAAAATCGAACTACAGAGACGGAAACCATGCTGTACTGCCAAGACGTGGAATGGGCAAAGCAAAGGCCAACTCTAGCGGGGCCACCAGGCACAGACTGGAAACATCTCAAGGATTCAAGGAAAGAATCCAAACGGCCCTTTCCACAGATGGTGTTCTTCAACACTATAGATAGGAAGTTTTTCTTAAAAGGACAAACCACATATCAAGACCATTATTTGGCTTCTCTTTTCTTCATGTGTCTCACCTGGGTGCTGGAGGGCCGTCGCCTGCCTCAGACTGAGCTGTCTGCAGCCGCACAGCCTGCAGCAGAAGCTGGGGGCCCACCTCCATCTTCACTGCGCACTGCTTCAAGTGACTGATTCTGCTCTTGGAGGTGAGAAACGGTTTGCCACAAATGGGACACTCAGGGATCTGAGGTGTGGAAGGTTTTAGTGCCTTTTCAGCCTCATCCAAGCACCTGGAGGAAGACAGTAGATACGGGACAGCCAGCGTCCCCAGTAATGAGGAAGGTAGCAAGTGCTGGACCCACATCAGCACGGACCTGCTGTGGCCTAAGCATGCCCCTGAGGCCAGTCCCTCACAGTCTGCACATCTCCTGGCAGTCAGCTCTAGACACTAGATTTAGGCATCTGTTAGTAAAGGTGGTTAAAGAAAGCAGGGACAGACCCAACAGAGTTACCTCAGGATCCAGCAATTCTACTCCCAAGTACATGCCCTGAAGAACTGAAAACAGGTATTCAAACAAATACACGAAACCTATGTTCGGAGCAGCTCTATTCACGAAACCCACAAGGCGGGAACCAATCAACTGTCGTGCAGGGAGGAAAGGATAAGAATGTAGCGGCTCCATACAATGGGCTGGTACGCAGCCATGAAAAGGAATGACACACTGAAACACGCACCACACAGATGACCTTTGAAAGCATGACGTTAAAGGAGAGAATACATGAAATCATGTTAAGTGAAGGAGGAAAGCAAAGGGCCCAGCCTTGTGTGATTCTACTTGTATGAAGTGTCCAGAGCAAGCAAACCCATAAACACGCTAGTCATGGTTTCCAGGGGACCAACTGCCAATGGGGCGGGGGCTTCTTTGGGGCGACAGAAGTACTCCACAGTGATGCTGCTGACAGCTCACGACTGTGTGGATATAACAAAAGTTCCAGGATTGTACGCCTTTATTCTCCTGTGGCACCGGGAATGGAACCCAGGGCCTCACAAGTCCCAGATAAGTGCTGAGCCGGATCCCTTGGAGAGAAGGGTCTTGCTAATTTGCCTAGGCTGGCCTCAAACTTGTGATCCCCCTGCCTCAGCCTCCTGAGAAGCTGGGATTAGAGGCATGTACCACTGCACCCAGCTGGAACTGTGCCCTTTAAATGGGTGAAAAGTATGATACGTGAATTGTATCTCAATAAAGTTGTGCAGGAAACAGGGCCTGTTGATGACACCCAGGTGCTAGTCATATGAGGTGTCTGGATTCCGTTAAAGTGGGCTGCTCCCCACTTGGGTCATTTAGATGGGAGACACAATGGTCTGTGCTGCTCCTACCTGTTCACATGCTGCTCCCTCCGGGTCACATTCATGGCTGAGAGGTTCTTCTGACACATCTGGCAGAAGAACAACCCCTTCTCCTCCAGGCTACCATCGCATGCAGATGCTGCTTCCCTTCCAAATTCCTGCTGCAGGGCCAAGGCCACTGCAGCATCGCTGTCTGTGGCAGGCAGCCTGGACACATACCCTGTGGAGCAGCAGCCAAGATCATGAGGACAGGCTCAGCACTAGACTCTGCCATGTCTATGCCTCTCACAGAGCATGAAGAAACCACAGCCCAGCACCACTGTGCAGGCCTGGTGATGGGGGTGCTGCCCACTGAGACAGGGCACCAGGGGACTCCTGGCATAGCTCTCCCAAAGTTCAATATGCACACGGATCACCTGGGATACTTGTTAAGATGCAGGCTCAGATTCAGGAAGTCCAGGGGGCACCTGGGACTCTGTATCTCCAACAGCCACCAGGTGGGCAATACTAGTGGTCCAGGTCACCCTAAGTGTGGAGGTTCTAGAGAAGTTTCCCCTCATCTTCTGCTAAATCATGCACCTCGGGCATTGCAGGGTCACATGGCTCCTATTCCAGCAGAGCTAGGTTTTCTCTTTCAAGCTCAGCCTCCCCTGCTGCTGACCTTCTACTGCCCATGACAGAAGAACCACAGCACAGTAAAAGCCCTTCGGTGGTTAAAGGCAGTCTCCAACTTAGCATCAGACCAGAGGATGAACTGATTCTGACCCTGAGTGGCTGCCAGGGTGGCCCATCTGATATTACTGGAGTAGACTCATGGCACTCACAGGGTCCTGAGCATTACTGTGGCCTACCAATGCAGCCACCAGCCAGGAAGCAGCACACATTCATTTGGCACCCTATTTTCCTTTCTTCCTGTGGTACTGGGGACCAAACCCAGGGCGTCACACATGCTAAGCACATGTTTTCCACTGAGTTATGCTTCCACGTGTCCTCCGTTTTTTTAAATAAAGAGGTTAGAGCCAGGCACAGTGGCACAGCATCTAGGGAGACTGAGGCAGGAGGAGCACAAATTCAAGACCTAACTTGGTAATTTAGTGAGAACCAGTCCCAAATCTTAAAAATAAAAAAAGAAGGGGGTGGGGAGCTGTGAATGTAGCTCAATGATAGAGGGCCCTGGGTTCAATCCCCAACATGGGGGCGTGGAAGGCCTATCCATTCCTGAGCTGTAGTCAGGCATGATGTGAAGACACGTGGGGAAAACTGAGTCCACTGTGTGGAAAGTGCCAGGCTTAGGCAATGGCTGAGCGACTCCTCTGCCCCCACCTCGTGTCACAAGGATCAATGCCTCTGCAAGATATCAAATATAAAAATATGCATTTTTAAAGAAACATATAGCAGGAGCATTCTGAATCAACTTTGAGACTACTGGCCAATTCTAGAATCACAAACAAAACCAGTTAAGATCTGAAAAACTGAAGAAAGGTATGTAGGTGGAAAAATGTTAACAATTGTTAAATCTATATGAAGGCATAGAGAATTCACTGTAATTTTTTTCAATTTGTTGTACTTAAAAAAAAGTTTTCCATGAGGGAAAACTTTCATAATGAAACGTCAAAATAAAAACAAAAGGTACTTTTGTCAAGGGAGTCAACTGAAATGACCAAGGGACCCTTCATTCTTTGGCTGAAAAAGTTTAAACAACAGGCACAGAGCCTGTTCACAGCAGAAATGGAATGGATACCAGTTCCTTTCTGCGCCCCCTCCCTGCCTCTGCTTGGAAGAAGAGCAACTCCTCATACCGTTTCCCGCCACCATCTCCTCTTGAGGGCTCTTTGGGCTGTTCTCTTCCAGTGTGGCCTCCGCGGAGCACTCTCCTGAAGCATGCCTCAAACGCTCCGGGTCTGCTCGCTTAAACTGCTGCATCCGCTGGAGAACCAGCTCTGCGGCTCGGGGCTTGGAGGGACTTGGCACGGCTGTTGTCAAACAGGTTGGAGCAGGGTGGGGACCCCCACTGGGAGCATTCTCTGGCAGAGGAAAACATTCATAGCGTCTGTGCCACTAGAGAAATGAGACTTTCCCCACCAGATATATGCGAGACCCGTTTCCAAGGTTGGACCTGCAAGTGTGAACAGGACTGACTGACTACTGGGAACTTGTTTGTGGCAATGACAGGCGAGGAGAGGGAAGTGACTGCTGATGAGCTTGGGATCTATTTTTGGGTTGATTAAAATATTCTAAAATTAGGTAGCAGTGGTGGTGGCACAACTCTGTGATTATGCCACTGAGCTGTATGCTTTAAGAAATGAATTACATTCCAATAAGTTTCACAGAAAGTGAATTAACTATATTTCAGTAAAACTTATTGAATATTAATGACAAATGTTTCTCTTTCTAGATCAGTTCTCCTTTAACTTGAGATCCACAGAAGGCCCCCAGAGTGGAGACCAAGAACCCCCTGAAGCTGCACGTGCGCAGGGTTTTCTGGGAACCATGGGGAGCTTTCGTCAGATGTGCAAAGAGCATGAAGGGCCAGGAGCGTCTTGGCAACTTCACTGCTGCCGTCCACAGTCTCTGAGCTAAGGTTTGACTCCCACTCCTCAGAGGAGCTTCTGCCCATGGTAGGGGAAAAAAAATGCTATTTCAGGTCAGGAAGTAAAGGTGAGGAAAATTTAGAAGCAGAACAGTAGCTCAGAGGACCTGTGGTACATTATACATGCATGGCTGGCCTTCAGTTCTGGTGCAGAACGTTTGCTGAGCCAGGCCTCAGTGTGCTGAGGGCAGCAGGACAGAATCGCTACTTGAAACAAACAGAAAGAGAAAAATATTTAAAGGTCTTTGGAGGAGAGATAAGACCTGAAGATGCTCCTGGGATCTAGACTCACAGCACAACCTCCTCAGCCTCCTCAGCAGCCTAAACAAATTGGTTGGCTATTCCAACTTACCCACTCTGGAGTAAATTCAAGAAAATCACAGCATTATTTTGTGGAACTCCCGTTAACATTCATGGGCAATTCTCAAAGAGCAGAGGGCTTCAAACAGAATCATGTGGGAAATTCACACAGAGTTCATGTTTTCTATAGCTACTGTTTAGGAGTTGGCAAACTCTGGGCCTGGGGCTTGCTGCTTGTTTTTGTACATAAAGTTTTATTGGCACATGGTCACACCCATTCATTTCCATATGGTCTATGGCTGCTTTCACACTATAGCAGCAGAGTTGAGTATAGTAGTCCCTCTAGGGAACTGGTTCCAGGACCCCCTAAAAATATAAAAATCTGCAGATGTTTGAGTCCCTTATATAAAATAGTATAATATTTGCAAATGACCTTTAAGTCCTATCTAGATGACTTACAACACCTAATACAATGTGTTAGGTAATCAGTCGTTACACTGGATTGTTTAGCAAATAATAACAAAAAAATAAGTCTGTACATGCTCAGTACAGATGCAGTCGGTTTTCCTCAAATATTTTCCATCTGAAGCTGGCTGAATCTGCTGATTTGTAACCCATCTATGGGGAGGATCAATGGCAGTCATGACAGATTGTATGGCCCACAAAATCAAAATATTTACTATCTGGCCTATTTCAGAAAGTTTTCCAACCCATGGTGAGAGTCATTGCAAATCACTTCTGTTGTCCTCTCTGAAAGGTCTGGCCATGGTTCTTGCCCAGTTACCTGTCTGGATGCTCTGTGCTCTTTCCTGGAGCTTGGGTTGATTCAGGGAAGAAGCAAGCACTCCTCCCTCCCCATTTACAGACAGAGCTGGTTCGCTTTCTTGCAAATTGGTTGCCTCTGGCCTCTTAGTGCTAGGGGCCTGGCAGCCTAATTGAGATTTCTTCCCTGCAGAGCCATGAAGTGTTTTGCTCTTGGTTGTGGATTGTTTGTTTTTTTTCAATTTGCTTCTTATCTGAGTGCTGTCTGAGGCCTTTTTTGTCTTCCTTTCTCCTGACACTTGCTTGGTTCCATTTTTTTTCACCCTTTGGAAAAAGCTGGCACAGAGTTCTTTAAAATCATCATCTGACTCATCCATCATCTGACCAGTTTTGAGTTTTAAGGCTTGGGAGCTGGTCTTCAGGGGAGTAAGGGCTGATCTGGGGGCATGTCCACAGTGGGAGAGTGAGGCTGCCTATAAGCCCACACTCATTCACACTTTCAGCTCCACCAGGCTTCCTCCCCACCTCTCACCAAGTCACTGGGAGAGTGCACAATTGAGCAAAAAAGTATTGTTTTCCTCTCCGTAATGATTTAAATATCTTTCTTCAAACTGGGTCCGTGGTTAAACCACATGTTTAAAGCTTCCCTCTGCTAAAGTTCAAGGCTGAGAAAATATTCTGCTGTCCATCAGAGGCCTCTGAGATAAGACACACATGAATTCGGTGCTCAGGTAAATCTCCAAGATCTCCATGCTGACACACACGAGTTGGTTTGATTTCACATCTGTAGAAAACCAAAAGCATCTAACTGTAATTCAACAAACACTGTCATTTCTTCCAGGAAGGTGCAAACCATGTACAGTATAGGAAAAGTCTTCAAAGTAATAATATTCTATGAATGCTCTGAATGGCCTTGTTAACAGTGTATAATCATCCCACAGGACATCACAACACAACAGAGTATCTAGAAACGTGCCAATGCAGTCTTCCATAGGCAGAAAAAGTAAGTGCATCTTAGGACAGCCTTGCTTTTTACTAAAATTTGGAGAACCCTACAAAGGACAGTAACCAAAGAAACGGAAAACCCAAACCTAGGGAACCTATCTCCCTACACAGGTCTAAGACTACCAGATTTATCAGTGGATTGGGGCTCTATAAACAAATGTTGCAACATGAAATAAAAAGCATATGACCCTGAACATGCAGAGGGAGAGAAAAGGCCACTTTTCTACCTTCTCAGCCCACAAGCACTCTCCAAATCCAGAGAACCAGAACACTGCTTATATGCAAAGGTTGGACCAAAGGGCATTATTATTTACTTCAGCACACAGTGTGGTTCAAAAATCAAAAGTGAATTATCAGATGGCAAAGTCCTTCATTTCAAATTCCACAAAATCTCCACTGCCCAATCTAATGAATCATTTAGCTTTCCAGAACTGGGAAGATAAGACTGCCCAGAATCTCCTTTCCGTGGCTGGCTGTCTCATCTTCCATGTTACCTCCTCAGAGCAGCCTCCTTTAATGTTCAAGGGAACCCTCTGCAACCCCTCTATCATCACACATGCTTTTCAAAATGACATTTATCAAGGTTATAATCGTATACAATGCATTATCTTTATTGAGTGCTTACTGTGTGCCAGACTGTTCAATTGCTTCTCAAGACTAACTCATCTGATCCTTACAATTCTAAACAAGAAAATCAACCGCCACCTTTTCTTTACAGCAAGGATCTAGGCACAAGCAGAATAAGGAACTAGCTCAAGTCACACAACTTTCCAAGTGTCAAGGCAGAGATCAGACCCAGGCAGCGTGATTCCAGAGTTATCACTCTTATGTTTTTATTCACTGACTATTATCTGTCCCGGACTTAAGTTCAACGCTTCAGGAGGGCACAGACTTATCTGTTCCACTTCGAATTCTTGATCCAGTACCTGACCTGGAATAAGTGCTCGACAGCTATTTGTGGAATTCATGAACTGCGGAGTTTGATAAAATCGGGGTGAAGAAAGTGGGAGGAGGGAAGGGGGAGTCTACAGGGAGCGGCATAGATCGGGTCAGGCGTCAGGCTAAAGCCTGGATTTTATCCTGTCGGGTGGGCGCGGCTAGAGGAATGTCCACACGCCACCGCGAGACCCCGTGTCCCGGTCCTGAGTCTCCGGCGCCCGGGGCCGGATGACATAACGGCCAGGGGCCGGCGGGCAGGGCGCGCTCCCAGCGGGCGCGGGGGAATGAATGGGTCGGGGCGGACGCTCCCGCCCCCCAGCCCGGCCACTACGGGAAGGGGCAGGGGGTCCGTCTGCGGAAGAGATGCCAAGGGCCCTGGAGGCCCTAAGGCCGGAGGAGGACCCCGATCGCCGGCCGCAACCTCCCGCCCCGCTTCCCTTGGAGCGGCCCCCGTGCACCCGGCGCGGCTCCGGCCTGTCTGCAGCGGCTGTGGCCTTGCGAAGCTAGGAGACCCGCCAGAGGCGGGCGAGAACGGATCGACCCGCAGGAGAGCAGGCACGGCTCGAGGGGAGAGGCCCTCTCCTCCCGGGTGCGGACTCCCAGCCCCGAAGTCGGCTCCTCCTACCTCCGGCGCCGCCGCGGCACCTTCTCAACGGAGAGCCTCGCGCCTGCGCACGCGCCCCGGAGTCCCGCGGAGCACGGCTTGTGCGCAGGCGCAGAGAGGTCGCGTTGAGGCGTAGGGGGCAGCCTTCCCGTCTTCCTCTGCGGCCTCGGGGGCGCGCAACGGCGTGACGCGGGGCGTGGCCGAGTGGGCGCGGCAAGCCGAGGCGCGGGTGTACCGCTGGGGAAGTTCGCCAAGTGTCGGGCGAGAGGCGGGCTGAGTCCCGCGCCGTCGCGGCTTTGTGGGGACGTTTGCGGGTGCAGCGGCGGCGCCGACGGCAGCACTCGGAGGGAGGGAGGCGCGGGACCCGAGGCCGCTGGAGCGCGGCGGGCTGCGGAGGCGCGGGACCCAGGGCTCCGAAAGGCGTGCGGGCCGCAATTTGCTAGTTGCGGGCTGCGCATCTGCGTGAGGCGGGATTGCAGTCGCTGCGCTGGTAGCGCCGGAGTGCGGAGGAGTCGGTGTGCAGGAGAGGTGGCTGGCTTTTTTAGACGTCTGACGCACAGTGAGCCTGTGCGCGTCGTGGTTTTCGGTTATTCACAGGATCGTGCCTCCATCTCCCCTCTTACTCCACAACGGTCCCCCCGCCCCGCCGTTCCCTCATATTCCCTTTCTTGGCAGTCACTGATGAGCTGCTCCTTTTTATAGATTTGCCTGTTTTGTACATTTTATATAAATGGAATCATAAATCTGGAGTATTATGGATTTTACTAATCGAGGTTCATCCGTGGTGTAGTTGACTCAGCACTTCATTCCTTTTCCTGACTGAATAACATTCCCTTGTATGCATATACCACATTTTGTTAATTACTTGATGGGCATACGACTGTTTCCCGGTTTTTTTTTTTTTTTTTTTTGTTCGTTTGTTTGTTTTTTGTTTTTGTCTCCTATCTGTGAACACGTACATGCAACTTTTTGTGTTCTGGGAGTGGAGTTCCTTGGGCAAAACTCCTTCTGAACTTTTTTCTTTTTTAACATTTAGTTTTGCAGTGATGGGGAGCAGACACAGCACCTCGTGCATACTAAACACACATTCTACCGCTTAGCTACATCCCCAGCCCTAACTCTGACTGTTGTTTCAGGTGTAGGAATTCCAAGAGGTTTTTCTGTGTGATAGAACTAGGAGGTATGACTTGTTCTCTGGTAGTGGAGACCTTAGTTTGTAATATGGTTTCCCACTGGACAGAGTAGACAGAACAAGACTGGCAGGCAGCAGGGAAACATGGATGGAGTGGGTTGTCTTGGGGTTTAACCCATGAAGGTGCCTGACTGACAGCGGGGGGAGGCCAGTGCCATCAGAAGAGGAATTGATTACTGTTTCCCAGGAAGAGGGAGCATGCCACACCACGCAGGGGCAGAGGGGAAGCCAGGGTTTGCTCAGGAGGAAGCAGGACCAAGGGGAAGGCATAGGTGAGTGCTTTCTTGGGGCCTCTGCAGGAAAGGCAGGTTGGCTGGAGTGGGGACATTTAGGATTGGCTGGTTTAAATAACTGGGGGCTTTGGGCTCTAGGGGTGGTCTCTGGTTGCCTGGTACCTGGCCACGGAATGGTTTAGGGAAAGGAAAATATGGTGTGTGAGTTAGATAAAGGAGGGTGGCTTTCCTGTGAGCAGGACACTCTCCCGTTGAGTTTTTTACTCCCCAGGAATCAGCTAGTTCTGAGAGGTGGTGTTTTCCTACCAGCAAGATTAAATATCATGAGATACAGAAAAATTCAAAAAAATGACTAGTTCACCTGTACATGACTGGGACAGTGGGAAGGACAGATGAGAGGGTAGTTTTTCCTCCACAGATTGGAAGTGAAGTACCTCAGTCATGTTTAGGATTTAAATTTCTTGGAGGCCCAGTGAAGAAAACCCTTTCTAGCTCCCTTCCCCAAACCCAAAATCTGACTTTAAGTAACATGGATCAAAGTGTGACTTAGAGAAGAGAGTGCCTTAAACCTGAGATCCTCAGCTGAATCACCTGTGTGGTTTTCCACAATGGAAACGTGTGGACACTGTCCTTAGGTTTACTGGAAAAGTCCTGAGGGAGGGCCCTGTTTCCAGATGATTCTGATGGCCTCTAGATTAGGAACGACTGTTTAACCACAGCTGCTGAGTAGATCCTGGAAGCCAAAAGAGATGCCAAAAGCCTCTGGGAGAAGGACAACTGGAACTTAGTGTCAGGCCTAGTTCCTCAGGGAAGCGCAGTTATCCATACCCGGGACAGCTTCCTCTGTGACCCAGGGTGAAGGATGGGAGCCCCTTGGCCAAGACCACGTTGTGATGAATCTCCAGCAGAAGCACCAGAATCAGGCAGAAGTCACCCACTGTGACTAAGCTAAGGGACAGTGTCGTTTCTATGGAAATGCTACTGTGTTTCCTGCTTTGCAAAACCCATAAACCAGGGAGGCGAAGGGACATTTCAAATATTAAAAGGTAAGGCTTGAGTTAGGTGCAGTGGTGCACGCTTGTAATCCCAGCAGCTCGGGAGGCTGAGGCAGGAGGATCGAGTGAGACTCTGTCTCTAAATAAAATAATAGGGCTGGGAGTGGGGCTCAGTGGCTGAGGGCCCCACAGAAGGTGAGGGTCAGCTTTGGGTGGGTGCAGAGCCGGTGGGAGAAGTCCGTGTAACTCCAGCCCGCGTGTGCTTTTCTAGCTGACTGGAGGAGGTCGTTTTTGAGTGAGGGGAAAGGCGAAGAGGTTGGATGCACTGATTATCACAGACTTGCCCTTCTGGAATTTCTTTTTGAAAACTTGGCATCTTTGATATTTTAAGCAGTTGTGAGGAAGAAGTGAAGGCCCTTGTCCCAGTTCTGCAAAGCCAAACCTGTCCAGCTCCTCCTGGTTCATCTTGGCAGGGCTTAGGGAGAGTGTAGACTGAATAAGGAAATAATTGTCTTCTCAGTTTTTTTGGTCGTAGTAATTTTACTTTTTCCTTTCTTTTTTTTTTTTTATTTTTTATTTTTCTTTTTTTCCTGTACTGGGGACTGAACCAGGGATGCTTTACCACTGAACTACATTCCCAGGCTTGCTTTCCCCAGAGGCCCGAGGAGGCTGCCGTGATTGGCCACAGGACCAAGCTGGACCCATCCCCTGCCCCCCCCACCCCCACCCCGAGGCCCCAGCCAGGCGGGTGCTGGCGGTGGCGCTTGCTGGCTGCTGGACCTCTGTGCTGGGGGAGAAGTGCTGGCCCCAGTGGACAGCGTGCTTCCATGCACGTCCAGGAGAGGGAGCCTGGGAAGTCACCTCTGCAAGGTGAGTGGACTCTGGGAACCGATGCCGCAACCCAGCTGCAGCCCTGAGTGCCGGGGCAGAGGTCTGGCTGCTGCCTGTGCCCCTGCCTGCCTGGGGCATCTTCCCTTCCACGTCTGGGACACTGTGCCTCAGGCCCTGCCCTGGACTGGTGCCTGGGCTGCAGGGTGGTGGAGGGAGGGCCCTCGGGGAGCCCCTCATGTGGATGGGGGGTTGGGACAGGAGGGAGCACGGGCCCTTCGCCACCTGCAGCCTCAGAAGGCGTATGTCCCAGAGCCACCTGGGGCAAGGCCTTTCCCTGGGAATCGACTCCCCCACCGCTGAACCCCCGCTGGCTCTCAGGGAGAACGCAGTTGCTTCCTGCACGTGTCCCACCCGCAGGGGAGAGTCAGTTGTTGAGTGCAGAACACCACATGACTTCCCCTGGGCAGCGCAGGTGGGAGAAGGACCTGAGTGACCTTGGGGACCATGGCCTCCCGGCACGTGGGGTAGGGCTGCCCTGGCGGGGTCACAGTGCCTCGGTGTCCTGTGCTGAGATCCGGAGATGCCTGGGAGAGCAGAGGGTGGGTGGGGTTGGGGGACAGCAGCCTTCCCAGCTGCCCCACCCAGGAAAGAGTAGGCAGCAGCATCGTTGGGAGTCGTGGTCAAAATGTGGACGTGCGACCAGCAATAGAGCAGCCTGATGCCCAGGCCGGGCAGGAGGTTCTGTGTGACGTGCAGTTCCCAGAAGGCAGCGCTGCCACCCGGCCCAGGGGGCAGAGGCCTCAGAAAGGAAGCTGCCTGGAGCTAGAGCCCTGGCAGCCCTGGGACCAGGAGTGCGGCCATCGGCCGAGCTGAGGACAGGCCCTCCTGCTTGCTTCCAGAGCTAGCGGGGAGCTTCTGGTGGGAGGACTGACTGGGTCCTTGTTAGGACGAGGATGCAGAGGCCTCTGCCCAGAAAAGTGACAACTCAGTCCCTGACTGCCCCAGAAACTGGGCTCGTGTCCCTCTTGGTTCCCCTCGTCTCGCGCACTCTGGACAGGACATCCAGAGCTGGGATTGTTCACATGGCTGCTGGTGGGAGCAGCCCCTGGGCGCCAGCCCTGCCCGAGTGACCTGGAGGCGCTGCACACGGACGCACTCCTCGTGGAGCCGCGTGCAGCGGGACAGCCACCTCCAGCCCCGGCAGAGGCTCCTGAGCAGGTCCTTTCCCCAGGGCCCTGGCTGGGCAGGATGCTGAGGAGCAGAGCCTAGGGCTGCAGGCGGGACCCCAGGGTGGGCCCCATGCTGAGCAGCAGGACCCCAGGGCCAAGTCCCCAAGAAGGAGGAGGCCAGAGAAGAGAGCAGCCTGGCAGCAGGGACGAGCAGCTGGAAGTAGAGCTCCGTGGAGCAGGGAGGAGTCTGGCCTGTGGGGAGGAGGCCCCGGGGAGAACTTGGGAAGTGAGCAGGCCGCAGGGGATGCAGCGCAGTCCCCGGTGCCCCCAGCAGCCTGTTGCTCTGGCCTGTCAAGGAGGTGAGCCTTCCCTGGAGGGGATACGTTCAGACCCCTGTGATCCTGTCACAGTGGCTGATGCTCAGTCAAAAGTGACAGGCACACCAGAAAATGGGAGCACAGGAAGACATCACTCACAGACGGGCCTGGTCATCAGATGTGGGCTTCGAAACAGCGTGGCTGACCCACAAGGAGACGGGCGATGGGGCAGGGGAGTTTGAATTCCGTTGTATCTGGAGTGTACAGGCAGGGGGCCTTGTCAGCAGGCCAGGCCAGCAAGGACTAGTGAGCTGAGGAAGGTCAGTGGAAGAGGCTGCAGTGTCACGTGAGCCTGGGCCTCAGGGGCCTGCTAACCTCTCCACAGCCCCTGGCCCCCGGCCCCAGGGTGGACATGGGAGCTGTGTGCTTGGGGGAGGCTGAAGCGGCTTTGTAACTAGGGTACCCGAGGGGTGTTTTCCACGGCAGCACTTGCTGGGAACAGTGGCACCAGGGTCCTGCTGCACGCTCAGCAGGTATAGCTTGGTGGCTGGCGCCCCAGAGGCTCCCGTTGCAGGGGTGCCCCAGTGCCCAGAATGCCTGGGTTTCTAGGCAGCCGACTTTGTATTTGTGTCTTTCTAAAAGCAGGGTGCAGAACAGTGGTGTGCTTGAGGCTGGGGGTACGGGAGGCCAGCAGAGCCCGCTGGGAGTGCTGCCTCCCAGCCTCCAAGTGCCAACTGTTCCCCAGTGCATTGGGGACCAACGCATGACCAGCCGAGCATGACAGCCGCTGTCACGAGTCCTGGCTTTCCTGTCTGTTGTTCTGAGGAATTTTCCACCCTGGGTGGAAATGAGCAGAAGTGAATTTGGGCTGGCGAGTGCAGGCCAGGTCATGGGCCAAGGGCAGCCCGCGAGCTAGCGATGCCTGTGACCTTCTCAGGGATTAAAGTGAGGTGGCCAGGATGGGGCCTTTGTCCTCCAGGACGCTGCCTCCTGAGCTGTGCCCGGTGCCTCCAGAGGGTCCTGGGGGAAGGGACACTCTCTTAGCCAGCAGGAGCAGAGTGGTGAGCCTGGCTCTGCTGGGGGCCCAGAGCTTTTCTGCTTGAGAAGTCGGCCCTTGAGGAGTGTGAACGAGGAGCGAGTACGCTCATTACAACCACCGAGCGACAAGGGCCCTCGGGCAGTGAGGGGCGACTCCTGCGGTAGAGGCGACATTTAAGGTGACACTGGGATGACAGGAGGGCCCAGCCGTCCAGATGTGGGGCTCTGAGCAGGGCTGCGTAGGTCATGGTAGGCACTGATTCCATCTTAAGGACAATGAGAAACTGGTGACAGATTCCAAGCAGAGGAATAACGTGCTCGTGATCCGATTACACATTTGGGAGAGCCGGTGCCTCACGTGTGCCAGGCAGGCGTCTACCGCTGAGCCACGACCCCAGCCCAGCGTTGGCTGTGTTGCTGTATCGCCAGTTGCTTTCCTGTTTTTCCTCTCTTCCATTTTCTTCTTGAAAATTTATTGAAAACTTATTGAAAATCTTCTTGAAAATTGAAATTTATCAGTGAGACTGTTCTTGTTCCTGCGTCCTTTCCTGCACTCTGGGTCCTACTGTGTTCCTGTGGTTCTGCTGGCCAGAGCCTGTCCATCCCATTTGCCGTAGGCTGGCATTTAGGTCTGGAGTCTGACCAGCTTCAAGGTCGTTCTGGCTGGAAGCCTTCCCCAGTGCTGTCCTTTGGTCAGGAGGCACAGGGTGGCTGCTGTCTTCCTGGTGTCAGCAGCCACTGTGGTTCAGCACCTGGACTTGGGACCGTCACTCCCTGTGCTTCACAGCCTCACTGTTTCCTTGGCCCTCTGACTGGGGCTGCTGAGCAGCAGCCTGTGCACAGAAGTTCCTCTCACTTTGCTGTTTCCAGGATGGTCGGTTCCTAGCAGCCCCGATAGACTAATGTGAATCGTGTACTGAAACACAGCGACACTTAACTAAGCGCTGCGGCTGTTCTCTGTGGCCATCTGTGTAGTTGAAAACTTGAGAGATGTTGAGGTGGCTGCAAATCATGACATCCAGAAGAGAAGGAAAGCGAGTGAGCGAGCTGTAGCGTGTCACCTGAGGTGCCCTGTGTTCCCTGGCTCCGTTTCCGGACTCCCAGCTGAGCACTCCTGTGAAGGCTCGCTGTGGTGACTCCATCACCAGCACTTGAGACAGGGCCTTGCCATATGGTCCCCAACTCCTGGGCTCAGGTGCTCACCCTCCCTCAGCCCCCAGGTAGCTCCAACTCTGGCTTAGGCAGTTATCCGAAGAGGCCCCGAGCCAGAACAAATCCGTGACTGTTGCATTTATTAAATAGGGAAATCCAAACAGTAAGTATTCTTGTCCTGGTGACTTGCAGTAGACATTTTAGAAAAGTAATGCACATAAAGTTTAAAGACAGTTTTTATTTCCATTTTGAGTGTCCTAGTGACTCCTGGTGTGCCTGCCTGCCAGGCCCTTTGACCCCCCCCCCCACGGCCTTGCCTCGTTCTGTGTTGAATCTCACGTGGTAACCGCTTCTTCAGTTACGGCCACAGCCAGCGCTGCGGGCACGGAAGTTCGGAAAGGAGTGAAGTGGGAAGCAGCTTCGGTACCTGGACTTCCCTGAGCCGTGCACGCCCCATCCGAAGGCAGCTCTGTGCAGTCTGGGGACCTCAGCTCTCTGCACCCCCTTGAGCCCTGTGCCACTGCACATGTCCCTTTGAGGTTCTTTGTTCCTGGCCATGGTGTTCATAGGATTTTCCTCTTCATCCTTCGACTCGGCTTGCACACTGTTGTTACAGGCTGCTTCCCTCTGTGTCTGCAGAGGTCTAATAGGAGAAAGCTGTGGTACCTCGTGGCTGATGTACAAACAGCTCACACTGACATGGAAAAGTGGCCAGCTTTTCACACTGGCCACTGGCCGTGGGCATCCATCTCCTTGTTGATGTGACTGGAAATGCCAGGAGAGCCACACCTCTTCCTTCCCTGGCGCCCACCTCTGCATTAGCAAAGTGGGAGCCTTTCTGGTCACCTTGGCTTGGCCCAGTGGCTTGCCAGGGCCAAGAGTGGGCAAAAGGGACAGCGCAGAGTCCAAGCCTAGGCCTCAAGAGTGTCAGGCACCCTGCTTGCCCCTCTGCACCTTCCAGCCCAGCAGCAGCAGGGCCGCCCTGGCTGGTCTGCAGATCTGCGCATGGGAAAGGACGTGTGCTGTGTGCACTGAGACTTGTTTTTCCTTCCCCAATACTGGGGCACCCTGCCACTGACCTACATCCCCAACCCCTTTTTAAAAACTTTGAGATGGGGTCTCATAAATTGTTCGGGCTGCCCTTGAATTCGCCTCAGTCTCCCAGGTTGCTGAGATTACCAGCAAGAACTGTCATGCCTGGTTTTGGGGGCAGCTTGTTACACAGCAACCACTGACTGACACAGATCGAAGTGCCCAGGAGGGAAAGGTAAGAGCAACGGTGGTACAGCATGAGGGCTCTGTCCCCAGGGAGACGGGGACTTTTTAAGAGCTGCAGTGAGTCTGTGGAATGTGCTGTGTCCACTGGTACTTGAACCTCAGGACGGCAGTGGCGCTCCCCTTGGGATGGGGAGGACAGTGGTTCACGCCGGGCTCACAGGAGCCCTGCTCCAAGGCTGCTGCAGGTGGCAGGTGTCCAGGTTCAGCCATCTGTACACTGCCTGAGTCCCAACCTTCTTGCTTGGGGGGTCGGAGGAGGAGGGTGGGGACGGTGCCTGGGAGCGCCCAAGAGTAGGGAAGGGATGAGAGGCTGCCAGGCTCCCTGGTCCAGTGTGCTGCAAACAGGAGCCAGACTCCTGACTCGCTGTGCCAGTGCCCCACGTCCACTCGGAAGCTGGGCCAGGTCACCTCTGTGGAGCACAGTGGCGGCCCGCTAGGTCTGCTCCTCAGGGAATGAAAACAGGGAAGAACCAGCAACCAGACCTCTGAAGAAGTCTGACAGGGCTTCTGGTAGCTGGAGCAACAGCTGGTGACTCCATCTTCCAGGTGCATGACAAAGTTCGGTAAGTCTGTGAACCTCGTGCTGATGGCCAGAGGCGGCTCTCAGTGCTCTTCGAGTCCGCAAAGGTCAGCTTTACCCTGTTAATCCTTGCTGGGCCTGCCCTTGGTTTGTGACCAGCCCCTACTGACTCCTTCCTGCTCTTGAGGCCACCCTGCTCCCTGAACTCCCACAGCCCCCCACCCACTCCAAGGTTCTCGAGCTTTGGTCCTCCCTCAATTTCAGTCGGGCCCTTCCTCCTCAAGGAGACCAAGGCCTCCCACACAGCAGTGCTGTCCTTGGGGACCCAAAAGCTCTTCCCATGTGGGACAGAACTCCCTTAGATGGACCATCTGAATATGGTACCTAAAAATACCCATGTCCTAATCCCTGGAACTCAAGTTTATATGGGAAGAGGACTTCAGATGAGACTAAGGATGGTGAAGTGGGGACATTATCCAGCTAACCTGGGAGGGCCCCAAATGCAACCCCTGTCATCTTTCTAGAGGCAGAACTGTCGGGTCACATGACAGTGGAGGCAGAGCAGAGCCAGGGATTGCTGGGAGGAAGGTCCTTCCCTAGAGTGACATGTGTGGCCCTACTGAAAACTGGGTTCTGAGCCTCTGGTCTCCAGAACTGTGAGAGGATCAACTTCAGTGTTTTAAGTCACTAAATTGATGGTTTGTTTCAGTAGTCTCAGGGCATGAAGGCACATGGGAAGGTCAAAGATTCTGAAATGACTGGACTGGCCCTGTGACCTGGTCACTGAAGGTCCTTGAGGCCTAATCAGCTCCTAATTCACCTCAGAAAGCTCCCTACTGCCTGGCCCTGCACTGCCATCCCCAGCCCCTGCTGCTTGCTCAGCTGCCCACGTGTCAAGGCTGCTGAACTGGGAAGGTGGGAACTGGGGTGCTATGAAGGTCCTGCACCAGAGGTCTGGCCACTGTGGGCTCCGTGGCAACATGCAGCTGTTTCTGGCTTTGGCCTCGGGCTTCAAGGTGACCTCCAGGCCCCCAGGTCAGAGGTAGGCAGGTGGATGAGTGCAGCCCCACCCTCCAGCACACACCATGCCCATCCCTGGGGAAGATACTGGACGGGCAAAGGACAGGAAAAGCGTGTTCACTAGACACTTTACAGCCAAGTGCCAAGTGCAAACACAATTATCAGGTGCTGTTTTTACACTGGTATGGAGCTGTCTGTCAAGGGCCACATAAGCAGTGTCATTGTTATGCACAGTGCAGGGCACGCATGCCCTGGGGGCGGTCTCGGCTGCCTGAACCCTTAAAACCCTGGGCAGGACCAGCAGTGCCTGCACAGGGACTGAGCTCTGCAAGACCTCCTTTCCCAAGACCTTCCTTTGGAAACTTTTTTTTCTTAAAGCAGCAAAAGGAGTGAAGCATCATCAAAGAATATTCCAGATTCTTAGCAGAATTTCCATCATCTCTCCAGAAGTCACCTTGGGTGAGTGCCAGGCTTGGTCATCTGTGGAGTCCTGGGTGACCGGCCAGTCTCTGAGCAGGGAGGGCAGGCTCAGCTGTGTCCCACCAACACAGCAGGGTTTGCCTGGCAGCGCAGGCTCCAGGGGCTCAGGATGGCTCGTTCCCTGGTGGGCGAGGAGGAAACCCAGGGACTTGAGGCACTGAGTGCTTACCCCCTGGATATGTGGGGAAAGGTCTGAGGGTTTCCCCAGGATGTGCTCTGGCACAGCCATGAGGACAGGATGTCCTTGACCTTGGGCTCCACTCGCTTCTGCCAAGCTGACTCAGGAGGCTGGGGTGAGGATGACAGGCCATATCTCACTGTTGGTGTTCCTGCAATCTCTGTCCTCCCAGGATGAGGGGGTCAAGGCCACTGATAGTGCTGCTCGCCCTGGCCAGCCTGCTGCACATGGTCATGGCTTTGAGAATTGCAGCCTTCAACATCCGAAGTTTTGGAGACACCAAGATGTCCAATGACACCCTCTCCAGCTACATTGTGCGGGTAAGTCTAGGTGGCCTGTCCCCGAGGGCAGACCTTGGGAAGGTGTCACAAGCCCCTTGAATGCAGGGCTGGTGGTCTGGGCAGGGCAGCTCTGTGGGACCACAGACTGCTCGTGGGGCATGGAGAGCCCCAGGACCCGGCAGAAATGAAGGCTGGGCGTACTGTGCCATGGACACTGTCCCAAGGAGCAGCAGCAGCTGTGGCCCTTGACATGGTCGGGACCCAATGCCCCAGGCAGGCAAGGGCTGGAGTCTCCACCCAGCTCTTGCTTAGCCCCCGTGTGGCTCTGTCCCCCAGATCCTGAGTCGCTACGACATTGCTCTTGTCCAGGAGGTCAGAGACACCTATCTGACAGCGGTGGGGAAACTGCTGGATGAACTCAACTGGTGGGTGACAATGGTGGGCTTCTGGGAGAAGGGACCACTCCAGGGGACAGTAGGCACAGGAGCCCTGCTGCTGGCCCTGAAGGACCTTTGTTTCCTGCCCTCAGGAATGCACCCGACAACTATCACTACGTGGTCAGTAAGCCCCTGGGACGCAACAGCTATAAGGAACAGTACCTCTTCCTCTACAGGTAAAACCTGGGGCCGGTGCCACCCGTGACCGCCAGCACGTGAGGACCACCCCATGTCGTACCTCAGCACATTGCTGCAGACTGAGGGGGGGTCTAGAGTCCAGTAAGCCCTTCCCTCTGTTGGGAGGAGCCTAGGAAAGTGGGAGGGACAAGAACCCAATGAAACTGAGTGGTCAGACCACCCTCTGCCTCCAGTCGCAGGTGAGCCGGGGACTGGCTGCTCCTAGGTGCGCTTCCTGGCCGGGTGAGCCTGCTCGGTGCTGGAGCGCACACCCGGCCCCTCCTGTTGCCCAGGCCCACGGGGCTGGTGGAGCAGGTGCAGTGGGATGATGTGAAGGAATGGCCGGCTCACCAGCCCCAGGGTCACCTCTTGCCTGGCCCTCCCGCAGGCCTGACCAGGTGTCCGTGTTGGACAGCTACTACTACGACGATGGCTGTGAGCCCTGCGGGAATGACACCTTCAGCCGAGAGCCAGCCATTGTCAAGTTCTTCTCCCCGTTCACACGTGAGTGTTGCCGAGCCTCAGCCTTACCCAGCCGTGCTCAGTCTGTAGCAGAGCCGTCCCCTAGGCCCTTACTGTTCACATCACATAGGAAAAGGTCCACCCCCTGGGGCACCGTGGTGTCCTTTATCCCAACAGCATGTGCTCAGCATGTCTGTCTCCTCAGACGTCAGGGAGTTTGCCATCGTGCCCCTGCACGCTGCCCCAACAGACGCGGTGACTGAGATTGATGCGCTCTATGATGTCTACCTGGATGTCCAGCAGAAGTGGGGCCTGGAGGTGAGACCGTCCTGTGGGCAGTGGGCTCTAGTGGCCCCATCTGTTCCTGGGCCAAAAGGCAGGTGTTTCCTGGCAGGATGTCATGTTGATGGGCGACTTCAACGCTGGCTGCAGCTACGTGACCCCCTCCCAGTGGTCCTCCATCCGTCTGCGTACAGACCCGGCCTTCCAGTGGCTGATTCCCGACACGGCGGACACTACAGTCACATCCACACACTGTGCCTATGATAGGTGGGCAGGACCTACCATGGGCATCCAGCCTCAGAATGCACCACCAAGCCTCTGAAGCCCAGCCCTCACCTGCTGTCCTATGTCTCACAGGATTGTGGTCTCGGGAGCTCTCCTCCAAGCTGCCATTGTCCCCGCCTCAGCTGCTCCTTTTGACTTCCAGGAGGCATTTGGCCTGAGTGAGAAGCTCGTAAGTATGCATCCTGCCAGCTCAGGGTGCGTAGAGGCTCTTCCTCCAGGAAAGGCCTGACACCCTGCACGTCTCCCACAGGCTGAGGCCATCAGTGACCACTACCCAGTGGAGGTGACGCTGAGGAGAGCCTGACTTCAGTGAGCAGCATGGCTGTGCAGGTACAGACCGTGCAGCCCCCAGCCAAGGGGGCGACCTCACTCGACCATCCTGAAGCCTGGACAGAGTCCAAATGTGGGTTAAGGAATACTTTAATGGAGGTAAATAAAACTCAAGGAGGTGGTGGTCTCCTGTCCTTACTATCTCTGCCTCGGGGACACTTCCCAGGCACATGTCTCCTTTGCCACCTGAGAGGACCAGGTCGTCAGCGTCTCTCCAGGGCCTTATGAGAAGGTCATTGAGGCGGCAGACCATAGGCCTGGGGTCGTCCACCAGCCTGCTGCTATCATGGCGTTGTCATAGATCTGAAAGGCAAGGTTGGAAACGTCGTAGGGCAGGGGACCCAAAAGGCAAAGAGGGAGAGCAGCCTCCCAACCTCCAAGGTGGGCCCCCGGGGCCGTCCTGGGCTAAGCCATGCTCCTCTCACCTGGTCGACCAGCAGCTGCGCCAGCTCAGGCTCCGGCTCTCTCAGCTGGGCTGAGCTTCCTGATCAGCATGTGCCTGCAGTATGAGAGCCAGAGGGAAAGTCAGCTCAGGCTGGGCTCTGTCCCACCCACAGGGCCTCTACCTGCTGACCCCTCCGGGGGGTTACCAGAAACATTCCAAAACAGTTCACAAATTTATAAATAGCTTGTTAAACCTCACAGAAGAGCAAGCAGCAAGAAGGGACCTGGAGGAGCATATGCTAAAGTGCGGGGCAAGGCTCAGGGAAGGCAGATCAGCGGGCCTGCAGCATGGGGCTCACTAGCCAGCCAGAAAACCTAAGACCAGTTCTACCATCTTCCTTAGACCAAATTAACTGGGATCAAAGATAGAACAAATCATAAAAGCTTAATCCCAGAAGCAAAATACAAACACAGAAGCCAAAAACAAAAGAATGATAAAAACGTGTTTCCTCAAAGGTAAAATATGCAGAGTTTATCCTAATAAGAAGAAACGTCCATCAACTTAGGGTCCAGGAGAAAATGGGAGTTTACCTATGGTTCCACCGAGCAGGCCACTGACATGCTGCACAGGTGACCCCAGAGCAGCAGCTCCATCTCCAGCCAGCACCCCAAACATACATCCACAGCCAAAAACAGGACGGCTTTCCTGAGGCTCTAGCTCGAGGGCCCCCTGGTTACACCACTGAGCAAGGACCTCCGTGCTGAACCTGTGGACACACGTATGGCTGCACTGGGGACAAGGCCAGGAGGAACATTTTCCCTGTCATTCTTGGTTTGTTCCAATTCTGAACCACGTGAGTATGCCACAGGCTTTAAAAGCAAAATGGAGAAGTGAAGCCCTCGGCCGCCTCCACACAGCACCAACAAAACTGGTCTCCTGGCAGAACAAGTTAGCCTAGCACCTGCCTTTGTAGCCAGTGCTGGGGCCCAGAGCCGGACCAGAGCGTCCATGCTGGTGATCTGGCAGAACTGGGAACGCTACCTCCCCACCCCACTATTTTACAATAAAGATGATAATAAGTGACAAAGAAAAAGTCACGACTGGTGCCATAGGAAAACCCACACAAGCAGAACTCACCAATGGGCTGCACGGGTGGGGTGAGGCATGGATCAGGGCTTTCCTTTTGCCATTAACATCTCTGGTAACTTGTTTATGTGATCTCATTTAAAAAGACAGTTGCAAAAGAAGTTCAGAAAATGAAAAAATTTTAACATTTAACAAAAAGACACATCAGAAGCCAGCTGATGTGGTGGTGCACACCTGGAATCCCCAACTAGGGGGATGGAAGCAGGAAGATCGCAAGTTCTAGGGCAGCTTCAGTAACTCAGTGAGACCCCATCTCAAAATACAAGATAAAAGGGCTGGGGCTGCTGCCTCAGTGGTAGAGCGCCCTGGATCAGTCCTTAGTAGTGCACGCACACACGATATTAGGGCCAGGCTTGGAGCACACCTGCAACCCCAGAGACTCAGGAGGCTGACACGAGAGTACTCTAAAGTTCAAGGTCAGCCTGGGCAACTTAGGAAGATTCCATCTCAGGAAAAAAAAGACATCAATTATAAAAACTAAAGGAACATGCCAGGTACAGTGGCACAAACCTATAATCCCAGTGGCTCTGGAGGCTGAGGCAGGAGGTTTGTGAGTTCAAAGTCTGTCTCTGCACCTTAGTGAAGCCCTAAGCAACTCAGTGAGACCCCGTCTCTAAATAAAACAAAGTGCTGGAGATGTGGCTCAGTGGCTAAGCACCCCTGTGTTCAATCCCCAGTGCAAATAAAACAACCCAACAACAAACTAAAGGCACAGAGAACCTAAACAGCTGAAAGGTACTTAAGACCTAAGTAAATGGAGAAAAATACCATTTCCATCAACAGAAAGACGTCAGTTCTTCCAAAATCGATGTAGGGAGTTAAGACAACCTCCATCAAAACCACTGGAGCTTGTCGGTACGCAAGGGCGTGGCTCCAGTCAGGCCACCTACACAGGAGCAGCGGCCGAGCAGTCAATCTCTGCTCGATGAAGCAGGGGCAGACTGGCTGCTGGGCCTGGAGGCCTGGGAAAGATGAGTGCCCAGGACCCTGTGGAAGTGGCAAAGGGACAGGCAGAAAAAATGTGTGTGTGGACACCTGACCCCCCACGCCTGGGCCAGGACGGTGTGTACAGCAAGTGGGCGGAGAGTGACGGCCGTCTTGCAGAATAGACAAAAATCAGACCTCCCAGGACTATTCAGCCACAGAGCCAGCTGAAAGGCCAGAGCCGCCCAGCCTAGAAGGAACGGTAGGTGCTGAGGAGGACTGGTACGCAGTGTCACCTGTGGAAACTACCCTCAGAGCCCCTGGAACACAGACCGCCCCTCAGATGCTGCAGGAAAGAGGGACTTCAAGGAGAATATCTGTGCCAGGCACAGTGGCACACCCATAATCAGGAACTCGTTCAAGGCCAGGCTGGGCGACTATTAAGGCCCTGTCTCAAAATAGTTACAGGCCACAGTGTGGCTCGGACGTAGGGCACTCACCATGCTGACCTCGGTCCAACCCCCCAACAATGTCCAAAGAAAAAAGCAGGGGAAGGAGAAGCACCTGTGCCGGGACCCAGTCCCCTGCGTTCAAAATAGGCCAACCAGTCTGCTTTAAGGGGCGCAGACTGCTCAGGCACAAGGCAAAGTGAGGCCATGGCAGTCCTGAGACACGGCTGCCCTGTGAGGGACAATTCTAGCGGGGAGAACCCCGGTAAGGCACCTGAGGGTCCGGCAGGGTTCAGTTTGTTCAAATCTTACTGAATACAGTTTTGTGGGTCTTTTTGTTTGTGTTTTTTAGATTTTTGATGGACCTTTATTTTATTTATTTATTTATATGTGGTGCTGAGAATCGAAACTCAGGGCCTCACACATGCCAGGCAAGTGCTCTACCACTGAGCCATGACCCCAGCCCTGAATACCCAGCCCTGAATACAGTTTAATGACATGAGTCCTCTTATGGTCTGGATCTTAAATGACCCCTTAAGTCTCATATGTTAAAGGCTGGGCCCCCAATCTGTGGCACCCCTGGAAGGTGGTGGAACCATTAGGAGCTGGGGCCCTGTGGAAGGAAGTTAGGTCATTGGGTAAGTGCCCTTGAAAAGGACAATGGGACTCTGGTCCCTCTTCTCTCTTTACTTCCTGCTGCCATGAGAGGACCAGCTTTATTTTACCATGTGCTCCTGCCATGTTCTGTCTTGCTACAGGTACAAAGTGACCAAGCCAAATGAAGATGGCTAAAATCTCTGAAATTGTGAGCCAAAATAACCTTTCCTCCCTTAAGTTGATTATTTCAGGTATTTTATCACAGCAACACACATCATCTCCTTATAAACAGCTGTCCAACTGCACAAAGCTTGTGTACTTTCCTATGCCTTGAGAAGAATGCATGGCCATGTACAGTAAAAACCCCCTCAGCAAGCTGAGCATGGTGGCATATGCTTGTAATCCCAGCAGCTTGGGAGCTGAAGCAGGAGGATTATGAGTTCAAAGCCAGCCTCACCAAAAGTGAGGTGCTAAGCAACTCAGTGAGACCCTGTCTCTAAATAAAATACAAAACAGGACTGGGGTAGTGGCTCAGTGGTTGAGTGCCCGAGTTCACTCCCTGGAACTGAAAAACAAAAACAGAAACAAAACCCTCAGCAGGTCATAAAGGCGCCTGGGCCACACCTGGGATTGACTTCCAGTGTGGGCTGTAGGAGTTGAGCACGCTCTTCTTGCGTCTTGGCCAGCTGTTGCATGCGCAGGAAGTGCCGTGCAGCCCCCATCTCTAGCACTGTCACCATGGCAGGGTGGGTGTCCAGGCGGAGGGTCACCTGCAAGCAAGGCCGGGGTGGAGCTGAGGGGGACCCAGAGGTAAAGGGGCCACGCCTGGCAGGGTCTAAAGCAAGGGTGAGGCTCCCCGACACAGTGGATAGAAGAGGGGTCTCAGGGACAACCTCTCACAGCCCAGAGCCATTCCCCTCCCCATTGTCCACTAAGGAGGGGACCATGTGAAGGCAGAGGCCCATGCCTCCTCCCTGAAGCACCAGTCCCTAGTATCTGCTTGATGGAGATCCGTCTTGCCTGGTGCTGTTCACACCTCAGTTGTTCACAGGGCCTGTTCGGTCCATCACCATCTCTGAGGGCCCAACATTGACCTTTGGCCCAGCCCCAGGGCAGGTCCGTCTCTGCCCTGTCCTGCGGCCCTGCTCTCCCTCCTCCCATCATGAGAAGACATCCTCCCAGCAAGCCACTCACCTCCAGTGTCTTGAGTGGCTGGGACCCTGGCTTCCTGACTCAGGCCAAGAACCCTCCTGCCCACCAGCCTGGCCACTGGGGAACGAGGATCTGAGCTCTGATTCAGGCCCTGCCTCCTCAGGCCCAGATGTGATCAGAGCTCCTCACCACAGCCCGGACAGTAGCTGCCCAGTGCTTAAGGGCATGGCGTTTGTGAAGCAGGGACGCAGCATGCACCACAGGAGCAGTGCCACCATGTGACCCTGTCTGCACGGGATGGCTCTCCATGTTCTGCAGAGGTCACGTCTCTTCCACCCAGGGCCACCCCTCAGCTTACTGCCTCCTGGACCTGCCTCTTGCTTGCTCTTATTCCACCAGAACCCCACTAAGATCCAACTGGGAGCATGAGCTCCCCTCGGGCTGGGGTGGCACATCCCTTCCTTGGTACCCCTACTTTAGCCACTGCAACCTCTGTAGGGTCCAGAACAGGCTGGCCCTGAGGCACCTGCTGGGGACCTGGCTGCTCCTGCTACTCCTCAGTTCCCAAGACCTCTGCCTCACGCTGCAGGGGCCACAGGGAAGGCGACATGCCCGGGAAGGCCTCACCTTCACATTGGCAACTCGAGACCCCAGCGCGTTCCTCATCCAGGCCACCAGCTCCTCGGTCTCCTTCTCGGAAAGGCGGTCGCCGGCTGTGCAAGATGGCATGAGCGAGCCACTGTCCACAGCCCGCTTGTTCCGTGGGCTCTCCCCTCACCTCCTGCCCCACTGCCTGGTGCTCCAGAAGACCCATGTCATCTGCAGTGAAAACCTCAGGAGGCACTTCAATGGCCTGAGTTTCCTGTGATTTCATTTTTTGGTGGTGGCGGTGGGGCAGCGCTGGGGATTGATCCTAGGGCCTCGCATGTGCCCAGCAAGCACTCCCCCACCAGGCCACACCCAGCTCTCCAGGTAAGGCCTGAGGGCTTCAAACAAAACAATCCTACACTGGCACAATGGTGCAGCTTATGATCCCAGTCGCATGGAAGACTGAGGCAGGAGGAGCTCAACTTCAAAGTCAGCCTGGGCAACTTAGCAAAACCCAGTCTCAAAAGAAAAGGCAAAAACAGCTGTGGATGTGGCTCAGTGGTAGACCACTTGCCTAGCATGTGTGAGGCCCTGGGTTGAAGGGAGAAAAAAAGCCCAAATCTGACTCTCTTGGGATGCTTGGTCAACTGTCGGAGCCACCACAGAAGGAGCACCAGAGGCCCTGAGACCTCAACATTTTCCATGAATTATTAAGATGTTACCAAGCAGCTTCTTTCCCTAAACCCAAGTGAAAAAGAACATCCCAGGTAAATCCACAGACAGGTCAGGAGAAGCCCTGCAGGCCAAGCATCATCCCAGGCCACTTGGTTTTGTCTGCTACTAAGGCCACAAATGGTGCTGGCCCTGTGCCCTGGAGAGGAGAGCAAGCCCACCTGGTGACGTGTCCTCAAACTTTTCCTCCTTGTAGTGATCGACCACGATGTCCGTCTCAACCGAGATAAGCTTCTTCTTGTCAAACTCACGAAGGTGCAACAAGGTGAGCTCATCAAACTGCTCGTAACAGAAGAGGACCTGCAGACGTCATAGAACCTCAGTGGACATGAGACAGAAGAGGGGACACCTCCTCTCAGCACATCCCTCAGTCTTTCCCCAGACCTGAGTAATGGTTCACCAGAGGGAAGAGGGGGGCTCTGGCCGTCCTAGCAGCAGAAACCCTCCACTCATGCACGAGGTTCCCAGCCACCTGCTGCGAGAACATGCCATAGGGCAGGAGCAGGTCTGCCCGGGAAGGCCCTGGCTGCCCTGGGATGGGGTGGCGGGTGCACCACCTGGCCTCCTGGCCGGGCACACTGGGCTGGGATGTTTGAGACCTCCACTCGGCTCAGACCCTGTGAGGGAGCCGGGCCAGGATGGCGGCTCCAGAGCAGCCCCACTGCTTGCCCACCTCCATGTGCTTCTGCTTCATAGCCTCGTAGTAGGGCGAGTGCTCTGCCAGGTGCCGGCTGGGGGCACACAGATAGTAGATGTTGCGGGTGCCAGCCTGCATGCGGCTGGCATAGTCCGACAGACTGGTCAGCTGCCCAGCAGGCAGTGCTGAAGACTCATAGCGCAGCAGCTTGGCGATGTCCTCCTGTGGACAGACACAGGCAAGTCACTGTCCGCTCCAGGTCTAGCTCTGAGCAGCTCCACCCTGCAGGCCACAGGCCTCACTCTGCCCATGTGCCCCCACCTGAAGAGGGACAGGGACCTGGAAAGTACTTTCTACCACGTATGGCCCAGGGGTGTTCAGAACCCATCCACAAAGACCCTGCTCCTGGTTCCAGCAGCTTCCCTCTGTACTCAGTGATAGTTCCTGTCTCTGTGGGCATTTGGACCTGGGCATTTGGACCTGGGCGTGAAGTCCACATTTCTCAGCTCCCTCACAGCCAGGGGTGGCACGTGACCAGTTCTGGCCAGAGTGGGCCTTGGAGAAAGACCTAGGAGGAGGGCTACATGCAGATGTGCCAGGTAGAGTTGGGGATGTAGATAAGCTGGTACAGTGCTTGCCTTGCAAGCACAAGGCCCTGGGTTCAAATCCCAAGCACTACCAAAAAAAAAAAAAAAAAACAAAAAAAAAAAAAAAAAAAAAACCAGATGTGACAGTTAGGGTCCACGTGGACTGCACGTGAAGGACAAGGAGCAGCAGCAAGTTGGGAGACTGGTCCCTGGTCCCCCCAGCCCAAACACTGCCTTATCCAAGCTGCTATCACCTGAGAGTTGTGGCAGAGGGGTGACAAGGAGTGTGGGAATCCAGGGAAAGGAATCAGAGGACACCTAGGGACAAGTCCAAATGCAAGTGTCAAGCCTGGACTCAAGATGGACAGAAGCAGACAAATGGAGGGAAAGATGAAGAGCAGGAGCTGCCCTGGAGTGGCCACAATATGGTCCTGCTCATGGCAGGCATGGGGTCCTTGCTGGTATGCACAGCTGCAGGCTTACAAAGCACTTGAGAAAGGCAAGGCTACCAGGTCTATCAAGTAAAGGTCAGACCAGCAGGAATGGATGCTGAATGGCAAGCTGGGCAGCCCTGTGCCCAGGGCAGCAGAGTCTGCTGCTAGGATGGAGTGTCAGGGCGAGCCACCTTGGCCACACCCATGCTCAGCCTCCCTCCGTGGCTGGCAGGAGGGCACCAGTCACAGCCAGCACTGGGATGTTCACGGGGAGGCTCCTGTGGGCGAGGACAAGCACGTCCTGGGAACAGAGAGTGCTAGTGCTGGCACGGTGCTGTGGCTGTGCTGTGCCACTGACCTGTGCATTTCAAGAGGGTGACAATAAAAGGTTTAAGGTGCCAATATCTCAATGAACAACAGCAGTGCTGAGGGGCTTCCACCATCACCCAAGGAAAACCCCTTGTTAACACCAGACCCCTCGGCTTGCCTGAGCCCCTAACCTGCTCTGAGAGAGTGCACCCCTCTTCCTGCCACCTCAGGGGTTGGGACCTCAGGAAGAAGAGGCTCAGCCCTTAAGCGGAGAGTGCAGTGCCTGTAAGCCAGGGCAGGGCATGCATGCACCACATGCTCAGCCTGCTGCTCTACTGGCAGAGGCCTGGAGTCCAGTATTCAGTGCACTGACTCTGCAGCAGTGGCCAGGTGCTGGGGACCCCAGTGCTGTGTCCAGAGGCCTCCACCTTCCTCCTCAGCCCCAGTGCTGAGGCAGACCAGAGGAAGGCCTGGAGAGCTGGCCTTACCTTGACCTCCTGCTCTGCAGTGGTCACGATGCCCTCCCTCATGAACAAGCCATAATCTTCAAAGAACTTCGCATACTTCTCAGCATCCCTTTTGCTCTGCTCAACGAAGAACTTGATCAGCCTCTGCTGTAACACGTCCCGGAGCTTCCTGGGAATAGAATTCACTCGCCATGAATGACAGCTTCTGTGAAGGGTTCAACGAAATGGCCAGTCTGCCCACAAAGATGAGAGAATAGCAGCACCACTGGGCCTTCGGTGCTGAGCAGAGGGGCGCCCTGGAGGCCCAAGCAGAGCATGCTGCCCCCTGCAGGCGGGAGTGTGAACTGATGTCCAAGGCAAGAAGAAACAGATTATTATCCTTTGATGAAAATGGAAAGTCAGGTCATAAATTATGAACATTATGACATTTATGTATTAAGATGGTATGTCTACTGCTTCAAATCACCTGAGCTGATATTCAAGAGGTACCATGTGGAGAGACCCGCAGATAACCCTCAGCCAAGTGTCACTGTGACCTTCACAGGCACAGGACAAGTCGGAACCATGCCCCACCTAGCAGGACTGGCCCCTTGTGTTCTTTCACTGAGCCTTGGTGCAAACACAGGGTTGCTTCACAGAATGACAGACCTCCTCCCCAACAGTATCCTGGACAGGAAAGTCAGGAAAGCCCAGGGGCTCACATTCAGCAAGAGAGCAGTGCGACCTGGTCTGGCCTAAGGACGGTGGCAGTGAGACTGGCAACACAGTCCTGGTCCTGAGGCTGTACTGCAGCCACACAGGACCCTACGGTATCTGAAGGAAGAGGGGGCAGGGAAAGAAAGCTTGCCTGAAGACCAGAGGAGAAAAGGTTTTTTACAGAATTTGGAATTCCTTGAAAACTTCTTAACATGGACTCTTGAAATTGAGATGAGCTGTCAGACTGGCAACCTGACAACCATGAGCAGTGATGGGGCCAGACTTCCCCTCTGCAGCTGGGGCAGACCCAGGGCCACGGCAGTCAGAGCACGCAGGTTTTTTGACTGACGAACACGACTCCTCTGTGACGCAGGCTCCAAGGGGCTGTGTGACCAGGACTCAGCACAGTTCTGCTATGGTCAGCTTGGGGTTGCTTCACCAGAGCTTCCTGGTTCTAGGGTTGCCTCTGGTCTCTCCAGCTCTAAGACGTGGTTGGTGCCTGGAATCCCCCTGACTGCAGTCCCCTGGGCTGAGTGGTAGGGATGGGCCCCCAACCCTTCCCATTAACGTGGAGCACAGCATGCCAGCCCCAATGGGCCCGCAGGCTCACTCCGCACTCTGCCACCAGCAGAGGAAACTGTCCTGCCAGAGCGAGCAAGCGTGTTGCCCTGTGGCAGAGGGCCACAGCTGTCAGGAGGCCCACGTCACTGGCACAGACCAGTACAAGGTACTGAGGTCCTTTTTTTCATTTATTATACCTTCTGTTTGTTTTTAATAGGAAAAATAACTTTTCTACCCTAAGGGACTAAATAAACAATACACATCTGTGCGATATGCTATTATGCAGTTATTAAAAGAGGTTCCCCCCAAATTTTTGGGTAGGAAATACCCAAATAAACTACTACCTAGAAAAACAGTATAAATATGAGGCAGCCCTGGGCTGTTCTCCAGGCAGGTGTCTCACCAGTGAGAGCTGCCCTCCTCCATGCAGGAAGTACCTCCTCTTGACCATGAAGAGCAGTGCTTGTCCAGCAGCACACTGCTGCTGATTTCGTTGTTTATGGGCAACTTAGAGACTTGTGAAGGACCTATTTCTTTTCCAATTTGGTTTTTTTTTTTTTTTGGGTGGTACTGGGGATTCAATCTAAGGGCACTTTACCACTGAACTAACTACATCCTCAGTCTTTTTTCTTTCTCTTTTGCTGTATGCAATTTTTATTTGTCAATTGAATTTTTAAAAAATTTTTTTAATTTTTACAGACTGCATTTTGATTCATTGTACATAAATGGAGTACAACTTTTCGCTTCTCTGGTTGTACACAATGTAATCACACATGTACACAGGGTAATGATGTTGGTCTCATTCCACCATCTTTCATACCTCCGCCCCCTTCCCCCTTTCTTTATTTTTTGAAAAAGGGTTTCAACTCAGTTGTCCGAGCTGGTCTTGAACTTGTGATCCTTCTGCCTCAGCCTCCTGAGTACCCAGGATTACAGGTGTGTTCCATCACACCTGGCTCCAATCTGATTTTTGTACACACTCTAGCTCTAAAACCTGCTCTTACCTCCTGAATCCTAAAATGTCAACTCTGGCCATCTCTAGGTTAGGACCACAGATGAGACACATGGCCGTTAAAAGCAAACATTACTTTCACTAGGAAAAAAAAAAAAAAAAAAAAAAAAGCCAGTGAATGCAGTTCCACTTCCGCACAGGGTTTGGCCTGCTGCAGGCCACTGCCAAGAGCCTTGTCCCCGTGCAGCTGGGTACCCCAGCTGGCCCTGCAGGCCCTGTCCTATCTAGACTCCTTGGTGATGACCAACTAGTCCCAAACTCTTGCAGACCACAGACTGAGTGGCTCAGGAGTAGGCCAGGCCCAGTTTTCTGCTCTTTACGCTGCTCCTGTTCCCGTAAGCCACGCTCAGGCGTGTGAGGCACAGCCAAGCTGGAGCACCTGATTCTCAACAAGAAGCCCACACTGCCCTGTGCCCTAGGCTCACCGGATGAGTGCACTCTCCTGCAGGAGTTCCCGGCTGAGGTTCAGAGGGATGTCCTCACTGTCCACCACACCTGCAAGGAACAGGGCAGGTCAGAGCCTCCCTGCACCTACGGCTCCTCAACCACTACCCAAGAGCCACATCTTCTTAACTGGCCCTTTGCCTTATGTGAGCCACAGGTGGTGAGAGAGGGGCAAGGAAGACAGGGGGCTACAGAAAGCCTGGGGACAAGACACATCTGAGAGCAGGCCTAGCCTGGGCAAGGGGTGGTGCCTATAGCCTCAGAGGCCCTGGGACTCAGCAAACACATCAGGGGTTCGACCTTAAAAATTCTAGCTACACCAGGCGCAGTGGTGCATGCCTGCAATCCCAGTGACTGGGGAGGATGAGGCAGGAGGATCGTGAGTTCAAAGTCAGCCTCAGCAACTTAGCAAGACCCTGACTCTAAATGAAATGTAAAAAAAGGCTGGGGATGTGGCTCAATGGTAAAGCAACCCTGGATTCAGTGCCCTGTTTAAAAAAATACATAAAAGTGAAAAAAAAATCCTAGCTATGTCAGGGACAGTAGGCACCTTTGTGCTCAATGATACGAAGATCTAAACACTGAATTCTTTTTTTTTTTTTTTTTGCGGTGCTGGGGATTAAACCCACGGCCTTGTGCTTGCGAGGCAGGCACTCTACCAACTGAGCTATCTCCCCAGCCCACTAAACACTGAATTCTTTACTCAACTACGATCTCAAGTTCAGATTCATCACATGATCAAATCAGTCACAACTAATTTTGAGGCTGGAAACAGTTCGAGAGCCTCCGAGCTAGTCTCCCCAGCCACAATGACCAGGCTTAGGAAAGCTGATCTGAGAGCCAGACCAGCAACACATTTTGCAAACAGTGAGCAATGCAAGGCCACACAGCAAGCTACTCGCAGACTCAGGGCCACAGTCCAGCACAGGTGGCAGGCCACTGTACCTCGAATGAAGCGCAGCCACTTGGGTAGGATGTCTGCAGCTTTGGTCTGGATGAGGACTTTACGACTGTACAGCGCCACACTGGAGCCCAGCTCCCTGCTCACATCAAACATGGATGGTTTCTGAGAAAAAAAGGACAAGGTCAGGTGGCAGTGGCAGAAATCCACATTAGTAATAGGGAGGCAGAGCCCAGTGGCAAGATGCTAGATAACCTTGGCTACCCTGGGCAAAGAACCAGGGGGCAGAAAAGGCCAGAGGACGAGTTCCACCAGAGGTCCCAGTCCAGGTAGACACACCACATGTACACCAGGGCTCTGCAGGGAGTGGGGTTGGCCCTCTCTCCCCAACCCGCTCCCAACACAGTACATAAAAGGATATGCACGTCTCCAAGAATGGAGCCAAACTTGGTGATTAATCAGGGGCCAGCAAACCACAGCCCAGAGGCCACATCTGGCTTGCTGCCTATCTGTATGAGCTGAGGATGATTTATACAGTTTTAATGGTTAGGGAAAAAATTAGATAATTAACAACATGTGAAAAGATAGGAAACTGCCATTTTAACATCGACAGGTCCAGGGGCCCAGCTTCAGTGGTTCCCAAGACACTGTCTGTGGGCCTTTCTCACCACAGCAGTAGGGTCAGCAGACACACAGAGACTGTGTGCTCTGTCCTCCCAGAAATGCATGCTGGGGTGAGCCACGTGCAGTGGTGCGCCACGTGCAGTGGTGCACACTTGTGATCCTGGCTACTTGGGGTGCTGAGGCAGGAGGATCACAAATTGGAGGCCAGCCTCAGCAATTTAGTGAGACCCTGTATCAGAATAAAAAATTAGGGCTGGGGACAGAGCTCAGTTGGTAGAGTGCCTGCCTTGCAAGCACAGGGCCCTGGGTTCAATCCCCAGAACTGCAAAAAAATAAAAAATAAAATACAATAAAATAAAAGGGCTGGGTATGTGGCTCAGTGGTTAAACACTCCTAGGTTCAATTACCAGCACCACCACCTCTGCCTCAGCACTGGGTCCTGCTAGTGTGGGCTCTGACCCAAGAGGTCCTGGTAGGCTGAGACTCAGCATTTGTAACAAAACTTAAGAGGATGCTGAGGCTGTGGCCCATGGACCTCGCCTGGAGGGAAGGCAGTCCAGCTCTTTCTCAAAGGGATACTAAGAAATGGGCACTATTACAGTCGGGTCAGGTGAAGGCATGGGAACCTGGGGATTAAGCCCTGGACAGGCCTCTCCACTGCAGGATCTGCCCATTTCCATATGCCCACATGAACCAGGGTGAGGAATGAGTGGAAGCACACCATGACTCTGAACCCCTTTCTGGAGCATCCTGAGGAAAGCCTCACACGACCTGCAACACAGCCTGCCCTGCCCTGCCCCAGCCAGCATGCAGCTGCTCCAAGGGCCCCTCCCTATGCACCCGAGCACCTGAGACCAGACCTGCTCTGAAAGACGTCACATGAAACACCCTTGCACTGTGCATGTGGGAGACTGAACAGCCTGTGCTCCCTGCCCAGAGGCCTCTACTTTTCTTCTGCTCTAATCCTGCCAATGAGGTGGCACACCTACATGAAGATGTCCCCACTTGGAGCCATCACTGTGGTCACAGGAATGCCCTGGCTCTGGGGGCAGAGGGGCCGCTCAGCAGCCGCAACACGTGAGGGCCACGCAGGCCTGAGCCAAGTGCCTCACCGTCTCAGGCACGTAGAAGAGGCTCCGGATATTGAGGGGTGCATCTGTCCTGTAGTGCAGGGTGTAGCGGGGCTTGTCAAATGCCTGAGCGATGTAACGGTAGAACTCCTCATGCTGCAACTCACTGACGTCCTTGGGGTCCATCATCCAGAGGGCCTGGTGACAGCAACGGAGGGGGAGCATGGTGAGCTGCATCCCCACCAGGACCCTACAGGTCAGTGGAGGAAAGCATGCCCCTGGACAGGCTGCGGTGGGGGCCGGCCCTCCCTCTCCAGTTCCATCCCCTCCAGGACTTGCGGGGAGAACGGGCTGACTCATGAAAGCACTCGCACAGTGTCCCTTCCTGAAGGCAGTAAAGTCAGGCAAGGGCCAACCAGGAGGCTGGAGCTGAGTAGGAGAGAGAATCATGCCATCTATCAATGCTGAGTGTGGGCTGGGTGTGCTGGGTCTGGGGCCCTACCAGCACCCCCAATCTCATCTCTCCACAAAAGACACCTCATCCTGATTCTGGGCAGCGACCCCTGGTCATCTCTGTCCTTCTGTCCATGGAGTGTGCACATCTGTCTCCAGGGCTGCCTGAGCCCTGCAGGTAGCTCTGGGCCTCACCTGCAAGGTGTTAATCCGCCTTCCATTAAGGTACAGAGGGAAGCTGACGAAGTTACTGTACTTTGTCACCACGTCTGCAGGAGACAGAGACAAGAGTAAAGCGAAGCCGCTCCAGGTGAGGACAGGGCTTGCTGAGGCATGCCCACCTCACAGGCGCAGGCAGGGCCCAGTAAGGCACAGGTCCTGCCCACCTCTTTGGGTGGCAGAACCCAAAGAGAAGCAGACTTCCCGGGGCCGGGTTCCCTGACACCACGTGGGCTTTCAGTGAGACTCCAAAACAGCCCACAGCAATGTTCCTCCTGGGAGAAAGGCCACAGGCTCCAAGCTCTTGCAGCTAGACAGCTCTGTCAGACCACCAAATTTACAAGAGATCGAGGGCTGGGTACCATCTGTCAGCAAGCCTTGCCTTTGGGTTCCCCGAGAGTCAGCGAGAGTTTTGTCCCCCACAGACCTATCAACCACGCTGGAAGCCCAGCCCCTGCACAGCCCTTCTCAGCTGTGTCCATCTCACAAGGCCCAGAGGTCAGCTGGGGCCTAGGCACCACGCACCTCGAACCCGGGCCTCACTGGCAAACTCTCTGCAGTCTGACTTGAGATGGATGACAATCTTGGTTCCAGTTCTGACACCCGAAGCTTCAGCGATCTCAAACACTCCAGAGCTAAGACCCAAGGGAAAGGAAGTCAGTTCCACGTGTCACTGCCTACAAAGCACGGTAGGGCAAAGTCACTGCTTTCCTGGGATGTTCACAAGCACAGCCCAAGCCAACACAGGGAGTGCCCCCTCTGACCGAGGCAGAACCCCTCAGGTCACAGAGTGTACACCAGGGAAGAGGACCTCTGTGCTGGGGTATAGGTAAAGTCTCCAGGCTCCCTTGGAGAATTTCCTGGGCCTAAGCAACCAGGAAGCAGACCCAGGGCACCAATGGGGCCTGGCCCAGCTCCAAACCAGCACCAGATACCTGTGCTGTTTCTGAACTGTGGCAGAGGCCAGGTGCCCCTGAGAAAAGCAGAAGCCACTTCAGAAGTGAGGAAAGAGGGACTGGGGTTGTAGCTCAGTGAAAGAGTGCTTGCCTAGCACAGGCGAGCACTGGGTTTGATAGTCAGCACCGTGTAATAAATAAATAAAAAATAAAGGTTAAGCCAGGCTTGGTGGCCCACACCTGTAATCCCAGAGGCTCGGGAGGCTAAGGCAGGAGGATGGAGAGTGCAAAGTCAGCCTCAGCAAAAGAAGGCACTGAGCAACTCAGAGAGACCCTGCCCCTAAATAAAGTACAAAATGGGGTTGGGGATGTGGCTCAGTGGTCGAGTGCCCTGAGTTCGATCCCCAGTGCCACCCTCACAAATAAATAAATAAAGGTAAAATTCTTAAAAAAAAAAAAAAAAAGAGAGAGAGAGAGAAAGAAAGAAGTGAGGGAAGAGGGATGCCCCCCCAATGGGGCCTTGCTGACGCCTTGGCCACGTGCACTCTCAGAGCCACTTCCATGGAACTCACAGACCTCGATCCCGACTGAGGGAGCTGGCTGGCAGTGCTCCAGCCAGGCCTCCTGCCCCAGGGCTGCATGACTTGGAGGTCGAAGTTGTAGGACCAGCTGAACACAATGCTTAGACTTGGCTATGTCCCCATGCCTCTCAAACACTGTAGTGCTGCTGAAACGCCCACCCAATCAACTCGGCAGCTGTCACCCTCAAGCACGCAGGGGACAGAAAGCGAGCAAGTGGCTCTCACAGCCCCACCACCTGCTGAGCAGAGGCCTCCCAGAACCTGGGGGGGGGGGGGGGGGGGGGGGGGGAGAGGACAAGAATCTAGAGGGTAGGGAGAACCAGAGGTGCCCCATAGAACCCAGGCCAAAGAAGTCTGCAGGATGGCCCAGGAGGAAGGCCTGTCCCACACCCAGTCACCGAAGGGGCTCAGCTGGACGGGCCAGCACCACAGAGCACAGTGACTGGTGACCAGTCGCACAGATCACTGGAGCCACAACGTAACTACTTCCCAGAGCAGGAGAGTCAGATTTCACAGTTCATAAATCACTCCTTTGCATTTTCTCAACAAAGTTCCTTTCCAAACTCTGGTCAAACTCAAGTGTTCCCAAGGCAAAGACAGTACCCATGTGATGTAGGCTTGCTTCCTAACTCACCCATCTGAAAGCCACTGATAACCTGGGTTCCCAGGGGCTACTGAGCGGGAATAGACTTCAACTCTGTCGGCCACCATGAAGGCTGAGTAGAAACCCACTCCAAACTGGCCGATGATCTTGCTGCTGGCCTCCGCCTGGTTCTGCAGTGCTTCCAGAAAGGCCTGAGAGGACAAAGGCTGGTCATAGGGAGGTCGCTCCCTCTGGCAGCAGGAGCTGATATCCTCACTTTCTGTGTGGGTTCTCAAGCACATGTCAAAATCCCAGTTAATGCTTAGGCGATCATGCTGAGATGCCCTCTTTCCATGCTATCGATACTAAGTCACACAGAGGTGGAGCAACCCACCCAAAGACACACAGATGGGCCAAAGGGGAAGAGTCCCTGCTCATCCATAAAGCTCCCACTTCCACCTCTCAAGGCAAGGGCAGGCCTGTGGGCTGCATCTGAGTGGGAAGAGTAGTGCCCCCACCCACTAGGTCACTGAACCAACAACAAAGCCTCTTCTCAGTTTGCCTTCCGCATCGTGTCTGCAACACTTGAAGCCTTGTGTGAAGATCAGCACAAACCCAGCACAGCCGTTCCTCAGCACCAGGGGGGGGTCCCAAGACCCCAACAGATACAAAAACCCATGATGCTGAAGTCCCTTGTATAAAATGGTATAGCATCTGCACATAACACATCTTTCCCTAATACAGTGCAAATGCTGTGTAAATAGTTACACCATATTGTTTAGAGAACAATGACAAGAAAAATGTCTCTGTATGTCTTCAGTGCAGACATGATTTTTAAAAAATGATTTCTCTCCCAGCAGGAAAGGGTGTCTGAAGCAGAAGGATCACAAATTCAGGCCAGCCTCCGCAACTTGGTTAAGGCCCTGTCTCAAAATAAAAAATAAAAAGGGGGGCTGGAGCTGTGGCTCAGTGGTAGAGCGCTTGCCTGGCACATGTGAGGCACTGGGTTCGATCCTCAGCACCACATGAAAAAATAAATAAATAAAATAAAGGTATTGTGTCCACCTACAACTAAAAAAATATTAAAAAATAAATAAATAAAAAGGGTTGGAGATGTGGCTCAGTGGTAAGGTGCCTCTGGGTTTGATCCCTAGCACCAAAAAGGAAAAATAAAATTTTCAAGGTTGGATGAATCTGCAGACATGGCACCTGAACACACGACGGCTGGCAATGAGCACAGAGCACCTGCTGTTCTCGTGTATCGACAGTCTAAAGAAAAATGTGTGTGCTCGGCTCTGTCAACACAGTGCAGCACAGTGTCCTGCCAAGCTGGACGTTCTGCACCTGCATCGTGGCCACAGAGCACCTCGAATGTGGTTGCTGTGACCGAGGAACTGAACTGTACATTTTATCTCCTCTTATTTCATTTAATGTAAACAGCCACACGTAGCTAACAGCTGCCATACAGAACAGCGTAGACCATCCCTGACATCCCAAATGGTGGGGAAGTCGTGGTCACAGAAGTTTTTTTTTTTGCGGTGCTGGGGTTTGAACCCAGGGCCTTGTGCTTGCGAGGCAAACACTCCACCAACTGAGCTATCTCCCCAGCCCACAGAAGTTTTTTAAAAGAAGAAATTTCTGTGAGTCATTTTGGACTGAAGATGATACCACTTAGGCTAACAAAAACGAACAGAAAAGCACTCAGAAGGGGCAGCAAGGGCACCCAGTCTGTCTCAGGCCGGAATAGACACACTGAGGATGACCCCTGGATGGTCCAACTCCTCTTCCCAGCATCAGCTTCTGCCATGTTGGTGGCCATATGACCCCCGAGTGGCTGGTAGTCTCCAAGTGGTTGTGAGCAGACCTGTTCACCTGCAGACTGTGGCCCCAGGCTGCCTGGGAGGAGGCAGTCCACTGTGCCGTGGCGTCAAGCCCATGCAGATCAGAGGCCCAGGGGGGCACAGAAAGGCATCAGGAGGTGAATGGCACATTCGAGGTAACTGACAGCTGTGAACCTGCCATCCAGTTCCCAGCTCTGGGCAAAGAGCTCGTTTGAACCCCTTCACACTCAGCGGTGCCTGTGACCCCTGATGCTGAAAGGGAATCAACGCTGCTCTCACAGCGCCCTCTGTGGGGCCCACATGACCAGGCTTCACTAGCGGGGCACCCAGGGCCACCCTGTGGAGGAGAAGCAGTGACCATGCCACCTTACCTTTGACCCTGATCTAGCGATCGTGCCCAGGTTGGACACCAGCTCCTCCTGTGTCATCCCGATGCCAGTGTCCTGAGGAGAGAGATATTAAGTGCCAAGCATGGCCCATGGGGCACAGCCTCAGTGGTCCCACCCAGACGGGATCTGGGAAGTACACCTCACATGCATCAGAAAAGCCCAAGTCCAGTTATGTGAGCTCTGCATGACTGCAGAAAATCGGAAGGGGTAGGAGATTTGTCATTAAAACATCCTGGGGGCTGGGCAGAGCATGTGCTTGGCATGCAGGAACACCTGGGCTCCATCCCCAGCACAAATGAACGAACAAAAACCAATGGAGGAGACACTGCATCAGTAACTTGGAGGAAAACAAGTCTCATCCTAAATGGAGCCAGCTCTGCACCCTCTGCTTGGCACATGCGGGCTATGGCACTGCACTCCCCAACCCCTGTCCCCAGGTGGTAGTGTCAGAAGGGGACTGGTAAGTGGTTACCAGCAGGCTCCCCTCAGGAACGAGGTCAGGGCTCCTTCTGCCACACACTGAATCTGCTGGTGAGGCTGCCTGGCCTCCAGAACTCCAGCAACCATTAGTGCTGCTCATGCACAGAAGAGTCCCAACAGATGAAGAGGGGCCACGTGCCAGGAAGGCTGCCATGGGCCCTCCCTCCCCTTCAAACCTGTGAGTACACGTGGCCTGCTCCCACATGCGGACACCCCATACAAGGCACGAGCTACGTGCTGCCATCAACCTGGAAGTGGGAAAGCACTCAGAAGCAGGTTTTGCCTCCTTGCAGGAAGTCACTTCTAAATGCTCTTCCTGAGGACAGGCCACAGGGGAGCTGTGGCCCACTGGAGGCACAGCAGGGCCACAGGGCGCTGACGCCCGGCTGCCGTCACAGTGTACTTGCACCTGTTACACAGGCCCCAACACCCATCAAGAAATGGGACGTTGAGGGGCTTTTAGTAAATTCTCTCTGAGGTGCTGGTAGGAAGAGTCCAAACTCTGGTCTGATCCATTTATTGTGGAACATGTAATAATCACAGATAAAGAGCTGATTTAAACTAGCTTCTGGTTGGTATTAGTCATTAAATATAATTACACTGAAAATTTCTTCTTTATTTTGGGTGCTGGGGACTGAAGCCAGGGCCACATGAAGGCCAGGTAAATACCTATCACTGAGCCACACCAACTGCCCCATGGCTCTTTCCCCTAAGGATTCTGTTGAGAGTTCCAGTACAGAGCTGGAGAGTAGCTCAGCAGTACAGCAATTATGGGCTGATGTAAAGGAGAAAAAGCATCTAGTAGTTCCTGTTTTCATTTTACAGTGATTTCTTTCCAAACTGATCTATAGATTCATTGCAACATCAATGAAAACTTCCACAGGTTTTGTAGAAAATGACAAGTCAAGTCTAATACTATATGGAAACACAAAGAACCTAGAATAGGGCTGGGGATATAGCTCAGTTGGTGGAGTGCTTGCCTCACAAGCACAAGGCCCTGGGTTCAATTCCCAGCACTGCAAAGAACCTAGAATATATTGAAAAAGAACAAAGCTGGAGAATTTACACTCCCTAATTTTAAGCCTTACCACAAAGCTGAACAGTTAAGATGGCATTTAAGGACAGTTACACAGACCACAGAGACCAGAGTGTCCAGATGCTAAAGCTGTGCAGATGCAGCGCCCCTTGACCTCTAACCAAGGTTCCCAGACAGAGCAGTGGGGACGGAAGTGCTTAAACAGACACTACTGAAGCAACTGCACAGCCACACACACAAAGCAGATTGCAGTCTACTTCACACCATACCCAAAATTCATTGCAGATCTAAATGTAAGAGCTAAAGCTACAACCCTTCTAGGACAAACTTTCAACTTTGGAAGAAGCAAAAATGTACAGACAGATCACTAAAAGCATGAAACATAATAGCCAGAAGTCATAAACTTGACTTCCTTAAAATTAAAAACTTATGGGGCTGGAGGTTAGTTTAGTGGTAGAGCACTTGCCTAGCATGAGGGTTCCATCCCCTGCATTATAAAAAAGAATCAACAACAAAACAACAAAAATCTTTTGCTCTTCAAAATATAATAAAAAGGCAAGCCATCGACTGGGAATTTTACATTCTCTTCTGCCTTCTGTGTGTTCCAAATTTTCTATGATGGGCAAGTGCAAATTTATAGTAAAATTAAGACAGGAGCCTTCAGAACAGGAAGGATAGTCCACATGTCACTTGAGCCTAGATGTAACTGGAAGGCAGGTGTGGCCTCCCTGTGTCAGCCTGTCATTAAGCAGGGCGGCTGGCCACCAGACCATCCTGGTTGCCTCTGAGAGGTGGGAAGTGTGCTATATCCGAGCACCAAGATGGAGGTACCTGGATGGTGATGGTGCCCTTCTCAGCATCTGTCTGCAGGTGGATTTCCATTTCCGGCAGTGTCTGGCCATTAGACACCAACTTGTGACGCAGCTTTTCCAAGGCATCGCTGGCATTAGAGATGAGCTCCCGTATAAACACCTATAAGATACAAGCAAGAGGAAAGCAGACAAAGGACACGAACTCTTCAGGATCTGGCTGGCTGGCTGCATCTGCCATAGCTCAAAGTTGAGACCTATCACAGATCACTCAGCCTCCAAACAGATGGTAAAGGCAGGCCCACACATTAAGGGTGGGTCGCTCCTCTGCAACACAGCTTTCGGACTCCTACTGATATTTCTTTCAGGGTTTTCAGTCAGGTCTGATGTTATTACATGTCTATTAACTCAAACTTTAAGAAAAACCAATTAAGGGACCGTTTCTTTCTGTCTCTTGCACAGGGATAACAAAATATCACCCTGAACATCTTTCTCTCCTACTCCATTAAGAGTGCTTCATTTCATCTAGTGGGATCATCAAGCCCCCATCCTCTGGAGAAAGAGGGCCCCAGGCCCACGAGGCCTCTCAGTCTGGGAGGCACCTCTACCCGACACAGCACACAGGGGAGGTGGAGGAGGCGGCTGGTCTGGCAGGAGGAGACCTGGGGTATTTCCTGTGAAGCCCCTTTCCACTCTGTAACCCTGTGCTTTACCCTTCCCCCCGGCATCAATGAGCACAGAACCTACAGCCTGTTTGTTCTCTGCTTTTTCCAAGTCTTGTCATCCTTAAATGTGTTTGAAAAATTCCTTTGTAACCCTCCCTGCTCTGTGCCACACAGACGGGGGTGTCCTCCAGTTGCTGACGCCCCCCTAGACCTCGTCATACCAGCAAAGAGGTAAACAACAGGGGCCACAGGGCATACCAACAGCAACTCAAAATGGACCTCAGCACAGCCCATGCCAGCATTTGAGGGATTTTTAAATTATCAGCAGAATTCAAATAACTCCCAGAGTCGATCTAGTCCCCACAAAATCATCTGGATACACTTATCCATGAAGCTAAACCAGATTTTGGTGAAATACTCTCTCTGATAGATTAGGATCTGGGCCTCTCTGCAGTCTAATGCATACTCACAACTAAGACACGCCCTGGCACCTCCCCAGGATGGTGTGAGAGCACTTCTGCCAGAACACATTTGAGCCCTGGAAGTGATGGATGGCACCCACCTCTTTTTCTGAGTACAGGGAACGGGCCACGATGTCCAAAAGCTTCTTCGTCTCTGCCTGGAACTCATGCCTGGAGATGGACCCTGGTAATGAATCACAGATGCAGCCAATAAAGCTGTGCTTCCATCTCTGTGCAAGAACACACTATAACACTTAAAAGAATGTTTAAGGTTCTAAGTTTAAAATATTCCTTTTTTCCTTTTTGGTACTGGGGATTGAATCCAGGAGCACTTTACCACTGAGCTATTTCCCCAGTCCTTTTTATTTTGAGACAGGGTCTTGCTAAGTTGTTGAGGCTGGCCCTGAACTTGTGATTTTGATCCTCCTGCCTCAGTCTCCCGAGTTGCTGGGATTATAGGTGTGTGCTACCATGCCCAGCTAAGTTTTAAATATTCTTAAAGAGTGAACAAAAAAGAAAAGTGAAAAGAAAATCTCTCAGGTAAGGGGTCTCAGGAGTAGGACACTCTCCATGTCCTCCATGTGGCTCTTCTCTCCATGGAAAGGACTAGGTGCTTTCCACCTAGTCCTTTAGAAAAGTTTTCCCACATGCTGTGGGGCCAATTTCCCAAAGCTCCTGGTCTTGAGAATCAGGCTGGCCCTGAAAACCAGACCCTGCATCATGGCTTCCAAAAAAGTGGCATTCTATTAAATTACTTAAAAAAAGGAAAAATGACAAAAATTCACGTCTCTCAACATCAAAGATTCTGTTCTTCTTGCCTCACTTAAAAGCCAGAAATGGAACCCCTTCGGGCCTGGCTCCAGAGGCTACCCTGCTGTACTTCAGAGTTCAGTCCTGTGGAAGCTGAGCCAAAACTCTGCTTCCACAATCATTAGCAGATGTGCCATAAACGGCCACTCGGCACAAAATACTCCCAGGTGACCACCAGAGGGGGCAAGACGCAGCAGGAAAAAGCCAGAAGTTGCTTGCTGGGACGGAAATGGAGGACCTCACTAGTCTAGGGAATGCTCCCCACAACCAAGAGTTACATGGGGCTGAAGTTAATAGGCAGCTCTATCAATCACTGTCTCTGCTTCAAAAACTTCCCCTTCCCCACCATCAGTGACCCAAGAAAGACTCCCCAGATCACATTACCTTGAACCTTCTCAGTGCTGCTGACAATGGAATGCAGGGGCTCCTCCTTCTTGTCCTCAGCAGCCTGTGACGTACTGTATGGATGTCCGGAGTAGAAGCTCAAAGCTAGGTTTTGCCTGGGGCTCCTGAAATGGAGTGGGGTCCTCTGAAGACACAGAACTGACTTTCCTGAAAAGGCAAATGTGTGGAAAGGATGACAATATTCAGAAGCAGAACACCCTAGTTACTTCACATCTTGTCCACCTAGCAGCGATTACAATTGCTCTGAGTCAGCCTGCTGCTCCAGAGGCATGAAAAGTGGCTGAATACGGCATGGCTGTTTTGGTGACTTTTCCCCACACGTACCTCAGACACACTTTCCTGATTAACAGTGGCTGATATGTTCTATCGTGCAGCCAGGGAAGACAGCAGCTCACCCAGTGCCAAGGTCCCCCAGCCTGGTGCCATGCACTATTCTGGCCTTGGAAACCACACAGGCTAGTATTCTCCATAGCAGGTGGACCCAGGGGCCAGCAGCCAGGGCATGAAGTTGCTCAGATGTTCGACAGAATGGTTAAGGATACACAGGCAGTCAACAAGACAGTCCCTGCAAGAATCCAGCTCTAAATGATGCATTTGTCTGTCAGGTACTCTCCTACACAGTGCAGATTTTTAACAAATGGAATGATGTAGAAGGTACAGAAATAAGGAGTCAGTCAGGTTTCTTTTCATTTAATTTTTTTTTTTTGTAGTTGCATACAGAGAGCATGCCTTTTTGTTTATTTTTATGTGGTGCTAAGGATGGAACCCAATGCCTAACACATGCTAGGCAAGCACTCTGCCACTGAGCTACAGTCCCAGCCCTGAGTTCTTTTTTTTGCACTAGGGAAGAACCCAGGGGTACTTAACCACTGAGCCACATCTCCAGCTTTTTTTTTTTTTTTGAGTCAGGGCTGTGCTAAATTGCTGAGGCTGGCCTCGAGTTTACAATCCTTCTGCCTTAGCCTCCCAAGTTGCTGGGATTACAGGCATGCGCCATCAACTTTCACATTCCTAAAAAGTACATAAACTTTCATTTTTTCTTGGCTTACTCCTGGATTTATAAATAACTCAACCCTAGGCTTTACGTCTCGACAGAAGACCTTGAACACATCTACCCCTATTGAGAAAACACTCAATTTCCACAGTATAAATATTTAATTCCCTGGACCTAAGTACATTGTTCACTTTAATATAGTTAAAAAAAAAAAAAAAAGACAAAGAAAAAGACAAACTTCTTAAAATTGATGGCTGGCATTAGATAATTTCACAATTGACACTAGACTGGGGAGCAGCATCCCTATGCCCTGCTCAGTCCTCTTGCCCCGGCACAGGTGGCCCTAAGAGCACAGGAGGGAAGTGTCAGGCTTTGCTGCTTGCCAGGGACGGCACAAGGTATGCTCTTGGGGCCTCCATGCTGTAAAGGATCACAGCATGGGTGAGGCCTGGAGCAGACACCGGAGGGAGGCGAGATCTGAATTCTGTCTCCAGGTAGGATGGGATGGAACCTGGACTCAACTGCCATACACCTTTGATCCCAGGATACACCAACAAGAATCCCAGCACTTGGGCAGTTGGCAAGAGGCTGAAAGAATCCTCTGCGATGGGAGGAGCAGAGACCAGAGTGTAAGGGCTGGTGGTATTCAGCACTTGGTGGGCATTTAATTTTTCTCTCTTTTTTCTTAGTACAGGGAATTGAACTCACAAGAATTTTAACACTAAGCCACACCCCAGCTCTTTTAATTTTTTAAGACAGGGTCTTGCTAAATTGCTGAGGCTGGTCTGGAACTTGCAATCCTTCTGCCTCAGCCTTCAAAGCTGCTGTGATTATGTGTGTGGCCACTGTGCCAGTCCAGTGAACATTTAAGACAGTCTGATGCCCAACACTCCTATATGGTTCCTGGGTTCCCTCTTCCCACCGTCTACCTGGCAACCACTCCCCACACCTCAGGTACAGGAGGCTACCCTAGCAGCACTATCATGGGCCCTCTCCTCCTCTGGCCCAGTGCTGCATGCCTTCACAGCACGAGTTCCAAAGCTTGAGATCCAGTCCTTAACTCTACAAGATCACCTCAATACCATCTCCCGGTTCTACCTTGTTTCTCTGATCACGCGTCACTTGTGACCATAGCCACACAGATACAGGATGCTCCAGGCTGGGACTCCAGCTCCCCAGTCCACAGTCTGTGTGTGAAGCCTCTGTGCCCGCCCTCCCACCTGAGCCCTGATAGCACACAGAAGTACTTGACAAGCCTCTGTTCACAGGCCCAGAAACAGGAGTCAACATAGTATTCCTGCAGGGGCTGGCTTTCCACTTTGGTGGGTTGGACCTGGGGAAGAGCAAGCCTTGGCCCACTCCAGCCACAGAGCATACTTGTTGAGACCATCACCTCCCTCTGCCCTACTCTTGCTCTACTGGGCAGCCCTTTCCTCACCACAGTTTCCTGGTCCCCTCAGCAAAGAACAGGGTGCCTTCCTTTGCCACCTTGCTCTACCCCAAAAGAACACCTGGAGTCAGAGGAATCTACTTCAACTAGTCCACAGGTATCAGGGGTCAGGGCTCAAACCGTCTTCTTGGGGACATAATTCAAACCACAATAGACTGGTTACCTACAAGGAGGTGTGTATTGTTTCCTGTGGCTGTCCTAAGAAGTGCCACAAACCAGGAGGTTTGAACAGAAATTTATTCTCTCACAATTCTAGAGACAGGAGGTCTGCAATCAAGGAGTGGATAAGGCTGGCTCCACCTGAGTTTTCTGGATGGCCATCCTCCACATCCCAGCCCTATAAAGACACCAGTCATACTAGACTGGGGCCTGCCCTAATAACTTCAGCTTAACTTGATCACTGCAAAGATCCTATCTCCAAATAAGGTCACATTCACAGGAGCTGAGAAGACTTCAGATTCTTCTTCTTTTTTTTTTTTCTTTTTGGGGAGGGATCACAATTCAACCCCTAACTGGTACATGTGAATGGAGTGGAAAGAACAGGGTACAGGTACCGGGCAGCAGAGGGAGGGTACTTACCACTCCTGAGTATACCTCTTTGTGCATCTGACTCTTTGAACCACAGCAATGTTTTAAATGAGCCATGAATCACGCAGGGCATGCAGGAACACAGAAGGAAACAAACAGTAGCAAAGGTGCGTCTAACTGTTACAGATGTCAAAACCAGCTTGAGAGCAGACAAGAACTAACCTAAGCGACTTCAGAAATTGGTGTTCATTGTGAAGCTAACCTCAAAGAGGACTGTGCACAACCACTGTACTCAGGTGGCTCAATCTGTACATCAGTATAAGTTAGCAAGCCCCAAACTGCTCCGGCTGTGGACCAAGCTCAAGCAAGTGTATATAATTTACTGAATGAGTCCAGATCCCCACCGAGAGAAAAAGGCGGGAGCAGTAAGGAAGGGTGCTGGGACAAATCCTGCAGGAGTGCACTAAAAGTAGAGGCTCTGTATGAATTTGCCACCTCTATTAGATCAGATATAGAAATCAACAGAAAACGTGTAACTCAGACTTCATGTATGCTAGGCAAGTACTCTGCTGCTGAGCCACACCCCCAAACCCTCCATATTTTAAGAAAACTAGTTCTGTTTGCAAAACCTTTGTCACTTCAAGATTATATATGATTCCCATGTTTTGTGTTTCCTGGTCTTCCCCTTAATACTCAGAATTCTTTTGGAAGGATTTGATATGTTGTGATAGAATACTTAAGTGCTCACAGATGGAAAATGGGAGGGAAGAAGCAATCCGTATTTCTACCTGGAACTTCAAGATTCTTGCAACATAATTCTAAGACTACACCAATTCATAGTACTATTAAAAGCAGGTCTGAAAGGTGCCAAAAATATGCAATGGAGAAAAGATAGCCTTTTCAACAAATGGTGCTGGGAAAACTGGAAATCCATATGCAACAGAATGAAACTAAACCCCTATCTCTCACCCTGCACAAAACTCAACTCACAATGGATCAAGGATCTTGAAATCAGACCAGAGACCCTGCAGCTTATAGAAGAAAAAGTAGGTCCAAATCTTCACCTTGTTGGCTTAGGATCAGACTTCCTTAACAGGACTCCCATAGCACAAGAAATAAAAGCAAGAATCAATAATTGGGATAGATTCAAACTAAATAGCTTTCTTTCAGCAAAGGAAACTATCAGCAATGCGAAGAGAGAGCCTACAGAGTGGGAGAAAATCTTTGCCACTCATACTTCAGATAGAGCACTAATTTCCAGAATATATAAAGAACTCAAAAAACTTTACACCAAGAATACAAATAACCCAATCAACAAATGGGCTAAGGATATGAACAGACGCTTCACAGAAGAAGATCTACAAGCAATCAACAAACATATGAAAAATGTTCACCATCTTTAGTAATAAGAGAAATGCAAATCAAAACTACACTAAGATTCCATCTCACCCCAATTAGAATGGCGATTATCAAGAATACAAGCAACAATAGGTGTTGGAGAGGATGTGGGGAAAAAGGTACACTCATACATTGCTGGTGGGACTGCAAATAGTGCAGCCACTCTGGAAAGCAGTGTGGAGATTCCTTAGAAAACTTGGAATGGACCCACCTTTTGACTCAGCTATCCCACTCCTCGGCCTATACCCAAAGGACTTAAAATCAGCACACTACAGAGATACAGCCACATCAATGTTCATAGCTGCCCAATTCACAATAGCCAGACTGTGGAACCATCCTAGATGCCCTTCAATTGATGAATGGATAAAGAAACTGTGGTATATATATACAATGGAATATTACTCAGCTATAAAGAATAATAAAATTATGGCACTTGCAGGCAAATGGATGAAATTGGAGAATATCATGCTAAGTGAGATAAGCCAATCTCAAAAAACCAAAGGACGAATGATCTCGCTGATAAGTCGATGATGACACATAATGGGGGGGTGGGAGGGGGCAAGAATGGAGGAAGGAGGGACTATATAGAGGGAAAAGAGGGGTGGGAGGTGTCGGGGGGAAGGAAAAAAATAACAGAATGAATCAAATATCATTACCCTATGTGAATGTATGATTACACAAATTGTATGCTGTTACTCCATGTACAGAAACAACATGTATCCCATTTGTTTACAATAAAAATAAATTAAAATTAAAAAAAAATTGTGTTAAAAAAAAAAAAAGCAGGTCTGATTTTAGGTTAACTGAACTTTCTAAAATGACTCCACAAATAAACCAGAAGAGTGCAATAAATCTGCCCAAATCAGATACCAATATACCATCTGCATAGTATCTGTCTTCATATTTCCCCCATACCCTAAAGGAAAAGCCACAAACCTCAAGGCCAGGCCACAACGTCCTTGTGTCAAAGCATCAGTCAGCTTGGGGTGGCACAGAAGGGGAAACACTGGGAGTCTGAATGTGACATCACACACAGAGCCTGGCTGCATGTCTTCTATCAAGGCCCTCCTCCCCTTGATAGAGGTCCTCAGTAACCTCTCCCTACAAAGAATTATAGCACTTACTTTCCATGCTGCTCAGTTAATACGTGCTAGCTTGTGGCACCTTTTCTATTAATTTCTTGTTACTATATAATTTATCTCACCAAATCAGAGTAGGGACGAACTTATATTTCCTAGTATCAAATGCTCTGAAGGCAAGAACATCCATACCTCCCAGGAGGCATCTATTACAAAAGCAATACATTTTCCAGATGAGGAACTTTTGTTGGTGGTGTAGTAGATGAACACAATACCTTTGTTTTATTTATTTATTTTTATGCAGTGCTATGGATGAAACCCAGTGCCTCACACATGCTAGGGAAGCACTCTACCACTGAGCTACACACCCAGCCCCCAGATGCATAACTTCTTATAAACCTAGACATCACTGTGTTCCAGCAGAGCCACAGATGGTCATAGTGGCGTTAGGTGTCCTTCAGGGGCTTACTAGACAAGTTAGTTTATTTATTTATTGTGTATGTGTATGGTGCTGGGTATGGAACTCAGGGCCTTGTACGTGCTAGGCAAGTGCTCTACCACTGAGTTACACCTCCCGCCCCTGTTTTGACTAGTTTGAAGGAATAAGAATAGCACCTGTCCACAGGGGCCACCCAAATAAGGTCAGTGAGTAAATATACTGGCTCTATGGTTTCATATAAAAAGAATACCCACCCATCCTATCAGTCATTGACACTACTATGGCTTTACTTTAAAATGTCATCTTCAGTTATGCTCCTTAGGAATATTCTAATTGATTTTCTGGAATTATATATACCAATCAGACCATTTCCACTTTTTCTTTTTTTTGTACTGGGGACTGAACCCCCACATCCCAGCCCTTTTTATTTTGAGACAGTCACCTCGCCTAGCACCATCTCCAATTATACCATGTGATAGCAATAGAAACTACTTTACATTTAACTTCAAACCTAATACAGAGTGCCACCTCCTGAGGGGCTGAGTTGTGTTCGACCACATCAAGTCTCCTACAGATAACCACGAATTCAGGAACACCAACAAAGAGACCATCAGAGGCTCTAAAGGACAAGAACAGGAGATTCTGAGGGCAAGCTGACACTTCCTAGAAGGGATCAACACAAAAGGAAGCAGGCTGGAGTTAGGTCACGACAGAGTGGCTAACTGCCAATAAAAACGCGCACAATGGCTGGAAGAGCCAGAGGGGAAGACTAGAGCAATCACAAAGCTGAAAGGGGGAATCCCTAAAGGGAAAGAGTCAAAGAAAGGAGACTCCAGGGTTTCTGATGGATCCCCTAAACCATGGGTGTGGGCAAACTGTAAGCAGTTCCTCCAAGGACCAAAGAATGGTTTTGTTGTCTATGCAGTTTGATCAAGTAACAGCCCACTTTAAAACAGAAGCAATCCAGAGGAATATAACAGCCCGGAGACTCCATAAAATAGCATCCATAGCACTCAGGGTGTAATTAAAAAAAAAAAAAAAAAAAAAAAAATCACTTGATAAACAGAGAAAGGGGAAATGTAACCCCTGCTCAACAGAAAAGTCAGTTCATGGAGGCTGATCCCCACAGATCCAGATGCTGGAATCAGATACTGCTGTCCAGGCATGGTGGCACAAACCTGTAATCAATCCTAGTGGCTTGAGAGGCTGAGGCAGGAGGATAGCGAGTTCAAAGCCAGCCTCAGTAACTTAGCGAGGCCCTAAGCAACTTGGCAAGACTGTCTCTAAATAATATATAAAAAGGGCTGGGGATGTGGCTCAGTGGTTAAGTGCTCCTGGGTCACTTAAGTAAATTCCTGCTTAAAAAAAAAAAAAGAAAAGAAAAAAAGAAACATATTGCTGTTAAGTAGGGCAGGGAACAATAGCAGGGATAAAGCCAAGAAAAAAGTGTTGCCCAAAACAAGTCACAGAATATACACAGTATGACCTCAACACATTGCTTAATATACATACAACTATGCATGTATGTATTAACACACATAGAGAAATACAAAGAAAAGGAAATAAAAAGTGAAAAATTCAGGCCTGCAGTCACCTCTGGGTGCATCAGGGAAGCACCAGGGAGGCAGCAGGAGCAGGAGGGACTGGTGTCTGAGCCACAGCAGCGGGGGAGAAGTGCTTCTCACTGCACACACTGTCCTCTGAATTCTGCACTAGGCATCAATAACCTAGCACAGCATAACCTGTTCATAAAACTATCTACAGAAATGACCCACTTACAACAAACACATAAAAATTCCCTAAAGGTAGGGCTAGAGAGATAGCTCAGTCGGTAGAGTGCTTGCCTTGCAAGCACGAGGCCCTGGTTTCGATCCCCAGTACCGCAAAAAAAAAAAAAAAAAAAAATCACTAAAGGTATAAAGCATACTTACGAAAGGACATAGAAGAACTGGGGCTGTGGCTCAGTGGTACAGCGCTGGTCTAGCATGTGTAAGGCACTGGGTTTGATAAATAAATTTATCAATGGCACAGATAAATAAATTTTTTAAATAAAGGTCCATCAACAACCAAAAATAAAAAAAGAGCATAGCATGGGGGAATGTCTCTGTGTATTCTCTTTATTTATTTATTTTTGCGATGCTGGGGGTTGAGCCCAGGGCCTTACACTTGCAAGGCAAGCACTCTACCAAAGGATCTGTATCCCCAGCCTGGGAATGTCTCTAAATACAAAGTACAAACTGCCAATTCTCTTCTTGTCTTTTTTTTTTTTTTCTTTGTGGTGCTGGGGCCCAATCCCAGGGCCCCTTACTGACAAATAGTACTCTTACAGTGAACCATGATTTGTCTATTTTTAACATAACAACAACAACAACAAAAAAAAAAAAAAAAAAAAAAAAAAAAAAAAATTTTTTTTTTTTTTTTAAAACAGTGCTGGGGATTGAACCCAGGGCCTTGTGCTTGTGAGGCAAGCACTCTACCAACTGAGCTATACCCCCAGTCCCAAAAACACAATTTTTAAAACAATTATTCAAACTAATATGTTGGTTTCTAGTCAATTCACAAAGCTGTACAACCACCACCACCAATTCCAGAAAACCTTCTCAACCCAAAAAGAAGCCCCGCACTCCTCCAGCTCTCAGGAACTACTTAATCTACTTGTGCTTGGTGGATTTGCTGTTCTGGACATTACACATAAATGGAATCAGAGTGGCTTCTCACTTAACACAATGCTTTGAAGGTTCATCTGGGCCACGGATGGCTCAGTGCTTCCATTCTTCTTACAGCTGAATAATTTCCACTGCATGGAGAAAGGACATTTTGGTTTTTCATTAATTAGCTGACAGTCATTTCTATTTTCTGATGGCCATTTGAGTTGTGCTCACTTCTCCGCTATTATGAATATTCCTGCACAAGTTTTCCCGTGGCATGCTTTCATTTCCCTAGGGCATGTACTGAGGAGTGGAACTGCTGGCTCTGGAGGTGACCAACAAACTGAGCAGATGACTGTTTTCCAAAGGGCAGCTCTTTCCACCCTCCCCGTTGTGCATGCGTAGAGCGCTGACTCTTGCACTGCCTCGCCCACACTCCTCAGCCCATGCTGCTTTTTACTATAGCTGCCCACGTGGGCGTAAACTGGTATCTCCATGTGGTTTTGATTTATGCATCCCCAATGACTGATGATGTTGAGCATCTTAAGTTTTTTAAAAAATGACTTAAAAAGTGGAGAGATTTCTTCTAAACAAGACACATAACTCAAGAAGCCATAAATGTAAGGACCACATAAAAATTAAAAAGTCAACGAACACACTAGAAGAAAATTTGAAGCACTAAAAAATGTTAACTAATACACCAAGAGCACTTATAAATCTCTAAGAAAAAGGCTAACAGCCCAGAGGAAAAATGGCAACTTACAGAAGAAAAACATTAACAACTTAGAATCAGAACAAGATGTTTTACCACATTCATATCTAAAGAAATATTTTTGTCAGGCATGGTGGTGTAGGCCTATAATTCCAGCTACTCAGGAGGCTGAGGCAGGAGGAGGGCAAGTTCAAGGCCAGTGTCAGCAACTTAGTGAGACCCTGTCTCGAAATAAAAAACAAAAGGACGAGCTGAAAAAAAAGAAATGCATTTTCACTACCAGATTGACAAAGATTTCTCCAACACTGTTTCTCTAGCATTGGGAAAGGTGTAAGGAACTGTTGGCAGTGCTGTGATTAAACAGAACCAAACCAGCTTGGGAACACCCTAAAACGGAGAGACTAAGAAAGTTAAGGAAGGCCGGTAGGAGAGCTCTCAAGGCAGATGGGAAGAAGCCTAGCGGAAACGAAGGTAAGACCATGTACTGCACGTCCCAGTCTGGCTCCATGTCTCTCCCTTCCCAAGGTATATGGGTGTGCACGGCATCCTGGCGAGCAGGGCATGGGGTGCCAGGGTGGAACTTTTTTCACTGCACCAGTTTGTTCTGTAAAACAGCATTTTTCTTCTAATTAATAAAAACACAGGAAGATTTTTTTCTCAGAAAACTTTTTCTCTCAATTGTTTTTAATCTCAGAAAACTCTTAGAGTCTGTTTAACTCAATACTTATTCTCAACTATCACCCCAACCTTAAGGTGTGAAGTCACAGACACACTAGACACTGGTGGCACTATCAACTGGAGGAGCTCCCCCAACCTCCCTCAAATGTGCCAATCCATACCTTCCTCAGGACCCTGGCACCCACTTTCCTCCGCTCTTGAAACCCTCTCCTGCACCCAGAGCCTGCTTACTCCTCACCTCCTCCAAGGCTTTGCTTAAAGCCAGCTCTGCATGGGACCCAAGCAAAAACATCCCTGCATCCAAAGCGGCAGTCCCACTGTGGCCTGCCCTGGCTTCTCCACAGGGCTCCTCACCTCACACTCCAGGGAGCACTTTCCCATCTCAAGTCGCACCCCACCCCACCAGTACCTATGTGCCCCCTGGAAATCCCCACAGCACCCGGAACCAGGGCTCAGCAAAACACAGGTACCTGAAGCTCTTCAGCCAACCAAAGTGCCATACAGATGTTTGGGTGCGTTAATCTTCTCAGGAGGTATAGCCATGTAACACAAAGGGTTCTGGTTTTTGTTTTATTTGCAATACTGGGGACTGGATCCTGAACACTTTACCACTGAGCTATACTCCCAGCCCTTTTTATCTTTTCTTTTGAGACAGGGTCTCGATAAGTTGCCCAGGCTGGCCTCAAACTTGTGATCCTCCTGCCTTGGTCTCCAAACGGACCACAGGCATGCATCACTAAACCTAGTAAGAATTTTTTTTTTTTAAGTGAAATTGATCTCCAGGTGCAGTGGCATGCACCTGCAGTCCCAGCACTCAGGAGACTGAGTTTGATCACTCAAGCCCAGGAGGTAGGGCCAGTCTGGGCAACAGAGGGAAACCCCATCTCAAAACAAAAGCACTCTGAAACTGCCTTCTGTATTTCCAGACCCACTATCTTAACAACTCTGAAGAACTGGTTTGTTAAACCAGTTCTCAGCCTGTGCTCTTGGCATAGTATCTGGTAACCCTGTGACCACCTCAACCCTTTCTTAGACTTTCTGTGACCTATGTATATATATCATTGTGTAAAACATGATGTGTCATTAAGCACCACAGATAATAGAAACTTACATTAGAATGGAATACAAGAACTTGTAGCCAGCTGTATCAATGGTGTAGCTGGTGAATTTGCTGTTCTAATAAACCCTGACACTATGGAAAGAAACAAAAGTTGGGTACATGTTAATGGCATTGCTCACTTACAACAGCTCCAGAGAGGCCTGGCAGGTTAACACTACTGCAATGGAGGATGATAACCCCTCAGTACTCAAGACACAGTTTTGGTGTGGGGGCATTTTATAGATGAAGAATTCTTCAATCTCAAAGCCCTACAGGGACCAAAGCACTCGATGGAAGGCCAGGAACCAACATTCATAAACACCTGGAAACCACCAAAGAATGGCTCAGTTAGGTCCCAACTAACCAATGTCTTTTAGAAAGACTTCCAATCATATAAAATAAAATATTTAGGCTGGCACAGTGGTGCAGACTTGTAATCCCAGAGACTTGGGAGGCTGAGGCAGGAGGATTCCAAGTTTAAAAACCAACCTCAGCAACTTGAGACCCTGTCTCAAAATAAAAAAAAAAGGCGGGGGGGGGGGGGGGGGGGGGGACCGCTGGAGATGTGGCTCAGTAGTTAACTTACCCTGGGTTCAATCCTTAGTATGGAAAAGAAAAAAAACGTGTGGGAAGAATGTGGACAGAGAGGAAGGGAAGGAGATAAACAGAATAAAGATGTCCCAAGTCCCTCTGGTGACTTGGGAGGCAGAGGCAGGTGGATCACAAGTTTCAAGCTAGCTTCAGTAACTTAGCAAGACCCTGTGGTAAAACAAGAAATAAAAAGAGCTGGGAGCTGGGGTTGTAGCTCAGTGGTAGAGGACTTGCCTGGCACGTGTGAGACACTGGGTTTGAACCTCGGCACCACATAAAAATAAGGGTATTGTGTCCATCTACAACTAAAAAAATAAATTTCATAAAAAACGGGGGTTGGGGGCTGAGGATGTGGCTCAATGGTAGAGTGCCTCTGGGTTCAATCTCCAGGGCCAAGGGAGGCGGGGGAGTACTCATTCTACTCCACGCTGTAATAAAATAACCTGAAATAATCTTTATTGCATCCAATAGCACGTTAAGCGAAGAAAGATACATCCACAATACAAAAGTCTCTGTAGCCACTGGAGACACGCTGGATACCTGCACATGGACATGAAAAGACGTATGAGGAGGAACGCTGAGCGCGTTAAAAAATATAAAAAGCTGGAGCACGATGCCTATTTGACTCAGATCTTTTTACGTCAGAAGTTACACACGCACATGTACATTTACGTGTGCGTAACACGAGTGTGCAGAGCCAGAAAGAAGCCAAACCGTCACCGTGGATACCTCCGAGTGGGGAGCAGGAGAGCGGGGCTTAAAGTCATTCTCCACTCACGGTTCGACCTACCAATTCCTGGCCCTGCGGATACAGTGGTCGACAGCCCAGAGCCCACCCGGAGGGACAGGGTGGCCGTCGGGGCGCCAGAAGCCGAGCCGAGCTGAGCCAGCGCAGCTGCATGCAGGGAAACGCGGAACCGAGCAGCGCGGGGCTCCGTCCGACTCCGGGCCCCGACGCGCTCGCACAGGCAAGCCGGTCCCGCACACGCGCCCGGCCCCGGGGCCTGAAGCCCGCAAACCCGCGCGCCCCTCGCCGGCCTGCTGGGTGGCCCGGAAGAGAAGCCCTACCCCGCGCCGCCCTCGGAGGGGCGCCCCGCTGCCCTCACCTCCCGGAGCGGACGCCAGCGCGGGAGCCCAAAACGCAGCCCGCAGGCGGCGACCCCAAGGCAGAAGCGCCCGCAACTCCCACGCCATGTCGTCCTCCAGAGCGCCGCGCGGTCTGACGGGAGCACCGCGGGGGCGGGCTTTCCGGGGGCGCGGTGTGTGACGTCACGACGCGCGCCCGGATGCCCGGGGCGCTGCCTGCGGGGGCGGGGCCGGCTCTGCACGCCATCCGTGGGGCCTGCGGGCGGGACCTCCTTGACCTTGGGTCGCGTCGACAAGGGCGACGGCCCTGTGCGTAGGTCCCCGGAGGTGGTCGTCGTTGGGCCGCGCCCGCCGCTTGCTTGTGGGCGTGCGTCTCTCTGAAGCGGGGCCGAGAATGGGAAGAGGCAGGTAGCGTTTCTGCAGCACGGGTCTCAGCCGCTGGAAGTCTCTTCTAAACCTAGCAGGCCAAGTGCTGAGAAGGCAAGAGTATCGAGGCTCGACTTGTCTACACCAAAACGTGAACTCTGTGAACACCACCACCCACAGAACTGGGATTACTCGTTTACTCCAGCTCTCTTTCTTCCTCTTGGAAGTTAGAGTCTGGGTTAGACTATAAACCCTGCAGCCACTTCATATGCAGATTGCCTTGCACCACCTTTACCCAAGAGTGAGGACCAGGTAGCCCTTTTACATGGGTCCCCAGATGAACCTGAGGCATCCTGGAGACCTACTGCTGTGACCAAATAAGTGTACAAAAACATTTACTTGAGGACCGGAGGTGTGGCCCAGTGTTTGCCTAGCACATCTGAGGCCCTGGGTTCCATTCTGACCTCCGCGCCCCCGACCCCACGCCCACACAAAAAGCCGAATAAACCAACTCGAAGTGCTTTGAGATTGTTAACACAAGCTGCAGAGAAGTAAAGGCCCCAGAACAGTTGGGGTATTAGGAGACAGCATGTCTGGGAAAGCGTCAAAATACAAAGATTAGGGAACGACCCCCATTGTCCTGGCCTGAACAACTGAGCAGGGGAGTGTCAACCCAACCTGGTGGGCACTGTTGCATAGAAGGCAGGCGCCCGCTCACCTGGACACTCTTGCCAGCACCCCTATCCTCCGAAGCCAAGTCTCATTCTTTTTACTCAGTCCTCAATAGTCTTCTCCCCCAGTTTTTTTTTTTTTTTAATTTTGAGAAAGGGTGCCCATGGTGACCTTGAACTTGAGATCTGGCCTCAGCCTCCTGTGTCACTGGGATTACAAGGTGTGCCAACTACTGTACCTTTCCCCAAACTCTTAAAATCAATTTTGAATTTGTCTCAGCCCACATGCCCTGTATTGCCTGCTCCTGCCTGGGTTCCTGGGTACCCTCCTCATCACCACTCTCCAGAGTGGTTTCCAGTATGTCTTCACAGCTACTCCCAGAGAAACTAGATGTTTGCCTATTTCATTCCTTTTTCACACCATTTAGGAAGTCATCTCTTCTGTAAAAGCAGACACATTGATCTACAGGAACTTCTGACTTGGGAATCATTTCATCAAGGGGAAGTGGCATTTGGCAAAGGGAGGAAATCCTGGGCTCCATTAAGGATGGGAGATGAAACTGCAGGACCCTGGCTCCATGGAGGATAAACCTAAACCTACCAGGTTCAGGAAAAGCCAGCTAGGGCCCTCTGTCCTTTCTTCGCTGGTACACTTTCCTTGCTCAGGAAACCAGTGCTTGGAATTCATGTATCTATTGAGGGTCAGAAGCAGCTTCCCATAAAGCTCTGAGGTCCCTCTATGCTCTAGCCCTTGCTGCCTCCCAATGCTTTCTAGTGATACCAATTCTAGCTGCCTAACACCTGTCAGCTTCAAATATCTCATTTGACCTATGACCTTTCCACTTCCTTGTTTTATCTCACAGCTTTTGGGGATGGGAATAGTGTTGTTTGGTCCCCAAGACTCTTAGCAGCATATACCTACTCTCCTTCCATCCGCTCCTCAGGAAGCACAGGGAACAACCTTCCTCTTCTCAGGGGCCCACATCTATGTCAAGGTCTGAGGCATCCTGAGTGGGATCAGGGGCTACAAGGAAGGAGTCCCAGCAGCAGGAAACCCGGCTGGCTGGAAAAAAAGAAAGCACTGATGGCAGAATACACCTTCAGTCACCCTTCCCAAAACTCAGTGGGCTTCCAAGGACCTATGGATGTGGATTCTCATCCTGGCTTGGAGCATTCCCTAACTATCTTCTTCAGGGATTCTTTCATCTGAATTTCATGGATATACCTGTATTTTAAAAATCAGTTTTTAAGAGGCTTTCTTGTGGGCCCAGGGCCATGGGATGCAGGATCAGACTATACAACTCATTTCAGTCTCAACCCTCTCACAGGCATTGGGCAGATTGGCCAGAGTCACCTACACCATAATCTTGACACTGTGAACTCTAGGCTGGCCAACACTAGGATGTAAGTACTTATTTTCCTGATCTGAAGTTAACCAGTGACTGTTACCACTTAGTGTCTGAGGGGTTACCATATATAGTTATTCTCCCATTTCCCCAGGTACCCCCACAATGGGCTTTGGGTAAACCTGGGTAAGGCTGGCAGTAGGGCTGCAGGTGCTCCAAAGCCTGGAAGCCTCACTCTGCTCTGCTCTAAATGCACTATGGACTGGGCCAAATCACTTAGCCACTTGCATTTTTCTACCTTATAGGCCAAAGGAGTGAATCCATTTAAACAATTTGCACATATTATGCTGCTTTTTCCATGTCTTCATTTTATTATCTACATCAGGAAGGCAGAATTTGGCAAACTCCCTAGAGGTTAAGGCCAAGGCCCAGGGCTCCTTGCTGGGATTGTTCCTCAGTGCCCCAAGCCTCACAGGGGCCTCAGGCCCCTACTTCTCTCTCCAGGCCCTTCCTAATCCCTTAAAAACCTGCCACATCAGGTCTTCCCCATGCTAGGCAACACTCTATTGAGCTGCACCCCCAGCCCCCTGCAACACTTTCTAAATCAAGGTGTTCAATAGCCGTCAGTTCTCCTATGAATACATTTTGTTTAGTGAAACCAGTTGATAAGATTCCTACTAAGTCCTAAGAAGACTGAAAGCACCTTTATGGAAAACTTAGGTAAACTGCAAAGCATCTTCCTCACTCATCAATGCTCTTTGGAGTCTACTTTGGGTGCTACCTTCACTCAAGTTTAGTATCTCTCAACTGACTTGTTTTCCCATCCTTGACTTTGTATTTATTACCCACAATTAAATTAGACATGATTAAGGCATGTATAAGTAACAGCAACATCTGTAAGAGGCTGCCACATCTTTACAGGCCCAGGTGAACAGACTTTACTTTCATTACTACGTGCTCCCATGCATGAATCTGCTGCAGTATTGAAGCTGTCCCTCCACAAAGTATTTCCTGGCTGCCAGTGGCTACCAATGTACAATCATTGCCTCAATGAAGTGTGTTTTTAAACAGCAGCTTATTTTGTCATGCAGTGCTAAAACCACAGAAACCTTTGGTTTAATTGTATAGCAATCAAAAGAAATAGAAGCCAAGTACGGTGGCACATGAAGGTAATACCAGATATGTGGGAGACTGAAGCAGGATGACTGAGAGTTTGAGGCTGGCCTGGGCAACCTAGTGAGACTGTCTCAAACAAAATAATAAACCTACCAGAGAGCTCCAGGAGAGCTCTGGAGAAGCAGCAGCTTCGGTAAAGCATGCCTTCCAAGACATCTCATTCGATTCCAGTTCTCACAGGGTAGAATTTCAAAGACAGCATCAAAAACATGCTCATTTGAGACAAATTCAACTGAGCATCTCCAGTCTTTCAGTGACAAGCTGCTGAGCTAATTAGCTAATGCTAAGGATCATTAGCCAATCTGAACCATCTTTGAATCCAAGCAGTTTTACCAGCTTTTATTATAAACACCAGCACATTTTAAGTTCCCTCTTTTTGATCACAAATATAGGACTTTTTTCTTCTCTTCTTAAGTATACAGCATGAGACACAGCATCTGGGCTCTCCAGTTCTTACAGAAATTTCCTTGGGATTAGTATCCACAGCCCCACAGCCTTAACATTGAATGCTCAGGACAGTTGCATAGGATGCAGACTCCAAAGAGGATGAGGTTGGTACACAAAGTTTGAATTCCAAGATAACCTGAAAAAGATGACCCCACTGCCCATTAAAAGGATGCACATCAGAGAGCACCATCTTCTGAGCAGGGGCTGGAAGTGACTCCTCCAGGTCTCCAGATCCACATTTTTGCATGTACATGAGACTTAGGGCTTCCCCCTTTGGTGGAAAAGGGAATCTGAAGAGGACTATGAATGTGCAAGGACCCAGCAAGTGGAGCCAGGATGGCAGATCTCCACAGGAGGGCATGCCATCCCCATCTGGGGAGTGGGTTGGTGAGGATGTTACGTGGGTGATTTTCTTCTTACCTGATTTAATTAATCCACATTATTAAAACTTAAGATTGAAACCTCTGTGCTATATCTACATTGTACCCTTCCAATTTCTTTAAAATCTTCAAACTGAGATTCCCAAGTCAAAAATCATATATTTTGAAAATACTTTTGTGAACATAAGGGCCAAAAAAGGGAAGCTATTTGGGTCACAATTTCTAAATTCAATACCACAAGCTCTGCTCTTCCCATCTAGACCAACCTTTGGTGGGTTCCTGGGGGAGGGGGCAACAGACTAGGTGGTTAAGTTTGGCTCCTCTGGGGCTGGTCCTCTTGGATGTGACAGCAATAGCATCTGTTAGCTCATGTTATCTGCTTAGTGAGGGCACCGGCAACTGGACCTGGGGGAGGGTGGGATCATGAAAAATCTGTCCCCGGGTCGCACCTGGCCTGTGTGAAGGCTCCTGAGGTCTGGTGGGACAGGTTGATGGATGTGTCTGCCCTATGAAACCAGGATTTCAATGGAAGGGAGGATAGGGGGTCAGGAACCACCCTGAATCCCTTGAGCACCCTTTTCATCAATTCTGGGAATTGTAGATAGAAACAGGTGGCTGCCTGAAGGGTGGAAGTCCTCCCCCAGGGTGGTTTGCTCCAACAGGAGGGAGGACAGGGGACGTGGGCTGGAAGCAAAGTGCTGTTTCAGACCCATTAGCAGACTTCGCAGCATAAGTAAAATTCACCTGTGAGCATCAGGAGTTAAGGCTGAGGCTGGGCTGCTGCCTCAGTCTCTGGGAAGCCAGCCTCCAGGTGACGGTTGGCCTGGGATGCTTCTCAGCTACCACCTGCATCGCCACCATAAGCACAGCCTCAGCCTCTTCACTCCGAGCGAACAATCGGAACCATGTCTTACAAAGAACAGACTCCAAAAATATATATAAATAAATAAAAACCTTAAACATTCTTACAGGGATCTTAAAGAACAGAATACATGTTAAAAACTTCAGTAATTTATATCAATTTTAAGCGATACTTTATATACAATGGGGGGAAAACACATGCATAGTCCAAATACAATGTTGAAAACAGCATTTTCATAACAAAAACCCCAACACCAAGTGTTAATACCATGTACATGAATTCAAGAAGGACCACCCTTTTTGTCTGTTGCACACAGTTTATTTAACAATATGATATAAGAAATGAGTTGGTACTTTACCATTCTATACAGTGATTGAATCTTCTTGAATTTTCTTATTTATAGTAATTATAGCGCTTGCATGATTTACACTAGAATTGCTTTTCCTCATTTCAAGTTTCACATAGAAGAAAGAAAAGAATGCTTCTTCTCTATTAACATTAGCATGGTCTAAGAGAGTGATCATCCCTATTTTTGTCTAAAACCAGTTTTATCAGAGAAACAAAGCAACAATTTCTACATCTGCAAGACAAGAGTTTGGCTTAGGCCAGCATGTATAGATAGATGTGTGTGGGTGTGTACGTGTGTGCACGCCGAGTCAACTCCTATCGTCCAGGGGTAATACTTGGAGACGCCCACAGAGTTCACTATAGAAAAAAAATCTTCCCGCAACGTCAGTTATCGGGATACATTATAAGATGCATTATTTCAGGAACCAGTTTCTGAATATTATTTTTCTTCTCACTTTTAAACATAAATGTTTAAAGTCTTGAAAATACAAATAAAAAATATGAATATAATGAACTTGCTTTTCCCATTAAAAAAAGGCATGAGTCACCAGCAATGACAAAAAGAATTCAAACAAGCCCCCCTCCCCCCAAAATAAAAACAAAACAAAAAAAAAAAGAAAAAAACAAAAACAAACAAAAAAAACCCCCAAAAACAAAAAACAAAACCAAAGGGAGAGAGAGATCGAGCGACAGAGAGAGAGAGAGAGAGAGAGAGAGAGAGAGACAGAGACCAGATATTTAAATCAACTGGTTTTTAACAAAAAAATATATTCTTTGTATTGTTTCTTTAAACATCAATCCACCTTTCCATGGCCTGGAAGTTGCAGTTCCATCTAGGAATAAAAAGAGCCCAGATGCCTGGATTTTCAGTACAAAAGGTCCAAGAACATGAAAGGGACAAAAAGTGATGCTCTCATAATGCTACAAACCCTCCACAAACTTTTCTAGCGTGTCTCCCGTGGTGTCACCAACCAGAGACAGTTCGCTGGATAGTGCGCTCCTGTTGGGGGTGTTCAACTGGGGGAGCATTGCACTCTGTTCGGGGTTCCCCAGGTGTCCCTGATCCATGGAGCTGGCCATGGTGACTGCAAGTCCAGGGTGGGGGGAACCAGTCTGGGGTGAGACATGGTGTGGTGAAGGCTGGGGCTGTATCCGTGGGGACGGGCTGGAATGTGGAGGCTGGGACTGGGGCCGTGGAGACTGGACAGGGGCTGGAGACCGCACCTGGTTACTAAGGGATGTGGCGATCTGCTGGCCGGGGAGGTGCGAGGCCTGTGGCTGTCCTGAGAGCATGTGCTGCTGGGGGCTCATGGGGTTCGGCTGGCCTGGGGACCCAATCTGCTGCTTCATCTGCTGCTGCTGCAGAATCCGCTGCTGCAGGGCCTGCTGGATATTTGGGGTGCTGTCTGCCCCCAGCCCAGGCTGCCCCATCTGGCTGAGCTGTCCCATCTGAGCGGCCATCTGGCCCATGGAGCTACCCTGGATGGGGAGATGCTGCTGCATGCGCTGCTGCTGCATGGCTGGAGCATAGCCTCCGGGTCCTTGTGGCTGCTGGAACTGGCCATGCCCAGCCATGCCCCCAGCCATGGTGGCACTGCCTTGCTGTTGCTGCTGCTGTTGCTGCTGCTGCTGCTGTTGCTGTTGCTGCTGCTGCTGCTGCTGCTGCTGCTGCTGCTGTTGTTGCAGCAACTGCCTCCTCAGCATCTCTCGGTACTGTGGATTCATACTCGCCATGCTGGGGTTGTGTCCTGGGTTCATGATGTTTAGAGCCTGGCCCTGGGGGTTCAGGCCTCCCATCGCCTGCTGCTGTGGAGGCACACCAGGCCGTGGCACACCGGCTTGCATCGCATTCAGGTTCTGCATGCCGGGCTGCTGGTGCATACCGGGCTGGGGCTGCATGCCGGGCTGGGGCTGCATGCCAGGCTGACTGGCCACATACTTGGCTGTGCGCTGTTTGATGAAAGCTGCCATTAGCTGGGGATTCGACTTGAGGATGTTCAGCACCTGCTGCTGCTGCTGAGGGGAACTGGGAGACTTCAGGGTCCGCAGTAGGTCTTGCAAGGCGCTGGGCGAGATGCTCCTGGGTGGTTGCACACTGGGCATTCGAGGCCCGGCTACAGCCGCCTGGGCCTGCATGGACATCACGGGCCTGGGCATGCCTGGCATTGGCTGCTGCTGGGGGATGGGTGCCTGCTGCCACTGCCCAGGTGGCATGCTAGGCATGACAGGCCCGCTGACCTGGTTGGGTCGGGGCACATTCAGGCCCACAGGGGCCATCTGGCTCCCCGGGGTTCCCATGCCTGTGCGCCCTGGGGGCATGCCATTGTTGATGTTCACTCGGTATAGGTGCTGCTGCTGCTGGGCCTCACGCTCGATTTGCCGGGCTGCTTCCACTGCTGCAGGTGGGGGCTGCGCTGGGGGAGGAGGAGCCTGCACTTGGTTGGTGGGCTTTCCAGCAGACACCGTTGTAGGGGGCTGAGTCCGGGCCACACTGGGGAAGCCGGCTGGTGACATGCTCACAGGTGAGGGCTGGGGCTGGGCAGGGGGCTGTGGTGTCTGGGGTGTGCTGGGCTGCTGTGTGGGGGTCCCAGGCGGTGCTGAGGTAGGAGAAGGCAAACTCTGCTGAGGCACATTGCGGGTGTTCATGGTGGCCATCCTACGGCGCATGAGCTGGGCCTGCTGCAGGCGGTGCTGGATCTGCTGCTGGCGGAGCTTGTGTTTGATGTTGAGGCAGAAGGGCACAGGGCATTTGTTTTCTTGGCAGTGTTTGGCATGATAGCAGCAAAGAGCAATGAGCTGCTTGCACACTGGGCAGCCTCCGTTGGTCTTGCGCTTACAGCCCTTGGTGTGCTGCACAACCCGCTTCATCTTCTGGCAGGATGGCAGTGAGCAGTTGGCATTGCGGCACTGGCAAGCGTGCACCAGGGACTGGATGCAGCGCTGGATGCTCAGACGCCGGGACTCCTGGGGGCTCTTGGACTGTGGCTCACCCTGGCTGCTGCCCTCATCATCCAGGCCCAGGCCCCACTTCACCATCTTGTGGGTGTGGCTCTTTGTGTTGTAGCAGTTGATGCAAAGATCATAGTCCTACAGATAAGGAAAGGAAACAGGCTGGCATCAAAACAGGGCCCAGCATAACCAGACATTCTGGCTGTCCTTCCCCACAGCTGGGTCAGAGCCTGCTCATGCTAGTGTCTGCATGAGGCTCCCAGGCAGTGGACACCTGCCCACTTCCTGTCTTGCTTCCTCTGTTGTGGGAAAAACATCAGGTCCTGCTGTATCCCTCCGACTCCCTGTGAAGCCCTACAGTAACAGAATGAGGAACACTGCAACCATTTCCTCCAAATTCCCCCAGAGACCATGGGACCTCTTTCCCAGGAAGGTATGAAGTAGCCATACAATGATCCTTCCCCAACACAGAAACCCAAGTGACTGAAAACTGCATGCACCTGAAAACAAAGAATAAAGCACTAAATCTGAAGAACATAGCCCCAGGATGGGGCTCACAGGAAGAACACAAAAGCCTCAGTATTAGGAAAGTATAATGTGGAGGGTAGAGGAGGTTGTGAAAGAGCAGGACTCAGAGGTGGTGGGCAAAGGAGGGGCTAGGCATACACATGGGTAGCCCTGGCCCTGCCAAGCAAGCTGCCCCCATGGCAGTGACTGTGGACCATCCTGGGAGGAGGTGAAGGGGGGGGAAGCTAGGATCAGTGACCACAGGAAGGGAACCAGGGGGTCCAGCACAGTCTGACTCACCAACCCACCAAGGGGCAGTCAGTGAGCCTGTGCATGGAGTCCATCAGGGACATGAGAGGAGGGGCTCAAGACCCTGACCCAAGCTGCCCAAGTTGCCAGCAGGGCAGAGGGCATCTCTGATCCCTTAGCAAGACTAGAGCTGGAGTCACAGGAGGTAAACAGATCAGAATTACCATAGGATCAAAGTACCCGCCCAGTGCCCACTCCATGCTTGCCCAGCCAAAACCACAGGCGGCCCTGAGGGTGCTGTAGCTGTGCTAGACGTGGAGTAGGAGCCAATGAAACACAGGGAAGAAGACAGCAAAGCCTCCCAACCAGCTCCTCATCCTGGAAAGGTCAGTAGAAGCAGAACCGTGCAAAGATACCAACAGTGGGATCTGTGTGCACTCAGCCGGAACCCCAAGCTGGCTCCTAGGAGGGAAGGAAGTGATGGGGCCTACCTCGCACACAGTACAGTGCCAGCGGGTCTCCACATGGTGTTTGCACTCATTGCAGGTGTAGACAAAGCGGTCCTGGCCCTGGGTGTGCAGCTCCACCAGCATGCACAGCGTGGACCACTTTGAGCGGCGTAAGGAGGAGAACTCCCAGTGCTTGTCTCTGGCCAGGGTGAGGAAGGCATCACGCCCATCCATGAGGTCACAGCTGAGCAGGGGGTCAGGGTCCACGATGGGGGGCAGAGTGTTGATGACAGGCCCAGCATGCAGGTGAATCACAAAGAAGACCTGCAGAGAAGAGCTGCATTAGCCTCTCCTCTGCCGGCAGAACAGATGGGCAGCAGAGCCCAATGCCTGCTTGAGGGCACCAGTTTGATAGAACAGAATTGGCGACAAGTTGCACAGTATTACCAAACTAGCCATTTCTGCACTCTAGGAGTAGCCCTCCTCCCTCCCACTGTAGACCTACACAGAGTACCTGGAGACGGTCGGCCTTGTGCCTTCTCCATCTCCTGGCTACAGGCAGAGTTGCTGCCCCCTTTGGGCCCTGAGCATCACCAGTACCTCTCACCCAGCTGTGCCACTACCTCTTTATGCTTCTCCATGGTAGCATAGAGCTTCTGGGACAGGTCGTTGGACACATTGGGCATGCTGGGCTTCTTCTTATTGGCGCGGCTAATGCTGCTTTTGTTCTTGTTGGTCTTCTTGTTGTTCTTTTTCTTGGCATTCTTGCTGTCACCCTGACTGCCCTGCAACCACAGGCAAAGTTGTCAAACAGATCAGCTTCCTCTTCCATACTTGGTACTGACACCCGACTCTCAGGCCATGGGGTTCCGGGAAACCCAGCGCAAGAAGGGAACCCTGGGCAGAGCCAGTCTTCAGAGGAAAAGGTGGAGAGGATGGGAGCAGGACCTAGACCTAGACTCAGTCAGGCATGGCCATGTCACCTGTAGCACCACATCACCTCTTGAGGAAGAGTGGACCCAGAAAGCCAGCTCAAAATCTAACCAACGGAGGGGAGAGAACTTCTCAGCCTTATCTGTGCCTGTAAAAGGGCTCCAGTCACAGCAAGTGACAGGAAGGGTGTAAAGAGGAGAAGACGTCACACTGGTAGAAGCAGAACTCTCATGAATCTCCTCCAAGTCCCATGCAAGGCCTGCATGCTCTATCACTGAGCTACATCTCTAGCCCAGGACCTTCATTTTTGGGGGGATGGGAGGGTACATTAACTTAACCCTGAGCCACATCCCCAGCTCTTTGTTTTTATTTTGAGACAGGGTCTCACTAAGTTCGCAGGGCCTCACTAATTTGCTGAGGCTGGCCTTGAACTTGCAAGGTTGTTTCTGAGCTTTAATCCTTCTGCCTCAGCCTCTGGAGTTGCTGGGATTTCAGGTGTACAACACTGTGCCCAGCTTCAGAACATATTTTAAGAGCAAAGCAGCTTCCTGCCCTGAAAGTTGGTCATAAATGAAATTAATCCCATTGTTGAGGTCCTGGATGTCCAAAAGGAAGGCAAGTCCTTGCCACCATGTATAAGCTGCACACAAAGAGAACAGCAAGTCTTCTCTTCAGCAATCATGCCACCTTGCCCTCCCTACCACGTGTGCATCCCTGGTACATGGTCAGGGCTGGCCCAGGTGTAAGCCCCTCTCTACCTCCATGCTCTGGACAGCTTTGTTGCCACCAAGCCAGATGCTTCCCTGGCTGGGATAGAGCTCGGTCTGCAATCTTCCCCAGAGCCTTCGCTCTTATGGTGGCAGGGCTGTCCTACACAAGCTCAGCAGTCAGGGCTCTGATTCTAACCAGGCACCAGAGCCTTCCACAGCTGGGCCCAGGTTCCTCCTTCTGAAATAATCCCACCTGGCCTTTATGAGCTTGGACATGGTTCTGAATTGCACCAAAGGACTAGTCTGGTCTGTACAAGGCACTCAAGATTCACCTGGGTTTCTCCTGCACTGAGCTCTGAAACCTGCCAGCCCTTCCAAGGCCAGCCCAAGTGCAGGCTTCATCCTAAGGTAATGGGACTTCTAAGAACCAAGTCACCAAACCCTGATGAGGACCAGCCAATACTCCAGAGAAGGGCCAGCCTCTGTCAACCCAGTCTCAGGAAGTCAGAAAATGACAACAGTCCTAGAGTTCTTGGGAACCACCAGGGCAAAAGCCTTTGTGTCTCCTGGTCAACACTGTTCTGGAGAGGTTGAGGCCTGGCAGGCCAACAGCACAACCAACTTGCACAGGGCACAAAGCAACTGTGCAACTGATCACATGTGCACTGAGCATGCATACTGCAACCTGGGTCTTCAGATGTCTGTACATGGACAGGCCCTGCTGGAGCCTGCCTCATCCACCTCCTCTGGGGCATTCCCAGACATCTCAACAGCAGTATGTCCAGTCAGTTTTCAGTTTCTCCTATACCACAGGCAACGACAGCAATGTGACATGGAGGCTTGGGCCCCACACAAGAGCCTGTTCAGTTCGTGGTTTCTCTTCGCATGTCACAAAGACTTGTCCCAAGTTTTGGAATTGCCCTCAAAATTCACACTTCCACTGCATCTATAGCTACCACTGAATCTATGCACCATTATCTCTCTCTCTTTCTCTAATATGTATATCCTGCAGTGCTGGGGGATGGAAACCAGGGCCTCATACATGCCAGACAAGTGCTCTAATACCTTTGTGACTCTGAACACAGCATGTTTCCTTCACTGTCTGGAAGGCTCTTCCAATGCATCTTGTGTGGTGGGTGGGTCTGGGCTCCCAAGTCATCTGTCCAACAGCCTCCTAAACCTCCTGCCCCAGCCCCTTTAACTTACTCCTTCTTAGAGCTCCCTCACCACTGCAGCTACCCAGGCCCCTCCTATGTCTCCTAGAACACACCCTGGGGAAGGGATGGAGTCCTGCTTAGTTTGTGCCATTGTGCCTGGTGCAGATGGACAATAATCAGTTAATAGGACAAGCACAGGAAGGCACCAAAGGAAGAGCTGCCACAAATGCAGGAACAAAGCCTGACGACCAAGGGTCTCTTGGTTAAGTGACTTTTGCGCTCCTCTGACTGCCTCCCTGGCTCCCCAACAGGATATCGTTCTTTCTCCTCTCTGGGTCTAAATCCCATGCCCACCCCCGCAGGGAGCATCTTTTGTGCAAAGACCACAGACGGGTCCCCCGCTTTAAGTACTGACACCCTGAGTCCGTGACTTAAAGACAACACCACAGAAAGAACACAACTGCAAATGTGCACTTCCCAGCCTGCCACCTAGCATGCCTGGGGCCTGGTAGGCCTCTAATGGGGGCTTAGGGAGGGCCTGCACCTCGGGGGTCTCGCTAGCTGCCGTGCTCTCTTCTTTCTTCCTCTCTTCTTCTTCTTGTTCCAGTTCCTTAATGCTCTCTTCCAACACATTGGGCCAGAAATCTCCTTCAAAATAGGGCAACTCCTTGGCACTTGTAAGCCTGTCTTCAGTTGCTTGTTTGAAGATGTCCTGGGAGAGAAAAGCACAGCAGTGAGAGGACAGCCCTCAGGCCTTTGGGAACCAGGCACACCAGCCACTGACATATGAGTTGACTGCACTGCAGAGTTCCACTGCAGATAGCCATTTTCATTCTGCGGTGCCATGTTTCTGCTTTCTAATTATTTTATGTGTGTCTGTGGTGCTGGAGTTTGAACCCAGGGTATTCTACTACTGAGCTAAATCCTTAGCCCATCTTATTTTATTTCGAGATAGGGTCTTACTAAATTGTGAAGCTAGACCTGAACGTGTGGCCCCAGTCTCCCAACTCACTAGGATTATAGGTGTGAGTCAGTGTGCTTGACTTTGCTTTCTGATTTTTATTTATTTTTCGTGGTGTGGAGAGGAGCCTCGTGCATGCTAGGCAAGTGCTCTACCACTGAGCTATATCTTTGGCCCCATTTTCTTTTTTAAAAAATTTCCTTCTTTTTATTTTTAGTTTCCTGGCCCCATTTTCTGATCTTTTTAAGTGAACACAATTATAAAGGATGGGAGCACAAGAGGAAAACATTCAGATGTATTTCAATCAACTATGAGAGGCACAAAGTCACTGGTACCTACCTTGTAGTCATGAATGATCCGCTCTGCAAACGCCTTGTCCAGCATCTTCTTGTACCACTCCTGCAGTCGTTTTGGTTTTGGAATTTTTTGATCAGGGGGGTGGCAATGGAAGATGTAGTCATCTCCTTCACTTGGGGGACAGGCCCAGATGTGTCCTGTTACATACCTGCAGGACACAAGCATCAATGTAATTGGCCCTGCCTTCAAGGAGTCACAGCTGAGGTCAGGAACCAAAACAAAGACAGAAATAATTACAAAGAAAGTAGAAAACAAAAGAAATTACCATAATGCTTATGGTAGAAGCTGTAAGAGACCTAGGTTCCAAGCCAATGTCCTGGGGATGGGGTCAGGGGTAAGCGAAGGTGATCTTAATCACTTGTGAATTCAAGCCTGGACATGGCCCTGAAACACTTTGCTCTCAGAGGTGCTCACAGGATGGGGCCAGTCATGACCCTGATCACTTCATCACAGAGCCTGGACCATGATAGGCAGTCAAGGCACAGCAAAGGAGGCATATCAAGTGTGCATCATACTTTCTACCTACTCCTCCTGTGCACTGGAAAAGCAGCTCAGCTGAGTATTTCTAATGGGTTAATGCCAAATCATATTCATTCTATTTAAGACATTTTGATCAAATATCTCTAACTTTTTCATTTGGGGAAGGAATATGATAGATCTGGACTATAAAAGCCAAAGTACTGCAGAAAGAAGTCAGAAACAAGAGACACTGTATTGCAGGATACCATTCCTATGCAATATCCAGAGAACACATTTTTACAGAGACAGGAAGGAGATTAATGGTTGCCTGGGGCAGAGGTGGGACAGGGATTAACAGCAAAGGTGCACAGGGATCTCTCAAGAGGGGATGGAACATTCTGAAACCGATTTATGATGATGGTTGCAACATTCAGTAAAGTCACTAAAAACCACTGACTTGTAAACCTAAATAGGCAGATTCTGTGATATATAAATCATGTCTCGATTAAGGGGAAAGAGAATGAAATGCAAGCAAAAGTAGGCAAAAAACTTGAATTGTCCCCTCCTGAAGTCAGATATACATAGATCTTTTAAAGGAGGCTTGGAAGACTTCTAAATTGACTGCAATATATTAGAAATAAAAACACAAAAAAATTTTTAGTGAAAAAACTCATGGTTTCACATGGTAAACATGCAGGGAAAAAAAGTTTTTATTGGTTCTGGATAATTTAATACTTACCCCAATTTCTTCACATATTCTAGGTATCCAATAAGGATCTCATGGTAAACAGCTGTCCGGAGGCATCGCGGCCGGAAAAAATGAATACTGTCCAGATAAGATATGTAAACACGCCTGCAGGGGTACATTTTAAATTCAGGATCTCAAACCAACACTAGCATCCAAAAACATTTTCATAAATGCTTTGTTTTGTTTTGTTTTGGGGACATCAGGGCCTTGTGCATGCTAGGCAAACACCCTACCACTGAGCTACATCCCTAGCTTTTTAAAAAAAATCTGACACTAGTCTAAGTTGCCCACACAGGCCTCTAAATTGAGAGGCCTCTAACTTGTGCCTCAGCCCCCACAGTCAATGGGATTACAGGTGCATACCACTACTCCTGGTGATGTTCTGCTTTGACAGCAGTTATACTGGCCACCAAACAGGATGGGATAAAACTCCTACCACAGACCCTGTTGCCAACCAAGGAAACACTTGTTATTATTTTCAGTTGCCAACAGAAAGGATGGCACCCCTACCCAGGCAGAGCCAAGGAAGGACTAGTGCAAACTGGGAGCAGCCGCTTGCAGGTCCCTCTCACCTCCATTCTTGACTAAACCCGTACAAACTCTGGGCAGAGGCATTTCACTTGAACAGGTGCATCCAGCTGCCCCATGCCCAGGTAGGATGGAGAGGTCAGCAAGACCAAGGCCCATATGCACACACAACCCAGACACATGCCCTGTCATCAAGATCCTTGGTTTCCTACTAGTTTAGGGGAAAATAAAAACTAACTGGTTTGGTTAGTTCATTGTGGCTTGATTTACTTATATCTAGTACTGAAACACACATGCTTGCTAAGACACTTGAGTTTGGTCTGTGTGCACACAACATGCAAATGACATACTTCTTTGGAAATGAGATGGAAGGCTACCTTGTGTTTGGCGGGGGACAATCAGAGCCATACTCCTGGACGTGCATTCCGAAAAAGCACACATCCACTCCGTCGATCTCCTCGAAAGCAAAGAGTGCTTTGGTTCGATAGGGGAAAGATTCAGACATTTCTCCAGAATCCACAAACCTGGAGAGAAAGCCAAACCTGGTGTTTGTAGATGTCCTTGTCTATGAGGCACTTCTGCTCTAAACTCTGTCAGCGCAGCAGAGTGAAGGTACAACCACCTCTGGGTCTGGCTAGAGCACCCCCCTTGCCTGACTACCTCAGGGTTGCAAGCCAGTCCTTCATGACCCTGCTTCCTCAACGAGGGAATTGTGTCCCTTCCACAACTCTGGCCAAGCAGAGTTGGGAACTGCTTCTGCAGGGTCTTAGAAAGTGAGCACACAAACCGTGACTTCATCCCAGGCTTGACCTCCACAGTCTTGTCCGAACTGGCCACTACTCTGACAAAAACCTCCCCGGCTTCTGGGTGATTCTGGCGCCGCAAAAACTTGTTCACTCGGTCTTCCAAGTGGTTTCCCAATCTCGTGGTCTGCAGTCCTAGGAGCCCAGAAGGAACAGGTAAGAGGCTCAGAGAGCCACTGGGACCTCAGCATCCACTCCTCCTCCCAGCACCATTTGAGGGTCTCTAGGGTTAAAGTTCTTATTTGAGGTATGTGTGCTTATGAGGGAAAGTGGACTATGAGATCTCAGGTGTTTACCTGCCCAGATGTTTCCAATCTTTTCTATAGGGCAAAGAATCACAGAGACAGCCTGAATCTAAAAAGGTCTGTGAGGAGAGGGTGGAGGGAGCCAGACCTAAGAAGGAGCTAGGCTGCACTCTCCTTGCCTACTACCCCAAGCGCTGGGAGGCTGTAACTTATGTGGACAAGCCCTGCTCTGGCCCTGTGTGGAAGGTCAGCTTCACAGTTGTCTCCCATGGGTGTCAACAGTAGGCTGCCTCCTGCCCCGGAATCACACCTGAGGAACTCTTAACAGCAAACGGGAACCCGGCACACCCTCTAGAAAGGAATAGTGTAAGTGTGCTCAGTGATTAGGCCTCTTAGCTCTACTGTAGTCCAGCACAATGCAGTCTAAAACAGGACACAGAACACTGGGGCCCACTAGTCAAGCATCAGTCAAGAAATGCTTGTTGTTTTATAAGTGCTTCGATTACCTAAAGGGAATCAAGACAGGCACCAGGTCAGGACCCCACTCTGGCCCCAGCCTACCACCTCCATGATGAAGCCTATACTGCGTGGCTTCTCCCCTTCTCTCTCCACCCCAGGGACATCCCCCACCATGTGGCCACCATGACAGGAGCTACCAGAGGTAAAATAGTAGTCACTATACAGGGGAATTAGACAAGTGTAGACAGAACAGGACCAGACAGTGAAACGTTCATGGTGATTACTTATAGGTCATGAATTTTTTTTTGTTTTGTCCTGTCCATGAGTGCTGGGGATTAAACCCAGGGTCCCACGCATACTAAATGTGCACTCTACTACTGAACTATCCTCAAGTCCCTAGATGATGAAATTTTAAAAGAAGTTCTCTACTGACTTTCAATATTTTTTGCATTGGCGAGAAATGTAAAAAGTAAAACCTATTTGGGATCTTAGAAGATTTCTTGTGAAGAAAAAGAAATACCTGCAAAATTTAAACTGTTTCATTTTTCTGCAATAAGCCTATCAATAATGCTGCATTTTTGGTATATAAATTATATAAAATTAAAGCAAACAAACAAACAAAAAAAAACAGTCAGGGGTGGTGGCATATGCCTGTAATCCCAAAAGCTTGGGAGGCTGAGGCGGGAGGCTGAGGCAGAAGGACTGAGGGTCTGAAGTCAGCCTCAGCAATTTAGCAAAGTTGTAAGCAACCTAGTGAGACCCTGTCTCAAAATAAAAAATAAAAAGGGCTGGAGGGCTGGGGATGTGGCTCAGCTCCCCTTGCAGGTAATATAAGTAGGTAAGTAGGTAGGTAGGTGAGTAGGAAATTAAGAAGAAAAAAAAGAAACAAGGAAGAAGAAAAAAAACATGGAACAATAAAAATTTGTAAAGTTATAAAAATGAGGGGAAAATGGCTTGAAGATCTATTTTATACTTTGATGAACTTCTACACTTCACAGGGACTGTGAGATCAGGTTTGAGACTCTGTACTCAGCATCCCCTAGTGGCTGAGAACAATCTGGTAGATTGAAACGTGAGTACAAAGGAACTTAAGAGCCACCTGCTCAATCCTGCTGAAGCCCTTGAAGGAAACCCACAAGTTCTCACACTGCTGCTGAGCAAGGTGCGTCCCTCAGGAGGCAGCTTCCAGGTCAGACACACAGCAGCCCTTCTCCAGGAGCAGGGACTCAAAATGCTAGTCACAGCACTTCCTCTGTAGCTCTAAGCTTCTGGAGGAGGATCTGACAACAAATCTCTCAGAATACAAAGTTTACTGTCTATGCTTCCTAAACTTTTGTTGAAATCATGGCCTGGCCATAAAAGCTAGCTTTCATGTATGGATCAAGTCAAATGACAACTGAGCTCTAAAACCGTGTGTTGAGAGGCACCAAAGGAAGACGCGGGGAATCCACATAAGCTCTACTCCACATAGTGCAGGAGAGGAATCTCCCACAAACTTACGCTTAGCGCTGAACTTGTTTTCCTTCCGAGGTCTGCCAGTTTTCTTTAAGCAGTTGTCACACACAAAGCTACAAAACAAAAAATGGTGTGATCAGGTCACAATAACAGTACACGCTGCTGAACCAAAGGAATGCAGCATCAAAAGATCTTGTTGGTGTTTTAGATCATGTGACTGTAAAAGAGTGAAGAGGCAGACAGCTTTGATTCTACAATTCTGAAAGCAGGCAAACACCTAAGACTTAAATTTAGAGCCAACTGCCATCTCCCTTAGCAAACTCTTGCTAACAACAATGAACACAGCGGTCACTAGACTGCCTTCCCACCAGCTCCATGCAGAACTGCTCTCCCTTCCCCAGACCACAGAAAATACTCACCCTGAAGGCCAAATGATGTCATAGTGCAGGACACAAATCTGATGCATCTTGCGGCCACACTCCTTACAATCAACAAAACTGGGAGACAAAGAAACAACACAGTCACACGAGACCATAGAGCAGTCATCTCGGGCAGGACCCCGTGCGTGCATCCACACCTTCTCTAGGTCACTTTGAACACCTCCCATTGGTGCATTTGTTGACTGATGCATTTTATAAATGCACCTATATCTTATTTTCTTTCTCTTTTTTCCAAGAGTGGATTTATTCAAGCACTCTTGCAGAGGCAAGAGGGGACCTGGTAGCAAGTGGTATTTTCTATAGGAAGAAGCAGATTGTGCTCCTTTCTTTGAACAGTGTTTCATTCCCCTTTTCTCCCAATCTCCCTTTAGAACCAGAAACAAAAATTTTACTCTTAAAAGTTACTATGATAAATGCATATTTCACAGGTCAGACATTCTGACATTACTACGCATTTTCAAGATAGATGTTTTTTCTAAGTGATTTTACACACATTTAAACTGATGCAGGAAATATAGAACAATATTTTCAGTGTTATAAAACATTTGCTCTTAAGAATTTTGGGGATACAAACAAGGAAGTGGACAGGTGACAACAGCACACTGAGTCTGAAGCACAGGAGGGAAAACATATTGAACCTGGTGGATGGACAAGCCTCTTTTAAGTACACACTGGCATGCCAGAAGGCTGGCCCACACAGTCCCCCTTCCCCACAATGCTCTGTGCAGCCACTGCCATCAGAATTGGGCTCCCTGATCTCCAGGAGCTGCATCCTCATGAGATCTCCAAACCAAGATGCTGGGAGGGCAAATCTTCAAGTTTTTCAGGTCACTCTCTTACGGCCACCCTGGAGATCTTACAGAAGCAGAAACTATCTCCAGGCTCTTCTGGAATATGACCAATCTGGCTAATAAATGTTAGGCCCCCACCCTTCATTCTGCCACTGAGTGTGCTCTGTAAGCCTTCAGCCCCATAATCTACCCTAACCCTGCCTCTCTGTCCCCACTCTCTCAGAGGGAAAAAAGGTCACAAGTGCGATGTGTGCAACAGTGGCAGCGCTTATAATGTGACGCTGCTGAAGGCTCCCACCCCACACAACAAGGTCGTCATTCTGGGCCTTCACTGCTTTCCTCCAGTGTGGCATTACCGAGGCCAGTTCTGTCTGCAGTCTCCATAACTGAACTTGGCTCCACACTGAGGTGCAAGGTGGGTGGGCAGCTGTAATTCCCTCAATGACTGGGTCATCTCCAAAGACACTCCACTCTAAACTCTCCCTCCCACACCAAGAAAGGAACTACTGAAAATATGCCATGTGCTCCTGACCTCAAGACATCATTGTTGAATTCCACCCCCCCATTACTATCCAGGACTGCCTGGACAGCTCCCGCTCTTGGCCCCACAGCGTGGCCTCTCCCACCTGCAACACTTCCTGCTTTAGTTCGGGACTTGTTGCCTGAGTTGCGCATAAAGTCTCCTAATGAGTTCCCCTACTAGAGATCGAAGTCCTTTTTGGTCAATTCATCTCCCAGATCCAGGTGATCTTTCTATACCAGAAACCAGTACTTTTCTTCAAAACTTCCCCAGTCATATGGCACGAAGTCTAAATGTCAAAAACAGTGTAAATGGCCCGTCCACAAGGATCTCTGCCTCTGCATCCCAGGGGGATGAGTCTTTACCCCTAATCAACCACTCGAGGTGACCCGCAGTTGTGCTGGACATCCTGTGTTCTTTGGTTCCTTTGTGTCTAGAATGTTCTGCCCCTCCCCCCAGCACCTGCTTCCATATGACTGTCACCTTTTCCAGGAAGAGGTCCCCAACTGTCCTGGTGCCACTCTGCCAGACTGGGGCCCCTGACCTCTGGGACCACTCTTCTTGCTTCCTGCTGCCTATACTTTTGAGTCTCTGTTGCTAGACTATGAACAGCTGAAAGGAGGGGCCCTTCTATTCATTCACATGGTCCACTGCCTGGCACCTAGCATGTGAATATATTTGAAATTGAGAAATGAATATAAATTGTAAGGAAACTAAAAAACTATGCAGGGAAGGTCATAATATAAAAGGAGGTAGAGAATCAGAAACAACCACCCAGCTGTCATAAAAGGCATCAGAGGGTGTTCAAGGGAAGTCTCCATAGGCGCCAGCATTTCACCGTGGTTACTGATCTGGGTTTTATTTATTTGGTGATACCAGGGATTGAACCCAGGGGCACTTTGCCACTGAGTTACATCTCTAGCCCTGTATTTCCAACTGCAGCCTGGGTGGGAAATCTGTCTTTCACCACAGTAACCGAGCTCCTAGGAACTAGGAGGTCAAGGGAGGGCAGAACCTGTTTCTAAGCCTTGGATGTGTCTTAGTTCACACTTTTCAGAGAACCACTGTGCCTGGAGACTGTACTCACCCAGCAGCCCCAGACATTGTCCACCTCAGGGACAGAAAACAGTGGGTATTATAAGGCCCTAGGGTGGCCCTCAGTATTCAACTCTAAGTACCTGGGAATAGCTACTATATTGAAGGAACTATGAAATCTCTTTAGAGGCAATTATAAAGTAAATTTTGCAGATATATCATCCTTATTTTTAAAGACAGTGGTAAGAACACATACTCAGTTTCGCATTATATTTATTTATGAGTACTGGGGCTTTAACCCAGGGATGCTTAACCACTGAGCTATATCTTCAGTCCTTTTCCCTTTTTATTTTGAGACAGAATCTCACTAACTTTCTTAAGGTCTTGCTAAGTTGCTAAGGCTGTCCTCAAACTTGGAATCCTCCTATCTCAGCCTCCAGAACCACTGGGATTATAGTTTTGTGCTACCATGCCCCACTCACTTACTTTTAGGAAGTGGTTTCTAAGAGGTTTTCTTTCTGAAAACATCTCCACCAAGCGGTCCTGCCTGAGGTCTCTAAAGAATCATACTCATCCCTCATAATGGGGATTGAACCCAGAGTGCTTTTTAAAAACTTTAAGTTTTGAGACAGGTCCTCGCTATGTTGCTATGGCTGGCCTTGAACTTGCAATCCTCTTGTCTCATCCTCTCTAGTATCTAGGATTAAAGGCATGTCACTCTGACAGCTCAGTTTCTTGAAGACACACATGACCAAATTATTAAAGGGGTTCCATTAAACCAAAACATCCATCTAATCTTATCATAGTTAAAATTCAATAACTGGAGAATATGTGATAGAGGCATACCTATTTTGTGTGAATTTAAAAAGAATTTATTTCTAAAAGATAACTTCACACAAAAAATCCTATTTGTGGCAATGTATCTTAATGTTTTCTCCCACAACAATCTTATCATAAGGAGTAACTTTCCTGATCTGAAATCAAAATTAAAAGAAAAAAAAAAAAAAAAAAAAAAAAAAAAACCAAAAATCAAACAATCAAAAAAGGCTATATACTCACGGTTCAGGGTCTAAAGTGTCATTTTTCTTCTTTTCAAACTGATCCTTGGAAATCGTCCTTGAAAGAAAAAAACAAAAAACAAAAAACAAAAAATGTGAATCAGTGAACGTTTCTCTGTGGAGTATAGACTACTGAGTCTCTTCAAATACTGACGAGTGATGGTCAGCTGAAATCTCAAGTAGATACAACAAAGGGATGAAACTTCCTTAGAAAGTACTACCCTTTATTTTCCTACACAGTGCACTATCATCTACTTTCCATGTATTTTCTTTTTTGGAACATTTCCTTCCAAGTACTATCAGCTTTACTACAAGATTTAATTAAGACTAGTTAATATATGATGGCAAAATTGTGTTAAGATTCAGACCTGTTTATCTTTGATGAAATTTGCATAGTGAATGGCTACTGAGTTGGACTCAGAGCAAAACCACAGTCAAACTGTGACACTTCCTCAGGGCAGCAAAGTCAGTGTCTGTGTTGGGGATGCCTGCCTTTGAAAGGGCTATGCACCTGGTTTTCTACTGTACAGCTACCATGATCAGTGCATATGTAGATTATTTCTGAATCACAGAATTATACAATCAAATTATTGTTTTCTGCTGGTTATTTTATTTTTTAGCTGATACACAAAAACTTAAAGAGTTGAAGGCAAAGATACAGAAGTTGTATGTATTAATGGGGCACCACAATACAGAGGATTGAACCCAGGGCAATGTACATGCTAGGCAAGCCCTGAGATATATTCCCAGCCCTTTTTAATTTGACAGGCCGGCTTCCAATTTGTGATTCTCCTGCCTCAGTCTCCCAACTAGCTAGGATTACAGATGTGCACCACTATCCCATGTAATGTTTGATACGATATACACTGAGTAATGTTTAAATCAGGTTTAATGTATTTATCTTCACAAATATTTATCACTTGTGTGGAAAATTTCCAAAAAAATCTTTTCAGTTTTAACAAAGCGCACAGGAGTGCATGTCTTTAAACCCAGTGGCTCAGGAGGCTGAGGCAGGGAGAGATCAAAGCCAGTCTCAGCAACAGCAAGGTTCTAAGCAACTCAGTGAGACACTGTCTCTAAATAAAATACAAAACAGGGCTGGGGATGTGGCTCAGTGGTTGAGTGTCCCCGAGTTTAATTCCCGGGTACAAGAACAACAACAACAAAATCTTTTTAGTTTTTTTAAATGTATAGTCTGTAACTGATATCCAAGAGTTACCATACCATGCAATAATACCCCAGAGCTCCTTACTACTATATCTAACTGTACTTTGGAACTCACTGATCAACCTTTCCCCCACCCCTCACTCTCCAACCCAATTGTTAATCATGCAATTAGACCAAAAAATTAACAAGGCAAGGGAAGTAAAAATGAATTCAGTATGTAGAATTGCAGTTGTTTGGGTCTATGTGTGGTCTGAGTGATTGGACTTGCTGTGTGTGTGAATGGCAGCAAACCATGTCCAGGTGACTAAGAATCTGCATCACTGTAAGCTGCCTCTGCAGGAGAGCCTTCTAGCTTGTGGTACACAGCCACTCTGCAGCCAGGTTTCCAACACGGCCAGAAGTGCAGGAGAAAAGAGAGCTACAAAGCACTGGTAGGCTGGGCAGATATGGTGTCCAGCAGGCTTTTTGGTATTTCAAGCACAAATGAAACTGATCATTCATTTATGGCTTCCCTTTTTCTTGCCATTTCTGGTTATTGTACCACTCAAAGCACTGGAGAGGAAAAAGTGAACTCAGTACAGGAATGAAACAAAAACTCATACGCTGGAGCTAGTCAAAAAACCAACAGGGAAGGAGACATATTTACACACTGGGCCACAATATGGGGATGAAGAGCACTGTATTCTTGCTAATCTGCATTAGCTCAGTAATGTAAAGTAATGAAGGTTTAAATAGAAGATAAACTCCAAGGCAAAAGATGGGGTATGCCTTCAAAATTTACTTTTTGCTACTGAAAACAAGGCTACCTGGTTTCTTAGGCATAACTAGAAACTTACAATTTCCAAAAATGGACCTTGACAATCATGAGGGAAAATCAATTTCTTCTTTTTCTTCTTTTTGTACTGGTGATTGCTCCCAGGGGAGCTTTAGCACTGAGATTTATTCCTAGTCCTTTTTATTTTCTGAGAAAAGTTGCTGAGGTTGATCTTGAATTTGTAATCTTCCTGTCTCAGTCTTCTGAGTTGCTGGTATTATATGTGTGTGCCACAGTGATTCTCCCAATTTAGCCTCCTGAGCAAATGGAACTACAGGTGTGTGCCAATGTGCCTGGCTCAAGCAATTTTCTCTACCAGAAGAGATAAACGAAGGGTCAAGAGACCACTGAAGTAGAGTGGGAGGCTGCAATACCCTTGCCTTGAATGGAGAAAGAATGTACAGGTGGCACTACTGTTTATGGCTAAAACCCCTACATCTTTACGTGTAAATGTCTACACACACACTTACAATTAAATGTAGGCACAGTTAATAAAAAAATATACACTACACTAAAATCAAAATGGCACATACATTGGCTTCCCTTTTAATCACAGGCAAGAGGAAAATATGAGAAAATAGTACTTACGTCTGGGGCTGTGAAGGGTCGTCACCCAGGGTCACATTCTCGCCCTGGATCTCTGTGAAACACTTCTCACAGAAATGATACCTGTCAGCAAGAAGGCCATACTTGGGTGAACTGGTCCATCATAACACACAGCCACCCAAGCAACGAAGCCACCAATCAGAGCAGGGCAGAGCACCACGACGAAGGGGGGGCGTTGTTGGTTGATTGATGGGTCAGTGAGGACAATGGAGGGAACAGGGGCAGGTGGGGAAGGGCAGGATTAGAGAACAGGGAAGGGAACAAATAGCACAGACACAGAGGTAAGACGCAAACACGAGACAACACAGAGCAGAAAGCCAAGGCAAAGCATTGATTAGCATTCGGTCTCATTGCACACGTCACAGGCCATCATCACTAACAACGACAGGTTGTCCGGCTCCAAGATGCAAATGCTTTCAAGTTGTTAATACTAGGATTGCATGGAGCCTAAATTTAGGAATCTCAATTTTGTCATAAAATCAAATATAACGCCAGGGTTTGAGATGGAGCAAAACAGTCTGACAAAAGGCCTTAAGAAGCAATTTAAACTGAAAATACTTTATTTTTCAAAACAGAAAATTTATGCTTGACAGCAATTCAAAGGTTTTATTTCTGGTTTTAAGCCAGCTCTTTAAATATGTGATAATGTTGAACACCCAGAACTGGTTTTAATTTTTTCCTGTTATTTTTCAGAAGTTAATCACTCAGCTTATTGTATTCTAATACAAATGAAACCAAATCCATATTCTAGACAAACATTTAACAGAAATGCAGTCAGGGTCAAAGACTTTCCAGCCATTTATTAATTAGAATATATAGAGAAAAATGATATATTGTATAAACAATACAATATATGTAAATTCATGAACAATCTTAAAGACTTTAAAATGCAGTTCTAAGTTTTGATTTGAAGTTTTGGTGCTGGGACCAATCATTCATCAATCTGAAATACTTGGCGAATGACTGTTCTGATTTGGTGACAACCCAAGTTAAGCAAATTTAGAAAGTTAATCTTTAAAGCACAATCTGCATTTGAGAAATTATCCATCACCCCAATTTCTTTTATGATAATAACAGAGAGCCTGGGCTCAAGCTATCAAGTAAGAACAATTAAAATAAAAACTACTAAATGTTTGGAAAGGACATGAATGAGAAATCAACAAAAATGCAGGTGGATGCTGCTTAAACAAGATGAGCACACAAGAATACTGTAAAATAAACAAGCTGAACGGAGAATTACATAAGCAAAAAGAATGAGTGTAAGGTAGTGATGGCAGCACAATAAAATGCAGTTTTAGAGCTCAAAACTACGTCGACAAGATGCCAGCAAGGATTAGTAGTAGAAACACTGACAAGACGCCGGGTGCCACACTGACCCCGGTGCAGAGTGAGGCACTGCTCCTCACTTGCTCAGCTACAGATGGAGGCACAGCCAGGAGGAGAGGCCCCCACAAGTCCCAGGGCCCACCTCAGTCAAACATACCCAACATTTGTCTGCTGGGTTTCATTAATTGACACACAGCAAACAAAAGGCATGGAACTTGAGAGCATGAAACATCTCAAGATTATCCAGTTTACCCTGCTCAATTGATGAGCCCAGGGTGGAATCATTGCAATTACAACTGTATTAATAATAGTTTCTTACAGGGACTAGTTTATTCAGAACCAATTCAATTAATAAATACTGCCAAGATTAAAAATTCTGACGAGCAACAGACAGAGTAACAGCTTTCAAATATACACGTATATTTATATGTTTCTGGATGAACCATAGCAATATTCTGGTCATTCGCTATTTTGTAAATATTCCTATGGAGATGTAAAATTATATGTAACAACTTCCACATGTAGGAGGGCATTGTCATTGCTGTCAAGAATTAAAAAACGAAAACTATAGACCAGATTCAGTGTCAAGAAAACAAAATGCAAAACAGACATTCCCTCCAAGCAGATACTTTTTTTTTTAAAAAATAAAACTCAGAATTAATTGCTCTACTCCTTATAAAAAATGCAGTTCTGTGGGCCAGTGAGAAGAAGACCATTGGACAGTCTGAAATGAAATTACCACCACAATTACAAGTGAGTTCAAATGGCTTCAAAATCCTGGGCAAATTCTTTGCTTTTATTTGAGAAGGGCATCAAGCCCCACCACTCTAGGAAACAAGGAATCATGAACCCACCATTTTTCAATGTAGCAAACTGAGGCAGAATAAAGTATTAATGGTTGCATGGCAGCCCTCTGAGATGCCAAGGAAACCTAAGTAAGTCTCTGTGTGTGACTCACAACTACCCAAGAATCTCAGGTCAGTAAGTGGGAAGAACAGAGTGTTAACAGACTCTTATGTCTGTCACAAAGCACTGTCAAGAAATTGGAGAATCTAGCCTGTTCATGCAGGGAAGAAGGGAAGAGGACAGGGACCAGTCATGGCCTCCCTCCATCACCTTTCAGAGAAATGAAAACAGTAACAGAATGGGGAGGGGTTGCCCACCAGATCAAACCAGCTGAAACCACCCTGAACATGGGTAACAGATACTAATGTCAGACTGTCCCTATCTATTACCTAGTCCAAACTTTATTCTCCCTGGAAATAAAGGTTCAGAAGTCCACTCTTCAACCAAAACAGCCTAGGTGACATTTTGCCTGTGTGAAGGAAGCAGTTTGATGAACATGGAGCTATGAAGGAGAAATCCTTCACATGACAATGCACAACTGGGGTGGCTGAAGTAGCACAACGTGACTGCACAGTTTATTTGAAGGGGTAATTTATCACATGGAGTAAGTTTTCAAATGCAGATTGTTTTAAGTACTGTATCCGTGTGTAACTGGGGTATCTATAAATAATCCCCATATTATCTACAGGTAAATCCTGGAAAATCTGCAAGTTTCCCCAGCATGAGTTACTTCTAAATTTTCAAAGCATAGAAACAAGTGAAAATGTAATCACACACTAGTTTACATATTAGGGTTTCACTTGTTTAAATGGTCTGTAGAATTTTCTATTGTTCTAAGTGCCCAAATAGTTTAGCACAGGTAACAAAACAATTATTCCTAAGAACGCCACAGTGTTCATAAATAGTCAAAGTTGAGAACAAAAATGCAAGCAGTTAGAATGCTCCCCACAGAACTGGGCCACTGATTTCTGAGGATAACATTTTAATCTACTCAAATACAGCATTCTGAGAGCACAGAGGTGTAACTAAGCTTTTGAAATAAATCATTCATAGGACACAACTACTTTATTTACATTTCTATTCAAGAAAAACATCTTACTTTCATTTAGTAAAAGTGAATTTTTAAAACTGGATATTTCAGAACTTTCCAGACAGTCCTGTGTTTGTGCTCTATTGATGACCTTCCCTGAGATGACAGTAGTGTGCCCTGATCCTATCAACTCTAACTCTTTCAACATCTGTGGCCAAAATCTGTGCATATCAGCAAAGGCAGGGCACCAAGGACCCAGGAACAGTGAACCAACAATGAAAAGGCCCCAGCCACTTAAAGATAGTGGCAAATACTCTTCTTCCTTCCACACCAAAACTGTGCTGGGTAACAGAGCAGCAGACAGTATTTTTCAGGGTCTAGTTTAACGTGTGGCTGTCAGGGAAAATGCTATTATTTCTGTGTCATGGACAAGTTTAAGCTTAATGTATCATGACATGTGCTGAGGACCACAGGGCTAAAATTGGAAATGGTGGGGCCAGAATTTCTGAAACAACACCTGGTCATTAGGGAGGGATGCCATCATGAGTGGGCTGTAGTATGATTTTAAAGTTTGTTTTTTAAATGCTTCTATTGATAAAGGGGATGTTGAGACAGAAATCAAACTGTTAAACTGGTTTTGGCAAGACAGCTGTACCAGCTGCACTTCCAGGAGAGCTACCCTTGTACTGCGTAGGAAGCCAGTGGGTCAGGCAAGGCATAGAAGTCTCTCAAACCATATTTTGTCAACAGTACCCCCTCCTCCCTGTGGTAATGGAGACTGAACCCAGGGGTGCTTTGCCACCAAGCTACATCCCCAGTCCTTTACCAGTAAGTTGCTAAGGCTAGCTTTAACTTGTGATCCATCCTCTTGCCTCAGCCTCCCAAATAGTTGGAATTATAGGTGTGTGCTACTGAGTCCAGCAACAGTTTTATTTTGTTTTTGTTTTTTAAATATTTTTTAGTTGTCAATGGATCTTTTATTTATTTGTTTATATATATATATATATATATATGCAGAGCTGAGGATTGAACCCAGGGCCTCACACATGCTAGGCAAGCACTCTACCACTGAGCCACAACCCCAGCCCCTTGTTTTGTTTTTTAAATAGGATTTTGAGCTGGGTGAAATGGTGCATGCCTGTAATCCCAGCAGCTTGGGAGATTTAAACAGGAGACTCACAAGTTCAAGGCCAGCCTTAGCAATTTACCAAGGCCCTAAGCAACTTAGACCCTGTCTCAAAATAAATAAATAAAAAGGGCTGGTGATGTAGCTCAGTGGTAAATTGCCCATAGGTTAAATCCTCAGTATCCCCTGCCCCATAAGGGATTTTGATGTAATTGTTTTGAAAATGATTATATTTTCTTAAAAAAAAAAAAAAAAAAAAAAAAAAAAAAAAAAAAAAACTGGAGAAAAAATAAACTCAAAATTTCTTATTTGTCAGGCCTGTGTATGTACTTTTGAACAAATAAGAAAATCCCTCATCTTTTCTGAGCTATCAGAACACAAAAAGGGCAGAATAATCAAAACCCCATACTCTTAACACTCACATTTAATACTCAAACCTCAAGACAAAGAACAGGCACAAAACTCTAGCTTGGTATCATAAAGATTTTAGCTGCCAGATCATAAAATGGAGTTGCTGCTACCAACTCAAGCAGACAGTGCCTTCTGCTCTAGGTGTGACGCCTTCCTGCTATGGCAACATGCAGCCACTTACAGCAATGCATACAAAGGAGGATAACCTTCAACACAGCCTCAAACTATGGAAGTTGAATTGGTGTGGGGAATCAACAACAAATATTATTTTCACTTTTCCTCTGTTTAAGACAGGAGATCTATTCTCAAACTACCTTCACATTCCAAAAGGATGGCAACTAGTTTTCAAGCAGGCCTGCCACTCTCAAAACCCTGAAGCAGTCATTCTCATCAGGAGGGTCATTCTTGACTCAATAAAAAATGCCACATATAATTTGCTATTGTGCTTACAATCAAATTAGATAATGAAAACCCTTAGACTTTTTTTTTTTTTTTTAAAGGAAGCAGCACTAATGTAAGTCTTTCCATTAGATCAGTCAGGCCAAATTACCTAAGCAGCAAATGTTAGCCCACAGAAGAGTAAAATACTAATTTTCTATTCTCTGAATATCTTGAAAAAGGCATTTCAACCTTTATCAGAGTTGCTTTCAAATTCAAACTCTTACTTACAGAGTCACATTTTCTTTTATTATTATTATTTTCTTGTGTGTGTGTGTGTGTGTGTGTGTGTGTGTGTGTGTGTGTTCCTGATCAAACTAGGCCTCATGCATGCTAGGCAAGCACTCTACTTCTGAGCTACATTCCAGTCCCGGGGTTACATTTTAGAATGACTGTGGCTTACAAAGGAGTATTATCTAACCCAAACTAGTGTAGCCAATGACTCTGAAGTGTAATCTTTACACCACACAAGTCTGATTTAAAATTAGGAGACCATGAGCCTGAATGATCAAAAAATGCAGACTGTAACTTTTTTTTGGAACTTCAGGAAAGAAATAAAATAAAGCAGGCTACAGTGAGATGAGCACACCCTGCCCTAACCCTTCCTTCTGCCCTGTAGTGAAGGAAACTACTGAGGCTTACCTATTCTGATAGCTGTAGTAGGCTGCATCTCGAGGAATGGTACACAACTGCTTCCCATAGCAGCACAAAGTCTGTGGGGAAAACTCATACTGCAAAGACAAAGAGAAAACACTAAAAACAATGTCCATTTACCATCCTGAAATGTAGTACATTATGGAGAGGTAGAGGCAGCCATTAAGTTATTTGTTAGTATATTAAGTAAGTTTCCTAATAATTTTCATAGCTATTTTAAGATATTTTTTGAGTAAATGTGACCACTAGCATAACCTGGCTCTGAGACAAGTTATTATAGACAGAGGAAATGGGTAACAGGCAGCCAGAAAGGTGTCACCCAAGGCTTCCTCACAAGCCCTCTAGTCCTGACCATGTTATCACTTCAGGCAGTCAACTGTGCTACAAAAGACCAGGTGTTCTTGTGAGCTTTGAGCACACACATGTGGTCAGACACCAAGTCTCCTTAGTTTAACACCCCTGGGCTGAATTAACCAGGAAAAGTTCATTTTCCAGAAAAACTTAAGACTGTACCTTTCGTCCACAGCAATATCCAAGGGACTGCATGACAGGATCAATTTCTTGCTCAAAAACCTCTGCAAGTTTACTGCAAAACTTATAGACGCGGGATGTCTTGCGGTTGTAGAGCCAGGCATTATTGAACATGAGCCAGACGTCGTCCACATATTGCCAGGGCTCCTGATACTGCCCTGTGTCCAGCTTCCGCTTGATGGTAGAAAGGTCCATGGGATTCTTCACAATGTCAAAATAATCCTTAAAAATAAAATGGTCTGTCTAGTGGATCCTCCAAATTTTAAATGCCAGCCCTATCTGGCAGTTTTATCTTAAATATAAAAGTACCAGAACAACTTTCATTCCCAATAGTAAGAAATGGAATGATAATCTCGAATGTTCCTCCAATATGATTCACTAAAATTATACACATTTCAAGTGTAATCAAATCATTTAAAAGGAAAACTTAAAGAAAAATAAAGGGATTGTTTAATAAACGATTTTTTAATAAAAACATTTTAAGTGAGGATTTTAATTCACTGAATTAAAATGGTGAACAAATTTATTGAAGTGTACTTCTAGAGGTTCACTGGGTCCAAGCACACAGAGTGCCGTGGTAAGACTGACAACTACAGTTCAACAGAACCTTGTGTGTCCCCACAGCCTCCGAGGGGACACTCTCCCACTGTGCAGCAGCCCAGCCCATATCCTCCAGGGCTTTAAGACAAAGCTTACACAAAGCTCCAAATACAAAGCAAGGCCTTGGGTGCCTTGTAGCAGAATGAGTGAACTAGGGACCCAGTGCATGCCTTCCCTCCCCCAGACCTGGGATTTCATGGACAAGTGAGACTACTGACAAATAACAGTTTTCACTATTAGGAGAAACATCTTCAAAGTAAGGAGGATACTTCACCCAACTAAAAGAGATTATATAACAGATGCTCAAAGCTGTAACATATTTTTACTGTATTAACTTACTGGAATTCCTAGAAGCTGGGGATCTACAGGCTGCCGAAAAGGTAAGGACTCTGGGTCCTGTCGATAGAGCGCTTCTAGGGTTGGCATAAGAGCCTGGCGTAGCTCCTCAGGTTTGAAGACTGCAGATAGAAAATACAAGAAAGAGACATCTGTAACAGCTGCCCAGACCCCTCTGAGATAACATTTTAAAATGGAAGCCAGAGCAGCTTCTACCCCCAAGCCACACTTCTAAGGCATAGAGGGGGCTCCCATGAATCATCCTAAGAGTCCGTGGACCAAATGTCAAACTCAGGGCTTCTGAAAACAATAACATTAGGGTTTTAAAAAACAGCGTTCAGGATGTAAGCCAAAATACAATACTCAGTAGTTTGCGTCTTCAACAATAGTGTTTCCAACCTTAAAATTTTGTGGGAATAGAAAACAAAGCTAACTCCCACATCTGTTTCATTGATCAAACTGGTAAATAAAGCCAATTCACTGGAAAGGCCTTTAGAAAGTCCTGATGAGACTTTCCTATCCTTGGCTATATTAAATTCAAGCCACTTATGCATTATAATCTCATTTAAAAGATGTACACAGTAATTGGGCTACATACACAAGTATTCTCCCAATAACGCTCCATACTGTTCTAACCACGTTTACCAATGCACATTGCTCCAAACCTATAGCCACTGCATTCCTACTATACCTTTTGGTATTGGGGAATGAATTCAGGGGTACTGTGCTACTGAGTTACACCCCTAGTTCCTCCCTCTCCTTCCCTTTTAGAGACAGGGTCTTGTTAAGTTGCCTAGTTTGGCCTCGAACTTGTAATCTTCCTGCCTCAGCCTCCCAATAATACCATGCCCAGTCCTACTACAGCTTTTGTTGTCACCAGTACAAGAACAAATACTGCCAAATACTTTAAGATGGTATGCTCATACAAAACCCACATGGGTTTCAATGTTGCAGGCACGTGTGCCTGGTAAATTTAGTGTATGAGGCAGGTGAATTAGCAGTAGGCGAGTCACAACTTTGTCTGGATCAGAGAACCCCTTTTGCATAGAAAAATGGTCAAGGACAACTGTGCCAAAAAAATTTCTGACGAAACAGGTTCTTAAGTAATGTTTTCTGCATCTTGAAAATATTTTCTAGACAGGCACAGTGGCATGTGCTTGTAATCCCAGCTGCTCAGGAGGCTGAAGCAGGAAGATGGCAAGTTCAAGGACAATCTCAGCAACTTAGCAAGACCCTGACTCAAACTAAACAACCTAAAACCACTGGGGTGTAGTTCAGTGACAAAGCACCCCGCGGTTCAATTTCCAGCAACCCCCCAAAATATTTTTTACAATAGATACATGGTAAACTATGATTTAAAAATCGAATGATGATTAACAGAGGTCCACTCTCTGTGCTCACAGTCAGTCAAGAACACCACCCAAGTGCTTGTGAACTGACTCAACAAGAAGAAGCTCCTGGGTGGTGTGATGGCCTGACAGGTACTGCAATGTGGTCCTGGAGAATGTGAAGGAGATGTGGACCAAGGTCCCCAGGGCTGGCAAGGGCAAGAAGTCCACAAGTCAACAAGGACCGCTACATCTCTGAGATGTTTCTGCACGGGGACTCTTTCACTGAGGTCCTGCGGAACACCCCCATCACTGGCAAGTAGGGGCTCTTTCCCACTGTTGGAACTTGCTGCCCTGTCCCATGAAGACCTGCCCAAAATAACAGAGTCCTGAGTTAAAAAAAAAAAAAAAAATCAGATGTAAAATACCATAAACATTTAAACTTCTAGTCAGTCAGTGGCACATATCAGGTACAGGAGTCTATCATTTTTCTGAAGGGGGGGCATCTAACTTGTTCAATTCTGGAGAGCCCACCGATTTCCATCAAGTATAAGTCAAGATGAAAGGTTAAAGGAAAAATCCATTTCGACACCTCTCACTTTAGCGATGGAAATCCCAAGGCCCAGGTGAGTATGTAACAGCCCAAATGCAGCGCTCCCCATGCACACACTGCCAAGCACTCCACAGTTCAAAAGCTTGGTCTAGTAAGACGTGCTGTCCAGCAGCCTCAGAGACTCATCTTCACTTTCGCTAACCCTTTCCTCATCTGTTTTATACAGAGATGAGGTAGAAATTAGTATTCTTTGAACAACTTTTTAACAAATTAGTATTCTTTGAACAATTTTTTCATTCCTCTAGTTTAAGGGTTGGCAAATTATGACCAAAAGGCCTAATCTGACCTGCTGCCCAATATGTGTGAGCTGAATACTAAGAATGTATTTTACCTTTTTAAATGACCAGGATATTTCCTGACATGTGAAAATTACATGAAATTCAAGTTTTAGTCTCCAGAAACAAAGCTTTATTGGCAAACAACCACATTGTTCCATTTATATGTTTTCTGTGGCTGCTTTTGTATAATAGCCAAGTTCAATAATTTTAGCAGAAACACTGTTAAACACAGAGCCTGAAACTTTTTTTTTTTTTGAACTAGGGATTGAACCTAGAAGGGCTTTATCATTGAGTCACATCCCAAGCTCCCCACATTTAAAAAATTCTCAGATAAGGTTCTCACTAAGTTGCTGAGGGCCTCACTAAAATGCCCAAGCTCACCTCTAACTTGTGATCCTCTAGTCCTCACCATCTTGAGTTGCTGGGATCACCTATGAGCACCACTACACCCAGCACTATATGCCTTTTTACAAAAAAAGTGTCTGCTAATCTTCACTCAGGACCATGTCATCTCCCTAATGGTGATCAAAAAAGTGGTATGGACTCGCTGGGCACAAAGGTGCATGACTCTATTCCCAGCTACTTGGGAGGCTGAGGCAGGAGGATCACAAGTTCAAGGCCAGCAGCCTCAGCAACTTAGTGAGACCTTGTTTCAAAATAAAAATTAAAAAACAGGGATAGGGCTATAGCTCCACAGTACAGAATTTGCCTAACATGTGTGAGGCCTTCAGTTCAATTCTTGGTACAGGGGGGAAAAAAAAAAAAAAAGAAGGCCTTCACTGGGCTGCATTCTGGTTGATCATTCATTAAATAACTGTTTAAAGCCCATACTGAGGAAAACATTTGCACACTCCTGTCTCCAAATGTGCTGAAGGAGAATTCATCAGTTGTATCTGAACCAAATTCTCTGCTACTCATTAGTTTGTGTTTCACAGTGAGTCATTCTGCTTCTCTGGCCTCAAAACCTCCATTCAGTAAAGATGGTACACCATACCCAAAGTCCTCATAGAGTAGGGTCCACAGATCCCTGGAAGACCCATGGCCCCACATGGTGCTTAATGTGGTAGTCTCCAGCCACAGGGGACTACTAAAATTTAGTAATAAATTTTAAATTTAAATAAAGTAAGCATTTAGCGCCTTATACACTGTTGTCATGTTCAAGTAGTCAAGAGCCACATGTGGCTGCTGGTCACCATAACATACAACACAGACATGTAACATTCCTGTTACTGAAAGAAGTTCTAGCATTGCCATGGGTCATTTTGGGTGTCTGAAATCAAAACTATTTCTCTAATATGAAAGCGCCCTGTATGGACATTCACACAGGTGAGTCAAGAATCCAAAAGAAAATAAAAGTTAACTTAAAAAAAAAAAAAAAAAATTTTAGTTGTAGGTAGACACAATACCTTTTTATTTATTTATTTGTACGTGGTACTAAGGATCGAACCCAGTGCCTCACACATGCGAGGCAAGTGCTGTATCACAGAACCACAACTCCAGCCCCAAACAGCTAACATTTTGGCAAGGCAAAAAAGAAAAAGGAAAATCAAAAGTAAAACAGCCAACAGCACCAAACTCAGAGGTCACACTACATTCTTTGTGGCCACTCTGCACTCACAGGAAGAATACCAGCCATGTGAGATTACTCTGGATGAGGCAGTAAAGTGATTATTCTTCCTATATCTCAACTTCTGATACCCCTCATTCTGCGTGAGGGAACAGAAAGTCTGCATAACGCTACTGCTGCTCACACGCTGACTTCAGAGTTGCATCTATGCCAGTACCAGGCTGAGCAGAAGGAACCACTTTTTTCCATAGACACACACACCATGCAAGAGCAACAGATACACAAGCTCTGGTTATTGGGTTCTGGTGTGTGGTAGACATTTTCTCAAAATGGACTAAGCCAGTTATTTCAAGGACAAGTGACAGTATTGGGGTTTTCATCAAAAGTTTAGAATTTCGGAAAACTTGCATCTGTCACATGAGCTTGACACTTCCCAAAATTTAAAGAAGTTGGTGATATTAAGGAATGTGGTCTTTTGCTTTTGTGGTTCTTTGTGTGATATTGGGGTGCTCTACCGCTGAACTACATCCAGCCCATTTTAGTTTTTATTTTGAGATGGGGGTCTTGCTAAGTTTCCCAGGGTGCCCTTAAACTTGTGATCCTGCCTCAGTCTCCCAAGTCACTAGGATTACAGGGGTGTGCCACTGTGCCTGGACCTTTTTTTTTTTTTAATTGTAGAATGAAGTATGTCAACACTTGGAAAATCTACACAACACAATGAACCAAAACACTCCAGGTGACCAGAAGATGAGGTCACACATACAAGCTGAATGTGCATTCTCTGAATACACATTCAAAAAACAAGACAGACCCATGAATTCTGATGACACAGGCAGAGTATGAAGAACCCAGTGCTATGGATTCCACACCACAACTCACCTTCAACAAATGTCCACTTGTTGAATTTTGGTAGTTCCAAAGGATACCCACCATTACCTGAAAGAGTTATGAAATTGCTCCTCCCTTTGCTAATGACTGATCTGAGTGGGACTGGATTTTCTTCACACAGTTCATCCCAACAATGCACCACAGCAGTGTATACAGAGCACATCTATGAGTCCAGCTGGGTTCCTTTAACCCTCTTCAAAATGTTGCAAAATTATAAACAATGTCACTCTTCTCACTATTTGTATTTTTCATAAAAATGCATTGACTGGCATGCTGTAACATCTCATTTTTAAATGTTTAAGAGTTTTAATTCCCAACAGTGTGTGATAACCCATGCAATCAAAAACTCTCTGGGGTCCTCAATGTTTAGCAGATAAAGAGGCCGAGGGTCTGCTGTCCTTCACAATTCAGGTCCTTTCCTGCTGTGAAGCTACATGGTCTCAGCTGCTGACACTTCTCTGCAGTTTTTCCCAAACATGACACCCACCACCCTCAACTGTCTCTCACTGCAAAGGGTCACCTGACAATTTTCCAACTCCCTGTTACATCTTAAGGGGGCTGCATCCACCTTCCACTGCATGGCTGGTTCATACCACAGGCCTCAACACCCAAAGTTTATTAACCCCTCCAATTTCCCATCTTGCAATACCAGGTCCCTAGGGCTAAGCAGACCCTTCTCTCCACTGCCCCAATTCTACATACACAGCTCTCTCACAAGGTCAGCAGAAACCTGCTGTCTCCAGGGTGCACACAGGCTGTCAGTGATCATTTCCCTAAAACCACAGCTATTTTGCCATTTTCCTACTCAGATTCTTCATTGGTTTATACCTTGCCAAGAATCCATACTCCTTAGTCTGCTCAAAGACCCAGACGCATTTTCAACTCTCATTTCAGAAGACAGTCCTGTGCTCTGAGCTGCCTCCTCAGCTACAGCCTGTCTTGTACTCATACCACAAACCCTGTGGGTTCTTGTGGCTAGAGTCTGGCTCACTGCTGCCATTTCTCAGAGGTAAAACTTAGGAAGAGCAGGCAAGAAGATAAAAGGGGACATGGAGTTATGCTCCTGCTCTAGTTCTCAGTCCCTGATATAGAGGTTCAGTGCAATGGACAGTCCAGGAATTTAAAGAAAACACAACCTACTCTTTTTGCGTGGCTGCGAAGGGGACGTTGACTGAGAGGAGGCACCATTAGCACTGCTCTCTTCTTCCTCTTTAGCCTCCACTTTCACTTCAGGTTTCTTCTCATCTACTTCCATTGGTTCTGGCTTCTGTTCTGCTGTGTCTGTTTCTTCTTTAACTTGGGAAGACACTTGTAGATCCTCCTCCATCATCTTGAGAAAACAGAATCAGTTGGTAGATCAATCCCCATCCTCCCTCAGCTTTCTTGATATCCATGTCTCAATGCACCCTCCCCAGGCACAGGTACACTCAGCATTCCTTTCCTTCCCCAAAGAAGCAGTTAAGTGTTTGGTTTTTACTGAGTCCCTTCAACACAGGACCAGCGCAATTATAGTCCTAACTTTAAAATTTTAATATGAAAAGTACCTGTATTTTTACAAATAGGTATTTCTAGTTTAGAAAAAATATCTTTGAAAACTGGGAAGGGGTCAAAAGCTCTTGCTCAGAGGTGGAAGGTGTGGTATGAGACAGCAAGGAGCAGTAGAGACTAGCTAGCTGAGCCCACATCCAGATTGCTGCCACACAGGACTGTGAGCACAATAACAACAAAGCTGCTCAGTTCTCAAGACAATCAGAAAGGTAGGATCTTCTTTGTAATTTCCTGATTTTTAAAATACTGGCAAATACAGGCTAAGCAAAACCCACAATCAAGCTAGATTTGGCCCACAGTATGCCACAGATTAACTAGTAAATGAACCCCTACCCTTCCTGCAAAACTAGAAATGAATGAGGAACAGGTTTATCTTACTTCTGACAAAGTAAGATAAACCCACACCTCATATTTTAGAAATATTAACCAATCTCTTTTTGAGCTCATATAAATAATTAAAACAAAATCTGGTCTGGGGATATAGCTCATTGGCAGAGTGTTTTTCTAGCATGCACAAGAGCCTGGGTTTAATCTCAGCACTGCAAGCACACAAAACAATAGCAAAATCCAGAGACAGCCATGGGGAAGGCCTCCTGCTGTCTCCCCAACAAGGACATGTGGGCCATGGGTTTACTTCTAGGGAACAACACCCACCTCAGACCGAGACTCCCCCTTGGATTCACCAGGATCAGGTTCAGTGTCCTCAGTCTGGACCTCTGCCTTCATTTCCAGCACAGGAACATCAGGCCCTGGCTGTTGGGAGTTGGTTTCGGCACTGGCCACCGAAGAGGGGGTGGGGACCCTGTTATCAATGCTAGTTGCAGCCTGAGAAAGCTGTGAAGAAACCAAAATCATTCATCTCTATAAAGCAGATGACACAAATGGCCCTCAACTCTGTTGTTCATCTAATCCCCAACTTCTTGTTACCATTTTTCCGTACTAACCTAAGAGGCACCTACCAAGGAAACTAAGAGAAGTTACCAGGAGGAAGCTCTGGCTAGGAAAGTAGTGACAGAACAGATCTCTCTAAGTTCTGATATAAAATTATTTTCTCCAATTTTTTTTTAGCCAGGTGCAGTGGTGCATGCCCATAATCCCAGCTACTCAGGAAACTGAGGCGGCAGAGTTCCAAGTTCAAGGTCAGCCTTAGCAACTTTACAAGACACTGTCTCAAAATAAAATAAAAAGGGCTGAAGATGTAGTTCAGTCATAGAGGACCCTTAGATTTAATCACCATATCAAACAAACAAAAATTATTTTCTCCAAAGTTTTCTACCTGCATCATGGAACCTTGTATTTTACCATTAGTTTCCTTCAATATGGTTCATACTGAAGTAAAAGGCTGAATTATAAGCAACAGAATAGTTATGAAGGGAAGGGAAGTAAGTGCCCATTGCAAGCAGGACATCTAATGGGCCAGTGTTCATTACAGAATGATGACAGTGGTGAAATAAGCAAACACTAGGAGAAGGAACCATGAAAGTATTCTAAATTTTCAAAATCTTGGGGCTAGGTTGTAGTCCAGTGGCAGAACATGTACCTCAGTGTGTGTGAAGCTCCAGGTTTGATCCTCAACCTCTCCCCCACAAATGAATAATTTTTCAAAGTCTTACCCAATGAAGTTGGAAGTAAATAAGCAAAAGACACCAAAAAATGTATAAAGAGATATTTAGGAATTGGGGGTGGCATTCATAGGCCTCTGGGATTAATACCCAGAACCACAAAAAAAAAAAAAAAAAAAAAAAAAAAATTAATTTTTTAAAAAAAGTTTTTAGTTGTTGATGAGACCTTTATTTTCTTTATTCATTTATTTATGTGCTGCTGAGAACTGAACCCAGTACTTCACACATGGTAGGCAAGCACTCTACCACTGAGCCACAACTCCAGCCCCAAAATTAAAATCTTAAGAGAGAAAAACAGAGTGAGGATAAATAAGCACATGCCCCCACACAGAAACAGAAACAATAATAATAATGTCATCTTTGGGTTTGTTGCTGGGATTAATTCTCCAATTTAATAAATAAATATCCTTGGCACCTAAGAGTAAAGTCAATGTATTTTGGAAGGTAGGAGGTTTAATTTTGACTATAAGAAAGTGATACCAAGCTTTCAATGAAAACTTGGGAGCCAGATGTGATGGGGACAGATGCAGTCTTGAGGTCCCCACATCAGTGGAGGCAGCCCAGCCTAGAAGGGCAACTGAATAGGCATTGCCTGAGGCCTGGGACACAGCAGGCAGATACAATCTGCCCCCCCCCCCTCCCCCGTCACCTCTGCAGATGAATGGGCAATTCTGAGCCACAAGAGGTACAATCCTGGCTCTGCCACTTCATTATGAAAGAGAAAAGCCTTTTCTAGACTTTAAAAAAAAAAATTGATGGGAGGGTGAAAAGACATAAAATTAGGAGCATGACTTATTTACCAAATCCTCAGAACAGCAGCAGAAAATCTATAACAACTCAGAAGACAGTAATCTAGGACGATAAAGGGAAACACCCTGGATACATATATAAAGATTCTACACATGACCTAGGTATTATTATTAATTATTCTCAATAATTAATGATTTCTAAAAAAAAGAACAATTAATGATTTCTGCAAACTCCTTTAATTGGGGGTAACGTAAGTCTTCTTCTGCCACACAGCCTTTGGTGCCAATGCTGGAAACAAAGCACAGCTTGTGACAGTTCCACTGGGGTACAGGTGCTTCCTGGTATTGCACCAAGATGGAGTAGCAACTTCATGACAGAAAATTCTTATGGGAGAGTATCTTCTAAGAATCTTGGCCCGAAGACAACAGATTAGAGACACTCACCGGAGTTCCAGGAGGCTGAGCATGCACAGGTGTTGGTTGCTGCTGCGACGACTGAGGGGTGGCCACAGATGGGGGCTGGACTGGGGTCTGAGGCTGTGGGGTCACCTGTGCCTGGGCTGCTGCCTGGACTGTGGGGGTGCTTTGGGTTTGGGCAGCACTGGGCACTGAGCCAGGAGTTGGGGTGGGAGTTTGCCCAGAAGATGACACAGGAGTGGATGGCTGAGTGGGAGCTGCTGGCTGGGGAGGTGTCATCCCAGGTGGCGTCGGGTGCTGGAGAGATGGCATGCCAGCAGCTGTGGAAGCAGGAGGGGGCGTCGGGTGCAATGGTGACTGTGTCACTGGTGGGCAAGGCAGCTGGTTGGCCTGGGGCCCCAGCATGTTCAGAGGGTTAGGGATAGCGGCACCAGGCACCTGGCCCTAAAACAAATAGAGAATGTTAAAACCAATGGGACAAGAGACTTGGAGAATTACTTATTTAAAAATTTCATCATGGTTTCTTAATAAGGAATGTTCCAGTTGTAAAAATGCATCCAGTTGTATACTTATGTGTCATTTTAAATAAAATTAACACTATGAACGTTGCTCATACTTTGATCAATACAACTAACGTAACTGTTAAAACTTCTGGCTCAAACATAGGTATAGTCACTCAGGTTATTAGCTTCATGCTCCATAACATCCACTCATAGCTTAGAACATGGAAAAGTTATTTCTCTTTTTTAAGAAAAGGGAGTTATTCAAATACTAAAACTTTTCAGTTCAGTGGCTCTCAACTCAGGAGACACTTCAGAATTATTTGTAAACCTTTAAAAAAAATGAAACCCAATCACTGCTCTAGATCAGAGGTTGGTTCATGGGCCAAATGCAGCTGGCTGCTTGTTCCTGTAAATAAAGTTTTATTAGAACACGACCATACTTGTTCATTTAGGTGCTTTTTATGGTGGCTGCTTCACTACTATAGCAGAGATAAATAATTAAAACTAAGACTACTGTACAAAAAGATGAAAATATTCACTCTCTGGCTCTTCATAGAACAAGTTTGCTGACCTCTGTTCCAGAGCAATAAGATGTTATGAAAAATTAAAAATTGGTTATTATATGGTGAATATATCTATTATACTCAATGACTCATTCAGCAATACTTCATGTTAAAAAAATTAAGATGTAAATTTTATCTTTTATGAAAGATTTGACCTGTTTTAAACACATGTAAGTTTTGTATGCTGCAGCAGCAATTTCATGCACTACAATTAACAAAAGAGGGGGGGAAATGCAGTGGAAAAAAAAAAAAGAATAAAAGAAAACAGTTGTCTTCAGCTTTCAATTAAATAATTAAAAACATGTTCAGCAAGAAGATTGTTAGCTTGACATCCTCTAGGCAGTGAGAGATAGGCAGCAGGATACACAAGCTGAATCACTAAAAGTAAATTCATCCCTTTTAAAAAATCCCAATGTCTTTCAGGATCATATGTTAAACTCAGATTTTAAAAATCACAAAACAAACAGAACAAGAAAATAAACCCAAACGCGAAGATCGAACCATGAAACACATACCCCCCACCCCCAAAATCGCAATCCAATCTACCGTTCGCATGCAGTTCACCAAGAAAGGACAAGAGGAATTCCAAACAATCTAAAAATTACTGGATAAACTAGGAAAAAATGAAGAGATGCTGAAATATGAAAACTAATATTCTAGAATTTGAATTTCCATGAAACAAGACTAGTTCAGATTGCAGGGAAGCCAGAGCTATATAGATGTTGGCAGCCAAGGTCCCTACAGTGAACATACCTGTGACACGCCTGTCTGGGCAGCCGGCTGCCCCATGCCCACACTGTTCACACTCATTGCCCCACTGGATGATGGGAACTGGTTCTGTGGCAGAAACTGGTTCTGAGTGGGCGCCTGGGCCATCATGTTGTTGGCGTGTGCACCCATCATGTTGGGGGGCTGAGGCATCCGAGATGGAGAAATAGCCATCTACAAGACAATAAGCATTCAGAGAGCTTCAATGCAGAAGGTACGGCCAGGCGCTTCGAGATGAACAATGCAACCAGAGACCCAAGGGCTTACAGCACGGAGAGTGTGGGACGCATGGCTTCAGCCCTGGGGTCTGGCACTAAGAACCTTCCAGTTCAAAGGAACTTTTCCTCACTTTCTCAAGTAGTCTCTCAAGTGAGTCCACTCTGAATTGTCCTGAGCAGCAATCAATAGCATGCTAAGTTCAAACATGCCTTTTATTAATTCAGTGAAGTGTTTAGAGAGCAACATTAGGAGGGCTAGCTCGAGTTAACAGACACTGGCAATCTCCGCCTGGCCACATATCTGAAGCTGGCTGCTTGCTCCCCTCTCAGAAAGTCTTTTTTTTTTTAAACAAAGGAATACATATTCCTATGGATTTGTTATTTCGCTAAAAATAAGTAAAAACTAAATAAAGTTCACTCTCATAACAAAGATTTTAAGAAGAGAGAGAGATAGGAAATAAAGAATAACCCAAATTCCAAGGAACAAGTCCCACCATGTTTTTAGGTGACACTTGAAACTCCCTGCTCTGAGAACATTCCTAATGAGACAAGGGTTGAGAGGAGGGGAGAAGCACTTACCCCTGGAACCGAGGCCATGCTGTTCATCTGGACAGAGTGGTTCATGGGGGAAGCTGCACGTGGACCCATGGGTGCTTGTGGTAACTGAACGCTCCCCAAGGACATTGGGTTAAATGAATTCATCCCTGTAAACACACCCACAAAGGTTTATTAGGAAAAGCACTCATATGGAAACAGAATTAACAACTTGTCAAGTAAAGGAGATAGAACACACAGACAACATAGACAACCAAAAGGAACTCATTCAACTAACGAGAGACAACAGTTAAGCAATGAACTTATACCCAGGGAAAATGGCATATAAATGGCAGGAGAGAATGGGAAGGTGGGGAGAGCTGGGCAGAACAGGAGGTGAGGATAGAAGGTTGGGTAAAAGACAACAAAGAAAGAAACCAGAGCTGATGTGCATAAAGCAAAAAAGAACAAAGCAGGTGAGGGGGCACTGTGAAGGAATGTAGGCCCTCCATCTACATAGGGAACATTACCTGAAACCAGGGCCAACAACTGAGTGCAGCCTCACCTAACAACACTTGAAGCAGCTGGCTCCCATCCTCCCAGGATTTAGAGTTTCTTGGCTGGGTTTACATTTATTGTTAAAATCTATGCTAAGACTAAAAACACTGTTTCAATTCTTTAAGCACTTTTAGCATTTAGGCTAAAAGTGGACCAGCAGCTCTCACACCAAGGCTCTGTCAGTTTGCAGAAACTCCAAGTCACTGATGAAGACTTTATTAGGCAGCAAGTGTCTCCAGACCACAGTGGCTAGTTCTTACTAACTTCAACAACACTCTGCAAATTGTGAGCTCTAAGTAGAGGTCAGTTAAAAGATATACCACGAACAATGGGATTAGAATTCTTGAGGGAGTTTCTGCAGGTACTGCCTTGACACTGTTGTAGCTGTGACAGAGTCAAGTACATCTGTGTACTATACATTATCTTCAGCAACTACCCAAAGTGCCATCAAGGACCATGAGGAATTCTCAAGGAGCCTATCATTTAAAAAAAAAAAAAAAAAAAAAAAAAAAATCCCCTTCCTCGACAGTTTTACTGACTAAATAAGAGAAAAAGAGGGGCGGGTTCAAAGAAACAACCTCTAAAGAAATCCACACTTCCCAAGACCTGGGTGTGCTGGCAGGGAGGCCAGTGAGTGTTCACCTAGAAAATCTCTCTCCCAGTAACCTGCAACCAACAAGCTGTATCATCAGATCCAAAGCATCCAGACCAAAGGCCATGACCAAAGGCCCACCACAGCATGTAACCAATTTTCAAAGCTCTAACTTTCCAACTTTTTGTTTCACCTTCATATCTAGTGCATACAAATGAGTCCCTGAGGAGTCTCTCCTATGTCAGTTTCAGCATGCAGTAAGATTGCAACAGCTTTAAATAAACTTTCTCCTCTCTCAAACTAATCTGGGAGAGTAGTTTGCCTCAAAAACACTGCAGCAAAGCCTTTCTTTAGAATCCAGATAATGTCACACCTTATTTCACAACATAGAGAAATAAGAACTGAAAGGCTTGCAAATGATTCCAGGTCCTGAACTTCCAAAAAGAGAACCACAGAATCCTGACCTGAGAAAGAGCTGATAAGGTTCTTTAGAAAGATGCAACTATCATGGCTGGGGGTATAGCTCAGTTGGCAGAGTGCCTGCCTCACAAGCACAAGGCCCTGGGTTCAATCCCCAGCACCCCAAAAAAAAAAAAAAAAAGAAAAAAGAAAAAAGAAAGAAAGATGCAACTATCGAAGCCAGCTATGGCTTTCTGCACACAGGCTCCTGAAGTCAGCACCCACCGACTCACCCCTAAACCCCACCCAGAGTGGTCACCACACCCCTCCACCCCACCTGCTGCAGGTACTCGCCCACACGCTCTCCTGAGCACTGAGAACTGCTTCCTCCCCGATCTAAAATGCTCTTTTGTGTCTGATTCCCAATTCATTTAAACAAAGTTCTGAATCTTATCTTTTTTTTTTTTTTTTTAAAAGGACACAATACCTTTATTTTATTTATTTATCTTTAGTGTTGCTGAGGACCCAATGCCTCTCACATGTTAGGCAAGCGCTTTTCCACTGCAGCTACAACCCCTGTCCTCCAAATTCTACTTTGCATCTCTGTGGACATCTTTGCTATAATCTTCAAAGTTACAAACACAACAAATTCACACTACCTGTAGAACTCAATTCTCATCAACAAAAAGAACGGAAAGAGTAAGAATGAGTAAGAAAAGGTTATAAAGACATATAGGGAAAAGGAGAAAAAAGGATGTGGCTACTGAAAGCTAAACTAAAATGATATACAACAAAAAGTTAAATACCTTGAGAAACCTGCATGCGATTCACTGGCAGGGGCAGGGGCCCATCTATAATGGCAAAAAAGGACAACAACTCTGGTTACTTATAATAACCCTTGATTTAGGAGTCAGGCATTTCCCATGGAGGACTTCAAACCTAAAGGGAAACAGTCAATGAGTCCCAAAACACTTGTGTTCTGATGCCAGGGCACCCTTTAAAGAGCCTTCCCACAAGAGAAACTCAATGTCCCCACAGGCCACTGCCACACAGTTTCTAAAGTGAAAGCTTTTGGAGAACGTAATTCCACAGTCTTTGAAATATATCCCAGACACAGAAGAAAAGTCAAGTGAACAAGCTAAGGGCTGGTGGGAGGAAATGCAGTTCTTACTTGGAGGTCTCACAGACTGGGCGGGTGGGATCACAGGGGACTGAGCCCCAGGAGCAGGTAAAGCCGGCTGGTTACCCAAGATGCCTTGTTTATGTAAACGTGATCTCCGTTTTTCCTCGAGTTCTTTTTGTATCTTATAGATTTTCTCTGCTAATAAGTGATAGTATTCATCCTAAAAAGCAGTAACATTCAATATTAAGCAGTTAAAATGGCAAAACATAAATGATCTGTTTTGTAGGTTTTGGTGCTGGGGATCAGACCTAGGGACTTGTATATGGCTAAGCAGGTACTCAGCCACAGAGCTACACCCCAGCCCAATTTTGGTGTTTGTGTGGAAGTGAAGGGGTGGGAGTACTGAGGATATAACTCAGGGGCACTTTACCACTGAGCTACATCACCAGCCCTTTTTATTATTTATTTTTAATTTTTGCTTAGGGCCTTGCTAAACTGCTGAGGCTGGCATCAAACTTGCAATCCTCCTGCTCTAGACTCCTGAGCTGCTGGGATTACAGGCATGACCAACCACACACAGATTCCAGCCCAATTTTTTAAGCATACTGGCAAAGATAAATATTCAACAAGTCTGATAAAACAAAGGACAAAACTCTTGCTGAATTCCTAGTGATTTTATTGGACTTATCAAAAAACAGCAAGTGCTAAATGTTGCTACATGTCATTGCACAATGAAGCCACCTCTTGGGTATTCACTGATTCAGGCAATAATATAATACAAGCATTACAAAGAACACCACCATGAAAAGTATGTCCCAGGGATATTCTGTGATCGTAGCCACCCTTTGTGCCCCTATAGGATAGCGCTTGCAGTTAACAAGAGCGCCATGCAGGAATTTCTTATCAGGATCCTCAAGGTGAGGAGTCCCCACAAGTTCCCTCATTTTTGAACAATAACCAGACAGATCCAGCTTTCCCCACTTCAGGTGCTGTGCAGGCATGGCTGCTACCTGGTGACCTACCCTGCTGTTAGCAGACTCATACATGTCTCCCTCCACTTTCTTGGCATAGGCGACCAGGTTCTCCATGCGACGATCCTTTAGAGCTGCAGGGTCAGGGGTTGGGAAGATGGCTTGGACGCTGAAAAGACAACACACTCTATCAACAACCTGCTTTCTTTTTTTCTTTCTGGCTGCACTAGGGATGGAACCCTGAGACATGGTATTGCTAAATTGCCAAGACTGGCTTCAAATTTGCAGTCCTCCTGTCTCAGTCTCCTCAATTGCTGGGATTACACACATGCAACCACCATGCCCATCCTCAATCTACTTCCAGGGTCATCGTATAGAAACTATAAAACCAGAAGGTTACCTGTTAGGGGTGACAAGTGCTGAGAAAAACCCTTAACTCTCACTTCACTCATGAACATGGGCAATAATCCTGACCTTCAACTTACCTACATGTCAAACACACCACTATTTTGCTATCAACAAATATGTACAAGGTCATTTCAAGAATAACACGATTTCAAGCCAATCCCAAAGAATGGAAGGCCTAATGTTCTCTCTGATATGCAGACGCTAATTCATATTAGGGTGGAGCGGGGAAGAATAGAGGTATTATGGACTAGACAGAGGGGAGGGGGCGTGGGTGTAGGAATGACAGTAGAATGAATCAGATATTATTACTCTATGTGCATATATGATTATATGACCTGTGAAACTCTATATCATGTACAACCAGGCAAATGAGAAGTTATACTCATTTATATATGATGTATCAAAATGCATTCTACTGTCACGTATAACTAACAAATTAAAAAATATATCAAAAAAATTTTAAAAAGAGTAACGATTTCAAATCCCCAAGTTGTAACCTATTATAAAAAAATGATCAAAACAAGAGGGGGAAAATTCAAAAGGAATCTAGTCGATTAACTTCATCTTCAACTTAACTAGCTTTAGGAAGTTAACTATTAACTTTCTGTAAGTTAACTAACTGGATGGTCATACTATCTGTACTCAGCAGGTCCAAATTCCCCCAATTCTCAGGGGTCTTTTTTTTTTTGTACTGGGGATTAAACCCAGGGGCACTTTATCACTGAGTTAAGTCCCCAGCCCTTTTTATTTTATTTATTTGCTTAAGGACTTGCAAGTTGCTGAGGCTAGCCCTGAACTTGTGATTCTCCTGCATTGGCATCCCAAGTAGCTAGGATTACAGGTGTGCACTGCCACACCCAGCTACAAGTATAGTTTGAGCCACAAAACAGAGTAAAGCTCTTGAGCTAATCCTCAGAGTTCAGAGGTAACGAATTTGGGCTACAGTTCATGCCCATCTGCTCTATGATGCCTCTACTTACTGGGGACCAGGGGTTTGGGAATCCCAGCATGCCTAGGGAAGCCTGGGAGGGGTGGCTTCCTAAATCAAGCATGTGACCCTCTGCAATTCCTACAGTTCTGCCACCCGGGGCCAATGGGAAAATAAGAAATAAAAGCAGACATCTACAAAACTACAATATTGCAGTGTTGCCCTCGACCACAATATGCAAATAGTGGGGGAGTGAATACATACAGTTTATGCACTAGATGGCTCCGAAGATCCTGAGTGACATGTTCATGCCAGCCTTTCCGAACTCCAGTGCTGGAAGGAGGTGCTGCTGCAGGTATCGTGCTGAGGCTTCCAATGTTGCCAGAGTTTGAGCCATCATTCATCAGTGGGCTAAGAAGGGAACAAGGACACACATCCAGCTACTCAAGAGATTCAAAGGCTTTCCATCTCAGCAAAATGTAACTTAAACAAGTTTAAGTTAGAAGAAGCAAAGAATAAATTACGGCATTTGCAGGCAAATGGATGAAATTGGAGCATATCATGCTAAGTGAGATAAGCCAATCTCAAAAAACTAAAGGACGAATGATCTCGCTGATAAGTGGATGAGGACATATAATGGGGGGTAGGAGGGGTTAGCGTTAGGTTTAGGGTTAGGGATAAGGAGGATGGTAAGAATGGAGGAAGGAAGGACTGTATAGAGGGAAAAGAGGGGTGGGAGGGGTGGGGGGAAGGGAAAAAATAACAGAATGAATCAAACAACATTGCCCTATGTAAATTTATGATTTTTAATAAAAAAAAATGAAAAGAAAAAAAAAAGAAGCAAAGAATGTATAAACAAAACTCAATTTCTGCTTAATCAATCTGTTCTACATTTATGATTTTAAAGAGAGAAAAAAATGCCATTCATCCTCCACCACCCCATTAAACAATCTTCTCTATCACATGCTGAGAAAGGCTACAGAGTTGTGTATCTCCGCACTCTCATGCCTATCTGTCCTTCAGATAAGAGTTGACCAAAATCTGGGTCTTACTTGGTGGCCCCAAGGGAAGTTGGAAGAGCTGATTCTGAAATTAAATTTGGTGGCTGCTGATCTGTTGTTATTCCTCCTGCTGGAATGTTCATTGGGTTATTTCCTTTAAAGACAAAGAGAAAAGGAACCAATTAACTCCTAGATTATAACATACATTTCCAAGTTCTGAAAAGAGGTAAGTCACCACATCAACAAGTGATTCACACAAGTCACAATAGCAAACATTATGGCGGGCTATATTTTCAGTAATGGTGACCAACTTGTATAAATTCTGTTGTTTTCTCATTCTGTAACCAAAATAAGACACATCTAAGCGCACTCTATGGCTGTATGAAAAATTGTAATGGCCCATTTGCAGCCTCCAACTTTGACTCTGCTTCATTATGGTACACCCTAGACAATTAAGATGACCCACTTCATACCTTTGTGTCATTTTCATTTGGGAGGAATTATCAGAAAATAAAATCATAAAAATTAAACATAGGAGAAAAATACAGAAGGCCAATTTAGCTTCAATCTTCGTATTAAAGTAAGAACAAGTTGAAATTTAAAGAGGGATTAATAGAATTGTCCAAAATTATACCATTATCAGGAGTGGGATTGAAACAGAACTTGGGTTCTTAGGTCTACAACCTAGTCTCTTGGCCAGTATTATATCTAACAGTCCATTAAGGAAGCTATTTTCCAAAAAGCAATATAGGAGATGATTTTAACTGGTCATGTGGGGAATCATTTTTGAGTCTCAAATCACTTGTTCTACTGGGAAGAGGCTAGTTCACCTACCTGCCTTCCCAGGCAGCACTGCTCATGTAGCCTGAGCCTGAGATTAAAAGCACTGTGGTCACACTTGGAGGAAAACAGTAAGGAAACAATAAGCAGAAATGGCAAAAACTGTGGAGATGTGTGAGCAAGATACTGAAGGCTGGCAACTGATGGACTGGAATGACAAGAAGTTGGTGACAGTAGATCCACCCAGAAGTTTGACAGTTGAGTTTCTGAGACTCCATTTGCTGACCAGTCCAAGTACAGACTGGCTAATTCCAATGGTGGGTGGACCATGGTCAAGATGTGCCAGGAAGTGTCCACATTGTTAGTATCCACCATAGTGACCTAACTGTTGTGATTTGTGATTTTGCATCCTGAGTCACATGGCACACCCTTTATGAAAGCTATCCAGGCAGAAGCAGCACAGCAAGCAGCAAAGCACTGCTTCACTTGTAAATGATGTCCTTTTTACAAGCATGGTACACCTTCCTTACATCAGCTATCTTAGTTTTTTCTTAGAAGTTTGTTATTTGAACCACTGAATCTGAAGTAAAAACAAGAACTGAAAAGCCTTGGGTTCCAGTAAGAGTTGTCATCCACTTGCTGCATTTAAACAAAGGAAGTTCTTGAGCTCCTTCACCTACCCAGGGGGTTGAGAGTCCTCATCTGCTGGTGCGCTGGAGGCTGTGCTGGTTGCTGGCCAGGAACCTGAGGCTGCAGCTGAGTCTGGGGCTGGTTCATGTAGGGGAGTCCAAGAGCAGCATAGGCCCGCTGCATGGAGCTGGGGTCTATGGGATTTGGGTTACTTAAAGAAGTGGCATTCTGTTGCCCTGTGCCAACAGAACCAATTGTGTTTTGAATTCCACTAGCTGGAGACCCCAGGATGGCTAGAATACAAACAGACAGGCAACAAAGGTAAATAAAAGGGAGAAGCCGACACAGTATTTAAAAAACGAATGAGAAGCAAATAAAATCTTACCAAAAGACCATATATATATATATATATGTCATAAAGTGTTAAAACAAGGCTACTGAAAAAGGAGCTGTGCGGAAACTAAGAATCCTGTTCTATTCAGCTATTCTGTCAGGCAGTAGCTGAAGAGTAAAAAGCTAAGGAAAATTTATGCTTCTGTCCTAGAAAGCAACAGACCATAAAAATTGCAGGAATCGCTTAATAAATATTAGCAGGAGTGGGTGCAGCTCAGTGGCAGAGCTCTTGCCTAAAATGCACAAGGCCCTGGGTTCAATTCCCAGCACTGCCCCCCCCCCCAAAAGAAGTATTAAAATCTAGTGACTTCTAATATGTCCATTCCAGAGAGTGGCAAGTGTGTGACAGGCAAAATTCCACAGGTCTTGGCAGCCATCACTGAGGCAAGCAAAGGAGCCCTCTTGCTGCCCCCACCCCACATCCTTCATTGCTTCCACGCACAGGTACACAGAGATCAGCAGAGGTGACACCTGGTGCTTTCAAAATAACAAAGTCGCAATTCCTCTAAACTCACTCATACAATGACAAAACCAACAACAAGCCTTTCCTGTGGGATTCTTATGCAAAGAGTACAATGCTGGGCTCTATTTGAAACTACTCAAGAACTATCGCACTTGACTGACTTAACTGATGTGGCTGAAATTAAGGGATGGAATGAGGCCTGAGGATTCTACATAGGTTTTCATTTATCCAGGTATCACCTCATACCCCTGATATTCAGGACCTGGATCTGCCTCACAGCTTTCACTACCCAGTGTTAGGAGTGATGTGTACATCAGCTGATTAGCCCCAGGAGACTAAGGGAAAAGCCAATGTCAAAATAAGGAATTCCACTCTAAAACACTTTCAAATTAACTGAGAGATGACCACTTATTTCCTTGGTCACTGGGGGTTCAATTCCATCCATCTACCCACCCATCCACATATCCTCATTTGGTGAATATTTACCACATGGCAGAAGTTTTATATCATACTATTTACTGTTCCTCTGTATTTCTTATTTTTGGAGGTACTAAGGATCAAACCCAGGGCCTCATGCATGCTAAGCTATTGAGCTACACTCCCAGCCCCAATAGTCCCATCTGCTATAACTTTGGAACTTCAAAGCCACGTTAAAAATAACAACTTAGTCTGGTGAGATGGCACACACCCATAATCCAGCGATTGGGAACACAAGTTCAAGGCCAGTGATGGCAACTTAGCCAAGACCCTGCCTCAAAATAAAAATAGAAAGGGGTGGGGTGTAGCTCAGTGGTAGAGTGCCCCTTGATTCAATTCCCCAGTAACACCCCCCAACACACACACACACACACACACACACACACACACACACACACACACACACACAGCAGCTTATAAAGTTGATACTACAACAATTTTTTGACATAATAAAACATTATCACAGAGTCTTTCAAATTCAAACCACTAATGTATAACAGTACTATTCTTTCATTCAACCATCCAGTACAAGTATAATAAACTCAAAATACTTATCAGAGCAACTTAATTAAATCAAAATATGTAAAAAAATTCTTGGTAATTACCCATTTCATACTATTAACTTTTCTAATAAGGATATTCAGATCTCAAACTCATTAAGGTTCATTAGACACAATTATACACACCAAGCACCTCATTATTATAAATGAGAAGCAATTCCCAAGATGCACCTAGTGTGTTGGTGAAATAGTCATATATGATAATACCTTTAAAAGTATTTTGTCCAACAGCTAGTAGTCCCTGAAACTTTAAGCATGTGTTCATCACACTTCTGAAACCAATACACTAATTTTGTTTTTGTTTACGTTTTGAGGGGGTGCTAAAGATTGATCCCGCCACATGCTAGGGAAATGCTCTACCACTGAGCTACACCCGCTAGCCATTGTTTGTTTGTTTATTTAATTTTTAGTGAGACAAGGTCTCACTAAATCACCCAGGCTGACCTCTAACTTGTGATGCTCCTGTCTCAGCTTTCCGAGTAGCTGGGATTATAGGCGTATACTTCTCTAGCCAGCTCTTGCTGAACTTTTAAAAAGAACTATGATATAAAAAAAGAATGTAATAATGGTAGGCTGGTTTATTTTGGAGTGGGGATGGTTTTGGGGATGGAACCCAGGGCCTCATGCATGCTAAGCCCACCTCTACCACTGAGTCATACCCCAACCCAGGGTAGTTCACCATCACCTCCTGGTATAAGAGAACAGACCTAGACTGCATTTACACACAAAGTGGTGAACTGTGGCCAGGAATTAAAAGAAACAAAGTACCTATGTGGCCTTTCATTTCTGGGTGATGATGCCATCCCTCTGCTTAAATGACTCCCTCCTACTATATTCCTCTTTCATTTACACTTTCCCAAATGACATCCATTTAGCCAAAAAGGCCCAACCTGGGGTGAAATGCCATTCTTCAGGCTGTCAGTGATTCATTTATGAAAGGCCTCCCATGGAAGCTCCTGACATGGTCACTGTATTTTGTGTTTGTGTGAGAGGCATTTATTTCCTAAATATCAATATTACTACATTTTTGTCTTGAAAGAAAATACACCTATCAGAAGAGACAGGTACACATTTGGAACTTGTCATTTCTAGCAATTCAGAGCAAGGAAAAGAAATGACAAAGGCCTGTGACATTATGGCCCAACATATGACTCCAATGATGCTACTAGACAAAAGGGCACATAGAATTTTAGGGTAAGAGGCGTGGGGGCTTTCTATGGGGTGATGGCTGATTGTCAGGGGAGTCATATAAAATGATCATCAACTGTTTTGCAACTCAGCATGCCACCAGAGTTCTGTGAAAGTTTTCCTAATACTTCTGTAAATTCCTATGGAGCCCAATAGGCCTCTGTTTATCTTAAGGCACTTATGTGTGTTCCGTCACTCACTCAAGCACACAACAGACTCAGGAGCATATTCTACCAGGCTGCCGAATACAGTATTAAGCACCAAGTCTTTGCACTCCCTGAGCTTAGAATTGGGAAGGAAGAAACAGCAGAGTAATTCAATCACCACCTGACTCATGTCAAACTGCAGCTTACAACACTGAGCCAGAGAAAAACATGTTCATTTCACTGTCCCTGGACATCCCTGGAAGGTGGGAACCCATATGAGGTTCAGCTTAATTTTCACCTGCTACATGGGACCCTGTGAAGTGTCATGTAGACTCCTGAGGATTGGCAGCCCACCTAATGCAGTGAGCAGTCATACCAATGCTCTCCTGCCCTGGGCACGCTGGGACTGAATAAGAATGGATGGAGTGCTACAGAAAGCAATGCTTCATCTATCTGTGTCCCCAAGAATGAGATCTTCTACAGTCATCAATTTTCCATATTATTGATGCTGTCCTCTTTGGCCTTTTTTGCCATTTTTACATCTTTTTTCCTTAATGCTACAGGATGTCATATCACATGCCACAGTGTCCCTATGCTAGCTGGGGTTCTCCCTAGCATATCAGATGGTATGTCTGAATTTACACACTATATTTGCTTCCTTAAAGAGCCCAACATCCTGAATCACCACACCCCTTCTGTTGTAGCTAAAGTAGAAGCCCAGTAGCTTATACAACAAAAGGCCAAGTTTACCACCATTCTTCATGTCAGGACAAGGCAGTCTTTCCCCAGTGACTACTATATAGCATATGCTGCTAAATAGAAGCATTCAGCTAACTAGTCCCTGATCATTTTTAATAAAACTGAACTTGATGTAGAAATTCAATGAAAACCGCCACAAATTAAATTTCAAAGCTTTGTCAGGATGGTGGAAGAAATGTCACCAAGCAGACAAGGCAGCTACTCTGCTCATCCCTTACATTTATTCAGACTTATTCAGACTTGGAGATCTCTGCCAAATTTGCAAGTATAACCACACTGCCTTGTGATTCCATGAAGGCCAGGATTTACCTGTGACACAGCTTCTCTCTGTGCATAGTACAGAACACAAGCTCAAGTGCTCAGGTACCACCCAACTGTTAAGACCTGTCCTCGTCACTGACACCGTGTCACACCCTCAACAGAAGCCAAGAGACACAGGAGTGATGATTCCATGTAACCCAAAAGGTCAAGCAGCAGCCATTCTGATGAAGTCCATCACTGCTGACTGGAGCTGAAGCAAGGGACAGCAAAGCCACTGCTCTCTCTGTAGTCATTCAGGTTCAACTTCCTGTAACCCCATCTCTACCACAGTCTGTCAAAGAGGTGTTGAAAGACTGATGATAGGCTCAAGGGAAGCAGAGGGCCTGGTCAGCACCCAAGTAAGGCACTGGATGAGGGTGAGTTTTGAGAAGCAGGATTGTGACTCAATGTTAGCAAAGGAAGGCATCTTAAAAAATGAGAAGCACCAGGAAAAAAAAAAAAAAAAAAAAAAATCACAAATATCCAGGCCAAGCAGTGAGGGCCAAGGCAACGGGAGGCACTGGAGGACTACTGATGTGAACAGTCAACAGGGCTCAAGCTGTGGCTAAGCCTAAGCCTAAGCCTGGGGCTGGGTTGGCCTTTGAAGCTCTCACCTAACATTTCTTGTGGGATTCAGAGTTGGGAAACCCATGGTTTCTTTCAAAGAAATGCCTCTTCCTTTCTCTACACCTCAGGGTGCAGGTTATCCTGAACAGAACACCTCAGATTTTAATGTGCATGTACACCAAGCACCTGGAAATTTGTTAAAAATGCAGATTCTAGCAGGGTGTGGTGGTGCTTGCCTATAATACTAGTGATTCAGAAGGCTCAGGCAGAAGAAGGTTTTTTTGTTTTTTTGTTTGTTTTTTTTATTAGAAGGAGAAGTTTGAGACCAGCCTCAGAAACTTAGTGAGACGACCTCTGAAAAGAAAAAAAGGGGCAAGAATTTGAACTGAGGTTGTAGTTCAGGAGTAAAGCACCCCTGGGTTCAATCTCCAGTATAGAAGGAAAGAAGGCAGGTAGGCAGGCAGATTCTAATATAGGAGGTCTGGGATAGAGCCAAAATCTCACTCAGGAGGCCACATGGGTCCTAACAGAGGAACTCAGGCACTTGTTCACCCAGAATTTACTAAAGGTCAGATGCTAGGGTTGATAGCAGAGAAGTCCTAATTATTGAATAAAAGTTAAGTATCTCTATAATAGACAGAAAACTCAAGATCTGTGATTACAGAATGTCTTTTAAAAAAATAATTCAAAGAAAAAAATCAAACAGGGCTGGAGTTGTGGCTTAGTGGTAGAGGACTTGCCTGCATGTGTGAGGCCCAGGGTTCAACACTCAGCACCACATAATTAAAAAAAAAAAAAAAAATCCAACAGAATCTCGACACAGTCCAAAAAAGATTCTCTGGGTAGAGGTATCAATTACAGAAGCTAAGAGAGCTGAACATGTGCCAGCCACAGAGGTGTGTGTTGGGTAAGCTCAGCCTCTGTGGGAGACACTGCCCAGAAGACAGAGCTGCAGACTTGCCTGGTGACAACTCTGCAGAGCATGTGCTAGGGGGCCTCAGTAGAGCCTGGTCTTCAGCAGCTCACCACTGCCCACCTGGACCCAACCAACCCATCCTCACAGGCTTCTGCTGTGCCAGCACTGTTCCTGCTGTCCAGAATGTCCTTCCACTGATACTTTATTTAAGCTGGCTCCATCAAGTCAGTCTAGGCACACACCAATTCTCACCCCACCCAAGGACCACCAAGAGCCTGGCTTGCTCCCACTTGAATCCTGAGTGGGAATACCGTTACATGATGATGATGGTGATGATGCTGATAATCAAGTGTTGTGTGGTTCTGGGGACTAAACGCACGGATGCTGTACCACTGAGCTATACCCCCAGCCATTTTTTTAGTTTTAATTTTGAGACAGGGTCTCCAAGTTGCCAAGTCTGGCCTTGAAATGGCCATCTTCCTGCTTCAGTCTTCTAAGCTGCTGGGACCACAGGGGTGAACTTCCATGTCCAGCCATCATGTTCTTTTTAATGCCTATGTTCTGTCTCTAGAATTCAATGTCAACCTACTGGAAGATCAGAATCTCCTTTTCCTCTTTCTGTTCCTACAGCAGGTTCATATACCATGAGCTCAATTTGCTTTAGAAAGTAAAAATAATAACAAAAACCTATAAAATCAATATTGCTAAAAACTTTCTCACTTCACAAGCAACTCTACTCACAAAACTATAGTGCTAAAGTCAAATGAACACACCTAAAGTTGAAACCTAATTTAAGAAGCATTTAGAATTTTAAAAGTGTTTTCATCCCCCCTCCCCCCCCAAACTACCAATACCTTTGCATGGAGCTCATCTGAACCTTCCCTGAGACTCTGTAGTATGAAATTACCCTGGCAACACCTCCCAGTATGACTACAAGGAAGACTGTGGCTTACCACTTGAGAGAGCATGCAACAAGTCAGCTTTCACAACATTTAAGCAGTTGTAAGGATGTTAAGAAAAATAAACCACATACATTTCTTTTCTTTATTTGAAACAAAAACCACATAAGTATTTCTTAGAGAAGTCATAAAAGTTTACAACTGTCATAGCAGTACATACTATACACAAAAGATCCCAGAAACATGACACCCCCAAATTAAATGCTAAGGATGATCTTAGCTCATTAGTCTAGAAATTAATATTAAGTAACTACAAATTCAACAATGAGTATTTGGATACTTAAAAGCACCTATTACTGAAATGGGTCTTAAAAGCACAAGAAGTTTAAACAACACAATATACGAATAAAAATTAAAAAAAAAAGTTTTATAGTAACTTAAAAAAGAGACTATATTCCACAAGACCTATTATTCTAAATACCTGGTTCTGGAAGACCCATGATCTTAGAACTTCGCTTTGTGTAAGACATATCCAGGGTAATTGTGCATTAAAAATTCAAATTTTGTTCAATCAAAGAATAATTTAACTGATTCAGGAAACTATCGTTAAGAAATTTATTGTGACTCCTCCGTTGGGAGGAAGAATAACAGGTCCCAGCAAACCAGAAATTTTTCTGTGCGCTGAGGATGCCCTGCTGTTCATGAAGCCTGTGCAGTGATAGCCTGCAAACCCCTCAGGAGAGTGGGACTCAGTAAGTCAGGTGGGCAGCACTTGAACTCCAGGGTACTCTCAGGCTCCAAGCACTAGTTCACCTCTCCCTGTGTCACCCAGAGAAAGCCAGAAAGAAAAGCAGTACATGTTCCCCAAGCAGCAAGGACCCAAGGAAGATGAGGGAGAAGCATCAAGAATGAACACTTGGAACAAAAATCAGGGAGGAAGAAAGACGGCACAGACAAGATGGATTAAGATAAAGACTGTCATGCTGAAAGATTACTGAGGAAGGGCCCAAAGGGCTCTAACTGTCCTACATACCCAAAGACCACAGTTTCACCTCTGAAATGACAGGCTTAGACCTTAAAAATAGGAAGAGATAGTCATCCTTCTTACTGTTCTGATGCCTACCAACAGCAAGGACCCTGGAAGTCACATCAGGCCTCCTGATAATACAGATAAGCATAGAACTAACTGTGCCAAGGGCTACATGGACAGCTTGAAAGACGACAAACAATGGGAATGATCAGGATGTGGTAGTCCTGGGGTAGTGGAAGCTGAACTAATTATTAGTTATACAAGTAGATCTGGGAACTGCATTTGTACGTAGAAAAAAGGGTTCACAAATGTCTACATGTGGGATTACACTGACCCAGCTTGAGTGGACAGGGCCTTCAAACATACTTTAGAAGGGGTCCAATTCCAAAAGCGATGTCCTATTATGGCCCCTGATGTCACTGACATGGCAGTGAAATCTTAGTATCTGGCGATACTTAGTGAAATCACTTAGTATCTGGGACAAAATACCACGTCTTCACATTAGCTCCTGGATCAAAGTGACCCTTGCTGTTCTGGGCTCCGTCAAGTATATGTACGCAGGGCGGAGAGCAGTGAGGGTGAACAAAATCCAACAGCCATGGCCACTCACGTTTACTGGCAGCCCATCTAACCTCTGAGCCTGGCTGCAACTGGGTCTCTGTCCACCCTGCCTCACCCTTGCACTCTGTCACTGGAAACCCCTGCCCACTCCCTACCTACTCTTGGCACTTTCTAGAAACAGCTTCTAATCTCATCTCCGAGCTTCTCTGCCCCCGTGCTCACTTACTTTGTTGGTTTCGCTTGTCACTGGCATTTTTCAAAGGGAGGCAAACAGGACAGTCATGTCGTGTGCAGTTCTTCCAATGAGAGATGATTTGTCGTGAAGATGCACAATGGGCAACTATGACCAGAAAAACAACGAGATGTTATTTTTCTATCCAAATCGTCACACTTTCAATTACACCTAAATTATAATGCCAGATTCCATAAGAAAATGGTAACAAGTGTAACCATAACACAGTATAGGCAGTCCTCAACTTACAAACAGGCTGTTTTCCAAAAAGTCTGTAAGTTGACTGTTAAGAATTCCAAACAAAATCTTCCCACAGAAGCAATGTTATGAATGATGGGTGATTAAGGTTCAGCCCACAAAACAAAAGCTATTCAACCTAAAATACTTAACAACTGCAATGAAAAGTAGAACAAATACAGTTCTGTAATGCCACTATTTAAAATAAAAATATTAATTATGTTTAAAGATGAAACTACCCAAGTACTACAGCTGAAGACTTACAGCTAGAGAAGCAAATGAGAACACTATGGAGATTCCAAAAGGGAGCTTGGGTGCTTTGGAAAGTACTTGAGAGGGCACTTGACCCTGGTGATGTTCAGTCTTCATCTTCCAGTATCTAACCTTGCCCTTCTCTGTGTTTTTATCACAGTCAGGGTTACTCACAAATATGACCATAGGCGAGAGGGAGACCAGGGAGATAATTTCAAGAAAGAAGAGAAGCAAAGAGGATAAAGATAATAGGAAAGTACAGCTGGTAACAGAAATGGTTTTCTTCAGTGGAACTAAGGTGTTTGGTAAAAGAGGGGAAAGGGAGCACATGATGTGCCTGATTCATTACCTCCCTAGGGATGACAAGGTGCAGTTCCCTGTATAACTGCCAGTCACCCAGGACAACCTGGCTGTCACCAGAGTAGCCTCAAGACCTAGGGTAAAGCAGCAAGGCAGTGCCACTGATGGCCTGAGTCCTTGAAACAACCACAAGACCGATGCTGGGGTGTGGGAAGGGTGTGTGTTCAACTGTGCATGTGCTATGTGTGTTGTCCCAAACAGAACAGTCTAGACATTTACAACAAGGATTACTCAAGAAGTCACAAAAGTCTTCCATGAAAAGAAGGAGGAAAAGAGCAAACTTGGGCACAGCCTCGAGCAGGAGAGGATTGCAGAGAAACAGAGAACCAAGCTGCCTTTCTCCTCACCAGGTAGGCCTTGCAGGGGCAGTTAAGACTGGGCATGGGGGATGAGAGAGCAACACATCCTAGGCTATACCAAAGGGTGGGAACTCGGCCGCAAGAGTCTTCTGACCTCAAGAGCTGCTGAACAATAACAACGGCACATTCCACCCTGGTCACTGCCACTAGTTCAAAAAAGGGCACTTACCTTGGCAGGCCTTCCCAGCCTGACAATGGGTCATGTGATTCAAAACATTTTTCATGGTTCGACAATGTGGGAGAGAGCAGGCCCGAACCTCTCCATTGGCTTGTTCTCGTCGCTGACATTTATGAGCATGAAGCAGTAGAACCAGCTGCTGCTGTATCAGTTTGCGTTTTTCAGGGTCTGCTGTTGGGCCTGTTGCGATTGCTTGTGTGGGTACAATTCCCACTGATGTCTGCATTTGAGACTAAAACAAAACAAAATAACAAAAGTATTTTATTAAGCTTTTAGAGTTTCAATTCATCCTTATTATTTCACAAATGTGAAAGCTGCCAAATAATAACAATTACAGGGAGGAGGATGGTGTGTTCTCTTTTATCCATGGTGACTTTAAGAAGATCCAGAAGTAAAAAAACCAAGCCAACTCAGAAGCAAGGCTGATTCAAGTTCCATCATTCAAACAAGAAAATGACACTATGAACTGTAGCAACCAAAACCCAACTCACTCTACACCACATAAAACTACTGGAAAAGCTGCATATTATAGCCAGCTGAATCACAGGAAAATGCTGCTTTTGTAGGTCCCCAACGGCCAAATACTGGCAATTTCATAGGCTCCACCAAATTAAGAAGTTTGCCGAGGCAGGATGAACTACAACACACTGCAAATATCTGAAGTAGCAAAGAGAATCAGCACCTTCTGCTGTTTTCTGGGCATATTTTTGGACTTCACTTACAGTTTGAGAGTGGTCCACACCCTGCAGCACCTATCCTTAATGCAACTATCCTGTATGAGTCTAATGCTTTCTTAAGAAATGCTTTTGTCTTTCAATAAAATTGCCACTCTGACATTTGACAATCTTTTTCAAAAAATATTTGATGATCTGTTAAAAATATAGTTTACTTGTTTTTATCTTTTGAAACAACAAGCCAGAACACGCATACATCTTAACTGCAAAGAAAATGGAAAAAGTGATCTATGGAGTCTTACTCTTTACACACTACCAATATTCTTCAAACTTACTACAAAGACCAAGTAAGAGAAATAGAATCTTCCTAGTATAAAGTAAAAGCATCCACAGTTCAGAGGTTTTGGATATTCTCTAATATTCTGTTACACCTATCCTGAGTCCACAGCACCTATTACCTTACCTAAAATACCACCATGATGTTTTTATATACAAATCAAAACTATACAATTATGAGAAACTAAAAATAGTTTTTTAAATATATTTTTGTTGTTGTAGATGGAGAGAATGTCTTTATGTGTTTATTTTATTTTATTTTTTTAATGTGGTACTAAGGATCGAACCCAGTGCCTCACACATGCTAGGCAAATGCTCTGCCACTGAGCTACAGGCCCAGCCCCTAAAAATAGTCCTTAATCAAGATTAATTTTTTAAAGTTCTGTTTTTTTAAATGAATTTAACCTTTAATTAATTAGTTTTTTTTTTTTTTTTTTAATGTGGTGCTGAGGATTGAACCCAGGACCTCACCTGAGCTAGTCAAGTGCTCTACCACTGAGCCACAACCCTAGCCCCAAAGTTATGGTTTTCTATCTGGGTTTTACTTCTATGAGAATTCAGAAAATAAGTGTAGGAAAGTCAGGTGGTGTTTCATTTGGGAGCACAACTCCTAGAAGCCTAAGAATGGCCCAAAGAAAAAGCAAAATTCTGGCTATGGCAGAACACCCTGAATGCAGAAGTACAAAAATCCTATGAGAAAATAGCCTCTATTCCTTCTGTTTACCTTTTCCTGATTACATATAAAGGCAATAAACATATACTGCAGGTGTCATGCTCATGATATAAAGTGCCCCCCCACAGACTTGTGCTGAAGGCTTGTCCCCAAGGGAAGCAATGTTCACAGCTGGGGGTGCTTGGGAAATGATTACATCATGAGGACTCCAGCCTCATCAGTGGATTAATAATTTGAATGAACTACTAGGAAGTGGTAAGAACTGTAGGCAGGTGGGGCACATCTGGAGGAAGTCCTGGTCCTGTACTCACTCCCCACACCTCACTGTCCCTGGCTGCCATGAGCAGTTTTCCTTCAACACACCTTTCCACCATACTGTTCTGCCTCACCTCAGACCCAAAGCAACGGAGGCAAGTCAACCATGAACTGAAAGCTCTGAAAACCATGAACCAAAAGAAATCTTTCCAACTCCAAGATTTTTCTTAGACATTTGTCACTGTGAAGAAAAAGCTGACTAACACAGCAGGAAATTTGGAAAGTAATAAAACTATTAAGGGAATAACTAACAATAATTAAAGCCCCCAAATCCAGGGGTCCACCACTAAAAAGTGTTAAAATTTTTTGTTTCTTCTAATCTTTTTCCCTATGTACATGCACATGTAGGAACCATAATCAATTATCTAATATGTACATGAGTTCTGAACACACATGTATGTGTCTGTGTATGTTTCTCCAGGTCCTGCCCTATACCACTGTGTTATTTCATAGGTGTTGGTATGATCTGTAATGAAAGCATAGCATCTTACCATAAAACTGTATGTTCATTAAACTAGCTTCCCACTGTGGGGCATAAGCTGGAAGCCCTCTCCTCTCCAAGGGTTTTTGCAATTTTAAATGGAGAGTCTGTAAGCAAAGTTTGTGACTGCACCCCTGCGGGCATTCAGCATCAATGCTCCAAGTCCAACAACAAGTAACTGGGAATGGAGATGTGAATGAAAGTGAGAAATGCATGGCCATTGTTCAGGTATCTTTCTTTTGCATTTATAAAATTTCAAATACGCAGAAAAGTAGAAAGGATATCATTATCACATCTCAGAAAACAAGTACTTGTTCTTTCCCATCAGTTAATATCCAATCATATTCCTTTACCTACCCACATGTCTTCTACAGCTGGTTTGCACAAACCAAGACTTAAGGTCCACACGCTACATCTGCTCATCACCCTACATCTGCTCATCACCTTTACATTTCTTCATCTACTGTCCTCTCCCTTCTGTATGCTTGACAACTGGCTGGCTCAGGAGACCATGCAGCTGTCCTTTCACTGCTTCTTAAGCTACAGAAATGCTACACAAAAGGAAAACAAAAAAATTGGGTACAAATTCTAGTCCTACAACTGAATTATAAGCAGATCTTGTTTTAACAAAAATTAGCTCACTGTCTTTCATTTGGGATATGTTTTTAGTAGCATCTTTTGCACTATACTTGACCATATGTCAACAGAGTTGGAAACCATATGACATATTAAAAACTTGCTCTAGTATTTGCCTACCTGTGGATAAGGACATGAGTGCAGTTCAGAGAGCTCTTCCTACTGTGGACATGACATGCATCTTTAAAGCAACCTGCAGGATGGCGCTGAGCCAACAAGAGAATGGAACAGAACACATGTCTAGTGTCCCCGGGGTCTTGCGTTCCACGTGTTACTTGCTACACTTTTCCAGTGCTCCAATTTGTGCCAAGTACTCACAAACACAAGAGGTCACCTCCCCCAGGATGGTGTTCAATGACATAAAAGGGTTACAGTGAACTGCAGGTGGCCTGCAGAAGCATCTTTCAGACTCTCCCAGTGTCCCCACTGCTCAGGTGGGCACCAAGTACAGAGAGGAAAAGTGCTTGGACAAGGAACTTACCTTTAAAGACTGGGAAAAACTTAAGTGCTGGAAGCTCCCCCAAAGCCATCAATACATTTATACAATTTTGTTTTTGCAATAGCCAAGAAAAATTTTAAAACACTGAGAATAAAGGAGAATCTATATTGCCAGACTCTGAAACACACTCTACACAGAGTTCCAGAAACAGACACACATGCACATGAAACCAGCATCTGATAAATACGGTGCTCCAACCTGCGGAGTGGCAGGCATCTCTGACTGCTATTTTACCTGAAACAAGAATACAAGAATAAACTCCAGAATGGAATAAAGTAAGTAAAAACAGACTAAGATGCAGAAAAGGAGCATCTTGAGAAACACTTCTTAACATAGGCATATAAGAATAAAGATTCAAAAGGGGAAAAACTGAAGGAAAAAATTGGTTGGTATTCTCATACACAAATAGCCCTTAAAGGGGGAAAAAAAAAAAAAATCACACTATCCCACTAGAAAGCTGGGCGAAGAAGATGAACAAATACCTCATAAAATACAAAGAAACAAGAAGTGCAAAAAAATTCTCTACCTCAATGCTGAGAAAATGTAGAGGAAGAACAGTCTTTTCAACTGATGGAACAAAGGATGACACCAGGGGCTGGGAGTGCAGCCCAGCACCACCTGCATGAGGCCCTTGGGTACCACCCCCAGCACCCACACACAAAGAAAGGAAAGGAAAGGGAGCCCACAGTGGCAATGGCGCATGCCTGTAATTCCAGTGGCTCAGGAGTCTGAGGCAGGAGGATTTTGAGTTCAAAGCCAGCTTCATCAACGTAGCGAGGGGCTAAGCAACTCAGAGAGACCCTGTCTCTAAATAAAACACAAAATAGGGCTGGAGATGTTCCCCTGAGTTCTATCCCAGGTATCCGCCCCAACACACACAAAAAAGGAAACTGAGGGGACGGGTAAAGAAAAGACCAATCCAGACCAGACCACTGTGTATCAACACAAGGAAAAGGTGGACCCCTCCCCACACCATCCTCAGGAACTGACTCAAAAGGAACCAAAGAACACAGGAGAACATCTTCACGTCCTAGGTTTAGGCAGTAGTTTTTTAGATATGTCACCAAAAATACAAGTGATAAATGGGCAAAGGTGCTGGGTGTGGTAATGTACATACGCCCGTAATGCCATGACCCTGAGGTTGATGCAATAGGATCCCAGGTTTAAGGCCAACCTGGGCAACTTAGTGAGATCCCATCTTAGAATTTAAAAAATAAATATAGAAAGGGTTCAGTGGTAAAGAGTCCCTGAGTTCAATTCCTGGTAACATAAAAATTAAAGAGTAAAAGGCAAGAGAGCTGGATAGAAATTTCTCCAAAAAAGATATCCAGTGGCCAATAAGCTCAACATCATTAATCATTACAGAAATGCAGATTAAAATCACAATGAGATGCCACTGCATGCTCACCAGGATGGCTATGATAAAAGAGACAGATGTTAACAACAGCAACTGTGTGGGAGAGAGCGTGAAGAAAGTGGGTACTCACGCACTGCAGGTGGGAATGTGCAACCATGCAGCCTCAACACAGCGCTACCATAGGGTCTCACAATTCCACTCCTAGGTAAATACTCGAGAAATTAAAAAAGGCATGTTTGCACTTCAGTTTGTGTTTAAAAAAAAGCAAACATTCACAATCTTTATTTATAAGTCAAAAAATGCAAACCAGTCAAACACTCATCAACTAATGAAGGGAAAGATAAATTGTGGTATAACCAAAGTGGAATATTATTCAATCATAAAAAGCAAATACTGACAAGTGCTACAACATAAATTTTTAAAACAGTATTTTCATGGAAAGAAGTCATGAAAGACCATTTGTTGTATAATTCCATTTCTATTAAATAATAGGGGTAGAAAGTAGGTTTGTAGTTGGCTAGAGCTGGGGTTCAGGAGAAACCGAGAGTGATTTTGAGTAGTGTAGGGGTCCATTCTGGGGTGATGAAAATTGCTATACAAGTAACTGTGGGGATGAATACACAATGCCATTTGAGCAGCTTAAAAGCTGTATGATACATAAACTACATCTCAACAAAGTGTAAAAAGTTCTATCTTACTAGTTATCAATAAGTGAAATAAAATTATGAGCTATCTTCCACATCAGTATGGCCAACATTAAAAAAAAAAAAAAATCAGTGGAGTAATTAATGAGGGTACAGAGAAACAGGTAATCTCAAGTACTGGTGAAACTTGCAACTTAGTATGCCTTTGGAAAAGAATGTATTGCAAGGAAAAATGTGCACTTATTTTGATCCAGTAGTTCTACTTCTTGTAATAGATGATTAGGGAAGTAATTAGATAAGGGTGTGCTAAAATGTCCATGCAAAAATGAGGATACTGATAAACTGAAAAAATCAAATGCCTGTCAAATTAAATAGATTTATAATGAGGCTCAATAATGAAATAATATGGCAGAACTCAAATAACCCCAGTTTTATAAAGTCATGTGGGTGGGAGAATGGCTAAATTCCTGGCAGATCAAAAAAGAAAAGGGCGGGGGGGGGTGGAGGTAACACAAAACATCTGTTTTGTTTTGGTTTTGGAGGTACTGAGAATTGAATTCAGGGCCCATTGATGCTATGTAAGTGCTCTACCACTGAGCTACATTCCCAGGCCTCCTTTCCATTTTTATTCTAAGGGGTTTTACTACGCTGCCAAGGCTGGCCTCACACATAATTGTGATGATCCTGCCTTAGTCTCTCAGCAGCTGGGACTACAGGTATGTGCTACCACACCCAGCAAAACAACCATTATTTAAGGCAACAAATAATAACAGTATTATTTTTATGCTTTAACAAAAAGTTATTAATTATATTTTAAGTAATTAAAGTATATTAAGCAAAAAAGGTTATAGAACAGTACTCTGAAGTTTTTCCTTACTGACTTTATTTGAACCTGTTCTTAGAAAAACCTCAGTAAAACTATGTGCTGGTTACATTATAGAGGGGGGGTCTTTCACAGTTTACTTTTTAATAATTCTGCAATGTGTGAGTGTTTTACAAGCATCTATTTTTATAACCCAAAAGCATTCCACTTTGTGGGGAAATGAAAAGAACCAGTAGAAAAGTATGAAAAATACAAAAAATGAAACTGTACAGGTACTAGAAGATAATTAAGATGAATATTCTGTAATGTAAAGATAGTAAAGGTCTTAGTCATGAACTACAAAGTATTGAAAATGCAAAGTACTACTGGCTCTCAGTCATCACCCATAAAATTTTTTTTTTGGGGGCGGGGTGTGGGGGTGCTAGAGTTGTACCTCCCAAAGGGAGGGGGTTCACTCAGGACTAGTCCCAGAGCCCCCATGCTCAACATCTCTGCTCCCCTCCTCAACAAGGGGCTGACTACTTTGCCAAAGTGTTCTTGGCAAATCTAATAGGATAGGAACTAAGTGACTTAAATAAGAAATGACCACATCTCTAAACACAGCACTTGAATTCTTACTAGTTATATAAAAAAATGCAAATCAAAGTAAGATGACATCATATTCTCCTACCAAGAACAAGGTGAGAGCCCCCAGTTTTGGGAGAATGGTGTGATGCTAGAGACCTGATACATGGTTCTTATTGGAAGGCTATATAATAGCATCTATCCAAATAAACAAGCATTTCGTGCATGAGAATCGGTTCATGTCAAACTCAAACGCAGGAGGAGGTCAGTATGGTTGGGGAGTTAAACTAGCTAAACATTCTGAGCCACTGAAGATCAGCTTGTGAACAAAAGTTCACCAACCCACAAGCTTCAGGGTACAGCCCACTCACCTACCCTGGTTTTCTTCACTCAACTTAGCCACAAGCTCTTTGCCTGGGTCAGTGACTCTGTAACTCACCAGTCACATCCCATCCACCAGACTACTTTTAAGGGCAAACTCTCACTTGCCCTTGCATTCCTTAATTTTTAGATTTCAACATGCATTTTTACAAGGATCATTAGTGGTACATAACTTTGTGTAACTGGTCCCAACTGTTTTTCTCATATACTTTGCATTCTATCCTAAGGACAGAGGGATGTGCACCAAAAATGTGCATAATAAAGTTTATTCTGGCATTCCTCACAAATAAGTTATTTTCTAATAAGTGCCCGAGTATACATTATAATGTCTTCAAAGGACCCTGTGTTCCAAACAGTGTGAAGAGAGACCAAGAAAGAACAAGGAGAAATGCATTACCACCTTTCAGAGCAACCCTCAAGACCCAGGCAGTCCCCACCTCCACATCCCTAAAACTCAGGCAATCTAGTCCCATGGGGATAAAGAGCCAATCGGTGGGTCTCAACAGGCATCGGTCATTCCCCTAATGATCAGTTTGAGGATTATCAATTTACTAAAAACCTGTAAAGAAAAAGTCTTTAGGAATAATGACAAAAATAACTTTTTGATTTCTTGACCTATTACTCATTGGGCCAATTGTTTACTGGTGACTTAAACCTTAGAGCCAATTCAGATGATTGTAGGAAAGGTAAGAGGAAGTTAGGGTGACTGGCTTTAAGAGGACCAACACGTCTCAGAACACTTCAGACACTGAGGCACTGTGTAGGCACCATGGCTGGCTATGACTGTCCTCATCCCGCATCATCACACTTATCGTCTACTAAGTCCTAAAGGTCACTAATTTCTCAGAAATGCCTGGTAAACACCTCTTCTGCTTGCTGTTAACAGGCAGGCAGACACTGTGGTGCTAGTTCTGAGTAAGTACACAGCACATCTCCTTTAGTCTTCAGGAAACTTTTGACCTGGTCTCTACTTTCCATGAAGTGAAAGAGCTATGTATCTGTGGGCACAGTTTATGCTTCCAACGAGGAGGTTTTGTTGAGGAAAAGGCTATCCTACCCAGACTCTGGACTCTACAGTCATTCCTAGTATTACAGTGAGAGGGCCCTCAAGGGTAACAAAATCTGTTGATGTTCAAAACCCTTAGAAAAAAATGGACTGTCTGCTTATAGCCTAGGCACAGCCTCCCGAATTCTTTAAATCATCTCTAAATTACTTTAATACCCAATACAAGGAAAGTGCCACATAAATAGTTCTTATACCACATTGTTTAGAGAATAACATATGTTACACTTAGAAACTAATTTCCATCTGCGGTTGATTGAATCCACAGATGCAGAACCTACAGATACAGAGGGTCAACTGTTGTTACAAAACAGAATGTTCCTGATATCACAGAATTGGCTAATTTTCCCCAATTTATAGTTTCCTGTTATGTGGCACAAGTCACATATTATATTTTGTACTTTGACTATGTTTCCCAGCTGATATTTTTTGCCAGAACAAATGGGGATATCTAAACAGAATAAAGGATTTATACTAAGCTACTGTTAAGAATTTTAGACCAAAAGTTATTCTTTGAAGGTCCTGCATACAGATTTTCTCAGCAATCTTCAGGATACAGTGGAGCCAGTATGATGGAAGAAATGGATATAAATTCTTTAAAATACACAAACACTTAAATTAGTAACAATTATGGACAAAGGCTCACATTCAAACATTTACCCATATTCTCTAATTTTATCAATGAGACATAGTCACAATCTCAGTGTGGCTTTACACAGAGCTGTTGTCACAGTAAGGTGGCTACACAACCATTGGCCGATCACCCCTGGGAGAACTCTGCAAGCACCCTCCCTAGTGGACAAAGTCAAACGCTAGACAAGCAGCAGTCTTCAGATCTTCACGTAGGACGTTAAAAGCACTTGTGTGTAACAATGGTGAACTTCAGCATCTGGGGAGGAAATCCAAACCATGGGATGAGCCCACTGAAAACAAGGACAAAGAGAACCCTGGCCTTCATGCAGTTTCATCCTGATCCCCCAATCATCAGAAGCTAGATCCAAGGGAAAGGCAATGATGAGAACATGAGGAACAGAGCTGGCAGTGGGGATAATGAAGGCTTTGAAGTATTAAGGTTAAGGAGGACAGCAAGACCAACAAAGCAAGCCCACTCTATAGGGCACAGGAAGGCACTTGGCCACCAGCATTTCACAGGCAGTGGCATGATCTTTACTCTACATCAGAATCACCAGAGGGGCTAGTTTAAAGTGCAGATTTCAGCGTAAGAGGAAAAGGACTGTAAGACCACCTACTTGTGAATTATCTAAATTACACTGGAGGGAATTAGGAGCCATAAACTGGGAAACTGAATAAGAAAAAACCTGAAGTTTCACAAAGAGTGGTCACAAAAATGGAGAGCTTCACAACTTTCTTTCTGAAAGCTTCTGAATCAGGAGGACAAGGTGAGGCCCAGGAACCACATATCACTGACACACAAAATGGAAGATACAGGGATGTGTGAACAGCCTGAGCAAGGCCAGTTGCCTATGACTTGACACTCGAATGCTGCCAATGTCACTGCCCCAGCCAGGTTATTCCAGCAGGACAGAAAAGACAACTCTACAACCTTCCGCACTGCATGAACAGTCTACCATCAGACACACTTCCCTTCTGTTTAGACATCAATCAGCAGCTGCCAGAGGCCTGGCCTAAAACCTCCATGTCAATATTCTGACACACAATCAAAACAAATTACAACACCACTCTTATCATTTTGAGAATTTTTTAAAATTTGAATTCAGCAGCACTGAGCAATGTCCCCAGTTCTTTTTTGTTTTTGTTTTTTAGATATGGACAGACCTTCATTTTATTCACTTATTTATATGTGATGCTGAGAATCAAACTCAGTGTCTCCTACATGCTAGGCAAGCACTCTACCAGTGAGCCACAATCCCAGCCCCCCAGCCCTTTTTAAAAAAATCTTTTTTAAATTTTGAAGCAGGGTCTGAAGTTGCTAAGGCTGGCCCCCAAACTTGTAATCCTCCTGTCTCAGCCTCCTGAGCTGCTGGGATCACAGGTGTGTGTCACTGCAGTTTATAAACAACACACCTGATGAATCTCCCCATAATGTAGTTTACATTTTTCTTTAAAATAAAGTCCACACAGGAACTCCATATCAGAAATAACTTTGGGAAACCATATGGGGAAACCTGGAGACGAGGCCCCTCTGGTCATAAAATGTTCCTGGTCAAAGGTGGAGTCCCACTTCCAAACAGCGCTCTGTGGAAGTGGCAGAAAGCTCAAGCTGAAGCTTAGACAGGACAATGTCATCAAGAATCAGGTGGCACCTCTTCCAAAAGCACTGCTCTTAAATGGCCTGCTCATCCCTGCCTGCCTGTGAGGCTTCAGTTCCCAGCACGCACATCCTGCTCACAGATGGGCCCAGCACACCTCATACCCAACCTAAAAGGGAGACTCAGCCTCTCTCCCACAAAGCCTGCTCCTCTTCGTCTGTCAATAAATTTTAATTTCTAAATCCTTACATCCACAGACTGTCCTAATAAACTGCAAATATATATGTTTAATAATTATGTCACCCTTATTAATTCAACTTATGAACAAGTAAAACAATACATTCTGCACATCACTAAATCAAAGAATTAACTAAGTCTAACACGGACTTCAGAGATGTGCATCTCTGCAGAGAAATGTACAAAAAAGGGTGCACCTAATTATGAAATAGTATATAGAGATTTTTTAACCTCTAAATCTATATAAAATAAGAGATTTCAAATAAAATGGTCAAAGATAAGAGCCACAATGAGATACGTCTGAAAATTTAATTTTTCATTTTCTTTTTTTTTTCCTTTTGGGTACTTGGGATTGAACCCAGGGGCACTTAACCACTAAGCCACATCCCCAGCCCATTTTTTATTTTGAGACAGTCTTGCTAAGTTCCTTAGGGCCCTGCTAAGTTGCTGAGGCTGGCTTTGTACTCCCGATCCTCCTGCCTCAGCCTCCCAAGTCGATGTGCCACTTTGGCTATGCATGGCTTCTGAAGCATGACTTTCCTTTCCTTTTGAGAAAGTCCTCAAGAACGATGCTACTTCCAAGAGAGGCACTCACCCTTTCAGCACTCCTGGCAAAACAGCCTACAGTAAGGGAGGCTGGGACTGTCAGCAGTGGCCACAGCGGTGGTTGGTCCCCAGGTCTCCATAAGTGTAGATCACATCTCTCAGTGGAAGACCATACTTCCCCACAGACTAACCTGCACTCTCTAATGATGTCATCTGCCCTCAACTTACCAGTCTCTCAGCAGCCACCATTTTCTCCAGTCTAGAGGTCTTCTCTCCCCCTATTATCCCCTTTGCTGGTTCTTCCTTCTTGTTGTCCCTAGCCAGGCTGTCTAGCGTTCTCTCTGGGCCATGTTATTCACCCCACAGTTGTGAATGCGTTGTGTGCTGTTGACTCCCAAATGGCCAATGTCTGCCCTACTCGTATTCCTACCTGTTTTCATCCCCTCTTGGGAATCCACAAGTATCTCCAAAGGCACTAATCCGGAGTGCAGTCACTCAAGCCCTTCCCTCGGTCCTCTCCACCAGGTCTCCCACTTACTCCACACAGCTACCCAAAGGGAAAACCTCAGCTAGTCTCCTATCTCCATTGCATTCAACCACATTTAGACCACTAGCTCCTCCAGCCTCCAGCAGTGCACTCCATCCTCAATCCTCTCCAGCTGGCAATCAGAAGACTGAACGATGCTAAGACCACAGATCATTTCCCTGCAAGTAGAGGGGCCCTCCTTCTATCCAAGGCCCCCCTAACTGGCTCCTATTTGGTCCTCAGCTTCACATACCTGTTCTCCCTTCCCCAAGTGTCATCTTTCCAATGCACTGGACTCCTGTCAGTTCCTACAGAAGACAATGCCCTCTTGGTTCACTGGGGTCTCTGTAACATCTTCAAATGTCCCTTTTTCAGTGCAGCCTTCTCTGAGGGCTCCATGTTAGGTGGTTCCTGTGTCAATTTCAATAACTGCATGCTATGCAGACCTTGGTGCCGTTTTCTACTTATTTCCTGTCACCAATATAGTCCCAAGTTCATGAGAGAGGAGCCCACCCTGCAACACTCATCCCTGTATCTGAACGCTACACCAGTACTTGGGCACACAGAAGGACCCCCCACACACACACACAAAATGGGACAAATTAAAAGAACAATTACATCCCTTCCCTTTCTTAACACCACTCAGCAAAGTTGTAATCCTATAGAAACCCAGAGGCAAGAAAAGCAAGAACTCCTTAGTTTGGTACCAAATCTAGTCGAATTTCAAAGGTTACTTCCCAAAACATGAAAAGAAGTACAAGAAGGTTCAAGACTTATTTTCCTTTTTCTCACTGAACAGACCTAGTTTTTCTGTAACCACTTTTCCTCATCATGCAAAAACCTGTGGATTTCAGGAGGCCAGATATAATGGAGAAAGTTCAAGAAGATCATACAACACAATGGAGGAACTACAAACAAGCCAGATAAGCACAGGTGAGGGACGCATTCTCTGGGGACCCAGGGCTTCTGAAGCATGACATCCAGGAACCAGGGCTTAAGCATGACATAGGGATTTAATTAAAAAGAGCTTTACAGACAGGAAGTTATATGGTCTCAAACAAACCAAACTCCCTCAGAGGCTCAACATCCTCATCTGTAAAATGGGGCCTCTAATGATGCCTCTCACAAGGTCACTGCAGAAATGAAGTAAATCAAAGGGCATGAACACATGTAGAAAGATGCCAGGCAAACAATGTGTATTCATGACCTCCTTGCCAGCCACACTTCCAGCAGGGAGGCCACACTGGGATCATGCTGCCTCCCAGACATGCTGGAGCTCAGCCCACCCTGGGGCCTCCAAAATAAAGGGTCCAGACTAACAGCAGAAGCAGTCACTCAAGTTTGCCCTTTGAAGGCACCCTGCTGTGGATCTCTCCCCTTAAGTCCACATGGACTTTTGTGGGAAAGTGACCCCCAAGCAAGCAGCACAATTCTCACGGACAAAAACACTTCCTCAGTTTACCATGATCCTGGAAAGCCGAAGAGAGAGAAAGTGGGGAGGGGAAAAAAGGGTAGGGGAGGGAAAAGGTTTGACTCCTGTCAGATTTCAAAAGACCGACAAAAGGATAAGACATTACTGTTAGGGCTTCCTCCAATCATTCTCCACAGTAGGGGCTCCAAATGGGGGGGAGTGGCTGTACCCCTATGGAACATATGTCAATATCTGGACACATTTCTGATTGCCACAAATGGAATAGGGAGAAAGGGCCATGAGTATCTCATGGGAAGTGTCCAGAGATGCTGTTAAACATCCCCTACAGCCCAAGAGGCCCTGTAGCAGAGAACTGAGAAGCCCCAGGGCAGAGAGGCCCTGTAGCCCGGGTGCAGGAAGGAGAGAAGCCTTTGTCCAGTAAACAGACACTGCCTTGATGAGCAGACCACAGCCAGCAGATTCAGTCGTACAAAGCAGTAGCCAAGGCTGACAAAGGGACCCAGGGTGGAGGGATTCTATTAGTCAGGTGTAGGTAAAGGAGAGAGGGTAAGGAAGTGGGGTCAGAGGTCAGATAGGAGAGTGTGTGTGTGTGTGTGTGTGTATGTTGCTTGAACCCCAGGACTAGCACATGCTAAGCAAGCACTCTACCAGTGAGCTACATCCCCAACCCCAAACACAATTTTACAGGAGAAAAGGGATGCTAGGCACAGTGGCACATGCCTGTAATACCATCTGCTCAGTAGGCTGAGGCAGGAAAATCAAAAGTTTGAGGCTGGGGCTAGGGATATAGCTTGGTTGGTAGAGTGTTTGCCTCGCAAGCACAAAGCCCTGGGTTCAAATCCCCAGCACCAAAAAAAAAAAAAAAAAAAAAGAAAAGAAAAGAAAAAGAAAAAAAGAAAGAAAGAAAAAAGTTTGAGGCCAGTCTGGGTAACTTAGGGAGAAGACCTTATCTCAAAATTAAAAATTAAAAGGGCTGAAGATATAGCTCAGTAGTAGAGTGTCCCTTGATCTGATCCCTAGTACTGGGGTAGGGGTGGGGCATTTTTAACATAATCCCCTGGCTTTCTTCTAAGGTGTCCCAAATTGCTAATGCAGGAATATGTGAGTGGCAAGCTTTGAAGATCTGACCACTGGCAACAGGCCCAGGAAAGAAGAGAGTTGTCTAGTCAGGCCTGAACAACCACCAACGCAGATCAGATGTTCAGCAGTTGGGGTACACAGTGAGGATGGACCAAGGCAGGCAGTGCTCCCTCCACAATCTGAATTAACAAAGATTTACTTTGTGGTACAAATATATTGAATAGTAGAGGGTTTGGGGAAAGTTCCTATTTATAGATAGAAACTCTTGGGGAGAATGAAGACATGAAATCATCAAGTCAGGCACAAGACCTGCCTCATCAATAAAACAAAGTCCTTGGAAGACAAATGTCATTTGTTTGACCGTAACAAATTGATGGACTTTTACTGACAGCTTCAAATCACTAACGAACAGCAAGCTAACAAAAAGCCAGTCTTGCTGATTCTGGTGATTCCAGAGAGAAAGGTAACATATGTCAAGTTTCATCATAAACAAAGGAAGTCTGGGAGCAGTGGCTATCCCTCCTGTTGCCAGCTCATCACAGACAATGTAAAGATCATTTAGAGAGTTACTTAATCATAAGAAATATGGGTTATCTTCGTATCACCCACTTGATACACTTTCAGTTATAGACTATCACTGTCAGAGCAATAAAATCCATATGCCAAAGCACCCACCAAGTCCCAAAGCACTGAGCGCCAAGGGCACCTTACCATATTTGGCACGTTGGTGACTGAAGTATTCTTGATGTCTGTAGGGAAGGTAGGCAAACTATTGACCATGCTCTGTTTGCTGGATAATTGGGGGTTCACTCCAGTGGCTCCCATTTGCTGCCCTCCAGCCTGACTGAAGGGTTGCCCAAATGGACTTGTGTTACCAGTCATTCCCATCTGAAACAAAAACAGGTAAGATCAGCTGTCACAATACGAACATTCATTAAAGGAAAGGCCTCAGAAAGGTTCACTTGATTCAATGATGGAAAAATTGTTTATTTCCAATGAAATTATAAACTAAAGGCTCATTATCAGAGCCCACAGTCAGGATTATGAACACAGCAAGTTGCTCAACAGCTAAAACTGCAGGGAGGGGTCTAATGAAGAAGCTTCAAACAGTTATGACCGATCCTAAACACCACCCCAGAAGAGGCAGGACTTTTCTCCCTCCTTCTCAGCCATACCCCTCCTTCCCAGATAAGGGTCCTTTTCCAGAGTTTCAGGGAGTTAGTTCAGATGTGAACTAAATTTTCATTAGTTCAAAATGCAAAGTAGAAGTACAGGTAATAAAATGATGTATCCTGGATTTGCCTTAAAATGATCCAGCAAGATAGCTGGTGGCAGCAAGAGGGGCATGTATGAATGGCTGGCGACTGCTAACTACATGAAGTAAGCAGGGGCTACATAGTCCCCTCTAACAGTACACATTCTAGAAATTTCTCCTAATGAACCTTTTTTAAAAAATTAAAGCAAACCAGGCATGGTGACACATACCTATAATCCTGCTACTTTGGAGGCTAAAGCAGGAGGATTGCAAGTTTGAGATCAGCCTACACAACTTGGAACATGCCTTGAAATTTTAAAAGGGTTAAGGGTCAAAAGATTTTCTTTTATGTCATTACCATGAGTTAAGAGGAGAATTCAAATGATACATTATATAAAATTATAGCCAATAAAATATTTCTAAACAAAAAAGGAGAGGCTGGGAGCCAGATATGGTGGTTCAACCCTGTAACCCATGTGACTTGGAAGGCTGAGGAAACAGGATCACAAGGAGGACAGCCTCAGCAACTTAATGAGACTCTGTCTCAAAAAAGGCGGAATGGCTGGGATATAGCTCAGTGGTAGAGCACTTGCCTAGTTTGCATGACCCCCTGGATTGCATTCCCAGTACTACAAAATAAGAAAGAAATAAGTGAAATAAAACTAAATATATGGCAGATTAGGCAAGAATGGGAAGGAGGAACTCTCAGCTGTGCCTCCAGGAGACCAACCCAGGCCAGTTTCCTAAGGTCACCTCAGCTCCAAGCCTCCTTAATATAGGAATCCCCAACACAATACCTTGATGCTTACTTGTCCCCCCTGGGGAGGAACAAAGACTAATCGTTAAGAAACTGGATGTCTGAGTTGCCTACCTTAGATTTCTCACAAGCTGTCCAACACTTGCTCTACATTTCTAGCATCCTGGCCTCTTTGATGTCTGGACAGGAAAGACCTCCAGGAGTGAGTTTCCGTCCAAGAACTCACTGCCAGCCAGCCTCACCTAGTAACTGCAGTCAATACATCCACTCTGGGTAATTTACATCCCTCTAGGAATTTCTATCTCCTCATTTGCAAGGTGAGCGTCTTGAACAAGACAGGTCACATGATTTCTTTCAGCTCTAAAAAGTCTAGGCTGCAAAACAATCAACGTGCAACACAACTAACTCCAAACGACCCTTTTCTGCTGAAATACCCACACAAACACACAGAATCAAAGTACTTTAACCAAAAACATCTTGCGCTATGCCTTCTTATATACAGGTGGCTTCCCTCCACACCAAGTCCTCAGAGTTGGCATTTCTCACCTTTCTGAAAATGAAATCCTTCTAGCTACCACTTTTGCCCTATGTGTTCTATGTGAGTAAACTGAAACACAAATCCTTCACCAGGCTCACAAATGAACTTCAACCTTCATCTCAGGAAGAGTTCATCAATGTGAGACTGTAGTGAGCAAATGTAAGAGTGTTTTAGAGTCTCAGCTAGGTTCCTTCAAGTGTTATGTGAAATAGACTGAAGCAGGAATGTGTAATTTCAGAAAGTACTGTGCTAAATTCTAGTTAAGTTCTTAAAGGCCCAGAATTTGAAACCATTAACAAACATTATACATTTAAAATTTCTAATTCCTCAATCTCTCTACTTTGGGCCACTTGTCAGAATATATGATCTCATTCCCTCTCTTCAACCTGTCCTTGTCAACAGCATTTACCAAGGGTCTGCTGTGAGCCAAGCCCAGGGCTGAGCACCAGTAGACAGCTTTCCTACTTACAATGGAGTGTGTCCCTTATACCACAAATCTGGCAAACAAGAAATCAATGTCATTTGGAAGTTTCTGATTAATTAGGATTTGACTAGCATTAAGCAACCACAGTAGACGGCAGGTAGTGTGTGGTGAAGGACCAGATAACTGTTCTACTCACATCAAATGCCCCTTCAGTGAAGAAAGGGAAACAAACATGAAAAGGACAACAAGCACCAAGAGAGCCTATGGTTCTCAGTTCACCTGATCTGTTTTATTTCCTATTATATTTTTTGTTTGTTTGTTTGTTTTCAGTACTGGGGACTGAACCCAAGCGCACACTACTAGTAAGCTACACTATGAGCCCTTTGAATTTTTTATTTTAATTTTGAGACAGGGTCTCCTAAAGTTGCAGCGGCCTTGAACTTGTAATCCTGCCTGTCTTCTGAGTAGATGGGGTTATAGGCATATGCCACCACACCCGGCATGTCTGACCTGTTTTAAAGACCCACTTCTAAAACTTTTTTTTTTTTTCCTGACAGCATTCCAATGATCATTTTGACAAGGTGAAAATGGGATGGGTGTAACTGGTCAGTGAGGTAATACTATCTGATCAGACTATGCGGTACTTGCTAAATAGTCAATTTCAAAGAGGAACCCTGTGTTTGGGAGCACTCTGATAAAGATTTCTTCCAGAAATTCCTCTGCATCTTTTCCCCTTGGACATCAGATAGAATGGAAACTGCTTCCACATGGTTAAACTTCTTAAAAGGTTAAGAGCCATGGCAAAGTCTAAGGTCTCATATGGCACGTTAGAAATGGCTACCTCACAGGGGTTCAACCTGAGCCATGACAAAAGCAAACAAATCCAGTGTCTGGCCCCATCCTTTCCTTGGCCAGTTCAGAGTTAGTTAACAACAAGGCCAAAGAGTCACTCCAACAAGGCCATAGTCCTCCAAAGGGTCACTGATCATCTTCAAGCAGTCTAGCCTTGACTCACCTCAAACTGTCTCTAGGGAGATGAAAAACTCAAGGGACACACTCCAGCCCTCAGCTGAAGTTTAAGGAATAAGCCATTTGCTTCTAGAAATTCTAAATTTCTAAATTACTATTCTGTATCTATTCTTCGTAAATCAAATTGAACATCTGTGGTCCCAAGCCTAGGCTAACACATGTGCACTTGGAGCACAAATGCTCAAAATGAAATAGTACAATCATAATGTCACTTTGATTAATTAAAAACCTTCATTTAATTTCCCCACAGTTACTTAATGATTATCTAGTGAATGTGGCTTTCTTTTCTACTGAAGTTCATCAGAATTTGTTGTAAGGCTCCTAGAGAACTTCCACAGTAATCTTTTCAGTAAAATTCAAAAAGCAGAACAGAATGGAAACAGGGAAAGCTCATGACTGTGAAAGGAACACATGAACAGGTCAACAATGATGGGAGTGCTAGCACCCTTCAACGGTCCATACATGTCAAGTGTTTCTACTCTGTCCTTCCAAACAGCCCTTCATGCGCATGTATTTAAGTTAAGTTCAATCTCAGAAAAATCCAACTGCATTAAGAACCTAAAAATACCTCTCCCATAATGGAATCTATTAAATAATGCCTTAAGCTCTACTAAATTTTCCAGTGAAAAAGCACTGTGATGAAGTGTATCAATCATTTGAACACCTGCTTGTCTCTTCACTGAAAGAATAAAAATATGTAAGCTGCAATTCCCATGCATAAGGAAAGAACACAATAGATAAGATGGGGGAAATATGAGTGCCAGACTAGAGTCTACCTACTCTAAGGATGGGATGGGGTGGGGGACTGTAGTGGCCTTAGCAAGACGAAGTTATGAGATCTGACAACCACAGCTCCTTAAAGCCCAAGAGCAAGGTCCGTTCTAGTCTTTCTTACAGATACAAGGGCACCTGAAGCAAACTGGCAGCGGCACCCATCCATCAGCAGCTCAGGTCCTAATCCGTGACATGTAGGCAGAGACAGTTACCAACATAGCAGAAGGAAGGGTGGACTATACTTTTCCTCCTCTGACAGACATGGTGAAGGCAGAGTACCACACAACTGCCATTATCTATCGTAATATTTACGATGACTCATTCTGAGTCTGTCTTGGGCACAAAACCAGGATAAAAAGTCCTGCCTTCCTTGAACATTCATCTCCTCTATAACCCAGCACATGGTGGGTGCTTAGTACTTGGGGAAGGAACCAAACAAATGAACACCCCAAGACATCACTGGCCTCAATAGCCATCAGGAACATGAGCCCTGTTATGTCAGCCCTGAGGAAGGAAATGGTCAAAGAACATCGGGCAAGTCACTGACCCCGGGCATGATGACACAGAGTCAAGCATGGTCCGGAGCACACTGGGAAAGCAGTCTCCTTTCTAACCATCTTCTAAACTTTCACAGATCTGAGTTACTAAAATGAATTGAAAAACAGTTCACTTACCCATGTTGAAAAGTTGGGCAAAATAAGCAAATACCCTTGAAGTTCGTTTTACAGGATGACAGTTTTGTGTTTGATCGCAGCAAGACAGGAGAGCAGTCTGGCAGTCTAGGTCAACTGTGCCACACCTCCTGGGCCAGCAGAGCTTTGGCTTTAGTGCAAGGTTCCATCCATGCCCTAACCCAGAGCTTCTCACGTGGGATCCAAAATACTGATCCATCAGCCTCAGTGGTCACCTCTGGCTTCAAACAGCCTTCTCTGTTTACTTTAGTGTGGAGGGCAAATACAATTTCTACTTGTAATGATATGACAGCTATTAAAAAATATTAGTAAGAAAACAAGCTCTGCACCCCTGAAGAGCAGAAAGATCTTTCTGTCTCCACTGCACTAATCAGGGGAACATCCCTACTGCTCACAATTCCTGCCTAATTCATCAAATCAGTTCCAATCTATGAAGAAGGCAGTGAACATAAATCTGAGAACTACCTAGGGATTAAGGAAGACCAGCAGGCACTGAGAGTAGAAAAGATGAGACTGAAAGAGTGCAGGCAGATCACACGAGCTTCTCCCCAGAACAGACTTCTGCAGTGGTAGCAAGCCACAAAGAGGGATTTTCTTCACATGGGGTCACACTACAGCAGCCCAGGCCCTACTGAGAGGAAATAATGGGTAGGGATTGCTTGGGTAGTTGGTGGGGACATGAGAGAGAAGTTTGGTTAGTGACACCTCTGCAAAGTTTTGCATTATGCTCATTTTGGAGGGAAAAAGAGCATCATTTGATTTTCCCACAATGCTCAAGGAAGAGCAAGCCTGACCCTATCTCCACAACCCTGTGCCACTAATGGGAGACTTAGCACACAACCTCCTTCCCAGAGGCACTACCCATGCATGAAAACCACCTTGTCACACACCAATTCCTCCAGTTTCCATCTCCAGAAAACTGCCTGGAACATGCACTCACAGGAAAAGTCTGCCACAACTAAATGCCTGAAGGGATTCTGAGCCACCAGCAGGAACGGGGGGGGGGGGGGGGGGGGGGGGGGGGGGGGGGGGAGGGACGACACGGGACAGGTAGACCATGCTGCCATGCAGGACCTCGCTTGGACTCAGCAGGGCCATGGGAAACACATCCAGTGGCAATGCTGAGTTTGATGTGGTTTCAGTGAGACCACGAATCACACTGCTCTTTCAAAAGTTGACTACTTCAGTTTTCCTCACACCTTGAAAGACACTTAAAACCACACCACACTAGAGAATGCTCAGAGGAAATAGAGGTTTGTAGGTCAGAAAGCATACAGGAAAAAAATATATATATAAGCAATAAGGTTTGTGGGGACAACCAGTCAAGTCAGGATACTAGTTAAAACCTACCACTTTATAAATGAGGGAAGCATCATCCAGAAAGCTCAGACTATACTTATAGTATAGTCAAGAACTTGCCCAAAGCTCCACCTCTCCAGTATAGATACTGTACCCTGAACCATGAGGGTATCACCTTTCCACTGTGACCCTCCAAGCAGACTGGACTTGAATGAGTACCACTGGACAGAGACATGGACTCTGTCTACAAAGACCAAACCTACTGCCATGGGACAAAGTCAACGCAATGGCCACTTTGGGAAAAACAAAAATCAAAAAGTTCTATTGGAACACGTGATAGTATGATTTTATTCAGAGAGGTGGGACAACCTTGTGGTCAGGTATACGGACTTGACATAGTTACTTGATCTGAATGGTGGCTCTGCCACTTACTGTGTCACCTTTGGAAATTTATTTAAACCTCTCTATGCCTTGATCTTAACATTTGCAAAATGGAGATAACTGAACTTCTTTGGGCCGTGAGGATGACACAAACTCAATGTGAAGCTCCAAGAAGAGGAACTGACGTGCAGGAGTGCTATGGTGTCAGCTGCTTTAGCACCATGATTATTCTGAGGCTTTGGGAGGGGTCATTTCACACTATAGAGTTTCTAAGTACACCTCGGGTAATAAACAATATAAAGGGAGTTTAGTTTCCAGGATGATGTGAGGAGTGGGCGGCCAGGCCAGCCAGACTTGCTGCCTTTAATCATAACATGTGCTCACATCAACATCAAAAGCCCTGTGACAGCCCTGTGAGTTCACTCCTTGTAGAGATACTCAAGAGGCCACAATTTCCAAACTGTGGGGTGCATTACCAGCTTTTCCAGTCTTCATTCTCGCTTGTTTTCCAGCTTTATAAACAGTAATTTCAGAATAGTCACTTCAAACTAAGAATATACCATATGCAATATAATAAAAATACCCTGCTCTAACATCCCTGGGTTGAGATTTATACCAAAATGTGGACAAAATGAACAAGAACACTCTCATGAAAAAAGGAACTGATGTGCCTCCCCCTCCCAAGTGACCATGCCATCACAGCCACTCTTAGACATGGTTCAGCCTGACCTGAGAAGTTTGTCGAGCTGGGGTTTTCAACATCTTTCCCAACACACTGGAACATACTTAAAACTACAAATGTGTATGAGGTGTGTAAGAACAACACAATTCAATATATAAGAAGCAAGAGTTTGTAAACCCTTTGAGGGCCAAAGTATTCATTCCTTTTAATAACGTGAAGAACCAGAACTAACAGAGACTACAGCCAGATCATTTGTAAAGCCAAAAGCATTTTCTCTTGGCAACCTATCAGTGTTGGAAGAAAGCCAAGAAAAGCAGTTTTCATGGAAAGACACGGCTGTATTCAGTTGTCTGCTGTCACCCACTTGCTCCTGGAATCTGTCCAGCACCTCGACTTGGCAAATGGAGAGTAAAGGACAGAGGCCATCACTGATAATGCCACAGGTGGTATTAGCTGGCCAAAGTGCACCTGGTGCAGAACAGGGCAAGAGCACCTGGGCAGGCAAGCAGCCCACCTCCCACTTGACTCCATTCTTTTAGTTGCCACCTTGGAGAGCACTCAGCAAGCCACATCCCAGGTCTGAACACTTGTCTTGAACAGATAAATTCTAACTGAAAGGTAAGTAAGAAATATCTAGCAACTCTCGTCACGCTTCACTTGGATAACATGTCTTCTTTCAGGAAGCTGTGACCAAACTATGACTTAGAGAAGTGAATACTCAAGCCTAGAGTTCTAGAATCTTCTGGGAATGAAACTGGCACCCTAATATAGTTCAACAGGTCAGAGCCTTGGGAAATTCCAGTTCCCCAGGGTGCAGTGTGTATTAATTCACAAGCAAAAACATTCGCCCAGTCGAGGGTGGTAGAGACTATTTCTAAACATCTTCTAACCAGCCGTGTAGTGGGGATAAACCTCTTGTTCCTCTAAGCTTTAGTTTTTTTCATGTATAAAACAGATGAGTATTTAGATGATCACTAGGTAAATTTTAAAATTTCTTCTGATCCTAAATTTGGTTTCAATCTGTGCTTGATTCATGTGAGGTCCGGACTCCTGGGAGAAGAAGCTACTCATGGGGAGTAACAACTCGGGGTCCTGAGTCTGCCTAGCCCTGAAGGACCTCACCCCAGCATTACCCTCCAGGGGGCCCTTGGGGTGGCAAGCTTTCCAGAAAAGTGAGATCTCATGGGGCACTCCTTGCAGTCCACAGAGCACAGGGACCAGGCTTCCACAGCTCTGTGCCCTCTGCATCCACACCCTGAGTACTAAGAAAGCACAATCCAAGGCAAAATAAACCAAAGTAAGAGTGATCAGCCTTAGTAGATTGTTTTCCTTAATTCCTTCAAATCCTAATTTTTTAGATAGAAGAGCAGTTTCTTCAGGACTAAAAATTTCTTTCCAGCAAAGAACTGCTTGGACTGAGAACTCCTAGCCCATCCCAGTCCATCCCAGTATGGCCTGACCCACGGTGACAATGGAGAAGTACAGGCAAAAAGGGGATAAGACAAGCATGGTGATGAGCATGGTGGCACACATGCTGATAATCCCAGCTACTCAATAAACTGAGGCAGGAGGACTGCAAGTAAAAGCTAGCTTGGGCAACTAAGTGAGATCCTGTTTCAAAATAAACTAAAAGGGTTAGGGATGTAGCTCAGTGGTAGAATGCTTGCCTAGTATGCACAAAGTCTTGAGTTCAATACCCAACGCAAGAAATAAAGAAAAAGCGGAGAAGGGAGATGAACCTCTCCTCCCCCCCAAAAAATCAAAAAATCGTTTTATCTATAAATGGTTATTCTATAAAAATTAGTTTAATTAACACTGAAGCTTAACTATGGCACAATGAAGCAGAGATAAGGGCCTACCATAAGTTGATAGATGAACTAATAAGCATGCACCCCAAATCCTTGCAAAGAGCCCTCATGCCAAGTACAGAAGCCCATTCCTCCAGAAATCAATTCACTCACTGATGAAAATGACAGAAAAGACATAGAGAGGAGGCCACAAAGGAACAATGTATTTTGAATACAGGTAACGTAGAAACCTACAGCAAGGAGAAGTAAGACGGGGTAATCTGAAAAAAGACACAAGAGGAAAAGAACCAAAGGAAAAGGCAAGCTGACACCTCTGAGGACTGGGCACCCCCTCTCCAATGGGGCAGGAAACCAGAATGAGTTCTTGAAATAGGCTGTTAGCTTTACCATGGAAGCAAGGAAACAGTAAAAGGGGACAAGCCCTAGAACACAATGGTGGGAACATTGTCAATTCAGGTCCTGTGCCACCTCCTCCTGGAAAGCCTCCTGGCTGGAGTGGCAAGAGGAAGATGAGTGGATGAAGACAGCCCCAGAACGGTTGAGCGCCATAATCAGAAGGGTAAAGCACACACAAAGTAGTACTGTCATTTCAAAACATCTGTGGCTCAACTTCTTACAAAATACTGAGTTGTGAAAAGTCCTGTCAAAAATATAGCTGGGACAGGAAAATGTCTTAAATCAAGTCCTCCTGACGGGTGATGTTGATGAGGAGACTAAGGAAGCATGGAGCTTCCTCCTGGTTCACAAAGCATGAAGCTTCCACCTGGTTCACAAAGATATCACACTCAAGGCAAAAAAAGGAGGGACACAAAAGACATCCCATAACACAAGAAGGTACATGTACACGCACAGAGCAAAGAGGAAAGAACGTTAAAATGTTTATTAGTGATTACTTTTATACTTTTTATATCATTCAAGACATCTAACAAAACATTGTTTTAAGGAGAAAAAACTGTTTTTTAAAGTCATTCTCTACTCAAACATTTTTACTGCCCATGACAAATGACTGATCCAATGTTTAGCTGTAGGGCTGTATTTAAAGCATGAATTGAAGATATCATCAGCCACTAAAAACAAGTAGGTAGACCAAACTGATTGTGAATATTGAGAGATTAGACTGGGGTGGCAAATTAAATCAAATTCACCCTCACTGTAGATTGTCACACTTTGCTCTAATGTATTATACATGTGACCAGAAAAAAAGCCCAAATGAATGAGGCTCAGTCACTGCTACCAGACATCTACCACCAGTCTTTGCCGAGAAGGCTGGGAGGAAAGAAAAAAAAGCAAGCAGGAGGGGCTGGAGTTGTGGCTCAGTGGTAGAGCACTTGTACGGCATGTGTGAGGCACCAGGTTCAATCCTCAGCACCACATAAAAATAAATAAATAAAATAAAGGTATTGTGTCCATCTACAACTAAAATTTTTTAAATAAATAAAATAAATATGATTTTTAAAAAGTACACAGGACATTAGAGTTGTCTGTTGTTCTAACAGTGTTAAATTTGCCATCTCGGCAATAACACAGTTGGCTCCTGGTGCAACAGCGGTATAATCATCCCTACTATCTGGATTCTGATTCAAATTCAGGCAGCCAGAGATGCTGCTTCATCAGAATCTGATATTTGAGCTCCAGAGAGCAACAAGCAACAGACTGGATCAGGAATTTACCTGAGCATGTTCAGTTCCCAAATTCAGATTGCAAGGAGGTTATTATTGGAATTTATCTGTACAAGGAACAATCCCTCATGACAAGAAGGCCACTCAGCAGCTGTCACATGGCCCACATGCCCTGGGCTCCATGCTCTTTGAAAAAGATGTGGTGACAACACATATCAACCATGAAAGTGACATCTACCAGGCCTCTTCCAGGGGTCAGGTACTAGTAGTGGTGGAGGCAGACAATACAAAGAAGCCAAGTCCTCAACCTCTAAGGTAAGAGAGAGAAGCCACAAAGAAGTTACGTGGGCTGTCAACAGGTGGTGCCACAATGATTGCGAGGTGGATCTCAAAAGGGCTCAAGAGGTCACACTGGAGCAGGGCCTTGAAAGGAGGCTATAAACAACATAACACTCAGCTGCGGCTGCTCTGCATTGTTGGCAGGAATGAGAACGTGTTGAGACACTTAAGGAAGTGGTCTGGATATCCATTATTCTTGAAGTTTCAAAGTCTATCTCTACTCAAATAATTTAAATGTAAACAAAAACAGACTGGAAGGGGCCAGAGTGAGGAGATTATTAAGACTGGTAACTAGTCTTCAAAGGTAAGCACTGTCTAAGAAGAACATCACTCACACTGACAAAGAGGACAAAAGTTGCTTGGATTGCTCCAGTCAAATGCTAAGGACATGATCCAAGAGCCTGTACCCCTCCTGGCTGTTCCTTCCTTGGTTTACTTTGGCTCAGTGAAACCCTCAGGGCGGGGGCAGCACACCAAGGTGGAGCCATGCCCTGAAAACCCAGACAGCACAGCTACAATGTAGGTAGGCAGTGACTCCCATTTTATGAAGATCTGGGTTCTAGGGGAAAACACACTCTATAACCTCCCCATGGTCTGTTCTTATCTCTGTACTCCAAGCCTCATCTCCCTGTGCTGGATCAGGACACCTGTTCACAGCTGAGATTATATACCTGTTTTCACAGAAGACTGCTCTGACTTCCTGTTTCCAACTTCAATGGCACAGTATGTAGGAAAATGCCCTGACAAAACAAAAAGCACTGCAGGATCTTGGGGCAGCTTTAAGATACCTTTCCAGATGCAGAGCACAAGAAAGCTCTACTATCAGGTAGGACTGTGAGAGGAACTGCACCCAAACTGCAACAATGACCAAGTCAGTAATTCCAGACAATGTCTGAGGACCATGTCTCCCAGTGTTACCAATCTCTTACCCTGGTCTTGGAAGGATTTAAGATAGCCTATTCTCCAGTTCAATCTTCATTACTTGGCAAAAAAAAAAAAAAAAACACAAAATGAATAACAAGGCTCATTACTGAGCAAATAAAAAGTTTTCACCTGGTAATAACAAAGCAGTCACTCCAATCACATCACTTGAGACCATGTGCCACGTTCTCATCCTAAAACATGTAAGAGATTGCCATCCACTGATAAATACTTGTACTTCCTGACAAGAAAATGTCACCAGCATCCAATTCCTGGTTCTGATCAGGCACAAGTTAGAGGGTCTAGATGTTTATGTAAGGTTATTCAGGAATGGAGCTCACTCCTGCCCACAACCAAAAAGGAAACAATTTTTATACAGTCAGAACGCATACCATTATCAAGTAAATCAAAGACAACCAAAGATGCTTGGAGGAAGACCAATTTGTAAATATGCCTTTATTTTTAAAAGGATTAAGACAAAAATATGAGATTCATTCACATCGACTATTTGAACCACTAATAAAAGGTAAAATTTTCATTTCAGAATGTCATTATAGACTTTCAAAAGCATGAAGAAACAACAGAAGACCAATTTAAAAAAAAAAAAAAAAAAACCAGCTGGGTGAAGTGGCACACTCCTGTAATCACAGTGGTTTGGAAGACTGAGGCAGAAGGATCACAATTTCAAAGCCAGACTCAGCAAAAGTGAGGCGCTAAGCAACTCAGTGAGATCCTGTCTCTAAATAAAATACAAAAAAGGGCTGGGATGTGGCTCAGTGGTTGATTGCCCCTGAGTTCAACTCCAAGTTACCCCACACACACCAGGGGCTGCAGGTATAGCTCAGGGATAGAGCACTTGCCTAGCATGTGTGAGGCCCTGGGTTAGATCCCCAGCACCACAAAAGAAAAAAAGAATTAGAAAAAATATTTTTAAAAATTATGAAGAGACAAACCTCATATGAATTCCAAATAAAATACGTCAGCACTCTATCTCTAAAGTAGGTAAAACACACCCCTTCTCACCCTAAGTGTTTGCTGCACATGGTGACTCTCTTCCAAAGAGAGTATGGAAGAGGGAAAGAGTAAAACTGAAGTGGAAAAGCCCAAAACACAATCACAGCCAGGTGACCAAGGGCAACACCAACTGCAGCAACGATTCCTGCCAACAGTGTGCACCCCTGAAGTACGTGATGAAAACAGCACTTGACCTCTAGTCAGGTCAAGACCTAGAGAGAACATTCTCTACTCCCCCTGTTTATCTTGAGAAAAACATCAGGCAAATCCCAAAAGAGGGGCGTATTATGATATACCTGAGCAGTTCTCCTAAAAACAGTCAAGGTCATCAAAACACCAAGGAAAGACTAGGAAAATAGCACACTTGAGAAGGATCTTAAGGAAACATGCCGATTAGATGTAGTGTGCTATCCTGGAAGGACTCCTAAAACATGAGGACATGAGAGGAAAAATGAAGGAAATCCAATTAAAACATTCAGTTAATCATCATGCATCAATACTGGTCAATAAATACAACAGAACAATGTGAGATGTTAACAAGAAGCTGGGTAGGTGTGAGTTGAGGAGGAAATAGAGGACCTGCTGCACTTTCAATTTTTCTATAAGCCTAAAACGTTTATTTAAAGCCCACTTTAAAAAAAATGAAACAAATAATAACTATTAACAGGTATTAATTCAGACTAATGGAAATACAGGTGTTGGTTATTCTTTGTTCTTTTGTTTTGAAAATTTTTAAAAACTCAAAAAGTTGTAAATCAAACCTTTCTTTGCTATCATAATGGAAACAAAATATTTAAGAAGCAGGATCACTTCTTAGAACCACAAATAAATTATAATCGGGCTGGCCTCCTGCATGTAAGGCAAGCACATACTTTTGTAGCTAGGAGAGTCCACCTTCTCATGGGTCTGGCAAAGCCTGCTTGGTTGAATGAACACTTCAGCTGGAGAGAAATAACCCAACTGGACCAAGGGTAAAGTATGGTGGGTGGGGTGTGTTTCTACAAAGTGTAAGCAGTAAATACTTTCACACGACAAATAATCATCCCAGGAAATAATACTCATTCTCCCAGCTATTTGTTCCATTATCTGTGTACAAGGAAACCTGCTCCATACACAGAAAATAAGGGATCATACACTTCCTTGTTTTATTACAGATAAAATGATATAGAAAAAATACAGGATTTGGAGTCAGTCACAGGTAGATGTGAAGTAAAAGTCTGCTGCTTTCAAAAGTATAATTTGAATAATCTCCTGGGCAGTCAGAAAAGTGGCTCAGAAAACTTTATTCCTTGTGTAAAAGAGATCTGGTATCAACCTCACAGGAATATTAAATAAGAGATGATACAAAATGGCTTGCAAAGCACCCAGCACAGTGCCTGGTACAATGGGTGTGTCCTTTCCTGCTCTTCCTTTCACCATATTCAGGAAGAGTTAAATACAGTCATTACTATTCTTGTTCACAAGATCATGCTGAAAGTTTATGCCATCGGCGTGTGTGTGTGTGTGTGTGTGTGTGTGTGTGTGTGTGTTTTAATGCCAAAAATATTACATGGTAATTAACATAGAAACCCTTTAGTATTTTAACTTGATGACAGATGGACAGCAAATCAGTCTATAGTAAACAGAACTCTTTCCAAAATACAGCAAAGACATTTTTGAAAAGATGGTCCTTGAAGTTATGCTCTGGATCCATTTACATTAAGAATGGCCAACACCAGGCTAGGCATGCGGCTTAGGGTTTGAGTGCTTGCCTGCCATGTGCGAGGACCCAAGTTCTACCCCAGTACCACAGGGAAAAGAAAGAAACAAGAATGTTAAGTGCAGCACTGACCAGGTTTCTACACTTTCTAGAGCCTGTGAACCATTCAGCAGATAATAGATAACTTTTAAAGCATGAAGTAATCAATCTCCACAAGGGTCCTGTATATATCATAACATATGTTCACACCACCCAAACAACATCTCTCAATGATCCACAAATCACAGCCACAAAGCCATCACCACATAGAGCCTCTTCAAACTGTCCCCACAAGTGTGATGACTAAGGAGCTGTGGGCCCAACAGATTCCAGAGGAAGCAGAGTGCTGGAGACACAAAAGTCCTGATTAGCCATAGCTTCAAGGTCTTGCTGACCACCCCAGGTACTCAATTGAGAGTCCTTAAAAATCACATCTAAGGAGGACGACTTCTCACAAACTGCCCTAATGAAGTTTAAAAACAAACAGTCTTAAAAAGATCAAACTCATCTGTGAGAAATTAAGTGCCTTCTAGAACAAAATTCACCCTCTGACAGAAGACAAAGAGCCATATTCATCGTGTCATTCACAATGTCCACTGTAGTCAAAAAGTGATGGACATACAGAGGTAGGAAAATGTGACAAACACCCAGGAACTTTATATTTGAACCAACAAAAGACTGCAAACAAAACACAGAGATGTTGGAAAGAGCCTTCAAAAGGGTAGGAAGCCAGGCACAATGACACGCACGCACGTACAATCCAGTGACTCAGGAGGCTGAGGCAGAAATTCAAGGCCAGCCTCAGCAATGTAGCAATGGCTGGAAGTGTAGTAGCTTGGTGATGGAGTGCCCTTGGGTTTAGTCCTCAGTACCATGAAAGGAGGAAAGAAGGAAAGAAAGAAAAGGGGAAGAAACGGAGGAAGGGAGGAAGGCAGGCAGACAAAAGGGTGAAAACAAATACTATGTGAGCATTAAATCATAAGAAAGTAGGAGTAGCTATGTTAATATGAGAAAAAGCAGACTTTAAACAAAGAATATTAACAAAAACAAAGAGGAATCATGAAGGTTCAATTTATTAGGGAAATATAACAACCCAAAATATATACTCACCTTATAAAAGGGCTTCCCAATGCAAGAAACAAGACTTATACTGACTTACAGAAAAAAATGAACAAATCTACAACTAACACTGTATATTTTAACATTCCTCTCTCAGAACAGATTTTTTAAAAATGCAATAGGTATTTCAACATAGCTAACTTACTCAAATTGACATTAACAAAACACCACAGCCCACAACTGTAGGATACATAATCTTCACCAAGAAAACGATCTGCTGGGCCATAAAATAAGTCTCAATAAATTGGAAAGATTAAAAATCACACAGAACATGTTCTCTGAACAGAATGGAATTAGAAATCAATAATACAATTATGTCTGCAAACTTCCCAAATACTTGAAAATAAAGAAATATACTTCAACATCATCCAGGAGTCAAAGAAAAAAATCACAAGTGAAATATAAAAATATTTTGAACTAAATGATAGTAAAAACAAATACATGGAAATTTACAGGAAGTAGTTACAGCAATATTTAGGGAGAATTTTTTAAAATGCTTACTGGTTTATGATAAAAGAATTCAAGGATGGAAAGGGAAATGAAAAACATACAGGGAAATGAAAGAGATGCATGAGGTTTAGGGGAAATTTCAAATGTTAATATAATATTCAAATGTTAATATTAGTATAAGTCTAAAATCAATAAGCTTCTACTGTAAGAAGCTACAAAGTGATTAGAAAACACAAAATAAGCAGAAAAAGGAAAATAAAGATAGAAATAAAGGATAAAACGTATATTAGAAGCCAGGTGCGGTATTGTAAGCCTGTAATCCCAGCTACTGTGGTGGGTTGGGGTGGGGTATGTGTGTGTGTGTGATATGGTATATACACACTGGAGTTTTATTCAGCTGTAAAAAATTAAATTATGTCATTTGCAGAGAAATGGATGGAACTTGAGACCATTATGTTAAACGAAATAATTCAAACTCAGAAAGTCAAGTGTTCTATGTTTTCTCTCACATGCGGAAGTCAGAGAGGAAAAAAGAAAAGAGATAGGTAGAGGAAATGAACCAGGGGGACAGGAGGGGGGGGGAAGTGCTGGGGATGGACACTGATCAAATTATATGGTTACAGCGTATGCACAATAAATATGTTACAACAAACTCCATCATTATATACAACAATAATGCACCCCAAAAAAACGAAATGCATAAACTCATAGAAAAAAATATGGGTTATAAAAGTGAGCATAAGAAGTAGCAAATTTGAATAGCTTAATATCTATCAAAGTAATTGAATCATAACCTTCATGAGTGAATTTAAACATTTAAGGAATAAATAATACTAATCTCAAACTCAGAAAGAGTAATTACCAAGTAATTTTATAAAGCTAGTATAATCTTGATACCAAAACAAATAAAACATTACAAGAAAATAAATCATAAATTCGATTATTCTTCATGAATACAGAGGAACAAATCCTGAACAATATTTTAATAATCAGACCCAGTAATACATAAAAAGAATAATTCTATAATCAAGTTGGGCACAGTGGTGCACACCTGTAATCCCAGCGACTTGAGAGGCTGAGGCCCTAAGCAACTCAGTGAGACTCCGTCTCTAACAAACATATAAAAAAGGCTGGGAGATGTGTCTCAGTGGTTAAGAGCTCCCTGAGTTCAATCCCTGGTACCAAAAAGAAAAAAGTATAATTCCATAATCAAGTTAGGGTTATCCCAGGAAGGCAAGGTTGGCTGAGCAAAATGTAATTTACTGTATCAACATGAAGAAAACATTAACATAATTTAAAGGAAGAAAGAATAAAGAAAACCCTTATTATCATCTGATGAAGGGAAAAATGTGACAAAATTCAGAATCTATTTATGATAAAAGATTCAACAAACTAGGAAGAGGAGGTTTTCCTCAACCAGATGAAGGATGCCTAAGCCTATAACCAACCCAGACTTAATACTAAAAGACTGAATGCTTTCCTCCTCCCTTTAAGACTAAGACAAGGGATGCACACTCTCAACTGCTTTCTGGATTAATTCTAGAAGGATGGAAAAAAAAAAAAAAAATCCTTTCTTGTTTTTCTATTGAAGTTAAATTTGTACTGTATCAAATAAATGGTTTTTATTTGAATAAACACAAAAAAAGAAACACTATACTGGAGTTCTAGGCAGAGAAAGACAGGAAGTTGAATAAAATGCACACAGATTGATCAAAGTAATAAGTACATTAGCAAGGTCACAGAACACATCTAATGCAGAAAAATCACCAAGGGCAGCAGGGCATACCTGTATCAGCCATCCAGGAGGATGATGCCAGTATCAGCAAGTTAGCAAAACCCTGCCTCAAAAAGGGGTCAGTGGTAGAGCACCCCTGGGTTCAATCCCCAGTACCACAAAAAAAGAAAAAAAGAAAAATTAATTGCATTTATCCACTCTAACAACAAACAAATCAAGTAATGACCCAAAACAAAGAAATTGAACAGAAATAGAAACGAGAAACTAAGCAACCTAGACTGTAATACCTACTGCAAAACTAAAGTATATCAATGAAAGAAATAAGTTGGACTTCATTAAAATTAAAAACTTCTGCCCTTTGAAAGACAATGTCAAGAAAATAAGACAAGCCACAGACAGGGAAAAAATAGGAGCAAGAGACATTTGATAAAGATCTGCTATCTAAAATATGCAATTTTTAAACTCAACAGTAAGAAACTAGAAAACTAGATTAAAAATGGGTCATTGATCTTAACAGATACCTCACCCAAGAAGATACATGGATGGTAAATAAACATATAAAAAGATGCTCCTTATCATCAGGAACATGCTAATTACAACTATCAGTTACCACTTCATATCATCAGCAATGGGCAAAATGCAGAGTACTAACATAATCAAATTTGGTGAGAACCAGGAGCAACAGTTCACTCACTGCTGGCAGGAATGCAAAATGGCACAACCTTCAGAAGTCAGTTTTAAAGTTTCTTACAAAATTGAACACACTCTATTGCCACACATACAATCAGCAGTTTTTACTCACTGGTATTTATCTAAAGGAGCTAAAAACTTATGCCCACACAAAAACCTGCAAATGGATATCAACAGCAACTTTATTTACAACTGCCAAAGCTTAAAAGCAACCAAAGATGTCCTTGGGCAGGTGAAAAAGATGCCATGAAAAGACAGGTAAAACCTTATTAAATATATATTACTAAGTACAAGGCAGTCAGACTACACTGTGTGATACTGTAATACAGAACATGTATCCAAATCCAATGAGTGAATGAGTGGAAACCCTAAAGTAAACTATGGATTTGGAATGATTATGATGTGTCAATGTGGCTTAATTGGTTCTAAAAAGCTGTACCCCTCTGGTGGAAGATGCTGATAATGGGAGAGGCTGCACGAGGGGCAGGGATTAGAAAGGTAATCTCTGTGCCTAAAAAATAAAAAAGCTTTAAAAGCTTTAAACAAAGAGGTACGTAGATCAATGGAAGAGACTAGAATAGAAACTGGCAGATTTTTTTCTCAAGGGCCATTTAGTAAATTTTTCCAGTTTTACAGGCAACCTATAGTTTCCATTCCAGATTTTTTTTTTTTTTTTTTTTAAACAACACTTTAAAAATACAAACCCCGTTCTCAGGTTTCAGGCCACAAACGGAATGCAAACGATGGGCTACAGCATCTGCTGACCCCTCAAAGAATTCAGAAAACAGGTACTCCCTCTCTCTAGGCAATTCCATTCCCAGTTATTTATCCAAGGGAAACGAAACCCTGTAGCCCACATAAAAACTTGTACAAAAAGTTTGCAGCTTTACTCATAATAGCTCCAAACTGGAGTTTATCACTAGAGGAATAGATAAGCAAATATGTGGTATATTCATACAAGAGAATACCATTTAACAATTAAAAAAAAAAACAAAAACTGACTCATGCATCAACATGAATCTCAAACAGCATGTGAGCACTGAAAAAAATCAACATACTATACGATTCCATTCACAAGCAATTTGAGCACAGGTAAAACTGGTCCACTGTGAAAGACCACAGTAGTGAATGCTGGGGTGAGGATGAGAGTCAGGAAAAGGGAACTTTCTAAACAAAAGAAATGCCCTACATCTTGAGGGATGGGAGTATAGTTAAGTAAATTTTGACAAATGCAAGATCTGCTTTCACTCTGTAATTATACCTCCAAAAATATTAAAAGTAAAACAGTAAAATGTAAGAATTAACATAGGTATGTCTTTAAGTTCAGATCATCAAAGTTCAATTTTAATTGATAAAATAACCAAGGGTGGTGGTGCACACCTATAATCCCAGAAGCCCAGGAAGCTGAGGCAGGAGGATGGCAAGTTCAAAGTCAGGCTCAGCAATTTAATAAGGCCCTAAGCAATTTAGTAAGACCCTATCTCAAAATAAAACAAAAAGGGCTAAGCATGTGGCCCAGTGATTAAGTGCCCCTGGGTTCAATCCCTGGTACCAAAAAAAATTTGATAAAATAACAAAGATGACTGGGTTTTCTTACAAGTATTGGTCTTCAAGGAAGTCATTGGGAGAGTTACCAAATAAGTCTTCATTGTTGCTATTAGGTAAACATCAATTCAGGTTGAATTACAAAGAATCAGCTACAAAGTTAACAGGAAAAAAAAAAGTCATGACTAAAACTTGGGAGTTTAAAAAAATATATAATTAAAGTTAAAAAAAAAAAAAAAAAAAAAAAAGACTGGTAGGAAATGGAGTACATTTAATGGTTAAACGCAGTGACCCATGTCTGTAATATCAGTGGCTTGGGAGGCTGAGGCAAGAGGATCATGAATTCAAAGACAGCCTCAGCAAAAGTGAGGTGCTAAGCAACTCAGTGAAACTCTGTTTCTAAATAAAATACAAAATAGGGCTGGAGATGTGGCACCCAAGTACAACTGGGTGAGGGGATTATGGGCAACATGTTCTTTTTTAGACTTTCCAAGCTTTCCAATTTTGTAAAATAAACATCAAATATTTTTATGATAGAAAATGTTCTCTGAAAACACTACAAAAGCAGTCTCATTATCAATTCAAATGTTTGTGGCTATCTCAAGACCTTCAATGCAGCAAAGCCTTGAGACTCCTCAATCTTCTTTGATAGGTTTGGAGTTAACCCAGGCACTGTGCTGAGGATTTCATGTACACATCTTACTTAATTAACATAATTCTATAAGATAGATATGGCACGGCGGCACTTGCCTACTACACGTGAGGCCCTGGGGTCAATCCTCAGCACCACATAAAAATAAAAAAGGTATTATGTCCACTTACAACTAAAAAATAATAATCAAAAAGCTAGATATAATTACTATGATCCTCTTTTAATTGACACAATTCTCAAAGAAGGCACTATTATTCTCATTTTAGAACACAAAAACCAAGGCTGAAACAGGCTAAGTAATCCCCTCACCCCCCGCAAGTAACATTAGTGGAGCTGCACATGAACCAAGGCAGCTTGCCCCAGAATCCAAGCTCTACTCTTCAGCACTTAGCTATCCTCCATCTGCAAAGGCCATGTGGGCTGCTGCTGTTGCTGAATGGACTGAGCACTATATGTGAGTCAATCTATTTAAATATACAAATATAATCTAATTTAATTTAAAAGTTCTATAATGAAATCAATTCATGGGGAATTAGGCACATCTTGAACCATACATTCTAAAGGACATTAGGATCACCTTCCTTTGAAGTCATGGTAAGATTACTGAGCCAGTATGAGACTACTAGATATTTCTACCAAAAAGCTCTGCTTAGCTGGGTGCAGTGGCACACGCCTATAATCCCAGCAGTTTGGGAGGCTAAGGTAGGAGGACTGAGAGTTCAAAGTCAGCCTCAGCAACTTAGAAAGACCCTGTCTCAAAATAAAAATAAAATTTAAAAAGGGTGTGGATGTGGCTCAGAAGTTAAGTGCTCCTGGGTTCAATCCCTTGGTACCATAAAATAAAATGAAATAAAAAGCTATGCTAGGTAAAAGATCTCTACAATGAAAACTACAAAACACTGAAGAAAGAAATTAAGGAAGACCTTAGAAGATGGAAAGATCTCCCATGTTCTTCGATAGGCAGAATTAATATTGTCAAAATGGCCATACTACCAAAAGTGCTATACAGATTCAATGCAATTCCAATTAAAATCCCAATGACGTACCTCACAGAAATAGAGCAACAATCATGAAATTCATCTGGAAGAATAAGAAACCCAGAATAGCTAAAGCAATCCTTAGCAGCAAGAATCAAACAGGAGGTATTGCAATACCAGAACTTCAACTATACTACAAAGCAATAGTAACAAAAACAGCATGGTATTGGCACCAAAACAGACAGGTAGATCAATGGTACAGAATAGCGGACACGGACACAAACCCAAATAAATACAATTTTCTCATACTAGACAAAGGGGCCAAAAATATGCAATGGAGAAAAGATAGCCTCTTCAACAAATGGTGCTGGGAAAACTGGAAATCCATATGCAACAGAATGAAACTAAACCCCTATCTCTCACCCTGCACAAAACTCAACTCACAATGGATCAAGGACCTTGAAATCAGACCAGAGACCCTGCAGCTTATAGAAGAAAAAGTAGGTCCAAATCTTCACCTTGTTGGCTTAGGATCAGACTTCCTTAACAGGACTCCCATAGCACAAGAAATAAAAGCAAGAATCAATAATTGGGATAGATTCAAACTAAATAGCTTTCTCTCAGCAAAGGAAACTATCAGCAATGCGAAGAGAGAGCCTACAGAGTGGGAGAATATCTTTGCCTCTCATACTTCAGATAGAGCACTAATTTCCAGAATATATAAAGAACTCAAAAAACTCTACACCAAGAATACAAATAACCCAATCAACAAATGGGCCAAGGAAATGAACGGACACCTCACAGAAGAAGATGTACAAGCAATCAACAGATATATGAAAAAATGTTCAACATCTTTAGTAATAAGAGAAATGCAAATCAAAATTACACTAAGATTCCATCTCACCCCAATTAGAATGGCGACTATCAAGAATACAAGCAACAATAGGTGTTGGCAAGGATGTGGGGAAAAAAGTACACTCATACACTGCTGGTGGAACTGCAAATTAATGCAGCCACTCTGGAAAGCAGTGTGGAGATTCCTCAGAAAACTTGGAATGGACCTACCATTTGACCCAGCTGTCCCACTCCTCGGCCTATACCCAAAGGACTTAAAATCAGCACACTACAGAGATACAGCCACATCAAGGTTCATAGCGGCTTAATTCACAATAGCCAGACTATGGAACCAGATGCCCTTCAACTGATGAATGGATAAAGAAACTGTGGTATATATATACAATGGAATATTACTCAGCTATAAAGAATAATAAAATTATGGTATTTGCAGGCAAATGGATGAAACTGGAGAATATCATGTTAAGTGAGATAAGCCAATCTCAAAAATCCAAAAGAGGAATGATCTCACTGATAAGCGGATGATGACACTTAATGGGGGGTGGGAGTGGGACAAGAATGGAGGAAGGAGGGACTGTATAGAGGGAAAAGAGAGGTGGGAGGGGGGGGGAAGGAAAAAAATAATGGAATGAATCAAACATCATTACTCTATGTAAATTTATGAATATGCAAATGGTATGCTGTTACTCCATGTACAAACAGAAACAACATGTATCCCATTTGTTTACAATAAAAATAAATTAAAAAAAGAAAGAAAGTTTAAAAAGAAATCATGGAAAAAAAAAAAGAAATAAAGAAAGAAACCACAAAATGAGTGAAACCATTCTGAACTTCCAGTAACAGCTGTCTTCCAGAAAAAAAATAAAAAATAAAAAAAGCTATGCTTAGCAGGAGCTGAATACATCCCATAATACACTATATTAATTCACTGCCCTGCATAGTTCCATTCAATAAGCTATTTCTGTTGTGATCTTTTAAGAGACCTAATGAGGATTTTCTTAATATAAAATTCTCTTATTTTCTTCACATTATTTTAAGGATCAGATATCATTACATGAAAAAGTGGAAAACAGCAGCAAAGTATTATTTCCCTTGATACTAAATATCAGAAATTCCCAACTGTGTGTCCAAAATAGAGAAGATGGACTAACCATTCCTCTAAGAGTCAACTTGTCTCTATTCATTCTTTAATGACTATATTCTATTAATCCATTTCAGTGTGTTCCCTAAACAGCACAATCAGGGTTATCTGCGAGCTGGTAGAAATGCCCATCCCAACCTGCTGAATCCAAAGCTTGGGGAGAGCCCAGCACTCCTGTGAAAATCTGCAGATAATATGAGCAGCTGGCAGGATGATGACTGACTGGGTTATATATATAAATATAAATGCACGCCTTGAATCAAGCCCTACATTTTCAGACCACTTTCTAGAAAAGAATAATATTTCAAAGACTTTATCTGAATAAACCAAAAAGCCCACCTGGACTCTAAGACACCTGGGAAGTCCTCCTCTGAGACACCTGGGAAGCTCTCCCCTAAGACACCTGGGAAGCCCTTCTAAGATAGCTGTGAAGAAAGATAATACAAGTTCACTTTGGTCCTTTTTCAGATTTGTAATGAGAAAGAACAAAAAGGATTTCTGAAGCTACAAAAGCAAATTTTTATCAATCTTAAAATCAGAAGATTCTTTTTTTTTTAAGTTTTTTTTACCTGTAGATGAATACAATACCTTTATTATTATTATTTTTAATGTGGTGCTGAGGATCAAACCCAGTGCATCACATATGCTAGGCAAGTGCTCCACTACTGGCTCCACTACCAGCTCCAGAAGAGATGATTCTTGCCCACTTGGTGAAGCAACATCATAACACTTTCCTCTTTCTACCAGCCACTTCTCCATGCAGAGCTATATTTTTCAGCACCTGCAGCAGGATAAAACTAATCTGAATGTTCATGTGGTTTCTAAATCTCACTTAAGTTAATCCTTTTTGCATTCCTTTTACAGGCCAAGTATTTTCTACTGAAAACTACCAAGTTTGGGTTATTTTCAGTAGAAAACTAGAACACACTCCCTAAAAAAAACAGCACATCAAGTTTTGCTGCTGTTGAAATGGAGAAATCATTTTATTTTGTGGCTGATTTTAATCACATTGGGCCTTGTTATCACTGCCATTTTACTGAAATGTTGGGGTTTTTTTTAAGTGTTTTCTTATAGAGCCACACAAAACTGGGAATGATAAAGGGAAAAAACAAACACTCAGAGTGTCTAACAATTTTTGCACAACTCTTAAGTTAATGAATTTTTAAAATGAAAAAAATCCTATTAAAATGTAAACTGTAGGGGCTGGGGTTGTGGCTCAGTGGTACAACACTTGCCTAGCACATATGAGGCACTAGGTTCAATCCACAGCACTGCATAAAAATAAATAAAATAAAAGCTTTGTGTTAATTTACAATAAAAATATATTTGAAAAAATGTAAATTGCAGCCCAAAAAATTCTATTATAATACAAATTGTACCCAGTCATGGTGGTGCACACCCATAATCCCAGCAACTCAGGGGGCTGAGGCAGGAGGATAACAAGTTCAAGGCCAGTCCCTGCAATTTAGGTATACTTTGCCTCAAAATAAAATAAAATGACTGGGAATATAGCTCAGAAATAGAATGCTCCCGGGTATGAGCCCCAATACCATGTGTGTGTGTGAGAAAATAAATAAACGGGCTGGGCGTGGTGGTGCATGCCTATAATCCCAGTGGCTGCAGAGGCTGAGGCAGGAAGATTATGAGTTCAAAGCCAGCCTCACCAATTTAGCAAGGCTCTAAGCAAGTCAGCAAGACCCTGTCTCATAATAAAATATTAAAAAGGGCTGGGAATCTGGCTCAGAGGTTAAGCGCTCCTGGCTTCAATCCCTGGTACTTCTCAAAAATAAGTAAACAAACTGACCCAAGCACAGGCTTCACGGGTTAGTGATTAAGACACCTTCTGCTGGACTGTGTGAGATGCAAGCGGGTTCTGCCACTTGAAGTCTGTGTGATGGTGGGAAACTGTGTGCCTCCATCTCTTAATCTGTAACATGGTGCTGCAATACCATGTACTTACAACCTAACTCATGTTTTTTTAAAAATCAGGACTAAAAAAGTTATATATTTTTTAGTTCTTCTCAAAATCATTGTACACTTTACATACCCACACATATACCTATGATAAGATATAAATATGTATCAACTCCAGAGACCACAAGGGTCAATACCTATAGGAAACACAGTAAGAAAGTTGTCATAGACTTCAAGTCAGATTCCATGAAGGAGCCGGTGGGGAGAGGAGAAGGGAAAAATAATACCAAAATTTCAGGCCCACGCATCTATACAGGTGAAGGGTCACAATTCTTCAAGGAACAAGATCACTATGGTGCTACTTAAACTGTCTAGAGAACAGATGTGAAAGACCTCAAAACTCTCTTTGACCAAGTTAACACAGCATTGGCAGAAAAATATGAGAGCACAAAAAGGGGTCTCTATCTCATTAATGATTAGTAATAAAAACTAAATGTAACATTTGCAAATAAAATTCAGCAACACAATAACTTTTAATCTTACAATTATAGGAATGGTTCAATTGATATGAGAAAACTGATATAGATAATAGCAACAAAATCCATAATATACCCAGGTAACAACTTAATAAGACAGACAAAACTATACTATGCTTCTGAGCAACATAAGACTCCATGAAAGGATATGATTTCTATGTGTATGATAAGATGACTCAGGAAGCCACAAAGCTGTTAAAATGTTACATTTATCCTAAAATGATTTATAAGATTCAAAACAATTCCAACAAAACTCCCAAGTTGTTTTGGTGGGTTAGTTTTTTTTTGTTTTGTTTTGTTTTTTTTTTTGGTCTTTTTTTTAAAGAATTTAAAAAAGAGCCCAAAGTATTTATCTACAAGAGTGGTTCTGGGGCTGGGGTTGTAGCTCAATGGTAGAGCTCTTGCCTAGCATGTGTGAGGCACTGGGTTCGATCCTCAGCATCATATAAAAATAAATAGTTGTGTCCATCTACAACTAAAAATCATATTTTTTAAAAAAGTGGTTCTGTTGCCATGAAAATCAACTGAAAAACTATAAACTATTTTAATGCCCTGTCATACCCTAGAGATTCTAACTTAACTGGTCTGCAGCAGGGTTCAGGCACTATATATATTATATATACATTTTTTTTGTGGTGCTGGAGATTGAACCCAGGGCCTTGTGCTTGCGAGGTGAGCACTCTACCAACTGAGCTATCTCCCCAGCCCAAGGCACTATATTTTTAAAAAATTCCTCAGGTAATTCTGATATGCAGCCAGGGTCAAGAACCACACATCTGAATAAGTAACTAGCACCATCAGATGCTAAATTTCATTGTACAAACAGGAAAGTTAAGTTTCTGGCACAGGAACAAGCAAAGATCAATACAACTAAAGGAAGAGTCTAGAATTAAAGGAAGAGTCTAGAATTACACTCAAACCCTGAAAAGTGAATAAAGCATATTAAAAAAAAAAAAAAAAAAAAAAAAGTTGGGCATGGTGGTGCATGCCTATAAATCCCAGCAGCTCAGAAGGCTGAGGCAGGAGGATGGGGAGTTCAAAGTCAGCCTCATCAACTGAGTAAGGCCCTAAGCAACTCAGCAAGACCCTGTCTCTAAATAAAATATTAAAAAGGGATGGGATGTGGCTCGGTGGTTAAGGGCCCCTGGATTCAATCCCTGGCACCGCCCCCCCCCCCCTCCACACACACACAAAAAAACTCCAAAGCAGCATATCACATCAGAGGGAAAAAAGATGGATTTATATATCCATTAAAAAAGATGGATAATATCTAAATAAACTGTACTGGGATGACTATAATTAAGAAAAATAACAAAAACTGCTGAATTTTCTTTTGCTAAAATTAAATGAGTTAAAGATTCACACATTAATACAAGACAGTATTTCTTTCATTTTTTTCTTCTTTTCTGGTGCCAGTTACTAAACCTAGAGCTTCACACATACTCAGCATGCACTCTACCAATGAGTTATACCGCCACCCCTTCTTCCTTGTTTTGGAGACAGGGTCTCGCTATGTTAACCAGGTCAGTCTTGAACTTCTGGGTTCAAGAGATCCTCCTGGCTCAACCTCCTGAGTATCTGGGACTACAGACACACTCTACTATGCCTGGTCCAAGAGAATATTTGTAATTTTGGGATAAGGAAAACATTTCTGACCATGACAAAGATCTAAAAGCAATAAGGGAAAAAAAGGGATATTTGTTTCCCCCCAAAAAAAATCACAAACAAAATCAGAAACAAAATACTATCATTCTAAACTTAAGTGATTACATTCCTGGTAAAACTGACTTGGCAAATATTAGTCAAAAGACAACTGGGCCTGTCATGGTGGCAAATGACTATAACCCAGCCACCCAGGAGACTGAAGCAGGTGTGTTTGAGGGCAGCACTGACAACTAAGTGAGATCTCAAAAGTGACAGGACTGCCGATTTAGTTCAGTGGTAGAGTGCCCCTGAGTTCAATTCCTAGCACCAATAAACAAACAGGAATAGAACAGACAGGATATAGCTCTATAGGGGTAGGGATATGTTCGCCTAGCATACTGAAGAGCCTGGGTTCGATTCCAATTCCAATAATAAAAAATAAAAAAATAAATAAAAAGATTTAAACCTATAATACACAAAAACTAGTAAGATCATAAACCAATAAGAATAAAATGGGAAGCAATCCAATAGAAAAAGAAACAAAGGCCAGGGACAGCAGAGCACAACTATAATCCCAGAGATATGGGAGGCTGAAGCAGGAGGAATAGGAGGATTCCAAGTTCAAGGCCAGCCTTAGCAATTTAGGGACATCCCTGTCTCAGAATTTAAAAAAAAAAAAAAAAAGGAAAGTTCAATCCCTAGTAAAAAGGGAAAGGAAAGGAAAGAGAAAAGCAGACTAAGAAGATGGTGGCAAATGCCTAAAATCCCAGCTACTTGGGAGGCAGGGGGAGCTTCCAAGTTGAGAGAGGAATAAAGAGACACAAATGGATAAAGAATGTGAGTAAAACACAAATACAGGTGAATAATAAGACAACCTGCCTAAAAGAATGACAAATACTTAGCATCTAACAATATCCAGCATTGGTGAGGATTTAGACAGGGAATTAATTCACTCTTGGTAAGCATGTAATTTGCATATTTTGTTGAGTATTTGGTAATATCTATGTCTATTTAAAATGACAATATCCTCTAATAGAAAATCTCTGCTTCCAAGGATTTAAGTAGCTAACTACCTAGTAACAGGTTCTCCACAAATAAGGTATTTGTGCAGTCCAGTTCCATTTTGTATTATTTTATTTTATTTTTTTTTTGCGGTGCTGGGGATCAAATCCAGGGCCTTGTGCATGCAAGGCAAGCACTCTACCAACTGCGCTATCTCCCCAGCGCCCATTTTGTATTTTAAAAAGGTATTTATATAGAAGTGATATTCTATGGGGGGCTGCTTTTTTATTTTATTATCTGAATTATTTTATAAGAAATATGTATTTTCTTTGTAATAACTTAAAACTGAATTGTTCTTTTTAAAAAAGTTTTTTTGCTGAGTACATTTTAATCACTGCTTTATTTATTTATTTATTTATTTTGATACCTAGGACTGAACACAGGGGAGCTCTACCACTGAGCTACATCCCCAGCCCTTTATTTTTTTACTTTGAGACAGGGTCTTGCTAAGTTGCTAAAGCTGGCCTTGAACCTGCAATCCTCCTGCCATAAGTCTTTTGAGTAGCTGGGATTACAGGCCACCATGCCTTGCTTGTTGTGTGCATTTTAAAATCTTAAGGAATAGTTTGAAGTAGATTTGTCTTTTCCTTTTACTACTTGATCACCACTATTTGTTCTTTTATCCCACCCAAAGGCTATTTCAAAAATGCTAGTCCTCACCACCATGGCTGCCTTGGGAAACCCACAGATAATAAGAAAAAAACTGCACCCCATACACTATTTTGGCTTGCTTTCTAAATAGTGAACATTTACAAAGTGCTGTATGAAAGAAGATCATTCCAAACAAAGAAAGGAAGCCCAGGATGGATGAAAAACTTGAGTAAACAGAGGAACATAAAGTGCTGCATGTGTCATAGGCAACTCCAGACCACGGGGAACTCCACAGGACAAAAAGCAAACAACAATCAAAATAACAGTTTCTTGGACAAATAAACTTGAGGATCCTATGGACTAATTCATAGGAGCCATAACCACTGACTGAAATACATGTCATTCTGCTTTTGAATAAAAATTTATAAAAACTATGACACACAAGACCATCAGAAACTTGAATATGTAGTATTAATTCATTTACACGTGATAACGATCTCATGTTCAGGTAACTTTTATATACATCTTTTCAATGACTCTCCAAGGGCAGTCCAGGAAACCACACTTTCAGGGGGACCACATTGTCAAAACTGTTTCCATCAAATACTAAGACATGACAAGCCCTTTTCACTCTGTCTCAAAAGAGCACAGTGGAGTTTTTCAGAACCATTGTCATGTGCGATGCCAATGAGTTTTGTGGCTAGCAGAATGTATGCTTGCGTTTTAAAATTCTCATAAAACTAATTTTAAAGAAACCTTTCTGGGGTCCTCAATAATTTTTAAATTATTCAGGAATCCTAGAACCAAAAAGTTTGAGAACCACTGCATTATACTATTATGTCTACTTTTCTGTATGATTTAAATTCTCCAAAATGTAAAAGGTTTTTTAAACTGGCAGTGTACAGTGAATTAGGAAGATACAAATATCCATTTACACAGGAGCCAGAAACCCATTAGAAATCCCCTCTTAATCCAACTCGCACAGGCACACCCAGACTCTTCCTCAAAATGTCAGGTACAACTAAAATGTAAGTTCATGTTTCCCTCTATTAACATCTCAAAAGAAAAACATGCAATTCTAATGGTGGAATTACTTTACTTTTATATTTTAAATTTAAAAACCCCTCTCCTTGCCTAAGACACTCACAAAGCTTCATACACCAACCACACTCCCACCAACCTTATGGAAACTGTGCTCTTATCTCTCCCTCTCCCTTATTTAGGACTTATAAGATCCACGGAATAGCCCAATTCTGCTCTGCTCTGGAATTTGCTGGACCGCAATGAAATAGGTGTCCCCATGGATGCTGTTTAGAAGCCTTTGGTGGCAGGGCTTTTGCAGGGTTTAGTATCAATGGCAATCAGCCCATTCTTTCTCTGCACTCTCCTCCCTTGCCAGCCTCCATCTTTTCCAGCTGTCTTGCATATATCTTGGCATTTGTCTTCCCTTTTCTCAAAGTTCTGCTCTAGACAGCAGCTGCAAGGCTAGTGGCTGCACACCTCAGCTCACACCTTTTCCTATCAAAGGGTCTCAGAAGCATTTAGTGGCTTCCTAAAGCTCATAGTGCTGGACCCCACCCCAGTTTCTAAGTCAGTAGGTCCAACTTTCCAACAAGCTTAAGGGAATGCTGATGCTAATGCTGCTGCTGTGACCAACAAATTGAGAACCATTGCTTTGTTGTTTCCACTGAGACCCAAGAGCCCATGCTCCCCACCACCCACTCTGTCCAACTTCTTCCCTGTTAAGAGCAGCAAGGAGCTAATCACCCTGAAACAACTTCTCCATGAATAAAGTAGACTGTGAAATTAAACTTTGTTTCCCAGAGGGTGGAAAGGGGATATGAGGAAGTACTTCATCAGGTAGGTAAAGTGAGGTAAAAAGCATCTTTTACCAGATCTGCTGATTGTCAGCAGAAGTTGCCTCTTTCAACCATGTGGTCCTATTTCTACACAGTTTCCTCAGAGATTGAAAATTGGCAATCAGCCTAAAGGTGCTCCCTATAGTTTTCCAACTACCTGACCTGCAGGCTATTTTGGCAGCTTCTTTAGAAATTCTCATTTTAAAAACAAAGAGAAGAGATCTTTATCCCAAAAAGCAGAGTTCCAGGTAACAAATCTGTCTCTCACATCATGAGTGGCATGTGCAAAGCCCAAAACTGGGGACAGGAAAAGGCCAAGTACTCCCATGTTACTGTGTTGCTTGGAGAAAAGAGCGCCTAGTTAGGCAGAAGCAAACACTTGAGCTCACTTACCTTGGTCATGCCTCCTGCCTGCGCCGTGTTCAGTCCCGCATGGCCGGCCATTTGCGGGGAAACCTGCGTTAAGGTCTCGGCCAACACACTGCTCGTGGCCCCCTGCATGGCCGGAGTAGGGTATGGCATTCCAGCTCCCCTTCCTCTACCAGCAGCCCCAAGAGATCCATTCATGACTTGCGCCTGCCCTTGCTGGGCCTGATTCATTAAGCTATGGCCAGAGTTACTATTGAGGAGGCCTGGGTGGGTCTGGTTAAAGTTAGCATTCATGCAGATGCCAGGTCCAGTCTGCGATGTGGCAGGACTGCTGGTCACCAGCCCCACTTGCTTTTGTGCTTGCGGATTCAGTGCTTGTGAAGCAGGGGGTGTGGGCCCAGAGGTGCTGGCTGCCTGTTTGGGCAGGCTGGGGGCTGACGAATCTCCCTGGTTCAGAGGGCTTTTGCCCATGGCCCCCAGGCTGGCCATGTTCGTACTGTTCGGCTGCCCTTGAGCCTGGCTGCCTAGGCCCTGCTGCACAGGGCTGCTGGCGCTCACATTTCCTATTCCTGGGTTGATACTAGAGCCACTGCCTCCTCGAAGAAGCTCCGACAGTTGTTTATGTTTGGAAGCAGCATCTGGAACAAGGTTCCCACTGTTTAAAAGGCCTAATTCTCCTCCATTGGGGATCAGTTCATCAGGAAGATCATTTTCCAAGTCAAACAATGATCCAAAATCTAGAAATTAAACAGAAATTGAAATGAGAAAATAAGAAACCATAACAGCTTTCCAACTGTCACATGTTCTTATGATCTTAACCTAATGGGCATTTGACATAGAACACTAGATGCCTTCAGAGTAATGTCAAAATAATCTGAAACTTTGGGAAAATAAAACAAGGAAAAACATTTTTTCAAGTTCTGAAAAAGGAAATATTAAATAAAGATGAGAAGAGAGCCAGCCCTACTGGATTTTCTCATTTTCTAAAACAATTTAATAGTACAGTATCAGAATAAACTCAGATATAAAAGGATAATAAATGGGAAGTCCAAAAAGGCACTAAATTAAAATGTTAAAATGGTTTTAAGAATGTATGTGTATTTAAAAAGTAACTGGACATCAAGTTAGATAGATAGCAATTTGGGGAAATGAAAGTTCAACCTGAAGTGATTATACTTAAAAAAAGCCATAATGGAAAACAAGATCAGTGATTTCTCAAAGTAGAAAGCTGCCAAAATTAATAAAAAAGATACATACAGAAACTAAAAAGTTAAAAATAGAAGTTTAAAAAGAGCTGTATTAAGAGGGGAGTGTCAAACAGAATAATGCTAAGCACAAAGACTCCCAAGTGGACAAAGCACAGAGCAGATAACCATCCCAAAAGGCGCGTGGTCTTGTCTGTGTCACCTCTACTCCCTCACCTCTATGAGCTCCCCAACCCGCAGCAAGCAGGCTGCACATTCATGTACAAAGATGAGGTATGCAGCAACGATGTTCACCTTGGTATTATCTGTAATGGCAAAGAAAATGCCAATAACAAAAAAGAAAAGGCCAATAACACCAAGAGACAGTTTAGCCTGATGGTTAGAGACTAACTGGGTCTGCTTACACCTGAATCCTTTGCTTTGCTTCCAGCTTCCCACTTACCAGCTATAAGACCTTGAGTAGGTTACTCAGTCTTTCTGTGCCTCAGTTTCCTCACCTGAACACCAGAGGTGATAATGGCCCCTACTCCTAGGGATGCTGTGAGAACTAAATGAATTAATGAATGAAAAGGAGTGCTATTATGGGTGACACATGAACTCAATAATCATTACCTATTACTACTATTGTTGTTATACAATAACAGAAAGCCTAATTGCTTGGGCTGCAGTCACTGCTCAGTGGTTCAGCACTTGCCTAGTATGTGTGAGACACTGGCTTCAATTCTCAGCACTACATATAAATAAATAAAATAAACATCCATCAACAACTAAAAAAATTTTTTTAAAAGAAAGCTTAATTGCTCTGTATTATAAAATATTTACTTATTAATTAGGATGACTATAGAAATGTAGGAAAATGTTATTAAAACATGCAAAATGGTACACAAATATTAAAACAATGGCTGGAATGTAACATACCAAAAATAAAATTAACTGTGCTTCTCCCCTTCCCCACAATTTTAAAAACTTGCCTGCCCTCCCATCGCCCATATTTAGGAGCTTAAGAACTTCTCCAGGGTGGCAGATCCTAGTGTCTGCTTACCCATTATCTGTCCCCCCTTCACTACCAGCAAACCCATGTGGTTCTGAGGTGGCTGCCTTAGAGGTTTCTCTGAGGAAGGGCAGCACTGTTCCCTGGCCACAGGAGGAAGAGTAGCCAAGCACTTATACACCTTCCCCATGCAGGAGACAAAATCCCAGCTCAGGGAAGCTGAACGACTATCAGTTGAAATCACTCTGGAAAGGGTTTTCCTGCATAATAGTAAGGGAGTCTCAGAAAGAAATCTTTTTTCTCATGGGTCTGTGGCAGTCCTCTTTCAAGTACAAGAAATTGCCATTCTCACACTGAAAAATACCAACACCTGACTCTATGAAGTATGAACTGCTGAATTTATCCAATCCTCGAACCTACTGATGTCTTATTACATGAGAAAATACGCTTCCTATGGTTGAAGCCATTTTAGCTGGATTTAATATAATCACAGCTGAAAATATCCTGATATATCATGTCTGTGGATGAGCAGAACACACAAAGGCCATCAGATGGATCCAACCCCTCCAGATGCACAGTACTCTCCAGCCACAATACAATGAGCTGTCACTTAGATTGGAAGGCTTTCTTCTGGATGCTCTCTTGGGTTAGAAAATGCCACTTCAGCCCCACTCACAATAACTATGAACACAGTAGCTATGCAGACTTCCTTCCCCTACAGAACTGACTAGTGCCTTTCTTTCAGTGCCGAACTTCTCTTTTCTGCCTGACAAACCATCTCTAATACAAAACTACTTCTCCCCACCTGACCACAAGGAATGATGCACTACTTACCATGTACACACAGTTTCCCCAGAACCCTGAGAGTAAGACACAGACTAGCAGGATACTTTCCCTCCACACACTTCAGTATGTATCTCCTAAGAACACCCTTTTATAGAACAAGAGTACATTTGTCAAATCCAGAAAGTATAACATTGAGCATATAAATAATATACTGCCCTTACTCAAATTTTGTGGTCCCAATGTCACATTCATTTTCCTGATCAAGATCCAATTCAGAATCCCATTGCATTTAGTTATCCTGTCTCGAGTATCTCATACCATTCAAGAAAGCTCTTCAGTCTTTGTCTCCCATAACTGACATTTCTGAAGAGTGGAGACCAGTTGTTTTGTAAACAGTTCCTCAATTTGGGGTGCCTCTTTAAGACCTGTCATTGTGATTATACTGGAAAATAACCCTGGATTGAGCAGACAGCTCCATGACAAAGCACAGGTGGTACCCAGAGGACTGCCCCACTACTGCAGGTCTGTCCACAAGTTTTATGCTATGTTGTCCTGAATTTGGAGATTTATTAAGGTCTCCAGATACAAATCACACCAAAGAAAGTTTTTTTTAAAAAATTCCCCCACCATAACTAACATTCTGTCTGCTGCCTTCCAGGCTTTGTCCACATGCATACACACTTTCCACTCAGCATTCTTCAAATACATGTTTTTTTTTAATGTAGTGCTCCTTAATCCATGAACATGAAAATGAAATTTCATCCAAACCAGAAAGTAGAGCACCAAGATAGAGATCCTTTCCTTAATATTTGCTTGGAATGGGGATGAAGAGTATGTGTAAACTAGAAGCAAACACTCCAAATATTTCATACTTATAGAGTCTGGAACAACCTGCAGAATTTTCCAACAGGCCCTTTTAAGCATCCTCTTCTCCAAAGAGAGGGTGTCAAGCCAAAGAACAGAAGACAACCCCAAAAGAATAGTTAGGTAAACCTGCAGGGTCAGGTCAGGGCCCCTAGCTAGATGTAGGACAACAGAAAAGTTGAAAGCAGGAGTTCAGATCCTGACTTAATAACTGGTCATGGATCCTTGAGCAAACTGCTTCATCTCTTCATCATATTACCCTCATCTATAATGCAAGGATAATATTCCAGGGTCACATGGTAAAAGTTGGACTAAAACATCGTACGTCATAGATAGTGGTTATTTTATAATGTCCTAAAGAACAATTTCACTCCCAAAATTTCTCACCTTTAAAAATCCACCCATCAAGGGCTAGGATGTAGCTCAGTGGTAGTGTCTGCCTAGCATGCCAAGGCTCTGGGTTTAATCCCCAGCACTGGAAAAAAAAAAAAAATTCACCCATCAACCTACCACTCTCAGATCTACCAGTTTTCATTTATGCTTATTCTAGTCCTTACCAAATGCATGGGCACTTTTTATAGCTGGGTACTTTTCTTGGGCTAGTGTTTTAGCTTGAGTTTTGACTGGTCTGTCAAATTATGTCCACCTTGATAGACTTTCCTCATCCTTATTTCAGTCCAAACATCAAAAACTATTTGGGTACAGTAAGAGTTGATTAATTCCTAGATATTCATCCACCAGTCCAAACACATACAAAATACACTAGGTGTGTTTTTTTAAAAAGACAAGACAGAGTGAAGGGAGATCAGCAGAGTAGAGGAAAGGGACCAGGAAAAGGGAGGAGAGCAAGAAAAGAGGAAACAGAAGAAATGACATTGGCCAAATTATACTGCTATATTGTGAGTATATATGAATATGTAACAACATATCCCACCATTATGTGCAACTGCAATGCACCAATAAAAAAGTGATGGAAAACAAAGACAAGACAGGCTGCATACCTACCCTCAATATTACTCTTCTTTTATAGATATATATATGTATATATATAGATAGATAGATAGATATTTTTTTAGTTGTAGGTGGATACAATACCTTTATTTTACTTTTATGTGGTGCTGAGGATCAAACCCAGGGCCTCATGCATACAAGGTGAGCACTCTACCACTGAGCCACAACCCCAGTCCCCTAAATATCACCCTTCTTCCCATAGCTTTTCCCTATACTCTTGGTTCAAAAAATTGACAAGAGAGAGTTAAGAAGGCAGGTCAGGATATTGCAACATGCACAGGGATGCTTTCTACACACCAGTGTCCCAACACGTAGACTGAGCAACAGCAATCTGAGTCATCGGAAGTTCCTCAGATTCAAGATGAAAGCTAGTACTTCCAATCCAGGGTAAATTCCCATCACTCTGCCAATCACTAGAGCCCTGAGAGAATGCAAAGCTGAAGATGCACAGATCACGGTCACCCTGCTTTCAGGACTGTTGCCCTTGGCAGGACACTTCCTGGTCACACACCAAATACCAAATACCACCTGTCACACTTCCATGGTTAGTGACAAAAATATTCTCTCTTCTGGAGCTTCCTGACCACTAATTTGGAGTTCACCCCTCTCATTACACTACATCTTCCCAGTTTCTGGGGAAGTCTAATGAGGAAAGAGGAAAATTTAAGGGTTTAGAAAAGAGAAAGTCATAACCAACCCAAGACAATAAAGGACATTTCACTGCTAGCTGGGAAACCCAAACCAATAGTCTACACACAGAAATCCTGCTCTGATGATGACCACTTCTGAACACTGAAAGATAAATGACCTCCCACATGAGCTGTGAGGCCGTTCTTTATCATGATCAGAATTTAAATCTTTCTTTTTTGGTAGTGGGGACTGAACCTAAGGGCACTTTACCCCGAGCTATGTATCTCCAGTCCTTTTTTTATTTTGAGACAGGGTCTCACTAAGTTGCTTAGGATCTTGCTAAATTGCTAAGGCTGGCCTCAAATATGTGGTCCTTGAACTTGTGATATTTCATCTTAAACAAGGAACAAATTACTATCAGATACTTGGGGAAAAAAGCTTCTCATTTTACAGAAATATGCATCAGGAAAAATGAACACAGTCATGCAACCCTGGTGGTCCTAGTTTTTTGGGAGGCTGAGAGGGAGCGACTCACCTGAGCCCCAATTCAAGGCCAGCTTGGGCAACACAGAAAGACTCCATTTCAAAACAACAAAAACAAAATCACCAGGTGAGTAGCTACGTCAATCTGTCCAGTCAAAAACATATGAAAACAGTTTCAAATGCACCAGCCAAAAAAATCATTCATAAAACATACCTTTCTTTAGTTTTCTGAAGTCTCCTCTTTCTATCTTAAGACCTTTATCCTTTGAATTACATTTGGGGCCCCAACTTCTCTATATTACAGAATTGGTTTTAATATCAAATCATGGACAAACCATTCTATTATATCTTCTAACTGGCCAGAAGTATGAACTCCTGTACTCTACAGACATACTGAAGAAATTAAAATTATACTACCAATTTCATATGCAAACTCAGGAAGGCATAAATTCCATGGAAGCAGGGATGCTGGCTACCTGGCTCCTCACTGTCTACTTGGTAAAGTACTTAGTACGTACTAATAAGTATGCATACTGAGTGTATCAGGCACTCAATAAGCATCTATGTGCTAAATGAACGTGTGAATTATTGAGAAAATCACCAGTTATGGTGGAAACATACACTATATCATTTTAATAAGTTGCTCCCCTAGCTAGTCAAAGATATAAAGTGGGAATCACTTATTAGTACATTCTGAAAACAGAAACAAAGAGAATTAAATAATGAATTCTCTTGGAATGTTACACTGTTTTAACCATCTGCCTCTTTACCCCTCTATCTTCCAGGGGACCGTTCTGGAACATTTTGCTTTACAGCTATACCTCAGCATCAATGAAAACTGATGCAAAGATTATATGTAGTAAGAAATGGTAGCGTAAGAAATAAACTACAGACAAGTTTTGATGCCATTTTGTTGTGTGTTCACATTTTTCTACTTACAAGAGTCTGAAACTCCCTTCCCACAAGTATGTTTTCTCTCCACCCACTCCTCATTTCTCTCTAGCATCCCTATTCTCTGTGAAAAAAATGGTCTGCTTTCTTCAGAGTTTTTCAGAGTTCTTTCAGTTTTCTTTTGGCATTACTAGTACTATAAGTGACTATTCAAATGCTTCTCTTAAATCTTTCAAGACTGAGCATTTTCACCCTGGAAAAACTTACAAGAAGAATTTTTAATTCCTAAGTCTCCACTGGACACAAAGTGAGGTAAGACATAACATTCATTAGCTGAATGCAGCCAATCCACAATCTACAAGTTTCAAAACATCATGTTTGTATATGATAAAACATGCAATTTTTACTTGTCAGTTTCAAATTTTGATACTCCCCAAAAAAACACAAAACTGGATCTCACAAGGGTCTGGCATGCTGAGAAGCTCATATCTGAAGACAGAAGAGCAGACGTTTTCACAGGGTTACAATTCTTAGACAACTTGGAGACCATACTGGACTTTGTCAGTACATCTATCAAGATCTTACTAATTAGACAACATGGAAGTGCTACCTGATGCACTAAGAGGAGACTTGGTCTGCATTTCAGATCACAACTGTCATTACTGCTGCGGCCTCCCTGTCCTGCATGTGCTTTTCTCAGGGAGAAAACAGAAAGCAGCACCTGTCCTGCAGGGCAGTGAATTAAAGAACTCCATCCTGCAATGTGTACATGGCACTCAGCACCAAGTCACAAGCTCATCTCTCAAGACAACTGAGGACTAAGGAAAATGCCTGTCAAGGACCGGGCACCCATGCTGGGTACAAAGTGGGTACTCAAAAACCACTTCATCTTTGTGGCACAGCCCTGCTATTATCTTCAGCTTTGATGACCTGTAGCAATTCTGGTAGAATTAAACCCTATTTTCTTTGAAAATTCTTAGGGATTCTACAAATATATAATGGAATAACTCCCCAACAATGGAGAATGAAAACACAAAGGAGAGGGAGAATAAGAGAAAGAACTGTTATATTAGCATTTATGCCACTATAAGTAAGTACTATGTAGGCAATTAAACTAAGTTCCCAAAAGACATATAACTTTTTTTTAATAATACTATTAGGAAATAATTAAAGCAAATTCCTTCTAAAATCTTCTGTAATTCAGGCTTCTTTTATGCAGATACACCACCCACTAATTAGTACAGAATAATGAGGTTTTACTTCATTCTGAAGAGTGATCTAATATGAGCAAAAAAAGTCACACCCCTCCTCCCTGGACCTCACTAAGCCACTGGAGGTTGGCTCCACTTGGCTGGATAGTCACTGACACTACCCCCTGCCCTGGCCCCCGCAGTGGGTCTTTCCTCTGGGAAGGACTGACTTGGACTGAGACTCGACTAGAAGTCTACCTCCCTTGAGAGTCATAATCTAATTGAGGAAGACAACCCATAGACACCTAGTCACAAACTTAAATTGATAACACACGTTATCATATTTCTCAGCCAAGTGGAATGGGGTAAAGATTCACGAAGACGTCAAATAACAGGCAAACTCCGAGTAGAAAATGAAGGAAAGAACACTGAGAAAGAAGAAAGAAGGTTCCAAACAAGGCAGGAATGTTAAGACAGCAAGCTAAGTAGTCATAAGTTGGTTACTTTGCTATGGTGAATTTCAAGGAAAAGATTTCCAAGATCTCAGGATCCACACACCTGATCAGGTAAAAGATTCTCTAAAAAGGAATGGACTTCTGGAGAGGATCATTGCAACTGTCCATCCAAACACTGTTCCACAGACAAAGCATAGCAGATGACAGACAATAAAGCCCAACCCCTAGCCTGCAGCGTAAACTTAAGTGCTGTGCTGAAGGCTGAACATTTCAACTTATTAAACCTGAGTGTACGGCTAAACTATGGGATGAATGTCATGTCCCAAAAGGATCCACCTAGGGGTGCTCTTACATGGAAACCTGTCCAGCAGGTACACTTAAATCTTTAAAATACAGAGCTAGACTGTTTGAAGGGAGTGAAGGAAACTAAGCTAAGATACCAGGTGAAACTCACTGAAAAGCAACTACTGAACCTTAGAAGCTAAAATGTAAGTCAGGGGGAAATACCTGATCTATCAAAAAATACACTTTATACAATTTTCAAGAATCACCTGACTTGGGAAAGGTAAACTCTACTTCATGTGATCACTTACTATCAGAACTTCAGTATTTTGTTTTTTTCATTGTCTGATGTGCTTCCTGGCCACTCTGCATCAGGTACCAGGAAACCTTGCCTCACTGAATGCTGACCATTCATCTTTTGTTCAGGAATCCAAGATGGACACAACTGAAAGTGCTCTGTTATACTGGACTCTAAACCATGCCACCTGGAAATGTACTGGGCCTTCTATTTTTATTCTGTACACTTTTCATTCTGTACACTGTCAGAGAGAAAGTGCCATTCTCAGACAGCTGCAACAACTTAAGTTTCCCAGGCATGGTGTGTGTGCTGAAGGATGGACAAAGCTGCACAGGTAACAGGGTGAAACAGAGGACGGTTGTCACAGTAAATGACCTTTCAGCCCCTACAAATCACTCCAATTGTCTAGGACAGGAACAGCAGAAAGGCCTCATTATTCTTTCTTGACCATGGCTGAGAGAGGCACCAAGACCCCACTTCAGCACTATCATCAGCTGCCTGCCTACTCTGCAACTTAGTAAACTGTTGGGGGAAAGGATTATCCTGGTAAAACAGTACTGGAGAATGAGGAAAGGCTGAGCTAGAATGTACCTCCTGCAGAGCAGGCCCAGGACCTCAGATGCCCTGGTCAAACATCAGGACAAGCAAGCAGACTTGGTGGACCAGGTCTTTGGGCCAAAAACTTGTGAGCTATAACAGGCAGGCAGGAGCACCAAGTCAGGAGAAAGGGGGAAAGTGCATTCTGAACATGAACATAAACTTAGGTGACAGCATAAGGAAACGTATACACTATTTCAAAGCCAAAAATAGAAAATCCATGCCTTAAGTTCAAAAGCACCCCACTAAAGATAAATCAGAAAAGACTACATGACACAAAATGATGAAGAATCCCCAGGGGAAGTGCTAATTACTAGACTATGTTAATAAAGAATACATAAAACCTCCAATGATGCTTAAACAGAGCACAGGTGTGCTACTTTTAAGACTTTGCCAATGTACAAGCTTTTGGAGGAAAGTTTGGTGAAATCAAAATTACAAATGTATATGTCTTTTAACCATGAATTCCATTTTTAGGAATTGTTATATACATGTACAGTTAACTTCACAGGGCTATTCTTTATAGCACTGCTTGAGAGAGGACAAGACTGGAAATAACCCAAGTATCCATTAGCGGAGCCAATAAAATCTGTGATGGCACAGTTCATACAACAGAATACCAGAATACTGTTAAGACACAAAGTTCTCCCTGTGCCAACATCTAAGGTCATGTGCACAGCAGCTACCTCAGTTTGCAAGGAAAAGGCAGGAAGGGGAAAGAGGAAGAAAACGAAGACAACAGTATGTGCTGGAACACAGATCTACGCTGGAAGGGAGCAAGAACTAGTACATGGGTGACATGGGCAAACAAGGTGAGAGGTAGTGAAGCCCTCAAAAGCAGACCTAGAATTTTTGAGCCATTTACTAAGTAGTAAATGAAACTGCTGTTTTAAGAGGCAACCCCCTCCTCTGGGGTGTCCAGACCCAGATTATTAGTTTCAGCACCTGGTGAGAACATCTGGAATAGTCCCAGTTGCTCCAGTTTCCAGCAGAAGTGTTGGTTTGCAGTTTGAGGATAAAATCTTAAATGGGTTCACTACTAGCTTAAAATACTCTGGTGTTCACACAAGCTTAGAAGGCTGGAAAAGAAAAAAACACTTTAAAGATGGACTTTCTTTTTTTCTAAAGGAACATGACAATCTACATGTAACATTCTGTACCCAAAGTAGTAGCAGAATAAGTGTTTCTCACCTTCAAAAATCTGACATCATTTCAAAATACTCAAACAGTGGTTAGCTGTCAGGACTTGTAGTTTCCAGAACATCAATGAAAACCCTCTTATAAAAAGATTCTGTTAAAAATGGAGCTTGCAAAAAATAAATAATAAAACAATCATACAAAACAAATTGGAGTTTGCTCATGTACATGTATGACTGCATGACCAATGTGATCCTAAAATATGTATAAGCAGAAAAACGAGACTACACTCTTTATGTATGATGTATCAAAATGTATAAATGCATTCTGTCATGCACAACTAATTAGAACAAATAAAATTTTTAAAAAAAGGATGTTCTGATTTGGATTTGTTTTTAACTAGGTTTTCATTAGACTTGTGAGTGTGTCTGCTTGTGTTTTAAATGGTGGAGACTGAACCCCCATAATCTCATGCACGCTAGACAAGCATTCTACCACTGAAAAATATCCCTAGTCCAGATTTTGGTTTTTTAAAAGAGCACTTGCAAGAATATAAAACAAAAGATAGAAAAGCCCCAAATACTCAGTTCCTCAATTTCCTGAAAATATCCAGAGTTTGTCATCTGAAAATTTTTTACATGGTATACACATTAGCATATATCTTCTTACTCCTGGAAAAGGATCTGTTAGCACCTTTGTTCCACCCTGACTTTTTATTCAATTATTCTCAAAATTCCTGACCTCAGTAGTACCCATCCCTTTCCCTTTCCATCTTTCTGCAAAGGCAGGGGGCTCAATCTCTTTTCAGGTGGAGCCTCAATTATTCAACCCTCTCTCTTCAACAGGATTTTGGTGTCATCTTTGGTGTCAACAATCTCAAGATTAATTACTAAATTAATGAAAAGGTCTGAGGTTAATATGAATGTTCTTCCAGAGCCTACCAAACAAGAAACTGATTTTCACTCTGCTTGGTATAGGTTGTTAAGCTACAGATATCTGTATATCAACTAATAAGTCGGGTTTTAAGACTCTCTTCTGGAGCAAAGAAAGCATAAGCATACCACTAGTGTGAACTGGCTGCATGACACACATTTTGGTAACAGTAACAAAACCCCTAACATCTGAGATGACACGAAATTCGTTTTTTTAAATCTTCAATTCTTCCTACTTATACAGTGTAGTGAAAACACTAAAATTATTTTGTTATTTACCTAAGTACAGCACCAAAACACTTCACCTTTAAAGTAGGATTTGGAATGAAGTGTGTACTTCTGATACTAATACTTCTAATAGTTCTAAGATATCTATCAGTCCAAAATGCACTCAGAGTAGAACATCACATAGGAGCTCTTTGGGTAAACAGTATGCTGAGACTGCATTTGCTCAGTGACACACAGCACATCTCCAGGATGAGACCTGAGCCAACAGTTGAGGCGGGCTGCTGTGAGAAGGGGTAGGTGATTCCAGAGACCGACAGGAGGAAGGCTTTTCACCAAGTTGTTTTTTTTTTTTTTTTTTTTAATTTTGAACCACATGAATATATTATGTGTTCGAAAAGAAGCTTTTTAACATTTTTTAAAAATTCTACCTGTTTGCACAAAAATTCCATAACATCTTCAATATAACCAGTAATTCTAATTTTTTTTTTTTTTTTGGTACCAAGTATTAAATTCAGGGGCACTCAACCACTGAGCCACATTCCCAGCCTATTCTATATTTTTATTTAGAGACAGCATCTCACTGAGTTGCTTAGGGCCTCGCTTTTGCTGAGGCCGGCTTTGAACTCACGATCCTCCTGCCTCAGCCTCCCAAGCCGCTGGGATTACAGGCATGCACCACCGCACTCCACCCGCCTTATTCTGATTCTTAAACTGCTTTCATGGGACTCTTTTCCTCCCAAAAGTTGGATTAGGGGCAGGGAGGCAGTTGTCAATCCTCTGCAGATCTGAGCTTGGATGGAAAAGTACACTTTGGAAAAAGCTGATACATGTCTGGAAAACAAATCAGTCAGTGCCCCCGCCCCCTAGTCACTATGGGCAAGGTCAGTCAGTATTCCAAAACTGTGTTTGTTCTTTAAGCTCTAAAAGACCTAAACTCCCTGGTCTGACATTCAAGCCTCCTGCTGACCCTACTTCACACCTCCAGATGCCCAACCTGCCTCCTTAAAATGAGCTCCCATGTCCCCTCTCTGCCAAGTTGCCCACCCAGCCTGAAACACCCAGCTCCACTGGACAGACACTGACCTCCATTTGAATGATAAAAGACACTGGAGGGGACTACCAGTCAATTCTGAGTTCTATGAGGCAAGAGAAGCTTCTGCCACCACTGTTATCACCACAACCCAATAGAATGACCCACACATAATACACACAGAAATATTTGTTAAATGAAATAGTAAAGTAGTAGAGTTGATACTGGATCCCAGGCCCAATCAACTCCCCCAGGGCAGGACTATGCCATCAGTCTCTTACCTTCACAGAGGCAACAGGAAGCTGCCTAAATTTTGGTGGCCCAGTGAACATAAACCAAAAGCAAACTGATGTTCATAAAAACTATGAAAACAACAATCAAGAGATTACAGCTCCAGACCTTCACACTTGCTATCTATGCCATTCCCTATGCCCAAAAGTACCACCTGCCATCTCCTCTTTAGCCTTAGGCTTCAGTCCTTCCACATTCCAGGAGGCCTCCTAAGGCCCTTCAGAATAGGTTTAGTACCTGTCCTGTACACTGCCATGCTCAATGCCTCCTCTCTGAAGTCACACCTGATTATAGTTGGCTGCCCAGGAACTGTCTTTTCCCGAACCACAAGAAGGCAGAGTCCAGGCCTGTGATGTCCCCACTAGATCATCAGGGTCCACACAACTGTTTACAAAATATTTTCTGAATGAATAACCATGAAGAGAGTAACTAAAGCTATGAAAATTCTGAAAATGTCTTCCATAAAGAGCACTTCTTATTATTCATGCAGTTCATAATTATCTTAGAGGAAAAAATTCAGCTAACAGGAGAAGCACATGTACTTAGAACTGTACTAACATAGTAGTCACTATGCACATGGGGCTATTTAATTAAAATTTTTTTAAATTTAAAATTTAGTTCCTGTAGCATACCAGTCACATTTCAAGAAACAACGACAAACGTGGTTCATCATTCCATTCTTCAGTGGTGCAAACACAGAATATGTCCACTGAGACAGACAGTACTACTGGCCAGTGTGGACCCAGAGATTATCACCAATGTCATCTCTCAAACAAGAGCAATGCCCAGATCTCCTCTGGCTGTTGAGAAGAAATGCTTTTTCTTCACATACCAAAGACTAAGAAAGTCATCAGTGAGAACTAGAACACTGACTTCTCCTTCTATCACTGGAATGGTTTCCTGAAGATTTTTCAAGATAAGTTAAACTATGGACATGTCTTGCTCTTCAAACAAAACCCAATGCTCACAGCAGTAGAGGAAAACCAAAATGACACAGAAAACCTGTCAACATTTTATGCCTTTGGTTTAGTTCCACTAAAGGTTATTTACTAAAGGTTTAAGATTAAGTATAAAGATAGCCACAAATTAGGAGGGAAATTCTGTGTCCATCATGGGATAATTTCTACTAGTAAAAAACAAAACAAAACAAAAAACATAAAGAACCACACCTAAAATATCTAGGATAATGGAAAAAAGAATAACCTCCACTGAAAGAACTTCCCATTTTCGAATGTGGAGGAAAAGGAAATTCTCACAACTTAGCCTGCAGCAGAATCCACTCCTCTTGGGATTAGTGAGAGCCAAACCAAAGAGGAATAAAGTCTTGCTGGCACTCCTTTCAACCGGTCAACTTGACCAAACTGGACAGTGATTCCAAAGTCATTCTCTCCTCTGACTCTGCTTTCTAAAAAGAAAGATGATTTTTACCATATCTCTGTACTTGTTTTTTCTTTCACTCTAAGTCTTAACCTAAAATAAATCAAGTCCTTGTTCTGAAACAACAACTAGAAAAAGTTCCATTTAGTTAAGATGTCAATTTTCCATGAAGAACAGTTGAACTGTCAACACAGATCAATTAAGGTAAATCAAACTATTGCCAATCTTGTAGGATTCCTGAATCTTAGCTCTTAATTCATTCTTTTGCAAACTGGAAACTGAAACTGCACTAGAGCTGGGTACTAGAAGCAAAACAGGCAGGGGCAGTAGCTTCCTATTCACTGTTTCAGCATGAAGCTTCTACAGGTCTGGTTCTAGCTTAGGTCCTCACATATATTATCCCAATCCTCACTGGCCCAAAAAGTAGGTGATGTCTGATATTTTCCCACACAAATGAACAATAATAATGGCTGTCTCAATAGGCTGTATGCCAGGCACCATAGTAGCCCAGCATACACAAAGTTAATCAAAGCAGGCAGAAGCGGAGTGCAGCAGCAGCAGAAACATCTCCCCCCCCTCATACACACACACACACACACACACACACACACACACACACACACACACACACACACACATTCACGCATCCATGGGCACATGACCCTTGTCCCCCAAAGCTCAAATATGAAGCCTTTGGCCTTTGGCCTGTCATGAGCAGCTAGGCTGGGAGCTGGGCTTGTGCGTCCACCAAGCTGCAGCTAGGACTCCCTCCCAAGTACCGCGCTGTGCACTCCCAGTATAAAAAGCTCTGACATTTCCTTCAACTCTGAGTCATGCTTACGAGGTTCTACTTTTAATCAGGCGACAAATACTCAAAATATTTTAATCCAAAGGAATTGGGTCAAGCTCTTGTAGTCCATAATTGTCAAAGCAAACCCTAATTATTAGGTTTCTATAGTTCCTTAGGAGTCATCATTCAGTTTGTAATCAAAGACCAAAATCTGCTTTGCTGAAATGTTGTACAAGCCTTCTCCACAGGCTGTCATAAAGAAAAGCTGCTTATTTTTCTCGATATTTCACTGGATAGTCTAACTATAAAGTTAAAACATGTACAGGTGGTGCAGTTTGGGTAAGAAAAATCCTAACTAGTTATGGGGAAGGAGGAGAAGCTTAAATACTATAAAGAAAACTTGTGCCAAAACAGAATTGTACAATCCCATTACATAGTTCATTTTCTGTGATTATAGATTACTTAAGTTCAAAAGACTGATTTAGATGCAGCTCCAAAAAGTATCTACTATCCAATAAGGAACATAAGTACAATAAAGTAAATTAGAAAGACTAACAGAGGTAGCAGATGGAACACCCAGAGCTCAGGGAAGGGAGGAAGGGAGGCAAAGGTACTCAAGAGCAAGTATTCACCACTAGATTTTACTGTTCTTGGGGATGGCCGGACTAAACACTCCTTTGATTAATGTAAATGAAACATGGGGAGGGGAAACGTCACCGAGGTCAATAGCCAACACTTAACTTAAGGATAAATTTTAAAAAGAATTCAACTTTTAGACAGAGTTCAAAAATAGTCTTGCTTCCTAAATTTAGAACCAGAAAACACCCTGAAGGCAGTTTTCCAAAGGCAGCAACAGTCATTCTCTACATGGTCTAAGAACTTTAACAAGGGCAAGGGGAACTTTGCTTACTTCCACGTCTTCCCTCCAACCTTTTATAAACACCACACTTGGACCCCTTTGAGAAGGTCCAAGCTCTAATGCAAGAATGTCCACTCCAGGAAGTTCCTGCAGGACCCTGTGTTCCCTCTTCCAGCACTTCCCAGAGAGAGTGGAATATGTGAAAGCTTAGTACCTGTGGGGCACTGGTGCAATGCTTAATCCTAATCAGTGTCGGAGTTCTCCTGAACGCCATGAATACAGAGCGTAGATCTCTTCCCCACTTGAAGCAGGAGCTATGGACAGGCCACACCAAAGCCCATGGAAGATGGATATATTCTAAAGAGGAGGGATGCACACACAGAGAGAAGGTCTTAGTGGCCTGAAGAGAGCACAGGGCACATGTGCTTAAGCCAGAGGGCATGCCCAGGAGTGTTAGGGCTTCCCAGAGACTGTCTGGGACAACCAGAAGAGGACTTAGAAGAGGGTCAGAATCTGTAGTGACATCCAAGAACAGAAGAGTGTCAGGACCAGGATGCTATTCCCAACCCACAAGGACAAGAAGACAAGCAGGCTTACCCAACTGCCTGCCTGCATAGCAGAAGAGGCTGGAGAGGCAGCAGAGAGAGAAGGGGCACCAAACTACTCAAGGCCCCCACCTCAGCACCCAGCCCTGAACTTCTGCAGGAAATAAATGCAACTCTCTTTGGATTGCTCTTTCTGATTCTGGCATTTTTTACCTGAGTGTGTTTTGACATTCTTTTCTCAAGTTTTGCCACAAGGTCTTATTGACAATGTTCTAAGCTACTGAAGGGAATCTACCAGAATCCTCTGGCACACTGCTATTGCTTAATGGGTATCTCAAATTGAGTTATAATATATACAGCAAGAAACAGAATCACATATTCATTTACTGCTTAAATAGTCCATGAAATGTTTCAGAATTAAGTATTTTCAGAACACATGACATAACTTAAGTTTTTCTAATTTTAAAATTTCATGGCCATCATGTTCTCACTTAAAAAAAAAAAAACACACACACACACAATTGAAATGGAGGCAAAAATCAATGGCACTGATTACGGAATTCCTGTCTGTGCGTGTGGTAAAGGGCTACACAACATATGTGCCTGCAAAAGGGCCTCTGTGGTCACGCAGTCCAGACTACTGTCACCATTTCCAGAATTACTGACCAAAAGATCTCAGTCCAATTGGGTCAGCATGCGTAGCAAGTTGGGTAATGACAAGGCACACCCACTTTCTCTGGTGACTGCAAGTACCAGAAGTCGTTCACTGAGCTCCAGGTCAGGCACTTTCCAGACACCACCCACAGTCCACTTCAGATGCCCTTTGATATGGAAATCATTATGATCTCCATTTTACAGCTGAGGAAACTGAGGCTCAGTGATCTGATGTAATGGGCCCCAAACACACTCCAACCAAAGCACTTCTAGGCCAACCAGAAGGTCGCTGGGTGAGAGCATTCAGGTACAGAACTCAGGATTAGGAAACGAAGGACACCAAAAGTGGTGGCAGCAGCTTAACAGCAAAATCTCTGAAGAAAACTATGAGAACTCTGAAAGACACAAACCTTGTATTCTCCCCCACTGCCTCAGATATTCTGAGGGCATACTGGGCCAGACACTATGCCCAGTACTAGGAAGGTAGCTGCAGGAAAGCTCTACACCAGCTTCTACGTAACTACATACCACCTAGCCTCACAGGAAAGGGAGGACGCTGGGGGCCTGAGCGCACGAAATAGGAGAAATGAGAATACTGTGGAGGCCACTGGGGGCAGCAAAAAGCAAAATGGCCAGCAAAAGAACCAAAAATCTGTTTATGAAGTTACCTGGCTTTTTGTTAAAATTACTTGATTTTAAATGGTGCACAAAACTGTTAAAGAGAAACAAAAGAGACAGAGGAAGAGGCTCCTACTAAACTTCAAAGTGTTCATCTCACCCTACTGCCCCCTGGCTTCACCTCCTGGTGAGTGTCCAGGCCAGCACACAGCAGAGCTCAGAGAACAGCCTAGCACTCTCAAACAGGTTAATCCTACATCACATCAAGGTTATCAAGTAGAGTCATGGCCAAATCTCCTGGACGTCAGTTTTTATAAGTTTAGGAGATGCAGCTATACCCATTCATTTACATACTATCTATGGCTGATTTCTTGCCAAAATGGCAGTGTACAGTAGTTGCAATAAGAGACCAGATGGCCCACAGAGCTAAAAATATGTGCTCTTTGGCCTTTTATAGAAAAAGTTGGCTGGTCCACATATTACGTAAAAAAGGGGTTCTATTGCTAACAAGGTTTGTGAATGGTACAAACTCTAGTCCTTCTCCCAAGGATTCGGTACCCCGCAACACAAGGCGGCTCTGGAAGTCTGCACTGCAGTCCTCAGATAGAACCAAGAGCCTCTGAGCACAACTTTTTTTTTTTTTTTTTTTTTTGAGAAACACCTCTTAGCATGCCCTCTAATTTCCTGGAATACACTTCAAGTGCTGGTTGGAGTAAGATAAAGAGGTGGTGCCCTCACTAATGTGACCCCAAGAACTAGACTGGAAAGCTTTCCTAGTCTTTACAAACTCACAATAAGGTACATTTCATCTAAACAAAGTAAGGCGCACTTCAGTCAAACCATTAACAATTTTGTTTTCAAACACATTAAGTACAAATACAAAATCAGCACTTGTAGAGGCCCAAGTAAAGACATACTTTAACACACAACTGCAAACTCAGACCTTAAAGGTGTAAAAACACAGGTTAACGTACTAAGCATCAACTTCCAACTACAGGATTGAGCCTCAGTTCTTTATAAGTCATTTTCAATTATGTTTAGGAATCAGAATCAACCCTGAGGTTAAGCAAGGAGTGACACCCATCTTCTGCTCTGCCAGAGGCCTCACCCCCACACATAATGCTTCACTCTGCTGGCTTCCACCCATGAGGGGTCAAATCACAGGCATTCTCCCCTCACCAAGTTATTCAAAAATCCCCCCCTTTTTTATTAGAGCATTATAGTTATACACAGTACGTGGGTTCATTTTGACAAACTCCTACAAGCATGGAATCTGATTTACTCCACTCAGTCCCATTCTGACCCCGCTTTTCCCACCCCACCTCCCTCTACTCTGGGAGCTTCTTTTTGTTATTTCTGATTGGTGCTTTCTACATACACATAAAGGTGGAATTCACTGTGGTATATTAGGCAAAGTCATGAGAAGTCCTGGCCCACAAAAGTCTCTAAGAGTTTTTTCTCCCTATTAGGCCAGGACTTGGCAATGAGGTAAAACTTTAGCACTTTTCAATTATCCCCTGCAGCAAATAGATATGTGAGCCCACACAATTCAGATGGAGGATAACACCAGAACCAGAAAAAGGGGATCCATGCTAGAAAAATACACCCTGCTCCCCCAAACCACCTTAGCCAGTTATAAACTTTCTCTATAGGTTTTTAATTAACTGGCTGAAGTGATGGTCCTGAAACGTGCCAAGTACCACAGTCTCCTGGGTTTGTGATTCAAGCAAATTCAATGGTTACAAATGTAGATTTACAAAATAAATATATAGAATTCTAGGTTCTGGTTTTGACCTTTCCTGTAGCTTTAGGCAGATCAACTCTGAAGCCAGCTTCCTCACACCCAGAAAACAGGAGTAGTAGTTTCTTCTCTTCCCACCCAGGACAGAGTGAGGCTCACAGGGAGAAAAGCATTCAGATGCATGAAGTACTGCACATGCAACCAAGATTGTCATCTGCATGAAGTACTGCACATGCAACCAAGATTGTCATCTGGCTCTAAAAGATGTGTGGGCTGGTAACCATATCCACCACAAGTTTTCTTTCAATACACTTCGTTATTGCATTTAAAGGGATTCATAATCTGGTGCAGAGTCGTCCCAGTTACTTAGGAGGCTGAGGTAGGAGGATCACTTGAGCCCAAGAGTTCCAAGCCAGACTGGACAACATAACAAGACCTCATTTCTTTAAAAATTAAATGTTTTCAAAAGAGCATTCACATTATAAAATGTAATTACAACTGCTTAGGACAGGATGAAATACACCTATGCTCCATTTTCACAAAACAATTTTTTAAACTTTTTAAATTGTTTACTTGTACAAATTTTGCCACAATAAAGTCAACCAAAAAAAGAAGAAAGAAGTCTACCACTTGCTCAGGCATTTATTTTTCCTATCCTGTTCTGCATGAATCCCTGTCAAAGGCAGTGGTATGCTGTTTTAATTTGGATGTATTAAAGAAAGAACTAAAATATATAATCAACTACATAGTATGGATAACACAAAATCCCCACTTCTTATTAAAGGGTGCCAAGAAAAGGAAGATTCCATCTGTGACAATGTTTAAGACTTCAATGTACAACTAGAAAATGCTACCTCATCAACATCTGATACCATGAAACTCTGCCACTCTGGAGCTGCTGCTTTAGTGGGTGACAAGTACTGCTTCTTCTTCTTTCTCTTGCTACCCATCTTTGGGGCACATTTTCTCTTTCCACATATTCTCTGCAAGCTCTCCCCAGCCTTCAGTGGTGACTACTGCCTGTACCTAGTGGCAATGGCATTCACCACTCAGAGGCCACTTGGTCCTACTAGAGTACACTGCAGGCAGTGCCCTGGTTGGTAAGCTCCACAAACAGGGCCGAGCTCTTCTCATGCCCACTACCATCCCTACAGTCACACCAGAGGAATACCAATGGCTTCACAGGTTAGTCCCCACAACAGTCTATATTGCTCCTGTTTATCAGGCTCTAAGGCAGGTGTCTTTCTCTCCTTCCAACCCTGCATCTCTTCCCCGGCACAGAGCTCCCCTTCCTCAAACTTGATCTGTTGCACAGGACACAAATCTTGCTCTACCTGGCTCAATAAACTCCTGGAAGCCCAGACATCTCACTAAAAAAAGATTGAGTCCCTCAAGAATGTTACTCTAAGGCTCCTCGGTCCCAACTAACCAAAAGTCTTCACTCCTTTCAATGTACTTAATGTAAACACTTATGCCCTTTATTTGCTTAATATGCATCCTTAAGAGCTCAGTCTGTCTCATTACTGGATGTCTTAGACTACTGGTTACTCCTGAAGGTTTCCCCTTGTTTAAGGTGCTCAATAATGATCTATTCCTTGGGAGTCCACACTAACACAACCTTTCATGATAATGTGATAGTGGTTTATGTGTAACCAAGGACTCAATTTAAATATGATCATTTTAGTTTTTGGATGATTTAAATCAGAGCCATTAAAAATGGTGACTTTTTGTTCCTCATCTGGAAAAGTAAGACTGCCCTGTAACTTTTGAGTCTCAAAACTGGAAAGGAAGGGAGGAAAGTGGTTAACTGTGGAAAGTCCTTTCTGATAAGCTCTACTGTGATTAGTAGCACATTAATAGCTGACCACCCAATAGCAGAAACTGCCCCATCTTTTGGGCTACATCTTGGAAACAGCTGGATGTATACAGTAGTTATAAGAACTTGCCTGGTATTATCTACATTTCATATAATTGAAGATTTCGCACTCAAACATGGTGAGATTAAGGAAGCAAATAAAGTCTGTTCTGCAGAAAAGCATTTTATCTATTGTTTTTCCTTATTTCTCATATCATTACTTAGATTTAAAAAAATTAATGTCAAATTCGACTTTTTACCAGTTGGAAAAAAGGCATTATCAGTGACTTTTACATATCCGAGAATCATTTATTCCTTCTCACTAGTGAACACATTTTAAATTCGACAAGAATCTCCTTTAGACTAATTTAAAAAAAAAAAATCACTTCTCTCATTTCTACATTAACTTAACATTATATGACACCTTTCACAGCTGGATTCCAGGAATTGTATTCACACTGAAGCCACAAAATTCAAGTTTTGTTTCAACAGTAGAAACAGATTTTTTTAATACATTAGTGGCCAGTCACAGAAATAGTTCCAAGTTGAACAGCTGTGTCTAGCGCGAATCTGAAGGCAGCAATGCAATTCAATTTGGACCCATTCATCAGAAACTGATTCGGATGCTGCCACTACAGGACTGTGCTGGAGGAGCCTGGCTGCGCCGAGGTGGCAGCGTTCGCAACAGCGCCGGGTTTCCACCGCAGAGGAGAGCTTCGAAGAGGAAGCAGGACTCGCTGGTAACGTTCCCAGGAACCAGCCCTGGACAACTCAGGGACTGAATGAACTGAGCACGCTTGCACACCTGATATCGTTATCCACGAGAAAGTTTCTAAGGAAACTGCTTAATGAGGGGGGAAAGATGACTCGGTCGATGTACTGCTAATTTTTTGAAAAATAGAAATCATTTCATGTGTGTGTGTGTGTGTGTGTGTGTGTGTGTGTGTGTGTGTATATATAGACATTTTTTTTTTTACATCGACACCGTAAACGCAACGCAAGCTCAAAGGGAGCCTGAAGTCCGGAGGGATTTAAAAAAGTGCCAACTTTCTTTTAAAGTTAGATATGTAAATGAAACACACCACAGACACTTTGATGACATCTTTCTAACCGAGTTTGGGGCTTCGGAAAAGGAACGTCTAGGTGACCCCCCCAGAAAAAAAGTTTTCAAAATAACTGCTCAGCGCTTTCCAAGACGCACCTTCCAAGAAACTTCCCAGTCCGCACTCGGCGGGCTGCAGAGCCCACACGGCGGCCCGACCCGCACGCCGAGCGGCGCCGCAGCCCGCCCGGCCCGCCCGCCGCGGGCGCTGACAGCGCGCCGGCCCCCGCTCACCTGTGCTGTCATTCGCCGAGAAGCCGGGCGAGCTGAGTTTGGCTCGTTTGGGGTTGGGCGGTCCGTCCAGCAAGTTCTCGGCCATCTTCGCCCGCTCGCGGAAGCAGCCCCGCGCGCGGGGCCGGGCGGGGGTCGCGGCTGCTGCGAGCCGGGGCGCGGGGAGCGGGAGCGCGGGCCGGCCGAGGAGGGCGCAGGCCGGGTGGGGGAGGCGGCGGCCAAATCTCAGCCTCAGCAACAGCGCCCCGCAGCGCTCACCGCCCGCCCCCGGCCGCCGCCGCCGCCGCCGCCGCCGCCGCCACCGGCCGCGGCCCCCTCATGCCCTGCCCGCCTCCCGAGCGCGACACTCTGCGGCGGGGGCGCCCCGGCGGCCCGGCCGCCCCCCCGGGCCCGGCTGGCAGCGACGGCGCCCGGCCCGGCGGCTCAGGCGGCGCCCGGGAACATGGTGCCGCCGCCGCCGCCTCACTCCCCCCCCGCGCCCCACTTAATGAACCAGCCCGCGGCCCGACGCCCGGGGGGCTCCGGGCTCCGCCGCCGGCCCGCGGCCCGCCGCCGCCGTGAGGAAAAACAATGCGCCGAACGGGGCCGCCGCCGCGCCGCGGCCCCCCCACCCCGCGCCGCCGCCGCCGCCGCCGCCGCCGCCGCCGCCGCGGCCGCCGCCGGGCTCCGGGAGGCCGAGCCGAGAGGCGAGCGGGGCCGCCGGGGCGGGCGCCGAGGGCCGGGCGGAGCGGGCCGGCCGGGCGGAGCGGGGTGCGCGGGCGGTTGTGGGGCCCGGGACCGGCGGGGCCGAGTAGATCGCGCTCGAAGCCCCGGTCGGGTCCGCGACAAGATGGCGGCTGTTGATTCCTCAATTAAAAAAAAAAGAAAGTTTTTTTTCTTCTCTTTCCAGAGCCTGAACGGGGAGGGGGAGGGGGCGGGGCACGCCGGTGCGTCACCCCCCCGCGGCGTCACCACGCACAGCCCCCGCCCCGCCCCCTCCACCTGCGCCGGCTGCGGCGGAAAGACCCGAGCGCGTTCGGGCGGAAGGGCCGAAGGCGCGGCCGCCTGCGTGGGGCGGCGGGCTGCAGCGCGGGGGCCGGGCCTGCGGGACGCAGAGCACCGTGCTAGCCGCCACTTTTGTTCTGACGGCTATCAGGAGCCCGGCTCGAGTCCGGAGGGCGACCCGGTGGCGGGCGAGGACCCCAGGCTCGGAGTCGGCGCCGATCGGGACCCGCCCGTCTCGCTCTGCCCCTGCCCGGCTCTTCGCGTCCCTAGTGCGATCCTCCCTGGTGACATCGGGCGGGGACCGCCGAGGAAGAACCCAGCCCAGGCCGCGCCACTTCTCGCAGCGTGCCAACGGAATGGCCTCTACAGGTTACAGATCAACCTCTGGACGACCGACCAGCGTTGCAGATGGGAAAACTGAGGCAGGAAGGGGCAAGGCAACTTCTCCAAGGGCACGGTGGGAGAAAGTTACAGGGCGGAATTCGAGCCCCCTCCCCAAGTAGAGCGAAGAGGACTCGGGGTCCGTCTCCAAGTCGGAGGTCACGGGGCCCAGGGCCAACACCGTCACCTGCAAGAGGAGCTCTGCCTGCCAGGGCCAACGAGGGCCCTCGAATCAGGGCTGAAGGCCAGGACGCCCCGGGCTCCCTTGCCGCCGCGAACAACCACCTGGCCCCTCGCAGGTGCCGAGGCAGGGGTGGGATACCTGGGAGACCCGCACGCATGGCCACTGCCCGCGGGACACGTCCACAAAACTAAGGTATTCCCATCTGAGTTCGCTATCTGCCCCTCAAAACTTGCCAGCTTCTCTCAGAAGTTCTCATCTTAAAGGCGTCCCCAGGAATAAACCAAAACCTGTGAGTCAGGTGGGCTCCTCCCTCTCTCCGCCCACGAAGCAGCCAGTCTACCAGGGACCTTTACCTGGAGAAACAGCTCCTTCTTCCCCGCCCCTCCGCCAGGACGTTGTCCCTCATGGTCTGGAGACTATGGTGGCAACTAGTCACTTAAGCGTGCAGTGAGCCTCGGTTTCTCCCCATGTATCACCAGAGTTAACTTCCTGGGAAAAAAAGGGAGGGTAAAATCTTTAAAACATGTTTTCCTATACATAGAAAAACAACACCAAGAACACACATGAAGTCTGTTAAAAACTTTGTACGTGGTCATACATATGTTTACACACATATGTAGTGACCACGTACATACAGCATCAAGGTGGAGTGATCTATTTTTTTCTGTTTATGCCGGGCCATACTTGCACGGAGGGTTCCCCCATCTGTCCCTACCACTTTCCATTGTTCATGTTGCCATCAGCATCCCAGTGTGCTCAGTCACTAAGTAGGTCTAATCATTCAGGCCACTTTATACTTTTGTAAATGCTGTTCCCTCTGCTGAGAGCACGTCCCTGACCAACTCGAACCTCCTCCAAGACCCAGTTCCAATATCACCTTCTTTGGGAAGGCTTTCTAGCCCATCTTAGGGCCCCAGCATCACTTCTGAGCAAACTCTGAGCACATAACATGCCACTCCCCCAATCCATTCATGTTTTCTTTATTCATCAAATATCTCTTTAGGATCTCCTGAGGGCATTGCCACTGTGCTAAGCATAAAGAAATCCCTATACACTGTATTTGAGAAGTTCAAGTAGCAAACTCTGGCAATCACAAGCAGAATATTCAGTCAGTCTTCACAGGAAAGGTAGGAAGTGTATGTAGTCAGAGTGACATGGGGCCAACAGCACCTGAGCCCGAATGTGCCCTAGTGCCCATCTTACCTGAGGTTTGAGAGCCCCTCGCGCGCAAGGGCTGTAGGTTTGTAAATTTGATGAATGAGTGATGAACAGTATCAAGTCCCCAGAGTTCTCGACACTTCTAGGCCCCTGACAAGGGTGGGCCCCTGCCTGAGGTCAAGCCAACCTACTTCCCTATAGAGGAAACAAGGTATCCAGTCACCTAGAGGCCTTAGCCAGGGGTGGTGGAGATAACACACAACTCCAGGAAACCCTTGGTAAATCACTCACAGTGCAGTGCACACACAAGTTTTGATTCCCCTACTGGTGAACAGCCGTGGTGCTGATTTACACATTTTACAGAGGAGGAAGCTGAGGGACCCAGTCCCCACCACTCAGAATGGACACATCAGGGATAATCTTGGGTCAAGGGTCTTCAGGTTCCAAGACCCCCCAACTCTTCTGCCTCTCCAAGGCTAACCCTAAAATGCAACCTGCTCTCCAGTCCCTCCTGGGTCATCTTTCTCACTTTATCTTCTCCATCAGTTCCTGTGGTTCTTCCTGATATCTGCTTTTCCTTTCTTGCTGCTTTTTCTCTCTTCAGTCTGAGTTCAGAGAACCCTGAACTCCGACAAGGATGGGGAATTAGCAAGGGAGTTGGTGTGGGGTCCTACCTGCACCCATTAATTGGGCATCACAGTCCACTACTGCCACACTTCCATGGGGATACCACTTCTCACAGTCCTGTAGGAAAAACTTATCCTCATCACAGATAAGGAAATGAGGTGCAGAGAAGAACAAGTCACCTAGTCACTAAGGGGCTTCAGTGGGGTGCACACTAAGGCTGCCCACTCTTCCCACAAACCTCACCCTCCCCCGTGTCAGAAACCACATTCAATGACCAAACAGTCCTTGTTTACAGAAGGCTCAGGAACTGAGAGAAGGTAGGGAGGAGGACGCAAAAGAGTCAGAAAAGGATTCTTGAGAAAAGTTCACTTGAACCCATCAGTTGTACGTCCACATGGCAGAATAGTATTCAGTCATGAAAAGAACTACACACTGACACCCACTACCTCATGAGAGAAGCCCAAAATCATTATGCTCAGAAAGCCAGGCACCAAAGGCCACTTTCTGTATGATTCCATTTATATGAGATGTCCAAAATTGGCAAGTCCATAGAGACAGTAAGCAGATTACAGATTGCAGCGCTCCGGACAGGGTGATGGCAGATGGTGGCTATAGGAGGTGGGGCTCCTCCTCATGATGATGACAATGAAGACGTTCTGAGACTGTGTTGGTTGGTACGACTCTGAATACACCAGAAACCACTGGCATCCACTGTGAACCAGTGAATAGCACAAGATGCAATTTACATCTCAATAAAGCTGCCTTTTAAAAAGTCAGTTTGGAAAGAAGGAAGTGAGGAACAAGGCAGGGCAGAGAGGGGCTCGTGAGTCAGGACCCTGAGCCTAGATGAGGGACGGAGGGTGGGGTAGAGCAGATTGCTTAGGATTTCCTAACTTGGGCGAGGGAATGAATGACAAGAAGAAAATGGGGCCAGATTCACAGGATGAACCACAAGAACAGGAAATCAAGGAAGGGAGATTTTCTTCCAAGTCCCAGTCCCCTGTCCAGGTACTTCCTGCTCAGCAGACCCTACACACAAGCCATGAACTCCCCCTCCCAGTTCTCTCTCATGTGCTTTGCATCCCAGGGAATGGTTGCCTGAGTCAAGCATCTGGACACAGGGCCAGCTACATCATTTGGGGAGCGAAGTGCAAATGAAAGCAAGGGGCCTCTTGTTCAGAAAGTATTAGGAATTTCAAGACAGCAGCCCAGAGCATTCAGCCATGTGAACGCTACTTACAGGATGAGTTCAGGATACTGTGCCACTGAACAGGACTCACACCCAGAAGCCAGGCATTGCTCTCCCTTGCTGCTACTTCCTGCATGTCACCAAACCCTACCCTTTCTCACTCCTTAGGAAGGTGGCTCTGTAAAGTCTGGACCCAAAGCCACCAACGGAAAGGATGAAATTGGGGTCTGGGGCTGTGGCTCAGTGATAGAGCACTTGCCTAGCATGTGTGAGGCACAGAGTTTGGTCCTCGGCACCACCTAAAAATAAATACAATAAAGGTGTCCATCTACAACTAAAACAATATTAAAAAGAAAGGATGAAATTAGGTTTGAAGTGAGATCCATCAAGAAACACAAGGGGCTTAGAAACTTTGTTTGGATTTTGCTAGGTGTCATGGTGCAGGCCTGTAATCCCACCTACCTGGAAGACTGAGGCAGCAAGGATCACCAAGTTCAAGGCTAGCCTTGACAACTTAGTGAGACCCTTTCTCAAAATTAAAACAAAAAGGGGAGGCTTCTGAGGATATAGCTCAGTGGTAGAGCAATCCTGGATTCAATCCCCAATACTACAGAAAAAAAAAATATATAAGGAGATTTTGTGCAATTCAGTCTTTATTATGTCTTTCTACGATCAGAGTAAAAGCCTCAAATTTGAACTTTGCCTTCAAGTGATGCAAACAGTGGAGAGAAAAACTCAAACACGGTACCCACCAAATGATGCAAGAAGAAAAGTCAGGATAACACAAAATAAAAATGCCCTCCCCCTGGTGGGAGTCTTCAAAGGGTCAGTGCTGGAGCTGAGCAGGTGGGCAGGGGTGGGGCAGGGAGGGCAAAATCCCAATGGGTCCAATGGGTCCCTGGTGGAGAGAGGGTGCCATGTATTCTGGGAAGCAAGGTGGAGCTTGTATGTTTGGGGGAACATTAAGGCAGAACTGGGTTCAGTTCCCAAATCTTTTGCTGCTTTTTGAGCTACGGCAAAGACTGAACTTTTCTGATCTGTAGAAAGGACTGTGGTTCCGCAGAGGGGACATGGTGTGCAAAGTACCTGGCACACGAAAGCTCTCTCCAGTCTCTTGGGAGTGGCAGCAGGGAAGCAGGAGCCCCAGGGAGGAGATGCCCACTGTTCCTCTCCTCCCTCCACTGCTCAGTCTGCTGTCACTGCCCATCATCTCCCCTCCTGCATCTTTCATCTTGTACTTGGACTTGATCCCGTCTACCTGATCCACACCCCGGCAGAGCTGCCCCACAGTTTAACCTGCCTGCTCCCCCACCTCTTCCACCCAGCCCAGCCTCCTGAACCAGACACCAACACTGGTGGCTCACCAGCACTGCTTTCCTTTTAATTTTTATTCATGAAAAATGGTTTATATTTTTGTGCTCTGTATTTGTAAGTATGGTAAACAATTTTATGTCTTAATTTTTAAAAAAATTTCAAGCAAGTTACCAAAAATAATACACAGGTACTCATGAATACATTACTGGGGTCAAACAATGTTAACATTTTGCCACCTCAGCTTTGGATTTTTTTTTTTAAGAAATAACATGTCAGGTGTAGTACACCTGTAACTCCAGCTACTTGAGAGGCTGAGGCAGGAGGATCTCAAGGTTGAGGCTAACTTGAGCAACTTAGTGAAATAAAAAGGGCTGGGGATGTGGTGCAGTGGTAGAGTTCCCTGGTTTCAATCCCTATAAGGAAAAATTTAAAAAGAAACAAAAGAACATGCCAGTGGCTAAAAAGCCACTCCTCATTTCCTACCTCACTCTCTGCAGGCTGGCACTTTGCTGGAGATGGATCATCATCAAGCATGATGTGAATTTCTGTTAGGTGAAAGCACATGCCATTGCCAATTCTTGAATGTTTCTGATCCTCCACTATGACAGGTCCACGTGGTTCATCTGACATGACCTAGGTGTCCAACCATTAGTAAAATTTGTTTTGAATATTTAGACATTTTATATAAATGGCATATTGCATGCTTCTTTCTGGAAATTGCTTCTTTGCACTTAATATTATGTTTTATTTAATTGTAATAAATATGCATAATATAAAATTAACCATTTTTAAGTGTACAGTTCAGTGGCATTAACACAATGCCGTGCATTTCTCACCTTTATCTGGCTCTGTGTGTGTGTGTGTGTATGTGTGTGTGTCTGTGTGTCGGTGTGTCTGTGTGTGTGTTGCTGGGGATTTAACCCAGAGCAAGCACTCTGCCTCTGAGCTACACCCCAACCCCTTCCAGAACAGGTTATCTTCCTGACCTGAAGCTCTGCCCTCATCAAAGGATGATTTCCCGCCCCGCTCCCTGAGACCCTGGAACCTCACTCTTGTAGCGTGTCAGAATTCCTCTTTGTAAGACTCGCCGTACAGCTACACCACACCTGGTTGTCCATGTATCTGCCGGTGGACACTGGGTGGCTCCCACCCTCTAGCTGTTGTGAATACTGCTCTGACAGCTGTACCCGCGTCCCTCTGAGGCCTCCCTTCCCATTCTTTGCTGTATGTGCACCTCTTGTGGGCGTTCTGTCTCCAGTTCCCAGGGAACCACCATGCTGCTTTCCACAGTGGCCGCTCGAGTCACATTCCCACAGGGGCTCCAGTTTCTCCTCACCAGAACGGGTTTTCTTTCTTTCCTTTTGATATCAGGCATCCTAATGGATATGAGGTGCTATCTTCTAGTTCATTACTTTTAACAGCTGGATTGAATTCTATCCCAAGAACAACCACATCCTATTCCCTTATTGGCCTCCTAAAGGACAATTAGGTTGTGCCGTTGTTTGGAGGTGAGGTGTCCCCCAAAAGCTCACGTGTGCGACAGTGCAAGAGGATTCAGAGGAGAAATGATTGGGTTTTAAGAGTCTTCACCCCATCAGTGAATTAATCCCCTGATAGGGATTAACTGGGCGGAAACTGAAGAGGTGGTTGTGGCTCGAGGAGGCGGGAATTAGGACGTGGCTTTGGGTCTGTATGTGTATCTCATGAGGCGAATTCTCTCTCTATGCTTCCTGATCATCATGTGAGCTGCTTCCCTCTGCCACTCTTCCGCCATGTTGTTCCTGTCTCACTCAAGTCCTGAGGAATGGAGCTGGCTGTCTACGGATTGAGACCTCTGAAACCGCGAGCCCTCAAATAAACTTCTTCCTCTGCAGTTGTTCTGGTCATATGCTTTCAGTCACAGCAGTGAAAAATGACTAAAACAGGTTGTTTCCATTCTTTCCTGTGACAAGAAGGGTTGCAGTGAGTATTCCGTTTAGGTCTCCTTGTGCACCTGAGTGGCACCAGGTGAACACTATAAGTGTTCTTCTAGGAGCCAACTTGCAAAGCTCTTCATATAGGAACCGCTTTCACTCAGGGTAGGTTGCAAGGGAAACGTGGGCAATTTCAGCAGAGTAGCAACTGAGTTGTCACCACCTTCAGGACCAGTGGAACATGGAGTACAAGACTGCCCAGTCCCGCCACATGAGTAACTGTAGGGATGGCCACCTGAGCAGAGGAATCCTTTGCCAAGGGATTCTACTGGCTTTGGGTGACCAAATTCCCTGATCCCCCTTCTCCTTCTTTCTGCCAGGTTGGCTGCTGGCGAACCCAAGGCCAAGGGCATGACAGCCCTTGGGGGTCGGCCTCCTGAAGCAAGGACAGGGCTGTGGGGGTGGAGATTGTCTGTCGAGGGGGGAGGCACATGGAAGGTTTTTGGCACTGAGGACGTACCCTTCCTCAACATTAGGAGGTATCTCCAATTTGCTTTCCAAAATGAAGTTATCACTTTGCGTTCCCCAGCAACTCATGCTGTCCACATTTCTATGTCTTTGCCAATACTCACTGTTAGTTACCAGACTTGATTTTCATTCATTTAATTTTTTTTCCAAGTCTTTGGGGACAAAATGGTGGTTTTATGTTTTGTTTTTTGTATTTTTGTTTTTTGGGGCTGGAAAGTGAAGCCAGGTCCTTGCACTTGCTAAGCATGCACCCTACCACTGAGCTGTGTTTCTATATTTTAATATGTAGTTCCCTAATTACTCATGATTAGCATTTCATATACTTATTCATCTTAGGGGGAGTTTTTTAAAGATTCTTTTTAGTTGTCAGTGGACCTTTATTTTATCGAATGCAGTGCTGAGAATCAAACCCAGTGCCTCACACATGCTAAGAGAGTACTCTACCACTGAGGCACAACCCCAGACCCCTGGGGGGATTTTTGTGTACTACAAATTGCCTTATCCTTTACTCTTTCTCATATTCATTAGTGAGTTTCTTTTCAAATTTTGGATGTTGATCTTCCCTATATATAAACCATAGCTATTTTCTCCTGTCTGGCTCATTTTTTTTTCATTTGCAGTATCTTTCTTCACACAGAAGTTTTCAATTTTAAGGTCTTGAAATGTATTATTCTTGCCTTTCATGTTTGTGACTGAAGATATATCCTTCCTATCCTGATGTCATAAAGATAGACTCCTTGGTTTTCTTCTGGAGCTTTTCACATATTGGAAAGCAAACTGGAAATGCGAAGGGAATATTCAATGCATTCTGGGGCTGTGCATGTGCACAGCATGTACAGTTTGAGGTAGGGATCTGTTTTTGTCTTTTTCCTTATGTAGCATCGGGTTCCTTATGGAATACTCCATCCTTTTCTCTTTGATTGGTAAGGGCTGCGCTTGTGTGCAATGGCCAGGTCTTTGTATTCCTGCACCAATATTACAATGTTTCAAATGTTCCCAACTTGGAGTAACTCCTGATGTCTGGGGAGGAGAGTTTCCCCCACACCTCTTCCTTTTCAAAGTTGCACAGGTGGTTCTTGGCCCCCTCACTCTTCCTTCTGAAGTTTAGGGTCTGTTTGTCAAAGGACTGTGACAAAAATGGTGGGATTTTCATTGATGTTGTATTGAACTTCCAGATTAAATTGAGGGAAGTTGCCATTTAGAAAATAATGCATCTTGCTACCAATCGGCAGGCAGAGGACAAAGGATGTCACTGGCAAAATCCAAACTGTGGGAAATTGCAGAAAGCACACCTGGTGTATTTAACAAATAAAGTTCAAAGGAAAAAAATAACAGATGAAGAGAGAAGCTATAGATTGAGAGAGGTAAGTAACAACAACAAAGTGCATTTGGGTTTTGTATAGATTCTGATTCAAATCTATTCAAATAATGAGACAATGGAAATGTCTACTGGTGGTGAATGATACTAAGAAGTTACTGTTAATTTTTTAAAGTATGATAGGGATATTTTGTGTTCTTAGTCCTTATCTTTTAGAGAAATAGGCGGAAATATTCATAATCTGTAAATATAATACAATAGTATATAAATATATGAACATAAATCCATAGTGTAGACATATACATACTGGGGATCAAACCCAGGGCCTCCCACGTGCCAGGCAAGCACTCGATCACCAAGCCACATTCCCAAGTCCCAAGCAAGTGATTCTATTGATGAGCTTTGAAGTCTATCACAGCTTCTACCAGCTCCTACCTTTGTTATGGCTGATCAGTGCATTTTTCACTTTGGTTATTTTCCATTTATCCACTGAAATTCGGTATTGGTTCATGCTTTAAGACTATATTTAAACAACATTACCCTATGTAAATTTATGATTACACAAATGGTATGCCTTTACACCATGTATAAATAGAGAAACAGCATGTATCCTATTTGTTTACAAAAAAAGTATATTTAATTTTAATTCATTAGATACAGTTTCCTTTAAGAATATGTTTGTGCTGGGCACAGTGGCACAAGCCTGTAATCCCAGTGGCTTGGGAGGCTGAGGCAGGAGGATCGTGAGTTCAAAGTCAGCCTCAGCAAACATGAGGCACTAAGCAACTCAGTGAGACCCTGTCTCTAAATAAAATACAAAATGGGGCTGAGAATGTGGCTCAGTGGTTGAGTGACTCTGAGTTCAATCCCTGGTACCGACCCCCAACCCCCCAAAAAGAATATATTTGTAGAGTTTCTTTAAAGATTAGTCTGTTCAGACCAACTTCTGGGGCATCTTTTGTTCTATTTCCATTGATTGCTTTTGTTTTTCTTGACTTCAGATCATGCCTCCATGATTATTTATATGTCTAGTAATTTTTTATTATAGTAGATATCGTGGGCAACGCAATGTAGAAACTATGGCTTCTGTCATTGTTTTCTGAAAAATATTCTCATTCTAGTAGATAATTCCTACCAGCAGATCAGCTTGAACCTAGGAAGGCTGATCTTCAGTTTCGAGGGTGGATTTATAGAAATCAAGGTTTTCCTCCAGCTCCTAGTCTTCACAGGACTCAATCTTCAAACCCTGCCTGTGCTGTGAATCTCTTGGTGGTTCCGTGGGGCCTTCATTAGAATGAATCAAGAATATCAAGAATGCACCTTGGGCTGGGTTGTAGCTCAGTGGTAGAGCGCTTGCCTGGCATGTGTGAGACGCTGGGTTCGATTCTCAGAACCACATACAAATAAATAAATTAAATAAAGGTCTATCGACAACTAAAATTTTAAAAAATACATCTTATTCTAGGACTGGGCTTGGCCAACTGCAAACTGTGACCCAAATTCACCCATTGGCTGTTTTTTGTAAATTAAGTTTCATCGGGACACGGCCATTCCCATTCATCATGGATGTCTGTGACTGTTGCCATACTACAAAAGCAGAGCTGAGTAGTTGTGGCCGAGATCAGACCACTTGCAAAGTTCAAAACGTTAAATATCTGCCTCCTTAAAAAAAAAAAAAAAAAAAAAAAAAAAAAAAAAAAAAAAAGCCTGCCTTTGCTGCCTTGGGGCATGGTCCTTTCTCCTCAGACCTGACTCAGTGGGTGCCAGGAGTGTCAGGAGAGGCGAACGTGGTCTCCACGCCAGCGGACAGGACTTGGGGTTGCCAGCTCGCTCTTCCCCAGCCCTGCTTGACCCTCTTGTCTGGAGCAGCCATGAACAGGGAAGCCTGGGGTGGTTTCATCCTGCATGGGAACAGCCTGGCTCCCAGTTATGGCCTTCTGAGGGAGCCCCCAGCCCTGGGGGGACTTCTAGGGTCGGGTCTCCTCTCACCAGAACTACCTCCTCTCCATGGACTTACCCTGCTGATTTCAGCTTCTTCAGGTGCATGAACTTTAATTTCTGCCCCTTCATCTCAGAGTGCCCACCACATGTTCTTTTCTTTTGGCTTTGGTACTAGGGATGGAACCCAGGAGTGCTCTTCCATCGAGCTACATCCCATTCCTTTATATTTTCAATTTTGAGACAGGTTCTTGCTAAGTTGTTGAGGCTGGCCTCAAGCTTGCACTCCTCCTGCCTCAGCCTCCTATGTCACTGCAATTCCAGGCCCCTGCCACTGCGCCTGGCTCTGCTATGCTCTTTTAGAATCCAGCTCTTTGACTAGGTTGAGAAGTGGTCTTGAGGCAGAGAGCTGGGCAACCATGGGGTTCACACGTGAATTCCCTCCTCTGAGTGATCATGGTCTTGTACTGTTTGAGGCCAGATGCCTGGAAATAGTTGCCTCATCTATTTCTGCAGTTTATAGTCACTTGAGCTTTTAGGGCTACTCCAGGACCCTCCACTCCACCATGGCAGGAAGCGGAAGCTCGGCATTTTCTCCTTCAGCCCGTTCTAGATGGAATCTCATTCCCATCACGTCAAGGACACCACTGTCCTCAGCGCTGCTAAAGCAACAGCTGGTCCTCCGTTCTCATCTCTCTTGACCTACTAGCAGCATGGAGCACACTAAAGGGGTCCCTCTGTCCTGATAAACTTGCTCTCCTTCTCCCTCAGGACACCACACTCCGTTTTCTTCTGGGATTTACTGGTGTCTCCGTCTCTGCTGGCTCCTTCTCTTGACCCTGCGTTCATGAGACTGGGATGCTGCAGGCCTCGGGCCTCTCCTGCCACACATGCTCCCTTGGCTGTCCTGTCTGGACTTGGCATTAAACATCATCTGAATGCTCATGACATCCCAATTCCAGCTTGGAATACCAACCTCTACCCCGGACCTCTCTCCTGAACCCCAAACAGGCCAAATGGACACCCCAAAACCAACATCTTCCAAGCTGACCTCCTGATTTGCCCCAGCACAACACCCGCCCCACCAGCAGCAACTTGGCTGCTCAGTCTGAGACACTTGAAGTCCTTCTTGATTCTTTCCTTTCTCTCCCCCACAGCCAGCTTTTGAAAGAAACCCTGGAAGCTCTGCTTCAGAAATAGACCCAGGCCCAGCCCCTCTTCCTTACCCTCATGGCTGCCGCTCTGGCTCAGGCCACCATGTTTCTTGCCAAGTCCACTGGGGTCTCTCCTGACTGGTCTCTCCACTTTCACCTGGCCCTGCTACAGCCATGATCAGCAGTGTTCACAGTGACACTGTGGAAACATAGATGAGACCATGACCCTCCTCTGCTCCAGACTACCCCATGGACCAGGCATGGTGGTGCACGCCCGTGATCCCAGCAGCTCAGGAGGCTGAGGCAGGAGGATCACAAGTTTGAGGCCAGTTGGGGCAACTTAGCAAGACCATCTCACAATAAAAAACATTAAGAGGGCTGGGGATGCAGCTCAGTGGTAAAGCACCCCTGGGTTAAATAACTACTGCTACTCCTATGAGTACTACTACTAATAATATAATAAAAGGACTGGAGATATGATTCAGTGGTAGAATGCTCTGGGTTTGATCCCCAGTGCTGTAAAAAAACCCCAAACAGATAAAAAGAAACACCCAGTGGTTCCCAATTTTTATGATCATTCACTCATTAAAATACTCACATAAATTCTGCATTTAAAAATATTTATTGGGCACCTCCTCTGAGCCAGGAACTGTTCTAGGAGTTACAATACATCAATGAACAGAGCAGTAAAAACTGCTGGCCTTATAGGGAGATTCTAGTGGAGGCCGATAGCTAATCAATAAAACTCATAACAAATAAACTCTTAGAGTAGGTTAAAGGAAGATAATGGCAACCAAGAAGACAGAGCATGGTTAGAAAGAAAAGGAGCAGACTTGTAGAGCCAAGGCCATTTTAAAATAAGATCGTCAAGGTAACCCTTCTTAAGAGAGTGCTTTGGAGCAGACTGGATGGAAGGAAGGGAGGAAGGGAGGAAGGGAGGAAAGGAGGAAGGGAGGGAGAGAGGGAGGGAGGGAGGGAGGGAGGGGTCTGTGAGAACTCCTGGGGGGCTGGGCAGAGGGAACAGGTCAGGGTTAAGGCAGCAGCAATGCCATGTTCCAGGAAGAACAAGGTGACAAGTGGCTGGAAAGGTCAGAGGAGAGAGTAGGTCAGAGACGTAATGGTGGACTTACAGCACATTGTACAGACCTTGACTTCTCCGTGGAGATGGAAGCCTCTGAAGATTCCCTGCAGAGGAGTGATGTCACTTGGGCTGTGCTGCCCAGATGGCCGCACACTCCTGGGCTCAGGCAATTCCCTGCCCCAGCTTCCCGAGTAGCTGGGACTAGTGGCACATGCGTGGTGCCCGGCCTGACGGGTGCTGTGGAAGGCTCCCTTTAGTTGTCCATCATGTGTTCGACCAGGGACTTGTATCTAGAACGTATCATGACTCCGTATTAAAAGACAACCCGATTAAAAAACAGGCAAAGGCTCTGAATAAACAGTTCTCCCAAGATCACAGTGAGGCTGGCAGGTGTGTGGAAAGGGGCATCCTTAGCACCAGGGAGAGGCTGACCCTCCATGACTGGCCGCTCCACAGTCACCAGGATGCCGTGACCACAAAGATGGCAATGCAATGCAACAAGGGTGTGGCCAGCCCTTGCGGTGCCAGGGGGAGTGGAAAGCAGTGCAGCCCCCACAAAAACAGGCTGGCCGCCCCTCAAAAGGTTAAGCCTCCAGGGCAGCGTCTCCCATTTGAGGTATGCACTAGAGGTAGTGAGAACTCATGCCTGCGCTAGCGCTTGCTCCTGAGTGTTCACAGTGGCACCACTTGTAAGAACCGAAAGGTGAGAAACAGCCACGTGTCCACCAATCCATGAAGGGACACATAAACCATGGTACAGCCATACAGTGGAATATTACTTACTAATGAAAGGGAGCGGAGCGCCGACACATGCTGCACAGAGTCGATCTTGCAAACACTGTGCGGAGTCAAAGAAGTCAGCCACACAGGAGCCTGTGCTCTCCGATCGTACTTACACGAACGATCCAGAAAGGGCAAGCTCTAGGGAAAGAAAGTAGATCAGCAACTGCCTGAGGTTGGGGGATATGGGAGAGCAGAGCTAATGGTTTTGGGAGCAGGATGTCTTTTGGGGTAATGAAAATGTTCTAGAATTGATTGTGATGAGAGATGCACAGTTCTGTGAATGCACTGAAATTGGGGGAGGGGTACGAGGATTGAAGCCAGGGGCAGTCTACCTGTGAGCTGCATTTTAAGCCCTTTTTGTTTTTTATTTCAAGACAGTCTCTCTAAGTTGCTGAGGCTGACCTTGAACTTGGATCCTGCTGCTTCAGTCTCCCAAGTCACTGGAATTACAGGCATGCCCCACCACATCTGGCTTATCCCACTGAAACTTTTAAATGAGTAAATCATATTATAAATGAACCATATCTCAACAAAAAGAAGTATTTTAAAGATTCCTTTGAATACGGCATTGAGAATAGATATGGAAAGCAGAGTTGGAAAGAAGAATTTCAGGAAGGTAACTATTACAGTAACTGAATGGTAGCGGCTTGGACCAGGGGTGAGAAGACGCCAATGGGAAAATGTGACTGAGTCCTGGCTACATTTTGACATTTGGGTCCATCGAATTTCCTGATGAATCAGAAGTGGAGCTAGTAAAAAAGAGAGAGTTCAAGGAGGATGTCAACTTTTAGTCTGAGCAACTGGAAGATGGAGTAGCTGTTGACTGAGATGGAGAAGGCAAAGTGAGGGCCAGCGGTGTAGCTCAGTGGTAGAGCACGTGCCTCGTGGGCAGAAGGCCTGGGTCTAATCCCCAGCACCAAAAAACAAAAAGGAATAGTTTGGGAGGGAAGATCAGGAGTGGGATGGCAACCTCCTAATCTAGGTTTGAATCTAGACCCCCTTTCTCAGGTTAAGGGAGTCTCCCTTTTAATCTTTGTTAACTGAGAGTTGTCAAGTGTTGACTTTTACCAAATAGTTTTCAGAACTTGAGGCATCTATGTATTTTCTCCTTGAATCTGTCAATCATGTAAAGCACACTAGTAGATTTTCTGATGTTAGACTTTCATTTTAGTCCAAGGAGAAACCTTATGTGATCTTAATTTGTGAGTTTGTTTTCCTGTTGATATCATTTTTAATATACTGCTAGAATTAATTTGTTAATATTTATTCAGGATTTTGCTTCTAGTTTCATAAATGAGATTGGCTTGTAATTTCCTCTGTTTAAACTATCCTTGTCTCATAAAATTATATGAGTTGTCCCCCCCCCTTTTTTTTCTTTTCTGGAATAGTTTGTATTAGATAAGATATAATTGTTCCTTGAATATTCAGTAGAATTCACATATAAAACAAACATTCTCTGTGTGTTTTGTGTTGCTACTGTATTTGATTTTTTTCTTATGGGATAGAATTTTAACTACTGAATCAAATGTTATTATGGTTATAAGTTAATGTGTATATTAAATCATTTTTAAAAATTGCCTAATTTATGTTTGTGTGTGTGGTGCTGATGTTCAAACCCAAGGCCTCATACATGCTAGGCAAGTGCTCTACCACTGAGCTACACCTGCAGCCCCAATTCATCTGTTTTTAAAAATACTGTTACTGCTGGGTGTGGTGGCGCACGCCTACCATCCCAGTGGTTCAGGAGGCTGAGGCAGGAGGATTGTGAGTTCAAAGCCAGCCTCAGCAATGGCGAGGCACTCAGCAACTCAGTGAAATCCTGCCTCTAAATAAAAAAATACAAAATAGGGCTGGGGATGTGGCTCAGTGGTTGAGTGCACCTGAGTCCAATCCCCAATACCCCCCCCCAAAAAAAAAACCCAGTATTGTTATAAAATTATTTACAGAATTCTCTTACCTTTATAAACATCTGCTACATTTGTAGCTATATTGTTTTTATATTATATTTATGTTTTTTGTTTGTATGCTTGTTACTAGGGATTGAACCTAGGACATTCTATCACAAGCTACATTTCAGTACTTTTTCTTTTTAATTTTGAGACAGGATCCCACAAAGTTGCCCAGGCTGAGCTTGAACTTGTGATCCTCCTGCTTTGGCCCCCAAGTTGCTGGGATTTCAGGCCTAAACCACTGTGCCTGTCTGTCTCCTGTGTTCTCTCAGTCTCACCGGAGGTCTCGCTATTTTACAAAACAAAACAACTTTTGTTTCTGTCGATCCACTTTATTGGTTCTTTGTTTTATAGTTCATTCCTTCCTGCTCTATATTAAAACTCTATCAATGTAAATGACCTGAACACCCTAATAAAAAGGAAGAAATTGTCCCATTGAATGAAAAGCAAGATGCAAACACCGGCTCTCTAGCAGGTTCCCAAGCCAGGAGATTCCCTGGGACAAAGGGGGACGGTTTACTCTGATACTGAGGTCAGTGGATTAACAGTACATAACAATGCTAAAAGTACGTGCGTGCCTGAGAGGCGACTTCAAGACATACAAATCAAAAGTGCTGGGCTGGGCTGCCGTTCGTGGTAGGCACTTGCCCAGCCAGCACAAGGCCCTGGGTTCAGTTCCCAGCACAGGAAGCAAAAAACAGTCATTGAAGCAAAATCAGATAGCACTGAAAGAACAGGGAGGAAAATCCACATTTACAGTCGGTCATTCAGATGCCCCTTTCTCAGCTCTTGGTAGAACAAGTAGACAGAGACTCACTGTCAACAGGGAGACCAGAACAAGGCAGCCACCACCTGACCCGGCTGACGATTATGGAGCCCGGAACCGCACAACTGCACAGGAGCCTTGTTTTGGAAGACTCACGGTGGGGACAACCCAGGAAAGACCACGCTGGCGTGAGAAAGCTGGCATAGATTCTAGAGGACTTCAGTGACCTCAGATGCGTTTCCTGGTTTCAATGGTAACTAGAAACATATAGAAAGGTGTCTGAAAAATGCCCAAATGTTTGGAAATTAAACTACCTGATTCTAAATAGCCTATTGTTCAAAGAAGAAACAACAGGAGATGCTGGAGAACATTTGTCACTAAATGGAAATAAAACCACGACATATCAAAACATGTGGGATGCGCCCACCACAGTGCCAAGCATGATGCTTTTAGCACCGAGAGCTTATATTTTAAAAAGGAAAAGGGGCCTCAGATGAATGGTCTAAGCTTACCTGTTTAGCAACCGGAAAGAAAATAAGTAGAAGAAAGGAAACAAAGAGCAGAAACCAATGAAAGAAAAAGAGAAAAACAGCAGAAGAAAACCCAATGATGATGTAAGCAGGTTATTTGCAAACATCAATAAAATTGATAAACTTCCAGGAAAAATTTTTTTAAATTTCCTGTATCAGGAAGATACATAACAAAATGAAGAGATAGCAAGAATATTGTGAATGTCTTTATGCCAACAAATCCAAAAATTAATATGAAATGGACAAATTCTTTGACACAAACTACCAGAATACACACAAGAAGAATTAGATTAAATTTCTAAAGACAACACATTTGTCATTTAAAATCTCCCAGTTCAGAACCCTTCCAGCCAGGTGGCCTTACTAATGAATTTAACTAAAGATTTAAGGAAATCAAATGAAAGTGATACTACACAAGGTTTTCCAGAAAACAGAAGAGGAGGGAACACCTGCTGTTTCATGTTTTGAGGCCTGCATTACTCTACACCGAAGTCAGACAAAGATGTCACAGAAAAACCTACAAACCAATATTCCTTATGAAACACAAACTCAAGACACAAACTTCATGCATCATAACTTGCAAGTGGGTTTTTATCAGGAAGCCCAGGTTTGTTTAACATTTGAAAGTTAAGCATTATAATGAGCCAGATCAGTTGACAGAGGTAGGCTTAAAAATGAGATTCCCAGAATCTGGAAAGGCTTCCGTATTTGGAAAAAGGTCTGTCTAGATGTGAGAGAGTGAAGGATCTTGATTTAAGGAGATAACACTGAAGTATCAGGTGAGCCCTAAATCTAATAACAGGTGTTCTTATAAGAGAGGCAGAGGGATAGTGAAGACAGACAGAAGACACAGACATACAGCCAGGGCCACGTGAAGACAGAGGCAGAGGCAAGCCAAGGAATGTAAGGATAATGGGAGGCTGGGAGAGGCAAGGAGTACATTGTCCCCACTGCCTTCTGATATACTGTGGCTCTGTGGACATCTTGGTTTAAGAACTCTGGCCTCCTGAACTGTCAAGGGATAAATCGTTGTTTAAAGCCATCAAGTTTGTGGTAATTTGTTAGAGCAGCTACAGGAAATGAAGACCCGACTAAAACAGAAAACTCTTATGATCATCTTTTTTTTGAGGGGGTGGGGTACCTGGGATTGAACTCAGGGGCACTCGACCACTGAGCCACATCCCCACCCCTATTTTGTATTTTTAGAGACAGGGTCTCACTGAGTTGCTGAGCAACTAATTTTTGCTGAGACTGGCTTTGAACTCAGTCCTCCTGCCTCAGCTTCCCAGGCTGCTGGGATTATAGGCATGTGCCACCAAGTCCAGCCAGGATCATCTTTTTTTTTTTTTTTTTTTCCAGTTGTCAATGGACCTTTAGCTGACTCCAACTCTAGCAAAGACAGAGCCTGACACTTGAGCCCAGCTGAGCTCATACTCCTGAGGAAAACAATCTACACTCTCTGGAAGAATACAGAACTCAGAGTCTGTCCTGGTGGGTAGATCATTCACCACGCTGAGAATACAATTCAATATCACCAGACATACAAAGATGTAGGGAAATGTGACACACGCTCAAGAGAAAAAACAAGCAATGGAGACCAACTCCAGGAAAAACCAGACGCTGGGATTAGCAGCTAAGGATCTTTTTTAAAAAAATATTTTTCAGTTGACAGTGGACCTTTATTTTGTATTTAGTTATACGTGCTGCTAGGAATCAAACTCAGTGCCTCACACGTGCTAGGCAAGTGCTTCATCACTGAGCCACAACCCCAGCCCAGGCTAAGGATCTTAACTTGTGTTAGTCTGCTGAGTTGCCATGACAAAATGCCAGAGCCTGGGGGTTGGACAGCAGAACTTCATTTTGTCACGTTCTTGGGGCTGGGCATCAAGACCAAGGCACCAGGGACCTGAGTCAAGTTCAGGGAGCCAGCAGGGTTGGTTTCATTTGAAGCCTCCTCTATCCTTGGCCTGCAGACGAGACCTTCCCTGCGTCCTTATCTCTTCCTCTGCGTGCACATCCCTGGTGTCTCCTCTTCCTTTGACAGTGGCCAGATTGGTTTAGGGCCCACCCAGGTGATCTCACTCAACCTTAACCACCTCTTAAATATAGTCATATTGGGGTTAGGTTTCCACATGTGTATTTCAGGGGACACAGTTCAATGCACAACAGAAATGCTCTCTCAGATACTTCCTATGTAAGAAATATACATGAGATGTGCTATCTCAGCACCAATCAAAGGAACCAAACAGAAATCCTGAAACCAAAAATTATACAATTACAATCTTTAATAAAATATTTACCAAATGACTTAACTGCAAATTGACACTGCAGAAAGAAAGACCTGTTGACTTGAAGACAGAACAATGAAACTGTTCAAACTCAAACTCAGACGGGAAAAGTCACAAAAAAAAAAAAAAAAAAAAAAAAAAAGAAAAAAAAAGAAAAGCCTGAATGACAAGCAATGTCAAGTGACTTAACATACAAACAGTTGGATTCTCTGAAGGAGAAGAGAGAGAGAGGATGGGACAGGAATAAACAAAACAAAACAAAACAAAAACAACAGATGGAAGTTTTCCATTTGGTGATATCACTTACAGACTCAAGGCACTCAGAAAGCCCTAAACTGACCACCAGGCACGGTGGTATGCTTGGGGACTTGGAAGGATGAGGCAGGAAGGTGGCAAATTCCAGGCCAGAGTCAACAACTTAGCAAGACCCCATCTCAAAATAAAAAATAAAGAGGGCTAGGGATGTAGCTCATTGGCAGAGCATCCCTGGGTTCAATTTCTAGTACCACACACACACATACAAAAAAAAAGAAAGAAAGAAAGAAAGAAAGAAAGGAAGGAAGGAAGGAAGGAAGGAAGGAAGGAAGGAAGGAAGGAAGGAAGGAAGGAAGAAAAAAGAGAAACTGGAAACCTGTGCATTGCTGGTGGGGGTGTAAAATGGCACAGCCCCTGGGAAAAAAATGGTCCAGTAGCTCCTCACAAAGTTAAACCAAGAGTGAGCACGTGACCCACAAATTCCACTCCTAGGCATGTACCCCAGAGAAATGAAAACCTATGTCCACGTGAAGCTTGTTCTTAGCAAAATTATTCATAATGGCCCCAAAGCAGAAACATCTCAAATGTCCATTTACCAGTGAACGAATGAACAAATGTTGCCTATCATACAACAGAGTATTACTTAGCCTTAAAAAGGAATGAAGCACAAACACACACTATAACATGGATGAACCTTAAAAACGTTATGCTAAGAGAAAGAAGTCAGAGACAAAAGACCACAGATTCTATGACTGCACAACTGAGAGTATAACAAAACCTTTAACTTGTAAAAAAAAAAATAACAAATAAGGTTAAATGCAAATTTACCATGAGATATAGAAGTTAGGTACCAACCCAAGAGCCAAGAGAATGGAAGTATAGGTACACGTAGATTTGCATACAAATACTGGGATTCTCCTGGGCTAGCTCTAGCCACAGAGGGACATGACAGGCAGTCACAGTAGTCCCACTTGCTTCTTACCAGCCTGCTCTCAGATAGGAGTGGGTGGTCAAGGATGATAACTGCACTCCCCTCTTGAAAAAGAAAGAGAGAAAAAGAAGAAAGACAGAAAACCAGGCAAACAAGCAATTAAAAAAAAGATTAACTTGGAATATAGGCCACGCAGGGAAAAGACAAAATACAAAATAACTTGTTAAATAAAAAGAAGAAATTATATTTTAAAAAGGTACATTCAAAGAACATGAAAGTGCTTTTGGGAATTAAAAACATGATAGCAGAAATGAACAATTCCAAATGGAAAGTTTGGAGGAAAAAAAAGTAGGGAAGGACGGGGTTGGGGGGCTACTCAGTGGTAGAGTGTGTGCCTAGCAGAGACAAGGCCATGGGTCCAATCCCCGCCTCAACAAACAAATAAAAACAGCAAAAAGAAAGGGAGGGACAAGCTAAGAAAATGAGAGCACTCATGGAGGAAGCCACCTTACAACTCGTCAGAGGTCCAGAAGGACAGAGGAAGTGGTGGAGAAGGAGGGGCACCTAGCAAGTAAGAAAATGTCCCAGAATGAGGGACATGAACTTCCAGACGTGAGCATAGCCACCTCTGCCTGGTGCCAAGCCCACCCCAACACTTGGAGCATCCGGGGCAGGAGCAAGGACAGTGGCCCATGCAGCCCGTGTCTAAAATTTAAGGTTAAAACTGAGGTCAACACACTCTCAAATCCAATACGTTCTATTCTCCTACCTTGACAAATACACCTTCATGACTATCCGGAAGGTCAGGCTCTGCTCCAGAACGCCCAGGGTCCTTGAGTTCTGCTTCAGAATGTGGGGTGTGGGCAGAGTGGGCATTCCTGCATCCACTCCCTCCAGCTCCCAACTCCAGGATCTGCCCCACATCATGAGGCACTGCTGGGCATGCACGTGGACCGCGCCCCACACCTCCAAGCTCCATCCCTATCTTCCACACAGAGTCATTCCTAGGCTACCCCCTAAGCTTAGGGGCAATCAACAGTGGGGTGGTCTGTCCTGCCCGCAAGAGGACAGATCTAGAGAAGATGCCCACACTAGTCCTGGAAGTAGGCCTTGGGCTATTTGGGCAGGGAATTCCAGGTTCCAGGAAGGTACCTGGCTCATTGCCAGGGCTCTGAGTGGCTCAGAGACTCCTGGGTCTGTGGGAGGGAGCATGGCTGGAGGATGATGGGGATAGGGGTGGAGGGCACCCTGAAGTCCAGAGCCTAGTGCAGGGATCTTCTTGCCACATCTCAGGATGGCCCTTCCTTGCTTGATGGATGAAATAGACCCACACCCAGGGGTCTATTTCATTATTGTGACATTTTGGAACACTGGACAAAGAGAAGATTCTAAAAACTTCCAGGAGAAAGAGAGGGAGAAGAGAGAGAGGACAGGTTTCACACAATGAGACACTGTCAGAATAGCAGTGGGTATCCCAACTGCAAGGCTAGAAGACAAGGAAGCAAGGCTTTCAAACTTCCAGAGGAAAATGGCTTCTTTTCCAAAAAACGTTTTTTGTAGTTGTAGATGGACAGAATGCCTTTACTTTATTTGTTTATATTTATGGGGTGCTAAGGATCGAACCCAGTGCCTCGCACATGCTAGATAACCGCTCTGCCACTGAGCTACAACCCCAGCCCTAGATAATGGCTTCTAACCTAAAATTCTATATTCATCCAGCTAACCTTCAATTGGGAGCAAACAGAGAATAAAGGCCATTTGGGACCGAGTGTGTCCTCTGCACCTTCCTTAGGAAGATACTGGTGGATGTGCCTCTCTTATGGGAGTAAGCAAAGAGGAAGACAGAGGACTCAGTAAAACAGGGGCCAACTCCAGAGAGAAGGAAGGAATCCCTAGGATGAGTATGTTTGCTTCCTGCCCCCTGTAACCATCATCACAAGCTCAGCTTAAAACATCACCATTTATCTCCCATGTCCATGATCCAGAGGTCAGGGTCCGGTGTGACCAGGGCCTCTACTTGGGGTCTTTGGAGGCTGAAATCAAGGTATTGGCTGACTGTTTCTCACCTGGAGGGTCTGGGGAAGAATCCACTTCCAGGCCCCCTCAGGTTATTGCTTGGGGTTGTAGGACTGAGTTCCTAGGGACCACTTTCAGGCCCTTGCCTCATGGTCACCTCCACACCAGCCATGGAGAATCACCTCCTGAACCTCTTTCACTCTTGGAATGGCTGATTTCTACCACAATCCAGAGATTAGATCCACCTGGACAAAGTTCCTGTGATCACATCAGGCCACCTGGGAAAATCTCCTTATCTAAAGGTCAACTGAGTAGTAAGTAACCTTCCATCTGTAGCATCTCTTTTGATGTGCAAGGTAGCGTAAGCACAGGAGGTGCATCTCAGGAGGCCTCTCCTCACTTCACTGGAGGCCCACAGGACCCGTGGAGAGCTTGCACAGGGGCCGGGGTCACTGGGGCTCATGGGAGAATTCCGCAGCTGCAATGAGGGTGAAAGGAGCTCCTCGGGTGACAGGCACATAGCAGACCTCAAGGGCAACTTGAGAGGGCACTGGGGGAGACTCCTTCAAGATGCAATGGACTTGAGAATGGGTCTGAATATCCAGGGAGAAAAAAAAAACATTTTCAACAACTTCCTGGAAAATAAAACATTGTTCAGGAAGGAAAAAGAGATCACAGCCTCTCCATGGCTCCCAGGACAGGACACTGCTCACGTGGTCATGGTAACATAAACCTAAATATTGTTACAAAAGCATTTTTGGAAGCTAGTGGCAGAAGAAGCATGTGTGAATGAGTGTGTCGGAGCCAGTGGTATGAAAGTGTGAAATATCCATCTTCTTCAATTTAGAAACTAAGAACAAGGGACACCAGCTCCTCAGGAGAGATAGGCAGCAATCCCAAAATCAATTCCAAGAGTTAAAAGCGAGGTGTGGGGCAGGGAATGACCATTTCTGTAATGTCTCGTGGAACCCTTGACTGTGCGTTTAGAACTTGGATAAAAACAGAACTTTAATTAAGGGAAAGATTTGGAAAATCAACATACCTGAGCTCAGCCACCTTCTCCAATCGCCTAGGTCCTTGTCATCATGCCTGAGAGGCTGAGTCTTGCTTACTTGCTGGAGACTCCCAGGTCCTCATTGTCCTCTCAAGGTCTGCACTTGGGCCATGCTTCCCGGATGTCACCTGGTGGGCTCACGGTAACTCCAACTCAACTAGTGCCACCTGCTCATTGTCCTCGCCCGCAGCCGACCCCAGACCCGCCCCTGTTCAAACCAGAAATTTGGATTGAAAGGGAGGGCAGGGTTCCCCGATGCCACTCTCCCTTCACCCACGTTGAGCTGCCTTGATGTCTGGCCTGTCACCACCACTGAGGATTTCGTCTCTAATCTAGGACATAATAGTCTCCGTAGGCGTCTGCTTGCCTCATTTTCCTTCCTCCAATTCATCTTTACAACCCTTCTGGAAATATCCTTCAAACTGAAAAATAAAGTAAGACAAAAATACTATGAGTTTAAAAATCCTCTAGGCCCTTCCCGTAGGATGAGATCGCACTCGGAAGTGCCGAGTGTAAGGCTCCATCCTCCAGGCCTCCCCCACCCTGGCCACCCACTTACCCACATGGGGTCCATGTGGTGACCATAGCAACCCGCCTGTAGCCCCCTGGGCTCCGTCCCCCAACATGCTCTCCTTCCCCCCGTCTTCGCTGCCTGCAGGGCTCCTCCCCTTCCCCTGAAAAGTCCTGTCCTTCCTCGAATGCGTAAGGCCACTCCACTCTTCTGAGAGGCAGAACTTGCAGGGACAGCTGGCACCAACCTCTGGTGCCTGTGGCACCTCCGCCACCTTCCATGGACTGCCTTTCTCTCCTGCAGGGTCAGGGGCTCCCCTGAAACCAGAGGAAGTGCCTCACAGGGCCTGACAGTCAGCAGATGCTTCCTGAATGAATGACAGACCGATGAGGTGGAGCTTGGTGGAACCCTTACCAGTGAAGATGCTTCTAGTCACAAGGGAGCGAAAGCATACCCTAACCAGCTCCACCCAGGGGTGTATGGGCCCCAGGAAACTGACAAGCAGGGTCAGCTTCCAGCACCTGCAACTTGTGCTCAGTAGGATTCTGTGCTTGGGGGGAAGTTGTGTTAACCTGATCAAGCCCAGGCCCTCATACATGCCTGGCAAGTGCTCTACCACTGAGCTCCATCCCCAGACCTGCCTTTTTTTTGTTGTTTTCCTTTCCTGATTTGACTGGGTTAGCCTTGAACTTGCAATCTTCCTGCTTCAATCTGACAAATAGATAGGATTACAGGAATATACCTCACTCTGGTCTTGCCTTTTATGTTGGCACTGGGGATTGCGCCCAGGGGTGAGTTTTTCACCACTGAGTTTTTCATTTTGCAGCCCTTTTTATTTTGCAGCAGGATCTCACTAAGTGGCTGAGGCTGTCTTTGAACTTGTGATCCTTCTGCCTCAGCCTCCTGAGCCACTAGGTTCACAGGTGTGCATCACCATGCTTGTCTTGTCTTACAATTTTGAAAGACATCTTCAGACTTGGTTTTGTAAATAAAGTCTGATAGGACAGGCTGGGGGCAGTTGGTGCTTGACATGCATGTCCACTATTCTTTGACACTGTTCCCACAAAGCCTTGCAACATACCCTGAGCACAAAATTCCAGGGCCCATGATGCATAGTTATTCATGAGTCAAGGTGAGCTCTGAGTAACTGGGGCACTGATATCCCCAAGGGTCCACACACTCCTTTTGAACTAGAACTTGTTTCAAGCTCAGAGAGAAGGCGATGATGGTCCAAGAAACAGACCTACCAAGGACACTGTCCTACCTTTCTCACTGCGCCTTATGTCCCTATACTGGGCACTGTACTGGCATTGTGCTAAAAATGAAGATGCAGACCCAAGGGGAGGGATTGCCAGGGTTCCTTTCTTTTTCATCCTCTCTGACTCATCAGCAAGTTGAAGGCCCAGAGTGTTGGTAGGACATCTTGTCAAGAGTGAGGGAAACATCTGCAGTAGTTTGGTGCAGTGCTGCCTTTGTTCTGGCTGGAACCAAATACTGGTGCACAAGCCAAGCACCAGGTAAAAATGCATAACGTTGGGGATTCCACCACACTAGTCGAATGCTCATATTTGCATTTAAAACTAGTATTGCACAATGTAAACCATGAGTAGCAAAATGCATGCCAGTAATTCACAATTTTAATTTTCCTTTATTTAGAATGATATGGAACAACAAATTTAAAAATACCATGGACGTCCAGAGACTCCAGAGAAGAGAGGGAGGCGTTACATTTTAATACCTTGAATAGCACTTTGCTCCTCTTTTTGAACGAGATTCACGTTTTCATGTTGGATGGAGCCAGGCCTTGGTCCGTGAGTAGTTCTGACTTCAGGAACCTGGAATTTGCAGGATTTCAAGGACAGACTCCAGACTTGGTTTCTCTCCTCCCCTCAGCCCTGGCCCTTGTGTATTGGCTTCGATCTCACCTCCCTTGTGGCAGGGTAGAGCCTCAACGTTCTGCACCCTGTGAAGGGCTACGGTGACCTTCGTGTTCTCAGAGCTGCTGGGTGTCCGTGCTGGGATTCTTTGCGTGGGGCATTGGAGGGCCTCCCTTCTGGAGGGTATTCGACATCCTCATCGGCCTACTTCTTGTTGGTGTGGTTGATCTCCCCTTTGCGTTTGCCAGATGTAGTGTTTTCCTGGCCACAGACACCTAAAGGCTGGCAGTCAGCGTCCTGTCCACTATTGCCGCCCATGCCAGGATTGAGGACCAGGAGCCAGGCACCTGGTAAAGTCAATCTTGATACAAAGGTGGTCTGGAAACCTTGCTCCATGGCATCAGACCTCAGGGCTTGTCTGTCTGTGAACTCAGTTTTGTGGCTGCCCTCTGGCCTGTGCCCTGTCTTGGCCATCGCCCATACCTGGGGTCCTGCCCTGGAGAAACTGGAAACCGTACCTCAGAGGTAGGCAGCACTTTAGACTCCCTCAGGCTTTGTGCAGCTACTTCTTCACACAATAAAATAAAAGCCTTGCATAGACCCATGCTGAAATCAGTCGGAGACCCAGAAGTAAGTATCATCTACCCTCTGTGTCTGAGGCACGAAGCACAGAAAATACTAAAAACAAAGGCATTAATTTGTTCATTACTTGCATAAGTTTGAAAAATTAAGTTTTTTTTTGAAAAAGAATGAGAAACAATGATCAAAGGAAAAACAAATTGGATTTCATTTAAAAACTTTTTAAAAATTGTGCATCAAAAGATATTATGGGACATGGTGGTGCACACCTGTAATCCCAGCAACTTCGGAGGCTGAGGCAGGAAGATTGCAAATTTGAGGCCAACCTCAGCAACTTAGCAAGGCCCTAAGCAACTTAGTGAGACCCTGTCTTAAAATTAAATAAATAAATAAAAATTAAAAAGGGCTTGGGATGTGGCTCAATTCCCAGGACCAAAGAGGGGGAAGACGTTATCAACAGAGTAAAAAGGTAACCCACAGAATGGAAGAAATATTTGCAAATCATAAATCTGATAAGGGATGGATACCCAGTTTCAGAGACCTGCTAAAACTCAACAACAGCAATCATGAAACAACCAGATTAAAAAATGGGCAGAGGACAAGAGACATCAATCCAAAGAAGATACACAAATACTGTAGCCAAGGAGCACGTGGAAAGACCCTCAGCATCACTAATCACTAGGGAAATGCAAGTCAAAATTATAACAAGACGTCATCTCCCATCCATTAGCATGGCCACTACCCAAAAACAGAACAAAACAAAACCCCAGAAAATCACAAATGTTGGTGAGGATGTGGGAATACCAGCGTCCTTGTGCATCGTTAATGAGCAACCATCATGAAAAACAGTTTGGTGCTTCTTCAAAATATTAAAAATAGGACTACCATGTAGTCCAGCAATTCTTCTCCGGGGTATAAACCTCACAGAGTCAAAATTAGGGTCTCAGAATTACCTGTACACCCACACCCATAGCCACATTGTTCCCAACAGCCCGAATGTAGGAATGACTCAGGTGTCCACTGGCTGATGGGGAGGTGAGGCATGGCGTGTGCAGTGGACGACAGGAGGGGATTCTGGCACGTGCTGCAACGTGGCTAAGCCTTGAGCACAAAGTGGAATGAGCCACGCCAAAAGACCCACTGCAGCGCGGACCACTCGGGCAAGGTGCACTGAGCCCTCAAACGCACAGAGATGGAGGCCATGGGGCTGGGAGAAGGGGAGGACAGCGAGTTGGCCCAGTGAGGACAGAGGCAGCATGGAAGGCAAGAGCAGTTCTGGGGCTGGATGTGGCGATGACCACACAGCGGGATGAGGTAGGTACCAGCTGTGCCCTGAAAACCAGGTAAGAGGTGTGTTTTGTGTTATGTATATTTTACCACATTTTAAAAAGTAGTAAAAAAAATCACAAAAACTCAGTGACCAGAGGGATCATGTCAATTAAGGATTACAGTCGACTATAGAGCATCATTAGCTTTAAGGAGGGGATGAAGGAGTCACTTGAACTCCTATGATGACTCAAGGGACAAGACCAGCAGCAGGTTCAGTCAGGATGCCAGGGTGAGGCTGAGTTCTGTGCGGCCCTTGCTGTGGCTCACAGGGTCCCAGGGAGCCACTAGCAGAAGCCCAGGGGACAGAGCGTCTCCTCTCATGTGATGCTGCGAGCAGATAACCACACAGTGCACAGCAGGGACTGAGCAGGTGGAGAGCTGAGTGAAGCAAACACGTTTGCAGCAAGGCCCACCTGACCAGCATGGTGACAGGCTGTGTAATCTGGCAATCAGGCATCTGTGGAAGCTCATGTAATTAGTGATCTTGTTGCCTGTCGACCAAGCACACGTGGTCAGCCACAGGTGCGAGGGTTGGGAGGGACAGGAATGTGGCCCAGGCCCCTCTTGTAGTCCCTGCAACTGTAGTCTGTGTGACTCAGGCCTCTTGGGGATGCCCGTGAGGAGGTGACAGTTGGGCCGGGACAGGGCACAAGGTGGGTGCTGAGTTCCAGGTCCCGTGTGTTTTGGTTTTTGTGGCACTGGGGACAGAACCCAGGGCCTCGTGTGTGCTAGGCAAGCACTCCACTGCTGAGCTAAATCCCCAGCCCTTTTTACATTTTATTTTGAGTCAGGATCTTGCTGAATTGCCCAGCCTGGCCTCAAACTTGCCATTCTCCAGACTCAGTCTCCACAGTACCTGGAATCAAAGGCAGATGCCACCATGCCGGGCACTAGGTTCCATTTGGATCAGGGTCAGGCAACCTTTTTCCCCCATAGCAAGGGATCACAACACTGCCCATCCCTGGCCTAAAAATAATGGGAGCCACGGGGATCCTGCAGCGACATTTCCTGCCCCACACCCTTCCCTTCAGGACTGGATCCCCCAACAGCTAGGAACGCTCCCAGAGCTTCCCTGGACTGAGGAGGGTTGCTTAATCCAAGGTCACATCCCCTTTCTGGGGCCTGCCTCCAATGTGGTGGACGTCTGAACCCAGGTGGGAAGGGCCATCCTGGTACCCGGCAGGTGACGCCCTGGTTGAGACTACACTGCAGCTCAGTGTCTCCCAGCTGGCCTTGCCTCCACACCTGCCCTGCAGGCACTGACCTCCAGAGCAGCCCTAGTGGATTCCCTGCCTGCTCATCTCCAGTCAGCTGGAGCCTGTACTAGTTTTCTATGATGGCCACAACCAAGTACCACCAACTGAGTGGCTTAAAACAAAGAGACTACTGTCTCACAATTCTGAAGGCCCCAAGTCCAAAATCCCTGCAAGGGCTCCAGGGGAGGGTCTATCCTGACTCTCCCAGCTTCCAGTGGCTCCAGGTTGTCCCTAGGTTGTGGCCGTGTCTCCCTAGTCCTACCTCTGTTGTCACATGGCCTCTGCGTTTGTTTCTGTTTCTCTTTCGCTTGTCTAACTGGAACTTGTCGTGGGATTTAGGGTCCACCTTATCCAGGACAAAAGACTCTGCAGAGCCTTTCCTCAATTATGTCTGCAAAGCCCTATTCCAAATAAGGCCTCATTACCAGGTCCAGGTTAGATTTGTTTCTGAGATGGTGATTCCCTCTGCAGCAGTCCGGGCTTCTGTTTCTACAGCAACAGCAGGAGCAAACCATGCGCTCCAGGGACAGGATCTTCGTCACACTTACCTCCAGGTCTGTGGGGGTCCCTCAGAAAGGGCGACAGCACGAACAGCCCCATCTGCCACGGCCCTCAAGGATGGTGCTAGAGCAACATGGACAGTGCTGGGGAGGCTCAGACCCCCACGCGCACCTGTAGAGCTGTAGCCACTGGGAGGGTCTCCCGCCTCTGAAACTCAGGCCACGGTGCTACCGGACGTTAACCAGGTCAGCAGGAGAGAAAGGAAGCCTGACAGCTTAGATGTCTTTTACAACTTCTCACTGAGGATAAAGAATGATTGTTGTCCACAAGGGAAACTGCCAGGGTTGAAACTCAAAATGCTTCTGTGGGGACCAAGCTAGTTGTGGGGACACTCCCAGAAATGTGGGGCCCCCAGATGTCAACTGGGAGCCTGTGTGTGTTAGCCAGGGATCTCCAGAGACACAGAACACACACAGATAGGGGCGTTCCTCGACCTGTAGTGGTGTCCTTCCCTGTAAACCCATCCTAAGTCGATACCTCAGAGTACTGAGCTTCGTAGCTGAGCTGCATAGCACACCATGGGTCAGGATGCAGCACACAGTCATTTTCCCCCCGCAGAAGTCGCTGGGCTGACAGAGTCATGGCTCACTGTATAGCATCTTGAGAGAGGATCCGCCCACAAAGCACTAACTCAGGAAAAGGTCAAAATTCCAAGTATGGTTTCCAATGAACATAAATCACTTTTGTGCCCTGGTAAAATAGAAAAATTGTAATTTAAACCATTATAAGTCAGGGGCCATCAGTACATAGAAAGACAGCTTGGTTCACAAAATCAGAGTCCAAGAAGCCCTGCGACCACCACCCGCAAGCTGGAGGTCAAGAAAAGTCAATCTGCAGCTCCTGTTCAGAACTGAAGGGCTGAGAACTGGAGGCCAATGATCGATGTCCCAGTCTGAGACCAAAGGCCCAAGAACCAGGAGCGTGGATGTCAGAGGTCAGAAAAGCAGGTTGTCCCAACTCCGGCAGAGAGAGACCCTGCCTTTCCTCTACCTGCTTGCTCTGTTCATGACTGGGTGGTGCCCACTGCCTTGGGAGGGTTCATCTGCTTCACGCAGTCCACAACTCAGAGCTCATCTCTTCTGGAAATACCCTCACAGACACACCCCAAAATAACGTGTAAACAGCTATCTGGGCACCCTTAGCCCAGTCAAGTCGACACATAAGATGAACCATCAGGCTGCCCCAGCCACGCCAGGCCCCTCCACTGCTAAACCTGATCATTGTCCATGAGGTGGGTACAAATTTCACTGTGTTCATTTTTAAAATCCAGATTTTGAGATCTTAAAGTGGGTCCTAATTTGGATCAGTACTTGTATTCTGTCCATTCTGCTCTGCTTTGGGAGGAGCCACCAGCACCTCTTGCCCCTGGACCCTCCGGGGAAGCTAAAGGATATCTGGGGTCGGGGCACACAGGGTCAATGGCCACTGGAGGTGTAAGACTGGAATCTCAAAAGGAAATGAGTAAGAGGAACATATACCATTTAAGAAGACACAGGCAGCTGCCAAACCTGAGGGGCATGTGTGTCTACCAGCGGGTGGTTCCCCAGGAAAACTCCTAGGGGGTGGCAGACTCGCCTGGCACTCACTCTCTCTTTGCCCCCAGCCCCCTCTCCCTTCTGTGATGTCTGCAGGTATCAGGGGCTCTGGAAGAGACACGGAGTGAGGCTGCGTCCCAGCCGGGACCCTGCCTACGTCTCCTCCTCCAGAGTAGGGTGCATCCTGCCATCTCCTGCCAGGTTGCTATGAAGCCCTGAGGAGGGGATTGGGGATGGGGTGCAATGCAGCGAGTGAGCCCTGGACTCAGGACTGGGAGGCACCTCTGCAGGCCTTGGCAACCAGGTGACTCTGGGCCAGCTGGGCCTCAGGACCTTGACTTCCTCGAGATGAATATGACGAGCATCAGGCAGCAAAGTGATGGTCACAATGCTGGCTTCCGGGGCCATGTGCCTGGCTCAGCTTTCCCTCCCTAGAATGCTGGCTACTTGGTGCCACGTGAGGATGCCACGGGAGTGAGCACGTGGTTGTTTTAGAGTGTCCTGGGGTGGGTGGCCCTAGGGTGGGCCGCAGGGTGCCCAGATGGGGCCGGGATCCCAGAGGTGTGTCTTGACCATCAGCTCACTGCCTATTTAGTCTTCATTTACTTTGAGGCATAAGGATGTTTAATGACTTGCCCGAGGCCAGCAAGCCCCAGCTAATGCCATGAGTCCTGTCTAAATAAAGGATAAAATCATGTTTGGTCCACATGACTCATGACACTTAGAAGCTCTTAAAGTGCAGCGTGCAGCCAGGGGCTGTGGTGCACGCCTGTGATCACAGCCACTCTGGAGGCTGAGGCAGGAAGATGGCAAATTTGAGGCCAGATTAGGCAACTTAGCAAGACCCTGTCTCAAAAAATAAAATGGGCTGGGGGTGTGGCTCAGTGGTAAATGCCCCTGGGTTCAACCCCAGTGCCAAAAAAAGGAAAAAAAAAAAGTACACTGCACAGAATTGTGTGTCTCCGTGTACACAAGCAGATGTGTGGGCTGCCTGACAGTGTGACTCTGAGATAAATAAATACTAAATGCTTAGTGCCAAACAGCAGATGGGTAGGGATGTTGGTGTCTGCAGGGTTTTCTCCATTAAGTGTCACAATGAGCCTCGGCACCCCAAAGACAAGCGGGCAGGTTCGTTGTGGGATTGGGGAGAGGGTGGAGCTGCGTTGTGCTGTCTTGCTTGAGTTTTGCACAAGCGCTGGTGACAGTGAGACATACCGGGGTCTGAGCTCCTCCATCACATGCTCATCTGCTCCGGGCCCCCTTCTGCTTCTTCCACCCCTCGTCCTGCTCTTGCGCATCTGACTGTGAACTTCGATGGGTTCTTCTGTTCCCTTTACTACTCTCTCTTTTATTTTTTGTACCAGGGATTGAACCCAAGGATACTTAACCACTGAGCCACCTCCCCAGCCATTTTTCATATTTACTTAGAAACAGGGTTTCTTTGAGTTGCTTAGGGCCTGGCTAAATTGCTGAGGCAGGCTTTGAACTCACAATCCTCCTGCCTCAGCCTTCAAAGTTGCTAGGATTACAGGCGTGCACCACCGTGCACTATTCTGAACCCTCCCAGAGACAGCAGAGAAATGCTCTCCCGCCAGTAACAGCGACCATGGGTTTCAACTCCGTAAACAATGAGACACCCCCTGGATGGTAGGGAGACTTCCGTGTGTTCACTGTGGCCCTGCTCTCTTGACCCATGAGGGTCCTTGTCATGCCCTGCTATAGTCGGATCCTCAAGGCCCCCAGAATTCCATATGTCAGAGGCCTTGTCCCCAGGGTGGTGCTCTTGGGAGGTGGAGGAGCCTCCAAGAGGTAGGGCCCAGTGGGAGGCCTTTGGGTGATTGGGGTGTGCCCTGGAAGGGGACAGTGGGACTGCAGCCCCTTCTACTCCCCTTTGCTCCCTGGCCATAAGGTGTGAGGCTTTGCTCCACACATGCTCCCACCTTCGTGAGCTGCCTGCCACAGGCCCAAAAGCAACAAGGCCAACAGATCATGAACCAAGATCTCCAAAACTGTGGGTCAAAATAAACCTTTTCTCTTCATAAATGGATTATCTTAGGTGTTTGTTATGGTGAGAGAAAGCTAATGCGTGCATGCTACCACCCCCACCAAGAGCCCTGACCCCTCCCTCCCTTGCTCCAGGGCCTCCTAGGAGTCTGACTTTACAGAGCACAAACTGAAAGCTGGTGGGAGCCAGAGCCCATGCTGACAAGATCCAGCATCCCATAAAAATGCTGCTGTGATCAGCACCCTGATGCTGAATGTGCAAAATGGGGCCACCCCTTGGAATGGTGAAGATGGCCTCAGACAGCGGATGCCCACCCAGCACCTCCTACACACTGCGGACTGAGTCAGGAACCTTCCTGGTCTGTCCTCACAACAGCCCTGAGAAGCAGATGCCATCATTATCATCCCCGCTCCACAACGGGTCACCCACCGCTCAGAAACCACCCAAGGATGCGCAGCTGGCAAGACACCGAGATCCCGCTGACCTGGAAATCAGAGCACTTATCCCACATGCACAGGCCACTCTGGAAGGTGGAGCCCGGCAGCGTGGGGGATCTGCCCTTAATGACAGAGCCGGGAGTGAGCAAACAAGTTCTATCACATACCAGCACTGCAGTCCCCTCTGGCTCTGGGAAGACGCCACAAGCACCTCTTGGTGACGGACTGAGGGCAGGGAGAGGAGGAGCAGGGAGGCCTCCGGTCCCACGTTCCCTGCCTGGCTATGCCAAGCACCCAGATGTCCCCAGTGGTGGCTTTGCACCAGCCCTGACCCACACAGTGTATAGGTAGGTGGCATCTGGACCGGTGCTTGTGCCCTAGACCCCATAAGGGCTCTTGGCATGAGTTCCCCTAGCTGTGCCATCTCTGTTTTTCCATGGGGAAAACCTAGTTTGGGTCTAGATTTGAACATAGGACAGGTCTCTGGCTGGACCTGGCCATTTGGAGATGTGTGTTGAGCCAGTGAGTCTGGTCCCTCCCAAAGCTAGTTGTAGAGGCCCAGGGACTTGTGAGAAATAACTCAACCCAGGATAGAAGGAGCCAGGCCCAGGGAGCTGACCCTGTAATGGTAGGCTTTGTCAAATGCCCCAGCACCTAGGAGACTTGCATGGGGTACCCAGAGAGCCAGAGGAAAGTGGGAGTGGTAGGTGTGCCACAAATAGAAACTAACAGGAGATTTGCCCTATGAAGCAGAGCACAGGTCCACTCTCACCTGAGGCAGCTGCCTTGTTTGAAGAGGGTAGATGAGGCTAGCAGAGGAGTGGTGGCCAGTTTGTTTGAACACGCATGGATGGTGTTTGGCAACATGTTGGGAGCTGTGGCAAGGCTGGTACTGGCCATGTTCCGATCACCTCCCTCCTGCAGAGGCGGCATGGTCCACAAGGTAACCGAGCTCTGGAGGCCCATTGGGTACTCCTTCCATTCCTGCCGCTTCCATGTACCGTGCCATGGGGCCAGTTAACCAAAGACTCCTAACCTGGGCATGAATGATGTGGCCCACTGTCCCCAAATTCTTAGCTCTTCCTCCCTCTGGAGGTGGAGCCTGGCTCCCCTCTTCTTGAGTGTGGACTGGAGTCTGACTCGCTGCCGGTGAACAGAGCAAAGCCAGAGCAACAGCGCACAAGCTCAGAGGCATCATGAAGGGGCCGTGGCTCCCTGCCTGCTCCCTCCCTTGCTCTTGGTTCCTCATTTTGGGGGGAAGCCAGCTGCTGTGCTACGAAGGGAGGCCTGTGGTGGAGAACTGAAGCCTCCAGTCAACAGCCACCATCTTGGAAGACGGCTGTCCCAGTCAAGCGTTCAGAGGACGGCAGACCCAGCCAACCTCCCGACCGCAATCTTCTGACAGACCCTGAGCCAGGACCACCCAGCTAAGCTGCTAGTGGAAGCCATGGACAATTAGTGGTCATTGTTTAAGCTGATACGTGTTGGGAGTAACCTGCTACACAGCAGTAAACAACAGATAACCCCATCTCAAGGTAGAACTTACTGGGCTAATCTACGCCAGTGCTCAGAAGCCTCGCAGACACTTGGTCTGATCAGGTCTTAGAAGCCCCTCCTCATGGGGGAGCTAAGGTTTGGATTGTGGGTTATGCCCTGCAGGGGGCCAGTCCTGCAGCTGGGTTCCTGGGTTCCTCCCTTTCCCCAAACGTGCCTCCTGGCTTTGCCTACAGAGACCATGTCATGCTGGGGAAGGCCCACTCTCTATCTTCAACAAAGAATCAAAGAAATGGGTTAATCCACACCCTGTGGCAATACCTGTGCAACTCCCCTGCTCACGCTCACCTGCCACACATCAGCTTGAAGACGTCCAGAGTGCAATCAGCTCACAGCATGTCTTGATTAAAATCCTCAACAGCTTCCCTTTATCCTTAAGAGTAGAAAAAAAAAAAAAAAAATCCCCGTTCCTACTGCTAGGAGACCACACACTGTTCTCCGCAGTGAAGTGTCCTTCACCATGCTTTTCCTCACTTGCTGCGCACACGCTGGACGCGCTAGACCCTCCTCCTCAGAGCTCCAGCTCGGCCCTCTGGACCATGCTATCTTACTTGGCCCTTGGCATCATCTGCTAAGACATCCAGTCTGCGTGCTCACTGCCTGAAGCCACACTAGCATGGATGTCCTTTGGAGGACAGCTCTGCGTGCTTACTCTAGGGACCGGAAGGGTGCCAGGTATGCCGCAGGCGCTCACTGCATGTTTAGGGCTAAGAGTTCTTTGGCTGCCACTCAAGTTCTCTTGTGAAAGTGCTGGAGGCTGCTTTCTTCATGAGGAATCCTCTGGAAAGTCCTCCTGTGAAGAAAGTCAATCACCGTCAGCCTTGCTTGCAGTGAGGCACAGCTGCATCCCGATCACCCTGATCTATAAGAAGTTCTCCTTTCAGGATTTGAGACAGCAGTGCTCTGCGGGGAGCTCAGGGTGGTCCCAAGTCGCTGCATGAACTGCAAGTCTTATGAGTTCTGTGGGGTCAGCTGTGCCTCAGCAGAGGGTGAGGGTCCAAGGACCTCATGACCATGTGATGCAAACCTCACTCCCAGGATGGCTGTGGATTTGGGGCCAGTCCCAGGAGTGCAGGACATTCAGCTGGGTTGGTAGAGGACACCTGGAGGAGGCTTTGATCCAAGGGAAGAGGTAAGGGCTTGATCTTCAAGCGGGATTCTTGCACAAGGGAAGGCACCGGTGGGACTAACCAGGGGACTAGGGGAGGGGACAGAATGGCAGAGAGACATCTGGGGCTTTGTGGCATGAATATGTTCAGCCTTTTTATTTATTTATTTATTATTATTATTAAATTGAACCCAGGGATGCTCTACCACTAAGCTACATCCCCATTCCTTTTTATTTTTTTATTTGAGACAAGGTCTCACTAAGTCCCTGAGGTTGGCTTCAACCTGCAATCCTCCCGCCTCCATCTCCTGAGTGGCTGGGCTGACAGGAGTGTGCCACCACGCCCACCTGTGTTTAGATTTAATGCCTGGTCAGGCCATGCCAGAGCTGCTCAGCCTGGCCATCAGGGGACACACCCGGCCTGCTTCCTTCACCTGTCTTTCTCCATGTCTAGCCACTGGGCCTGTGTTTCCTCGGGGCTTTGGAACCCCATAGTGTTTCTCCCTAAAAGTCCCCAACCCTGAAACACTATCCTTCAGAGGTCAACCATCTGGCCCTTCCTTGGGGTGGCTTCCCCCAGCTCTTAGACTGGCCCAGGTCCCCTGGTCCCCACTGAGCCCCTCCCAGGGTTGGCACTCCCAGCACCTACCTGGTGTGTAATTCCACAGAGGAGAGGGTTTCCCACCCTGAGTCTGCAGGTTCCAGTGGGGATTTCTGCTCACAACTGCATTTCGACATCTCATTAAACAGTTGCTGGAAGGACGAACAGATGGCCGAGTCAACAAAAGCCTCTGACCCTCCGGTGGACCCATGACCTGCTTCCTGGCTCTGCCTCCCAGGAGTGTGCGAACCACTCTTGCAGTCTAGAAAAATGTGGGTTCTGTGAGGATGCTGGGCCTCAGAGAGCCCCCGTGGGCTGCTGCATGGGATGGAAGCTCTGCAGAGGAGTGGCAGCAGCAGGGACGCCAGCCCCAGCCTGGACATCCTGGCCAACGCAGCAGAGAGTACTTGGACCACACCTGGTGGCTGGTGAGGCCTTTCGACACAGACATTACCTGTTGAGCACCTGTCTCGCAGCACTCGGAGATCAGGATCTTTGGAATGGAGCTGGCACTGCCATTAACCAAACAAACAACCCGCGGTTTGGTTTGACTCTCCATTCTGTTTGAACCGCGGGTGACTGAGCAAGAGACGAAGCCTCTTCCCTTAGTTCTTCAATGGCTGAAATGGGGAAGGTTTGGGCCACATAGTTCCCAGGACAGACTCTCTTGCAGCTGAAAGCAGCTCTCCCAGCCTTGGGAGAATTGGTCAACACTCCAGTGTTAACCTTCCTGAATTACCTGGCTGTGGTGGGGCCCCTGCCATGCTCTCTCCTGGGCAGAGCCACAGTCTTGGCTCACCAGGTCACAAGCCGCCAGTCCTTGCACAGGAAACCAACTCGCTGGCAGGATCCCCCGCATAAATGCCCAGGGGAGCAGCAGCCAGCACCCAGGACTGGCAAAGCACTGGGAGGAAACCAGTCAGCAGAACGGGGCAGACCTGTTGGGTGGGCGAGGCTGTGCTGTGGCAGGGAGCTCACGCCATAGACTCTGCAGGGGACTCAGTCGGTCATTGCTAATCCTGAGGCATCTCTTACCTCGCTAGCAGTGAGGTTTCAAAAAGCCGAATATAAGTTGGATAAGATGCATTTGTCTAATGAGAGAGATGAGGTGAGTGACTTTAAGTGTTGAACAATCTGAAATCTGCCCCTTGATGGAAAACCTGATATGGGAGGAGATTCTATCAAGTCAAAATAAAGCACCTGCCAATCTTGCTGACGAAGGCCACCTGATCTTTCTTTCTGCCACCTGAGTTTCATGGGTTCACTGCCACCCTGGTGGGTGAGGGTGACTCAGGCAAGCTGAAAGCAGAAGCCAGGTAGCAACACCCCAGGGGCATGCCCATTCTGGCAGGCTGCGACAGGCTGATGTCACTCACCAGCAGGGGAATGCAGGCTAAATGCACAAGGAGGTTCCGCTTCACACCCCCTAGGATGGCCATAGCAGAAACACAGAAATAACAAGTGAAGAAACTGGAATCCTATGCACCTCTGGTGAGAATGTAAAATGGAAGCCATCGTGGAAAAGTCTGGAAGTTCCTCAAAAGGTAGAACATTATTACTACATGACCCAGCAATTCTACTCCTACACATATATGAGAGAGAAATGAAAACCTGCACACATAAAAACTTATACATGAACGTTAATAGCAGCATTCTTTGCAAAAGCCCCAAATGGAAGCAACCCAAATGTCCATAAATGGATGATGAATGGGTAAAGAATAAGTGGTCTATCCACACAATGGGATATTACAAAACCCTAAAATATGGAGGAGGTATGGATTCATGCTACAACACAGCTGGACCTTGAAAACATGTTGCTTAGTGAGAGAAGCCAACAAAGGATTGCATGTTGTAGACTCCATTTATGTGAAATGTCCAGAACAGGCAAATCCATGTGGAGAGAAAGTAGCTCAGAGGTTGTTTAAAGTTGGGATTGGTGAGTGGGAGGATTAGGGAAGGGCGTGGTGTTCCTTTTGGGGCAATAAAAATGTCTTAAAATTGATTGTGGTGATGGTCATACAACCGTGCAACTATACAAAAAGTCACTGAATTCTACACTAATTTTTTTTTTTTTTTGAGTACTAGGCATTGAACTCAGGGACTCATGAAGGATGCGCCATCATGCCCAGTGAACTATACACTTTTTTTTTTGAACTGGGGATTGAACCCAGGGCTTTGTGAGTGAGGCAAGTGCTTTGCCACTGAGCTACATCCCAGCCCTGGTATGTGAATTGCATCTCAATAAAGCCATGTAAAGAAAAAGGGAACCGGGTATGGTAGCACACACGTGTAAACCCAGCAACTCGGGAGGCTGAGGCAGGAGGATCTCAAGTTTGAGGCCAGCCTCAGCAATTTAGCAAGTTCCTGTCTGAAAATAAAAAATAGAAAGGGCTGAGGGTGTAGCTCAATGATGGAGTGCCCCTGGTTCACAAAAAAAAAAAAAAAAGGCAGGGGTTGATGGCTCAGCCCGTGTGGTGGCATCTCCAATAATCCTTCCAGCCACTTGTGAAATGATCGCCCTTGACCAGTAAGACTAAAAATAAAGGAATTTCTTATTATGGCACGTGCATTTAGATAAGGAGCACAGATTCTACTCTGAGGCAACCACAGAAAGTGAGGACTAGGAAATGAAATGCAATCTTGAACATTCAGAACTACAGAGAATCGACTCAGCAAATCACTAGAGCAATCTACAGTAACACAAGGGGCTGTTTAAAAGGAACCGAATCCGTAGTTAATGACCTCTCAAAACCAACTGCCAAGAGTTCATGGGTGAATTCTACCAGACATTCAAGGAAGAAATTACAACCCATTCTCTGATCTTTTTCATAAGATAGAGACAGAGGAAATATTTCCCGACTCATTCAATGAAGCCAGCAATACTCCAAAACTAAGACATTACAAAAAAACAAAAACAAAAAACTATAGACCAATATCTCTTAGCATAGATTCAAAAATCCTCAACAAAATATTCATAAATCAAATTTAAAAATATATAAACAGAATTACACACCACTACAAAGTGGAGTCTATCCCAGGTATACACATCTGGTTCAACATTTAAAATCAATTAGTGTAATTCATCACATCCATAGGCTAAATAAATTATATGACTATAAAGTCGTCCAAAAGCATTTGATAAATCCAACACCTACTCATGATAACAACCCTCAGCAAACTAGGAATAGAGGGGAACTTCCTCAGCTAGATAAAGAACATCTGAAAACAAAAACGAAAACACCCTACGGCTAACATTGTACTTCATGGTAAGAAACTAGAAACTTTCCCACTAAGATCAGGACCAAGGCAAGCATATCTCGTCTTCCATTCTGGAATTCTTAGCTAAGGTAATAAGACAAGAAAAGAAAGTAAAACGTATACAAATAGGGAAGGAAGAAACAAAACTGTCTTTGCTTGCCAATAGCAAGACCATCTATATAGAAAATTCAAAAGAATCAACAACAACAAACCTCCTGAGATTAATAAGTGATTATAGCAAGGTTACAGGATACAAGGTTAATATACAAAAGCTAAAAGCTTTCTTAAATGCCAACAATGAGCAAATGAAATTTGAAATAAAAAATACCATACCATTTATATTAGCATCTTCTCAAATGAAACACTTAAGTGTAAATCTAGCAAAATATGTAGAAGGTCATTACGAGAAATAAAACTCATTAAAAAAAGAACTAGGCTAAAGGAGAGATGTTCTGTGTTTGCAGATAGGAAGACTCAGTATAGTCAAGATGTCAGTTCTTCTTGATGTAATGTATAGATTCAATACAAACAAAGTCAAAATCCAGGGCTGGGGTTGTGACTCACTGGTAGAGCACTTGCCTAGGATGTATGAGGCACTGTGTTCCATCCTCAGCAACACATAAAAATAAATGAATAAAATAAAGGTATTGTGTCTGTCTACACCTAAAAATATAAATAAGGGACAAAGGTAATACTATGAGCTAAAGACAGTCTTTTCATAAATGAACACCCACAGTAAGATAAACAATCTAGACACAGACCCTATACCCTTCACAAAAATTACCTCAAAACTGATTATGGAGAAAACATAGGGTTAATACTCCAATATACAGGTATGAACAACTCTTCTTCAGTAGGACTCCTAAAGATAAGCATGGTGATGCATACCAGTAATCCCAGTAACTTGGGAGGCTGAGGCAGGAGGATTGCAAGTTTGAGGTCAACCTCAGCAATTTAGTGAGACTCTGTCAAATAAAATAAAAGGATCTGGGGTAGAGGGTCCCTGGGTTCAATCCCTAGTACAGAAAATAAAAAAGACTCCTAAAGTTCAGGAAATAATACCAAGAATTAATAAATGAGTTAGCATCAAATTAAAAAGCTTCTGCAAAGGACAGCAAGTATGAAGAGAGAGTCTACAGAATGGGGAAAAAAATCTTTGCTAGATATTCTTCTGATAGAGAATTAATATTCAGAATATATAAAAAACTAAAAAAAAAAAAAGAAATGAAAATCCAGTTTGAAATTGACCAGATTATATTAAATGCATGTACAAATATATCACCACATTTCCCCCTGTTACATGGAATTATAAAGCTCCAATTTAAAAATTAACTTAAAAAATAAAAATACTGATCATGGGTGTAAAACACAAAACTATAAAACTCCCAGAAGATACCATAAAAGAAAATCTAGATGGCCTTGGGCATCGCATGCCACAGGATACAAAACCACCAGGGCACAATCCAGGGAAGTCATGAGTGATCATCTGAATTTCCTTAAAACGAAAAATGGCTACTCCATCAAAGACATAAAAATAAGACAAGCTGCAGACTGGGAGAAAATATTTCAAAACACATCTGATAAAGGAACTATTATCCAAAACACACAAAGAACTCCTAAAATGAGAAACTGGATTAAAAATGGGCAAAAATCTTGAACAGACACTTCATCCAAAGAAAATACACAGATGGCAAGTTTGAAAAGATGCATCATGTCATACTTCATAAGAACACTATAAATCAAATCAAGAAAATCCTGCACACCCTTTAGAGTGACCAAATCTGGAACACTGACAGCACCAAATCCTGGTGAGGACATGGAGTGACTGGGATTCTCGTGCATTCCCAGTGGGAACGCAAAATGGAAGAGCCACTTGGAAGACAGTGTGGCGGTTTCTTACAAAACTGAACGTACTCTTACTGGGTGATCCACCTGTCCTGCCCCTTGGGATTTACCCAGATGAGTTGAAAACTTAGGTCCACAGAAGAGCATGCACGTGGATGTTTCTAGCAGTTTTATTCATAATGGTCCAACTTGGAAGTAGCCAACATGCCGTTCCAGGAGTGGGTGAATAAACCATGGTCCATCCAGACAATGGGGTGTTACTCAGTGATAAAAACAGGTGCACTGTCAAGCCACGAGAAGGCAGGAGGAAACTTCACTAAGTAAAAGAACCAATCTGTAAAGGCCACAAGCTGTGTGATTCTGATTATGGACATCCTGGAAAAGGCAAAATCCTGGAGATATGGAGACACTAAAAAGTGAGGGATTGCCAGGGGTTAAGGAGGAGGAGGGGTGAGCAGGTAAAGCACAGAAGACGTTCAGGGCAGTGAGACGGCTCTGCATGATGCTATGAAGATGGATAGGCATCATTGCACATTTGTCCAAACTCAGAATGCACAAACCAAAAGTGACCCGTGATGTGAACTACTGACTATGAATGCTGGTCATGCACCAATGGAGGGTAATGGATTGTAACAAATGCACCAATGTGGTGCAACACATTGAGGTCGGGAGGTCGTATATAGGTAGGGGCTGGGGCCCTGTGAGAATTCTCTGCACTTTCTGCTGAATCTTGCCGTGAACCCAAGATGAACAATCAACAGCAAAAGAGAAACTGTTAGGTTCTGGCTTCTAAGGCCCCATCTGGTGGATTGCTTCTCCCACAGAGCCTTCTTGGGTACCCCCTGGCCTCTTACTTTGGTACACTCTGCATCCCACTCTCAGCTTGAGGATAGACTACAAGGATGTCTTCCCCAGGAGGCTGTTGCTTGCTTCAGGACTGAGGTCTCTTGTCTATTTATCTTGAATATTTTATGTCTCCTCAGTGACCTCTTACAGAGGACACACAGTATTTATCATAAATACTTCTACTTCCAATAATGGTGCCCAAGATAGTTTGTATCAATCTGCCCACCAAAAACCAAATAAAAGTCTGAACAAAATACAGCAACCAACATGGAGTTAGCAAGACGGGAAGAACCCGTGGAATGATGTCCAAGCAGAGATCTAGGAAGGTAAGCCCACGGTGCCACTTGTTTGCTGATCTGAAGGGCAGCTGAAAAGCTGAGTTTTACAACTTATGGAGGAGTGATGGGGGAGAAGCCAGAAGCTGGGGCCTGCCAATAGCCCAAGGCTCCACGAAACCATTCCCTGGTTTAGGCTCTGATTTCAAAGAGCAGCACCTCAGGAGGACAGCTGCTCTGGAAGCAATGTGGCTGCTGCAGATTGCAGCCAGCTGCAAGCCATCAGGTAGCCCAGAAATAGCCAAAGACTGCACCAACTGGGTCCTGGATGGCTGTTGTCCTACGCCACCTGGCAAAGAGGGAAGTCCTCTCTGGGGGACAGAGCATCACAGAGCATCATCCCAAGCCCCACGTCTTCCTACAAATCAATTTTCGTACATATCATCCATCATACAGAGGTTCAGGCCCGTGAGGTGGCTCGACAGTAAGAACAGAGCCCGCAGCAAGGACACAGGAGCAGCTCCATGGGCTCCCAGGCACAGCCCGAGAAAACAGCTCCATTCACTTTGTCCAGGAAGACAGAGACCGAGCTTGAATTTTTTGTCAGGAAAGTGGAAATTATATTTTTAAAAGCTATGAGGCCTAGGGATGCAGTTCAGTGGCAGAGTGCTTGTTTAGCATATGTGAGCAGGTCTGGATTCAATCCCTACTACAGCCAAAAACATTAAAAAATTTTTAAAATATCAGGCTTGAAAACCTTTGAGAAAGAACCAAATAGGAACTTGAAAACTAAAGCTATATTAAAATTAAAATTTAAAGAGATTACATTAGATAAATTAAATTTAAACCATGATCAAAAATTTTAAAATGAATGTAAGAGTTTAATGGGAAATTAGACATGGCTGAAGAGTGAATTAGTGAAATGAAAATTAGGACTGCCCTGTAAGATTTTCACAGTGTTTGTAAAAGATATCTCACTTCCCTCTAAAAGAGAACTTCTTTTGACATCATGTTTTCACCTCACTTGGTTATACTATAAACACTTTGATCTTCATAAAAAGTCATCAACATGTTAATGTAAAACTTGCTTTTGACCATAATGTTCTTTTTTTTTTTTTTTTGGGTGCTAGGGATCGAACCCAGGGCCTTGTGCTTACAAGGCAAGCACTCTACCGACTGAGCTATCTCCCCAGCCCTGACCATGATGTTCTTTAGAAAGATTTTTTTTTTTTTAACAAGAATATGATTACATCTGAAGAGCAATTAATGAAAAAAAGTGGTTTGCATTTGAAAGGGACCTAAGAAGGCAATAAAAATTGATGCTAATGCTCATGGTCAACATAACCTTTAACCTTCTAGTTGAAATTCTGGTGTAAGACCCAGGCCTGAGATTGCTCACTGTCAGGCGCCTATCATCTGCCATTTGCCTGCCTCTCACCTGTCCATCGCCTGCCTTACACCTATCCATCACCCAACGCTCGAGGTTCACCTCCTGATCCTCCGACAACAGTCAGCAAACTGATCACAGACCGCCAGTGGAGCACCAGCTGCCTGCTGTTGCCTGGAAGTTCACTGTTATAGTACCTGCAGGACCTCCTGGTGACCTGGGCCACACCCTGAGCTGCAGCTCACTATTTGCCAACACATTTCGAAGCCAGAGCGGCCATCGTGGATAACCCTGGAAGCCATAGCTCCGATCTTTAGGTGGGGCAAATCCCATCCTGAGACGCCTGCTGGAGGCTTGAAGCTCATTGTTAGCTACCTCTCATGCATCAGGCTACTGAACTCTGGGAGGTTTCATTACTATATGACTGTTATGCTTCTTTTTGTTCTTCTTATTGAAAAAAATTAAGTTTTTATTTCTTTACTTTTCTTGCTCTCTTTTCCTTATGTTTACCTGTTCTCTCAGAGTCTTTTTCTCCCTTTTTTGCATGCTAACATTCAATTTCTTTTGATTACACTCTCACCCTTTCTATATTCTAGAACTTCTGTATATTTGTTTCTTATACCATTAACAGCCACATTCTACATCCCTCTCCTTCCTCTTTGTCCTCCATTTGAAACTGCAGACCTTACTGCAAATCTGTTTCTTTTACCAAAGATAATATTTGAACTCATTCTGTTTATTATGACAATTTTGTTATTGTCCTCATAGGGACTATTTAGCCTAGGGTTGCATAGTGTCTGAATTGGGCACTGCTAATATTGATCTCCCCTTAAAGAAAGGGTTTTGGAAACATATAGAGCCACTATAAGCCTATGGGGGAAATCTGCAATACCCCAGATCTGCACTGATAGAGGGGAAGATACATGAACAACGTGAAAAACAAGGGAAGAAAATCTAGATTCTATATTAATAGAATCCAATGACAGTATGTTAGAAGAAATGTCAGAAAAGGACTTCAGATTATACATGATTAAGATGATTCGCAAAGCAAAGGATGAGATAAGAGAGCAAATGCAGGCAATGAATGATACTACCAATAAGCTGAAAGAGCACCTGCAGGAAGCAAAAGATCTTTTCAACAAAGAGGTAGAGATTCTCAAAAAAACCCAAATAGAAATCCTTGAAATGAAGGAAACAATAAACCAAATAAAAAACTCAATGGAAAGCATCACCAAAAGACTAGACCACTTGGAAGACAGAACCTAAGGCAATGAAGACAAAATACTGAATCTTGAAAATAAAGTTGCCCAAACAGAGAAGATGGTAAGAAATCATGAACAGAATCTCCAAGAACTATGGGACATCATGAAAAGAACAAATTTAAGAATTATTGGGATTGAGGAAGGCACAGAGATACAAACCAAAGGAATGAACAACCTATTCAATGAAATAATATCAGAAATTTTCCCAAACCTGAAGAATGAAATGGAAAATCAAATACAAGAGGCGTACAGAACACCAAATGCACAAAATCACAACAGATCCACACTAAGGCACATTATAATGAAAATGCCTAACATTCAAAATAAAAATAGTATTTTGAAGGCCGCCAGAGAAAAGCATCAGATTACATATAGGGGGAGACCAATATGGATAGCAGCAGACTTCTCAACCCAGACTCTAAAAGCTAGAAGGGCCTGGAACAACATATTTCAAGCTCTGAAAGAACATGGTTGCCAACCAAGAATCCTATACCCAGCAAAACTAACCTTCAGATTTGAAGAGGAAATAAAATCCTTCCATGATAAACAAAAGTTAAAAAAATTTACAAATAGAAAGCCTGCACTACAGAATGTTCTCAACAAAATATTCCATAAGGAGGAAATGAAAAACAACAATGGAGGTCAGCAAAGGGAGGAACTACCTTAGAGAAAAACCACTCAAAGGAGAAGCCAAGCCAACTTAAAAACCAAAAATAAGCCAAATGGCTGGGAATACAAATCATATCTCAATAATAACCCAGAACATTAATGGCCTAAACTCCTCAATCAAAAGACATAGACTGGCAGAATGAATTAAAAAGAAAGACCCAACAATATGCTGCCTGCAAGAGACTCATCTAATAGAAAAAGACATCCATAGACAAAGGTGAAAGGATGGGAAAAAACCTACCACACACATGGACTCAGTAAAAAAGCGGGGGTTTCCATCCTTATATCATCCTTATATCAGATATAACTTTGGCCTTTTCAAGCCAAAGTTAGTCAGAAGGGATAAAGAAGGACATTTCATACTGCTTAAGGGAACCATAAATCAGGAAGACATAACGATAGTAAATATTTATGCCCCAAACAATGGTGCATCCCTGTACATCAAACAAATCCTTCTCAATTTCAGGAATCACATAGACCACAACACAATAATTCTGGGTGACTTTAATGCACCACTGTCACCACTAGATAGATCTTGCAAACAAAAACCAAACAAAGAAACCATAGAACGCAATAACACAATCAATAACCTAGACTTAATAGACATATATAGAATATTCCATCCATCAATGAGTGGATTCACTTTCTTCTCAGCAGCACATGGAACCTTCTAAAAAATAGACCATATGTTATGCCACAAAGCAGCCCTTAGGAAATGCAAAAAAATGAGATACTGCCTTGTGTTCTATCAGATCATAATGGACTGAGAATAGAAATCAATGACAAAATAAAAAACAGAAATTATTCCAACACCTGGAGACTAAATAATATGCTACTGAATGAAACATGGATAACAGAAAACATCAGGGAGGAGATTAAAAAATTCTTAGAGGTCAATGAGAATGACGATACAACATATCAAAATCTCTGGGACACTATGAAAGCGGTACTAAGAGGAAAATTCATTGCATGGAGCACATTCCAGAAAAGAATGAAAAGTCAACAACTAAATGACCTAACATTACAGCTCAAAGCCCTAGAAAAAGAAGAACAGAATAACAGCAAAAGTAGTAGAAGACAGGAAATAATTAAAATCAGAGCTGAAATCAATGAAATTGAAACAAAAGAAACAATTCAAAAAATTGACAAAACAAAAAGTTGGTTCTTTGAGAAAGTAAACAAAATAGACAAACCCTTAGCCACACTAACAAAGAGAAGGAGAGAGAAACTTAAATTACTAAAATTCATGATGCAAAAGGAAATATCACGACAGACACCACTGAGATACAGAACATAATGAGAAGCTACTTTGAAAAATCTGTATTCCAACAAAATAAAAACTACCGAAGACATTGACAAATTTCTAGAGACATATGCTCCTCCCAAACTGAACCAGGAGGACATACACAATTGAAACAGATCAATGTCAAGCAATGAAATAGAAGAAGCCATTAAAAACCTACCATCCAAGAAAAGCCCAGGACCAGATGGATTCTCAGCCGAGTTCTACAAGACCTTCTAGGAAGAACTCATTCCAATACTTCTCAAAGTATTCCAGGAAATAGAAAAGGAGGGTACCCTAACCAAACTCATTCTATGAAGCTAATATCACCCTCATACCCAAACCAGGAAAAGAGACATCAAGGAAAGAAAATTTTAGGCCAATATCCTTGATGAATATAGACGCAAAGATCCTTAACAAAATATTGGCAAACCGTATCCAAAAACATATCAAGAAAATCGTGCACCATGATCAAGTGGGGTTCATCCCTGGAATGCAAGGATGGTTTAACATCCGTAAATCAATAAACGTAATCCATCATGTCAATAGACTTAAGGATAAGAATCATATGGTTATTTCAATTGATGCAGAAAAAGCATTTGACAAAATACAATACCCCTTCATGCTCAAAACACTAGAAAAAATAGGGATAGTAGGAACATACCTGAACATTGTAAAGGCTATTTATGCTAAGCCCATGGCCAACATCATTCTTAATGGAGAAAAACTAAAACCATTCCCTTTAAAAACGGGAACAAGACAGGGATGTCCTCTTTCACCACTTCTATTCAACATTGTCCTCGAAACTCTAGCCAGAGCAATTAGGCAGACTAAAGAAATTAAAGGGATATGAATAGGAAAAGAGGAACTTAAGCTGTCACTACTTGCTGATGACATGATTCTATATTTAGAGGATCCAAAAATCTCCTCCAGAAAACTTCTAGACCTCATTAATGAATTCAGCAAAATAGCAGGCTATAAAATCAACACACATGAATCTAAAGCATTTTTACGCAAGCAACGAAACAGTTGAAAGGGAAATGAGGAAAACAACTCCATCTGCAATAGCCTTAAAAAAAATAAAATACTTGGGAATCAATCTAACCAAAGAGGTAAAAGATCTCTACAATGAAAACTACAAAACACTGAAGAAAGAAATTGAGGAAGACCTTAGAAGATGGAAAGATCTCCCATGTTCTTCGATAGGCAGAATTAATATTGTCAAAATGGCCATACTACCAAAAGTGCTATACAGATTCAATGTAATTCCAATTAAAATCCCAATGATGTACCTTACAGAAATAGAGCAACAATCATGAAATTCATCTGGAAGAATAAGAAACCCAGAATAGCTAAAGCAATCCTTAGCAGCAAGAATCAAATAGGAGGTCACAATACCAGAACTTCAACTATACTACAAAGCAATAGTAACAAAAACGGCATAGTATTGGCACCAAAATAGACAGGTAGATCAATGGTACAGAATAGAGGACACAGACACAAACCCAAATAAATACAATTTTCTAGACAAAGGGCCAAAAATATGCAATGGAGAAAAGATAGCCTCTTCAACAAATGGTGCTGGGAAAACTGGAAATCCACATGCAACAGAATGAAACTAAACCACTTGTCTCTCACCCTGCACAAAAATCAACTCACAATGGATCAAGGACCTTGAAATCAGACCAGAGACCCTGCATCTTACAGAAGAAAAAATAGGTCCAAATCTTCAACTTGATGGCTTAGGATCAGACTTCCTTAACAGGACTCCCATAGCACAAGAAATAAAAGCAAGAATCAATAACTGGGATAGATTCAAACTAAACAGCTTTCTCTCAGCAAAGGAAACTATCAGCAATGCGAAGAGAGAGCCTACAGAGTGGGAGAATATCTTTGCCACTCATACTTCAGATAGAGCACTAATTTCCAGAATATATAAAGAACTCAAAAAACTCTACACCAAGAATACAAATAACCCAATCAACGAATGGGCTAAGGATGTGAACAGATGCTTCACAGAGGAAGATCTACAAGCAATCAACAAACATATGAAAAAATGTTCACCATCTTTAGTAAATAAGAGAAATGCAAATCAAAATTACACTAAGATTCCATCTCACCCCAATTAGAATGGCGATTATCAAGAATGCAAGCAATAATAGGTGTTGGAGAGGATGTGGGGAAAAAGGTACACTCATACATTGCTGGTGGGACTGCAAATTAGTGCAGCCACTCTGGAAAGCAGTGTGGAGATTCCTTAGAAAACTTGGAATGGACCTACCATTTGACCCAGCTATCCCACTCCTCGGCCTATACCCAAAGGACTTAAAATCAGCATACTACAGAGATACAGCCACATCAATGTTCATAGCTGCCCAATTCACCATAGCCAGATTGTGGAACCAACCTAGATGTCCTTCAATTGATGAATGGATAAAGAAACTGTGGTATATATATATACAATGGAATATTACTCAGCTATAAAGAATAATAAAATTATGGCATTTGCAGGCAAATGGATGAAATGGAGAATGTCATGTTAAGTGAGATAAGGCAATCTCAAGAATCCAAAAGACGAATGATCTCACTGATAAGTGGATGATGACAATTAATGGGGGGTGGGAGGGGGACAAGAATGGAGGAAGGAGGGACTGTATAGAGGGAAAAGAGAGGTGGGAGGGGTGAGGGGGAAGGAAAAAATAACAGAATGAATCAAACATCATTACCCTATGTAAATGTATGATTATGCAAGTGGTATGCTGTTACTCCATGTACAAACAGAAACAACACGTATCGCATTTGTTTACAATAAAAATATATTTAAAAAAAATTTGGCCCAAAAAACAAAACAAAACAAAACCCAGGCCTGCTCTGCTGCTTCTGAGCGCTGAGATGGATCTTGCCCTGAATAGTTTCTAAAGACAATGAGGGGACTCTGAGCTCCTCATGTAGGCTGGAAGAGGGAAATACTGCCAGCAGAGGCCACTGATGCACCAGTTGTGAGTCAGCAGTGACCAAAGGAGAAGGCTTACTAGTGCTGTCTGGTACCCACCTGCTGCCCCTGATTTGTCTCATGCTTCTGTGGAAGTGTGTGTGGGGGACTGGGTTGTGACTTCGTGATAGAGCACTTGCCTAGCATGTGTGAGGCATGGGGTTTGATCCTCGGCACCACGTAACAAACAAAATAAAGTTATTATGTCCATCTACAACTACAAATATTTTTAAAAAAGAAAACGTGTGTAAGTGATCACCAATTTCAGTATTGCCTAACTTTGACATACTGAGCTTAAGTTTTTATGGTTAACCTTGAGCTAATTGTCAGAATAAAATAATCTGGAGTGAAGTGTGAGGAGACAAATAAGTGGAAAATGTTTAATTAAACATTACAAGAACAGCTAAGATACAAATTATACATCAGGTTTATCATATCTAATATAGTAGAATACACCAATAAATTGTTTTAAAAAAGGAATATCCCATCTAGCATGTTTAATTAGAGTCTCAGGAAGACAGGAGAGAAAATAAGGCATGAAAATGGATTATAAGAAGAGGCTACTCCATTGTCAATCAGTGACTTGAGCAGACACAGGCGCTCAAGGAGACTGAGGTGTTACTATATGTATAATTTTTTTTAAATGCAATGAGCCTGTCAAATAAAGCTAAGAGAAGACTTGGAGGAAGATTTATAACCTTAACTGCATGTTTTAGAGAAGGAAAGTCTATAATGAGTTAAGCATTCATTTTAAGATGTTAGGAAAAGCTGGGCATGGTGGCATAGGCCTATAATTCCATCAGCTCAGGAGGCTGAGGCAGGAGAATTGCAAGTTCAAGGCCAACCTCAGCAACTTAGTGAGACCCAAAGCAGTTTACTGAGAAAAAAGGCTGGGGATGTGACTCAGTGGTTAAGTGCCCCAGGGTTCAACCCCTGGTACAAAAATAAATAAATAAACAAATAAATAAAAATAAACAAATTTAATTAATAAAGAAGTTTTAATTAATAAAGAGCAAGGAGGAAAATAAACCTTGAATGGTCATTATCAGATAATGATGCTATATGAAGAAAACACAAAGGACGTAATGACAAATATTAACATTAATAAAGATTTTATCAAGATTACTGGGTATAGAGTCAACATAAAAAATCAAAAGTATTCCAATAGCAAACAGAAAAATAAATGAAAGAGAGAGATCCATGGGCATGGAGGTGAATGCCCATCATCCTGGCTGCTCCGGAGGCGGAGGCAGGAGGGTCACTTGAGCCCAGGAGCTTGGGGCCAGCCACGAACAATGGAGTGAGACCCACCCTTTTAAACAAAATAAAGTAAGACAAGTAAGATACCAACTGCAATAGCTTTGAAAAATAGTAATGCCTAGGAATAAAACTAGAAGAAGATATGCAAAGACCTCTAAGAAACTAAAAATATATCACTGCAAGAAATTTAAAATGATCCAAACAAATGAAGAGATATAATAATACACTCCTAATAGGTACTGCTAACGTGTTAATCATAATAAACACGTTTTATGTAATAAAATAAAACAATCATACGTTCATGGATAAGAAGACTCAATAGTGTAAGTACATCAATTCTCAAACTGCTCCATAGATCCAGCGAAATCCTAATGAAAATCCCAGACCTTGATAAACTGAGTCCAAAGCATGGAAGCAGTTCCGAAGGCCACCAGCGGCAGGATGGGCAAGAGGTTTCAGGAGGAGGGCCTGAAACCCAACAGACAGCACACAGCGTGTGGGTGGCACAGTAGTGCTGGCCACAGGACCTAGGCAGGCAGGCCTGGTGGTGAGATTATAAGTGGAGGCAAGGAAGGGTTAGATAACAGGACAGGAGGAGGCAGCCTGGGAATGGGCGGCTGGGCCTGCCGCGCCCTTTGACGGGGTGGTGGTTGCCCATTGATGGGGTTGTGGTTGCCAAGCGTCCGTCTGTGATTAGCCCTTGTGTGCCCCTTTCTGTCTGAGGGCCATAGTCCACAACACTGAAAAAAAGATGTATTTGTTTTCCACTCAGTAGGATCAGGGCGTCAGAGTCTCCTCCAGGGAGACAAAACGAGAGCTCATGTGAAACAAGCAACTGCTTACCTGGGACATGACCATTAGGGAAGGTGGTGGTCGGGAATGAGTCTAAGAAGAAGATGGCTGAAGCCTACGAATTTGCTATTTTTATTCAGAACTGACAACAGCAGAGAACAGAGGTGGCTCTAAGTTCTACCTTTGCTTGGACAAAACACAGCGTTAGCTGGCATTCCCTGCTCACCCAGAAAACTTGGAAAGCCTTGTTTGCTTTTGGAGGCCAAGACAGGGAGGGGGGCCTTGAAGAGAAGGAATGACCATTCAGACCTCAGGAAAGACACACCTGCATTATAAAAGTAATAGAACGGCATGCTGATCTACCCCTTTAGCCTCCATGGGTGTGAACTGTATGGTACAATTCCCCAGGAAATTATCACAGCTCAGTTACCTGATGAAACTGAATTGTTGAAACACCACAGCAGACCCTGGTACCAACTTTATGCATCAGACTTTCCTACTAAGAGACTGAGGGTGGCTGGTCTTATACCATCTTATCACACAGGGCACCCCTGGGAATGGGGCTCTACCTGGGGACAGTCTAGAGCTTGGCAATAATCTCTGTGGGGAGGGCCTCTTCCCAACTCTCCAATTTTATTTAAGAGGGAACATAGGGGTCTATAGTAAAGATATTATGAACAAGAAACTGCAGACCAATATCCTTAATAAAACATACATGCAAAAATCCCCAACAGAATGATAGTAAATAAAAGCTGGCAATATCAAAAAAGGATCATGACCCCTGAGGTTTATTCCAGGAACATAAGGTTACACTGAAAATCAGTGTAATCTGCCACATTGGAATAGAAGAAAAATCATGCGATCATCTCAACACAGAGAAAGCACTGGACAAAATTCAACACTTGTTCTATGAGGAAAATGCTCAGAAAACTAAAAATAGACAGGACTTTCTCAAAATGATACAGGGCATCTGTGAAAATCCACACAGTGTTTTCTTATGGTGAAAGACTGAACCCTTTCCTCCTACATCTGGGAGCAGAACGAAGATGCTCACTTTTACTACTTCTCCTCAATACTGTCCTGAAGCCCCAGCCACTACAACAAGGCAAGAAAAAGAAAGAAACTGCATTAGGGATGGGAATGGAAGAACACTGCAAAGAAAATGCAGAGAGGTTCTGAGTATCCTTTACTTGGTTTCCTCCATGGCTACATCCTTTAATCTTTTTAGTTGTAGATGGACACAATGCCTTCATTTTATTTATTAATTTTATGCGTTGCTGAGAATCAAATCCAGTGCCACATACGTGAGAGGCAAGTCCTCCACCACTGAGCCCCGGCCCCAGACGCGTCTTCTATAACATAACAAAACCAGGAAACTGACATCGGTTAACTGATTTTTGTTCTCTTTTCTTTTTTTGCAATGTTGGGGACTGAGCCAGGGATGGTAGAACAGTGCTGTATTGCTGAACTAAACCTACAGTCCATGGCCAACCAATTCTTCACAAAGATGACAAGGCAATGGGATGGGGAATAATCTTTTCAAAAAACAGTACTGGATCAACTGGAATCTGTATAGAAAAGAATGAACTGCACACAAAAATTAATTCAAAATGGATCATAAACCTAACATAAAAGTTGAATGAAGCTATAAAACTTGTGGAAGAAAAATGCAGGGGGAAATCTTCAGGGCCTCAGGGATTAACGAAGATTTGTTGGAACACAAAAAGTGATGTGCTAGTTCACCCTAAAATAAAATAAATATAAAATGAACTTAATTGAAATTTTAACCATCTGCTCTTCAAAGGACATCACTGAGAAAATGAAAAGGAAAGCCATAAATTGGGAGAAAATAATCTCAATACATACATCTGGCAGAGAAACCCTCTGTAACTCAATTAGCAGCCAAATTTAAAAGCAGGCAAAAGCTAATAGGTATAGGGTTTTGTTTTGTTTTGTTTTGTTTTGTTTAAAGTGATGAAGATATTCTGGAAATAGTGGTTAAGTGCAGATGATAACAGACTGAAACTACTGAAGTACATACTTTTAAATGGTGACTCATTGTGAAAAATATCCTAATTTTAGCTAGGAGCTGTGACCCACGCCTGTAATCCTAGCCTCTAAGAGGCTGCTGTAGGAGGTCAGCCTCAGAAATTTAGCAAGAGCCAGTCTCAAAATAAAAACAGAAAAGACTGGGGGTTGTGGCAAAGGGTCCCTGGCTTCAACCCCCAGTACCAGAATAAAAGAATATCCCAATTTAAAAATATGCTCTAAAAATGGGCAGGAGACTCTTAACAAAAGATACAGGAACAGTCTATATACATATGAAGAAGATGCTTAAGGGGCCATGGGGGTGCACACCTGTAATCCAGCTACTCAGGAGCCTGAGGCAGAGGTTCAAAAGTTCAAGGCCAGCCTCAGTAAATAAAAATAAAAAGGGCTGGGGATGTAGCTCAGTGGTAGGGCACCCCTGGGTTCAATCCCCTGTACCAGGTTAAAAAAAAAAAAAAAAAAAAAAAAAAGCCAACCATCAATTGTCATATGGATTCAGTGCAGTGGCTGAAGTTTTTATTTTTCAAATAATCACAATACCAAGTGTTGGTGGTGAAGAGCAACCATTTTATGCTCTTGTGGAAACATTAAACGCAGTTAGCATTTTGGAAGACAGCTTGGCAATTTCTTAGAGCAGTAATCCCACCACCACACGTCCACCTACCAGAAGTGACGACATTTCACAAAAGACTGGTACATGAGTGTTCCTAGCAGCATGGTGCGTAATAGTCCCAAACCGGAAAGAACCCATCCATCAGTGGGTGAATAAACATATCGGGATGCATCCGTACAAGAGAAACTCAGCAATCAAAAGCAAAGCCGCCAATTGACAAAACCGCCTGGGTGGACCTCCCAGCCGGGGAGGGGGCAGCTGGATAGGGCAGCCGTGATTCCTGGACTGTTTGTAGAAGGGGGCCTGATAAAATACAGGACCCCTGTTAAATTTCGGATCAATGGCAAATAACTTTGTCAGTATAAGTATGTCCCAGCACATGTAATATTTGAGTATACTGAAGATTATTATTCTTTCTGACGTTTGCAGGTAAATGGATGGAACTGGAGACTATCACGCTAAGTGAATACGCCAATCCCCAAAATACCAAAGGCCGAAGTTTCTCTCTGATACGCGGATGCTAAGGCACAATAAGGAGGGTGAGGGAAGAGTGGAAGTTCATTGGATTAGACAAAGGGAAATGAAGGGGAGGGAGGGGTGGGACAGAAAGACAGAACGAATCGGACGTAACTTCCCCACGTTCGTCCATGAATACCGACCACCGTAACTCCGCACCTCGCACATCCACAAGAATGGGATCCTAAGTAGAATAAGTTACATTCCGTGTATCTATAATGTGTCAAAATACACTCTACTGTCATGTGTATCTAAAGAGAAAAAATAAAGACCATCATTCATTGTTGATCTGAGATTCGTATTTAACTGAGCGCCCTCACTTTTATTTAAGGCCGGCAACGCCTGCTGGGCAGGAAGTTCAAGGATCCAGATTCTTGTCCTGGATCTGCTTTAACCCCGGTCGCAGGACAGGCCTCTGGCTCAGAAGGAGCCTCCCTCCCCCGGGGTGTCCGGAGGCGCGGGCAGAGCGGAACTAACACGCGGGATTGTTCAAAAGCGGAGATTCGGGAGGGAGGCCGTGAGTGGGCGAAAGGCAGACGGGGCTCGCTCCTCCAAGTGCTCGCCGCGCTCTGAACACGGGGCAGAGCCTCAGACCACCCGAGGGGCATGAACAGCGCCCCGCGCCCACGCCCCTTGAGTCCGTCTGTCTGGGTGGGTCCGGATACTCGTCTTTCTAAAAGTTCCCCTGGGCTCCGCGACCTGCAAGGCTGACGACCGCGGGAGCGCGGACGGCTCCAGGGACGCTTTCGGGCTGGCCCCGCACGGCCGCCGCGCCCCTGCCGCTGCAGCAGAAGCGGATGCGGAAGGACTGAGGCGGGACCTGGCGGTGTCCCGGGTGGGCGTCTACACCGCAGGCGTCCAGAACGCCACCGGGAGGTGCCTGGCCCCCGCCAGGAGCGTGCCCGAGTGGCGCCCGCGGCTGGCTCTGGCGCCCCGGGGTTGCCCCGCGCTCGCTCTCCTCGGAGCTGGTCTCGCGCGCTGCCCGGCCCGCCCGGCCCCGGGTCTGAGCGCAGCAGGCTGCGGGCTCGCCCAGCGCTAGGCGGCGACCGAGAGCGCGGCAGGCTCCGGGGCTCCGGGGATGGGGTCCCGGGCGGGGGTTCCCAGGACACGGCGGTCCCCGGGCGCTGGTCTTAGAGCTGGTCGGGGTCCTGGGGCCTGGGTGTCGGGGTCGGGGTCGGGGGCTGGGGGTCCGGGGCCGGCATCCAGGGCGGGGTCTGCAGGGCAGGCTCCGGCTGCGGCTGTGTCCTGCCCCGCGCGCCGGGCTGGCTCCACGCGCCCTCCAGACCGCGCCTGGCCGCCCCCGGAGTTACCTCCCGCACTCGGTGCGCCGCGCCTCTGCCGCTGGGCAATTGCCAGGTTCCGGCAGGCGGCCCTGCCCCGCGCGTGCTTCAGCTGTGGACTGCACGACCGCGCTCCTTAAACACAGGTACCGAGCCGACCGAGACCAGTGTATTCCTGCGCTGATGGGACGCGAGGGAGATGTACAGCGCGGACGCCGAGAGGTGACAGCGTCCCCGGGCAGGGAGGACTGATTAAATTCAGCCAGGATACGTCCGCGTAGAGAGCTTTAGGAATTTTATTACAGATTTAGAAAAAGAACCCTCCCTGAGCTGCTACCGGTGGAAGCACCGTCCCTAAAGCAGAACGCTACCAACAAAACGACACCACAAAACAAACAAATGAACAACCCCAATAAAAACAGGAGGACCGGCCGCAGAAGGCAACAGGCAAACACTTGGGAGTAAGATGTTCTCTTGCCGTCTGAGAAACCGTATTCGAATGAGCTGCTTTTGAGAAACTCGAGTCGGCTTTTGGGAACCAGTTTTTTCCCATGGCACCTTTATTATTTATTTTTCTCTCTCCTCCTTTTATTCAAAAATATATCCCATTGCCTTTTATTTTCCATCCCCTGAGTCAGACTCTGGAAAAAAAAATCAGAAACCATCACTGTCCCAAGGAAACTCACCATCTAACTCTGGGGAGAGGCAGGTTTGTAGATAAGCCCACTCCAGCGTTTCATGGAAGCACAGCCGAGCAGGGCGTTGCTTTTTAGAAAATTTGTATTATGACAATCTTCAAAATAAACATCAGTAAAAGAAATAGTCTAACATATTCGTTAACTATCACCCGATCTATGAAGTTATTAATATACTACCAATCCTTTTTCATCTGTGCCTTACCAGGTTTCTGATAAATTTCACTATTAAGGTTTGATTCAATACTAAAAAAAAGTTGGGGGCTGGGGACATACCTCAGTTGGTGGAGTGCTTACTTCGCATGCACAAGGCCCTGGGTTCAATCCCCAGCATCACCAAAGAATAAAAAAAAGAAAAAATTGCTTACTCTGAATGTATAACTCAGTGATTTTTTTTTTAGTAAATATTGTAATCATGGTAAATTTCACTCCATGACTTCTTGCACTTCTTGTCCCCAACCAGAGGCAATCCTTGATCTTTCTGTCTCTGGATTTGCCTTTCCTGGACATTTCATGTTATTGGAAATATATAATATGTGATCTTTTGCATTTGGCTTCCTTCACTTAGAATACTGTTTTCAAGGTTCACCCACGTGGTAGACTATATCAGCATTCCATTCATTTTCTTATGAATAATATTCCATGGGTGAATATACCACATTTATTTTTTCCCACATTTTTATCAGTGCATTGTCATTGTACATAGTGATGGGATTCGTTTTTACATATTTGTATTACACGCAATATGATCATATAATTTGGCCAATGTCACTTCTCTCCTCCCTCTCTGCCTCCTGCCCCTTGGTCCTTTACCTCTACTCATCTCCCTTTGATTTTCATGAGATCTGCCCAAACCTTTATTTCCTCCTTCTTCTCTAGCTTCTGCATATGAGAGAAAACTATGACCCTTGACCTTCTGAGTTTGACTTATTTCACTTAACATAATCATCTCTAGTCCCATCCATTTTTCTGCAATGACAGGATTTCATTTATCTTTATGGCCAAATAAAACTCCACTGTGTATATTACCACATTTTCTTTATCCATTCATCTGTTAATGGGCACCTAGGCTGGTTCCATAGTTTATTTAGCTTTGTGGATTGTGCTGCTATAAACATGGGTATGTGTGTATCACTGTGTGGTATAACTTTATATCTAGGAGTGGTGTAGCTGGGTCATATGATGTTTCCATGCCTAGTCTTTTGAGGAACCTCCATACTGATTTCCATAGTGGTCGTACTGATGTGCAGTCCCACCAACAGTGTAAAAGTGTTCCTTTTTCTCCACATCCTCTCCAGCATTTATCATTGTTTGTATTCTTTTTTTGTAATTTATTTTTATTGTAAACAAATGGGATACATGTTGTTTCCGTTTGTACATGGAGTAACAGCATACTATTTGCGTAATCATACATTTACATAGGGTAAAGAGGTTTGATTCATTGTTATTTTTTCCTCCCCCCACCCCTCCCACCTCTCTTTTCCCTCTATACAGTCCCTCCTTCCTCCATTCTTGCCCCCCTCCCAGCCCCCTTTAAGTGTCATCATCCGCTTATCAGCAAGATCATTCGTCCTTTGGTTTTTCGAGATTGGCTTATCTCACTTAGCATGATATTCTCCAATTTCATCCATTTGCCTGCAAGTGCCATAATTTTATTATTCTTTATAGCTGAGTAATATTCCATTGTGTGTGTGTGTGTGTATATATATATATATATATATCACAGTTTCTTTATCCATTCATCAATTGAAGGACATCTAAGTTGGTTCCATAGTCTGACTATTGTGAATTGAACAGCTATGAACATTGATGTGGCTGTATCTCTGTAGTATGCTGATTTTTAGTCCTTTGGGTATAGGCCAAGGAGTGGGATAGCTGGGTCAAATGGTAGGTCCATTCCAAGTTTTCTAAGGAATCTCCACACTGCTTTCTAGAGTGGCTGCACTAATTTGCAGTCCCACCAGCAATGTATGAGTGTACCTTTTTCCCCACATCCTCTCCAACACCTATTGTTGCTTGTATTCTTGATAATCGCCATTCTAATTGGGGTGAGATGGAATCTTAGTGTAATTTTGATTTGCATTTCTCTTATTTACTAAAGATGGTGAACATTTTTTCATATGTTTGTTGATTGTTTGTAGATATTCTTTTGTGAAGCGTCTGTTCATATCCTTAGCCCATTTGTTGATTGGGTTATTTGTATTCTTGGTGTAGAGTTTTTTGAGTTCTTTATATATTCTGGAAATTAGTGCTCTATCTGAAGTATGAGTGGCAAAGATATTCTCCCACTCCGTAGGCTCTCTCTTCACATTGCTGATAGTTTCCTTTGCTGAGAGAAACTATCAGTTTGAATCTATCCCAGTTGTTGATTCTTGCTTTTATTTCTTGTGCTATGGGAGTCCTGTTAAGGAAGTCTGATCCTAAGCCATCAAGTTGAAGATTTGGACCTATTTTTTCTTCTGTAAGATGCAGGGTCTCTGGTCTGATTTCAAGGTCCTTGATCCATTGTGAGTTGATTTTTGTGCAGGGTGAGAGACAAGTGGTTTAGTTTCATTCTGTTGCATGTGGATTTCCAGTTTTCCCAGCACCATTTGTTGAAGAGGCTATCTTTTCTCCATTGCATATTTTTGGCCCCTTTGTCTAGTATGAGAAAATTGTATTTATTTGGGTTTGTGTCTGTGTCCTCTATTCTGTACCATTGATCTACCTGTCTATTTTGGTGCCAATACCATGCCGTTTTTGTTACTATTGCTTTGTAGTATAGTTGAAGTTCTGGTATTGCGATAGCCCGTTTCATTCTTGCTGCTAAGGATTGCTTTAGCTATTCTGGGTTTCTTATTCTTCCAGATGAATTTCATGATTGCTTGCTCTATTTCTGTAAGGTACGTGATTGGGATTTTAATTGGAATTACATTGAATCTGTATAGCACTTTTGGTAGTATGGCCATTTTGACAATATTAATTCTGCCTATCGAAGAACATGGGAGATCTTTCCATCTTCTAAGGTCTTCCTCAATTTCTTTCCTCAATGTTTTGTAGTTTTCATTGTAGAGATCTTTTACCTCTTTGGTTAGATTGATTCCCAAGTATTTTATTTTTTTTAAGGCTATTGCAGATGGAGTTGTTTTCCTCATTTCCCTTTCAACTGTTTCGTTGCTTGCGTAAAAATGCTTTAGATTTATGTGTGTTGATTTTATAGCCTGCTATTTTGCTGAATTCATTAATGAGGTCTAGAAGTTTTCTGGAGGAGGTTTTTGGATTCTCTAAATATAGAATCATGTCATCAGCAAGTAGTGACAGCTTAAGTTCCTCTTTTCCTATTCATATCCCTTTAATTTCTTTAGTCTGCCTAATTGCTCTGGCTAGAGTTTCGAGGACAATGTTGAATAGAAGTGGTGAAAGAGGACATCCCTGTCTTGTTCCCATTTTTAAAGGGAATGGTTTTAGTTTTTCTCCATTAAGAATGATGTTGGCCATGGGCTCAGCATAAATAGCCTTTACAATGTTCAGGTATGTTCCTACTATCCCTATTTTTTCTAGTGTTTTGAGCATGAAGGGGTATTGTATTTTGTCGAACGCTTTTTCTGCATCAATTGAAATAACCATATGGATCATTTCACCTTGGAACATTGTTGTATTGTCTCACACATGAGCTTTGGGGGACAACATTTTATCTAACCAATAACGCTACTGTATATTTCAAGAAACAAGAAGAGGGGGGTTTCAAGATGGCGGCCTAGAGGGTGGCTGCATTTCATGTTGCTCCAGGACTCAGGATTCAAAAGAGGAGATATTGAGACGCTTGGGACCAACTCAAAGCAGCCGGGTGACTCTCACCCCCTGGGGAGGCATCCCGGATGGGACGGTGGTCCCGGAACGCAGGAAACTTTGTGAAGTAGAACTGCCGACGAGACGCCCCTCCCCCCGCTGGAGCAGTGAACTCGGACAACTGGGAGCGCCATAAAGGAGGCCGCTCGGCACAGCGCTGGGACTCGGAGCAACCACTGGGGCTCCGGCGGCTGCCCAGGGGAGGAGTGGCGAGGAGAGCTGTGTGGACTCAGGACACCGGGGCCTGCCCTGAGGAGGAGGAGGAGGAGCGTGGCCACTTGGATTCGGAGTGACTGCACCAGAGCTACAGGCGGTTGCCAGAGGAGAAGCCGCGCGGCAAGCTGTTTGGACTCAGAACGACGCTTCTGAACCCCGGGGCCTGCCCTGAGGATGAGGAGGAGGAAGAGGAGCGCGGCCGCTTGGATTCGGGTGACTACACCAGAGCTACAGGCGGTTGCCAGAGAAGGGGCTGCGTGGCGAGCTGTTTGGACTCTGACCACTTCTGAACCCCGGGGCCTGCCCGGAGGAGTAGGAGGAGGAGGAGGAGAAGCGCAGCGGGTCCTTTGGACTCGCAGTGACTGCATTAGCGCTCCAGGCGGCTGCTCAGAGGAGAAGGCGAGTGGTGAGTTGTTTGGACTTAAAGCGACCGCTCCTGAACACAGGGGGCCTGCCTGGAGGAGAAGCGTGGTGGGACGCTTGGTCTTGAGTGGCCGCACCAGAGCTCCGGGCGGTTGCCCAGAGGACCCGTGCAGCGGGTCACGTGGATTCAGAGCCACTCAGAGCGACCACTCCTGAACACCCGGGGGGTTATCTGGAGAAGGAGGAGGAACGGGGAGGGTCACTTCGACTCGGAGTGATTGATTGCCCCGGGCTACGGGTGGTTGGTGGGAGGAGGAGGCACGAAGTGAGTTTCTTGGACTCCTAGTGACCGCACCGGAATACTGGGCGGCTGTCTGGAGGAAGAGGCCTGTGGCGGGTCTCTGGGACTCAGAGCGATTGTTCGGGGCCACAGGTGGCTGCTCAGAGGAGGGGCCACACAGCCAGGCGATTAGGTGCAGAGCAGGGTCCCAGGATCTAGGAGGCTTCTGGGTGGAAGAGCCGCACAGAGACAGGCTTAGGGCGGGGCGAAGGTTCCAGGCCTGTGGGCAAATTCTCTGAGGAGGGGCAGCCTAAGGAGATTCATCTGCGAAGGGTGAGGCTCCCAGGCCCAGGAGGTAGGGCCGGGCCCCTGGGAACTTTGCAGAGGAAGGCATCCCAGCCCAGGCGGTAGCTGTAAATTGAGGGGAACCTCTAGGAGGGAACTGACCAGCGAGACCTCCCCACCGGGTGAGTCTTCCCTGCTGGGTGAGGTTTCCCCACAAGGACGGTAAAACCAGAGACTCAGGCCCAAACAGGCCTTGCCTCAGCCCGCAGCCTAGGTCCCCTTTGGATGACCATTGGTTAACAAGTGGAGGCACCTCTGCCCACTAGCAGGGATTATACCCCACCTGAAGGCCACCACTCCTAGAGAGGCAGCTTCCTTGTGGAGCACCGCATTATCAACTTCCTCCATGACTACAGCCTACTGAAGGCTAAGGGGGGATATATATAGAAATCTTCAGGGACATTGTAAGTCAATAGAGGAAATCTGCAATATCTCAGCGGTCCACTGATACCTGAACAATATGAGAAAACAAGGAAAGAAAATGCTGCAAACAAATCTAGATGTTACATCAATAAAACCCAATGACGGCATGGCAGAAGAAATGACAGAAAAGGAGTTCAGAATGTACATAACTAAAATGATCAGAGAAGCAAACGATGAGATGAAAGAGCAAATGCAAGCATTGAATGATCGCACCAATCGACAGTTAAAAGAGCAAATACAGGAAGCAAAAGATCATTTCAATAAAGAGTTAGAGATATTGAAAAAAAACCAAACAGAAATCCTTGACATGAAGGAAACAATAAACCAAATTAAGAACTCCATAGAAGGCATATCCAATAGGATAGAACACCTGGAAGACAGAACCTCAGACATTGAAGACAAAATATTTAACCTTGAAAAAAAAGTTGAACAAACAGAGAAGATGGTAAGAAATCATGAACAGAATCTACAAGAACTATGGGATATCATGAAAAGGCCAAATTTAAGAATTATTGGGATTGAGGAAGGTCTAGAGAAACAAGCCAAAGGAATGAACAATTTATTCAATGAAATAATATCAGAAAATTTCCCAAATCTGAAGAATGAAATGGAAAATCAAGTTCAAGAGGCTTATAGGACTCCAAATACACAAAATTACAACAGACCCACACCAAGGCACATTATAATGAAAATACCGAACATACAAAATAAAGACAGAATTTTAAAGGCTGTGAGAGAAAAGAACCAAATTACATTCAGGGGGAAACCAATACGCATATCAGCAGATTTTTCAATCCAGACCCTAAAAGCTAGAAGGGCCTGGAACAACATTTTTCAAGCCCTGAAAGAAAATGGATGCCAACCAAGAATCTAATACCCAGCAAAACTTACCTTCAAATTTGACGATGAAATAAAATCCTTCCATGATAAACAAAGCTAAAAGAATTTACAAAAAGAAAGCCAGCATTACAGAACATTCTCAACAAAATATTCCATGAGGAAGAGATGAAAAACAAAGAAGCAAATCAGCAAAGGGAGGAATTATCCTAAAGGAATTGTCAAATAAAGGAGGAAACAAGTTGTGTCAAACAAATAAATAAATAAAATTTAAAAAATGAACCAAATGACCGGGAAACCAAATCATTTCTCTATAATAACCCTGAATGTTAATGGCCTGAATTCATCAATCAAAAGACATAGACTGGCAGACTGGATTAAAAAGAAAGATCCAACAATATGTTGCCTGCAAGAGACTCACCTCATAGAAAAAGATACCCATAGACTAAAGGTGAAAGGATGGGGAAAAACATACCATGCACATGGACTCAGCAAAAAAGCTGGAGTATCCATCCTCATTTCCGATAATGTGGACTTCAAGCCAAAGTTAGTCAGAAGGGATAAAGAAGGTCATTTCATACTGCTTAAGGGAAGCATAAATCAGCAAGATATAACAATCATAAACATCTATGCCCCAAACAGTGGCTCATCTATGTATGTCAAACAAATCCTTCTCAATTTCAGAAACCAAATAGACCACAACACAATAATACTAGGTGATTTTAACACACCTCTCTCACCACTGGACAGATCTTCCAGACAAAAATTGAACAAAGAAACCATAGATCTCAATAACACAATCAATAATTTAGACTTAACGGACATTTATAGAATATACCATCCAACCAAGAGTGAATACACTTTCTTCTCAGCAGCACATGGATCCTTCTCTAAAATAGACCATATATTATGCCACAAAGCTAATGTTAGCAAATACAAGAAGATAGAGACACTAGCATGTATTCTATCAGATCATAATGGATTGAAGTTAGAAATAAATGAAAGAGTAAAACACAGAAACTATTCCAACATCTGGAGATTAAACAATATGCTATTATATGATGAATGGATAACAGAAGATATTAGGAAGGAAATTAAAAAATTCTTAGAGGTAAATGAGAACAAAGAAACATCATATCAAAATCTCTGGGACACTATGAAAGCAGTACTTAGAGGGAAGTTTATTTCATGGAGCGCATTTAATAAAAGAAGTAAAACTCAACAAATAAACAACCTAACACTACAGCTCAAAGCCCTAGAAAAAGAAGAACAGAACAGCACCAAAAGTAGTAGAAGACAGGAAATAGTTAAACTCAGAGCTGAAATCAATGAAATTGAAACAAAAGAAACAATACAAAAAATTGACAAAATAAATAGTTGGTTCTTCGAAAAAATAAACAAAATTGATAAACCTTTAGCCACACTAACAAAGAGAAGACGAGAGAAAACCCAAATCACTAAAATTCGGAATGAACAAGGAAATATCACAACAGACAGGATTGAAATACAAAACATAATTAGAAGCTATTTTGAAAATCTATACTCCAACAAAATAGAAAATTTCGAAGACATCAACAGGTTTCTAGAGACATATGAATTGCCTAAACTGAACGAGGAGGACATAAACAATTTAAATAGACCAATTTCAAGTACTGAAATAGAAGAAGTCATCAAAAGCCTACCAACAAAGAAAAGTCCGGGACCAGATGGGTTCTCAGCCGAGTTCTACAAAACCTTTAAAGAAGAGCTCATTCCAATACTTCTCAAAGTATTCCATAAAATAGAAGAGGAGGGAACCCTCCCAAACTCATTCTATGAAGCCAATATCACACTGATACCTAAACCAGACAGAGACTCATCAAGGAAAGAAAATTTCAGACCAATATCCTTAATGAACATCGACGCAAAAATTCTCAACAAAATTTTAGCAAATCGCATACAAAAACATATTAAAAAGATAGTGCACCATGATCAAGTGGGTTTCATCCCAGGGATGCAAGGTTGGTTCAACATCAGGAAATCAATAAACGTAATTCACCATATTAATAGACTTAAAGTTAAGAATCACATGATTATTTCAATAGATGCAGAAAAAGCATTTGATAAAATACAGCACCCCTTCATGCTCAAAACACTAGAAAAAATAGGGATAGTGGGAACATTCCTTAACATTGTAAAGGCCATTTATGCTAAGCCCATGGCTAATATCATTCTAAATGGTGAAAAACTGAAAGCATTCCCCCTAAAAACTGGAACAAGGCAGGGATGCCCTCTTTCACCACTTCTATTCAACATCGTTCTTGAGACTCTGGCCAGAGCAATTAGACAAACCAAAGAAATTAAAGGGATACAAATTGGAAAAGAAGAACTCAAACTATCCCTGTTCGCTGATGACATGATTATATATTTAGAGGAACCTGGAAATTCCACCAGAAAACTCTTAGAACTCATAAGTGATTTCAGTAAAGTAGCAGGTTACAAGATCAATGCCCATAAATCCAATGCATTTTTATACATAAGTGATGAATCTTCAGAAAGAGAAATTAGGAAAACTACCCCATTCACAATAGCCTCGAAAAAAATAAAATACTTGGGAATCAATCTCACAAAAGAGGTGAAAGACCTCTACAATGAGAACTATACAACACTAAAGAAAGAAATTAAAGAACACCTTAGAAGATGGAAAGATCTTCCATGTTCTTGGATAGGAAGAATTAATATTGTCAAAATGGCCATACTACCTAAAGTGCTATACAAATTCAATGCAATTCCAATTAAAATCCCAATGACGTACCTTACAGAAATAGAGCAAGCAATTATGAAATTCATCTGGAAGAATAAGAAACCCAGAAGAGCTAAAGCAATCCTTAGCAGGAAGAGTGAAACAGGGGGTATTGCAATACCAGATCTTCAACTCTACTACAAAGCAATAGTAACAAAAACGGCATGGTATTGGTACCAAAATAGAAAGGTAGATCAATGGTAAAGAATAGAGGACACGGACACAAACCCAAATAAATACAATTTTCTCATACTAGACAAAGGGGCCAAAAATATGCAATGGAGAAAAGATAGCCTCTTCAACAAATGGTGCTGGGAGAATTGGAAAACCATATGCAACAGAATGAAACTAAACCCATATCTCTCACCATGCACGAAACTAAACTCAAAATGGATTAAGGACCTCGGAATCAGACCAGAGACCCTGCAGATTATAGAAGAAAAAGTAGGTCCAAATCTTCACCTTGTTGGTCTAGGACCAGACTTCCTTAACAGGACTCCCATAGCACAAGAAATAAAAGCTAGAATCAACCACTGGGATAGATTCAAACTAAAAAGCTTTCTCTCAGCAAAGGAAACTATCAGCAATGCGAAGAAAGAGCCTACAGAGTGGGAGAATATCTTTGCCAATCATACTTCAGATAGAGCACTAATCTCCAGAATCTATAAAGAACTCAAAAAACTCTACTCCAAGAATTCAAATAATCCAGTCAACAAATGGGCTAAGGAAATGAATAGACACTTCACAGAAGAAGATCTACAAGCAATCAACAAACATATGGAAAAATGTTCAACATCTCTAGTAATAAGAGAAATGCAAATCAAAACCACCCTAAGATTCCATCTCACCCCAATTAGAATGGCGATTATCAAGAATACGAGCAACAACAGGTGTTGGCGAGGATGTGGGGAGAAAGGTACACTCATACACTGCTGGTGGGGCTGCAAATTAGTGCAGCCACTCTGGAAAGCAGTGTGGAGATTCCTTAGAAAACTTGGAATGGACCCTCCATTTGACTCAGCTATCCCACTCCTTGGCCTATACCCAAAGGACTTAAAATGTGCATACTACAGAGATACAGCCACATCAATGTTCATAGCTGCTCAATTCACAATAGCCAGACTGTGGAACCAACCTAGATGCCCTTCAATTGATGAGTGGATAAAGAAACTGTGGTATATATATACAATGGAATATTACTCAGCCATAAAGAATGATAAAATTATGGCATTTGCAGGCAAATGGATGAAATTGGAGAATATCATGCTAAGTGAGATAAGCCAATCTCAAAAAGCCAAAGGACGAATGATATGGTTAATAAGTGGAGTATGACACATAATGGGGGGGAGGGAAGGGTTAGTGTTAGGGTTAGAGTTAGGGTTAGGGAGGGGGACAAGTATGGAGGAAGGAACTACTGTATAGAGGGTAAAGAGGGGTGGGAGGGGTGGGGGGAAGGGAAAAAATAACAGAATGAATCAAACAACATTACTCTATGTAAATTTATGATTACACAAATGGTATGCCTTTACGCCATGTACAAACAGAGAAACAACATGTATCCCATTTGTTTACAATAAAAAAAAAAAAGAAATAACCATATGATTCTTATCCTTAAGTCTATTGACATGATGGATTACGTTTATTGATTTACGGATGTTAAACCATCCTTGCATTCCAGGGATGAACCCCACTTGATCATGGTGCACGATTTTCTTGATATGTTTTTGGATACGGTTTGCCAATATTTTGTTAAGGATCTTTGCGTCTATATTCATCAAGGATATTAGTCTAAAATTTTCTTCCCTTGATGTGTCTTCTCCTGGTTTGGGTATGAGGGTGATATTAGCTTCATAGAATGAGTTTGGTTAGGGTACCCTCCTTTTCTATTTCCTGGAATACTTTGAGAAGTATTGGAATGAGTTCTTCCTAGAAGGTCTTGTAGAACTCGCTGAGAATCCATCTGGTCCTGGGCTTTTCTTGGATGGTAGGTTTTTTATGGCTTCTTCTATTTCATTGCTTGACATTGATCTGTTTCAATTGTGTATGTCCTCCTGGTTCAGTTTGGGAGGAGCACATGTCTCTAGAAATTTGTCAATGTCTTCGGTAGTTTTTATTTTGTTGGAATACAGATTTTTCAAAGTAGCTTCTCATTATGTTCTGTATCTCAGTGGTGTCTGTCGTGATATTTCCTTTTGCATCATGAATTTTAGTAATTTAAGTTTCTCTCTCCTTCTCTTTGTTAGTGTGGCTAAGGGTTTGTCTATTTTGTTTACTTTCTCAAAGAACCAACTTTTTGTTTTGTCAATTTTTTGAATTGTTTCTTTTGTTTCAATTTCATTGATTTCAGCTCTGATTTTAATTATTTCCTGTCTTCTACTACTTTTGCTGTTATTCTGTTCTTCTTTTTCTAGGGCTTGAGCTGTAATGTTAGGTCATTTAGTTGTTGACTTTTCATTCTTTTCTGGAATGTGCTCCATGCAATGTATTTTCCTCTTAGTACCGCTTTCATAGTGTTCCAGAGATTTTGATATGTTGTATTGTCATTCTCATTGACCTCTAAGAATTTTTTAATCTCCTCCCTAATATTTTCTGTTATCCATGTTTCATTCAGTAGCATATTATTTAGTCTCCAGGTGTTGGAATAATTTCTGTTTTTTATTTTGTCATTGATTTCTATTCTCAGTCCATTATGATCTGATAGAACACAAGGCAGTATCTCATTTTTTTTTGCATTTCCTAAGGGCTGCTTTGTGGCATAACATATGGTCTATTTTTTAGAAGGTTCCATGTGCTGCTGAGAAGAAAGTGAATCCACTCATTGATGGATGGAATATTCTATATATGTCTATTAAGTCTAGGTTATTGATTGTGTTATTGAGTTCTATGGTTTCTTTGTTTGGTTTTTGTTTGGAAGATCTATGTAGTGGTGACAGTGGTGCATTAAAGTCACCCAGAATTATTGTGTTGTGGTCTATGTGACTCCTGAAATTGGACGGATTTGTTTGATGTACAGGGATGCACCATTGTTTGGGGCATAAATATTTACTATCGTTATGTCTTCTTGATTTATGGTTCCCTTAAGCAGTATGAAATGTCCTTCTTTATCCCTTCTGACTAACTTTGGCTTGAAGTCCACTTTATCTGATATAAGGATGGAAACCCCCACTTTTTTACTGAGTCCATGTGCGTGGTAGGTTTTTTTCCATCCTTTCACCTTTAGTCTGTGGATGTCTTTTTCTATGAGATGAGTCTCTTGCAGGCAGCATATTGTTGGGTCTTTCTTTTTAATCCATTCTGCCAGTCTATGTCTTTTGATTGATGAGTTTAGGCCATTAACGTTCAGGGTTATTATTGAGAAATGATTTGTATTCCCAGTCATTTGGCTTATTTTTGGTTTCTCCTTTGAGTGGTTTTTCTCTAAGGTAGTTCCTCCCTTTGCTGACCTCCATTGTTGTTTTTCATTTCCTCCTCATGGAATATTTTGTTGAGAATATTCTGTAGTGCAGGCTTTCTATTTGTAAATTTTTTTAACTTTTGTTTATCATGGAAGGATTTTATTTCCTCTTCAAATCTGAAGGTTAGTTTTGCTGGGTATAGGATTCTTGGTTGGCAACTATGTTCTTTCAGAGCTTGAAATATGTTGTTCCAGGCCCTTCTAGCTTTTAGAGTCTGGGTCGAGAAGTCAGCTGCTATCCATATTGGTCTCCCCTATATGTAATCTGATGTTTTTCTCTGGCGGCCTTCAAAATCCTATTTTTATTTTGAATGTTAGGCATTTTCATTATAATGTGCCTTGGTGTAGATCTGTTGTGATTTTGTGCATTTGGTGTTCTGTACGCCTCTTGTATTTGATTTTCCATTTCATTCTTCAGGTTTGGGAAAATTTCTGATATTATTTCATTGAATAGGTTGTTCATTCCTTTGGTTTGTATCTCTGTGCCTTCCTCAATCCCAATAATTCTTAAATTTGGTCTTTTCATGATGTCCCATAGTTCTTGGAGATTCTGTTCATGATTTCTTACCATCTTCTCTGTTTGGGCAACTTTATTTTCAAGATTCAGTATTTTGTCTTCATTACCTGAGGTTCTGTCTTCCAAGTGGTCTAGTCTTTTGGTGATGCTTTCCATTGAGTTTTTTATTTGGTTTATTGTTTCCTTCATTTCAAGGATTTCCATTTGGGTTTTTTTGAGAATCTCTACCTCTTTGTTGAAATGATCTTTTGCTTCCTGCAGGTGCTCTTTCAGCTTTGGTAGTATCATTCATTGCCTGCATTTGCTCTCTTATCTCATCCTTTGCTTTGCGAATCATCTTAATCATGTATAATCTGAAGTCCTTTTCTGACATTTCTTCTAACATACTGTCATTGGATTCTATTAATATAGAATCTAGATTTGTTTGGATAATTTTCTTCCCTTGTTTTTCACGTTGTTCATGTATCTTCCTCTCTATCAGTGCAGATCTGGGGTATTGCAGATTTCCACCTATAGGCTTATAGTGGCCCTATAAGTTTCCAAAACCCTTTCTTTAAGAGGAGATCAATATTAGTAGTGCCCAATTCAGACACTATACAATCCTAGACCAAATAGCCCCTATGAGGACAATAACAAAATTGTCATAATAAACAGAATGAGTTCAAATATTATCTTCAGTAAAACAAACAGATTTGCAATAAGGTCTGCAGTTTCAAATGGAGGACAAGAGGATGCAATGGGATGTAGAATGCCACTGTTAATGGGATAAGAAACGAATATACAGAAGTTCTAGAAAATAGAAAGGGTGAGAGTGTAATCAAAAGAAATCGGATGTTAGCATGCAAAAAATGGAGAAAGAAACTCTGAGGGAATAGATAAACAAAAGGAAAACCGAGCAAGAAAAGAAATAAAAACTTAAATTTTTTCAATAAGAAGAACAAAAAGAAGCATAACAGTCATATAGTAATGAAACCTCCCAGAGTTCAGTAGCCTGATGCATGAGAGGTACCTGACAATGAGCTTCAAGCCTCCAGCAGGTGTCTCAGGATGGGATTTGCCCCACCTAAAGATTGGAGCTATGGCTTCCAGGATTATCCAAGATGGCTTTGAAATGTGTTGGCAAATGATGAACTGCAGCTCAGGGTGTGGCCATGGTCAGCAGGAGGTCCTGGAGGTGGGATACAGTTGGTCAGGCAGGGGTCCCAAGGCCAGGTGAAATCAGTCAGTCTGGGGTCCCGGTGAGAGTGCGCAGTCAGTTGGCCTGGGTGTCCTGGCAGCAGGGAGCAGTCAGTTGATGTGAGGGCCCCAGAGGCAGGGAGTGATTGGTTGGGCTGAGGTATCCTGGAGACGGGGCTCAGTCAGTCCTGCCAGGGGTCCTATGGGGCCTGGCTGTTGTCTCAAAATGACGCAACCACGTGTAATCAAACCCGCAGGCACTGTAACAGTGAACTTCCAGGCAGCAGCAGGCAGCTGGTGCTCCACTCGCGGTTGGCGATCAGTTTGCTGACTGTTGTGGGAGGATCGGGGAGGTGAACCTCGAGCATTGGGTGATGGATAGGTGTAAGGCAGGCGATGGACAGGCGAGAGGCAGGCAAATGGCAGAGGACAGCCGCCTGACAGTGAGCAATCTGCACTCAAAAAAGTCATCGATATGCTGGCAGACTGCAGGTGATCACAGCAGACAAATGGGTAAACAGCAGGGGATTGATAAGCAGCAAACACTGCCTCATCAAGAAACAGATATCCTGTGCTTAAAACCGGTGTTACGCAGCGACACGGAATGCAGCCTCTCTCTAGTCCGCCATCTTGGATCTCCCCTGTTTGTATTCTTGATGACCACCATTCTGAATGGTGTGAGATGAAATCTCAGGGTAGTTTCAATTTCTGTTTCCCTAATCGCTAATGATGTTGAATCATGTATTCGTTGGCCATTTTCTTTTGAGAAGTGTTTAATTCTTTTACTCATTTATTAATTGGGTTATTTGATGTTTTGGTGTAAAGCTTTTGGAACTCTTTATATAATTTAGATATTAATCCTCTGTCAGAAGAGTAACTAGCAGAGATTTTCTCCCATTCTGTGGGTTCTCTTTTCACATTTCTCATTGTTTACTTTTGAATTTGATGCTATCCTATTTATTTATTTGTACCAAGATTGAACCCACGTGTACTTAGCCACTGAACCACATCCCCAGCCCTTTTTATAATTTATTTAGAGTCAGGGTCTCGATAGATTGCTTAGGGCCTTGCTAAATTTTTGAGGCTGACTCTGAACCCACAATCCACCTCCTTCAGCCTCCTGAGCTGTTGACATTATAGGTGTAGGCCACTTTTCCTGGCTCCATTTATTAATTCTTGGCATTATTTCCTGAGCTTTAGGGGACTTATTGAGAAAAGTCTTTGCCTATATAACTCATTTATTTACCCATCATTAGTTTATGGCATATGTGAGTTATTTCTATTTTTTGACTGTTAAAAATAATTATGTATGAACATTTATATTCAAGTTTCTGTGTGGACATATTATTTATTATTATTTCTTTTTTTTTTTTGATAACTAAGTGTGGCATTGCTAGGTCTTTTTTTAAAAAATATTTTGTTTTAGTTGCAGCGGACACAATACCTTTATTTTATTTTTATGTGGTACTGAAGATCGAACCCAGGGCCTCACACATGTAGGCAGCGTTCTGCCCCTGAGCCTCAGCCCCAGCCCTGCTAGGTCTTACTGTAAATTTATGTGGAACTTTTTAAGAAACTGCCAAACAAACAATCTTTCCACTTTTTTAAATAGTATATCTTTTACCATTTAAAATTCCCACAGACCAGAGATGTAACTCAGTAGCAGACTGTGCCCAGGCCTTATTTTCGATCCCTGGCGGTGCAACAAAAAATAAATATAATGAAATAAAATTCCTATCGGTGATGAAGAAGGATTCTGACCTCCCCACATCCCGGTCAACACTCAGCTTCCTTTGACCCCAGTCATTCTGGTGAACGTGAAGGGGCATCTCATTGTAGTTTTAATTTACACTTTGCCGAGCCAATAATAACAATGGTGCGCATCCTTTCTTGTGCTTACTGGCCATGTGTATATCTTTGTGGAAATTTCTATTCGAACTTCTCTTCTACTTAAAAAAAAAACAAAAACAAAACAAAACAAAAAAACTTTTGATTTTAGAATAGTTTGATTTACAGAAACATTGTGAAGTGAGCCCAGTCACCTCACTGACCTCTCAGGTTAGCGTGGTGATTGGAGACTCATTTCTGACGTGTTACGATTACCGAAGTCCAGGCTTTGGTCAGCTTTCCTTAGTTTCAAGCTACATGTCTCTTTTCTGTTCCAGGGTCCCTTCCAGGATTCTAGATCTCAATTAGTCTTCGTGTCTTTTCAGGCTCCTCTTGGCTGTGACACATTCTTGGGCTTCCTAAATGATTTTAATTTTTAAACATCTTGGCCATGGACGGCTAAAGCAGTTTTGAGTACTGGTTAGGTATTTTGTAGAATGTCCTGATTGGGTTTTTCTGATACTTTTCTCTTGATTAGAGTGGAGTTATGGGTTTTTGAGAGGAAGGTCTCAGAGGTAAAGTAGTAGGCTGCCACCATAAATACTGCACACGGGATGGCTGTCTGACAATAAAATTGTACTCTCCCAGGATCCCAGAAGCTAGATGTGCAAGATCAAGCTGAGGCAGGGTTAGTCTCTTCTGAGGCTTCCTCCTCAGCTTGTAGACGCTGTCTTCACCTGGCTGTCCTGTGTGAGTCTGTGTCCTGATCTCTTTTTGTCCCATAGAACTGGGGATCAAATCCAGAGCCTTGCACATCATGGACAGTCGTTCTACCACTGAACCACATCCCTAGCCCTTTCTAATTATTTGTTCTTGAGTCTCACTAAGTCACTTAGGGCCTCAGTAAGTTGCCAAGGCTGGCCTCAAACTTGTGATCCTCCAGCCTGAGCCTCCTGAATAGCTAGAACTATAGGTGTGAACCTCTCCACTAGGCCCTTGACCCCTCTTAATAGGACACCGCTCATGTTGGATCAGGGTCTCCCACAATGACCTTACTTAACCCTAACTGCCTCTTTAAAGTCACTTTCTGAGGCAGGGAATCACGACTTCAGTACATGCATTTTGGGAAGGACGCACTTCAGCCCTTCATTCCCTGTGCCTCCTGCTGCGGCTGACCTTGATGTTTCCCCACCTGCTCTTTCCTAGCGTATTGTGTGGAGAGACGCCAGGGCGGGCAGCCCACCCCAAGGGGTTGGCAGTTGCGTTCCACAAAACTCTTAGAGGAAATCGAGAGGCGAATCCTCATGACCTTAGATCTGACAACGGATGCTTAGATGTGATACGAGCAGCACAAACAGCCACACAAACAACAGAAGGGGGAAAGAAGCTGGACCTCGTTGCTTTGTCCGGTTTCCCGTCTCTGTGAGCACAGCGCCCGACGACCGGCTCAGAGGGGGAGAGTTTGGTTTGGCTCACGGTATCTGAGGTCTGGGTCGCAGGCTGCTGACTCCACTGCTCAGGTGCGGCAGCACGTCACAGCGGAAGGCGGGGGCAGGGACGCTGCTCACCTCACAGCAGCCAGGGAGCCCAGGGAAGGGGTCCTGGGAAGACGCCCCTCCCAGGGGACGCCCCAGTGACCCACCTCCTCCAGCTCCAGCCACACCCACCTGCCCACGGTTACCGCCCAGTCCACTCAAAAGGGACGGACTGACGAGGTTCCAGCTCTCCCAGCCCAATCATCTCATCCCCGAACATTCCTGCACTAACACTGGACCTTGGGGGGGACTCCTCACATCCAGACCATAACTCGTTAAAACGAAAACTGCATATCAAGGACACTATCAAAAAAGTGGGAAGAACACCAACAAAATGAGAGAAAATATTTTCCAGAATATAAAAGAGCACTTGTAACAACAACAAAAAGACAAAGCAGTCAATTTAAAAATGAATGCAGGATCTAAACAGACATTTCTACAAACAACATGTACAGATGGCCAACAGCACATGACAAGATGCTCAACATCATCAGTTGTTAGGGAAATATAAATCACAGTGAGATAATGCTGTACACCCACTACGACAGTTAATATTAAAAAAAAAAAAAAAAAAAAAAAAAAAAAACAGTGAAAGTCAGTGCTGACAAGGATGTGATGCCGTGGTGCAGCAACTGTGGAACGGAGTTCAGCTGTTCCTCAAAATTACACACAGAACTGCGATACGAATAGCAATTCCACTCCTAGGTATATGTCCTAAGTAACTGAAAACAGTACAAAAAAATACATGCAAAGACAAGTTCATGGGGATGGGGTTGTGGCTCAGGGGTAGAGCGCTTGCCTAGCATGTGTGAGGCACTGGGTTCCATCTCAGCACCACATATAAATAAATGAATAAAATAAAGATCTATCAACATCTAAAAAAATTTTTTTTAAAAAGTACAAGTTCATAGCAGCACTAATCACAATAGCCAAAGCTGATAACAGGCCAGTGTCTATCAATGGATAAATGGGTAAACATACATACTTAGGAATACTATTCAGCCCTAAAAAACGAAGCACCGATATAGTCTTTAATGGGGTAAGGCTTAACCATGCTGATCAAAAGGACTCAGACACCAAAGGTCATAAATTATATAATTCCATATATATGAAATACTCAGAATAGGCAAATCTGTAGTTGCTGGGGCACAGGGCACCGGGTGGTGTTGAAGAGTGGCTGCTTAAATGTTTCAGAACTAGGTAGATATTGTGAATGTACTAAATACCACAGAATCGTTCACTTTAAAAAGATGAGATTTATGTTATGCAGGTTTCATCTTAATTTTAAAAAAGTGCTGGGGATGGAGGAATGGACAAGACCATCGGCAGCACTGGCTGGGTTTCTGTGAGAAGCCACAGGATACTCTGCTCAGCTCTAAGCTTCAGCACTTAAGCCAACTGGGTATCCTCGAATGTTAAGGAATGTGCTTGAACAGTAAGGAATTTACGCCGCGGGCTTGTTCCTGGCTTCCTTCCAAGGAACCATAACAACTGGGTGGATCTGCTTCCAGGGGCAGGTTGGACTGCACCCTTCCTGAGAAGCGGGGCGAGTCCTCCCCATGTGGAAGAAGCAGAGGACCCGGTTCCTCCTCCCAGTTCTGGGCACAGGTGGGAGAGAACCCGTGGCCTGGTGCCAGGCTGGGCCCGGCTCCCCGTGTGGCCTTACTCGCCTCAGAGCCCTTATTTGCCTTCTTGCAAAGCGGGTCCCTTGTGCTTTACTGAATTTTAAGGCATTTTCTTGGCATTCACATGTTGACGCTGGGCTGTGGAAGACCCGGACTTCTCCACTGCCAGCGGTTTGTTCCCTGCAGCTTGTCACAGGCTGTGATTGAACCACGTTTGCTGGAGAGGTGTCATGATGACGCCCACATCCGAGTTGCAGAGCCCGGGCCCTCAGGGGACACTCTCCAGCGGGCAGCAGTGCAGACGCAGGCCAAAGCACCCCAGCCTCGGTTCCTGAGTCCACCTTGGCATGAGAGCCCGAGCTGAGCACAGAGCGGCCTGGGGCCAGGGCCGCCGCACCTCCTTCTGCGCCTGTGGCTTTCCCCTTCTACTGTGGCCAGTGTCTTCCCTGTGTGCCCGGAGGTCAGGAGCCTCTGCAACCAACTTGAAGGGTGAGTTGGTGAATGTGCAAATGGAGGAGGAGTGAACAACACAGGCAGAGGCCTCCGGGGAGCTCCAGGCCACGGGGCAGAGGTCCCGCAGCCCCCAGTCCAGTGTCTCAGCCCACACTCCTTTAAATTTGTTTTTCGTTGAGACCTGAGTCGCATTCCATGACATTGGCCGGTTTAATGTGTACAGTTCAGTGGTGTTTGGCCTATGTACAACAGATTCCCTTTTTGAGTAGGTAATGCATCCACATGGCTTTAGAAATATTTGCTAAAGTCTTCCTCCCACCCTACCACCCATAACTAAGATTATCCATTTCTTGACTAAATGTGTATAGTTTTTATGAAAATATAGCAAATGTGTCCCTGCTTTCTCTACAGAGTAGAAAACTACACACTGCTGTACTGAGCCTTTCCTACTTATCACGACTTGAAGACCATGCTGCACCAGACACGACCTTCCTCACTCCTGGTAGTGGCTACGTGGGATTCTAGGCCATGGAGGGGTGAGCATTTATCAATGGGTATCTAGTTACCTCCAATCTGTAGCTTTTACAAATAAGAGTTGAAAGGAAGGAACGGGTGCATGAGGCATTCTGCATGTTTGAGTGGGTCTGTGAAACAGAGGACAGGTGCTTTTCTAATTCAACAGCTCTCATGAAATCGCCCTCTGTCAAGTTCATTCCTACCCAGCTTCCCATCAGAACACATTCCTAGACCTACCTTGAATTACACCACACTGACAAGAATGCCCCGCAGTCCACTTTACCACCACTTCAAACTGCACACGGCCCGAAGGGTCCTGGACAGGATGGAAGCACATTTTGGTCTCAGCATACAGTGGAATATTATGCAGCAATGGAGAGGAGCAAAATTCCACCACACTCAGTGCAGAGGAATCTCAGAGATGAGTGAGAGGAGCCAGACACAGAATAGCAGGAACTGTGTGACTTCAGGGTTCCCAGGAAGCAGGAAGTTCCCAGGAAGGAGCTGATCCATGCTGAGAGAGATGGTGTCCTTGGATGGTGGGGTGCTGAGGGAGTTTGCTCAGATCTGAGAAATGTCCTATACCTTGTTCCAGGTGCTAGAGCGTCATCGTGTCAATGTGTGGACACTCATCCAACCATGTGCACATCCCTGACGTCACACCCTGCAGCAGGCAGCCTTTGAGCTCCATGGGTCACATGATGGCCTGTCTCTCTTCTGTGCAGGCTTGAGCCAGAGGTGGGTTCTGGGCATGAAGAGGTGAAGCCTGCGGCCCCCTCTGCTGCCTCTAGGGCTGTCTGGGTTTCCTCCATACGCCAGGGAGGAGGACCAGCATGCTCTGAGACCCTTGTGCCACAGGCTCCTTTTCCTGCTCCCTGAGGGTCCCTGGCCCCTCCAGTGCCATCTCTAGGTCCTCTGGGCTAGCAGGGAAGCAGTGGCCCAGTTATTTGGAGCCAAATGTTTTGGCCTCTTTCTCCCATCTTGGGTGCTGCTATGGAGGCCACAGTCCCCCACCCACCCTGGCTTCCTGTGGGACTTACTGGGTACAACCAGCCTGGAGAGTGGGCATGGTGGAGGCTGACTCATGACAAATATCTTAGAACACAATTTGTAAAACTGTTGCTGGAACCTTCCAGAACTCATTGCTGTGGTGAGGGACCTGCCCCTGCAGAGCTGATTCCTGGAGCTGACCTCTAGGACTCTTCTGATGTGACTTCAACTCTCTAAATGGCTTTTGCACTAGGTGGAAAACTTACTTTTCTCCAGACTCTGAGCCAGGCCCAGGGTCTCCTGGTCCTGGGCTCCTGTGACTTCTCCTTGGGTAGAGTGACCCCTGCCTGGGAGAATCATAAAGAGGTTTCATCCCTTGCTGGGAACAGGATGTTGGTTCTCGTCCCTCCTCCGGAGGTTTCCTGGGCCTTTTGGCCAGAGGCCAGGCAGCCTTTGTCGTAGGCAGCTGGCTTCTCCTGGGCCTGACGCAGGCTCCCAAGACCCCGGTGCCCACTCTGCACTGACCCACTCTCCACGATGGTTAGAAGGGGTTTGTGCTCATCCTCACGTCCCCACAGGCCTTCACTGGGGCCAGTGGCAGGCTCCTGTGGGGGAACTGATCTTTTCTTGAAGCCCCCTTAGGCTCCAAAGCCCTCTTTTCTTCCTAATTTCAGAAGACCGGAGTGCTCCCACCCCCACCTCAGCAGGACAGTCCCTCTTGGCTGGCCACCTTGGCAGCTGTGGAGAAAGCAGGTCAAACTCCAGTATTCCTCGGGGTTCAGCTTGAAGTCCCCTGCAGAAGCCCCCTCCTTGGGAACGGGCTGTGAAAGCAGCACCTGGCGGTGCAGGAGATGTGCTGGGAAGCTGTGATCTCCACGCGGGTCCGGAAGGGAGTCCGCTGGCCTCCTCCTCTCCTCCCCACCTCCACTAAGAAAGGGAAGAAAAGTGAACCGGAATAAGTGGGCCATGCTGAGTTGGTACAAGGGTCCGTTTTCTCAGTGTCAAACAAGCTGAGCGAGTTTACCGCTGGCAGTGAGGAGATCAACTGGCTCTGGAGCCAGGAAGCTGGGCCTGTGGTGATCTGCAGCTTCTGCGCTGAGGGTTTTCAGGGAGGTCAGAGTCTGTGTTTGGGCCTTGCCTGTGCGGAGTGCGGAGGCCAGGGCCCTTAAGCCCGTGGCTGTCGGCCAGCGTGTCCTTCGAGTGCAGACATTATGATTTCACTTGTCAGGCTTATTGCAAATGCAAGGGTGGCGGGCAGACAGAAACACAATGGTCTCTGCTGAGCCCACGGCTGTTTTCTGAAACCGTCCTCCTGAGCACACCACCAGACGGGCGCTTTCCTGGGCCCACACCCAGCTCTCCTTCACAGGGATTTGACCCAAGGCAGTGGCTGCCGGCTGCATGGCTGTCCTGGGTGCACACGGCCAACCACCAGCCACCACTGGAAACACCCGTGACACTCTGAATTCACAAGACATCAGAGCCATCTAGTGAGTTTCGTTGACATCGAATTTTTATGTTCCTGTAAGCTTCAAAGTCCATGAAGTTAAAACGAGTACCTCCCAACAGGACAGAAGTGACTACTTTAATTGAAAAAAAAAGAAAAAAGAAAAAAAGAGAGAGCCACCCAGCAAAACCGGTAAATCAAAACTAAAACTCACACCTTTAGAAATGGACAGTGTCATGGGGTTTTCATGTTTGCTCACAGATCCCTCTGGCTGTGCAAGTTTGTCACGTAAGACACAGGCTTTCAAAAGGTCACGGCGTTGGCAGACTGGCTGCCTCAGTGGACCCGTCTCTTTGGACCACAAGGAACAGGCGGCATGTGGAGGGCTGGGGGATCCCTGGAGGTGAATGCTTAAATCCTAGGGGAGCCGCCATACTCTCTAAAGAGATACTGGATAAAAAAGGAGATGAATAAATTTTCTTTGTGGAGAGGGAGACAAAACAAAGAAGTTGCTGGCTATTAGGGCATTTGTTCATATGCACATGTATAAAGATCTTTTTTCAGAACCGAATTAGACTAAGCCCTTATCTCTCACCCTGCACAAAATAGATCAAAAACTAGGAATGAGACCAGAAATTATGCAATTCCTAGAAGAAAACATAGGGTCAACATACCAGCATATAGGCAGAAGCAATGACTTTCTCAGTAGGACCTCTAAAGTTCAGGAAATAATGCTAAGAGTTAATAAATGGGACAGCATCAAATTAAAGTTTCTGCACATGGGCTGGGGGTGTGGCTCAGTGGTAGAGTGCTTGCCTCGCATGTGTGGGGCACTGGGTTTGTTCCTCAGCACCACAAAACTAAATAAAATAAACACATGGTGTCCATCTACAACTAAAAATTTTTTTAAAAAAGTTTCTGCACAGCAAAGGAAACAATTAGGAATGTGAAGAAAAAAACCAAAGAATGGGAGAATATGCTAGCTACTCTTTTGATAGAAGGTTAATATCTAGAATATATAAAGAACTAAAAAACTTTACCCCCCCAAAACAAATAACCCAGTTAATAAATGAGCAAATGAATTAAACAGACACTTCTCAAAAGAAGAAATACAAATAGCCAACATGTGAAAAATCTTCAACCTTATTAGAAATCAGGAAAATGCAGATCAAAACTAAAGATTTCATCTCACAGAAGTCAGAATGGCAGTCATCAAGAATATAAATAATAGCTGGCGCATGGGATTACATGTGTGCAATCCCAGTAGCTCAGGAGGCTGAGGCAGGAGGACTGGGAGTTCAAAGCCAGTCTCAGCAACTCAGTGAGACCCTCTCTAAATAAAATACAAAAAAGGGCTGGGGATGTGGCTCAGTGGCTAAGTGCTCCTGAGTTCAATCCCTGATACAAATTTTTAAAAATTTTAAATGTAGGAAAGGATGTGGAGAAAAAAACACTTTTACCACTTTTACACTGTTGGTGGGACTGCACGTTAGTACAACCACTATGGAAATCAGTATGGTGGCTCCTCAAAAGACTAGGCCTGGAACCACCATATGACAAGCTACACCGCTCCCCGGTGTTTATCCTGAAGAATTAAAGTCATACCACAGTGATACATGCATGCCCATGTTTATAGCAGCACAATTCTCAATGGCCAAATGTGGAACCAGCCTAGGTGTCCATCAGCAGATAAATGGACAAAGAAAATGTGGTTTATATACACAATGGAGTTATAGTCAGCTATGAAGCTCAAAAGAGTGCACAAAATGAAATTGTCATTTGCACAAAAATGGATGGAACTAGAGATCATTATGTTAAGTGAAATAAGTCAAACTTAAAAGGTCAAAGGTTATATGTTTTCCCTCATATGTGGAAGCTAGATGGAAAAAAGGAAAAGAAAGGTGGGAGGGGAATCTTATGAAAATCGAAGAGCCACACCCGAGTCTGAATTTTCTCTTTCTAAATAGTTGGGTTGAATTTTTTTAAAAAAGAAAAAAACAGCTGGGTGCAGTGGCACAGGCCTGAATTTCCAGCGACTCCAGAGGCTGAGACAGGAGGATTTAAGTTTGAGGCCAGTCTCAGCAAACTTTAGAGAGACCCTAAGCAACTTAGTGACATTCAGTCTCAAAAAATAAATAAATAAATAAATAAATTAAATGAATGAATGAATATATAAATAAATAAATACACAGGACTGGGGATGTGGCTCAGTGGCAAAGCACCCCTGGGTTCAATCCTCAGTACAAAAACAACAATAAAAACAAAAAAACAAAAAATTCCATGCTGGTCTCCTCCTAGGGAGAGAGCACACCTCTCTTTGCATCCCCCTTGCTAATCAGCTCCACACAGCCGTTTATCCAGAACAGCCAACAAAGTCACACTCCCAGTTAAGAGCCATGCACCTCACATCCCGCCCTGCTGGAATCGAATTCAAGCACATGTGGAACGTTCTGTGATTCCAGGGCCTGAGCTTGGTGGCTTGTTTTCAGCATATTCTTTTTTTTTTTTTTTCCCCCCCCCAGCATATTCTTAAAACCTAGGAAACTGGCAATCACACTTCTAAATTAAAAGACTGGGAAATTGGGCCAGTGAATAAATACTTACTTTGGATCTGAACTATTGATGAAAAATAAAAAATCACTGGGAAAAAATGAGCCTTTTTCTTCTATTTTTGTTCAAAGCTGTCCAAAAAAAGCAATCTTTGGTTCACTCCTGTCTATGATCTCAGTGCAGAACCAGCACCAGGGAAACCAGGCACGAAGCGGTGTGCACTGTGTGTCCCAGTCATGACCCCAGGCCCAGCATGGACTGGCTTCCCTGTTTCTGGAGTTGGGGAGAGAACCGGGGAGTAGGTGTCTTTCTCTTTAGCTGCCCTTCTGCACAGGTCCTTGCTGGGGGGAAGGGGCTACTGAACCCCAGTCCCAGGAGTGATGTTCAAGGTCCTGAAAACCTGGAGTCACACAGCACAGGCTGGGGGGAAGTGGAGGTGGCCCAGTGGGAGGCTGCTGGATGGAGGCTGGCACTCTGTCCTCCTGGAAACTCCCTGGACGGGCCACATGGCTGCAGTAGCCTCCCAGAACCCTGGGGCTTCAAGTTGGCAAACTAAAATGCAACCCCCAGCCTGTGCCCCTCTGCAGAGGTACCGAGCATCCATAGGCAGGTAAGCTCTGCGAATCACAGTTCTGCTAAAAAGAGGTTGCGGGGATAACCAATTATCTGACTGATAACTTATGACTATTATCCATTCGAAATTATGCCAAGCCCGCAATAAATCAACAACAAAGTTTGAGTTAATTATAGTATATTTCAAATTCTTTTCCCAGATTTTCTCAATCTGTACTATGAAATTTTCTCTGATATAGTAAAACATTTGAATATACAATAGATTGCAAGGCCTGCAGTAATGAATTAGATAATGTTCTTTTATCTATATACAGACATAGCTTAATACTTCCAATACATTTCTTCCTGTTTGTGGTTGACAGAGCACAGCAGGTTTTTTGATTAAATTTTATTTACAGTGAGGCTCCTGAACACCAAGCAACCCTGTTCCCTTAAATGAAAGGAAACTGAGTTTCCTGCTCAGTAGTGTTTTTGCCTTCTGGAAAAGAGAACACCGGAAGGTGTAGAGGGAGGAAGGAAAAACTAGCAACTTCTAGAAAATCTGATGATTAAGCAAAACCAACCCATGTGTGCACAGAGAGCCTATTTGTAATCTCCTGTGGTCTCTTTATTTCATGACAAGCAAGGTGCAGTGCCCACAGGCGGGAGCGTCAGCCCGTTTTAAGACTCTGACAGCCAGCAGCTTACAGGTTGGAAGGCAGCTGGCGTCACTGTCAGCCCCTCATGGGCCACGGACTGCCAGCTGAGGCAGCCCACGCCGTCTAAGGCAGCCCATCAGGACAGGGCGTGGCCAAGTGCCAACACAAGTGCCACGTGGCGATGCACCAGCCTCAGAACTGCTTTGGTAGAGGAGAGCTGGGTGGACGGTGGACATGGAATTGGATTTTAATGACTGGCTCACCTCAGGGGCGGCTAAGGCTGACAACATTATAAGCCATAAGAAAGAGACGAGATTCCAAGAGGGTGTGTTAAGGCTGTGGTTTTCTGCTTGGTCTCATCTGCGGTATTACCAGTGCTTTGGTTTGATGCTGTTGTGCCTGGCACACCCGTCTGACAGCTCGTGGTGCGCAGGAGACTGGGCTGGGGAAGGGCAGGCAGGGAGCTGTGCTGCCTCGTCACTGGATGCTGGTGACCTGCTCTTCACGGGTATCTGCTCTTCTGGGCACTCTCAGTCCAGCCCTCTACTGCCTTGACCCCTGCCCCAATTCCAAAGACAGCTCTGCCCCTGTTGGGATTGGGAGGCTCTCCGCCCGGGATCCTCGCTGGCCCGAGGGTATGACTCGGTGATGCCTGGCTGGCCCAGGAGTGCAGGAATGACGCTCCTCTCTGAACCAGGCCCAGAGCTTCTGCTGGCTATTCTGGCCGCTTCCTGTGGTCACAACCAGAAGGGCTTGCAGGTGATTTTCAGGAGGGCTATGGGATCACAGGCTTGCCCTGGGTGTGCGGCAGCTCACGGAGAGGGTTTTGGAGTGTCTCTGGCTGGGCCGGCACATGAGGTCCAGATCTGAATGTCACAGAGAGAACATGGAGTTCATCAAGAGGCCAGAGGGCAGCAGGATGGGCACTGCGCAGAAGTGCCAGGGGACTGCTCTCCTGCACTTTGGAGGAACTAGAGGAAGGGAGAGACTGTCCAGTGCTCTTCTGCCACTGTTGCTGCCCTGGAGAGCACTCCTTAAGGTCACCTACGGTACTACTGCTGTGCACACAGGTGGGGAGGCCTTGTGTTTGTGGTGGTGAGAGAAGCCAGTGGCTGCAACACAGGCCATGCTTTTGGAGTCCTGGTGATTGTCCCCAGGCAGAGGCCAAACGTGACATGTTCACCAGTCACACTAGGTTTCTCTCGGAGCACACGGGTCTGAGCCTATGGTGATTCTGCCAACAAGCCGGACAGCTGGATAAGGAGTTGTGAGATTCTAAAAGAGCTGACAAGGGCAGAAAGTGCTTCCTGGTCTCGGCTGTGTAAGAAGTGACTTTCCAATCGCTGTCCAGGTGAGCCTCCTTGTTTTGTCTTGTTCAAAACATTTTAAGAAAAAGGATGTTTTATCCTAAATCATGTGAATAATCACTTCAAATGTCTCTCATTAAAAAAAAAATAGTTGCAACTTATTTTCTTAGGTTTTCATTGAATTAGTGTCCACGAAGTTTCCATAAATGACATTTTTTAATATGTAAGGAAAAAAAAAAAACTCAAACACTTTTCAGGTGCTGTGATAGATGAGGGTCTTTAGACATCTTTGGAAGTCCTTGACTAGAATTCTTGAAAGTACTTCATCCCACAAGTAACGACAAAGCAGGGGACGGAAGTCTGCATCCTCAAGGAGGAGTGAGCACCATTTCAGCACACCAAGATCACCAGAGAAATCCCACCAACCAAGATCCGCCCTGGTATGAGACTTGCTTCTGAATCAACTACAGGCCTCCTCAGTCCTTTGCAAATAGTCAATAGTCAGGCTTTCCTACCCAAGATCTCCAAATTGCCAGGACAACTTTAAATTATGTTGTAAGATAATTCAAGTTAAATGGCCAAGTAATACTCTTTTCTTTCCTTCTCTTTAGCAAATCCCTAAAACACTGCAGATCTACAAATACATGATAAGCAGGCTTTAAAAAAAACTATCTAATTCTGTATATAATAAAGAATCTATTATATAATTAGCAGGGGAAGAAACTCTGATTTGTGTTGAAGGTCCATGTCTCTCTGTTATACTAGCCAGCAGTACAAGCCACCAACAGAACCTGTGCCACACATGGATCTTCGTGAAGGCACAGCTGAGGGGCACATATGCCCCTGCTCTGGGGTGGCCAGGATGACTTGGTCGGCACATGGACAAAAGTTCAGGGGTCAGAAAACAAATCATTTGAAAAATGCTCCTTTCTAAGCATAAAATAGATAATAAATATTTCACATATAACTTAAGTAAAAGTCTTAAGAAAAGATGGGGGAAGGACCCACACTGTTTCTTGTGGGTCCCTGGCTGAGCTCCTGTATGGTCTTGTGTTTTCAGTGCACAACATCACATTCCGCCACCTGGATCCCTTGTTCTTGCTTTGGGAAGAAAGGCTTGGGGGATGAAAGGAGTCAAATTATCTGGATTTGGTGATAGGCTCTGTTTTCTGCTTCTGCTCCCAACGGAAGGGCTGTGTGGCTGGAAATTATGGTTGACCTTGACTAACATGGGCAAGTGCCTCAGCTGCTCTGACCCAGGCTTCCTGATTTGCTCAGCAAGAGTGCTGCTGGCCCACCTGCTTCTACCAGGCAGTTGGGGCCCAAGTAAGATCCTGGGTGTTTTGAGTTACTTGGCAGAAAAGAGTCACATGCTATAATCCCAGCTACTCTGGAGGCTGAGGCAGGAGTGTCCCAAATTTAAGACCAACCTGGGTAGCATAGCAAAATCCTGTCTCAAAATAAAATAAAAAGGGTTAGGGGTGTAGTCCAGTGGTAGAGCACTTGCCTTGTGTGCAAGCCTGAGGCCCTGGGTTCTATCCCCAGTACTACAAAAAAAAAAAAAAAAAAAAAAAAAAAAAAAAAAAAAAAAAAAAAAAAAAGAAAAAAAATATTACCTAAAAAAAAAACACCGATTTTTGTATAAAAGAATGGAATTTAAGCTGGGTACAGTGGCATGGGCCTGTAATCCCAGCAGCTTGGGAGGCTGAGGCAGGAGGATTCCAAGTTCAAAGCTGGCCTCAGCAAAAGTGAGGCACTAAGCAACTCAGTGAGATGCTGTCTCTAAATAAAATACAAAATAGGGCTGGGGATGTGGCTCAGTGGTCAAGTGTCCCTGAGTTCAATCCCTGGAGCACCCCACCCCCACAAAAAAGAATGGAATCTATAGGTGAAAAAAAAATCATTTTCTTTATAACAGTAGTGCTTAACTTCAGAGTGCTGTCTGCTCCTCATGTTGCTGAGATTTATCTAGATTCCTGAAGTCAGAACTGGAGGTTGGCAGGGGAGGTCAAGGGGGCAGGCAGCCCGGGGAGCAGGACACATCCCAGGACTCCATGCAGGCCACTGTGTCCTTGGAGAGGAACCATCATCCTTGACACAGAGGACCAGAGTGAGAGCTGGGCTGCTCCAAGACCTGAAGTGCCCCCCAGGCCAGTACAGAGAAGACAGAGGCTGGAAAGTCAAGGGGACAGGAAGCGGGTCTGGAGAAGGGCAGGGGAACTACCCAGGCTCGGGTTGGACACAGGATGCTAATGCCTAGGAAGCCGCAAGCAGAGTGTGGGGGTCTGTTTTATTCCCTCCTCTGTGCTGCTGTTTCCCAGAATCACCAACTCCAAACCCTGCCAATCAACCTAGAGGGCCAAACTCTGGCCAGCCGAGGAGATGGAGCAGGTCAGAGGCTCTGGCTCCTTGGTGCAGAGCTGAGCCAGGCTGGCAGAGACATCTGGGCTTTGATCTTCAGCTCTGGCACAGGGTGCGGGGGAGTCTGTGCAGGGCAGGCTGTTCTTCCTGAAAGACTTGCTCTGAACAAGTCAGTCTGAGCCAGGACTGTTGGCCCAGCTTGGAGACCCTCATGCTGGTACCCCAGTCTCTGTCGGGAAGCATTTATTCTAAAGGTAAAACACAAGAAATGGGCTCCACTCTTCTGTCTGTTGTTTTCCTTAGAGACCCAGGGCTCCACAGAACCACCAAGAGACAGTAATCTGAGGGTCACAGATGACCTAAGGAGCCACTGTTTAAAAATGCAGTCAGGAGAAGGACATCACTATGGGACTAAAGGTATCTGAAAGCCCCTTCAGCTTACTGTTGGAATTCACAGCAGGACAGCAATCATGAAAAGCACCTCCGCTTCCCAAATGCGCTCAAGTGTTGCAGTAAATCTAATGACCTAAGTAAAGGGAGTTTAGGGGATTTATATGGCACATAGTAGGCACTCAATAAATATTGGCTGAATTTCACTTATCTGTTGAAAGTAATTTGACTTAGTATTTATATGTCGAAAAGTTTTTTGAATGACTCCTTAAATACACTTAGACAACTCAGACATAAAATTCTACATGATTTGATAAAAATATGTAATTTGATAAGAAATGCATCTATAGCTGGGTGTGACAGTGTAATCCCAGTGACTCAGGAGGCTGAGGCAGGAGGATTTCCAGGCCAGCCTCAGCAACTTAGTGAGGTCCTTAGCAATTTAATGAGACTCAGTCTCAAAATGAAAACTGAAAAAGGGCTGGGGATGTGGCTCAGTGTTAAAGCACTCCTGGGTTCAATCCCTGGTACCAAAAAAAGAAAAAAAGAACAAGCAAGAGAGAAAGAAAAGAAACAAGAAAGAAGAAATGCATCTATAATTGAGCAATATTACCATGTTGAATGGAGTTTCCAATGGAGACTCCAAAAATGGTTGGATACCTCATCTAAAGGTGGTCATGATTAAAACTCATCACTCCTCTGGTTACTGCAGGTCAAGGGTACTTCATTAGGATCCATGAACTCTTCTTGAAATCATATGAAACCTCAAGAGGGTTGATTTATAAGCATTTTTTTTCTGGAGGAAAAAAAACACAACTTTCATCAAATTATCAAAGGCTCTGGGATCCCCCCTGTCCCCCCAGAAAGGTTAAGAATCACTGTGGTTGATGAATGAGATTTCAACAGGCACTTGGATCACTTAACTCACTTCTCCTGCCGACTTTCAGACCTGGAGGAAAATAAGAAATCCCCAAGCTTATTACTTTAATGTTCAGTAACAACTCTTAGAAGCCATATTATTTAAAAACAAACATTTTCACAAAGGAATTGTATTTTAAAAAGACACTTGGGAAGATTTAGAATGTACATATGTAATGTTCACATGTGTGCTCTTTCTGAATCACTTCCTCTCACCTGCCTCTCCCTCCCATCAGCTTCCTTTTCCTGGTTCCTGGGATCTATTCCAGATGGTCATAATGATAGAGTACCACAGCAGGGAAAGGAAACTGCATGCAAGAAAGGTCTCCGGCAAAAGAAACCACAAACTGTAAGTTCTGAGGTTAACTGCAAAGACTGGAGGCTGCTTAAAATCCTCCAAGTCCCTGGGTATCCTGTCTAGCAGAGAGATCACAAGATCTTCCATGCAGCAGAGATCCTTATTCCCCAGCCTGGGGTGCCCGCTGCACACGGTCTCATTGGCACTGTGCCAGCCAAGTAGAGGGATCCCTGGAGTTGCTGAACAGTGCTGGAGGCTGAGTTCTCATCTCCCTTCTGAGTCCACAAGAGAATCTTTGTGCCCCAGAGTTGTTCATAAATACTTCACTCACCAGTGAAGTCCTTTTAGGGGAGGAGGCTCTAAACCCTAAAAGATAGTTGGGCCTCAGATTGGAGGTGCTGGGAACCCCTAAGATCTGTGCAAAATGGAGATGCATTTTTCTAGGAAGAGATTCTATTTTTTAATAGATTCTGGATAAGGCTGGGGCTTCCCCCAAATAACAGGCCCACCATGGCGCAGGTATCTGTGGTCACCCTAAGGGCCAATGCATAGACAATCTTCTCAGAAAACCTACTTTGTCTTCTCAGTTGGTTCCTTCAGTTGCTGCAGGACAACTATTTAAATAAAGTCCCAATGAAGTAGGGAATTACCACAAGCACAGTGTATCCTACAACCTGATTTTAATTTTTAAAATCCCACGTAAGAATGAATACATCTCAACCCATGTTAACCATGGTGAATGCTTCTATAAAACACACACACACACACAGACACACACACATGCACTCACACGAGGGCTCTTTTAGTTGCCCAGTTTTTGAAATTACTTTGTGAAGGAAAAGCAGATCTTTCTATTTCAGCCACAAACTGCAGAAAACATGACGTGTCTGAGGAGGAGGACTGCCCCATCTCTAAGAGGTGCTCATCTTTTCAATGAGGAAATGCCAGGCACCAAAGTTAGATTTTAGAATATTTTAATGTCCATTTCTTCAGTGGATGCATTTTGAAATTTTTGGAATTAACAATTTAAAAAGAGCAGAGCAAAGGAAATACGGAAAACGCAAACAGTGGGTTCTTGCTGATTTCGTTTCAGATTCTAGGCATGATGTGATTTTTGAAATGACCAATCAAAAAATGCTTACCTTGAAAACTTTAAAATTCAAATGCAGAAGTATCTTTGGAAAGTGCAAGTGATCACAGCCCAGGTGAGGGGTAGCACGCTGCCTTTGGCTCTCCCTGTCACGTGCAAATGTGCAGGTGCGGTCCCCACAAGTGAAGTCAAGTTGGTGTTGAGGGAGCCGTGTGCAGGCATGGTGTAATCTGAGGGACTCTCAAGCTTTTTAAGGGTTCACAACTGATGCTGTATATTTGTTTGCACTGGGTAAAATCATGTGTGCTTGTTGATCATATAGATATATAAAATTTGATCTGATCTGGGGCCATGAAGAAAATAGCATTTGCAACTCAAAGCGACTATTTACACACATTCAATTCTGACATATTGCTTCCTGCCCTAAGTTCCTAAGAAGTATTGCCACCTGCAGGACGCGTCTCCCTGCACCCAAGCCCACAGCCAGAAGTTTCGCTGTCTCCAGCAACAGCCACTTGTTCAGTGCCAGAACAAGATGCCGCAAAGATTCTGTGGTTCTGCATTGAGGTATGCTTTGGAGTAGGGCATCAGGGAGGTGAGGGAGAAGGAGAGATCGTCTGCAGGGTGGTTTAGGAAGCCCCAGTTCTTTAAAGACCATTTGCGCTCTGCATAAGTGGCCTATCCTCAGAATCCGTTTGCCCAGTGCTGAACGGGACCGCCCGAGGCTAATGATTTTCTTCCCTGGGTCTGTAGCTCAGGGGTTGAGGGGACGTGAGGAATCACAAACACCTTTGTAGCCAGAGGAGGGAGAGAGTTGGACAGGGAAGAAGTGTGTGTAGAGATGAACTTGGTAGAGCATTTATATTTTATTTGGTGGTACTAGGGACTGAACCCAGGGATGCTCTAGCACAGAGCTACGTTCCCCAGCCTCCTTTTTGTTTTATTTTGATAAGGGTCTCACTAAGTTGCTGAGGCTGGTCTCAAGCTTCCATTCTTCCTGTCTCAGCCTTCTGGGATTATAGGTGTATACCACCGCACATGGCTGGTAGGGCACATTTTGAGAGAGATGATACTGGCAGTCCCTCAGAGACACACAGCCTAGAAGTGGAAGGCAGAGAGAATGACCCTCAGATACACACCCTAATACTGATGGAGAAAGGCTGACATGTCTACCACCCCTAGTGCAAGGAAAGCATCAGGTAGTGTTTCTTAAGAAAAAAAATCTGTGGTGTTTTATAAGAATACATTCTTCAGAATTAAGAGGTATTGTCACAACCATCCTTTCTTTAGAATTGGAAGACAGACAAACTGACAATCAAGCCTGAAGAAAACTCTCACAGTCACAGTCCCAGACTGGGGTGCTGCTGGGTGGCCATCCCGGGTGTCGCGTGGGAGGTGGCAGACCAGAACAGAGACGTTGCCAGGCCGGAAGTGGCAGATTCCGTCTCTGGGGAGGAGTGATGTGAGAATTAACAGTGAGGTTCACCAGTGAGAGAACACAGAGCACGGCGTGCGGACCTCAGCGGGTGCCGAGCTGGTCTTCAGTGGTGTCACGAACAACACGCCAGTGTCACTGGGCAAAACGATCAGGACAGGGCGACTGAGTTCCTTCAATATCAACTTCAGACTCAATGTGGCAAAACATGACTGCAAGCTGGGGTGGCACCCAAGAGGACAGATGTGACTTTTCTTAGGTTTTCTGCCTCCTGCTGGCTGGACATTCCACTTGCAGGTCAGACAGTTCTGCCCCTCAGTACACAGTGTGAGAAGCTGGAGTCCATGCAGGAGACTAAATCCTGCCAAAAGTCGGCCGAGCCGCCGTGGAGTGGGAAATAAGAAGGAATTCCTTGAGCGTAGACACCAAGCACGGGCTTGCCTACAGCCAAGCTGGCTTGGCCTGAATCCCCACAAGGGGGAGCACCCTGGGCTACAGTGTGGCCCCCTGTGGCCCAAACACAAAGGGACATCTTGTTCTCCATGATCTGCTACACCCTTTTGGAACCACCTGCCCTCCCACAGCCTATTTCCCTCCACTAAAAAGACCCAGCACCCCATCCCCAAACACACATGTCCTGATAAATAAATAAATAAATAACTGCAACCCTCAGACGTTTGAGTTTTCCCCTCCGACTAGTCAGCTTCCAAGACAAACACCTTCACTCCCACTGGAAGACCCCTCGGTGGAGGATCAGGGTGAAGAAGGGCTTTGAGATACCTGAGGCCTGGGTTTACAAGCTTTGTGCCCGGTGAGCATTTGAAATCTTGGCCTGCATGCGGGTGAACCCTGAAATCACTCAATGTGGGGAGTGGTCCACCCATGGCCCATGCGAGCGAGGGCCCAGGTGCTGGGGAGAGCGTGGTGGGAGGGGCTTCTGGGCTTTCTCAGCCCACTCTCCCCTCTCCACCCCTTCCCAGCGAATTACTGGCACTTTATATCAGATTCATAGATGCAAATGTGTGTGCGTGTATGTGCTTACTGAGAAAGGCCAGGTGACTGGGAAACACTATTACATACACAGAAAAAAATAAACTTGGAAACACTGTATGAGCCAACAACAACAAAAGTGTTGTGAGAAAAGGCAATAAAAATGAGATCTTAACCACAGCCTTTGTTTTAAAAGTCAAACAACACCCAGAACCATGATTCCACTGGCCTCAGTCCCAGCCTGGAGGGGAGGCCCACCCTGAAGGCACTTGTTCTCCTCCAGCAGCTGGAAGGATTACCCCAAGGGGGCGATTTCCAGGGAAGGGAGCAAAGGAGAGAAGAGATGGATGGAAATGAACCCTGAATAACTGTGATCCACACAGAGTTAGGGCTGAAATGACCACATAACACCATGTCTGGGAAAGAAACTGTGGCACTCAGGAAGTGCCACAGCCAAATACAAATATTATTGTGTTTCGACGAACAGAGCACCTCGGGCAGCTCTGGTGCTGCCTCACACACTCTTGGAGACGTTGAGCCTGGTGAGCTCATTGGCTTCTTCTGCTCCCACATCCTCACAGTCCTCCTTCTCTATGGGTTTGCCAAATCGACACCTTTCTTCTGCCTTGATGGGCTCTTTCCAGGGTCTCTTAGAAGAGAGGTGCACATCCTTGGCCTGTGTGTTGTCTTCAGAGCCCAGGGACGTCTTGTCCGAGTAGTGGACAGAAGGCACCAGGTTGGCGATCTCGTCCGTGGGAGACCGCCCGATGCTGCCGTCCACCTGGACGCGGATGTCTGGGGAAATGGACAGCTGGTGCTGTGGCACCACCCCATTGTCCGTGCACTTTGGGTACAGGTAGGTCTTCATCTGCCCCTTGCCCTTGACGTTCACTGTCCCCCGGTAGTCGAAGTCGTAGCCCATCTTGCTCAGCACACGGTAGCTCTCTTCACTCACCTGGATGCGGCACTCAACCCCAGTGGTGTCCATCCTGCTGGCGATGTTGACAGTGTCCCCCCAGATGTCGTACAGCAGCTTGGTGGTGCCGATGACACCGGCCGTGAGGGGCCCGTGGTTAAAGCCAACCCTGAGCTTGAAGTTGAACCAGAGCATGTTATTGTTGAAGTCATCTACCACACGCATCATCTCCTTGGCAAACTCGAACAGGATCCGCAGGTGCTCCTGTGGGTGGCCGCCCTCCTGGCACTGGGCCGTGTTCAGTCCTGACGCTGCCATGTACGTGGCCCCAATGGTCTTGATCTTCTCGATGCTGCTGTAGTCTGCCTTGCTCAGCAGTTCATCGAAGTCCCCAATGAGCTCGTTGAGGACACGGTAGCACTCCTTGCCGCCTTCGTAGTTCTCCTCGTAGAACTCGCTGAAGTTGACGATGCTGGCGAAGATCACCCCTCCGCTGTCGTGGTTCTTGGAGTAGGTCTGGGAAACCTTCAGCTGCTCTGCCACGTGGTAGGGGATGATGTTCCTCAGCAGCCAGTCGGCCTGGTCCCTCATGCTCTGGATCTTGGTGCGGTGGAGATCTGCCTCCACGTCCCCATGATAGTGCAGGCGGTAGCTGACTTCGAACTCTCGATTCAGGAACCAGACCAGCAGGAGCAGGAGGAAGAAGGTGAGGATGAGCTCCTTGCCCACAAGGCTGGCCGGCCCGCTGCTGTCCTGTGGCAGCGAGCTGTTGCATGGGCTCCTCTTGGCACTGGGAAGCAGAAAGATGAGAAAGGACATCCTGCTAAATGCATCTGTGAAGGGAGAGCTCTGAAGCCGCCCAGCTAACCAGCACCCTACGCCGCAGGGGCAGAATTCAACCCTCAGTGACCTCAAGCCAGTTGTATGGCAGCCTGCTTCTGCTTATTCTGCAGGCTGCAGAGATGGAGTAACAGAGACCGACTCCTGCAACCAAGTCTTTAATCAGTACTGTGCGATGACTTTTGCCCCACAAGTCTTTAGCTTTGTTTAGAAATCTATTCCTCTCTCTCAACTTTTTCTTTTGAAAAATCTCAACTTTATAGAAAAATTAAAAGTCTAGTAAAGGACTCCTATATTCTCCACCAGGATCCCACAGTTGCTAGCATTTTGCCACTTTGTTTCTCTCTCTCTCTCTCTCTCTCTCTCTCTCTCTCTCTCTCACACACACACACACACACACACACACACACAGTTAAACTTTTCTCTCTATTTTTCTCTTTTGGCAATACTGGGGATTGAATGAGGACTTCATTTATGCTAGGCAAACGCTCTAACACTGAACTATAATCTTAGCCTTGCTAAGCATTTTAAAAGTAAGTTGCTGATAACATGACACTCCAGTTCTACTTTGGTAAACACCTTCCAAGACGAGGGCATTTCCCTGTGTAACCACATCATCACCATGCTCAGGAAATTTAATATTCTCTGACATATGTGCTTCTTAGGTTTCTGATCCAATAGAATTTTAATCTTAACAAAGAATTTCAAAAGTTCTCGACTACTTACTTGTATAAAAGTTTTGCAAAATACATTTTCCCCTTCTCTGGGTTAACTCTGTTTTGCCAAAGTAATTTAGGACAACTTTAACATTAAAAAAAACCAGAATATTGCCGGGCATGGCAGCACATGCTTGTAATCCCAGCTACTCAGGAGGCTGAGGAAGGGGGATCCCAAGTTGAAGGCCAGCCTGGGCAACTTAGTGAGAACCTGTCTCAAAATAAAAATTTAAAAAGGCTGGGGGTGTGGCTCAGTGGCAGGGGGCCTCTGGGTTCATTCCCCAGTACTACAAGATAGATAGATAGATAGATAGATAGATAGATAGATAGATAGATAGATAGATAGATAGATAGATATAATTTAAGAATACACTTTTAAAACTAATATATAGGCTTGATGTGGTAGCATATGCCTTTAACCCCAGCGTCCGTCCTTTCTTCCTCTTTCCTCCTTCCCTCCCTTTCATTAACAATACTGTGATTGTTCTGTTCACATGAATCTTATACCTTGAAGTATTGTAAAGTACCCAGAGTAGACTACTAGATTTTAAGTAATACTGGGCTTGGTCACTATATAAACACAATTGTACCTGGAACTGAAGCATCTTCCATTTAAGTAGCTCCTTGACACAGAAAGCTCAATTCTCTGGTCACAGTATTGAGTAAGTTTTACTGTTACTTGTGACTTAAGGTTATTTAAAAACAATGACTTTGACTGGCATGGCCATCAAGGTCCTCCTTAAAGCACTGTCTCAAAAGCCAGGGCCTTGGACTGGACCCCTTGGGCTATCCACAGAGTTCTGGAACCTTGGGCAAGCCATGCCATCTTACCAGGTCCTGATTTCTTCATGTGTAAACTGGGAAGATGGGCTGGAGTGTGGCTAAGTCCTTTCTGACCTGAGGTTATGTGCAGAAAAGAGATCAGCTGCCATCCTGAGGAGGTTCTGTTTGCAAGGTGGCCCGGGCTGGCCTCAGGGCCACAGGATAGGGGTAGGGGGTGATCCCACGACTTCCTGGTCAGAGTGGGCTGCGGTGCTTGCAAGTGTGTGTACAGACAGTGCAGGTTATGCTGAACTCCTGCTTTCCTTGTGAAGCCTGAACCTTCTGTATGTGCTGGGCACAGGCTGCCCATGTCCATCCTATTTACCTGTGCAGCGAGCCTCCCTGGGCTTCCCAAGTGTAGCCACGGCTCGTGGTGGGCAGTGAGCATGTTCCCTGTGACGCCCTGGGAGAGGGCTCTCAGAAGCAGTTTTCTCCTGGCTGACTTTGTTCTGCATCCTTTCACTGCAATGGCCTCTAGCCACGAGCACGAGGCTGTGCCCAGTCCTGTGAGCCTGGGACTGGTCTTGCGGCTCCTGACACAAGCTCTGGCTGAATGCTTAAGAATGGGGGTCTATAGTTCCTCTATGGTAAGACAGCCCATACTTATGAATTCTCCTCACGGTCACTGAAGCAAATGACACTATATACTATGAACCTCAAGTACTCGGCAAAGCAATGACTTATTTAGATGAGTAAAACGTGGATGGAACCAGCTCCTGAAGCCCTCTATCTGGCCAGATCTGAGATCAGAAGAAACACGCCTCCTGTCCTTGCAGTGCATCTCGCTGGGTTAGGAGTTGTGTTTCCTTTTGGTTCTCTACAGTGGTGACAGCGAGGAATGGCCCCGTTTAGGTGCCACTGAAGCTAAACATCACCTGAATGGTACAAGGAGGCATTTAAAATCTCCATGAAGAAACCGGGTTTCCTGGGTCTGCAGACTGCTCTCCTAACTTTTCCTGCTATGCTGCAAGCAAAGCCGCCTGTGGCAACTCTGGAGATGGGCATGGGCCAGTGCCCTGTGGGCAGAGGAGGGGAAGAGCAGAGTGAGGGCTAGGGTAGGTGGGAAGGGGAAAGGGGTTACAGATGCTACTCAACCTATGGGACTGTCCTGACAAACCCATCATAAATATCATAAGTCAAAGATGCACTTAAAACCCCTAAGCTCCCTGACCCCCAGGCTTGGCCTCACATACCTGCCATGTGCTCAGAACACTGTGTCAGCCCAGAGGTGGGCAAACTCATCTGATCCAAAGCCTGTTTTATAATAAGGGGCTGAACATCTCATGTAACCTATTGTGAGTTGTGCTGAAAGTGAATAAGAAGGGTTGCATGGGTACACTTTCCCGCCATTGTAAAGCACAAAATCCGCTTAGTGCAGTTGTCCAAGCTGGGAATGTCTTGGCACTGCTGGCTTTTCCGGCTGCCTAGACACAGTGTTCGTGTTTCACACCCACAGGAGTTCCAGAGCACACCTGAAACAGGCAGGCAGGAGAGGTACTGCCAGTCTGGGACCTCGCTCCCCTCCCCAGGCTGATGGAGCAGGGTGGTGACCCCATTCCTAACTTCAAGCAGCAAAGGTCAGTTTCAAGAAGAGGAATTTGGGGAGATTAAATGCAAGAGAACTCGTGACTGGATACTTGGACATTAAATCACATGTGGAAGCTAACATGAAATATAGTATATGCATTATCATGGGTAAGTGGGATTTAAAAACAGAGAAGAATAAAAAACAAAGATCACTTGCTGTCTTAACCAGCTCAATGTGGCATTTGTTAACATTTCAGGGTGTTTCGGAGCACTGTAAAATCTGCACCTGGGGCGGGGAGGGCGGGTGTCACCAGGCAGGGTTGGAGAGGGACCTGGTGTTGGTGATGTTTACTTGTGGAAATGCACTGAGCTGGACCATTAGGACCCAGGAACTCTCCTGTACCTGTGTCACACATCGCTGAGAAGGTAACTATGAAGTGATGCTAGATGTTTTGCTTTTAAATACTATAGTTGTTAATCATCACTTGTTACTTTATCATAAATATTATGATAAAGTAATCATAATACTTTATGGGGTCGTGGCTCAGTGGTAGAGTGCTTGTCTTGTATGTGTGAGGCACTAGCTTTGATTCTAAGCACTGCACATAAATAAATAAATAAATAAAATAAAGGTCCATCAACAACTAAAAAAATATTAAAAATAAATAAATATTATGTCTTATTTTTTAACAAATATAGTAAAATACAGTGCTTAGCAGTAGTTAAGAGTACATATACAGTTTCACATAATATCATAAGCATTTCTCGTATTGGCTGCATTTTAACAGCTATAGCAATTGGGTGTGTCATAATTCCTTTGTTACTGAGAACTGAAGTTGCTAATTTCAATTATTAACTTCAACTGAAGTTGCTAATAATTTTCAATATTATCCATCATTGTGATCAATATTTGGGGGTATTCAGCCTTTATCTTATGATGAATTCTTTCCTCAGCAAATAGGCAAAAATAGAATTATTAGGTTAAGACCTATAAACATTTTAAAGACTTTTTAAATAGACTGTCAAGTTACTTCTAGAAACTGCTTACATTCTGAGAAGTGGTGAACCTTGATAGAAAGACCATGGCCTAGGACTGAGGGCACCTATGGCCAGCTGTGTGACTATGGGCGGGTCCTCAGGTTCTCTGAGCTTCAGCTTCAGGGACAGGAACGAAGTCCCCTAATATGTCAGAATATGGTGAGGATTAAATGAACATAGCCTACTCTGGATATTCACATTACAACTTTTTGGAAGTCCAATTTAAAAGACCAAAAATGTGCAATGGCTTCAATAGTGACGATGTTGACAACATACCCGTATTTATCTTCCGCCTACATTTCCTCTTTTATGAACTTTGTTATTTTGTCTTTTATCTGTGAAGGTCTTAATTAGCTTTTTATATAATAGTCCCACATATATTTTTCTGTCTACTTTGATTTTCTTTTTCTTTCTAATTTGTCATTCAGTCTTTGTGGTCCTATGTATTATTAATAAGTCTAGAAAATTATCTCTTAGAGGCTTGAAAACTAATTTTGTTTTTTATAGATTTTATTTAGACTATTTATTTTTGACTTTTCAGTTTCTATAGAATTTATTTTGGCATTTATAGCAAAGCAAGGCCTAACATTGTTTCAGGAAAAAAAAAATTTTTCCTGATTTCTGAGATTTCTCTGTAAAGTCTTACATAAAAATAAACCAACTCTAATATATGTCTGAATAATTATTTTTAGTATTCTGGAGACTGAGGCAGGAGGATCACTTGAGCCCAGGAATTCAAGGCCAGCTGGGGTAACATAAAGAGACCCTGTTTCAAAAAAGCCATTTTATTTTTTTCAGTAAGATAATATAATACGATATTTAAACAAGTAGTAATTTCTACTTTCTTTTTAAAGAATGCATGTGTTGCTCACTTTATTTGTGACATAACTGTGTTCAGGAAGCTCAGAAATCAGTAGTGATGAGACAGCCACTCTCATTTGTCCAGGTTCAGACACCACCTTACAAGCTTACCTGAAGTTCTGTGCTGTATCCAGGGGTGAAATTATGATGGAACTGAAATTAAAATGCAGAAAAGTATTATTATAAGAAGCGAGAAGGCATGACAGAAAGCAACCTGAGAGGAGTTGAAACAACTTTTCTGTTTGGGATATCGTGGAAAGGAGGCTGTCCTTGCTGGGCCCACCTCTTCCTGCACTCCTGTGTCCCCAGGGCTGGCCAGCTTTGGCCCTTGAAGCCCCCCCCCCTTCTGTGCAAATTTGTTTTTGTTTCCCTGCCCACCTACTCCCCATCCTGGCTAGGCCTGGTGGTCACAAGGGGCTGAGTGGGCTCAGGACCTTCTGTGCAGAGGCATCCTGGATCAGGGGGAGTTTCACCTGCCAGACCCCAGACCCCTACGCAGGACCTGCTGCTTGGATTCTGGGCAGGGAGGCAATGCAGTAGGCCCTACCGCTTTGCCTTCCTGGACCCACGGGGAAAAGTCCCACAGCTGTGACTGAACATCACCATGATTGGCCAATGAGGCATTTGCAATGGCTCTTAGGTTAGAAGTTGGGGGCCAGATTTCAGCTCTTGGTGCAGAGTTTGTCAGGACCATGTCTTCAGGAAGGTAAAAGTGGGCTTTATTTGGCTTAAAGTAATTGAACTATTCATTACAGTTTCCTTTCAAATACCAAAAGGCAATTCAACTTTAAATTCCCTATTTGATCTTATTTGCAGAGAATTTGAATATCTTTCCTATCATTATCATTATAGTAAGTACATTGAGAAAGGACACTAAATCTGTGCATTTTTGGACACTGGTTGGCTAATACCCAAAAATGTGCTAGTAATATGACATTTGATACTGCCAGTATTGGGATGAGGTAGGCCATTATGTGCTTTTAAACTGACTGAAGCAGTGGTCCTCAGTGACAGAAGTGCCACCCCTAGAGGGGCACCTTGAAATGTGGGGTCTCTCTGGTGAACATAATAGTTTAGGGAGCTAGGATGCTAGATATCTTGCCAAACACAATGAAGAAGTGGCCCAAGCAACTCTAAATAATGTGCTTCTCTAAACCCTCTGAGAGTATGTCCAGGTGGTTCTTTGATACATGCTGGTAGTGAAACATTTTTATGAGAAGTTACAGAGGAAGGAGAGGTTTGTTGTGTAAGCAAAAGCTTAATAGGTTTAAGAGACCATTGACTTTTTAAAAATAAAATACTGTATGCATTCCACTGGGGTATTGTTTCCAAGTACATATTTAGCTGACAAAAGGTAAAAGCCTCAAAACTAGTTACAGATGTGCAACAAGCAATCTGAGACTCATTTTTCACAAACTGAGAACGAAACATTCAATAAGTAGAAACCACCAAAGAGAGGGGCCTCACTGGCCCCTGCTTGCACAGCGTAATTTAAATGTCCCTCTCATGGCCCTTGGACATACTTTTCGGTTTTCTGCAACCCCATGAGAACTGGTCCACTTGTCAGAGGTCACCATGGGACTCCTGCCTCTGTCCACACCATGCTCCCCAGGCCTCAGCACCCAGCAGTGAAGGCCATCTCAAGTGCAGGACTTTGGATCCAGGTGCTCACCTGCAGCATGCTGTTGTAAACTGTTCTTTCTCTTTCGCACAGTACCTTAGGGCACCTCACTACTCTTTGGATGCCATCTGTGTCCGAAGCTACCCTGGGTCTGGGTGGGGAAACATCTGCCTTGAGGGGGGTGGGCATCAGCACTACAGTGAAAGCACAGCCTAAGAGACATCAGGCAGGTGGTCACAGCCAAGGACACATCACATACCTGTCTGGGCACAGGGAGATGTAGAGCAGAAGCAGCGGCCCGGCCCCCACGATGGTGGCAAGGGAGGACCTCATCCAGGAGCTGAGCTGGCAGAAGTTACAGTAGTGTATGACAGCCACCAGCACTGCAGAGCTGGTGGACACAGTGAACTGCAAGAGAAGCCAGTGTCAGGACAGCCATGGTCACTCCCATGTCCCACCCAGGTCACCTGGACCAGCTGGCCTGCCACCAGCCCACAGCTATTTAGTAACGCATTCCTGACACTGCCGACAGCCTACCTGTGTGAAGTAGCTCTTACTAATGGTGAGCTTTATTGCACTTCTTTGACCTGTGACCCAGTGCTTTAGGTTCCAAATTTACGCTGGCACAGAGACTCTCCCAGAGGAGAGTCTCCTCTGGGAGAGTCTTTACAGTGGGAAGGAAAGTGCTCCCACCAGGGAGCACTAGGGGTAAGTTACTTTCCAAACACTTCTTCAGGCCCCTGCCACGAGCCTGCTGAGGTGTCATTTGGTGTTAAAGCACCAAATGCAATCAGCTTGCCCTGGTAGCTCACCTTTCACTGACTTACAACAAAAATATAATCTTTCCCAACAGCATTACCTATTAACCCAAAAGCTCTTTTCTTAAGCAGGGACATCTGATCCAGATCACATCAGTTACTTGTGCCAGTTCTGTGGACTGGTACAAGTACCTCGTTCAGAAAGGTGGGACAGATACTTCTTTGTAAAGCATGGTAAAAAATTCAAATGCTCCTCAACTTCCAATGGGGCTAAGTCCCAATGGATGTGGAAACTACTATTAAGTCCAAATGAATTCAGTCCACCTAACCTACCAGACATCCCCACTCAGACTGCCCCACAAGCCTTTGGCTGGGCAAAGTCAGCCAACTGCAAGCCTGTTTGATAATCAAGTGCTGACTATCTTCCGTTGATTTACTGACCACTTCATATCATTCCAAAATAAAAAATCATGACCTGAACTATGGAAAGTGGGGACTATTTGTACCTAATTTGACACCGAGAGAAGCTGGAGAGGATGTGTGCCCGCTGGGGAATCTTCTTTTCAAAGGTGCTCAGGCAGTGGTAGGACCTCTTTAAGGGCCTATATTTAAGTGACTATCCCAAATAATTGGGTTAAGGGTTGTAGAAGGTGCCTCCAAAGGGACCTTGGAGGGAAAGCTTGGAGGGCATGGAGATCACATTGCCAGCCATCACTTACGTGTATATTTGTCTCGAATTCAGAGGTGACATGTGAATAGACAGCGAGGGCAGGCAGGGACACCAGGACAGCCCCGACACAGTGGCGAGGGAGCCAGCCGGCAATCCACTCCAGCAGGCGCTTCGTGCATGCCATGACGTCCTCCAGGAAGAACACCATCCTGGGAAGGGGTGGGGGAGGGTCAGAAGGCCCAGTGGGTCAGCCCAGCAGAGACCCAGCCTGCACTGCCCTTGGCTGTCCTATGCTGCCGCCGCCCCACTCCCTCATGCTTGGTAAAAGGCAAGCAAACAGGCCTCACTCAGTTCATTATCTCAGACTTCAAGGACACCTGTTGCATTTGGGTAAAATGTGCTTGTCAGAAGCCAAGCTTGTACCTCTGTGGTCCCAAGGGAGCATGTAAGAACAGTCACAGGCCTAAGGAAGTTCACTGTGGGCCTCTGTCACTACAACCTGGCCCACTTGTGGGCAGGAGATCCCAAATGGGGTGGTCCTGGGGGCCTTCCTGGTGGAGGAATGGTGGAGGGCTGCTATCAGCCTCCAGTGGGTGCAGCCAGGGATGGAGACGCCCCGCTGCCCATTAGAAAGAGCCACAGAGGAGGCCCTGCCTTGCCTGTCGCACAACTGAGACATGGCCTTGGACACCCTCAGTGGTGAGAAAGTCAGCACAGCCTAGAGCCTGGTTGTGCTCCATGCACAAATAGGAAATTCTGTGTGATACTAAAGAGTGATTCTCTGGAAATGCAACTCCTCAGCAAATTAAGTGGAATTTGTCCTTCGTTTTGTTTGAGGCACTCAGCATTTCAGTCCAAACCCAGCTCATGGTGCTTGGCCCCCAACCCCACAGTCTGTTTCCAGCCATCACATTTGCAACAGCGATGATGGGCACAAGGGCAAATGGCGGACAGCTCTGTTACTCCCCAGATAGCAGCACCTGGCATGTCTGAGTAGAAGCACTGAGGGTTCCATCTCAAGTGACTTTCTTCCTATTTCTCCTTCACACTACAGAGAAACATTCCACGGACTCCTTGTGCAATTGTGTTTCTGGGTGAGGTACATCTCAGGAGCATGATGGTAACAAATAGTTTTTATGCAGTGTGGGGTGCAGTGTGGGCTTGAATATCAGATGAGGTGGATAACTGGCCTTGGCTGAGTGTGGGGCTCTCTGGGTAGGGGTGGGTGAGAGGCACTGGGGGGTCCAACTAGGACAGAGACTCACAGACATTCTGGGGAGACCAGAACTCTTTTTAAGCCTGCTGCCAGGGAGCTGAGGACAGGCCCACTGCCTTTGCCACTGGAGAGGTCAGGAGCCACTGATGGGATCCAACAGCACATGAGCTTCTGCTTGTGCCTGAGGTTGGAGCCTTTGGCCCTGAACACCTATAGTGCATCAGCGGCTTTGGCTGAGCTCAGCCACAGCCAAGAACTAGTGACTCTCCAGCCATCTCCCACATGGACTCAGGCATAGTCTGACCCTTTTAGTGTCCTGGAAGCTCTGGCTTCCTAATTGTAAAGGATAACAGAGGTTCTGGAATATCTCCAAGAATACCACAGATACACATGCTCATAGGCAGGACCCAGAAGCCCTGAAGGGGGACAGAGGGAGCTGAGTCATTCCTAGGAGATCATAATGGAGGCCCTTCCTGTTGGTCCTTGAGACCACAGAGTTCCAAGGATAAGACCAGCTGATGTCACCCTTGCCTGGTGCTGAAGTGGAGGAAGGAGACCCTGGATAGAGACATGGGAAGTCTTCTGGGGGAGGCAGGTGATAACCCTGGCCAGTCACTGAGGAAGCTGTAGAACTGGCTTCCTGAGGTGCCCACATTCTCCACAGTATGGGTACTTTTTGATCGAGGATGCTAAAAATGGCCCTTGGAAGGGCCAGAAGAAGCCATTCAAGTCCCACCCCCTCCTGGGCTTTGACGACTGCTGGCACACTGAATTCCAGCACCCCAAAGCTCTCGTGGGGGCAGAGCAGTGCCTCACTCTCCAGCTGCTCGAGGAGTGTCCCCTCTGCATCTTGGGAACAGAAGCTACAGGGTTAAACAGTAAGCTATGGGGACAATGCTAGATTCAGAGAGGCCAGGGGCCACAGGACCCCATTAGAGAGAAGCCTGGAGCAGGGTGGGAGCAGGGGGTGGAGAGTGACTGCACATGGCTATGGGGTTTCTTCTGGGGGCGATGGAAGTGTTTTAAAATGACATGTTTGTACAACCGTAAATTTACTAAAAACCACTGAATTCTATACCTGAATAAATGAGTTTATTATATGTGAATTATCACAATGAAGTTGACTTTTCAAAAATGGAAAAACAAACAAACTAGGGGCTAAAGACTGACTTGGTCTGGGTTTGGCAGAAGCAGACCCTGGGCAGGGTTTGAATGTAAGCAGCTTCTCTGGCAGTGAGAGTCGGGGGGCTGAGGTGGCAATAGTGGCATGGCAGGTGGGCAGTCAGGAGGGGTCCTTGCTGTGCACCATGGGCTTGTTCCTGGAAGGGAATTTTGGACATAGTGGAGACACTCTAGGGAGGAGGGTGTGACCTCTGCAGTCCCAGGAAAGAGCTTGCGGGGGGTGGGGGCGGGGGTCCTGGGAGTAGCCAGAGAGGAGGAGGCAGGGAGCCCAGCCTGCCCACTCAAAAGGGGAGAGATTAGCATACAGAAGTCTCAGGTCAAACCCAAGCTATTTTTTTTCCACACTGGGATGTTGGGTGAGACTAGCAGAAAATCATGGTCAAGGCCCTCCTCCCCGGATCTGTTTGACCCCAGCTCCTAGGGGCACTCACTGGTGGGCTTGCAAGGCTGAGGGCTGCTCTGTGGGGCGTGACGGGGCTGGATAAGGTGGATGAGGTGCAAGGATCGGCCAGCAGGCAGGCATGTGGTGCCACTGGTGCGTGCCCAAGTGGGACGCCCTCTGCGTTGCACCTGGTCAGAATGGCGGAGCTGCCCAAGGCTCTGGGCTTCCTGGAAAGGCACTGTTTTCTACGCAGATCCTTTGCTTTTTTAAAGTGTGCCTTTTCATTACTGAGCTGTGTGAACACTTCCTACCTGTTCTAGGTATTAGACACAAGTCATCGATGTGACCTGCCGCTGGGTTCTTTCACTTTCTCCATGGGGTTCTTCACAGCGCTTGAGTCTTGAATTTTGACGAGGTCCAATCTGTCTACTTTTTCCTTGTTGCTGTGCTTTTTGTGTCATATCTGATCCAAGCTTGTGAGGACTGACATCTGATTTCAGAGGGCTCACACTCACTCTCGTTTAGAAGAGGCACCTGCCCATCTGCGATTGCCTATCATTCGCTCCTGATGCCCTGAGTGGAGATTTGGGGACCTCCTGTCTCCACTGATTTCGCTATCCTGGACATTTCATATAACAGGGTTGTGCACCCTGTCATCATTCATGATTCCCCCTCCCACCCTGCATCTCCTGTCTTCCCTTCTCTGACTTAGGAGATCCGGGGATGAGCTGGTGGTGGGGGCACTGGAGAGGGCACTGGCCCTTTCCACTGAGCAGCTCCCACCTGTGCCAAGCACCAGTGTCTGTGGGGAGGCAGCTGTGCAGGGGAATGGGGGACAGGGAGAGGGGGGAACGAAGTTGTCCCCAGAAGCAAGCTTGGAGGGACAGCAGGCTTTCAACCCCAACCCGCTGTGCTGTAGTCAGCCTGTTAGGCCATGAGCTGTGGAGCCAGAAGAGGGAGCTAGAGGTTGGAGAGCTGCCCCTGCAGCTGATTACCTGATGGAGACCACGAGGGACAGCACCTCCAGCAGCAGGGCCGCGCTGAAGACCACCAGGGCGGCCGGTGGGGGAGGTGTGGCAGCAGCCCCGTACTTGAGGAAGCAGGTGACAGAGAGAATCAGGAACACTGTTGTGGACAGAAACACATCCAGGAGGGAGCTGAAGGTGGCACTGGCAAAAGTCTTCACAGGAGAGTTCTTTATGACCTGTTTAGAGCAGGAGGCGACTGGGGTGAGTCCATGTGGCCACAGACAGCCATGGAGTCTAACTCAGAGGTGAAAACACCCAGGTTTACCCACAGCCTGCCTAATGCAGCTGGGCAGGTGGGAGCTTCAAGTGGGCCATCTCCTTGCTACTGACCCACTTAAGATAAGGAAACTAAGGCTCAGAGAAGTTAAGAAAATTTCCCAGGGTCCAAGTGACTGATAACAAGCCATGTGCTCTCACCGACACATTACACACTGAGTCTGAAGGATGAGTTGCTGCTTGGCAGAGTTAATAAGTTCACATCTGTAAGGCAGTTGGAAGAAAGCAAAGATTGGAAGCTTCCAGCAACTGGCTGGGTTCCAGGCTTGGGGTGTGAAGGCTGGCTCCATGACAGAAGACAGGCGGGGATTGAGGCCACAGCCGAGGAAAGCTCCTGCATGTTGAACAGGAGAGCCTGCCCGTAGCACCTGCTCTTCACTGGGGAGTCTGCACTGGCCTGGCTGGGCACACAAGCTGTGAAACAATGCCTGTGAGTAACTCACAGCCCAGTGGTAGAAGGGATATGGACAGGAAGTGCAGGACGGTGTGTGAAGTAAAAACAGAGGTATGCATGTGCTGTTAGGGCATTAAGGAGGCAGGAAAGAACAATGACATAGCGTCCAAGAGAGGACTCCTCCAGGGCCTGTGGGCCCTTTAGGGGCATGACCTCGATCAGTGCTCATAACAGCCCGCAGAGAAGGAAACGTTGGCCTCAGCGTGCAGATGGGGAGCCCAAGGCTGGGCTGCCACTCCAAGATCACACGGCAAACGAGGAGCCAGGCCTCACTGATGCAGGCTGACCTTCCAATGTACCTGAAACCCTCTCTGCGCGCCTCTTGGGATGAAACTAAAGGCAGGGGCTACAGGGGGAATTAAGAGAGCAGCCAACCACCAAAGTTGCTTTCCATTGGGTGCTCCAACTCCAGGCAGGGCGCTGGGCCAAAGGGGCTGGAGCCCTGGAAGCAGGGGTCTATTGTGTGTTCCTCCAGGATAAACTGGCTTTGGAGCCTCAGCCTCAGCTCAGGACCCCTGAGCTGGGTGAACCTGGAGGAGGGGAGCTCAGCCCTGGGGGCTGAGGCTATTGGATGGCCATGACATCAGGCTTGGAAAGGGCAGAGGAACCTGAGGGCAGGGCTAGGTTCTAAATTCCCTCCAGGAAACTCAGAGTCTGTGTGGGTAGGTCTTGACTTGTGAAGTGCCCTCAGAAGACCTGAGAGTCTCTGGGGTGAGGCTGCCACACTAACTTTGTTCTTTCTGGGGCTCTAACAAGCTCCAGGAAATGGTCATGGCTTGCCGCAGTTGGCCCAGTTTGGGCAGTGGGGGACCTTCCTTTCCACCACAGTGCTAAGGGTTTCTACCTCCCCAACTCCCGGCTGGGGGTGAAGGCCCCACATTCCTTGCTTTAGTTGTTTACAGCCCTTCTCCACCACTACTTGCTGTGACAACTTGTCCCTGTTACCCAATCTGCTGGTGCCTAGATCCCTTTCTGAAAACAGGGATAAACCTCATGGGTGGTAGAGATGCTTACACGGGAACAGCCAGCACCCCAATGTGGTGTGGCTTAGAAGCCAGTTGCTCCCACATCTCTCTCCTCTCCACCAGCCCCTGTCTCAGGGCAGACAGCTTCCCACCCATCTTGCCCACCCTTCATCACCTTTCATGACCCATGATCTTCATGAAACACAATCTGATGGGGCCAATCGACCCCTTTGGCCTTCACATAACGTCAATTACATGGGCAGCCATCACCTGGACCCTGCCCATCTCCTGCCACGCTCACCCTGCTCTCCCCTTGGAGGCACCTGCAACTCCTTGGATGCACTAGGCTCTATCATATTTAAGGTTTGTAGGGGCTGGTCCCCCTCTCTCTGGAATGTTCCCTCCTCCTTCACTTGGCTAGTTCCTGGTCTTCCTGCTGAAGTGGGCTCAGGAGCCCTTCATCTGGATCAGAGGCCTCACTGTCTCCTTGCAGGGATTTACTGGACCTATGGCTCTGAATTCTCATTTCTAATTATTGCTCTCCTATCGTCGTACCTTTCATCTCTATAATCTAGCACCAAGAACCAAACCAGGCAGTGTGGATGCTCAATAAACCTTTGGTGCCTAGAGGACTGGCTGATAAATGTGCCTTCCATCTGGGGTCTCCATAGCACAGTATGAGGGGCTGAGATGCTGGCCTTGAGGCGTCCGCCTTCCCTATGGGATTATGGGCCACCTGCTTAGGCTTTCTTAGCCTTGGCTTTCTCTTTGGGATATTCACAAGTTTCCTTAGACGATTATTTGTGAAGAGTAAATGGGATCATGTTTTGCTTCCCAGGACACCAACTGGCCAGCTCACAGGTCCCCTGCAGAGCTTGTACATGGGATGTTAACTGATAGCCACTGTCCCTTGGAGGTTGACAGAAGGTGTTGCTTCCAACGAGGCACAAACTGGCTATCTGGTTCACATGGTTTCTTAAGAGTCTGGGCCAGTGCCTGGGCATAAAGATCTGCAGAATGAGCAAGTGGAATTTGAATGAAAAACCCTTTTGGTCCTAAGGTTGGGCCGGTGCGCCATTTTGAATTGAATGCTGGGTGAGGTCAGGTTCTGGCCCAAAGTAAAGAATGCAAGGACATGCTGCTAGAACCCCAACCAGGGTCCAGAGTCTTGCATTTATTTGAGGACCCCCCAATGAGCAATCAGGTGTGTGTGTTTGGCGGGGCTGTGCTGGGTGTGGAGATAGAGTGGGGTATGAGGGATGTGGGGAAGAGGCATGTAATCACAACTCCAACATGGAGTACACATGAAGAAGAGAAAGAGTAAAGGCAAAGTAAAATGCAGTTTGGGGTCAAGGGAGGTTTTATGGAAGAAATGACATGTTAGCTGAGTATCCAAGGACAATAGGAGCTAAGGCGGTGCCAGGGTAGGAGAGACACAAGTACATTTGGTGTCAAGATGAAAAGGTTTTGTGAGTTCCTAGGCCCACCTCCCAGAGCTCTGGGGAGAGGAGTGTTGCTCACAACCCCAGGGCAGGCACGTTCAGGGTGGGCACCAGTTGTACAGGAGGGGGTCTAGCAACTACGAAGCTTGACCTACAGCACCATAGGAAGCTTTGAGTTTTTCTCCCTTGCAAAGATAAATTCACACATAGCTGCAATTCAGGGCTTACAGATTGCAGGAAATCAACATTAGCCTTCATTTTCCTGCTACTCGCTAAAGCACAGAATGAATGGTGAGTTGCCCACGAGAACAACGGGCTTCTGTGGAGAGATGAAGAGCGCACCTCCTCCTGATAGCTGGTCCTGTAGCAGCGCTCCAGCTCCGCATCCAGGAAGTTGAGGCTGAACTCATTAATGGGCGGCTTGAAAAAATAATCCTTCATCAGGCTAGAAGACATAACAAATGGAATTGATCAACACCTGGCATGGTCATCCTACCAGGTCACAATCAGCTACCAAAACGCCACTCATCGAGTGCCTCACAAAAGCTGCACCTGGGGGGATACAGCTCAGTTGGTAGAGTGCTTGCCTTGCAAGCACAAGGTCCTGGGTTCAACCCCCAGCACTGACCAAAAAAAAAAAAAAGTAAGATTTGTGTACAACCATAGAAATGAAAAGTTGTACCCCATTTGTGTACAATGAATCAAAATGCAGTTTGTAAAAAAAAAAAAAAAAAGCTGTACCTGAGAGCCACTGTGCAATAGGTATTTCTCTGCTGTTTCCTTTAAAACTTATCTCTGGGAAGTCCCTTGTGTTCCTGGGTATAATGACATGTTCCATTACAGCTCCATTAAAGAATGACCATGGACACGATCATAACACACATCATTAGAACCTTGCTTTTGAACACAGATTCCTAGCATCCAGGATTAGAAGATATGAAAACAGCTTTTTTTTTGTCCTGTGAAATGATCTTTTCTGAAGAGTCAGCAGATCCATGTACTGAGTACTTGTATTGATTTGGAGGCTTCAAATGAAAATGTACTTCAGAACCAGCTGTCCTGTCACACAGAGCACTGAAAGTGATCACCACGTGACAGCTAACAGGCCGTTACCACAAAATGTGTTGACAGCTAGTGCAAATTTGGTGCTATTGTCATATATGCAGATTGTGCGTGAAACCTGAAAGATGATAAAGCTCAATGATTTTAATAGCAGAGAAATCAAATCTGCTTTACGTGATTCTTTCATTCTTTTATGAATTGCCAGCAAATAGTAAGATTCTTTTTAAACTGCAGAAAATTACTATAAATTAAAGGGAACAGTAACATGATTTCAGAAGCAAATAGAGCTGTGGAGAGCAGCCTCCCTCATACGGTAGCTACTAGCATAAAGTCAGACAAAACACGTGAAGTGCCTGGCATGTGCCTGGCACCCGGGGGGCCCCCGCCAGGCACACCCTTCTTTCCCTGCTGCGGAGTGGACTCTCCCCTGTGACCGTTCAATAACCTGTGCCATTCTTAGACTCAGGAGAGAAGCCTCTGTCCCCTGATGTGGGCCTCTCTCTCTCCCCTTCCTTCCAGTCAGGAAGCACAGATGGGGACAGGAGGGCAGCTGTAAGGAGGGTGTGTGGTGGCCACATCTTGACTGCTGAGTGGCAGAAGTGACACTGCTGTAAGCTGTGCTGCTCCTTCAACATTAATAGTGAAGTTGCACCTCTGGGAATGAGTGTGGCTCATTTTGGACCAAGCCCCTCACAGATAACAAATACACCTCTGGAAAAAAAGATGAAAAACAACTGCTGATAAGCACAAGAGAGGGACCAGGGCGGGCAGAGAACACAGGGGAGTCATTCTTGGAAGAAAGGAACAGCACCAGGTAAATTTCCCATTTTTGTGTGTGTGTGCACATTTGGCCTGAAGACACATTAGTCATTACCATACGCAGGGTGGCTAAAACTCAGAAAAGCCAGTTTTACTGACTTAAAAAACGTATTTTGGGGTGATCACAGTTAGAAAATGAGGTTATTAATCTCAGAAGGGAGAGAACTAGTGAAAGGGATCCCCAAATTCTGCATATAAATTGCTCAAATCTCTGGCTAATCCTTGTAGGTCATGCAGGGGCATGGCAGACTACAAGCAGCCCGCTTACAGCTAAAAGAACAAGGAGATGGAATTTAAGTTTAAATTCAGATAAGTTAACTGACTGCTGAAACAAAAAATAATATTACTCTTCAGAGTAATAAATTCAGAGTAACTAAATTCAGATTTCCTAAGCTTCACACATAATGTCTATAGCACAATCCAAAGTTACCAGGCATAGAAGAAGATAGGAAAACAGGCATATTCAACAGGAAAGCAATCAGAAGTGAGCAGCTCAAGGGCACAAAGGCCAGGTCGAGGTGGGGCTTATGATGGGTGCAGATGTGACTGCTACATGCAAGACTACAGCCAGAGGAATGAGAGAATAGGAACCTATAACGCTGCGAAAGTTCTTCATTTAAAGTGAAGTGATACAATAGTAAGTCTAAAAAGATTGCACAGACATTTAAGGATGTGTATCTGTAATTTCTAGAACAACCACTAAACTGTGGTCTGGGGTGTGGCCACCACTAAGCTACAACCCAAGACCACAGTTAGAGATGTTAATATAATTCTCTCAAGAACTGATAGAATGGAAGGAGGAGGAGGGGTGCCAGGGACTGAAATGGAATAAATTAAATTCCAGGCATACATGATTACACCAAAATGAACCTATTATGTACACCTATAATGCACCAATAAAGGAAAAAAACAATAGAATAATAGAAAATGAATAAAGAAACAGATGATCTGAACCTGAACTATCATACTGACCACAGGACTTAACTGACTTTTCCGGGTCACGGCATCCTACAAGCACAGAGCTCACTTTCTTTTCAAATGCCATGATAAGTTCCCTATCAGACTACATGTGAGGATATAAAACATGTCCTGATTAATGTAAAAGGACTGAAGTCACAGAGTATGTTCTTGGACTATAACATTAAATTAGACACTAATAGCTAATATAACTAAAAACTATTCCTCATTCAAAGGAGCCAGTGCTCCTTGGAGAAAAAGACTAACTCCTGAGCTGGCACAAGGGAGGTATAAAATAAGCCTGGAACATCCTACTGTGCTAGGAAGTAAGCAACTGCCCTGTACAAATGAAGGGGCTGAGTCTAAAGGACTCAGGCGCCGCCCTGAGGGGGCTCTAATTGGCCAGACTCAGACATCCAGACATAAAAAGTACCAGGATGGATTACCATTCATGAAATAAAACAAGAGTGCGTGAGTTCAGGCTAACAACGGATGGATGGAGAGCGGCAGTGCCACCTGCCTGTTATGCTAGTGATTTAGGAGGCTGAGGCAGGAGGAATGCGAGCTTGAGGCCAGCCTTGACAATTTAGACTCTATCTCTAAAATTAAAAAGAGAGAGAGAGAGAGAGAGAGAGAGAGAAAGAAAGAAAAAGGGCTGGGGATATAGTCCCTGAGTTCAATTCCTAGTACTGAAAAAACAAAAAAATAAAAAATAGATGAATGGGTAGCAAATGGAAGGCCATTCTTTATAGCAGACGCTGAGCACAAATGGTAAATGTGCTGGAAGTGCTGACGATGGAAATCAGCATTCTGAAACATCACAGTGAAGTCAGTTTCAGGCAAAACTCAATGGAGGTTAAATCTAGGGAAGTCTGATAAAGAACAGGATAACAATAAGACACTAAAGTACCTTCCCCCAGATTGCTTATTAGTCATAGGGAGAAAGAGATAACCACAGATTGGAGAAACTGGTCACACCTTGTGGGGTTAATCAAAAGGAATATCATGCCAGGTGTCCAGTGGCCCAGGACTCTGAGGCAGGAGGATCATGAGTTCAAAGGCAGCCTCAGCAATTTAGTGAAGCCCTAAGTAACTTAGCAAGACCCTGTCTCAAAATAAAAAAATAAAAAGGGCTGGGATGTGACTCAGTGGTTAAGTACCCCATTAGATGCAACCTCTAGTACCACACATACACACAAGAACATCACCACTGAGGAACCAGTGGGCCTTGTGGGAGACCCCTGGAAAGGACTGCCTCATCTCTGTGCTGTTTGGCCAGGGACATGGAACCTGAATCTAACCATAAGGAAATACCTCACAAGCCCAACCTCAGGAATGTTTTGTGATTTTTAAAACTAGCACATGGTGAAAGACAAGGCTTGGCTGAGGAAGCACCCAAGATTTTAAGAGCAAAGAGGCCTGACAACTAAGTGACGCAACGTGATCATGGACCCCAAGGCAACAGTGCTGCCAAGGACGAACCAGAACCTGGGCTGTGGCTAGATGAAGGTCGCACCGCGCTGGGTTAAACTGCAACTGTGCACAACAGCATCCTCGAGCTACCAGATGCAGTAAAGGGGCAACGGGCATGGTGCATGCCGCGTACTGTCAAATGCTCTGGAGAAGAGTACCTTTCAGAGTGGCGGGGGGGACCACAAAAACCAACACAAAATGCTAAGGTGGAGCCTGCGGAATTCTATTTGTGGAACTGTTTATGTTTCAAATTACTTCAGGATAAAAACAAAGCCATATACTGATGAAGGAGGAGAAACACAGGGACGGGGCAACTCAGAACATGGGAGCGACTTCTGCAAAACCCTGTCCCCGGTGTGGTGGCGGGTTTTCTCACCTATCTTCTTTGATAACGTCCACAAAATGTGCGTCTGTCTTCTCACGGATGTTCTTGAACCTCAGTGGGAGGAGGGCCGACTGGTCCAGGCTCACGCCTGCCCACCTGCCCTTCTCCTGAAGGATCTCGCACAGGGAGGTCTGGCTGTTGGTGAGCTTCTCCTCTGGGGGAGGGCTCAGAAGTCCGTTCTGGGTTTTGGAATTCGGTCCTCCAGCAGGCTGCCTCGAGACAGAGGAAACAAGCAAGTGTACTCAGTAAAGTGGCACCTGGGCTTGCACTCATCCCACCAGCCCTTGGCCAGGCTGCAGCCCTGCACCAAGTTGGGTGCCCTGCAAATCTGCTCCCATCAACACAACCTTCTGCCATCCTGCTTCCCCACCTCCAGCTCTGTCTAAGGGCACAGCCAGGTGTTCAGGCAGCAAAGGGTGAGACTGTGAGGAGATCTGTAAAGCCAAGGCAAGAACCAAGATTCAGGGGGAACCTGCTTACCACAGAACTGGGGCTCTAGGGGGCTGTGTGGAAGGTCTGGGGGAAGGTCTGAGGAGGTGAAGGATGGGTCCGAGAAAAGGAGTCCCAGAGCTGTGGGGCTCGGGCTTAGGAGAAGGTGGACGACCCGGATTTACATTTGGGAGCTCCCATGGCTAACGCGCACACAAGTCCTTTGGTAGATGATGGAGTGCTCAGGGTGACAGAGACAGGGCCTCCCGGGGGACTGGCCTTCGCGAGGCTTCCCAAAGCTCTTGGCTTTGGCATTTACCTGCTTTCCACTCGGGTCCTGCCTGGGTTCTTCCGCAGCTCCCTGCTGCTCACCCTGCCTCTGACCTTCTCTTGGGTGGGCTCTTCATCTGGCAGAGGCCCCTCCTTCCTTTGTACATCTGGATTCTACCATAAGCTGAGTGGGCCTTCCAGCCCACAAATCCTCCAGCCTCTAGTCTGCATGTTGCCTCACTCTTGCTGCCCTGAAGGGCGTCCCATCTGGTTCAGCACAGAGTACTCTCTTCACAGGGTTAGCTCTGCTCTACCCTGTTCTTTCCATTGCTAGGGAGGGAGCCCAGGATCTGTGTACATGAAGTGCACATTCCACACTGAGTACATCCCAGCCTGGCCATCCTGTTCTTTATGGTTTACTCAAAACCCTCAAAACCAGAAGGTATGGTTGGGCTATTGTCCAAGGGGAGTTATTCTCAGAACTGAGAAGTCCATGAGAAAGGAATGTCACCTTAGGAGATGCACAGGGACAGGAACTGATGGGAACAGGCATGAGCTTGTTACCTTGGTGCTGGTCTTGGGCTCGTCTTGACAGCCGTTTTGCACAGCTGCTCCTTCTGCACCAGCTTCAGGTTTGGGAACAAATGTAATTCCACAAGATGGACAGGTCTACGAGAAAAACACAGGGCATGGGAACACACCCAGAAAGCACAAGCATGATGTGTGACTCAAATGAGTTCGCTGCTGTAATTTGTTGTCACAAAGAAGATCGTGACCAAATCAGAGGCTTCCTAAGCCCCAGTGGGAGAAGCTGGAAACAAACTGGTAGGGTAAAGACGGAAGCAAGGAAAGCTGGGCATGACGCACGTGGCAGCCCTGTCCACAACAGCCAAAGAGCAGACCCTCAGACACCTACTGATGGAGGGTGGACCAGCAAATGGGGTCCACAGACAAGGACCCTGTTCTGCCATAAAAAGGAAGGAAGCACTAACATGCATCACAGCAAGAAGACCCTTGAAAGCACCACACTGTTGTTGAGAAAGTCGGACCAAAGAGGCCACCCAGCCAGATGAGATGTGCAGGAAAGGAGGCTCCACAGAGGCAGGAAGCAGACTGTGGCTGCGAGGGGTGAGGGAGAGGGAACAGAGAGGGACTGCTGACAAACATGGACTGCCATGGCCTGAATGTCCCTGTGCCCCTGGCCCACCCCACACAATTCGTATGTTGAAACCCTAATACCCAATGTGAGGGCATTAGGAGGCAGGGCCCTTGGGAGGCTGTTAGGCCCGCGGGGAGAGCCCTCACCAAGGGGATTAGTGCCCTGATACAACTCCCTGAATACTTCTACCCGATGGGCAGCTTATCTCTGACAAGGAAGCAGGCCCTCACTGGACCCTGAGTCTGCTGGCACCTTGATCTGGATTTCCAGCATCCAGGACTGTGAGAAACAAAGTCCTGATTTTTCATATCACCTGGTTGATGGTTTTTGTTATAGCAGCTAAACGAACTGACAGACTTTCTTTTGGGGGTGATGACAATGTTCTGAAACTAGCTGTGGTAACAGTTGCACTACCTTGTGAATATACTAAGAACCACAGAATTAAACCCCTTAAAATGTCCATTTTATCATCCGTGAATCATATCTCAATCAAACTAAGTAAACAAACTGGCCACTAACCTGTTCTAGAACACCAACTAAGCCCAGGTTCATTAGCCCTCTGTGATGGTGAGCTATTTTCAAATCAGGCTAAAAGATCAGAAGTAAATATTGACCTAGGAATTCTTCAAAATTTGTGGGGATTAGCAGACCTAGAAGAGAGAAGACACAACACTGAGGCTTGCCAAGGCTTTTTCTTTCATTGCTCATAAAGCAGAGTTAGTCTCAGCTCAGTACTTACTAGTTTACAGATGCCTCGGAAATCACCAAGCCTCAGTTCTCTCAGTAATAATAATAAATAATAATAATAATAAACACTTTTCTTAGAGGTAGTTTTAAGAATTAACTAAGTATGTGACTAGATTAGCATAGTTCTGGTGCTTGGGTATGTCCTTAAAATTTTAATAATAATAATAATAATAATAATAAGAAGAAGAAGAAGAAGAAGAACTGTTCCTGAGAGCTACCAACAATTTCCAAGGAAGAAGACAAACTGCAGTAGGGGAGACAATTTTCTTGTGGAGGAATTGTTAAACACTGGAATAAATTATAGGAGTCTAGATATTATTTTAGAAATTTAAAATATGTATCACTTGATGCTGAAGGGCAGGGATACGACCCAGATCATATCCTGAGTTAGATCACAGGCCCTGCTGTAATAGTAAAAGAATAAAGGCGCTGAAGAATTGTATAGTTTGGGAATGTGACACAATGTAGTTTGAACATTTTATTCATTCAAAAAAATAAAGTATACATGCTATTATGGTTTGGATGTGAGGTGTCCCCCAAGAGCTCACATGTGAGACTATACAGGACGTTTCAGAGGAGAAATGATTGGGTTGTAAGAGTCAGCCCAATCAGTGAATTAACCCCTAATGGGGCTAACTGAAGTGGTCAGGTGTGGCTGGAGGAGGTGGGAATTGGGGCATGACTTCGGGTATATATTTTGTATCTGCAGAGTGGAGTCTCTCTCTCTCTCTCTCTCTCTCTCTCTCTCTCTCTCTCTCTGCTTTCTGATGATGCAAGCTGCTTCCCTCTACCACGCTCTTCTGCCATGACATTCTGCCTCACCTCAAGCCCAGAGGAATGGAGCCAGCTGTCTATGGACTGAGAACTCTGAAACCACCAGCCCTCAAATAAGCCTTTCCTCCTCTATAATTGTGCTGGTTGGATCACTTAGTCATGGCAGTGAAAAAGCTGCCTAAAACACATGCCAAAATAACTAGCAAAATTGAGCATACAGTAGCGTCTAGGTAAAAATCTGCCTATAACTCTTTAAAAACTGTTATTAACGGGGCTAAAATGTTCTACTTGCCGATAATATAATGCAATAAATATTTTGAAGCACTTGGTGGTACCGAGTTAAATTCAGAACATTTGCCAATGGGGCGACTGATCTTCTCAAATACACACACACACACCCAGCCCTGATACCAAGCACACAGGGACCCTTCAAGTCCCCAAGGGGAGGAGTGTAGTAATGTGACCCAAGAGTCCACAAGACCCCAGGGAGCTCTGGTGGGAAGGGAAGGAGTGGAGAGCTGGGGCCTGGGTGCAGGGCGGTAGCTGGCCTGCTCCTCCAGTGGCACAGGGAACACGTCAGGTGCCAGCTGGTAGACCCAGGAGGGGAGTGAGACAGTGCGGTGTGCAAGGACAGGCCGAGGTCACGGTTTGAGAACCCCAGTCTAAGGATTCAGGGACTTTGACCAATCTCCTCAAGACAGCAAACCAGTCAACAGCTAGCTCTCTGGCCACCTTTAAACATGCAGACATCCGCCAGTGGTTGAAGGCACTGGCTCTGCAATCACACTGCCACAGACTGAGTCTTCTTTACACCACCTCATGGGCACGGGACCCCTCTGAACCTCAGTTTCCTCATTTGTAAATTGGGATACATCTACCTGAAGGAATTATTTTAAGGGGAAAAAACAAGGAAACGCATGCAAAGCAGGTCAGAGGTATTTCAAAAGCAGCTTCATGTCACACACCAGCTCTGTTCACATGGCACTCTCTTCACAGAACGTCGAGTCAAAAAAGATCATGAGGCCACATCCTGGCCCAGCAGGGAGAACTGACTCACGGTAACATGTGCCGTGGGCAACGAATGGACAAGAGGGACATGGGTGCAGACTGGAGGCCCTGCTGGCTGGGCTTCCCCAGGCAGGATCATCTCATTACACTTGGAAAATGTGACTCCTTGCTTTTCTCTTCCTTCCTCAGCTCCTATCCTGGTGGGAGCATGGAGGGGAGGGAGGGTACAATTCTTGTTTTGTGTTGTTGTTGTTTTGTTTTTCTTTTTGGTACTGAGGATTGAACCCTCAGGGGCATTTAACCACTGAGTCACATCCACAGCCCTTTGTTGTACTTTATTTAGAGGCAGGGTCTCATTGAGTTGCTTAGGGCCTTGCTAAGTTGCTGAGACTGGCTTGAACTTGCCATCCTTTTGCCTCAGCCTCCTGAGCCCCTGGGATTACAGGTGTGCACAACAGCACCTGGCGAGGGTGCAATTCTTGATTCAAACTTTAAACAAAATAAAAAAAAGAGAAATATACCTTCCTTGGTGGAGACATCGTCCAATCTCAACAAGAGGCCCCTTCTGCACCAGGAGGTTCCCACCATGCAATGGGGGGGTTATTTCCTTCCCCATGGCCTCTGTCCTAGCAACTTTCCTTTTAACTATTTTTCAGCTTAATTTTAATCTGGATTAAAACATCTTACAACCTGGTTTTTGCCAAGCACTGATCCCCCTGGGAAACTTCCCCAACCTACTAAAGGTCCTTCCGTCCCCACTGTGATGGCCAGAGTCTCCTGACCTGCCCAGAAGCCTTCACTGGCAAGAGCGTTCCTGCTCCTGGGAACCAGTGTCACCAGCACCTGGGGAGGGTGGCTCCAGGAGAGCACGTTGCAGGCACCTATCCAACAGCCACCCTGTGATGGCCCAGCTGCTGCGACTGAAACGCGTATGCACTAAGGTCGGCAGCCACCACAGCCACAGGGTGAGCAACGGGCCTTCTGAGACATGAGGGCGCCTGAACACACTCTAGGGCCCCTGGCCCCTGACCACCATGAGGCTTCACTCTAGTCTTCCTTCGTGGCGCAAGGATGGCCTGGGAATAATCCTGGCACTTCCATCTCTTGGACCTCGAATGACCCACGCTGCCCTGTCTTCCTTATTCTTCTAAGTGGCTGTATGGGCACAGTGACACTAAGGGTCCCCCAAACAGGGTGCTCTGCAGGCCAAGGAGGTTGCTGGCTGCTGCCTGGGCAACCTGGGCGTCCTGGGAGAGACCCAAGAGCACACGCTGGTTGTCCCAGATCAGGGGCTCTCGCCCCTGCATGGCTTGGCTTCCGAGGGGATGACTGACGACTTCTCCAACATGCATGGGCACACTCGCATTTGTTTTTAACACAGTTCAATACATGTACCCTGCATCCCAGAATGTAGGGCATCGAGCTATAAAAGCGTTCTCTTCGAGGCTATTTCACATGGCGAGGTAGAGCATCTTGAAGCCAACAGCTGTCCCTCTTCGTGACTGTCAAGGGATGCAGCAGGGAAGCCTCTGTGCAGAAGGAATTGTCAATGAGTCCTGGCTTCGCCTGTTCAGGCTGTGCAGCATCACAGGCTACAAGAAGTTCTGGTACTAGAAGAAGCACCCTTTGTATCCAAACTCGAAACTCAAGTTGGACATGGTGGGCAGGATAATAGCAACATTGTGATAACAATAACAACAAAGACAAGTCCCTGAGTGCCACTAAGCTCTTCATAGCAATTTATTTAGCCCTCAGAAGTACCCATGAGGCAGGCACTATGATCAATCCCATTTTACATAGAAGGCAACTGAGGCAGAGAAGACAGGGGCCCACCCGGAGTCCCACCATCTGAGGAGAGAGCAGGTGAGTGCGAGCCCAGGCAGCAGAGACCTCGGCCCCGACCAACACACAGGCCATGGCTAACTATGCCATTGGTGGACCAGGGCACTGTCATTTAAGCAAATGGATTAAGTACAGGCATGAACGCTTCAAAACCAAAGATTTCTGTTAACAAAATATTAGAGGAAAACAGAAATAGTAATTATCACAGAAAAAGAAAGCCTTCCCAGAAGCCCTGAAGCTGTAAGAACAGAAATCTACAGCTTGTAAATGCTGGAGGCAAAATAGACACACATCTGTAAATCTTAAGACACAGGATCTCAAAACCATGTTGCACAGAATCAAGAACACTGAACTTCTCATTCCATTCCTCAGTCCTACGTGCACACTGGGCTCAATAACTGAGGCTGGGAACAAAGATGCAAGTCAATAACAGGTCAGATTAGATAAAGCAAGAAGACTGTTACTATGCTGTGGAAATAGTCCATCAGAAAGCCAAAATAAAAATATTTGGTGTTTTGGGAGATTTCACGTGTGCAGCCTGCACTACTGGATGGTGCCATTAGATGGCGCTGTGCAGACCTTTCCATTCAATTCACACACGTCCTTATAAAAAGTAATTCTCGACTTCCAAGAGAATTGCTTGGGAACACCCTTCACCTCATATAACCACAGTAGAGTTATCAAAACTAAGACAGTAACACTGCACAATGCAGTGCTATTAGCTGAGCTGCTGACTTCATTCAGGTGTCCCCAGCTTCCCTCTAAGCTACATTTCTGTCCTCAGAGTCCGCCCATGGTCCTAAGACACATTTAGTTCTCACGCCTCCCGAGTCTCCTCCACCATGTGCAGGCAGTCCCTCCATCTGTCCCTGTCTTCTGTGATCTTGGGACTTCTGAAGCGTCTTGGTTGTGTTCTGCGGAATGTCCTTGGATTTGGCACTGTCTGATGCTTTCTCGCCAGCAGCTGAGGTTTGGGGCTGGGGGAGGTCTGTGAGAGGTGAGGTGGCCTTCCCAGTACACTGGGTCAGGCATGTGTGGTATCGCTAAGTCCCATCAAGTGCAGCCCCCCTTGCTGCCAGTATGGAGGCTCTGTCAGGCTTGTCCATCGTAGTTATGAGTCTTCTCTTTAGGGGGACTTGCTCAGATGCTAAGTAAGTCTCCCTTCCTCCTCAAACTTTTGCCCACTGATTTTAGAGTTTCTGGATGCAGCAGTTACTACCAGTGTCAGAAGGCTGATTTTCTATCATTTTCATTCTTTCTACCTCTATGACCTGGAATTCTGTGAGGAAGTGTTGTCAATTTATATTTTATATGATTTCTCCTTGCTGAGGGGAACACACGTGACTGAAGCTATAGATAAAACATGGAGATTCCTTTTTAAAAATCTTACTTTTCAGCTGGGTATGGCAGTACACACCTGTAATCCCAGTGACTCCGGAGACTGAGGCAAGAGGATTGCAAGTTGGAGGCCAGCCTCAACAACTTATCAAGGCCCAGAGCAACTTAGTGAGACCCTATCTCAAAATAAAAACTAGAAAGGGCTAGGGGTGTGACTCAGTGGCACCCCTGGGTTCAATTCTCTGTACCAAAAACAACAATAACAACAACAATTTACTTTCCATCTACACTTCAAAGTCAGTAGGTAGATCACTGTTTATTTTTAAAAACAACTTTAGACACAATTGGTCTGCCAAACAACCCACCCTCTTGAAATTTACACTTCAAAGATTTTTGGTGTATTCACAGGGTTGTGAACCATCACCATTATTAATTCAGACTATATATAAACTTCATATATGTGTATGTATGTAAAATAAAGCCTATTATCTCGTCAATTTCTATAATGAGCCAACTGAGCCTGTTCAAGATGGCTTGAATAAGGAGGTAAAACATGTGATCATTTACTTCATATCATTAAAAAAGTTACAGGGCCTGTCACAGAAGAATAGTTCCCAGGCTAGTGGCCTTAAAGGGCAAGTATGAACCTTCTGGAAACAGGACAGATCCTCTCTGAATCATCCCCATGGGGGCAAATCCACATCATTGGCTTCATTACTGAGTATAGATGTGTAGAAATGCCAGTGAGCATGGAGTCTTGGGGTTCTGAAAAAATAGATGAAGGGGTCTCACAAAGTCGAGCCAAGCAGGAGCTTCTTAGGCCTTTCAGAGATAAAACGAAGATGCTGCACAGCTCAAACCATTCATTGATAAGGACTAATGAGATAGAAAACATTCAATTCAGTCTTCATTTTCCTGTCCTTCACAAAGATGTCAGAAAAGCTATTTTCATTGACATGTATATCATCCATGATGATAATATGGGCAGTACACACCTCCTGCAGAGCTGCTGTCACACTGACCAGGCCGAGGTACCCACGTTCCTATCCACTGTCTGTGACGCAGCTGCATCAGAGTGTCCATCCTCGCAGCAACCAAGTGACTGCAATTACTCTAAGCCTCTTCCTCAAAGCAGAGCACCCGAGGTGAGACCCTTCCCAAAAGAGCCTATGACTTCCTGCGGGCAAATCCAAGAGCACCTCTGCCTCCTCCCTGGCTTTCTCTCCTGCCGTGGTGAGCTTCTAAGGCCCTGCGTGGACAAGTGCATCATGTCCCAGTGCTGATCGGGCTCCCACTCCGAATTCCAATTTGCTGGCATGGCCCCAGTTCATCTTGGACGACTGCAGAGGCCTCCTCCTCAGTAAGGAAAGCTGGGGCTCAGGAGAACCCTGTGATGCTTCATGGCTCCCAAGCCAAAGCGTCAAGAAGGATCGCCAGCAAGGCATTATGGCACATGCCTATGATCCCAGTGACTGGGGAGGCTATGGCAGGAGGATCTCAGACTTGAAGTCAGCCACGGCACCTTAGCAAGACCTCCATCTACTTAGTGAGACTCTGTCTCAAAAAAAAAAAAAAAAAAAAAAAAAGGGCTGGGGATGTGGCTCAGTGGTGGAACAGCTCTGGATTCAATCCCTAGGAACCCCCTCCAAAAACGAAAAGATCACCAGCCTGAAGTCATGGCCCTTTCCAGGATGCCCATGCTGCCCCATGATCATTGCAGCTCCCCCTTCCTCCCCACCCCGAGCCCTGGGGGATCTGCAAGCACAGCAGAGCTGCCCTGGTTCTGGCAGTCTCTCTCCACCCTTATGAAGCACCAGGTCCTCCTGGCAAACCCTCGCTGCGGGTGACTCTGAGAAGCATGGGAAGGCTGGGGTAAGGGAAGGATTCCCTTTGGGTATGACTTTGACTACAAAGCCCTTGATCTATGACAGCTCCATCATTTCCTAGGAGGTTGCTACAGTATTCAGAGTGTTTTAGGAGACATTGGACAGCAATTTTCTGGTCATGAACTGGAAGAGAACTTAAAGACTTATAAGACACATGCTGCAAGTAGAAAATAGACCCTTTCTGGATGCTACCTTGAGTCTAAGAAGTTCTTCAGGGGCTTCTGAGTTCTGTCCTGAGTCTGACTCTGCAAAGTTGCATCTCTGTTTTTAAGGCCAAAAGTGAAGTTGTAATCACCAACTGCTGCAGCTGGATGTTTGGGAAATGTGTAAGTCATTTAATTCATGGTCCCTGCATGTATAAAGCACACAGGAAGGCACAAAGGAGACAAAGGTTAGCACTACAGTCAGATCCAAGGTAGCAGGCTAAAGGAACTAAGAACTCAGAGAAGAGGAAATAATGCTACCAGCCAGGGAGGCAAAGGAAAATGCAGGAAGTGGAGCATGAAATCAGAGGGGTGTTCAGAGGCATGGGCAAGGGAGAGGGGCACAGAGGAGGCCAGGTGTGGACTCACTCAGAGGCCATTCCCTCAAGACCTTGCCCTAACATCTTGATCATTGGCATGAAACTCCTTCCACTACACGAGCCAATGTTCCTCCAAACGGTGTCACCCCATAGCATTTGCCCTGCAAGGTACAGCTTCAGAACTGATACCTGTGCTCAGAGATGGTGCACACCCATCCCTGGAGACTGAACAACCACTGGCACACTAGGAAGCCCCACGGTGGAAACTTTCTGTCTTGTTTAGTGCAGAGTTCCTCAGATCAGCTTGACTGAGAAGCCCCTTTTTGTACTTGACATCTACCTCTGTCCTGAGAAACTATCACTCAAGGGAACATATTGTGAAAGATACTGCCTTGCACCTGGCCTCTTCAGGAAGACATGGGAGGACAGGAATGTGGGGATGGGACAGAAGTCCACATGGAGTCCACACTCTCAAATGAGGAAGCAGCAGGGGCAAAGAAGCAGGTTGTCAACAGAAGGAGCCAACAGACCCTGGAAAGGATTCAGAGGGATGAGGCAGGGTTAGGCAGAGCTGACCTGAGTGCAGGCCATCTCACTAAGGCAGCAGACCAACACCACACACAAGGCACTGACCAGCTCATAGGATGAATCCACTCAAAAAATGCAGAAGCAAAAGATGGGTATTTGCTGTCTCTACTGTTCCACGCCCCTTGCGTGAGGAAAGGTCTTAGAGGTCAGATTGTAGTCCACTGTCTTTGAAGCAGAAATCAGGTTGTTTCTCGTTTGGAATTTAGTATCACAGTGCATACAATTCACTGTTATCCAGCACCTGAGATTCATGAGGTGCTTGGATGCCTGCTCTCCCTGAGCCACAGGAGATAGGACACTAAGCAGAGCCTCCCAGGGTGGCTCTGCTGCAGGAGACTAGGCCTTTCATCTCTTTGTGTTTCCACTCCAACTTGGAATTCAAATTATTTCAATGTTTGGGGACAGCCCTTGTTTCAGATATCCTATCTTCTTACCCAAACCATTAAAATATCCCAGAAATTATACTTTGTGATCCAATTCATCTTTCCCTCCTGGAAGGGGCACAAAGATCTTTTATTTTATTTTTTTTGTCAAATTCCTTTTGGTATTACAGTCAACTCAGTAGATCACAAGATTGTCAGATAACTTTTATATTATTTGCAAAATGTAGACATGGCAACAGAAGGTACTGAATAGTTCTTGCCCATCCAGTTCAAACATCTAAAACTAGAACAAGAAATGTTCTTTCAGGGTGCGAAAAAACCCTCATAAGGCAATTTATCATAGAATCACTGTCACTAAAACTGGAAGTGTGTGAAATGGTGAACTCAGCCACTGTATCCTCTGATGGAGAGAAAGACAATACAAATAATCCAAAGTGGCAGAAGAATACAACACATTGTTTCTGTGGGGCTTTGAGACTTATTTTTCTGCTTAAATGCAGCTCAGTCTGAACACTGGAGGAGACCATTTCTCCCCACACAATAAGACCACATTTGGAAAGTCACATTTTCGTATTCCTCCCTCTCGTGCTTAGTAAGTCTGTGAGCTGACAGCTCCTCTGTCTGACACTGCAAAGCATTCGCCCAAAAAGAAGGGCTGCCTCTAGGGTGGGCAGGCATGCAGGAAAGCTCAGTACACTGCCCTACACATGCAGAAAGAACACAGGGACAGGGCGTCCAAGAGCGTCATCCCCAGGGCTCTCACCCAGGGCTGGCTCTGCCTCCCCAGGGAACCCTAGGCAATATCTGGAGACATTTCTGGTTGGTATAACTGGAGGAAGAGGATGTTTCTGGCATCCAGGAGGCAGAGGCCAGAGATGGTGCTAGCCATCTGACAATGACAGGACAGCCCCATGACATAGGATTATCAGGACCCAATGTCAACAGTGCTAAAGCCAAAAAAGTGCATTAAATTAACAAAGCACACAGGGAGAATAATATGCAAGCACTGTCAATAATCCAGAAGAAACTGGATGACAGGCACGACAGCTTCCAACATAGTAGGATAACCCAGACACTGCAGCAGATGGCTACATTATGAAGACTGTTAAGCTCAAGGACCAACAGCTAGCTTTCGAATCTGCTAATGAATGTGGATAAGTAGGAACATACCAGCTTAAAGCAGGTAAGATAGGCTATCATCCTGACTACCAACGTTTTGTTACCTGAGAGCTAAATGGTGAAATAAAACTGTTATAAATGTCTCGCTATCTTTTGAAAATGGAAACAGCAAATATTTAAACTGTAAAAATAAACAGAAGGTACCAGTGGATACTAAATTCAAAGTGAAAAATGGGGAATAGCTCATAAATGAGAATGACTTCATATGCCCAAGGTCAAGTGTGTCAGTTCCTGGTAGTTCATTATGATAGAATGTCAACCCAGAAGTAGGCGCTTCTAGACTGCCACCAGGAGATCTCTCCTCCTACAATGAAATGCCATAATGTTCTCAGCAACATGTACTCTCTTCAATGAGCCACACTGCAAGATTCACCCACACTGACAAAATTTAAGATAATCACAAAATTTTGAGAGTCACAGGAGTATTTGAGAAAGTCGTCTCTGAAATAAAATAGAAATCAGCTCTTTGAGCAAAATGCAAGGAAATTACCTCTACCATCATTTATCAGTAGCTTTTAGAAATCCCCAAAGACATCACAGGTCGCAGAAAAAGATAATAACTAATAACTCAGGTGAAAAGCATCTTTATGCAGAAAGGAAACAGAGGTGCACAAAATGTCAAAAAGCAAGGATATTAAAAATGCAAAATGCTGCTAACTTTATACTGTCTTAAAATCATGAAAACCAGATCGAAAGGCATTGAGTCCTCTGCCACAGGCTGATCATTATTTCACGTGTTCTACTGCAGAATTAATATAAAGATTTAGAAGAAGGAAAACAAAACTAACCTTAAGGTTATCAAAGGTTTTGACAGTCTGCGCCAAGTCACTGGCACTCCCTGACGATGCTGTCCCCTGTCCCCTAGGGCCTGAGGACACCCGTGAGCCGTCAAGGACCTCAAAGCCAGAAAGCAAGGCCTCTGCACAGCTGCAGTGAGACTCCTTGGCTCTCTGACCCGATATCAGGTATGTCTTCAAACCTATGATGGATAAAAATTACAATCAGCACAGGTGGAATCCACGGTTGATTGAAACGCAGCTTGATCTTGCTCTCTGTAGAGAACACGCTCCTGAAAGGTGGAAGTAAAGTGAAAATGTGAGTAGGTCATTTATTAGGACTGCCTTGCAAGTTCTTCTCAGACAGATGTAGCCCCAGGGAGCCCGCCAGCCTCCAAGGAAAACTGTTTACTCGTGTTCGGTGTTCTTGGGATAATGGCTGCACGTTTCTACCTTGGGGGGCTGAAGTGAGCATGAGGAATTCCTCCACGGAGGGGGTCACGTGGTCTCTTTGCGAAGGCGGCCAAGTAGACCACTGGCTCTGCACACCACTTGGGTTGGTAAACACCCATTCCTGCCATCTGTAAGGGGCTGTCCCCAGGCCAGGGCAACCTCAGACCCAGGGACGGTCCCTCATCCAGGCAACTATTTGTCTGCTCCTTGTGCAACTCCAGCACTGCAAGAGAAAGTGCAGACAGCTGTGCCCAGAGGCCGGTGGCACCTGGAGCAGAGGAGGCTGAGCCAGGAGCCCCGAGGAGCCCTGGGCCGGAGCACAGCAAGGCATCTGTCCGCCAGGTGGAGTGCACCTCCACAGGGAGCGGGAGCTGCCTGTCTCTGTCACCATGAGCCCACGCCAGCCTCATTGCACACATTCCTAAGGTTTGTCGTCACTTGGTAATTGTGATACCAGGTTGTGCTCATTCACCAAACATTTATTAAGCACTTCCTGTTTACCACATGCTGTAGAGGGTGTGATGAGGATGGGAGTGGACATGGCAGCCATGCCTGTGCTCTGTGTAGAGCCCATCACCTGACAAGGGGCTCCGATAACAAGCAGATGTGAGTGTGGCTGGGTTGCTGAGGCGCAGCTGAGGGCGCTGGGGGACATGGGGTCCTCTGGGAAGCATGAAAGAGTAGCACTCTGCATAGACTTAGGAAGGAAGATGCTGTGGCCTAAATGTGTCCCTTCTAAAATTTGGGGGTTGCCAATGTGAGAGTATTAAGAGGTGGGCCTGCAAGAGGCAGTGAAGCCACCAGGGCCCTCCCGCATGAAAGGGACCAAGGCCCATCAGCTGCACTTAGCCAGCTCACCCTTCTGCCTTCCACCCTACAAGGACACAAAGTTCCTCCCCTCGGAGGATGCAGCCCTCACTAGACAAGCGACCCGATCTTAGACTTGCCAGCCTTCCAGGACTGTGAGACACAAACCTCTGCTCTTCATAAATGACTCGGGCTGTGGTATTCTGTTACAGTAGCACGGACGTAGACAGAAGGGCTCCCGAATGAAGCATCCTCTAAGTGAGGCTAGCCCAGGGCCAGGCAGCACCACCAGGCCGCAGGTGTTACTAGAACAGTTATGGAGGTTCCCCCAACAAAGGAGTTGTGGCAGGCACTGTTGAGGGGTGGTGCTAACCTAGGTGTGGCTGGGAAGAGAGTGCATGAGAACAGCCAGAGGGCTGTCTGTGCAGCGTGCCTGTAGGACATTCCCAGGAGTCTGCATCCTGGGAATGAATAGTGAACAGGGACAAGACTGAGGAAGAGCCAGGGAGCTGGTGAAGAAGCCAGTCAAGGGGTGGGAAGGGAGCTGGGGGACATGGAAGTCAGGAGGTGATGGTAGAAAGGGGAACCTACTCACAAGTCTGTGGGGACAGGCAATGCTTCTGTTCTAAGCAGCTGCTGCAATGGACAGGGCCTGGCTTCTAGAGAGGAGCCCAGGAGTTGGACTTGGGCTCTCAGGCTCCATCACCTTCTCTGTGTGGCCTAAGTAAGGCACTTCATCCCTTTGCAACTTGGTTCCCCATCCCTAAGGTGAGCTAAGAGCAGAATTCCCCCACAGGGCTGCTGTGAGGTTCAAATAGTTCATTCTCTCTCTCTCTCTCTCTCTCTCTCACACACACACACACACACACACACACACACACACACACACACACTCACACACACATACAGCCTCTCCAGCAGGGTCTGGCACATGGCACACACTCAATAGCATTAGTGGTTACTATCAACATGGTGGGGTTGTTGTTTTGTTTGTTTACTGGGGATCGAACTCAGGGGCACTAACCACTGAGCCACATCCCTAACCCTATTTTGTATTTTATTTAGAGACAGGGTCTGAGTTGCTTAGTGTCTTGCTTTTGCTGAGGCTGGCTTTGAACTTGCGATCTTCCTGCCTCAGCCCCCCAAGCCACTGGGATTACAGGCATGTGCCACTGCACCTAGCTCAACATGGTAGTTAACTGGCTTGTCACCAGGAATCTTTCTCATGCTCCTTCTATGTATAAAATCAAGTGCAGAACTGTTAAATCAATAATGGTTTCAAATTTGTTTCTAACTTGGATTATTTTCCTTTAGGGAGCTCTAACTGACCAACTAGTAGTGAGAACACAAAACTGCTAGTATTACAAAGGTAGGGGTTCACAGTAAAAAAGTTTGGTGGGTAGATTAAATCTTTTTATTATGCTTCAATATGGAAAGCTAAATTTAAAGTGAAGCTGTGCCCACACTGGAGGCACCACCTCCATGCACCACCATGCAGCAAGGTAGGGCTTAGCTGCTTGCTGGTACATACCTTGAGAAATGTGTCAGGACCCTGTTCCTGAGCTCAAGTCTAGCCAAAGCCTTAAGTCGTGAAAGTTAGTGATTTAATGAGTAACCACACACATGGGACCCAGGGTCCAAGTTCACAAGAATGGTTTTTCTGAAGAGAAGATCAAAATAAGACAGTAAAATTATTTTGTTAAATGCAGCATATGCAGGAGAATAATTAATACAATTTCTTATATCCTTTCCTGGTAATTGATTTTCACCTCACCAACACTTATGGTTTTTATTAGCTTGATTTTACACAGGCTGCAGAGAGGGATGGTGCTTCCTAGAGTGTTCCTGTCTGGGGGGGGGGGGATGTGCCTACGGTGGCGTGTTGGGACTGACGTGACCACATCCTTGACCCTCTTATGTACAATCAGCCCACTTTATTCACAGATTCTGTACTCATAGCTTCAATCAATTGTGGATCAGAAACATTTGGGGGAAAACACTGCATCCTAATGAACAGACTTTTCCCTTGTCTCTATTCCCGAAACAGTGTAACAAACACGTAGACAGCATTTACATTCTATTAGGTATTACAAGTAACCTAAACATACTTTAAACTATACTAGAGAATTGCACAGGTTATATGCAAATATTATACTTTTTTTTACATAAGGGACTTGAGCATCCTCAGATTTTGATGTCCACAGGGAGTCCTAGAAATAATCCCCCACTGCTACTGAGGGACAACTGTTGTATTAATTCTTTGAGGACAAAAAGTATGCCTTGTGGGTACCAGTGATTAACTTTTGTGAACTAAGTGAATTTTTGAGAGTGCCAAAGTACATTTTGGAAAAGAAAAATAATTCTGGCCTCCTTTGTCCTGGTCTTTTTTCTGTGGGACTCTTGCTTTGGAGTGAGAAATCCTCAATCATCAAGAATCAAGGGCCTGACTATCAAGGCAATAGGAAGAGAAGAACTAGCAAGCAAAGACTGTTTTAAGGCACAATGGGAGTTAAAAGTATAACACAACTAGTATCTAGAAGCTGTCATCGCTAATGACTTACAATCAACGTACGAATGCCAATCAGTTTGGGCTGGTTCCTAAACATTGTACAAATATCTTCTCATTTTGCATCACATATTTCCTCACCTCTAGGTCTGAAATGGCCAAGTAGCATGAAAATTATTTAAACTAAATGCAATCAGTCAACAAGGACAATTAAGTATTAAAAACACTTTTAAACTACCAAATACCCAGGGGCCTTCAAAGTTTTACATATATTTTACAATTATCTATTGTTCTGCTTGAAAAAAGCAAAAGTTTTGGTGAAAAAAATTTTTTCATTAAAATACTGTGGATAGGTAGAAACCCTCCCACTCCTGAAGCACAGATAATCACAAAGACCAGTTTGTCCTGGTTGGTACAATATTTGGTGATAAATCACAGGTTCGGACAGCAAATGGCTAGTGGTGAAATTTAACCTCTTTATAAAAAATGACTCCCAAACAATAAAATGGGAGGCAGATTTACTCAAGAAGGTCAAAGAAACAAAGGGAGGACAGCAGCCCTGTTTAACCTGACTTAAGACTTCAGCTGAATGAAGTTTGTAGAAGAAAACTTTCTCTCCTCCTCCCCCGACCACGGGTACTTTCTACATCCAGCTTCCCCTGCTCTTCTGGTCATTGGTAAGCACGTAGTCATCATGGCCAAAGGCAGGTGACTGGACAGCCGCTTGGTGACCATGCTGTGCAACCCCCTCCGGAGGCCTACAGTTGGTGTCACACTGCTGCCAGAGTTCAGAGGCCACGCCTCCCACCTCTGAGCCCGGAGCTGCCCTTTAGTCCACGCGCCTTCTGGAGGCCCAGACCCAGGCTCTGAGGATCATGTGTGGCTCACCGAAAACTGCCTGTCGGCTGCCCTTCTATCTGTTGTCTCATTCTCTCCTTCACGTACCCAGCAAACTACATCTGCATTTAGTCCCTACTGAGGTTTGGACATGACCAGGGACAAAAAGTGCTCCGGCTATAAAAACAGAGTCAGGTGAAAACTTCGACTTCAATGCTCTTTGAAAAGGAAATACTACTACTCCACTTCACAGGGCTGCTGAGCCTTGGGTGGGTACAGGTGCAGGGGTGAGATGAAACACACTTCTCCTGAGCAAGTCTCTAGCAGTGCTCGGGAGCAGGTGGGTTAACTGGGTGAGGGGCACAAGTAACTAACAAGACAGCTGCCCATCAGCAGAGACAGGGAAGATGGCAGGAGGAGGAAAGCACACAATCCCAGGCATGACTGACAGCCTGTTCAGAAGAGACCAAAGCATTTGTACAACGAACTGCAGACAACAAAAGGGAAATGAAGGTCCAGGATGGCCATGGGGTGCTGGGTGCACCAGTGCATGAGGGACCAGAAGAGGTGCAAATGGGAGGCACAGAAGGAGAGAGAGACAGGCAGCCACATACCACGTGGTGATTCTGAGTGCAGAAGAGGGGCCAGATCACCTGGGATATAAGAGGTCCCTCTCTTTTCCCAGAGAACTAAGAAGTGACAGTTAATTTGCAAGCTAAGAGGTGCAGATTTTAGTAGAGAATAGACACAATGGAAAACAGATTCTAAAAAGAAAAGAAATGGAAAACTACATTTAAAATCTGAGTATAGATGGCAGCTAATTGGAAAAATCAAAATAAGAGAATATGTCAAAAACAGAAATAAAACTGTATGTTGCTCACTGAAAGATGCCAGTCACAAAAGACCATATACCATGCACTTCCACTGGTGTGGTGTCCAGAAGAGGGGCACCTCTGGAGACAGAAAGCAAACTGGCATTTGCCAAGGGTCTAGCAGGGGGAGGAGCAACTACTGCTGATGGGCACAGGGATACTTTTTGGGGTGATGAACACATAAAATCAGATTGTGATGATGGTTTCACAACTTGAATATGCTCAAAACCATTCAATCAAATTGCACACTTTACAGGGGTGAATTGCATAGTAGGTGAATTACCCCTCAATAAAACTATTTAAAAAAATTTTTTTGTGGTACGAGGGATTGAAAAACTTTTTTTTAAAGAAAAGAAAGCAAGCTACATGAACTTCAACAAGATGCAACTGTTTTAAGATTCCAAGAAGAAATAAAATAAAGCCAGGAAGAAATCCACACTCTTGAGAATTCAATTTAAAGGGATGGGTGGGGGCAGGTAGAAGAAAAATATGGGTTTAGAAATAATGTGGCAGAGCTAGAATGGAAAACCATATAAATAAGAAATAAGGCTAAAGCACCTTGAAGAACTAAAAACTGCACATGGCAAGATTTCAGAAGTCTGGGAGAAATTAAATAAAATTTAACCTTCACAGGATAGTCCCAAGTATCACCAAAGCTGCAGCTCTTGCTTTTGCAGCATCATCCCAAATGGTGGGGCCTTCACCCCAGCTGGCATGTCATCCGCTTACATGTCAGCCCACAGCATGTGTGCATGGCTGGACTCACTGCCTTCTGGCCACACAGGCAGAAGGGCAGGCTGTCTTCATGGTGAGGGCACCTCTGGGAGCGTGGTCACGCAAAGACACGTTCTGCTGACCCGCCTGCAGCCATGGCCCCAAGGGGCACCTGGGCTGGGAGAAACAGTGTACAGATCTCAAGCCCCTTTCCTGTGGGCTTCATATTATGCAGAGGAAAAGACAAGTTACTGAAGGTTCTTGGTTAACCTCCACAGGAGGAGCTTTGCCAGGCCTCTTGCCACCTGCTACTTCGTGGAAATGTTTGCCACAGCTTCTGGTTTCCTCCCAGATTGCATGCCCAGCACAGGCACTTGGTTGCTGTGAATTCTGCACTTCTCAAATTACCGTTTTCAGCTTGCATTCAGGTTTTCTTTCCCTTGGTGAGTGTCTTGTGTATTTTCTGAAGGCAACTGAGGCAGTTTCTCAGACGGCATTTTCTTGTTCAAGGGGCATGTGGCAGATTTGCTTCAGCCCCCTAAACGAAAAACACAAAACTTTTTTCTTCTTATATACCTCCAAGGTCTCCAATTTCATCTCACCACCAGTGGTAGTTTTTCTTTTATAGCCCTTTTCAGGGGAATCAAAGCAGTGTTTGTGAGGTGATTTTGCAATAACCTCCAAAGTTGTTCTGTATTGGGCAAGAAATTGAGAGCAGGGCCACTCCACCTCTGGGGAGGTCTGAGCTGGGGATGCACTCCCACTCTGCACAGCTTGGGACCTCCATGTAAGCCTCAAGGAAGTCACAACTCTGCTGCAGGCTCAAGCACGAGCAAAACAAAAAGTGAAAGCAAGGTGGTGAGTGGAGGGTGGCCTGGCACAAGAGGAGAGGACTGGGGACAGGTCGCAGGGCACAGTGACATGCAGTGACCCGGCTTACAAAAATCAGTGACCTGGAGCTGCCATCCATGGCCCTCACTCATACAAAGGGGCTGGAGGAGTTCTCGGAGGGTCACCGATCACGTGGTAGAAAGCTAAGCTCTGCTCCAGGACATGGAAGAATTGCTAATATTAAAGCAGAGATGGAGGTGGGACAAAGTCCAAGAAGGAAGGTTCCGGAAGCACGAGGAGAGGTGCTGGGCACAAGACAGCTGAGTACTCAGAGAAGAGACATGATGACAAGCTAGCACCATGGTATTCTGAACAACACTGGACTGTACTAAAAACACACAGATATGACATGTCATAGGATAACAGGATTATGGAAGATTCATTTTCTATATCTTGAAATATTTTTCTTACTTATATTGTGTTAGAGCATGAAAATTTGAATTTATTACAAAATATATTTTAGACATGGAAATATGTCAGGAAAAATACACTGAAGCCTGGTGGTCCCAATGATCTGGGAACAGAATGCCACCCTCCGTTCAAGCCTCAAGGCACTGTGGGCTTCCCTCTGCACATGGGCAATGACAACCAAAGTGCAGCACCAACGTGTCCTTGTATCACTTCACAAGTAGTCTGAAAGTGGCCTTTTTGGATTATATTTGAGAGTCCCTCCATATTTACATGTGTGAGTCATGTTCATTTATTTTCAATATTAAGAAGTTTCCCCGTGAATATTCTACAATTTACAAAAGAAAAACTGAAAACATTAAATTAGCACCACCTATAAAGTCTGTGCTCTATTGAAAATAAATACAATAAACAGGGTAAAATATATTCAATACAAAAATACCATTAATTCAAAGATACACCATAAATATAAATTAAGGAAAGAAATGCAACTTGAGATAAGTTTTTTTAAAATATCAGGAGAGAAGCAAGAATGAGAGTAAAGTTACTGGAAAAAAAAAAAAAGTTAAATAACTCAAACTTGGAGAACATGGAGGGCCAGATGAGGCACCACAAATCATGTTAAAATGTTAAAATGTTAAAAAAATAAAAATTGGGAAATAAATAAAGAGAATATGATTTTTGAAATTCTAAGTGAACTAGGCTAAGAGGTGACAACTCCATTAACCCCAGTTAGACAATTCTCAAGACTGCTCTCTATGCAGACCACGGTGCCTGCTCTTGCCATAATGAGGACATGGAGTTGCAGTCACAGGATAAACCAAGACCAGGTTGGCTCGTGGCCATGGGTCAGGGGTGGCCCAGGCAGACCAGGGGCCTGTAGTACAGTTGATAAAAGGAGCCTCAATACTTCAGCCAGATGGAACTGGGTTCAGAGAACTGAGAGGTGGGACCAGAGGAAGAACTGCCAGAGGGGCTCAGAAGACTGGGGAGGCTTCTGGTCAAGGCCCTGGAAGCTCCTACAAATGATGAGCTGACAGGAGTGGGATGCTGGGCGGGATGAAGCATCTGTCACAGATTTGCCCTGTGACCATGTGCCTCAGGATTCTCCCGCATGTGTGGCTACTGGGCATTTGAAAGGAGGCTAGTATGAACAAGGAACTCAATTTGTGTTTCTTTTTATCAGGGGGCAGTTACTGGGGATTGAACTCAGGGGCACTTGAATACTGAGCCACATCCACAGCCCTATTTCATATTTTATTTAGAGACAGGGTCTCACTGAGTTGCTTAGTGCTTTGCTTTTGCTGAGGCTGGCTTTGAACCCGTGATCCCCCTGCCTCAGTCTCCCAGAGGCTGAGATTAGAGGTGTGAGCCACCATGCTGAGCTTGAATTTGTGTTTCTTAATTATAATTTAAATCTAAGTAGCTACACGTGGTTGGCATCACCATATTGAACGTCACAATGAAGACCCACATCCCTCCTTACTGGTGGAAAGGGATGCACTGCAAATGGAAAGCTCTTTCTTATTTTCATCAAATAGACATGGCCTGAAAAAGATACCCAAAGAAGAATGAGCAGGATAATAAGGCAAACTGAGTGTGAAATCAAGAAGTATCAGTTCTCACTTATTATAGATGACATTCAGTATGGATGATAAGGGAAGATTGCCCTGTACCCTAGTAGCAGAAAGAGCCAACTCAAAATCAGAAGAGCAACAGACACACACTCGATCAAAGAAAATGACAGTTGATCTCTAGGAATAAGGAAATGAGAGCTTGGAAACATTCGAATATTTTCCAAAAACCTTAAAATGGGATGCAAATGGACTAAAAAAAAAAATCTAATTCAGTCTAATTTTTTGATCTGCTTGACATATATAATTCTCCAAAATGTTTTTGATGTGAATATCTATAATATATACCATATTTTCCTCTTTTTATGTACTTTAAATTTTACTACATGATTCTTAAAAACAGGTCATAAATCAGTTACCCCACCTCCCTTTCATATCCACTGCTAGTGACACGTGTATTGTAACACCCCACTGTACAAACGGCCATGCCAGGGACTCTCTGATGCCTTGGGGCCAGAATGTTAAGTAGGCTATAGCCACAGTGCTAACAGGACTGGGCAGAAGCAGCCAGGCTGGGGGCAGGTGTTCCAGAAAAGGCTTTGCTCTGTGGTCCCCTAGTGCTGAGGCCTTGGTCCCAGGCAAATTCATGAAGCCAAAAGAATCCAACCCAGGTCACCTCAGCCAACCTCTGATGTCTACCTGCTCTCTCCGGGGCCCCTGTCCTCCTCCAACCTACTGTGTGATCCTCCAGCAGCAGACCATCAGGCCCAGAGCTGAGCAAACAATGCACAATTCCTGGCTCTGAGAGACTTGCATGAACACAGAAAGCAAGTTACTGTTGCCACCTCCACCTGGTCCAAGAAATCACCCTCTGCAGCTGGCTGACTGGCACATTGTGCCTTCCTGACATGAATGTGGATGACAATGCCTGGTGCATCCAGTCACGGGCCAGAAATCCCCAGATCACTGATACAGGTCACAGCCTCTGCAGGGTACTTCTAAGAGGTGCCTCCACACTGAGCAGTAGGTTCCACCGTAACATCTACCAGGTCCTCTGTATTCTTCAAATTCCCTTACGGACACCTTCTGGGAACCAGGTGGAAAGACACTATTTCTCAGCCCTAGCAGACCCCACATCCCCTTTCATTCATCTCTTACACCTTTATCACGTGCTCATTCCCTTCTTCTTTTTTTTTTCCTGAAAAGACAGTGTTTTATTATAAAATTAGGCAAATGCTGTTCGTCTCCATCCTCTCTTCTTCTGGCACGTGTACTTCCTCTCGCTTGCCTCGCCCCTCACCCCGTGGCGAGGGGAAGCCGATCACGTTTTGCAGTCTGTTAGCTGGCTGGCAGCCTGACCACACTGCAGAGTGGCAGAGGCTCTGGCAGCACCTCTGCACCCGCTCACTGTGCCTTGGAGGCAGTGGTGGTGGTAGAGGCAGCCCCACTGGCGGAGGCCACCGTGAAGAGCGAGTTCTGCATGGACTCTGCCGAGCTGGAGGCGGCGTGAAGGCTGGCAACCGGTGTGGAGCTCCCTATGGACGCTGCAGCGGCAGAAACCAAGCTGACTGGGTTGCTTGAATAGTTGCCAGTGTGCTGTTGCTCATCAGAGCTGGGCTGAGGGCACCGCCCAGGGTCCCTGGATTGAGGCTGAGTAAGGCACCTCCAGGTGCAAACTGTGAAGGTGCCATCAGGCCTGGGCTGAGCCCTGCAGCAGCAGCCATGGCAGCCAGGCTGGCGTTTGCTGGCAACTGTGCTGCTCCCTGGAGCGCGGCAGCTGTTTGCAAGCCCGATGCCGTCACCATCACCTGGCTGGTCCCAAGCGGGGAGGACAAAGGAGCAGAGGTGGTCTGTGTTGTGCTGGTCTCGCTGGCACTGGATGCCTCAGAGGTGGAGGCTGAGGCAGAAGGGGAGGGACTCAGAGACGGGGACGTGACTGCTGAGGAAGCTGGAGGTGCGGTGGAGATCACGGTGGCTGTGTTGTTGGAGGTGCTGTCTGTAGTGCCTGTAACAGGGAGGTTGGTCACTGCAGCACTGGTCAGGGGGAGTACAGGGTTGACTGTGAGGGTAGTTGCTGTACTGCTTGTCACAAGGCTGGGTGTGGTTGCCACCAGTGAGGTCGGGCTGGGGAAAATTGCTTTGATAGGCGAGCTGCTGGTCCCACCACTGCTTGGTGGGTTGATTCTTTTCTCCTTCTGGCGGCGGTTACAAAACCACACCCAAATCACCTCCTTTTCCATATTGAGCTGTTCAGCAATCAAGGTGATCTCTTCCGAGGTAGGCTTTTGATTCTCCAAGAAACTCTTCTCTAAGGCCGCACGGATATTGGTCTCTATGCTGGTGCGTTTCTTTCTCCTACGATTCAAGCCCTCAACTCCTTGCCCTGAGGAATTCAGGGCACTTGGGCTGGAGACGGCTGAATCAGATGAGAGGTTCTCTGCATCGTTTAACCACTTCTCTAAAAGTGGCTTTAACTTGCACATGTTCTTAAAGCTGAGGTTCAAGGCTTCAAAGCGAGAGATGGTAGTTTGGCTGAAGTCATTTCCATATAGTTTACCCATAGCGAGCCCAACATCACCCTGAGTGAAGCCGAGTTTGATCCGCCTCTGTTTGAAGGTCTTGGCAAACTGCTCGAGCTCCTCCAGGTCGCTGGGCTCCTCCAAGCTGGGAGTGTCGATGCGCTTTGGTGTGGTCTGGCTCTGCGGAAGGGTCTGGATTGGGGTTGCTGCTATTGTGCGTGTGGGGGTTGCTGGCTGGGAAGCGAGGGTGATGCTGGGCTGCGACTGCAGGAGGCTGGCTTGGCTTTGCTGAGGTAGCTGTGTTAGAAGATTCTGCGCTTGCAGGAGACCCTGCTGGCCCTGGGGCGTCTGTGAGATGATGAACTGCGCTGGTTGCAAGTTGGTGGTCGGATGAACCAACACAAACTGTTGCAGGTTGAGATTCTGCTGTTGCAGCTGTTGCAGCTGTTGAAGATCCCCCGTTATCTGTCCTCCAGCGAGCATGAGTTGGGTCTGGGGGATGGCCGCCTGCACTGAAGGCTGGGGGGAAGGCTGGCTTGGCTGCTGAGAGTCCCCTGACTCTTCATTAGATTTAGACTGTACACTTAGAGACTGAGCAGCAGACTGTAAACTTGTTCCGGCGAGTTGGACCTGATGGAGATGTCCAAGGAAAGCCTGGGCCTGGGCTGTTGAGATGGCTCCTCCGACAGGCACAGGCTGCTTCTGGAAGTCCAGACCATTGGTTTGTGTGCCTGTAGGGTCATCTCCACTCTCCATAGATGGTTTACTGGTTTCTGACGGATTGTTCATTCCTGAGTTATGTTCCGAGGTCTTGAATTAAAGAGTCACAGCTTGCTTACATTTGCCCGTGTTACCAATGTTTTGTTCCTCATTCCCTCGTGCATCTGGTCTTTCCTTCTGAGTTCAATTTCTTTCTCTCAAATACATCCTTGAAAAGTTGCTTTAGTGAAGGTATGATGGTAGCCAGCTCATTTTATCTGTTCGAAATGTTTTTTCATCTTTATTCCTGCTGCTGCCGCCGCCGCCGCCGAACTCTCATCTTGACTCGCTGCTCCTCCGTCCGCCATTTTGAATCTCCCTTCTTGAAATAAAACTAAGATTCCTGGTTAACATAACCTGTAGTCACTGAGACCATCAAAAGCATCTCTAGATTTCCAGAACACTCTCTGAGAAGCACTTGTCAGTTGCCTTTGGACATATGATGGGTACTCCATCAAGGTAGGTGGCACCAGAGCTGCAGGCTCTAAAGTGGTCATAGGACCCACAGCTCTCTGCACCCTTCTCCCTGCCAAGACAGGAGGAACTGCAGGATGTTCTGGACTAAGCATTCTCAGTTGTGTGTGTGTGTGTGTGTGTGTGGAAATGTGTACATAACACATGTTTAAGAAAGTGTCTGTGCATGTGCACACATCTGTGTGCAGGTATCTCTGCAGCAACTTAAAAAGGAGAGCATTTCTTAACGTCTATCTTGCTCATTCTTTCAGTAAATAATAAGCTCCTGGAAGGTGTCAAGAATGGGGCAGGCCAGCTGTTAAGTCCCAACAACAGCAATGCCTCTCACCAACTACACCTCAATAACTCAGTCCCTACAGAACAAGCTGAAGACCTAGCACAAAGGACTTTCAGATATGTAAAGAATCAAAAGCACATCTCTTCCACCATGTGCCTGCAAGCAGCCTGAAAACAAAGGACAAATAAAACAAAGTACCAACAGTACATTATTTCTCTGGAAACAGATAGACTTTCCTCCCATAGTAAATAAAAGGAAGTTGCTGACAGGTTCTGAGTGCCCACTATGGGCCAGGCCAGGCTCCAGTAATAAAACTGTGAGCATGAGATGTTTCATCCCCAACTCCGTGGAACCAGTAGGAAGGAAGACCATAAACAAGTCCACAAGTCACCAAAATCAGAGGCACCAAGAAAACAAAAGCTCTCTGTGATAGGAAAAAGCAAGTGAGCGGAGCACTGCTGGGACTGGAGTCAGAGGAGCTCTCAGGAAGAGATGTGAGGTGGAGAGCAGGAGAGGAGCCCACAGGGAGGCCTGGGAAGACACGCTGGCCGCTGGCAGGAAAGATCTGGAGATGGCCAGGGCCTGGAAGAAAGCTGGAGGCCCCTGTCCTCGAGGTCCATGGGAGGGGGGGAAGTGCTGGGTGAGGATCGAGAGCTGGGCAGGTCCCTGGGAGCCATCGAGGGGCGCCTGAGTTATGCACGAGGCCTGTATAGGCCTCTACAGAGATTTAACTAAGGGCGCACAATCCAATTTTGGTTTTTTCCATTTTAATTTGTTTTAAACTTCTCATATGAACTAATTTTAGGCATAGAAATCAGATGTAAATATAGCATATAGAGTTTCCTTACATCCCTCACCCTATTTCTCCTACGTGAATGTCTTATTGTACACTATTAAAAGCAGGAAATTAACAGTGGAACAAGATTATTAACTGGACTATGGACTGTATTTGGAATTTCACTAACTTTCTGCCCCAGCATCTATCCAAGAACCCATGATTCTGGTAGTTTCAGTTTTGTTGTTGTTGTTTGCAGTACTAGAGATTAAACCCAGGGAAGCTCTACCACTGAGCTATATCCCCAGCCCCTTGTATTTACTATTTTGAGACAGGTCTTGATGAGTTGCCTAGGCTGGCCTTGAACTTGCCATCCTCCCATCTTTGCCTTCTGAGTAGCCGGGATTAAGGCTCCTGTGCCTGGCTGGTTGCTCTTTTTACTAGCTACTCAAGCTAAGGATGGCCAATGACTTTGGAGGTAAGTGCAGTAGTGGGGGTTCATGGCAAGATTGTTGCTATGGTGGCAGCAAAGCAAAGGCGAAGGGGCCTGGCCCAGTATCGCTGCAGGACATAAGCAGGCAGGTCTCTACAGCTTTTGTCTTAAAGCCAAGGCAAAACAGACAGAATGTGGGGAACAGAAACAGGGACACTCCCAGGTTTTGTCTTCAGTACATGGATGGAGGATGCTACATTTACTGAGATGAGTTAGACCACCGGAGTTAAGTGATTTGGGTATAAAATCAGAATCTCAGTTCTGGATGCCTTGAGTTGAGGATACCAATTACATACTCAAGTGAACATATTCAGGAGGTGGCCACCTCATCAATACAACAGGGGAGATCTAGCAAGAGGTGAGATGTCCATCCTACCCCCACAGAGAATAAGAGAGAGGCCTGAGGAAGTGTGACATTCAGAAAGGGCAATGAGGGAAGATCCAGCAGTGGGCCTGAGGAGGGTCATGAGGGGTCAGGAGACAGGCGGAAGCACAGGATTCAGAGGCAGCCAGGAGAAGGGAAGACATCGAGAAGGGAACTGATGACTGTGTGGATTGCTGATGAGGACATACTAGGCAGCCTTAGAAATACGCCTAGACACCAGGAAGGCCATCAGAGACCGGGCTGGGCAGCGAAAGGTGCAGGCCACACAGGGCAGGCAGCAGTGTGAGGGTAAGCGGGGAAAAGCGGTGCCACAGGCCCTTCGGAGTGCAGCTGTGAAGTGCAGCAGTGGGACAGGGCGGGTGGCAGCGGCAAGGATCTGCATAGGGCTAGGGAGCTAGTGAGTGTTGGGGGCTGATGGAGGTCCAGGAGGGGAGAGATTAAAGATGCAGGAAGGAGGAGGCATCTAGAGACAAGGTTACTGGAAAGGGGAGAGAAAAGAGAACCCATAACGCAGAGAAGGGACTGGACGTCACTGTCCTTCTATCACAAAGGGAAGAAGAAAGCAAATGCAGACAGACACACCCATTTGTAGGCTTTCAGGGAGAGGGAGTGCACTTGGTTTGGTGGAGTGGGGATAGGAAGTGAAACCACCGAGGCACGGCTGTGGCACAGGTGACATGGGGTTCAGATGGGCATAGATGCTCTCGAGAGAACGACAAAAGGTTTTCCCAGATGGTCACAGTACCAGCTGGACAGGTGACAATGGAAGCCAGCTCTTTCAAAAGAGTACAGAGAAGATGGAGAAGCAGCAACGACAGAAGTGAGGCACTTTACTGAGTGACTACACAAACGGATGGATGGGTGAGCCCAAGCACTGAGAACACAATTTAAGAACTGAGCCCATTTTGAAGGTCAAGGGAAAGAAGACAAGAGAGTGGAGCAATGTGCCGTAGATAAAGTGTATAAAGAACTCCTATAGTGCACTGATAAAAAGAAAACCCAATTTTTTAAAAAGGCAAAAAGGATCTGAATTGACATTTCTCCAAAGAAGATATAAAAATGGACAATGAGTACACTATGCTATGTGCATATATGAATATATCACAATCAATCGCACTTTCATGTATGATTATTATAATGTACCAATTAAAACTAAATACATAAATAAGGAAGACCAGTTGAATAGAAGAAGGGATCAGAGAGATGAAGGAAGGGAGGGGAAAGGAAGCACTGGGGGCTGAAATGGAGCAAATTATGTTGTATGCATTTTTTAATATATCACAATGAACTCCACTATTGTGTATGACTATAATGCACTGATAAAAACTTTAAAAAGTAGCATTCATCTCAGGATAGATACCTGTTGTTTCCTTTGTTGCCAACTCCAATATATGCATGAAAAAATGCCCCATGTCAGTTCTTTAGGAAATGCAAATTAAAACCACGAAGACATAACACTATACAACTTTAGTGTATCGAATGGGAAATATCAAAGCTGATGAGGGTGTGGAGCAGCAAGAACTCTTCACACACTGCTGGTGGAAGTACCCTCAAAATGGAAGGACTAGCATGGAAAATCTTCAACAGTCGCTTAGATTCACTTTCAACCATACCTGAAGGAAGGAAACCTGGCCTTCACACAGAGCACAGCAGCATCTCCATTCAGAATTTCCAAACCCTGGCAACAAACTGCAAAGTCTTCAATGGGACACACTGTGGTCCATGCACTCAGCCTGCAAAGAATGAGCTACAGACAGACGCAGTTCCTGGGATGCACAGCAAAGGACCTCGCTAAGTGAAGGAAGTCAGTCCAGAGGCCCGAACGGTTCCCACCCAATGACAGGCTCTGCAGGCTGCTGCCAGGGCTAGGGTGGGGCCCAGAAGTGGGTCAACACATAGAGAAAAGACTTTGGAGGTGGGGGGTTGATAGAACTGCTTGGAATCCTGATTTTATTGGTGGCTCAGAATCTATACGTGTTAAAATCTATGAGACTGAATACCATGAGAAAAAAGTCATTTTACAAAAGATAATTAACAAAATTATAAATTATTTAAGCACTCCCAAACGATCTTGTAATTCCAACCCAAGTCTCTACTCATGAGAAATTAAAACATCTTTCCAAATGAAGATTTGTACACAATGTTCAGAGCAGCTTTGTTTCAGTCAAGATGTGGAAACAACCCAAATGTACAGCAGCTGGTGAACGGGTAAACAAACTGTGGTATATCCATATCCTGAAACTAACCTCATAAAAAGGAACCAAATGCTTGAACCATTCTACAGTATAGATGGACCTCAAGCACAAGGCTAAGTGGAAAAAGTCAGATGCAAAAGACCACACATTGCATCACTCCAGTTATCTGAAATGTCTAGAAAAGGAAAATCTATAGAAAAAAAGTAAGCTCATGGATTGGGCTGGGAACATGTATTCCTTGACAAAGAGCTGGGCACCTGGCGGGTGATGGCAAGGTTCCAAAACCGGATGACAGTTTGCATTTAGGGTATACAAATTATACCTTATGAAACTGTTAAAGAATTGTGCTCAGATAATTAGATTTCCCTACCAAAAGAAAAAAGAAAAAAACGAAAACTTGACCCCTCCCCTCCTCACAGTGCACACAAAAAAATCAATGTCACATGGATTACAGACATACATGTGAAATGCTAAACAAAAGAATATTTAGGAAATAATGTAAAAGTTTTTGACCTCAGAGATAAGAGAAATAGAACACAAAACGTACCAGCCTAACGAAGGACAAGATTAACAAACCTCTTACTAGGTTGTGCCATATGCCAATTGCCAACATTTGGCCACTTAGATCCACAAAACTAAGAGTTTCGTAGTAAAAAGACAAGTCCAGAACGGGAGGAAGTATTTGCTTCACATATAAGTGACAAGGGGCTAGTAGTCCAAATACAAAGAACTCCTTAAAATCAGTAAGGAAACAAACAAACAAACAAACAAAAACAGGCCTCTTGGTGGAAAAATGCACAAGAAACTCAAACAGGCACTTCACCAAAGAGAAAACCAGACAGCCAGTGGACGTTGTGAAAGGCGTCTGACCAGAGACATGCAGGCCAAAGGAGTATTGCAAATCAGAACCTCCAGAACCAGCTACCACTGCCCACCAGAGAGGCCAAGGTTAGCGGAGGAGAACTGGGAGGGTGCAGAGCAACAGGGGCTCTCAAGCCTCAGGGCGGCAAATAAATGGGTGGCAACGGGAAACAGCCGGCAACTATTAGAACTGAAGACACTCATACTCCACGGCCAGTGACTCTTTTTCTAGCCATTTGTTCAGTCAGTGGCAATACAGCACGTGTGACCAGGCTAATGTGCATCAACATTCACAGCAACTCTGCAAAAACCAAAGACGGAAACAATCCAAGTGGAAGGGGTGGTCGTCGTGTGACACAAAGAACACATCGCCATGGTGAAAATGAATGAACTGCAACCACAAGCAACAGGAACGAATCTCCCCAACAGAACTCAAAAGGCAGGAGAAGCCACAGAATACACATCAGATTCAATTCACATGGATTCAAACACAGGTAAAAGCCACGTGTGGTTCCAAAAGTCAGGAGAGCAGTTCCCTTGAGGAGGAGGAAGGAGAGGGCACTGGAATACACACACAGGGCCCTTCCAGGATGTTCTAGTTTATCTTGGTGATGATTATGGATGCGATGTTCATTTTTGGATAAGTCTTCAAACTGTACACGTGTTGCTCATTAATTGTTAAGTATGCACATCATACTTGAGTGCAAAAATTTATTTTAAAAAACAGGCATCCAAATGCTTCAAAAATGCCAACATCATTTTAAAAAATTAAAAAATAAGAGGCTGGGGCACTGTTCTAGATCAAAGGACTAAATAGATAGCATTATTATAATAGCAATATTATATAATCTAATAATAGATTAACCCTGACTGGATCCTGGGTGAAAGTAATAGGAGCTGTAAAGTAACCATCGGACAATGGAGAATTGGAACATGAGCTGTAATTTGAAGAGTATTTTGTCAATGTTAATTTTCTCAAGTGTGATAATTTGTTTAGTCTATACAGGAGGATGGCCTTGTTCTTAGAAGATAGATACTGAGGAATTTAAGGGTACAGGGTCACAACTCCTACAGCTTACTCTGCAGTGGTCCAATGGCTCAGTAAAGTACAAAGAGGAGAGAGAAAGCCAGGCATGCTGGCCTGCATCCGTAGCCCTGAGGCAGGGGGACCACCTGAGCCCTGGGGTTGGATGCTAGCCTGGGCAGCCCAGTGAGAACAATGTTAAAAAAAAAAAAGGATATGGCTTAAACAGATGTACATGCATATGTTTATATATGAAAACACATATGAAGGATATATGGACATATACATATGTACGTGTGCAAAACTGTACATTTAGAGAAAGTGCACAAACTTAGCAAAATGTTAACAATTAGTAAATCAAGGTAAAGTAGTATACTAGTGATCACTATATTATTCTCTCAACTTTTAAGTAGGTTTGAAATTTGTCAAATAAGTGGGGGGGGGGGAGCAAAAGCAAACTAAGAGTAACCCCAAGTAGAGTCACCCAAGCCACTTGCTCTCGGAGTTGCACGCTTGGCCAAGAAACCAGAAAGAAGAGCAAGGGAATGACTTCCTGTAACAGCAAGGCAAGACCAGGTCACCTTTGGCAAGGAGGGGACAAGAGTGGGTGTCTGGGAACAGGTGGCTGCTTTCTTTGACAACCTAGCTTGCAGGCACAGAATGGTCACTTTTCAAAAATCAGACTATATATTATTTCAGGTGGTCTTCCATATCTGTGACATATTTCACTATTTTTTAAAAGAGGTTTTACAAAAACACAGACTGAGCAAACAGAGTTGCCTGCCAGAGCATGAGAAGCAAGTCAGCATCTGACTTCAGAAGAGAGAGCAGCTCAGTCTATCAGCTCTAGGCCACCAGAGGCGTGGCCACCCCTGCACCCCCACCTACTGACAATCACATCAGTGCTACTGCCACTGAGCAGCAGGCACTCTCGCTGTTTGGCTGCTATGAAAACACGCCTAACTTGCATTTCAGATTGATATATTAAAGGCGCTACAAGGTGGTGGCGCTTTGTGAAACAGAGTTGTTTTCTAGGAAGTTATTTTGGTATAAATTACATATAAACACTTAACAAAAAAATATTCAAAACTTTCATAGGGTTTGATCCTTAATTCTTTTCTCTTGCTATTGCTATGAAGATAACAGAGATCAAAATACTTAATATTTACAGCTAACCCCAACTGAGCTGGTCAGCAGATTCATTTACTATAGAACTAAACGTGCCAGATTCCAAGCTAAAGACGAGTTCTCTCCATGTCCAGAATGGAGGGATCCCTGACACCCTCTCACTGAAGTCACCTCGGCAGGTTGACATTAGGATCAGTGTTAAACATCAGTTCCTGGACTTTAGAGCCAAACTGCTGTGTTTAGATCCCAGTCCTCCACAGATGGCCTATGTGGCCTGAAGTAGTTACTTAACCTTTCTGCCTCAGTCTCCTAGTTGGCAGGACATGACAGCACTGCTTCTATAGGGCTATGGAGGACTGAATGAGTAAATATTCATGAAATGCTCAGAACTGTGCCTGGCACATATCAGCACTGCCTCAGGACTATTCAAAAATATTATTACTTGGTGATCGGCTTGGCTGAAGACAGAGAAGTCATTTGTCACAGATGCAGATGGGAGGAATAACCTGATTCATGATGTCAATGGAGTTTCAAGACTGACAGCTGCTGACGCCAGCAAGGTGAGCCAGCAGATCAGAGTGATGCGCATCTGTCACAAACCCTCCTGTGGCCATGCACTGAGTCTGAGGGTCTGCTGCTGGGCTCCCACCTTTGAGACCCTGTGCCAATCATCTCTGGTAGCTCAGGCTACATAAGAGGTTCCAATTTAGCCAAGATGAAGGAGTATGACTTCAGCACAGTTCACCCTATCAAGCTGGCATCTGCATATACAATAAAGTGAACAGTAACCAGTTCCACCTGACACAGGGCTACTATCACAACCGGCTAACCCTCTCATCAAAAGAGGACCCAAATCTTTTTATGTCCATTTCACCTGGCCATTCCCAGCAGCCACCCTGTGGAATGAGGGGGTGACCGAGGGAAGCTAGGACATATGGCTGGACAGCAGACGAGGCCCTGAGCTATAACTGCTATCAATCCTGCAGCAGGCTTGTGTGCCGTGCTTCCGCTGGCCTCCACTATCCAGAGAAGACAGAAGCACAGAAGCACTCACCAGCACACCAGGTGCCAGGAAGCATGGTGATTTATTCCAGGAAAGAGACATCTGGCACATCAGCAGCAACTGCAGACACCACCCGGCTGGGTTCAGGATAGCCCAGTGTCATTCTCCAAGGCAGACAATGGCTGAGCACAGGTGTGGCAGGAACCACCACCCTTGCATCTCGCATCTTTTCATGTGCTTCCTGGTAGTACTGACTCTGCCATCCTAGAAATATGGTGATGCTTTGGCTGTTTGGGCAGGCAGAGGCAGTGCCAGTGGCTTCCACTTGGCCCTTCCATAATGGCCCTCCACCCCAGGGAACCAAGGTCGGAATTTTGCCAGTAGCTCAGTATGTACACTTCAATTATGCCTTCCAGAACTGGAGAACAGGATAGCTTGGTACACTGTAGTAATTATTTAACATACTTTGCAATAATATATGGGTATTAAAAATTAGTAATTATTCTGAAGTTGATGAATGTTAGTGTAAATGCAGTTGACGTGCTGAGTGATTATGCTCACTCAAAAGTCAGCCACACTCGTTCATTACACAAAAACAACAGCATATGTGCACACACACCCCCTGTGCCCTGCATAGCCTGCCTAGGTGCCACACCCCATCACAGGCAGGAGGACCGGGAGAAACCCTTGCATCTCTCTCCCTTCCCAAGGAGACTCTCACTTTTCCTGGTTTCCTCTGATGTGGTTTCATGACTGCCTCACTAGATTCCCAACTTCCCAGGTCTTGGGCTTAAAGATTCCAAGTGACTGTGGCTTGCTAAAGACATGTCGGTTGCTCGTAATTCATGCCTCCAGGACTGGAGTTGCAGGGGACAGAAGGGCCTCCTGTCACTCAAAACCTACAGGCTGCTTTTCAGGCTCCTGTGGCCTTATGAGCTTGTGATGTGGTCCAGGAGCCGGTGTCTCTCATGCTCATGTCATAAACCCTGGTCCCCTTCGACTCCTTTAGGAACTCACATACATACAACTTCACACCCTTAGGAGGGCTTGAGGACTGTGCCTAATGCTCTTGTTGACCTCAGCCATGTGGACCAGCTGTCTCTGAGGAAAGACCTATACTATTCAAGATCAGGGAGAAGTACTGGACACAGCAGCATGGAGGTGAGGCCTCACCTGGTACTAGGAAGGAGACAGCCAGGGACAGCTGATACTTCTGAAGCCCATGAGACTGTATAGTCTTCCAAGGACGAAGCTCTCAGTTTCCTCTGGGAAAGGAGGGACAGCACAGTTCTTATCCCTAGAAACCTGTTCTCCTCTGGGACGCATCATGGCTCCCCCATCATCTAAACCAAAGCCTGCAGTCACTTCCCTCTCTTTCTTATCCCAGTCACTGAGCCTGCATGTCTCCCTGCTGAACCCACAACTTCTCTCCACACATGCTGCCTGCACCTTAATGTTTCTCATCTACTAGCTTCCATCTCCAGTTCCTTCTCTGCCTTGCTGCCCTCTAGATCTGGTTCTACAACCTGTGATGATTATTTCTTTTACAAATAATAACGGCACTAGGTGCAGCGGCCCACGCCTGCAGTTCCAGTTGCTCAGGAGGCTGAGACAGAAGAACTGCTTGAGCCCAGGAATTTGAGGCCAGCTTGGGAAACATAATGGGACCCTGTCTTTTAAACAAACAAACAAACAAACAAAAAATTTAAAATAACACTAACAGCAACAACTTATAACAAATACTACAGCTACCATTTGGAGAACATTTATGATGTGTCCAACACTGTGAGGCACCATACACACGTTATTATGGTATTTAACCCACACTGGTCCTATGAAGGGGCACCACTGCAAATGACTGGGCACAACACAGCGCGAGTGGACGCAGCATGCCGAGTCCGCACCACCTGCTACGTCCAGAGTATGTGGGCTGCTGTTTCTCAAGTGCCCCTGCATTTTCAAGTTCACATGCCCTCGGCTGTCTCCTGGCCTTTCCAGGCGTTCCACTAATGTTATAGTCCTGTCACTTTAAGAATGCCAACTACACTGAAAAATTGCTTTACGAACAGGATTTCATACGTGAAAGGTACAATGTCTCTTGCTGAAACCAACTTTAAATGTGACATTTCATACAATGATGGTCTTAATCAGGTCTTGAATTTTGGTTTCTGTGAACACAAGCATTTTACTGATAATATGATGTTCATTTATATTCTAAAATAGATGGAGCTCCTGGATTTGCAAGTGTTTGAAGAACCCAGGTTCTAGGACATTAAGCTGGACAATTACCTCAAAGGACTGAGGCTTGGGATGGTGTGGCAGAGGTTTTTCTTCTTTCGTTTTTCTTTCACCAACAAAGCCTCCATACTAGGAAGGAAGTTACACATACTCTCTGGAAGTCTCCTTTGCCTGGGGACATGGCTGCTTTTAAGATAAACACTTGGTGAGGTTGCTGAGCACCGACATTTCCTGGTTCCTTCTTGACTTGAATAGGAACGGCTCCATCAACAAGTGTTTGAGGAATGTCTTCTGAGGGCAGGGTGTTGATTCCAGGTTAGATATTTTAAAAGTCTCTGAAATGTCCTCAGTAATGGTGCCTGTGCGGCACTTTTCATCTCCAGCACTTCTGCTGGTTTTCAGATAAGACAGGTGAGATCATGGCCCCAGGAGTGTGTGTGCTGGGTGGGTGGGGGGTCGAAACAATGGGGCAGCACTGACCCCAGCTCAGTTAGAGGTGAACAGTCACCCAAAGCTTCAGGATGCAAAAGACCACATGAGGTAAGGCAGAAAATCAGAGAGGAAGGTCACATACAGAGCACCTGAGACTTCCCAAGGAAAGGCAAGGGCCAGGAAAAGTCACCTGGATCCTGGTGTGCTCCCCTGCCACTTTTAGTCCTGTTTCTCCTCTTATTTTTTCCTTCTAAAAAGTTGGACTCTTTCCTAAGTGTTTAGATCTATTGACAAGCTCAAGGAACATTGTCTGCAACAGTACGTAACTGCAATCACAAATAAAATACTAGCAAATCCATCTTTTATAAAACTACTACTTTAAGGTCAATGCTAATGCTAAAAAAAAGAAAATCATGTGTAAAGAAAATGTTGATTTATAAGCTTAAACTAAAAGTTTTTGTTTTTGTTTATCTGAACTTAATAAGAAAAAGGAAAAGCAAGTGAGATTCCTTCCCCCTGTAATAAAGTGTTTTAAAGCACTCATTAGGGTGCTTAGTCTTTTTCTGTGTTTTATGGGAACAAGACCATTAATAGCTCACTATGAAGAGCACATTAAGAAATAATGAGAAGAAACATATTTCCTTTCCTGTATAAATAATAATAATAATAATAACTAGAAGAAGGAGGAGGAGGAGAAGAGGAACTACTACTACTGCTACTGCCACTATACTACTAAATGATTAAAAAAAAAAAAAAAGAAGAAAGAAATAAAGGAAATAACAAGGTCACTCAATATCTTTGTGACCCTGATCAGGATACTGAAGTTCCACATACCTCAGTTTCTTCCCTTTAAAAAATGAAATAGCCGATGTGGAATCATCTAAACTATAAAGTGTTTCTTACTGATTCTAAAAATATTAGGATTTATAAAATAAATAAAACCCTACGAGTTGGTGATTTTTTTTTTTTTTTCATTCAAGATGTTTACCAATACATGCCAAAGGAAATCTGGAGAAGGGTTCCCAAAGAAAAAGACTTACAGTAGAGACCTGGACTCCGTGGTTTAAACCTATGGAGTCACTACCCAAAATTGAGTTACCAAGAAATCACAGTTTAATTTCAACAAGTACACTGCATCTACTCCTGATAGCCAAGGCTTACAGCCACTTGAATGTAAATCAGTTCAGGCTCTGGGTACTTGTAAATCCCAACAGAGAAGGCTGCTCTGTTTTAAGAGAAACAAAGCAAGAGCGTATCACCTGTGAACCATCATGCATCTCAAGAAAGTCTCCAGACTGAAAACCAGCAGTGAAGTCCAACCAGGTTTCCAGGACCAAGCCTTGAGACCATAGGCGCACTCAGGATGGGTGAATGGGCTCTCCGCACTGCCCCTGCTGATGCCAGCACAATAAATCTTGCCCGAGACAAACGTTCCACTTCCCAGCCTCTTGGCCATTGGCTCCTGGCTCCCCTCTCTGTTAAGTTCTCTGAGAGATGAGACTGTGCTTGCACTGCATTGCTCAGAAAGCAAGCATGCAACAAACATTTATTAACATGAACTCATATAAATTAATTTAATCTTCTTAATTTATGGTATAAATACAAATTACCGAAACATCATAACTAATTTTTTGGGCAAAGGCCTGAATGGAAGAGCCTTGCACCATTTTTAGACCACTTGAAAATTCGCTAGGGGAAGCTGAGGAGAGAAATACCAAAATAAAGAGACTGCTAAGAAAGTTTAAAGCCTGCTTTTGATATCTGCTTCAATTAAGGAAGAGAAAAATAATTTTGCCTGCCAATTTTCTTGATCTGAACAAGAGGGGAAGATCCAGACAATAATGAGCTTTGAGAATCCTTATGAGTTTGCACCACACACATGCACAGTTCCTCCAGAGCCTGGAGTGTATATCCGTGGATGCATATGAAGCTGGTCTGTACGAGAGTATGGCTACAATTCTCAAATTAGCTTTGTATAGAAGGGGGAAATGGTATCAGTCAGCAAATGCTGCTGCCTGTGCATGTGTTCAAAGCACTAAGGACGTAAATGGGGAAGTCAACATCTCCACTCAACCAGCAAACTAGTGACTGTTTCCAAAGGAGGGTTAAATATGTATACTGTACTAGGTATGATGGTGCCTGCTCTCAGAAGCTCAGGAGGCTGAGGCAGGAGGATTTCAAGTTCAAAATCAGCCTCAGCAACTTAGTGAGGCCCTAAGCAATGCAGCAAGACCCTGTCTCAAAATAAAAAAAAAATATTTTTAAAAAAAGCGGTTGGGGATGTGGCTCAGTGGTTGAGCACCCCCAAGTTCCATCCCTGGTTAAAAAAAAAAAAAAAAAAAAGTGCATACTCCATGAAAAAACATCAAGGCTGTTTTGATTTAAACCTAGCAATTATGACTCTATTAGGATTCTTTTTTTTTTTTATTGTAAACAAATGGGATACATGTTGTTTCTCTGTTTGTACATGGCATAAAGGCATACCATTTGTGTAATCATAAATTTACATAGAGTAATGTTGTTTGATTCATTATGTTATTTTTTCCCTTCCCCCCACCCCTCCCACCCCTTCCCCCCACCCCTCCCACCCCTTCCCCCCACCCCTCCCACCCCTATTAGGATTCTGAATAAAATAAGATTCTCTAAAAATCTTGGGCCACTAGTCAATGTAGGTAACATCAAACCAGGAGTTTCCACACACTTACACACTTCACTTTTCGAGAGAACACTTCTCTTCCATGGACGACCAAGGGGTTGGACAAAGTCACCAAGTTTAAAAACAAAAAAACAAAACCTCAGTTCTCTTTGCAGGGCAATTGGATTGACAAAGATTCCTGTAAACCAGGTAGCTTCTGTGCAGACCCTCTGACACATGCCAGCATTCATCCCACAGGGAAAGCAAAACACACAGACACTTGCAAGATGGTGCTCAGGGATCTGCCAAGGCCAGACCTCTGAGGTTATATACAGGTAGGGGCCAACAGAGCCTGAAAACTGCAGGTTCAACTCTGAGGACAGGTTTCTGGGTGAACTCACACCGTTCCAGAATTTGCTGCTTCTGTCTCAATGGCAGACATTCCCCGCTTGGCCCTACACCTCTTCCCAGCAGCAGTGAGGCCCTCGGAAACAGTGGCTCTGGAGCCTGCACGCGCTCTCCCTGCCAGGGCTCACCTTCCCCACTGGGAAGCAATGCTACCAGGAACCAGTTCTCCACAAAACTGGAGTTTGGGAAGGAGACGTGAGGGAGAGCTTTACATTGGTTCTTTGTCCCTGTCATTTTGTGGGGTAAATGGAAACACCAAATATTCAGAAATTGTCAGAAAGATATCAAAGAAATCAAATCAATCCTTAGTACTGTTTCAAAGTTTTATTTGCACTGGCATTTTAAACTTAGAAAACATTAATAACATTAAAATAAAAGTGGCTATGTATGGTTCAAATTTCAATCATCTCTGTTCGACAGTGAAAACCTATCTAAACCAGTGCCACCTGCTGACTGCGGAACACGGTGTACCCTTCAGTAGTTCAGGCAACTTCTCTTTGTTCCACAGATGGCATTAGATGCCAAGGTGGAGTTTATTGGGAAGACCGGTCTCTTCAGACCTACGTGAGAATGCCACAACCCACAGCTCCTGCCCTTGCAAGGGGCCTGGTGAAGGTGAAAAGAAGCACCAACACACCTGCAGGAATCACAGAGACGTTCACACTGCTCCTGAGCGAGGCCCAGGCAGCAAGCAGCAGCAAGCACAGCAAGACTCCGCTGCCCACCACTTCCCAAGAGAGGCCTGTTTCCAACATGTCAGACTCTCCACTCCCTCCCCAGAGCCACCTGGTGCTTCACACTGAGGGCCTGTGCAGTGGATGTGGAAGATGAGACAGCTGATTTTTCCCACTAAGGACACTGTAGCAGGTTGCTCCTGGCAGCTCCTATTTCAGAGGGTCTCAAGTACCACCTGGCCAGGGCCTCTGGTCACTCACTGGAGAAGATCCAAAAATGTCGTGGTCAAAAGAAACCCCTGGTAACCAAATCCAAGCAAGTGAGCAGAGTTCCTGGATCCACCAGGACTTGAAATGATCAAGGGCCAGTCATGACTTCAGGGAAGAAATGACAATTCTTTACCAGGAAGTTGGGGGGAGGGGGAGTTGGTTCGTTTTTGGTCCTGGGGTTGAACCCAGGGGCACTTTACACCCCCAGACCTTTTAATTTTTTTATTTTGAGATAGGACCTCACTAAGCTGCTGAGGCTGGCCTTGAACCTGTGATCCTCCTGCCTCAGGCTTCTGAATTCCTGGGATTATAGGTGTGGCACCATGACCAGCCTGACCAGGAAGATCTTAAATAACGAGAAGCAGAGGGCTGCTGCGACAGCAAAGGTCACCCTCTGAAGCAAGTGACTCATAGCAGCTCACCCAGGAATTACAAAAGGGAATTTCAAGAAGTGCCACCAAGGTCACCCAGAAGCTGTGGAAAACCTGCCACCTGCCCACAAGTCAGCTTCAAACAGCCACGGACAATGGAGGGAGCCTCTCCTGCGTTCAGGAGCTCTGCAGACACTAACCCGGAACACACAAACCACAGCTACAGGCATTTCCCCTGTGATGAAGAAGGTCTGAAGGGGACAGCATCTGTCCCTGGCTGGTCATAGGTCATCAGGCACAGGTGCCCTCACGGTGCTGAACAGAGCTGCTGGCATATCCTTGACCAGCTCAGACCCAAACCCAAGGATCCTGGCTAAGCAAATATTGGACATCTTCTGCCAGATTATCCTCAAAAGCAGCGTTGACTTAAATCTCTCTAAACCACTTCTGAGTCAAAGCTGAGTAAAAATGGATTTTTCTTCTGGCTACGAAGTAGGGCAACAAAAGTGACCCTCTGAGTAAGAGATACTCCAGTGAACTTGCCACACACTCAATTCAGCTTTTCTATGCATCTCTCATCTCCATGGTCCCTTCACCAACAAAGCCAGCCGGTTCTTCAGTGTCAAACTCTTCCAGCTTGACTTAGACACGTCGATCAGGAGAACCTTATTCTCAGCTTGTGTCAAAAAGCAAAGGAACAGGGCTGAGGAGATAGCTCAGTCAGTAGAGTGCTTGCCTTGCAAGCACAAGGCCCTGGGTTCGATCCCCAGCACCGCAAAAAAAAAAAAAAAGCAAAGGAACAATTGGGATGCATTAAAGCCAGCATGAAGGGGCTCCCGCTGAGGAAATCTGGAACAATCTGAACATCAAAGCAAATGAAAACATTCAGGGATTACAACCCATAGTACAACATAGGCACCTGTAAGCCAAGTAATGAACAGAAGAGAGGAAGGCCAGCTATCTTTCTTATGGTGGGATGCCAACAGATAAATGCAAAAGACACACTTAGAAAATCACCATTTGTCAAACATCATGCTGATTCAGGCAAGGATCATCAAAGGATGGGCTGGGGATGTGGTTCAGTGGTAGAGCACTTGCCTCGCATGTGTGAGGCACTCGGTTCTATTCTCAGCACCACATATAAATAAATGAATAAAATAAAGGTCTATCAACATCCAAAAATTAAAAAAAAAAAAAAAAAAAAAGAATCATCCAAAGGATACTGAAACTAGTGGGCAAAAGTTTATTGAGAAACAGGATATTTACATAGTCTCAAATATCTCCCACTAAATTCTTATTACGTCTTAATCAATATTTACACAGTATGCTAATAATTTTACAGTGAGGAGACCTGGTAAACACACCACAAATGATAACAGTTAACATCTCTGTACGTGGGACAAATCACCGTGTAATGATGTGCCTGGGAGGTTGAGGCCCTCCCACAGTACTTCTGCCACAGACACACAACCTGAGTCTGGTCAAGAGGGAACAGGAGACAGACCTAAACTGAGGGACATTTTACAAAGTAACCGGACTGTTCTCTTTAAAAATGTCAAGGTCATGAACATAACAACTAAGGAACTCTCAGATTGAAGGAGACTAAAGATCTGTGACAACTAGCGAGGCTTATGTTCCTGGACGGGCTGTGGGGCCTCTGAAGGATGTTGGCAAGTCAACTGGCAAAACAAAAAGAGGCCTGTGGATTAGGTGGTGTGTCTCGACCTGGGTGGGAATACAGGGACTGCACAGGAGAGCATCCCTGTTTTTAGGAAATACACAGGCAAGTGTTCAGAGGCATAGTCTAAGATCTACTTCCAAATGGTTCAGAGGGAAAAGAACGTGCCCTCATGTATGGGTGTGCATCTGAGCACTTGCTTATAGAAAGACAAGCAGGTAAATGTAGCAGAACACTCATTGAGGGACTCCAAGTGAAGGGTATTTGGAAGTTCTTTGTGTTATTTTGAAAAACTGTTCCATAATTTGGAATATATAAAATTTAGCAGGGACTCAACATGCTCCCCCAAGGCCAGCCCAGGACTTCCCAGTCCTCCAAACACCTACCCATACAGTGCAGGTCACATCCACCAAGTGACAACCCTTTAGACAATCTGCTCAGGCAGGATAGCTAGACAAAGATGTGTGCTGGTGACTCCCTTTTTACTTTAAATACCATATGTTATTCCTTCACCAACAAGAGGAAAAAATAGGATATAGGAAATCATAAACCTCTCGAGGAAAAGATATGCCACTTTCCTGGAATCCCTACCCCAATTCCAGAACACTGTGGGTGCCTATGCTCAGCTAGGGGTGCTCAACAAACTCGTGCTCAATATAAGCAATGTTGAATCCCTCCAAAATCGTGGCCACCCAGACTCTCAGAATGTGGCCTTGTTTGGAAGTAGGGTCCTTTCAAGTGTAAGGAAAGACGGAGATGAGCTGCTCGATAGGAGTGGGTCCTGAAGGAGACAGGAAGGGACATGGACACAATGCAGAAGGTTGTGTGAAGAGGCAGAGGCTGGAGTGGTACAGCTACAAGCCAATGAAGCGAAGCCAAGGATGGCCAGCAAACTCACAGGGCCAGGGGAAGCCTGTGAAGGGGTCTCCTTCGGAGGCTCAGAAGGAACCAACCTTCCAGGCTCCTCCACTTCCTTCTTCTGGCCTCCTGAACTGCAAGGAGACATTTTTGCTTAAGTCACCCAGAATCAGGTACTTTGTCATAGCAGCCACAGAAACTAATAAACCAAAAATATTTAACATGGCTTTTTTGTGCTACACTGAAATCTCCCTGAATAGATTCCTCCTTCAGTTGAACAGATCTGACTTAGCATCTGAAGTCACACTACATAATCCATTTCTCTTTTATACTACACTGTTCTTTAACTGCACAGGGAATAAAGGAGACCTTGTTGAAGGCCAACTAGAGCCGCATACTGTATTTTTTTTTCTTGAGAAACTTTTTTTAAAGGTACCTTATGCAGTTTATGTCATACATAAAGTACAACAAACATTTCTAGGAATGGGGCTAAGATAGGGAATGAACATGATATTTAGAAGGCGTGTGTTTCCTGCTATGAACCATACTGCATGCTAAGCACTTTATTCGTATAAAGGTGGGCCACACAAACCAAATGCAATGAACTGGACCACTAGGCAACCATTACTAAGTAAGCTCGAGTTGTCTGCGTGATGGATAGCAAAGAGAGCACATACACTGGATCCGAATGGTGGGAACAGTTAGGCCAGGCCGTGCTTTCAAGTTGTTTGTTCAATTCAGTCACTGAACATAAAATAATATTGATCTTTGAGAAGGGCTTTCGACGGGAACAGCAGTTGGCATCACCCCAGTGCACTTGCCCTTCATCTGGAGCAGTCTGTGTGCAAGCCTTCCGTCTATTTATAACAGTGGGCACATGCCACTACAATAGTTGATTGTATTGTGCAGCTGTGTGTGTGTGTATCAAGAAGGGCAGGAATGGACAGCTTGCACTTTGATGTTTCCCTTTTTGGGAGATTTAAAATAACATTTAAAAAACTGCCAACTGACAAGGTCACAAAACATTTCTGGATGGCACAGGGAATGACTGCAAAGCTGCGGTTCACATCAGATACAGAGGCTGGGCGGGCAGGGAGCCCGACTGCACGACACCCGCCGATGCCAACTTAGGCTGTGCTTCAGAGCTCTCGCGAACAGCTCCTGCCAGGAATGAACAGTGTTCTGTGGATCTGCAAGGGCCTCCCTGGTGGGGTGCCCAAAGGAGCAAGGATCTCACTGGCTTCTCCAGTCACAGTGGGAGCCACTGCCACTGGACTTCTTGCTGCCCTGGCCCACTCACCCCACAAAGCCCTGCCCTTCCCAGCTTTATTCACCCAAAGTGCTCGCCTCTGCCTTCCTACATGTTTTTCTAGCCTGTGTTGATTTTTTACTCCTCCATTCTATTATGGATGGCCCTCAAGAGCAGGACTTAGTGTCTCTTTTGTTCACTAGCATATCCACAAAGCCAAGAAGAGTGCCCGCAACATGAGATTTACGGAGTGCATAATTCTGGAATTAATAAAGTAACAGAGACAATATTATCAGGAAACACATGGAAATACTGATGATCAGTACTAGATTCCAGAACTGAAGCAGCCTCCCTCCACTCCAATTCCAGTTTTGCTTACATATTTACAGAATGCAAACATGGAAACAGAATTTAAAAATGCCTGATTTTCTCAAAGTGTAGTAGAATATAATAATCCAAGATCTCATGGGGCTCAATTCTGAAATAATGTTCAATCAAATTGTGTCTCTACAACCCTTAAGATTGTCCTCTGTCCCCTGACAAACTTTCTTGGTGGAGATATCAGACACAGGAAGCATCCCTGCTAATGAAAAGTACAGTCCTCATTAGACTAAAACTTGAAAACTCATCAAGTTATGCAAAAGAATCTGGTACTTCATATAACTCTTGAGGTTTGCTTTTTTTCAGGGTTTTACCCTGTATACCATGCAACACTAACAAATCATTTTCAGTAAATGAAATTCAGTGATATCCACACAACTCAAAACCCCAGAAGGGCAGAAAGAAGCAGAAAGCAGGGTTGCCAAGGAAGGAGAGGGACACAAAGCAAGAGAGGCAGGACACCAGTAAGTAGGGGGCTCAGGCTATTGAAGCCCACTCTCAAAGCCATTCTCGCACACACCTGGAAGGGACAGCCAAGTCCAGAAAGCTGTTCTCTGCAGCATGATTCACAAGGGAAGAAGCTTTTGGGATGTTTCTGGGGGCGATTCACCAGCAGACTGGAAATATGTTTTCTTATACCCGGGAACTGCTCATCAATGACACTTGAGTGGATGGCAAAGCTCCATGTGTGAAGTGCCATACTGGTTCACTGAGCATCTGACAGATGGCTTAGAAACCACTTCCTTGACCCGCTGGACAATGCCTGAAACAAAGCAAGAGCTCAGCCTGCGAGGCAGCAAGATGACATGCTACCTGCAACCAAGCACTCAGGTGGAGCTCACCTACTGACCCTTCCCCTTCAGGGAAATCTGTGACACGGGAATTTTTAATTATTTCTCAAAATCAAGTCTTAACACATTCACAGAACATCTGCTACATGCCCAGCAGTTTTCCTACCTACATGAAAATGCTGTGGCTTCAAAGTGAAGTCTAAAGGGGTGTTATCCTCCCAGGAGTCAGGATTAGCCCTCCCTATAAAAAGCAGAATTCTGACTTCACAAACTGGTTTCCTGAGAATGAACACTGGGAAGCAGGGTATGTTCTGTAAGGCAGAATGGTTGCCACTAGGTTCATCCCTGTGTCAGCGCACTAGCACCAGACTTCGAAGAATACACAATATTGTCATAGTTGAACATGACAACTGATGGCCAGAGATGTGTAGTTTTATCAGTGATGAGGTGTCCACACCTGGTTTGCAGTCCCCAATTGCTGTACTCTCCGAAGCTGCCTCATGATAGCAACCACCACTTGTTTCTGGCCCTGGGATCCCTCAGGCACCAATCCCATGTGCTGCAGACCCATGGCTCAGCCCAGAGGCTAGGAACTGGGTTCTCCCAGGCCATCTGCACTGATGAAGCCCACCCCATCTCACTCTTGTGTTACAGTGACTGTGGGCTTGGCAGAAAAAAATAATAGAATCTTAAAAAAAAAAAACAAAAAAACCTGTTTGTTTTCTTGTTATAAAGGCAGTAAAATATTTTTTGCTAGAACTATCTAAAAGAGCCACAAAGATAGTATTATGAAAAAATAAATATGATCAGTGACCTCACCCAGAGAGATCAACCACTCTTGACTTCTTCAGAACACCGTTTACATGGAACATAGTCTATATAGTATTCTACCTTGCAGAAAAGGATTACTAATTTTCAGTTCAAACTAATGATTACTAATTAGGTTTCTCTCCTTGAATGGAGGGAAATAAGAGAAGTCTCTGAATTAGACAGTTTTGCAGTAAGGGGACACAACCCAAACCACAATGACTAGAGGACAACTTCTGGAATGACAGAATAAGAAATCTGGCAAAAATACCTTCCTTCAAAAAGTGATTATAAAACTGGACAGGAAATCTACCAAAGGCACAAAATGAATCGAGAAGTGTTTATTCAGAAAAAGTACTGACCCTCGAGTTAGAATGGAGCAGCCTGTGGGTTCAGCTGGTACTAGATCTACCGGGGAGACTGAGCTGGAAAACTGGTAGTCTGCTGCTGGAGAGGCTGGCTTGATTTGGAACAGAGCACATGCCCAAGGGCACTGTCGTCAACAACAGGGATCATGGAAAATTATAGAAGGTCAACATCTCAGCCAGCCTGAATCTGCAATGCTGGCAAGTGACAGGCCAGCTCGCTAGCCAAACACCTGACAGGTAGCTTCACAGAACAAGAGCCTCAGCAGCCAACAGTCTAGTCCAACAGGTCCCTAGTGATCTGGGAGGCTGCACACTTGGAGGGGAGACTGGAGCAGGCCTTGCTACTTCCTCATCCTGGTTATGGCAAGCCAACTGTATACACAGAGGCAAAAGAAAGCCTGGCAGTAGGTAAAAGCCAAGGCTAAAGTCTAGATGCCTGAACTCTGAACATGTTCCTTGACTGCACACAGAGCCTCCATAAACCATGAGAAGGCTTAGTGCCTCAAGGTATTTTGAGGATTAATTAATACCTTGAGGTATTAATTCTCAACAGAATTAATCCAGGCAAGAAACAAATAAAAATAATCAACAAAACTGGATTTTGTTAAAGGTTATTGTAATCCAAAGTTGCTACAATACGTTACTATATTAGCTAAAATTTCTACATTAAAAAATGGAATACAGCCAATTGCAGTGGCACAAGCATTATAATCCCAGAGACTCAGGAGGTTGAGGCAGGAGGATTATGAATTCAAGGTCAGCCTTAGCAACTTATCAAGGCCCTAAGCAATTCAACAAGACCCTGTCTCTAATAAAATATAAAAAAGGACTGGGGATATGGCTTTGTGGTTAAGCACCCCTGGTTCAATCCCTGGTAAAAAAAAAAAAAAAAAAAAAAAAAAGAAAGAAAGAAAGAAAAAAGAAATATAACCAGACATGGTGGTGCACGCCTGTAATCCCAGCAACTTAGAAGGATCTCATGTTCAAGTCCAGCCTTAGCAACTTAGAGAGAAAAATTCAAAAAATTAAAAATAAAAAAAGGGCTAGGGATGTTGGTCAGTGGTTGGGCACTTCTGGGTTCAATCCTTAGTATTAAAAAAAAAAAGAAATATAAACTATGAGAGAAAGAAACAACATATTGTGAGGAAAGTGAGCCATCACTAGAAATTCTGAGGGGGTCCATGTATTGGATATAACAAAAATTTCAAAGTAGCTATTATAAATATATTCAAATAACTGAAGGAATTCATTTTTTTAATTGTAAACAAATATTTACAATAAACATGCTGTTTCTCTGTTTGCACATGGAGTAAAGGCATATCATTTGTGTAATCATAAATTTACATAGGGTAATGTTGTTTGATTCATTGTTATTTTTTCCCTTCCCCCCTACCCCTCCCACCCCTCTTTTCCCTCTATACAGTCTTTCCTTCCTCCATTCTTGCCCCCCTCCCTAACCCTAACCCTGACCCTAACACTAACCCCTCCCACCCCCCCATTATGTGTCATCATCCGCTTATCAGCAAGATCATTCGTCCTTTGGTTTTTTGAGATTGGCTTATCTCACTTAGCATGATATTCTCCAATTTCACCCATTTGCCTGCAAATGCCATAATTTTATTATTCTTTATGGCTGAGTAATATTCCATTGTATATATATACCACAGTTTCTTTATCCATTCATCAATTAAAGGACATCTAGGTTGGTTCCACAGTCTGGCTATTGTGAATTGAGCAGCTATGAACATTGATGTGGCTATATCTCTGTAGTATGCTGATTTTAAGTCCTTTGGGTATAGGCCAAGGAGTGGGATAGCTGGGTCAAATGGTGGGTCCTTCCAAGCTTTCTGAGGAATCTCCACATTGCTTTCCAGAGTGGCTGCACTAATTTGCAACCCTACCAGCAATGTATGAGTGTACCTTTTCCCCCACATCCTCTCCAACACCTATTGTTGCTGTGTTCTTGATAATCGCCATTCTAATTGCTGGGAAAACTGGAAATACATATGCAACAGAATGAAATTAAACCCCTATCTCTCACCCTGCACAAAACTCAACTCAAAATGGATCAAGGACCTCAGAATCAGACCAGAGACCCTTCATCTTATAGAAGAAAAAGTAGGTCCAAATCTTCACCTTGTTGGCTTAGGATTAGACTTCCTTAACAGGACTCCCATAGCACAAGAAATAAAAGCAAGAATCAACAACTGGGATAGATTCAAACTAAAAAGCTTTCTCTCAGCAAAGGAAACTATCAGTAATGTGAAAAGAGAGCCTACAGAGTGGGAGAAAATCTTTGCCACTCATACTTCAGATAGAGCATTAATTTCCAGAATATATAAAGAACTCAAAAAACTCTACACCAAGAATACAAATAACCCAATCAACGAATGGGCTAAGGATGTGAACAGATGCTTCACAGAAGAAGATCTACAGCAATCAACAGATAGGAATTCATGTTTAAAGAATTAAAGGAAAATATGATGGCAATGACTTATCAAACAGAGAATACTAATAAAGAGAAATTATTAAAGAGACCAAATAGAAATTCTAGAATTCAAAAGTATAATAACTATAATGAAAAATTTACTAGATAGGCTTACCAGGAAATTTGAGATAGCAGAAGAACATAGTTCACATACAATTAATTATCCAACATGAAGAAGAAATTAAAAAGAAGAAAAATGAACTGAACCTCGGATAGGAGGGATAACATCAAGCACACCAGTGCACATGTCAAAGAAGTCCCAAATGGAGGAGGAAGAAAAATGAGCAGGGAGGAAAAAAAAAAAAACTTGGAAAAATTAATGGTAAAAACATTCTGCATTTATGGGCTAGGGTTGTATATCAGTGGTAGAGCACTTGCCTCACATGTGTAAGGAACTAGGTTTGATTCTCAGCACCACATATAAATAAATAAATAAAAATCTATTGACAACTAAAAAAAATCCTGCATTTAATTTTTAAAAATTAATATTCACATTCACAAACTCAAATTAATCTCAAATACCTCCAAGATAAACACAAAGAGATTCACCAAGATACCTTGTACCTAAACTGCTGAAAAACAACAAAAAATGCATCAAGAGAAAATGTAAAGGAAAACCATAAGACAGACTAGCAGCAGACTTCACCTGAAGACCAAAAAACAGTAAAATGACATATTCAAAGAGCTAAAAATAAAACTGCCAACCAAGAATTCTATATTCAACAAAAATATACTTAAAAATGAAATAGAAATAAAGATACCCTAGGTAAACAAAGACAGATAATTTGTTGCCTTATGAATAATACTAAAGAAGTCCTTCAGGTTGAAAGGACAGTAATTTCATAAGTAAAACAAAAGAGTTATAAATATTTTCTTCTCTTTTTGTTCTGAACTGACTTAAAAGACAAGTACATAAAATAATGGCCACAGGCCATTATAAAATATAAAGATGAAATACATGTTATTTCACATCACAAAGGAAGGAAGAAGATATAGAAATTTAATGAAGTAAAGTTACTATATTTTATTTGAGAAATGACCTGGTATTAATCTAAAGTAGACTGTGATGAGACACATATTGTAATCCCCAGAATAACCACTAAAAAACATAACGCAAGAGAAACAATTTAAAAAAAAAAAATCACCAAATGGGCAGTTAATAGTTCTTACTTACCATGAGTGAAGCCTTGGGTTGGATCCCCAGCACCAAAAAACAAAAGCAACTTACACAATGAATGAAAATAGAACACTAGAAAAAGCCTATTCACAAAAGAAAAAAAGATAGGATACAGAAAAACAAAGCACGATGATAGGTGTAATCCAATCATATCAATAATTACATTAAATGTAATGGATTAAACACTCTAATAAAAGGCAATAGCTAATCAGATTAGACAAAAAATAAAAACAAGCTCCAACTATATGCTGTCTAGAAAAGACACAAATAGGTTGAAAGCAAAAGGATGAAGAAAGATACACTATGCAAACAAAACCATAAGAAAGCTGAAATGTCTACATTAATATCAGACAAAATAAACTTTAGGACAAAAATAGTTTTAGAAAAAAAGAGGAAATGTTTACAGTGATAAAAAGGTCAATTCTTCAGGAACAAATAAACAGTATAAAGACATAAAACACTTAACAATTGAGCCCCAAAATACAATGAAACAAAAACTGACAGAATTGAAGAGCTAAATGAACAATTCAAAATAACATTTGGAGATTTCAATATCTCACTCTCAATAATACAAGAGCTAAACAAAATCAGCAAGAACATACAAGATTTCAACAGCACTGTTAACTAACGATATAACAATCATCTATAGACCATTTCAAGCAACAACAATAAAATATATATTCAAGTACCCATGCAACATACCCCAGAATAAATGATAGGCTGAGCCATAAATCAGGGGTCAATAAATTTAAAGGGATTAAAATCAATAAGATATATTCTCTATCAAAATGGAAACTGGAAATCAAGAATAGAAAGAAATTTGTAGAATCTCCAAATATCTGGAAATTAGAAAATATATCTAAATAATTCAAAGGTCAAAGAAGAAATCACAAAGGAAGTTAGAAAATATTTCAAACCAGTTGAAAATAAAAACTCAGCAGGGGCTATGGGTGTAACTCAGTGGTAAAGTGCATGCTTAGCATGTTCCATCCCCCCTGGGGATCAATTCCCAACATCACAAACAAACAAAAAAATATAGAAGATCAAAGTTTATAGTCGTATCTCTGGGAAGTGTTTAGGGAGAAATTTCTAACCTTAAGTGTCTGAACTAGGAAAAAAAGAAGTGTCTCAAGTTAATGACCCAAGAAACCTATTTTCTAGCTTAAGAAAATTTTAAAAGGAGAGCAAAATAAGCTAAACTGAAAAAAAGAGGAAGGGACGTCAATAATAAAAGCTAGAAGAGAAATCAGTGAATTAGAGAAAATCAGAAAACCAAAAGCTGGTTCTTTGATCAGGAACAAGGCAAGAATGTCCACTCTTACCATTTCTACTCAACACTGTATAGGAGGGTCTAGCCAGTGCAATAAAACAGGAAAAAGCATAAGAATAACAAAGTGGAAAGGAAGAAGTACAACTGCTCATTGGTGCAGATGACATGACTGACTATATAGAAAATCCTAAGGAGTCTGCAAAAAAACTAGAACTAATAAGCATGTTTAGAATATTCATAAGATACAAGCTCAATATAAGAAAAATCAACTGTATTTTTCTCAACAGTATTTTTAATATACCAATGGACAATCCGAAAATGAAATTAAGAAATAATTCCACCTGTAATAGTCATCAAAATGAATAATCACTTAAAAGCAGATTTAATAAAAGAAATGCAAACCTCTACACTAAAAATTATAAAACACTGTTGCGATATTAAATAATATTAATTAAATGGAAGGAGATACTTTGTTCTTGGTGTGAAGGACCCAATATTGTTAAGGTGGCATTTCTCCTCAAATTGATCTGTAGATTGAACACAATCCAGCAAACTCTTTAAAGAAATAAGAAGAGCAGCAATGAGTAGGTAACTGTTGGAGGCTTGGGCAGTTACCTGCATCTTTACTTTTGCATATGTTTGAAATTGCCCATAATAAAGTGGGTTTTCGTTGTTTGTTTTAGAGGAAATAAAAAGCGAATTCAAGGGCTGCCTTAATATTTATTCCTCACTTTATATCCTCAGCCTATATAACGTATCCCTGAGCTGATTCCTACTCCTAGTCCACTCTTAGCACATGCAGTTAGTGGATGGGTGGGAGGGGAAAATTAAGAGAGCAGTGACAGGGAGACAGGTGGAGCAGAAATGAAGGGTCTCAGGCAGCAGACACACTGCTCCAGTAATACAGCAGCACACAGTAACTCCATACTCCACACGTCCATCTCCAATCAACCTTGTGCCAGACCGGAAGTTGCCAAACAACCTAGGAAGATGCCCTTATTGTTATGTCATCTGTACAGTAATTTTCTGAGATCTGGGCCGAGTACAGTTCAGTGGTGTTCTAAGATCAAAGCACCAGGTCTTTCAAGTTGCCATCTTTACTCCCCAGCACTCCCTGCCCATCCTGTCCCCAACACCTGCACCCATGTTCCTTTCACTTTCAATTCCCAAGGGCACAATTCCCAAATCAGGTTGAAAGGGAAAGGAAGTCCTGTTTTTGTTTCATGACAAATATCTGGTACTTTACAGAGTTATTCTTTCTTCTCAAGTGGAATCATACTCTGCGTTGCGATGCCTTGACACAGCTAGAGCAGGCGTTAGATCTGAAATAGGGGAGACCTCTCAAGTCACGTGGCAGCACCCCCACCTACTGCCCAGGCCCATGACTCCATTAACGAGTGGAGTGCTTCCCATTTCCTGCCACTGCCTCTTAAGGCAAGGGGTACTCTCTAGTACCAGAAAAGGGACCCTATTCTGGGAATGGGTACACAGTACAAATTAAATAGTCTATGATGGGTAATCAGGAAGTTCTATCTACATCTCATTAGGGAACATTTCCCCCAGAAACCCTTTATAAAACCATATAGTCCTGAAATCTTGAAATGTTAAGTAGTCCTAAGATATATTTACTGGTAAATCTTTGTTAAAAACACACTTGGTCTTCTCATTCTGATCTACCCTTCAAGCTTCATTCCATTCCTTGGATATATTTACTTTTCTCTTTTCTCCTGGTAGGAAGCAACAATGTTACTTTTTAATGCCATCAACAGATTACACAATTAGATTTCCATGAGACCTATGAAAAATGAATATGAGTCTTTACAATAATGACTAATTCATACCAAAAACTTAGCTTTAAGAGATTCCCACAGGTAGGAGCTACTGGGATTTTTAAAAAGATGCCCAGTCAAATATAACCTTCTCCATCCCAACCCACTCATTTACAGAGAATTTTTTAAAAAGGGTTTACTGTTTCATAAATGTCAGATGTTCTTTAGCTGAAGGGAACACTCCTCCTTACATCAAAGCAAATGCAGTTTCACATTCAATTTCCTTACCTTTCATACAATTAAACTGCAAGTCATCATCTGAGACAGATTTAGAGAAAATTGCTGCTGATGCCCAGCTCTTATGAAAGAGTTCTAAGAACTGCAATGATAGTTTAAAACACCATTACAGTAATGAGACAAGGCAGGGGAGATGAGGAAAAATTCACACCAATTTAAAACTATGAACTCCAACCCAAAGTGTAGGGTCGATTTTTTTTAAATGGAATAATATTTATAACCAATTTTACTTCACAAGCCCAGTAAAATACTAATTCTTGGACTCCTTCCTCTTACACCGTGGCTGTTTTTGTGTGTGGCCAAGTGAGTTGTTTCCTTTCACTGGGCTTCTAACAATGAATGTGATTTGACAGCATATATTCCCACAGCTCCACAGCAGACCAGAATGGTTCTGGGTCAAACCCAAAATTCATGGTCCAAATTAGGATACTTATCAAATTAAAATAGTTCCAACTCAACTAAGCCACCCTACACAGGCAGCTGGGCCTACTTCAAAACTGAAGGCCTGCTCTGAGATAACCCTGCACAATCCAGGTGGCTGTAATTTAGGGTTTGTCCTAAACAGATAAGTCCTAAAACCAGCACAGCCCCCAGGTGACCCTTTGCAGCAGGTTAGTTCAGGGCTTTCACTGCCCAAGGGGGCCCGGCGCCCTCACGGGAAGGTGGTGGCACACTCCCCTCAAGCACACCTTCCACTGTGAGCCAGGTATGCAAATATTTGCTTCATGAACTTGTGTGTCTTTACCAAGTCACCAGAAGCAAATCTCTGAACCTCTTTGTGGTAACTGAACTAACTCCACAGTTTAACTTCCGGTGGAAGTAATTCCTTTGTTAGTTAAATAGGCTAGGGGGAGAAAACTAGCAGAAACATTCTTTCTTTTTCACTTTTGCTTCTGGGTTTGAAGGTCTTTAAGAAGAGTTTTTCTATGGGGAAAACAGAGCCTTTTAATATTATGATTTAAAATGTAAGCAAATTAGGAAATAACGAATACATGGAATATTGTGCTCTCAGGTTCACACCTGATCTGTCCCAGTATAATCCCGGGTTTACTTTGCACCAGTTTTCCATCACGCATCTCCATCAATAGGGTTAGCTCCTGTAATGGATACTTCAGAGATCACAGCTGCTTTTCTTCTAATAGAAGTAATACACATATGTTTTAGAACACAAAAGGTAGGAAATACAGAGTAGACACGCCTCCAATCCCACTCTTGAGGACAATCACTATATACAGATCCGAGTACCCCCCAACACACACTCACCGTCGTCTCTGTACGTACCCTCTTCAAATGCGTCTTCTCATGGGAAATGAGACTGTTTTACACATGTGCAGTCACTTGCTGTTTTCAGTTAAGGACTCGTGGTGGCCATTTTGCCCATGGCGCACACACAGATCTACCCTACTCTTACCAATGTTACAGTTCTGCTTTCTGGACAGACCATCAGTTACACAGCTGTTCAGATGGTTTCCAATTTTCTGCCATTACAAGTAAAATGGCAACAAAGACCTTTATGAATGCATTTTTACACATCATGCAAGTCTCACCGTTGGTAAATTCCTAAAGGCAGCCTTAGTCAAATGGCATGACAAGCTAAGTTCTGAGCAATGTGGCCACGTGCCCTCCAAGAAACCTCTCTCAATTTTTGTTCCTGCCAATTGTGTTTCAGAGTGCCCGGATCCCGGACCCTCTCCAACAATCGTAATCCATCTTTTTCATCTTTGCAAATGAAAGAGGTTTAAGGTTTTCTTCATTCCTATTTCAACCTGTTATCATGATCACTATTATTTTATAACTGTTTGGGGGTGCGGCTGCCCTTTTAGCTCTCTATCTACTCACTGTGTGGCCTAGGGTGGTTATTTAATCTCTCTGTGTCTTGCTTCCCTCCTTTGTGAAATGGGACAAGGGTACTGTGCACCTCTGGGGAAACTGTAAGATTTAATGAGATAAGGCATCTGGGAAACCCAGTACAAGGCTGAAACACTGTATGCAACAAGGGTTTGTGAACAGGAATGTGCATAATACCCCATCAGGGTAACTTACCCATTACCCCACCACCTGCTGATGGGACTTTGGATGCTGTTCAATTAGTATTATCAAACACATTCCCATCCACAAGATCATATCTGGAGGCTGTTCTCCCAGTGTCTGAAGCATGTTATAGTTCTTCCTCCTCTGTGATTTAGAAAAAATGATCCAGCAACATGCCACCAAATTTTAGAGTTCTTTTGCTGGTTTAAAAAAACACAGCTGTCCCCTTTTGCAGACATTACCGAAGCAGCAGTGGCCATAATGAAGTTCAATCCCTTTGTGACTTCCGATGGAACCATAAAAGGCATTTCAACGCACTTTCCAGCATTCACAGGAAGGGTATGTCCTCCCCTCTTTCCAAAGAGCAGAAGCACAAGGCTTGATTCATGCCAATCCAAGGGGATGATGCAGTTCAGGTGGCGTGAGGACACTGCAAAGGTCAGCAAGCTGGCAAAGCAGTCCTGGCTTGCAGGAAGAGCTGCGTCATCACACCCAAGGGTGCTGCAGGAAGAGGCTGATGGCACGACCATCTACGCAGGGGCTGCCCCTGCAAGTGGGCATCACTAGGAGAGGACCTCGAAAAGTTCCTTGAATGGGAAGCCAAAGCCCTCGAGCAGGAAAGGAAAAGGTTGCGCGAATTGCAGAAACGACTGAGAAGACACAGGAACGAGGTCCTCAGACACACAGCTACCATTAAAAACCACCAAGGTGAAAACATGGCCAAGGGTGAAGGCTACAGCAGTCCTCTAAAGCATCTGCATTTGTTCTTTTTAAACTACTAGCAAGAATATTTAGTTTCAATATCATTACTATTTGTACTTCTGAAAATAATAAGCTATGTCATTATAAATTTGCATATATATTTTTCACCAAATTATGACCTGAAAAAAAACTTTGTTGATAGAAACTGAAAAATTGGGTAACATATATTTATAAGGACACACATATTTCTTCTATGTGACTTTTCTTCACCAGTAAAGTAAGTAAAAGTTTAAAAGAATATTATATTATAAATCTCATATACTTTTTAAGCTCAACCAAGTTTCTGGACAATAACTAAGTTATTTTAAGAAAGCTGGAGCATTGTCTGCCCTAGTTTAAATTAAAAACAAGATATCCATAGAATAACTTTTCTTGACCCAACAGAGAACTGGGGTTCCAAGGCAACCAAGCAACCTGAAGTTCTAGACCCCTGTCACATGAGAAGAGGAACCTGCCTACCATCCTGTTTGGGGCAGAGTCCAGGGAAAAGACATGGCCACCACAAAGATGGAACCCACTGGAAAAGGTGGACAATACGCATGAACAGACTGAAAATTACAGCATGATGATGGAAAATATGAGGAAGAATCAAATGGAAATCACAGAAGTAATAACACGGTATCCAACAGACTTATCGACAGACTTGCCACAGCAAAGTAATAATCAGTAAACACATGGATCAGTAGAATCCCAGGAGAAAGAAAGAATGGAATAGCGGGAACTATTTGAAGAGATAAAAACCAAGAATATTTCAGACATAATTAAAGACATCAAACCACGGGTCCAAGAAATGTAGAAAACCCCAGACAAAATAGGTACCAAAATCACCCTGAGTCCAAATTGCTGAAAGCTAAAAATAAAGAAAGATCCTAAAGAGCTGCCAGGGTGGGGGGGTGTGAAGCGAGGATTCATGGTAGTCACAGGAACAAAGAGAAGGATCCCCACAGATCTCTCATTACACACAACACAAGCCAGAAGGCAGTGAGGTGACAGCCTCAAAGTATGGAAAGGAAACGTTTCAACAGAAATTTCCACATGTACCCCGAATGGGAAGTGAGACTTTTCCAGCCTGGCAACATCTGAGATCATTCACTCCCAGAGAAGTACAACCTAAGAGATGTTAAAGGATGCTTTTCATTCAGAAGGTGATGAGACAGAACCAACTCTATACAGGGGAACTAAGAGTTCCTGAAATGGTTTGAAAGAAGGTATGTACAAATCTGCTTACTAAAGTCTTTAACTGTTCTAAAATTACACTGGTCTAATATGGTTGCCAGCACCCACATTAACTACTTAAGTTTATCTTATGTAAAATTCAGCAGTTGAAGTCAGGTATGGTGGTGCATATCTGTTATCCCAGCAACTCAAGAGGCTGAGGCAGGAGTATCACAAATTCAAGGCCAGCCCGGGCAACTTAGCAAGACCCTGCTTCAAAAAAAAACATTATAAGGGCTGGGGATGTTGTTCAGTGGTAGAGCACTCTCTACCTACATTCAATGCCTAGTACCACAAAATATAAAACCCAGCTATCCAGTCATAACTAGCTACTCCCATTTATGTTTTTATCAGTGTATTACAGTAATTCATAATATTGAGGTTCATTTTGACATAACCACACCAGGATGGGATATAATTTGCTCCACTTCAGTCCCCAGGATGTCCCCCTTTCGGTACTCAGTGGCCACAGATGGCTGCCATGTTACACAGTGCAGATCAACTTCCAGAGTTTAAGTGGACCACACTGCACTCAGAGGTAATTCAATGTGAAAATAATACATTACAAGGTTTGTAATATATATAAAATGCAGCGTTAGGACAGTAGTAGCTCAAAGAACTCCCACGAGATTCTTATGCAATGGAGTAAGTGGTACCGTACTGGAAGGCAGACTGTGGAGGCAAGCATGCACTGCAGAGTTTGCAACCACTAGAACAGGTTAGAAAATGACATAATAAGAGGAGGAAAGGTAGAAAATGTGAAACTCCCAAAGGAAGGAGGAAGAAGAAGAAAATGGAACAAGGAACACGAAAGGCTGGAAATAAGGCCTGTTTCTCACAGAATATACACCTGAAAAGGCTGAATCTTAGTGTATGTCAATCACACCTCACACAACCTGGTATCATTTTTAATGACAGAAAAAAAGTAAGGAGTATTCATTCTGCCAAGTTAAATTCAGGCCCAAAGCAGGCATATGGGACTTGATGCTTCTTTCTGCTACTTCTATGAGCATTGTAGCCCTGAGCAATGCTGGCCGCTGGCTACTTCACTGACTGCAGGCCCCACAAGGCTAGCATTCACATGGCTTATACACAGTGGGATGAAGATACAGTTTAAGCCTAGATGCGTCTGCCCCAGAGTCCACCCTTTTATCACTACACTAAATCCAAATAGGATGCTGAATTTAAGGTTATGAATTGAGTCACAGGTGTACTTTAAGACCAGTTCTTGGTAAAACAGGGCAGGGGTCTTGTACAATTCTTCACCCCATTTTTGGCATTGGGAATACTGGTATAGTAAGCACTTTGCTGCTTTTGGTGCATTGGTCCTCCTAATGGGGTCCCTACTATTAGCTTAACAAACAAGACATGAAATTGGGAACAGTCAACACAGGTGCATGTGGGTGATCACTGCCAGACATCTACTGGTTGCTGGACAACTCCAGTATCCCAGACATGGAGGAAGGTGCCCCTCCCTGCCAAGGAGTGGAGCTGATCCCCTGCCTGTGCACCACCTGGCCTGCCCAAGGACATGAGAAGAAAACCCGGGAGCAAACTGCAAAGAAGAAAATCAAAAGTGACTGAGTAAAAAGCCATTCAGTATTTTTTAATATGGAAAATTCAAAAGGTTATTTTGAAATTAATAAAGACTCAAGTAACACTGTTACACTTTTAATGACCATTTTATGCAGAATAGATCAAAGGATCACACTGCCAACACTGAGAGGTACGCAACACTGTCACCAGTTTCATTATTTATATAGTTCAAAGAAAGTAAATATAATATTTTACTACTGTTAATACTTCATTTTAATTCCTAAATTTTTTGAACTGTAGAAGAACACTCATTTACAGCAGAAGTTTTGAGGGAAAACTGGATACAGTTACAAGAAATTTACCTGGCTACATGCAACCTGTGGACATGTGAGTATAGGGCAGGTGCTATGCACCATATAACCAGGACACAAAAGGTCGCAGTATGTGTCCACGTGAGCGCACACTCCAACTCAGGGAAGATACAATGCCAGAGACCCATCACAGCAACAGGAAGTGAAGCGAGACAGGGACGGTGAAGTCACTGGGAGGGGCGGAGTGTACCCCTGTGTACATGTGGGGCACTAAGGCTGCACCCCAGAAGGGCCGGACCTCCTAGGGAGGAGTGCAGGGAGGGGTTTGGGAGCCGGTGATGACTTCCAGGTCTAGAAATGTTGGCTGGGGTCCTATCATTGTGAAATGCATCAGTGCATCAGTGTCTTGTAAGGGAGAGTTAATGAGGAGAAAAGAAAGGCACAAAAACACCAACAGATGACAAACCGAATGCAAAACAGAATTAGAGCCAGTGCCTCAGGTCTGTGCTTAGCTGCTGTAAGACTAACCTGAGTGCAAAAGAAAATCCAAGTCAGATCCGGGTGGTGAGTCTATACATCCTTCCTTACCTTTAAAAATTCAACAAAACAAGAGTTAGGTTTTGCATCTCTGTGTCCAAAGACAAACACCCATTTGTATCTCCCATTCTGTCAGTTTACATCTTCTAATTCTTGACATTCAAAGAGGGATGAACGACTCCGCTTACAGATGAGGCATTTCCAAGCCCGAGGGTCTAAGTGCATCTCATGGTAATGGACATGAGGTGAGGCACCTGGAGGCTTACACATACCTGAAGTGGTTACAAGAAAATGAGACAAGCACCCACTGGCAGCTGCCTTCTCCAAGAGCCTGCCATCCACTTGACTGACAGAAACTGCATTGACAAATTAGTGATGTTTACTAGTAACACTTCAAAGAGATCCAAATGCCATTGACAATGAGCCTGCATGGCCTCCTGTGTACATGTTTCCATGGCTGGTGGGCAGACAAGCTATTTCAACAGACTGGATGAGGGGGCATGAAATGAAGCCAAAATCTAAGCCTTATTCAGGGAAGTTACAGTTTTGTTTTAAAAAAGGAAAGAAAAAGAAAAAAAGAAACTCACATGGGGAATGACCCAAGATCAAGAGGCTGAGTGGACCAGCATGGTCTCGTTCCTTCCTAGAACAGCTCCCTGGGCCATCAGAGTACAGACAGAAACCCATGCACAGGCCCAGAAGCATTTCTGTGGGATGTTTTTAGCTGCAAAGAAACCAAAAGTCAGCAGACAGCTATCTGGAAAGGAAAAACATAAACACACACACACACACACACACACACACACACACACACATCTAATAAAACTCTAATGCTAAAAAGAAAAGGTCTATTTGGGCTTTACATTTCAGCTCGATTTTTTAAAAATGAAATATAAAGAAAAAATGAAATAGGAAGGTATTTTAGATTTTTAGGATTTTTCTACCAAGAAAATCCAGACTACCTGATTTTCAAAAATCAGACCCAATAAACATTCAATTAAGTGGCCAATTACACAGAAAAATACCATTTTTGGCCTATGACTTCTTATAAAGTAAAACGTACTCAGCATGTAACACCCACACCACTGCTCTGCGTTTAACCAAGGAAATGAAAACACATGTCAACAAAAATTTGTGGATGTTCACAGCAGCTTTATTACTAATAGCCAACAACTGGGAACAACCAATGTCCATCACTGATAAATGGACTTTTTAAATTGTGGTATATCTAAACAAAGGAATGGTATTTAGCAATAAAAAGGAATGAACTATAAACTATCTGCAACAATGAGGATGAGCTTCAAAAGCATGAATGCCAGTGAAAGGAACGGGTCACCAAAGATAATTTATTGTATGATTCCACTTCCATGACATTTTGCAAAAGGTAAAACTACAGCAACAGAAAGCCCATCTGTGTCACCAAGAGCTGAGGGGAGGGGAAGGACTGATGGCACCAGTCACAAGGTTACTCTTGTTGCATACCTCCCACGTGCTAGTGATTACACAATTGCATACTTTTGTTAAAACTCAGAACTGTGCACTTACATGTGAATTTATTGTTTGCAAATAATGGAAACTGGCAAATTTCCTAAATACCAACAGTAGAAAATAAAATAGAAATAGGATAATATTCATCATTGAAAAACAGTAAAACCTAAATTTAAGAAAATGTGAAAGCTCAGGATAAAAGCTGCAGATCTTTACTGAGTAACATTGAGAGATTTGCACAAATGGAGAGGTATGCCAGCTTGCTAGGCAAAAGGACTCCAACTTGTCAAGATGTCAAATTCATCTATATAACCTGACAGAATTTGAATCAAAATGCCAATAGGATCTTGTAAAGAAACAAGAAGACTGACCTTAATCTAGAGGAATAAGTATATACAAATAGAAAAAAGAACCACAAAGACTCACATAAATCAGAATTCTATATATTCATAGGCAGCATATGCCAAAGTGTATATATCAATTAATGGTACATAATACTGGCCTAGCCTCTTGGACCACCCATACCCCACATTAATGTAATGTTAGATGGGTTTAAGGTTAAAAATACCAAAATAAAGAAAAAAACAGAAGCATTAGAAAAAAACAAGTTAATATTTTATATAATACAGGAAGGTTTTTCTAATCAAGTTACCAAAGGCGGAAACCATAAAAGAAAACAATGATGAATAAACCTCATATAAAATTTTTACATATCCATATGTCAAAAAATATGGCTGAAAGACAAAGTGCAAAATGGAGAAATTCGACAACATATATGGAAGACAAAGCTTACACTTAAATAAATAAAAAGCTTTGTAAATCAATAAGGAAAAGCTGAATACCCCAATTCACGGGTAACTCATAAAAGAAGTTCAAGAGGGAAGCACACGTGTTTAAAAACGGATTCATAAAAGTCACTGAGATTTCATCTCACGCCAGTCAGAATGGTAGCCATCAAGAATACAAATGATAATAAATGCGGGAAAGAATGTGGAGAAAAAGGAACACTTTTACACTGTTGGTGGGACTGTACATTAGTACAACCACTGTGAAAATCAATATGGAGGTTCCTCAAAAGACTAGGCATGTAACCCCCCTATGACCCAGCTACACCACTCCTTAGTATTTACCCTGAAGAACTGAGGTCATCATACTACAGTAATACATGCACACCCATGTTTATAGCAGCACGATGCACAACAGCCAAATTTTTAGACTAGGTCTGTCAACTAACGAAAAGATAAAGAAAATGTGATGTACATATACACAATGGAGTTTCATTCAGTCATAAAGAATGAAATCCTATCATTTGCAGGAAAATGGATGGAACTGAGACCATTATGTAAACCAAAGTAAAACCTAATTCAGAAAATGGAAGCTAGAGAAGAGAAAGGAGAAGAAGGGGGTGGGGGGTGGTCTCATAAAGATCAAAGGGAGACCAGTAGAGGAAAGGGAAGGGAAAGGGGAAATACTAGAAATGATATTGGCCAAATTATACTGATATATTGTGTACATGTATGAATATGTAACAACAAATCCCACCAATAGGTACAACTATAAGGCACCAATAAAAATGTGGACAAAAATAAAAAGGAATTTAGACTCACTAGTAATTAATATGGGCAAGAATAGTTACTGGTAAGGATATTCATTACATCATCATTTACAATACTATAGTTCATCAAATCTAAGATGCCAGTGATCATAAGATGCATCATTATTTTTCATTCCATTATGAAATACAAGAAAGTGCTGCCAATGAAACTGACATACCATTCAGTTGTAAGACATGTCCTGATTGGAGGGATGTCTGGAAAATGTACATCTTAGTATGATGGTGTATAGAAATACAATACTGGAAATGATCTAAATTTCTACAAGCCATCTTTCCTGAATAAACTGTAGTATATCCCTATAATAAAATAGTACAGTCATTTGAAATGTTGATGTAGATGTATACATACATTAACAGTAAAGAATTATGATCTATTTACGTTAAAAATATGGGGTTACAAAACAGTGCCTTTAACATAACACTATTGTCAAAAGATAACCATTGATATATACGTGCATCAACAAAATTCATAATGGCTATCTCTGAATGGTAAACTTTTTTTTTTTTTTTTTTTTTTTTTTTTGGTACCAGGGATTGAACTCAGGGGCACTTAACCACTGAGTCACATCCCTAGCCCTTTATATTTTATATAGAGACAAGGTATGCCTAAGTTGCTTAGGCCCTCGCTGAGTTGCTGAGGCTGGCTTTGAACTCTCCATCCTTCTACCTCAACCTCCCAAGTCACTGGGATTAGAGGCATGCACCCCCGTGCCTGGTCTCGGTGGTGAACATATTTTAGAAATCCTTTTGTTTATCTGTCTTTCCTAAAATGTTAGACCATACAGCTGTTTTATTCTTACTATAAAAATAAGTAAAAATTAGGTGTTCACCCGCCCCTTGTCATCTGCTTAAACATAAAGCTTCAAAAGTCTTACACTCCCCAAAGCTACAATATTTACAAGGGAAATTTTTAAAGCCTTGAAACAATCTAAAGGCTCACAAAGGAAATAGCTAAACTTTGGTGTGCTAATTCAAAGGAATAAACTATTCTTCTTCCAAATAAAAACTTGTGAATTATGTAGATGAACAGAAAGATCTACATAAAATAGTAAAAGTAAAGACAAATAGGTTGACATCAATTTTAACCCAGAAAAACATACTGTCTGTACTCAAGAATATGAAGAAGGTAAAAGGTCTCCTAAACAGAGGTAATTCATGGCAAGAGGATTCACAGAACTATGTATGTCGACCTTTTCATCAGCTTTTCATGGGAAGCTGGTTGGAACAAAGGCAGAATCATTAGAGCCACACGGGCCTCTGACATGAACTCTGCCGTCTTAAGTTTTAATTTTGCCCTCAGAAAACATTCCACAGGGCAACAGATAAAGCAAGGGCACGCTTTCCTCTTTGCATCTTTTCTACTGTCTTGATTTGCAATTTTGGTTTTCAGCAACCTGCTCAACAAGAAAGAAAATCTCACGCAGAAACGCCCGAGCTCCTGGGAAACGCAGCCAGGAGTCCCCTGCATCTGTGCGCGTTCTTCTGTTTTCTGCTTAAAGAAAACATTTCCAAGTTCATAAAAACAAGGGACTAAAATTAGATGGACAAGAACGGAGCCTTGCTCCTGGTAGGGAAAATGTTATTTTTAAACTGAGGAACATTTACAGGCCTGTGCTTTATGCAGAAGGCAGGCAGGAGTGCCAAGGAACATATGCAGGCGGCATGGCCTGGGAGGGCAGAGAGCTGGAGAAAGCCTTCCACTGCCCCAGTCGTGGCACCTCCAGTGTCTCCTGGCATGGGACACACATTAGAACTTGTCATTACAGAGCACCTGGAAAACCTCTGCTGCCCATTTAAGAAAAAGCTGTGTAATGCTCACTCCCACCCTGAAGCCAGGCGCCGGCCACTGTCACCTCCTCAACCCCATTCCTGCAGAAGGGCTGGTGCTTCTCAGTGCTCCAGGTGAAAGCTGAAGAAATGTACTTCTATGAGGACACACCAGTGGAACCAAAGACACACAGGTGGCTATGCAAGGAACGTATCTCCAGTGCTTAAACCTGCATTCATCTCCATATTCACAGCTCCGCTGGAACCTTCCAGGGGACTCTTCCTCCCACAGCAAGCTCAAAGATCTCCCTTCCACTCATCCACACCAACATGCTCACCATTGTGAGTGGGCTGAGTGGGGAGGATGAGGGACTCAGGGCTGGGGTAGGGGTCGAAAGAGGCACCAGGGGGTAGGGAGGTGCAGCCACTCCGAACTTAAGGCTGCGGACAGTGGGGAAGGGGAGTGTTCCCAGAGGATGGGCTGAAACTGCCTGCTGCACCTGCTGTGCTACAGGACAAAGAAGGGGCAGCTGAGTAAGAAGCAAACCCTGAGGTCAAAGAGCCTACAGAAGATGACACACACCAACCCTGAGTCAAGACCCCAGGGCTGGGAGTCACACACTGCCCGGGATTTTAATGAGAAAGAGAAGGCTCATCTCAGATGACAACTGATCTCAGATGACATGTGAGAATGACACACACACAGAAGGGTGTGTGAAGACACATTAGTATCCATAGAAAGCCCACTAATGATGACATTCAGTCTACTTAAGGAGAAGGGCTCATTCGTTTTTGTTTTGTTTTATTTTGTTTTTTTGGTACCAGGAACTGAACCCAGGGATGCTTAATGACTGAGCCACATCCCCAGCCCTTTTTGTATTTTATTTAGAGACAGGGTCTCACTGAGTTGCTAAAGCTGGTTTTGAACTGTGATCCTCCTGCCTCAGCCTACCAAGCCGCTGGGATGACAGGCAGGTACCACCAGACCTGGGAGAAGGTCTCATTCTTAGCACCAGGGCAAGACACAAATTTTATTCACTGATATTTCCATAAATATCTCTAAAAAATAGCCCAATATCATTTATTACATCAAAAGTAAATAAGCAATAATTCTTTAATATTATCAATCTGTTAGGTTCTGGTGATGCACCATGTTCAGAAATACCACCAGGAAGTGACAGGGAGAATCCAAGGGTACAGATTCAGCATAGTGGGATGAAGAGCTTGGAGAGCATGCTTCAGTAGCCTTCTCCAAAGTTCGGTGAAGATACCAGTTTGTTTTTAAAAGGGCACCAGGTGACATGCCCCAGTCTACATGGCCCATCCCTCACGTGATGCTGCCTTTCTCAAACAGGTAATTAGTAACCACCAGTGCCTGTCCTGCTTATCTGTCCACTGTCATCTACCTGATCACCTGATCACTCAGTCAAAACTTTCTCTCTAAGGGTGACTGACCAAACTTGAAGACTTGCCCTTATCATTGTTCTGTACCTCTGAAGGATAACACTGCCAGCCACCTGCTCAGCACTTCCACACTGATTCCATGGTGAGACCACCTCCTGTCTCTACACCCAAGATGGCTGCATGTCCATGCCACGTGAATAGATCAGATAGATCTACAAGATAACCTAGAGGCTACAATAGAGTTACCCGGCACCTGCTCAGCCATCTCTGCAGGGGTTCCTCTCTATGCCTCCTCATCTTCCACCAATTCATTTGCCTCTCCCCCTTCAAGGCCGAAGAACTGGCCAGGTCAGCCCTATTCTATTCTGGTCGGTCTGTGTCTTACATTCCATTATGTGACCACCTTCACTGCACACTGTTGGTTTGAAACCACCCTGGCTTTATTTGTGAAATTTTCTACATATATGTATGTGCCATATGAGGGAGGGAGTTTTGTCTTTGAAGGTGAGGTTGTGCCTTTTTAGTAGATTTGTTTGTTCTGTAATACCTCCTCTTCTTCACAGAGATCAACAGATAAAAGCTGGGCAGGGCTTCTCTGCATAATCCAGGTGGGCACTCAACATGGTGGGCATCGTTCTCAGTCCCTGATGAGACATGCTGACTGTGACACCCCCCAGTCCCTGATGAGACATGCTGACTGTGACACCCCCATGGCTGAATATATTGAGACCCTTTGCTCAGATACTACACTCCATTCAGTCATGTTGGTATTAGTTAGGCCTCCCAAATGCCTGGTATCATGGAGAGACTGCCCTGGGCAGCAGATATGGGTATTTTTGCCACTGGAAGAGTACATCCTATTCCTTAAGGTAACCTAATACACTGGCACCTAGTCTTGTGGTTGGCATGAATTAGTCCTCCTAAATTGCACAACTCTGAACTCTGACAGAAATGAAGACTCCAAATCTCCAAAACTGTGACCCTGCTCCCTGAAGCTTGATGATCCCAGAAGGATGTCTGTCTCTCCCAAGAAGCTGTGACAGCACCACCCACCCCACCCCCTCCACTCCACAATTTCAGAATCTCTATTTCTACTCTTATTTTTAAATTTATAATTGCCTTGTCCTGTAGTAAATTCTAATTAATGGTTAACATTAGAAAGGTAGGTTTGTTTTTTATAACTCCATTGAAATATAATTCATAAACCATGCAATTTTAAGTATATAATTCCGTGGGGCTTTTTGTATATTCAGAATTGTGCAACTATCACCAAAACTCATTTCAGAACTTTTTCATCACCCCAAAGGAAAACCCTGTCTCCAGTAAGCAGTCATCTCCCTTCTCCCCAAGCCCCACACCCGGCTTCTCTATCTGCTCTGTTTCTAGGAACCCCCTCTGGACTCCTGTGAGTGGAGTCACATGACAGGGCCGCGTGCCTGCTGCTTCACTGAGCACAAGGCTTGGGAGGCCCATCCAGGATGCAGGATGTGTCCATGCTTTCCTCCGTTCTAAAGCTGGATCGCGTCCTACTGTGTGGACACACCGTGGTCTTCATCCACTCATCCCTCGATGGACCTTTAGGAGGTTTCCGTGTTTCTGCTGCGATGTGAACGTGTCTTCCATGTTCTTGGGTAAGCACCTGGGAGTGAAATTGCTGGCGCCTCCTCTTCCACAGCAGCTGTGCCACCTCATACTGCAGCAGCAGTGCTGGGGAGTCTGGGAGGCTTTGACATAGTTCTGTGGTGCGTCCGTCCTCATGTTCTCATCTTTAATATGTATTCCGAAACTGCTCAGTGGATGGATGCATGAGAAAGTGGCTTTAAAAGCAGCAGCAAAATGAAGCCTAACCACAAAGTCACAGGTCACCTTCCGGAAGGAACAATTCTCTGCCTGATATCCATCAGGCACTCCTTTCATTCCTGGAGATGCTTCCCCCAACTCACCCAGAACATCTTTATCTGCCTTCATGCTTGAATATCCTACCCGACAGTGGTCGACCTTTGCTGAGACATTACTGGCCCAAGGCCGCCTGATGGCTTCAGCTTCGGCGGTCCTCCCAGCTGGCAACTAGAACTGGTTGTCCTACTGGCCACTCTGAGCTGCACCACCAAAGCACCTCTCCGGGTGGACCAAGACACACCAGTGGGGAGCCAAGCCCCTGGTTGGGAGGGGCGTCTGGTACGCCTCTTCCTCAGCTGATCAGAACCTCCATTTTCTCCTGTTCTACCCTAAACAGTACTGACACTTGGTTACATTGACAAGTTTACATATTATTCCTTGTTTTAACTACATGAAAACAAAATAAAAATGAACTATGAACCAATGACCATGTTTGGGAGTGGAGCTGTCTCAGTAGCCAATGTTTCTTTTGAAAACATTCTATATTAAGGAAGGGTGTGGGAACGCTGCCGGCATGGAAAGCATCCCACGTCCCAGCTCCCAGGACAGCTGGCAAGTGGAGGATCGCCCAGCTGGGCACCAGAGGCTCATGGGCTGCCTGACCCCCCCAGAGGGGAAGCCCAGTGTTACCACACTTATTTAGACAGTTTGAGTTCATTTGAACAAGAAAATTCCTAGAGTTGCTTGGGAAGTTTTTTGTCAATATTTAAAGAGTATGTTTTAAAAAGTTTGTTCTAGATACCAACTGTTTATCTAATATACAATTCCAAAGTGGCCAAATCCAAGGCCAGCTTGAGGGGCACAATCAGAACTCATATGTTAATCCAAAGAATCTCTAAGCTGTTAGATTTACATTATAATTTTAACCTAATCACATCATTCCGACGTATAGTAAACAAAACAATTAGGGAGTATTATGCAGACTTAAAAAGGAATGAAGCATTGATACATGCTACAACAAAGAAAAACTTTCAAACATTATGCTAAGTTAAAGAAGCCGGCACTAGAGGACATCTACTCTGTGATGTCCAGAACAGGGGAATCCTAGAGAAAGAAAGCAGATTAGGGTTGCCAGGTACAGGGTTCTGGAGAATGGGAACAACTGATTAATAAGGAACAGGGTTTTTCCTTTGGGGTGATGAAAATGTTTTGGAACCAGATAGAAGTGATGATTGCACAACACTGTGAATGTGCTTAATGTCACTGAAGTGTCTGCTTCTATACAGTTCAATTTATGTCGTGTGAATTTCACTTCCTTGTTTTAAAAAGGCAACAGAGCACCAGGAATTTGTAGGATCTCAGTAAGGGGGGAAAAGCAGCAGAATATGATCCCTGAAAAAGTTTTTATCTATAGCACCAGACATTCTGACTTCAAATGTCCAGCAACAGAGAAAGTTTAAGAAAGCAAAACGGAACAACCACAGCCTGCAAGGCGAGGCACGGCGAGGTAAAGGAAGCCCAGGACATCCCCACCCAGGCCTTTCCACAACAGCGCCACGGAGACCAGAAGGAGAGACATGGCCCTCTGGAGTGCAGGGCTGACCAGCAGCAGTAACTGTGGAAAAGGAGGCGCTGAGTGCCTAGCATCTGAGGAGGCATCTTTGTGTGTCAGAGCAGGGAGGCAAGGGTTGCTGCTGCATCCCATCCCAGATCAGCCTGACGTTAGCCAGCATCTACCGAGAGAGAGAAGCGCAGCTTCTGCCCACCAGATACAAAATCATTAACTTCAGGATCTAAGTCCTCATCCTGCTTTATTTTTCTGCACAGCTGGCATCACCAAGGGACACCGTGTCCAGCTTCTTGTGTATCTGTTTTTTATCTGCCTCCTTTACTGTAGGGCAAGTTCCCTGGGGCAGGGGCCTTTGTCACCATCTGTCCCAGGACTGAGAATGTGACCTGGTGTGCATTCTGTAAACAAAAGGTTGAACCCAGTGGCGCCTGTTCAGGGCTTGCTCTGAGCCGGTCAGAGCAAACAGCCCTGTGCCTGGGGGTCACAGCCTGGGGGAGGTCGTGGACACTAACACACTGAGACCAGGGCTCGAGGAAGCACCTGCCAAGAGCACAGTGAGTGCCAAAGACACTGAGGCCAGCTCCACTAGAGCCAGGGCTGCCTCCCACTCCCCTGAGCCTAGAGTGGGGGCCTCCATGCTGCCTCCTGCCAGCGCTGTCTGGCTTGAGGTTGCGATAGGTCTGAGCCCCGCCTCCCTGCAGCACTGCTCATGGGTGACACCCATACCTGGGTTTCAGTGCTGATGAAAAGAGGCTCGAGGGGAGGGGCACAGGGCAGCCAACACCACGCACGCCTACCCGCTGCCCGGTCGCCATCTCTTCTCATCCTCACACTCCCTGCAGACTGGGTGACACTTCTCCAGAGAGGAAAGGTTCCCACTGCCATTTTTAAAATAAACTACATGGCACTTTCAAGTGACTACTGATTGATTACTTTGAAAACCAAGACACTGACAACCCCCACCAGGCAGAACAAGCCTTCCTAAAACATCTGACAACACGCTAGCACTGTTTTAGCACTACAGAAGGTCATATTACCAAATTTCTGAGATGGAAATCCATAGTCACACTTTGAGTTTAAACCAAAGAGGAAGAAATGTGACCAGTCCTTCCTTCACAGTGTGTTGAAGAACACACACAATTTCTATACGTGGAAGAGTTTTAGAGTTTTCCAAATGTTTCTTAGAAAACTTGCCAAGTACTTTCCCAAAATTTTGGTACATTTTTATAAAAATCAATACTTCTCTAATTTAACATTCACATCATAGCTTTATAACTGATCGTAGAATTAATTAATTCTAATTAATTACCAATTTTGGACTCCAACCTACAAGTCCCATTTTCTATTTCTACATACACAAAAGAAATCTACTTTTTGGTCTTGTGGAAAACATACTCTATTTATTAAGACACAAATTTGATTCAAATTTTTCTTAATCTTCCTCTCCTTTAAAAATATGTTAAAAATAACTGTAATGACATCTTACTCATCCTGAACGCACATACCTAGCAACCTCATTTATTCAGAACATAGCTGACAACCAAAAAATATTTCATAAGGACTAAATTCTTAGTCCTTTCAATCAAACTATATCTGCAGGGTTAATGTTTTTGATTTATTTTGTTTTGTTTTTATGGAACAAAATAAAAACCAAAGGCAAATCTGTTACAGGAAATTGTACTAATAGCTACATAAGCTAACAGCAAGAAGGCAAGCAAAAAATTTAATTTTTTCAATGTAAGAACTGGAAAAACAGCAATCAAGGTTTCCTTAAAGCAAAGCAAAAAATTCTATTTTCACAGGGAAATTGCTATATTAGTAAAAGCCAAATAACAGTAGCAAAAATAACTGAGTCATCAAGAATATTACATTTTATTTATCATATTTAATTTTTTGAGAGTACAAAAGTGTTTGTACATTGTAAGAATGTGCAACCGAATACGTAGAAGTAGTTACAACAGGACAGCTTCTGATTAACTAGCAGGGACCCAGGCCTTCAGAACCCGAGGCCATCCAGAAGGACTGAACTGGTATTTATAGCTAACAACACATCAGTGAGCATGATTTCCTACTCAATAATGTGCATCCCCTAAAGCCCTCGACTAAGGAACTGGCTAAGAAAAGTGGGAAGATCAGGGAATTTAATATTTAATCAAACTGGAGCAAGCCTAGAAAAGAGCCTAGTTCTTTAAAAAAGAAAGAAAAAGAAAACAAAAGTAAACTGGTTTTTGGAAACATCTTACATCAGATTGTAATTTGGTAGTGAATCTCATTTCATCAGGCCTTTCAGGAAGACTTATAAACACTAGTGAAATGGCTAAATTTTAGCTAATGTACATTATTAAATAATTAAAATAGTGTATATTATTAAATAATTAGATTTTGTATCATTACAACTTATTTTCAATCCACTTGATCGTTGGTTTCAGTAAAAGAGTTTCTTTTACGCCAACCAATGAACAGATTAACAAAATGTAGTCCACCCATGCGATGGACGGCCACAGAGAGGAATGAAGCCCTGACACACAACCACCTGGAAGAACCACAGAAACGCGGGGCAGCAAAGAGGCCAGGCACGGTATACAGCTCCGCTGCGTGACACATCCGGGACAGGCAGACACACAGAGGCAGGGCAGGTCAGTGGCTGCCAGAGCTGGACGTTTTGGGGGAAATGCAGAGTGGCTGCTGATGGGTACAGAGTCTCTTCAAAGGTGATTAAAATGCTCTAAACTGGCATAAGGATGGTTACACAGGTCCATCAGTCCACTAGAAACCACTGAATGGTACACCTTAAATGAGTGCATCACATGGCATGTGAATTCTCTCTTCAAAACAATCTGCTACAGAAATAAAATAAACCGAAGAATAGCTTAAAACTATCACCCAGGCTAAGAAACTTGCTGATATTACTTGCTCGGGAAAGCGCTGCACACCACAGACAGAGCTGTTGGAAGAAACAGAAGCCCCAGTGCAGCCGGAGCCCCTCCAAGGGAGGTGTACAAACTGGAAATTTAATAGCTACTAAATAAAGTAACAGCATGACCAGAGCTGGGAAAGCCAACGTTTCCACTTGAAGTTCCAGTGGCAGAGGGACAAAGTTGACATCCTAGAACCATCAGCTCTCTGAGTGCTCATGATCAGTTTTCTTTCAGCAACCAGAGAGAACACCATGTTAAGTTATTCCAGCTAAGAAATTTCCTGTGATATATGTGGGAGAGATGATGAAAGTCTTGAGTTGTTGTTGTTGTTGTTTACATGGCCGTCCTACAAACTTTTAATAAACTTCTGCACATAAGTCTGCCCTAAGTCAGTCACCTCAGTCCTTAGAAAATGTGGCTCAGGCAAGCAGGCTCTGGGTAACAGATTCTCCTGGGGAAGCTACCATTTTGTTATCTGGGCCTTTGTGGAGGCGAAAGTGTCCACAGGTCAGGTGACACAGGTACCCAATGACATCACTATCTTTCAGGACCAAGTAGAGCTTTTCCCCTTTCTACTTCATTTCACCAGTCCTGCAGACCACAGCAAATCTTCCATTACTTGCCATAAGTCTCTTTGTTGTTCCCTTAGGAAAAGATAAGGAATCCACAGAGGAAAAAAAGATCACACTCAAATTATCATAAAGAGGAAAATTCAGCTCAGTAATGCATGTCTGTGATCCCAGCTGCTTGGGAGGCTGACAAAGAAGAATCATGAGTTTGAGGCCAGCCTACGAAAAGCAAGACCCCATGTAAAAAAGAAAGGAAGGAGAAGGAAGAAGGAAGATGTAGTCAATCCAGAAAATAAAATCAGGAGATAGATATCTAATCCAACATGCTAGACAATGTCCAGATACCTTCTCACCCATGCCACAAGCTGATCAAGAAGGAAAAGCTTTTGTATATTCATGCATTTGAGCAGAATGGACAGAACTCACAGAGAAACTCAAAGGAAATGGAAAGGAGGGTGGCAGGTAGCCATGGATTCCATCCCCAGTTCTGTTTTTTAAAAAAGGCAACCTGGGGTGGGGTGGCCCACACTAGTAATCCTAGCAACTCGGCAGGCTGAGGCAGGAGAATCCCAAGTTCAAGGCCAGCTTGAGCAACTTAGCAAGACCTTAGCTCAGATTAAAAAATAGAATGCAGGGGCTGGGGTTGTGGTTCAGTGGCAGAGCGCTTCCCTAGCAAGTGTGAGGCACTGGGTTTGATTCCCAGCATCACATATAAATAAATAAATAAAATAAAGGTCCATCAACATCTAAAAAGAAATATTTTTTAAAAATTAAAAATAAATAAATAAAAAGGGGCAGGGGCATAGCTCAATGGTACAGCACCCCTGGGTAATCTAGTACAAAAAAAAGAAAAGAAAAATGATGATAATGATGATGATGATGATGATGATGATGATGATGAAGAAGAAGAAGAAAATGAGAGGAAATCAATGCTCTGCATCAGAGATCTTTATAAAGAAAAACAACAGAAACCACACTAGGCCTTTATGACACCAGAGGGTTTTGAGTTCCCTCTCCAGCTCTACAGACAGTGAGCAGACCCCAGAGCAAGCAGGTCCTTTATTGATGGAGTAACTGGGAAGAATGTCAGTAGTCCAGTACCTGATCAGGCCCAGTAACGAAACCCACCATATTGGCAACTAGCCTTCTCAGCTCTCCCAATGTCATGTTCAGGCAGGAATTGAAGCACACTTGTTAAACAAATGTACTCGTTTCACATTTTCTCCATTCCAGTAGTGTTTCTCAAACGTTCAAAACCAAGTGGGGTTTCTCTAGCAATACCATACTTTGTACAACACATATGATCCTGAAAAACCACATTTCTAGAATTATACTTCTAGAATTCAATCTTATTTATATTCAAAGGAAGTAAAGAACCCTTTATAAAGAATCTCACACATACCCTGCAATTTAGTGGTTCTGTAAATCTGAGTTTCCCTATGCTAAATTTGTCTAAATGAGGGTTTGTAGTTTAAACAAATGGACAAAGGAGAAACCACTTCTTCATCTTAAGGCAAGTACTACTTCCCAACCGTGAGAGAATCTCAGCTCTTCTTAGAGAATGGTGGGATCTTAAGGCACATTCAGTTCAAAGTTCACATTCTACAAATATGAGGAAACTGGGAACCAGCAAGATTTAGCAGAACTAGAGAGATTTTTGCCCTAGTGAACTAAGCTTGGTGAAAAAACATTTTAGGAAGGAATGTTATTTTATGAGAACAAACTCATTTTTTCAAACAAGAAAATTCTATCATAGAAATTTATAATTTCTGAACAGAAATTTCAGAAACTTTCCCTTCCCTCGGTTTCTAGACAGCTCATTTACAAGACAAAAATTAACATTAATGACTATAAGCAGAAGCAGCAGTTTCTCAGGGCAAAAAGAATTCAGTTTGGGCTGGGCGTGGTGGCACACGCTTGTAATCCCCACAGCTTGGGAGGCTGAGGTAGGAGGATCAAGAGCTCAAAGCCAGCCTCAGCAAAAGTGAGGCGCTAAGCAACTCAGTGAGACCCTGTCTCCAAATAAAATACATTATAGGGCTGGGGATGTGGCTCAGTGGTCATGTGCCCCTGAGTTCAATCCCCAGTACAAAAAAAAAAAAATCTGTTTTGAAGTTACAAAACACAAGGCGATCCACACTTTAAATAGCAACACTTATGGGGCAAAACTAATCAAATCAATATGCAAAAGCCCCTTTTACTTAAAACTGCAGAGTAGTATGTTGTATTTTAACATCCACATACAAGAAAATGAATCACAGGCCTATAGATTTTCTTACTCTCTCCACACTAGATTGTTAAAAAACGAAATTAATATTTTCCCAACAATTCAAACATGAAAATAAATAATTCAAAAGCTGCTTTCTGTACTACATTTTTCTCTAGAAGGGAAAAAAAACCGAACAGGATTTAATGGCATTACATAAAAATCCTGGAAATTATGCATAAAGACCATCCTGGAGCGTTGCCCATAAAGGGTTTGCTGGTTTTTCATGTGCATAAATGATAATCAAATAAGAATTACCAGGAGCTACAGTATTATTAAAGATAAATACACATCTCTAAATCTCCATTTTAAAAAGCTTAAAAATAATTGCCTGCACTAAGCCATTCAGCCCACACTCTCTGGGCTCTCAAGGAGCCCGGGGTTTCCAGCCTGCGCTTTCCTGTGCTGCAGCCCACACTTGCTGTGCCCAGGCCCCATCTCAGGTCCCCAGGCACTCCCCTCCACAGCCTTCTCTAGCTCCTTTCAAGGCCCTACCCACAGCCTCCACTCAGTCAACCACTCACCTGTTCCTGCAAAGCCTCATCATCTTCTACCTTCAGTTTACTCTATGCCAATGTCTGGGGTGTGGTCTCACATCCCAGAGTGCCCAACTGGAGTGCGAGTAGTAACGTTCACTCCTTCCTCCATTCCATGCCAAATTCCAACCTCCCTCGGTATTTGGGGGGGGCGAACAACTTTAGGAGTCCTGTGGACACCAATGTCCATGGACACCCCAAATTCCTTGTGTGAAATGCCATCGTGTTTGCATATGACCTGTGCATATCCTTCTGAATACCTCAAATCGACCATAGATTACCCTGAGTATCTCATACAATGAAAGTGCTACATAAGTAGTTGTTAAACTACAGGGAATAAGGACAAGAAATAAAAGACATGTGCAATACAGTTTTTTTTTTTTTTTTTTCTTTTTCTGAATGTCTCCATTGATGTTTGGCTGAGTCTGCAGATGAGGAGCCCACAGATGGAGGGCTAACTGTATTATTGAGCATCTACTACATGCCAGCTTCTATTCCTGGCACTAGGCATATGGCAGTATATAAAACATTGAAATTCTCACTCAAAACACACTGCAGTAGAGTCAAGATAGAACATGAACAAAACCAGTCGAACACATGTGGTACGTGAGGAAAGGAGAGTGGTCAGTCCTTCCTTCCAGAAGGACCTTTTCAAAGTGAGACTCCCAGAACAGAATCCCTGGAGCTGGGCCTCTGACACCTTCCACAGCTGTCCTAGAGATGGAGCCTGCTGGGCTGGGGGTACTCCTGCACACAGGTCCTCTATATTTTGGTTTAGGGTTTCTTTCTCTTTATTGTTCTTTATCACTGTTTACCTACACTCACAAGCACCTGTTCCTTAACAGGATTAGTGGGAAGATACCACAGAAAAAAACACCACATTGCTCTTGTAATTGCAAGCTGTAAGAGCCCAAATTAAAGCCTCTGAAGAGCTTGAAGATGCACACGGCCTCACTTCTGCATCTTATTCTTTCATATAAACATGTATAGCCTATTAATTTTCTTTTCAAAACAGGAGAGGGTATACTTCAGTTTGGTCTCTCTGAATAAACATATCAGGAAAACAGAATTAATGAGATACCAATACCTGTAATTTCTCTCTGCTCCTTAAAAAAGCTACTGAGTACAAAAACTATTGAAGACAACTGGGGTTACATGAAATGGACTCAGGGGTCCACCTGCAGGGGCCCCTATGGGCCCAACATAGGACAATTTGGGTATCAAAAATAAAATATCTGTCACAGGATGAAATGCACTAAATAAGTTAAGATCCAGTAGTCCACATGAACTGCTGAAGACAGCCTGTGGCCACTTTTGAGGGTATTAAGAAACCAACCCAGTCTGAAAACTGGTCTATAAAGCAAAGAAGTCATTGAAATATGAACCTCTGAGCACACACATGTCCCTGTCCTAAGATCAGGCAGTGGCTGAGATGACAATGTGCACAGGAGCATGCTGTGTGATTGGAAAAAAATGGAGAAAGGTATGGCTATTTTGGCTGCTGCTGCTGCTGCAAAGAAAATCGGCCCACTTTCAATGACACTACTTAGTAAGTCCATTCTCTGTTGAGAGCTGCCAGGGGCCAAGTACTTAACGCGTACTTAACATTTAATCCTTACAAAAATTCCTTCTGGTGGGTACCAGCATTTTCTAACACAGTCCTTTGGATTTAAATATTGGCCCCACCTTTAGCAGTTTTTCCTGGCTGTGAGACCACCACAAGCTACTCTCTTTGTGCTTCAGTTTCCTCACCCAGGTGAGGTGATAAGAGTGCCTCCCTCCCAGCTCTACTCATAATACAATCAGCCAGTTGGGCGCATATCCACTTGGATGATTGTTTGATTTGGTTGGTATCTCCTTACTGTCCTAGGCAATACACTCCCAGGGGCAGGGCCAGGGCTGTCTCCAGCACCTTGTCCAGTCCTCCCAAGTGGTAGGAACTCATTCGATATTTAATGAATAAGTGAGTTTGCAGTGCAATAAGTGCTCTAGATCAAACTGCAGCCAATACCTCCAGGGTCGCAAAGCTGGGGATTTTCCCATAATCCCTCGACTATCAAAGGCCTCATCATGTAAGTACTTCAAAACTCTGGGGACCTGAAGCAACCCAAGAACAATACTGCCTGGGCTCCCCAGGGCTTCAATAAAACAGCTGCCAAACTCAGCAGCAACAGTTTAACCAGGGCAACCTATCAGTGTTTCAGGTTTTGAACACTTGCCCTTCTTCATCTGAGAAGCCGACACAATCACAGTCCCTGGTGTGCTCTGGGTTTCAGCACCACATGGTACCGGAGGTGCCCCACATAGAGCAAGCGAAGGAGGAAAGACGCAGCCTGCAGGGCGGCACGGAGGGCCTCCTGGGTGGCGTCAGCCCTCACCGACTGAACAGCAGCTTCAAGTGCTGGACTGGAATCACCTCACCTGGCTCTCCCTCAGCCCTCTGCCAGAGGTTCTCTCACTCCTAAAGCCAGGCAGCCTCCACCAGGCAGCCTAATGCCCACAGCTCAGAAACTGCAGAACTGAGACTTTGGTCCAAGCATGTCAGAAACCAAGCCCCATAAACCTGACCACTAAGCTATACTGCCAAGGGGTGAGCCCTCCAAAAAACTTTACAAAACGAAGTCGAGGTTCAAGGTTCTTTATCATGAACCTTGAACACCAGCAACAAAGATTTGGCAGGAGTTTTAGGAACCAGGTAAGAAAAAGTAAATTTTTTAACTAGAGTAACTTGTTACTTTCACAATAAATGGGAAATGCCTGTCATAATTCCAATTTGGGTTGATCCATATCCAAGAGAGCATGTCTGTGTGGCACATACAGCGTGCTCCATCCTTCCTATCTCACAGCTTAGGGAAAAAGTTCTCAAAGGAGCATCCCCAGATGCTGGGTCCCTAACACCTTTGCAGCTGTTAGGTCTAAACTATTTTCTCAATAACATTAAGTCCTTATTTTCCTTTTTCAGGGTTAACATTCATGATGATGGCAGGAAAGCTATGTGCGTGTGTGTATGTGTGTGTGTGTGTGCGTGTGCGTGAGGGAGAGAGGGAGAGTGAGGGAGGGGGGGGGAAGAGGGAAAGAGGGAGAGAGGGACAGAGGGAGAGAGAGGGAGGGAGAGAGAGAGAGAGAGAGAGAGAGAGAGAGAACGAGAGAGCACTAATGCCTGAACACCAACCAAGAAAGAGGCACCAAACTGTCCTGGTCCTGTGTTCTTGCCCACCGTATGCTTGCAGGAAGAAAGGGTTTCACTGAAGCAGTATAAAGTAATGACTGTGCTATATCTCAACCTTGAGGAGGTGTCTTTCTAACAGTCTGTGATAAAGTGTGAAACCAGCCCACAGCACTTGTGCTGCACAGCAAAGCCCCATGGCGGTCAGGAGAAGCGGCTGTGCAACCAGGGCTGCAAGCTGAACTGGCATCATTGTTGGGGGACATCATCTGCACTTGACCTAGGTGGTCATTCAGACTGGAATGCCACCAGACCGTGCCTGAGAAACAAATGAAACGAGCCTATTGCTTCAAGTAAAGCACTGACCGTATTTGTTGCTAGTGATAAAATTCAAACCATCAAGTGAAAACTGGAATTTTGGAAAACGTACCAGCCACTCTGCAGTTGGCATCCACCCGGTATTTTAAAGCCGTTCCTGATGTCAGCACTTGGAGCATCTGCATAACTCAAGAAACCAGCATTTCCAAATGTGTAATGAATAATGGTACAAAAGTATACCTGGGGAGGAGACCCACCGAAACCTGGTGGGATGTAATACAGCAGCGGCACAAGACTCAGGGTCGGGTCTCAGGTCCCGTGCTGCAGCTCATCTTTAAGGAGCTACTGCCTATTGCGTACTGGCGCAGCATCAAAAACATACACCCACAGTTATCTAAGACGCTGTGACAGTACATTTCCACTTTCCAGCTGCACACCTGTAGGAAGTCAGATTTTCTTCTCAACCTTCAACATCCAGGTACAGACTGAATGCCAAACAGTTAAGAAAATCCAGCTGACCCACTAAAAAATGGCTTAAATGATGTTTTTGTTATGTATACTTTACTTTTTTTTAAATTCAGTTTTTGATCAATTCAAACAGACATTAAACCAACAAGCAAAAATATAAAGTGGTGTCCCCTTCTCACCAGGTTGTTTTAATAGTTACTTTTTTAAATAAACATTTATTTTTATCAAAATGTTATTTACATTAACATGCAATGGATAGAATAGATTTATTATTATTTTGAAAAGAATTAAGAAAATACTTAAACTTCCCAGATAGTTTCAGTTTCTAATATAATAAATATCAATAGATAACTTATATAAACAAAAGCTCTTTTGTGTCCTTAGTAATTTTCAGGAATGTGAAGGAGTCCTAAGACCAAAAAGGTTGAGAGCCACTGGCTTACAGAGGGGCTTATGAGCCGTTCTGGCTCCAGGACCTCCCCCCACCTTCAAATCCCTTCTGGCTCTCTGGCTCCCCACCCTCCAGGCCATAGCTGCTGCCACCAGTACTGCTACCTGGCCTGCTTCTGCCTCCACTGCCACCAGCACCTCAGGAGCAGGGCTAATATTCCCACCTGTTCTATGGGGAGAGGCTGCTGGAGAGTGCTGGAAAAACTAAAAAACAACAACAACAACAAAAAAAAACCCCACTTGATTTCCAAAAGCAAGCAAATTTTAGAAAGTATGGCTTCGGTCACCAAAACTGACCTACTAAGGCATGGATTGGGCTGGCATGGTTAGCACATGGCTCAGTTCACTAGGTTCATCAGCAAACCGACAATAATATCACTGACTTCTCCAGTCTTCCCATCTCCCTATCTGTGCAGGCCTGACCATTGCTGAAGTGAAGGTTCCCTCTGATGCCACTCAGTTTCTTCCCTTCTGTTCTGAGCAACATCTGAATCTAGAAGTCACTTCCCTTCCTGTTTCAAAAATGTATATCCCTTTATAAAATTCCCTCCATGATGCTAGAGCCTGTTGGAATGGGTCTTTAGGTGTCTCATGTGCAAAGTGCAAATAGTGGTCAGAGCTAAATGAGTGAAACAGCGCTCAGTCAGGGTCTTCCAATGGTCAGCAGATTCCTAACACCACCAGCAGAGTGGATCTTCAGAATTTAATCATATTACTATAACATCAAATCCCAAAGAAATATCAATACTAAGACCACCAACTCACAGAAAGAGAAATCAGCACACAGCTTGATCACACTCAAACATTCATACATGGAAAATTCAATATGGTGGAGTTTTTTTTCAAAATTATTATTTTATAACAAAGTACATAGGTGACACTATTCAGTATGTCGAAGCAATTACTATTTGAACCAGGCTGCCTAATAGATGAGAACTCTGAAACCTCTCTACTTACTCTATTTGTTCCTTTTAAAATTTTCCCTTTCTTAATAACTCTACCTGAAAAGATGACCTTCCTTCCTTTGCATTACACCAGCAGTTTGGCAAATCTTATCCTCAACTTTCTTTGCCAAAGTTTGATTCTATTCATAATCTTGCCTTCAGAATCAAAAGCTGTGTGCAACTTACTGGAAGTCATATAATTTGGTCCCAAAGACCCTGAAAAAGCTTCTGTGGGTGCTAGTTGAGCATAGACTCCACAGGTAGTCGTCATCTCCCGTCCTCGTCACTGAGTCACATTTTCTGCTTCATCTCTCTCTGCCACTTGCCACTAAGAGACTGTGTTTCAACATGCACAGGAGACCCGGATCAAGAATGCAGGCAAGCACAGAATTTCCAAGAGGGGAGGTGGAGCTGTCAGCTAATGAGCTGGCACCACAGCCACAGGCTTATATGATTAGGGGGAGACATGCCTCCCACACTATTGGAGAGAGAAAGGAAAGCCCTGCACATGCTAGGGCACCCAAAACCAGGACCTGGGCAGTGCTGGTAGCTGTCAGGAACAACACGGAGCCCAGACACCCAGTGTGGGACAGGGTACCGGCAAAGGATGATGCATAGACTGCTTCAGTCCACCTGGGCGCAGCTAAGCAGGAAGTCTTCTAAGTGCCCCCTGCAGAAAAGGCGAAGGCCTTGGTCCCTGAGGTGGCCAAAGGATGATGATGCATCTCAGCCCTGAGGGCTCCAACAGCCCAGAATTTGGCTGGGACACTCTTTTCTTTTCTAATCTCTGCATCTAATGATGCAATTTGCCAGACACTCTTTTCTACAAGGGTGTAATCAGTGGTGTGGACTCGGAGGCACTGAGCATCATGGTTCCAGCCCCCTCATATCCATGAGGAGAAGAAAGCTGGAGAAGCTTCTTAAGTTTCACTTTCTGTCCCTGTGACTCTACAGCAACAGGAAAAGCCAACAGCTCTGGATAATACTCCTCATCTTTCTTGTCACTGCCCACAGCAGAAAAGAATGGCCAGGTCCCCCACAGGCGTCAGGGTTCACCCCAAAAGCTGCAGAAGGGTCCTTATTCCATCACTCAGATCAGGCTGCTTCTCCTTAGCTCCTCGCTTTGTGGGTCATTTCCAAAACCCTATCTCTATGCCAAAAAATCCTTCGGCTTTCTCTCTCGGTGACTGGGCTCCCTGTCTAAGATTTCACACACACATTCCACAGCTCCCTTCCTTCTTTATGTTTTCTCCTTAGAAATGAACATAAGACAAACACCAAATATTATATTCATTGTTGGAGTCCCCTAATGACTCCACTATTGGAAATTCCCCATAAAAGGCCAAATATTAATTCAAAATTCCTGTTCCTTATCATCAATATAGGATTTTTGTCTATTTTGTTCACTGCTGTACCCTAGAACTTAGCACTGTACCTAGCACAAAATAACTCGTGAATGAATAAACGAATAAGACAGAGCTTCCAAGCCTGTTTCATCTTCAGCAAATCAATCCTGCAGGCTCCATTCACACCACGGACATGGCCAAAGGCATCTCAATCCTTCCTGCTTCCAGACCACCTCCAGGTCAACTCCAGAAACTGAAAAGACCATCTGCCATTAAAACCATCAAGCCCCTCTTCTTCTACCAGCCAGTTTAAGTCTGGCATGGAGTCCCATCCGGTTGATCTTCACACTGCTCACACCTGCCCCATCATCTCCAATGCCACCTCAGTTATCTTCACTCAGGCCATCACCCCATCTTGGATTTGCTCAAACAGCTCATTCATCCTTAGTCTCATACCTTGCCACACCACAGTCCCTAGAATTGAAAGAGAGCTTTCTAACCTGCTTTGTGCTTCAGGGATGACCAGTGACTTCCCTCAACAACAGAACCAAATCTAAAGCACCTTCCTGCTATATACTTCCTTGTTCTGATGAAATAAGGACAAGTACCCTGCCCCATCAAGAAACACCATTCCAAGTCACTGCCCAGGACTGTGCATTCCACACAAAGGTTCTTCTTTGTCCCCCTGGAGAGCCGAGGTTTGATCTCAGCACCTTCTCTAAAGCGTCCCTGACTCAGGGACATAGCCTACAGCAAGACTGGTAATCAGGAGCTCACCAAGGTCAAGAGCTGTCATGGGTCCATCTTCACGTCCACAGTGCCAGGCACACATGGCAGAAGCAGAGCGTGGATTTTAGAGAGTGAGCATACGGAAGTAATACAATAACACCTCACAAAGCCTACTCACATCAAGGGCACGGAGCAGCTTCCCTTCATGCCGCCAGGTTAATCCTAGAATCCCTACTCAGCCCACTGATGCTCATTTCTAGAGTTCTCTACTGGGTACTTTTATCAGGAAAGGGGTAAGATATAAAGGTTAACACTCACCATTACACAGAGAAACCTGCCACAAGTTCAAAGACGGAATGCTGAGAAAAATTTTACATTCTAAGCTCAGCCTTGTACATGAAAGGTCTTCGACAAGCTATGCTCATCTCACGTAGCAGCTTTGTATATCAGGACAGTTGTCAGAGTCAGGAAGTCGTGTAGACATATTCTATTACTGGAGTCCTGTCCACAAAGGTTTCAAAATGAACTGAAGAAAGCAAAATCACAGTCTTGGGGAAACAGTTAAAGGGAGGAACACTAAATTTAAGGACCAATTAGCTAAGTCTTCTATGTTTTCCTACCTCTGTTAAGTACTAAAACTTTTCCTTTATAAGTACACAATGTACACAAATTTAAAGAAAAAACTAATTTACTCTACTTGAGACTTAAAAAAAAAAAAATCAGCAAACCCCTCCAGGCTTTCTCTTTTTTTTTTTTTTTTTAAATATTTGTCAGTGTCTTCGGTCTATACATTGAAAATAAAAATAACCAATGAACTAAGAAAAGTGAGTATTGCCAAAGGTTCAAGGACTTGGCAATTTTCCAAATTTGACACTTGATAATTGTACCTGCTTTTATTTCTGAAATTCAAATAACAGACCATATAAAGTACAACTTACAAAACTGATACTGTTGTCCTTTAGCCCAATGTATCTGATTATTACCTACAATGTGGCACAGCCCAGCACCACTGTGTAGAATCTCTCATAATCCCCGACAACAGAGCCTGTAACTCTCAGGTCCTACAGATGCCAAAATGTCAAGGCGGGATTACATCCACAACCCACTCCACTGACACTTCCAGGCTCAAGAGCAGGTGCCACCCTCATACTCGGAAAGACACTTGTCATGGCAGAAGCTTTCAAGTGAACTGCAAAGTATCATTTCCAACCTCGACAACACAGTAATTAAAGCCCACTAGGTCAAAGGCAATTCTCAGGTGAAGATATTTTGCTACTATATCCATAAATTCTTCAACAACTAACAAAACAAATGCAATTAAAAAAAAATTAGGAGAAAGATAAAGCACCTTTCCAGACAATAAATGTGGAGCTCAGATCACAAACCAGAGAAGGACAATGCCCATCCAGCACACGGCAGTGTTGCAAGGCCCACAAACTATACAAGCCCAACACAGCCACTTAGCTGCCTCTGTTTTACACTCTTGCTTCTCCCGTGGTTGATTTAAACTATTCCTTCTTCTGAGGATTCCCTCTCCTGGGACTCTTAGCTGTGTAATTATGCAGCGTGTGGGCACCACAAAGTACAATACAGATTCACAAATGCAGGCTTTTAGAAATCAATGTTATTTTCTCTACATATTTGTAAAACAGAAGTTCCCCTCAATCCAGAAGACTTTTAGTAAAACATGAGAACTGTTTCAAAGAGCAGGGAGGGGTAAGAAAAACAGCAAATGACTTAGAATCCTTGTTTTTGGTCCCACTTATTTATATGCCACTTCCCAGATCCATGAGGAAATTAAAAAATAATAAAATATCCAGTTCAGTAAAAACGACAGGAACATAAGACCAGGGACAGGAGCCAGATACAAATCAGAGGGCTGCGGGAGGGGACATGGGAGCTTCTTGGTGCCTTTTTCACCTTCAGATCACCTGATGGCTGGTAAAGTTCAATGGTCTAAAATGCTGGGGTCTATGTGGTAAGACAGGTAGCAGGAAAACAAAGCCCTGTTCAACAAATGAAGTTGAAAGCTGAAAATGAAAACGTGTTTTAAGAGATTCAGGCAAAAGGGAGTGTGCACTGAGAGGTGTGAGATTCCACCTAATTCTTGAGGGCCCTGCAGGGCACAGCTGACTTCCCATCTCTATTTTGACAATAAGCAAAGTAAGGCCTTGAGAAGAAAGGTTTTGTCAAAAGGGATAGAGGAACATGGACATGGGACTTTAAGGCAATCTCTGGAAGTGCTAAGAAGTTCTGACTGCTAAAGGGTTCTAAAACCCTTATATGCATGGGACAGGCTCCTGGAATTTCAGAAATGTCAACAGCTGACTGGTAGTGAAAGCATTTTCAAGGTGCTCCTTCTTTCTAAAGGTCTCACCTAGGTCAACACTGTCTCAGTGTCCCTATCCACAGCATGACTAGGTCTGTGATATTTGACTCACTGGAGAAAAAGTCACACTGATCCTGAGATTCCCCCATGGTCAGGTATCCTGAGACAGCTGAGCTGCCTCCAGACACTGATGCTGCAGAGAGATATTTTTTATTATTCAGTACAAACAGGATGGGGGAGGGAGATGCCAGGGTAAAGAAATGCACATACCTTTCAACTGGTCAGCAACCACACTCTGACCAAGGCGTTCAATAACTTTTCCATCTTCCATTTCGTACCGGTCATCTAAGTATTTTGCAGTGGCCTCAGAAATGTGAACTTTGCCAGCCACTCCCAGCTGCTCCATGAGATTGGCCAAGTTCACGTCATTAGACCACACGTCAAATTTGAACCTCCTCATGCCCAAGATGCCACACAAGACAGTCCCTGTGTGAACCCCGACGCGCATGTTCACCATTTCCTTCTTCTCTTGGCAGAACTGCTCAATGGCCTTGATCATGCCTAGGCCCATTTCAATACAACAGTAGGCATGGTCTGCCCGGGGCTCAGGACACCCTGCCACACAATAGTAACAGTCTCCCAGAGTGCTGATCTTCTCACACTTGGTCTCCTCACAGAGTCGGTCAAAGCGACCAAACAGGTCATTGAGGAGCCCCACCAGGGCATGAGCAGACTTGTTGGCACTCATCTTGGTGAAGCCCACAATATCTGCAAATAAAATACTGACTTCTTCAATCTGCTGCATTTTAAAAGGGCGGAAGGCTATAGGAGCTTTCTGTATGGAGAATTTTTTCTTCCTGTTCTTGGGGCTGGAGGTGGCATGCCTCTTGACAGAATTCTCACTCTCCTCATCCCCCTGTTTCATTAAGTCATCCGCTATGATTCTTGGCATCACAGAATGAATCATCCTCTCTTTGAGGGCCTTTTCTACTTCCAGATCTTTTCCGTGCATGATGGATTGTCCTACCTTGAGGAAGGTGCTCCTGGACCTCACCTGAGACATGACAAACAGGTGGATCCCAATGGCATGGATGCAGAGGTGAAGCAGAGCTTGGCTCAGCAGCTCCCAGTGCAGGGCCTGGGCTGCGGGGGAGGGGAAGCAGTCTTCATCTCGGAAATGATAGCCAAATGTCTCAAAAAGGACTGAATAGGCCACCCCCAAAAACAAGCTCAAGTACAAAGGTAAGTGCATGACGGTGTAGAGTAAAAGGAGCACTTCGACGCACATGGAAAAGCTCCCCACTTGGGATAGGCAGGTGTCTGCGGGCTTGGCTGCGGGAGTATGATTGGAGCTGTCTACTCGTCCTGAGAGGGGTGTCAAAACCTGAAACTGGGCAGCCAGGGTCAGGGCAAACACCAGCAGGGTGAGAGCCAGCGAGGTCCACGCATAATGCCGGGTGTACAGCTTAGTGAAGGTAAACAGGAAAAAGCCCACGCACACCAACAAGAAACACAGAGCGGGGGCCACCATGACAATCAGTTTGGATCTCATGTGGACAGCGAAATAGATGCTCCAGAGAAGGCAGGCAAAGCCAACATAGAAGAGCGCATACCGGAAGCGGCGCTGGGTCTGTGGGAAGCAGCGCTCCAGGCAGGCCTCTTCCAGGTTCACTGAGTCGAACTTGGGGTCCCACCAGCGGCTGGAGGCCCTCTCGAACAGCTGGGGCAGCTTCTTCTGCCTGCGCAGGCGGCCCCCGCCGCCCACTCGCCGGGGAAGGCCCCCGGAATCCCCGGAGCTGCTGCAGCTGGAGGAGATGCTGTACTTGCAGTGCTTGGGGTGGCTGTTGGAGGACAGCTGCTTGGGGTTGATCTTGACCCTCACGCTGTTGCTGTCTCCGCTCGAGTCGCAGCTCACCTCGGTGCTGTGGTGATGCAGCAGCTGCTGGTGGGGCGGGGAAGCCATGTTGCCGAGGTCTCAGAACCTTCCCAGCCGGGTCAGGGGTACCTGCAGGCAAAACGACGAGTTAGTGACCCTACAACACACACGTCCGGAAGGCCACGCGACCTGTGCGTGTCCTGGGTGCGGCCTCCAACAAGGGACTCGGGAAAGCCACCATATGTTCACAAAAACTGCCGATAAAGGATAGTCAATGTCCCCACCGCCCCACCTCCGGGGAGCAAGAACCACCCAAGACGGACCTGGTGCTCCCGGGGGCCCCGGGTCCCGGACACAGAGCGCTCCCCTCGGGCGCCCTCGCCTGCTGGTGGCCTCTGCGCCGCGCGCTTCCAACTGCGGCTCCGGAGGGAAGTTCAGACCTTGAGCGCTCCCGGCTCGGCGAGCGGCTTTCGCAAAAACAACTCCGCCGGCAGCGAGCAGCGCTTCATCCTGCAGCAGTGGCGCCCGGTGCGTCAAAGGCGCGCGGGCCGGACCTGCGGCGCCGGCCGCGTTCCCCTCCCGGCGCGGCCGAGCCCGAGCGGGCGACCCCGTCCCGTGCCCCTGGCAGCTACCCCCGCGCTCCGCCCCGCCCTGCCCGCGGCGGTGGGTGCGCCCCGGCGGCGAGTTTGCGGAGCCCGGAGGCGGGCGGGCTGCCCCCGTCGGAGCGGCCGGTCTAGCGGGGCCTGCTGCCCAGCCGAGAGCGCCTGGCCCCCGCTCGGGGCGGACGACGACCCCGGCCGAGCCGCGGGGCTGAGCACAGGGCGCCGCACGAGCCCCTCCGCGGGCGGCGGTGCGGGCTGCCGCAGAGCCCGGCTCCCGCGACGCGGGCCCGGACGCCCGCCCGTCCGCCCGCCGCGCCTACGCCCCGGGGTCCCCTGCCCGAGCTAGAGATGCAGCCGCGGCCGCGCCCGCCGCCGGCCCTCCCGCGGCCGCTGCCTCATGTCGGAAGAGCGGCCGCCGCCACCATCTCCGGCCCCCTCCCCCTCCCGCTGTCACTGACAGACGCGCGCCCGCGCCGCCCCTCGCCCCGCCGCAGCGCGCACGCGCGGCCCACGCACGCCTCCGCCCTGGGCGCGCGCACGGGCCGCGCGCCGCCCCGCCTAGGAGCGCGCGCTGGGCTCGGGGCTGCGGGGCGGGGAGGGGCACGCTCGGCTCCGCCCCCCGCCCGGGGCCTCACGGCGCCCAAGCGCCTGCTGCGGGCTTTGCGGCCCGGCCTCTCTCCGCAGCGGCCAGACGGTCCGCCGGGCAGAGGGAGAGAGCAGCCAGTGCCACGTATGGGAAGTCACCTTTTGATACATCCAGGTTTTCAACCGCTAGATTTGACTAAAGGGAGGCGCCCCTTCTACAAGCAGTGAATGCATGCGCCGGGTGGCACTAGGTCCTCCCTGAATCCGCTCACCATGCGACCGCCATCCGTGGAGGCCTGGACAGCGCGGTGCCACTGAGAACTGCTTGCACCCCATTTTGGGCGCCTCTTCCTGTCCTCCTGAAGGACGTTTTTCCCTTTCCACAAATGAAATTTTCAAAGGAGTCGCCCTCCCATAAACAACTCTATTCGTTGACTGCTGCCTGTAAATACAATCCTATACTCCCCAGAACCATCCTGACCCCCTTTCTCACACAACACAGCACTTCCTGCCAGTCACAGGACTCTTCTTGCCGTCCCCCGCCTCCCAGGCCATCCCAAGTTTCCAAGTCAGCTCTCACTGGAAATTAAAGAATACAAAAGTAAGTAAAATGTGGACTATCCATACAATGGAATATTATTTGGCCTTAAAAAGGAATGAAGCACTGACCCATGCTGCAAGATGGATGAACTTTGGTAACATTACGCTAAGCGAAAGAAGCCAGAAACAAAAGGCCACATGTTGATTGTGTTCATAAGAAATGTCCAGAACCACAGCCGCATCCATAGCAGCATTATTCACAATAGCCAAAAGGTGGAAGTGACACAAGTGTCCATCAACTGAAGAATCAGTGAACAAAATGTGGTTTATACATGCTATGGAATATCTTCAGCCTCAGAAATAGGGAAATTCTGACACATGCTACAACATGAATGAGCCTTGAAGATACTCTGTGTTAAATCAGCACAACACATGTATCACTGCACTCACATGAAATACTTATAAAGTACTCAAGTTCATCGAGACAGAAATCACCAGGGACTTGGGGGAAGAGATTAGTGTTAAAGAATTTCAGCTGGGAACATGGAAAAGTTCTGGGGTAGTGTTGCTGTCTGTAGAACAGTGTGAATGCCTTTAGTTGCACACTTAGCAATGGTTAAAGTGGCGTATTTTGTGTTATGTAACATGATAAAAGGCATCTAAAAAAATGTCCAGAACAGGTAAATCCATAGAGACAGAACATAGATTGGTGGATGCCAGGGATTGGAGAAGGAATTGGGGAGTGACTACTTATGGGTTTGCAGTTTCCTTTGGGGTGATGAAAACTCTGCAAGTAGAAGTAACACAACATTATGAATTATGTAGTGGTTGCACAACATTATGAATATATTCAATGCCATTGAATTATACACTTTAAAATGACTTAAGTGGTAAATCTTATGTTGTGTATTTTACCACAATGAAAGGGGGGGCGCTATCAGCAACACATCATTGCTGTGGTAGTTCTGCCAGAAGTGCCTAGTCTCAATCTAACCATGAGAAAACATCAGACAATCCCAAATTAAGAACTGTTCTGCAAAGGAATCAACCAGTGCTCATCAAAAGCATCAAGGTCAAAAGACACAGAAACCGAGGAACCATTACAAATTTGAAACTGTCATTGAGGAGATACAACAACCAGGTGGAACATGGGAACAGAAAAGGGTAGTGAGGGGAGAGGGTGGCACTCCCCCAGATCTGCAGCTCAGCACGGCGCCATGGCTGACTCTGGTTTGGATCTTCATGTTTGTGTAAGACCATGTTAACAATAGAGGAAACTAGATGCAGGGTAAGGGGAACACCCCAGTATTTTTGCAACTTTTCTTTAAGTCTAAAACTAGTTCAAAATAAAACCATTAAAAAAACAAAACAAAAAAAAAAAAAACCTTACTGAGCATCTACCATGTGCCAGGCACTTTCATGTATCTGAGGCTCAGGAAAGTGGGGTGCATTGTGCAAGCTGGTAAATGAGATAATAATGGTAAACTAACATTGACCAAACATGTCCTCAGTGCCAGAAACTACTGGATGCTTTCACTTTTGACAGATTTGGTGCTTACCACAACCCTCCGAAGTAGATATTATTGTCCCTCATTTGGAGATGTGAAACTGGGGATCGAAGGGTAACAAGTCCCACAAAGAGCAAATCACAAGTCCACAACTGAAACTAAACCTCAGACTTGAGGCCCTGACACTGAATAAGCCTCACGGTGGCCCAGCACAGACCCGACCTGTCTCTTCCAGCTGGACGGGAGGTTCTCACAACTTGGATTTTTCTCCATTAATGCAGTACTGCCCTCCTCATCTTGTTTTCCTTAAACAACTGGAAAGTTTGCTTGTCTGCATTTCCCCTGCTCTGCAAATAATTTCAGTCCACCCACCACTTCTGACGACTTTTGAATTTGTGATTTAAGTAGTCCTGACAGATTTTGAGACACAGATAATGCCCTTACACATGCCCCTGCTTCTCTTTTGTATGTGCTCCTGGAAGCAATTGTGCGGCTGGCTCTGATGTTGAAACTGCTGTTGAAATATTCAAGCTGTTGGTGGCTTTTTGACCTCCAAGTTAGAGTGTGAGTCACTCCATAAGCCCTCAGGGATTGAGGACATGTGCCCAGCACCTTGCATTAGGCCCTGGAGCCACAAGAATATGCTACCCTTTTTTTCAGAGGCCCAGGAAAGATACCTGAGAAGGGGCTTCTATACAAAGATGGAATGAATCAGTTAGGCTGAGAGACAGACTGGATGTGAGGGAGAGTTCTACGGAGGAGGTTAACCACATTCTCCAATGCCAGAACCCAGAGGGACATCATGGGAGGGTTCTGGATCTTTCCACCCTCAGAAAGCATAAAGGTGCCTGATACCCAGGAGGTCTGGGACAGATGCCATGGTGTTCTCCCACCATCCAATCCACATTCCTACCATATCTGCCAAGGTTTTCTCTCCATCTGTGATATATGCAGAACTCTCAGTCACAGAATCAGAGTGTGAATCAGAGTGTGTTCATACAAACTCCACAAAAACTCACAGAAAGCCTCACCTGTCCCAGTCTCTCATCCTCACCTTCCCTCACTGAGAGTCTGCCTGCTTGGTGAGGAACTCCCTGCTAAGCCATCAGAAGTCACCAAGGGTGATAGCCATGACTGGCTGCAAGATAAGTAGCATGTTGAGTGAGCTCTAGCCAGTCTCATCACACTGGTCCCTGGGGGCTTGGCCATGCCCAAGTTATTTCTGGTTGTCAGCTGGGCAGCAATCTTGGTGAACCACCCATGGGATACCATGGTATATCATGTGTCCAAAGCTACAGCTACAATCTCTGGGGTTCTTTTTCCTTCCAACTGAAGAGGGTGAGTTTGGAGGACTCTACCACATTTTCCCCACATTGACTTCCTTGATCCAAGTGTCTGGTCACAAGTCTCAGGCAGCTGCCTTCACAGTAACAGGATCAGGTATTCCAGCAAAGCAAAAGGAAACTGACTAGAGAAGATTACCAAAATCCCTTGCAGGTTCCCCCTATAATCCAGGAGTATTTGATCTAGCCATTTATATAGATTCTAAACCCTGCTATGAAGTTGCCAAGCCCAGTGTTTATTGAATGAATACATATGAGAATTGAAAGAAATAAGGTATGTGAAGTAGTCGCTCTCACTTGCTTTTAAGAAGTAGAATAAGTAACATTTTATATAATATTTATGACTTGACAAGTGTACCTACGTTTACACTAGAGGTTCTGGTTTTAGCCTAAACCCAAAATTGGGGACAAGCCTGTGTATGGCCTCATGGAACAGGAAGAACAAGCTTCCTGGGGGCAATCATACTTTGAAGTAAGAAAGCTGGTTGGAGGTCCTGGTAAAATAAGTTTGAGAGGAGGGAGAGTTCTGAGTAAAGTGAGGTGTCTGTCACCTGGCCCAGTTCTGCTGAACTGTTTGATGCTCCCCTCTCATCCTGTGGGTAATGGTAAGGAACCAGGAAGTGGGTGCAAGAGTTGTATAGTGGGTTGGACAGTGTTCTCTCAAAATTCACATCCACCAGGAACCTCAGGATGTGACCTTCTTTGGAAACAGAATCTTTGCATATATAAGTAGTAAAGATGAGTTCTTACTGGATTAGAGTGGCCCTAAATCCAGTGACTGTGTCCCTATAAGAAAAGAGGATAATACTAAGTTGCATAGAGGAGAAGGCCATGTGAGAAGAGAGACAGAGATAGGAGCAGGGCACTTCTGCAGACATTGCCAGGAGCCACCAGAGGCTGAGACAGGAAGGATCTTTCTTCAGAAGGAGTGTGGTCCTGATGGCATTCTGATTCAGACTTCTGCCTCTAGAACTGAGAGAATAAACTTCCATGTTCTAAGCCACCAGGATTGTGGCAGTTTGTTATGGTGGCCTCAGGAAATTGACACGAGGGGTTTCATTTCAAACTGTGCAAGAGCTCAGGGTACAATTAGCATTGCTGAGTGACCCCTCTAACAGAATGGACAAAGGGGAGAAGGGCTATCCCCCATTTCACAGCATACTCAGGCAAACCCTTAGCATTATAAGAACCCAAAAGCTGCTGGCGGTTCCCCAGGACACCATAGGGAAGAGAGATCAGTCCTGCCCAGTGAGGGAGCAATCTGCTCACTTTTGCTCAAAAGGACTCCAGAAGAGCCAGAAGAAACTCATGTTACACAACACTGTCCCCATTTTACAGATGTGTGAGTAAAGGGAAAAAAATGCTTTGCCCACATCACTGAGTTCTCAAGAGTCTTACAACTTCCTGGGTTGGCACTGGGAGCTCAGTTGCCATCCAATTCTTGGCCCTTGGAAACTGTTTTTTCCCTCTGGAAGTTGTCTCTGTGGCTCAGGGTAGTTCTGAAGTGTCACCATTCTATATCTGGGAGGGTTCTATTTTGGACACTTGCTTGTCCCTTCCAGTCATGTTCTTCACCCTGGGAACTCTTCTTGAGTTGTTTTGTTGATGATTCTCCACTTTGTTTTCTTTTTGAAACTCCCTAAATTTGGATGCTGGGCTTCCTAGGCTGTTCCTCTCATTTTCTTGTCTCTGTTCTCCATCTGTCTGACTTTGTTATTTCTCTCTTTGTCTTTGTGGTCAACATTCTGGGAGACTTCCTCAACATTACCTTTTATTGAGATTTCTCTTTCCATCCTTCTCTCTCTCTCTCTTTTTTCCCCCCATTCTCCCCAAGAATGTTGGACAACACTAATTCTGCCATCATGTTTTAATATTCAAGACATTTTTCTGTCTTCTGAATTTTTAATTTCATCTTTCACTTGTTTCATTAATGTAATAACTTCTCATCTCTCAAAAGATACTGAAGATAGATTTTGAAAAATTTTTTTTGCAAAGTTTCCATTTTCCTGACTGCTTTGGCCTTTTTAAGATTAGAAGCTCCTCTTACATACTCAGTGTGCTTTGACTGTCTGTTCAGTTAAGAGGACATCACTATAGAGCTGGCTGGAACCTCGAAGTCAGCATTGGGTCGTCAACCACAGCTTCACTGCACAGCAGTGGTTCACAGCCCTGGCCCTGCATGGCAATCATTTGAGATGCTTTTTAACTCTAATGACCTGAACTCATTCTCAGATTTTCTTTCTTTTTATTTTTCCCCTCCATATTTCTTATTGGTGCATTATAGTTGTACACAATGGTGAGATTTGTTGTTACATATTCATACGGCACATAATACAATATAATTTGTCCAACATCACTCCCCAGCACTTTCCCCCTTCCACCCTCAGATGTTCTGATATAACCATTTGGGGTTCAGGGAGGGGCACAAAACAAGTATTTAAACCTCCACGCATAAGTCTAATGGTCATTTATTGTTTTATAATGTTCCAGTCCAGTCACATTGAGGGGACCCTTTCCTTTGTCAGTATCTGCAAGTACTTTTCTTGGAGTAATCCAGTTTTCCAGAAAAGATTCTTTCAGCCTGCTGCCACTCAGCTGAGAAGGGAAGATGCTGGGAGTCTTAACTTTCAGTATCTAAATCTTCCCTTAGCAAACCATTTCTAGGGGTCAGGTATGGTGGGAAGATGATGTGAAGACATGGTGAGAAGATGCCTCTTGTTCAGTCCTGGTGCAGTGCTGCTGGTTTGACCCAGAGTACTCCTACAGTCACTTGCAGATGTTGCCATTATCTACCCTGACAGATCTGAACATCCTTGGAATCATTCATCTGTATCCACCATGGCTGAATCTTGTGTGCTTGCTATGAAGATGTGCATTTGCATTAAGCATGTAGAATCTAATTATCCTTATTTGAGTATTTAATTACTCAAATTTAAGTTCATGAGCCAGACAAATATGATCATGTCAATAATTTTTTTCAAACAAACATAGAAAAAATCCAGGAGAAAGTTTGTAGCAGCATTCACAATAAGCTAATCTAATTCATAATAAGCACATCTAAGAACTTTAAGCTGCTGACTCCAGGCTGCACACAACCAGCACAGTTCCTTCTGGAGCCTTTGCTATTTCAATGTGTTCTTATGCTTCCTGAAGGGATCCTTACACAAGTCATGACAGAAACCCACCATTGACATAATGTGGAAGGGGGTGTGAGAGAAGCAAGACTTTCTCATGAGATGTGAACAGCAGAAGCCTATATAAGACTCAGAAATTTCCAAACAACACTCTTGACTAGCTTCCTGTTACCCACTTAGGCAGGCCTTTAGTTTTAAGTCTTATTGCTTTTGGTGGCCACAAGCTTAGAGTTTTCTAGGAACAGCAGTATCTTTGGGGCCACGTTCACACACTCAGCCATGCCAAGAGGCAGCTAACCTGGAAAGAGGAGCTGGCAGGTCTGTGTGCTCTGTTTTCAGTCTGGGTCCCTACCTGTCCCAGCAGTGGTTCAGTGTGGGTCTTCTTCATCAACTCAGTGTTCCTGAGAGAGAGACTCTCCTGTGAAATAAAGCACTGGCTCAGGAGGAGCTATGGAGCCAGCTCTTCACTGTCTTGTGTGAAGTGTATTTCCAGAGCACCCAACATGCCAGTGCTTGCTGTGAGTACACAATCAAATCCATAAGCCAGATGTAGCTTATGTGAAGGGTTTCCTGCCATCTTTCTCCAAGGGCACCATTTGAACCCTCTGCCTTTCATTACACAGGGCATTCCTCTTCCCATTTGGAGGGAACCTAAAGGCAGCTGCTATGGAAAATGGAACTAAATGCCAAATGTCTCTCATTAGTTCAAATTCAAGCTCCATTCTGCTTTTCCAAAGGCATAGGGATTTTGGGCCTTGGCCAGAAAATCAATCCCTTCTATGTGACAGCATCACTCTCTCCTGGACTGTGCCCTTCACCACAGCTGCTCTGGCTCAGCCCAGGAAACTGGGAAGTGGAGATGTTGGGTTGAGACAATCCCTTCCTATTCCAAAGAGCTATTCCTAAGTGAGTGCTCAGACCAAAATAGTTGACTAAGGCTTGGAAGGTCTTTAAGATTTTTCTAGTCACCCTAATGTTCTTTGGACCTTAATTCCCCAATAAAAACTGGATCTCGGGAGATCCAAGATGGCGGACTAGAGGGAGGCTGCGTTCCTTGTCGCTTTGGAATGCCGGTTTCAAGCAGAGGATATGTTTCTCGGTGAGGCAGTTTTTGCTGCTTATCGCTCCCCTGGTGTTTACCCATTTGTCTGCTGTGATGACCTGCAGTCTGCCAGCATATCGATGCCTTTTTTGAAGAGCAGATTGCTCACTGTCAGGCGTCTATCATCCGCCATTTGCCTGCCTCTTGCCTGTCCATCGCCTGCCTTACACCTATCCATCACCCAGTGCTCGAGGTTCACCTCCCGATCTTCCACCTCCCGATCGTCCGACAACAGTCAGCAAACTGATCGCCAACCGCCAGTGGAGCACCAGTTGCCTGCTGCTGCCTGGAAGTTCACTGTTACAGTACCTGCAGGTTTGATTACACATGGCTGCCGCGATTTTGAGACAACAACCAGGCCCCATAGGACCCCTGGCCAGACTGACTGAGCCCCGTCTCCAGGATCAATCAGCCCGACCGATCACTCCCTGCCTCTGGGACCCTCACATCGACTGACTGCTCCCTGCTGCCAGGACTCCCAGACAAACTGACTGGGACTATCACTGGGCCCTATCACCGGGACTCCAGACCAACTGATTGCACTCGGCCTCCAGGATCCCACAACCACACCAAACACACCAGACGTCCAGGACCCCTGCCGGACCAACCGCATCCCATCTCCAGGACCTCCAGCTGACCACGTCCACCTCTGAGCTGCAGCTCCCCATTTGCCAACACATTTCAAAGCCAGAACGGCCATCTTGGATAATCTTGGAAGCCGTAGCTCCGATCTTTGGGTGGGGCAAATCCCATCCTGAGACGCCTGCTGGAGGCATGAAGCTCATTGTCAGGTACCTCTCATGCATCAGGCTACTGAATACTGGGAGGTTTCATTAGTATATGACTGTTATACTGTAGATTTTCTTTTTTCTCCTTTTTAAAAAAATTTAAGTTTTTATTTCTTTACTTTCTTGCTTTCTTTTCCTTTTGTTTACCTATTCCCTCAGAGTCTCTTTCTCCCTTTTTTGCATGCTAACATCTGATTTCTTTTGAATACACTCTCACCCTTTCTATTTTCTAGAACTTCTGTATATTCTTTTCTTGTCCCATTAACAGCCACATTCTACATCCCTCTGCATCCTCTTTGTCCTCCATTAGAAACTGCAGACCTTATTGCAAACCTGTTTGTTTTACCAAAGATAATATTTGAACTCATTTTGTTTATTATGACAATTTTGTTATTGTCCCCATAGGGGCTGTTTGGTCTAGGATTGCATAGTGTCTGATTTGGGCACTGCTAATATTGATCTCCCCTTAAAGAAAGGGTTTTGAAAACCTATAGGGCCACTATAAGCCTATAGGGGGAAATCTGCAATACCCCAGATCTGCACTGATAGAGGGGAAGATACATGAACAACATGAAAAAACAAGGGAAGAAAATGATCCAAATAAATCTAGATTCTATAGTAATAGAATCCAATGACAGTATGTTAGAAGAAATGTCAGAAAAGGACTTCAGATTATACATGATTAAGATGATTTGCAAAGCAAAGGATGAGATAAGACAGCAAATGCAGGCAATGAATGATAATACCAATAAGCTGAAAGAGCACCTTCAAGAATCAAAAGATCATTTCAACAAAGAGAGATTCTCAAAAAAAAAAAAAACAAATGGAAATCCTTGAAATGAAGAAGACAATAAAACAAATAAAAAAACTCAATGGAAAGCATCACCAACAGACTAGACCACTTGGAAGATAGAACCTCAGACAACGAAGACAAAATATTTAATCTTGAAAATAAAGTTGCCCAAACAGAGAAGATGGTAAGAAATCATGAACAGAATCTCCAAGAACTATGGGACATCATGAAAAGACCAAATTTAAGAATTATTAGGATTGAGGAAGGCACAGAGATACAAACCAAAGGAATGAATAACCTATTCAATGAAATAATACCAGAAAATTTCCCAAACCTGAAGAATGAAATGGAAAATCAAATACAAGAGGCGTACAGAACACCAAATGCACAGAATCACAACAGATCCACACCAAGGCACATTAAAATGAAAATGCCTAACATTCAAAATAAAATTAGGATTTTGAAGGCCGCCAGAGAAAAGCATCAGATTACATATAGGGGGAGACAAATACGGATAGCAGCCGACTTCTCAACCCAGACTCTAAAAGCTAGAAGGGCCTGGAACAACATATTTCAAGCTCTGAAAGAACATGGTTGCCAACCAAGAATCCTATACCCAGCAAAACTAACCTTAAGATTTGAAGATGAAATAAAATCCTTCCATGATAAACAAAAGTTAAAAGAATTTACAAATAGAAAGCCTGTGCTACAGAATGTTCTCAACAAAATATTCCATGACGAGGAAATGAAAAACAACAATGGAGGTCCGAAAGGGAGGAATTACCTTAGAGAAAAACCACTCAAAGGAGAAACCAAGCCAACTTAAAAACGAAAAATAAGCCAAATGACTGGGAATACAAATCATTTCTCAATAATAACCCTGAACGTTAATGGCCTAAACTCATCAATCAAAAGACATAGACTGGCAGAATGGATTAAAAAGAAAGATCCAACAATATGCTGCCTGCAAGAGACTCATCTCATAGAAAAAGACATCCACGGACTAAAGGTGAAAGGATGGGAAAAAACCTACCACGCACATGGACTCAGTAAAAAAGTGGGGGTTTCCATCCTTATATCAGATAAAGTGGACTTCAAGCCAAAGTTAGTCAGAAGGGATAAAGAAGGACATTTCATACTGCTTAAGGGAACCATAAATCAGGAAGACATAACGATAGTAAATATTTATGCCCCAAACAATGGTGCATCCCTGTACATCAAACAAATCCTTCTCAATTTCAGGAATCACATAGACCACAACACAATAATTCTGGGTGACTTTAATGCACCACTGTCACCACTAGATAGATCTTCCAAACAAAAACCAAACAAAGAAACCATAGAACGCAATAACACAATCAATACCTAGACTTAATAGACATATATAGAATATTCCATCCATCAACGAGTGGATTCACTTTCTTCTCAGCAGCACATGGAACCTTCTCGAAAATAGACCATGTGTTATGCCACAAAGCAGCCCTTAGGAAATGCAAAAAAATAGAGATACTGCCTTGTGTTCTATCAGATTATAATGGACTGAGAGTAGAAATCAATGACAAAATAAAAAAGGAAAATTACTCCAACACTTGGAGACTAAATAATATGCTATTGAATGAAACATGGATAACAAAAAACATCAGGGAGGAGATTAAAAAATTCTTAGAGGTCAATGAGAACGATGATACAACATATCAAAATCTCTAGGACACTATGAAAGCAGTACTAAGAGGAAAATTCATTGCATGGAGCACATTCCAGAAAAGAATGAAAAGTACAACTAAATGACCTAACATTACAGCTCAAAGCCCTAGAAAAAGAAGAACAGAATAACAGCAAAAGAAGTAGAAGACAGGAAATAAGTAAAATCAGAGCTGAAATCAATGAAATTGAAACAAAAGAAACAATTCAAAAAATTGACAAAACAAAAAGTTGGTTCTTTGAGAAAGTAAACAAAATAGACAAACCCTTAGCCACACTAACAAAGAGACGGAGAGAGAAAACTCAATACTAAAATACATGATGCAAAAGGAAATATCACGACAGACACCACTGAGATACAGAACATAATGAGAAGCTACTTTGAAAATCTGTATTCCAACAAGATAGAAACTACCGAAGACATTGACAAATTTCTAGAGACATATGCTCCTCCCAAACTGAACCAGGAGGACATACACGATTTAAGAAGATCAATATCAAGCAATGAAATAGAAGAAGCCATTAAAAATCTACCATCCAAGAAAAGCCCAGGACCAGACGGATTCTCAGCCAAGTTCTACAAGACCTTCAAAGAAGAATTCATTCCAATACTTCTCAAAGTATCCCAGGAAATAGAAAAGGGGGGTACCCTACCGAACTCATTCTATGAAGCTAATATCACCCTCATACCCAAACCAGGAAAAGAGACATCAAGGAAAGAAAATTTTAGACCAATATCCTTGATGAATATAGATGCAAAGATCCTTAACAAAATATTGGCAAACTGTATCCAAAAACATATTAAGAAAATTGTGCACCACGATCAAGTGGGGTTAATCCCTGGAATGCAAGGATGGTTCAACATTTGTAAATCAATAAACATAATCCATCATGTCAATAGACTTAAGGATAAGAATCATATGGTTATTTCAACTGACGCAGAAAAAGCTTTTGACAAAATACAACACCCCTTCATGCTCAAAACACTAGAAAAAATAGGGATATAGGAACATACCTGAACATCGTAAAGGCTATTTATGCTAAGCCAATGGCCAACATCATTCTTAATGGAGAAAAACTGAAACCATTCCCTTTAAAAACGGGAACAAGACAGGAATGTCCTCTTTCACCACTTCTATTCAACATTGTCCTCGAAACTCTAGCCAGAGCAATTAGGCAGGCTACAGAAATTAAAGGGATATGAATAGGAAAAGAGGAACTTAAGCTGTCACTATTTGTGGATGACATGATTCTATATTTAGAGGATCCAAAAATCTCCTCCAGAAAACTTCTAAACCTCATCAATGAATTCAGCAAAATAGCAGGCTATAAAATCAACACAATCTAAATCCAATCTAAAACATTTTTATACGCAAGTGACGAAACAGCTGAAAGGGAAATGAGGAAAACAACTCCATCTGCAATAGTCTCAAAAAAAATAAAATACTTGGGAATCAATCTAACCAAAGAGGTAAAAGATCTCTACAATGAAAAATACAAAACACTGAAGAAAGAAATTGAGGAAGACCTTAGAAGATGGAAAGATCTCCCATGTTCTTGGCTAGGCAGAATTAATACTGTCAAAATGGCCATACTACCAAAAGTGCTATAGATTCAATGCAATTCCAATTAAAATCCCAATGACACACCTTACAGAAATAGAGCAAGCAATCATGAAATTCATCTGGAAGAATAAGAAATCCAGAATAGCTAAAGCAATCCTTAGCAGGAAGAATGAAACAGGGGCTATCGCAATACCACAACTTCAACTATACTACAAAGCAATAGTAAAAAAACAGCATGTCTATTTTTGGCACCAAAATAGACAGGTAGATCAATGGTACAGAATAGAGGACACAGACACAAACCCAAATAAATACAATTTTCTAATGCTAGACAAAGGTGCCAAGAATATGCAATGGAGAAAAGAGCCACTTCAACAAATGGTGCTGGGAAAACTGGAAATCCATATGCAACAGAATGAAACTAAACCCCTATCTCTCACCCTGCACAAAATTCAACTCACAATGGATCAAGGACCTTGAAATCAGACCAGAGACCTTGCATCTTACAGAAGAAAAAGTAGGTCCAAATGTTCACCTTGTTGGCTTAGGATCAGACTTCCTTAACAGGACTCCCATAGCACAAGAAATAAAAGCAAGAATCAATAACTGGGATAGAGTCAAACTAAACAGCTTTCTCTCAGCAAAGGAAACTATCAGCGATGCGAAGAGAAAGCCTACAGTGTGGGAGAATATCTTTGCCATTTATACTTCAGATAGAACACTAATTTCCAGAATATATAAAGAACTCAAAAAACTCTACACCAAGAATACAAATAACCCAATCAGCAAATGGGCTAAGGATATGAACAGACACTTCACAGAAGATGTACAAGCAATCAACAAACATATGAAAAAATGTTCACCATCTTTAGTAATAAGAAAAATGCAAATCAAAACTACACTAAGATTCCATCACACCCCAATTAGAATGGCGATTATTAAGAATACAAGCAACAATAGGTGTTGGAGAGGATGTGGGGGAAAAGGTACACTCATACATTGCTGGTGGGACTGCAAATTAGTGCAGCCACTCTGGAAAGCAGTGTGGAGATTCCTTAGAAAACTTGGAATGGACCTACCATTTGACCCAGCTATCCCACTCCTTGGCCTATACCCAAAGGACTTAAAATCAGCATACTACAGAGATATAGCCACATCAATGTTCATAGCTGCTCAATTCACAATAGCCAGACTATGGAACCAACCTAGATGCCCTTCAATTGATGAATGGATAAAGAAACTGTGGTATATATATACAATGGAATATTACTCAGCCATAAAGAATAATAAAATTATGGCATTTGCAGGCAAATGGATGAAATTGGAGAATATCATGTTGAGATAAGCCAATCTCAAGAATCCAAAAGACGAATGATCTCGCTGATAAGCGGATGATGACATATAATGGGGCGTGGGAGGGGGGGCAAGAATGGAGGAAGGAGGGACTGTATAGAGGGAAAAGAGAGGTGGGAGGGTTGGGGGGAAGGAAAAAAATAACGGAATGAATCAAACCTCATTACTCTATGTAAATGTATGAATATGCAAATGGTATGCTGTTACTCCATGTACAAACAGAAACAACATGTATCCCATTTGTTTACAATAAAAATAAATTAAAATTAATTAATTAATTAATTTAAAAAAAACTGGATCTCTGCTTTCGGGTTGTATCTAAGATTCTGTAGAGAACATCAATAGTTTTGATACTGAAAAAGAAAATCTCAGTGCTAGGAATGACACCTGAGTGCCTAATTGATTAACCCAATTTAGTAAAACAAGTAATGAGTGTACTTACTAGGTACAAAGTAATGTTAATGTGCTAAGTTTGTGAACACTAAAGATAAAATTTAAATTCACCTGCTTTCCTGCATACAACAGAATTATTATTTAGCCTTGAAAAGGATGGAAGAGCTGGGCACAATGGTTCATGACTGTAATCCCTGTGACTTGGGAAACTGAGGCAGGAAAATAGCAAGTTCAAGACCAGACTGGGCAATTTAGCAAAACCCTGTCTCAAAATAAAAAAATAAAAACAGGCTGTGGTAGGATGCCCCTGAGTTCCATCCCCAGTACCACAAAAAAAGGGGAGGGGGGGTACAACATGGATGAACCTTGGTGACATTATGTTGAGCAAAAGAAGTCATAGATGCACACAAAAAACAAATACTGCAGATGTGTGGAGACAGACAGACATCTCTTAGATGCAATTACTAGCATAGTAAGATTCACGGAATGGTGGCTGCTAAGGGCTGGAGGAGGAGGAGTGGGAGCTATGTTCTAGTCTGCAGATGAATTCCAGCAGTGAGTGGTGGTAATAGTTGCATAACAACACGAGTGCTTGATATCACTGAACTACACTCTTGAAAACAGTTATGATAGTGTCATGGGCTGAGCTGTCTCTCTCACATTCATATATTGAAGTTCTAAACTTCAGTATCTCAGATTATGATTGCATTTGGAGATAGAGTCTCTGAAGAGGTGATTAAGTAAAAAGGAGGTCATTAGAGTGGCCCCAATCCAACATTGCTGGTGTCATCAGAAGAGGAAATTTAGACATAGTCAGGTAGAGGGAAGATGCCGTGAAGACGGGGACATTCACGAACCAATCTCCGACTTATATGCCCTGAATTGTGAGAAAATGAGTTTCCAGTGGTTAAGCCACCCAGTCTGTGATGCTTTGTTATGGCAGCCCTTACAAATTAATATAGGTGGTAGATTTTTTTTTGTTATGTAAGTTTTTTCACAATTAATAGTAATACTAATAAAACTGTAAGCCAGTGAAACAACCATCTGCCTTCCTAGAGGACACGGGTTCCTCCACAGCTCAGAATAGAGTAGGCCATGGGAAGCTCTATAAGAAAGAGACCCAGCAGGATGGTGAAAGCCCAAGAGGGTTCATTTGTGCACATGATCCGGAAAAGCCTCTCGGTTCAGATTGGGTGGGACCCTGACAGGCAGACCTGGGCTGAGGGGGAAGATGTTCCAGGTGGTGGTACAGGGTGTCCAAAAATAAAGGCAAGCCACCAGAGAGTAAGACATGGTGTGGGAAACAGCACGCTGATATGGCCAGGGGAGATAAGTGCCCAAGCTAGGTGCTATAGTGTGAGTGGGCAAAGGAGGTAGGTAGGGCCCGACCCAAAGGTCAGGACAAATTCTGCTCCATCATGAGAGAAAAACTATTTTAAAATAGTCCTCTGCCCTGTCATTTCCCTATCTCCACCCCACTCTTCGTCCTATACAAGTGCCTCTTTTATACTGCTGTAGCCAAGAATCTTCAGGGACAGGAATATCAAGTTCTTGAGACATGAGTCACCACAGGAATGGCCCCAAGTAAAGATGCCATGTGAAGCTTTCATTCACATCCTCAGGAGTAGGAAGTCCATTCCTGGTCTGTGGACTCGTGGCAGCTTGGACCTGCTCCTGTATTTATCACAAAGCAACTTAAAATTAGGTGGAAGCTCTCAGCAGCTTGAAGGTGGTGATCAGGTCACATCTATCCCATCTGAGAGAATAATCCCCAGTTGGCAGACCTAATCCAGTTCAGCAGTTCATGCTGGTCCCACGAAGGGTGGGGAAGGGATAGTACTATTGCAGGTCTGGGTCCTGGGCTGGGGCCTCTCCCCACACCTACTATGAGAAGGCGGTTGGCGATCACAGTAGGAGAGAGCAAGAACCCAGCTGCAAAATTGCCAGCTGCTGAATAGGGAACATGTATCGCAGTTTAATTTCGCCCTGTTTGGGAGCCAAGTTTCTTTAATAAGCAGAGTTAAAATCCAGGCAACATTAAAAGCTTGGCAGCCCCCATCTCCACCCCGAGTTACAGAAAGACACAAAGACACAAGGGCCAAAAGCACTAGGGCGAGAGTGAAAGCCCTCAGACAAGGTCTCCTCCACAGGTGCAACGATTCCAAGACATAGAAGGTCAAGATGATTCTCGATCAATCGTGAAATTGGATTTGTATTTAGGTTCAAAATCAGGACAAAAAAAATAATTTGTGTAGCTTAACGGAATGTCATCAAGCTTTTGGGCTCTCTGTGGCATGATTTATCCATAAAGGAGGTGCAATATGCTTCCTTAATTAACAAATGTAAAAATCTCCTAAGTGTGTACATAGTAGTGTTGGTCTTATGTACTTCAAGTGAGAGCGGATGGCTGCACCTTGTTTTGCACAGTGGATTAAAGTGACCTCCATGAGCATCAAACATCAGGCTGTTTTTAACCAATATTAAAGATTGTCAGACCAAATGTTTGTTTTTGAAGTATATTTCATTACTGGGTACAGTTTAAATAGGAATTGATTGCCTTTTCTTAGCCGTAAATCAGAATTATAAACTCTGTTTGAGATTTGGTGTACTAAATGTTCTTTTAGTCATTTCCTTAGGAATATGTTGAAATACCAACAATAGTTTGAATTATGTTCTGTAAGAAAGTATTAGTTATTTTAGAATATATACAATTGTAGAAAATGCCAATTTTTAAAATTCACATTTGGTTGCTAGAATTTTTAAGTACATTAAAGTAATTTCATGTCATAGCTTGTTACATTAACACCTGTAATGACTATTGTAGGAGAAACTTTATTTTTTAAATTGGTGTATATGTTCTGCCCAAGATTGTAGGATAAATGATGCTACTATAAATGAAATTATTTGTTGGTAAAAATGTTTAATTTAGTTTAAAATTAAATTAATTTAATTTCTTTTCTTGAAAGTTGTTTATCCTGTACTAAAAGTAGTCCTGTCACTGTGTTTATATGCTGTTAGTAGAAGGGGAACTGACTGTTGCTGTTCCAAGGCTGTTTTAACCAAAGCAAAGGAAAAATAATTTAACATCTTGTTGATAGCTACTTCAACAAACCATATTTTGCGCCTTCATTTTTGTATATAAAAGAAAGTATACTTCTATCAAAAAAAAAAGGCACTAGGACAGAGATAATCACCATGCAGTCAGAACCTTGGTAGATGAGAACAGTGTACACTCATACCCCTGCCCTTGAGTATCACCACAGTCCTGTGAGTGGGAGGGCAAGACAAACTGGCCCCTGGGACAGATGGACAGAAGCAGACACCCCTCCCTGAAGGTCACAGCCCTTTCATGACAGAGGCAGGTAAGAATTCCAGGTTTCCTAGCCCAGGGTTCTCTGCTTTATCCTGATAGTAATAACTCCCATTCACAGTTGTTTATTCTGTCCTGGGCATTTTCCATGTATTATTTCCTTTGATCCTTCCATCACTTTTTATGGGATTCAGTGTTTAGCCAATAAATACTAGAGGAAGGATTTGAAATCTGGTGTGTCCTTGAAGGCTGCCTTCTGTTCTGTCCAGTTCATTTTTCTACTCATTTTTACTAGGTACCTGGTACATTCAAGGTGCTACACAGCCTGACAACAGACTGGCTAGACCCAGGCTTCCCAGAACTGAGCAGATCTTGCTCCTCCAGAACCCAGAACCCAGAACCCAGAACCCAGACCCATGATTGGGGAATGTGTTAATTCCTTAAGGCTACTGTAACAAATAGCCACAAGTTTGATGACTTACAATAACAAGTGTATTCTCTCACAGCTCTGGAGCCAGAAGTCCAAGATCAAGGTATTAACAGGTTCTAGGAGAGAACCCCCTCTGCAGGCTCTGTGAAGGATCCTTCCCTGGTTCTTTGAGCTTCTGGAGACTCTTGGCTTTTTTTATTTTTTATTTTTATTTTATTTTTTGGGGGGGGGCGTGCTGGGGAATCGAACCCAGGGCCTTGTGCTTACAAGGTAAGCACTCTACTGACTGAGCTATCTCCCCAGCCCCTTGGCTTTTTTTGACCTGGGCTGCATAACTTCATCTGTGCCTCTTTGGGCGTACTCACGCTACTCTGATTCAGGGTCTCTGAGCTCCCTCTGCCTCACTTTTTAAAGGACAGCTATCATTGGATTTAGGGCCCACCCAGGAAATTCCATCTCCAGATCATCAGGCTAAGTGCATCCACAAACACCTCTTTTCCAAGTAAGGTCATATTCACAGATATCAGGGATGGGTTATCCAGCTACTGCAAGAAAGGCTTAGCCCACAGTGTCTCCCATTCCTCAGGCCAGGCCAGGGACAGGCAGACAGTGGGAAAGCAGCCCCCATCTCCTGGGGCCAAGGTTGGGGAAAAAGGCCAGTATGCTGGCTCCCAGGGAAGCCAGTGAGTGTAACACATGGCCACACAAGACTAAAATCAGTGGTTGGCGAGGCTTATGGGGAAGGAAATCTAAGCCTGGAGAGCTCAGGCAGCAGTTGCTAGGACAGGGCTGAAATCGCATTCCTGAGCTGCTTAAGTATCCTGACAGGACAGAGATTATGTTAATGGCCTCTGCTGTAGACAGGCCACTGTGCCTGCTGGTGCTAACCTTGTCTGACTCCTCAGGCCAGAGCCAGGCTTCCTCCCCATTTGTTATCAGGGGAGAATGGAAGGGCTGAGGAACCTGTGGTCACAGTGCCAAGTCAGGGACAATGGCCACATAGAGGTACCTAGCTGCTGGAGCAGGGACATGGCCAGAGGGCAGTCAGAGAGACCTGGCCCTACACAATGCTGGACTCCATTCTTAGTCAAAAAACACACTATCTGCTCCCACCAAGTAGGGAAAGGGGGTAAGACATGGGTGAATGAGGGGAGATGCCTCCAAGACCTGCAAAAGACAACAGTGCCATGAGGTAGGGGTTAGGAAGTGGGCAGAGCCTCCAGGGATTCCAAAAGAGGCAGCAGAACTCTGTGCAGCCAAAGCAATAGACACTGCATTGGAACTGACAGGCCTCAAACCCCAGTTCCTCAGCTTGCTCTGCAACCTTGGGCTAATTATTGAACTTCTCTCAACCTTAGCTCTCTTCTCTCTAAACTTAGGGTCAAAATAGAACCCAAATCATAGGACTATAATGAGAATTGGATCAAATTAGCTGAAGAAAGCACCTAACACAGTACCTGGTATGGAGTAAATACTCAATTAATGCCATTTAATAGGAACCAGTCACATTGGAGAAAGAGGGTGTGATGGTTAATTCTATGTCAATGTGTGCAGACTGTGCAACCTGGTTCTTTGGTCAAACACCAGTCCAGATGCTGCTGGGGGAGTATTTTTTAGATGTAATTAACACTTAAATCAGTGTACTTTGAGTAAAGCAGGTCAACCTCCATAAGGTAGGTGGGCCTCATCCAATCAGTTAAAGGCCTTCAGAGAGAAGACAGGTTACCAGAGGCAGGAGGGATTCTGCCTCCAGACAGCCTTCAAACTCAAGACTGCAACATCAACTCTTTCCTGGGGCTCCAGCCCACTGTGCTGTCCTATAGAGTTAGGACTTGCCAGTCTCCACAATCATGTGAGCCAATTCCCTAAAACAAATTGATCGATTGATCGATAGATAGGGATAGATGAGTGGACAGGTCAATATAGATCTATCTATCTATACATCCTACTGGTTCTGTTTGTCTGGATAATTCTAACATAGCAAGATTTGTGGTCAGGGGCCACAAGGACAAACGTCCTAGGGAGAAGTCCAAGCATGTGGGCTGTGCTGTGGAGATCAAGCAGGCCAGTGAAGTTGCAATACACAGGGTCACAAGAGGCAATATCAGGAAATTAAACAAGACAGATAGGTTGAGAGGAGGCTCAGAAGCCAAAGGGGAGCCTTAGAAGATTCTTGAGGCAGAGTATGGGTTCCTGGAGCTCACAAGAGGGATGGTGCACAGCACCAATTGTGCAGACTCCCTGGTTCTTCCGTAGAACCAGGATAGTCACGGAAACATGCTTCAGATGAAAAAGAAAGCTACCTCTTACCTGGGACAAAGGATGTCATGCACAACCGCAGAAGTAGGCCACATCCCTGCCTGACAGCACCATGGCTCAGTCACGAGGCAGACACACCTGAGGAGCTGGGGAAGGCCCACAGGAGGAGCCAGGGCTGCTGAGATTCTCCTTTGGAATCTGGGTGTGGCCACCCTACACAGGGACCTGAAACGTGCTGTGCTGCAAAGTGAATTCCTGGTACATTTTTGAGTCTCTGGTGATCTGAGGGTACAGCTGTCATGAGAGAGCAGCATCCTGCAGACAGAAGGTCCTGTGAGGTGGGCAGTGGGAACTGGCTGTGTCCAGCAACCCTGCTCACAAACCTGGGATCAAGTGGATGAGATGTTGCCCCTGCAGAAGTCCAAGAGCTGATCTTGCTCAGTAAGCCTGACTCACACAGAGCAGCCTAACAGAAGTCCCTGGCTGGCTCCCTTGAGGAAATGGCCAGGCCTCCCTAGACACAAAGTCAGTAACTAGGAGCATCTTTCCTCTTTAAAAACAGGCTTTGTGCAGGCAGCAGGTTATGCCTGTTCTTCCTAAAGGGTGGCTGCTCTCCAGTTCTATATTTTCACCCATTCTTTCTTCCAAATGCCAAAACAGGACAAGGACAGGAATCATCAGCCTAGTGTTTTAGAATGTCAGGGCCAGTGTCCCATTTCTAGCAGAATGGAGGTCTGACTATGGTGAACAATCCTCCTGCTCCAAACACCTAAAAAGAAAAAAAAAAAATTGAGGTAAAATATATATAATATAAAATTTACCATTTTAACTATTGCTAAGCAGTTCAAGTGGCATTATGTTCACATTGTTGGACAATCACCATCCCATATCCAGAACATTTTCACTCTCCCAAATGGAAACTCTGTACCCATTAAACACTAACTCCTAATGTCCTCCCCAACCAGTCCCTGGTAACCAGGACTTTTTCTCTCTAAATGAATTTGACCATTCTAGAAACATACCAGTGAATGATTCCATATTTATACTTCTCTGTCTGGTCTAGTTCACTCAGCACATCCACATTGTAGCACATGTCAGAATTTCATTCCCTTTTTTTTGTGGCACACGATGGGGTCTCACTAGGTTGCCCAGCCTGGTTCTGAATTCCTGAGCTCAACTGATCCTCCTGCTTCAGTCTCTCAAGTGCTGGGATTACAGGTATACACCACCAAGTCCACAGAATTTCATTCCTTTTTTAGGCTAAACAAGAGTCAAGTATATGTATATACCTTCTATATTTTGTTTATCCAGTCCTGCATCAGGAAACATTTGGAGTATTCTTACCTTTTGGTTGTCAATAATGCTGCTACAAGCAACTATAGGCATAGGTGCACAAACCACTGTTTCATGTGTGCTTTTTCTTGACTTAATGCTAAGTGATGTTTTTCTAGAAATATAATCATTTTTTCTGAATATGGAAGGTTGCTGAAAGAAAGTCTTTCATATTCTCTTATGATCTTTATAATCTCAGTTGCATTTATGATTATATTCCTGTACAGATCCACCTGAGTCATAACTGCCATGATTACCCCTGAGAAAACCTGGTGGATTTCCCCTGCATAGTTTCCTAACATACTATAGATAAACAAAGGCACTAGATTAGTTTGCGAAGCTTTACAACCAGACCCTGACACTTTCAATGCCAGGAATGTGCCTGAAGTCTTTGATACTAGCTTGAGATAAACCAGGTACATTCCACCCTAGACAAAGGCACATTTGTACTAACCACTGATAAGCCCCCTCCTTCTGACCCACATCACAGAGATCCACTGGTCTTGCTGCCACCCAGGACCATGCTTCTGTCAGTACGGACCAAATAAATTCCACTCTGCAATCCTGGTTCTGCTTTCATCCCTTCTTTAGTCCCACAACACCTTGATACTGGTTCTTATACAGCAGGCCAGGGTGTTTCCTAACAGTCCCTATTTAAATATATATAGTATTTATTTGAGTATTCTCTTCTTTTTTAAATTTATTTTTCTTTTTGTAGTGCTAGGGTGTGAACTCAGAACCTTACACATGCTAGGCAAGCACTCTACTACTGAGTTACATCCCCAGACCTTTTTTCTTTTTAAACTTCAGACAGGGTCTCACTCAGTTGTCCAGGCTGATCTCTAACTTGTGATCTCCTCCTGCCTCAGCCTCCCAAGTAGCTGGAATTATAGGTGTACACCACCATTACTGACTTCTTCTTTACACTATCTTGTCAGAGTTTTACCAACTAAATAACTCTTTCAAATAGCTAGCCATATTAATTAGAACTGGAATCAGCTATGATGTAATTTGTTTAGTCTTAAGGATTATTGGAAATTTTTTTCTAGTATTCACAACTATAAATGATTAATAAATGATTTTACTTATCTAAAAAAGTAAATGGGTTCAGCCCCAGGTTAAAGAAAACTTAAAAAAAAAAAAAAAAAAAAAAGAGGCTTGCAAGGTGTAGTGGTGCACACCCATAATCCCAGTGGCACAGGAGGCCCAGGCAGGAGGAGTTCAAAGCCAGATTCAGCAAATTCGAGGCAATAAGCAACTCAGTGAGACCCTGTCTCTAAATAAAATACAAAACAGGGCTGCGGATGTGACTCAGTAGTCAAGTGACCCTGAGTTCAATCCCCAATGCCCAAACAAAACAAAAAAGTGGCTTAACAAGATACATTCTTTTTCTCAATGCCAGAATATCCACAAGGCTCAGTTCAGGGCTGGCCTGGTGATCCATGAGGCCAGAGAACCAGGTTCCTTAGATCTTGTTGCATTTTCTTTGCCCAAGGAAAAGAAAAATTAGGGTCCAAGGTGCAAAGGACACCCTTTTGCCCAAGACTGAGCTGCTGAAGCTCCAGCCAGAATTCCAGGTGGGAAAGAGGAGGTAAGGAGAAGCAGGCCCTGTCTTAAGAGCCCCTGAGCCCTTGGCTAGAACACAGGTAAAAGGCCGAGTCAACTTGCAAGAGTCGAGGAAATGCTGGCTTCTTATTTTCCCTTCTTCACACCATAGTTGTCATATATTTCACTCCTAGATATGTCATAACCCCAACAATATAATGTTGATTTTGCTCTAAACAGTCAATTATTTTTGTGTGTCAGGAGACGAGTACTGAAGGTTGAACCCAGGGGCACTAAACCACTGAGCTACATCTCTAGCTCCTTTCTGTTTTTTGAGATAGTGTCTCGCTAAGTTTCAGAAACTGGCCTCAAACTTTCAATCCTCCTGCCTCAGCCTCCCACATTGTTGAGATTACAGGTGAGCAACACTGTGCCTGGCAACAGTTGATTATCTTTTAAAGAAAAATTTTGGGAGATTCCAAAGATTGAACCCAGAAGTGCTTTAGCTCTGAGCTACATTCACAGAGCTTTTTACTTTTTGAGACCAAGTCTTGCTAAGTTGCTGAGAATCTCACTAAGTTCTGAGGCTGGCCTTGAACTTGTGTTCCTCCTGCCTCAGCCTCCAGAGTGGCTGGGATTATAGGCGTGTATCATGGTGCCTAGTTTTTCCTCTGAAACTTGTAAAGCCTTCTCTTTGTACTGGATTTTAGCAATTTGCTTATGATGTTTCTCAGTAAGATTTTCCTTATGTTCATTCTACTTGAGGTTCTTTGAGTGTCTTGAATCTGTGAGTTTAAAGTTTTCATCAAATTGGAAAAAATTTTGGCAATTAACCTCTTCAAATATATTTCTGTCCTGGCCTTCCTCTTTCTCAAACTTTGATCACTCACAATTACAAATTCTGCTTCATATTGCCACACAAGTCAGAGAGGATCTGATCTTCTTTTCTTTTTGTGCCTTAATGTGGATAGTGTTCATCACTGTTTTCAAGTTCACCAATATGATCTTTTGTGTTTAATGGGTTATTAATTCTATCTGGTGAAACTTTCATTTTACCCACTGAAATTTTTATCTCTAGAAGATCCATTTGCTTAATTTTTAAACATTTTTCACTTCTCTCTTCACATGTGATTTCCCTTCTGTCTTTCAGCATCTTTAAATAGGTTTTTTTAAAGTCCTTGTCTTTTTATGACATCACCTGTCATTTAAGTCTGTTTGTAATGACTAATTTGCTCCTGATTATGGTTGCATCTTACTGCCTGTTCTGCTGTCAAATGTTTTTTATTGAACATGGTGAAGTCTATACTGTTAATTATTTCATATTGGACTTTTTTGAGAGTGTTAGATTTTGTTCTAACAAGCAGTTAGGTTACTTAAATATTATGCTGATTCTTTCAAAGTTTGTCTTAAGCTCTGTTTGGACAGGTCTTCAATAGTCTTTACTCTAGAAGTGATCTAACCACTGAAGGAGACCATCTACGGTCTCTGTGGAAGCCATACATACTCAACAAGGACCTTCCACTCCAATTGGTCAGGACTCAAATGTTCCCCTGCCCTCTTAGGCTCTAGGAATAGTTCAGTTGACAGTTCTCCTGCTATCCCTTGACCAGCCTCATGGAATTTCATTCACCCTGGGCATAGGTGGCTTAGTGCTCTGTAAGCTGTTTAAGTGTTCTCCAGTTTTTTGGAGCTCTTCCTCTGCATGGGATCTTCCTCTCCAGGACTCTGCTCTGCAAATCCCACCTGCTTTGGCCTCCCTGGATCCCTAGCTCCTCAGCTAGGTGAGGCTGCCCTGCTCAGCTTACGTTTTCCCTCATGACCAACTGGGGCATTCCAGAAATGCAAGGTTGGCTTCACGTCAGAAAATCTACCAATTTAACCACATTATCACACTAACAGAGAAGACATGATAATCAGAACATAAATGCAGAACATTTCAATAAAATTTGACAACTATCAATACTTTTTAAAATTTTTTCAGCAAATTAGGAGTAAAATGGAACTTCCCTACTCTAATAAAAGAAAAGTACCTAGCAAACCTAGCACATAATGGTGAAATGTGAAAAGCAGCCCTCAGAACTTAGGAACAGAAAAGAAATGATGACTTTCACTCCTTCAATTCAACAATATTTGGGATGTTCCAGTAGGTGTAATAATATGAGGGAAATTAAAAGTGTAAGACTGAAAACAAAGAAACAAAATTGTCAGTTTTTCATCCACAAATCAAGCACCTGTGACATGCAAGGCTCTTTTCTGACATTGGTGATACTGCATAAGAAAAAAAACCTGAAACAATGACAACGACAAGATCCCCATCCTGATGGAGCTTCCATTCAAGTTGCAGATGGGAAAGGAACAGCTGATAAAAAAACAAACAAAATACCTGTGCAGGCTGTTCAGAGGTGACCAGTGCTGTGCAGAAGGATAAAGCCAGAAGCGGGATAGCTGTGCGAGCTCAGGCAGTACCCGTCCTGATTCACAGAATGGCAACTCTGAGTTTGCAAATGAGGAGTGCGGGCTGAGGGTTGTTTCCATTTTAAACAGGGTGATCAGGGTGGTCTCATGGAGAAGGAAGCTTTGGGGCAAACACTTGGAGGAGGAGAGAGTGTGAACCAAGTGGGGAGATGACACTCTAAGCAGAGGGAAGAGTCAGGGCTGAGGGGATTTTTTTAAATGGAGCCTGCCTCACGTACCACTAATGGTTAGGAACCCAGGTGGCTGAAATGGAGTAAGAGGGTGAGGAGGAACAGGGGACAAACTCAGCATACACTCCTGTAGGACTTGAGATCTTCCTCTGAGCAGAATGGAAATCTGAAGCACTCCAAGCACAGAACTCACGGCTTGCCTTAAGCTTTTAAAGAGTGGTTCCACCTCCTGAGCTAAGCATAGATTCTAAGAGGGCAGAGGCAAAATGCACAGAAACCAGTACAGAGGCCCTTCCATAGCCCTGATAGCCCAGGTGTGAAATGTAGCAGCTTGGTCAAGTTTAGTGCCCACTGGGTAAAGTTGTCAGCTTATGCAAAAATAGAGCCAATAGAGTATGCTAATGGATCAGGTGGGAAATGTGTAAGAGAGAAGTCAAGATGACTCCACCCACCGTTACTGACCTGAGCAGCCGGAAGGCTGGAAAGCTGAGGGAGGTCCTCCCCACCAAGATCAAGAAGGGGAGCTTGCCCTAGCAAATGCCAAGGCCTATTAGGTCATCAAGATACAAGGTATAAGAATAGTGATAAACAAAGAATAGGGCGGAGAATCTAGAAACAAACCCAGATATCTGAAAACCTGACATAGCACAGACCACAATCTGACAATCCCATGTGTAGGCAAGAAGCCAGGAACAACACAATGTCTTATACTCCACTGGTGGGAGAATAAATTGTACAAACTTTCTGGAAAATGATTTTGCTGTATCTAGGGAAGTTGGAGATGCATATATCCTAAAGCTGAGTGGATCCATTCCTAAGACTATATCCCAGAGATATTCTCACCAATGTGCACCAGGACACAAGCACAGGAATAATTCTAAGAGTAGACAATTGCAAAAACAGGTAAACACATCGAAAGTCCATTGCAGGAGAATGGATAGATAAAATGTGGCATATTCCTAAGACTGTATGCTATATTAGCTGTAAGAATGAAATGCATTTATGCCCATCTTCAGAGATAAAATTCATTGACACAGTCTTAACAGAAAAAGGCAAGTAAAATCTATACAAGTTGGACACAATTTATAAATGGTGTGTATATATATATATATATACATACACATAAGTATGTATATATATAAATATATACACACATGTAGAGGTAGAATGAGCTTACAAACTATATGTGTGTATATACACTTCTGAATATATTAAATATTTCAAATGTTGGAAAACTGGAAAAATAAGAAAAGGTGAATGCTAGTGCTCACAAGTTGGTCCCCTAATTTTACAAAGAAAAAAATAGACTTGAGGTCACCCACCAGAGCATGGTGAAGCTAGAGCCAGTAGCACCTGATTCCAAGTCCTCAATTCATTTGATCCCACCATCTTTTCTTGATTTGGAAAGATAACATAGTGACAACCAATCCATTGTGCTTGGAAAAGAAGTGAGGAAGGGGAAAGTGCCTGATGTTTGCCACCCTGGTGTTAGAGCGATGAGGTCCCTTAAGCCTCCAGCTTGCACTGGGCTTATCCAGGCCCCCCTCTCCCTAGCCTAACTTTTGTTTTGAGACAGGTTGAACCTTACCACCACCATCTCTGGGCTTCAGTAATATGCCTTGGAAATTGAATGCATGCTGACAACATTGCCGATGGAAATCCAAGGGGTGGATCCTTGCTCTGCTCCACTATTCTTACTCCCTGAATTATCTTGGGAGAGTCACATCACCACACTTGAAGATGGGGATAACAACACTGACCCTGTCTGCCACTTAGTGAAATGAAGATGGCTCAGGGATGCAAGAGAAAATGCTCGAGAATTATGTAGCTTATTGTGCAGTGTCTGTCCTGACAGCAGGCACATGGTGTTTTCAAAACACTTTCATTATTGGTTGACAGACAGAAAGGTGACTCTATCCTGGGTGCTTCCATTATAGGTATGAAAGTGAGCCAGCTTCAAACATCTGAATATTGGCCTCCTTGAGCCATATACTGCAGAGACCTGCTAATCACACCATGTCTGTGTAGCTACTCCCTCAGGCAGTCCCTTGATTTGCACTGGCCAAAAACTGATTGTTATGCATGAGGCCCTGGGTTCAAACCCCAGCACTGCCAAAACAAAACAAAACAAACAAACAAACAAAAAACACAGACTGGGACCCAGCAAGCAAGTAGCTCACTGATGTCAACAGCCAGTACTGTCCACGTTGTGAGATCACTGGTACAAGTGAGAAAGTAATGACTACCATATGGGGTTTCCTTAATGAAAGCAGATTTAAAGTCAGGCCTCAGCTCCTCATTTTCAACACTGCTTTGACAATGGTTTGTTTTCAAACATAATTTTGACTCTCAGAATAACTGCAGAATATACAGTACATTTTTAAGTTGTGTTTCTCATTGTGGTGTCAGAATCCCAGTGATCAATTCATTAAGTCAGTTTGTCTCCCAGAATTATCCAATAAATCATTTATTGAGTGCTGCTGTGGTCTGAATATTTGTGTCACCAAAATCCTTATGTTGAAATCCTAAACCCCAAGGTGACAGTGTTAGTAAGTAAGGCCTTCGGGGGAGGAGGGGGGTGATTAGGTCACTGGGGCAAAGTCCTCCTGATTGGGATCAGTGCCCTTACAAAAGAGGCCCTAAAGAGCTGTTCTGCCTCTCTACCTGGAACCTAGAAGTGACTCCTCAGCAGACACCGAATCTGGCAGCCCCTTGATCTTGGACTTCTTAGCCTCAGGACTGAGGAAGAAATCCCCATTACATAAAGGACCCAGTCTGTGGTATTTGTAATAGCAGCCCTAATGGGCCAAGATAGGCCCCTGCTTTGCCTCATAGTGAAGATGGAGGTAAGGCTGGTAATTAAGAATATGTCATATATATCGGTTATCAATATTTATTATCAATATTTATTATTATCAATATTTTCTATGTAACACAACAAAACATCAGAGTTGGTTTTTTTTGTTTTTTTTTTTTTTAGACTTTTTTTTTTTTCAGGGCCAAGGACTGAACTCAGGGCCTTGCGTGTGCAAGGCAAGCACTCTGCCACTGAGCTAAATCCCCGACCCCAAGAGAGTTTTATTTTTAAATGGACATATTTGTATCCACTGTGCTCATGAGTGGGCTGTATGTGAGCCTTCCTGGGTCTGCACAGCTATAAATCAGTCATAGAATTTGCCCAGACTCCCAGACCCAGATACCAAGATCCAAGCTCTAATTCATGCTCATCATGATAAACATGGGCTTTAGGAAAATGAATGAGTGGGATTTTTTTTTTCTTTCTGTTTTCTAAACATATTTAATCTCACCAAGACCAAGAGAAAATGTACTTGAATGTGGGTCTTGTCTTGCTATCTCTTCTTTTGCCTGTGATCATGCTGGGCTATCAAGAGTTCCCTTTCGGGGCTGGGGTCGTGGTTCAGTGGTAGGGCGCTCGCCTGGCATACATGGAGCACTGGGTTCAATCCTCAACACCACATAAAAAAATAAATAAATAAAGGTATTGTGTCCACCTACAACTAAAAAACAAAATAAAATAAAAAAAAAAAAAAAAAAAAAAAAGAGTTCCCTTTCTTGGCACCACCTGTGTTCCAGGAGAGGAAGATAACACTAGAGACAAAGTCTGACTTTCAGTCTAGAAAGTTTCCCTTCAGCCAGCAGATGCCTATCTGGAAGCAAGGCCAGAAAATACACATGGAAAAGGCAAGAGACCAGTCATCTGGGAAGGGCAAGGCAGACCACCACTGTGCGTGAGGATGAGTGACCATGGGTGTTGGCACTCACCCACCCCAAACACGCTTCCCACCCCTGAAGGGGACAGGACAGAAGAGCCACCAAAAGCTACCCCGTTGGTAGAGCACTTGCCTAGCATGTGTGAGGCACTGGATTTGATTCTCAGCACCACATATAAAAAAGTAAATAAAATAAAGGTCCATCAAAAACTAATAAAAATATTTTTTAAAAAAGCCACTGAAGCATGAACGATCCGTGCCTTTGCTCCTTGTGCAGCTGTCTCCCTCAGTGACTTGACCCTCCTCAACCACACCCATCCAGCAGCCAGACAACTGGACATTAGACCTGAGATTGCACACTGCTCTGAGAGTTGCCAGTGGGGTGCCTCAGGCAAGCCATAATTTACCTGTCTGGCTCCCTAACTCCTGTCCTGGAAAATGAGGGTATTCTAATACTTGCCTTGCTCATCTCACAGAGTTTTGTTGGACCCAAAATAAAAAGTGAATGAGAAAATGCTTTGTGCATAATGATGATCATAGGCTAGAAAATGCACTATGTTATCATTATCAGTCTGAGCTCTGCCATTTACTGTGCGACCTTGAGCAAATGCCATGAATTCTTTGATCTAAATTTCCTCATCTGTAAGACAGAGAAATACGACCTTACCTACATGAGAGGGTTAAAATAAGGATTAAATAATATAGTTTATGTAAACCAGATAACTGTTGGTGGCTTATCCAGGCGCTGGGAAGAGCTTCCACCCCTGGACCAAGAAGATAAGGACTTGCTAAGGGGAAGTCCTTTATCTGCTCAGCCTTCCTCCTTCTCCCTGCCTGGAACATAAACGTGACATCTAGAGATGCAGACATCACCTTGCAAACATGAGACAAGAGGCTTGAGAATAGTGGTTCATCTAAGAGGAACAGAAAAATGGAAAAAGCCTGGGTTCCTGATGTCATGGTTGGCCTCAAAACCCGCCCCAGAGTGCCCAGCTGTGAACTTTTTGCTGCACATTAAGAAAGAATTCTTTACTGGCATCAGCCTCTAAAGTAGAGCTTTTGGCAACTTGAATTCATATGCATCCCAGACTGATACATGTTTAATTTACATCAACTCTGAACCCTAGAGAGCACAGCTAAGGGGTATGACCCAGCATGTGACTTTTCCTGGGCTAGGCAAGGTGCTAAAGTGAAATTAAGGTGTAGCAGCTGGATGAAAATCATTGTTCATGCGAACTCTGACTCGAGAATTCTCATAAGTCATAGGTGATGACAATGACAAAGAAGGTTGTCAGTCAAAATATTCCTCTCTAGAAAAGGTGCTTTGACAATGCTTTCCTTTAAAGAGAATATGCAGAGGAAAGCAGTGCAAGACACTGAAAACCACAAGCATCATGAACCAGAAAGTAGATTTGTGATTGCCAGGTGGGAGTGTGGTGTCAATGCTAAGGGGTCTCCTTGGAGTGATGAAAATGTTCTGGAATTAGATAACCATGATATCTAATGATATGGTTGTCTAATGATATGGTTATCATTAGATAACCATAACACCTCTGAATATGTGCTGAAGCCCACAGAATCACATACATGGCAAGTGAACTACAGCTCTATGAGAAAGGAGGGAATGAATGGAGAAGGAAAAAAAAGCAAACAGAAAAGTAAATAAGACTGACTATTAATCAGAGCCCCTTTCAGGTCTCATCTGAGTCCAATAAATTGACCTTTCAGCCTGAAGACTCAGCTGTGGAAATTTCCACCAATGAGAACCTGAAAATGTCATTCATATGGGCTCTTTGGCAGCACGCCAGGCATCTTCCCTCACTAGTTATGCTGACACAGCTCATAAAGCAATGAAAAAAAAAAAAAGCCATTTCTGTTCCCATATCTTGTGATAACCAAAGTAGATCTTATCATTTGATTCCAACATCTGTCCTCTTTGATTCAGTAACTGTGATATCGAGGGTGACAAAGTCACAACCCTCAGATAATATCATGGCCTGTTGCCATGCTTGAAATTGAAGGATGGGCTACAGATCTGCTAGGAGTTAATAAAAGTAAAGATAGAATTTTTTCATCAAAAAATATATATATCGGGCTGGGGCTGTGGCTCAGTGGCAGAGCACTTGCCTAGCATGTGTGAGGCACTGGGTTCAAGTCTCAGCACCACATATAAATAAAAGAAATAAAGATCCATCAACAACTAAATATATATATATCAAAATATACATATATATGCATATATATGTATATATATATATATATATATATATAAATGGATAGATATAAAATGCTTTGTATAGTCCCTGGCATACAGTAAGTGCTCAATAAGTGTTAGCTACAATAATTACTAGCAGAATTCAAAGGCACTCCATTACTCTTTCTGGGTTGACTTCCTCTCTCCTTCTAAGACTCCAATAAATTGCTACACCCCCACCCCCATTCAGCCTTCCTGCTGCGCTGATGGTGACCACGGAATTGGACAAAGTGACTCAAGCTGAAATCTCAATGGCTCACAGAAATGTATGGCAGTACCTTCACAGGCCCTACCGCTGGCTGTTCTTGAGCAAATCATACTTTGGGTTCTACCACATATAAACCACCCACACTTGTGTGTGTGAATGCAACATCATTCATTAAAATGACCCTATTGCCTCCCAAACTGTTTGTCCAGGAAGTAGGAGGATGGGTGTGTGCTTAGACAGTGCCGTCTCTGTAGCAACACAGCAAACTGGGCCACCCAAAAGACTGGAACTCTGCCTACGGCCCAACAACAGTGATCAATAAAAAACCAACCTCAGGCTTCCACAACCTGACACCCACCCTCACTGACACCCCCAGGACCCACCCAGATCCTCTGCCCTGGGCCCCACACTCCCAGCAATACTCTGACAAAGAGGCTAGGCTGGGGAGATGCGAGTCACCAGACACAGCCAAGATGCTGTCACCACTTCCCAGAGCCAAAACACCTTCATCGAAAAACAGACATGAAAACCATAAATAATCAAGATTTATTTCTAAACCTTCAGAGTCCTCCTGCTCTGTCCCCTCTCTCTCTCTCTCTCTCTCTCTCTCTCTCTCTCTCTCTCTCTCTCTCTCTCTCTCTCTCTCTCTCTCTCTCTCTGTGTGTGTGTGTGTGTGTGTGTAAACATAGACACAGACAGAAACCTATCAATATAGAGATGGATGCAGATATGGATATACCTCAGTAAAACACTTTATACAAACTTTTGGCCTGAGAAGAAACATTATCTCTATTTATTGGTGAGAAAACAGATCTATGGTGACTTTTTGTTTAACCTAAGTCAAGATCATCAGCTGCCAGGAGGCTGAGGTATGGACCAGGTTGGAGGATCTGAAGTCGCCCAACATCCTCCTTCTGTCTCATTCTCACCCAGCACCTCAGACTCCACCCTGAGCTGCACCAGGTTTCTTGCCAGGGCTCAGGCAGGCCAGACACTACCCCAAGGCTGCATATGTGTCCGGGGGTCGGCCCCGCCTTCCTCAGTAGTGCCCTTGCCTTCTTTAGAGATCCTCCTTAACACTGTCACCCTGCTAAAGCCTGCCCCAAATGCCAGGCAGAATTCATCAGTTTCTTCTCTGGCTCTTTCCCTGTTCTACGAGCACAAGCTTTGCTCCCTGTGTCAGGGGTTCGTGGGCCAGTTCTTCAACCTTGCCCTCAGAACCCGGCTCTGGAAGAGCAAGTGTGGAACTGACTCTATATCCTCAAGCTTAGCTCAGCAGCCCGATGGAGTCTGCAACCCAGTAGTGCTGGCTGAATAAACAAACAAGCCCAGCAACACTTCCACATCTCTCAAATACTGATTGACAGTATTACCTTTCAGAAGTGATTGATTACATCATCATTTCAAACATTTAGGACACTCATTACGTTATATACATAATATTTTCATTGTTGAAGTACATTAAAAATTTGCTATTTTTAAGTGTATAATTCAGTAGCATTGAGAACATGCACACTGTTGTGCAACCGTCAGCACCAGTCATTACCAGCACTTCTTCATCACCCAAACTGAAAGTCTGTCCCCACTAAACATTAACTCACATCCTTCCCTGCCCCCAGCCCCAGCAACCAACACTGCACTTTCCGTCTCTATGCACCCACATCGGGAGACTCACATGATGTTGTTCTTCTACATCTGGCTTATTTTACATAGGATAATGTCCTCAAGGTTCACTCATGTAGTATCATATGTCTAATCATATAATCTCTAAAAGACATTCACTGATTCATCAAAAGGCGTTGATGAGCTCCTGCTGTAGGCGGGCTCGTATTCACTGATCCAATGAAAAAGAGGTAAGTGACCAAGTCTCTGATCCAAATGCCAGCCAACTGCTTTTTCTAGAGTCCAATGTGCCGCTCAATGAGAGGTAATCAAAGTACCTGGACTGCCTACCCTTTCTCTCCACCCTTAAAAATAGCTTTCTACACCTTGGTCTACAAAATAATAGACTATTTCTCCAGGTGATTACAGGAAAAAAAAAAAAAAAAGGAAATGATAACAGGAGGAACTTTAAACCACTCAAGGTACTAGTGAGCAGACAAGTAACAGATGGAGTCCATATCCACTCAAGTCACCCTCTGGAATAGCAGAACATGGCCACTCATTCTGTCTCTGGAGCTCTCTGGAAGTTCTAAAAGGCATCAAGACTTTCCATCCAACAAAACTGCTCCTTTGGTACCCATCACTGCCTGCTACATGGCTGCCAAAGAGATTTTGAATGTAATGAAAAGCAGAGTTCCCAGGAAGGGATGGGAAGCAAAGCAAGGGAGGCAACATTTGTTGAACTCCTATTTGATACCAAGTAGGCATCTCCACCTACAGTATCTGATGGAATGATCTCAACCATCAAGTATGAGAAGTACCATCAGCTCATGTACATGGGTACAGAAATCGAGGCTCCAATGAGTTAACCAATGCCAGGCTCACAGAGCTAACTCACATTGGAACTAGCAAGCAAATTCAGACCTTCCAGCCTGAAGAATCCCTTCTTTACCCACCAGGCCTCTTAGTTATGATGGGAGAGCTGCACTCTTTATCCCTAGTCTCATGCACTGCTTCCTTTTTGGGACCCCCAGCCTACATCTTGGGAAGAATCATCCATGGTGGGAACAGCAGAAAGCACAAGAAAGGGGTACTTTTCTCCACCTGCAAAAACCATGAAGAGGGCCCTTGGAAAGACACATCCTCTAAAACCTTAATGAAGAAGGAGAAAATGCCTACAGCATCAACAGCTTGAGCATGGGCAAAGCTTTGGACTAAAAGGAAGAATGCTTAGGCAGTTTTCCTAATTAATGATGGATGAGTCATAAGGAAGGAAAGTTGGCTCCAAGCTGATGCTGAGAGAAGGGCACTCTTCTTGAAGTGCCTGAGCAGGCGTCTTTTTCAGCCTACATCCTCCTCTCTCTCCTCCAGTCCTGATGCCACCCCTTCTGGCACTTTCTCATGGGTAGAGCTGCACAGAGGCAGGAGGCCTAGCTCAACTGATTTGAGGGAGCTCAGTTTGGCCAAAGAAATGATTGGTGAGGAATAGGGAAGGCATTTACATGTGGTAGAGATGCTTATGGCTGATCTTTATACCAGTTACAGTACAATTTTAGGGCAATTGCAAGTTCCTTGGTCACAAACAGTATCTCTACATTAATATCTTTGCTCCTGAAATTTCACCTTCAAAATTTTCTTTCTTTGGGGTCCTCTCCTCAAGAGAGGCTTTCTAGGGAGGAAAGCATTACCTTGCTTAAAGTAAAGTGTCAGAAGCAGGACCAGACAGACCTCCTATTCCCTTACCCAATGCAGGAATCCCTGACAGCATCTACTTGTATATTCCAGGATACAGAAATCTCAATCAGGCAAGGAAGCCTGTTCCGAATTTGTACAGCTCCCGATAAATTTCTTTATACTAAGCCAAAATATTTTTCTTATAACTTATTCCTTTCCCTATGTGGTATTGAAGAAATGTGCCTGTTTAAGGCAATCTTGTCAGCCCCTCCCCACCAGCATCTCTCCTGAGAGCACCAGTTCTCCCAGGTCCTCCTGGTGGCAGGTCTTTTAGACTCTCCCTAGTTTGGGATGCCTTGGGTAGAACTACTGCAAATTATCAAGAAGACCTCTGCGCACATGTGACAAGACTACAAAGACAAAGTATAGAGTCCTGGTTATTTGTGTATACACACATACACATTAACATAACCTAGTAACCCAAGGAAAAAAACAAAAGACTTCAAACTGAGGATCTCCTACCCAAAGATAGTCACATATATACTAACTTTGCACCCCAGGATGCAAGAAACAGCCATTCCTTCAAGTTACTGCATGCAAGGGGGTGGGCAATACTTTTAGGATACTTGTGGGGGGGGGGGAACAAAGAAATTTTAATCATGGCTGAGAGTCTTGGAAATGTCAAACACCTGGGCCTTATGGGAAGAACAGGAATCCCAGAAGAGTAGGCCACTCAGGTGCTGTAACTAGAATCCCATTGGAAACCCAAGGCATCTCTCAGAGCAGGCCATTCTGGTAGGCCACCAAGCATTCATGGGCCCCTGCTCTAGTGTTCTGCCATTAAACTCATTGAGCTTCTTTTCATGCTCTACCTCTTCCTATCCACCTCTTCCCTCCTCTCCCTACCAAGTATAGGTTGATTCTGGAACATTTCCCCATCCACTGGGCAGGGCTGTCTATAATAAGCTCTCACAAAGGCCACTAGCTGATGCTGTTCAGGAAACAGACTAAGGAGTATCACCAGGAGCTGGAAGCATCACAGTTTCTCTTGGGAGGGAACCATGAGCACAACCAGCCTGTAACTGACGTGTAGAACACCCAAGGTCCAAAAAGGATTAAGAAGTGGTACACTTCAGTGGTCAGAGTAAGAAAACACAGACTTCTCAGCTCTTATGTCTCCAGAGAGAAAGTCAGATTGATTCTGATATCTAGATGCAGGGGTGCTGGATTGGGCCCTAACCCCAAACATCAGCCCCATTGTCTTTCTATCTACAACTTCACTCTCACCCCTCTAGAGCTTCAAGTTTTCTCTATTAAGATAAAAATGTTACCCTGGAATAAATTTACTGAAAGACACACAAATTTTTACTGAATTATGTAAAATACTATTGACAGAAATTAAAGAAGAGTAGAAATAAATGACGATAGGTACCATGTTCATGGATTGAAAAACTCAGTATTGCTACGATATCAATTTGCTCAAACTTATCTGTAGAATCAATGTAATTCCAATCAAATTTTTTTTGAGAAATTGGCAAGTAGACTAAAATTCAAGTGGAAATGAAAAATACCTAGAAAAGCCAAAATATTCCAAATAAAGTTAACCAGATGCTGTGGCACACACATATAATCCCAGCTACTTGGAAAGCTAAGGCAGAAGGAGTCCAAGTTAAAGGACAGCCTCAGCAACTTAGTAAGACCCTACTTCACAATGAAAAATAAAAAACAGTGGGAATATAGCTCAGTGGTAAAGGATCCCTGGATTCATTCTCCAGTCCTAGAAAGAGAGAGAGAGAGAGAGAGAGAGAGAGAGAGAGAGAGTGAGAGAGAGAGAGAAAGAGAAGGGGAGAGAGAACAAAGCTAGATGACTTATACTTGTGGATTTTAAGTCATACTATAAACAACAGAAATTATAACAGCTTAGTGTTGCATTAGGATACACCAATAGAAACAACAGAGCCAAAAACAGAGAATAGAAATAGACGTACATATATATGGCCATTGATTTCCAACAAAGGTACCAATGAAGAAAGGAAAATCTTCAACAAGATTGAAATAGTGCCTGTCTCTAAAGAGGAAAAAATGAATTCGACCCCTTACATCATACCAAAAAATTAACTGAAATAAATCCTAGACCTAAAGGAAAAGACAAATTATATAGCACCTAAGAGAAAACAGAATGTTGTTATGAGCTTGATGTAGGTAAACACAGAAAGCATTAATGATAAGAACAATTAACAAACAGGAATTAGTCAAAATTTAAAACTTTTATATATCTGCCAGAATGGTTACAGTTAAACAGATTGACAACACCCAATGTTATTGAGATGTGGGCATCAGGACTCTCAGATTGCTGATGGGCAGTCATATGGTAAAATAACTTTGCCTTCCCCAAAGACAATTTAGTGAAGGAAACAAGGCATTTATACAGCTTTCATATTTCTACCTGCCTTTCCTGACTGTGTTTTATATATACATTATATATTGTGTACAACTGCCAGAAGCCAATTCAGAGGCCCTAAGGAGGGCAGGGGCTTTTATAAGGGTTGGAAGGGTGAGGGCAGTGGCATTGCCAAGACTGGAGCTGGCTCTGGGGCTCCCAACTCCCATCACAATCAACTTTGTATTCTGTATTTTTGTAATAAAATGTATAAACCTCAAAAAGAATTGCTTTGGAAAAAAGTCTATTTTTTTTATTAAATTATAAAAAGAACTATGAATTGGCAATTCCATTCCAAATATCCAAAATATTCAAATGTACAAGAATATTCATATAAATTTTATTTATAATAGTAAAAAAACTGGAAATGGGCCAGGTGTCCAGTTACAAGAAAATAAATAAATAAACTTTGGTAAATTGTGTACTTGGGGGGAAAGTACAACCTGGACAAATCTCAAAAATGTTGTGCTGAGTGAATAAACCTTATACAAATGAGTACTTAATGTATAATTCCAATTACAGTGATGTACCACATAAGGATGTTTTAGTCAACCACAGACCACATACACAATAGTAATCCCATAATATAACACCCAGGAGGTCAGAGCTGCTTAATTTTTGTGCATGTACTTTATGATGTCACACAACAATAAAATTGCCTAAAAGTGCATTTCTCAGAACATCCCTGTCATTCAGTGATATATGACTGTATTTCAAGTTGAAGAACAGACACAACTAATCAATGTAGAAAAACACAGGACCTGCAGGGGATGGGGATTGACACAGTGTGAAGGCCCTTTCTAGAGAGAGGATAATGTTCTATATTTTTTAAATAACAGTTTTATAGAGATGTATTTCACATACCATAAAGTTTACCCTGTTAAAGTGTATAAATAACCAAGTTTATCATTGGTTATTTGGGGGCTAGAAAATTACCCAAGACAAATGCCAACTGTGTCCCCAGTGGACTCTTGCCAACTGCTCTCAGTGGAGACCAAACTATGCTTGGTATCAACCCTTGACCCCCTGATTCCCTGAGCAAGGTCCCAATCAATTCACCTCACCTGAGCCAGGAAACACTTCATCCTACAGAGCCGGCTCAGGTATTCTGCAGCCCTAGTGTCTGAAGAAGGGGCTCTGCCAGGCTTTGCCCATTCTATCTGGGCCTGGCCATTCTTGCACAGGCCCCTGGGCTGAGCATCCTCTCTCAGAGGATCAGAGATGATCTGAGCCTTTGTCAACTGAGCAACTTTGTAATGCCAAGTTGTTCTCCAGGGTAGATTTTTCTGCTGTAAGAGAAAGAAAATTTTCTGGTAGCCTGGCAGTTCTGTGTAAATCAATAAATTGACATCTGACTTCACATCTTAAAAACCATTTGTTTCACACCAGAGGGAGGCCATTTCAGGGAGTGGTGAGGTGAAGGACGGTGGAGTGGAGAGCCTCAAACGCTGGGAGGGAAGGCACAGCTACCAGTTGGGTCAGGACATCCTGGAGCAATGAACACTTTGCTCTTTGTCAAACACACCTCTTACTATGTAGTTCAAAAAGTCAATGGTGGCATGCTCATTTGCTTCAACCCAGTAGACCTCCTAGTGTTTGCAAGATCCATGTGCCACACTGGAGACCTCTGTCCCAATGTATTTGAGGATAGGATTGAGCAACAGGACACATGCAGAAAACAACTGTTGACCATTTGAGTCAGCAGGCACTGAGTACGGAGCCACGCGAGCCTACAGATCACAAACACTATGGAAATTTGAATAGCAGAGAGACTTGCACACATGCTCTGTGCACACAGGTTATGTGCCAAGCTCTGTGCCAATGTGTGGTATGCAACACTTCATCAGAGGTGGCCTTATGCTCAAAGGCTCACTTGCAGTCTAGGCTGTAGATTAAGCTGCAAAGAACTGAAATACACTGTGGTAGTTGCTAAAGTGGAAGGATAACCAAGTTCTAGGGCCTCTGCCTATAGAGCAAGGGGTCAAGGGAGCTTTGTGGAAGAGAGGACAGGAAGGGGTCAAGCTGGGACATTCAAAGAGAAGGAAGGCTCTTGGAGTAGCATAGAAGTGGAAATGTGCACAGTCTAAGGAGAGCGCAGTTTGACCAGAGAAGTGCTCCCAGTCAAGAGCCACAGCAGGAACCAAGGCTAAGGAGTACCCCACATGAGGAAAAGGGCACTCAAAGATTTCCTGGAGGAGACAGTATGGGTCTTGAATGATGGGAAGAATTTAGAACAGATAAGAAGGCGCAGAGGAAGCATTTTGCAAATGTGGCAGGCCAGATAATGGTCTTCTCAAAATGTCAGGGTACTAAGTCCCAGAATCTGTGAATGTGACACCTTAGATGGTAAAAGGAACTTTGCAGAATTAATTAAGCTAGGGATGATGAGATGAGAGATTATATTACGTTATCCAGGCAAAACAAAGTCATAAAAGTCCTTGGGAGAGGGAGGCAGGAGATCAGAATAAGTGCTAGACGTGACAACAGCAAAATTGATAAGTTGGAATGATATAAGGAAGGACCTTAAGACAAGCAATGCAGTCAGCCTCCAGACCCTGAAAAGGAAAGGGGCTTCTCTCCTGGGACCTCCAGAAGGTACACAGGCCTGCAGACACTGTGCCTTTAGCCCCATGAGACTCATTTCATACTTCTGACCCTCAGAGTTGCAAGATAATAAAAGGGTTTGTTGAACCACTAAATGGGTGTGGCAATTTGTTATAGCAGCAATCAGAAACTACCAACTCACACTGAGCCCCATATAATCCCCTTCTCCATACCTCAGGCAAGTGTACTTTCCTGTGAAATTTTAAGGAATGGAATGCATATGCCTGTTTGGTGAATGTGGTCATATTAGCTGCTGATTGATTCATTCAATCAGTCAGCCAGTGAGTGACTGGAATGAAGTTAGGAGAATGATTCCTACAACAACCCCCCTCAGAGAGCCCAGAATCTGGTGAGGGATACTTAAGTGTCAAAGGCCATCACAACACAAAGACATAAATGCTTTAATGAAGGCTGGCAGAGGGAAATGTAGGAGCACAGAGGAGAGCCAACTAACTCAGCTTCTCACACGAAAACATGTCCCAGCACAGGAGGTATTAGCCAGGCAAAGAGGTGGCAGGAGGTAGACTCCAAACAAAGAGAACTTCACTTACCAAAATGGAGGCAGGAGCAGATCTGGGGAGCCATAGGCTAATTGGGTATGGCCAGAATACAGAGTACAGGCTGGGACAGGTAGTTCCTGATTGCAGTGTGTCAGCAATTGCTTCACAGCTTCCTTTCACATCTTCTCTCTGGGTCCTTTCTTAGTCAAATAATAGCCACCAAGAAAGATGGCTTTTCCTGGCTGGCTGCAGGAAGCCTCATGGCAAAGATGGGTGAGGAGCAAAGTTAGGGCATTGTCCCTGGTGGAAACATAACCAAACCTACATTCATCACCACAGAGAGAAGCCCAGGGAAAAGGCACTGGGTTGAGGAACTCTGATCCTATTTCTCCTGAGTGACACCTTTGCCTGGATTTCTCTTGCTTTATTCAATGTGCACTGCTTGCCCCTGTTACACCCTGATGAGAGGCAACAAATTTACCTTCCCATTGTTTCATGAGTAAAATAAAAAGATAGAGTCCCATCCTGGGAAAGGCCCAACTTCTGGAGCTGCTTTCTGGTCTGAGACATTACCAGATAGTTGATAGTCCAAATGACAGTGAATGTTATCATATCTGCATGCAGAAAACAGCCATATCTTTGATAGAACATTACACATAGACAGTAATTGGATAACATTTGGTCCCAAGGGTGAAAAAATATGGAGGTGAAAAGATGGAAAGGAAAGGAAACGGAATGAGATGAAGGAGGAAAGAAAACAAGAAAAGAAAGATGTAGTTGACGAGAGGAGAATGGGGCATCTTCCCTTTGCACAAGGAGTGAGTGCAGGCCAGACCCTCCAAGACTGTGGAGGGCTTTCTAGGACTCTTGAACTCTAAGAACAGATCAGGGTGGTGGATGGCAGAGAAGCAGGCAATGTGACCTGGGGACAAACAGTCCTATGTGGCTTGAGCATCTAATGCAAATCCAGGCCAGGGACTAAATGTCAGCAGAGAAGCAGTACATACAGAACTATAGTAAATACCATGGAGAAGCTTTTGCAAATATTTTTTTTTATTTGGTATCAGGGATTAAACACAGGGATGCTTAACTACTAAGTCACAACTCCAGCTTTTTTTTTTTTTCTTTTTCTTTTCTTTTTTTTTTTTTTTTGAGACAGAGTCTTTCTAAGGTGCTTAGATCCTCACTAAGTCGCTGAGGCTGGCCTTGAACCTGTGATCCTCCTGCCTCAGCCTCCTGAGATATTGGGGTTACAAGTGTGTGCCACCCAGTTCAGCTGTAAATAATTTTTTTTTTATTGATACCACTTAAGTTCTATGACTCTAAAGCCTGAGAAGCAACTTTTTTCCCCTAAGCAATCAAAAATAAATAAAAGGAGAACTCTCTGTGCCTAGTAAGTCTGCGTTGGTGTAGGCCCACACTCAGCAGAACATGCAGAGTGATGGAGAGCCTTCCCCAAGCTCCAGATGGTGCAGACATGGGAAGGATGGGGCACTGTAGTAGAGAGGGCAGAACACCAACAAGGAGAGATGGTTCCAAAGAAAGCTGCAGGAGCAACATGTGGGCAGAGTTATGTTAGGAGGGACAAAGGCCCTTCAGAGAGGGCTGCATTCTACCTGCATCCTGCAGCCTTGCTCCTTCCCAGCAATAGATGTTCCAGAAACAGCTGCTGATAGGCTCAATTGGGTGAGTGGAACTTGGAAAAAAAACACACAGGTAAGAGACAAGCATTCATGCAACCTTGGGCCAGTCATTTCCTGTCTCTGGTACCACTTTTTCATCTTGAAAAGGATGGGGATGGAGAGGTCATATTCTCCTTGGTAAATATCTTAAGATCTACAGAGATATCATTGTTGGAAGAGGACTTTGACAACCCTCTTCCTCAAGCTCTATCAAAATAATGTTCCTAGCACCTCCAGTCTTAAACTATCTGCCACCTTTTCTCTAGCTTTCTTAGTCACATATCTTTTTTACTGTGCCAGGAAATGAGACTGCAAGGGGGCACCCTTCCGGTTTTTCCAAGAAGAGACCTGCTAAGTAGGACACATGCAGAATAAAGTCCCAGGAAAGTCCCTTGTACATGTACAAGCCAACTACTAAAAGTACAACATCTGTACATCGGAGAAAGCCCAGGGACTTGGTGCTTTTCCTGGCTGCCTAGAGACCCACTAGAATTCCATCTTCCTCCATGGTGACACATCTAGAGCTGTCCCACCAAGTGAGGATTCTTCTTCCTTAGTTCACCAAAACCTTACTTGACTCTTGTCCTTTAAAACCTTGTTTTGGTTAGACTGATATCACAAACTTACCATAGGCTAAGGGATTAGTAATCAGTGACTAACCCATAGGGCAGGCCTTCAATCACCACCAAAGATGGATGGGAGTGATTTAGGCACAATCAGTGGAAGGGCATTTTTAAGGCCCTGTATGACACAATTCAGGCAGTGACTCATTAATTCCTGATCAGACCCACCATGGTGGTGTTCTCTCTCTGATCAGCCTCAGACTCAGGTGTGAGGCCCAGACACACCAAAAGCTGTCATACTCTTCCTATCTTTCTGTTTCTAAATGCCAAAGGAGGTTTACCTGTGCCATCAGATGAAGTAGAGAGGTCTCCTAGATTAGAAGAAACAAGAAAACTCACATAGAACAGACTCACATTGAATATAAGGATGAATTTGAAAAAGTAGAGGGAAAGAGAGGATGACTAAAATTCTGAGTAAGAATGCAAATTCTTACTCAAAAGTGTGTAACATTCACTCCTGCTGAGCGAAGTTGGCTAATGAAGTGGCAACATTTGCTATTATCACTGTTACTATTTTAGTTCTTTCAAAGGCAGCATTTTAAGACAATTTTATGAAGATACACTTCACATAACATAAAGTGTATAATTCAGTGGTTTCCAGTATGTTCACAGAGTTGTGTAACCATTACCACCATGTAATTTTATAACATTTCATTACCCTCTAAAGGAACCCCTACCCAGCCCACCCCTGCCCACCTGCAAGCTCTAAGCACCCTCTAGTCTTTCCATCTTTGTAGATGTACAGTACAGCATTTCGTCCTGGTCGTACTTTTCTTACACTTTGAGTACACCATCAGCATACAGCAGTGATGTTTTCATCAAGATCTCCTGACCACATATGAATGAACGGTCAACAAGCATAAGAAAAGATGCTGGACATCACATACCACTAGGGAAATGCAAATGTGCCTCAGTGGTAGAACACTTGCCTAGTATGTATGAGGCCCTGGGTTCTATCCCCAACACCACCAAAAAATAAATAAATAAAAATAAACAGATGATAACAAGTATTAGCAAAGACACAGGGAAAAAAATTGAAAAAAATTCCCACCCTGTTGGTGGGAATGTAAAATGATGAAGTTGCTGTGAAAAAAACAGTTATGCAATTCCTCAAAAACTTAAAAATAGAACTGTTATAAGATCCAACAAGTTCACTTTCTGCTATTTACCCAAAATAATTGAAAGCAGGGTCTCTAAGAGGTTTTCATATACCCACCCATGTTCACAGCAGCATTATTCTCAACAGTCAAAAAATGGAAGCAGCCAAGTGTTCACATCCAAGAATAAACGGACAAACAAAATTGGACACAAACATAGAGGAATATTATTCAACCATAAGAAAGAAAGAAATTCTGACATATGCCACAACATGAATGAAACTTGAGGACATTATGTTAAGTAAGATAATCAAGACCCAAAATGGCAAATACATCATGATTCCACTTATACAAGGTATCTAGAGTAGCCAAATTCACAGACATAGAAAGTAGAATGGCAACTGCTAGGAGCTCAGAGGAAAAGAAATAGAGTTAGTGTTTAGGGGGTACAGAATTTCAGTTTTGCAAGATGAAAATAGATCTAGGGCTTGATGGTGATGGTTCCAGCATGTAAATGTACTTAATAACACTGAACTATACACTTACAAATGGTTAAGATAGCAAACTTCATTTTATCACAATTTTTTGAAAAATCTCATGACCCATCTCAAAAGACTCAGACCAGCTGTACCTTTCTTATGACACATAAAAAAATAATTTGCTGGGCACAGTAGCACATGCCTATAACTGCTATCACTCAGGAGGTTGAAGCAAAAGGATCACAATTTCAAGGCCAGCCTCAGCAAGTTAGCAATAGCCTGTCTCAAAATAAAAAGGGCTGCAGATGTTTGTAGTTCAGTGATAGAGCACCCGAGGGTTCAATCCTTAGTACCACCAAGTAAATAAATAAAAAGCCTGTTTTTCTTCCTTTTAACAATAGAAATATAACTCTTGATTAAACAGCTAAATATAGGCAACATTAGCAAATGCCTTTTCTTTAAGCATTACACTCAGAGCGTGATATAAAAAATTAACAGTCAAGCACAATTTGTTCTTTTCTCATTAACTCTAGACTTAGCAAACAAGCTTAATGAAGGATTTTTGTAAGATCACATTTACGAAATGCTTAAATATGCAAATAAGAATGCCAAGCACATGAGCCACACTAGTTTGTTCACACTTTTTGACTCTAAGAGGTTAACCTTAACACTTATCCTATTTCACAGAAGCAGGACTAAGGCTCAATGATATTGAAGAACCTGCCCAAAGCCATAAAGCTGGCATCGGAGTTGAGGCTCAGTCCAACTTCTGATTCCAAAGGACATTGGTTCTTAAGAAACACAGAAACGTCCATTCTCCCATTGGTTAGGGGCCTCTTCAAAGGAATCTACCCAAAAACTTTTTCTTACCCAAAAACATTCCCTATCAAAAACTTACCAATTGTCTTCCAAGAATAATTTTTTTAAAGCCTGCATCCTTAGCATCGAAAAACAAACAAAAAACTTTCAAACAATTCAAGACTTTTTTTTTTTTTTTGGCAGTACTACAAATTGAACCCAGAGGCACTTTACCACTAAGCCACATCCCCAGCCCTTTTTATTTTGTATTTTGAGACAGGGTCTTGCTAAATTGCTGAGGCTAACCTTGAACTTGAAATCAGAGAGTTGTTGGGATTATAGGTGTTCATCACGGCACCCAGCAGTTAAGCACTTTTTAAAAAAATAGAATGTGGGGGCAGCGGGTGGAAAAGATGGTGGAATGAAACAGACATCATTGCCCTATATCCTTGTATTTTGCATGAATGGTGTGACTCTACTTTGGGTACAACCAAAAAATGAAAAGGTGTACTCCATTTGTGTACCATGAATTGAAATGCATTCCACTTTCATGTATAACTAAATAGAACAAATTATTTTTAAAAAGGAAAAGAAGAAAAATAGAATGTGGTTTTGGACCAGAGGCCAATAATGAGCTCTTAGCTGAATCTTGTATCTTCAAGGCCTGAACAGTATTAGAACAACTTGTTAAGTGTTACAGATCAGAAGCAAGCCAGATCCGAGACTTTCATGTGGCTCCTCTAGTCATAGATTCTGCCACCACCATTGCTACAAAATGTCTCCAGTTCATTGTGAAAGATGAAAGTCATACCGATAGAAATAAGTTGTTGACAAACTGTCTGGTTGGACAGGATGAATGTTAAATTAGGCCCTTTTGATGAAGTAGACCCTCTTTTGTGATCCCACACTGGCCACTGTTGATTGTACTAAGGTTCAATCTCCACAACATATTTGGAAATGCAACTAACAGGTATTCACTGACAATGGTGGGAGTGGCCTTTGCTGCCTTGCACATGGACTGGGAGCAGGGACAGCCAGCCAACACAGAGCACTCGATGAAGGAAGCACTCTGGGAACCTGCCTCACTTCTTTGCAATTCCTACTTCAAGTACCTTACTGAACCCCAGTGGTACTCCTTCCTAGAGCTCATGAGATATCCTTGAATCTTTTAAACAAATTCTCTTGACTCAAACTAATTCCAATGATTTTTGTAACTGTAATAACAGAACCTAACAAATATAATATAACCTCATTTCTTCATGACTTACATGATCACTGAAGTTATGTCCCTTTTGTAGTCAGATTCAAAGAAGAAAGAGGAATTTCCAGACAAGGGTCACACACCTGCCTCAATACAAAAACTAGGCCCCATTATCTTATACTTCTCTAGAAAATATGCAACTATAAAAACATGCAGAATATGGTCTAGTTCCCAAAGAGAGGTAAAATGATAAACTATATGACATTTAAATGCATTCAACTTTTTTTGCACAGAATAGCATAAATGTGTTTTGTTTATTTCCCCAATACTGAGGATTAAACCCTAGTGTGCTCTACCAGTGAGCTAGATCCCAAGTCCTTTTGTTATTTATTTATTTATTTATTTATTTTAATGTTGAGACAGTATCTGACTAAGTACCCCAGGCTGGCCTTGAACTTGTGATCCTCCTGCCTCAACCTTCCAAGTAGCTAGGATTACAGGCATTTGCCACAACCCCTGGGTAAAGGGTTTATTTAATGAAATTAAAGTAAGCTCCAAGGAGAACATGAAGCAGATCCTCCCAAAGAGAGGAGGTACCTCTCGTTGTGGGGTTTCATGGACTTTTGGGGATCTTCCCACTCCATAAATCATTCATCTGGGGCAGTTATCATGGTTTCCTGCCATGATAGTGCCTCAGTTAAATGCATTCAAATACTTCATTTGTCTGCAGAAATAAAAACAAAACAAGTAAAATTCCTTGGTAAAAAACTGTACTTTTTAAAGAAACGGGGGTGGGGCAGGGGAAAGGAAAGGATATTCACTGGAAGGCAGAAAATAAGTCAAAAAAGGGAAATGGTATCCCACAATTTGCCCTTGAGGCTAGGTGAGAGAAAATGGTTCCCTAGGAATCCACCTACAGGGGAGGAGGCTAAGAAATCCTAAACCTTAATAAAAGAGAGAAGAAAGAGATCAGAGAGTGTTTTCTCAGATTAAGGTGGCCCCACCTCCTCCACCTCCCTGGACTCACCCCAGGTCTCATTCACATCCCATACACCATGCTCCCTGGAACCTGCATGTCCTTGCTCAGCCCTCACCCTGCCTGAAAGGACTTCTCCTGTCTACTTAAACCAATGCCAGTCACTCTTTAGTGCTAAGTTTAAGTAGCCCTAACTTCCCCTCCATCTGCCTTTTGATGCCAGTCCTTCCAAATGCTCCTCCTCTCAACTAAACTCCCCAAGCACAAAGAACCCCAAATGAAATGGCCCTTAGAGAAATTTAGTCATGAATCCCATCAAAACTCTTCATTACAACAGAGCTGATGTTGGCTACTATTGGAGGGTGTTTTGTTGAGATGGTAAGCTTTCAAAATGGGCAAGAAGAGGCCACAGAGAAGGGCCTTCTTTCTATGAGTGATCACATCCCAGTGCTCTGGAGAAACCAAGGTGAAGAAGGAATTCAGAGCACAGCAACCAATGAACTACCTAAGCCAGAAAGCCACCATCCTCAGAAAGGGATCTTACTATTCAGAAATTCCATATTTTACTTCAAAGTGCCTTCGTACTTTGAAGGCACCTGATGTAGACAGAATGGGTAGAGAAAGACAGGAGGGGGAAACAGGAGTTACCAGTGATTTAATGCATCAGCAGGTAAGCCCAGGAATGACTGTCCTAGAGTTGCTGCAGGGAAGGCTCTACAACCCCTTACGAGTCAGGTGTGGACATCTCAGTGTGACTACCCATGTGATCTCTGTATCACAGTCCAAAAAGTCAAACTGGCCTGAACACTGAGTATTGCCCAGAACACTTGGCAAAGAAGGGTTTCTGCATTCAGCTCCGGATGCTGCCAATAGCTGGTCAACCCCTTTCTCCTCACCTTGCTGGGATCTAGTACTTCAGGGTTCTAGCTATTCCTAGGCCTTGAAACAGTTACCAGGAGTCAAGACACACAGCTGGGTGGTCCTAACCTTTCCTTGCTGGGAGAATTGGCTTCTACGATGGTAAAGGCATGAGTTTACAGAGCCTGGTGTGCTGAGTATTTGAAATCCACACAGAAATGTCCTATATCTGGCTGAAGTAGCCCTTGGGATATTTCTTTTAATGATCCCACCATCTTCCCATCCTCTAGGCTCAGTGCTTTAGTTCATCTTGGATTCCTCTTCATCCTTTGCACCATAGCAAATCAGTTGCCAAGGTCTGTGCTCCTGTTCTCCCTAGTGTCTTTTACAGTGCCCCCTCCTCCCTTCCCAGATAGCTAAATGGAATAGGAAAGCTCTGGAATTAGGCAGAACTGCCATTTAGTGGCTATGCCTCCTCTTTTCTTTGAGTCTCAGCCATTTCATGGATAAAATGAGGAAATGAGAATGATGCTGCTTTCTAGTTTTGCTGTGAGGATGGAGATGTCACTTGTGAAATTGCCTGGTAGAGTGCTTGCTGTCCTTCAGCTTCTCCCCTCTCTGCCATCCCTCTGCCCACACCTGAGTTTAGCCCCTCATAATTTTCTATTAATAAATCTGTAACAGACAAAAATCTCAAAATAAATCCCACCAAGATTTTCTATTCTCCCCCCACCCAGGACTTTGATTATGTTAGTTTACCTGACAAAGGAGATTTTGCAAGTGAATTAAGATTACTTTTGGGCTGAGGATATAGCTCAGTTGGTAGAGTGCTTGCCTCTAAGCACTAAGGCCCTGGGTTCAATCCCCAGCATCGCAAAAAAAGAAAAAAAAATGACTTCTCAGTTGACCATCCAGAGACACTGGAGCAAATTACAAGAGACCTTTAAATGCAGAACATTTCTTCAGTTGGTTCCAGAGAGGAGGTCAGAGGTTCAAAATATAAGGGAGGTTTGACAGACTAATGCTAGGTTGAAGATGGAGGGAACCATGAGGAAAGGACTTGAGAGTGTGGCCTCTAGGAGCTGAGAGCAACCCCAGTTTACAAACTTCAGGAAAACAGGAACCTCCGTTCCTCAACTGCAAGTAACTAAATTCTGCGACCCTCAATGAGCGTGAGAGTGCCAAGGAGGTCACTTCTCAGCACCTCCAGCACTCAACCAGCTCATACCTTGATTTCAATCTTGTGAGGCCCTGAGCAAGGAACCTAAGAATGCCATACCTGGACTTCTGACTTGCAGAACTGTGAAGTAATAAATGAATGTTTTTTTAAGTTGCTAAGTTTGTTGTATTTTATTTTGCAGCAACTAACTAACACAATCTCCTAATTGGAACCAGAAAGGAAAAGACGTGGGAAGTGGAGGAGGCAAGTCTCGATGATTGCCTTTCTCTCCCTCACATATTCCCACCTCCTCTAGAAAGCCTTCCCACCCTTAGGGCCTCTGCCTTCTATGTCAATGACTACCACTCTCTCTGCCCTGTGCAAACACTGCCTGTCAGCAGGAATTCCCTGAGCCTCTACAGTCAGTTTCTCAACTATATTGTAAATACTTTCAATTCTGAAGTCACAACTTGACCTTTGTGTTACCCAAAGCACCAAAAACAGGGTCAGGCACACAATAAATTCTCACAAACATTTGTTAATTAAGTAATTTTCTTTCTGCTCCAGTGACCAGCAGGACCAATGAAGGGGTTTAAAATCAACCTGGCCACTGGCAGGCAGAGAGCCTTTCCTATCAGACCCTGGACTCACAGCCTCCTGGGATTAACAAAGTACCTGGATAGTAACACTCCAATGAAGCTTGACCTTTCATTAATACTGGCCAGTGACATTTTCATGCATGAGTAGAGCCTATATTTCCCTACATCATGTCCTGGTTTCTTACGCTTATCTACAACCAGAATTTGCTAACACAAAGGAAGTGAGAATGAGAGTGATGAGGAGATTTCACAAAATGTACTACCTGTATGTCGAACAAACTTACCCTGAATGCCTGCTATATCCATGCCCCAAGGTCGGCCCTGAACACAAAGACAAATCAGAGTGTCTCTTACATTTTTGCGGGGGTTGGGGATCGAATCGACTTCTCAGACCTCGCATATGCTAGGCAAGCACTCTGCCACTGAGTAACATCCCCAGCCCCAGTCCTTACACTTAAGGGGGTAATTGGCACGTCCCCTGGGCACACAGATCAGGCAGAGTCTATGACTGTATAGGAACGAAGAGAGTGAATTTCTTCAAGTCAGAAAACAGGTCTTCCACAGGCAGGCAGTGGGTGGGGCTCCTTCTGTATTCTTCCCTGCCTCCATGACTCTGGGTCTGTCTTCTGTGCCCCACCCTGGACTCTAATAACACACATATGATGTCACTGTCTAGGTGTCTAGCCTTGGAAAGTTTCACCCAGAGCCTCAAGCAGATTAAAAAATAGGTCCACAGAATTCACACAGGCCTTGACCAATTTATAAGGCACTGTCACACTCTGCTTGTCTGAACCTTCCACGGGTCTCAGGCGTAAGGCGGGTAGAGATTGCTATCTCCATCTTATAGATGACAAAACTGAGATTCACAGTTGAAGTGATTTACCCAAAGCCACAGTCTCAGAAGCAAAAAGACCACATTCTCTCTCTACCATTTTTCATCTAGTCTTTAGGCCTAAGTGGGAACTCAAATGGGAGACTGGCTAAACTCTTTCTAACTGACATCAGTGACTGATAATTTGAGAAAGAATAAAGGACTGAAGGTATAGCTCAGTAGTACAGTACTTCCCTAGCATGTGCCAGGTCCTGGGTCTAGCACTGAAAAAAAAAAATGTAGGGGGAAATAGGGATCAGAAAACAAAAGGAAAATTAATTTTAAGGATGCCTTATTAGCAAGTAACATTGTAGATTCCAAATAATTTGTTTTGTGTGGAGCAGGGAGTACTAGGGGTTAACCCAGGGATGCTCTCCCACTGAACTGCACCCTCAATCCATTTTTATTTGTGAGACAGGATCTTACTAATTGCTGAGCTTTTCTTCCAACTTGCAATCCTTCTGCCTCAGTCTCCCCAGTCACTGGGATTACAGATGTGCACCACAATGCCCAGAAGAATTCACTTATTCTTACTGTTGACAAAGCAAGTATTATGTCACCAGAGACTGATGAAAACTAGTCCCCGGCTCTTCAGATTTCAAAAACTTGGAAGATCCTCTTGCCAGCATACCCACTTTTGTCCATTTGGTTCTGAAAAATCAAGATGAAGAGATCAGATACTCTTCTTCTGCGTGTCCACACAAGTCCTACTTAAAATGACTTTTAATCTATGTCTTCCCTCGCCAAAAATTGGACCCAGAAAACAGGCCCTTCCCTCTTCCTTCTAGTTTTAGGATTGCTTTTATAGAACTAAATTTATATAACTGAGATACCAGGGAGAATAGAATCTGTTAAACTGCTTTTTATCCATTTAGCAAATGTTACGAAGCAGAGTTCAACTCTAGGCTAGTAACTGGGAATTTGAGAAACTAATCAGATATGGTTCCTACTAATAAGCAGCTTACAATTGAGTGGAACTGATAAAAAAAAAAAAAAAAAAAAAAAAAAAAAAAAAAAAACCCCACAAAAACCTGAGAAGATGAAATAAATGTCACAGCAGAGCTATAAGCAAAGGGCTGCAGAGGAACAGCCAAGACAGCAACAATTCTGGCTGATGTGAGGCATTTGAGTTGGACTTAAAAGGACTAATGGAGAATCCCAACCAGGGAGATGCAGACTAAGGAAACAGCATGAACATTTGCATTTCAGGGACACAGCTCCCCGCCCAGAGGCCATATAAAATACTGCTTGGCCCAAAATCTCACACTAAGACTAGCCATATCCATTGTGGACCCTTGAGCTAGATCTAGATAGATCCAACTCCCAACCTGAGGCAACCAAAGATCCACTTGTTCCCTCTTTCCTTAGGTACTACGTATTCAACAAAATCCTATGTGCCTTCCTAAATACTCATCTTTTCTGTTCTTTAGTTGGCTCTCATGGTTTTGCTGTCCCAATTAGACTAAAATAACAATCTCCTGATTCTTCAAGAACATAGCCCAGGATTGGGGTTGTGGCTCAGTGGTAGAGCACTTGCCTAGCACATATGAGGCACTGGGTTCGATCCTCAGAACCACATAAAATAAATAAAATGAAATAAAGGTACTGTGTCCATCTACAACTAAAAATTCTTTTTTAAAAGGACATAGCCCAGGGGCATCTATATCCTGCCCCAGAATATATTAGGCTGGACACACAATGAGTACCAAGACCATATTTGTTGATTGATTGTTAACATCTATAAGGCCCAAGAATCATGACGTGACAAATTACAAACAAGTAGAGCAAGAAGGGACAGCACTATAACCTTGACCTGGGAATAGTGAAAGAATTAGAAGGCATGTCCTTCTGGTTTTGGGATGACATTTTATAGAACTGATCTAAATTTAAATCAAGGTGCTCAGACTTGCTAGGTCCCCATGTAGTACAGCCCTGTATTTACTGCCCTGTATTTCACCTTCTGTCTCTTAGCCCAAGGTCTCAAACTTAGTCTTTAATCCATTTTTCTAGTTCCTGCTTGTCAACAACTTACAATGAGACAGGGTGTCTCATCCTTCCTCTTGGAAAGAGTAACAGGAAGGACAGCATGGATGCCATTGCCTATCTGGAGACCTTAGGTCCAATGCAAGAGGCAGCAGAACTGGGACTGGAGATGGAAGCAAATAGGACTCTGAGGCAAGGGAATACCTTCCTAGTAGTTGGTCTCCAGAGAGCTGCATTTCTCAAGTGTTGGGTGAACAAAACAAACAGAGAAATGGCACAGAATCAAAACCAAACAGGTCATAGTACTGTGACGGATCATGAGCAAGCGATCACAGTAATCATTGAAGAATGGAATAGGAAGGAGGCAGGTACAAAATGCACCAAAGTACAGGTAGGCTTGTGGGTACAGAACTTTGTTCTTAAGGTTTATCTATCTTCTCTAACCCCCAAGGCCCTAAACTTGTTTTCCTGTGATATTCTAATATTTTAACCCTCTTCTAACTAGTGTCTCTCTTCACCTTTCATCCTTCCAGTTCATCCTCCACATTACTGCCAGTTGGTCTGTGTACAACACAGATCTGATCATGCTTTGTGCTTAACACTGAAATAGTTCAAGGTCTCCCCTTCACACTCAATATAAGACCCAAAGTGGGCTGGGATTGTGGCTCAGTGGTAGAGCACTTACCTAGCAAGTGTGAGGCACTGGGTTTGATTCTCAGCACCACATACAAATAAATAAATAAATAAATAAAGGTTCATCAACAACTAATTTAAAAAAATAATAATAAGGCCCAAGTTAGCGAGACTTGCAAAGCCCCTGACTGCTAGACCCAGATAGATTTGCAAATGCAATCTCCTCTCTTCACCCTCAACACCTCCACATTCCATTGTCAATACAGTGTATAATATTCCTCAAAGATGCAACAGACTTAAACCTGTTAGGAGTATTGCAACTTCAAGGCCTGTGTCTCTTCAGTTAAATCTAATCTCGCTTGCCCACTTGCCCTAGGAAGGATGTTAGTTTCTCTTTCATTCTCACAAAACATCTCAGTATAGCATTTATTACCCTGACATATTTATTTATTGAGACTGAGGGACCATCAATGGGTAGGAGGATAGGTTTTGACTTTGCATAACCCTCCTCCCTGCCCTTAATTAGCATAGTAGAAGATGATAGTTAAAAAAAAAAAAAAAAAGCTTACTTAGTGAATGCTGGAGCTGTAGATATAGCTCAGTAACTCAGTGGTAGAGCTTGCTTGCCCAGCAAAAAAGAAAAAGAAAAAGAGTGAATGCCCTTCTTTTATAAAAGTGGAGAGATCTACTACAGAGCCCAACTAAAAATCTAGGTCATGTGATGCCCAGATCAGGGCACTAATTTCTCAGTGTTTTCTAGTGTTTTCATGACCATTCAGCTGCCCTGGACTTTGAACATCAAGACAGTGACCAACATTTGCATACTTGCAGGAACCCAAGCTGCTATCTCTAAGGAGAGCCTTCTGTGTCTTTCCCAGGGAAGTGTTTTGATTCCCAAGGGCTTTGAGCCAAGCTGTAGGCAGTGACAGAGCAGGTGAGTCATCCCAGCCCACACCCGTTCTCTGGTGAAGGGCCCCCAGCATCCGTCTGTCTTGGGAGATATGGGAAATGGATATTCTGAGCCACTCAGGTCCCAAAGAGAGAGGGTTGCCATTATGGCCAAGATCTCCCTCACTCTTGGTGATGAGAGCAAGAGGTATGAAGGCCTTTGCTCTCTGGACAAAGGGGAGAGCCTCAGAAAAGCTGCAGCACATGATAAGGTCAAGGACAGGGCTCACCACTCTGTTGGGCCCCATCTGGACAGAAAGACATGTGGGGCCTGGGCCCTTGTCCTTGGGCAAGCAGCCTGTCCTCCACTGCATGTCCTTCCTGGGTCTCTTCATTTCCAAATCTGAAGCTCTCAAGAAAACATAAGTTCTTACAAGTGCCCAACACCAGGTTGGTGCTCAACCAACACATTTCTCTAACAGCTGAATCTTATGTTAAGCAAAGTCAACACATGATATTGAGGGGAAAATCTTATCTTTGCAAACTCTTTTCACCAGAAGGGCTCCCCTGAAACATCTGTTCACTGTGGCTTATAATGTGTGAGGTCCTCTGTTAGGAATTAGAGAGATCCAAATATTAACACAGTAAATCCCCTCACCTTGCAAACAAAGAAAATGTTACATACCTAAAATTACTGTATATTTTAGTTTGGATGTGAAATGTCCCCCAAAAGCTCAGGTGTTGAAGCCAGGTACAGGGGCACACGCCTCTAATCCCAGCAGCTTGGGAGGCTGAAGCAGGAGGATCACTAGTTCAAAGCCAGCCTCAGCAAAAGTGAGGCACTAAGCAACTCAGTGAGACCCTGTCTCTAAATAAAATACAAAACAGGGCTGAGGATGTGGCTCAGTGGCCAAGTGCCCCTGAGTTCAAACCCCACTACGGGAGAAAAAAAAAAAAAAACCTCATGTGTAGAAGGCTCAGTCCCTAATGCAGCGGTGTTCATAGGTGGGATCTTTGGGAGGTGATTGACTCTAACCTCATCAATGGATTAATCTACTAATGGATTCACAACTTAATGGGCTATTGTGAGGTGGGGAACTTTAGTAAGTAGGGCCTAGTTGGACTGAGCATATCACTGGGGCATGCCCTTGAAAGGTATATTTTGTCCACAGCCCCTTTCCCTTCCTCTGTCTCCTCTCTCCCTCTCTGTCTGCTTCCTGGCTGCCTTCAGGTGAGCAGCTTTGTTCTGCCACGATGTTCTGCCTTGACAAGATCCCATGGCAATGAGGTCAAGCAACCACAGCCTGAAAACACTGAAACTGTGAGCCAAAATAAACCATTCCTTTTGTTTTTCTCACGTATTTTGTCATAACAATGGAAAACTAACTAACACACTGTAACATGATAAATATAATGTGAGAAATCCTTTAGGGAAGGCCTACAAATGGGAGCTTGTTAATCTGGAGGCAAATGAGATTGGAAGGATATTGTGGGCAAGGTGGCATGACCTAGGCTTTGGTGAGTGGGTTTGATGTTGCCGATAGCAATAAATGAAACGACCTCCAGAAGGAAAAAACACCACAGGGAAAGGACTGTAAAGGATACAGAACCAAATGTTAGGCAAATCAGTGTGGAAACCCCCAAGGGTGAGCTGAAACAGTAGTTTGACATGACCAAGCCCCAGGGACACAGGCAATGGCATGAGGAAAAGGCTCTGAAGAGTATAAGGACAAAATGAACTCAAATGCTACAAGCAGCAGGGTTTATTCTGAATGAGTTTATCAGGATGAACCTTGGGAGTTCAAATGCCAGCTCTACCCTTAACATCTGTGTGATCTTAGACAAATCCCTAGCCAAAGTCTCAATTCTGGCTTCTGCAAGATCCCTACTTCCTACCAAACAACAAAGGAAAGACTTATTGGACCCTCTAGAAAGAAAAGGTCAATGAAAAGGGATTCTGAAGAGAAGAGGCAGCAAGAGAGAGAAGTATGGAGAACAGAGCCCAGTACTGTTAAGCTGGGCTTTCTGCTCTGCAGCAGGCCATTTCAGGGGTGCTGGTAAAACTCTCCCTACCAAATTGGTTGTTGGTTCATCCCTGAAGAACACTGTGTTCCAGCAGCAGCACCAGCAATGCAATTAGCAGAACAGAGCTCGTAGGTGGAACAGTGGGTAGGAGTTCAGCAGGGAAAAGAGGCAGCACCCTGGGCCCCTGCCCAGTGTGGGGTATTAGGAATCAGGGGGTGGGTAGATGACTTGAGAGAGAAAGTTTTAATTCCAAAAGCTATTCTCCACTAGAAAAGACAAGCAGAAGTCCAAGATATGTTTTCAGACTTCCATTCTTGCTCTTTTAACCTAAAGATGCTGGTCTATTACAAACCAGCAGGCAAGACCCTGACAGGCATGTGACTCAGCTCTGCGGAAGGCCTCCAGTTCCTGCAGCTGAGCTTCCGCCAAGTCCCATGAGAATGGGCCCAGGGGAGGCTCTTCAGGGAGATTTACCACATAACCCTTTGTACATTTGCTCTTTATTCACTTTCTTTCATTCCAGAGGAACAACTATATACAATTCAGGATTCTGGAGACACAGATGTCAGCTTAGTTATTCCAACCTCCATCCCTCAAGTTGTTTCATTGGTCAGTTTATCTGTCAAATGGAGAAAACTGAATTTATGGGAAGATGCAATGAGATCAAAGACATGACTGGCACAGAGCAAATGCTCAAGAAATGTAAACTACATCTAGTTTAAATATTAATGTAAACTATATTGGAAGCCAGATTGCATGTTATGCTGAATAGCTTTCATTTGTCCCTCCAGGTATATTCTTAATTCTTTTCCACCATGTTATGCCTTAGAACAGTCCTATTTGAATTATATCTTTGCCCTGATTTCCAATTCCGTTTGGTCTGGGGGAAGCTTTAACAGACCATTGGGAGGAAGTGAGGGCAGGTGTTTTTATTCCAACTCCTTTCCTGAATTTCTTGACCCAAAGTCCCAGCTCTAATAAGATGATCCTCCACATAGCTTCTGTATCTCCAGAAGTAGAAGTGGCAAGATTCCACTGTTACTAGCCTAGAATATTCCACTATTCCTAGCTGTTTCCCTACATCCTACCTCAAATTACCCAAATTAAATGTGCCATCTGTTTTCTGCTGCACCTGAATATACAGGGTAGGATGAGAACTGCCTGGGAATAGGGTGACCAGAACTTTTTTCATCTCTGCCACTAGCTTGCTCTTTGACCTTGGGTCACAGCCTTTCCTTTTTTAAGCCTCAGCTTCCTGGCCTGTAAAATAAAGAGGGTTTTGACTGCAATGCTTTTTTGTGCTACAATTTCCTGTCCCTACTAGATATTCTGTGAAGTTAAGCCCAGGAAAGGACCTGGAAGCCAGCAAGGCTAATGCCCTCTTGAAGAGAAATTATACCTATCTCCTTCCCAAGGAGTTTCCTTTCTGCTCATGCCTAAATGATGTCCACTCCAAAGCAAATGCCAAGAAAGCCCATGAAGTTAAAAGTAAATTCTCTTTCCTTTCAGCAACCAACTGACCAACCCATTTAGCCACAGAGACCCTTTTTCAGGTTCTAACATACCCAGAGGTCGTACCAGGGAAGCAGTTACACACTGATACCAGAGTGTTCTCCATAAGCTGCACAGGGAAGTGAGGTTTGTCTCTGCACTGGGAAATGGAGGGAGACAGTTGGCTTCTAGAATAGAGTGAGCTGTCAGAAGGCACAAAGTGCCCTGGACTGGGATCCCTGTCGCTGGACCTGTTTCAAATAGTGGCTAAGGGAGATGGATATATATATGACTGGGGATTGAACCTTGGGGCGCTCTAACACTGAGCAACAAGCCAAGACCTTCTTATTTCTTATTTTGAGAGTAGGGTCTCCCTAAGTCGCCCAGGCTGATTTAGAACTTGCGATCCTCCTGCCTCAGCCTGAGTAGCTGGGATCACAGGTGTGGCCACCGGCCTGGCGAGACCAATGCCTTCTTCTTGATGGGACTATTACAAGAATCCCTTAAGACCTTTCCAGCTCCTAATATCCGTGATTCAGAGAAACCCAGTGGCCACAAGAGCCATTCCAATGAGTACTGGCTCTCCAGGAGCGGGCAAGCGTGCAGGAGGAGAGGGCAGTGGGGACTGCGGCCCGCACCATCTCTGAATCTCATCTCATTTTACCCGGGGCTGGCCTGAAGGGGTAGAGTCATTAAGAACTGCAGCACCAACTTTCTCTGGTGTTCTCTGCACACGTGACTAGCCAGTCCGAGGCCTCTGCGGGCCACAACTGGGCCTATGAGATCCTCTTGGGGATCCCAGGTCGTCTGCCCCACTGCCCACAAAGCAGCAGCGCCTGGCTGGGCAGCGACGCACAGAACACCGGCCCCGGGACAGCCGCGCTGTCGCCGGGCGACCCCCGAGGGCCGCCGGCCTCGGCCTCGGCAGCGTGAGGAGTAGCGAGCCGCCGGCGCCAGGGCGGCGCTGCACGCGCGAGCTCGCGCCCCGGTGGCCCCGAGGAACGGCGGAAGGACCCTGGCCCTTTCCGACCGGCAACCAGGAGCGCCGCAGCCCGCGCCAGTGCCGAGCCACCGCTCGCCTGAGGCGCCACGGAACGCCGCATCCGGTCAGCACACCCACCGCGCACTTGCCCCTGCGCCTGCGCCTGCGCCAGACGTGGCACGTGACTTGGCCCGAGAGCGAGGCCCCGGGCGAGCAGGGGCGGGCGAGCCCGGGCGGGGCAGCTGGGGCGGAGCGAGCCCGGGGGCGTGGCGAGGTGGGCGGGGCAAGACGGGTGGGGCGTGTCCGGGGGCGGGGCGAACCGGGGCGGGGCGAGCCCGGTCTGTCACTGCACAGAGCCCGCGCCGGAAGTGTTGGGATCTTCAGAACAAGGCTGCCTTGTGGCAGAGCGCACTGCTGCGCTAGATCCCGGGACCTAGTACTACTGGGCAGCCACAGGGTCGGTCCCGGTCATTTGCGCGTAGGGAACTGGACTTGAGAGACGAGGCAACATTCAGCCAGGCTTCCCTCATCTTCAGGACCCCTCTTCAGAGCTTCCCTGCTGCAGACCTTAGTTTCCCCACCGAGGTGCGTTGGGGAAGGCTGAGGCTCCTCCTGCCGCACCGTTTTCTCTTGGACGAAGGAACAGTGCCCAGACTTGGCCCCAGGAAGGATGCAGGATGCAGCACCCACGGTCATCGCACGTGGAGGACACAGCCCGGAAGATCCGTCCACGAATGCTTCTTCCTCCATGCCTGTACCGGCACAGGATGCAGCTTCCATCTCTGCCTAGGCCCTCCCTGGGAGCTCATCTACGCTGGACTGGGAGATGGAGTGCCAGGAGATGGAGGGCCAGTGTCCTAGGAGGGCCTCAGAGGCACGCAGGACAACATGGCCTCCTCTTCGCAGGCCCTATCACCTGTTATGTTAACTGTCTTCATAGGAATGGAATGACCTAAAATGTCACAGGGATCCAGAGAAGGGACAGAGATATCCTTTGGGCCAGTGGGGGTTCAGATCCCAACAGGGGCTCCCAGGCAGGGCTAGGCTGATGGGGTGGTCTGCTGCTCTGGTCTATCTATGGGACTCCATCAGCTGGTTCCCAGCTCTTTGCAGTGGGGCAAAGTCCTGGGCAGACCAAGATCCCACTGCCCCAACGCAACGGGCCCAGAGGCAGGCAACAGGCATCTTGGTGCTAAGTTTTGGCCTCTGTATTCCCACCTTCCCCTCCCTACCCCAGTGCAGCTGCCAGCTGGATCATCCTGCTTGGTTCTGCACGACCTTGTTTTGCCCAGAAACTTGCAAATGGCCTCAAGCCCAGACTCCCTGGGCTTTCATTTAAGTCCCAGTTTTACCTAACCTCCTCTCACCTTGTTTCCCCTCATCACCACCACACAGTTTATCTGAGTGTAAAATCCTGATCTTCCCCAGGATCATCTTTTTGATCTCTAACCTGCCAAACCTGCCCACCCCTCAAAGTGTAGCTAAAATTCTACTACCTCCCAAATGTTCTAGTACTCTCAAAGGGTTTGATGTTATCTGAATGGAGTCTTCTCAACAGAAGTTTAAATAAATTAGTTTAAATAAATTTAACAATTTATATATATATTGGTCCTTTTTCAAATGAGAAAGGGCAGGGTCTATAATCTCAGCACTCACTTGAGTGTAGGAGTTTAAGACTAGCCTGGACAACACAGGGAGACTGTATCTCAAAACAAAAGTGGAAACAAAGAGGAAGCAAATCCTTTGCCAGGCAATGTATCCCAATTTATGATTTGAAAAATATCTCTTCCCTGATAACTCCCCTCCCTGGGCCTTGTATTTCTTACTAGATGGCTACTTCCCCCAGTACAGAAACTATGCCTTAATAAATATGCAAAACTTCTAGATCTTTTGAAATTGTACTAGAGAAAAATCCAAACGTTTGGAAAATGGAAATATAACAAATATTTTTGCACTCTTCACACATTCAAAATCAGTTTTTTAGTGTACAATAAAAATATACTATGCACAACTTGGTTTAGGCTCAGATTAGTACAAAATGATGTGATAGAAGATGGTAAAAAGAAAATCAACTTTTTTGTGTTTGTTGTATATTAGTTGAGTAAACTCAGGCAGAACTCTTTGGACTTCTCTGGAGATGCAGTTTTCTCATGTTTGATTTGGAAGTAGGAATAATAAATATACCTCCCATCTACTTTACAAGATCATGGAGAAGATCAAATGTGAAATGGAATTAAAATTACTTTTAAGTATGTGTTTAAAAAACAACCCTCAATAAATTTCCTAATGAAAATTACTTTAAAATGTTTTAAATTTATTACTAACAAGCTTCAAGGTGCCAATTGATCATTTTTAAAAAATTAAGCAGGGGCTGTGGTTGTAGCTCAGTAGTAGATCACTTACCTCACATGTGTGAAGCACTGGGTTCAATCCTCAGAACCACATAAAAATAAATAAATAAAAGTATTTTAAAAAAATCAACCAGGGGCTGGGTTGTGGCTCTGTGGTAGAGCATTTACCTAGTATGTGTGAGGCACTGAGTTCAATCCTCAGCACCTCATTAAAAATAAAAAAATAAATAAAATAAAGGTATTTAGTTGTCCATCTACAACTAAAAAAATGAAAATCAAACAACTCTGAATCTTTGCCAGTTTGTGAAGAAAGGGGACAGAAAGGCTTGGGAACAGAAAGTTCCAAGCAAGGAGCTTGGAAATCTGAGGCAGGAGGATCTCAAGTTCAAAGCCAGCCCCAGCAAAAGTGAGGCATTAAGCAACTCAGTGAGATCCTGTCTCTAAATAAAATACAAAATAGGGCTGGGGATGTGGCTCAGTGGTCGAGTGCCCCTGAGTTCAATACTCATACCCAAAAAAGAAAAAAAAAAGAAAGTCCCAAGCAAGTAACCTACATAACCCATAAGGGGAGACAGGTGTCGAACAGAATTGTGCACACAAGCCATTATCTCAACCATCAGTCTCATTGATAAAATATGAATAACAACAGTAATAACAACTGACAGTTACTGGGTGCTCTCTGTGGGCTGTATACTATTTCAAGCACATTACATATATCAAGCCACTTAATCCCCACCAAGATCCCATGAGGGAGGGACTATCAGTGTCTCCATTTTGTGAGTAAGAAAACTGAAACAGAGAGAAATTCTGTTACTTACCTAAGACCACCCCGTAGCGAGTGGGGAAGCCCAGGACCAATTCCAAACAATCATTCTCTGTGCTCTTAAATGTGCTAGCCATCTAACTCCCTATGGGGTTATTGTGAAGATTAAAAGAAATGATGTGCATAAAGTACTCAGAGGAGTCCCGAGGGCACAGCACTATGATTAGCACTTCACTGTAAGGTGTAAGGGTGGTGATGCCGACGGGTCTAAAGCCCAGTTCCTGGTACCAAGGAGATATTCTAGAGTTGGTTTCCTTCCCCACAGACTTTGTGAGAAACGAACATGTTCCGTGGTGGAAGCAGATGTGGAAACACTCCTTTATGAATGTTAGTTTATCCTGAGGATGAGAAGTTGACACAACCTATTGAATGTTGAATATACCTTTCCTGCAGACAACCTCATATTACTACTCTCAGTTTCTGTTTTCTTTTTAATGTTTCATTTTTATTGTCTTTATGGTCTTCTAGAGAAAAAGTAAGGTTTCCTTGGGTTGGGAGAAGCTGGAGCCTAATGTCTCAGGAGATAGAACTGGCATGAAATGTTGCCAGTACTTGTTAAGTTCTCGCAAGCCCTTTCACCTTAGTTCACTGTGGTAAGGCATACTTGCAAAGCCAGGGACTAGGAGGATGTTCTTCCATGGCTGCCTCTTCTTGGGTCTCCACCCTGTTTGACTATCCAGGTTCATCCCATGCACACATCTGTGTGGACACACGTGTTCCCATAATCTGAATTCCACTCTCACACATGCATACAGTTACTCCTACACAGCCACAGCCACATGCCCAAACCAGACACACCTCTGCCCCCAGGACCATCTACACACAACACAAAACACATAATTACCTTTACTCCCCCAGAGCCCATGTATTCATTCTAACACACACAGGTAAAGAGTTCCTAGGTGTCACACACTGGGCTAGGTACAAAGGCATCATTTGGCCACAAAATTGCACCCCACGTCTGTTTTCCAATACACGTGGATATCACATGTATGTTTTTGTATGCCCCTTATTTGTAATAACTGCTTGCAATGTTCCATTGACATATGACCCTTAAAAACATTCTTTACATTTGAACCCCTCACATTACCTGGCTGTTTAGAATAGTCTTTGTTTTGTTTTCTCCATTTTCTGTTTGGTTGCTCTAGCACCCTAAAGGCAGACTTAACCTAAAAGTGGTAGGGTTATGAGGCTTGTGAAACAGCACAATTTTGAAGCCGGAACCAGCATATTATTATATTTCTGTTCAAAACAAACCTTGCCAGACTTTTCTAGGGAAAGTTTTCCCTTTCTCCCAGAATGGGTAGGAGAAGGTGAGGTGGGGCAGGTGAGCAGAAGTGACCTTAGTAGATCAGCTTGCTCAGTTGCTCAGAGTCTGTGGACTGCATACAGACTTTCCCTATCAGGAAGCAAACATAGGATAGCATGACTCCACTCACGCAGCCCTAAGACCAGCCACTCCTGTTCCAGAGCACCCAGGTGTACCTTGGGATGTCAGTCACAGCCACTGAATCTTGTATCCTCTTGGACATAACTGTATGACAATGGCCTAGATTTTTAGGTCCAGCTCTCCCCTTTTGGTTCATTGCAACCTCCCACCTCCTCTCCAGAGCCCCACTCTTTCTCTTTCAAAGCCAGCCCTCAAGCAAAGATGTGAAACTTCTTGGAGGATACAGAGGGAAAACTTCAAAATTCAAGAGCACTTCCAGGACACTAGAAATAGCAAATTGGTCTTGGAAGGGCAACCACTCACGAATCCAGGGGGTGTTCAGACGGATAACTGAACAGGAGGCCCACACCCACAATAGGGAAAGAGGGCAGTCACTTTCTGGAGTAGCCAGGGGAGGCGGCCATCCTTACCATTCCTGCTGACCTCAGGCTTCCTCCACCAGAGGTATGGGAATCAGGAGGCAGCTGCATGGCCGAGGGCATGGACCAACTGGTATAGGTATCTGAGCCACCTCTGTGAGGGATCTGGGGATAGAAATTTCAATGACCCCTATTTCAAATGGGCTGCTGCCTTGGTTGCCAGGGAGGATGAACTGAGGCACTAACAAGAGAGCAGGCATCTTATTATACAATAATAGGCCTTAGTCTCATAGCCACCAAGAGAATAAGCCATCTTCAACACCTGAGAGGCTGGAACCAGGAGGGAGCTACCAAAGGAAGGTGCCAGAAGCATCCAAACCAAGAATAAGCATTTCATCAACCTCTTCCCAAGAAACCTGAACATGAGTACACTCTCCCACATAAAAGGAAGATCAGAGATTCACCTGGCTGGAGGCAATCAGGAAAGACAAGATGTTAAAGATATCAGAACTTTATTGAGACATTTTCCCTGGTGAAATCAGAATCTAAAGGTCACTGGAAAGGGTCAGCCCCTGTTCCAGCACAAATTCTCACAGGGACCCCTCTTGGGGAATCTCTGGGTCCTCAGTTTCCCCAGCTCCCAGCCCCATCGTCCTTAAAAGTCAGAATCCTCCACAGAGCTGGGCAAAAACAGGTACTTAGAACCCATGTTGATTGATCAACAGGCCTGTGGGCAGTCAAGGAAAGGTAAGGCAGACAGTGAGGAGAGGAACAGAATGGAGAGAAAGAAGAAAGAAGAAAAGGAAAGTAGATGGAGAAAAGAAAAATCCAAAAATGGGAGGGCACACTGATAGTATAGTATCTCCCCAAAACTAATATTGCATGAACTGATTAGCCTCATCCCCCCACCTCCCCCAAAACAATGGTGACATTACAGCTATAACAAGACCCATATAGTCCTACATTCTTTATTTCCCTGACTGCATTGAGAAAAAACAGATACACCAAAAGCAACCCACAGGGATGAGCAGCGTGAAATAGACAGGCAGGAGGGATAGTCTCCCAAGAAGGCAAGTGATACAGAAGTGAGGCCGAGGGGTTGGAGTTGTTCGTTTCGGGGAAAGAAAAGCCCAGGACAGATTGCTGTTCACCTGCCCAGCTACCAGGCTCCATGGACACCCCTTACAGAACTCACTTTTCTTTTCCAGTTGGCTTGCTTCTTGCAACAGTGTCCTGGTGGCTTTGGAGCCTCTGGCTCTCCATGGGAGGACCTCGGTCCTCCACAAAGTCCATAGAAGCAGCCTCTCTTAGCAGGCATGGGACTGAAGAACTCTGAGCAAAGCCAACTCAAATTGGGGTACTGTCTGGAACTCATCTGATCACCAATCTGCTTACACTGCCTGATTGACTTTTTCTCAAACTTTCCTTCTGATCCAGATGACTACCTAGTGTTGGTGGATCCTGACCCAAGTCTCTTGATTAAGGACCCTAGGACAGCTTGCTCCCAAGGGGACTGGCCAGCTGTAATCCTCAAAAGGAGCCCTTCAAGGCAGGCCTGGGCTGTCCCCTAGATGCACATGTCCCATAGTACATACTCCCACCAAAGGGCACTCACCCACCGGGTCTCCCCACTCCTGTGCCCCTCTGAAGGACGTACTTGCCGGCCATGCAGGACTCTCACAATTGCATTCTTTCTCTATGGCCTCAGGTTTGTCATCTCCCGATCTCTCTTGGATGATGTACCCACAAATTCATACTCACTGGTGTTTGAAAGCCCTGGATGTCCTGTGGTACATCATTCCACAGCTAACCACACCAAGGACAGGTGGACGCTAAACCCTAAGTTTTGGTTGCACTGATGCTAAATGGCTGGTGCTGGAAATTTCCTAGGAAATTTCTCTGGTTTAAGTGTTGGTGCATCAGGGAATGGAGAAGAAAAGACAGGAAAAGCCATGGTAATGGGAACTGGAAGGAACAACTTCTCTGCCAAGTGCTCCCACCGTGAAAATGTGGAAACAGCCTCCTCCTAAATTTAGGAGAGGCTGACTGCCCAGCAAAGTCCCTAAGGACAAGGAACAAAGTCTCCATTGTCCACTCTGAAACCCAACACCTTTGGGATCTGAGTTTTCCAAGACATGCAATAGACAAAGACACACTGCAAACCAATTAACCCTCTGAGTCACTTCCAAGAGGGAACAGCCTGAGTTTACCACCCACTCACCACCTCTTGGGGCCAGTGAAGGGTCTGAGCTCCCCAGCTGGGACATCACAGAAATGGCATTTGGGAGGCAGATCCTCATCCTGACCTGGGCACTCTTGCTCTCTTAGTGCTCTGGAGAAACAGTGAAGTTCCCAGGGACAGGCTCAAAACCCAGGTAAATTTAGATCCAAGAGGCTATCTGCCATTGAAAGCCCAAGCTTGGGAGGGAGTCGAGGAGTGTTGGGGAACAAACAGAAGACTGTGTGGAAGGAGCCAACATGGACCTGAGAGCCCTCAGGCTTCACTATCTGCCAACTTACAGGGGGAAAAGGAGTTCCAGCTGCATTTAGCTTATTTGACCCTCATTTAATATACACTAGAATTTAGCTGCTCTCTGTCCCTCCAAGACAGAACCCAGGAAAAGCAAGTAGAGCCTGACTTGCCTCAATCAGGCCTCCTAACCGAAGCAACGAGACAAGCACACTATAATTCACAGTTTCCACTCTCCTCCCTACACCCATACACCTTCACCCACCACAGGCCTCAACAAAACTCCCAAATCTCCAATGTGTACTGATTCTCACAAATGTGGCTCAAAGGGTTAATAAACCAGGATTTCTCAGACAGGACACAAGCTCATTCACCAGCAGGGACCCGAGAACAGCTACACACTACCTAGTGCTTCTTGTAGCGATTCTTTGGGGTTTCACCACACCCTGTTTTGTCACAATTGAGAGCACCTGGATTCTTCCCCAGCCCAAGGCTACCCAGTAGGCTGGGAAGCTCCTGGGTGATGGCCCGCTCTATCTTCTCCAGAAAGCAACCTCCCATGTAGGAGCACTGCTGAGAGAGGAGTTTGAAATTGGAAATGGGGTTGATGCCAAAGAAGTCCTTGTAGGCCTCACGGTTGGGAAGGTCAAACTTGCTGACATTGGTCTTTGCCAGGATGGTCTTGAAGATGTAGAATTTATCAGGATCTTCCACAATGTCCTTAAAGACCAGTTCTCCATCACTGAAGAAGGTCATTTTGTCCTTGTAAGTCTGCAGATAGCGGTCAACCAAGAGGGCGTGAATGCGAACCCGAATGGCATGTTGGCGGATGAAAGCAATCTTGTTCTCCAACCTGTTCTCAATCACCTGGTTCAGGTCTTCCAGAAGGGAGATCTCTTCTTTGAGGAACAGTTCCCGGTGGGTGTCAGGCTTATAGTCTTGTGGCCAGAAGGAACTGACATAAACCCTGGGAGGCTCTGTGACATTGATGAGAGGGGCCAAGCTCCAGAAGAGGGCCCCATACACTCGCATAAGCATCTGTGTGGCCAGGTTGTCAGCCTTGTTCAGGATGATCCTTATCTGGGACTCCCGTCCCTTCAGCTGGCGAAAGAGCATCTCCAGCTCCAGACCCACATCCAACTTCGTCGGGTCAAAAACAACAAAGATGAGGTCGGCTCTGTCGATGAACCACTGGCACACGTCGTTGAAGGGGTAGCCTTGAGGACACAGAGTGAGAAGTCAGGCTGGTGGAGCTCATGCAAAGCCACACGTGCCTCCCTTCAGAACCAAACCATTCTGTGGGCTGAAAGAGTTCATGTTCTAGGGACTTTCTCGGTTTCTAAAGACTATTGAAGAATGAATTGCATATCTCCTGCCCTTTGTCAACCTGTAATCAAGAACAGCCTGATCCTTCCTTTCATCTACAGTGGAATCCAAGTCTCTAGGGAAGTGAAATACTTGTTCAAGGTGGAGATTTTCCAACTGTCTAAAAAAAGTCTAGGGCAGTGGAAAAACTGTTAAGGAAGTCAGGGAATTGGAAGAACGTGATGGAGGATGCAAGATTTAGGAGAAAGAATTGTGGACCCAGTGTTAAGACCCAGACAGAATTTGGGCTTTGCCACTGGACAGCTGGATAGCAAATGCTCCTGAGCTCCTTAGCTATAAAACAAGAAAAGCAGTAACATCAAAGCTGATGAGAAGATTACTGTGTTGTGATGAACACGAAAGCACAGAACCAAAGCTGCCAGTCATACAATGATGCTCAATATATTTTAATTCCTTTTGCTTCTTATTTCCTCAATTTTCTTACTTACAAAATGAGATGAGGAATACCTATCCTGAAAACGCTGCATTTTTTTTACAATGACCAACCAATAATGCATAAAATTATCCAATGCATAATGGGGGTACAATGAGATTAATTTACTCTTACAATTGTGAGTGATGATATTATTACTAGTAAAACAGGATCTAGTTATACCCCAAATGAGGGTCATAACCATAAACTTAGATCAGGCATCTGGTCACATGTTTCTATGACTGCACTGTTTAGGACTCATCAGTGCAGATAGCCTTGTGTCACAATAGCATGCAGTGGCCTATGCCATGGCCTCAGGCTTGCCAGACCCCAAGTGGTGTTCCCCTGAAACCTGAAGGCAAGCAGGATCCTGGAGAGTCTGACAAAAGCCTAGACAGAAGCAGGACTGACAACGCAGAAACTGGGAGTTAGGAAGACTGGGACATCAGGTGTGTCCCAGAACAAACTCAGGAGTACAGGCCCAGTTCAGCCAGAACTCAAATATGATTGGGATCTAATTAATCCATCCCCTTGACTACCCAGAACAGACTGGGCCTCCCAAAGACAATTCAGTCACAGCACAGATCTCTTGGAGCTCTTACAGAGAAAACTAGTTCTCCCTCTGGGGAAATATTGGTCATCTCTAAACCAAATCAGTCCTTGGGGAGGTAGGAGGACAGAGCACTCCAAAACCCAGATGGCACCACAGTGACAAGGAGAAGGGAGTGGAGGTAAATAATGCATCTCCTGGTCTTGGACAACCCTGGCTAAACTTCCTTCCCACTGCCTGCCCACCATTCATTGTCCAACGTAGTTTTCTAAGACAGAGCCCCTGCTGTTCAAAAGTGGGTGCTAAATTACCTCTTTCTTGCTGCTTGCGGTTCTCAATGATGCCTGGTGTATCCACAAAAGTGACCCGCTCCAGAAGTTTGTGAGGAACCTCAATACCAATCAGCTTCTCCAGAAAATTCTGGCCAAATTTTTCAAGGGGTGAGAAGGACCGGGAACTGTCAGCGGCCATGACGATGCCCTCGATGGTTTTCAGCTTGGGCCCGTGCATCAGTACCGTGAACTCAGATGTGGTGGGCTCAGCACCTACACGCAGGGCGAGGAAAACAGATGACTGTGAAGAAGGTGGGTGAGCAAGGTTTCTCAGGGAGGGTTTGCCACAGGGCAGGACATGTTTGCTAAGCTCCTGGTTTCTTTCTTTCCTTCCTTCCTTCCTTCCTTCCTTCCTTCCTTCCTTCCTTCTTTCCTTCCTTCCTTCCTTCCTTCCTTCTTTCCTTCCTCCCAGTGGCATTAGCACATTTACATCGTAGAGCAACCATCACCATATACATTTCCAGAACTTTTTCAATATTCCCCAAAAAAACTCTGTGTCCATTAAACACTCCCCCCTCCCCCCGCCACACCCCCTAGCTACCTCTATTCTACTTTATCTATGAATGTTCCTACCACTGGTACCTCACATGAGTGGGATCATACAATATTCAACCTTGGGTGTCTGGCTGCTTTCACTTAGCATATTACCTTCAAGCTTCATCCAGGTTGGAACATCTCTCAGATGTGTCTGATACATTCTCATAGCACGATCATCCCTTTCCAAGGCCAAGTGAATTCCAATATACAGACAGACCACATTTGGATTGTCCATTTATCCATCAATGACCTTGTGGATTATTTCCACTTTCTGGCTATTTTGGATAATGATGCTGTGAACACTGGTATAGCTACAAGTTTCTTGTATGTATTTTTCATTATATTGAAGACATATGTAAATGCTTTAATTTTTCATAGTACCATTTACATATGACATTCAAATACTAATGATCACACCAAAAAATCTCTTACCTGTATAGAGCTGGTAGCGAGTGTTTTCTAACCCAAGGAGGTAGTTTATCATGGTGGATTTACCAACGCTCCATGGTCCCAGGAACAGCACCATTGGCTTGGATGTGATCTCCCCATCTGTGGGCAACAAGGATGAGAAATGGAAGTGAAAAACTCTTACTGTAGGAGTAACAGTGCTCTCCAAAGCACTCTGCACCCTACTGTCTGCTGAGTCGTGGAATTCTGTGTGCATTGGTTCTGGGCAGCCATCAGTGGCACTTTTCTTGCTTTATAAGTGCAATCACTTATTTAAAAGAAGTTATTGGGAGCTAGAGTTGTGACTAAGTGGTAGAGTATTTGCCTTGCATGTGTGAGGCACTGGGTTTGATCCTCAGCACCACATGTAAATAAATAAATTAAATAAAGGTATTATGTTCATCTACATCTAAAAATTTTTTTTTAGAAAAAGAAGTTATTGTGTTGACCTTGCCCAGATCCTTGGTATATCTGCCAAGTGAATTCCACAAGCTCTGAATCAGTGCTTACTCTGTGTTCAAACAAGGTCTCTTGGTTAAATCTGGAGAACAGTTCATAAAAAGGAAAGACAGAATTTCCACAAGGAAAGAAGTTAAAACTGTGACCCAAATTGATAACAGAGGAAAAAAGGACATGGAAGAAACTTATACAATCCGGGACCATCTGAACTTTGGCCCTGCCCTGTCCCCAGCTCCACAGTTTTCTTCATTGGCTCTCAAAATCCTCACCTCAGGCTCAACTCAACCCTGGGTGCTAGGACCAGTCTCTAATGTTAGTGTTCAAAAGTCATGACACATTTGCCAGTGTACAAGACCAAACAGGGTATACTTCGGTTCTTGGGCCCTGTGTGCAAGGTCCATGCTAGGGAGCATAAAAAGCAGAACTGGTGGGAGGGTTGGGGTGTAGCTCAGTGTAAAGCACTTGCTTACTGTGTGTGAGGACCTGAGTTCCATCCCCAGTACCACACACACACACACACACACAAGCAGGGGCCAGGAGGGGAGGGTGAGAGGCTTTTGACGGATGCAGCCAGTCTCACTGCAGATTTGCAGACCTCCTCAATGCCTTCTCAGCTCTTCTCTGAATAATCAGTCCTACATAAGTTCTCCAGACTTCTCTGTCTCCCTGAGCTTACACATAATCCTAAATTGCTAGACCCTCCTTTTTTATTTCTTTCATTTATTCTTATATTTTTATTTAATTTCTTGTCTCAAAAATCAGAAGTATAAAAAAGGTATATGATGAAAAAACCTCCATCCCTATCCCCATCTGCCTGAGCCATAATGCCATCTCTAATAGGTAACCACTGCTCATGTCTTTTTTTTTCCCCCCTTTTGAGGCAGGGGTCTCACTATATTGCTCAGGCTGGTCTCAAACTCTTAGTAGCTGGGACTACAGACATGTGCCACTGGGCCTGGTGCCGGTGCTAATTTCTTACATATTGTTTCAGATAGCTCAATGCATGTATAGCAGTATTTGTAGATATCATATTCTCCTCCATCTTTTTGTAGTACAAGATACTTCCCTCTTCTGAATCTAGATGTTTTATGCACTGGTTTTCTTTCTCTGGAGTGAAGCTAAGTTCTAGAAGATGAAGTCTTATGAATGGCAGGCACACATACATTGCCTGGGAAGGATACCATGGCCATACCCATTCCCTCCTTGCCTGTAAATACACATGAGTGGTCCCCATCTGGCTGGGGCAGGCAAGGAGGTGGCAGGTGTCCCCAGTTATAGCCACAGAGACTTCACAAAAAGTCTTTTTACCTGGCTCTGGGGTGGAGGTGAGGGTGGGGCTGGGGGAGGCCAAGACTGGCCCTGCAGGCCTGCAGGTTCTGAGACAGACCACAGACTCACTGCTGTTCCTACCCTTGACAGCAGGGGGGCATCGCAGGCATGTGTGGGAGAGACCAGCAAAGAGTGCCAGGGATAGGAGGTCATGCAGGAAACTGGCAAGGGACTTGGGGAGAAGAGCCAAGTTCAGAAAGTAAGGCCAGGAGCCAGCAACCTATGCCCTTCCTCCAGAGTGCCATTCCTGGGAACGCCCACAGCCTCCTGGCCTCTGCTGCTTCAAGACTGGGCTTTCCTGGGAGAGCCACACCACTCTTGGTGTCAAGGCTGGAAGAGAAGGTGAGTGTGGAAGACAGAAGAGAGCCACTAGGAGACCGTAAATCACAACAGGGTCTGTATGTTCCCTATGAAAGAGAAGAGGACTCTTAGGCTTGTGAGAAGCAGTAGGGGAAGCTGTAGAACAGGGTTTTTTCCTGGGAGAAGAAACAGAAAGTCTCCATCCTAATCCCAGGTGTGTGACCCAGGTAATATAGTACTTTCTAGGTCTCAGGTTCCTCTTCTGTAAAACAGGATAATATAGATCCGATAATACCCTATCTGTTATATAACCATGGAGAGAATCAAGTGAGATAATATGGAAACAGCCAATTAACACAGCAATATCGCTCACAATTAAAACAGCAATAGGGCTGGGGTATAGCTCAATGGTAGAGCACTTGCCTACCCTGCTCAGGGCCCTGGATTCCATCACCAGCACCACAAAGTAACACTAAAAATGGCATTGCTGTGGAGGAATAAGGACGCTAGTCTACTGTTCTCTGGGTACCAACTGGTATATTCAAAGGCAATTTGACAACAATTATCAAAATGTTTAATTTCAGTGTTCCACTTTTAAAACCATATCCTACAAATACACTTGCATAAAATATGATTATGGTAATACTTGGAATATTTTTTTTTAAAATGAAAAGCACCCCAAGTCCTTCAGGAGGGTACTGGTTTTACAAAGCATGGTACACTTGGCAAGAGAGGACCAAGCAGCCACCAAAAGAGGAACCTATGTGTGCACATGCTCGCACACACACACACACACACGTGGCAAAATACAACCCCATTTGTGTAAAAGAAAGACATTCTCTATGCTCACGTATGCAGAGGAAATGTCTGGAAGCATTCACAAGAGATTACCTCAGGTTGTTTCTGGTAATGAACTGGAGAAGTGGGAGATCAAGAAGGGAAGTTTTTTTTTTTTTTTTCTTTTTTTCAATTTATACTATTCTGCACTATTTAAAAACAATTTTATATAAGAAGTACGTCTTAGCTTTTATTTCTTGTGCTATGGGAGTCCTGTTAAGGAAGTCTGATCCTAAGCCATCAAGTTGAAGATTTGGACCTACTTTTTCTTCTATAAGATGCAGGGTCTCTGATCTGATTCCGAGGTCCTTGATCCATTTTGAGTTGAGTTTTGTGCAGGGTGAGAGATAGGGATTTAGTTTCGTTCTGTTGCATATGGATTTCCACTTTTCCCAGCACCATTTGTTGAAGAGGCTATCTTTTCTCCATTGCATATTTTTGGAACCTTTGTCTAGTATGAGAAAATTGTATTTATTTGGGTTTGTGTCCATGTCCTCTATTCTGTACCATTGATCTGTCTATTTTGGTACCAATACCATGCCGTTTTTGTTACTATTGGTTTGTAATAGAGTTGAAGATCTGGTATCGCAATACCCCCTGCTTCGCTCTTTCTACTAAGGATTGCTTTAGCTATTCTGGGTTTCTTATTCTTCCAGATGAATTTCATAATTGTTTGCTCTATTTCTGTAAGGTACACCATTGGGATTTTAATTGGAATTGCATTGAATCTGTATAGCACTTTTGGTAGTATGGCCATTTTGACTATTGATTCTGCCTATCCAAGAACATGGGAGATCTTTCCATCTTCTAAGGTTTTCTTTAATTTCTTTCTTTAGTGTTCTGTAGTTCTCATTGTAGAGGTCTTTCACCTCTTCTGTGAGACTGATTCCCAAGTATTTTATTTTTTTATGCTATTGTGAATGGGGTAGTTTTCCCAATCTCTTTCTGAAGATTCATCACTTATGTGTAAAAATGCTTTGGATTTATGAGCAATTGATCTTGTAACCTGCTACTTTACTGAATTCGCTTATGAGTTCTAAGAGTTTTCTGGTGGAATTTCCAGGTTCCTCTAAATATATAATCATGTCATCAGTGAACAGGGATAGTTTGAGTTCCTCTTTTCCAATTCATATCCCTTTAATTTCTTTGGTTTGTCTAATTGCTCTGGCTAGAGTCTCAAGAATGATATTGAATAGAAATGGTGAAAGAGGGCATCCCTGTCTTGTTCCAGTTTTTAGGGGGAATGCTTTCAGTTTTTCACCATTTAGAATGATATTGGCCATGGGCTTAGCGTAATGGCCACTGGGATAGATTCAAACTAAAAAGCTTTCTCTCAGCAAAGGAAACTATCAGTTATGTGAAGAGAGAGCCTACAGAGTGGGAGAATATCTTTGCCACTCATACTTCAGATAGAGCGCTAATTTCCAGAATCTATAAAGAACTCAAAAAACTCTACACCAAGAATACAAATAACCCAATCAACAAATGGGCTAAGGAAATGAACAGACACTTCACAGAAGAAGATGTACAAGCAATCAACAGATATATGAAAAAATGTTCAACATCTCTAGTAATAAGAGAAATGCAAATCAAAACTACCCTAAGATTTCATCTGACCCCAATTAGAATGGCGATTATCAAAAACACAAGCAACAATAGGTGTTGGCGAGGATGTGGGGAAAAAGGTACACTCATACATTGCTGGTGGGGTTGCAAATTAGTGCAGCCACTCTGGAAAGCAGTATGGAGATTCCTCAGAAAGCTTGGAATGGAACCACCATTTGACCCAGCTATCCCACTCCTTGGCCTATACCCAAAGGACTTAAAATCAGCATACTACAGAGATACAGCCACATCAATGTTCATAGCTGCTCAATTCACTATAGCCAGATTGTGGAACCAACCTAGATGCCCTTCAGTTGATGATTGGATAAAGAAACTGTGGCATATATATACAATGGAATATTACTCCGCCATGAAGAATGATAAAATTATGGCATTTGCAGGCAAATGAATGAAATTGGAGGATATCATGCTAAGTGAGATAAGCCAATCTCAAAAAACTAAAGGACGAATGATCTCGCTGATAAGTGGATGAGGACATATAAGGGGGGTAGGAGGGGTTAGCATTAGGGTTAGGGTTAGGTTTAGGGTTAGGGATAAGGAGGGTGGTAAGAATGGAGGAAGGAAGGACTGTATAGAGGGAAAAGAGGGGTGTGAGGGGTGGGGGGAAGGGGAAAAATAACAGAATGAATCAAACAACATTGCCCTATGTAAATTTATGATTTTTAATTAAAATAAATAAAAAAAAAGAAGTAGGTCTCATTTTTATTATTTTCAAAGAATCCCGGTACAAGGAAAGCCACCTGGTAAGAATGATAAATAGGAGGGGAGGAATGCAGACCAGTCAAGAGGACTCAGACATGATCCATAAGTGAACAGGAAGCCCTGGAGGCCCCGGGAACACAGAAGTGATTGAAGCTCCCTGACTAGTATCGCTGCCCTAGAAATCAAAATCTGCTACTGAGACATAAATGCTTAACAATGAAATGCTATCTGTCAAACCCTTGTACAGTACTATCACTCCTCCTAGACATGGGTGCTTCATAGGACTGAGGTCCCCATCCTGCCCAGTCCTCGGGAGAGCTCAGCCCCTGGTGTCCTTGAGCATATCACGTACTGAGCTCATGAAATGTGTAGGCACCCAGGCAGTCAGGGTGGTTCAGAGGTGCGGCCCCTACTCTGAGCCATGCCATACCTGTGATCTCATGCTGCCGAAGCTCGTTGTATTTGTAAGACTGCTCCAGGGGCTTGATGGACGAATGGTAGATCTTTCGAAGCCGCTGCAGCACCGCTGTGGGCAGAGAGGGGTAAGAGGAGAGCATCAGGCTAGGCAGACTCTAGGCAGCTCCTCCACTGCGGGGTAGTTCTACCCCTGCAGGGAGCAGGGTCCTTGGCAACCCAGAGTGTGTGATATGCTCACTTTTGTGGAGGGAGGTGGTCCACATCCCAATGTCTGAAGCCAAAAACATTCTCCTACTTACCCAAGAGTCTCCTGAATCATCATCTTTTAAACCTAACTTTTTTCTCCCTCCCACCTCAACAGTGAATCTGGAAACACTAGCTCAACCTACAGCCCAATTGAAGGCCCTTTCCTTGAAAGATGAGAATTCCATTTATTTTGTATCTCTGCTGCCTGCCTCTGCTTGTGCTGCCCTAGACCCATAGGTCAAAGAGGCCAGGTGCTCAGCAGGTCCGCGGCACAGCTACCCACGCCATTGCCCAACACCGCACCCCCATGCTCCTGGGAGAACCCAGACATCCTGAGTGCCTCCTGGGAGAGCCTGCCAGGTGTGAGGACACAAGGACTGAGCTCAGGAACTGCCTTCACTCTGCTCCTCTCTGCTGTCACCAAGAGCAAACTGCTGCCTTGCCCTGAGTGTGGCTAGCTCATCAGTTAAAGGGGACAAGCCCTACTGAAATCCTCAGGTCATTATGACGATGAAATGAAACACGGGATTGGAAAGAGCTTTGTAAACTAAACATCAAAGCAAATGGGCTGAGTCTCATTAACTATCATCTCTGCTAGAGCACAGAGGTGGGCAGAGTCTATGGGGATGCCCTGGGATTTGCCCTCGGCCCTTGCAGTGGTCCCCCAGCTTGGATTGCCTCCCTATCAACCTGGAGATGCTGGTGGTGGCCCTGCTCATGGAGTCACCTCACACAGCACCCCCTTCCTCCAGAGCTCTCCCCTTCTTTGTGGTCCCTTCTGGTTTCAGAGCAACGATCCTGATACTCTCTCCCTCCCAGACTCTGCCTGGCTGCTGGTCACAGGGCTGCCTGTCTGTCTCCTTCCTCTGGTTACCTGAGTAATCGTCAGCTGGCTTGTCCTCATTCAGCATCAGGGTGTCCTCGATGTGGGAGCGGTCCCTCATTGGGGCTTCTTCGCTTACATCCTCCGTTTCTTCTGAGGGGAGAAGCAGACAACAGGGTCAGGGCAAAGTAGGCCAGCTGAGCTGTAAGCCCCAGAGAGAGGGACCAGGGTTGGGCCTCAAACAGGTGTTGAACAAGTTGCCAGGTTGAACTGAATTAAGTTCTGCCTTTAGGATAAAATTAGAAAATCCAAACTTAACTTCAAAGTGTCAAGATCCAGTTTATTTACTGAGCACCTATTACATGTCCAGCACCTAGCATCCTACTGGGAATACAATGGTGCCCACAGGGAGCTTTCCCATGGTCTAGTGGGGAAAAGATGGTGAAGGGTCTTTAGAATATGTAATCATTAAGAACAGTGAGGAAGCTATGAGATGAAGAATTCAAGCAGCTATGAGGCCTAGCCTATAGCCTTAGCAGAGAGATTTGGAGGAGTCTCCCTTGAGGTCTGCAGCAGAGAAGGGGTTAATCAGTGAAGAGAGAGGAGTTTCTATGGAGGACCAGATAGGAATTGTTTAGCAACAAGCAGAGAAGCAGTCTGTAGCCGGTTACAGGGAAGGAGGGCTGAGTGCTGGGGAGCTAAAGAGGTCCACAGAGGCCTTAAAGGCCACCATAGAGGTTTGAATTTCATTTGAGGCAATGGGAGCCAGTCAGGGACTCTAAGCAGACAACTGAGCAAGCAAATGAGTTATCAGGATCACACTGTCAGGAGAATGGGTAGAAGGAGTCACTGCAGAATTTGGTGAGTGCATGAGTGTGTGTGTGTTAGCCACCACCAGTTAGCTCCAGAGCATAGGCTGCTCACTTCCCTAGGCCTCTAAGGTCATAACCTTTTCTAGTCAGGCTACCTGCTGAGGATCTCAGATTAGGAGCAGGTGGACTTGGACCAGTGGGACAGAGGGAGGCCAGTATCCATATGCCTCAAGCAGTGTCTCAGGAGTTCAAACCCATGTGGCTCCAGAAAGGAAGACAGGGAACAGGGAGGTGCTGACTGCTTGCAGGCCCACCACTTATGGAGAGTATAAGCACCTGACAGAGTATATACATTAAGTTCTGCAAGGAAACCTGCGTGGAAGCTGTCTGGAAAAGTGAAGACCTGACCCCAACCCCCACCCCAAAAGCCTGACTTCTGTTCTTCTTGTGCTCATAGTGAATGAAGATGGAGGGGCCTGAGTGTCCCAGCATCACCGCCCAATAGCCTTGCCCTTGCCCTCTGCCCTCCCCTCCTGTTCCCTCGCCCTTTGAGGGCTACTCTGCTCTAGGTGGACGTTTGAGGGACATCAGTGGCTGCAGTCAGCCTGGGTTCTGACCCCTCAGTTGCAGTTCCCATTCCTCCTACAGGAGGTCTTCGAGGGGAGACCCAGGAACTCGTTCACGAGGTGATCACCTTGTAATTCCCAACCGCCCTCTAACTCCCTGCACATTGCTTCACCAGCCAGACTTGGGGCCTAATTCCCTGCCATCAGTCCTCTTGTCCCTTGTCCTTAAGGCACTGGTCCATGTTAAAGTGCCTCTAGCAATCCTAAAGGAGAAGTTCAGAGAGCCAGTTCAGAAATGGCCAGATCCCTCTGGACTCTCTCACTCAGTACCCCCCACACTGGGGAAGCCAGAGGATGCCTCCCCAAGCCAGTACCTCAAACAGGCCCCCCTGGCAAGCCCACAGCTACCCAGGGGCTCTCCTGCACATCCCGTCCCTGATTGCTCTGCTCTATGTAAGACTTCCATGAAGAGTGGGGATGCCCAAGGTTCTGGGGTTGCCTTAAGGAATCAATTCCTACCCTGAGGAGCAATTACAGGATTCCCCCTCCCCTGGTGTCCCTCTTCAGGCTCATCTGTCTCAGTGTCCTGGGCCTCGCCACCCTCGGACCCTGTATTTAATTCCTTGGTGCCAAGCTGGGCCCCTTCTTGCCCAGAGCTTGTGTCTCCCGCTGCTTCCTGGAGCTCCCCAGGCTCCTTGGAGGCGCCCCCCTCCTCTTCTGAGCTAGCCCCATCGCCACTGTCTTCTCCAGACTCTTCTGTGGATGGAAGTCCTCCTTCCTCCTCACTTCCACCTTCTTCACCACCCTCTTCTTCAGAGGAGGCCTCATCTGGGTCCTCCTCAGGCATCCCTGGTGCCTGGCCCTCAGTGGGATGGTCCTCCTGGGTCTCTCTGGTGCTGGAGCTCTGGGCACCCCCAGATTCTTCACTGGCCTCTGTGGCTGGGCCAGCCTCCTGGCTGAGGCTGGGTTTCCCCAGGTTCTTGGACCCCTCCCCAGCTTCTGTGTCCTTTTCAGTCTCCAACTCTACCCCCACAGATGTGGCAACAGGGGTTCCATCTAGCTCTGCTGGTGGGTGATCAGGCCCTGGGCTGTCCTCTCCTTCTGCCTCCGGGGCATGGGCCTGGGTCTGTGGCTGGTCCTCAGCCACCTCCCCAGCTTCTGTGTCCTTGTCATTCTCTGACTCTTCTCCAACAGATGTGGTAATGGGGGCTCCATTTGGCTCTACCAGCTGGTGATCAGGCCCTGGGCTACCCTCAGCTTCTGCCTCTGGGGTGTGGACCTCTTCATCCTCTACGCTAGGAGAGGCCCCCGAGGCTTCAGGTTCTGTCACCCCTGCTCCTGCTTCCTGCATGGAGCTGTCTCCTAGAACTCCCCTAGCTTCCTTGTCACTTTCCTCCTGTCCTTCTGCTTCCCCATAGGACGATCCTGAAGCGAGGTGCCCCAGCCCAGCCTCTTCCTCTCCTGGTCCCACTCCCAAACTGGGTTCTGGCCTCTCCTCTTCCATAGGACCCTCATCCCCTCCTGGAGGAAGGGTGCCTGCCACTGGGGGACCCTCCTCTTCCTCCCCAGTCCCCATAGCATCCCCAGGTGGAGCTGACTCTGAGGCTGAGACATTGGAGAGGCTGGCTTCTGGCTCGGAACCCAGGCCAGTGGCAGCAGGAGGGGCCCCGGTGGTGGTCTGCTCCGAGCTCTCAGCCTCCCTGCCGTCTGGGTAGTGAAGGAGCAGATTCTTGTCTCCAGGGGCCGCATCTGCATTAAGCGCCCTTTCTTTCTCCTCTAGACTTGCGTCTCCAGCAGAGAAATGATTCTCCAACAAATTGCCAACATCTTCTGTGCCACCCGAAGCAGGGACTTGCAGTTCTAAATGATTAGAACATGATTGGTCAGTTCACGGGGTTGGCACTTGCTCTGCTTCTCAAAAGAGTCTACATCAATCTAGGTCCCACTCACGAGAGTATGGCATGTGCCTGGTGTGCAGCATTATGCCTCCCTCCCCAGGTTGTCATGACCACCTGCCTCCATCCCAAGATGTTAAAGGACTGACCCATTGCCCATCACTAAGGGAGCTAGAGGATATGCCACCCCACTAGGTCCCGATGACTACATGCGGATGGAAACTCGGGTGAGCCCTTGCAGTCCTTCAACCTTGCTGACGGGCACGTGCTGCCTGGCTCACGAGGAGATACTTCCACGATAGGACAAATGTCTGTACATTCCACCCCTGGTCAGTTCCTAGAGTCATTAACCAGCATGCTTTTTATACTGCTATCAGCAAAGGGGTGAAAACAGGTGTTTGCAGGCCAGATAATCTTAGGTTACATGGCAAAGTACTTAGGGGATTACTTGTGGCTCTCAACCTTATTAAGTCACACATCTAACTCTGTCCCCTTATGGGCAGGCATTTGTTGGCCACACTACCTTAGATTAAAGGGGACAGGGACTAAGGAGGAGATATCCAAAACGGGCAGGCCTAGGCTTCCCGGTGGCCTCAGCCAACCCCTTCTAAGGGGATCCCCTTCTAAGGGCCTGCAGCTTTACCCAGAGAGGGAGGGCATAAGAGGGAAGAGCAGGAGAGAGCAAACAGGGGCCCAGCCTGTGCCAGAGACTGCTGCCAAAGGTCAAGTTTAATTATTTTGGAAAATGGGGCAGGAATCAAAGGTTAGGCCTATCCCTTTTGCCCCTCCTGCCCAGGTTGGGATCTGTTAAGGAAGAGGACCCACCGTAGGATAGTGCAGGCTCATGTGGATGAGGGGACCATGTACACCTCACCTTGAGGTAGCTGAGACAGTCCCATCTCCCTTGACTCTCAAGGCCTCTTTCCCCCTACACCCTGTTGGGTACACCCTTCTCTCAGGCCAAGCCTAGTGCTCTCTTCTCTGTCTTCCATGAAGAAAAATCTTTCTGCCATGAGGTACCCTCTCTCTGGTTCTCAGAAAGCTAGGAGAGCCTCCAGGGATCATTAAAGGATATTCTCTCATTACTCCCTGTGGATAGCCAACCTATTTCAAATTAGGAAGGATGGAAAGCTTCAGGGCCTTTTACTACAAAGGAAAGCTATACTAGTATATAAAGCTATTCTGCAAGCATTTTCACAAACATGATCATATTCAACTTCCTTCATTACTGGCAGAAAAGTTTTAGAGACAAATTAGTGGATGGTCTTTGACCTGCCCAGAAATGTGGCCACCACATGGCTGAGGGGTGATGAACCCAAAACTGCCAACTCTTGGTCTGTGATATGCTCGGGCACAGGGGACCCCTTCCCGCAGTGACTTCAGTCCCTGCCTAAAAGTGCCTTCCCTCCTGACTCATGCTCCAGACTGCTCCCGGGTGGCAGGAACCATGTCTTAATTCTGTGTTCCCAGGTCCCAGGCTGACTCACAGAAAGTGCTAAAAGAGGTCTGTGATTACATATGGGTATAAGTAAGAACTCCTGATCCCTTAGTTGGGGGGCAGGATGGGAAGCTAGAAGTTACTCAATTAAATTTTCTTTCATAGCCAGGTGTGGTAGCCCATGCCTATAATCCCAGTTACTCAGGAGACTGAGGCAGGAGGATTGCAAGTTCAAGGTCATGGTCAATTTCACAAGACCCTGTCTCAAAATAAAATACTTTAAAATAGGGTGGGGGAGCTGGGGTTGTGGCTCAGTGACAAAGCACTTGCCTAGCATGTGAGAGACACTGGTTTTGATCCTCAGCACTGCATAAAAAATAAATAAAATAAAGGTATTTTATCCATCTACAACTAAAAAAAATTTTTTAATGGGGGTTGGGAGGCTGGGGATATAATCCAGTGGTACAATGCTTAACTAGCATGCAGGTTCAATTCCTAGCACCAGAAAAAAAAATTCTTTCATTACCACTTAAGTACTGATTCTGCCCCTGCACCTATAGCTCCCTAACCCCTAGCCTGGAGAAGAATCCGTGGCAGGAATTTGGTTTGACCCAAGGAGAGACTGGTAGTCCTCCAAGCAGCAAGACATATAATATATACTAGGTGAGATAAGCTTTTATAATTATTCAGGATGCAGTCAACATAAAGCATGAACTTAATCTCTCTGACTTTACTTACTTGCTTCTGGAAAATAAGTATTACTTGAAGTCCCATTTTAGAGATGAGATCAGAACCAGATATTGAGGGCCTTACCAATGTCTCATAGCCAATAACTGGCGGAGGCCATTTGACTGCAGAGCTGTGAAGGAGATGGCCCAGCTTCTGAGCAGGGTTCTCACTTTTCAAAGCATGGTCCAGGACCAGTTGCCTCAGCAACACCTGGGAGCTTGTTGGAGACAGTTCTCCATCCCCAGTCAGAACCCACTGATCGAAATTGGCATTGGACAAAATGCTCAGTTATGGTTTGAGAGGTGCTGGTCTACGACACCCATGAAACTTCCTCTCTACCTATGGCTCTCAGTACTGGCTGCATGATGGAACCACCTAGTTCTTGGTCCCATATTCCCTCGCCTTCCTTGATGGTTCTGATTTAAATAGTCCCTGGCTATAACCCAGCATCCAGACTTTTAAAAAAATCTTCAGCAATTCTAATGCACTAAGATCACAAACCACTGCAGCTGCTAAACCAAATAACCCTCATCCCAAGGCTTGTGCTCACAGCCCCTCCCCATGGGGAGGGTACCCCCTGGGGGCTCCTCAGCTGGGGGTCTCCTATGGCCTGGCATTTGCTTTTGTAATAGCAGTGGTTGAGGCCTCTCCTCTAGGGAATCTAGCCTTTTCCACAGATTCCTGTTGCCTGATAATGATGGTGGTGGTGGTGGTGGTGGTGAGGAGGATGATGATGGTGACAGTGATGGTGATGACGATGGCAGTGTTGGCAATGACACCAAGACACGTGGACTTTAGTTCTGACTTCCTGTAACGTTTCTGATATTCTCAAAAGACCCTCTGACCCGGTCAGAGTAAGAGACCTGCCTAGTCCCAAGGGGTATGAGGAACTATGGATGCTGGCTTGCCATGACCTTCACACTGTGCATTTCCACTTCTGGGCCCTGGACAGGAAGTTGAGTGTTTGCACACTCATTTATATCCACACCCTTCCCAGCTTAGTGCTATGCTGCCCCTGACCTGCTACACAATTTGAAGTGAAAAAGACAGCTTCATGCCCTCTGACTTTCTTTCCTGAGCTAAAAAAGGGGGGGAAAAAAAAAAAAAAAAAAAAACTTCTTTAACACAGTCCCTCAATGAAACAAGCTATCTCATTGAGTCTTTAGATTACTACCCAGGAAGCAGCTGTGCCATTGGGCCCAAGTCTTCCCTGGGAGGCACATCAGAGGCCCAGGAGCCTCCCATTACATTCAACTCAATTCCTGGCGATCCAAGGCCAGTCCTGGGTCTTTCCCTCCCTCCCTGGCCTCCCTAGTTTCTTGCTATAGCCCCTGTTGGCACCTGGAGCAGGAGGTGTGGGAGGGCACAGAGGAGTGCGAGTTGAGTCCTGGGAAAATGAGTTTGGGCCCACTCCAGGATATGAGGTACCATACTGTATGTGCTGCTGCTGACACAACAGCCCCAGCCCCAGCGAAGCCTGGACACTGATGTCACAGCATATGAATAGCAGGCCCCCAGCTCAGCCTCAGAAACCACAGACGGCCCAAGAGCCTGACAGGCTGGGCCAGTCCCACTCACCTAGGCTGAGCATGGGACAAGCCAGTCCTGTTTCTCTCTGGATGCCCCCTCTGTCATCAGCCCTTCTTTGGGAGCCAGGCTTTCAGCTTCTCCCACCAGCTCCAGAGACTCAGTAGTAGCCCTGGACTCAGTTCCTCTCTTCTCTCCACCACTAAACAAACACCTTGATTTTGCTTCTTCAGTTCCTCATTCCAAAGCACCTTCCATGGACTCAGAGTGCTGTGGAGTTGCCAAGGGCCTGATAAGTCCAACTGGGAAAAAGGAGGTCCTGGCCAGAGAGCTTTAAAGGCTTGTTGGAGGACAGGAGCTGGGATATAGCTTCCTTACAAAGTCCAGAGTTCTTTCTGCTCCCCAGGTGGTTTATAAACCATGTCCTTTGAAGTGCAGCAGAATTGCCTAAGGGGTGAAGGGAGCCAAAACAGGTCAGGGTTATGGCCCCCTCAGTACTTCCTTGGATCTGTTTGTCCCACTGTTAAGAAGGGGAAGGAAGGGGGAGATTGGCAATCACAGCTCCTTTCCTCTCCTTATAAAAACCTTCCTCTTATTTCCTCTTTATCAACTTCTCCAGCATCCCAAGAAGCTCCGCCTCGCAGTATCTTTTCACTTTGTCTATCCATAGATGGGAGACTCTGAGCTAAATCCAATTATCACCCCCATAAAACTTCATGTTTCCAAGGTAGTCTCCTCTTCTTATTCTTTAATCCTCCTTGCAGCTTTCTAAGGCAGAAAAAGGAAGGAGTAGCAACCTCTCTTGAAATGAAGGAGCAGACACAGGATAGCTAAGATGATTGCTCAGCAAGCCATTCCAGCAGAGCTCTGCCTGGGAACCAAACTCCACACAGGTAGCTAAAACACCTGCAGAGTTTTCAAGCACAGACCCTGGTCTCTGTGGTTGAGTCAGCGTGCAGCTGTAGGTTCTGCAAGCTACAAATTCCAAAGAACACCAACCTCTGAGACTCACTAAGACTTCCCTCAGCATCAAGTGCCAGGGGCTGTTTTGAAGTTGAAAGTGGAGATCAGAAGAATATAGCTAAGCACCCAAGATCATTTGTTTTCTTGGCCTGTTTTGAGCTCACTTCACTGCAAATTCCATTCCAGCCTGCCCCAGTCTCCTTAGCAGACATTTTTTTTTTTTTTTTTTTTTTTTTTTTTTTTTTTGTGGTGCTGGGGATTTGAACCCAGGGCCTTGTGCTTGCGAGGCAAGCACTCTACCAACCGAGCTATATCCCCAGCCCCTTAGCAGACATTTCTAACAAAGATCTGCAGAGGTTATTCTTCCATGTGACTTCTTAGCTACTCAAACAGAAACTATGGAGTCCAAAGTCACACATAAATACATTCTTTGACCATCACTCATACACAATTATGCAAATGAGTCTTCAATAATCAAATCCCAAGGAAAAATTAATTCATTCTATGCCTGGGTCTGGCTGTCCCAGGTGGTCAGGATCCCTGACTCGGAGCATAGAGGAGTCCCAAGTCATTCTCCGCTGTCTTCAGCCCATGCATTGGCTTCTCATAGGCTGTGTCTCCAGAGTGGCTGGGAACACGTCAGAACACAGTCACACAGCTGAGGTGGCAGCCTGACCCTTCCTTCTTCTCTGTCTTGTCTCTGAACACTCCTGGGCTGGGCAGGGCAGGTATGCATCAGCAGCCTCTTCTGCTCTCTGTTCTTTCTTGATCTATCTTACAGTGTTCCCCACTCAGGGCCCCTTGTTCTTCCACTTCTTAGAGGAAGGCGTCATCAGATAACTCAGCCGAAAGCCAACACCTATAAAAACCTTAGCAGAGGAAAGACCGAGATCCTCTCTGGTCATTCTTTTGGCTTTTACCTCTTCTTCAGACAAGGGTGACTGGGGTGCAGTGAAAGAGACAGCCATTCTTGGAAGGTTTATTTGGCTTCCTGGCCAAACTCCTAAAGTCAAGGCTAATCTCACTGGGACAACTTGTCCCTGGCTAGACTCTAGCCCCAAAATGATTCACACAGGGGATAGGACAAAGGCAGCAATCGAAGAGAAACTTGGGATTTGGGGTCAAAAAGGACCATCTTACAGATCAACTGGTTGGATTTCATGAAAGCCTTGAGCTCTAGAAACTGATTGTCCCAGGGTTGCAGGGTTGGTCTTTCTCACTAGCAACAGCTATTTCTAGAACCCAGCTCCCTCCCATCTCCAGGTCTCATGAGCTGCCCCAGCGTTGGGCCACATTCCAGTCACACCTCCACGCAGCCAACGGGAGGGGTCACGTTTGCCCTAGGGCAGTGACGTGTTAGCCTTCCACTTCCCACTTCTCTCTCTTTTTAAAAAAATGATTAGCTGGGCATGGTGGCGCACCCCTGCAACCCCGGTGACTCGTGGCTGAGGCAGAGAAACATGAGTTCAAAGTCAGTTTCAGCAACTTAGTGAGACCCTGTCTCAAAATAAAAAACAAAAAGGGCTGGGAATGTAGCTCAGTGGTAAAGTGCCCCTGTGTTCAATCCCCAGCACCAAAAAATAAAAATAAATAATAAATAAAAAATAAAAAGGATTGTTAAAGACTTCGACGCAATTACCTTCAAACTTTAAGTACAGAGAATTGACAGAATAACTACTCTCCACCCTATCCCCTATTCCTGGGAATTCTTGGTTTGAGAAATTGCTAGAAATCCCATGGTGTGTGTGTGTGTGTGTGTGTGTGTGTGTCCATGATTGTCTTTGATGCCCAGAGGCATTCATGAGTGTAAATATTCATTCTTTTATTTTTTGGTACTGGGGATTAAACCCAGGAGTGCTTAACCACTGAGTCATATCCTTAGACATTTTTTTTTTTAATTTTTAATTTTGAGATAGGATCTTGCTAAGTTGCTTAGGGCCTCCTTAAATTGCTGAGGCTGACTTTGAACTTGTGATCCTCTGGCCTCAGTCTTGGGGGGTCACTGGGATTACAGGCATGTGCCAACACACCCAGCCTCATTCATTTTTTTAAAATACTTTTTTAGTTGTCAATGGATCTGTTATTTTATTTATTTATATTTATATGTGGTAGCACCACATATCGAACCCAGGGCCTCGCACGTGTTAGGCAAGCACTCTACCACTTAGCCCCAGTCCCAACCTAGCCTCATTAATTTTTTTTTTTTTTTTTTTTTTTTTTTTTTTTTGGTGCTGGGGATTGAACCCAGGGCCTTGTGCTTATGAGGCAAGCACTCTACCAACTGAGCTATCTCCCCAGCCCCCCTCATTCATTTTTGAAGAGCAAATACCTTTGGAAGAAGCAAAACATTAAGTCCTAGCTGATTAGTGTAAACTGATCGTTAAAAGGGATACTCAGTTGAGCACCCAATTTTTCCAACATCAGCTCAGAAATCCTTGTAGGAATCACTGGGCAATAACTTCCTCCCTGTGGTGGAATGAGCTTGGTAGGAAAGAGCAAGGAAAGAAGAAGCTATATGGGGTGGATCTGAGATAGACTGAGGCAGGTGGCTGGCCTTCTGCTGCCTCCCCAGTGTCCAGTTCAAAGAAACTGAACCTGCCTGGGACATGTGGGGAGAGATGTGAGAGGGCTGATGGTTTAATTCTGAGGTGCCAGGCAAAGAGAGACCTGCTGAAAGCCAGAAGAATATAGCTCCCTCAAACAGCTGTTTTACCAGCCTGCTATGTGACCTTGGCTGCTCATTAATCCTGTACCCAACTTCATTCACCCATAAAATGCAGATAATAATACCTGTGTTGGCAACCAACCCCCTTGGAGCTTTTTAAACATCTAGTGATGTTCACAAGCATTCGACATATGTCATGTGTAACCATTATTTCCTAGAAGGGGAAAGATGCCTGGCCATATCCCAAGTTCACTGAATGGCCAAAACAGAATCACTGTTGGACAGCAGCCAAGCTAGATCACCCTCGCTCCACTCCTTCTGACCCTCTGGGCCTGAGGGTATGGTCAGGGGACCAGAGGAGGTCTTTCTTTCTAGAGTTCCTTCTCCTCTGTCACCAACTACAGCAGCTCAGGTGGGGGCTGCAGGCGACTCAGGAACAGGGCTACTCTCTTCTGAGACTTCCATTGGTCTGAGGATAGGAAAGGGACTGAGTTGCCACATTCCCAGTGCCAAGAGCTCATCCTGCTGAGCCCAAAGGTAAGTCCTATGGTCACTGCCTCTATCAGTCCTAAATCACCCAGAAATCAAGACCAGAGGCAGCTTCCTACTTCCCTCTTACATTCCAGATTCTCACATGCAGCCACTGAAGTGAGGTACTCCTGCACTTTATCCCCAACACAAATGCACACTCAAGGGAACATTTAGACCCATGGCAAGACTTTTGCCTGAGAACGGGTGAAAACCCTTCCAAAAGCCAAGAACAAGTAAGGGCCCTTCATGATGCTCTAAAATGGCAACACAATTGGAGAGAGGCCACTGGAAGTGCCCACATCTCATAATCTTCATAGTAAAGAACAAAATAATAATCCCTTCAGAATTGCCTTGGGCCTTGAGAACACAGTGAGGCTCAGAGACAGGGCCAGCAGCTCCAGCTCTGCCTGAAGGATGCTTTGCTCAGACTGCTCAAGTGAAATCATAGCTCATGTTTTCATGGCTTTGAAGTCACAAACACAGGCCTGCAAGGCTGTACGTAACCCCCGGCTCCTCAGCCACCACCTGCAGCTCTTACTGGTTGGCCGACCAGGTGAGAGTAAGCACCACATCCAGGATGCTGGGCAAACAGTGCCCAGCACTGCCACTGCACATTCTGTCAGTGAGGTGTCCATAGTAGTTCTTGCCCCCAACTTCCATAAAGAACAGAGAACCTGCCCATTCTCATGCCTGCTCAGAGTGGGTGAAGGAGGAAGGTCAAGTCAAGGGCAGAGGCAAGGTCAGCAATGATACAGATGTTCTGCCTTGGGCTCCCTGGCCCATAGACCCTTCTGGAAGTGTTAATGTTCAGACCCCAAGAAGTCAGATTTTCCACCTTTTTCCCCACAGGGTGTCACCAAAACCACAATAGATGAGTTCCACCCCTGGGTCCTTACATGCACGGCTCCAAATCTCATGTCATTCTTTATCCTTGTGATTACTTCTACATTGGAGACTTCTAAAACTGGAAAGGAACTTAGAAATTAACTAGCCCAACACTTCTGTTTCACAGGTGAGAAAACGAGGTCCAGGGAAGAAAAATATGTCAGAAGTCACCCAGTGAGCTGAGGCAGAGCCAGGCCTAAACCCAAGGTCTCTAGACTCCTCGTCATAGCCTTCCACTCAGCCTCCAAGACAAGCACCACTTCCTTTCCTCCCTGGTATTTCTCTTTTTAAATATTTTTTTTAGTTGTCAATGGAGCTTTATTTTATTTATTTATATGCGGTGCTGAGAATTGAACCCAGTGCCTCACACTTGCCAGGCACGCGCTCTGCCATTGAGCCATATCCCAACCCCGTCCGTAGTATTTTTAATCTTATGATGGTCACATTTCACCCCTTCCAGGGGACCTGGTATTCCTGGACTTGTTCATTCACTCCCATTTGTTCCTCCAAAGGATGGTCACTTGAGGAGGGCCATGCCAGAGGTGACCAGAGTGGGTTTGAAGTTCGGGGATCCCTAAGTCCCGCTCCATATGGAAGTTTTAGAAAGAACTGGAGTGAGATTTAAGCCGTTGGCCCTTGCCTTAAGGTCTGTGGTGCTCCTGTGTCACCAGAAGAATGTAGGAAGGGTCTCACTAGGGTCATCACCAGAAGACAAAGGATACTGGTCCAGTGAAAGCCATGTGGCATCAGTTCTTACCTGAATTCACGAAGGCAGAGGCCACAGAATTTGGGACCAGAAGACCCTTCCAGAGTCTGGTCACCGGAGAAGGGGAAGGACCCCTCCAATGGTGCTCTGCAAACAGTACAGATTCTCAAAGCCTCACAGAACTCTGCCCATTTCCCTTCTTTCTTGCTCCTAAAACCTGAAATACCACTGGCAAAGATATCCAGCATGCTCAGGTCACCTTAAGGGGGAACCATTCCAGAAATCTCATGCCTGCCCTGGGAGCAGCCTGGCTAGAGCCTCCAGTTTATATCCCCAAACAGCCTGGTCACCTGAACCTCAGACACGTGAAGACACACTTTCCTGGGTGAGCCATGGCTCATCCAGACCCTTCAGGCCAGGCCTCTGAGGTCTTCTGTGGACATGCTACTTCTCAGGAGATGTCACTGTAGACAGGCAAGCCTGAGAGCAGCCCACTTCTCTAGGGTAGTATCATGAAGAGCCTGGGCTCTCCACATCCTCTCTCATTTATTCAAATACCAAAGCCACATGAGGTTCTTGCCACTGGGGAGCCCTGGGCTATTACATAGTTTTCCTTTGGCAGCCTCATGGCCATGCAGAAGGCCAGGACAGGTCATCTACTCCCTAGTTCCCATGGGGTCCCCCTGGAGACAGGAAGGTCAGAGCCAAGGACAGGGATAAAGCAAATGCACATTCCACACTCATGACCCAGGCTGATCCTACCCGACTGTGCCCCTCCCCCTTCCCCACCCTATGAGTGCCAACAGTCACACATAGCCACCCCAAGGCTACATCTGAGCTCAGCAGACCAGCCTCCCTACTGTCCCCAGCTGGGCAAGGGTGAGATTCCTGCACTGATGCCTGAACCTAATCTCATGTCAGTTTCCTACGGCTGCCATAACAAAGTACCACAAACTTACAAGTTTTAAAAAATAGAAATTCATTCTCTCACAGTTCTGGGGACCAGAAGTCTGAATCAAGGAGTCAGCAGGGCCATGCTCCCTCTGAATCCTGCCTTCCTTCTGTCTCTGCCTCCTCCTCCTCATGGCCTTCTCTGCTGTGTCTCTCCTTTCCCCACAGGAAAACCACTATATTGGATGTAGGGCCCACCCTTCTCCAGCAGGACCTCATCCTTTCCCCTCCCCCCCTCTTTTTTTTTTCAGTGGGGGTTACTGGGGTTTGAACCCACGAGTGCTTTACCACTGAGTCACACCTTCGGCCCTTTTATTTTTAATTTTGAGACAGTCTTGCTAAGTTGCTTAGGGCCTTACTAAATTGTTGAGGCTGGCCTTGAACTTGTGATCCTCCTGCCTCAATCCTCCTGCCTCAGTCTTCCAAGCTGCTAAGATTACAAGCCTGTGCCACCAAGTCTGACAGAGCCTCATTCTTAACTAATAATATCTTAATGATCCTACTTCCAAATAAGGTCACTTTTTAAAGTACTGGGATTAGAACTTCAACATGTCTTTTTGGAAGACAAAATCCAACTCATGAAATCCTACCCTGATAGCTTACCTGCCTGGAAAGGCCTCCTGCCTCCCTACAGGTCCCAGTCTTACCTGTTCCCACATGCCTAGCCTTATGCTCCCAGCCCCCACCTTGCCACTCTTCACAATGCCCTCTGGTTCTTATCACTTGAGGGCACCAAGATGGCCCTCTCTCGCCTCAACCCACTCATGTCCATGACTTTGCACACTGAGCAAAGTGACAAGGCACAGACCCTGACTTCTGTGGTGGTGACCTTGGGGTGGGGAGGCAGTACATGTGTCTCCTAACTTCCCTTCCAGGTTCACATCTCCAGGACAAGGGCTATGCCCAGTACCTCTTTAAGTCCCTGTAGGTCCTGAGAAAGTAGTGAGCATGCCTGCACCAATATCCTTTAAAGAACCTACCTCCCTCAGGGCAATTTCCACCCAGACACCCGAGTGTGAACTCCACTGGCACCCCCTGCTCCCACCTAGGCCTGGGATAATTCTGGCTCCCACTTCAGGAATAGCTTGCCTTGCTACCCTGCTAGGCAGCAAAGAGACCTTCACAGAACCTGCTGGTAGAACCAGGGTGGTCAGGCAGAGATGCCCAGTGAGCAGCTCTGAGGACTTTGGAGGAAGAAGAAAAAAGAAGAAAGGAAAGAGCCAGTGGAAATTAGGAGTAGGAACCCAAGTTTTCTCCCCTAATCAGCAGTTTTCTCTAACTTGAGCCTGTTTCATCAGTTACAAAACAAAAAAAAAAAAAAAAAAAAAAAAAAAAAAAAACCTACCCTGCCAACCTCCCAAGCTTCTTGTGCTATTTCCACCTTGGCCACCCCTCCACATGCCCTCTGTGTGTGCTCCACATAATAGAAGAGTGACTGGGGGCAGCCCTCCTCCATGCATGTCCTCTACTGACTCCTATCTCATGAGAATGAGAAGCCTAGAGGCCCCTACCTCTGGCCCTGCTTCCCCTGTGACCTCATCTCCTGTCATGAGCAATATTGTTCACTCTGTCCAGCACCCAGACTCTTTCTTGACCAGTGCAGGATCCTCCTGCCTCACTGTGTCTGATGTGCCTTCTGCTAACCACACTCTTCCCAGACAACCATCTGGCAACTCCCTCCCCTTCTAAGCCTTTGCTCTGATTCTGTCTTCTCTGTAAGGCCTCCCTAGCCACTCCATTAAGATTGTTTCCCCATCAGCCTTCCCCACCTCCATTCCCTAGTTTATTTTTCTCTGTCACATTTACCACCTTCTAATAAACTATGTAACTTACTTATTTGGTTTCTTATCGGTCCAGGATTTTGTATCTCCTTCACCTAGAACAGTCATTTGAATGAATGGATGGAAAAAGGGTGGATGAATGATAAATAGATGAATGGTAGTAAAATGGAAAACCTTTCCTCAACTCAGTGGCAAAGAGTTCCAGAAGACAGGAGAGGACCAGTATTCAAAACTACATCCTTGGGCCAAGTCACTGAACCCCTCCAAGCCCAGTTCTCATGTGAGCCTAGAAAGGGCTGGGATGTAGCTCAGTGGTCAAGCACTGCCTAGCATCTGTGAAGCCCTGGGCTTAATCCCTGGTACAAGAAAAATACAAGGAAGAGAGAGAGAGGGAGGAAGAAAAAGAGTCAAAAAAAAAAGAAGACAAAGAAGAACAAAAGAACCTCAGAGAGAGCTGCTGTCCCCACCTGTCACGTCATAACCCAGACGGACCTGCTAAACTATGCTCCTCCCCTTACAGATTTTAGGATCTGAATGGAGAAGATAGGCAGGCAGGAAGAGAGAACCAACCACAAGGGCAGAGTCTCTTTAAGAGTGCCTGAGTAGGGGTGAAGACCCCCAGGCTCTGAGTAGCTGCTCACGAAGGCACATTCTGGGTGGTACACTGCAGGAGCCAGGCCTGTGAAGGAACTAGGGGCTATGTTTAGGAGAGTGGGAGAAAGCCAGGCAGAGGAGAACCCAGAACAACAGACTTAGGAGGGCCCCTTTACACTGCTCCCCATGATCATTGGTGAATGTTTCTGAAAAGGCTTGAAGACCCTAAGCTGGGAAGAGGTGGAGGCCAGTCCTCTCATCCCATTTTCCTCTAGAACCAGATGAGCCACAGCTACCAGCTTCCAGAGCTGCTCAGACCTCAGACTCCAGTTTAGGAACTCTGTTGTCCACAATAAGATTCTGTTACTCTTCCCTTCCAGTGAGGGACCTCTGCTGCTAATAGGAAGGTGCTGTAAGAATGGGAACCTCAGCTGGGGACAGTGGCACATCCCTATAATCCCAGCAACTTGGAAGTCTGAGGTAGGACGATCACAAGTTGGAGGCCAGCCTGGGCAACCTAGCAAAAGCCTGTCTCAAAAATAAAATTAAAAGATTTGTGGCTTAGTGATAGAGTGCCCCTGGGTTTAATCCCCAGTACTGAAAAGAGATCAGGAACACAACGGGCAGGGGAGAAAGCTGGGTCTTCTTGGTCCTTGTTCTCTGCATCACACTCCCATCCAGGAATCAGGCCTCTGCCCTGAGTATCTGCCCCCTCTAACCTGCTCTGCAGCTGAAGCACACACAGCAGGCACCCTCCTCCCCAGCACTACTGCAGCCAGAGTGGCCACTTCAGGAATCCTCTGCCCTAGCCTGCTGTCCATACATTCATTCAACACTCTTGCTGTGGGTGTGTCAGAAGAGTTAGTTTCAAATTAGCCAATGGAGCCACTGTGGGGGCTGTAGGACCAGAGGGCACAAGGGCACAGGTGCCAACTCTGCCCATCAGAAGACTATCACCTGGAGAGAAATAAGAAGTAATCATTCAAAGCCAGCAACTGTTAGACAACTGTGGTCCAAGGTTAAGAAACTGTAGCATACCGAATGGTGTCTTCCCAATATCCATGTCCACCAAAAACCTGGGAATTTGACCTTATTTGGAGATAGGGTCTTTGCAGATGTAACTAATTAAGATGAGATCATACTGGATTAGGGTGGATCCTAAATCCAAAGTCCTCAATGTTCTTACATGATAAGGAGAGAACACAGAGAGATGCACAGACAGGGAGAAGCCCATGTGAAGACACAGGCAGAGACTGGAGCGAAGAGTCTAGAAGCCCAGGAACACCAAAGGTTGCTGGTAGCAACCAGAAGCTGGAGGAGGTAAGAAAGATCCTCCCTAAAGCCTTCAGAGTGAGGGCAGCCCTGCCAACAACTTGATTCTGTGCTTCAGGCCTCTAGAATTGTGAGATAATAGATTTCTGTTGGTTGGTTAGTTCAGTTTTAGTTTTGGATTTGGTGCTTGGGACTGAACCAACAGACACATTACCACTGAGGTATATCTCCAACGCTTTGTATTTTTTGAGACAGGGTCTCACTAAGTTGCCAAGGCTGTCCTCAAACTTGCAATCCTCCTGCCTCAGTCTCCCAAGTAGCTGGGCTTACAAGTGTGTACCACTGTATCCAGCTAGAAAGTAATATAGGAACCAACATCTAAGCCTGTCCCTATGGGATCTTCCCCACATGCTCTTACATTAAGGTGGTGTTTATTGGCTCTTCCCCTACCACCTGGTATCCACATGCTCTGAAACTCAGCTTGAGCTGTCCCCAACCACAAAGCCTCTCCAACAACTGCTCTCCCTTCTCTGTACTTGCAAGCTGCTTATTTTTAGCCCTTGAGTCCACCTGCCTTATATGGTTTTCTATTCATCTCATGAGCATGGACTATCCCTTCTCCTTGGTTGTAAGCTCTTTGAGGACAGAGAATCCCAAAGATATTAATGGTCCTGAAGAGGAGCAGAAATGCTGATGGATTCCCCTGGCTGTTCATGACCTGTGATATTTGATAAAACTAGCAGCAACAGTCAATTTGCAGCATACATTCAACAGTAAGAACCTGTCACTATGGTCAAAGCCCTTTTAACCCCAAAAAATATCTGATATCAAAGAAGATTTTCGTCTTATAGTCACCTAACAGATCCATGCTATAAACAGGGCAAGTATTATTATCCCCATTTTACTAGTGAAGAAACAGGTGCAGAGATGGTAAGGGGCTTAGCAGTTATTTTGTGACAAAACCAGTGCTCCCTCTGCCCTCAAGTACTGGGGCCCCACCAGTTCAGAAAGGAAACCCAGGCAAGAAGACAGAAGAAAGAGATGAGATTGCCACCAGACTTCTGATGCAGTCACTGCTGTCCCCAAGCTCATTCTACTGATCTTTGCCTGTCCAAGGTGAGTGCTTGGCCCTTTCCCAGTTTTTTCCAGAACCCCCTTCCAGGTCCCAGAAAACACTCTGGTCTCTCAATCTCCTTGGATAAGTGGTAGGAAAACAAGTCATCTTCCACCTGATTCTTGGAATAAAGGTGGGGGAAAATGCCAACAATTGAGTAACCAACAAATTAGAGTGGGGTGTTTGACATGAGAGGAGGGAGAGGAAAGGCATGTGGATGCAGGTGTATAAGGCAGGTGGTGCTGGGACCTCAATGCAGTGTAAATGAGATATGCATCAGAGACACATTTTCCTGTTTACCTGTTGCCATCTAGGGGAAATTTATGCAAGATGACTCGGCTGGCCTAGGTCCTAACCCAGTAGCCACTTGGAGGAGGACCAGGGATAGCAGTTTTGGCAGCAACCCATTGGTGGAAAGAGTAAAGGGGCTTCCAAACCCCAGGGTTCTCCCCTGGCTTGGTGCTGGGTCAACCTCCCAGCACAACCCACTTCCTGTGAGTACAGAACTCCAGGCCAGATTTTGCCTGCACCTGCTTGAGCTCAGCTTTGTAGTCCCTGATCTAGTAGGATCCAAAAATATCTGTGAGGAAGGGGGTGGGGGGGACAAGCCAAGGGAAACCTGCTGGAGTCTGTGGAGGACCTAGGGAGACAGCCACTTGGCGAGGCATTCAAGGCCCTTCCCAACTGGCCCCAACCCATCAGGGCGGCCTCAGCTCCCCTGAACAGGAGCCTCACATTCTAGCCAGAGCTAGTTGCGACCCATTCCTGCCAGTGCAGTCCTCTGAGCTTCCCCACCTCCTGGCTTCCATCACTGTCTTCAGATGGCTCTGCCTGCGCAAATCATCTGCTCATTCATTAGACATTGTTAAAGGCCCTCGCTGAGCCAAGTGCTGTGCTAAGTGTTAGCGATACAGTACAATACTCCCCATTATCTGCAGGGGATACATTCCAAGGCCCCCAAAAGACACCTGAAACCACAGGGAACACAGAACCCTGCACATGCTGTTTCTTCCTATGTGTACATGCCTACAATAACATTTAATTTATAAATAAGTCACATAAAAGATTAATAACCCAATTAATAAAAATAGGACAATTAGGGGCTGGGGCTCAGTGGCGGAGTACTTGCCTGGCACATGTGAGGCCCTGGATTCGATCCTCAGCACCACATAAAAAATAAATAAGTAAAATAAAGGTATTGTGTCCACCTACAACTAAAAAAATTTTTAATAGAACAATTATAACAATAGACCAAGTGCAGACCAAATAGCCCATCTCGTAGAGTCCCTGCCTCTCATGCAGGAGGCCCGGGTTCGAATCCCCAGCACTCAGAGATTGTGGAAATAACAAACACACGAAACCAACTATAAAAATAGACCATAATAAAAGTTACTTAAAACTTATGAATTATTTATTTCTGGAATTTTCCATTTAATATTTTTGGAATATGGTTGATCACAGGTAACTGAAACTGTGGAAAGCAAAACTGCAAACAAGGGGAGCCACTTATGAGTGAATTAAACAGAAACACAGCCCTGTCCCCTCGGAGCTGACAGTCCAAACTTCCCTGCCATCCTCTACACTCCAATCAAAGTGTAGGCTGCTGGGGGTGTTAGTTAGATTTTTTTTCAGTGCGAGTCATCTCCCCAAATAGAAGGTCAGCTCCTGGGGCAGAGACACAGCCCGTTCCTTCCTGCAACACATAGCCTAGCCAGGACCTTGCAGGGCTAACCAGGCTGAGAGCTGGGCCTTATGGGAACTCCATATCTGCCTTTCCTCTCCCCTCTCATGTCAAACACCCCACTCCTCTGCCTCCCCCAAGTTCCTGGAGCATCCAAGTCTGTCCTCATACCCTCATACTTCTTTCTGATCACATCCTGCCCCTTACCTCATACCCAAGTCCATTCTGCTTCCCCTGACCAAAGGGTGGGTTCCCCAAGGACAGCTGCATTTCCCATTCTTCAGAACTCTGTGCTGAGCCCCTTGGCACCTAAGTCCTGGCACACAACCCACATTTATTCTTAATTGAAGGAAAAGGGAAGGATTCTCAAAGCTGTGTAGGGCAAGGAAACTGGGGAAGGAGTTGACGGGGAGAAAAGTTCCATCCTTCCTATTTCTTAGCACCCTTGCAATGAACCAGGGGAGCTTACCCTGGCTGGGCAACGTTCCACCAGAATCCTCCTGGGCCCAGATCTGGAACTAGATGCAGCAATAGTCACCCTGCTTTCCTGAGTTCCCCATAGCACTCTAAGAAAAGACAGGTTCCTGGAAGGGGTTCACCAGGAATGAAGTTCTCATGATGTTGTCATAATTAGGTCATCAGGCACACCACCCCCAGGGCAGCCCAAGGTGGCCATACCAGCTTGGAAAGAACTGGAGGACTAGGGGGAGGAGGTACTATAAGGCCCTGGGCTGAGAGAAGTGAATGGTTGGTTCCTAGTAGCTCAGGCACTCTAATTCTGATTAAATGAAATTCTGACTTAGTTTTATTACTTAAATAATTAATCACATTCTGGTTATTAATTATATGATTACATCCACTTCTGATTTAACTCTGGCACTTCAATTCTGATACTGCCACCCAACTTTGTAACTGGGCAACTCAGGAATGGCTGCTCCAGGAGGCCTCTGTGAGTGAGAATAAGGAAGTGACAAGTGGCAAACATGTCCCAGGATGGAGGTGTGCCTGGGACCTTGGCTGTGAGTAAAACCACCTGCAGGTTGGAGAAGAAAGAGGCTGAAACCAGATGGGACAAGACTGCACAAGTCTGGTTTGGTGATGCAGGCCTGTAATCCCAACAGTTCAGGAGGCTGAGGCAAGATGATCTCAAGCTCAAGGCCAGCATCAGCAAAAGTGAGGCACTAATCAACTCAGTGAGACCCTGTTTCTATAAAATACAAAAAAAAAAAAAAAAAAAGGACTGGGGATATGACTCAGTGGTTGAGTGCCTGAGTTCAATCCCTGGTATCAAAAAAAAAAAAAAAAAAAAAAAAAAAAACACAGACCAGAAAGAAATCATTCTCCAGAAACTGAGCTAAATCCCATTTGTTCCATTTGCTGAACTGTGCAGGCCATCTTCACCTCCTGCTTAGCACACCAGGCTGGGATGAAGAGACAGGAAGCACTAGTCAAACCCAGTTGCTGGGCAGCCTACACAGCTGAACCAGCCTTGGCTCCAGTTCTCTGGGCACTCACACTCACTCAGGAACAGGTGGAGGAAGCCCCACTCCACAGCTTGGCCCCTTTGCACTCAGAACCAGTGGCTTACCTATTATTGCCTCTGTGCTGTGATGCAGGGACTGGGTAAGGCCTTGCTCACCAAAGCAATGGGCAAGTCCACCTTCGAGATGCGCTCCTGGAGCTAAGGTCTTCTGCATCCTCTAAAACAATATCTGGGAGAGCAACAGTGCAAGCTGTTGAGCCACTGGCTCTCAACTGTTCTCATATGCACATCTTGCGAGAAGGGAAGATAGGCAGGTGCCAGTGTTGGGGAGGTAAGGGAGCCATCCAAAGGGATGTCACACAGTGGATACAAAGTCTGAAGGTTGGCTGCTCAAGTTCCAATGCTTGCCTGAAAAGATAGATGAGGAGAGGGCCAGGGGCTCTGAGGAGCCAGGGCTTCCTGAAGAACACAGACCACCCATCACTTACCCACCTCATCCTGAGGGGGTCCCACTGCTGGGTCATGAGAAGGGTACAGGCCTTACAACCAGGAAGACACCAAGGAGAGCTGAACCTGAACGCCTGTCTCCATACCACAGGAAAGAATAAGGACGAGGTCATCTTTTGTGTAACTCAGCATGTGCCTCCCATGCCAATTTCCACTTAAAAAACTAATCCTCATGGAGTCAAAATACAGTGCTTCACCCATAGTAGACCAGGCCACAGAGTCCGGAAGCTAATTTTGCCCTCCACTCTAAGGCATTTCAGCTGAAGTGGGCAGACTCTCAAGCACTCACAGGGACTGAAACACTGACTCAGGGCATCGCCTACAGCCTCCTCTTTTAGGCACCACCTAGTTCCTCCCTAGCAGTGGAGAACAGGATCTGGGCTTGGCTTTAATATCATAAACTTGGGGCAAGAGGCCTCCCTTTCTACCCCACAGGATCCTTGCCCATAGACCCACAAACACTCTTAGTCTTCTCTAGTGTTGAAAAATTTCTCTACCTCTACAAACCCATCTGTCCCTGCAGAGTATTACTGGTCTTTATCCCATTCAACTGAAGTTTTTAAGTCTTTTTTTTTTTTTTTTTGTATCAAGGATTGAACCCAGGGGCACTTAACTACTGAGTCACATTCCCAGCCCTTTTTATTTACTTTTTTGTTTTTGTTTTTGTTTTTGCGGTGCTGGGGATTGAACCCAGGGCCTTGTGTTTGCGAGGTAAGCATTCTACCAACTGAGCTACATCCCCAGCACCCTTTTTATTTATTTATTTTTTAATTTTTAATATATATTTTTAGTTGTTGATGGACCTTTATTTTATTCATTTATTTATATGCGGTGCTGTGACTCGAACCCAGTGTCTCACACATGCCAGGCAAGTGTTCTACCACTGAGCCACAACGCCAGCCCCCTATTTTTATTTATTTTTGAGACAGGGTCTCCCTAAGTTGCTAAGACTTGTTTTGAACTTGCAATCCTCCTACTTCAGCCTCAGAAGCCACTGGGATTAGAGTTATGCACCACCATTCCCAGCCCTTTATGTCTAAATATGTTGTCTCATGTCCTCACTAATTGCTCTTAAACCCCTCATTATATGTCAGTGACCTCAGGTTGTTGAAATCAACACCTCTTCCTCAACATCTCTGTGACATTTAATCCTGTGGAATACCCCTTCCTCTAGGATACATCCTTCCACTGACTGCCAAGCCACTGTCTCTTGGATCCCCTCCCATCTTTCTGAAATTCATTTATTATCCTCTTCCCTCTCCTACTCCTTAAGTCCAGTTTCTTCCAGGACTAGGCTTCAAATCTCATTATCTCTCTGCAATAGCTTCCTCAATTTCTGCCTCACTCTCATCTTTACACAAATGAATCTCATGTCCAGATTCCCAGGTCTGACTTTCCTCCTAGGATCCAGTCCCATCTTTCTAACCACTGTGATATATCCCCATCCAGGCATCCCACCAGCACCTGGCATTCAAGATGACCCAAAATAACCTTTTAGAATCAGTTCTCTCTTACACTCCTGGAGTCTTCTTCTGGTAAGACTGTTCTCCAGTACCTGGCATGAAGCCTGCCAGAACTCCCTTCCCCGCCCTGGCTCACCAGGTTGAGAAGCTCATTTGATTCCACCCCACCTCTCTGTGGAGGTTGCCCCTTCTCCCCACTCCCAGCCTTGCCCAAGTCCACACCCTCCCACTTAAATTCCTGGCATGTTTGACTAATCAGTTTCCTCTCATCCTTGCTCTGCTCCTTCCACCAACAACTGTGTATTTCACCAGAGCCCTCCATGGTTACCCATTGTCCAGAATAAAGCTGCCCTCCTCAGCCTACCAGTCAAGACCTTGCACTTCTGCCCCAACCTCGCCTTCCAAATAGATTTCCTGCTGCCCTCACTCCCATCTGCCCACCCTTATCCAAGAGAGAACAATGTACCTTTTCCTGGATCTCTTCGGGGCCCCATTCTTTTGATTCCATGAGTTGACTCATCCAGTTCCCTTTACATGGAATTTCCTTCCTAACATCTCCCCATGTCTGCATCCTACTTTCTTCAGGGCCCAATTTCACCTTTACTTTCTGACCTGCTCAGCTCAAGATAACCTGTCCCCTTCCTTCAGCCCACCTCACTTTTCCAGTAGGAGTCCGTACAAAAACAAAATGTCTGTCTGCATTCCTCTAGTACCATACCTAAAAAACAATAGCAACACAATAAACATGGGATCAGTTCATAAAACGATGAACTGCGACGAAGCGTTTGAAGGAAAAGATTTGCATACCCAAGCAACATTTACATGCAAGGGCTGTGCCATAGGAGACCTGGATTTGTTTTTGGAGGGGGAATACATCCAGAAGAGAGAAGTAAGCCTGGGTGCTCCACCCCAGTGTTCCACAGCAGTGGATTCCACCCATCCCACTCCTCCACCCATGGTGGATGCTCTGTACAGGATGCACAACATCTAGCCTTGTCCTTGTTCCTCAGGCCAGAAGCAGAGGCAGCCATCTTCCTTCTCTGTCCATACAGGTTAGGTTTCTTCCCAGCCCACATACCCAAGTGAGTACAGAATGGCCAGTGGGATGTGACTGCCCTAATCTGGACTTCAGAAAGGAGTAAGGGTACAAAAGCACTGGCCAAGGCATGAAGAGACCTGAACCCCAACTCTAGCCTGCCATGAACTTGCTGTTTGACCTTCACCACAAGCCACAGGGATATGGAACAAAATCATTTCTCAAACTTTGGTTCCACAGGCTACCAAACACGGTGTCACTGTTTTGGGGGGATGCATCCATAAGCATATCCTGGTCTAGCATTGCAGACTCTGTGTGGGAAATGGGGGAATAGATTTTCCCTACAGGGTCACCCAGCTGTGACAAGGTAGGGGTGGAGGGTATGGTTTTAGGGAGCTTGAAGGGCGTCTGAGGTCTGCTTTCTCCTCAAAACCCTGAGCTTGCTCCCTTCTCTCAGCAGCCTCCCCAGTGGATGGTGGAGTGCCCTGTTGAGGTGACAGAAATGAAACCTCCTTCTGGAAATACCACAGTGCGGGGAAGGCTCCTAACAGTCACAGTGTATCCTTGTCTTTTCAGGAGGGACACTGTAGCCCTAAGCCTAAAAATGGATACCCCCAGCATGTACCAATCCCTTGCTATTGGGATGCAGGGTGGGACCAGAGCAGTATGAGGGTCTACAAACCAGGGCTGGGTATGGAGGATGAAGGATAAATGGACATAGAACCCCCAGGTCACGGATCTCTGCATCGAGCAACAGGAGGGACAACAGGAAGCACAAGTGTACTCAATGAGCCTTCACCAATAAACATCAACCAATGACTTAAATCCAAAGAAATGCTTTCTGGGCACCACCTCCCCACCCCATCTTCCAGGGATTCAGAGGACAAAAAGCATCTCTCTTGCTCTCTTGGGAAACCTTTCCCAGGTGACCTTATCCACCCCACTTTCATACCCACCCACAGGAAAGGTTTGTCAAAGAGGCAGGAAGGGGACAGAAACAAATCCTGGTGGGTGAGATCAACACTACTGGATACGCCTGTCACTGACTCAAACAAATCCGTTCGTTTTTTTTTTTTTTTTTTTTTTTTTTTTTTTTTGTGGTGGGGTGTTTCTAGGAATTGAACTTGACCTCCGAGCCACATCCCCAGCCCTATTTTGTATTTTATTTAGAGACAGGGTCTCACTGAGTTGCTTAGTGCCTCACTTTTGCTGAGGCTGACTTTGAACTCACAATTCTCCTGTCTCAGGCTCCCAAGCCACCGGGATTACAGGCATGCACCAGTGTGCCCAGCTTCCATTCATTCCTCTGACCCTCCTTGCCTTCCCTGAACAATAAGGAGACCATCAAACTATCTCTAGGGTCTTTTTCCCTTTCTTTGCTTGGGCAGACCTGTCCCCATGCCCCAGACCATGGGGAGAACCCAGATAGTTACAAGGACTGGGGGCAGCAGGTTGAGGGTGGAAACCAAGCTGGTGTCTGGTGACAGGGACCCTTTTACTTCATCTGAGTCCTGGCACAGGTGGAAGAAAGAGGGATGCTTGGTCTCTTCGTAGGTGATAGGGGCTGCAGAGCCAACAACCCCAGTCCAGAGGGACATGGGGCAATGTGAGTACAAAGGAATGGCAGCACTGCACAGTCCCTACCCTTTGAAATGGGCAAGGAGGGACTTCTATGGCCACCCAGCTGAGGGCTGAGAGAAATGGGAGGCAAATACACAGTGGTGGCGTGAAAGGAGTTCAGGGACAATGACAGGACCTCTGACCAGGATGGTGCACTTCTAGGGGAAATCTACCACAAGGAAGGACTGTCATTATGGAGCATGGGGAAGCCACTTGGTAGCTTGGAAGCTCCCAGTAGACCCAGGAGAAAGCCATCTTTTGACTAAGCAATCCACAGCCAAGGCAGAGTGGTGATAAGGTGAGCAAGAGCAAGGAGGAAGGGGTACTTCCAGGGTACTTCCCAGTTCCTTCAGTGGGAGGAAAGATGAAGGATGTCCCTAAAAGGCTAGTAATTCCTATGGCCCTGCTGTGTGGAGGCCTCGAGGTGGCAGCTGGGGCTGAGCCTCGTAGAGGAGGGGCTGCAAAGGGGAGGGGGTGGCAGTGGCTTGAGGCTCAGGATCCAATTACAGGGCTGTTTCCATACTTAGCCACCTGACAGGCGCTTGGAATACTCACCCCTCTAGCCACTGCAGCCCCACGGAGCCCAAATTAACTCAAGGGCAGACAAGGGCAAAGCCCAGTAGCATGTGCTAGGGCCGGAGCCCCCTGCCTTACCCCTATTCCCCAGAATGGTTTTTGTTGCTCCTAACTCCTGTTCTTTGCTGGGATGGTGCCCCCACAGCCCCCTGTTGTCAGGAGACAGAACCTCGAAGACTGGAGAGACTGGAACCCTGGGTCTCCACATTCCCATGTACAGACACAGGTTAAAAGTTGAGCCTAGACACAAAGTGGGAGTCCTAGATTCCTAGGGGGAATCTCACAGACTCTCCCAAAAGCATCCCCAAGGGGAAGCTAGCCATTGGAGTCTTAGGAATAAGAGGTAACAAAATGATCTGGTGTCCCCTCTATAGCCTATAAATAACCTCCATGCTGCAACCCAAGCCACCGCCTCTGCCACACGAAGTGCTGAGAAGTCAAAGGAAAGCCCAGCATACTGAGCTGAGCTCCTTTCTGAAGAAAGCCCCTGCCCCTCAGAGAGTATCTCATCCAAAATGGGTCCCACTCCTCTCTGGACTATGTGTCTAATTCCGTTTCCAGCCCAACCCCCAACTCTATATCAAACACTATTATAAAATTGACTTCAACTCTACTCCAGTTTGCAAAATGATCCCCAACTTTGCCCACAGTGTCCACCTCTGTCCTCAGTCATGCAAACCCAGGGCTCCAGCCAGAACCAAGAAATTTGCCCTATCTCCCACCCAGTGGGTCACCCAAATGACCTCCAGCTCGTCTGTTATTTTGTCCATCTTGGAGTTCCCTCCAGGCTTGATTTGTGTGTGTGTGTGTGGGGGGGGGGGTCCTCTTTTCCAGCATCGGCCATTCAGACTCCTCTCTGACCCTAGCCTGAGTCTCAGGTTCATCTGCCTCTTGTCACTTCCTCTGACCTTCCCCAAAGCACCCTCACTAGCCCCCAGTCCTCTCCAGCACCTCACTTCCTCCACAGCCCAGACCCCAAGAAGGGTAACAAAAGTGACACAGGAAGGAGCAAAGCTTTGCCATCAGCTCTAAGCCCCCACTCCAGGGAACAGAAAACCTCAGGGAAGCATCTGGGGTAGAATGGGGTCCACTCATGCAGGGGGGCGTACCTGCTTGTCCTGAGAGCAGGAGTGAGGCCAGGAAGCAGCAGAGCAGGAGCAGCGCCCTCATGGTGACTGCCAAGAGAGCCCAGCTGCTCCTCGCCTCTATTTATATGGTGGGTATGGGCAGCAGCAGCATGCGAGGGCGGGGCGGGGGTGGGGGGCGGGTCACACAGTCACTAGGACAACTGGGCAGACGTGATAAGGAAGAAGCCCAGACCCCAACAGGCTGCTGCAGTTACTGGCCCTGGAAGGCAGGGTCAGGGACTGCATTTTTCCCCCCACCAGCCCTGGGATCATATGAGATGGAATGAAGGAGAAAAAGTGGGGTGTCCTTTGGGCTTAGGCTCAGGAGTTGGAAGGTCCCAGGACTTGCTCTAACTTGACCTAAAGTCAGGGGCAAGCCAAGGATCTGATCATGCCTCCAACTGAAGAAGCTGTAGGGCAAACTAAGAGATTCTATGTGATAGCCACTGATATAAGCATTCAAGGGAATTAAGGAAAGCCTGTGACACCTGACCTTTGAGGTCCACAGCTGGGAGCTTAACCTTCCTGGGCCTCTGAGGAGAGAGAGTGCTGAGCAGAGGGAAAAAGGGGACGCTGAGAGATGTGGCTGAGGCTATGATGTAAGTCAGGGGTGAAGCGACAGAGATCCATTTCCAATGGACAGGGGCTCCAGAATGTTACGTCACCTCTGCAAAGTGTTATTTGATGCCATCTTCCTAAGGGCACGTGATGGCCTGGAGGGCCAGCTGTATGAAGCCCAGGGACAGCAGACACTGGACCGTCTGGCTGGGGGGACAGTGTCACCATGAGGGGAGGCAGTAGTCGGCCCAGAGGAAAGGAACTAAAAGTAACCTAGGCACATTAGGCACTAGAACTTTATTTAGATATAATCAATACACAACACACAATTCACCTTGATAAATTCTGACATGTCTTTAATTGTGATCAACACAATCAAGACAAGGAACAGATCCCTCACTTTCAAGTGTTCCTTCACAGTCCCTCCTGAACCCTTCCCAGGCAACCACTGATCTGTTCATTTTCTATATAGGTTGGTTTGCATTTCCTAGATATTGCTATAAATGGAATCATACCATGTTCTTTGCCTGCTCCTTTCACTTGTCGTAATTATTCTGAGGTTCATTCACGCTTATCATTTGTTTTTATTACTGAATGTAATAAAATGTGACCACTGTATGGTCACAACACTGTTATTCATTCACCTTCTGACAAGCATGTGGGTTGTTTCCAGAGTTGGAATATTACAAATAAAGTTGCCAAAGGATCGGGTTGTAGCTCAATGGTAGAGGACTTGCCTAGAATGTGTCAGGATCTGGGTTCGACCGTCAGTACTACAAATAAGTAGAAAAATAAAATATAGCTATGAACGTTTGTATACTGTCAATTTACAGACATGCTTTTCTCTCTTGGATAAATGCCTTGGAATTTATCAAAATTTGAGTCATAATGGTGAATATTTAACTTTTTCTAAGATAAGTGTATCATTTTATGCTCCATTAACATGGTCAGTGAAGGTGCACACATTCGATTCGTGTTTGTCTGTATGCGGGGGGGGGGGGGGGGGGGGCAGGGGAGAGGTCTTCAGGGAATCGAACCCAGATCTCTACCACTAAGCTATACCTCCTGCCCCTCAGTCATTCTAATAGATGTGACAGTAATATCTCACTGTAATTTTAATTTGCATTCTCCTATAACTAATGATAGTTTTCACATGTGTATTTACAATCTACTTCTTCAATGTGCTTTTGATGAAGTAACTTTGTATCCATTTATTACAGATTGTTTTGTTTTATTCAGTTCTGAGTCATTTATACATGCTGGATACAAGACCTTTATCAGATATATGATTTACAATATTTTCTCCTAGTCTTGCTTGTCTTTCCATTCACTTAAGTGTTATATTTATTTATTTATATGTTGTGGTATGAATCAAATTCAGGTCCTCACACTTGCTAGGCAGCTCTACCACTAGCTATACCCCCAGGCCTTAAAAGTCATTCAAAGAGAAGTTCACTGAACATGGTGGTGCATGCCTATAATCAAAGTGATGGGAGTCTGAAGGAGGAGGATCCAAGTTTGAAAAACCAGTCTGGGCAATTAAGACCCTGTTTCAAAATAAAAATTTCAAAAGAGTGGGGGATATAACTCAATAGTAGAGAATCCCTGGGTTCCAATCCACAGTATTACAACAAAGCAAAACAAAAACTGATCATAACATGCAAGTCTACTTCTGGATCATATCCTGTTGCATTATCTATGTGTCTATTCTTTCACTAAAATGTTGTCTTAGTGACCATGGCTTCCCTGTAAGTCTAGAAATCAAGTAGTGTGAATCCCCCAACTTTGCTCTTTCTCAGTTTGAGCCAGACAAAATTCTAGTTCCTCTGCACTTCAATATGAATTTTATGATCACCCTGTCAATCTTTTTAAACAGTATTCTTGGATTTTAACCAGGATTACAATGAATCCAGTCAGTTTAAGTGACCAGTTGTGATGGTGGACTGCTTCCACTTGGTTAGGCCATGGTGCCAGTTGTTTGCTCACATGCCAATCTAGATGTTACTGTGAAGATATTTTGAACATGTAAAGATCCTGAAAAAAGGTCCTCTACAACATGAGCAACTTCATACAGTTAGTCAGAGGCCTTAAGAGATAAGTCGAGGGTCCCCAAGGATAAAGAAATTTTGCCTTGAAGCCAATTTTAGATTCAAGACCGAAACACCAACTCCTGCTGAAATTCCCAGCCTGTCAGCATCCCCTGCAAATTTCAGACTTGCCAGCTTCCACAATCTCTCCCTCTAAGTACATAGCCTATTGGTTCTACTTCTCTGGGAAATTCTAATATAGTAATATGAAATCTTCCAACCATGGATATGGTTAGGGGGAGATCTCACAATAGGAGAGGAGGAAGAGTGAATCATGGGAAAGAAAAGGAACTGAAACAGTAAATGAACTCAGTAGTGTCACTAGGATGTAATTTTCAGTTAGTGCCTGTCAGGAGAGCTGACATTAATGAAAAGCAAATTAACAAATAATTGTGTCTTTAAAAAAAAAAAGTAGCTGGGCATGGTGGTACACTCCTGTAATCCCAGCTGCTCAGGAGGCTGAGGCAGGAGGATGGTAAGTTCAAAGCCAGCCTCAACAACTCTGTGAGACCCTGTCTCAAAATACAAAAAAGGGTTGGGGATGTGGCTCAGTGGTTAAACACCCCTGGATTCAATTCCTGGTGGAAAAAAAAAAAAAAGTAAATGAAGCACCTCCTCTCTGCTAGGTGCTTTATGTAATGAAAGGGGGACACCTCCTTCATTTCACAAGAGATCAAGGGTCAGGGAGGCAAAACTGGTTCAATATCACCAATGAGTAACAGAATTGTCTGGATTTGAACCCAACTCTAACTCATACACCTGTGGCTCCTATCAACCCACGTGAACACCACTGGAGAAGAGAGGAATTACCATGTCAAGGAAGGAGATTCAGGACTTTGGGCAGATGTGGAGAAGTAGGATAGGCTTAAGCTAAAGGGTCAAAGTGTAAAAGCAAGCCCCAAGACACCAAACCCAAGCAGCATAAAAGGGTGAGCCCAGCACTGCTCAGATGCAGTGACACCTGTTGGGGTATCAAACAGATCCCTGGATTCCCATGTTCATAACAGCACCACGAACAATAGCCAGAAGTGTCATTGACAGATGAATGGATAAGCAAATGTAGTCAATCCAGGCAGATTTAGCTACAGAAAGAAATCAGACTCTAACAAGTCATAACATGGATCGATCATGCTAACGAAAATAAGTGAGACACAACAGTACATTTGACACAAAAGGGCAATGTATTCATTTGCGAGGACCACTATAACAAAGTACCAGGAAACACAGAACAGAGATTGTCTTCACAATTCCAGAGGCCAGAAGGCCAAGATCAAGGAGTCAGCAGGACTGGTTCCTTGAGACCTCTATCCGTGGCTTGCAGACTGGGCTTTCTCCCTGTGTCCTCACGTGGTCTTCCCTGTGTGTCCGTTCTAATCTCCACTCATAAGGAAGCCAGTCAGATTGGATTAGGGCCCACCCCAAAGACCTCATTTTACCGTAATTACCTCCTTACAGGCCCTATCTCCAAATACAGTCACATTCTGAAGTACTGGGATCAAGGTTCAATACATGAATACGAGTTGGGGGTGGGTGGGACACGATTCAGTCCTTCCATATGATTGTTATGGTTCCATTTATATGAAGTACCTAGAATAGTCAGAGTCAAAGATGGATAGTGATGCCAACTGTACATTATGAAAGTACATTTTAATTACTTAAATGATAAATTCTATTATATGAGTACGTAAGTATATATACACACATTTGTATGAAAACAAAAATGTATGTATACACAAATATTTATATGAAATTTTTATGTGTGGTACTGGGGGATGAACCCAGGATCTCACAAATGCTAAGCAAGTGCTCTACCACTAAGCTATATCCTCTGTCTCCCCATCCACTTTGGTTTTGGGAATTGAACCCTGGGATACCTTACCACTGAGCTATATCCCCAGTCCTTTTTATTTTATTTTTGAGACAGGACCTTCCTAAGTTGCTTAAGGCCTCACTAAATTGCTGAGGCTGGCCTCAAACTCACAATCCTATACTCCTCAGGTGCTAGACTTACAGGTATGCACCACTGCAACCATCTCATCCTCACCTTTATAAATTTTATTTTGTGATTTTTTTTTTTTCTGTGTACTGCAGATTGAACCCACCAGGGGCAGAGCATTTGCCTAATATGCATGAAGCCCTGGGTTCCATTCCAGACAACAAAACAAACATAAAATAGCATAAAATAGGAAAAAAAGTACTGTTTGGAAAACAAGAGATTAAAAAGGAAGACAGGTTCAACTGAAAGTGAATTCTTGAAATCCTAGCAATTAGGGAGACTGAGACAGGAGAATTGCAAGTTCAAGACAAGCCTGGGCAACTTGGCAAGACCTTTCCTCAAAATAAAAACTGAAGTGCACAACCATAGAAACGAAATGATGTACCCCATTTGTGTATAATGAATCAAAATGCAGTCTGTAAAAATTTAAAAAAAAAAAAAAAAAAAAAAGGAAGAAAAACTGAAAAGGGCTGGGGATGTAGCTCAGTGGTAAAGTGCCTCTGGGTTCAATCCCAGTACCACAGAAAAAAAAAAAAAAAAAAAAAAAGGCCTCTTGAATCACAAATTCTGAAACAGAACTCACACGGCCCTGAGAAATGTCACCCCAAATCATCCACTGCTGCCATCACCTCCTAATTCCAGAAGCTCCCCTCTCCTAGCTCAGCCTTGGTCTGAGGGTTCCAGTCCATTTTCTGAAGTCACCAATCTCCACACATGCCTGCTCCTGACCACCTTGGGCTGCTGTTCCTTGAGACAGTCCTTGGATGAACAGAGAAGCAGCATGTCTTGAGAATAGGTGCGTTGCCAGAGAATAACCCTGTACCGTGGCCATTCAGAATCCACTTCCAATGCCCTGCAACAGGGGCCAGGCAGTAAGAGGTTTAGGTTTTGCAGGCAACTGCAATTCCTTACCTCTGCTCTTTGCAAGAGCAGCCACAGACAATAGAAACAAATTGACATTTATGTGTCCCAATTAAACCTGATCTATGAAACAAGCAGTGGGTTTGTTTGGGCAGTGGTTTGCAAGAAATCATTTGATGAATTATTTTATAAAGTCTTTTGGTAAAGAATCACCCACATAAATGCTTTATACATCAGGGTTTTCCTATGTCTGGTTGAATTGAGTGGGGGTTAGGGACCTGGATGGGTAGAAGGTAGTGTCTTGGGACAAAGGGACAGAAGGTTTGTGACGGGCTACTATAGATCTGGGTCTGAGACCATGCTCCAGGACAGAACATGGGAGGAGTTTCTAGAAAGGGAAAAAGTACCATATATTCCTGGAAAACTTTGTCCTATGAAATAAGTCTCAGAACTGGAAAGTCAACACCATGATCACTACCATTTATTTGGAGGAACGGACAGGTCATCTTAATTGCTAAATGCTCCTTCTGTGTGGTTCCTGAGGGCAGAGCCAGGTTTGCTTGGCAAAAGTTACACCAGATGTTTCAAATCAATATAAAGAGTATATTAACTGCCAGCACAGGAACAGACTAACAAAGGAGCGAGTACTCTGTCCACAGCACAGACCAGGTGTTCAGGGAGGGGCACTGAAGCAGTGGCTTCCTTCCCTCCTTACCTGAGAGGCTGGCTGATTCTGGAGAGGCTTCTGGGGCAAATGTCTTCTAGGGGAGTGCTATGGTGTGCGTTTAAATAGTGCCCCTCAAAGGTCTCTATTAAAAGGTAGCAGTATGGAGGTGCTATAAACCTTTAGAAAGTATGGGCTAATGGGAGGTGGGTCACTGGGGATGTGCTCTCAAAAAGGATTGTGGAACACTAATGTCCTCTGCTTCCTAGCTCAACCCAAGAACATTCCCACCATGATGTGCGGCCCTTAACCAGAATGCCAAACCTCCCACTTTAAACCTCCAGAACCATGAGCCAAAATAAAATCCTTCGCCTGAACCTATGACTCAGTGATAGTGCTCTTGCCTAGTGTGTACAAGGCCCTGGGTTTGATCCCTAGCACCAGGAAAACAAACAAATAAATAAATAAAATATAATAAACAACATATGATTAAAAAAATAAAATAAACCTTTGTTTACTTCTTAAGTAACCTATTTTGTTATAATGCTACAAAGCTGACAGAAACCCTCCCCAAATCTACCCCACATTTTCATTTCCTGGGCTCAGGCCTGACTGGTTTCTGCAGGAAGCACATTCCTGGGTCTGTCTACTTCTAGTCCAGCCCACATCCTTGTATCAGAATTATGTGCAGTTTCCAGTATCCCTGCACATGCTAGGTTGGTGTGGTGAGGGATTTATCTTCAGAAAAGTTACAGGTGGGAGAGACTCTAGGGTAGTTGAGTTGTGAAGGAAAGGAGGGGTTCTGCGACCCCCGTCTCCGCCAATTCTGTGGGGGTCTACAAACCCATTACCTCTTTTTCCATTTCACTCTCGGAGGGCTGCTCCTCTTTAAGTGTTCCTATCAAGGAACCACCATATCTTCTCTGGTGGAGAAAATACTTAGGCCAGAGCTCGGCGACACACAACTGAAGAGAATTAGGAAGACGGGTGGTCTCTTGGGACCTTGGGCGGTCAAGTTCACAGAACCACTGTGAGGAAAAAGCAAGATGCTAGCAGGGCAGATGTTTTAACTTTCCATTGAATTCCAATCAGCACACTGGCAAGAACAAGGGCCAACTGTGCAGCTCCATGAATCAGCACAAAGTGTAAAGAGCAGATGGTGGGGTGACAGTGGGCGTCAGGTGGGTAGGCAGAGTAAAAGTACATAGGACCCTTCAGCTGGACCTAGAATGTTAAAAATCCTGACACACAGTTCCTAAAGCCTGCTCTCTTTGGCTGCTGACTTGCTAGATCAATCCACATCTCAAACATTCCTCAATGGTCTGTGAAAACTGGGCTGGACCCTGATAACTCAGGCAGCATTTGTGTTCAGATGTGTTGCACTCCATACTAAGCAGGCCCAACAAGTAAATCTCATTGAAAGGAATGACAAATATCCCATTTGCCTTGGAAACTATCAGTTATCTATCTTAGAAGGACCCAAATTTCACCAATGCAGTAATCCCTTCTTCAATAACTCTGACAGATACTTATTTAGCCTATTTAAATGCCCCCAGTGACAGGGAGCTCACCACTAGAGAGCAGCCACTGTTGTTGAATACACGATGGGCTGTAGCTTTCTTCCCCACCTGCCATCTCAACTTCCCACCAGAGATACAGCTCCTCCCCTGATGGCAAACAAGTCATCCCTCAACCCTCAGTACTCTTCCAGCCTCAGTGGCATTTCTTTCTCCTACAAAGAAACAGTAGTCAGGCATAGTGGCACTCACCTATAATCCCTGCAACTGGGGGCTGAGGCAAGAGGATTCAAAGTTCAAGGCCAGTCTCAGCAATTTAGCAAGACCTAATCTCAAAATAATAAACACACCAGGCATTGTGGCACATGCCTATAATCCCAATGACTCAGGAGACTGAGGCAGAAGGATTCCAAGTTGGAGGCCAGCCTAAGCAATTTAGTGAGCCTCTAAGCAACAAGGCAAGACCCTGTTTTAAAATAAAAAATAAAAAGGGGATGTGGCTCAGCGGTTAAGTACCCCTGGGTTCAATCCTCAGTACCAAAATAAATAAATATAAAAAGGGTTGGGGGGGGCTGGGGAGATAGCTCAGTCGGTAGAGTGCTTGCTTTGTAAGCACGAGGCCCTGGGTTCGATCCCCAGCACCCAAAAAAAAAAGGGTTAGGGATGTAGCTCAGTGGTAAAGTGCGCCAAGTTCAATCCCTGGTACCAAATAAAGAATAGCAGCTATTTGTTAATTCTCTTTGCATTCAGAATTTTCAGGAGTCTTTGCCTCTCACAGGGCAGGAGATAATAGGAGAAACGTGGAAACAGTCAATCTCTGAGGTGCTTAGAGCACCTACAACCTTCTCCAATCATTTGCCTGTTGCCTATTTAATCTTAAGAATGTCCACTGAGACAGGTGGCACCCTGAAGGAACCCTTGACTTGGACCCTCTAATTCAGAAAACATTGCAGCTGTCACTCCTATCTCCTTTTCAACACTAGGGGTGTGGTGGGGAGCGCCAGCCTGAGGAGCTCATTCCTTTGTGCGGCTTCCAGATTTAGGGTTTGTCCTGCTTGCAGCCCCCAGTCCTACCCCTCCTCTCAGCACACGTTCTTGTCAATCAACAGAAGAAACTTGTAAGAGAAGTTTCTTAAACAGGGCAAGAGAAGAGGGGAGGGACGAGCCTCACCCCCCACTCCAGGACTTGGTCAGGGCAAGCTGAACTCCAGAGTGTGAAAAAGGCGAATGCTACATTACCAACAGCATCAAGGAAAGCACAGAGAAGCAGCTGAATACAGGAGGGACAGTAGGATGGGCTAAGGACGGTGAAGTCAGTCAGCTCCAAGAGGCTGCTTGAGGATTTGCATGTGCTCTACATACTGGTCTTGGGCCCGGTAGTCAGCACTGAGGAGGGCCAAGGTCATAGGAAGGGCCCCCTCTTCCAATAGACCTCCTCTTCCTTCAAACATCTAACAGAGCTTGGGCATCACTGTACTGCATGCCCAAAGACAACCCCAAATCATAGCACAAGGGTCGTTATGCTATACCAAAAAAGTATAAAGATGGCTCCCAAGAATTCACAAAATATAGTGTGCAAGCATAAACTGGAAGAAACAGAAAAGAAACAGGAGCGGCATGAAATGGAAACATTAGTAAGGCTAGCGGAAAAACAAAGGACACTATATATTTAAGTCCCTCACATGTGTGTAATTTGACCACTTGCCCAATGCACAATGTTCTTAAAATAAGAACAAAGATTTCCTGAGATGATTGGGTGTGGTGGCACGTTCTTGTAATTCCACCTGCTTGGGAGGATAAGCCGGAGGATTGCAAGTTTGAGGCCAGCTTAGGTAATTTAGCAAGACTCTGTCTCAAAATAAAATTAAAAATGTTAGGGAAGTAGCTCAGTGGTACAGCATTTACCCAACATGCATGGAAGCCCTGGGTTCAATGCCAGTATGAGGAACAAAAAAAAAAAAAAACAAACAAACAAAAAACTTCTGAGAATTGTTGTAAAGAGGACATGTAACACTCCTTGACGACATTCTCAGCACAGACAGAACTCATTTCCCTTGAAGCATATCCCTGACAGAGACCCTAAAATAGGCTGGATAGGACAATAGGACACTAAGAACAAGAATGCCCAGCCTCTCTCCCAAAGGAACTCACCAAAGAGAGTCAAGGGCATGCTTAGGGGAAATTTGAATTGTCACTTAAACCAATTCATAAGCCATTTGAGGGACAGTATCTACAAAAATGTAGTCATAATAGTCATAAGTTAGAAACAATTCAAATGCCCATCACTAGGTCAATGGATAAGCAAACTGTGGAATATTCAAACAATGGAATAGTACTTAGCAATAAAAATGAACAAAATGATGCTAGGTGTGTGCATACCTAGAATCACAGCAACTCTAGAGGCTGAGACAGGAAAACGGGAAGTTCAAGGTTAGCCTCAAAAACAAAAGTAAAAGGGAGGAGTTCAATCCCCAGTACCAAAAAAAAAAAAAAAAAAAATTGTTGCCAGGCTCCTGTAAACCCAGCAACTCAGGACTGTCTCAAGATAAAAAATAGGAAGGGCTGGGACGTAGTAGTTAAGGGGAGAAGGGAATGTGCCAGGGATGGAGCTCCGTAGTGGAGTACCCCTGGGTTCAATAACAGGTACTGTACAAAAAAACCCTGATATACACAAAAACACAAATGAATCTCAGAGACATTATGTTGACTAAAAGAAGACAGACAAAAAGCATGGTTTACATAAAGTTTTAAAGTAGACAAAATTAATCCATGTTGACAGAAATCATAATCACCTAGACTTCCCCACTATACATCTACCAAAATGACTTAAGTCATCCTAACGATCTGGCAATGGTAAGTTCTGGTGAGAATTCCCACCCACAAGAACCGTCCTACATTGCAGGTGTATGTGTAAAACTTGCAAAAACTTAATAATCCCGGCGCATGGCACTAAAGCCAGTCACGTGGCTCCTATTCGGGGCTGGAAGAATGTTAGCCCTGAAGGAGGCTGGGTGAAGTTGCGCAGGACCTCCCGGTACGTTGCTAATCACTTCAAAGTATAAAATGCTTAAAAGAAAAAGCATTTGCGGGACAGTGACAGGTAGAAGGCACGAGAGGGCTTCCGGGGCTTTGATGGGGCTCTAGCTACACAGGTGCGTGTGTGTTCGGTTTGTGAAAACTGATAAGCATCCAAATCTTAACAAGTTACACAGTTCACACGAAAGAAAGCTTTAACAGGGGCTGGGGCTCGGGGGGTAGGACGTTCCGAGCATGCGCCAGGCCCTGGGCTCAATCCCCAGCACACAAACAGGAAAAATGGGGTGATGCTGAAAGTTGCAGGAGTCACGTCGCTCCCACCCCACTTCCCCTTCCCAAGACTAAAACCACGCTTCCCGCATCCTCTGCGCGCCGGCCGCCGCCACGCCCGCGCTCCAGGAAAAGGGAGGGCGCCCAGACAGCCTACGTTCGGACATTCGCCAGGCACGCCGAGGTGACTGCTCCGGACGCTCCAGAAGAACTGGCCGCCTTATAAAAATCCGTGTCACCTGTTCCTTGACTGTTTTACGGTGGCTTCCGTCACACGCGAGAAAGCGCACGGAAACCCGGAGTCACCTGTGAGCGCAGGAGGATAGGATACAAAGCGCCAGTGGCGTCCCAGGCGTCTGCGAGCCGGGCGTGCGTAAGAGTACCGACGCCTGGCGCGGGGGCGGGGCCAAAAGAGCGTGCTGGCGGGAGCGCGCTCAACAAGCCCCCCTCCCGGCGTCAAAGAGCATGCGCGCTGACGGGGCGGGGGCGGAGCTAGTCCGGGAAGGGGCGGGGCCTCAGCCGCGCCCTCGATTTCCGTTGCTTGCTGGGACTCGCGGCTGCTGGTCGGGCGAGGGGTGATTTCCTTGACCCCGCCTCCAAGCCCCGCCTCTGGCCTGTGGTAATGGAGCGGCCCACAGGGACCGGAAGAAGGCGGAGCCTCCGTTCTGGCCCGGGCCCGACGTTCTGGGCCCACAGCGCTCTCTGTTGATCCTCTTGGAAGTTCCGTCACTCTTGGGTCTGCTGCCTCCCACCCGGCGGGAAAATGTCGCTCCACTGGCCTTAGGGAGGGGTGTGCCGGCCCAGGTGCCAGCTGAGGCCCACCCCTCAGGGGCGCAAACCACGCTGAATGCAGTCAAAAGGAGTTGGAGTGAAGGAAGCCAGGTTCAAGCGCCTAAATACCGTATAATTCTCCTTATATGGCATTTTTGGAAAAGGCAGAACAGTAGAGAATCGATCAGAAGGGTTGCCCCGCTGTGCGGATCACAGAGGAGCGTGGGGGAACACTGGGGATGAGGAGACGAATTCCCATTTCGATTGTGATGGTGGTCACCCAACTGATGGCCATTTGTCAAAACTCACAAAACCCAAACCTAGAATGTTAATTTTACTAAATATAATTATAAATACAATTAAATTTTTTTAAAGCTAAAACGAAACCAGGCGCAGTGACACACGCCTATGATCCCAGCTCCTTGGGAGGCTGAGGCAGGACCCTAAGTTCCAGGCCTGCCTGAGCAATTTAGGAGACCCTGCCTCAAAAAATAAGGCTAAAACTGTATCCTTTTTTTTTTGGGGGGGGGGGGGTTACCGGGGATTGAACCCAGGGGCACTCGACCACTGAGTCACTTCCCCAGACCTATTTTGTGCTTTACTTAGAGACAGGGTCTCAGAGTTGCCTAGTGCCTCGCTTTTGCTGAGGCTGGCTTTGAACTTGTGATCCTCCTGCGTCAGTTTCCCGAGCTGCTGGGATGGGCGTGCAACACCATGCCCAGCTAAAGATGTATCTTTATGTATTTTATGGTGGAGTGCCCCTGGGTTCAATTCCCAGTACCACAAAAATAATAAACTAAAAAAATGAGATCGTTGCTGCAGGGACTGGGAGAAGGAACGGAGAGTGACTGCTTAACAGGTAAGGCATTACTTTTGGAATGATAGGAGCTTTGGAACTAGGTAGGTGGTGTAACTTTGTCAATATATGAAGAGCCTGGGATAGCATTACCTCTAATTTTCAAAAAAGGAAACAAACTCAGAGGAAGTGGCTTGTCTTAGTTGGAAGGTTGAGCACTGGCAGACCAAGGCTAGGATCTGGGCACATATTCACCACACCATGAGAGCATGTTTCCTTCCCTTCTACAAATGAGGAGACTGAGGTTCAAGGGAATTACACAAGCCTAGGAAGTAGGACCCCTGAACAACCATGTTCTTGCTTGTTTGCTCTTTCTCTTGACCCTCAACACCACCCTCCATCTTTGCAGAATACCCGGAGTAATTCCAGGGAATATGGGGATCCCAATTTCTCATCACAACCCACACACAAGTTGTGGGTGTCATGTTCACATAGGCCCCTCTGGAGCTGGGGGTCCAAAGAGCACCCCCTACTCTAGGTCAGGTAGCCTTGTCCAGGTTCTCAGGACAGTGCACCCCAAGAGACACAAAATCTAAAAAACAAAGTACAAATTTTATTTTGTTTCTTTACAAAGGCACAGTGGCCTCTTGGTTTTTCCCGCACTTTTTAACAAAATATAATAGCTTCTCCTTGGACACAAAGACCTCAAAATTGTTTTTAAAAAAAAATCTAAACCAAAATAAAACCAACAACAAACAAAACAAAAAGAGAGAGACAAAGACATTCTGGGGTTGAGAATGGGACCTGGAGGGAGAGGTGGGCTGGGGGATGGAGAGTCCTGGTGCTGAGATGGGGAGGGGGAAGGGAGAAGGGCAGCAGCAAACCCCAACCAAGAAGCAACACAGACCCCCGGGCCCCCCAGAAAGCCCGACCCAGCCTGACCCCCAACCCATGTAAGTGCTTAAGGAAGAAAGAAGAAAACCAAACAGAGGAGGGAAGGATTGAAGACTGACAGGTGTAGGGCTGGCTCTGGGGAGGGAGGAAATATCTTGGGATTTCGTTTGATTTTCCCTGTTCTTAAAAACATATTCAAATGAAAAAAATGTTTTTTGGCGGAGAGAGGCCAGGCACCTCAGTGTCAGCGTCCCCCAGCCCCCAGGGCTGAGGGCCAGCCCTGGGGTCCCGATGCTCCCACACACTCTGCACCACCCCAGCCCCGGGACCCTGGCTTGAGTGGCTTCGTTCAAAGGTTGATTTACAGTATTGAAAAAAGAGGTCATAAAAGAGACCCAAATGTCATCATAATTTTGTAAAAATTTCTCACTCATTCACCCACATTTCTCTCTGTTGCTGCCCCGACCCCCTCCAGCCCCCACAAGGGAGAGGAGGGCTGGGGGTGGTCAGGGAAGCTCCCCATCCCCCAATGGCTCCTCCCGGCTCTGGTCCATGGCATCACTGTCTGAGGCCTCTGAATCAGAGGCTGTGTCAGAGGTGTGGGCCTCCGGGCAGCTGCGGACAGGCTTCACAATGACCGCTCGTCGCTGCTCCTCCTCCAGCTCCTGCTTGTCCTGGGTGCCCTCGATGTGCTGGATTGCCTGCGTAGAAACAGGCCACTGAGGAGGCTCTGTTTGGAGATGCCCAGCCAGCCAGGAGACAAGGGGGAACCTGGGCCAGCCATCACCTCCCCCCAAAACACATACCCCAGAACTGTCCAGAAATAAACCTGGCAAAGGGGAGTGCTGCTAGAGTCCAGGGGAAACAAACTTTAGAAACCCCTCCCTCCATTAAGTTGAAGAACCCCTTTCCGGAACCCACAGTCCCAGTGCTGCCCGGAAATGAGCATCTCTCACATATTTATATATTTTAAAGTCTGCCTGCTAACTTATTAAAGGCCTTTGTTATAAATTTCATCATTCAGTGTGCTGGGTTTATGGGCAACTAAAGGTCTGGGGGGTTAGAAGGGTTTTTTCCTGTTTTGGCGTTTTGGGATTATTTCATTAGTAATTAGCTAATTTCCTTATGTTGCCCACGGAACTTGATAGAAGGTGTAAGGACAACCCACCCAGCCACTGCCACCTCCACCCCATCCCAGGTTCTGGGAAATGGAGGTAAGAGAAAGTTCTGGACCAACTCAAAAACTGCAGGAGCTTAGTAACCAGGAGGCTCTACGCCCAAAGGAGCCTCTCAGCAAAATCTACCACAAGGAAAAGAACTCAGTTCATGTGCCAGGCCAATGCCCAGTTCTTTGTCCCCAGAGACACAGGGAGACCTCCCCAGGGGCATCCAGACTCCTCCCAACTCAAGCCCCTTCTGGCTCCTCTTCCTTCCCTTTTTTCTAATCTCCCCTAAAAAGTCTCTTCCCAGAGGTCCTCACCATAAGCTGCCCCTTCCCCAAGCTCAGGTACCTGCACAATGGTGTCCAGATTTTGCCGGGATGTGGAAACAGAGTTGATGACTGAGGAGGGGCCCATGGTGACAACATTGATGTGGTGGGAGTGGGGGGGAGCTGGTGCTGGCACAATCACTGTGGGGTGGTGCGTAGGGGCTGGAGGGGGCAGGAGCTGCAAGACAGAAGCCCTCAGTCTCTCCAAAGGCTCTTCCAGCCCATCACCCTCCCTCACTCATGGGCAGTCCTGTAGTTTGGATCTTATTTGCCCCCGCAAAGACCCATGTGGTCTCTGGTGTGGCACTACTGGAAGGTGGTCCAGGGTCTAGTGGGAGATCTTCAGGTTATTGGGGGGCATGCCCTTGGAGGGGATAGAGGGACCCCAGGGCAGTCTGCAGGGGCCCCTCCTGCTCACCTGGGTCCGCAGGTGCTGCTGTTCCCGCTCCAGTTTCTCCTGGTGCAGCAGCCGCACCTGCTCCTGCTGCTGCTGCAGCTGCACCTGCTGGGCGATCACCTTGAGCTTTTCCGGGTACATGTGGGCCTCAAGCGAGCGCACCTGCAGGTGGAGCCCCACAGCGTTCAAGAGCAGGCCAAACCACGCCTGCTGCACCACAGCAAAGCAAGCCATTCACTAAAATCAAACCCAAGCACAAAGCATGCTCCAAACCTAAACCCTGGCACTCAGCACCCTCCTCAGGGTGGAAACCAAAGTCCTCCCCGAGCCCACCAGGCCTCCCTCCAGCTCTTTGTTCCATTCTTTCCACCTGGAACACCCTTCTCCCTTCTTTGCCTGGTTAGCTGGTTTCCATGTAGCACTGCAGGGACCCCTGGAGAAGCAGGTCACCCGCCTCCTGATGGCCCAGCTCTTCATGGCTTTCATCTCAGGTTCTTTGGTTTTATCAGGCTTTGGGGTTTGTTTTGTTTGTTTTTGGTGCTGGGATTGAACCCAGGGCTTTACATGCTACGCATCACTGATCTATACCCAGCCCTCCGTACACACTTGCAAGAGCCTTTGACTGTTTCCCCTCACTCCCACATAAAAGGCGGCCCTATAGGTAGGACCCTATCTGGCTGTTCTCCATTCCTAGGACCGGCACAGAGCAGGTGCGCCCGTAAATACCTGCTAAACGGAAGGCGCCAGGGCAGAAGAGACCACAGAATCCATCCTCCACGCCCGCGGCACCGCGCCCGGCCGGCAGAGGGCACCGCCTCACCTGCTCCTCCAGCATCATGCGCACTGAGCGCTCCTTGTCCAGCTGCTGCCGCAGCTCAATCATCTCCCGCCGCAGGTCTTCCGCCTTCTCATCTTCCCAGATGTCGGGGGAGCCAATGCCCTCGTCCTTGTCCTCCGCTCGCCGCCGCTTCGGAGATGAGCCACTCAGCTCCTAGGGACCCCAACGGGTCGGTGAGTGTGACATCCCACACCACTAACACCACCATGGAGGTGGGCTCCACGGCAGACCCCATTGAGCTGCCCAACACAGGTGGTCCCACCTAGGGAGCCCATTCTGCAAATCCAACAAACTGGTCAAATGCCAGGAAGGGAAAGTCACATGGTCCTTCCAGAGTCCACTCCATTGCACCAAATGGGAAAACTGAGGCCCTGGCAGGAAGGCAAGGGCATGAAGCAGGCAGGTCCCATGGACAAGATGGGACCTGCAGCCCCGTCTGCATCCTGGTTGGGTCCAGGCCTGCCTATGCTGGGGTGAGAGAGCCAGGAGGAGGGTGCTGACATAAGGAGGCCCCCTCCAGGTACCTGAATGAAGCGCTTGAGCTGCGTGTTCTGCTGCAGGAGCCTGGTCTTCTCCTGCTCCAGGGAGAAGATGTACTCGGCTGTCTGCTGGAGAATGGCTGCCTAAGGGCAAAAGGGACCAAAGTCAGGCCAGTCGTATTTGACCAAGTTCACGTCCTCTCCCTACCACAGCCTGCCAACTCCTCCAGGAAGCCCTCCCTGCTCACCTTGCTGAGCTTCTCTCCATCTGTGTGGGGGATGAGGGTCTTGAGGGACTGGAAGCCCGCGTTGATGCTCTGCATGCGCCTCCGCTCGTTGCTGTTGGCAATCTCTCGCCGAATTCGTCGCTCCTGGTCCCGCTGGGTCTCTGGGGTCAGTGGAATGTTGGCAAGGCTGCCAAGAAGGATGGGGACAGGCTCAGGCCAGGTGTACTGTGGACCCCACCCCCAGTGGACTTGCCTTCAAATTCATCTCCAGAGGGCGCTGGTTGTAACCTGCATCCCCACCCTGCTGCAAAAAGATGCCAGATCACATTTATGTCTACACCCAGGCAAAGATGACAGAGAGGTGCTCCCTGGACAGCTGGCTTTAGCCAAGGGCATCCTGCTCAGAACGCTTCCTGGAAAGAGATCTGTCCTCCAGAACAGAGGCTACCAGCCATGTTTGGGTATCAGAAACACCCAGGAATCTGGGTGAGGTGGCACACACCTGTAATCCTAGCTAGTCCAGGAGGTTGAGGCAAGATCACAAGCTTGAGGCAAGATCACAAGCTTGAGACCAGCCTAGCAACTTAGCAAGATGCTGTCTCAAAATCAAATTTAACAAAGGGATAGATAGGGATGTAGGGCCTTGCCTAGCACATGCAAGGCCCTATGCTGGCGCTGGAGCTGCAGTGCACCCACACACACACTACTACTACTACTACTACTACTACTACTACTACTACTCAGGAATCTATGTACTACAGACCCCTCGGTGCTGGCTCCAGTATCTGGCTAGATCTAGGTGAGATCCTGTAGCCTCCTGATGCAGGTGGACCCCAGACCACAACTGGAGACACTCCTGGGACGCTTCTGAGCTCTAGGCTGTGCATCTGGACCACCTCCTTCAGACCCACCTTTGCCACTCCTCCCTTCCCACCCCTACAGTCAGGTCTCCAGTCACACTCCCCTAGCCCCCACTCCAGCCCCCCAGACCAAGACTTCACAAAAGATGGGTGGGTTCCACTCACTCCACAGAGGGGATGACAAGCCAACAACCCCTGGGACAGTTTTCCCTGGAGCCCACCTACTCCAAAAGGCAGGCCCACTCTATGCCAGAGAAGTGGGACTCCCAGCATGCTGTGGGCGGCATTACTGCATGTTGCAGGAGCAGTGGCCAGTGGTGTGAGTGAGAAGACAGCCAGGAAAGGGGGCCAGGCTGCGGGCCCAGAGGCACTGGCAGCAGGCAAGACAGCAGGGGAGCCTGTGGGCCTGCACCACTGCTCCCGAGGGGTGGGCCTGTGTGTGGCCTGGAGGAGGCATGCCCCCCTCCCAGCCCTCCCCTGCAGCTCCCCCACCCCGCCCCTGGCCTGATGGCTTCCAGATGCTGGGCTCCTAGCAGAGGCCGCCAGCCCCACCCAAAGCCACAGCCCTGGCCTCTTCCTGAGGGGCCCTCCCAGGGTGACCTGTTTCAGGCCTTAGCCAAGGAAGCTTGTGCTCCTGGGACTGGGGGAATAGGGAAAGGTCTCTGCACAGCACTCAAGGTCAAGGAGGTGCCTGGTCTAGCTCCCTTGCTGTGACTTGGCCTCTGTCCTTATCCCCAGGGAAAAGGAGCTACACAGCAGCCCAGGAGGGGAACACACAGCAAACAGCTGGAAACAGTCAAGGCCTGTTCTGCCCCACCCAACCTGCCCCTTTCTCCCACCTCAGCTCCCTCTGGGACTCTGGACACATCCCTTCCCCTTCCTAGGCCTCAGCTTTCTCTCCCAACAGAGAGGGTGGCCAGCTGGGAGTTAGCTCCCCTTCAGCCACTGCTGGGTCTGGAGGCAAATCGGCCCCTTCCCGCTTCACCAAGCCAAGGCCTCCTCCTCCATCAGGGCCCAAAGGTAGGGCTGGGACCCACCCAGAGCCCCAGGGTGCAGGCTTCACAGGGCCTGGGAATGTCCACACTAGGAAGAGGGCCTCCCTTTACAGATGAAGTTCCCCTTCACTCAGGGTCCACAGTGGGGATAGACAGGGTTTTAGGTTAGACAGCTGAATATCCATCTCCCCATCTTCAGGCCACGGTGCCTCCCTTTTTGCCAATGTTCTGCCCCATAATGGGAGTGACACAGTGTCTGCAAAAATAAAAAGACAGAGCAGGGCAGAGGCTGGGCTTCATCTGCCTTCGGAGCCTGGCCCTGCCCTCAGACCACACCTTCTCAGAGGAACAACAGGCCAAGGGGAATAGGGACTGCTCTGCAGTGGGTGGGTTAACACTGGGGGGTCCTTGTGGGCAAGAAGAGAACAGAAGCCACTGTAGTAGTGCACCCATATAATCTCAGCTACTTGGGAGGCTGAGGCAGGAGGATCACAAGTTCAAGGCCAGTCTCAATGACTGTCTCAAAATAAATTTTTTTTTAAAGTACCGGGGATGCAGCTCAATGGTGGAATATAAGCAAGTACAAGGGCCTGGATTCAATCCCTAGCATGGCCAAAAAAAAAAAAAACAAAAAAGTTGGAGAGCAATAACACAGGAAGCCAAGCCACCTGGCTACTATAATCTGAGAGCACTCCTATCCCCTTAGGAGAGATGTGGGGATACCCCACCACCACCACTGACCCAGTCTCTGTCCTCCCGGTGATACCCAAAGGCCAGAGCTGACCAGGGGCTGGGACTCAAAGAAAAGACCTTCATCCACCCTCAGAGCTAGCCCCCTGGAGGGCTTAGCAGTAGAGGAATAAGTAAAATACGTCCTGTATTCTTCATGTAATGTGCTAGATGCACTTGGCTAGCATTCTTAACATTGAATTGTCACAGTCTTCCTGAGTCAGGTGGCTTGATGATTCCCATATAAAGAGAAAGACACAGTCTCAGAAAGGAACAGCTACAGCAAGTGGTGAAGCTGGGACCCCAAGCAGGTGGGGAGCCGTGGGGCAGAAAGGGCTCCACACCATCCCCTCTGACTGACAGGGAGCAGTCATCCATTCAGAAGGCCACGCGCTGTGTACATGCTCTTACTCTGGTAGCTCCTCAGTATTCACAGACTTACACTTTCCCCTGATTTGCTGCAGTAATAAGCAGTGCAGAGCCCTGGGCTGTGCCCATGATCAGGCAGCCAGACCAAGGCACAGCAGGCTCCTGCAGACACCCCACCAGCTGCTGGTGCCCTCTACTGACAGTTCACACCCAGCCCAGGGAGCTCAGCATGGTGGGTGTAGCTGCAGAAAGAGTGCTTGTGTCCCTACTCTCCCCCAATGAGGGGCCAGGCCCACAAGAAGTGACTTGCCCAAGGTCACACCTGGCAAAGGACAAAGCAGGGTGCAGTCGAAAGTATGTTCCTGCAACTCCCTGCCCAAGTCCCACCATAAAACTCAGCCTGGGGAGCTGACTCTCACTCAGCCTTTCTGTGCCCCCCAGGATGCCTAATAACTGGGGAGTCAAAGAAACCCATAGGGTCCTTGTCCTGAAAGCCCCAGCCCCAAAATTCCAGAAGAAAGAGCCCTGAGAGCCAGAACCTATGTCAGCTCCTCCTCTGCAGGAGAAGCTGCCAGCCAGGCTCCTCCAAATGTTCCATCCCGCCCCTCCCTCCAAGCCCATCAGCTCAGCCCCCTGACTCGGGAACCAGCTGCTTAACTTAACTCCAAGAAGAGACTTCCCCTAGCTCAGCTCTTCATGTGGACCTGAGTCTCAATTATAACTCATCTGAACAGCCTCAGAAGTCCCAGCTTCGAACTCTTTTTAACAGACTACATGATAACCGGGGGTTCTGATTAGTGGAGTGTTACTTAACCAGGAATACTGACTGGTAGAATGCTGACCAATCAGTTCTTCTAAATGCTGACCAATCCAAGGTTCCTATTGATGAAGGATGGTTAACTGTCATTTCCAGGTGATATTGCACTGGATGAAGTGGATCTTTCTGCAAATGCCTGAAAGTTCCTTATAGCTTTTTCTGGGTGTTGCAAAAGTAAACTCAATTCACAGTAACTAACCATATGGTAAAAGCCCCACTACCCATTCCCTGACTTCACACTCCCCCAGGTGGGTAGTGAAGGGGACTAGACACCACTGGCAGCAGGTAGCTCCGGCTTCTTCTTCTCCCTCACCTCACTGCCCTCTGACAGCCAGTCTGCTAGGGCTTACCAGGGCCTGCTTAGCCTAAGGAATAAGGCAGGACACTGGGCAGCTAAATGGTCAAGTTGTGAAATTTGGGCAGCAGGTTTGGGTGTCAAGGGCTGGACTGCCATCCGTCCTACAAGAGTACTCCAAGAAATCTGGGACAGTAACCCAACCAGATGTTCAGGGACATGGTGTACGCTGCACACCTAGACCCCTGACGAGTACCTGTTCCTCCTACCCAACCCAAGGACAAGTATCCCCTATCCCCTCGAACTGACTGCCCAGCTCCTACCTCCAGCTGGTCACTGAGAACTCTCATTTCACAATCTCCTCAACTCCTACACCCCAGAGTTACTTAGCATCCACACAAAGTTGAGGAAGTCCACACAAGATTTCTCCCATACCCAGAAAAAGGGAGAGAGGGACAACCTTCCCACCAAGGCTGCCCGAGGCACTCACTTCTCTCTCTGCAGCAGGTCCCACTGCCTCTACCCATACACCCCTCTCCAACCCACCAGAGCCAGTCTGCCACCCTCCCCTGGATCTTCAAACACAAGATGCCCAGGCTGTTCCATCAGAGACATTCTGCCCCCACCTCACCTCCCTCCAGCTCCTCCAGCCCATCAGAGGAAACCCTACATGGGTTCAAGGGTCAACTTCAGCCTTGCCACCTGCTAGCCGTGGAACCGCAAGCTAAGTCACTGTGTCTCTCACAGCCTCTGTCTCCCCCAACTGTAAAATGTGGAAATACTGCCTCGTTTCACAGGGTCATGGTAAAACCTAAAAAAGAGAGAGCTGGGCATGGTGGCAACTAGAGGCTGAGGCAGGAGAATTCCAAGATCAAAGCCAGCCTCAGCAACTTAGCGAGGCCCTTGGCAACTGAGAGAATCTCAAAAGAAAAAATAAGAAGGGCTGGGGATGTGACTCAGTGGTTAAGCGCCTCTGAGTCCAATGAAGAAGAAAGAAGAAGAAAGAAGAAAGAAGCAAGAAGAAGAAGAAGAAGAAGAAGAAGAAGGAGGAGGAGGAAATAGAGGGAAACAAGTACAATGGCAGATGCCTGTAACCCTGGTGACTCAGGAGGCCTGAGCCAAAGAATCACAGGCAACTTAACAAGACCTTTCCCAAGAGATGGGGTGCAGGTCAGTGGTAGAGCACCTCTGGGTTCAATCCCCAGAACAAACAAACAAACAAACACTAGGAGGATAACAGGATGCCCTGTTTCCCAGGGTTTGAACCCAGGTGTCCAGAACAACTCATGGATCTCTCAGGGGCTGACAAGACCCTTAGCACCAGAGGTCAGGTCAGTGTTTCTAAATATAGGATCAGGGACCCAAGAATCCAAAACCCTTACTTTTCTCTAACTCCCTTTTTCCTGGCACTTTTTTAAAAGAGCTTACAAAGATAAGGCCACCATACACCTGCTTTTCAGAGTCTGAATGTCACTGTAACAGCTTGCGGACACTTTCTTAGAGGTGTTCCATTTTTACCAAGGCTGAGAACCATTAGGCTACATGTCCAAAACTCCAGGCAGCACTGTGCCCTACAACCCCCTCCATCTGTCTGGCTGGGGAGACAGAGGGGGGGCGGGGGTGGTTCAGCTAGACAGAGATGATGAAGTGAAGTCCTCCAGCCTGTGACAACCCAAAGAAGAAAATTCACTCAGCCAGAAGGTCCTAGCCAATCCACACACTGCATCAGACAGACGTTCCACCTCACCCTGTGGCCCCAGACAAAAGTAAGCAAACTTAGAGGCCTTGACTTGGTGCCCAGTGCACAACTGGTAACTGTCTTAAAGAGGGTCAGGCTGAGGACTTGTGCACCTACAGGCAGGCCCTGCTACCTCAAGCACTGGGTCACCAAGACTCAAAACCCCTGGTGGTCTGCTGGCCTCTTCCAAAGGAGGACTTGGGACAGAGATGGAGTAAAGCCAGAGTCTTAGGAGGCCCCAGAAGTCTCAACCAAAACCCAAGTATGGCAGTCAGAGGGCCTCATTGCCCAACACTGCACAAGTCAGAGCCCCAGGGAGTACTCTCAATGCCACCTCCACTGCCCAGCCCAGCTACCAGCAGACAGTAGAAGGCCTCTGGGATCAGTGTTCCAGACCCACCTCCACCACTTGTTCTAGCCAGCCTCGGTGTTCTCAACTTTACCAAGGAATCCCAAGACAAGACTCAGAGAAAGACTATGACAACTCAATGAGAAAACCCTAGCAAAGTGACTTGTTACTGCTGGATCTTTTCCAAGGGCTGTCCCTCAAGGTGGCCCTGCCAGCTGCCAGACCCATCAACTGGTCCATATAGCTACTGACTGTGAACTTGAGAAAGGCAGCAGGCCTGGGGCGGGGTGTGTGTCTGTGCAGTGGTGTCCACAGCCTGGGATACACCACGCGGGCTCCTCCTCCCTCAATCCCCGCCCCGCCTGCCTGGGGCTGCGGAGCACGTGGCTCCAGCTTTGGGGAGCCATTTCGCTCCTGAAGCAGCAAAAAGGCTGCAGGTCCCAAACTTGTGCACACTGGAGAAACTCCACATCTGTGTGTGCACCTTGGCTGGCCACTCGGGGTCGATAATAAGCAGATGTCCGGGCCCTGCCATCAGAGTTTCAGGCTTGCGCACTTTAACGTATCCAGGATGATTCCACTACTGGTAGCCCGCAAATCTATCACCGTTGGTAAAGGATAGATCTGGGGCAACCCTGGGCCAAGCTTGCAAAGCGGCTTCTGTGGAAGGCTGAGGACCCTGGGCCATCTACCTGGCTGTGACCTGAGGCTTTCGGTTTCCGGCTGAAGGAAGGAGCGTGGGATGGGAAAGTTCGCATAGGAGACGCACGTGCGGAGGGGAGCGGCCTTGCTAGGCCAAGGACACCCTCCTGTGCCGCGGACCTAAAAGGTCTTCCCACCTCGCCTGCCTTGCCCCTGGTGTACGAAGGGACCGAGCTTTGTGCTGGGAAAGCGTGGCGCGAGAGTGCCTACAAGTCCCACAATGCCGCCACAGCCGCGCGCGGAGGACTACAGCTCCCGCGAGGCCACGCGCGCAGAGGCCCGCCTACTCCAAGAGGGCTGCAGAGTCACGTCCAGGCCTCGCTAGTAAACAGCGCCCGGGCGCGGGCGGGCAAGCCAGCGACCCAGCGGCTGCCGATATGTCCTGGGCCGCGGCGCCACTGCCCGCCGCACAGCCCCTCTGGGCCCGCCCATCCCCGCGGCCCCACACAAGCACGCCCCCACCCCGATGCAACTCCGCTCTCTGCAAACACGCACACCACCCGGCTCCCCCCCTCGTCCGGATCCGCGGCATGGCTGCATTGTAGCCGCCCTCGCCGAGGCTCCACGCGCGCCCGGGACCCCCCAGTGCCCTTGGAGGGGGGCCCTGAGAGCACGAGGAAGCAGGGAAAGGAAGGAAGCAGCCTAGGGAAGCGGGGAGGAAGCGCGGGGGGGGGGGGGGGAGACACCAGCACCAAGCATGGCCGGGACTGCTGCAGAACCACGTGGGTCTGTTTGCAATTTACAAACGTCGCGACTCGCCCGCCTGCAGCGGACAAAAGTGGCTGGGGCCGCTCGGGGTCCCCATGTTTCTAGAGAGGAAGGTCCCCAGGCAGCTCGAGCCTACGGCGCGGGACTGCAGCCGCCCCGGCGGCTAAGAAAGGAGAGCAGGGTCGGCGGCGCGGGCCATGCGTGCGCACACGCGCGCCCGCCCGGGCGGGCTGGCCAGGGGCTGCAATGGTAGGAAGGGGTGGGGGTAGGAGGAGTACACACCTACAGAGTCCTCCTATCACTTCTTTCTCTGTTTTCCTGAAATGTTGCAAAGAGGGCACCTTCTGAGTGGGCACCATGAAATACTCCATAGCGATCGGCCCCCCTCCTCTGCACGAGCTGGGTCTCGCGGTCCGCCGGAGAATGCAAAATGGAAATCCGAATCAAAGGGCAGCGCCGGACGGAGGTGCAGAATCGGCCGGTCCCAGATGCTGGCGGCGGCGGCGGCGGCGGCGGCAGCGAGGGGAGGGAGGCGGGCGGGAGGGGCGGGAGGGAGGTCTCTCCGGCCTGCCTCCCCGGGCGTGTGTATGTGTGTGTGTGTGTTTGCAGCTGATCAGATGTCTGTTTCAAGGCGGGAAACAGCTGGTGAAAACTCAGCACTCCCCCGGCCTCCTTCCGCGGAGTAAGGAATTGCATGTAAACAAAGGACTATTTGCAGAGCCCCCTGGGCGGCGCAAGACCCAGGCGAGAGGGGCTCGGGCCCCGGGGGGCCGCCTGCAGCCAGAGTCTGCAGGCCTCCCCCACCGTGTAGGGGGCCCGGGGCTGCGGGCCGACTGGGGAACCTCGGCGTGAATAGAGCGAGCTGCGGCCCAGCTACATGCGCCACTATGGGTGATGAGGTCCATCAGCTGACAGGTTGGCAAGCATTGCGAAAAAAAAAAAAAAAAAGGCCAGCCTCTGCGAAGGAGCCCAGTCTCTGCCGCGCGGGGTCCGACGGGGGCTGCCCAATGCAGGGTGAACGCTCCTCACGGCCGTGGGTCGCGGGTGGGGACGCGGCTGGGTTCCGTTTGTAGCGGCAACGGGAAGGCTGCCGGGGATGCGTGCTTGGGCTTTCGCTTTTTCAAGATTGCAACTACACGGAGCGGAGCCGCTCTGGCGCGCTCCCTCCGAGCCGACCCAGGGCCCCCTGGAAACTTGCGTCACAGCCACCTCTTCCCACTTGTAACTTGGGGCTGACTCCAGAGATCGGCCAGCCTCCTCCTTCCGTCCCTGCCCTGCTGGCTGCCCGGCCAGGGCTCCGGAGCCTAGGAATCCTGGAGTCAGGGAGGGGACCGCGAAGGCGAGCGAGTTGGGCACCTGGGATGCTGCGGCTGCCCTGGGAAGCCCGAGAGGCGGGAAGCGAGGGCAGAACAGCGGCGGCACCTTGGGACAGGCTGCCAGCGCAGCCCAGAAATCTGATCGTTGCTGCCGGGCCCCTTCTATCTCCTCTCCCCCTACTTCCCCGCTTTGTGGGCTGAACACTGCAGCTTCACAGTCATAGCGAAGAACTTGCTCCTCCGCGAGGGTGCGCTCTCTACAGGGGGTAATGGCATAGTGCCATCAAGGGGACACAGTGGCGGTGAGTTTGCGTCCTCCTCCCCCACCTTCCGGCCTCAGGCCCTTCCCTGGTTCAGGAAGCCCACGCCTGCCTTGGAATGTCCTCACTCCTGCCCACTGCCTTTCCCAATCCCATCCGCCTTCCAGGTTCCGCCCAAATCGCGCTTCCTAATTGAAATGCTCCTACTAGTAACAATTGTTACAGTTGTTATTATTAGCGTTATTATTATTACATATTGCCAACACTGTGTAGATGCCAGGCACTTTTGCATACATATTCTTCAATCCTCAAAACAACCTGTTAAGGCAGTTCCTCTGGGTACAGAACCCAGAATTCCTAGGAAGCTTAATTGAAAATGTAGCAATCCTTCCCCTCCCTATGCCCCTTATCGAGAATTAACCACTGAGCCACATTCCCCAGCCCCTTAATTTCCCGCCCCCCCTGAATTTAGAGACAGGGCCTCTCTAAGATGCTGAGGCTGGCTCTGAACTCAAGATCATCCTACCTCAGCCTCCCAAACATCTGAGATTACTGGCCTGCTGCAAATGTAGCATCCTTGAGCTCTACCCCATGGCTACTGAATGGGCTGGGTCCTGCTTGGAAAACTCCCCGTGGAGCAGGATTTTCTGATGTATCACTCTCTTTTTACCACACCATTTTGCAGATAAGAAGACTAACACTCATGCCTTGTATAACCCACCAGACCTCCAAGACTGTGACTGGGATCTTGTTTTGTACTTAGATGTGCAAGGGTGCTCCCTCCTTTCATGTTAAATGTAGCCTTAAAGTCATCTCTAGATGTTTACCTGCTCCAGTTTTATCTCTCAGAGAACAGGGACTGTACTTTGGCCCTTTCTACCCCAAAGAGAATTCCAGAATCTCGCAGAGGGGACATAGGGCTGCTTTTTTGTTCTGCTTGGGAGTCATTTCCAAGACCACACAGACACCTTGGAGTGTGTTGAAATAGCAAAATTTAGGAATCACCAAAAAAAAAAAAATCTGACATTCAAAAAAACAATCATGGGAGGGGAAGTGGGGGTGCCACGGATTGAACTCAAGGGCACTTGACCACTGAGCCACATCCTCAGTTATATTTTGCATTTTATTTAGACACAGGGTCTCACCAAGTTGCTTAGCACCTGGCTTTTGCTGAGGCTGGCTTTGAACTCTCAATTCTCTTGCCTCAGCCTTCCAAGCCAATGGGATTACAGGCCTGTGCCACGGGGCCCAGCACCTCCCCCCCCCCTTTTTTTTTAATTCAAAATCACCAGGTGGGGTGGTGCACATCTGTAATCCCAGAGACAGGAGGCTAAGGCAGGAGGACTGCAAGTTTGAGGTCAGTCTCATCAACTTAATGAGATCCTGTCTCAAAATATAAAATAAAGCTGGGCATGGTGGTGCATACCTGTAATCCCAGCAGTTTGGGAGGCTGAATCAGGAGGATTGCAAGTTCAAAGCCAGCCTCAGCAATTTAGTGAAGCCCTAAACCACTTTTCAAAACAAAACTAAACAAAAAAAGAGGGCTGGAGATGTTGCTCAGTAGTTAAGTGCCCCCTGGGTTCAATCTCCAGTACAAAAAAATAAAAAGAATTAGGGATGCAGCTCAGTGGTAGGACACCCCTGGTTTCAATCTTCAGTATAAATAAGTAAATAAAATAAAAATCAAGGGTAAGGGTATGGCTCAATAGTAACCTAAGGGCTGGGGAGAGAGTTCAGTTGGTACCTTGCAAGCACAAGGCCCTGGGTTCGATACCCAGTACTGAAAAAAAAAAAAAAAAAAAAAAAGTAACCTAACACAAGGTCCTAGGTTTGATCCCCAGCACCACAAATAATACTTAAAAATAAAATTGAAAAATTGGGCCCAGCATGGTGGTGAATGCTTGTAGTCCTAGAGACTCATGAGCCTGAAATAGAATGATATCGATTTTGAGGTAACTTAGTAAGAACCTCAGCAACTTAGGTGAGACCGTGTCTCAGAAAATAAAAATGACTGGGGATGGGATATGGCTCAGTGGTAAAGTGCCCTCGGTTCAATCCCAGTACCAAAAAAATTAACTGAAATTTAAAAATCACTGTCCAGGGCTGGGATTGTGGTTCAGTGGTAGAGCACTCACCTAGCATGCATGAGGCCCTGGGTTCAATCCTCAGCACCACATAAAAAATATATTTAAAAAAATTTTTTTAAATCACTGCCCAAAATTTATGATGGACAAAAGGTCCACATTTTAATGGCATGCTCAGTATTATGATTTTCCCTTTTCCTTCAGGCTTCAATACAGTCTGGCGTAGCACTGGAGTATAGCCTTTCTTAAAATTATGATAGTTTGGGTTGGGGATATAGCTCAGTGGGAGAGCACTTGCCTAACATGCACAAAGTCCTGGATTTGATCCCCACACTACCACCAAAAAAAAAAAAAAAAAAATTGTTCATTGAAATTTTTTTGCTTTCATTGTGATTCTTGCTGGGCACAGTGGTGCACGCCTGTAATCACAGCAGCTCGGGAAGCTGAAGCAAGAGGATTTTGACTTCAAAGTCAACCTGAGTAACTTAGCAAGGCCCTAAGCAATTCAGTGAGACCCTCTCTATAAATAAAATACATAAAAGGGCTGGGGATGTGGCTCAGTGGTTAAGCGCCCCTGGGTTCAATCCCTGGTACCAAAAATAAATAAATAATGAAAAAATAATTTTGATTCTTTAAAGTATTGCATTAAAAGTTGTTTCTCTTGCCAGGCACAGTGGCACATACCTGTAATCCCAGCAGCTTAGGAGCCTAAGGCAGGAAGATCCCAAGTTCAAAGCCAACCTCAGCAACTTAGCAAGGCCCTAAGGACTTAATGAAACCCTATCTCAAAATTTAAAAAAAAAAGAGCAGTTGTTAAATTCCCTTGGGTTCAATCCCTGGTGCCAAAAAAAAAAAAAGTTTATCTTGATTACTAAGTTTTGGCTACCTGCTTGTATTTTGTACCCCAACTGAGTGCCCACTGGTCTCCCGAGAGTCTTGCTGTATGGCAGGCCCCTCTTCTACTTCTTCTGTGAAGTGGTTCACAATGACCAGAGCAACAGGGTCAGGGCTACCCACCAACTTCTCCAAATTCCCTCTGGGTCTGAACATGGATATCATTTGCAAACCCTGCAGAGCAAGGTGGGAAACCTTTGCCCAATCTTAGAGAATTCCTGCCCTTGCTGCTTCTCCCTGCCTTAACAAGTGACAAATCCGGTTGTTATCAAGGCAGAGGTCAAAGCAGACAAACTGCCCTCAAAGGGCTCACAGCCTTCTTGTGACAGGGAATGTGCTGAGGAAATGACCACATTCGGGGGGACACATACAATACAGGACCACATGACTATATACTGAGCAATTTCTCCAGTGCCTGGAATGAATGACAGCTGGAATAAGCACATCTGTCCCTTGTTATTTCTTCTATAGAAATGCTTTGACTGGGGCTGGGGAGATAGCTCAGTTGGTAGAGTGCTTGCTTTGTAAGCACAAGGCCCTGGGTTCGATCCTCAGCACCAAAAAAAAAGAAATGCTTTGACTGAGCTTAGTTCCCAGTGGGCACACTATCACTCACAATGGTTTCACTATTTCTACTAAGACCCTCTCTTTCATTGGTGTGCCCAGCCCAGTGCCCTCCCATGCCTCAGAGGTAAAAATCCAAACACTCCTCATCTTGTACAGCCCAATCACTGGACACCATTCCTCCACCCTAACTCCCTAACTCGATCCCATCACTTGTCCCTTTCTCCAGCAGTAACATGAGTCCCCAAATTCTACTCCTGTGAGACTCTGTACATCCCTCAATCAAAGCCCCTTCCCAACTCCTAAAATCATTGTCTGGTCCACTCTGAGTAGTCAAAGCTACTCAGGAGGCTGAAGTCAGAGGATTGTTCAAGGCCAGCCTGGGAAACAGCAAGACCTTGTCTCAACAAAAGGTGGCGGAGGGCTGAGGGTGTAACTCTTGGTTGAGTGCTGGCATAGCACCTGTGTTTGAGATCCTGTGTTTGAGCACCAGAACCCAAACTAAAATCTTCCAAATTTATTATCTAGCTAAATCAAGGTGTTAGCAGGGCTGCATTTCCCCAGAAGGTTCTAGAAGGTGTTTTCCTGCCTTTTCCCACCATCCTCCATCTTTAAGGTACAACCTTTCCACCTCTGCTTCTGTCCTCGTGTCTCTGAGCCTCACCTCTTGCCTTCTTGTGATGTCCTTGAGCCCACCAAGATACCCAGGATAACCTCCCAAACTCAAAGTCTTTCGTTGCATCTTCAAAGTCCCCTTTGCCGTGAGAGATAACTTACCCACATATCTTGAAGATTAGGGTGAACATCTGAGGGGGGCCTTATTCTGTCCGCCTACACCATTCTTTTTCTTCTTTTTGTTTCTTTTTGGGAGGGTTTCTGTTTTCTGTCTTTCTTTTTTTGGAACTACTTTTTAGATTGTAGACCATGGTTAGCATATGCCCTAGCAATTTCACTCTGATGTAAATATTCAAAAGAAGGAAAATGAACTGAAACAGATCATTGTATGCCCATGTTCACAGCAGCATCATTGACCAGTAGCCAAAAGGTAAAACATGGGGCTGGGGTGGTGGCTCAGTGGTAGAGCACTTGCTTAGCATGTGTGAGGCACTGGGTTTGATTCTCAGCACTGCATATAAATAAAATAAATATAAAGGTCCACTGCCAACTAAAAAAAATATTTTAAAAAAAGCTACAATGTGGATGAACCTTGAAAACATTATGTTAAGTAGGGGCAGGAGACAGAAAAGGTCATATGTCCTATGATTCTGTTTCTAAGAACTGTCTAGAACAGGAACACCCATGGAGGTGGAAAGTAGACTAGTGGTGCCCGGGGGTGAGGGACTGGAGGATAAGGAGTGAATGCCAGTGGGCATAGGGTTTATGTTTGGGTGATGAAAGTGTTCTAAAATTGGTGACAATTGCACGACTCTGTGAATATACTAGAAACCACTGAATTGTATAACTTAAGTGGGTGAATTATGTAGCATGTGAATTATACCTAATAAAACTATTTTGGGTGAGTTTTTTTTTTTTTTTTCCCCCACTAGTGTGGATCAAGCCCTTGGCCTTGCACATGCTAAGCACGTGCTCTACCACTAAGCTATACCCCCAGGCTCAGAGCTGCTATTTAAAAACAGAAGGCCAGGGGGCCCCAGAAAGCACGGGCATCTCCAAGAGAAGTAGGTTCAGGGCTTCTTTCCTTGGCCACAGTTGGACCTTCCACCTGGCCTGGGGTCCTGGCTTTGTTCCAGCAGCCCTTCTCAGCCAGACACCACCCTTCTCCTAGGCTTGTTGGGAGCTGCTGATTGAGAAATGTGGAATCAAGAATTGTAGCCACAGGGAGCGCTGTCAGCAAGGGGGCTGCTGCCGACTGTATTTTTGTAGCTTTGAGGATCCATCCAGGACTTTGCACATGCTAGGCAAGCACTCCTCCACTGTGCCACACCCCCAGCCTGGCTGCAGATTTGACCTACAAACAGCACCCACGAGGGGATAGATTTTTCTCATTTCTAAACTTTTGTCCTATGTCTAGAATACTGTTCTTCTCTTTGGACAGATGATGTGTTAGGTTCCTATTGCTATATAATAGATTTTACAAACTTAGCGCCTTAGAACAATGTCCACGCTTCCATGAATGGGCATTTCTGGTTGCCACTAACACTTTGTTTATGGGCACAAAAGAAACTCCATATTTTCATATGTCACAAAATATTATTTGCTTGATTTTGGGGTTTGGTGGTGGTTGTTATTTTGTGATAGTGAGGACTGAACCCATGGATTCTTTACCACTGAGTTATATCCCCAACCCTTTTTGAGACAAGGTCTAAGTTGCCAAGGCTGGCCTTAAACCTGGATCCTCCTGCCTCAGTCTCCCAAGTTGCTGGGATTACAGCCATGACCCACCATACCCAGCTTATTCATTTGCTTTTTTTAGTCTCTCACAGTTCAGAAGACCAGGCACAGATTTTGCAGGCTGAAATTGAGGTATCCACTAGGGCTACTATCACATCCAGGGCTTGAGCTCCTCCAAGTTCACTAGTTGTCTGTAGAACTTGGTTCATTCTGGTCGTAGGACCGAGGTATCAATTGTTAGCTCCTATTCCAGGTCCCTGCCCTGTGGTCCCCTCCATCTGAGTGGCATCCCTCACTGCAAGCCTTCTCTCTTTCTCTCTCTCTCTTTTTTTTTTTTTTTTTTTTTTTTTGAGATGGCATTTTGCTATGTTGCCTAAGCTGGTCTTGAACTCCTGGGCTCAAGCAGTCTTTCCACTTCAACCTCAAAATTACCTGGTACTACAGGTGCATGCCATCGGGCCTGGCTCAAGCCTTAATAGCTTCAGCTCTCTGGTTTCCTCTTCTGCAAGCAGCTGGAGAAAGGTTGATGTGATTGGGTCAAGTCCACTGGGTAATCTTTCTGTCCCAAGATCACCTCTGCCAGGTAAAAGAGCTAAGTGACAATAATGATGTATATTCACAGGAAAGGATTATACACACACACACACACACACACACACACGCACACATATATATTTGACTGGAAAGGATTATACCAGAATGAGGATCACTGGAGATCACAGAGAACTGTACTACCAAAGATTGGGGGGTGGGACATGAGGAGGATTAGAGCAAGTTAAGACTTTCTGAGCACATACAGAGAACTAGAAATGAAATCTAACAGGAATCTATATCCCCAAACTTAATTTGGGACTTTTTCTGGTACACACGTGTTCCAGGAGCAGTGAGATGGACCAGCTGGCTTTTCTCCTGGCATGCTGTGGTGCATGTGTGGAACGAGAGCCTGCTGGGAGCCAGGCAGGGGTGAGGGGTGGACAGATACTAGAGGCTACCAACAGGATGAGACTCACAGAAGCAAAAAGTCCCTGCCTGGGGAAGGAGCTTGAGTGTTCCCAGTAAGGCAGAATGAGGGCGGGGGGTTACAGAACTCGCTGATGTTTGGAGCTAGGTCCAATATCTCTGATGCGCTGGTCCCCTCTCCTGCCTTGTGCTCAGGGTGAGCTCTGGACCAACCAGCCTGGAATCCCCAAACACTAGGGGGCACTCAGCACACATACGCTGCTCTGTGAGCAAGCAGTAGCTAAACAGAGTTGGGGAAATCAAGGCAGTATTGAGGTGGAGGGTCTGGCTGGACCCCTCTCCATGCCCCGAAAGCCCTGCAGATCTAGGGGGTGCCTAGCTTGTCTAGGGGCCTTGAAGAGCCTGACCTCTGGATGCCCATCTCCTTCACCTGCCCCAACTAATTCACTTTGGTCATAAGCAGGCCACTGAAAATGGGTTATTCAAATGGGGGGAGTCCATCCTTGTCCCCTACCCCCTGCCTCCACCGTGGTGGGCTCCCTTTTCCCTCCATCAGCAAACCCTGCTGATCCTTTTCAACATTTAGCTCCTCCTCTTCCTCCCACCTCAGCGTGGTTAAGGATTTTCCCCAGAGGGAAGAAGCATCTCTCTGCTTCTCAACGTGTTGCAGGAGGAACCCAGTGCCTGGACTGTGTCGATTGCACAGTCCCCTTTTATAAACACTCAATTGGTAGCTGAGCACATCAACTATTTCTTTTTCAGACAGAAATGACTGTCTAACTGCTTCCTAAATTGATTCTCTGTAAGGTAGTAAGGGCAGTTATAATGATTCAATCAGGGTAGACCAGCTGCCAGAGGCATGTGGGCATGGAAGACCCTCCAAGAATTACCAGTGAAAATTGAGCCAGAACAGAGGCACCTGCTGCCCAGGGGCCCCTACCACCAGGAGCAAAGGAAGCTGGGAGGACAGAGCCTCAAGTATCTAGTTGTTCTTCTAAAGGAATAACCAGCCAAGGGACTGAGGGAGTGTGGCTGGAGAGGGTCAGGGGTCAGAGGAGGCTCAGGAGGAACTAGGAGGGAGGGTTTGAGGTTCAAGAGAAAGGTAGGGAGCAGAGGGAGACTGGAGAGGACTAGGAAGTGCCCTCTCCAGTGTCGGGGTGTCGTGCTGGGGGTCAGCTAGCTGATCTCCACTGAGTGGACAAAGGTGTGTGAGAGACAGCAGTGCTAAGTCCCTTTTTTTCCCCTTTATAATATTTTTTTCCTGGTGCTCGGAATTGAATGCAGAGCTTTGGACATGCTAGGCAGGTGCTCTACCACTGAGTTGCTCCCCAGCCCAAGTCCTTTTTATTATAATATATATATATTTTCTACTGGAACCAAGTCCCTTTTTATTTATTTACTTTTTTGCTGGGGATTGAACCCAGGACCTTGTGCTCACGAGGCAAACGCTCTACCAACTGAGCTATATCCCCAACCCCGCCAATTCCCTTTTTAGATTGGAAAAGAAAGGGCTGGAACTGGAAGCAGTGGTGCATTCCTGTAATCCCAGTGACTTCAGAAGCTGAGGCAGGAGGACTGCAAGTTCAAGGCCAGCCTCAACAATTTAGTGAGAAACTGTCTCAAAATAAACTAAAAGGACCTGGGAATGTAGCTCCCTTCCAGGGGGCCGCAGAGCACCCTTGGTTCAATCACTAGCACCACCAAAAAATAAATAAAACAAAATATAGAAAAATATACAGTTGGACTGCTCTAGTAGCAAAACAGACCCGGAGGGCTGCAAGGTGAAAGCAGCAGCCAGGGAAAGGGGGGATGCTCTCCCTGGGAAGGGGTAGCCTCAGCGTGTGCGCTGGGAGACGCAGGTGCATATGGACAGCAGCATCCACACGCCTGCTGCTGCAACGGCTGCTCCAGAGGCCTCACTTCATCCTCACTACACACTTCAAGTGCTGTCTTTGAACTCCAGGGACTTGCCTACCATCATCATGGCTGATCAATGCCAGGACCCAGGTCTTTCAGGTTCCTTCCAGATACTCCTGTGAGCTACCCTGGAGAGAGGCTTCCACACTGACTTTTGAACTCAAATGAGCTCACCTGGCCCGTGACCTAATCCTGGCCAAGTAAGCCAGGTGCCAGATGTGAGTCCTGCTGGGGGCAGTGAGGGATAGGGAGGGAGAATGATGGCCATGCATAAAATGACAAGGTCAAGTACAAGGTGATATGCAATCTAAGCTCTGCTGCCCAGCTGCCAGAAACAGCGCCTCAAAAGAAGAACAATTTGTAGGGATCAGGGAACACTTTGGCTTCAAGTTCTGGCAGACAGGCAGGAAGGAGGAAAGTTAAGCACCATAGTCGGGGGGGGGGGGGGCAAAGGAACTGGTCTTAGGATGGGTCTGTGCCCCCAAGCCTTCCAGGCCTTGTGCCCTGCAGCCCATTCTCGACTGTGCTGCTGCTGCTGCTGCTGCTACCGGCACTTGGGAGGTTAACATCTGTCTGGTGCAGCAGCCTGGGCAGTAGCAGCAGCACGGTGCTGCCAGTAACTCAGAAGCTGAAATGTGAGAAGCAGAACACCAGGGGCAGGGCTGGGAAAGGCTGAGCGAGCAGCATGAGGAGAGAGGGTTTCCCTGGCAGGAGCCAGAGCAGGCTGCCTGGACCTCCTCTCCTTGGCTCGGCTCCCTGCCGTGTGACTGCCCCTCCTGCCTTGGGCTGGGAGCTGTGGAAACCACTCAGGGTGGTGCGTGGTCATCATCCAAACCCTTCGGCCACCAGGCAGCAAGGTCCCAACCTCAGCTTCCCCCACCTCACCCAGAACTGACCATGGGAAGCCTCCCAGGCAACCCAGCCTTCTGGGACTCAGAGTCAGCAAGAAATGCAAGGACCATAGACATACAGCAAGGGCCAACTAGAGATGTGAGGTGCTGGGCCATGAGCCATCCTCTTAGTCAATCCCCAGCCATCATGTTAGGAGATATTATTATTGTGACCCCCAGTACATAGATGAGCAAGCAGAGGCTCAGAAGGCTGCACTGCCAGAAAATGAGACAGCTGATTTGAACCCGGGCTTGTCTCTAGCTAGACTCACACCCACCATGCCAGGAGGAAAGGTGGAAGAAGCTCATTACCAGGTTAGCACAGGTCCGTGAGCCAAACCCAAAGAAAGCAAGAAATGAAACAGCCCTGGGACCCAAAGGACGAGGTCCACAACAAACAAAAGGTCCAGCAGCTTCTGGGACTGCTATCCCTTGAGGGGGTCAGGCTAAGGCTAAGAACAGCATCCCAAGGAAGCAAAGGAAAAGCCTGGGTCCCAGGTCTGGGGATGGGGATTCCCCAGCAGCAGCAGAGACAGCCTTAATCCCCTGCAGTGCATCCTCTGGGGCCACAGACCACTGCAGGGTGCTCACCTGGACAGGTCATGGGGATTTCTGAAGTTTGACGTTTGCACAGCCCTGTTCGAAGAGTCAGCGACATTTAGGTAGAAGAGCACCTTGCAAGGCAGTGCAAACAATAACCATGACAGCCATGCCAAGCCAACCTGAGCCTGGCCTTGTCTCAGCTCTCAGAGCCTCAGTTTCCATGACTGAGGAGAGGAGATGATGCCAGTACCCACCCTGCACAGTTTCTGTGAAGAGGAAGTGAGGTCTTTGTCAGAGAGCCCTTAAAGGGCAAAGAAGGTGGCGGGGGCGGGGGAGGGGGTGCGGGCAGGTGGGAGCGCATGCCCAGCAGGTGTTAAGCCCTCAGTTCCATCCCCGCAGGACAGGGAAAAAAACAAAACAACAACAACAACAACAAACAAACAAACAAAAAACACCAGAAGTCTTAACATTAAAAACCTACATTCATACAAAAACTCATACATACACATTCATAGCCAGGTTATTCCTAACAGCCAAAGGTGGAAGCAACCCTAACGTCCATCGATGGCTGACAAAGGAGATACAATGGGATATTATTCAGAGTTAAAAGAAATAAGGAGGAGTCTGCAGCAAGCACCTGTAATTCCAGCTACTCAGAAGGCTGAGGCAGGATGATCACAGGTTCGAGGCCAGCCTGGGAAACTTAGAAAGCCCCTATCTCAAAATAAGAAACAAAAAGGGCTAGGGATATAGCTCTGTGGTAGAGTACTCCTGGGTTCCATCCCCAGTATCTTTTTTAAAAAATGTAGCTATCCTTAGCTTCAGGGAATAAGTCACATAACAGAAAAGACCAGGTGAACACATTTAAAAAACATTTGAGCACAGTGTAATAGCACTGTAATCCCAGTGACTCTGGAGGCTGAGACAGAAGGATCACAAATTCAAAACCAGCCTCAGCAACTTAGCAAGGCCCTGAGCAAAATAGAAAATAATAAGGGCTGGGGAGGGCTAGGGTTGTAACTCAGTGGTAGAGCACTTGCTTAGCATGTGTGAGTCACTGGGTTCAATCCTCAGCATCACATAAAAATAAATAAATAAAATAAAGGTATTGTGTCCATCTACAACTAAAAATATCTTTTTTAAAAAAGGGGATGGGTGGGTGGGGATGTGACTCAGTGGTTGTTAAGTGGCTTGAGGTTTGATTCCTGACCACAAAAAAGAAAAACAAAATTTATTTGTTTATCTGTTTTTTATTTTTATTTTTTAAGAAGCCAGGTATGGTAGCTCATGTCTGTAATCCAATTGATTCAGGAGGCTGAGACAGGATTGAGGCCAGCCTGGGCAATTTAATGAGACCCTGTCTCAAAGAACAAAAAGGGCTGGGGATATAGCTCACAGGTACAATGCCTCTGTATTCAATTCCCAGTCCCATACACACAAGAAAGGAAGGAAGAAAGAAGGGAGGAGGGAGGAGGGAGGGAGGAGGGAGGAAGAAAGAGAGGGAGGAAGGGAGGAAGAAAGGGAGGAAGAGAGGGAGGGAGGAAGGAAGGAAGGAAGTGAGGGAGGGAGGAAGGAAGAGAGGGAGGGAGGAAGGAAGAGAGGGAGGGAGGGAGGGAGGAAGGAAGGAAGGGAGGGAGAGAGGGAGAGAGGGAGGGAGGGAGGGAGGAAAGGGACACCCAAAAAAGGTATGAGTATCGAGAACCTGGCAAAGCCAAGGAGTGTTGCAAGAGTGTTCTGTGCCTGCAGGACATAGTCAGTGACCAGATGGCTGTACAATCACACAGGAGCCACTGACCATCATGTTGACACGCTAGACCCAAGACCAGTCATGAAGACGAAGATTACCAGGGGTTTGAAAAGCCAGTCCAGAGAAACTTCTTGGAGGAGGTGGGTTGGAACTAAGATTGGGAGGACTTGGTGGAGCTGGGAATAGGTCAGCACCACAAGTCTGGGGCAGCTTAGAGGTGTGACAGCGAGCAGAGCTGGCAGCAGTAGAGGTCCCTGAGCCACGGATGGCACGCTGGTTCTAGCACTCTGCCCCAAGTTCCAATAGGCGTTTGCTCCAATGGCTCACCAACAGCAGCAAAAGCTCAGAGGAGGCCTGCCCTCCACCTCCCAGGAACTCCTGAAGCCCTGGCACAGCCACAGCTTCCAGGGTTCCAGGATGGAGAACAGAGATGTCCTGTAAGACTGATCCAGCAACCCTCAAATGTCAAATGGCCAGACATCTTCCTGATGTAGCAGGGGAGGCTCAGGGACAGCAGCTCCTAAGCTGAGGTCTCCAGGACCCCTCCTCCAGCCACTAGCAGGCTGAAGGTGCGGGAGGTGGCTCCAGAAGCAGGCCCCACAGCTGATGCACACACGCTAGGACTGGACTTTGTTCCTCTCCTTACTCCCTCTCTTTGCCCCCAGGTTCCATCATCTCCCCTGCATTGCCCCCAACCCCCTGTGGGGGACATCAAACAATGCGGAACACCTCAGGGATCAGAAAGGAGGCTGTAGCCACACTGGCATAGGCCACGCACACCCTCCTTGCAGATCATGCAGAACCTACACATCAGCTGACAAAGGAACTGCATGATAGTTATCACTGTCTGTACCTCCTCTGGGCCAGCCATGTGCCAAGGGATTTTCATGCATTGTCCTTTTCAATCCTTAAAGGAATCCGAGATTTCATAGATGAAGAATATGAGCTTCAGAGAGCTTAAGGCAGAGACTTAACCAAAGGAACACCCTGATAGGTACAATCCCATAAAGCCAGGTGCAGTGAAGTGCCTGGTACAAGTCCCAGGAACCAGTCCCATGCAGGCTGCTGGCAGAGCTACAGTGTTGTTCCTCTGAGGTTCCCTACTCCCACATTCTCCATACAACTCTAAGGGATGAGTTCCTGACCCACACCCATCCAATCAGCTGTGTGGTGATCCCTTCAGGAATAAGCTGGTACCAAACTCTGGTCAAGGAGACACAAACTTAGGATCTTGCTGGAACTCATGGGAGAAGCAGGCTGTAAAGTCACAGGCCTATGATGTCAGGGTCTCCTCTCAGGAGGTGCTGGTAAAGGGAATATAGAGGAAATTTGGCTGAAAGATGCAAGCAAGCCAGTATCAGTATCCCAGGACATTGCTAAGTCCCAGACCCAGCTAGCTGTTGGCCCTTGCACTTACAGGATCTGCTAAGTAACTCTTTGAACCCAGGTCTGACTCCTGAGCTCCCCCACTCCTTTCCCTGCCCCGGGTCATCCCAGTAGAGGCTAAGGTAGCTCAAGAGCTGGGTCAAGGCTAGAACTGGGGCCGTGCCTCTCTCCCAGGCCCTGGAGGGAGTAATAGATGCTCTCAGGCCCCTCTTAAAGCCATTCCATCTTTCCATTTGACCTTCAAAGTTGGCATCTGCTTGCAGGAATCCGTCTCTCTTCTCCTGGAATTCAGCCTCCAGATGTCAGATCCAAGGCAGAGGCAGCAGCGGCACATGGCTCCCCCCAGAGTGAATCAGCCACATTCCAAAGGTGCAAACACAGACGCCACGCCCGCCCGAGGCAGCCTGGGGCTGCAGACTTCCTCCCCAGGCCTGGCAGCCCAGCAACCCCTCCCCTCTTGCCACTTCCCAGCCAGACCAGGCTTTGGGCTTCCTTTCCAGAGACATTCTACTGGCACTGGAACACACAGAGAGAACGCTGCTGGGGCCAGAGACACTGGGCCTATAGGCTGCTTCTCCAACACCAACCACTGGCCCTGGCCTGGACCAATGTGCTCACAGCTGTTGTCCATATATATGGGTTCATTCATTCAGCAGGTATTTATTGAGCACCTACCACGTGGGGAACACGATACAAAGAAGCCCAACCTCATGGAGCTTAGTGGAGCAAGGGAGTCATGCAAAACCAAGGTCACAGACAGAAAAGAATTCCAAGGGTGGGAAAGGGAAGAAACAGGGCTGACAGATGACAAAGTGACAAAGAGAGGGTTATGGGTGGTGAGACATGTCTTGGGGACACACCATGTGAGTTGAGGCCTGAAAATAAAAAGAAACTTCCTCCTTCTGTCACTTCAGGGTGATCCTTTCAGGAGCACTACTGCAATATAACCCCAAGGTACTGCCTCTGGCACTCACAAGTTCTTTTGGTTAGTTTGTGTTTTTTTTTTTTTTTTTTTTTTTTTTTTTTTTTTTTGTACCAGAGCTTGAACTTGAACCCAGGGGTGCTTAACCACTAGTTACATCCCCAATTCTTTTTTATTTTTTTATTTTGAGACAGGGTCTCACTGAGTTGCTTAGGGCCTAAGTTGCTGAGGCTGGTCTCAAACTTGTGATCCTCCTGCCTCAGCCTCCCAGGTCACTGGAATAATTCAGACTTTGATTATGCCACAGATTACAGTTCCATGGTTTTCAGCATATTCACAATGTCATGCATCTATCACCACAATCAATTTTGGAACATTTCATCATGCAAAAAAGAAACCCTGCTTAGAGTCACTCCCTAATCCCTGCCCCACCAGCCCCAGGCAGCCCCTAATTTATTTTCTGTCTCTATGGATTTTCCTATTCCAGACATTACATATAAAAAGAATCATACAGGGCTGGGGTTGTGGCTCCATGGTTGAGTACTTGCCTAGCATGTGTGAGGCACTGGGTTTGAGTCTCAGCACCACATACAAATAAACGAATAAAAGTAAAGGTTCATCAACAACTATATATATACGTATATTAAAAAAAAAAATCACACAATACCTGGTTCCTTGTGCCTGGCTTCTTTCCTTCAGCATGTAACATGAATCAATGCTTCATTTCTTTTTATGGCTGAATAATATTCCATTGTGTGCATAGACCACGATTTGTTTATCCATCAGTTGACAGACATTTGAGTTGTGTCGTTTTTTGACTATTAGGAATAAAGCTGCAATAGGCATTTCCATACACATTTTGGTGTGGACATATATTTTCATTCCCACTTAGGAGTAGAATTGCTGGGTCATATGGTAACTAGGCATAAACTTTTTTCCCCCCAGACTGGGAATTGAACCCAGGGCTTTATGCATACTAAGCAAGTCTTCTACCACCGAGTGACACCCCTAGCCCCTATGCTTACCTTTTGAGGGCCTGTCAGAGGGTTTCAAAGAGGCTCACCAAGTCCTCCCTGCAGTGTGTGAGGGTTGCGATCCCTCCACGTCCTTTACAACTTGTTAGTTTGTTTTTGCAGTACTGGGGATTGAGCCCTGGGATTTTGCACATGCAAACGCTCTACAACTATGCTACATCCCCAGTCTTTTTTAAAAATTATTTTATTTTGAGTAAGATTGCCAAGTTGCTAGGTTGGCCTTGAACTTGCCATCCTCCTGCCTCAGCCTCTTGATAGCTGGGCTAACAGGCATTTATCACTATACCCAGAAATACTTACTTGTTTTTGTTTGGTACTAGGGATTGAACTCAGGGACACTTTACTATTGAGTGCATACCCATCCTCCCACCCTTTTTATTTTTTTAATTTTAAGATAGGGTCTCACTCACTAAGTGCTGAGGATGGCCTCAAATTTGCAGTCCTCCTGCCTCGGCCTCCTGAATTGCTGGGATTTCAGGCATGTGCCACAACGCCTGGCAACACCTGTTTTTTGTTTAGTTTTGATTGTAGCCATTCTCATGGGTGTGCAGGAGCATTCGCTGAGGTTTTGGTTTGCAATTTGCATCTGTGACCGCAGTGCTGAAGCCAGTGTCCATGGAGGAAACTCCAATCTTTTGGCCTCAGCAACACTATTCAACCCTTTTCCTCTGAGGTTCTCTTCATTCCAAACCCAAACTGGGTAAACTGTGGATAATAGAGGGGAACTTGAGTCAGACAAGAGGGTGAGTGCTGCCAGAGAGCCTGACATGGCCTCAGAGGGTGACCAAGGCCCAGGAAAACATGGTGGCTTCTTCCAGGTGACCCATCTGCTCTCAAACTGGCCTGTGTGTCAGGGTGCCCACACTGTCCCCTTTGCTGAGGACCACAGTGCCTCCAGTTGGGTTCTGCTGTGATCCAGCTCCTCCTTTGCAAGGGTCAAGCCCAAATCTGGTGGGACGCTGCCAATGTCTGCTGCCTGAAGGCCTTCATGTAAAAGGAGCAGTGGGAAACCAGAGGGCTCCCTGCTGTGTCCCCAGGAGCAGAAGGAGGAAGAGGGACCTTTGACAAGTTTCTGCACAACTCTTCCTCTCTGACCCCCATTAAATGTCAGCGACATGAGGGCAGGGCTTCATCTGTTCTCACTGCCACATCACCAGGGAACAAGCAGGCCATAGATATCAGCTGAACAAATGCATGAACAGAATGTAAGAGAACCAGGACTGGGAATGTAGCTCAGTGGTAAAGCACTCGCTTAGCATGCATGAAGCCCAGCACTACAGAGGAAAAAGAGGGTGGGGAGGGACAACCAAGAAGGATGTAAGATGGGGGTTAGACGCTCAGGTGGTGGAGTGAAACACTTTGGACCTGAAACCCACCTCTGTGACGTTAAAGCCGTGTGCTCTTGATGAAGCACTTGGTGTCCCTGAGCCTCCCTCTTGCCATCTGTCAAAGAGTTCTGATAGTGATGATCTACCCAAAGAGAGATTTTGAGGATTAAATGCAATAATGCACATCAAACAATATTTCGTGCCAACTTTCAGAGACCAGGTCATGTAAAGTCGTCGTGTTGGTCCTCATAATACCCTTCTGAAATAGGACCAACCATGGTGTCAGAGACCAGGAACCTAAACTCAGGCCTGGGGTAGAGCACTTGCCTATGGTGCTCAGGGCCTTGGCTTCCAAAAGAAACAAACACATCAGGGCTCAAGGAATCTGTCCTAAGGCTGGTAGGGGTAAAACCTGGAACTGAACCAAACCCCTGACACTGGACAGGAGCTTTGGTCCAGTGCTGTGAGGACACTAACAGGTGTAGGAAAACCAGGCAGGTAGGTGACAGCCAGGATGATCCAGAGGGGGACACACTCTTCAGCCCACGCCCCTAGATGCAGTGTCTGGCCCACTGTGGGGCCCCATCAAAGTGAGAAGGTCACAGCAGCTTTCTGAGACCCCTAGAGAAAGAATGGTTTGAGGTGTTCTGAGGTGGGAGCTGAGCCTGCCTGGAGGGTGGGGGTGGATGGCATAGAGACCCTGAGACTAGAGGGCTCCAGGACAGAACCCAGTGGACGGCAGGACTCAGGTGCTGGGACAAAGATGACAAAATACATGTAACTTTATCAGGGAAAAAAAAAAACACATAAGTCAGAAGTTTCTGGCAGTGAAGCCTGGCTCCTCAGCTGGGCTCCTTGATCGGGGTACTTTTTCCTTTCCCACCTATACAGTCTCAGCAAGGACAGGGAAGAACCCAGATCCCTGGGCCTTTGAAGGGTGACAGGTGATCCAGATTTCTGTTGAATCTGAGTCTATCTGGAAGTGCTCCAGAGGACTAGCCCAGGGGAGAAGTCAATCCAGCCCCTAAAAATGCAGGCCCAGTGATGGAGGAAAAGTTTCAAGTCAAGGAGGTCTCTGGGATACCTGATTTCAAGGGCCACCTGCAGAGGAGGTGCTGAAACCTAAAGGAAAAGTCAGTTGCTCTGGGGCCTCAGCTGAGAGGAGGTCACGGTGTGAAAGGGATAGTAAGGGACAGTTTAGGACAGAGCACAAGAGGAAGAAAGCCAGCATGCAGTTCAGCTGTGAGTGGGTGACCTGGGGTGGCCTACTCTTTTGAGAAACTTGGCAGGGGAGGGCTGGAGACAGGGCCATGGCTTGAGACATTTATTTTAAACAGAGGAGAAGCTCTGGCTGATGACAGTGCTCTGCAGAGATTGGAATGCGTTTAAATTCGGTCATGGAAAACAATTACACACACCAGGCTCCCAGCTGCTAGAAGGCTCCGGGAAGGGGTTTCTCTTGGCTGCCTGGCTGGGAGGTCCAAGACAATGGTTTTGAAGGTTTATTCAGAGGACCACATGCACTGTAATCACTTGGGGAACTTGTTAAAGACACAGATCCTTGGGTCCTGCTCTGGACTTTCACCACGCCCTGTCCAAGGACCCACGGGGGCTCCAAGTCTCAGAATGTTGCCAGAGAGGTCGGGGCTCCCTAGAAGGGGACAGACAGCTCAGTGCTCAACAGTGCCCAGAGCTACTGTTCCCCTCCTCATTTCATTCCATCCTCCTTCCTCCTGGTCCCATGACTCACATGCATGGCCTTGGGTCTCTCTGTGTTCTCTTGGGGATTCCTCTACCTCTCCCCCAGCATGCCACAACTCACCACACACCTGGAGAGTGCTACAGCTCTAGTTGCCCCTTCAGCTCAAGGTCAGGGCGTACAGAGAGGTCTCAGGTACCCATGTGGAGTCAGGTGCTCAACACGCCCAGCTTTAAGACCAAACCCCAGTTGGGCATGGTGTCACACGTCTATAATCCCATCTACTGGTTCCAGCTACACCTGTGCCCCCTGAGAAGGGGGTGGCTGACCCATCTCAGACCTGGGAACAAAGCCCAGCTATTGTGGACAAGAAGAGCAGAAAGTATCTGTCCCCTTTGGTCACTGCTCCCCATCTGCCATCCCTACAACCTCCCATCATGTGTGTGTGTGAAGAGGTCTCTAAGTAAGGGACCCACAAAGTTTGTGTTCCAGTGTCAAACAGTTTGGGCTTGAATTCCATCCCTCCTATTTCACAGCTGTGTGCTCTTCAGAGAACCGTATAACTTCTCTGAGCCTCCCTCTCAAATGAGCCTGATAATGGGTTCCATTTTGGTTCTGTCCCATCAGTACCTCAGACTTACTGGTGATCTGAGGTAAGGGCTCATGTAACAGCCCAGTTCCCCCCAAAGAGGACAGGATCCTGCTCCTGACTCAGCCATGTTTTACATCAGAGCCTAAAGACCAGGATGGGGAGCTGCACCAGGCTAGGGAAGGGGTGAATTCTAGAAGACTCACCATTCCTATCCCCTTTAGTGACCTCAGAGGTACAGACCAGCCTTCAAGGAAAGAAAGCACTTCTTCCTCCCCTCCTGCTGTAGAGAAGCCAGAAGAGCCATCAGCACAGTGGCAGAGCTCAGATTGGCCACTCTGAGGCCCTTCCACACTCAGGACAGCAGGAGAGAAGTCAGTGGGTTTTGTGTGTTTTCATCTCTCCAGATCTGGAGGATGACTGGGTGATTCTGCCTGATATGTAGCTGCAGGTGGCAGATGCAGCCTGCCAAGATGACACTGCCTTTGTTCTACTTCAGATATCAGGATATTAGCTGTACCAGGTTCCCTGACCCATACCCTCTTCCTGGCTCCCACCCTTCCACTCTCTCCTCAGTCACTTGTACCTGATCCAGACTCTGGAGAGGTGACAAGCGCTTTCTCAGGCAACAAAAGCATCTCAAGGGAGAACAGACTTGGCAAAGGCTCTGCATGCCCTTGTTCTATGCACTGATTTTCAGAGTGTGCATTATAGCAGGCCAGTTCTGAGGCTAGCAGAAGCAAAAAAGGCCCTGCCAGTCCATTCTTCACCTCTGGAGGTCAGTCTTGACCCCTTCCCCAGCACTTCGGGAGGAAAGGGAGGCCTGTGTGGAGGACCCGTCCTGATCAAGGTCGCCCCACCCTGGTCTCCTAGGCGTTTCTGGCAATGACGTCAGTCTTGGGTTCCAAAGCAGGTCTGGCCACTTCCAAGCTGTGTGACCTTGGGCATGTTATTTAACCTCCGAGTCTGATTTCCTCCAAGATAATGGTAGTGCCTACCTCCCACCATCTCCAGGATGAAGTGAAAAAGATATACAATGCACCCAGCATGTTGCCTGGCACCTGCTCAAAACCGTTGGCCATCGTCATCATAACTCCATCCTCTTATTCTCATTCTCCACTTCCGCCATACCAGCAGGTTTCAAAGCACTGCTGTTCTGACTCCCTAGACCTGGAATGCTCTTTCTGGAAAGTTCTCTTACTTAGTTCCCCGTAAGGCTTGCTCCGTTGCTCCGTTCGTCTTGACTCTTTCTCAGTGACCCCGCTCCACTGCTTACATCCTTGCTTTGGCCCTTGTCTGACAGCCTACACGTTTTACTTATTAGTCTCGCAGGTTGGCCCCTAGTGCCTGGAACGCACGCTCCCTAAGGACAGGTCTGTTCCACTTTTCACTCGTGAATTCACCAGCACCGGGATGAATGAATGACGGCGCGGACGTGCCTGGCCCAGCGGGGCTGGAAGCCGAGAAACCCGGGTAGCTCAGGGACAAAGCGGGACCACACCTGCGCGGGGCTGCGGGCGTCTCCCGCCAGGCGCCTCCAGCGCGCGCCCGCGAGGTCACGTCCGGGGCGCGCCGGCCGGAAGGAGGCCCCGCGCGGGGTGGGAGGGGCGGGGCGTCAGGACGAGACCGCGCCCCCAGAGAGGGCGGAGCTACCCTGGCCGAGGCCTTCTTGCACTTCCGCTCCCCAGTCGGCTCATTCATATTCATAAAGTGGTTTGGGGGGCGGAGCCATGCTAGTTCGCGGCGCCCCGCCCCTGAGCCTGGGATCCCGCCCCGGCGGAGACTCGGGCCCCAGTGGGGCGCCCCCGGCTTCCGCCCTGGGGAGGGAGTTTCCACTTGGTCAGGACTCAAAAATGTGTCGCGCCCGTTCCTCCACCCTCTGGTCCTTGCTCCGGGAGGGTGGGGGGGTCTCCTCCCTCAGAAGGCAGGAGGGGAGGGGTCATGTGAGGGACCGCTTCTCGGGTAGGTCTGTGAGGATGCGAAGCAGACCCCTCCTCTTGCCCCGAGTTGGTGCCCGTCCTTAAAATCTCAATTTTCTTTTCCTTTTTAAATTTTGGTGTTGGAGATCAAACCCAGGGCCTCGCGCACGTAAGGCAAAGGCTTTACCATTGCGCTACATCTCCAGCCCTTCTAATTTTTAATTTTGAAACAGATCTCGCTAAATTGCTGAGGCTGGGCTTGAATTTGCAATCCTCCGCTTACCGAGTCCCTGCGACTACAGGCGCGCACCACCGTGCCCAGCCCCATCCTCATTTTTATTTGTCATCATCATTATCATTATTTTTTGGAAATGGGGATTAAATCAAGAGACGCTCTAGTACTGAGCTACATCCCCAGCCCTTATTATTTTTATTTTGAGACAGTATCCCTAAACTCTGCAGGCTGGCCTCAAACTTGAGCTCCTCCTTCCTCAGCCTCCTGGAATCACTGGAATTGCAGGCCTGCTCAATCACACCCCGCCCCATTTTGAGACAGGGTCTTGCTAAACTGCTGAGGGTCTTACTAAATTGCTCAGGCTGGCCTTGAACTTGTGGTCGTCCTGCTTCAGCCTCCCGAGTCTTTGGGATTACAGGCACATGCCACATCCTTTTTTTTTTGGACCAGGGATTAAACACAGGGGCACTTTACCACTGAGCCACATCCCCAACCCTTTTTTATTTTTGAGATAGGGTCTTGCTAAGTTGCTTAGAGCCTTGCTAAATTGTTGAGGCTGGCTTTGAACTTGCCATCCTCCTACCTCAGTCTCCCCAGTCACTGGGATTACAGGACAGCACCACCATAATTGGCTCTCATTCTCATTTTTTTTTTTTTGGCGGGGGAGGTGCTGGGGATTGAACCCAGGGCCTTGTGCTTGCAAGGCAAGCACTCTACCAACTGAGCTATATCCCCAGGAGCTGTGCCTTTTATAGGAACTACCTCTTTTAAGCCTCTCAACTATTTGAATGAAGCATGTATAATGTCATACATAGAAGCTCAGAATGACTGAGTGACTTGACCACAATCACACAGCTGGCCTCAGACTTTTTGGAGGGGGTTGGTGCTTGTCTACCACCCTTCCGGAAATGGGGCTTCCCTAAGGTCATCTGGTCTTACTGGGTGTGGGTCTCAATGCCCCAGTGCCCCAAAGAAGCTACATATAGGAAACCAGCAGGGAGGCAAGGCAGGCTGCTTAATGCAAAATGAAAACAATGGGGCTCAGTGACAGCAGAACATTTTACCCAGCCCTCTGCACCTGCACATGTCTGTGAAGCCAGTCCTGATGAAGGGACCCAGGGACGCTAAGAGCAGTGCAGCCTGCATGGATGTTCCCCCCTCTGTGATGTCATTCTCCCCCAAGACCAGAAGACTCATCCTGCCTTGGCACCCAGGGCCTGGTCTCTAGTCTTCCCAAAATCTGAGTATTTCAAGCTTTTTAGGACAGGTTTCTTAAGGGTCAGGTGAAACCCTTAAGGAGGGTGTGTCTCAAACCCAGAAGACCTCAGGGCTGTGCCTTCTAGGCACTTTCAGCCTTAGCTCTGTGGGCAGGTGGTGCTATATTATATATGCCAGGCCCATAGTGGACCTTGCTTCTGACTTGAAGCCCTCCTTTCTCCCTGTAGCAGGGTGTGAGAAGCAGCCAGGGCTGATTCCCAGAATAAACACCCCACCCAGAGACAGTCCCAGCCCTGCAGGCTCAGCAAGCCAGCACCAACCAACAGAAAGAGCTCAGGAGGCTGCCAGCTCAAGGTTAATAAGTCATCCTGATCGCACTCCCTCCCTCACTCCTCCTTGTGCCTGGGTTGCAGCTTCATTAATAATAATAATAGCTATCATTTGTTTCCCTCTATCTCCCTGCCAGGCCCTGGTGGAGCCTTTTCTATGCATTCTGCACCGAGCCTCACACAGCCCTGTGATAGGCTTCCTGAAAACTGATATTCCAAAGTTAGGGAAACTGAGGCTCAGAAAGGTCAGAGGGCTTGGGCAAGATCAAGGGTTGAAACGTGAGACCTGCTACCATTTATCCATCCTAGTTCCTATGGTCTCTCTTGTGTCTGCATCATAGATCTTAGGGCTCCTTTCACTGTGTTGCCTGTGTCTTTCATGCTCAGCTCAGGCTCTGAAAAGATAAGGACTGTCCCTACACCTCTGATTTCCTGTTGGACCTAGCACTGTGTCAATCGAAGAGACATCTTAGTAGGGCTTACGAAGGTCCTACATTGGGCAGGACACTCTCCTTGCAGTGGGCAGGTGCATGTGTGTGATTAGTGAGTGGCATTTCCTCTGGATACTGACAGGTAAGAGGTCCCCACTAGACCTCCTTAAAGGTGGGTGTGGGGTTGCCTAGCCCAGGGCACAGTATGCCTTCAGTAAATGTTGAATAAACACATAATAAGAGCATAAGGACCCGTTGGACGAATGGGAACCTAGGATGTATCCAATAAATATTTCTTGGTGAAGGGTTAGAGCACCAGATTTAGCCACCAAATATATCATTCAGTGATATTTAGGAAGCTTTGCTATATGACAGGCCTCTGCAAGACTCTGCAGGGGGAGTGACAGGGCAATGTCTCTGAGTTCTTCTCCTTGGGGAACTCTCAGTCTAAAGGGCAAACCACCCTCCTGCCAAGCAGCCTTGTTCTGAGCACACAGGAAGGATGAATGCTTAGAGCAAGAACCGCTGGAGACAGCGGCACTGGCAGAGAGTAGGGAGGGTAGGCATTCCTCCTTGCCCACCTTTCACTAAGCAGGCAGAGAACCCTGAGAAAACAGTTCACAGGCTAGGTCTCTTGGGTGGCCCCCACCTTGCCAAGTTATCTTGCCTAGGGAGTTGGTAGGTCTGAGTATGCACTTTGGAATAAAACATTAGACCCACCGAGATTATAATCTGGACCATGTCTCCTAATAATGTATAAAACTGTGGCTAATTTCTTTCTGCCTCAGTTTCCACATCTGTGAAATGAGAATAATAACTGGTCCCATCCTCAAGGCTGTTGGGAACTTAATGAAAATGTCCAATAGAGAGAAAGAACTGTTCTGGCTGAGAATTAGGGGTTTCTGGTTGGGTCAGCCCCACTGAGATTACAGAGTTCTTTCTTTATGCTTGTTGGTTTTATAGGAACCAAACAGACAAATTTAGGGGTTTTTCTGGAGGCAGCAGATGGGTCCTGGAATTGGCCAAGCCATGGGCCAGGCCTAACATCTAGTAGTGGTTACTAACCTGTGTTGAGTGTACCTTAATTTTCACAACTGCCTCAGAAAGGAGGTATATTATTTGCCATCCAAAAGCTGTATCCAGAGAGAGTGGGGATCCCAGGTCAGAGTTCTTCCTGGGAACAAGTACAGAAAAAACAGATTTGCAGATAGTCCCTCCAGAGTAAAGTCCCTTCTTTCTTTCTTTCCTCTCCCTCCCTTCCTTCCTTCTTTCTTTCTTTTTTTCATTGCAGTACTGGAAATTGAACCCAGGTGTGTTTTGCCACTGAGAAGCATCCCCAGTCTTTTTAATTTTTTATTTTGAGACAGGTTCTTACTAAATTGCCCAGGGAATTGCTGGCCTCAAACTTGCAGTACTCTAGCCTGAGCCTCCAAATAACTGGGATTACACCCAGCCCTGGATTAAGTTTCTTGTAGCCAAGTCTCCTTCAGCTGGGGTTGTTGGGCAGTTTATCCACACCCTCTCATAGTACCTAGCATCCTACAAGCACTGATAAACATCCTCACACCACCACCCTAGGCAATTGAACTTAGGGCTCTTGCAGCTATTTAACTCAGGGCTCCTGCATGCTAAGCATGCGTTCTACCACTGAGTTACACCCCCGGCCCCGAGATGAACATTTTTGCCAACAGATTTAAGTCAGTCAGTTACTGCGTACCTTTTTCAATACACCTGGATTCCCTGGGGCTGCTGCCCTGCCTGGCTGAGATTCGTTGTATGACTGCGTCTGCTTAGGGCGATATTCCTGGCTGAATCGCGGCGATTCCCGACGCCGGGAGGGGGCGCTCTGAGGCCCTCCGCTTAGGCCCCTCCCGACTAGTCCGCCGACAGCGAATCGGCCCTTAACAGTCCCCCGGGTAGACGCTTTAGTTCCCGAAGCTGGCCTTCCCCTGGGCCCATCTGCCGGGTAATGTTTAACCCGGTCACACTCCACATAATCCGCACTTGGGAAAGCAGGGGGAGGTCACCTCCAAATAGCTGCCTTACAGCCATTGCTCCCTTTCATTATCACCAACAGGTCATGAGCACCTACTACGCGTCCAATCACACAATAGGTAATAAGCACCTACCTAGTATGTGTTCATTAGCACCAAATATGAGCATCTATTACGTATGCACACAACCAGTTATGAGCACCTACTACCTGTCCATTTGTTCACCATGACATGAGAACCTACTGTGTGCCCACCGGCACACCAGGACAGGAGCATGTGTCAAGCGCTATGCCTGTTGCTATGCTCAAGTGCTTCAGGCTCTGGTAGGCTACAGCGGCATCAAATGCACCAATGAAGACAGAATTACAACCAGAATGCTGAATCTAAAGTGTCTTTTCGTCTTCTGGTCTATTCAGGGCCAATTGAGAAGCAGGGTTGGGCAGCAGCAGGAGGACTGTTTTTGAACCACAATTTGTCACCAGACAAGACAGTGGCAAGAAGACACTGGGCGGGGGCTCTGGATTAGCCCAAACAAAACCCTCAAGGACACAAGTCTGAGGTTCTACGTGAAGGGTCAGAAAGCAGCTTCGTGGCCAGGTGCAGGCCTTCTCTCTCGCGTGTGTCCACTCATGGTACTTACTAACAGCGAGGTCCAGGCCGGATCGCGGACCCCGCAGCGCTCAGGCTGGGGACCTACGTTGTCCCATTGCTGACGCCAGTATAGTAGAAGCCCAGATTGTTCTGATCCGGGCCTCGTTCTTATTCCACCGTAGCGCAAACCGAGGCCAAGGGGAAGGCAGGGACCAGCTCGGCGTCGCATGGGCGCCACAGGCCGAGCCGAGCCTCGAACCCCGTTTGCGCCGCTCGGAATCGGGAGAGGCCTTTGCTTGTGCGTTCCTGGAACTGGGCTGGGCGGAGAAATCAGGGCCTGCGGAGAGGCATTCTTGCAGCCTTCCCCCGCTGCCCGGGGCCGCGGGGGGTCTGACCAAGGTGACCCCTCAGGAGGCGGCGAGGGTCCCCGCCCCCTCGGCCGCTGAGATCTCCTCCATCTTCCCGGTCTTCGGGGCTTTTCCTCTGGGCCCACGCGCCCGCCCCACTCCCGGGCTTCCCCGAGGGCGGGATATCTCGGTCTCCCCCGCCCCCCCCCGGCCACCTCCGGGCCGTGTCCTAGCGCTGCCCTCGGGCCGGGGGCGGGGCCGCGGGGGGGCCGAGCGGGACGCTCGTCTCGGCGGCGACCGGGCTCCCTCCCTCCTCGCGGTGCCCCCTCCGCGGCCGCCCGCGCTTCCTCCCCTCCCCCGGCCCAGCCGGCCGCCCCCTCCCCCCGACGCGCACGCCCCGCCTGGCAGCTGGCGCCCCGGGCCTGGGGCCGCGGCGGCGAGAGGGGTTTGCAGCGAGGGCGGGAGCGGGCGAGCCGGCGCGCGAGGGAGGGAGGCCGCCCCCCGCGCCCCTCCTCCTCGCGCTCCTCCGCGGCCGCCGGTCCCTCCTCCCGCCGCTCCCTCCTCCCTCCTCCCTCCCTCTCCAAGACATCCCCGCACGGCCGGGCCGCCGCGGCCACCTTCCCTGCCCGAGCTGCAGATGTGGCGGAGCGGCCGGGCGCCGGGCGGCCGTGCCAGGGGAGCCCGCGCCCCGTGAGCCTCCCGCCCCGGCCCCCGCCCGCCCGGCCCTCCCCCGCTCGCCCCCCGCCGCCCCGACCGCCGGAGCCCGCAGCCGGGAGACGACCGCCCCCGCCGCCGAGGTAGGAAGCCCCCGGGCGCCGCGCGGAGGGGACGGGACGGGTAGGGAGCTCGCCCGCCGCGCGGGGGCTGCGGGGCCTGCCGGGCCCGAGGGCCCCGAGGGTCGCCTCCCCCTCGCGCGTCCGCGCCTCGCCCCGGGCCATTGTGAGCCCTCGCCGAGGCCCCTGCGTTCGCTCGCTCGCAGGCTCGCGCGCTCCCTCCCTCACCGGCTTCCCGGCCCCGTCCTTCGGTCTTTCGGTCTTTCTCCTCCCTGGTTCCCTTTCTCCTGGGTCCGGAGGCCGAGCCGAGCCGCGGCCGGGCCCGGGGCCGGCGCAAACTTCCGCGGGGAAGTTGGGTGGCCGCGGTGGGGGCGCGCTGCGAGGTGAGAGGTGGGCACCCGGACCCCGGGCACGAAGTTGTCTGGGGCAGCAGGGCAGCTGCCCCTCCCCGTGGCTGCGCCCGGGCTGTTACTAGTAAGGGGTTGGAAGGTGCCTCCCTTGTCCCGAAAGCCTCCCTTCTGCTGCCTCTAGCACGCCCAGGCAGGGCCAGGATGGGGGCGTCCCCGAGGGTCAGCACAGAGAACTGAAATCCTATCCAGTGCTTGGTTCACTTCTGCCCTCTGGGTGGAAGCAGGTGAGGGGCCTGACAGGGTGGGGAGGGCAGGGGTATCCAGAAGCACTGGAGGGGGTGGAAGGGGGGTGAGGCAGGTGCATCCCCAGGGAGGGAGATGCCTGCGCCTGCTTCCCGCTGCCCCCCTTGGATGGGGCTGGAATCCTGGTTGGCACCTGGAGGCCTTGGCATACTGCCCTGCTCAGCAGGGTACTCAGGCCACAGCAGTGCAGCATGCAGGCTGTCTGCCTGTCCAGGAGGGCCCGCCCAGCCCAGCCAGAGGGTGGCCCTGGAGCAATGGTTACAGGGAGCTGCCTGGCCCTGCCCTGGAGCCTGGGAAGCTGGAAGGGATACTGGGAGGAGCCCTGGGCCCCCAGCCATCACAGACTGGGATCTTGGCTCTGGAGGGAAAGCTTGACACCAAGGGGGCAGCCAGGCCAGCAGGGGACTTGGCCAAAGACTGGGCTCCTGTGGGTTTTGTCTGGTCTACGGATACTGTCTGAGCCATGGTCCTTGGAAGCTGGCAACCTGAGTAGTAGGCAGCCATCCTGCTGTCCTGGCATCCTGGAGTGAAGGTGGGGCCCAGCTGGTGCTTGGGAAGACAGCCTAGAGACACTATGCCCCTTGAGGGCTTTCTGAAATCTCCCCAGCTCAGAGAATGGGAAAGTGGCCCCTTCAGTCTCCCAACCCATCCACCCCTCCCCAGGCCCCATTCTGGTGCCACAGTACCACAGCTGTCCCAGCCCAGCCCACACATCCCTCCCTGGTGACCTCGGAGCCCTCCCCCTCTCTCTGCTCCTCCTTCTCCCCTAGGGGCCCAGGCTGGGCCTCCCAGCTGGCCCTGACCCACACTGGGGGAGGGGCTGCACCTGGGGGGGCCCTTCCCAGTACACACCCCTTGTGGCACTCCAGCCCTACTCAGCCCATATCTCAACCCACCCCAGCTCCACTCAGCCTTTTCTGCAGCCAGCCAAACAGGAGGCAGTGACGGGTTAGAACATTGGTTTTGTGCATTGGGGACCCCTTGGAAGCAGCCCTGTTTTCCTTAGCCTTTTCCCCTCCCCCTCCTTTCCGGAGCTGCCATTAGTGCTGACCCCCTGACCCCCTTTGCCTGCCCGCCCTTCCCTGTCTGTGACCTTTGACCTTTGGTGTTAAATCCCTCCAGCTGGGGCTCTTCGGCCCCTGAGTGACCCTGGCCCAGGCCCCCTGGGGGGCCTCTCCCTGCTCCTGGCTCATTGCACAGGGACACCTGCCAGTCCCTCCTTCACCAATAGGGAGGGGGTGCCCTGGGAAGCCAGACAGTGAGTCACCTCACTTCCAGGCATCACTGCTTTCGGGGTCAGTGGCTTTTGGGGATTTGCTGGAGCCAAGTCACAGCCTGTAGGGTGAATGGGAAAAGCCCCTAGCTTGGGAGTCTGATGTTCTGGGTTCAAGTCTTGTCTCTGTCACCAATTTGCAGGGGCCTTGGGCCAGGTTCCCCACCAAGTCTGGGCCTCAGTTTCCTCATCTGTAGAACCAAGGGGTCAGACAAGGTGAGCTTCATGAGCCCCAAAGTCCAAGAGAAAACTAGGCAGGCGGGTGTAGGGAGAGAGGAAAGGATAAGTCCAACGAAAGCCAACTCTCAATTATCCGTGGGTGGAGCCAGTATGAATAACGATGCCACAGACATCCCAAAACCTCATTTTAAACAATCGTGTGAACCGCGTCCCCCCAAATCTTTTGTTTCTGAAAAGCCCAGCTGTGAACGGGTAGCCGCGGCCATTTCTTCTGCCTGGGCTCCACTTTCAGGGAGTACAATTTGGGGCCAGAGGGTGAACTGGCCTAGCAGGAAGTTCTGCTAGGCTCCCTCCTTGGGCCTTAGAGTGGGGCTAGACCCTCCCTCCGCCTCCCCAAGCTCCTTCCATCTCCTTTCCTGACTTGGCCTTGACTCCAGGTTAGGTGGTCTTCTGGCCATTTATTCCTTCCAGAGTCCGCTCTGTGGTGTGGAAGAAAGAATGTTTGCCCCACAACATTTTTCCAAGTGTATTTCTATCTACTAGGCTGAATTTCCCACTGGATGAAAGGGCGGAACCAGTGCTGAGCAGTTTGGGGCAATCCCAGCATGAGAGAGCTGTGGCTGGGGGCTGTACTTCTGCTCTTTGGGAGGTGTGCTGCTCCTGGCTCGTCCCTCCAGCCCCATAGGCCTCCATAGGTTCTGCCTTCTAGGGGAGGCTAAGGAGGTCCCTTACCCAAGTGGGAAATTTGGATTTTAGAGGAGAGGTCCTGAGCTGGGTGGGGTGAGTTGGGGATGCTGTCTTTTCTGAGGCTGTGTAAAGCTCCCCCGGATCCCTCTTCTACTCAGGTTATGGTTACTTTATCTTTCACAGATGACTGAGGCCAGAGGGGACACTTGGAAGGTACGCAGGGATCCTTCCTTCACTCAGAAGTGCCCTTCTCAGGGGTTGGGGGGGTCCCTGGTTGGCAGGGCTATGTGCTAAGCAACAAAGGAACCTCTCCCAGACGGTGAGGGAGGTGGTGAAGAAGCTGGAAGAGATGGCATTCCTCCCTCTCCTCACCGCCTCCTTCAAAGTCTGCGAAGGGTCCCAGAGATTGGCTGAGGTCCCAACTTATACTGGGGTTCATCTTCTAGAGGACACCAGGACCAGGTCGGGGTGGAACACCCATCTCTGTGCCAGCCTGCTGCCAGCCCTGTAGGGACCATGGCCACAGCAAGGCTAGGGGACATGGCTGCTGACCCCTTGGTTTCTGAGGTGTCTACCTAGGGCCCCACCTGGTAAATCCTAATTCAGATGTGCCAAGGGTGGGGACTGGATGTTTTCAACAAGCACCTCTAATGCTGATAGGCCAGAGTCTGGCCACTGTTTCCATCCTGGGGGGAAAAAAGGACTTGCTGATGCTGGTGGGGGTGGGGGGTCTTTCACAGGGTCACAGCCTAGGCAGACCCAAGTTTCTCTCCTGCCTCCAGCTTGGTCCTGTAAGCCTCAGCTATCTCTCCAATTAATAAAGTGCCATCATTAGGTTCCCAAGTAGGTCAGGAGGTGGCATCCTGCTGGGGAGAACACCCCCTTAGGATCCCTGGAAAAAATTCAAGCACCACAAAAGCCTTCCACTGGCCTGGTGAACTCTGCAGGGGCCTGCATCCCTCACTGAAGCTGCTGTGTTAACCTTGTGACAGAGACACACTTATCCCCAGTTAACAGATGAGGAAACTGAGGTTGGGGATGGAAAACTGCAGTGGGCATGTGGGCCTGCTGTGGCTAGGGATCCTGGCAGGTAGCGTCCCAGCCTGAGAGGAGCAGGGCCCTTGCTCTGGAGGGAGGTGTCTGTGTGCCCTGGTTCCCCTGCCTACCCTTCCCCTGGAGGTGTCTGTCATCCCCAACCCCACAACTCAGCTCCAGGCCACTTCACAGGAGATGGGAGGTGGGAGGTTTGGACCTCCTCTCATTTCCTGCTCTGGGACTCAGGAACCCTCCCAGGACGAGGGCCTCCAGGAACCTCCTTTACAGCTGGTCTCCAGGGGTTCAAAAGTCCGACCTGGGGGACCTTCTGTAGTCCTGTGATTCCTCCCACTAAGGGTTCCAGGCTGGGCAGACTCTTGAGGCTGTAGCTCTGGTCTTCCATTCTCCCATCCCCAGATGGGATGGAGGTTCTGGTTAGCTCGAGGCAGGTTGGGAGGAGCCTGAGAGGTATGGAGATAGAACATGATTCCAGTTAAGGAGTGAGGGGCTTCCCATCTGCTCCAGATGCCCTGGAGGGGGTGGGGCATCTTCCAGGACCCTAACGGTGGGGTCGGCCTGTGGGCCTTCTATGTCCCTTGTCTTTGCTGCCTAAGAACCCAGGTAGTGCCCATTGTGGGCAGGGGCCCAGCTTATTGGTGGGACGTGTATGCACCTATACTCTGGCCATGGCAGATGGGGACTCACACACAGCCCCTGTTTTCCTCCTCCTGTGGCTAAGGATGGTAGGAAGCCAGTGGAGTCCCACCGAGGCCCCCTGAGCCAACTGAATCAGACCATGGCTGGGAGCGCCTAGAATAGTCCTGCCCTACAGTTAGGGTCTCCAGCATGACAGTGTGTCCCACTGGCACTAAAGGGAGTGTGCTGGGAGTGTGGGGGAAACTGAGGCCCTAAGAAATTTGGGGGCTGGCCTGAAGTTACATGGGGTCAGGGAAGATCAGAGGGGAACCAGGGTCTAGGGCTGTTTGACCTTGACCCCTGAAAAATCACTTCAGCCGACAGTTCTTCCCAACTCTACTCCTGCCCCCGATTCACTGCAAGGGCCTGATGTGGGGCAGATGTGTCCACAGGAAGTGTCTCTCCCTTGCTCCCATTGTCTCGACTGGGTTTGATGGCAAATTCCAGACTGCCTGCGCTAGTTCTCCTCCTGCCTTGCCCTCCTTCATCCAGAGCCCCCACTGTCCACTGCCACACCTCCATGCACACTGACCCCAGCTGTGATGTCCCCTACCCAAGGCTGTAGGGTCCTTCATCATCTTCCCTGTTCAGAAGTCCATCCCACCCCATCACTGCTTACTGGCTGCCTGGCAGCCCCACCCTGTTGCAAGCTATGCCCCAAGGACATACATGGTCACCTGCTTGGTCCTGTGGACCCTGGGACCTGCCTAAAGTATTTTTCCCTTTGGAAGGAAAAGGGTGGGGATAGGTTTGGAAGCTGCCTTGGCTGCTGGGTTTGCTTTGCTGCCCCAAGAGGGGGAGTTGGGGAAGGCGTGGGGTGGAACCAGAGATTGTGGGGTGCCCCTGTGGTACCTGGTCTTACCTGGGTGTCTGGGGCTCTGGGCCAGGGTCTGCTGAGAGTGGCAGGAGATGAAGCTGGGGAGCAAGGCCCTTCCAGTCATCCCAGCTGACCAGGGTGATCCATATTGTCTTCCCCGCCCCTTGTCAGGTCTGTACCTGGGTCCCTTGCCCCAGACAGAATGAAGAGACATCTGTGTTAGGGGACATGGCCCTACTTCTAACTTTGACCTCAGGAAGTCACTTCCCTCTTTGAGCCTCAAGCCCTCACATACCTATCTGCTTCATGTGATGAGGGAGACAAGAAATAAATTCACTCATTTGCTCCAACATCCACTGAGGACCAAGGGCTTGGGAGAGTGAAGAGCAGGTACAAAGGATGTCATGTGAGGCGGGGGGACTGGGATATTCTAGTGCCAGTCCCACTCCAAGCCAGCCCATCCTTTCAAAACAGGCTTGCATCATCGGATCAAGCCTGTTTATCTGACCATGGATCCCAAGGACTTCACACTGCTGCCCAGTTCTGTCTGGGGGAGGATTAGGCTCGGGACCAGGGGACATGGGAAATGGGGCAGCAGTCCATGAGTTAAGGTCTTCCCTTTTTCATCCCCAGTGGACTTGGAGCTGCCCAGGTCCCCAGAGGTATCCCTGCCTACTCCAAGTCTCCCTCTTAAAAGGAGGTTCTGAATGTCAGTTGCAGGGGGAGCAGTCCTGGGGATGAAGTTAGGGGACAGGGCACAGGATATTTCAAGGGCCAGGCACACTCAGCATGCTGTCACCAGAGCTGGTGACATTGTGGCATTAGAGATGCATTAGCAAAGGACTTGGACCCAAGGTGGGTGCAGCAAGTAGCAAAGGACCACTGTTGGGCGAGGCACCCTGCCTTCGGCAGTGGGGACATGGGCAGATCCTCACTCAGGGGGCTCTTGGGCAACTGGAAGAGGCAGAAGCCAGAGAAGGTGAATCAGGAAGACATCCTGGAGGAGACAGGCAGGAGGGAAATGACAGCTGGAGACATGGAAGTTGTGAAGCAGGAGCTGGTGCCTGAGAGGTGAACCATAGGCTCTCAGGAGGCTAGGATGCTAAGAAAGGGAGGAGCTAAAGGGGCAGCTGGTGGACAGGAGACTGGGGTGAGGGCAGGTGAATTTCTCCCATGTAGAGCACTTCATGGCTCCCCATTCCAAGCGCTCTCCTATGGGCATCTTCCCCTGCTGCCTTTCCTTGGGGCCACTTTTGGGCCTGTGCAGCCTTGGGAAAACTGGACTTTGGAGTGAGGAGGTGACTCCCAGCTGCACTGCTATGGTCTCTGTGACCTTGGCAGTTCATCAGGCAATTGGGGAGAATACTACCTCATTCATGGGGCCTCAGGGATGAACCAGGATGGTCCCCAACCAGGGGGAGGGACCCCATACTCCTGCCCCAAGACTCTTCACCCCACATCCATATGACTGACTCAGACTTGACCCCCAGTCCTTAACAGAGCAGCATACCCCTAACACTGTTTCTTCACTGCCCACGTGTCCAGGTGCCCTTAAGGGCTGGTTCCATCTGACTTCTCCTGGGGCACCTGGAACCTAGCAGAGGCCTGGTTTGGAATGCATAAATGAAGTGGGAGGGAAGGGCCAGAGTCCAGCGCCCGCCTGCCTTACCCGCTTTCTGCTCTCCAAGTTGGCAGGTGCAGTTGTTCAAAGTGGCCTGGTGCCTGCCTCCAGGGCAATGGGGGAGGTGGGCCACAGACACTGCTGTAGTGGGAGTGTGGTGGGGTGGGGGGTGGCCTGGAACTTAGGAGGTGCCAGGGGGTGGGTCTGCCTGCAGCCAGGTTTGGCTTGGGAAGCTCAGTTTCCTTTCCTCTGGGGACCAGACCTCATAACGGCCCATCCTCAAGCAGAGGCTCCTAAGTCTTGGTTTCTGAGACTAGAGCAGGTTACCTTCATGTCCTATGTGTGTTGTTTGTGCACAGGTGTGACATTGAAGGCTCCGGTGTTGGGGGGTTCCCATTCATATCCTATGGGATTTTGGCTAATGCTTGTGCTGGCCCCAAAGAGCGCTGGTGAGTGGCCCAACTCAGCCCGCCTACTGAGCGGTAATGCTGCCCATGCCTGGCCTTGTTGGGTGTGTGTCCCTGTCTGGTTCCCCCAGTGTTGGCCCCTCCCAGGGATTTGGGCAGCCTGGCCCAGCCCTGCTGTCCCTCCCTCCTTCCGTCCCAGCCAGGCAAGCGGGTGTGGGGGCTGCTTGGCGTGCTTGCCTCTGGCTGAGGCCCAGGTGCAGGCGGTGCTCTCAGTGCTCATGGCCCCACGCACCCCCCACAAGCTGGGCAGACAGGAAAATACCAGACATAGTTGTGCAAAGGTGGCTGCAGGCGGGCAGGCAGCAGGGGGTGGGGGCCACAGATGGGAGCTACCAGGACATGGTGAGGCCACTGTGCCAGGCCGCGCTGCAGCGTGTCTGTATGAGGGTGCACTTGTGTGCTGGGACTCCCCTTGGCCTGGCATCACCCTCCCTGCTGGCAATGGACAAGGAAGTACGTCTGGTGTGGGGATGGTGAGGGGCACAGGGAGCCAGCCAGCATGCCTTCGAGCTTCAGCTCCCCAGTTACTACATGAGGCACCCCCTGCCCAGAGCCGGAAATGAGAATCATCAGGACCACCAGTTGGTGGCAGGCAGGGGGCCATGGCTTGACCATTATTGTGGTGGTGATGCTTGAGTTACCAACCAGGAAACTAAGACTCAGACAGAGTGACAGGGACCTGCCTCAGGCCTCACAGCCAGGGATGGCGCAGGAGGCTGCAACCAGATAGCCTAACTCTGGTTTTGCTCTAGGAACAGGAACACGCAGCATTCAGGGTTCCTGGCACATGCTGTCTTCAGGTGCTGCTCAGCTGGGTGCTTTCCTGGAGCGTCCATGACAGAGGACTGAGTTCAGACTTGGCTGGGCCATCTGGGGACCTCTTGTGTCCCCGCTGGGGCAGGTGGCTGGCTGGGTGCCCCTCAGGGATAGGGAGGAGCTGCTTGCAGAGGTTTCCCGGGGAAGGAACCCCAGGGCCTTCCAGGAAGTGGTGCTGCCCTGGCCCCTCTCCTGGGACTTGCTGGGTCCAGGCCTCAGGACAAGCCCCTCCCCTAGGCCTGGGAGGAGGTCCGTCTCTGGCTGCCTCAGCTCTCAGTGCTAAGTCAGGCTCTGGAAGGTGATTAGGGCCTGCTGTGGGACAGCAGAGGCCCAAGGCTTTCTGAGGGGTAAAGGTCAACCAGTAGCCTTGGCAAAGCCAAGATTCTCCTAGTTTGGGGTCTTACCGCAACTGTCCATGGGTACAGAGCGGAAAGCCAGTCCTGCTTTGAGCTCCTTACAGCTCTAGACTGCCAAAGGCTGAGGACTCAGCAGTGGTGACAATTCATGTGACAGGTTTTACTAAATACCTACTGTGTGCTCTGCCCTGTTGCAGGTGCTGAATATTTCATGCGAATGGGAAGCACCAAGTAGGGATTGGATATGTAGCATTGCCTTGCTTTCTCCCCAAACCCCAGGTGTGATTCTGTTACTTTTATCATTCACTTTACCCATAAGGATGAAGAGGCTCAGGTGACATGGGCAGGAAGTAGCAGGACTCCAGGTGGTCTGCCCCATATTTGGAGCCATCACCTTCTGCCTGTCAAAAGGAGGGGCCTTTAGAGGCCCTGCCCCTGCCCTCCAGCCCTGGTTGCTGGGCGGCTAAGGAGGGTGGAGCTCTTGGCCAGAGCAGGGAGCCACAGCCAGTTCCCAGGAATGTGGAGCTGTGGGGCCGTTTGCTTTGGCAGCATCTCTGCCCTCAGTTCTCCAAGTCTCCAGTGGGCCCCCCGACCCAGGTCGGTTCCTCCAGTGCCCACCCACTGCCTGCCCTGCTGCCCCTTCTCCCAGGCTCTGCACTGAGACCTCACAAGCCCTTTGATAAGCTCTTGGTTTGCTTCTCCCCACTTCCATAGGCATAGGAGAGGCTATAACCCAGTGTTGTCACTGACAAGCCATGTGACTCTGTACAGGCCACTTAGTTTCCCTGAGCCTCAGTTTTTGCATCTGTAAAATGGGGATGAAACAACCTTAACAGGTGCTGGCATGTTACTGGTACTTTCACTGTTATATGCACCCATGGCTTGAAGTCCAGGGCTTGCCACCGACTTGCAACCTGAGGCAGATGCCTCCCCTCTGGCCTTCAATTTCTCCATCTGTAAGACCAGAGTGCCCAAGCAGGACTTGCCACAGCTGACCAAAGGGGCAGTATCAGGACTACCCCAGGAATAAGGGGTATCCCTCAAGTTTTCCTTGAGAACACTGATACACTGCTATGGGGTGTGTAGGGATGCTGCCCTAGTTTTACAGAGGGCCCTGTCCTCACTGCTTCTGCCAAGGGAATTAGTCAAGTCAGGCTGTTCGTCAGTCCCGTAGTTCCCCATCTGTCACGCCCCACTCTGTCCACAAATAACCCTAACCCACCCTGCACCTCTGCCCCTCCAGGCTCAGGGCCCAAAACAGGGAAGGAGGAACTTTATCCAGAGCAGGATTCTAGCAGTCTTCTGTTAGCCTGGCGACCTGAGCCTCAGTTTCCTCATTGGGGTCAGGTCCTGCTTTTGGAAGGGCGGAGATGGAAGCGCCCAGGCCCGCCCTCCAGGGGTGGCTGATGGGTCTACCGGCGGGGTCGCTGCAGCTGGGGGCCGTCTGCTCAGTACTGCCGCTGGCGCACAATAGCAGCCATTGTCTTGGCCCGGCCGGCGGGGGGCCGCACAGCCCACCCTCCGGGTGACCCCCGCCCCGGGGTGGGGGAGGGCTGGACAGCCCCACAGCCCCCGCCGCCCCGGTGGTCCCTGCGCCGCCCCCGCGCGCTTCCTCCCTCGCCACCGCCGCTGCTTCCTCCCGCTCCCTCCGCTCTAATTAGTTCCTTTTGCAGCTGGAGGAGCTGCGCAGGGCCCGGCTGCGCGGTCTACCCCGCGGACCTCGGCAGGGGTGCCGCGAGCGTACCCCGCCGCCCTGTGCGAGCGCCCTGAGACGCGGCCTCGGGTCACCGATCGCAGCTCCGCGCCGCCATCCAGCGCGCGGGAGGTTCCGCGGAGGAAGTGTTACCCGCGGGTCTGCACGCCCCACCCCGCTGCCCGGGCCTGCACCTCGGCACCTGTCCGAGAGGGATGGGCGCCTGCCGCGGGGACGCCCCACCGCGAGGGAGAGACCTCGCGGACAAAGAGGCCCTGGTCCACTGCTGGCCGAGCTCGACTTCTCTGAGCAAGGCAGGCGGCGCTCCGCCCTTCCGAGGGCCACCCGCCTCCCACGAGCATTAAATCAGGTGATGGCGTGGCTAGCGCTAGAGGTGACCGGCCTCCAGGTATTAAGGAGAGCAGGAACCGGGCTCTCCTTCCTGCCCTCTTCATCCAGCCCCAGAACAAAGGGCAGAGCCGAGCCCGCCGGCTGCCGAGGGCTGTGGATGGGGGTGGGGGAAACACTTTGAGGTTGGCCAAGATCAGAGTGGGAGTGGGGTCACAGGCCATCTCCCTGGGGCGTAGGTCCCTGCGGAGGAAGATTCTAGGCAGGCTAGTCTGGGGTGGGGTTGCTGGGAGCTGAGAGCTTTGGGATGGCTCCTTCCTTTCCCAGGAGGGGGAGGTAGTGCCTGGGCTGAGCTCTGGCTTTTATAGGAATGAACCCCTGCCTCCCTGGGTAGAACCCAGCAGCAGGAAGTGTGTGTGTGTGTGTGTGTGTGTGTCCGCCCACGTGCAAGGGGGTCCCTGGGGATTGGACCTGCTGATGGTGGGACAGTGCCCAGCCCCACCCATGGAGATGGCTCTTCCTGGGACCTCTCCAGTTCTAAGGGAGGCAGTGTCCCCTGCAGGTTCTAAGACAAGGTGACCCAGGGCCATGGCTCCTCCTCAGCTCCCTGGTACTGGTAGAGGGCACAGTGGGACAGGTGCCAAAAGATGTTGCTTGGGCAGTATTGCTTGTGAGTCGGCATCCACTTGGATTCCCAGCTCCCAAACCATCCTGCCTGTGGTCCCCTTATCTGGATGGGTCAGGGTGGGGATAAGGACAGGGGGTATGGGGAGGCCTGTGGCCCTGGGCCAGCAGAGGGACCAGGCCACCAGCCCTTCCTGGCTCCTGAATTCTTAATCAGCATAAATATTTACTTCCTTCCTCTCCTTCCAGGCTCCCAGCACAGAGGAGCTTCAGGGAGGTTGGACGGGGCCTGTGTCTAAAAATAAACAGGTGGAAGGACAGGCAGACACACAGACAGAGAGACACAACTAGGGAGGCGGGGGTCAGGCAGAGGGCAGCTCCTGCGCAGAGAAATGGAGGAGGAGCCCAAGGCCACCCATTATTGTCACTAACCCACCTGCAAGCTGGGATCTAGGCTTCCTGAGGAGAGGGGTGATGCTCTGGCTCCACCCCCTTTATATTGCTGGGAACCCTGGTTTATGCATGGTAGCGGGGTGTGTGGCACACATACAGATCTGACAGCTCCAATAGGGACAAGTCACAGTCTTGAGTCTCACCACCAAGAGTGGCTCACCCCCCAATGCTCTGATGATGCAGACTGGGAGGGTGGGCAACCTCTGTTCTGAGAGTCTCCATGTTGCTCATGTATTTATAGTAGAATCTGGGGATTTGTCCCAGCAAGCAGAGGGTCTCAGTAAGGGAGGGGACTGTCTTGTTTCCTTTGTGCTTGGGGAGTCTCTGCAGAAGCTTTGAATCTTTGGGGGGTGGAGAGGAAGGATGTGCTGGGCTGGGAACCAGGTGAAGACTGGGTAAAGTCACCAAGGGGCCTTGGCCTGGAGAGGGGACAAGAGGGGACGTGGGGCTGTCCTCCCTGTCCTGTTCCTGAGAGTGCTTCTGCAGCTCTGAATTCATGTGGGCTGCACTAACCCCCACCAAGGACACAAACTTGGGTTCAGTGTCCCAAGTACTTTCCAGTTGGTGGTCCACCCACCATGTCCACCCTTTTGTATTAAATACAGTGTCAGGATCTCGTGTGGCTTGGTTAACAGAGATTTACAAGGTGTACCGGCCTTGAACAAAGGCCAGGAAACAGTGGGAGTGTTTTCCCTGTGTGTAAAAGACTGCTGCTAGGAAAATGAAGTGTTGAGCTTGGAGGGATGAGCTGACAGCTTGGTCAGTGGATCCTGAGTCCATTTATATGAAAATTACACCAGTGAAAATTAGATGAAAATTATAGCATGAGACATGTAACAGAAGAGCATCATCACCAGTAAAATGTACTATATGTGTTTTTTATGTACTGAGCTGGCTGCTTTGCCAGTCCTCTCTGGCCAGGCTGGCCACAGTCCCCATCTGCCCCCTGGTGGCAGCCCAGAGCCCCATGGCTCCCATTGGCTTGTGGATGCCTCTCCTGGCTTCACCTGGGAAGTGCCTCCAGTCCCTTGTGGCCAAGCTCTGCACGACTTAGCCTGAGACTTCCCTCTCAGCAGAGCTCTCTTGGAGGTGACAAGGCTCCTTGCTGAGAAGAGACAAGGGCTGGGCACAGAGGGCACTAGCATTCGGTTGCTGAGGAATACTAACTGCCACCTCGAGGACACTTGTTGCTCATGGACTGCTTCTAGGTCTTCAGACCCAGACCAGGCAGGCTCCCCACTTGAAAGAAATGACTGCTGGGACTTGGCTGGCCAGAGATCTGGCCTTGAGGCTACTAGTTCTGCCACTTCTCTTTGACCTGAGGCAGTATCTCTAAAACTCAACTTCATGGCTGAATGGAAGCCATGAGTCTCCCCACAACTTGGAGGAAGTGGATGTGGAACCTCTGACTGTGTGGTTGGCTCTCTCTATAATACCTAGGGGCCAGATAGCTCCCTTTCTGCTTATGTGAGCTTTTATGGGTACAGCTTGAGGAGGAGCCTGGGGTCAGAGTCACAGCACAGTGCCTGTCCTTCCTCAGGTTCCTGCCTAAAGACCAGCTGGGTGCCCCCTTCTGCCTGCTGTCCCCTCCAACTCCAGCACCTCATCACCATGCACTCCTTGGACGAGCCGCTTGACCTGAAGCTGAGCATCACCAAGCTCCGAGCGGCAAGAGAGAAGCGGGAGAGGGTGCTGGGTGTGGTCCGGCACCGCACTCTGCACAGGGAGCTGGGCCTGGTGGATGACAGCCCCACCCCTGGCTCCCCAGGCTCCCCACCCTCAGGTACTGCACCAGGCAGGGTGGGGGACTTACACATGATCGAGCATTGGCAACAGGAAGAAGGGCCAAGGTGTGTCCACCAGGGCATAGCCACAGCCCGTGGCATCTTCCAATTTAGAGTGCTACCTACAAGTTTGTCCATTCATCCTCCCTGCAGTTTAGCTTTGGAAGGAGGAGGGAGCTGAGACACAGAGCCAGGGTTCAAACTGAGGGCCCTGGGAGAATTTGCTAAGGGACTTTGGGGGTCTAAAAGTAGTAGTGTAGGTTCCAAGACCTCACCTGGGCTTTGAGGTGTTGCGGCTGGTCAATCAGGGTGGTAGAAATTAGGGCCTGAGGGAGCAAGTGCATCTCAAGGGATGCTTGGTGCTCAGGCACAGCGTGGCATTCACCCCATCTGCTCTGCCTCCAAGAGCACCCTGAAAACCAGATTTTCCACATCTGAGCTAGAAGATCCAAATCTTCTATATTGTGGACGGGAGCATGGTGGCAGGAAGGGGCCTGAGAAAAGTCAGAAAGGTCCCCTCCTGCCAGTATGACAGGGAGTGTGTTCAAGTTCCTTTTCTATTATTCATCCTGTGTGCCAGACCAGCCTCCTCTATGAAATGGGTACTTCCTGTTTCATCCCACTTTGTTTGAGCAGTTGCTGAACTCTCAGGGTGGTAAAGGTCAAGCGATGGGCAGTGTCATCACATCTTGTCAGCTGTACAGGCTGCTCCTTAGATACTGGGTCCCACAGTCATCTGGGGGTATCTGGCTGACATCTGCTCCCAGTGTCACAGTGGGAATCCTGAGGTGGTAGGACCTGGCCCACCAAGACTCCTGACCCAGCACCCTGAATCATGCCTCTCCCTTAGGCTTCCTGCTAAACCCCAAGTTTCCTGAGAAGGTGGATGGACGCTTTTCTGCAGCCCCTCTGGTAGACCTCAGCTTGTCACCACCATCTGGACTGGATTCCCCCAATGGCAGCAGCTCACTTTCCCCTGAGCGCCAGGGCAATGGGGACCTGCCTCCAGTGCCGACTGCCCCGGTAAGGAGGGGTAAGGATTTGAGAGAGCTGCACTGGTTTCCTGAGGCTCCATAACATTATTCTCCCACGGTTCTGGAAGCTCAAGTCTGCAAGGTGATGGGGGAGCCCTTGAAAGCTCTAGGGAACAATCCTTCCTTGCCTCCTTGGCAGTCCTAGTCTCATACCCTTATCCCCTCAGTTTACCTCCATCTTCACATGGCCCTCTTCCCTCTGTCCTTCTGTGTCATCTCCCTCTCCTTTCTCTTATAAAGACACTAGGCACTGAATTTAGGCTACCCTAATCCAGCAGGACCTCATTTTAACATTTGTGAAGACCCTATTTCCAAATAAGGTCACATGCACAGGGATTAGGACTTGAGTGTATCTTTTGGTGGGATACCATTTAACCCATTCCAAAAGGGGACAGAAGAGGTCTGGGCCTGCAGGGGGGTCTCAGAAGGGCACTGACCAGCTCTCCCGTTGCCCTCACACCCAAGGACTTCCAGCCGCTGCGATATTTGGACAGTGTTCCCAGCTCCTTCCAGTTCTTCCTGCCCCTGGGGTCTGGGGGTGCCCTGCATCTGCCTGCTTCCTCCTTCCTCACACCCTCTAAGGACAAGTGCCTCTCGCCAGAGCTGCCCCTGCCCAAGCAGCTGGTGTGTCGCTGGGCCAAGGTGAGTGGGGGCCAGGAAGAGTGGTATGGGGCCCAGGCAGGGGCCCCACACAGGCTCAGAACCCTGCCTGGCTCCACAGTGTAACCAGCTCTTCGAGCTCCTGCAAGACCTGGTGGACCATGTCAATGACTATCATGTCAAGCCTGAGAAGGACGCAGGGTACTGCTGCCACTGGGAGGGCTGTGCCCGTCACGGCCGTGGCTTCAACGCCAGGTGAGGGAGCAGGAATGAGGGCAGGAGGGAGGGGCAGGGTCTTCAGCAAGCTGAGTGTGCCCCTGTGCCCTCTCTGGAGCAGGTACAAGATGCTCATCCACATCCGCACGCACACCAACGAGAAGCCGCACCGCTGCCCCACCTGCAATAAGAGCTTTTCCCGCCTGGAGAACCTGAAGATCCACAACCGGTCCCACACAGGTGAGAGGCCTGTTTGGGGGTCTCTCCTACAGTGGAGAGCTGGGCAGGCAGGGGACTCTTAAGGAAGAACTGGGCTTTAGCGATGGGGACAAATCCCATTATTCATGACCCTTTCAGAAGGCCACTTGTCGGGGGATCCCTTCCCAGGGTCAGGCCCTAATATATGCTGAGCATGGACATGATTTCCTGTGTCCTATCTGTGTGATCTGACTAATGCTACCTGGGGGACAGCAGAGACTACATCTGCTTTGCTCCCCATTCCCTGAGCCCACAGTAGAGCCAACTGACTCATGGAGCCATAAACCTAATTTTACATTGCCTAATCACCATTAAAAAGAACCAAAAGAAATAGATGACATTAATTATAATATATATTTAATTGATTCCTAAATATATGTATATATATTCAAACTGTTATCATTTCAATATTTAAAAAACATCCGTAAGACACTGAAAATCCTTACTTCAGACAGTCTTTGAAATCTAGTGTGGTGTTTCTTTTCCTGATATGTAAGTTACTCTTACAGCCTTCTCTGCTTGAACCAGCTGCATTTCAAAAGGCACAGCAGTCACAGGTGGCTCCTGTCCTGGCCAGTGCAGTGGCAGAGGCTTAGTAAATCTGGAGCCATTTTGAACAAGGCCAAATCAAAGGGCATTCTGGTGAGCCTACCTGGGGATGTGCTTTATATAACTACATGACCTCCAAGGTGGAGTTTGCTCGCTGAAGTTCACCAGCTGCAGTGTAGCAACCTGAGGGCAGAGCTAGGGCTTAACCAGGCTGGGTTCTGCCTGCAGCACCCAACTGGGTAAGATCTCGTGCTGTTGCTGGGGATGCCCCCAAAACCAGAGTTCCTGCTCTGGGAGATCTGGGCCTGGGGGATGCTGAGAGTGTGGGTGGGGAGACGTGGGAAGAGGGCAAGACCCCTTATGTGGCCTACCCCACAGGTGAGAAGCCCTATGTCTGTCCCTATGAGGGTTGCAACAAGCGCTACTCCAACTCAAGTGACCGCTTCAAGCACACTCGCACCCACTACGTGGACAAACCTTACTACTGCAAGATGCCTGGCTGCCACAAGCGCTACACAGACCCCAGCTCTCTGCGCAAGCACATCAAGGCCCATGGCCACTTCGTGTCTCATGAGCAGCAGGAGCTCTTGCAGCTGCGCCCACCCCCTAAACCACCACTGCCGACCCCTGACAGCAGCCCCTATGTCAGTGGGGCCCAGATCATCATCCCCAACCCTGCTGCCCTCTTTGGAGGCCCCAGCCTGCCTGGCCTGCCCCTGCCCCTGGCCCCTGGCCCCCTTGACCTCAGTACCCTGGCCTGTGGCAATGGTGGGAGTGGAGGGGGTGGTGGAGGTATTGGCCCCGGGCTGCCAGGCCCTGTCCTGCCCCTCAATCTGGCCAAGAACCCACTGCTGCCCTCTCCCTTTGGGGCTGGTGGACTGGGCCTGCCTGTGGTCTCCCTCCTTACCGGCTCCGCTGGCGGCAAGGCAGAGGGGGAGAAAGGGTGTGGGTCAATGCCCAGTAGGGCCCTGGGCACAGAGGGCTGCAAGACTCCCCTCGAAAGGACGGAGAGCAGCCGCTCCCGGCCAAGCCCTGATGGACTCCCCCTGCTGCCAGGTACTGTGCTGGACCTGTCCACAGGCGTCAACTCGGCAGCCAGCAGCCCAGAGGCACTAACTCCTGGCTGGGTGGTCATCCCACCAGGCTCTGTGCTACTCAAGCCAGCTGTAGTGAACTGAGCCTGCTCACCCACCAGCTATGGCAGCTCAGCCGGCAGCTCTGGGCCCCACCCTGACGAACAGAAACTCTTCTGCGAAATAGCAATAATGTCCTACTGCCCCAGGGCCTGGTGGTCTGTGCTCCCTGGGCAGCTGCAGTCCCAGATGAGCTGGGCAGCAAGGATGGTGCTAGAAGGTCATTGTTGCCTTCCCAGCTCCTGAGTGAGGACCTGGCCCTGACCATGCTCTTGGGTGCCGAGGCCTTGCTCACCCTCAGCCCTCTGCCCATCCTCCACCAGACCCTTAGTCCTCTTTGGTTTCCCACCCTGGTGCCTCCATCCTAGAGCCAACTTGAACAGGTTTTCTTCCCTCATTTGCCCACCTGTCAGCCAGAGGCCAACAGGGACTGCTGCCCATGTCCCAACACGGGGAGCAGGCAAGGTAGCATCTGTCCTGCTGGTGCCAGGCTGCCAGCCCCCTTCACTGATGAGCTGTGAGGAGCCCCCTGGGGTCAGAACACCTGTAGGCTCACCTAGTCCGTATGGGGATTTCCTAGACCCCTTTCCCTCTGACCTATCCTCTGGAGGGAGAGAAGATAAGATGCAGACCCTGGCTAAGCCACAGGAAGAAGCCATGCTGTCCCTGCCCACCCTTATGACAAGGTGCCTCCCTGCTCACTTGAGGAGGGAGGCCTGCTTGGTCAGCTGCTCTCATCCCTCACCCAGCCTAAATCAGACTACATTGCCAAAGGGCCAGCAACATTCCCAGGTAAAGGGCCAGCTGACCACTCGCCTGCCCCTGCACCCTAGATGTTCTCACTCAGGCATCCTGAGAGTATGGGAAACATGGAGCCAGGGAGGGAAGGTACCAGATCGACAGCCTGGAGCCAGGACTCAATCCAGGCTTCTGGTCCAGCAACCAGGGCTCAGGGAACAAGTAGGGCCAGTCCAAGCTCCACCTTGGTCACCACAGCTGGGCCTGGCCTGGGTAGTACTGTCTTGGAGGCCTGCAGTGCACTGGTCCTAACCAAGAGGCAAGAGGTAGCTTCCGGTCTTGGGGCATCAAGACAGCATGCCAGGGAGGAAATGGAGAGGGCTTTCTGGCCATTGACTGAAGGCCTGGGTGTGTGGAAAAATGGTCAACCAAGGATGGTCATGGGAATGCCCAGCCCCTCCAGCCTGAGAAGAGCTGGCTGGAGGAAGGAGCCTGGACTTGGGATGTCGTTTCCTCTTTTTCTCAGTTGAACCCCATCCTAAGAGGCATCTCTTATACTCCCACCCCAGTCAGCTCCCCAGGGTCTAGCTGTTCTGCAGGGGCCAGAATAAGTCAAGGATACAGGACACTGGCCCCACTGCCTGAACCCCAGAAACTAGGCTACCCAGTATGTTCCACTCAACCCTGGGCCTCTTGCTGTTCCCTCCCCTGCCAGCAGCTGGGAGCTCTGGCTTCCAGACCAGCCCTGTCACTAGGCTTCAAAGTGGCTAACGCCCTCCAATTCCCCATCCATAGAACAAAAGAGCTACCAGATGGCAGTGGGGTCCTCCATAGCCCTGTGGTTCCTCTGAGCAGTTCTGCTGATCCTACTCTTTCCCAGACTGCCCTTCTGTTCCAGAGGGGTCACCCTGACCTGGCCTGCCCTGCTGCTGGGCTTAGAACCCCAGCCCTGACAGGGCCTGGCCATGCTGGCTCTGCCCCTTGAAGGGGCTGTAAGCAAGGTGGAAAGGAGCTGGTCTCCTTTCTTTGGGCCCCACCAAGGACCCAAGCACCCCCCTCACCCCTGTTAGGGCCCCAGGCCTTAAGTCCCTAGCTTGTGGGGAGGGGTATGGGTTTGACTCAAGCCCAGGAGCAGAGGAACAGGGCACTGGAAGGTGACATTAGCTCAGCATGTGATTCGGTGATAGACCAGGCTTAGAAGGGCCGGTATACTTTTTGTTGTTGTTGGTTTATTGTTGCACATTCCAGGATATCAGTATTTTAACAGGTTCTAAGTGCCTTTCTATTGTAGCTTATGTTTTTCCTCCTCTTGGCTCCATTGCTGTTAGCATAGAGTTTAAAAAAGAGATAAGCTAATGACTATAACAATATATTCCTCCATGTGAGAGGAAGTTTATAAAGAAACAATAAAAGTGAGTTGCAAAGATGGTTTCTGTGTCATGGACATACTAGGAACTGGGTTGACCCTAGACCATCTAACTATTCAGCTGTGGGATCTCCCAACTAAAGCACCTAAAGTCCCTAATCTGGGGTTTCTCTTCAGCCTGCAAGTGCCAGCTTCAAAGTGAGGCTAAGAGCAGGTCAGCCCAGCTGGGAACTGGAAGGGAAGAATGGGAAGGGGCAGGTTCTGAGGACAGGTGTCAAGAGCAGAGATGGAATCTTGAGAAGCAGAGATGCATCACAAGATTCAGGTCCTTGACCTGCTGTGACTGGTGACCAATTCTTTGGTCCAGGGTGAGGTTAGCCAAGGTATATGGGAGCATTCTGCCCAGTTCACCAAGACATCATATCCAAACCTGGGCCAGGGGCTTTCACCCTGAGGGGTTTCCATCTGGCAGGATGCAAGTGAGGGAGGGGAACTAGGTGCTGTAGGAGCAGGAGCAGCCACGTGACACCTAAGGTGGGCTCTGACATGGTGGGACTGCTCACCAATCTCACCACCTGAACCCAGCCCCTCAGGCTGTTGGCTGCTGCCTCCTGGTCCCCAGCAGAGCCCAACAGGCAGGAAGAGCAGCCTGCCTTCCAGAATTGGGATACGTGCACAGGAGAAATGTGGAAGAGATTTATTACCAAGCTATAAGTTAAAAGATGGCAGGGAGAGGGGAGCCAAGCAGTCACGTTTTGGGCATCTGTCCTTTCTCTCTCTCCTCCTGGGCCTGGATTCTGAGTTCCTCATCCAGGCGCTCCTTTGCACGGACAACCTGGTGGGAGGTGAAAGATCAGGGCTTGGCAGAGCCTCTGCCTTTTGCCCTTTACCTACAGACAGGACTCTTCACTTCCTGGCACAGGACACCTTTCTGGAGGGCAGCCCTTCTCCAAAGGATCCCTGGAAGCTGAGCTTCTGCACTGCTGCAGTCCAGTACTGGTCTGCACATACCACCAGTGGCTGTTCCTGTGCCTTCAAGGTCTGAGCTGCTAGGAGGGCCACCGTCTCTTCAGCTGGGCCCCACAGAATGGGGAAGCCAGAGGAGTGGCAGTTTGGGGGGTCCTCTCTGAGACTGGGGCACCAGGAAAAGGCTTGGCATACTTCTCTGCCTGCCAAGCCCCTAACTGCCAGCTGCCCTGCCTGAAAATGAGGGGCCCCAAGTGAGGAGAGGTCTGTGGCTTACCCTCCTTGAAGAATCAAAGAGCACTTACCTTAGACTGTAGGTAGAAGGAGCCACCCACGGATTTATCATTCACCTTAAACAGGTGTTCGTAGTTCTGCAGGGGAGAGAAGACAGAGAGTAGGTTGCAATCTCTGAATGAGACACCAGGGGAAGCTGATGATAAGGGAAGCTGAAGGGTTTGACCTTTAAACCCTATATGCTACCCTGTGCAACCCAGGAGGCTGCTATGACCATAAAGGTGCAGAGACAGGACAGATGCCCACAGAGTGACAGCTTGGCTGCTACCACCAACAGCTCTGCCTCTGCAACTGCCCTGGGGCCTAAAACTTAATAAGCAACAGTGGCTTCCTCAGTGGGAGTCCCAGGTGGCTGCAGTCAGAGCCACTGCACTTACCCACTTCTTCTAAGCCTCCCCAACCCTCAACTTCTAGAAGTCAGTCTGATGGCCTTACCTTCTGGACCTCCTCGGGGCTCAGCTTGGAGACGTTGAGAATCTGCTGGGCCTCCTGAAGGCTGAGGCCAGAGAGGTTGGATGCAGCTGCAGACTGGTGCCCAGCTCGTCCTCGGGCATCAGCTGCTGCCCGGCTGGCTGTGTGGACACGTGGGTGATCGCTCAGCCCTCCATGGCCCAGAGCTCCCCCTGGGCCTTCCAGTTGGGTGACTCACCCCTGCCAGGTGGCACAGAGGAGACACACAGGAACAGAAGTGGCCAGGAATAGCTTTTCTCCAGGACTGGTTTCTTTTGGAGGAGGGGGCAGGAAAGTGAGGGCTGACATACCTCACAAGAGGACGAGGGCAGGGTCTAACCATTGAGCCTGGGTTATGGTTCCCTACCTAGGGGACCTAGTCCTCTTCTCCTCCTACCCCTTGTCCCAGGGGCACAGCAAATTGGGGAGCTTTGGGATAAGGGGATCAGGCAGAGTGAAGCTGTGGGCAAAGGAGGAGCAATAGTTCTGCCGGGACCTGGCTGCACAACCAGTACCCAGACCACCAAAGCAGGCTGCCTCTGGTGACCCCAAAATCAGGAGCCAGTAAACTTTTTCCTTACAGGGTGAGATAGTAAATATTTTAAATTTGGATAATTCATTTGCAGTGGAATTACTCAGTTCTCCCTGAGAGCAGCCAGAGGATGTGGTTGTGTTCCAGGAAAACATATTTACAAAAACAGATGGCCAAGTGGGTCAGTTTGCCAACTCCTGACCTGAGTACTCATGCTCACTGGACATAAATCTCTCTCTCAAAGGGGAGGGTCCTAAAGTCTGGTGTTACCCACTAGCACAGGAAAGAGTCCCAAGCCACCCAAGCTACAGAACCCTACCTCATGGAGGGATCCCTGCATTCATAACCAGGCTGAGCTACCAGGGAAGATGTGACCTGGGCAGGAGCTCTCAGCCCAGGACGGGAGAGGGGCCCATGCTTACCGGCAAACTCCTGCCGCAGGGCCCGAGCAAAGGCTCTGCCTACCACCTGCACACCCATCACGATGATCTGGGCCAGGTACTTGGCCTGTGGGCAGAGCAGGCACCTGGTCAGCAGGCTGCGTTCTCGGGACCTACAAAGGGGGGGACCCTGGAGATGGCTGCTGAGGAGCTGAGAGCATGATGTACAGAGCAGCAGCCACAGGCACCTTCTCCAAAGTGCCCTGATAAACAGCCTCTGCTTGGGGTGGCTTCAGATACTTACTGGAGTCTCCAGAGACAGACTGGTCCCCTTGACCTTCAGGAAAGGCAGAAAGAAACCAAAGCAACATGGCTACATGGGATGGAGGGCACTGACATTAGGAAGAAATACTGCGGCCTGGGATCCAGAACACAGGGACAGTCCCAGGCCTGCTACCAATTCACCCTCTACCCCAGGACTGACAATGACTCTTCCTGTGCTTCTCAGATTATCTGGCTCAACCTTCTTTTTACCAGTGTGGAAATTCAGGCCCACTCTAACTTTCCCAAGATCATCAAGTCCTATGACTTGGCTCATTCCATTCAATACAACAAAGTTACCAAGGGTCTACTTAGAATAGACACTCTTCACCTTCAGGAGCTAAACGCCCACTAGGAAGATAGTTAGACAGTCACAGGAAGGACCCTGTGATTAGCAAGAGTAAGGCTAGTTCCTTTGTTTAGCCACTCGTTCACCTACTCCTTCAAATGTTAGCTAGAGTCTATACTGCTCTCTGCTCAGCACACTGAGCCTGGTCCCTGTCTTGAACTGGTCACCCACTTATGTGGTCTGGCAGGGAAATCAACTGCAGCACAACAAGGTTTAAAGACCCCAAACTATGATTCAGTGTGCCACAGACAGACCTCATTAAGACATGACCAGAAGCTCAGTCAGTAGCAGGAACACTGAGGAATGAGAGAAGATCTGGGAGAAGATGGTGCTTCTTCTGGGCTAGGTTCTGAAGAGTAGGTAAAATCATGATGGGAATCTTAGGGCTTTGAGGCAGAGGGACAGGGTAGGGGGGTAAGGGACATCCTGGGAGCAGCCAGAGATAAGAACAGGAAGGCATATGACATGGGAAAATGTACAGACTGTACTGTGAAACAGAGATTACATAGGCAAAATGTATAAAAACTGGTCCCGTGTCCATGAAATGGTACAAACAGGGTTGCACAGAGGTCACAAGAGACTGCTCACCAGGGTTAACAGTGTCCACATGGTAGAATCAAGTGAGTTGTCCTTTCTTCTTTATAGTTTCCTAGACTTAGATTTCCCCTTGGTCAGCAAGTATTAATTAAGCTTGTGTGCCAGGCACTGTGCCAAATATGTTCTATTGTTTGTGTCATATAATACCAAGAACTCAAGGGGTTAGTGACCAAGGACATGCAGTTAGTACTTGGTGAAGGGAGAAGGAACTATACAACAAGGTAGAGGCTGCTGCCTCACACAAGATCCCAAGATGAGCCAGGGTGACTAAGCAAACCGACCCAGAAGCCAAAGAGGGGCAGGGGCTGTCAGATTCCGGTGGAATTCAGACTCCAGAAGTGACCTAGTTTGGCTTTCAAGGCCTTGCCCTTCCCTAACAGAAGGGATGTGATTATGGGTCATTAGGGGAACGAACAAACAGAATTTGGTTTGTATTTCACAAGTAGGTGGAAACTTCATAAGCTCCGGATTTCATACTAGAAAGTAAAGCCCAAAGAATATCCTCATGTGATCAAAGGTAGGGCTGCAGCCAGCTGTACTATAGGTGTAGGAGGAACAGCAGTGTGCTTGCTGACTGCATAATCTCAGCTGTCTTCTCTCCTAAAAGCCACAGGCCCTGAGGTGGAATGCTGGCCTCGCTTGACAGAACAATCACTAACTCCAGAGGATTCCCTGAGCCTGGAAAACCCCTCAGGTGACCTCAGCTCCCACCAAAAGCCTCCGACCCTCTGCTGCCAGAGTTTACTTTTCTGCTGAGACCAATGACCATTGCTAAATAATGCACATTAAGAATAGAGGCTGACAGAAGCTGATGAGATGGCTCCTCTTGGACAGCGCTCACTTGACATACTCAAGAATAGAGGCTGACAGATGGCTACAGCTCAGTGATAGAGTCCTTGGCTAGTATGTACAGACTCTGGGTTCAAGCTCCAGTACCCCAAAACAAAATCAAAACAAATAAAAACATTGAGGCTGTAACTGGGAAACTTCCCTAACCATGCCCTTCATTTTTTAAATCAAAGTGGTGCTGGGCGGGCATGGTGGCACATGCCTATAATCCCAGAGACTCAGGAGGCTAAGGCAAAGGGATTGCAAGTTCCAGGTCAACCCCAGCAACTTAGCAAGGCCCGAAGCAATTTATTGAGACTGTCTCAAAATATAAAATGAAAAGGGGCTGGGGATGCAGCTGAGTGGTTTTAACCAAGTGCTCCTTGGTTAAATCCACAGTACCAAAAATAAAAAATAAAAAAATAAACCAAAGTGACATGGTGGTCTGTCGTTCCACTGTTCAGAACGCTCTACTGCTGCAGGAAAGGCAGGACTGGCCTGCAAAACTTCAGCAGCTACCCTGGCTGGTGGAGGAGCTGGTTGGAGGGCAGATGGAAGCCACCAAAGTTCCTGTGGGGTTACCTCCTACACTCCACGGTGGAAGGAATGTGGTGTAGTGGTTACACAAGGCTTTGGGATTGCCTGTGGACAAATCTTAGCTGTGTGGCCCTGGAAAAGATCTCAACCTTCTGAACCTATTTCCTCACCTGTAAAATGAGGACTATGATAGGGCTGTCACAGACATTATATAATGCCTATAATGGGTATGGCACGGAGCTTAATGACACAGTAGGTGATTAGTGTTGCTTTTTATTTACTACTGCTGTTTCACAAAACTTGGCAATAGCTAGGCAATATGGAATAACAAAGCTTATAATAAAGCAGTTCATTTGACTCCCCAGGGAGCCAGGAAGCAGTTAGGGAGATACTAACCCAGGCTGGAAACCTAACTTTGCTTCTCACTAGCTTGGTGTCCCTGGGCAAGTTATTGAACTTCTTTGGACCTGTAGTTTCTTGTCTGTAAAATGAAGAATCATAAAGGAGAGGAGAGCCATAAAGCCATACTGGAATGCATGTAAAACCACAGTGGCAGGCTGGAGCAGGAGCTCAACAGCTGGCTTTGCTTCTGGACCAGACCCAGGTTGGTGTTAGGGGTCTGGCAATCAGGTAGTGCTGCCAAGACTCTAATCCATCTATTCCAAACCAAACGTTCCCTGAGCACTAGCTATGGGTCAGGTCATACAGCTGAGGATTCATGGGGTGGCAGGGGAGGTGGTTGGTGGGCAGAGCTCTGGAAGCTACAGTCACTGTAGGTGAGGCAAAGAACCACTGGATGAGGCCCCTCCTGGAAAAACTTAAAACAACCCATAATACACTGACTGTCACTTGGGCCTCAAAGTCCCTGCGAAGACCAAACACCCCATGTAGCAATCAACTTCAGGTCAAGCAGTAGGCAGAGAGCAGAGGTCAGACCCACTGGACTCCATCCTGGGACCCACAGTGGGCAGCACATAGGCTTTTTCTTCTGTAAAGCAACACAGCACAATACAGGACCACGACCCTAAAGTTAGGACAAAGTACCACAGGAAATATTAAGGAGGCACTCAGAAATGAAGATTATCTCACGAAAAGTACATCAAGAAAGGATCTCAGCTTTCTAACAAATGTGCTACATTCCTTTAAGGCACAGCTGCAGGCCCTCATGTTGGTAAGCAGACTGCCACTGAGACTCACCCCCTTCTCAAAGACATGCTGAGCTAGCAAGGGGGCTCTGGTCACCCAGCACCCCTACAAACAGCTGCTGGCATCACAGCTAGACAGGAGAAAGGCCAGGACCACAGGAGCCCAGGAAGAGGCCAGCATGGCAGTGCCCAATTTGTATCTGAATGACTGTGGCTACCCAGAAATGATACTTAACCATGCCACCTCAGCTCTGCTTCGGACAAAGCTGGAGTCTCGCATTCTAAGCCCCCAGAGGTTTCCAAATGCCTCCTAACCCCTGAGCTGGGGAAGATCTCTGGCCATCCCCCAGCATACACTCGGTTCTCCACTGCTGCCTTCAGATTCAGTCTGCGTCTTCACTTGGCACCCACATCTCTCCATCTGGCCTCAACTTACTTCTCCGCTTTATTCTCCCTCCACATCTCCCCATAATGCAGATGCACCCTCTACTCCTGGATCAGTTCCCACACTTTTCTCCTCCACACGTGCTCCGAATTCCTCCACTTTGAATAAATTCCCTCCTGACACTGTCAAAACCCCAAAACCTTCGGGATTCGCTCGACATCTTACAGCCCACCTCCCCGGTGAAACTTCCCCAGGCTGCTCCCATCATTCCCATCCACAGCATTTTCCTTTCCTACATATACACTGTCATGGTCCCTCAAGTCACCGGCTGGCGGATACCAACTTCGCGACTTCCAGGCACCGAGCTCAGGAACCTGCCTTTTCAAAGTTCCCCGGGAGGCCTCCTCGGGACAGGTGTGCGCATGCTCCCTCCGGTGGCCCGCGGGGGCTCGCTCGCACCGGGCTGAGCTGGCGGCGACCGCACGGACGGCGCGTGCGTCGGCCAGGTGCGCGCTGCCCTCTGCCTGGCGGCGTCTCCCAGCTGCCGCCCCCGCCCCTGCTTCCCGCCGCGCGCGCGCCCCTCTGCACGGCCGGAGCCCGCCCTCCCTGTCCGGGCGACGCGTCCCGGACCTCACCATGGCGGCCACTCTGCCTCGGGGGCGCGAACTCCCGCTTCCTGGCCCCGCCGCGCCGGCTCAAGGGCGGCCGGCGGGTCAGAGGTTAAGGGAGCCAGCAGAGCGCGTGCGCGAGGCCGCGCTGGGCATGCGCGTTGCCTTGGCTCAGGGGGCGGAGCGCCCGTTGACGTACAGGGGGCGGCGCCTTCCTCGGGCTCTGGGGGCAACCAGGAGGGCGATGGATGGTCCCAGCGCCTCAGCGACCCTCCACCTGGAGCGTCAAGAGCAATCAAATGCTGCGCATGCGCCAAATTCGGGACTTTCTTCCCTTAATTTTGCCAGAAATGTTTACAACGAAAACATCATGTGAAATAAACGAACATAACATGACGTAGGATGCCAAATTCTCGGGAATATTTAAGAAAACTGGGAACTTCAAAATAGATTTCAATCCAGATTCCTTCTGTTTGGTAATCTGCAAGACTGATTTCCTCCTCCAAATCTGTGTTCAAATGCCACCTTCTCAATGAAGCCCATCCTGAGCCTCCACTATATCATGCCTTACATTCTCTCTATTGAGATGTAATTCACACACCATACACCTTACACTTAAAAAAGAAAAAAAATAGATATTTTAGTTGTAGATGGACACAATACCTTTATTTTCTTTATATTCATTTTTATGTGGTGCTGAGCCCAGCGCCTCACGCATACCAGGAAAGCACCACTGAACCACAACCCCAGCCCACCTTACACTTTTAAAGTGCACAGTTCAGTCTCTTAGGATATTCACAGAGCTGTGCAACAACCACCACCATCTAGTTTCAAGCCCACCAGCAGTTGTTCTCCGCAAGCCTTGATAACCATTCATCTGCCTTGTCCCTATGGATTTGTTCCTTCTGGACATTCCATAGAAATGGAATCAATACTACACGTGGCCTTTGTGACTGGCTTACTGGTTATTCTTTTGTTTTGTTTTCTTTGTACTGGGGATTGAACTCAAAGGCACTTTACCACTGAGCCATATCCCCAGCCCTTTTTATCTTTTATTTTTAGAATTTTATTTATTTATATGTGGTGCTGAGAATTGAACCCAGTGCGTCAGGCAAGCACTGTACCACTGAGCCACAACCCCAGCCCTATCTTTTTATTTTTGATACAAGGTCTGGCTAAGTTGCTTAGGACAACTAAGGACAGCTAAATTGCTGAGGCTGGTCTTGAACTTGGTGATCCTCCTGCCTCAGCCTCGAGTCACTGACATTACATTACCATGCTTATTCCTCCATTTTTGATCACCTCTGTTTTTTCTCTGAGGCTCTTATCATCCTGTACCTTATCATATAACTCCTGTACTTTTATGCTTATTGCTTATAGTCTGGTCCCTCCCACTAGAGGGAAAATTCCCAATGGTCAAGCTGTGTATCTCTTCTCTCCACTTGGAAAGCTGTCTGGCATGTGGCAGGTGCTCACAAGCGTTTGTTGAATAGACGAAAGTCAGGCTGCCCACACTGTGCTCTGGCACTGCCCTTCCTTTCCTCAGACTCTCAGAATTTCTTCTTCCCTCAACAGCCCTGCTGTCCTTCCTTTTGTTAGAGTTGTTCTTGTAGCTTTCTCTGTGGCATGCTCCTTCAGGTGTCAACTTAAATGGGAGTCACCTTCCCAGACCTCTGAATACCCTATCTGCCCCTGCATTCAAATCACTTCCTTTTTCATAGTTTATCTTCTCTATGGCTCTCTCTGCACTGCTCTCCTGCACGGTCTGCTTCCCTTGTACAACAAAGCTATAGTAAGCTTAAGTTGAAAGCCCCCAACTCAGCTTGGTTCTCCAGTTCAATACCTACCATCCAGAGTACTGCTTGGCACCTGAGTGAACTCCATGAATGAACTCCCAGCAGCCTTCAGCTAAAAGGCCTTAAGAACAGAGTGAGCTGGGACGAGGGTGAGCCCAGGATCTAGCACTGTCACTCATATTCCAGTCCCCTTCCCCTTTCCAGCTAGCCCAGAGACCAGAGTAGCACAAGAAGTGGACAGCTTAAAAAGTTTAATTGCTGAAGACATCTAAGCATGTGCAGGCCCGTCCTTGCAGGGTTCCCACTACCCTAATTGGGCCATCAGTCTGGTGAGGCCCCTTCTCCTGGTTGCAAGCCTGGGAAGCAGGGCAACTGGTCCCAGGCCCCTGAGGCTGGAGCTGCTCCAAACATCTTGGTGGGGGGCCAGCCCCCGTACCCTTAACAGGAACTAGGACAGCAGGCAAGATGGGTTGGCATATAGTATTTGAAGGTGCTGGATAAGACCAGCCCAGGCTGGGACCAGCCCACTTTAGCAGAAAGAATAGGGGATACAGGGAGCCCAGGGCCTGCCTAGGGACATGGTACTGACCCCAACCCCATGCTCTTTGGTTCCACATGCTAGCAGGCAGTTGAGGACAAGCAGCTGGTCCCAAAGAAAGCTGAGGTGCACACAATCCCTGGAAGTTGCAGTGAGCCCAGCAACCATGGAAGTGCTCAAGGCCTGCAGTAAGCCAAGGCTTCTGGGATGGATGGTGCCAGGGCCAGAGAGATCTTCCAGGTTGAAGAGATGTGAGGTGTGCAGGGGCACCATGTGGTTCTAGGAGGTGGCAGCAGCAGCAGCTGAGACCAGAGGTGAACAGGCTAGTCCTGGGATGATGAACCAAGAAGTAGGAGGAAGTTAAGAAGGCCTGGGAAGGGAAGGTATGCGTGCTGCTGTGTGCGTGGGAGGGGTGGTATGGCTGGTCCCACTTGCCACTCACTCACCCACTCGTCCTCATCCACCCCTTCGAAAGAGTCCTGGGGTAGCGGGTCCTCCCGGTTCCCTAGCTTTGCCACCATGGCACTCAGCAGCTGCAAGAATGGATCAGAGAAGCGTTGAAAGGAATAGGCCTTCCAGACCTCAAGAACATCAGACCCCGTGGTTTTAACCCTGACAGTGTTGTGAAAAGAGCCATTTTAATTAGAGTCCTGGCAAAGTTGATGGATATTTTTAAAGTATTTTTTTAGTTGTCAATGGACCTTTATTTATTTATTTGTATGTGGTGCTGAGAATCAAACCCAGTGCCTCACACATGCTAGGCAAGTGCTCCACCACAACCCCACAACTCCAGGTTGAGCCACAACCCCAGCCCAATTGATGGGTTTTCACTGAAGAAGATACAAAGACAAGAGGTGGGGAGTCAGAGACAGAGACAATGGCATGTGGCACTTGATACAAGTGCAGCTGTCTCGGCAAATAGGCTAAAAGGCTCAACATACACCAGGTCCCAAATGGACTTGGCTCTCCAACCTCCAGCTTTAGCTGGACTAGGCCTGGTGGGGGTTAGTGGGGGCTCTCCCTTCCTTCCCTGGCTTCCTGTGCCTGGGAGCAGCAGGAGGTCAGCAGCAGGAAGGTCTCCCCACCTGACACAGAGACGGGTGTGATGCAACTCCCATCTGGGTCAGGACCAGAGATCTGAAGAACAACTAAATGAAGGACAAGCACAGCTAGGACCCCTGTCCACTCTGCATAGCCAGCCCTCTCCCCTGCCTACCTCTTCCTTCTTTTGTTGATCTGACTTCTCTTCCAGGTACTGTGCTGAGGCTGGGGCCCGCCGGGCAGAGGCTTCACGCGGGGCTTGGCTTACTGGGATGGGGTAAGGACAGGTATGAGAGTCCCCTGTGTGGGGGCTGCTTGATGCCAGCCCCTAGAGGATAACTTGACAGACACCCAAGAGGTGGCATAAACAGCCAGTGAGGTTTCTATTCAGGAGGCCTGCTTATGTACCAGGGACCAGGTTGTGTGTGTGTGTGTGTTGGGGGTAGGATCTGAGATGAAAACATAGGTCCTACCCTCCAAGAGCTTGGAGATGATCTTAAGACATGGTCACTCCATCCCTGAGAGAGCTGGAGGTCTTTGTGTGCCCTCAGTGATGAAAGATTGCACTTGGACCTCTGCCCCCTTCTCTAGGCCCTGCCCAGACTCCCGTCCTTCCTCCCCCAAACCCTAGTTACTCCACCTGGGGTCATGCCAGGGGGCTGCAGGCTGAGTAGTCGGTGCTGTCCATTAACACCTCCTAGCCAGGCCTCAGCACTGAGCACTGGCTCCCAGCTCACAGCAGTGTCTGGAAACACATCATCCTGGAAGAACTCTTTCTACAGGGGAGGAAGGGACGGTCTTGAGACATTGACCAAGATCTAGGGTACATCAGTATCAAGATCTGCGACCCTCACCCGCCATGCTGGGGCATCCATAAGTTCTAAAATTGCAGCAAAATAAGGCAAGTATCCCCAAAGAGCAGAGAGCAGGAAGGTTTGGAAGCAGAGCCAGATAGGAACTGAAGTGCCTGGCCAGCCCTGGGAAGAGGGGGTTGGGTGCTGGAATCCTTGGATCCAACCTCACCCTGACTCGGGGTAGCCGGAAAGCAACAGGCTCCAGGGAGTTTTGGCGCAGCCGTAGGCATCGGGCAAACTCCACTTCCCGCACATCACACTCAGTCTTGGGTAGGAGGATGAAACCCTGGGGGAAAGAAGTAGAAGCTAGAGCCAAGAGCTCCTGGCTGGGCACCCAGGATGGCAACATTCCTTGTGTAGGACGACAGCCTCCCCCTGGACAGTGGTGTGCTAGTAATGTGAACAAGTGACCCTCTGGAGGCTGGCCTGTTTCTAGAGTGCAAACTCCTACCATGGCCCCTCTCAAGCTGCCAACTTGACTTGCTAAGTGCAGGGTTGAGAAGAGACAAACAGTGGCACATCATCATGGCACACTTCCACTCTCCCGGATACAATCAATGGCACAAATAATAGATCTAGTATCATAATTAGGAAGTGATTAGGATATTTATTCCCCTCTCCTTGGTGGTACTGGGGATTCCACCCAAGGCTTCAAGCATGCTAGGCAAAAGTTCTATTAAAACTAAACCTCCCTTGGGTTGGGGAGATAGCTCAGCTGGTAGAGTGCTTGCCTTGCAAGCACAAGGCCCTGAGTTTGATCCCCAGTACCACAAAAAAAACAATAACAACAAAAAAAACTACACCCCCAGCCCTTTGTTCATTTTGAGATGGGGTCTTACTAAGTTCTTCAGGTTGGCTCTAACTTGGAATCCTCCTGATTCAGCCCCCTGAGTCACTGGGATTACAGGCATGTGCCACAGCATCTGGCTATTCTTTTGGTTTTTAATATATTTATTTGTAGATTCATATTGCAGGTTCATATAATTTAGCCTTAAAATAGTTTAACTTTTAATAATGCCTTAGTATATATAACAACCAGCTGTCAAAATTCCTAGATATTTCACAACCAGCTCTGACCTCACAGGCTCCTTAAATTCCCCACATGGCCACCAGGGGGCGGGGAAGCCCCAAGATCCCATCTGGGGACAGGAGGATTAGGCACTAGGGTGGCCTTACCTTGTGTGGGTCAGGAGATGTGAAGCTGTTGCACTCCAGGAAGAAAGGGGCCTCAGAGAGCAGCTCATACAGGAACACACGGGTGTCGCCCTGGGGGACGGAGGGTAGATGGGGCAGGTGACAAGTGGCTAAGTACACCACCCCTTCCCCACACCCTGCCTGGCCATTCCAGCCCACCTTGCCAGTGAGGAGCACCAGGCTGGTGTCAGGATCATAGATGGGTAGGAGGGTCGAGGGAGCTACGTCGAGACCCAGCACAGCTGAGGGGCCACCTGCCAGGGCATCAGCCATATACAACAGAAGCTGGCGCTCACTTTGGCTGCAAGAAGGGGCAGAAGCAGGTCCTTAGGGCTGGAGAGGCTTAGGCAAGGCAAAGACTTCCACAGAGACCCTGATTCTGGGCTGGGGAGTCCAGGCACCAGTAGGCAATGTGAGAGCTGAGTCCAGTCCAGAACTTGCCTGGCCAGAGCAGCAGTATCCCAACTGGCCACTCTGCCTCCACCCTCATCCCCAGCTATGCCACTGACCCTCTTCAGCACAGTGCTGACACCAGCACCTGTCGCAGGCCACTGCAGCTTCTGAGGTCCAGACTTCTCCCGATATTCTGCTTCTCCCTATTCTAGGCAGCTTCCTGGCCTTTCCCCAGAGCACAAATGTTCTCTTCCAGATCTTGGTCAGCAGCACCAGCTCAAATGATACCTCCTTTGGGAGACCCTTCCTGATCCTTCCTCCAAGGCACAGATGCCTTGTGCCTGTAACTGACCGCACCTCATCAGGTGGGCTCCTAGGCCTAGCTCTCACCTCCTGGTTCCCCTGGTGACTCATTTTCCCTCACCAGCCTTCCCTTTCACCCACCCACCCACCCATCCATCCATCTACTTGTCTGTTCATCTATCCACCCACCTGTCCACCCAAACGTCTACTCCCACCCACCCAACCATCCAGTAAGTGAGGGCCAGGAACAATTTTTGCAGGCCTGATGGGTGTCTGTTACTTTGGGGAAAGGAGACTCAGGTGCCTGAAGCCTAGGGATGGTGGTCCCTAAGTCCTTACCTGTTAAAGCCAGATACCAACAGACAGCAACCATCACACACCCAAACAACGCGAGCTCCGCGGCCACCCTCAGGTCCTGGACCTTCCTGTTGAGATATAGCATATGAAGTACAACCAGCGTCCCCCACACCAGGTCTAAAGGCCATGCATGCTTGCTTACCTGCAGGGGCTCAGGGCCACTCCGGGGCTCATAAACCCGCACATGCCCATCCTTGCAGACAGTGGCCAGCTGCTGACCATCAGGACTCCAGGCCAAGCCAAAAATCTGGGGACAGGCAGCATCATGAGAGGCAGCCTCATGACTCATGGCTAGGCCCCACTTCCTGCAGTTGTCCTACCTGGTCCTGATGGCCTTGCAGCCTCAGCCGCTCAGCCCTCGCCTGAAGGTCCCAGATGCGAATGGTGAGGTCATAGGAAGAGGAGGCCAGAACATCTGCCGCCAATGGGTGGAAGCGCAAAGAGTAGATCTTTTCTGTGTGACCTGGGGAAGGGGTTCCAGGTGAGGATGAGTTCCTTGGAAGCCAGTGCCCTGCCCAGTCCCACCCAGGCCCGCCTGACCTGTGAGCACAGCCTCAGGTGTAGTGAGCATGTCCTTCAGGCCCCCTGGGGGCACTCTCCACAGTCTGATTCGGGCATCCTCCCCGGCTATAGAGAAAGAAGCAGCTCCTCACTGCTGGGCCTAAGATCCCTGGCTTCCCAGAACACTCAGGACCCAGGACCCAGTACCCTCCCTCAAGTCCAGGCACCCAGCCTCCTTACCCACAGCGAGGCGGTGGGGATCGAAAGGGTCCCAAGCCAGATCGGTTACAGCTGCCCCATTCTGCAGCGTGGGCAGTGCTGTGTCAGGTAGGCGGCCAGGCTTCCGCAGCTATGGGAGGTGCCCCACCCCATCAGAACCAGGCAGGAGAGCCAGTCCCAGGTGCTGCAGGGCAACAGCATGCCTGGGTTCCCACCCTCTGCAGCAGACACTCCCACTTCTTGGTGACCCAAGCTCTCTGCCTTAACCACCCCATGCTCTGAGCCCCAGGTGCCAAGTGTGAGGCCCCCAAAAGTGAAGAGCAGCAGTGCAGGGTGGTAGAAAGAGTTCAGGCCTGGGGCTTAGGTGGCCTGGGTTCAAACCCAGCTCCACTTACGCTGTTGTGTGACCTGGACAGATCACTAAACCTCTCTGTACCTCTTCACCCCCATCTGTAAAATGGGAACAAGAATGGCACATACTGCTTGGGGCAGTTGGGAAGACTAAGGGACATGCTGGCAGGAGTCTGATACATGGTCTGCACTCAGTGAGTTGAGTGGCTAATGCCCTTAGCATACTTGCCATCTGCAGGGACCTGAGGAGCAGCCCTGGTGGGGCGGAATCCCTCACCTCGAGCACGGCCACCTGTCCACCGCTGCTGAGCAGGGGCACAGCCACATGCAGCTGGTTGGCGCAGAAGCCATCGCTCTCACCAGGCGTGGTGAGGCTGAGTCCCTTGAGGTTGGTGATGTGGCTGTCTCGGTGCAAGACGCTACCCTGAGTGTGGCGGAACTTGGAACTGGGTCCTGGCAGGTGGCAGGGACACAGAGCCATGTGTAAGGATGCCACCCATCCACCCTGTCTGTGAACCCTGCACCTTGGGTCTTGGCCACTTGCCGCCTTCATCATGGGAAGGTGCCTGGCATGTGCCCAGGTCAGGCCTCTACGGAGGCAGCATACACAGCTTGGCTGAGAAGCTGGCCCTTGCTCCTCTGCAGTCAAAGGGATCTCAGCAGAACCGCAGGGCTCCAGGCCACCCTCTAGTTTTACAGATGACACTCAGCAGCCTTACTCTGGCCCACATGACAACTGATTCTACTAGGAGCTGCAAGTCTGGGTGCCATACATAAGGCCTCACTTCAGAGTTGGAGGATAGAGGAGAACGGGTGGGGATAGAGTAGACAGGGTCAGTGCCCTGATGCGCTTACCCAGCAGGCTCTGCAGTGATCTCTGACTGGGGCTGGTCCCAATGCCACTGGTGCTAGAGAGTGAGGGCCCCAGGCTGGAGGGCGTGGAGGGCGAAGTCAGCGAGCTGGGAGGAGAGGAGAAGCCCTCCTGGGGAGAAGGACCCAGATCAGCTAGCAGGTCCCTGGGCACGATAGCCAGAGATAGCAGGGACACCCAATTCCAGAGCCATGGCTCTGGGCCCCTCTGGGCTATGGAACACTGGGTTGGGTCTAAGCACTGCTGTGGGCATGGACCTGTGGCGGGGGGAGGACAGGTTGGGGTAACATGGATGAGGGAGGCAGGCCAAGCTTTAGGCTATGAGGACATGGGTGGCAGCTATTGGCTCCCAGATTTGTGGGGTGGAGGGAGAGTGCCAGTGAGTTAGAGTTGCCGGTACTTCAAGGAAAACCAGAAATCCAGTTTGTGTGAGAAGTCTCACTTCTTCAGTGTCTGCTCAAGTTTTACATTTATGCAGCAAGCATTCTTCCATCATCCTTCTCCATTTTTATTTTTTTCTGTTATCCTTGATAATCAGAAAGGACCATAAAGATCACCAGATTAAAGGTAGACATTACAGACCTAGTGCTGATTTCACCTGGGCACCCACTGCAGCTCCCTGTTGGCTGTGGGCTGGGAGCAGCCTGGTACTTACACTTGGGTCTGCATCAGCCCTGGGCGTCTCTGCAAACTGGGCTGTGTCAGGGGGCGCTTCCTTAGGGGCCACCAAGAGGGAAGTGAAGCTGGGGTGAGGCCGATGGGCTGGGTTGAGGCTGATCTTCTGCACCTGTGGAGAGGTTGGCATTTGAGTTAGTGACATGTACAGTGCCCAGCAAGTCAGGGCACAGCCAAACTGGGGGGGCCTTCCAGGGGCTCGTGGAGTCAGGCATGGCCCTACCTGCTGGTTGCTCCCAGCCCACCAGGTGTTGGGGTCAGAGGCAGGCACGCAGCCAGCAGTATCTGGGAACAGGTCCTCGTGGAATTCCACAGCCTGGTGGTGAACAGGCAGGCAGTCAGTGAGGCCCAAGTGTCCCAGGCCCCAGGCCCTTGCCCAGGGCCCTCCTCACCTTTCGGGGCACATGGTAGCTGATGGGTATGATGGCTGTATCGCTCAGCTGCAGGATGCGGAGCACCTCACAGCCCATGACAGCCAGCGCCCGACGGGGAACAAGAGCGGCACCCCGCAGCACACTCTCCAGGACACACTGGGTCACTGTCATGGACAACAAGGGAAGACAGTCAGGGAGGGAGGGGGGCGGGGGGTGGCAGGATGGGAAGAGATGAGCTCACCTGGACTCAGTGCTGGCTGCTGGAGGGTGACCTCGTAGCAGTACAGTTGACGCTCACCCTGAAAGAAGCCCAGCCTGAGTTCCCCTCACTGACCATACCTGGGCCTCACCCTTGTTGCTCCCCAGGGACCTGAGTCACAGACCCCTGGTGTCCATCCAGGAAACTGATGTATGCTTGTACCAAGCTAAGTCCTTGACAGACTGTCCCTCATTTGTTCTTTGTCACCTTCAGTGGTGACACTGGGGGTGTACATCAGCACTATGGGACATGGGCTGCATGCTGAGTGCCCTGTACTCAGCCCTCTTCTTCCTAAGGCAGTCACATCATCTTGGCAACCCAGGTGAACACGCACCTGGCAGGGGGTCCCTCAGGGCTGAGCTAGTATTCTAGTTCCTCCTCTATCAGGGGACCACAAGGAGGGCATAAGCCTAGGGACCAGACTTCATGGTAGACCCAGATGTGTCCTTCTCACTCACCTTTCCTGCCAGGACCAGGAGCCCAGAGTCTGAGTCCAGCAGGGGCATGAGAGACCTGGGGAGAGAGGGCCAATGGGCAGACAGATGGGTAAGGGGAGGGAGGAGGGCTGTGTACCTCATAACCCCAGACTGGGTACCTGGAAGGGTGCCATGGTAACCAGGAGCCTCTCAGCTGCTCTGGCTATGTCCAGCCTGGTCCCACAGGACCCTCCACTTCCTTTCCCTGTGCTGCCCACACGCCAAGCACAACCCACCCTATCCTATCCACCTGCTTCCCTGCCAGACTCGTGTTAGGCCTGGGCACCTCAAGTCCAACCTCTACTCTAGACTCTTCCAAAAAAGACCCCACATCTACTCTGTCCCCTCTCCCCTCAGTCAGTCTAGGCATCAGGCCAGCACTACCAGGGAGGGGGTGGGTGGTACATCCTCCTCCATGGCATCCTCAAGTACTGTGCCCAGGCCATGTGGACAGGATGCTCCTATGCCCTCTGCTCCTGAGGTGGAGGTCATGGCAGGACAGGGCAGCAGCTGGGGATGCAGAAGGTGGGCAGGAAGTCCCAGAACCCCCACCACTGTATGCCAGGCTCAGCCTCAGCCAAGGGCTTGTCATTGCTCCGGGGTCTACACCTCCCTTCCCTGGGCCCTGAGGAAGCCTTCTACAGCCACCAGGGTGAGGGCTGCCTTCTAGACCACAGCATTCAGGGAAGGAGCCCAGGAGAACCCTGAAAGGTGTCACCTTCTGTTTCTTGCTCTTGGCCTGTTTCCTGTCTCTGGGGACAGACACCCCAGTGGCAGTTGCCACTGTCCCTCACCCAGATGACAAGGGGCCCAACCTCCCTGTCCCCTGTCCACCTGTCTTCCTGTCTACCTCCCCTCCCTACCCTGCCAGGAGCCACAGTGGGCTGGGAAGCTGGGTGGGGCCTTGGGTGTCTCCACAGCTTCCTGGAGTGTCCTGAGCTGGCCACCCGTGAGTAACACAGACTCCTAATTACCTCAGGCCAACAGGGTGAGCCAGGTCAGCACTGCCCTTCGAGACCTGGTCTGACCACTGCCTGCTATGATGGTAGGGATGAGTGGGGACAGAAGTGGTGTGATCTGGGGCACCCGATGCTGAGGCTGGCACCAAAGTAGTAATGCTGGCATCAGTCCCCTTCAGTGGGTGCCACAGGACTTCATTCACTTGTTCATTCATGATCATTCATTCCCTTGACCAGCTGATCTACCCAGTCCTCACCCAGCCAGCATGTGAGACCAGAGATCTCACCCAGTCCTCGAAGAGCTCCACAGCCTGGTGCCAGAGGCAGACACAATTCCACAGCTACGTGTGATGAAGGAAAGGTCCTCTGAGGACATATGGCAGTGGGCAGGTCATTGGGAGAGGTGTTCCCTACAATTCCAGCGTGAGGGAAACGTCAAACACGTTACAGAGAGAGTTGTACGAACGCAGCTCGTAGGAAGGTCCCATGGTAGGTGGGTGTGTAGCCTTTCAAAGAATGAGAAAGGTGACATGCCTGGTAGCCTAGGCAGTGGGGGTAAGGGACTGAGGCTTGGGCTAATGTGGGCAGAGCTAGATGGAGCAGGCCTGGTGGCAGGAGGGAAGTTCTGCCTTGAGGGTGCAATGGTGACAAAAAGCTGATGGTGTGTTTTTAAGCAGTGGGAAACAGGACCCAGTTGGTGCTGTATGGGTCATGCTGCCTACTGCAGAGACAGGCCAGGAGAAGTGGGAACAAGTGAGACAGATGCACAGGCTGAGGGCAAACGAGCTGCCTGGGTGAGCCACGGTAGGAGGCCTGCGGGTACCACCATGGCCCTGATAGTCCCCTGTGCTCTCAACCACCCTCAGAAGAGGGCTGGCCCGCCTCTCACCCCTACCCCATCAGCCCCTGCCTACTGACTCAGGCACTCAGGATGCGGGGGCAGGAAGTCACAGCAGGCAGGGCTGGTCTCCCAACAGGTCAGGCCAGTCCTCCTCGCCTCAGGCAGAGCCAGCTGGGCAGCTCAGCCAGGCAGGAGCACCCTGCTATCTACAGCACAGCACAGGCAAGGATCTGGGGTCATGGCACCCAGAGCCATGGGTTAGCCAACAGCTGGCACAAGTCTGATCCCAGGCCCCATAAACAGAGCTAACTTGGGTCTGGGTCTGGAGTGCAGAAGGTAATCCCTGGCTTGGCAGAGAGCCAAAGGTGGTGAGCTGTAGTGTCATGGCCCCAAGGTCTGCCACCTCAAAGGGCTCTGACCCTGACCCAGGTCATAAAAGGTCAAGGGCCCACATCTGTCTCCACCCCAGTCCTAAAAGACAAGACAATAGTGGCACCAACTGGGGTTGTGCCCTAATAATGCCACAGCATTCCTGTGACAAGTTCATGGTGGAAGGACCAGGGTGCACTTAGAAGCAGCTCCTGGAATACACATCCAGTTTTCCCCTCCACTTACCTTCCCCTTCAGGCCTCCTCCTAACCCTAAATAACTTGGCATTGTCCCTAGTCCAAAGCAGTTCCTGTCCCTTGGGCCAAGCCAGCCCCACACTCATAAATTCTTCCTTTCAGAGTCTCTGAGTGGGGTGGTACCTTCAAAGCAATGAGGAAAAGTTGGGTAAACTGGCATGGTCTCCCAGAAGCTGCCTTGAGCCTTTGAGTAGACAGGGCCCTGTGTGAGCCCAGGGGATGGGAAGACACTTTAGGTGGGGGGAGAGGTCTCCTCACCAGCCAAAACTAGCCACTGAGGCAAAGGGCCATCAGGAAGTCCTGTTCCTTGGGAGAAATCAGGCTGCAGTTTGTCAAATCCTCCTGGGGTGGGGGTGAAAGCAGCATCTGTGGCTATTCCTGAGCGTCTCAGAGAACACACAACCCAAGGAAAGCAGCATAGGGACAGTCTAACCAGAAGCCACACAGCACTGATTGCAAACTCAGATGATTCTGGGCCAGGCAGGAAACGAGTGAGTGAAGAGCCTTGCATGAGACAACAGGGAGTGGTGGGGACTGGGGTGACCGTGAACCTGAGCCCTGGCCAAAGAGGGCAGCTGAGACTTCCTGTTCAAGGCAAGCTGGGAAGTCCCATTTTAATGCAAAACCATGTAAGTTCTCATTGTTGGCAATGGTTTCAAAGTTTAAGCATGCTGCACAGCCCAAACAAATCACACCCAAGGGTCAGCCTTGCCCAGGAGCAGAGGTCTGTAGCCATGTCCCACATCCACGATACAAGATAACATGGGGTGAGGAACCCACCTGTCCTGGGGACACCTAGTTTCTATGGAAACCAAGAAACTTATAGCGGACACCTAGACGGTGATTGTCCCAGCCAGACCCTGACAACAACTAGACATGGAACATCTTGACTTTTGGAGTTAAGAGTCCTCCAAAGACCACACAAGTCCCCAGCTGGTATGGTCCAGCCTCCAGGATAAGCCTCGGGTCCCCCAAAGACTCAAACTGGTCCAGCAAAGGCCGTGGCTGCAGGCTAAGTGGGGGTGGGGTGGTGATGTTCAAGGGGCCCTCTGGAAGCTGGAAGCTTAGCAGGGTCCCCAAAGGCATTGAGGCATGACGCTGACCACAAACATGGAGGGGGAGGAAAGCAGAGCATTTTCCTGGAATCCTCCATAGCAGGGGATTTTTCTATACTAGTCCAGGCCCTGGCACCCACCCATTCCTGCCCAATCAAAGGCCACTGTCAACTGAAGCTCAGGCCCCACCCACAGTTGGTGAGATCCCAAACCCTGTATCCCAGCCCCCATCTCCAGTACATTCTGAACCTGAAGCTGCCAGTAACTGTGGGGCCTTGGGCAGATGACCACTCAGTCCTTCATCTAAATTGTGGGGAAAGGGTCCAGGGATGCTCAAAGCCCTGAAGCTGTAATGGCCATAAGGACTCCAAATTCAGCACCAGAAGCTGTACTTAGGATGCTCTTGGAAGGGCTTTGTACCGCCTTCTCAGGAGATTTTTGAAATTGGAATTAGCTACTAACAGCAACCCTTTGAGAGGACTGGACTTCAGTCTCTTAAAAAATCCTTAGCTGGGCTGGGCAGATAGTTCAGTGGTAAAGCACTTGCCTAGCATACATGAGGCCCTGGGTTCAATCCCTATCATCACATTTAAAAAGAAACAACAATAAAAAGATTAAGAAAAAAATTCTTAACTCAGGGTGGGGGTGGGGTGGGGGGGATGGGGAGCAGAGGGGAGAGGCAGTGGGACACACCTGTGATCCCAGTGGCTCAGGAGGCTGAGGTAGGAGGATTACAAGTTCAACACCAGCCTCAGCAAGGCACTGAGCAACTTAGCAAGACCCTGTCTCAAAGTAAAACGCAAAAAGGGCTGTGATGTGGCTCAGTGGTTAAGTGCACATGGGTTGAAACCAAAGGGAGGGGGATCCTTAGCTCTGGCAGGCTGGGCCGAGTCCTTCACCATCTCCCATTGCCACGCCATGTCTCCATAGGCCCCGGTGTTTGCTTCTTGTATATATGTCACCTGCCTGGTGGCACAGGCATCTGGGCTGTGATTCTTGGTAACAATCAGCATTTGCTTGCTTTTTACACAGAAAGAAGGAACCTGTCTAGTGCCATATAGCAAACTACAAGTAGACTCTAGCAGAGGCCACCTGACACCGGTCTAGGGTCTCTCCTGGACCAGGTCGGGAGGTGGCAGGAAAGGGCCAGGCCAGACCAATGAGCCCCCCAGCCAAAAAGGGGCGTTTCCAGCGGGCCCCGCCCGGACCAATAGAAAGTGGCTCCGCCCCCCGCCCCTTAAAGTGCGATCCGCCCCACTGGATTCGACTCCGGAGCCCGAGCCCGGGGCGGGGAGACGCGGACGCCGCTGCCTCGAGATCCAGGGAGCACGGACCCAGGACCCCCTCGGGCCCGGCCGGCCGTGAAGGACTGAGGCCGCGGCCCGGTCCGGCCGGCTCCCTCGGGCGCCGCCGCCTCCGGTGAGTGTCTGCGGAGCTGGGGGGCGTGGGGCGCCGGACTGGCTGCGCACATTCGCCGTGCACGCGCGCTGACCACCGCCGCAAGCACACGCACTCCTTAGCAGGACGGTGCTTCCAGCACCGCAGGGTCACCTGGGCCGACCCGGGAGTGCGGCGGGGGGAGGGGTCCCTAGGCCCCTCCCCCCGGCCGTCCCAGGGCTCCACAAGCCCCACAAGCCCCACGGCTGGCCAGGGTGCGCGAGTGTGTGTGGTTCACCGGCCGGCGAGGCGGCGAGCAGACAAAATAAACACCCCCTCCCTCGCTTCCTCCTCCCACGGCTGGGCCCTCCGGCATGACCAGTTTTATGAATCAAACCCCTTTCAGGGGATGGCCCAGCCTTATTCTTTGGTTACTTTTCCCTCCTAGGGTCAGACACAGTACGGTGCCCTAGTGCATGCAGGCTGCCTGGGGTCTTCAGGGCCTTGTCACTTATGCCAGAACTTGGGCCACAGACATGCAGCTCTGAAGGATGCGGCGGCGGATAGATCCAGGTGGGGGATGGACTTCTGCTGGCCAGGGCCCTTTGTGCTTCAGGTATCAGGGCGCCCCATCTGCCTCTGCCAGGGACGGGGCTTTGCTTGTGCTATGAACCCAGTGGCCTAGAGCCAGCCTAGTCCTTTGTGTCCCTGGGCTGGCAGCACTGGGGCTTGAAGACTGCTGAGGTCCCCTGTGGTCACTGGCAGGCCAGCTGATTGGTGCCAGTCTCTGTCTCATCCCCCACCCCCTCGTTAAATATTATACCAGGGTTGCTGACAGTATCTCCTGCTTGGGAACAGGGGTGGGATCTGCATCCTGAAAGAGGCCCTCAGAGTCCAGGTGACCCCCTGCTTGCTTTCTGCACCAAGGGCAGGTGAGATGCCAGAGAAAGGCACCAGAATGTAGAGCGCCTTTCCCAGGCGAGGAGCCTCTAGAGCTGGGAAATGGTCTTAATCTCCAAGCTCCCTTTCTGCTTGGCTGGACCTTGAGTGTCGGGTGCAGAGAGGGGTGGCTAGACTGGCACTCGTTAGAGGTGGCCCAGTGGGCAGCGAAGTCCAGTAGGGACCCAGCTGTTGGCAAAGCCCAACAGAGCTGGGACAGGCTGGTGGGGGGATGGGAAAGCAGTCCCCTGAGTTTACTGTCTTCTCCCAGGGGAATCAGCCCCTGGAGCTTCTGTAAACAGAGTGTCAGAGGCAGGAAGAGGGCTCTGGTAATGAGCAGCCCAGCTGGATCTCCTCCAGACCATTATCTAGGCTCTCCCAGTCCAGGGAGGAAGGACCCAGTAGCACACATGCCAGCCTGGAGGCCTGGGCACACTGCCTGTCCCCTATCTCCCCCAACCTCGAGGAGCTGCACATTGGGACAGTCACCTGAGACCTGTGGGTCAGATGGGGGTGACTCGGGGCTGGTGTTCCAGGACATTTGTCCAGATACCATCACTTGCTTCAGACTCTGGAAATGGGGGAAGACAGATTCAGCACAAGGAGCGCCCCAGGCTTGCCACAGGCCTGTGCTCTCCTCTGAAGGCCCCTCTGGCAGGCAGCCCTGGGCCAGGGCAATGCGCAGACAGGAGATGGGTTCACAGTTCCAGCATCTTGTTACTGACACCCCCACTCACAGCCCTGGGGGAACTGGGACAGGACCCAGGTAAAGGGAGTTAAATCCTCGTGGGGGCATTTATAAGTAGACCCTACCCCTAGGATGCACAGCCCTGGAACTGGAAAGTGGGTCGCATTGGGCCTGGGAGACCACAGAGGTGCTCCTGACCACTGACAAGCCCCGAGTGCATGGGAAGGGGCTTAGTGCCTGCCCCCAGAGCCCCTCCCTGAGCTGGGGAGCCCAAGACTGTGTTGCCAAAACCAGCTCCCCTCACTGCTGTGGAATTTGCGCAAGTTCCTGGAGAAGGGGGAGGGCGCTTGCGTGTGTGTGTGTGTGTAGGAGCTTGGCCCAGTGGGTGTGTATCTGGCGTGGGTGTGTGCCTGTGCGCGTGACTGCAGCAGTGCTGGGTTTAGGGCGGGCAGGAGTGCTTCAGGGAGTCGTGTGTACTAGGGAGGGTGAGGTGGGGGCTTAGCCTCCTTCCTTTTATCGGTTTCCACATTCCAGAGGCAGCCGGTTGCTTTCCCCAAGCCCTCAGGGCTGTCCAGGCCCACAGGCCTCCCCCGCTTTTCCTCATTCCAGCCTCCCTGGGTGTGAGGAGGCTGGGGGAGGCTCCCTCAGGCCACCTCAGTTTTGCAGGGTGGGGGCAGGCAAGGGGCCAATTCTTCAAGACTGGGGACGCCCCCCCCACTGGGCTCCTCCTGGGGAATGCAATAAGGCTCAGACATTCCTGGAGGCTGCCTGAGAGATTTCATTAAGGAGGAGGAGGGAGCTGGCTTGCACTGAGAACTGGCGGGAGCCCCTGCTAGCCCTGGGCCCCCAGTCACTCAGCAACAGTGACAGCCATGTGGAGCAGGGTTATGGCTTGGTGACCAAGGTCCACCTGTCTATTTGCAGACCACAGATCCCAGGAAGGGCTGCTTGTGCCAGGGTGGCCAAGAACCCTGGGACACAGTGAGCATACAAATGGCAAGACCCCTTCTGGTCCCAGGCAGCTTGGGGCTGGCAGCCTCCCTCCGTGACTAAGGTGTTCTGGCAAGTTCAGGGTTAATTGCTGGGTTAGAGCCTTACTCCATGGGTGCATGGCCCTGGGTGGGGACAAGGTGGTGAGGAGGCCCAGTGCCTGGGCCAAGCAGCATCATATCTGCCACGTGCCAACAGTGGCATCCGGACTGGCCCATTTCTGGTTGGGCCACGGCCACCACATAGCTCCAGGGGCCACAGGTGTCCTTGCCCAACAGGTGGCACCTCTCTCGACTGAAATGGCACGTCCTGCCACCCTGAGGGCTCACTTGAGCCAGGGACTGGTCTTAGTCACTGGTCTCCCTGCCCTGGGCTGACAGGTCTGGCAGCTGCCAGGTCACCCATGGTGCCACTAAAGACACCCACTTGGAGCTAGGCCAGCCTCCTGGGTACATAAGGAGGGGGAGGAGGAGGACCCAGCTGCCAGCCAGTCCACACCTGCTAGGGAATCCAGAACCTCCTCCCTGGACAGGCAGACAAGCTGACATCCTGGCTGTCCCCTTTGCAAACCTATGGCTGTGCAGAGGATTCACCTCAGGAGCTTTTCTAAAGCATAGCTCTGCCTGGGCCTCACCTCCAGAAGCTTTTACTTAATGGTCTTATTATTGGGTGAGCCCAGGACATCAGAATTTTTTTTAAAAAGCTTCCTGACCTGCAGTTGGGGTGGAAGAGCCCCAAGGTTACAGGTGGAGATAGAAGCACAGAGAGGGCAGGGAGCTGAAGTGAGGTCACAGAGCAGGCAGAATGAACAGAGCTTGGGAATCCCTGGCTTAATCACCAGCAGGGGCCACAGTCTGCCCCCTGCCACACACACCTGCAGAGGGGTCCCACCTCTGAGGAGCAGCCTCTGAGGAAAACAAGGCTCAGTCCCCTCTGCCCTTTGTGTGAGGACCCATGTCAGAGACCCTTAACCTCACTGCCCTGCTTTGTGGGCCAAGGGCTTCTGTGTCCCTGAGAAGGGGAGATGGGATGGACCCAACTCAGGCCTGGGGCTGTAAGCCTCCTTGGACACAGACACGTCAGCGAAACTGGAGCCAGCCGTTTTGGCCGCCGCCAGAATAGTCCCGCCTGCCTGAGGAGGAGGGGCGGGGGTGGCAGGCTCCTGGGGCTGGGCTGCTGCCAGGCCTGGCCTGTGGTGCAGAGCCCAGGCCAGGCGGGCCTGCATGGGAGCCAAGAACCCAGAGCCATGGGGTCAGACCAGAAGCGCCCATCCCCCACACCTTCTCTGAAGCATCTGGCCCAAGAGGGGGTGTGTGGACTCTGTCATCTGTCAGTCTGTCCAAGCTATCTTCTACCCAGTTGGGTCCATGGCCTTCCCCAGGAGCAGTGTGGTGCACCAGCTTCAGGACTGATGGGTCATCCAAATGCCTAGACTCTACCCCACCCATGTGCCCATCCCTACATGTAAGTGGGTGCCCACAAGTGTGTCACACACTCATTTGTGGGGAGCATTTTGGCTCCCTCAGGGTGCTGAGATGACGAATGCCTTGAGTCTTCCTTACTCACGGAGCCCCTCCCAGAGGTCATGTGCTGCCGAGGGCTGGCCAAAGGACAGCTCACCCCCATACCAGTTTCCAAAACTCGGGTCACCCCACCCCACCCCACCCCTGATGGTGGAGGCAGCCTTGCTGTGGAAGCCTTGAACCTGGGTCCAGCAACCTCCTGTTGACATAAAGGTACAGAGCAGCTCCTGTGGGAACTCTTGGCCCTGCAGTGGGAGGGCAGGCAGGACTCCACGTGTACAGGTGACACCCTTGGTCACTAACGTTCACCAGCCACCCGATGAGTGCCGAAGACAAAGGAAAGTGGTGGAACCTTGACTCCCTGTCATGGTTCCTGGAGAGCCCAGGACTCTGCATCCTGCCTCTGTCCACCACACCATGGTGGGGTTGGGTGAAGCTGAGACCCAGAGTCCAGAGGAGGGAGACTGGGCCCTCACTGTTGCCCTCCCTTCCTCACAGCACCCTAGGGCTCAGGGCTATTCCAGAACCCTCCCTCACCCTTAGCAGAGGGAAAGGTTCCCCTACCCTGCCTCAGCTGGGCAGATTAGATTTCAGAGCCCAGACCCAGGCTGTCATCACAGGGCGGTAGAGACCCCAGGAGATATCCCCACCCCGCCCAGTGGACACACATCAGGCATACATCTGGGTCCCTGTTTATAAATAGTAGCCTTGGGCAAGGTGGCACAAGACTAATCCCAGCAACTCAAGCCTATAATCTCAGCAATTAATTTGAAGCAGAAAAATTGCAAGTCTGAGCACATTGATAGACCCAGTCTCAAAAAATAAAAAGGACTGATAAAGCACCTCTGGGTTAAACCCCAGTACAACGAAACAAAACAAACAGAACAATGCTGCGAGGGTCAAGGGGCTAGAGATACTTATGCCAGCTCTGTAGGTGAGTGACTGAAACTCAGTCATGAAAGGACTTGGGAATCTGCTAGGGCAGAACGTGGGCCTGAACTCAGGCCCTTGTCTCATGTCCCCTTCACGGTCAGCCTGTGCCCTCTCCAGGTTCCTTCCCAGGGCTCCCCCATCTGCTTTTGGTGCCAGGAAACCCATGGTGGACCCCCCTGACCACCAGACTACAGCTTGGAAACTTGAAGTTTTCCGAGGCCCCAGTGCGAGCTCCTATCTCAATTTCCCCATTGCAGGGACTCTGGCAAAGGAGCTTAGCCCTGCGTCTTGGGGGAATGGGAAGCAGGTTAACTCCTGCTTGTTGGGTCTCCTTGGTTCGTCCTGTTCCAGCCTGGCCCCTCTCTCCATCAATTCAAATGTACCTTCTATAGTTTTATCACCTGCCAAGCCAGGTGGCCATCTTGTGGCCAGACCCAGTGACTGCTGGTTAAAAGCCCAACAGATTAGGAAGCACAGAGACCAGAGCTGTTCCCCCTCCTCCATGCAGAGTAGGAGTTCCTCCCTCGCACGTGCTCCAAGCCCTTGAAAGCCAGCCTGGATACTCAGTGCTGAGTGCTCCACTTGCACCCATCCTCTGCAGCCCTGAGATGTCCAGGGAAGACAGATGAAAAATCTGGGTGCGAGAGTCTAGCTGTTGTCTGTGGCCTCACAGCTTGGACACCTCAGCATAGAGCTAGCTGCCTTCCAGGAGTGAGAACTCTCAACTGTGACCTTATCGGAGGCCCTCAGGGAGCTAAAGCAACAGTGTGGCCAGGCTGGCCACGTGTAGGGTCCCCTCCCCGCCTGACCCGGTCTGGCCCCTCTGGGAGGGCTGATTCAGGGGGAGGCACCTCACCCACCACATGTACACGTAGTCAGGGAGGCCACTCAGCCCACATCTGGAGGCTAGGCCCCACCCACCATCCTGATTCAGTGAGGGTGGAGCAGGTCTTGTGAGGGGATGGGACTGGGGGTGCCGCCCACAGAGCCTTAGGTCATCATATGCAGAGCCTCAACGGCACAGGCACTGCAAGAGCCAGAGACACCTGAGGCCTCGGATTCTGGTATCTGCTTCACCCAGTACTTGGTGCAGGGCCTGCTTAGGCAGTGCACTCGGCAGAGGTGAGCTGTGTGGGTTCTGGAGACCCTGGAGCAAAGGCAGGGCCTCAGCCTCAGGGAACTGTCGGCACAGCTGGGCTCCTACCGCACACCAGGGGGCACTCTAGGGGGTGGGGAAGGCCTTCCCAGCGGGGCCCTGAAGGGGCTTGTCACTGCGGACTAGTGAGAGGCTCCAGCTGGAGGCTCCTCTGGGAGATGATTTCCCTAGCAGAGGGACACTGCAGATGGGCAGGGCCTCCAGGATCAACCTGGGTGATGAGTGCTACCCCTTCACCTACAGCTGGCCTAAGACCCCAGGGACCTGACTTATCTGGCCTGTGACTCCTCCTACTTTTCCTTCTCACAGTCCAGGGGGCATGGGCCTGGATGAGGGGGAGCTTGTGGATGTATCCCTCCCCCCAGCCTAGGGCAGGCAGGCTGGGTGGGGGTCCTGTTACCTGCTGTGGCCACGTGAGAGAAGGGGAGGCCCAGCTCAAGCACAAAAGGCCCTTGTGTGAGTGAGCATGAGGCAGGTACTGGCCGCTGGCAGGACTGCCTCCGTGGGAGAGGCTGGCACTCCAGATAAGACTCAGCAGTCTCTGGGGCACCCATTGTAGGCCCATGCCTGTACATGGCCCCCAGGTTCTTCCAGGAGCCTAGGTTATGGGGGGAGGAGGCAAGCTGTGGACCCTTCTTGTCTCAGCAATTCCCGCTAAGAGTAAGAGTCCCTTCCCTTAGCAGGAGGTCCAAACATGGGATCCTTCATCTAGAAGGTGCGGACCCTGTCCTGGGGGCAGACCCTTAAGGCCCTGGGCTGTTGCTCAGATTCCCTGGCACTTCTGAGGGCCCACTTTCCTCCTGTCCCTTGGGAGTGAACAGAGCAGCTTCCCCTGAAGTGGCTGCACACTGCCACTGCTGTGGAGTGCTGCTACTCATTATTCTCAGTGTCATGCCCACAGCTGACCTGGAAGACCCTGAGAGGAGGGAACCTGTGGCTTCAGTTCAGCCTGGCACTGCCTCTGCGGCCACCAGACAACCAGTGTCTCCCACATGACCTCAGGGACCCCTTACCTCTAGTTCTGCCATGCTCTGGAAATAGGTCTGAAGAAGAAGGATCCCTGCTTCCGCCCCCCTTTCCTGGAGACAGGCAGACACCTGCCAAGGGTTGTAGCCAGCCTGCCCCTCCTCCAGGAACCTTCCTGCTGGCCACATCCTGGCAGTCCACAGCCCCTGTCCTGGGCAGGTCTGACTGCACAAATGGAAAAACACCAATCCCATAGTTTCCATGTGAAGTCTTCCTGCTGCGGTCTCTCCTCACTTGGAGGAGGGAGGGATGAAGAACGTGGCCCAGGGGCCAGCAGCCTGGGGCAGCCAGCTTCTCTGCTTACGCGCCTGGGCTGACTGCCTGCCCAGTCTCTCCCAGATGCTGCTGGGGGGGCTGCCGCTCCAGGACACATGATTCTCTCCTTCCCTGATCTTACCCCTTTCCATCACATCTAGGCAGAGGCAGGAGACCTGGGTTCAGGAGGAGAAACAGTACATCATCGCTGGGCACTCAGTGGCCATCAGTCCCTGTGCTAGTTAGTCTGCACACATCAGCTTACTAAGTACTCATGACAGCCACCATCATTAACAGTAAGGTCAGATGAGCACAGTGGCACACACCTGTAATCCCAGTGACTTGGGAGACTGAGGCAGGAGGATCACAAGCTCAAGGCCAATCTTGGCAATGTAGCAAGGCCGTCTCAAAATAAAAACTAAAAAGGGATGGGGATGTTGCTCAGTGGTCAAGTGCCCCTGAATTCATTCCCTAGTACAAAAAACAGGTAAGGTCGCATGGCAAGGGAGTGATAGGGATGGGCCAGGAACCAGGCTGGGGAACCTGACTCACAACCACTGGGCTCTGCTGCATTGGGGGAGGGGAGTGACAAACCCCTCCTGGCCTTCCTGATGTGGCTGCCCTCTCCGCCCTGACTCATGGCTTCTTTGCTCCCAGGGACAGAAGATGCGCTCCAGGGGTCCTCTGCCACTGCCCCTGCTGCTGCTCCTGCTGCTGGTTCCAGGGCCCAGGGTGCAGGGCTGCCCATCTGGTTGCCAGTGCAACCAGCCACAGACGGTCTTCTGTACTGCCCGCCAAGGGACCACAGTGCCCAGGGACGTGCCACCCGACACAGCAGGCCTGTACATCTTTGAGAACGGCATTACCACGCTTGATGCAGGCAGCTTTGCCAGCCTGCCAGGCCTGCAGCTCCTGGATTTGTCACAGAACCAGATCACCAGCCTGCCTGGCGGCATCTTCCAACCACTCACCAACCTCAGCAACCTGGATCTGACCTCCAACAAACTGCGCGAGATCACCAACGAGACCTTCCGTGGCCTGCGGCGCCTCGAGCGCCTCTACCTAGGCAAGAATCGCATCCGCCACATCCAGCCTGGAGCCTTCGATGCACTTGATCGCCTCCTGGAGCTCAAGCTGCAGGACAATGAGCTGCGGGCACTGCCCCCACTGCACCTGCCCCGCCTGCTGCTGCTTGACCTCAGCCACAACCACCTCCCAGCCCTAGAGCCCGGGGTCCTGGACACTGCCAACGTGGAGGCGCTGCGGCTGGCGGGCTTGGGGCTGCAGCAGCTGGACGAGGGGCTCTTTGGCCAACTGCGCAACCTGCATGACCTGGACGTGTCTGACAACCAGCTGGAAGGCGTTCCACCCGTTATCAGAGTCCTGCGGGGCCTGACACGACTGCGGCTGGCTGGCAACACCCGCATTGCCCAGCTGCGGCCTGAGGACCTGGCTGGCCTGACCACCCTGCAGGAGCTGGACCTGAGCAACCTGAGCCTGCAGGCCCTGCCAAGTGAACTCGCAGGCCTCTTCCCCCGCCTTAGACTCCTGGCGGCTGCCCGCAATCCCTTCAACTGTGTGTGCCCCTTGAGCTGGTTTGGCCCCTGGGTGCGTGACAGCCATGTCACACTGGCCAGCCCTGAGGAGACACGCTGCCACTTTCCACCAAAGAATGCTGGCCGACTGCTCCTAGAGCTTGACTATGCTGACTTTGGCTGCCCGGCCACCACCACCACTGCCACGGCCCCCACCACACGGCCAGTGGTGGGAGAGCCCACGCTCTTACCTTCCAGCTTGGCTTCTACCTGGCTCAGCCTGACTGAGCCAGCCACCAAGGCCCCCAGCCCACCATCCACTGCTCTGCCAACCAAAGGGCCTGCCTCCAGGGCCCAGGACTGCCCTGCATCTACATGCCTCAACGGGGGCACCTGCCACCTGGGGCAAAGGCAGCACCTGGAGTGCCTATGCCCTGAGGGCTTCGCAGGCGTGTACTGTGAGAGCAGAGTGGGGCAGGGGCCGCAACCCAGCCCCACGCCCCACACACCAGGGCCTCCCCAGGCCCTGCCCCTCGGCATTGAGCCGGTGAGCCCCACCTCCCTGCGTGTGGGACTGCAGCGCTACCTGCAGGGCAGCACAGTGCAGCTCAGGAGCCTCCGCCTCACCTACCGCAACCTGTCAGGCCCTGACAAGCGGCTGGTGACTCTGCGGCTTCCCGCCTCACTCACAGAGTACACAGTCACCCAGCTGAGGCCCAACGCCACCTACGCCATCTGCGTCACACCATTGGGGGCTGGGCGGATACCTGAAGGCAGGGAGGCCTGTGGGGAGGCCCGCACACCCCCTGCTGTGCGCTCCAACCACGCCCCAGTCACCCAGGCCCGTGAGGGCAACCTGCCACTCCTCATTGCACCTGCCCTGGCTGCTGTGCTCCTGGCTGCGCTGGCCGCTGCAGGGGCAGCCTACTGTGTGCGGAAGGGAAGGGCAGCAGCTGTGGCTCAGGGCAAGGGGCAGGTGGGACCAGGGGCAGGGCCCCTGGAGCTAGAGGGTGTCAAGGCCCCTTTGGAGCCAGGCCCCAAGGCAACTGAGGGTGGTGGGGAGGCCCTGCCAGGTGGGACTGAGTGCGAGGTGCTGCTCATGGGCTACCCGGGGCCCAGCCTCCAAGGTGCCCTCCCTGCAAAGCCTTATGTCTAAGCCTAGGGGAGATCCAGGGGGCTGAGCTCAGCCAGCACCCTCTGCTGCCACACAAGGAAGTTCTCAGTGCATATCCCAGGGACACGTATGTGCTGGGCAGGGTTATATGATCACTCCCAGTCCCTGCCCCTCTCTGGTCCTTGGTCTCTTCTGTGAGCTGCTGTGGCCCAGGTGATGAGCTCTGACAGTAAGCCTGAGTGCCTACAAGGTTGGCACCTGTCCCATCTTCTCAACGTGCAATCCTCGGGCCCGCAGGCCCTGCCGTGTGCTGGTAATGCGGCTGGGACCCTGCTGGGCTCACCCAGCCCAAGGAGACTGGGGGCCAGTGAAGGAAGCCCCCAGAAAGAACACGGGTGGGGATGGGCCCTGTGGCTCCAGTCTCAGCCCCAGAAGCACAGGAACACAGGAAACTGGAAAGGAAGGTGCTCTGGGAATATGTGGACTTGCATCTGTTGTTTCATTTTTTAAAGTATATTTATAAGAGATCCTTTCCCATTTATGCTGGGAAAATGTTTTTCAAACTCAAAGACAAGGACTTTGGTTTTTGTAAGACAAACGATATATGAAGGCCTTTTGTAAAAAAATAAAAGAGAAAATGAAGTGAGTGCTTTTCCGGCTTGGCCTGGGACTCACAAGGTTGGGTGCAGGGAGGATGGAAAGACTAGCCTCTCTGTGGGAGGCTGCAGACATCTCCCCATGGGGCACCAGGCCTGGGCTTAAAAGAGCTGCACAGAGAGTCTCACCAGAAGGGCAGCCCTCCCAGGCAGCTTGGCCAGCAGTGAAGCGAGACCCAGGCAGAGGCAGGGCCACCTCTGTTGGGAAAGGGGACCAGTTAGAGCAGCCTCACCCAAGCCAGATCCAGCTTTCTGCCAGCAGGAGCTACAGTGCCTGAGTCTGGGAGAAACTTGTGGCAGATATGGGCACAGAGAATTCCCAGGGGAGGTCGTCCCCCCTCAGGGGCAGGTCTCTTGGGCAGTTATCAGCTAGCTATCTACGGGAGGGGTGCCTTAAGCTGTCTCATTCCAGGGTCTGATGGCTCTCTAGTCCTGAGAACAGGTGGTGGTGTGGCCCCGGTTCCTCCCCACAGTCCCACTGCCTCTGCAGCTCTGCTGGGAAGTCCCATTCTGCCTTCTGCTCCAGCTGTGAAGAGGATTTAGGTGGGGGTAGAGGGATGGTGGATAGCCAAGGCCAGAGTCCTGATGGGTGCAGAGGGAGGGGCCCAGCCAGAGCTGTTAGCAGCAGAGCAGGGACAGGGCCAAGGGGCTCACAGTCTGACTCACAGATGGTACCAGGCTTGGTGGCCCCATGGTACCCCTGTACCCCCTGCACTGGGGGTGTGCCCAGCTATTCTAGAACCCCCAGAAGCTTCAGGATGAGGTGGGGACAGCACCAGGGATGTGTAGAAGAGCTATAGCCTGGAGTGGGTATAGGCAGCTTGGGGACAGTGACGGATATACACCATCTCTTCCTGTTACCCTCAGGGGGTGAGGGGTGGTAGGCCCCAGGGCAATGAGAAGCCCAGCAAAAGCTGAAGCAAGCCTCCCAGAGACCCCACACCAATGTCCTCCCATAGGTCATAGCCTTGGTCCCTAGCCTGGCCCCTGGCAGTAAGGAGGAAGCGTAGCCAGGCCCAGAGCTTGGGGTGTTGATGTCAGCATAGTCAGGCCTGGCCACACAAGGCTCTGGATTCAATTAGTGGCCGCTGAGGTCTCTGGCACAAGGAGAAGGCGGCGGGTGGAGGGTCATGTGGGCAGTGGGTGGTGGCTATGGGCCTGGGTGGGGCCCTTCCTCCTAAAGCAGTGGTGGCGGTAGCGGCAGCCCAGGTGGATTTCCTGTAGGCCTGGGACCCATTAAGCAGCAGCCACGGTGAAGCCTGCCCCCCTCAGCAACCCCATCAAAGGCGCCTTTGTGGGCCTGTGGGCCATTGCTGAATACGGCAGCTAAGGAAATATTTTCTCTGCAAACCAAACCTGGCCTAGGGGATTGGCTGGGGTGGGGTGGCAGGGCCCAGGAAAGGTACAACCCCACCCAGTCTGAGTCCACTGGTTTTGAGCCAGGAACCAAGGGCAGACAAGGACATGCCAGTCCCCTATCCTGGGCCCTTCCAGCCACAAGTGCAGGGCCATTCGGGCTGCATGAGCTCAGTTTCCATCCCCAGTACCTCTTCTCCAAGAGGAGAGGCTCCCGAGGCAGGTGAAGCACAGCCTGCTCATGGCCAAACAGATGGAGCTCCCTGGCCCAGGTGGGGCTGCCAGCCATGGGGGAGGATTCAAGAGGTCAAGACCCCTGCTACAATAGGGGACAGAGCATAAAGTTCACCCAGAACTCTCACACTCAGACCCCCTCCCATTTCACACCAAGAAGCATGTCTCCTGGACCAGAGCAAAGCTGTTCCTCCTATTGGTCCCTCTCATTATCCCCCCATCTCCACCCTTCACCAAGCATGGGACCTGCCTGACACACAGAAAGTGCCAGGTAGCCCAAGTTTTTCACATGGCCTGAGGCTGGCCTGATCCCAGGACCAACTATTCCCACTGCGCTCTGCTCCAGTGAAGACGCACCACCAACCAACGACCGAGATGGGAACTGCAACAGAGCTCCCCAGGAGAGGAGAAGGAGGTGGGGCGAATGCCTGACCCCTGGCTCCTGCTACTCTTAAGAGCACACACTGTCCTGTTGAAACCAAGATGGAAAAGCTGTAAAACGGAAGACACTGAGGGCGGCTGAGTGGCCACACTGCCAGCCTCCCTGCAGCTGTGCCCACAGCTGACACCCTGCACACTTTCCATCTCCAGTCAGCCGGGGCTCTGGCTTCCACAATGCCTGGGGGGCAGGGGACCCACACCTCTCAGTTTGGAGGCTGGCATGAGTCCTTGGCATACACCAGCTTTGTGGAAGCTGAAGGGTGCTCGCTCTTTTGGCAGTGGTTCTGGAATGGCTAGGGCTGGGGATGGAGGGGCAAGACACTGGCCTGGACACTCATCTGGGAGTGATTTGGAAGCTCCAGTCCTTGCTGGTCCTTCCACGCTATTCTTAACTGCTGTAATTACAGGGTCAGCCTTAGCCAGTGGCACCATGGGGTCTGAGCATGTTAACTTCCAGGGGCCATGCTGGGGCTGAGTAGGAGTTGCTCTGCGGGGGACGGAGGACCTACCACTGAGGGCGGGGTCTGAAGGCAGGAAGCAGTGGGTGGAAGAGCACTTGATTGCTGGTGCTGGGTCCTTCACACCCACAATGCCTCTGCTGGGGGGCCTGTAGGGAAGGGGCCATCTGGTCTGGGAAAGTCTGGAGGACAAGATGCCAGGGCAGCACCAGGGCAGCATTAGGGCCAGGGCGGGTGCGTGGGATAGATGCTGGATGTAGGACCCCATGGCCCAGCTCTTCCAATTCCTCCAGGGCAGGCTGGGCTCTGCTGACTCCTTTCTTGAACCCACTCCCCTGGCCTAGGCCTAGAGCAGCAGGAGGCTGACATCTGGCCAGGCCTGTGTGGTTTCAAGAAAGCCCTGAATCTCACTCAGCCTTGCCTTCCTCATCTGTAAAATGGGCCTTTCTAGCATCCCAGCCTCCTTCTCCCTGGACGTAAGAGGATGGGATGGAAGGTCACTGTCCTCCTGACCACCCCCCTCTTCTGGGAGTGCTCTCAGCTGGGGAACATGTGGGCAGGGGTTCTTCTAGAAGGTCCAAGGGAGACGCACTGTGCTTGCTGCTTCTGGAGCTTGGGCAGGTCCCTGCCCTCTATGACTCGGTTTCCTCAGTTGTGAAATACAAGGACGGAGCTGAACCAGCAAGCCGAGACCCAGGGGTCTTTGCTGGCTCTGGCATTCCACAATCCCCGGCCTGGGAGAGAACAAGCCAGCCTCTCCATGAGTCACGGCTGGGGCTTCCAGGCAGGGACCAAGTCCTTGCCCCCTCCCCCGACAGCTTGCCTGGCTAAGTCTGAACCTTCCCAGGCCTCGGTTTCCTCAGCTATAATGTGGGTGGTCATGCAGACTGCACGACTGCTCCTTTGTAAGTGCTCATCACAGGCCTCCTCATGGCTGGCTGTGCGCCACTGTGGACCACAAAGCTGCACAATGCTGCTGGCCTGGCTGGGGACCCCACCAGTAGTGCCACAAACCCTCCTCCACATACTTCCAGTGGTGGGGATGAAAGGATAGGTGTACACGGACCTCCCCCATGCTTCCTGGGCACCAGCCCCACTTGGGGACAGACAGGGACAGCCACACAGCAGGTGCTCACTGAACTTCATAAACCTCAGTGGAGTCCAAGCCCACCTCCATCTGCCACAAGCCCCTTCAGATCTGCTCATCTGTCCCAACGTCTCTACTTGCCTATCCAACATCCACCTTCCTGTAGGTAGCCTGAGTTTTCAATTCCACAAAGACATCCTCAACAAAATCAAGCATGTCTGCCAGGTCACAGTCCCCTCCCCAAATGCCAAAACACAGCTACGTGAGCCCCAAGTTGTGTCCCGTGACCCAGGAGCCACCCTGCCGCCAGTGGTCCACCAGGACAGTCAGGCTCTTCAGCTGACTGGAGGTTGCCTCCGCACCCTGCTGCTCAAGTCTGGGGCTCCTGGAGGGCAGGGCCAGTTTTCTTTTGCATAGACCTTGCATCCCAGGTCAGGCACCTGCAGCCAGGTAACAGGTGACCAGCCTGCCTCACTGAGAAGCTGGACCAAGGACCCTCACCAGTGACCAATGCACCAGACCTGGACTCAGTACTCATGTGGCCCTCTGGTCCCAGCCCCCCAGCTTGCTGCAGCTCCTACCCAGGTGAGGTGTCCAGGGTGAGGGAGGCCAGGGCACTGGAGAAGAAACGGGTGTCCCACAGTTTCACTTCTTGCTCACGCATCTGTGGGGAGGGCCAGAGAGAGACTCAGAGGGTCTTGTCCTGCCCACCTCAGGGCCTCCTGAAACCCAACTCCAGGGTATGTACCAGGGTATGCCTGGTACAAGGCACCTGTCCCAGAGCAGGGGGTAGTTATGCCAGGAGGAAGAATTTGGGTTTCCATGTCCTGCCCCTTTAACAACCCCTAGGTGACAAGGGACGGGGGGCGGTTCCCTCCATGGACTCTGGTCCCGGAGGGGCCACCAAAGTTTCCAGGGTCAGGCTTAGCTATTACAAATGGAATTTACCAGTTTTCCACAGCCGTCAGTCCCCTGGGGCTCTGAGACCCAGCTGCAGAGGCAGGCCGTATATGGACAGGCCTTGAACTGGACATCAGCTCCCTACCTCCCACAGGCCTCGCTCTACCTTCCTGGGTAAGGAGTCTAAAGGACTAGACATGCCCCACCTGGCAGTGCCCTGCTCATGCTGGAGAAGTCCCTACCTGGTTGAGTCCCGTGGACACGAGGTGCTCTTGCATACTGGTCCATGCCAGCCGGCTGTCCCTGCTGTTCTCATGGGCCTGTGTGCTCTACAGGAGGCAAAAAACAGGGCTGAGCCATCAGGGCCCCCTGGGGGCCAGAGGACATGCAAACAGCTTTCTCCTAGTCATCCTGCCCCTGGGGCCCAAGACAAGGGGTGTGTGTGGAGTGGAGTCTGAGCTAGGGTAGTTCTGCTACACACCCTCTGAGCACCCACAGAAGGCCAGGTTGGTCTTTCCCTTGGAATTTCCTACGGCTCATCTGAGCCAAAGGAAGCCTCATACATACAGGATGAAGCCTACTTCCATTCCTGCCAAGGCAGCTCTGTCAATAGACCCTGGTGGGTGTCCCACCTCCTGGGAGGGCTGGACTAAAGGCAGGTGCCTGGAGGAGGCTGAGAGGCCCCAACCCTTACCCTGACCCTGGCCCACACCCCTGAGCCGTATGACCCTGGGGACCCCATGCCCTCTTGAAATTTTGTTTTTCTCTTTTGAACAGGGCTCATGGTACCCATGCTACCCACTCCTTGGAGCTGACTCAAGAACAAGTGAGAATACATGGAGCCTTCAGCAAAGTGCTGTGCAAATAGCAGGATCAGCAGAATTACCACTACCTCCTCAGGCTGCCATCGGCCATAGGGAAGGCCTGGGGCCGAGCTCTGGGGAAAGTCCTGGAGAGGGCAGGGCAGTGCCCCTCGTGGCCCTCCCACAGTGCTGGAGCTGCCAGCAGGAAAGCTCGAGGCCCCCAGGAAGCAGAGAGAAGTTCACATCCCGGGCAGGCAGCCCTGTCCCTCTGGGCCCTGGTAGGGGGGAGACTGAGGGGGCCAGAGGAAATGCAAACAGCTCTCTCCCAGTCACCCTGGCCCCTGGAGCCTGAGACAAGGACCCTGTTACCAAAAATAGCTCACCCCAACCATGGCCGGTCTCCTCCAAGCTTCCCACGATCTCCTTGGGAATGAATGAGGGAGGGAGGTAGCCAGCGAGGAGCTGGCCCAGGGCCCCTCCCCAGCCTACAGAGGCGACCCCAGCGTGGGAGACCTGGAAACACTCCCCAGCCCAGTTGTCCAGGGGTTTTTCTCACTGCTGCCTTCCCACCCGGCCACAGCAGCACAGGAAGCCAGGGCTGAAGCCCGAGAACCAGGGCCCCCGACCCCTCTCCCAACCCAAGAGGGGCTCAGGTCAGGACGAGGGTCAGGCCATTGGGGAGCCCTGCCCGACACCCCAGAACAGGTAAGAAGTGTCATTTGGGCCCCTGTCTTCTCATCAGTGTACAAATATCCCTGTGTAAGAAGCAAACCAGGTGGTTCCAACTGGGCTGCACATCATTCATTCATTCACAAATGCATGAGGTCTTCCTCAGGCCAAAGATCATGCTGGAAGCCAGCAGTGGGGCTGGGCAGTCCTCAGAGGATCAAGAATGTGAGTAAAATCGAGCCGCTCCTTCATTTGTTCTTTCACAAGACAAATATCCAAGACATACAATATGCCAGGAGCTGGAGACACAGTGAACAAAATGGAAAAGGTCCCCAAGCCCATGGAGCAGCCACCCTGGGAAGCAGACCACACCAAACAGAAACAACTGTGTCATCAAACATCCCTGTAAGCACCAAAGCGGAGCCAAGTGGAGGCCAAGGGAACAATGTCTGAGAGAGACTGCCTGAATGAACCCCAGCCCTGCCTGAGGCCGCCCCGGGATGAGTCCCACCACACCGCTGTGCCCAGTCCCTGTCCATAAAGAGGACCCTCACAGGGGCTCCTCTGGAGGGCTGGCCCGAGGAGTGCAGAGGAGGATCTGGTACCCAGCAACATGCTATTTTGAGAGTGGGGTACCAGGGGTTGAATCAAGGGCTTCATGTACATTCAGCAAGTGTTCTACCACAGAGCTACACCCCCAGCCATTATTTTATTTTGAGACAGAGTTACAGAGGCTGGCCTCAATCTTGTGATCCTCCTGCCTCAGCCTCCTGAATAGATGGGCTTACAGGTATGCACCACTACACCAGCCTCAAATGTGCTACTTTTAAAGGACAATAACAGGGTATAATCGGAGTGTAACTGAAGTCACCATAAAGTGAAATTTGAGCAAGGATGGGAGGATCTGCAGGTGTGAGGTAGACAGCAGAACTAACACCTACAGAGCAGGAGACTGGAAACAGAGGTCAGTGCAGGCGACAGGTGGGGACAAGTAAGGCAGAGGTTCAGCTGAGGTGAAATGCACCTTGGCATGCATCTTCTACCTTCCTGTTCACAGGTGGAGAAACCAGGGACCCAGAGAAAGTAAGTCCTCTGCCCAGTCACTTCGCAATGAATCTGGAGACTATCTGAGCCTCTAGTCCTGTGAGCTGGGCGCAATATCTCAGTCTGCATAAGGATGTGAGGCTGGAGGTAAAGAGATTTGCAAAGTCACAGCTAGAATGCAGCAGAGATAGGACTAGGGGCAGCCCAAGACAACCACTGCCCCCAGGTGCCTCTGGCTTCTCGCAAGCATCCCCAGATCAGCTCACCCTGGGGAAGGCACCAGGCCTCAAAGCCCACAGAACCAAGCCTGGGAAGGTACCTGGAAAGCCACCCCCACATCATGGGCACACCCATCTGTTGACCCAGGTGCCACAGGAAGCCACACAGATTATGGAGGAGGTCAGCAGTCACCTCCTGTCCCTCTAACCCAAGATCACTGGAGTTATTTCCAATCTCAAAAATAGAAAGTTCTTTGCTGACCCTCAGGGAGATCACAAAAAGAAGCCCTACGTTTGAGCCCTCAGCTTCTCAATCTCCTGGGCACAAGAGGACAGGCTGGAGGTTCCCTCCCAGAAGCAAAGAGGTTGCAGATCCTCCTGGGGGAGGCCTTTGTCCCCACAGGCAACAGGGCATCTGCTCATGGAGAGGCCCCAGTGGGGCTTTACTGCCGCTCATTCTCTGGACCAAAGTCCCCCCATACCTGGAAGAGGAAAGGAGAAGGTTCAGCCAGGGCAGGAGCACCAGTCCATCCAGAGAGTCAGGGGGCAGCGTGCATACCCAGCATTCCAACCGCAGTGCAATCAAAGTCCCTCTACATTGCCATGACAACGCTTCCTGTGTGGGGCACAGCTGCTCAGCAGGAGGCCCTGGGCTCCTTTCTAGGGCAAGGAGACTTTTTCCAGTGGTAAAACCCTCACCTGGGCCAGGCTCAGTGCTGGGTTCCAGACACTCAGTCCTCCAGGCCTGGTCACCTGGGGTGGTCAGGAGGCACATGTTCCTCTGATAAAGAGGTCAGAGGGCTCATCCCGGGCCCCTTTTTGTCCCTAAGGAGGCCTCACTGCTCTCTGACCATCTTCTAGCCTTCAGTTGCTGCTTCCCTGGGACAGTCAAGGCTTTAGGGCTTCACTAGGCCCCGTCCAGGGCTTTGATTCAGTGAAGGAGCAGCAGAAGGGGCCTGGGAGTCAGAAAGTACAGGCCTGGCTCTTCTACTGGGCTGTGTGGCCCTCGAGCAGTGAAAGAAACATCCTGACCCTTGGTGTCCTGGCCTGGACCTCAAAAAAAACAAAGAGCCAACTTCCTAGGAGGACCATCAGAGTGGAAGTCCTACATGGTCATAAACATGATCAAAACACAAAGGAGGAAGCCAGACACAGTGGTATGCATCTGTAGTCCCAGGATGAGGCAGAAAGATCACTTGAGCTTAGGCATTCAAAGCCAGCCTGGACAGCAAAAGGAGATCACATCTCAAAAAGAAATAAAGAGCCGAGTGTGCTATTATTACACCTATAATCCCATCTATTCAAGAAACTAAGGCAGGAGGATTACAAGTTGGAAATCAGCCTGAGCAATTTAGCAAGACCCTATCTCAAAATAAAAAATAAAAAAGACTGGGGATGGAGTCCAGTGGTAGAGCACTTGCCAAGCAAGAGGAAAGCCATGGGCTCGATCCCTGGTATGTGAAATACAAAATAAAATACATGCATACTGGATAAAGAAAATGTGATATACATACACAGTGGAATATTACTCTGACATAAAGAAGAATGAAATTATGGCATTTGCCAATACATGGATGGAACTGGAGAATATCATGCTAAGTGAAATAAATCAATCCTAATAAAACCAAAGGCCAAATGTTTTCTCTGATATGCAGATGCCAACTCACAATTTGAGGGTAGAGAGGAATAGAAGTACTTTGGATTAGACAAAGGGGAATGAAGGAAAGGGAGGGAGAATGGGAACAGCAAAGATAGTAGAATGAATCAGACATTATTACCCTATGTGCACATGATTTCATGACCAATGTAATTCTACATTGTGCACAACCAGAAGCATGAGGAGTCATACTTCATATGTGTACAATATATCAAAATACATTCTACTTTCATGTATAATATGAACAAATAAAAAATACACACATACATACATGAAAATAAAAAATAAAAACAAAACAGGTATGTAAATAGGAAGGAGTCACCCAAAGCTCCGTTTCTGCTTCAAACTCAGGTGGCCCAAAGCAGGGACCAGAGAGTGGAGGGAGGACTTCCCCTGCACAGCACAGCCTTCAGGCTGAGGACAGTGAGGGGTTCAGAGAGGTGAGACTCAGAGAGTCTGGGATGGAGGGCGCCACATCCTCCAGGAGCCCCGGCGATGCCCCCTTGGAGAAGGTGCTCCTAGAACTTTCCCCAAGCCGGCCCCTTGGCTCACGCCAACCCTGGCCGCCAGCAGTGGTTTTCCTAATAGAAGCCAGGTGTGGGCCAGATGCCCTGGGCGGAAGTGGGGGGCAGGGCCAGGCAGAGGACAGCATTCCAGGCCTACTGCCCCCGCAAGGCACCAGCAGGGCCAAGGCGCCAGGCACAGTCCCTGCAGTCAGGGAGCCGCCCCCGCTCCTCCCAGATCTCCTGGCTGCAGCCCCTTCAGAGGCTCCTCCAGGCGTGGATTTTTGCCTGCTAGGAATTGAAGCCCCTTGGCCAGCAGCCACTCCAGCTCCACCTCAGCCCCCACTCAGCCCTGCTGGAAGTAGGGTGGAGGCTGGAAGGAGGTGGTGGAGGGGAGGAGAGAAGGAAGAAAACACTTGGGAGCTGACCCAGCGGGGTGCCCAGCGGGGTAGGAATGCAGGTACTCCAGACAGGGTATCTGGGGCCCTGAGCAGAGAGAGCAACCTGAGCAAGGGAGAGTCAGTCTATCCTTCAAGTAGAGCCTGGAACCCCTTTCTGGATAAAGGCTTGGAGGTCAGTCAAGGAAAACTACCAGGTGAGGCCTACTGTCCACACCCACACCATTCTGAGGCTCAAATGGCCCCTTGGGTGGAGGAGGCCATCTAGCTTCCCAGGATGCACAGGCATGGTATAACCAAAACTGCTCTTCATCTCAATTCACCTGTCAAATGGGGCCTCCTTCCTATCTTCAGCCAGAGTGGAACTGAGTACCATCTTGGCCCCCAGGCTACCAGGTTTGGGTTGATGGTTTATCCTTGGCCCTAGGTGAGCACTAAGTCCCTGAAATGGGGAGAGGGACCATCTGTGATGGGCCTGGGTCTTTGCTGGGTAGCTCTTCCCCAGAGCTCGCAGTAGACCCCATACTTCATCTCTCTGAGGGAGAAGACCTCAGCTTCTAGAAAGTTCTTCAGAAATTTAAATCCAATGAAATTAGGTAATTTGTAGGAAATAGATGGACCTTGAGAACATTATATTAAACAAAATAAGCTAAATGGAGAAAGTCAAGGGTCAAGGGTCATATGTTTTTTCTCAACACTGAAGCTAGAAAGGAAAAAGGAAAAGAAAGATGGGGGATCTCATGAAAATTAAAGAGAGAGGAGTAGAGTGGAGAACAGGGACCGGGGAGGAGGGGAAGGAAAGGGAAATACTGGGGAATGATACTGGCCAAATTATATCGTTATAGTATATGCATGTGTGAATATGTAACAATAAATCCCACCATTATACATAATTTATAATGCACCATACAAAACTATGGAAAAAAATTGTAAATCCACTCATCTCACTTCCTGCCTAAAATACTCTAGGGGCTTTCCAAAGCCCAGGGGACAGGCCCTTCCCATGGCCTGCCTCCCATCTGTGTCCCTCAGCAGACTAGTGGGACAAAATCATCCTACCTCAGGCCATCTGTGCATGTCCCCCTAGTGAACCTTAGCTGCAGCTCCAACGTCAGTTGCTCAGAGAAGCACTAAAAGAGAAAGCTCTCAGTACTACCTGGGGCAGGGCCCCTGTGTCTGGCTTACTGGCTGATGCCTATAGGGTCTGTTGGATAAATTAACAATTTCCCAGTGACTCCATGCCTGCTGCATACACCCAGGTCCCAGTCTCCTTGCATGGAATGCAAATGGCCACATGAGCTCCTGTGCAGACACAACCAAAACATGCACGGACCCTGAGTCCTGCGGATCTGACAGGCCTGCCCTGCCCCAGGGTCTCCGTGAGGCCTGAGGGGCACAAAGGGTCAGGGATTGGGGGGATACTCTGCAGCTGGTTTCTCCTGACCATCCAGGGAAGGAGAGTGGCAGGAGGGCGGGTGGTGGTGAGGATCACAAAGGAAGGGAGGAAGCTGGAATCTCAAATTACCTTCCTGAAGCCACAGGACGCCTCCTCTGCCTGTCTGTGGCAGCCTGGCTGCTCCCACCCTGTGATCAAAGCCAGGCCCTCCAAGGACCCAGAACTGGCTTCCCAAGAAGAGTTTCTAGCAGCAGCAGCCCATGGCCCAGGGGTCTCTGCACCAGGATCCTGCCTGCCCTCCTCTACCTGCTGCAACCTCTGGGTCCTCATCCTGCATGGAGGCTTCCACCTACACCACCACCCTACAACTCACCTGAGAGGCCTCAGGCTTTGCTCTGGGGTCAAAGATCCTCAGCTGCTTGTCCTGGAAAAGCAGAGAAGAGGAAACAGAAAACGTGAAAATAGAGCCTGCCTGTTTCTTCACCCCAGATTATGATCAGCCCCTGCAGGACTGGCATCAGATGCCCAAGCCCAGTCCTCCTCATGCATGGGCAGGTCCCCTTCCTGCCCACTTCCCCAGAAGAGCACACTCAGCAGTGGCAACAGTTCACCTTCCTGAGCACCTACTATGAGGCAGGCACGTCACAGGCATGCCCTCTCCTCTCTCCCCAATGACTTTATGGAGTGGTGCTATCACTAGGGCCTCTGCAAAGAAGAATGCAGACCCAGAACCAGCACGAGGCCGCTGCAAGCCCGTCCAGCCCTGTGCTAAATGTCCAAGCTCCTGGGGCGACAGCATTTCTGCATTTCCAACCAGAGAACCGAGCTAACACCTCCTAAGGGTCGGCCCAGCTTAGTTACTGATCCATGCTACTTAAGGGCAGAGATGGACAAAAAGGAGGAAAGAACTCTACTGAAATAAAACACCCAGACCTTGTTCAAGTCCTTATTTTTGTGGAATAATTTGTGTATTTGTACATGTACACAAGTGTACATGCATAGAAAACTGGGGCAGAGGGCTGGGGATACTGTTCAGTAGTAGGGTGCTTGTCTAGCATGCACAAGGCCCTGGGCTAAACTTCTAGCACCACAAAAAAGAAAAGGAAAAAGAACTGTACAGAGATATGGCAGACTCTGTGTCCACTATTTATAGGCTTGGCCATAACTTGCTGTAATAAATTGTTAAGTGCAAAAAAGAAGTTGCAGGATAACATGGCACAGTGTGATTCTATTGTGGTCGAAATACACAAAATTCTCTATTTGGGTGACCATGTTCCCATATGTTTGGGATATTCTCTGGGCAAGGATAAAGGTCCTAACCAGCACAGGCCAGGGTGTCAATGCTGGGTGCCAGGGATGGGGCCGTGGGGGCTTGTCAATGGGTCCTTTTTATGTCTGAATGCAGCTCTACTTCTGTTTCAATGAGCACAGATCCCTATGTTCATATTATGAAAAATGAACAACTGGAATTTGAGATTAAAAATAATACCATTTGCATCAGAACCAAAAAGTTGAAACTCTCAGTTTTAAATCTAACAAAATATTTGTCAACAAAATATGAGGAAAACTACAAAACTCTGATGGAAGAAACTGAATAAGTCTGGGCAAAGTGGCACATAACTGTAATCCCAGCAACTCAGGAGACTGAGACAGGAGGATCGCAAATCAAGGCCAGCCTGGGCAGTGCAGCAAGATCTATCTCAAAATCTAAAATAAATAAATAAATAAATAAATAACAGGTCTGGGGATATAGCTCAGTGGTAAGGTGCCCCTGGGTTCTAGCTCCAGTATTAGAGAAAGAAAGATGGAAAGGGAGAGAGAGAGAGAGACAGACAGACAGACAGAGATAGAGAGAGAGAGAGAGAGAGAAAGAGGAGGGGGGAGAGCAGGGCGCATGGGGGGGGGCGGGGAGAAAGGACAAAGAAATGGATAGAAATACATATTCATAGATATGAAGGTTTAGTATTATAGAGACATCTGTTCTTTCCACCTTGATCTAGAGTCCACACAACAATCCTAATCAAAGTTCCAGAAGTTGCTGTGTGAATACTGACAAACTGATTTTATAGTTCCTATGAAGAAGCAAAAGACCCAGAATAATCAACACAATAATAAAGGAGAACAAAATCAGAGGACTGATACCACCCAATTTTACTAAAAAGAGAGAAACAGATCGATGGAACAGAAAAGGGAGCCAAGAAAAGATTCCCCAAAATAGTCCACTAATCTTTGACAAAACCAGGTAAGGGTTGGAGTTGTGGCTCGGTGGCAGAGCACTTGCCTAGCATATGCGAGGCACTGGGTTCAATTCTCAGCACTGCATATAAATAAATAAAGGTCCATTGACAACTAAAACAAACAAGAAAAACAGTCAATACCATGGAGAAAAGATAGTTTTTTCAACAAATGGTGCTGGAACAACTGGACAACCAAATGAAAAAAGAAAAAAGAATCTCTACACAGACCTTACCCTTTTCACAAAAGTTTAACTCAAAAGGGATCACAAAACTAAGCACAGAACAGGAACCATAAAACCTTTGGAAGATAACACAGGAGAAAATCTAGTTGGCCCTGGATATGGCAACACCAAAAGTACAATCATGGAAGAAAAATCTCACAAGTGGGACTTCATTAAAATTGAAAATTTCCAGGCTGGGGTGTCACTCAGTGTGGAGTGACTGCCTGGCATGTGCAAAGCTCTGGGTTTGATAACCAGCACTGGGGGAAATAATGAAAATGTGTTTTTCTGCTTTGTGATGTTGTCAAGAGAATGAAAGGTCAAAAATCAAAGCCACAGACTTGAGAAAATAATTGCAAAACACCTGTTTCAAAGAATTTATACCTATAACATCAGGAGAGCACTGAAGGCTCAACCATAAATTGGGCAGGGGTGCACACCTGGTACCCCAACAACTCAGAGCTCTGCCTAACATACAAGGCCTTGGGTTCAATCCCCCACACTGGGGGAAAAAAAGGAGGAAAAATCAAGTGACTGCCGGTTGTGAGCAGTTCCCCACCTGGGTGCTTGAGACAGAGATGAGCAAACAGCCCAGCCATCACTAAACTCTAAGCCAAGGGCTGGACTCTGCAAAGTGGTCATGGGAACCTTTGGGGAGGAACTGAGACTTGAGCTGAACCCTAAAGGAAAAGCAGAACTTGCTCTGGCAAGGGAAAGGCATTTGGGGAAGGTGGAAGAGCATGAGCATGATGTGGAGACGGGAGTGTGCTGGTGTGAGGGGGCGCGGATGGGGTAGTAGATAGGGCAGCAGGTGAGCAGAGGCTGAGCTGAGGCAGGGGCCAGCCCTGAGAGGCCCTCCAAAGTCAGGTCTCACGGGCAGACTTGGAAGGGCTCCAGGGTTCTGTGCCACATGCTGGGCAGGCAGTGGGCAGAGTGCAGGGAGTAGCTCCTCTGCAGCAGTACTCTGCTCCACAGCCTAGACTCCAGGGACATGTGGTGACATAGGAAGGTCACATATGTGAAGAGAACCAAAGACAGAGGGGAGAGACAGCACAGGGCAGAGAAGGTGTAACCAGAGACAGGCAGAGAGGACAGTGAGGGCCTGAGACAGAAACGATGCCAGGGAGGGTCAAGGAAGGCAGCCAGGGACAAGGACTACAGACTAAAGACATGAAGAGAGCAGCAGGAGATAGGGCAGGACAGAGTACAGACAGAGGCCTGGTTTCAAACCACTGACAAGCTCTGTGACTCAGGCAAGCCCTAGGCCCACTGAAGGATGACGAGGACAATGGGACAATGCCGGTGAAACTCACAGGTGGGTTACTGGGGCTCAGGGCACAGAACCTCAGGGAGACAGCTGAGCCCTCTGGAACTTTAAGGCTGGGTCCCAATAGGAGTCCAGAGTGTTCAGGCCTGAGGGTTCTGGCCCAGCAGGGGATGCAGCCACCCTGCAGCGGTCCTGTCCTTGCTGGGCTTACGGGCAGGCACAGGTGGCAGAGGCCAGCCATCTGAGGGGCTGGCACGCCCCCTAGCGGCAGCCTGCCCCTTTTCCCTGGCCCCAGGAGGCCCTCCCACAGGCAAATCGGAGTTAGGAGTGAAGAGGACACCTTTGGGGCAGCAGCCCCACCTGCTTCTCAACCCCCAGGGCTCAGTGTTTGAAACCTACTGCTTAATGAACAAGGCAGAAAAAACAATCTAGGATATTTCACCTTCCAAAAAAGGCAGAGGAGAGAAGAGAATAGGGTCTCTCGAGTGCGTGCTGACCCAAAGGCCTAAAGGCATCTACTGCTGGCTCCTTCTTCAGGGTGCCCATCAACCCCCATCACCCCGATCCCTGCCACCTCCTCCACTCCTTCCTCCCAGCCCTGGTGCTAAAGCCTTCGTTCCTACCCATTCTCTGCTAGTGTCTTCAGGTCCAGCACAGCACCAAAGTCGCCCACGTTCCCCAATCCCACGGTCTTCCTAGACTGGTGCACAGCCATGCTGGGGACCCTCTGTCCTAGGTCCAGGCACCACCCTGCCTTGCCTCTCTACCTACCACCTTCTCTTGCAGGTTTAGGATCCTCCCTCCGATGAGTTGGCATACCTGCTGGAGGCACTCCTAGCTCCTGAGCACAAACCATGCTCACCTTTCCACCTTCAGCTCAGACTCCACTCAGGGCACCACCAGGGCCACAGACTAAGGGTAACACTTTGCTCCCATGTCTCCAGGTACTCCAGCTCAACAACCCACAACCCCTCTGGGAGACACCCAGCCCAGAACATCCACACAAGGTGCCCCTCTGCCTTCGAGGACTTACGGCATGTGCCAGTCTCGGTGCAGGGGGCTCTTCCTGGAACCCAGGACCCAGTCTCATGATGCCCACTCCCTACCCATCTACCACTTAGCACTCAGCGCTCCTCCCCACAGACTTGGTTTCTACCATCCCTGGCTGAGGAAGTCCTCTCTGTCTCACGTCCAATGTTGGACTGCCCACCTGCCATGTTCTGTCCACACAGCAGCCAGGAAAGCACTCTAAATACAAAACCGCTCACCTCATGCCACCACCTGCCTTCTGGCTTTTAATGATCTGATGCCTTCCAGTTGCCCCTGGGGCCTGGATACCTGTCTCTCCAGGTGTCTAGTCAGGTACCTGCCCCAGCAACTCACTCTACCCTCCCTGTCCCTGGAATTACTCCCCCACCTCCAGACCTCTGCTCCAGAGCCCCTGCTCAAGGCCCAGCCTCCCCAGCCTCTCTGACCAACTCGAAGCACCATGTCCCTTTTGGAGGCAGGTCACATGTCACAACTTGCCTTTCAACTGTATTACCCTTCACGGAAGGTGGCCACACCCAACAGCATGGGGCTGCCATAGCACCCTGCATATGGATACTGCTGAACATGAGCCTCAGGTTTGGATAAATCAGACAGGCGGTAGGGTAAGGCTGGTTCAAGGCCAGGATGGAGCTGAATGGCAAAGGTCAGGGACCAGCAGGGGGCAGTGTGAGGCTCTCCTGAGGCCCCTTCCAAGAGGGCCCAAGTGGGGTGGGAGCTCACAAACGTCCCTCCTGACTTCAGTGCTCTTTGGCTCCATAAATCTTGCCACACCTCAAGGCAAGGCTGGCCCTGTGCAGAGGCCCAGAGGTTCACTGCCTGCTTACCTTGCATGCCGTGCCCACAAGGGCTCCATCCCGGCTCCAGACAACACTCTGTACCAGGTCCCCATGGGCCTCCAGCTCTGCAGAGAAGCAGCCAAGGTCAGGCCCCAGTTCATAAGGGCACCAGGGAAGCAGGTTGGGGCAGGTCTGGTGCAGGGTAACCCCGAGGGCGAAGGCAGCAGCAGCAAAGAGTCCCTCTCAGCTCGGAAGAGATGGGCAGCAGCTCCCTCCAGACAAGAGGCACGTGCACTCAGGGTTTCTTCCTGTCACTCTGCCTTGTCGGGTCCCAGCTGCACTCCACGACCTTCCAAGCCTTGTTCCCTGGCCTGGCTCTTGTTTCCCACCCAGGCTCACTTCTGCTCACTCCGCCACAACACCCCACCCTGGACCTCTGCTCCTGCCATCTCCACTCTCCTTCCCTAGCAAGGGTTTTCAAATCCATCCCATCCACATGTTCTTTGAAACTCTTCCTGTTATGGGTTTGAATTGTATCCCCCAATGAGATGTTAAAGTCCTAACTGCCAGTACCTGTGAATGTGACCTTACTTGAAACTAGGTTCTTTTGGGCTGGGGATGTAGCTCAGTGGTAGAGCTTGTGCTGAACATGTGTGAGGCCCAGGGTTAGAGTTCCAGCACCGAAAAAAGAAAAAATTGTTTCTCTGTAATGCAATATAACTGGTATCCTCTTGAAAATGGGCACTTAAACAAGACAAACATGAATGGAGGGAAAGCAAGATAGGACACAGAAGGAAGATGGACACCCCCAAATTAAGGAGCTACAGAGACAGAAGATGCCTGCAAGAGACCCTCCCACAGCCTTGGGGGGTGCTGATCCTGCCCACACCTCGACCTGTCTTCTGAACCCCAGAACTGTGAAATAATAACTCCTGATGTTTCCTACCACCCCGTTTGTGGTTCTTCACATTGGCAGTTGTAGACACTAAGACCCTCCACTTGTAAGAATTAGGAGCACTTAGTGACTCTTTTCCAACATAGAAAGCTGGTGAGCGTGATGGCGTGTGGCCTCCCCAGCCAGGTCAGAAAACGCACTGTGCTTCCTCTGTTCACTCAGGGCACTCGAGTAGCCACCAGGAGCAACCGAGCCTTCCTGCCTACAGCCAGCGCCTGTGAGTGAGATATCTTGGAAGCAGCTCCCCGGCCGGAGTCAAGTCTTCAGACAAGTGCAGCCTCAGGAGAACCAAGTCAGAACCACCACCAGGCTAAGCCACTCCCACATCCCTGCCCCTCAAATACCACGAGGTAACAAATGCTTGTTAGTTGTTTCAAGCCTCTAGTTTTGGGTAATTTGTTCTGAAAAAAAATAGATAACTGTGAAGGTTCCCTCTGGGGACTGATTCCGGTTCTACTACCTACTTGTGTCACAGCCATAGCCAAGTTATTTGACCTCATGAGCAAGAACTGCCATACTCCAATGGAAATGCTGTGCAGACGGGTGGGCAGACCCTCAGCACAAGGCCAGGCACATGAAGAGAGCCTGAGAAGGGCAGTTATGGCGGGGTTACTGCCTAACGAGAGGCAGGCCTAATCACCCTTACTGCCACTTCCAGGGTCACACTGGTCTTCTGGGCCACCCCAGGGGCTCTCTCAAGCAAGATCTGCACTTTACATTTCATGTCTCCTGTCCCGACACAAAATGGGCACTGGCTGAATTTCCAGGAACTGATGCATCAGAGGGGCTCCGAGGACACAGGCTATGCTGACAGTCCTCTGTGGTGAGCTCAGTCCACTCCCAACAGTGGCACATCACAGCTCAGCTGCAGGTCACCACCGTCACCATGACTCAAACACTGAAGAACTGACACGGTGCCGTGACCACTCCACGGGATGGAAGAGGGTGATGCAGCACCCATGGGAGGGGTGCTTTAGAGAACAAACCGCATCTCCTGGGTGGGAAGACAGGGGTCGTTTTCAACACTGAAAACAGTTTTCGGGGCTGGAATGTGGCTCAGTGGTAGAGTGCTTGCCTGGCATGCAAGAGGCCCTGGATTCAACCCCCTACCCCTGACATACACAAAGATATTTTTAAAAAATTGCTTTCAAGCAATAACAGTATAAGAAAGTTATGTAGAAAAAGGGAAGAAAGCAATAGAAAATAAAATAACAGAGATGAAAACAGAGGCCTATGTGGAGAGGGACGGATGCTTATCATAAGGCTTATAGAAGTTGAACTATGTGCATGTCAAACTTTGGTGCTTTTTTTTTTTTTTTTTTTTTTTTTTTTTTTTTTTTTTTTTGCGGTGCTAGGGATGGAACCCAGGGCCTTGTGCATGCAAGGCAAGCACTCTACCGACTGAGCTATCTCCCCAGCCCTTTGGTGCTTTTTTATTGTTATTTTTTAGTAAAAGAGATTGAACTCTGGGGAACTTAATCATTGAGCCACATCTCCAGCCCTTATTATTTTTTGAGAAAGGGTCTCCCTAAGTTGCTTAGGACTTCTCTAAGTTGCTGAGGCTGGCTTTGAACTTTCGATCCTCCTACCTCAGCCTCCCAAGCTACTGGGATTATAGGCATGCACCACCACATCCAGCAAACTTTGGAACTGTGTGTGTGTGTTGCTAGGGATGGAACCCAGGTCCTCATATGTGCTAGGCAAGTGCTCTGCTCTGCCACTGAGCTAAACCCCCAATCCTGCTACTTTTTCCTTTTTTATTTTTTTTTTATTTTTTATGTATTGGGGATTGAACCCCAGGGGCACTCCACACTGAGCTACATGCCTAGCCCTTTTAAAACATTTTATTTTGAGGAAGGGTCTTGCTAAGTTGCTGAGATTGGCCTTGAACTTATCATCCTGCTGCCTCAGCCTCCCCAGTTGTTGGGATTTTAGGAGTGTACCACCATGCATGGCCCTAATATATATTTTAAAAAGTCACATTATTGAAACAACAAGCCAAGTCTGGTAGTGCATGCATGTAATCCCAGCAACTCAAGAGGCTGAGACAGAAGGATTACAAGTTCCAGGACAACCTCAGCAATTTGGCAAGGCCCTAAGCAACTTAGGAAGACCCTATCTCAAAAAATGTAGGGATGTGGCTCAGTGGCAAAGTGTCTCGAGGTGGGGAGGGGTGGAATGGGGAGGGGTAGAATGGGAGGGGTGGAACAGAATGGAATGAAATGGAATAAAATAAAAAAGAAAAGAAAAATAAAATAAAATAAAATAAAATAAAATAACATGACAAGGAAAGGGCTGTCCAGATGGAGGCTGTCCCAGGAAGGGCACCAGGGTGGCCATACCTGTCAGAGACTGCTTTTTGGTCACATCCCAGACCTTCACAGCTCTGCCTGCTGCACTTGCCAGAACACCATCTGCAGTGGGGTGGAACTGCACTATTTCCACTGGCAGCACTTCAGGGCCCAGTACCACCCCAGGCACTGAGGGGAGGGCCTGGCCAGGACCTGGTAACCGCCATAGCTTCACCTGTAGAAGCAATGAGTTTGTAAACCAGGACTATCCCTGGCCCCAGTGAGGTCCTGTCCTGGAACAAGGCCAGTCCACAAGGAAAACACTCTTTGGCTGGTCAAGGGCACCTCACCCACCCTTAGCTGCTGGGGTTGGGGGCTGCATATCCTGTGTTCTGGGGAGGGAGGGAGCCCAGCTCAGGGTTCACAGGGTGTGGCCAAAGACTGGTCAGAGTGGGGACAGGGGCTCTGCTATCCCCTCCAGTCTCACATCACCCAGGCTGCTTCCCTTGGGCAATAATGTAGTATAAGGGGTGGTCATCACTACAGTTGTGGGCAGGTACTCCTGCTCCCACGGGCCTGGAGGGAAGGGGAGCAAGTGAAGACCCTGGGGGGGTTCAGAAAGCTAGGGTGGGCAGGACATGAGCAGCTCCCAACTGGCTCCACTCACCATCCTGTCAGCAGAGCCCGTGACCAGGAGGAAATCATCAAAAGGAGAGAAGTCCAAATCAGTGACCAGGTCTGTGGGAGAGGAGTGGATAAACTCATTGGAATGTCCTGTTTCCAACTCAGCGGGATCAACCACAGGCCAGAGCCAAGGCTCAGGCCTGTGGAGGTAACACCTTCTTCCCAGACAGAGATAAAAGCCAGAGTCCTTCTGGATACCATGGGAGCAAATGCCCTAGGCCCCCTCCTGCATGACATGTCCACCACAGCCCTGTTGCCCCAGAGAGATGAAAGGTCCTGGTATTAGGAGCTTAACAGGAAAATGAGCAAGAAGCTCCTCGGGTTACCAGGCATGTGTGTGGATGTAGTAGCCCCGCCCAGCCCTAGACATACTGTTGCACCTTCAGTTGTGAAGTGTCCCAAGTCACCCAACAAATTCTTTCTTGGATGAAGCAAGCAGGAGTTGGTCTTAGGTTGCGGAAGTGGGACATGGGGACACTCAGAGTGAGCCAGAGTCCAGAGGGGAAACAAGGCTGGTGGTGTGGGGTGGAGCTGGAGGGTGGGGAGGGTGGAGGGTGGACAGGACTGTGGGCCAGCATCTCCTGTTACCTGCCACAGGGCTGAGCAGGACAGTTTTCCTCACAGCCAGAGGAGACAGAAGAGAGGGTGGCTGTGGAAAGGCACCCCTGGTATAGGCCTGCCTGGACTGCCAGTCAGCAGGCCCACAATAGCTCTGGGCCCAGAGCCAAGGAACCACTGCCCACCCTGATCCTGGGACTCCCTGCTGGGCAAGGCAGGTCCTAGGCCAGGGATAGTAGGTGGTATGGGCAGCCTGACATCTCCCACTTGAAAAGACGTGGTAACATACCTAAGTAGTCTGAATGCATCTGCACTGAGTCCTTACCTGCACAGATGCCAACAAATCCTCATAGGCAGTAGGGAACATCACCCCAACTAGGGGATAAGGACACCACCACCCAGAATCACATAACTAACAAGGGGGTAGGTATGGCTGAGGGTCCCAGTACCATTCCCCAGCTGCAGCAGGTATAAGCTCAGCCTCCACAACACTACCCACACCCCAGGACTACTACACGTGTCCCAGTGGCCCCACCTCACTGGCTTCTGGGCCTAGGGCAGGCGTGGTCCTGAGATGAGAGCATGGAAGGGCCTCTGTAGGCGGGAGCCCCCAGAGGCAGAGCAGCTGCCAGAACCCAGTCTCTCCCATCACTGGCACCTATGTGAATAGCACCTGTTACTTCTAGGATAGGTTCTGAGGGAGTTGGAGCTCTGCTACCCTCAAGAGTAGCTTCCTGGGGGTGCTCCTGCAAGGAAAGGCTCTGAAGACAGGCCATCACAATGAGGCTACCACCCACTCCTAGACAACTAGTCCAGCATCTGTTTAGAGAGTGCTAGTGATGGGGGGCTCACCACCTTTCAATGACCTCACCCACCAACTGCAGTGGCTCCACCATGGGTAAAAAGCACCATGAGGCAAACATGGAGCCAGGCTCAGCAGCACACACCTATAACCTCAGCTACTCAGGAGGATGAAGCAGGAAGGTCACAAATTAAAGGAGAGCCATAGTAACTTAGCAAGATTTGTCTGAAAATAAAATTTAAGAAGGGCCAAGGATGCAGCTCAGCACAGAGCAACTATCTAGCATGAGAGAGACTCTCGGTTCAAACCCATGTACACCAAACACACACACACACACACACACACACACACACACACACACACACACACACAGGATAAGCTATGCTAAAAGATGGACAAGGTAGAAAACATTTGTGATCCTAAAAAGGACAGCACCTGGGCAGGGCTCACTATCCACACAATCCATCTACTAAAGTGGGAAAAACTGGGCATCATAATCCATATAATCACTCATCGTAGTTGAGCTAGTTAATTCCTGAAATGTAGAGAAAAAAATCACCAACTGTAATACTCTCAATTGAAAGCTACAACATGAGCCGGGCATGATGGCACGCCTGTAATCCCAGCAACTCAGGAGGCTGAGGCAGAAGGATGGCAAGTTCAAAACCAGCCTTGGCAACTTAGTGAGGCACTTAGCAACTCAGAGAGCCCCGTCTCTAAATAAAATACAAAAAAGGTCTAGGGATATGGTCCAGTGGTTAAGCACCCCTGGTTCAATCCCCAGTGCCAAAAAAAAAAAAACTACAACATGGACAAAAACAAAAAAAATAAAAAACTTGGCCCTTGTGTTCGGCCTTTGCTGGTATCTTTAGATTAGCTTTTATCACCCTAATACTGAGAAGTGATTTATTATTAGCAATTATTGCAAGATGCAAAAAAGACCTTACACTGGATATAGTGGCACGCGCCTGTAATTGCAGCTTGGGCAACTTAGTAAGACCCTGTCTCAAGATAAAAAATAAAAAGGGCTGGGGATGTAGCTCAGTGGTAAAGTGTCCTTGGGTGGGGGTGGGGTAGTACATACTTTGGCATTTCAGGATCATACAGTCTCGGTCAACTACTTCACTCTGGGCAAGAGGTGTAACTTAGTGATACAGCAGGTACTTGGCATGCACAAGGCCCTGGGTTCAATCTCCAGCACAAAACAAGGCAAAACCACTCAACTTCACAGCAGGTGCAAGAAAGCAGCCCAAACTACAAGTCAGTGAATGGGTGGGGCTATGTTCCGAAAAAACTACTTATGAAAATAAGAAGCTGGCCGGATATGATATCAATGTGCAAAGCTCTGCTGCAGAAGCAGAAAGTAGATCAATGGTGGCCTGAGGCTGTGGTGCCCAAGGTAGAAGCAGATTAACCCCAAAGGAATCATCTGGGGGATGATGAAAATGTTCTGAAACTGGATGGTGGTACACGCATCTCTATAACTTTGATAAAAAGCATCAATTATTCACCTAAAGCAGGCAATGTTTATATAGTATATAAATGATGCTTCAATAGTTCTTTTTTAAAGTTTGTATCAGAAAACACAGATAAAACTGGGCACGGTGGCATATGCCTGTTATCCCAGCAGCTTGGAGGCTGAAGGCAGGAGGATCACAAGGCCAAAGCCAGCCTGGTCCTAAGCAACTTAGTGAGACTCTAAGTAAAATATAAAAAGGGCTGGGGCTGGGGCTTTAGCTCAGTGGCAGAGCATTTGCCTAACTGTGTGTGTGTGTGTGTGTGTGTGTGTGTGTGTGTGTGTGTGTGTGTGTGTGTGTGTGAGGCACTGAGTTCAATCCTTAGCATTTCATAAAAATAAACAAATAAAATAAAGACATGCTGCCCATCTATTAAAAAACAAAGGGGGGCGTTGGGGATGTGGCTCAGTGGCTAAGTGTCCCTGGGTTCAATCTTTGGTACAAAAAAAAAAAAAACAACCAGAAAACAACTTAGCACATAGCACTCCAGATAAATACTGACTATTGCTATTAACCGCCCTCATCGTCACCAATAGGAGTCCTGCAGTGAGCAGCCTACCAGTTAAAGGATCAAGGATCTTCCCCCTTCCATCATCCCAAGGCCTCCCAATAGGCTGCCAGGAACACAGCCAGAGTGCCTGGGCCCACAGCCACTGCAGCTGGACAGAGGAGACAAAGCCAATCTGGTCAGTGTTGCCTCAGTCTAGGGAGAGCAAACTGTTTCCTCAAAGTGGCAGGTTGCCAGGTGCCCCAGAAGCAACTACAGTAGACAACAGTTCTGTGTAAGGGCCTATCTATGGTCCAGCAGCCCAGCATGGCCACCTTCTTGGAGGGCCCTGAATGGCTTGGTTGCAGAGGATGCCTGGTCAGTGAGAGGTATCCCACTGGGATCCAGGAGAAGATACAGGGCTAAGAGACGCAGGAGTGAATCCTCCATAGCATGTCTCTGTCTAAGTGACAGAGAACCAACCTAACCCTGGACTCTGCACTGCATGTCTCCCCGCTTCCAGTTAAATAACCTGGAACGTCCAGCTTCCCCAGAATTCTAAACTAGCCTTCTGAGCCCAGCCACTTTGCAGAACACAGTGAGGACTATGAGCCACAGGCTGTGGGGCCATGGGACCACATGTATCACAATCCCTGACCCGGGGAAGGGCCAATTCTAGGCTTCCTGGGTCAAGCACCCACTCACCTGAATGACAGCCCAGGTAGGCCACGTGTCTCTTGTCTTCTCCTTGGCCTTCCAGGGCCACAATGCCCAACACACCTGTTAAGTAAACACAGGGGCCCTTTGACTCTGGACCTAATGGGGACTATCTACCTCCCTCCTCAGGGGTCCCATAGGAGATAAGAACCAAAAACTCAGCCTAGGACCTCTCCACAGCCTCTGTAAGATCACATCCCTCTGAATGTAGTGGCCCAGGGTAGGTTATTCCCTACACAAGAACCATCTGTGCATTAGATATACAGAAAGCACTGAAAAAAGAGGTTTTCTTTTTCTCACATTGTGGACCATATAAAAGGTCCACTTGAGTCTGGGGATGTGGCTCAGAGGTAGAGCACTTGCCTAGCATTCAAGAGACCCTGAGTAGTTTAATCCCTAGTACCACAAAAAGGAAAAAGAAAAAAAAAAAAAAAAAGGTCAGTGTGAGGCTACTGGCTGCCATCTCTCTCACCTTCACCTGAGAAAGAAATCAAAACCCCAAGATAGAAGTGTTGAGGGACCAAGAGAGAGATTGGGGCTAAAAGCATATATAAACCTTTGGATACAGGTCTGCCTGAAGCCCACAACTTCTCAGACAAGAAAAAAAAGTTATCATGAGCAGACAAAGGAGTCCAAACTAACACAAGGGCTTTTTAAATCATGGTACTCTTATTAACCCAGCTACCCAAGGCCCTTAGGCTAACAGACAAAGAAAGGGTAGCCTGTGGAGAGGGCTTGGAAACAGAAGCATCAGTCCCCTCTCTACCCTCCTGGGCATACTCTTGTTGACCACAACCACTGTGGTTTATATGCAAGCACACTGGATTGTCAAGCTCAGTGCTGTATACCTGTAATCCCAGGGACTTGGAAGGATCTCAAGTTCAAGGCCAGTCTCAGCAACTTAACAAGGCCCTGTATCAAAATTTTTAAAAATAAGTACTAAAAAAGACTGGGGATGCTGGGTGTGGTGGTGCACACCCGTAATCCCAGTGGCTTGGGAGGCTAAGGCAGGAGGATCACAAGTTCAAAGCTAGTCTCAGCAACTTAGTGAGACCATGTCTCAAAATAAAACATAAAAAGGAGGGGTTGGGGAGGTAGCTCAGCAGTCAAGAGTGCTTGCTTAGCCACAACAAGGTACTGAGTTCAAAACCTGGCACCAAAATAAAACACACTGGGGATACAGTTCAGTGGTAAAGTGCCCCTGGATTAATTCCTAGTCCCTGAAAACAACAAGAAGAACATCCTAACCAAAATCAATCAGATTCCTGCATACTAACAAGTAGGCAGGTGTCTAAGGCCCTGTGTGGTACGCACATGAGCTCTTTCAAACCTCTGGCCTGCCAAGAGAATCCCATGTCCTCCCCTTAACCAAGTCCATCCCATACCTGGACAGTCAGCGTTGAAGGCAGTCAAGGTACAGCTCGATTTTATCTGGTTCCCACATGAAGGGGCAGTACCTGCACGAATGTCATTGATCCAGGCCTGAAAATAAGGATTAAGAAATGTGTGGTGAGGGCCAGATTTCTATTCAAGACTAAAACAGCAGGCAGAGGCCACAGCTCAGGGAACTCTAAAGCCACAGCAATAGGGATGCATTATTTAAAACAAACCTCATTCCCATTCACACAGTCCTTTAGGAAATGCAAAACGTTCTTGAAATAACCTAAGTCACCAAGGGGGTGATTTTGCTTAGTAAGTCAGTTCCCTAATAAGGATGAAGAAGCTGTCAGAAGGAAGCCTGTTTCTGTAAAAAGGGAAGGAGGGAGGCAGAAGGAGGAGGAGTGAGAAGATGGCTCAGCTTCCCCAATGGTACTGCTGAGGGTTCTGCCAGGGTCCAGAGGCCCCTCCAAACACCAGGAGAAAATAACACACTCTCAGAAGGGAAAATCAAAGCTTGGCTTTATCAAAACATGCCCTTTCCACTAAGTCTCCTAGATGAGTGAACACCTTACCCCCATGGGTACGGGGTACTTTTTTTGAAACGGAGATCAACAAGGACCTCATATTTCCTCTGCTGGTTTCAAAGCAAATCTCTTTGCTCCTTCCTGCCCCAATGACAGAGCACCTGCACTTCCCAGTCCACCTGCCTGCAGCATCACACCTAAATCTCCTACTTCAAAGTTCACTTGCCACCAGTAACATACCAGTACAGACTTTATTTTCCCCTTGCGTTTTATGTTTACTGTACAAACACAGTGAGAGTCTCTTTGAAAAGAAAAGCAGAATGCCTGTTCTCTCATCTCCCTAACATAAACTCTTTTAAGTTTTGACTGCAATCCATGGTTCCATTCCTGTCTGTTTACCTTGCTGAACTGAGGCCCACCCAGGAGTAAGCAGGAGGGCCGTCCAAGTACTCTCCAGACTCCCAAGGAGTACTTACTGCACTGCCAGCAACGGTCTTAATGCAAATTTAAAACCTAAACACCTCCCTTCAGTCTTCAGAAGGTTCCCCACTGCACTCAGAACAAAACCCAACTTCTTCCCCAAGGCCCTCAGGCTCAGCAGAACTTCTCTGCACTTGTCACTATGCTTCCCTGGTCACTGCTCTCAACTCCATGTGCCCTCTTTTCATCCCTCCACCAGACTTTCCCACTTCTCACCCTTTGAGCTTCCGTTGAAATTCAAGCAGCCTTCCCCATCACCCTACTGAAATTAACCCCCACATTGCCACCCTTCATCTTGCCCCTCCCCGCGGCCCCTCCTCCTCGTGTTTGTGTCCTTCAATGCACTTATTAACACGTGCAATGTAGTCTGGTGCAGTGGTCCACACCTGTAATTCCAGTGGCTCGGGAGGCTGAGGCAAGAGAATCAAGAGTTCAAAGCCAGCCTCAGCAAAAGCGAGGCACTAAGCAAGTCAGTGAGAACCTATCCCTAAATAAAATACAAAATAGGGCTGGGGATGTGGCTCAGTGGTCGAGTGCCCCTGAGTTCAAACCCGGTTCCCCCCTCCCCAGAAAAAAAAAAAAAATTGCAATGCTCTTGTTTGTCTCTCTGCTTGCTGGCTATCTCCCTCATTAAGTGCCACCGGGAAAGGGAAATGCGGTCGCATCTCAGCAGCCCTGACTTGCTTGGGGCTGCTGATTGGGCCACTTAAGGTCAGTTCTTAAGTCCAATTATTCGAGGACACTCCCAGGTCTTCCAAATAACACAAGGAGTGGCAGACGAGGGCTGGCATCATCTCTGAAGCACATCCCTCATGAGACCTGTTGCCCTTCCGGAGATCGTAGGTATGCCCCGGCCGACAGCACCAGCACCCGGTTCAGCTCTTCCTCTGAGCTCCACCTGCTCTGGCTTCCCCAGGCCCCACCCAGGCGCTGGCAGCAACACCACGCACGAGTAAAGAGCTTGCAGCACAGAGAGGAGGAAGCGCTAGCGGAAACCCGAGGGAGGGCCCGCGCGCCTGGCCAGCGGCTCCCCTCTGCAGCTGCCGCACTCGGACTCGCCCAGGCCAGGGAGACCAGCTTCGGGCACAGCGGTCTGCGGCGGCGGGGAGGAGCCGGCAGGCGCCAGAAGCTCCCCGATCCCGGCTCCCCAACAAGGCCGACCGGAAGCAGGGAAGGGAGGCAGCCTCGCAAGCCTCAAGCCTGGCCCCAGCCGGGAGGGCTACTCCGCCTCAGAGGTCCCGAAGACAGGCGAGCGGGCCAGGCAGGCCGCTGGGATCACCGAGCAGCGGGACGCGTCACCGGGGAGCCGCACTCTGCCCTCCCCGCAGCGACGGGGCGGCCCGGACGCCTGAGCCTGAAGGGAGAGTCCGGGGGAAGTAGGGTTGGGAAACTTGGAGACCCCGGGAGTCCACTGCGGGGCCGACGCAGGGGGAGGGCGGCCCGAGGGGGCCAGTGTCTGGGCTCGGGGCCAGAGGCGCAGGCTCACCTCTCGGCGGGGCGGACGGGGCTCCATGTGCCGGAACTTGGACACCTTGAAGCGGTTCATGGCGGCAGGTACCGTGCGGACACAGGTTGGATGACCCGGGCGTCGGCTCTCAGGTGCACGCTGAGCAGCCGCGACTCACGCTGCCTTCTGCCCCACCCGCAGCCCTGGGTCCACGGCCACGCCCCAAAACGCCCCCGGCCAATCGCAGTCGTCTGCGGGCCGCATGACCACGCCCCCAACCCCTCTCCCTTGAGCGCGCTCGCCGTCGGCCCCGCCTCTCAGCCAATTGCCGCGAGGCCTCCCGCGAGGCCACGCCCAGATGCCAAATGAGCGCCGGCGCGAGTGGGCGGTCACGTGCTTGCGGCTGTCTGCCCACCGCGCGCGTGGGGACCGAGCTCAACAGTCGAGATTCCGCCTGCAGGATTTGTCCTAGGAGGCTTTTCAGCGGGGTAGGCGCGCCCCCCTGCACTACCTACCTCCTCAAGTAGGGAGGGCAGAAATTAGCTCCATTCCCAGACAGGAAACCGTTCTCAAGGGGACGATAAGGGCTGAGGATATTGTTCAGTGGTAGAGTGCTTGTCTGCGGTGCTCTGAACCCTAGGTTTGAGCCGCAGCGAGGGAAAACAACAACATCAAAAAAAAAAGGATAAGCCGCTGGTCCTGGGTCACACCGATGTGACAGTGGGGGAACAGGAGCCCAAGCTTGACACATATCCCTGTCCTCAGGGCCTACTCTAAAGCGTTTGCATCTTCATCCAGCTCGGGCCAGGTGGCTCGGTGGGAGGGTGAGGGGATTCAGCATAACTCCTTGGAGGGTGTTTTGGCTGGTCCTCTCCAGCCCGTGGGTGTGGTGGGGCATGCTCCCCCGCAAGAAATTACTTAAGTCATTTATAGGTAAACAGGAAAGAGAGCAAAAGATAAGAATCCGTTAAAAAGGTATGTGCCCAAAGGCACTGCCTGGCTTAGTTCCCCAGCAACTCGGGAGGATAGAGTGTAGTTTTGTTCCGCCAGTGACTACTCATTCCAAGCCATCTCTCATCAATTTGAACACTGACTTCATGAAATCTGCATGCTTTGTGCTTTAGAACTGGCAGAACACCTGCCCAAGCTTGCCTGTAAAATGGACTTTGATCTGAGGAATATGACTGATTGGTCTGAAATGGTCAGCTGCTTTGAAAATTCCCTTTCTGCCGCAGGTGATAGGCTGCACAGACCAAGTGATTCTGACAGGCCCTGAGGGAATTGGAAATGGGGGTTCTTTCTCCAGTCAGAGGTAAATTGTGAAAACTGATAGACTGCTTACCTGTATCCTACTAAGTGATTTAAATGCATCTTTGATAAGTAGAAAATGGAATGTCAGTAGAGTTGACCAAGGTGTAGGATACAGAACTTTAAGCATCTGGCATCCACAAGTGTGCCATATGCCCACACTTACCAGATCTGGATTTCCAGCAGCTTTGGAAAAGACACCACCAGCTCAGTCATGAGTTGGTTGTGGTGTTTCATTACTGCAGATATTGCTTTTAAAATAGCATGGTGAAAAAGTGTACAATTTGGGGCTGGGGTTGTGGCTTAGTGGTAATGGGTTTGCCTAGCATGTGTGAGGCACCCAGTTTGATCCTCAGCACCACATAAAAATAAATAAATAAACTGAAAGCATTGTGTCCATCTACAACTAAAAAGAAATTGTTTTTAAAGTATACAATTTACCTCTATAATCCCAGCGACTCAGGAGGCTGAGGCAGGATGAGTACAAAGCCAGCCTCAGCAATTTATCAAGGCCCCAGGAAACTCAGTGAGACCCTATCTCTAAAATATAAAAAAGGGCTAGGGACTTGCCTCAGTGGTTAAGTGCCCCTGAGTTCAATCCTTGGTACTAGGGGATAAAATATACAACTTGCCATCTTAACTGGGGGAGGAGGTATGCTTATGCTAGGCAAGTGTTCCACCACTGACTATATCCCCAGTCCTTAACCTTTTTTGCGGGGTTGGGTAGTTATCAGAGATTTAACTCAGGGGCACTCAACCACTGAGCGACATCCCCAGCCCTCTTTCATATCCTATTTACAGACAGGGTCTCACTGAGCTGCTTAGTGCCTCACTTTTGCTGAGGCTGGCTTTAAACTCTTAATTCTCCTGCCTCAGCCTTCCAAGTCACTGGAATTACAGGCGTGAGCCACCGGACCTGCCTGTAATCATTTTTAAACGTACAATATGATGGCATTAAGTACATTAACAGACTAGATGTGGTGGCGCACACCTGTAACCCAGCAACTTGGGAGGCCGAGGCAGGAGGATCACAAATTCAAGGACAGCCTCAGCAACTTAGCAATACTGTCTCAAATATTTTACAAAGGGCTGTGTATGTGACTCAGTGGTTAACCACCTCTGGGTTCAATCCCCAGTACCAGGGGGGAGAGAGAGAGAGAGAGAGAGAGAGAGGAACTCTTTACCCATTACACAATAACTCCCCATTCCTCTTTCCCACCAGCCCCAGTCTCTATGAATTTTACAACTCGAGGTACCTCATGGCTGTATAAATATCTTCAGGCCATGCTTGCAATTCTTTGGATATATACCCAGGAATGAGATTGCTGGATCATATGATAAGTTGTTTTGTGGGTTTTTTTCTTTCTCTCTCTCTCTCTCTTCTCTCTCTCTCTCTCTCTCTTTTTTTTTTTTTTTTTTTTTTTTTTTTTTTTTTTGAGGGGACAGTTTGTTGTCGTCATTTGTCTTTTAATTTTGAGACAGGGTTCCACTGATTGCCCAGGCTGGCCTTGAACTTGTGATCCTCCTGTCTCAACCTTCCTATAGTAGGGATCACAGGCTATACCACCACACTCAGAAATATGGTAGTTGTGTTTTTGATGAGCACATAATGGATATGGGTTTTGGGGTTTGTTTATTGGTTGGTTGGTGCTGGGAATAGAACCCTAAACCCTGAGTATGCTAGGGAAGTACTCTACCACTTACCTACACTTACAACCCAAAATATTGCACTTCTTAAGTCACAATTCCTAATAGGTTAGTACCATCCCTTAGTTACTGTTTGCATCAGTAGTATTTTTTATGTGTAGATGCTTTTTAAATTTTTTTTGCATCAGTACTATTTGATCTAACTTTCTCCTAAGCTGACATTCATATAATACTCAATATGCTTCAGATGCAAATTAACTGTACACCTATGCAAAGGTTCACATAAGCCTCATTGTTATCATTGTTATCCCTGAAGTGTTTATTTTTATGTATTTATAAATCTACCATTGGGTCAGATGGGCCTAGGAAAGAATATACAGAAAGCCAGAAAGCCATTCACAGGGCTGGGGGTGTAGATCCGTGGTAGAGTGCTTGACTGGAATGCATGAGAACCTGGGTTTGATCCCCAACACCATAAATAAATAAATAAATAAACAAAATCAATGTGGATGAGAAGGAACCAGAGGGGTGGAAGTATAGAAAAGGGAAGGATTGATCAATACATCAAGTTTCTTGAGAAGGCAGATGATATTGGAGTAGGGGAGATGACTTAGAGAAAACCGTTAACACCAGAGGTAACAAATGAACATTGCATGGCATAAATCTGGTCCACAGGAAATGCTACAGACTACATGTTTGTGTCAACTCAGAATTTATGTGCCATATGTCCCCTCCAACCCCAGTGAGATGGTATTAGGATGTAATTAGGTGTAGAGGATCCCACCAGACGGTGCCATGAGGGGAAGCCCCATGGGAGCAGGCTCTGTACTGCTGAGGTATGTCCTCAGCCCACATTCGGATTCTTATGAGATGAGAAAGGACAAGAGCTCACTTGATTTTTTTTGTGCAAACATCAAGGAAGACCCTCACCAAGAATCTGACAGCTAGAACCAACGTGACACAAGTGCTTCAGCTGATTTATATAGCATTTTTAAAAATTTGGAAATTACATAAAATTTCATATTTCAGTTTCTTTCTTTTTTCTTTTGCAGTACTGGGGATTGAACCTAGGGATGTTCTACCACTGAGCTACATCCATAGTCCTTTTTTTTTTTTTTTTTTTGGTACCAAGCATTGAACTCAGGGGCACTTAATCACTGAGCCACATCCCCAGCCCTTTTTTATATTTTGAGTTGCTTGGGGCCTTGCTAGGTTGCTGAGTCTTTGAATTCACAATCCTCCTGCCTCAGCCTCCCAAGCCACTGGGATCACAGGCATGTGCCACCTTGCCAGACCATAGTCCTTTTAATTTTTTAGTATTTTTTTTTTGAGACAGGGTCTCACTAAGTTGTCAAGGTTGGCCTTGAACTTGCAATTCTTCTACCTTAGCTTCCCAAATCTGCTAATTGACATATAGGAATTCACCATTCCCGTTGGATTTCAGATTTTTGAAAAATGGAAAGATTTGGTAATATTGCATCCATATCCTCACATAGCTACAGGGCCAGAGCTGAATACTACCTGTTCCCTTTAAAGCAGGTGTTCTTGGGGAGTGGGGATGTTGGGAAAAAAATAAAGCAGGTGTTCTCCCTGGGCATGGTGGCACATGCCTGTAATCCCACTGACTTGGAAGTCCAACTTCAGCAACTAAGCAAAAAAGTTTAAAAGAGAGCCCTCGCCATGGCCTGGCTCAGTGGACACTAGGATTCCAAGATGGTGTCAGTTGTGTAATGAAAAAGAAGAAACTTGTGCATGTCAAACTAGGGGAGCTTCCAAGGGATTTCACCCCTAAAGGCATTGTGGGAGCACTTCAGAGAGGTTCCTGCCGATACTAAAACAAGTACATCAGCGTGAAGAAGGGGGGCATTGCAAGGGTCAACATGGCGCTGGCAGCATGCGTCCCTTTCAGCCACTGCCTTTCTTACAAGGAACTCAAGCATGAGTGGCAGTGCAAGTACCATTGAAGAGGGCCGGTGTGGAGAGCATACTGTGTGCTCCTGACTGGGACTTCCCCCGCCCCATGAAGACCCGAAGTCATGGTCATGGCTTCATCCTTTCATATCCTGAGTATTAATATCCAATAAAATCTGAATGGTTAAAAAAAGGTTTAAAAGAGAATAATTAATAATGAACCAGAATTTGGAAGTCCATTGTGGGGAAGTCTTCCGTCTGGAAAACTCTAATATACTTCATCCAATGAAGGAACATTAACAGAAGAGGGACTAGCAAGGAAGACAAGAGCAAACAACCTACACAGAAGCTGAAGTCTTAGGACACATCCTAATTTTTATTATTTTGCAGTTGCAGGGATTGAATCCAAGGCCTTGCACGTGCTAGGCACATTCTCTAATGCTGAGCTATGTCCCCAGGCTTTATATCCTAATTTTAAGCTGTGATGTCAAAGGTATTTCCAAAACAGTGTCCCCTTAAAATCAGTGGTTTAAAAAAATGGAAAGGAAAAACTAGTGGTTTCCATAAATCAGAGTTTTTGCAAGAGAGGAATGGATGAAGTCAGCCTCAGTGCCAATCACAAATTCCTTAGGTCTAATTATCTGCCTCTGAACTTATTGTTTACTTAAATGTGTGACGGTTTGACATATTTGACTCCATGGAAATGTTATAGGCCAGGCTATATGGGCAATGACTAAACAGACTCCATTTTACCCTGAGACTCCATGTCATGTAGGAAATGCTTCTCTCATGGGAACACCCCACCCCTGTACCCATCAACAGTTGTTTAGTATGACTTGTTTGGCAACACAAAATGGCAATTCTTGTATAATGAAAAACTGTTCTCTTTTTGATTCCTATTTTCCTAAACAATGTACCATATCAACAGTGATGTCAACAGCGATTGTCTAGATATTAGTAACCATTCTTTAGTTTGTACCTAAGTAAGGTCATTTTGACCCACTTCCCCCTTCTGCTAGTGATTTTAGATCTCATGATGTTAAAATTGTTTGTAATTTTAAATCATAGCAACAGACATTTATGATTGATGTACTGACATGATATAAAAACCCCTACAATATGGTCAGGGCTGTTCTCCCAATAGCTTTTTTTGAGGCATTGTGTGAGAAAGTCAGCTGGCCGGCTAATAAAGACTCTCAAATCAGGACATCTCGGTGGTGATTGGTCTGTTCTTAAGTTGTGCCCCACAACAAAATGCACATTGAAAACATTTTCATACTTAAACCACACCTTATTCACTTCAGGATCTGATGCAGAAAGATACATGTAGTTATCTCAGAAATTAAAAATCTTACAACTACATATATTTTTAAATTTGGGTAAGCCGGACATGATGGCATACACCTGTAATCCCATCAACTCAGGAGGCTGAGGCAGTAGGATCACAAGGTTTGAGACCAGCCTCGGCAGCTTAGTGGGGCCCTGTCCCAAAACAAAAAAATTTTTAAAAAGTCTGGGGATGTTGCTCAGTGGTTAAGTGCTTGTGTGCTCATCCCAGTCTTTGGCAACAGGTCTGGGATAGATAATTTGTGTCCTTTAGAAGGTAGGGCAACAGTTCCTACATGAGGGTGGCAATAAACTTGTCCTGCCTCCCTCTTGTGAGAATCAAATAAAGTGAAACACAAGAAAATATTTTGTAAATTATCAAGGGCTATGCAACTAAGAGTTACTGATCACAATGACATGACAGGCCACATGGTTTACAGGAAAGAGTCATTGTTTCACTGTTAGACCTGGCCTTAGGTGTTGATTCCCTCAGTCACTGGCCATGTGACCTTGAACAAATCTTTTCATCTTTCAGAGTTTATTGTATTTGGGTGGGGTGTCCACTAGGGAAAATATAGTCTTTTCCTACCTGCCTCACAGAGTTGTGATCATACTGAAATATAAAACATAAGAAGAACTGGGTATGGTAGCATACACCTGTAATCCAGTGGATCAGGAGGCTGAGGCAGGAGGAACACAAGTTCAAAGCCAGCCTCAGCAACTTAGCGAGACTCTGTCTCTAAATAAAATATAGAAAGGGATGGGGGGGGGCTGGCTTAATGGTACAGTGCTTGCCTGGCATGTGCAAGGCCATGGGTTCAACCCTCACCACCACATAAATAAAATGAAGGTATTGTGTTTATGTACAACTATAAAAAAAGGGGGGGGGGTTGCTGGGGATGTGACTCAGGGGTTAAGCACCCCTGGGTTCAATCCCCAGTACAAAAAACATAGTAAATGCTTTGAGAACTGTAAAGAAGCTATTCTTAGCACAGTTACAGCTTTCAGATTTCTCCATAATTGGAGTACATACTGCCTGAAATTGGAGCCTCGAATATCTCAAATGCTATAAGCCCAAATAATAACTTGTCATTCTCTCAAAATCTGCTCCTTAACCGGGTTCATTAACTTGCTTGTGGGACCATTTAAAAAGTATCTGCTCTGGGCTGGTGTTGTGGCTCAGTGGTGAAGTGCTTGCCTAGCATGTGTGAGGCACTGGGTTTGATCCTCAGCACCAAATAAAAATAAATAAATAAAATAAAGGTATTTAAGAAAAGTATATGTTCCATCAGGGGTGGTGGCTCACACCTGTAATCCCAGTAATTCTGGAAACCAAGCAAGTTCCAGGTCAGCCTCAGCATCTTTAGTGATGCTGAGCAACTTAGTTAGACCCTGTCTCAAAATCAAAAATAAAAAGGGCTGGTGATGTAGTCCAGTGGTAAAGTGCCCCCAAGTTCAATTCTCAGTGTCTAATTAATAAAATAAATAAACAATAAAAATAAAAAGTGTCTGTTCTGTTCCCCAACAACAGTCAAGAACCATAGGCCAGACTCCTCTAGAGGCAGAGAAAAAGTCAGAATGCCTTCCATTTGGTTGTCCAGGACTGAGGATGTAGCTCAGTGGGAGAGTGCTTGCCTAGCATGTATGAGGCCCTGGTTTCAAGCCCCAGTATCTATCTCTGCTTCTTTCCCCAACTGCACCCGCCCCCCACGCGCACACACACAGTGGGAGGGGGGACTATTTGGCTGTCCAGAGTATTTAGAGTCCTGTAAGACTCTTCTCAGATCCTCCTTAAGAATCAAGCCAAGCCAGGTGTGATGACGCACACCTGTAATTCTAGTGACTCTGGAAACTGAGGCAGGAGGATCACAAGTTCAAAGCCAGCCTCAGCAACTTAGTGAGACCCTATGCAACTTAGTGAACCCTGTCTTAAAATAAAAATTGGGCTGGGGATTTGGCTCAGTGGTAGCGATCCCCTGGGTTCAATCCCTGGGACAAGAAAAAAGAAAGAAAAAAAGATTGACATACACGAAAATATCCTGTAAAATACTGGCGGGTAGAGAGCAGGAGAAGGAGCAGTGATCTTCCTAAACCCATCGATGAACCCTTAGGTTCCCTTCCTATTGCTTGGTGAGGTGGTGGTCTTTGAAGAATGCAAGTTGAAACTCCTTTGCAACCTACCAGGCAGGTCTGCCTTTCTAGCCTCCTCCAGTTGCTAGACCCTAAATTTAGGGTTTAATCACTTTCACATCTCCAGGCATTAGAGTTCTAAATTCTTGCCACTTGGATGACTTTATCCCTACCAGATGCACTTTTCATCAAAGTTCAATTGGAACATTACCTCTCAGAAGGTAATGTCTCAGAAGCCTCAACGGTTCAATCCAACTCCCCATCCGTTAGAGAAAAAGAATGACTTCTCCTCACCTAAAACCTGCACACCTAGATAGCATTTAGTACACTGTTACTTGTGTTACTTGTCAAGGACCCCCGCCTCCCCACTTTGGGAATTTAATCCAGGGCTCCCGCCGTTGTTTGTTTGTTTGTTTGTTTTTGGGTAATGAGAATCAAATCCAGGAGCACTTAACCACCGATTCACATCCCAGTCTTTTTTATTTTTTTATTCAGGGCCTCGCTAAATTGCTAAGGCTGGTCTTGAATTTGCGCTCCTCCTGATTCAGCCTCCGGTGCCATTGAGATTACAGGCGGGTGCCACCGTGCCCGGCGGAGTCTGTCTCTCTCTTGTGAGGTTTGCTCCTCCAGGGCAGGGATGGTATGACATTCATCACCGTATCCCCACTATTCTACCATGTGCATAAAACCGTAGATGCAGGGAACAGTGGGTATTCACAAAGTTTATTAAGCTCATTTTGGGGGAGCTCGGCTGTCATTCTGAACCAGCAAGTTCGCTACAGGTTTGGAGACGGCTAATATGCTTAGGAAGAACGGAACTCTCGCCAGGAATCAGCAGGAAAAACTGCTCCCAGGATCTGGGACGGGGAGGCTGGCCGAGGTACACACGCAAGGAGATGCAAGCTTCAGGGTCAACACGAAGGCAGCCGCGCGCTGCATGCCGGGATCCGTGCGACCTGAGGCCGCGTTGCCTGCCGGGACTTGTAGTGCTGCTTCTGGCCAGGATCCTCGGGCCAATTAGGATCGCTACAGTCAACTGCGTCGTTCACGGGCAAGGTGCAGCCTTTGATAGTCGGCATAAAATGACTGGGTTCTCCTGGGCAAGTGTACCTGACAGCACCTTCAGATCAAAGCTCCCGTCCGCGCGGGTTACCCGCAAGGCGGGCCAGGAGGCTGCGCGCGCGCAGTGTTTGCGTCCCTGCGTGTGCGCTGAGGCCCCGCCCCCGGAAGCACCGTCCCGTGAGGCCTCCTTGAGCCGGCCGGCGCAGGCGCAGTGTCCCCGGGCCAAGATGGCGGCGCGGTGTTCCGCACGCTGGTTGCTGGTAGCAGTGGGGACTCCGCGGCTGCCGGCTGCAGTGGGGAGAGGGCCACGACCGCCCCGGGGGGGCGTGGTAGGGGCGTCGCTGGGTCGCAAGCTGAGCGTCGCCGCCTTCGCGCCTTCCTTGGGCGCTCGCGGCCCCCGAGCGCTGCTGACTTTGAGACCCGGTGTCAGCCTTACAGGTGAGGGCAGGCTCCTGCGCTCCAGGAGCTAGCAACGAATGACTCGCCTAGCTCCGGCCTGGAGGGGAGCAGGGCCGAGGTGTCTTCCGACTTGGGTGCGGAATTACTGGGGACACAGGAGAGTGGGAGGTAGAAAGGCCCAGGTGGCTCCCTAGAAGCCGTCAAGGGGGAAGAACTGCCCCAAGGGCCATGAACCTTCACCTCACTGTCAACATTTCTCGAATCCGCGGTTCACTTGCCCTATTCTTTCTGCATCTCTGCACCTTTTACCTGTAGGAGAAGGCGTGAGGTAACTGCTACTCGGTGAGTGCTAGTCACTCAACAGCCCTGCAAGATGCAAATCTTCATCCCTATTTAAAAAATGGACACTGAGGCCTTATCAGGAATTGACCCTGGCCAAGGTCGTGAGTTAGATGAGTTGTCTCAAATCCAGAGCTCACGTCGTAGCTTGTTGTGAGAATCAGATGAAATGAAACACAAGAAAATATTTTGTAAATTATCAAGGGCTATGCAACTAAGAGATATTGATCACAATGATTTGACAGGCCACATGGTTTTCAGGAAAGAGTCATGGTTTTACTGTTAGAAGACCTGGCCTTGGGTGTTGGTTCCCTCACTCACTGGGCAAGTGCCCCTTCCACCAATATGGTATAAATTGAGGACACAGTTAACAGTCTTTTTTTTTTTTTTTTTTTTAGAAATTTTTTAGACAGTGATTGTAATAACACATTCTGACATTTATGAAACACTACCGGGTATGATTTATCTTACATCACATTTTCATGTTGATAAGCACTGTTACCATTCCATTTTACAGAAAAATTGAGGCTTAGATGCTGAACAACTTGTAGAAAGTCACAAAGCTAAAAAGTATTATAACTCTGATTTGAAACCTACTGCCTTCTTAATTGCCAGAGGTTACATCAAATTAATGTATATTAAGACTTACAGTTCTTAACCATGATGTTTTATGCTATGTATTGGATGTCTCCAGTGTTAGTGAAAGGGAAGGAGGGAAGCATTGAACAACCTATTATGTTTTTGAATTGTGCTAGTTGTTTTGTATCCTCTAGAATTTGGGAAATGAAATTTTAAGTTATCTATAAATTTATAAGTAAGATTAAGGAGCCTTGGCTGGCTAGACTTGATGCATGCCTGTGATCCCAACAACTCTGGACCTGAGGCAGGAGAATTGCAAGTTTGAGGCTAGCCTGAGCAACTTAGCAAGCCTCTGTCTCAAAGTTAAAAAGTTAGAAAAAAGGGTCAGGGGCTGGCCATGTAGCTCAGTGCTAAAATGCCCCTGCATTTGATGTTCAATTCCCAGTACTGCAGAAGAAGAAGAAGAAAGCCCTTACTGGAAAATTTAACAAGAAAATTTCCTATTGGGGTCCAATTTTGTAACAGTTACATAATAGGCAGTTATTAAAACATCGTAATTGTGATTTCATTGTGCAGCATTAAAAAAAAAAAAAAGCATGGGCTTTGAACAGAACTGCTTCCAGCAAAGTATGTGACCTGGGTATATTATTTAATCCCTTTGATCCTCTCTTAACTATAAAAATTAATTCATTGGCTGATATTTATTGAAGTCTACCTGATACCAGCCACCATTCCAGGCACTAGAACAAGAGATTGGGTGTGAGTTTAGTACAGTGAAGACATTTTAAAATTCTCTTCCTAATTTCTGTAATACTCATGGATGGAGCAGTAGTTGGTTCAGGTTTCCACAGGATTATTTGGAAAAAATGTCATGCTGTGTTTCTCAGTATGAACAACAGTGGTCCTTTTTAGGGCTTTCTAACATTTTATAATGTCAGGTGTTTTTCTTGTTTTCTTTCTTTCTTGGTACCAGGGATTGAACCCAGGGGTGCTTTACTTTTGAACCACATCCCCATCCCCTTTTTTTTTTATTTTTTTAAAAATTTTTTGTAGTTATAGATGGTTAGCATGCCTTTATTTTATTTGTTTATTTTTATATGGTGCTAAGGATCAAACCCAGTGCCTCACACATGCTAGGCAAGCGCTCTGCCACTGAGCTACAGCCCTAGCCCCCTTTTTATTTTTTATTTGAAAATGGGTCTCACTAAATTGCTGAGGCTGACCACAAACTTGTGATCCTCCTGCCTCAGCCTTCTGAGTTACTCAGATTATGGGTGTGTGCCACCACACCCGCTCATAGGGATCGGATTTGGCTGCATCTTTTTGTCCAATTGTTGATTCCTAAGGTGGTATGTTTTATTAAGCAAAATTTATTCATATTAAATCTGTACCAGTTTGCAGAGCTTTTATTTATTTATTTATTTATTTTTGTGGTGCTGGGGACCAAACCCAGAGCCTGTACATGCTCAGTAAGCTCTCTACTACCAAGCTACCAGAGCATTTTTTACAATTATGTGTGTGTATGTGAGAGATACAGAGAAAAACATGAAGTCTTCAGCCTCTGTGTGGCCATTGCTAAGGAACTGCATTCAGCTACCTTTTCCCCCAAATAAGCCCGTAGCCTGTGATGGGCACATCTTGTGTCAGGTAATATGCACTTGTGAGAGGTAATACCCTTCAAGGTACACTCTTTTATCACATCTAAAGTCATCAACTCAGCTCCTGAATATCTTGTCTCAAATCTAGTAGTAAAATTAGATGACATAAAACAACACTCTAAATCTGACTTTCCTCCCAAACAGAATGAAGGCAATTATTTGATTCCAGTTAGCCATTCTTGGAACCCTTGGAGAGTAATCCTATTCTGCGTTGTTCTAAAAAGGGCAAGACATTTGCTGGTCATAATTTGGGGAAAAAAACCTGTTCAACTCTTTAATTAATTGCTGATCATTTATGCATTTTGAACAATGTCATCAATTCATAATAGAGAAATGTGATTTGTCTATCCACATGCAGTTTTGCATGTTACTATCTCCTATTCTAGCTCTGCTGATGAAGCCATAGCTGCTAGAATCTTTGCCACTCCTGGCCCCAGCCTTTTGGCAATGGAAGGAGAGGCTGAACCTGATTAGGGTAATTCCTCACTCTTGAGGAAATAGGAAGAGGTTATAGGATCACTGAGAAACCCGTTCTATCTCCTCAAGACTGACTAAAGAAATAGTAACAGCATCCTAACCCCTACTACTTTCATAGTCTACTTTTCCCTTTCTAGGAATATGGGGTACACCCAAAATAGCTTTACTTCCTGTTTCTGATCTTATTCTGACCCTTCCTGCTCTTTCTTGTGTCTGATCATCCTTTCTCTTGCCACTTTACTGGATATTCTCAACTTTTCTGGTTGCATTTTATATTCCTTTATTATTTTTTCTTAATAGTCCTAGGAATTGAACCCAAGGCCTTGCCCATGCTAGGCAAGTGCTCTGCCACTGAACTACATCCCCATACCCCTATTAATTTTATTTTTTAAATTCTTATTTATTTTTTCAGTACTAGGGATTGAACCAGGGGTACTCTAGTACTATACTACTGAGCTACATCATCAGCCTTTATTCTTTCTTTTCCTTTTTTTAAAATTTTTGAGACAGGGTCTTCCTAAATTGCCAGGATGGCCTTGAATGTGTGATCTTCCTGCCTCAGTCTATGTCACTAGGATTACAGGCATGTGCCACCTCTCTAAGCTCCTATTAATTTTAAGTAGTCTCCCAAATCTTCAAAAGCTAACCCATTAATTTCTTGTTAATACTTGCAGTGACTCCCTGTTGCCCTCAGGATAAAATCCAGAGTTAGAGTATCTCTAAGGCCTTTGTACTTATTCCTGGACCTCATTAATCATATCCTCTAACCACCCCTCTCTATCACCACACACCACCATACAGAGAGTCTCTGGTTTCGTTACATCATGGTTCTATAGTTCTACATGCACGAGATCCTTACCATTTACTCCTCACCCCTGTGGTACTGGGAATTGGAGGTAGGGCCTCATGTTAGGCAAGTGCTCTACCACTGAACTACGTCCCCAGCCTCTAAATCCCTTTTCAATCATCGCCCAGAGGCAGCCCCCATCTGGGATATTTAGTATTGCTCTAGTGGTGTTATGAAATTACACCAGTAGTATAATCCCGCAGAATCAGCCACATCCAGTACTCTGATATTGTTTAAATTAATTTTAACACAGTGGCTTTGGGCATTTTTGAAGTGTACTGCCTTTGGTCTCCAGGGGGCTTGAAGGGGAACAGACCTGGTAGCTCTAATCTTGTTCCTTCACAAGTATGTGCTATCTGTGTGCTGGGGATATAGCTCAGTTGGTTGAGTGTTTGCCTTGCAAGCACTGGGTTCAAATCCCCAGCACCACCAAAAAAAAAAGTATGTGCTATCTGACTCGCATTCCAAGAGTGATTTTCTTTCTTTTCCTTTTCAGGCGCAAAAAGTTATCCTTTTGTTTGTAGTGCCTACTTCCACACAAACACCGCATTAGCCAAAGAAGATTATTACCAGATACTAGGAGTGCCCCGCAATGCCAGCCAGAAAGAGATCAAGAAAGCCTATTACCAGGTCTGTATGTCAGTCTGTGGTCCCAGTTGGTATACTGTTCAGCCCATGTGGATGGGTTGTATGAAACTGTTGGTGTGATGTGGTGGACTTTACTGGATGCATTCTTCAGTGTATGGTGCCGTAGCAGTTGGTGCTTTGGAAAAAAGAGTCCATAGTAGGGATATTTAAAGGTTCTTTTCCAGGGGCTGGGAGTGTAGCTTGGAGTATATGCTTAGCATGCTTAAGGCTCTGGGTTCAATTCCTAGCACTAAGAAATAAAACTTCTTTTGCGCATGTATGAACATGCAACAATGAATGTCACTATTATGTGTGATTATAATGCACCAATAAATTTTAAAAATAAAAAGTTTTTCAGGACTAATCTGTAATTAAATTTATTCTGAACTTTTTTTTAAAAAATTTGTTTTAGTTGTAGATGGACACAATACCTTTATTTTATTTATTTGTGTGGTGCTGAGGATCGAACCCATTGCCTCACATGTGCTAGGCAAGCACTCTCCCACTGAGCCACAACCCCAGCCCCTATTCTGAACTTTCTGAATTAGCAGGTATACTGGTCTCTTTTAGGTAATCATTCTTCACATTCAGATGAAAATTTATGGGTTTAAGAATTATTTCCTTTCTTAACACAGAAAATATGAAATTCTATTATTGAGTCCCAGACTCTTGGTTTGGTCTTACCAATAAAATAAAATAAAATAAAATAAAATAAAATAAAATAAAATAAAAGCTGGAAAATCAGTGTAAGATTAACAGCTTTTTTCTCTTTTTTTTGGTGGTGCTAGGAATCAAACCCAGGGACTCATGCATGTTAGGCAAGCACTCTACCACTGAGCTACACCCCCAACTCTTTTTTTCTTTTGTTTTGAGTCAGGATCTCACTAAATTGTCTAGGACGGCCTCAAACTTGTGATTCTCCTGCCTAAGCTTTCCAAGTAGCTGGAATTGCAGGCATGGACTACCATGCCTGTCCCAGATACAGTTTGGCATCTTGCTTTCACAATGGTGCCCAAGGTTTAAAGAATTAGTTGTTATTTTGGTAGGGATTTGTTGTGGTTGAAAATGTATACTTTTATTGCATTTGAAAAAAATTATTTAAAGTTTTAATTAAATTTTGTTTAAGAATTGCTGTTAGTTTTTTTGGTAACAGGGATCAAACCCAGAGGCACTTAACCTCTGAGCTACATCCCCAACCCTTTTTTATATTTTATTTAGAGACAGGGTCTCGCTAAGTTGCTGAGTCTGACTTTGAATTTGAGATTCTCCTGCTTCTGTCTTCCGAGCTGCTGGGATTACAGGCATGAGCTACCATGCACAGCAGTTGATAAGTCTTGAGAGAGAGTTAACTGTTATAGAGAAGACATAATCATGTCTCATATTTGGGTTCTGTTTTAATAACCATCTCATGTCCATAGTAATTTATATTTTTTTCCCCTTAGCTTGCAAAAAAGTACCACCCAGACACAAATAAGGATGATCCAAAAGCCAAGGAGAAATTCTCCCAACTGGCAGAAGCCTATGAGGTAATATGACTAATGTGTATATGGTCCCTGTTGTTCAGCTGTGTGAATCAGAGTTTGCTTTGGTACACAGGGCAGCCTGTAGTGTCATATGATCCAGTGTGAAGGCACTAAATCACCTTGTCATTGCTAGGTATATTAATGAGGAAACAAAGAACGGGATTCAATAATCTGAATTAGCAAAGCTTCCTAGGCAATTCATATTTGTAGCTGAATTTGGGACCTCCCAGTTGTATTAATTCAGCTCTTGTTTGATGACTCTTCTGCTTAGGGCATCTTCTTAGGGATGGTGGAGGATCATTATTACCATGGAAGAACTAGAAATGTAATCAGAGGACACAGCATATGCCTGTGAGGTAGACATCACCCAGGCAGAGTTGCCTGAAAGTGTCTCTTCTCCCCACACTTTGACCATCCTGAAGGGGTTCTGAATACTTGGTTTCATATGTCCACAGGAGTAGAGAACCATGTGTAAAAGCATTCTCAGCTCAGTGAGTACTTACTGAGCCAGTGTCTTAATTCCTGGCAACTACATCTAATGTGTGTTAGGGTTTTCCAGAGAAACAGAAACAATAGTGTATGTCAAGTTAGGAGGGAATTTATTAGATTGACTCACATGTTCAGGGGCTGAATAACCCCACAGTGACTGTCTTCAGCCTGGAGATCCAAGAAAACTGGTAGCTGCTCAGTCCAGAAGCCAGAAGAGAGAGAGAGACAAAGTGAATACTCCTATTTTTCCCCTGCTCCTTGGGCTTCCCAAGGTATTCAGTCTCTAGAAACAGCTGTGTGCTGACTCGGCGATCAGAATAGTCCTCAGAATGCATGCTTAGATGATGCACTCCTGCTGCTGCTTTGTTGTTGTTGCAGGTGGACACAATACCTTTATATTATTAATTTATTTTTATGTGGTACTGAGGATTGAACTCAGGGCCTCACATGTGCTAGGCAAGCACTATTCCACTGAGCTGCAACCCCAGTCCTCTCCTGCTTCTTGTGACTACTCTTCCTCCTGTTCTTGTCCTGTAGGATAAAAGGTAGGAAGCCTAAGATCTCCACCAGGCAGTGTCTCCCAAGAAGAGTGGTACAGTATTAATCTGAAGCTTCAGGGTCCCTGTGAAGATGAATACAGGCATTTCTCCAGTGTGGTCACCCTGGGGATTTTTCATAAGACACTTAAAAGTACTTCAGGCTTCATGCATAGAGTTCTGTGCAGTCATCTCTCTCCTGTTCTGGTTGCTGAAGTCAGTTCCTCCATCCAGAGAACCTCATAGAACGTTTTTGCACATGGAGTCATTTAGCCTTGTGACTGCCTTACTTGCTGCAAGCTCTTGTCTGTGTTCCCATGCATCTGCAGACCCTGAAATGCTGCTTGCTCTGCATCTCCTTGTAGGTGCTGAGTGACGAGGTGAAGCGGAAGCAGTATGATGCCTATGGCTCTGCTGGCTTTGATGCTGGGGCCAGTAGCTCTGGGCAGAGCTACTGGAGGGGAGGCCCCTCCGTTGACCCAGAGGAGCTGTTCAGGAAGATCTTTGGGGAATTCTCTTCATCTTCCTTTGGAGATTTCCAGAGTGTGTTTGATCAGCCTCAGGAAGTAAGTTCCTTGCTTTGAAGGATCATTCCAACTTTAGGTTGTTAAGTGTGACACAAATTTTTATCACTTTGTTTCTCAGAAAGGCAAAACAGCTTAAGTGAAATGATCTGGAGGCAGCCATTTGGCAGAAAATAATTCCAGCATTTGAAAAACCCTATAGATAGCAATCAATAGCACCCAACAGGTTTTGACCAAGTTCTGTTTTTTCCCTGGTGCTGGGGATGGAACTTTGTGGTGGTACTTTACCACTAACCATCTCCAGACTTTTTAAATATATTTTTTATTTGTATATTTACTTATTTTTTGGTACTGGGGATGGAACCACAGGGGTGTTCTACCACAGAGCTGCATCTCCTTTTTACTTTTTTTTAAAATTTATATATAATTTTATTTAATCAGTTAATTTTTTTTTTTTTTTTTTGGTACCAGGGACTGAACACAGGAACTCTCTTCCACTGAATTTTATCTCCAGCCCTTTTAACTTTTTATTTCAAGACAGGGCTAAGTTGCTCAGGGTCTTACTAGTTGCTGAGGCTGGCCTTGAATTTGTGATCATCCTGTCTGCCTCTCGAGTAGTTGGGATTACAGGCATGTGCCACTGCCCCTGTCTTGACGTAGGATCATGCTAAATTCCTGGGACTGGCCTTGAACTTGTAATCCTCCTGCCTCACCCTCCTGAGTGACTGGAATTATAGTCATGTACCACTCTGCCTGACCATTTTTACTGTATTCTTAACAAGTGCTTAATCAGGTATCACCTAAGACCATCAGGGGCCATCATTGGAGAGTGTTTTTTGTGGAGCCTGCCATATTGTTCTAAGGGAGCTCAGTTCACATAGGAGACACAATTGAGTCTCCTTTCCATATTTATGTCTTAATTGTTGGAGTTGAAGAGGAGGAGAAGTGTTTCATGATCTAAGTTATGATTGTGTATCATTCCAGCTTTTTTGTAAATGCTGTTAGTCAGTTTGCCATTACTGAAACAGCACCTGAGACAATAAACTTTTTTAAAAAAAGAAAAGTTCATTTTGGTTCATCTTTTCAGAGGTTTCTGCCTATGGACAGTTGGCCCTGTTGTTTTGGGCCTGTGGTGAAGCAGCATATCATGGTAGGGAGTGCATGGTAGAGCAAAATTGTTCACCTCATGGTTGCTGGGAAGCAAAAAGAGAGGAAGAGACCTGTGGCCCACCTCTCCTTTGAGGGCATGCCCCCACTGACCTAACCTCTTAAAAGTTCTCAATGGTGCCAGATTAGAGACCACAGCTTCAGCATAAGGCCTTTGGGGAATAGCCAAGATATAACCTATAGTAATTATTTTCTGTGAACATTTTCAGTTTGTTGAAAAGTTTATTTTCACTTAAATTAAGACATACTTAAAAATTCCAAGGAGTAGGGCAGGATCTGACTATGAGTTCTACCCATTCTTACCTGGCAGAATACAAGTATAAGTATAGTAGTTAAAGAGTAACCACAAGTGCTAGCCAGTACCTTTGTGTCCTTCTACAGTAGAGCTTCACTTTGGTCATTGTGAAGCAGAGCGTTAACAGGTCCTGCCTTGGTTTCTTCAGTATATCATGGAGTTGACCTTCAATCAAGCTGCTAAGGGTGTCAACAAGGAGTTCACTGTGAACATCATGGACACCTGTGAGCGCTGCGATGGCAAAGGGAATGAGCCCGGCACCAAGGTGCAGCATTGTCACTACTGCGGCGGCTCTGGCATGGTAAGGTGCCTGAGAGCCCCCACCCCACCCCACCCTGTGGTCTCCCACCTTTTGCCCATGCACCCACACTGCTCCTACACCTCCAATTATTGGGGGCATGACGGGGATTGAACTCAGGGGCATTCTACCACTCTACCACTGACGGTACTCCACCCTGCCCTTTCTTATTTTTATTTTGAGACAGGGTCTTGCTAAGTTACTTAGGGCCTTGCTAAGTTACTGAGGCTGGCCTGAACTTGTGATCCTCCTGCCTCAGCTTCCAGAGTCACTGGGATTACAGGCATGTACCACCAAGCCTGGTTCACCTGTTTTAAACATTTTGTTTCATTTGCTTTTTCATTTCTGGTGTGTTCCTTTTCTTTCTTTGGGTGTGTCTCTGTCACAATCCTACCCACAGACCATTTGAAAGTAAGCTGCAGAAATTGTATCTCTCTCTTTTTTGAGGAGGTGACTGGGGTTTGAACCTAGAGGCACCTAACCGCTGAGCCACATCCCCAGCCCTTTTTTAATTTTTTATTTTGAGACAGAGTCTCACTAAGTTGTTGAGGCTCGTTTTCAGTTTGTGATCTTTCTACCTCAGCCTCCAGAGATGCTGGGGTTACTGACCTGTGCCACCTCACTGGGCTGAGAGACATTGTATCTCTTGATTCCTAAATATTTGAGTGTAGTATTTCAGCACATATTGTGTGTCCTAACAACAGAAACATTCTCTTAAATAACCACAGTAGTTTTCTGAATCAGGTAACTTAATGTTGATACCATATCATTATCTGTATGTTTTTCAAGTTTTTGCAGTTGCTCTTATGTCTGTAGCATTTGACTATCACATATTTAGTCTCTAATCTGGAACAATTTCTTGGTCTATTCTTTTTCTCTTACGACCTTTACTTTTTTGAAGATTACAGACCAGTTGTTTAATAGACTGTCCTTTGATTTGAAATCCTGATAAGATTGAGATTACTTTGGGCAGAAACTCCACAGAGGCAATGTATCCTTTTCAGTGGATCATGTGATTAGTTATAGGTATTGGCTTGTCTCATTACTGATGACATTACACACGTTCATGATTATTTTGTTAAAATTGTCTATCAGGTTTCTTTAAAGTTTATTCTTCCCTTTGAAATTAATAAATAAGTTATGATGAAATACTTTGAGATTATATAACTATCATATTCCTCCTCAAATTTACCTATTTGTTTTTGCATCCATTGATCATTCTCAGTCACTTATGACTGTCATGTGGTTGCTAAATGACAGCTTCTAATTCTGTCATCCTGTTGCATTCTACTGGATGGAAGAACTTCCTCTTTTCCATTTGTGTTCATTTATGTCAGTATGAACTCAGGGATGCTTATTTTATTCACTGTTATAATCAGTAGTTTCTTTGCTGCTCACGTTGTCCCTTTCTTGGTCTATGCAAGTCCCTTCCATCTGGCTGCTGGGTCCTTTTGACGTGTTCCAGCCATACTTCCAGCACTGTCTTACCTTCCACTTGGCAGAATGTTCCAGGCTGAACTTGTCCTCTCCCTGCTGCAGCCATACAGTCAGCTGTTAACTGACTGGTACCTGATAGTGTCTAGTGAAAACCAGGGTCTGCACCCACTTGTGCTCATGGCCCCCCAGGTGCCACTGCTTCTAAGCTTTCTCAGCCAACTGAGCCAGGAAACCAATGTGTGTGTTTCACCTGTAGATATGTACATACATCTGTTCACATGTATAGGTACATGTACACATATGAGTTCAACTGATAGTTCCATCTTTGTAAGTTTTCTGTAACAGATCCAGCTCCTATTATCCTCAATATATTTTCTCACTGGTCAAGTTAGTACAGGCCAGTAACTCAGGAGGCTGATGGAGGAGGATTACAAGTTTGAGATCAGGTGCTCCTGGCTTCATTCCCTATGACTATAAAATATATAAATATATACATTTTTATTTTTATTTTTTTAAAAATTTTTTTAGTTGTTGGTGGGCCTTTATTTTATTTATTTATATGTGGTGCTGAGAATCGAACCCAGTGCCTCATGCATGCTAGGCAAACACTCTACTATGGAGCTACAACACTAGCCCATATTTATTTTATTTTCATAAATATGCTTTTAAAAATATTCTTCAGTCTAACACACTAAAGTATGTTACCCCATACCATGTGAAAAGCATTCTTATTAATAGGCATTCAATATCTAGAGTTCCTGGAGCTGGGACTATAGCTCAGTGGTAGTGTAACTAGAGGGGGAAAATCTTTTTAAATGTGTTGCCGAGCTCCAAGGGTTTTCAGGTAGGAAGAAGCTAGTGTCTCATTTTTTAGATCATCAAGAGTTCAGAAGTCAGTGTAATAGAAAGTCAAGGCTGGCAGTGAGCTCCCATGCCTGTTTTCTTAGGAGTATGTTTTAGGGCACATGTATACACAGAAGAAGCCTTAGCCGAACGTTTTCTCATGCATCAATTTACTTGCATATTTAAGAGTACCACTTTCCCTTTCCTTTTCATCAGGAAACCATCAACACTGGCCCTTTTGTGATGCGTTCCACTTGTCGGAGATGTGGTGGTAGGGGCACCATCATCACAACTCCCTGTGTGATCTGCAGAGGAGCAGGACAAGCCAAGCAGAAGAAGCGGGTGGTGATCCCTGTACCTGCAGGTAGGTGCCCAGGCCCCCATGCCTAGGAGAGGGTGGGGCCCACTTTGCCCTGTGTGTTTGACTGTTGTCAGAAGCTGGAGGCCCTGGAGCCCCAAACTGGAGGAGGAAGTGGAATCCTCCTGGAATATTTCCCTTTGCATCAGTTATCCTTGAAATGTTCTCATTTGCTCCTGCCTGTTACAGGAGCAACTCCCATCCTCCCATTTTCTCTCTGTTGTCCCGTCTTCAGTTGAGTCCAGCATTAACAAGAAACAGGAATGAGCAAGGAAGCCTATGGCTAGTCATTGGATCTTGGTTGGGAAATGCTATAGGACATTCTATCATAACTGTTCTCTTTGGGAATTTGTTCTTCCAGGAGTCGAGGACGGCCAGACTGTGAGGATGCCTGTGGGAAAACGAGAGATTTTTGTCACATTCAGGGTAGGTGCTAGGCTGCACAGCTTCTGCTAGGCCTCTGCTCTGCAGGAGCAGGTGCAGTCAGGGCTACTTGTTGGCATGAGGTAGGAGCTTTATGGCACACCTTGTTGCATCTCTTTTTTCTTTTTTATAGGGCTGGGGGTCAGTCCCGTAGTCTTGTGCATGGTGTACAAGTACTCAACCACTAAGCTGCAACCCCATTCCTTTTATTTTATTTTGAGACAGTGTTGCTAAGTTGCCCAGGTTGACCTTAAACTTGTGCTCCTCCTGTCTCAGCCTCCTGAGTGCCTGGAATTATAGGTGTGTGCCACTGTGTTTGACTTGCTGTTGAGTTTGTAAAGGGAAGAAGGGCCACATCAGCATGGTTAACTGTCTTGCTCAACTTTTGTGCTTGGTGTGAAGAGAATAAAGCTTCCTCATGATGATTAAAATTTAGAAACAAACAAAAAAATACAGGACCACCTCCACGTGTTTTTATTACGTATCATTGTTGATAGGAACAGCAAAAGCCAATGGTATAGATTTATTTATTCATTTATTTATTTATTGGTACTGGGTATTGAACTCAGGGACACTCCACTACTGAGGTATATTCCCAGCTCTTTTTTTTTTAAATAACTTTATTTTGTTTATTTATTTTTTTATGTGGTGTTGAGGATGGAACCCAGTGCCTCACTTGTACAAGGCAAGTGCTCTACCTCTGAGCCACAACCCCAGTCCCCCAGCCCTTTTTCATTTTTATTTTGAGACAGGGTCTCTCTAAGTTGTATAGGGTCTTGCTAAGTTGCTGAGTCTGTCCTTAAACTTGGTCATGCCTCAGCCTCCTGAGTTGCTAGGATTACAGGCGTGTGCCACTGCACTTAGCATGGTATGGTTTTATTTTTTAAATTTTTTTGTGAGGCGGGTACCAGAGATTGAATTCAGGGGCACTTGACCACTGAGTCACATCCCCAGCCCTATTTTGTATGTCGTTTTGAGACAGGGTCTCACTGAGTTGCTTATTAACACCTTGCTTTTGCTGAGGCTGACTTTGAACTCACAATCTTCCTGCCTCAGCCTCCCAAGCTGTTGGTATTACAGGCATGTGCCACTGTGCCTGGCAATTTTTTTTTTTTTTTTTTTTTTTTAATTTTTTTTTAGGTGTTAATGGGCCTTTGTTTGTATGCAGTGCTGAGAATCAAACCCAGTGCCTCACACATGGTAGGCAAGTGCTCTACCACTGAGCTACAACCCCAACCCTTATTTCTTAATTTTTAATTTTTTCACATTTTTTATTGGTGCATCATAATTGTGCATAATGGTGGAATTTGATGTTACATATTTGTGCATGCATACGATATAACAATATAATTTGGCCAATGTCTCTCCCCAGCACTTTCCCCCTCCTTTCCCGTTTCTACTGATCTCCCTTTGATTTTCATGAGATCCCGCCACCTTTCTTTTCTTTTTTCCTTTCTAGCTTCCACATATGATAAAAAACATATGACCCTTGACCTTCCCAGTTTGGTTTATGTCGCTTAACATAATGTTAAAGTCTTATCCATTTTTCTGCAAATGACATAATTTCATTTTTCATTATGGCTGAGTAAAACTTCATTGTGTATATATACTGCATTTTCTTTATCCATTTATCCATCGATGGACACCTAGTCTGGTTCCATAGTTGGACTATTGTGAATAGTGGTACTTTAAACATCAGTATGCATGTATCACTATGGTATGATGACTTTAATTCTTTGGGATAAATACTGAGGAGTGGTATAGCTGGGTCATACGGGATGCCTAGTCTTTTGGAGAACCTCCATACTGATTTCCATAGTGGTTGTACTAATTTAGAATCCCACCACCAGTGTAAAATTGTTCCTTTTTCTCCATATCCTCTCCAGCATTTATTATTGTTTGTATTCTTGATGACTGCAATGCTGACTGGTATGAGATGAAATCTCAGTGTAGTTTTGATTTACATTTCCCTAATTGCTAATGATGTTGAACATTTTTTCTTATATTTGTTGACCATTTGTATTTCGTCTTTTGAGAAGTGTCTGTTTTATTCATTTGACCATTTAGTATGGTTTTAATTAGTTAATCATGGTATGGCATAAGAGATTGAACCCATGGTTTCACACATGCTAGGCAAGCACTCTTCCACCAAGCTATATCCCCAACCCCAAGGTACAGTTTTATACACTGTTACATATGTGGGCAAGCTGTGGTTTTGTCAGGTAAGGAAACATTAGAGAAAGTAATGCCTTTATCACCAGTCACATTCCTAGATGTGTACCTGAGAAAAACAAAAACACAGGCAAATGTAGCAGATCACAGTCTTGTTGGCCTAGCAAGACACTTGCTGTGGTTGAATCAGAGAATGGACACTGCACACTGCTGTGTCACAGAGATATTGCAGAGTCCTCCAAAGCAGAGAACCAGTCATAAGCAAGCACAAGATGCCAGGTTACCAGTACAGGGAAGCAGGTCCCAAGAGCCTGGGGAACACAGGAGACAGATTTCAAGACAAGACCGATTCTATTTATTTAGGACATGGAAACGCACAGCAAAAGTAAAAGTATGCTGGCAGAAATGACAGTTCCAAGTTTGGGTCTTTTTTTTGTCATGTTTTGTTCCCTGAGTCAGGTCGTGGGTGCACTGTGTTTGCTATATTATTTGTTTTTCCTTTTTCTAGTTGTGAGTATTTCATAATTTAAAACAAAGGCAAAGTCTGGCATGGTGCCACACGCCTGTACTCCCAGCTATTTAAGTAGGACAGGGCAGGAGAATTGCTTAAGGCTGAGTGGGGCCAGCTTGGCAGCACAGTGAGACTCTGTCTCAAAAACAAAAACAAAAGCACACTAGCATGTGCAAGGCCCTGGGTTCAATCTCCAGCACCACAGAAAACAAAAACAAACAAAAAATAATGTGAAGGGTAAATCTTTTAGACTATGAAATCAAAGATGAAGGCAGAAAGCTGGAAACCAATGTACAAGAAAAGTTTGGTGTAGAATTCATCTTGTGTTCCCATCTAATGATAGAGGGAAAGAAGAGAATAAGGAATCATTGCCAGGTGTGGTGGCACATACTGGTTATCTCAAGTACTCCGGAGGCAGGAGGATCACAGGTTTGAGGCCAGCCCTGGCAACTAAGTGAAACCTGTCTCAAAATAAAAAGTAAAAAGTGTTGGGGATGTAGCTCAGTGGTAGAGTGTCCCAGCATTCCAGCACTCCAGTGCTACAAACAAAAAACAAAAAGGAAAAGATAACTATTGATGACAGAGAATGTCTTTGAGACATGAAATGGTATTTATAAAATGGAGTAAACTGTTGCTGCCAGTCTGTCTTGACTGGCAGCACTTATCAGGTGACCACCTGGAAGAGAAGTTGTTTTCACCTTTGCAGATACATTAGTCTCTGTTTCTCCATACTTTCTGATAAAGTAAGATTTTTAAAAATGTTCAAAAAGCCGACCCCATGTTCTTCTTTCCCTTCACAACGAAACAGTGGACTAAGGAAGTTCAGATGCTCCCCTGCAGTGTGTAACTAGAGGCCGGGGTCTGCAGTGCTGTTGAGTGCGGGTCTTTCTCTTGATACTGTGCTTTAAGTGCAGATGGAGTTAAAGTATGTCTGGTCCAAGCTCAGGCTCTGCGAGACATGTGCTGATGTCCAGCCTCAGGCAGGTCATCTTCAGTGGTCACCCCATCTTGTGTTTGGTCTTAGGTGCAGAAGAGCCCCGTGTTCCGGAGGGACGGCGCAGACATCCACTCTGACCTCTTTATTTCTATAGCTCAAGCTATTCTTGGGGGGACAGCCAGAGCCCAGGGCCTATATGAGACAATCAATGTAACGGTAAGATAATACAGGGATGTCTTTGCCACGTGGTATTTTTTTGCTCTTTATTTGGAAAAGGGAAATGGCCAATATGCATCCTGATACCTGTGATCCTCTGGCATATTGGGTTTGGAGATGAGCACTAGGAGCTTTGGGCTGTTCCTTGAGTGAGAGTCAAAAGCCAGGCCTGTGACTGGATCACCCTGGAGAGCAGGTCCTGGTTGACTTCCCCTTCTCTGCTGGTCAGTAGGTCTCAGGAACTGAGTGCACCTGTGATGCAGAGGTGTATCATTGGAGTAGGTGCTCTTTGCTCTGTTCCTCAGTGTCTGGTGACGAGTAAATGCCTCTGGGGTTACATCTCGACTCCTTGGCCACTTCTGATTTCATCACACCTACAGTGGTACCCTCCTGTGCCCACCCACACTCCTCACCCCACCTCCAGGTCCCACCATCGTCTGTATTTACCGAGGACCTTCTTTAGTCTCTGGGTGTGAGGGACTTTGGGGTGACTGTTGCCCGTGGAGATGGGCAGGCACTGTGGGCCGACATTCCAGCCATGTCTGGGAGCCATCAGTGCTTCCTCAGTGTCTAGTGGCACCCAGCTTTTGGGTGTATGACCCCAACCTTGCCTCCTGTGATGGCATTTTCTCTTCCCAGGTCTTACACTCACTCCTGCTTCCTGGGCTCACCCCCCAGAACTTCTGTCCCCAAGTCCTGCTTGTAGGCTGTGCCTCATGGACTAAGCTCAGCCACTTTCCAGGTGATCACAGGCTTGCTCCAGAAGCCCAAGTGCAAGAACTTTTTGAGGAGTCCTTTCAAGATGACCTTTGTGTATTGCAAAGGTTTACCTTTGGGCAGCAGGAACCGAGGAGCACCATTGATTTCTTTTCTCTGTAGATTCCCCCTGGGATTCAGACAGACCAGAAGATTCGCATGACTGGGAAAGGAATCCCTCGGATTAATAGTTATGGCTATGGTGACCACTACATTCACGTCAAGATCCGAGTTCCAAAGTAAGCACCCTGAGTAGGCTGTGGCCAGGCCTGCCAGCCCTACAAACACTTGTCCACTCATCTACCAAGCAGGTGCTTGCTGAGCCTTTCCCCTGCCAGGCCCTGCCCCAGCAGCTCATGCCCCATGTGCTCTTGGCTTATTGGTCATGTCCCCACGAAATCAGGTGTGTCTGACCCACTTTCCCCATCTGCAAATTGGATGTAAGAAGTCCACCTTGTTGGGCTGGGGAGATAGCTCAGTCGGTTCAATCCCCAGCACCGCCAAAAAAAAAAAAAAAAAGTCCACCTTGTTGAATGACACATACACATAGAAGATGCTTAACTCTTGCTATACTGCTGCGGGCACTCAGGGCAGGGTGTGCCTGGCTGCTCTTCTGCCACTTTTCCTGAGATGAATTAAATAATTTCTTACCTGTTTCATACACATACTTATAAGCCCCTCTTTGCCCCCAGTAAACTATTGTCTATCATAACTGCAGTGACAATTACTTAAAGAACCTAGGGTATTTTAGGAGCTCTTCTTTGTAAGAGGCAGGTTATTATCACTGGCACAGGTGTCCAGCTCGGGTCTGGATCTCACATGTTTCCTACATGCTGTGAGGCTTTTGGCTGCATGTGTGTCCCAAGAGATGCTCACTGTGTTTGGTTCACAGGAGGCTGACCAGCCGGCAGCAGAGCCTTATCTTGAGCTACGCGGAGGACGAGACAGATGTGGAGGGGACAGTGAATGGTGTCACCCACACAAGCACTGGTGAGGGTTCTGGAGGTGGAGACACGAGAGAGTCTCTGAGTCCCTTAGAGGGTGGATGACGTGGTGCAACATGTTGGGGTTTGCACTTGGGTCCTCATGAAGCCACTAACAAGCTCTGTTCGAAGACGGGAGCTGTGGGTGGGGACAGCTGGAGCAGGTCTGTGGCCCTTGGGAAGCTCCTCTCCCTTTTTCTCTATTTGTGTGCTGAGGATGGCACTGGAGCATTTCCTGCCCCAGGCAGCTCTGTGTGCCTCAGAGCTGGTGTTCTGAGTTCTAGGATTGGTTCTACCACTTGCCTTGTGACCTTGGGCACAGCACCTTTAAGGAGGAGATGAATCAGGCAGGTGGTGCACACCTATAATCCCAGCCACTAGGGAGGCTAAGGCAGGAGGATCACAAATTCCAGGCCAGCCTGGGCAACTTAGACCCTGTCTGAAAATAAAAAATAAAAAGGGTCAGAGATGTAGTTCAGTGGTATAGTGCTGTTAGGTTAAAACATCAGTACCAAAAACAAAGCAAAAACCAACAACAATTTTTTTTTAAGGGGTTGGGAATGCAGCTTAGTGGTAAAGTGCCCCTGGGTTTAAACCCCAGCGCCCAAAATGTAAAATAAAAAGGCAAATGGAACATATTTGTGCTTTTCTGGCCTAGAATGCTTCACCAGGATTCCAGAGTGTCTTGTAAACAACAGTAACCACAGCAGGAAAAACCGAAGTCCAGAGAGTTCAGTCTGTCTCTTAGAGCAGGGTAACTTTGAATTCATCAGGCAGGGAATAATTATGTCATATTGAGCTCAGAGGTCCTTCCATTGGCAGTATAGTTGAACATTAATGGTTTAATAGAGCATATTTGCCAGTCAGAGCTTTGACGGTGGCACCCACAGTTGCTGTCCCTCTTCCCATGGGGGTTCGGGACCTCAGTTGATAGGGACCCTGGTCAGGCCAGGACAGGCTCTGCCCACGAGGTCAGTGGCTCAGACTGTATGTTTCTTCCTTATTGCATCATTTTTTGTCTGGATCCTGGATGGAGTTCTCAGAACTCAAATGGTCTTAGAATGGCATGTGGTAATTCACAGCACGTGTTCAGAGCTGGGAGCAGGCTTTCCAGTGAAGTGGAGGGCTTGGGCTCGGAGTTCCTGGAGGCAGAGGCAGGAGTGGGAGTCCCACCAGCAGCAGTCTTTCATGGAATTTTGTTGAGTTCCTGTTGAGGCTGTGTACTAGAAGCTCTCCATAAAAAAGCCCCCACCAGGGGCTGGGGTTGTTGCTCAGTGGTAGGACTGGCCTACCATGTGTGAGGCACTGGTTTGATGCTCAGCACCACATAAAAATAAATAAATGAAGAATAAAGGTATTAAAAAAAAAAAAGAAAGAAAGAAAAAGCAGTCACCACAAATCCTGCCTGTAGCCTGATCAAATGGCACTTATTTTAAACATCGGGTGCTTATGACTTTTTTGCCTGTCCCCCCTTCCTTTCTTATACTGGGAATTGAACTCAGAGCCTTGAGTGTAGCACTGAAATACATCCCCAGCATTTTTTTTTTAAACAGGGTCTCACTAAATTGCCTCAGCCTCCCAAGTAGCGAGTATTATAAACATGTACTACTGTGCCTGGTTGGTTATATTTCCTGAACTAATAAAAGAAGGTGGGACTGGTTATTCTACATAACTCTGGTGTGCACTTCTGGCTTCTTCCTTAAACCAACATGTTCCTGTACTTGTGTGGTTTGTGACATTTGTTCTGCACCCAGTTGTCCCCCTTCCCTCTGCCAACCAGGGACCTGATAGTCAGCCAGGTGTTGCCTGAGTGGTGCTGGTGCTTCACCATGTTATAATGTTGGGTATTCGGTTAGGAGCGGTGACGCACGCTTGTAATCCCAGCTACTCAGGAGGCTGAAGCAGGAGGATTGAGAATTCAAGGCCAGTCTCAGCAACTTAGCAAGACCCTGTCTCAAAATAAAAAAACAAGGGCTGGGAATGTAGCTCAGAGGTAAAGCACCACTGGGTTCAATCTCTAGGACCAAAAAGAAAGAAAAAAAATGTTGGGAATTTAGGGACTCCCACTTGTTTTAAATCTCCCCTGATCGCTTGAGAGTTGATTATATGGTTTGTCAGTATCCTTGGAACCTTTGTTATTTTTGTGGTTCCTAACCCTGATGGCCAGTTCCCTCATTCCACCAGGACTTATTTGGAGCCTCCTCTGTGACAGCTCTTTCTGAGTGTTTTTTTTTTTTTTTTTTCCTATTTGTAGATGAATACAATACCTTTACTTATTTTTATGTGGTGCTGAGGATCAAACTTAGTGCCTCACCTGTGTGAGGCAAGTGCTCTACCACTGAGCTACAAACCCAGCCCTTAAGATTCTTTTTTTTTTTTTTTTTTTTTTTTTTTTGGGTGCTGGGGATCGAACCCAGGGCCTTGTGATTGCAAGGCAAGCACTCTACCGACTGAGCTATCTCCCCAGCCCCCCTTAAGATTCTTAATGACATTCATTTTGCTATTGTTTAACCTTAATATGTATATTGAGTACATCTCTGAAAAGTTGCTTATAAAGTGAAATGATATACCAAATTATATTTCTTTCTGCTGACTTCTGTTGTCATTTTCAGAGTTGCATTCCAATGGGAACTTTGGCTCCCAGCCATAATTTTGCAAAAGACATTTAAGAATTTAGAGTTGGGGCTGGGGTTGTGGCTCAGTAGTAGAGCACTTGCCTGGCACATGTGAGGCACTGGGTTTGATCCTCAGTACCACATAATAAATAAATGAATAAAGTTTAAAAAAATAATAATAAATAAAAAAGACAAGTTCGAAGCCAGCCTAGGGGACTTAGCGACCCTGTTTCAAAATAAAAAGAAGATGAAAAGGGACCGAGTAGATGTAGCCCAGTGGTAGAGCACCCCTGGGTTCAATCCCTGGTGCCAAAAAGAAAAAAAAAAAAAAAAGGAATCTTAGAGCTGTCTTTAAAGACTATGCTGGCTGGGGCTGGGGCTGTAGCCCAGTGGCAGAGGACTTACCTAGCATGTAAAACGTACGCTGGTTTTGATCCTTAGTACCACATAAAAAATAAGCAAAATAAAGCATGCTGTCCATCTACAACAACAAAATGACGTCTGCTGCCAGTGTGTGGGTAGGCCTCTCATTAAGTCGTGAAGAAAGTTACCTCTGTAGTCTGTTTATGAAAACATTATAGTGCATATTTCCCATTTCTGAGCAACTGCACTAACAGACTTTATTTAACTAGACTAAGTCTCTTTTATTTCAAGCATTTCAACAAAACTAAAATTGTACTATAAGCAGTTTGCATTCCCTTAGCAGTGGTTCACTGGATAGAGGTGCTGGAGGGCTACTGTGGAACCCAGTGCTCCTATGTGCTAGATAAACACTCTACCACTGAGCCACATCCCCAGTCTTCATGGCACTTTTTAATAGCCCTCTGGGGATATAGCCTAACATGTGACAGACCATGAATTCCCCACACACACATACACAACTTCTGTGTACTCCTGAGTTGGAGCATCACTAGAGAGCCTAGTGAGAGTTGTCACAGGAACAGATCAATCCCTGAGTGTCTTTAAATACTTGCTTTCATCACAGGAAAAGGGTATGTGGAAGGACATTATAAGTTTTTAGGCTTTAGGCCTAAATAAAACAACGTGAAGTTGTTTTGTTGTTTTTGTTTTGGTGCTGGGATTGGAACCAGGGTCTTGTGCATGCTAATGCCACCGAGCCATGCTTCCAGCCTAAAGGTTTCGATAGGGATAGTAATATCCCTTGGTCATTTCTGTGTCCTGATTCAGGTGCTGAAAACCTCAATAGCAGACCCTAGTCTCTATTTTAGCCTCTGAAGCAGGAAGACTATAGAGCGTTTGGGAATTCAGCACTGTGAGTGGGTATATCTGGCAAAAAAGACAACAGGCAATGGGGCAGTTTGCAGTTCCTATGTGATTTTTTTGAGTTAGAGATACAGTGTGGCTCATTGCTTTTTTTTTTTCAGTATCATTAATTCTTGTGGATACACACATTTAGTTGTAAGTTAAAAACATGTTCTGGAGCTCAATTCAAGGTGATTTTGGGACTTTTACATTCCATTTTTCTTCTCCACCTTGGCCAAAAGTGTTACCTGGATGTCCTGTTTCTGTAAGGTGAAAGTAAGAGGAAGATGAGGCAGCTGGGGTTGTGGCTCAGTGTAGAGCACTCGCCTAGCACATGTAGGCACTGGGTTTAATCCCCAGCACCACATAAAAAACAAAAAACAAAACTAAAACAAAATAAAGGTATTGTGTCCATCTACAACTAAAATTATTAAAAAAAGAGAGAGAGAGAGAGAGAGAGAGAGAGAGAGAGAGAGAGAGAGAGAGAGAGAGAGAGAGAGAGAAGACACAGAAAGTAGGAGGCAGTCCTAAGCTGAGTTAGGCTATTGCCTCTTTCCACTGTGGGTGGCCCCTTTCTCAGAAATCAGATCCTGGAGTCCTTTTAGCCTTAGTTCCTGCACACAAATGCCCATTTAGCATTAGATACAGACTGAGAAGCTGTACATAGAGAGATGAGGCCACTACCCTCATTGTACTGTGTAGCTGGGGAATGCAGAACAAGCATTGAAAAAACTTTGCCTGCAACCAATAAGTGTTAGACACCTCTCTCTCTCTCTCTCTCTCTGGTGTTCTCTATTTTTATTTTCTTCTTGTACCAGGGATTGAACCCCAAGGCACTTAACAACTAACCACATCCCTCACCTTTTAATTTTTATTTTGAACAGGGTCTCCCTAAGTTGCTTTAGGTCCTTGCTAAGTTGCTGAGGCTGGCTTTGAACTTATGATCCTCCTGCCTCAGCCTCCCAAGCTGCTAGAATTACAGGTGTGCACCCAGCTCAGTTCTTCTTCATATCCCTGGCACCTTACCCAGTGCTTGGCACAAGCCTGACTCACAGTAACACCGAATGGGTTTATCTGGATCCCTTTTCCTAACCATGGACTCGGAAGTATCTGAGGGAGAGAAGAGCATAGAATCCCTACTCCAGGAGGCGTGTATGGTTTGTTGGAAGAACTCTTGGACCTTCACTTGACCCCTAATGCATACCAGAAGCACTGTGCATCCCTTTTAGCGAGAATCAACTTCCAAGGGGGACAGTTCCTGTGGTTTTTTTTTTTTTTTTTTTTTTTTTTTTTTTTTTTTTTTTTTTTAAGTGCAGCATGTACCAGCCTTATTTACAGAAGCTTTGGAAGTAAAACTCTACATTTGTGTCCTCAGAGACCAGGATATCCTGCAGGGACTCCCTCCTCCTAACCCCAGCTAGTCCTCAGAAATCAGGCTGAGAGAGAGAGAGAGAAGAAGTGGTACATTATCTGTATGCTAAAGTTCTTAAAGCCTTTTGATCTCTCTACTAGTAAATCCTATTCCTGTAGGAGCTCATTCCCCTGAGCCCTATTTAAAGTAGAACTGGGGCTCGGGTGTAGGCCAGGCCAGTGCTACGTGTAATGCCCTGGGTTCACTCCCCAGCACTGCAAAAAATAAAATTAAATTAAAATAGAGCTAAGACTGCTGCTTCTTCAGGGGTAGAAGGTGAGAAGAATCTTTGAGTGCATGTCTTTGTTTTGTTTTGGTACTTGGAATTGAACCTGGAGCCTCATGAGTCCCAGGCAAGCACTCTACCACTGAGCTACATCCCCAGTCCTTTTTCTTCTCATTAAGTTGCCAAGGCTGGCCTTGAACTTGGAATCCTCCTGCTCAGCCTAAGTCACTGGGATTGTACATATGCACCACACCTGGCTTGTTTTTGTGTGTGTGTGTGTGCTCTTTGTGCCACTAGCCAGCTAACCAGGTGCTTGTTCTAGCTTTCCCAGACCTTGACCACTGTAGCTCAAGTACAGCTGTGACCATGGAGCACAAGCTTCTTCTTGTCCCACGGCAAACACGGGGGCTGCTGTGGGCATAGCACCTGAACACTGCAGTGTCTGGACATGGGGATGCTTGTGCTCATCCCTGATGCTGGGACTCTTGCCCTCTCTGCACAGCCATTTTCCAGGATTAACGAAAGCTGTCCCACAGGGTTGTGTTCTGGCATCTGAAATATAACTGTTTCCTTGGCTTAGGAAAACGGTTCTCTAAATGCTGTCCCTGTCACCCAACGGACAAGGAAAGAGGGGGACAGCAGTTGCTGAGTGTTTTCATGCCGCACTTTGACTAGTTAAGAGCTTGAGTTCTGATATCAGATGATTCATGTCCCAGCTCTGTTTAACTGTGAAGACTTAGATAAATCATTACCTCTCTGAATTCTGTAAACTGGAGATAATGGTGGTTAGGAGCTACTTCAGGGTTCTGTGTTTGAATGAGATCATGTGGGTAAAGCCTCTGTCATAGTACCTGGCACATAGGAGACCCTCCATCAGCAGCAGGTCATAGCCTGCCACACTCTTACCACAAGTTTTTGCTGTCCACTTACCAAGGACATTAACAAAATTTAAAACTCTTGCTTGCCCTTGTCTTGGGAGGCCTAGGAGTAAAACTTGTGGTTTGTGGATACATTGTGTAAGGAGAATCCATTTTGTAAGAAGGGGATAGGAAGAACTGAGGGAGGGCCCACCTGGCCTCTTGACCTCAAGAGTCCGCGGGTCCTGCCGTGTGCTGTGCAGAGCAAGTTCTCATCTATCCAGTTCTTAACTGTGGACATGGCCCCAGTGGTTTCGATGCTTGCCTACATCTCATTCAGTGTGTTGCTTAGGTCCCCATTCCTCTCTGAGGACACAGGAGCTCTGAGAACATGCCAGGTCAGAGAAGCGATCCTTGGCCCCACTGTTTTTGCTATACCCCAAGCACTGCACCCCTGCTTGTGACGTCACTCTGAGCTCTGGGCTTCTCATTCTGAGGCCTTGTCTGACTCAGACTAAGCTCTCGGGGGACTGTGGCCATTTTCACTCTGTCAGCACAATGAGAACATGCCCTGCAGTTCAGAACATTGCTGCAGGTCTATGGAAGTTTGCTATTAAGAGGCCTTATAGATCTGTAACTAACACATCTGTGCAGCACTTCCTTGGGAGTCTTGGCCTAAAGATACATCAGCCCAACTGCCTTTTCTCCAGTGCAGCTGGGGTTATAGGTGTTAGGTGTGGGGAGGTTGCTCGGAGGTAAGCACAGACTCCTCACTAGTGTTGTGATAGATGAGATGAAGTGCATACATCAGAGGTCTCTGTGGCAGTGGGTCCCTCACTGGGTATCCTGGGTGTGTTTTGGCATACATACACAGTATGGAATCTGGTCAGTAGGCTTAGAAGTAGGATCTTTTCTTGGTGTGTATTACTTGTCTTCTGACCAGTTGGATGGTGGTTAAGAGCCTAAGCTTCAGAGTCAGATAGCTTGGATTTGAACTCAGTTCTGCTTCCTGTTAGTTGGCTGTATCCTTGAGTAGACCACCTACCCTCTCTGTGTCCCTGTTGTTTTTTTGCCCATCTAAAGTTACATGTAAGGTTATCCTAAAGATTGGATCAGCCAATGTGTGTAAACTATGGCTTGACCTGGAAGGCATCTGGCACTTAGGTCTGTTTTTGTTACTTTTGTTCATATTAGAGACAGCTGGTCATTATCCATTTCTGTTCCTTGTTTCTCCACTTGGATCCATAACTTCAAGAGCAGTCAGGATACCTTAAGATTCTGAGTGGCCCATTTACTTCTGACCAGTTGAGACAGCCTTTGCCAGCTTGGGAGTGATCCCCACTCTTCTAGGGGTGGTGCTTGGAAACTTCTTGAATGTCAGGCCCCTGGGCAGCCAGGTGTGGGTAGGTGGGAACCTGGGATGTGATGCCTGGAGGTGTGTGCCCTTGACCCTGGTTCTTTCTGCTGTTTGTGCCCAGGTGGCAGGACCATGGATAGCTCCGAAGGAAGCAAGGCTAGGAGTGAGGCTGGGGAGGACGAGGGATTCCTTTCCAAACTTAAGAAAATGTTTACCTCCTGATATCCCAGCTGAGGTAGGAGAACCTGCGAGGTTTCTTCCCTTCATTTCCCTCTATGACTAATCACTGTTTTCTCTCACTTTAACCAACATCATATCCCACACACCCCATCTAAGGAGTTGAAAGAGGTACCAAGGAGGCATGGTATACCTAGCAGCCTCTCCGCCCATGGGAGCACAGTGTGGCAGTCAGCCAGCACGGGGCTGAACCAGGCTGCAGCAGCCAGCCCCTTGGGTTTGAACTCAGTTCAGACTCTACAGGAGAGCTTGTGTTTTGGGGGGCTGCCTCATGATGCTCCTACACCGATCTCAGGGACTATCTGTCCCACAGGTGCAGGACCATCTTGTCCACGGTCACAGGACAAATTGTGGTGGAGCCAGGCCTAGAACTCAGATTTCTTCCACTTCCCACCTGCTTCACAGCTGCCCATCCTGCCTGGGCAATATAGTATAGCACTGTGCATACCTGGGGGCTGCTGTGTCTCTGGACACAAGGACTTGGTGCTCATCCCTGGTGCTGGGGCCCTTGACCCTCTCTGCACAGCCCTTCTCCAGGGATTAATGAAAGCTCTCCCACAGGGATGTGTTCTGGCATCTGAAATGTGACTGTTTGTCTCCTTGGCTTAGGAAAACGGTCCACTGGAAACTAGGCCAGGAGCAGCAGCCTCTTCTCCTGGCCAAGGCACCCCAGAGATGGGAGCATTCCCAAGCAGCAGTCCTGAGACCTGGCCTACGGAGCCCTCCGACTGCCTGGCAACAACAAAACCATGTGACAACACCTCTGCACGGATAGGTCATGGTGGACAGCCCCTGGACAGTAAAATGTAGCATCCAGGGGCTGGTGGAAGTTTCCTGTCCATGGGTAGGTGACTCACCTCTTCTGGCTCAGGCAGGATGAGACAGTTGAACTCTACTTGCAGTACTAAAACTCCAATTTGGAATCAAATATGGTGGAAATCTTAGTTAAAGAATTAAAGGCCATGCTCACAGCTTAAATATGAAGCCTTAAGCTGTACCAAGTTGTGAAGTGATTAATTTCTCTCACAGCAAACCTTCCAGAGGTTCCAGAATGAGTCCTTCTTGAAGGTTGGCTTCACCAGGAACCGGGGGCTATATGTCCCACCAGCACCATCCTCCACCAACAGTCTCTGCTGAGGCATCCTTGGAGTTGATTTTCAATTCCCTAAGGTACCAAGCAGCTGGAAAGTGGGTGCTGGGGGCCTAGGTAGGCACACTGAAAGACCAGAGGATCCCTGGCAGTTTTATTTGTCATTCATCCCACTGTCTGGGCAGTAGGAGTGGAGGGGCTCTTGCCATTCTGAGCCACGGCCGCTGTGGCCCTGCTGGGCAGACCTGGCTCACTGAGGTAACTCAGAAAGCTGTGTTAGCCCAGGGCCTGGCCCTCCCCACTTACACACGTTCAGATTACTCAGTGCTGAGAACCATTGTCCTTTCCTGAGTGTTTGTTGAAGAGGAAAGCACAGGCTAAGCTGAGAAGGTCGCACTGTACAGCCAGAGCAAACACCTTGTCCCTGGACACTGCTCATCGCATGTGGTGGTTTCTGCATTTCAAGGACCGAGAGCTAGAGTTAGTGTAATGCAGGTTAATGAAGAACACTTCTCAGTAGTTTCCTTTTTGTTTTCCTTTATAATTTACAAAAGTAAGATACTTATTAGGGTCTGATTTAAGAATGTAAAATGATTCTGTATTAATGTAAATAAGATTATCTACTGCAAAAGATATTTAAAACCTAAATTGTGGTTGTGGTCTTTTGAGAGTTTGGACGACCTTCTGCAGGTGGCTCAGCAGGGGTGATGGGAGCCAGTTGGCCTCATCAGTGTGGTCACAGCCCCCAGAACATAAGGAAGCAAGGGCACTGACAGGGTTGATTCTAGAGTCTGCATTTTCTTTTAACATTTAACGTTTTTGCTCAGGCCGGGTGCTGTGGTACACACTTCTCACCCCAGCTACTCAGGTGGCCAAGGCAAGAGCATTTGAATTGCAAGGCTAGCCTTGGCAACAGAGCAACACCCTATCTCAAAGAAGGTCAGTTGTGGCACACATCTGTGATTCTACCACTCAGGAGGCCGAGGCAGGAGAATGACAAGATCAGGGCCAGCTCAGCAACTGAGCAAGACCCTGTCTTAAAATAAAAGGGCTTGGGATGTAGCTCAGTGGTGGAGTGCCTCTGGGTTCAATCCCCAACACTAGGAAAAAAAAAAAATGCTTATTATAATTTAACTATTCTGTGCATCCCCAGAGATCTGATGCCTGGCACAGCTGGAGGTCCTGACACATGGCTCACACCCACCTCAGTGGTCTAGGCTGAGCAGGAAGAGGTGTTAAAGGGTATTTCCTGGGCTGGGTAGAGATTGGGAAAGAGCTAATAGATAGGCAGGCTCAGAAGTTTGGTGCTGACATGGTGGCACATGCCAGTAATCCTAGTAGCTCAGTAGGCTGAACCAGTCTCAGCAACTTAGCTAGGACCTAAGCAATTCAGTGAGACTGTCTCTAAATAAAATACAAAAAAGGGCTAAGGATATGGTTCAGTTGTTAAGCACTCCTGGGTTTAATCCCAGTACCAAAAAAAAAAAAAAAAAAAAGTGACATTTGGTGAACTTGGATAATTGCCAATATTTAAATCAACTGTTTATTGCCTTCCTGCTGTGAACTGCAGTGGGCCAGACACTGCACTAGCCCTGGGGATGCAGAGGTGGGCTGAACAGTCTCAAGAAAGCATAGGTCTATTCCTGGAGAAGTCAGCTGGGCCTAATTCACATCTTGTCCTTGGAAAGCATAAGTCAGGAGACTTTGGAAGAGGAAGGTGGAATTTCTGGCTAGAGACACCATTGTTGCTGTGCTGAAGCCTCCTTCCCTCTGGGTGTTGAAAGGTGGCCCTGTAACAACTGCAAAATTAAGTGCTGCTTCCAGGATTGGGGTTGGTTTATTTCTACACAGCTCCTGAGGTTTGTTTCCAGATTTCTTTGCAGCCTCTGTATTGGGGCAGGGGTGCAAGAAAGTGTCTTTTAAAATACAAAAAAGAGCTAGGTACCTGCAGTCCCAGCTGCTTGGGAGGCTGAAGCAGAGAAGAATACCAAGCTCAAAGCCTGCTTCTGAAATTTAGCAAGACTCAGTCTCAAAAAATAAAAAGGGCTGGGGATGTGGCTCAGTGGTAAAACATCCCAAGTTCCATCCCTGGTACACACACAAAAAACAAAAGTTATCTCTAGGCCCCTGAACCTTTGGGGGGTTGAGAATAGGGAATGAGGTAGATGGTTAGTGTTTACTGAAATGTTGGGAGGGTGGGCCAAGGCAGGTGCAGTTGGAGTAGACAAGACTAATTGGTCCCAGCCCCAGCCACTTATGCCTCTGCTGATTCAGTCTCCAGCCTGAGCTGTCCTCCTCAGTCAGCCCTATGAGTTCTATACACTGGCCTTTGCATCCTTCCCTGTCATCAAAACCACTCAGTGAAAGTGCACAAGAATCCTCCAGCCACCTGTGCTAAGGCTGACTATCCTTTCTGTCTAGTAGCAGTGTGGACCATGCTGAAAACGGACCATGGCAGCTGGACAGATTGCAAAGGCATATTCAAGCACTCCTGCTTGGTAATAAAACTGTTAAGTCTATATTTATCTTCTAACTAGAAGTTCTGCTTATTTGGTATGACCCTCTCTAAGGGTCACAAGGGGGCCATTCACACACTTTACACAAGACTGGGGGATGTAGCTCAGTGGTAGAGCACTTACCCAGCATGCGGGAGACCCTGGGTTCCATCCCCAGTATTGCGGGGGCAGGGGGAAAGGAGTAGGAACTTTACATTTAAAAAGTCCACAGTCCTGGCCAGGCTAATGGCACACACCTATAATTCCAGCAACTCTGGAGGCTGAGGCAGAATCATCACAACTTCAAGACCAGCCTCTGCAACTTAGCCATGCCCTAAGCAATTGAGGGAGACCCTATCTCTAAAATAAAATGGCCTGGGATATAGTTTGGTGGTAAAGCACTCCTGGATTCAATCCCTAGCACCAAAAAAGGTTAACAGTTCCATGGGGTCAAGGGCATAGCCTGCAGCCATAAAGCCTAGAGAAAGTGAAGAGTGGAAGGGACAGTGGTTCCTTAGCTGCAGCACAGGGGAACCTGGGGAATCCACAGCTATTCCCGCTGACTGGGGCTTTTTTTTTTTCCAGGCACATCCTCAGACTTTAAAAAAATTTTTTTTTTTTTTTTTTAAGACCAGGGTCTCAATAAGGTACTATGGCCTCGCTAAACTGCTAAGGCTGGTTTTGAACTTGCAAACCACCCGCCTCAGCCTCCTGAGCCACCTGGATTATAGGCGTGCACTACCACAGTCCACCTCACACCTCTTGGACTAGACTCTTTTTTATTATGGTACTGGGGATTGAGCACAGGACCCCTGAACTACATCCCTAGCCCTTGCCTTAACTTTAACATCTTCATCTTCACAATTACCAAATGACCCCTTTAGCCAGACCCCAAGTGGTTACCTTTATTTCAGGGGTAGGGAGACTGGGCCTCAACCTTAGCCATTTGATGCATCCTGCTAGAAATTTCATGCTGTTGGTGTCCGAGCGTCTATTACCCAAACCCATGTCCCAGAAACAAAGCCCTCTTCTTTTGGAAGCCATCTGTGAAAACAATGGTTTTATTGAAAAAAATACTTTGTGCTCAAGAAATGATTGTGCCTCTGGGCCTCCCATCCCATGACTCGGGGCTGTGAGGTGGGCAGGTCACAGCTGGGTGAAGTCCCCTTTGTGCTGTTCCAGCCACTGATCCAGCGTCTGGGCCTTGGGGTTGAGCTGCAGGGTCAGTTCGATATTTCGTTCAGGTTTCAGAGCATAGAAACGGAACATGTTGGCCAGGTCACGGGCCCCAGGAAAGCCAAGCTTCTCGTAGTCCTCAGGAGTTGTCTGGAAGCAGAGGGAGGCTATTATATCTGCACTCCTTCAGCACACCAGGAAGGCGATGGGGACAGCCAGGTGGGCTAGGGTCTTCCCACCTATTCACCAAGAGCCGCTATTGGCCTTCAATACATGGTCACTTGAAAACATTCTACTACAAACATGAAGTTTGGAAACCATGGTTCCTCAAAGCTACCTGAGTAGTCAGTTTAAAGACTGTTCAAGATCACAGTATCTTGACTCTTGAAAACTTTCTGGCTCCTTCCAAATCAGAAGTCTACAACATCACTTTCATGCTCAAAAGCCAGAGCTACTCTCCTTTCCCTCCTGAATTGAACCTCACCTTCTCAGCTCTTCACAGCCCCACCCAGGCCTCTGTCTCTCTCTCTCTCTCTCTCCTTTTTTTTTTTTTTTTTTTTTTTAAATAATACATGGTGCTGGGTGCAGTAGCACACACCTGTAATCCCAGCAATGCAGGAAGCTAAGGCAGGAGAATCACAAGTTCAAGGCCAGCCCCAGCAACTTAGTGAGACCTTGTCTCAAAATAAAAAGGTCTGGGGCTATAGCTCAGGGATAGGATACCCCTGGGTTCAGTCCCAGTGTCTAATAAACAAATAACATGTGGCCACTTAGTGCACATTTTCTAGGCACTAGGCATTCTGCTAAGAAAGCCCTAACTCAATTATTTCATTTAGTCCTCACAACAGCCCAAGGTGGGTACTGTAACATATCCATTTGACAGATAAGGAAGCAGAAGGCTCAGGGCAGGTTCCAAGCTCATATGTTGGTAGCCTTGAGGCTGGAACCAGGATCTGAGTCTGGGAACCTGGCCCCCACCCTTCCCCACTGCTGTTTTGTGGGTGACTTGTCTTAGAAATTGTTTCTTTTGTAATGCAAACAACAAACATTAGAAAGAAGGCACCCAAGGGTCTGGACAGGAAGCCTGAGGGTCAGTGGGGAGAGTGGGAAACAGGAATGCCTCCTGCCCACCCAGCCAGGCCAAGAGGAGCAGGGGTCAGGCCTGTCTTTCTATCTTCCCCTCTTGCTCCCCTCCCAACACGTGACCTACAGAGAAGCCCAGTGGGCCCCATGTCTTCAGCCTGCCTTGCCTAGGTCTACTGTCTCTTCTTTATGGAAACTTCTATCCTTGGTCAAAACACATAAGCGAGAAATTTTATTCTGGTCACACTTAGTTCCCAGGAACAGCACATGTTAACCAGGACAATGGATTTAGATTTGCCTCACTCAGAGGGTGGGGAGCCCTACCTAACTACTACTTCCCTAGGACCCTAAAAGGCCCTTTTGAGAGTTAGAAGGACCCGCTGAGGCTGTAAATTGCCTGGCAGGAGCTGGGACCTCGCCTACCCCAGAAGGGACGAGCCCACCAAGAGCCCACCAGGAGCCCACCTTAGCATGGTGCACAGTCTTGCCCGTGTGCTTGGTGAGCAGGGCAGCATACTCCTCTGCGGTGTGCCGGCAGGTGCTGAGTCCAATGTTCTGCCCGACGTATGCTTCTGGCATCTTAAGCAGGCTGAGCACCACAGGACCCAGGTCACTCACAGCCATACCGTCCATGGGGATGTCACCCATGGGCAAGTCTGGGGGTAGGTAAAGAGACATGCCAGCATGGGCAGAGCCCTCTCTGGGAGACTGGACTGGTTTTCCCAGAGTTAGTCTACTGGGCACCTGCATATCAGCACTGGTCAGTGTCCAGGTGTGGTGCAGGAACCCGTGTGTCCTGTCTCACCCAGAAAAAGGGATGCCTTTTCAGATAACCCAGGGGCCCAAGGGGATAAAGTCCAACTCAGAATCCCAGGTAGAGTAAACTTCTCATGACAGTTCTGCAAATTCTAAAGGCTGATACAGCAGGCCGCTATGGGCACCAGACTCTGCTGTCCAGGTGAGCTGGGCTCCTTGGCAGTACCTGTGCCCTCACATGAGGGTAGTGGCATTCACACTCAGGGTAAAGAGGGGCTAGCAGAAACTGGCCTCCCACACTGGCCTCCAGTACGTCTTGCTACAATCTGCCGACCAACTGGTAGAACACAGATTGCCTGAGGTTCCTTCTGAGCCAGGATCCCTATTTACAGACTGGCCAACAGGCACAGAAAAGAGCAAGGATTCCCACTGAAATCTATGACAGAACCCTGTCATCCAAATCTTCCTTTTCAAGTCCCCCCCCATGCTGGGGATCAGGACCAGGGCCTTGCCTGGCTCTACCAGTAAGTGATCCTCTCAGCCCCTTTCCTGTCTTTGAAGAAGTAACAATAACAGTGCTGCTCTCTGTACTGTTGTCCAACGGAGAAATCACCCATCAGTACCACCTAGTTGGTTTCCTCACTGTCCCTATGGATGTCACTGTTATGCCCATTTCACAGAATGGGAAACCAAGGTCCCAAGAGGTTGTACAACTGGTCCTACCTCAGGCCTGATGTGAGGGAGCCAGGACTTAGACCCAGAACAACTGGACAACAAGCCTGCTTTCCATTACACCTGCTGCTTCACACAGTCAGAACTCTGTCTCACTGTGCTTGGGGAAGGACACTCACTTAGAAGATAGCTCTTCCCATCGGGGGCTTTCTGGGGCAGAAAGTAGGAGAGGAGGTTCTCAAAATAGCAGGGCAGCCGCACACTGGTCATGGGAACGCCGATGTCTCGGAAATATTCCTCCACCTCCCCTTTGCCGTCAAAGTGGCCTGCTGCCAGCCTCCCAGCTGTCAGTTTCCTGATGTTCTCCAGGCCACTGTAGACTACATAGCGGAGGCCCAGGTGCTTGGCCAGGTCAGCCAGTAGCTTTCCCTGGTGAACAGGAGAGATCACAAGGCTAAGAGAAAGGACACACGTCCCTGACCACAACCCTCTGTCCTAGCTCTAATCCCAGAGTTGCCATATCTCTGAGGCTAAGAGCTAGGCTCACCTATCCCAGAGGAATCCCAGAGGAAGCCCTGTTCCAGAACGATGCTTACCCACCGCACACGCCAATGAACACAGAACTGTAAGGCCTACACCGCCAGGCTCTGGAGTCACCTTCTCATATCATTCAGGCTGTTCTCAACAGCAGCCCACCAGGCACAGGGAATGAGTGTGGGCAGGGCTACCAGGAGGCCCACTCCCGCATCAAATCTCTGCTGCCACGGAGCTCACCCATTTCCTTGGAGAGCCCTGAGGTTGACCTCAGAGGTGCTGCAGCTCTGTGGCTAAGTGCACGGCGGCGGCGGTTCTAATTCGAGTCTGGCGACACACAGGCTGTACCCCCAGGACCAGGGGTGCAGGCATTCCAACCACTGGACAAACATGACACCCGCCGCGTGAGGTTGCAGGGGGATTAGATGGTGGCCTCCAAAGAGAAATGCCCACAGCTTTACCCCTGGAAACCAGTGAATGTGACCTTATTTAGAGAAAAGATCTTTGCAGTTGGCATCTTGAGATGAGATCATCCTTGATTAAGCAGGTGGTCCCTAAATCCAGTGACAAGCATCCTTATAGGAAGAAAAGATAGGAGGAGGAGGCCACGTAAAGATGGAGCCAGAGCCTGGAGTGCTGCACACATAAGCCCAGGACCGCATGGAGTCATCAGCAGCTGAAGAGGTAAGGAAGCATTCTCCCAGGCAGCCCTTGGAGGGAGTGTGACCTGGCTGACACCTTGATTTTGGACTTCTAGCTTCCAGAACCGTGAGATAGATTTCTGTTGTTTTAGACCACCTGGATTATAGTCCCTTATTACAGTGGCTCACACAGGTTTCTCAGGATTAGTGACTGAGACCTGCTCCAACCAGGAAATTTGTTTTTGTCTACTGTATGCTATGGCTGGACGGGGTTTATCCCCAAGGGCTCATGTGCTAGAAGGCTGGTTGGTCCCCATCAAAGTTGGAACAGTGGCATAAGAAGAGGGGAGAGTCCCGCAGCGCTCAGCCCCCCGGCATGTCAGAGCTGCCTCCCAGGACCAGCTAGCATGGAGCGCTCCCAAGAGGGGCTGCTCCTGGCCTGGCCCCCCTCACTTGCCCTCACCTGCTTGACCTCCTGCGCTTGGCTGCAGTTCTCCCAGTAGTTGGTCACAATGAAGGCGGCGTGAGCCCCGGTCAGGGCCAGCTCCATACTGGCCTCATCATCCTGATCTCCCTTCATTACTTCAGCACCTTGCAGCCTCAGCTCCCCTGCTGCCCTCTGCCCAGGGTCCCGGGTCACCACTCGAACCCTGAATGTCCCATCTTCCAGAAGCGTGCGGGCCACTGAGCCCCCCTGGGCACCTGTGAAGAGTTCACAAAGACCTCCAGTGTCACACCTGCCAGTCCTGCTGCTGTGGAGCCCATAAGGGAGTGTCACCGCAGCCAGAAACACCCAGGAAATCTCTTCACCCTGCGTGCTCAGTAAGACATTCAGAAGTCTCAGCTTTACAGAGGTGGAATCCGATAACAGTCACCTCCTTCAAGTGTCCAGGTCAATGGTGTTCAGTACATTCCCTGAATTATGCAGCCATCACCACCTAATTCGAGAACTTTTTTTTTTTTTTTTAACTCCAAAAAGAAGCCCATGCTGGGGCTGGGGTTGTAGCTCAGTGGTGGAGCACTTGCCCAGCCTGGGTTCCATCCTCGGCACCACATATAAATAAATAAAGGTATTGCGTCCATCTACAACTAAAAATATTTAGAAAGAAGAGGGGATGGGGTTGTGGCTCAGTGGCAGAGCACTTGCCTGGCGTGTGTAAGGCACTGGGTTCAATCCTCAGCACCATGTATAAATAAATTAAATAAAGGTATTGTGTCCATCTACAACTAAAAATATTTAAAAAGAAGCAAGCAGCCCATGCTCATTAGCAATCATTCCCCATTCCCCCGCCCCCAGCCTTGGACAGCTACTAATTTACTTGGTCTCTGTGGGTTTGCCTGTTCTAGACTTTTATCTAAATGGAATCATATGTTTGGCTTGTCACTTGGCATGTCTTTAAGATCCATCTACATTTTTAGCTAGCATCACACTTTTTATAAAATTTTTGAATCTGGGTGCAGCGGTCAGCATGCCTGTAGTCCCTGCTACTTGGGAGGCTGAGGCAGGAGGATTACTTGAGCCTGGGAAGTGGAGACCAGCCTAGGCCGCATAGTGAGAACCTGCTGCAAGGAAAAAAAATTTTTAAATATTGCGCTATGAATAAAAGGGGGAGGGTTGGAGGTATAGCTCAATGGTAAAGCATGTCTGGCATGCGTGAGGCCCTGAGTTTGATTCCCAGCACCAAAAAACCAACGCACAACAAAACAAATATCACAAAGTTAAAAAACTATAGCAGACTTTTTGCCCGCCTGTCTCATGCATGCTACCAGGAAGGGCCTATCTTATTATCTGCAGTGATAAGGCAGCATCCCCACTGGGCTGAACTTAACACCTTAGGATGTGAAGGAGCAGAAGGGTCTGACTCCCTCACAAATCAGTGTGATCCTGGAGGACTCACATGGTTGCACAAGTATGTGACCAGCAATAAAATCTTGAGAATCCAAAGTCCAAAGCACTTGCTGTTGATCTTCCTGAGGATCTCTACCATTAATTAAGAAAGCAGTTGTGTTCAAAAGAATCTTGAGAGAAACAGAAAGGATAAAGATGCTAAATTTCCTCTGATTCTGATAGCTGATTCACTAACTAGCTGGAAATTATAAGACCAAGTGCATCCTTCCCCTGAATTGGAAATATGACTCATCCACAGCCTCTTCCCTGCTGGCATGAATTTTTCTATGTACTAAGGCAATAAAATCATTGTTTATGTGAGAAAAAGAAGAAGAAAAGCAATAGCTGGTTCCTGGCCCATGCCTCTCTGATTCCAGTTACTCTGGAGGCTGAGGCAGGAGGATTACAAATTTGAGGCCAGCCTCAGGAATTTAGACACTGTCTCAAAATAAAAAAAAAAAATTTAAAGGGTGGGAGGAGGTTATAGCTCAGTGGTAGAGCACTTACCTAGCAAGCTCAAAGCCTGGAGTTTAATCCCCAGCACCAATACAGAAATAAAATAAATAAATACTGAAGTTAAAAAAAATTTAATTATGGGCCAGGTATGGTAGCACATGCTTGTAATCTCAGTGGCTTGGGAGGCTGACAGGAGGATCATGAGTTCAAAGCCAATCTCAACAAGGGTGAGATGCTAAGCAACTCAGTGAGACCCTGTTTCTAAATAAAACACACAAAAAGGCTGGGGATGTGGCTCAGGGGTAAAGGCACCCCTGGGTTCAATCCCTGGTACCTATAAATTAAAATAAAAATAAAAAGAATGGGGGTGCCCCTGGATTCAATTCTCGGTTAAAAAATAAATTAAATTAAAATAATCAAAAGTAAGAAAATAAAAAACGTCCTTCAGGTTGGGGGGGTTGCTCAGTGATCTGAGTTAGTTTACCATGCACCAGGTTCTGGCATCCATCCCAAGCACCGAAATATAAATATATATGAACTTTAAAAACAAACAAACAGATATGACAAAATACAATGCTACCATCTGAAAAAGTATACCTATTTGCATGAGTCCATTCCGGGAGGAGGCTCAAGAAACTTGGTTAATGGATGGAGAAGGGGGGAAGGGAAAATTTTGGTATCCAGAACTTTTTTTTTTTTTTTTTTTTTCCTCCAAGTACTGGGGACTGAACCCAGGGGCGCTTTGCCGCTGAACTACCTTTTTAATTTTATTTTGAAACGGATCTCACTCAGTTGACCACGCGATCCTCCTTGGCGGCCTTTCTGCCCCTGCCTCCTGAGTCACTGGGATCACAGGGATGTGCCAGCATGCCCTCCTGGTACAGAGTCATTAACACCATTATTATTATTTTGTTCTACGGCGCTGTCCCACGGAACTACACCCCCAGACCTTTTTATTTTGAGGCAGGGTCTTGCTAAAATGACCGAGCTGGCCTCCACCTTGCAGCCCTCCTGCCTCGGCCTCCCGCGTTGCCGGGATTACCGTGCTAATATTTTAAAATGTAACTCCAAGGCAATCCGCGCGGAATCCTCGCCCGCCCTCCTGCCCCAGCGCCGGCTCCCGCGCCGGCGCCGCGCTTAGGCCTTGGCGCCCTGTGCGCTCGGGACCCCGCTCACCTGTGGCTCCAAAAACCACCACCAATTTCTTGGCGGCCATGAGGCTCGAGCCGGAGGGCCGGGGATGGTGGTGGCGCCGCGTTGGGGTGGGCAGGGTCTCGGCTCCGACCGCTGCGCGGAGCAGCCCGAAGGCCGGCCAGGTTCGGGTACAGGCCCGCCCCCGAGCGCCCGGCGCTTTCCCGCGCGCCAACCCTGCCCGGCCCGCCCACCAGCAGCGGCCGGCGGGGCTGCCTCACCCGCGGGGCCGAGCGCAAGCCGAGGGGCTGCGCAGCCCCGCCGCTCCAGCGGGGCCGAGCAGGCTGCGCCCCGGAGCTTCCTACGGGCCCGCGCCGGGCGTGCGCACCGAACTGGCCCGGGCGCACGTGGCGGGAGGGCGCCGCGCTGGATTCCAGCCCGGTAAAGCAAGAAAAGAAAGAAAAAATATGTCTTGCGTGACCTTGTGCATGTTCAGATCCTGGCTGCCACCTAAAGATAATTTAAATCTCTGTTTAAGACTCAGGACCCTGAGGCTCTGATGTGCCTTGTCTGCGCGATTCCCCAGATTCACTTTTTTTTTTAAATTTCATCTTAATGTCAGTTACTTTAAGGATTTAGTACCTGGATTGTCAAATACCTAAGTTCCCCCCACCTCAAACATTTCCAGAACAGCAATATATCTTAACAGTATTTGAATGTGATTTAAAAATTGTCATAGAAACGTTTAAAACCATTGTCTCATGTCTCTTTCACTTTTGAAGATGTCACCACTTGCACAGATTGAATTTTTAACAGAAAAGTGAGATTTCTTTGTGTTCTACTAAAAACCAGAAATCCCCCATGCCCTCCTGCATCTGTGAAGTTATTGCTGAGTGGCTGAGAGCATTCATTTTCCCGTTCATTCATTCACCTCAAAGAGTGGGCTGAACCTCCAGATCCCGCAGGTCTGTCCCTCACCATTGATTCCTAGTACCAGAAATAATCTGTGGGACAAGGTAGATGCTCAAACATTTGCTGAGTGACTTCTAAACGCCTACTGTTCACTGTAGCCTACTGGACATAGCAGTTACAGTGGAAATAAAAGAAATTAAAATTGAGGCTTTTTTCCTTGTGATGATAATTTTGGGGGGAGTATGTTACTGGGGATCAAACGTGGGGGTGCTCTACCACTGAGCTATGTTCCCAGCTATTTTAATTTTTAATTTTTTTTATTTTGCTACTGGGAATTGAACTATTTTTTTATTTTGAGACAGGGTCTCACTTAAGTTGCTTAGGGCCTTGCTAAATTGCTGAGGCTGGCCTTGAACTTGTGATTCTTCTGCTTCAGCCCCCAAATTGCTGGGATTACAAGCCTATGCTTCAGCCCCCCAAGTTACTGGGATTACAAGCCTATGCTAGCAGGTACCAATTTTTTAAAATGATTTATTAATTGATATGACTGATTGATTGCATCAAGGATTTAACCCAGGGGTGGTTAACCACTTAGCTACATCCTCAGCCCTTTATATTTTTGAAATATGATCTCACTAAGTTGCCTAGGGTCTGCTAAGTTGCTGAGACTCGCTTTGAATTTATGATCTTCCCACCTCAGCCTCAAGAGACTCGGATTTCAGGCATGTGCCACTATGCCAGCTTTATTTTTATTTATTTACTTATTTATTTATTTGGCACTGGTAATCAAACCCAAGGTCTAATGCATGCTAGGCCAGTGCTCTACCCCTGAATCCCTGACCCAGGCCATATTTTTTTTGGTGCTGGGGATTGAACCCAGGGCCTTGTGCATGCGAGGCAAGCACTCTACCAACTGAGCTGTATCTCCAGCTGCTGAGCTATATCCCCAGTTATATTTTTTATTTTGGGGCAGGGTCCTACTAAGTTGCCCAAACTAGCCTCAAATTTGCAATTCTCCTGCTTCAGCTTCCAGAATACAGGCTGGGCTCTAAAGTCTTATCTCTTGAGAGTAGAGATTTAGCTACTTATACTCAGCAGTGACTCAGCACTTTGGGAGTTGATGTCTGACAAGGACTTGCTGTGGCACTGGACAGTTTACCCAGCCTGCTGATCCACGCCAAGACTGAGGCACAGGCCCAAGTTATCCCTCAGCAACCCCTATATCAGGCAGTTCATTTCCTCTTCCTGTGTGTGTCTGGGTGGGGGAGAGGGTAGCCTTGTGTACTTCCTGCCACCCCTTTCTTCAAAGTCATTTTTAAAAATTTGGTTTTCAAAGCCAAGCAATACATAATGCATTTACACTTTCTCATATGAAACTTTAGTGGTACATTACAGCTAAGAAGCCATCATTCTAGTGTGTAGCCGTTCCTGCTTTTGGATGCATTAACAACTCAACATGAACAAGTAGAAAGAAAACATTTTGAAGCCAGATTCAGTTGGTTTGTGCCTGTAATCCCAGCAACTCAGGAGACTTGAGGCAGGAGGATGGCAAGTTTGAAGCCAGCCTCAGCAATTTAGTGAGGTTATTAAGCAACATAGTGAGACCCTGCCTCCAAATAAAAAATAAAAAGAACTGGGGATGTAATTCAGTGCTAGAGGGCCCCTGAGTTCAATCCCCAATACAAAAAAAAAAAAAAAAAAAAGGAAAAGAATAGAAACAAAATTTGGGGGACTTTCCAACATTACCTATAGATCAAATAATGGAAACTTTGTCATCCTGTCACCAGATGAGGTCTGAGAAAATCCCAGAAGGGAAAAGGGGAGTTCAACTCAGCCCTGGCAGGTTATTGACTTACACCACAGAAATGAATTTCAGGGTGTGTCCAAAGAGGCACAAGTAGAGACTTATTTAGAAAAGTGAGATTTATTTGGAAAAGCTAATGGTAAAGCAGGATAGATACACACTCACAGCGAGAGGGAGGGCAGGCACTTGAGAGGGAGACATCTTTGGGGGCCTCAGGCTGCTTTTAAATGAACCTTTGTAAATGGTGAATCTGACCAACACAAGGTGTGGTGTCAGGCTAAGGGCTCGAATTCTTTGACTGTGGAGCACAGAGTAGCTCATGGTGATGTGGTTCTCCAAATCCTCAGTTGCCTGTTACTAGTATAGCACTTGCCCATATTGAAGCCAGAATTGAGAACAAGCAGTTATTGTAGAATAGGGAATCGGGTCAAATCTAGAAAAGGGAGGCCATCTGCTTCTGGAAAGTTGGAGACTGCCCCTGGGCAAATGCAATGTCAAAGATTTAATGAACCCATTGATCACCAAATTTACCTGCCCTTAGCATCCTTTTCAAAAGGTTGCAGGCCAGGAGTTGCTAATTAACGCCCCCCTGGGCCCCTACCTGCCTGGATCACTGCATTTGGCCCTTCCCCCTGCACATCTGCTTCTCAACTTTTTGCCATCTCACCTGCATCTCCTGGGCCTAGTTACATAGGCAGTAAAGAGATAAGAGAGAAGGGGGAAGGAACAGGAGAACAAAACCTTAAAAAAGGGCAAGATTTGCTCATCCCCCAAATTCCGCCTTTGGGTCCTCTTCTTCCACTGGGGAGAGGTTTGTTCTGCTTTTTTTAAAATAAAAGTTCTTACTTTCTACTCTACACTTGCCTCCAAATGCTTCTCTGGTGTTGTACTTCACCAGCTGAGGAAGCAGGACTCAAGGTAACTGGCGGTACCAGTATCACTGGGCTTTACCCATACTTCTTCTCAGGCTCCTTTTAATTAACCTAAAAATACATGCTGTAAACTAACAAAAGTATATAGGCACCAATGAACTGGATTCATAGTATTCTAAGACTTATTGAACCTTTTAAGAATTCAGGCCTGGAAGAAAAAACTGAACAAAGAAAACAGGAGCTGCTCCTCAGCAACACAATTACAGGTTTATTTGGGACAAATGGTGGGGGAGGAAGGGAGACCGAGTTCTGTCTTCCACTTACAGCCTGGGACAGATGGAGGAGAGCGAAGGAGGAGGGGGATTTTTGTGGTTAGGCCATTTGCTAGGGGCGTTATTTGGGAAGGGTCCTCAGGTGACCTTCGGGTGTCTTCAGGCTTTGCAGTTTCAGGTAACAGTTTTCTTTCCCATGATGATGGTGTAACAGTGGTCCACCTCACCTTTTGAACATAGCTCTGATGCTTATTTTTAAAAGGGACAGGATTTCCTTTTCCTCTTCTCCCTCTTCCCTCCCTAACCTGGGGAACAAGATTACCTAGAGTTATCGGTGCTCCATAGGAACAAGATATGAGCCAGAGGATCTAGGAAGTGAATATCTCCCAAATTAACAAGTGAATGTTAACACACCATCAGAGCGCCCTGGGACCTACCAGGGCACACCTGGAATGTATCCTTTGAAGAGCTCCTTTAAAAGCCACCTGTTCCGCCTGATGGGGAATCACATTCTCTGGGACGGGAGTCCCCTGTGCTTCTCCTTTGCTAGTAAAGTAGTAAAACTTCCTTTTCCTTTTGCTCAAAACCGTGTCCTCCTTATTGAATTGGCATCAAAGGCAAGGACCAAGCTTTCGGTTACAATGGAGCAGTTGGGGTTTCTTTGCATGATGATAGAGTGTTGGTGGTGTTTAGGGTAGGCTGGGTCAGAGTGACTTTGTGGTGATTCTTGTTCTAAGATGGAGGATACATTTCAAAATGGCCTTGCTTGTGTCAAGTTCTTACTATCAGTGGAGAACAGCCCTGGGGGTGAAGGTGAGGGCATTCATGGCTTGTTTGTTTGTTTGTTTTGGCACTGGGGATTACTCAGGAGCACTCAACCATTGAACCCCATCCCCAGCCCTTTGAAGTCCTTTTTTATCTCACCTCCGGGAACAGAAAGCCTTATAGGCCCTGACCAGTGTCAAACCCCAACACAACACGAGCACCCTACCAACTCCCTTTTAAGGAAGAGCCCCCAGAGTGCCTTTCTCTCAAGATGGCCAGCATTCTTCCTTGAATGTCTCTGCTTTCCTAAACAAATTTTTGTCTGTGTCTCTAACTGATGTGTCTTCAAATTAATTTCTTTAACATTTGTCAAGAACCCCACTGGTCCTGAATTGAGGTCCCCAGGTCCAGGAACTCTCAGACCTCTTCTGGTGACAAAAGGACCTACTACCAAAAGCTCAGTCCTCATCCCTAATGTCAATCCAAAAATGAGGACACAATTTTGGGAAAAAGGAAAAAGTTGCATTGCTTTGCTAGCAAAGAAGAAGCACAGGGAACTCTTGTCCCAGAGGCTTTGATTCTGTCCATCAAGGGGAGGGAGGGGCTTTTAAAGAGGAGGTTCAAAGGCTATATTCCACGGTTTTCTGACAAAGTTGCAATTTACTTATTAATTGGGCAGTCAATTCTGAGATCTTCTGGTTGTTGTAGGGCAAAACTTAAGAACAGACCCATCACCACTAAGAAGTCCAAATTTGAGAGTCTTTATTAAGGCCAGCCAGCTGACTATCTCACACAATGCCCCAAAAATGGATATTGGGAGAACAGCCCCAACCACAGGGTTGCAGGGGTTTTTATATGATAAATCAGTACACCAATCATAAGTGTCTGTTGCTATGATTTAAAATTACAAACTAACATCATGAGATCTGAAATCATTAGCAGAGGGGGAAGTGGGTCAAAATGACCTTACTTAGGTACAAACTAAAGAATGGTTACTAACATCTAAACAATCACGGTTGACATCACCATTAACAAGGTACATTGTTTAGGAAACTAGGAATCAAAAAGAGAAAAAAAAATTATTATACAAGAATTTCAATTTTGTCATTTTGTATTGCCAAATAAGTCATGCTAAGCAACAATTGATGGGTACAGAGGCGGGGTGTTCCCATGGGAGAAGCATTTCCTACGTAACATGGAGTCTCAGGGTAAAATGGAGTCTGTTTAGTCATTGCCCCTATAGCCTGGCCTATAACATTTCCATGGAGTTAATTACATCAATCCATCACACTGGTGCCATCCCCAATTACTTCTTTCCTGTGGTGGGTGCTCCAGGACAGATAACTCTGCCTAGGATGGGGAAGAAAGGTAATCCTGTTTCCCTTGAGATTAGGGAGCAAGAGAGATTAGAGAAGAGCGGGAAAGAGGAAGAGAAAGAAACCTGTTTATTTTAAAAATAAGTTGCACAGGGCTGGGATTGCAGCTCAGAGGTAGAGCACTTGCCTGGCAAGTGTGAGGCACTGGGTTCAATCCTCAGCACCACATAAGAATAAATAAAATAAAAGTATTGTGTTCATTTACAACTAAAAAAAAAATGACTATAAAGTTAAAAAAAAAAAAAGAAGTTGCAGTGGCAGAGCAGCCAGGGCTATATTCAAAGTATAACGTAGACCACGGTTGCAGACCAAATTACAATAATTTAAAGACCTTAATTGGCTTTCTTGCTTTTCAATTCTAGAATTTGATGTTTTGTTTTGTTTTTGCTGTGCTGGGGATCAAACCCAGGGCTTTGTGCGTGCAAGGCACACACTCTGCCAACTGAGCTGTATCTCCAGTCCCTCAATTCTAGAGTTTTGTGCAACTTGATCTCATAAAATAGAATAAGTGTTCCAAAGAGCTAAGTGGTAAAGGACTGAAGAAAGCAGGGAAAGAGAAAAAAAAAAAAAAAAGATTGGTCATTTTAAAGTTACTTTCCTTTTAAGGTGGTGACAAGGAGAAGGAACAATAGAAAAATAACTGATTGGTTAACATTAGGTTACCTCAGGCTACATTTTGGGTAAGGATTAAGGCAGAGGGAACTTCCTTATCCTGCCAATTGAAACTGGCCTGTTGGGAAAATTTGGCGATCTCCCTAAGTCAATGTTTTGTTTTGTTTGTACCAGAGATTGAAGCTGGGGCGAGGTGGCGTCGGGGTAGGGGGCATGGGAGGCCTTAAACCGCTGAGCCGCATCCCCAGTTCTTTTTAATATTTCATTTAGAGACAGGGTCTCACTTAGTTGCTTAGGGCCTCACTAAGTTGCTGAGACTGGCTTTGAACTCACAATCCTCCTGCCTCAGCTTCCCAAACCGCTTAGTCCAAAACAATGATCTCCTTCAATTTTTATTTAATAGGACTATCATTTTATGTATTGCAGTGACCTTCTTGTTTGTGCTTCTTTGGGGGCTTGCAAAGTGTTCCTCTAGAATAGCTACCCCCCAAATGGAAATACTGGATATTAAATTTTAACAGATTTTTGTTAAATTTTCCCCCTTCTTCAGTAAATTCCCACCCACGAACACTGGCTATCACCAGTCATCTAATTTGTAGTCAGTTCAGTACTGGAAACTAGTAGGCTGGAGCAGGGAAGGCAGGCAGAGTCCAGGTCGGGATAAACCTTAAGAGGTGGTGACAGCATCTAGACTGACAGCTGTGGGTGGACTTGCAGAGTAAGGCAAGGATGGGGTGGGGGTACCCGGAGACACGAAAATTTTCAGGAGAGGATCCCATTTGGACTGCTGTTTGAAGAACAGGACAAGACCAATGCAGGGAAACCAGATACAAGACTGGCAGCAGAGGCGGGCAGAGTCCACACACAAGGTTTGCAATGGAGTCTGCACAGGAATAGCTAATGCACGGAACGAGCCAGTGACTCAGAGGAAGGCGTCAAGGTTGACAAGTCGGTTCCTTGCGTCACTGAGTGGAGTCCTTTTGTCAGTGAGTGGATATGAGGATTAAATGACACCGCGCAAGACAAACGCGTGCCCTTGTTAACGCAGTCGCCCCAGTTTACACTAGCATCAGTTTAGGGACAGCCGGGCTCCGCCGGCCGAGCGCGGAGGCGCAGCCACGAGCCGTTCGCTTCGCGCAGGGGGCGTGTCCCCGTAGGCCCCGCCCCGCGCGGCGTGAGCACGTCGCGCCGTTCTCGCGCCCGCCCGCTCGGCTGCGGCGGCCGCTTCGCCTGAGGTAGTAGCTGGCTGGAGCGCTGACGAGCGGACGGGTGGACGCACTGGCCGAACGGACCCGCGGCGGGTGAGTGGTCCGCGCCGTCCCCGGTCTTCCTCCGGCCCCTAGGGCCGCGCCGCCTCCTCGGCGGGCCCGCAGCCGGCGCGGGCCCTCGGGAGCGCGGACGGGAGCTCCGTCCAGGCGCCGGCCTGAGGCGACGCCGCGCGGGGGGCGGCGGGGAGCTGCGCGCAGGCGGCCGAGGGGGCCGCGGGCGGTGTCTCTGGAGGACGTGTCGGCGGAGCCCTGCCCCCGCGGCGTCACGGGCGCGCTTGGCGAGGTGACCCCGGCGTGTCCTGCCTTCTCGCGCCTCGCCTGGGCGGGAGGCGCCCTGTGGACCGCTGTCGGGGCTTCGCGGCGACCCCGGCGGCCTCGCTGCGGAGCCGGGACTGGGAGGAGCCTCGGGTTAGCCTGGACGGGCAGTTCACCTGCCACCTCCTGGGCGCAGCACTCCGGGCGGCTTAATTGCCCAGTAAAAACTGCCAGGAGTGCCTGGCACCTTCTTCTTCTTCTTCTTCTTTTTTCTAACTTCTACTTTTATTTATTTTCTATTCATTGTACACAAATGGGGTACAACTTTTCATTTCTCTGGTTGTACACAGTGTAGAGTCACCGTTTGTGTGATGGTACGCATACGTAGGGTAATGATGCCTGTCTCGTTCCACCATCTTTCCTTCCCTCCCCCTCCCCCCTCCGTTCCCTCTGCACAATCCAACGTTCCCTAACCCCTCCCCGCTGTTATTTATCATCATCCGCTTATCAGAGAAGGCATTCGGCCTTTGGTTTTTTGGGATTGGCTTATTTCACTAAGCATGATATTCTCCAACTCCATCCATTTACCTGAAAATGTCGTAATTTTATTCTTTATGGCTGAATAATATTCCATTGTGTATATATATACCACAGTTTCTTTATCCATTCTCCTATTGAAGGGCATCTAGGCTGCTTCCACAATCTAGCTACTGTGAATTGAGCTACTATAAACATTGATGTGGCTCATTACTGTAGTATTCTGATTTTAAGTCCTTTGGATATAAACCGAGGAGTGGGATAACTAGGTCAAACGGTGGGTCCATTCCAAGTTTTCTAAAGAATCTACATACTGCTTTCCACAGTGGCTTCACCAATTTGCACCTCCACCAGCAATGTATGAATGTGCCTTTCCGCCACCCCACATCCTTGCTAACACCTATTATTGCTTATATTGTTGATAATAACCATTTTAATTGGAGTGAGACCTAGTACCTTCTTTGCAAAGACCTGCCTGTGCCATGCCTTTGAATTAGTTCTGATGGACTGGTTGTTGTGACCCCTGACTGTTCATCCTTGCTGTATTTTGCTGATGGTGCTGTGAACCACACAATGCAGAGTGTGATGGAAAGAAAGATGGTGTGATGCTCTCCTTGCTGTCAGCCCCTTCCAAAACCTTATGAAATGGTAATTTTTCCACTTGCAAAATGGGTTCAATGAGAGATTCACGGTGAAGTTTTGACCTACATCCCACTACGAAGATGACACAGATGATCTTGAACCTGGTGGCTGGCCTCCAGATATTGTGTACTTTACTAAGTGAATTTGCCCAGACTGGGAATGGAATATGTTGTTTAAGTGGTCTTCCCTTAAAGTGTTCCGTTAAGTAGAAGGAAATGAGCCTATTGGGTTTTTCTCATTGGTATGTTTTTCTTTTTGGTATTAGGGATTGAACAGAGGGACGGTTTATCACTGAGCTACATCCCCAGCCCTTTTTTTAAAATTTTTAATTTTGATACAGGGTCTCTCTTGTTGCTTAGGGCCTCATTAAATTGCTGGTGCTAGCCTCAAACTTGTCCTGGTTCAGTCTCCCAGGTTGTAGTCTACTGGTTTTGTGCTTTTGAATTTCTGGTATGGTGTTAGTTAATCAGTATGTATTATTTATATGTGTGTGCTTGCTCATGCACGGTGTGTGTGTATGTGTGTGTATTTAGTAATGGGGATTGAACCCAGAGCTTTGGGCATGCTGAGCACACACACTTCCACAGAGTTAACCCCTCAACCTTAACAGTGCATGTGTTTTGTTTGTTTTTGCGGCACTGAGGATATAATCCAGGTTTTTTGAGACAGGGTTTTGCTAGATTGCCCAGACTGACCTCAAATTTGCTGTCTTTCCTCAGCCTCCCAAGTTGCTGCGATTACAAGTGTGTGCTAGCTCTAACCAATGTGTTGTTGTTTTAATATATTTTTAGTTGTAGATGGACACAATACCTTTATTTTACTTATTTATATTTATGTTGTGCTGAGCCAGTGCCTCACATGTGCTTGGCAGGCACTCTACCACTGAGCTACAACCCCAGCCCTAACCAGTGTGGTTTTTTTTTTTTTTTTTGGCAGTACTGGGGATCAAACTCAGGGCCTTGTGCTTGTGAGGCAAGCACTCTACCAGTTGAGCTATCTCCCCAGCCCTAATCAGTGTGTTTTGATTAGTTTTTCTTATTAAAGTATTTACTTTTCTTTGGGAAGGGAGGTAAGTCTACTTACTAGGGTTTTGTTTTTGTTTTTTTTTCCAGAAACATCACAAGACATAATCTTCATTTACCAGAAGTTCACAGGGCAATAGGGCAATAGGGCATTTATAGGTTTATTTGGTGAAATTGGGAATTTTCAAATACAGTTCCTATGCCAAAACACACTGGTGAGTGTGTGGGGATTTGTAGTCTTTGGAAACTTACATGTTCTTTGAATGACCTAATCCAACTGGGGATGTGAAGAGGGAACTCCTGTGATTCCTCCATTGTCTGACTTGATTTCTTTTTTTTCCTTTGTTTGGGTCAGTAAATTGAGGTGTGTTGGCACCAGTGTCAGGAATATGAGCTACTCTAGAAATGATGATGAGTTACAGAAAGCAAAGTGTTAATTACCTTTAGCTCACTTCTCAACAAGTCTGTTGAAAATTGCAATACTGTACAGCTGGGCTGGGTCTACATTGATTTTTTTTTAATTTCCTTTTTTTTTTTTGTAACTGGGGTTTGAACCCAGGGGCACTTAATCACTGACCCATATCCCTAGACCTTTTAAAATATTTTATTTACAAAAAGGGTCTCAGTGAGTTGCTTAATGCCTCACTAAATTGCTGAGGCTGTCTTTGAACTCGTGATCCTCCTGTCTCAGCCTCCAGAGCCTCTGCAATTATAGATGAGTGCTACCACACCTTGCCAATTATCTGTTTTTTTTGTTTTTTGTTTTTTTTTTGCGGTGCTGGGGATCGAACACAGGGCCTTGTGCTTGCAAGGCAAGCACTCTACCGACTGAGCTATCTCCCCAGCCCAATTATCTGCTTTTTAATTATTATTTCTAGTTGACTAGTATTTGTAAAAACATAGGACGAAACCTCTTTTGTTGTAATCTGAATAATTTCTCCCTTTTTTTTTTTTTCTTTAAAGTACTGGGGATGAACCCAGTAGCACTTTACCACTGAGCCACATCATCAGTCTTTTTATTTTTTATTTTCAAACAGGATCTGTCTTAGTACTTAGGGCCTTGCTAAATTGCTGAGGCTGACCTTGAGCTCACATTCCTCCAGAGAGTCACCTAGGTTACAGATGTGCGCCACCACACCTGGCTCAATGTATTTTTGAACTTCTAGAAACAGTGCCAACTCTTGGCAGCAACAAAGGGAGAGATTTTTGTAGAACAGTTAATATAATTGCTTATATAGCAGTATTACATAAGGAAAGAAATTTCACTCTTATGGCTACTCTACTCTGTTTCTCTAGTATTATCTTTACACTATATTGCCTTCATTTATTTAACATAAGATGTTGAGTCTTTAAAAAAATTTTTTTTTAGTTGTAGGTGGACACAATACCTTTATTTATTTATTTATTTTTGAATTTATTTTTATTGTAAACAAATGGGATACATGTTTCTGTTTGTACATGGAGTAACAGCATACCATTTGCATAATCATACATTTACATAGGGTAATGATGTTTGATTCATTGTTTTTTCCTTCCCCCCACCCCTCCTACCCCTCTTTTTCCTCTGTACAGTCCCTCCTTCCTACATTCTTGCCCCCCTCCCACCCTCCATTATGTGTCATCATCTGCTTATCAGTGAGATCATTCGTCTTTTGGATTTTTGAGATTGGCTTATCTCACTTAGCACGATATTCTCCAATTTCATCCATTTGCCTGCAGATGCCATAATTTTATTATTCTTTATAGCTGAGTAATATTTCATTGTGTATGTATATATATATTATATATATTTTTTTTTTATATATATATATATATATATATCACAGTTTCTTTATCCATTCGTCAATTGAAGGACATCTAGGTTGGTTCCATAGTCTGGCTATTGTGAATTGAGCAGCTATGAACATTGATGTGGCTGTATCTCTGTAGTATGCTGATTTTAAGTCCTTTGGGTATAGGCCGAGGAGTGGGATAGCGGGGTCAAATGGTGGGTCCATTCCAAGTTTTCTAAGGAATCTCCACACTGCTTTCCAGAGTGGCTGCACTAATTTGCAGCCCCACCAGCAATGTATGAGTGTACCTTTTTTCCCACATCCTCTCCAACACCTATTGTTGCTTGTATTCTTGATAATAGCCATTCTAATTGGGGTGAGATGGAATCTTAGTGTAGTTTTGATTTGCATTTCTCTTATTACTAAAGATGACAATACCTTTATTTTTATGTGGTGCTGAGGATGGAACCCTAGGCAAGTGCTCTACCACTGAGCTACAACTCCAGTCCCCAAGATGTTGATACTTGTACATTTTAAAGTAAGTTAGTGAATGTAGCTTGAGTTTTTCTGATTTTTTTTTCTTACATTTCTAATAAATTTCACATGCTACTGGAAAACAGTATTGGTTTAGCAATATTACATCTATTTACAGATGATGATGATGATGATAATGATTATAATTATACTGGGGATTGAATCCAGAATTGCTTTATCACTGAGCTATATCCCCAGCTTTTTTTCTAAATTTTTAAATTTTGAGGCAGGGTCTTGCTAAGTTGCTGAGGCTGATCTCAACTTTGTAAATCCTCCTACCTTAGTCTCCTGAGTTGCTGGAATTAAGGCACGTGCCATCGTTCCTGGCTAGAATAGGGATTCTTAACATGAAATTCTGGGTCCACAGGTGAACCTTGGGAGCCTACAGTTGTTTTTGAATAGAACAGCCACCAGTTTTTTAAATGTGACTGTACTGGAATGACGATCTCGTGCCTTTATCTGATTCTCAAAGGATTGTGCAACCAGAAATGTCTAAGGATTATTCTAGCAGATACGTTCCTCTTTTTTCAGGAGTACACAATTGTGTATTCTCAGATGAGTAGTTATTTGGGTGGAAGACTAGAGACATACTCAAGGACATTCCTTTGTAAACAAATAGCCTCTCACAGAACATCAGCTATTATGGGTCTTGCATGAGTGCTTGTCCAGGGGACAGCATGTTCCCGCTTGTTCACATTGGTCTAATCTGGTTCCCAGGAAATGAGGCATTGCCTAAGGCCACAGCACTCTCACTGACTAGTGTGAGTGAGACAGATGTTTAAGGCTCATGGTCTGCCCTCAGGGATCTTAAGTCAATTGCAGCTGATTAGAATCCAAAACTCAGGGTTAGAAGTAAGTACAAATGAGTTGAAGATAGACCACCTGCTTTCTGGAAGGGCATAAAGATTCCAAGGAACTGTTGGAGGAAATGATATGTGAAAGAATGGGGGTACCCTGAGCCCAGGCCTGGGAATAGTGGCTAATCCAGGATCAGGTTCCTACTGCTGCTTTTCTTAGGACATACTGGGCTAAGAGACCCTGCCTAGAGGTGCTGGTCACTTGGCATTTGCAGTGGGAAAGGTTACTGTTTAGTAATTGTCCAGTCTCCCCTAGACCATAAGTAAGCAAACTAGGCCAAACTCGGGGTTCCTGATGGTCCTAGAGGAGCTGAGCTCCTGAGCCTCCCTTTTCTTTTTTAACTATGGAACCTCCATTTTTTTGTCCTCAGTTTTTTATTGGTGCATTATTATAGTTGTACATATTGATGGGATTTGTTGTTTGTACACAAAATATACCAATATAATTTGGCCAATATCACCTCCCAGCATTTTCCCCCGTCTTCTTTGCCTTCTACTGCTTGTCCCCTTTCCTCTGCTGATCTCCCTTTGATTTTTAGGAGAGTCACCCCCACTTTTGTTTTTCTTTTTCCTCTCTAGCTTCCACATATAAGAAAAAACATACAAGTCTTGACCTTTGAGTTTGACTTATTTCTGTTAACATGATGGTTTCTAGTTCCATCCATTTTCCTGCAAATGACATAATTTCATTTTCATTTTTTTCTTTATGGCTGAATAAAACTCCATTTTGTGTGTGTGTGTGTGTGTGTGTGTGTGTGTGTGTGTGTGTGTGTTTTCTTTATCACATTTTCTTTATTCATCCATCAATGGACACTTAGTCACAGTATGGTTCCCTAGTTTGGCTATTGTGAATTGTTTTGCTGTAAACATGGGAATGCCTGTATTACTGTAGTAAGAAGACTTTAATTCTTCAGGATAAATTCTGAGGAGTGTATAGCTGGGTCTTAGGGTAGTTCCATGCCTAGTTTTTTTTTTTTTTTTTTTTTTTGATTGAACGGAGGACTTTGAGCAAGTTAGGCCCTACTACTGAACCATATCCCCAGCCCCCCTCCATGCCTAGTCTTTTGAGGAGCCTCCTTATTTCCAAAGTGGTTATACTAATTAACAGTCCCACCAACAGTGTAAAAGTGTTTCTTTTTCTCCACATCTTTTCCAGCACTTGTTATTATTTATATTCTTGATGACTGCCATTCTGACTGGTGAGAGATGAAATCTCAGTAGTTTTGATTTGCATATCCCTATTTGCTGAGGATGTTGAACATATTTTCATGTATTTGTTGACCATTCATTTGTATTTCTTCTTTTGAGAAGTGTGTTTAGTTCATTTGCCCATTTATTAATTGGTTTATTTGATATTTTTTTGGCGTAAATTTTTTTGAGTTCTTTTTATAGTTAGCTTTTTTTTTGGTGGGGGGTGGGGGACCAGGGATTGAACTCAGGGGCACTCCACCACTAAGTCATATTCCCAGCCCTATTTTTGTATTGTATTTAGAAGACAGGTCTCACTGAGTTGCTTAGCACCTCACTTTTTTTTTAAAGCTTTCTTTAAAAAAATATTTTTGTGGTTGTAGATGGACGGAATGCCTTTATTTGTTTATTTTTATGTGGTGCTAAGGATCGAACCCAATGCCTCACACATGCTAGACAAGCGCTCTGACACAGCTCCAGCCCCAGTGCCTCGATTTTTGCTGAAACTGTCTTTGAACTCAATGTCCTCCTGATTTAACCTCCCACGCTGCTGGGATTATAGGTGTGCACCACCGCACCTGGCATATATAGTGTAGATATTAATCTTCCTTCAAAAGACTAGCTAGCAAAGATTTTCTCCCATTCTGTGGATTCTCGAGTCACACTCCTAATTGTTTCCTTGGCTGTGCTATAAGCTCCATTTCATTTACTTTATGTATTAGCTTTCTGTGTAGGATTTTGTCTGATAAAAAGACTTGAGTAATACCTCTTGCCCTGGAGAGCCTGCTTCTCTACCTCTCTTGGTGTATGAACTATTGAATAGTTGCACTCCCATCTTGTCTACCTACCTTTCTTCTAAAGTTAGTTATTTGTTGTTGCCTAATCAATTCTTCAGTTGATAGTTGATATTCTGGGCTATTTGAATTTCTTCTTGGTAATGATTAATGGATGCAATGCTGTTTGACTTGTTTTGGGTAATTTTTAGGAATTATAAAAATTACACTCTTGGGAATTAAATGTAACAGTATGCTGTGTGTTTGTGGGGTGCTGGAGAACATGGAAGAGGAATTTACTCAGTTCTCTGGTGGTAAACTGCTGGTGGTTTTTTTTGTTTTTTGTTTTCCCCTTTTTCAATAAAATGTGATCACTGTAGCATTTTTTTTCCCCTTTCCATAGTGATAATCCAAAACTTGGTTGTATTTCCTCCAAAATGTGAGTAGAAATAAGATTTATTACAAAGTTGCATTGCCATTGCCTTCTCCTGGTTGATTCCTTCCCTAGAGGAACACACATGAAAAGATCCTGCTGCTACTTTGAAGGCTAGACTCAGAGTCAACTGGGAAGAGAGAAGATGTACATGTCAGGAAGTCTCCTGATTTGCACACTCTTTAGGTGGAGAAGGCTGATAAGCATTTGTTACCCTGAATGTTAGATTTTTTTTTTTTTTTGTACCGGGAATTGAATTTGGGGACACTCGACCACTGAGCCCCACCGTCCCTAGCCCTTTATTGTATTTTATTTAGAGACAGGGTCTCACTGAGTTGCTCAGCGCCTTGGCTTTTGCTGAGGCTGGCTTTGAACTCACTATCCTCCTGCCTCAGCCTCCCAAGCTGCTGGGATTACAGGCATGCACCACTGTGCACCTACATGTTTTAAAAAAAAAAAAAAAAAAAAGCCAGGCTCTGTGGCACACCTGGAATCCAATAGCTCAGGTGACTAAGGCAGAAGGATTTCAAGTTAAGGCCATTCTCAACAACTTAGACCCTGAGCAACTTGATGAGGTCCTGTTTCAAATAAAAAAGAAGCAGTGTGGTGGTACACTCAGCAACTTGGGAGCTAAGGCAGGAAAATCTAAAGTTCAAAGCCAGCCTCAGCAATTTAGTGAGACCCTAAACACCTTAGGGAGACCCTGTCTCAAAAAATTTTTGAAAAAGGATGAGAACGTGGCTTAGTGGTTAAGTGCCCCTAGGTTCAATCCCTAGTACCAATAAATAAATAAATAAATAAACAAACAAATACATACATACATACACACACACACACAAATTAAATTGTAAAAAAATCTGAGGATGTAGCTCAGTGGTAAATTGCCCTGGATCCAATTTCTGATATCTACCCCCCACCCCCCCAAAAAAAGGTGGGGACTGGAAATACAGCTTAGTGATAGAGTGCTCCTGGGTTCACTGCCTACTACTATTAACAAACAAAAACAGTAATGTAGTGTCCTTTACTAGTCAGGCCTTCAGAGACCTTAAAACAAAATCTAAAAGGTGCTCTCTGTAGCCTTACTTGTGGAATCCAGTTTAAAACCAATTAATGCAATATTTCTTTAAAATTATTATTATTCTCATTTTTTCCAAAATATTATTATTATTATTATTTTTTGTGGTGCTGGGGATCGAATCCAGGGCGTTGTGCTTGCAAGGCAAGTACTCTACTGACTGAGCTATTGCCCCAGCCCCTTTCCAAATTATTTTTTATTGCAGAACTGAGGATTAAATGTAGGACCTGGTACATACTAGGCAAGTACTCTGCCACTGAGCTTCTTCCTTTCAAATATTGCTAAATTGACTAGGCTGACCTTGAATTTGTGATCCTTCTGCTTCAGCCTCCCGAGCAGCTGGGATTACAGGCATGTTTCACTTCATCTGGCTGTACAAGACAATTTTTTTTGTTTGTTTTTATTTTTGTACTGGGGATTAAACCCAGGGGCACTTAACCACTGCACCATACATACCCCAATGCTTTTTAATATTTTATTTAGAAGCAGGGTCTCGGGGCTGGGGAGATAGCTCAGTTGGTAGAGTGCTTGCCTTGTAAGCACAAGGCCCTGGGTTCGATCCCCAGCACCAAAAAAAAAAAAAAAAAAAAGAAGAAGAAGAAGCAGAGTCTCACTAAATTACTTAGAACCTCACTAAATTGCTTTTGCTACCTTTAAATTTGCGATTCTCCTGGGATTACAGGCATGCAGCCCCACACCTGGTTACAAGGCCAGTCTTATTTCCCACATCCTTTCATGTTTCTGCTGTAGAAGTTTCTGCCATAAATGCTGCTCAGAAATGCTTGCTCACTAGCCAGCTATTTTCTTTATTTCTGGGATTCATCTTTTTTTTTTTTTTTTTTTTTTTTTTTTCTTTGCAGTGCTGGGGATCGAACCCAGGGCCTTGTGTGTGCAAGGCAAGCACTCTACTGACAGCTGTCTCCCCAGCCCTGGGATTCATCTTTAGTTGTCCTTTGTCATCAGTTCTTTGAGAGTGCCTCAATTTTGATAATACTTAACATTCTATAACTCACTTACTCACTTAGGAATCCCTGACTAGCTGTGTGCTCTGTGTTGGGTGATAGGAGACAGATAAATGAGCTGTAATCTGGAAATAAATAATTGGTATAACAGGATATAAGTGCTACAATAGATCATGAAAGGCTTACTTAAGTAGCTCTCTATTATAGCAAGTCTCCAAGATTATCACTGATATTGTTTTCTAGAATTTATTTCTAGAATGAACACATCTCCTCCCCCCCACCCCCCTTCTTTTGAGAAATATAGCAAGGAATACAGGAGTTACTCTAACTGAGATAGGATCAGGGAGACTCACAGCTTTCCTGCTGTCCCTCCTGCTGGCTGAGAATTAACTCATTGGATTTCCAAGGAAGGCCTGCAGCTATCTAGCAGCAAGAACTAAGACCTGGAAAGTAGAACTAATTCTTCTAATTCTTAGTCTACTTTAAGTCAGACACCAGACTGATAAATGATAGATTCTCCCAATTTTAAGTTCATCCCATAAAGAAAGCAGTAATCACAGGTTTAAAGTCTAGTGACCCAAATACAAATGAGGCCTATTCCCAGAAAGTCACTGTGACCCTTTTCATTGTCACCTGTGGACAGTGCCAAGTTGCCCTACCTACTGACAGCCTCAGAAATTATGTAAAAGCCCTGTGTGGTGGCACACACTTGTAATCCTAGTGGTGGGGGAGCTTAGGTAGGAGAATCGTGAGTTCAAAGCCAGCCTCAGCAACTTAGTGAAGTCCTAAGTAACTTAATGAGACACTGTCTCTAAATAAAATATAAAAAAGGCTGAGATGTGGCTCAGTGGTTAAGTGCCCCTGGATTCAATCCACAGTATGAAAAAAGAAAGAAATATATGTAAAGCCAGGAACTATATGCAGGCCTGTAATCCCAGTAACTTGTGGGGGCTGAAGCAGGAAGCTGGCAAGTTCAAGTCTAGCCTCAGCAATTTAACAAGACCCTGTCTCAAAATAAAAAACTGGTGATAGAATGATAGAATGTTCCTGGGGTTCAATCCCCAGTACCGAAAAAAAGAAATCTCTGTAAAGACCATGCCTGGCTTCTGTAAAGGAAAGTTGATAAAGGTGTTATGAGTGGTTTGAAACAGTACCAGAATCTCATCTTGTCTTTTCTGTAAACTGATAAAGAAATGACAAGGTGTACTAGATTGATGTATTTTCTGAACTACCTTAGCACCACTTCTAAGGTTCAAGTAGGTGGCTTCTCAGCCTTGGCACTGTTGACATTTGGGACTGGATTATTAGTGGTTATGAGGTGTGCATGTGTTCCTGTGCTCTCTGCACTGTAGGATATTTAGTAGCATCCCTGGCCTCCACTGTTTCTTGTTTGAAAGTGTATGGAAACTTTGTTAATTTTAAATTGGAGGTGACATTTTCTTTAGTTTTTTTGATCAGTATCATTTGTTATATCACAGTTTTATAACCCATTTATTTAATTTTCATAACTACTGGCAGAATTGTTATTACAAAGAAAAGAAGTCTGAGAAATTAAGTTACAGGTCCAAGGCCACCCAGCTGGTACATGGCAGAACCATGACTTGCTCTCAGTTGTACATGTCAGGAGCCTGTGCCTTAACCATGTCTGTGTGCTGCCTCTTGATCATGGTGTGGACGGAAGATTTCTCTTGACTGGTTCAGCTCAGTTAACTTTTGTTTGCTGCCCACCACTTGTCGAGCTCTAGAGATCATCACAATTCAGTACATGATTCAGTTTCTTGAGTGTTGTAATAACGTTAGTATTGTGCTGCACAGAAAGGATTTCTGTACAAATGCCTGCTGTTAGACTTGTTGAACCCATCTTCTAGAAACTTCAGATGGAGGGATTCAGTCTCATGTTGTCGGATGTATAATACAAATACTAAAGCATGTATCTAAATTAATAAGTCACATGTGGCATTCATATAGGTACTGCTAAGTGACTGTTGGGATGGGGAAGCCATGTCCTGGGAATTTTATTTTTGTGTGTGTGTGGTTGCCTCCTGAGGAAGTAAAGAACATAAATCTGGAAGTTTCTCAGATGAACCAAGCAGAGTAACACAGGGTGATTGGTACCTCTTCTCCTCAGTCCTGGGAAACTTTAGCAAGGAGTTGGAGTGTCTAGAAAGCTTTCTTAGAAAGTTAGTTGAAAGTCTTTTTGCTAAGTAACCACTGCATCACTTTGATTTTCTGCCTTTTAAGTGTGCTTATGAGGTGTGTCACATGAAATTTGATAACAGCAGTGCAGTTTATGAATGCTTTGTCTTTAAAAAGAACTTTAATTGGCTTAGCAATCACACTTGTATGCCTACTCTCACTCTGAGAGACTTTTTAGAGTAGAAGAGAGGGCTGCTGGTAATTCCATGTCTCCTATAATATGTTTTTTCTATGCTCCAGGGCCTGACTGTTCCTGTGGGACATTGTCAATCATGTATAAATCAGGCCTTGTCTTCTGAGGGAGGAAAACAGTTAGGGATCTCCCATTCCTAGGGATCGTGGATACCTTGTTCATTAAAATAGGGAATCAGAAGGTTAAAAATGACTCAAGCTGCTGGTAGTGCTGGGAAAGCACTACTGTGTCCTACACTGGGAAGGTGCAGTAGCTGGTCTTGGTCCCCTGCCAACACAGACACAAGTCTATGTGGGATATGTCAGCCATTTGAAGTTATTGGTCTAGAAATGTTTCCTTGTCCCTACTCCCACCACCAAATTCTGGACAATTACTATGAAGAAATCTGGGAATAACACCTAATTTGTAGGCTTGTGGAAATGTGTAAAAATCCCTCACAGAGCCAAAGCAAGAAATTGGAGCCACCTCATTCAGTTGACCAAAACCTTGTTCTGTATTGCTAATCTTGCAGAAAGTTTCTGTTGTATTTTCTGTCACAGCCATTTCTAAGGCAACATGCATATCCAGAGGCAGAAAGAGAAGGGTTGACACAATTCCACATTCTTAAAGCCAGATCTTCTATTTATCTGCAGTTACTATGGTGATGGGTGCTATAGAGATGTGCAGACCCTATTGTGACTCCTTGTTGGTGCCCTGTCCCAGAGCCCCTGGCTTCATTATCCACCAAGGTCGGGGAGGCCTGACTGCCTCTTTCTAGCACTGAGTGCTGGGTTGTTCCCTCTTCCCCCTTGGGACCAGCCTTGGGCTGGTTATTAAAGTAGATCTCACCAGGGAATTGGTGTGTAATCTGTGTGAGCCAAGGTGAGTCTTCTGGGGACAGGAAGCATTAGCTCTGAATCTTTAATTTGTGTGTGTGCGCGCGCGCTTGTGCGTGTATGCACGTACTGCACATTGAACCCAGGCCCTTGTGCGTGCTAGGCAAGCACCCTACCACTGAGCTCCAGACCAACTATGATTCTTTAAATGGGAGCCTAAGCACTTATTTCTTAGAAATGATTGGATTGTACTTTTTACTAAAACAGTAAAGCACATGCCCTGGTTTTAATTCCAACACTGAGAATAAATGCAATGTGATGAGAGAGCTTCTAAAGCCTGTAGTTTCCATGTTGCTAGTAGTCTGTGGTGACACCACACTAATATCTCAGTGCATGAACTTATGAGAATTTGTTGGGGGCATAGGAGGAATCACTGTGCATTTAGAATGACTTAGTTTAGTTCCATCTCTACTCTTCACTCTCTGAGAGACCTTAACCCTGTTAATTCTCTTGATCTTAATCCTCACTAGTCAGTGGGACACTGTTCAAAAAGTGACTCAGATTGGTGTACCCAGGTCTGTCACACTTGCAGTCCAGTGCTATCTTCTGCCCCAACTCCCTTGCCTTCTGCCCTACAGGAATAGTTTTTTTTTTTTTTTTTTTTTTTTTTTGCAGTGCTGGGGATTGAACTCAGGGCCTTTTCAAGCACTCTACCAACTGAGCTATATCCCCAGCCCAGCTTTCTTTTTCTTTCTTTTCTTTCTTTCTTTTTTTTTTTTTAATATGTATTTTTTAGTTGTAGGTGAACCCAATACCTTTTTTTTTTTTCCTAATGTGGTGCTGAGGAATGAACCCAGTTCCTCATGTGTTCTAGGTGAGTGCTCTACCACTGAGCCACAACCCCAACCCCAGGATTAGCTTCTAAGGCTTAGTGTTGGTTGTAGAGAGAAAAGTACCTGGGAGCTAATTGCCCATCTATGTTCTGCACAATGAAAATTCAGCAGAAGCAGTTTATGCCCCCTGCAGTACTGGGGATAGTACTGGGGATTACAAGTAGGGCCATTCTGTCACTGAGCTATATCCCCAGCCCTTTTTATTTTTTAATTTAGAGTATTTTGTAATTTTGATATTTTGAAAGGAGGTCTTGCTAAGTTGCCCAGGCTGGCCTTCAAGTTGTGATTCTCCCCCGCCTACCCTCCTGGGTAGCTGGAATCACAGGTATGTGCTGGGAACAGCCTTATACCTCGTGTGTGTCTTTGTCTTTTTAGCCCCAAGACTATTCCTCTTACACAGGGGTGAGTCATGTGTTTATTTGTGTCTCCCCGCTCCCTCCCTTTCTCTTTCTCTCTCTCTCTCTCTTGGTTGTGCTGGGGTTTGAATCCAGGGCCTTACACATGCTAAGAAAATAGGAAGTCATAATTGCACAGACAGTTCATTCCTTTTCTGAACTCTCTTGTTTCACATCTTGTCCTTGGTGTCTGCTTGGACTGCTTGCTCAGTTACATTTTGATATGCTAGAGATGAACATACCTATCAACCCCCAATTTAAAAAATGCCTGCAGGAGTCTTGGACTTTGTGAACTGATGTCGGTTTTTTTGAGGCTGTTGCCTTTAGACTAATTTGCAGTTTTGTGTTTTGTTTTTTTGCAGTGCTAGAAATCCAACCCAGGGCCTGAGCATGCGAGGAAAGTGCTCTACACTTAGTGACATCCCCAGACTGAGCAGTTATTTTGCTTTATCCTTGTTTTTTGCCCACATTTGCAAGTGTGTATTTAGCAAATCTGACTCTAGTATTTTTGGTCCCTGCAGTCCACACTTTCCCAGGATTTCCTGTCTGATCTTGTTCTTTTTTTTTTTTTTTGATCTTGTTCTTTATTAAGACAATAGTCATGTTTTGAATGAATTGTGGGATAGAATTCTTACAGTGATTGAAAAGAAAGAGGTGAGGCTTGTGTATAAGATTTCCTGAGGAGTGGTGGTGTCATAGTTCAGAGGCGTCTTCAGGCCATTTAGTCTAGAAACGCAGAAGCTGTGGACCTGGATGATGTGGTTTTCGAGAGGCCCCTGTTATCTATCAAGCTTTTTTGGATTAGAGCTGATTCAGCCCTGAATACTGCCCCCAACATTGGGTTCAGCTAGCCTTGAGTAGCACCTGTAGTGTGGGTATTCTAGCCTGTGGTGGTCACAAGGCTCACCTTGGGCACTGCCAGGGAAGGAGGTCAGAGTTCTGTGGTATGACCTGCCTCGGATTGTCTGTGAATTCTCTAAATATCTCATTCTTCCTCAACATTCCGTAATCACCCAGCTGCTTATTCTCACCAGTAACTCTGAGTAAGAGAGCTACATTTGAGGCAGCATTACATTTCATGAAACACTTTCATGCACATTAGTTCACTTAATCCTCCAACATCCTTGAGAAGGTGAAAAGTTGTTACCAGTTTTATGGATAAAGAAACTCAACTTTCAGGAGGTTATGATTTATTTACTCCCAAGAGCTACTGAATATTCAGACTTTACATGGCAAGCCCAAATTTCCCTCCTTCCCTCCCTTTTTTTTTTTTTCTTTTTTGCTGTGGGGTGTGGATTACTGGGGATTTAACCCACTGGCAATTTACCACTGAGCCACATTCTCAACCCTTTTTATTTTTTATTTTGAGACAGGGTCTGAGTTGCTTAGGGCCTTGCTAAGTTGCTGAGGCTGGACTGAGATCCTTCTATCTCAGCCTCTGAGCTACTGGGTTTACAGGCATGCACCACTGTGCCTGGCTCAAATCCAAATTTTTTTAGCTCTAAAGACCATGCCCTTTTTGCAGGGCCAAGCTACCTTCCCATTTCTGAAGGCAAGTGGGTTTCTAGTAATAATTAGCAGTAAGTGGGAACCCAGAAGTAACCCCAGTAAAGTGATAGGTCCACTGAACTTTTCCTTTCCACTCCAGACAGTTCAGCCTGCTTGAGGTCTGAGAGTAGAGAACGGCGAGTCAGGCGATTATTTACCTAAAACAGAAAACAGGTCACAACCTCCTTTATACATCCATTTGCTAGACGGGATGCAGAACTATCCATGGTCTTGAGTTTATTTATAGTGCTGAATTTTAAAGACCAATCAGTTATGGGCTGTGGGAAGGACACTGCCCCAAATGACCAGAGAGACCAAAAAGATTAGAGGCCTCATTTCCTCCAAAGCTGGCTGGGAAAAGGAGCCAGGACCTGGAGTGCATTCCCTCACAAGCACACAGGTAAGGAGCAGCCTCACTGGGCAGTGGGTCAGAGGAAGGAGGATTAGAAAGTTAGCAACCTGGGACTGGGGTTGTAGCTCAGTGGTTGAGCACTTGCCTAGCATGTGTGAGGCACTGGGTTTGATCCTCAGCACCACATAAAAATAATTAAGTCAAATAAAGGTTTTGTATCCACCTGCAACTTAAAAAAAAAAAAACAAAAAAACAAAAAAAAAAAACAGCTTCAGGAGACCCTACCTCAAAATAAAATAAAAAAGACTGGCAGGTGCTTGTTTCAGCAGCATAAATGTACTAAAAAATTGGAACAATACAGAGAAGATTAGCATGGCCCCTGCACAAGGATGACACACTTTCATGAAGCTTTCTATATTTTGCACAGTGAAGAAAATGAATAGACAGTTCATATGCATTTTTTTTTTTAATTTTTTTAGTTGTCAGTGGACTTTTATTTATATATGGTACTGAGGATCGAACCCAGGGCCTCACACATGCAAGCAAGTGCTTTACCACTGAGCCACAAACCCAGCCCTCATGTGCATTTTTTTTGTGTGTGCTTAAATAAAACTTAAAAAAAAAAAAAAAAAACCTGGAGGTGTAGTTCAGTGACAGAGTGCTTGGCTAGCATGTTGGAGGCCTTGGGTTCAATCCCTAGCACAAACAACACCAAAAACAACACCAAAAAGAGTTATTGTCTTGTTACAACATAAAACCTTCATTTAGATAGTGGTCTTTGGATATTCTGTTTGTGTATTGCAACAGTTATAACTCAAGTTGAAGGCTTCCTAGGGTGCTGAACATAATGTTTGACCCTGATAAACTTGAGTCTAAGGGAAATCTTGATCTGTTTTAGGAAGTTTATAGTTTAATTGGGGAAACAGGATGATAGTCATGTCATGTGGTGATATGGTGCCAGTTCTATGTAGGAGGGAACTCTGAGCTGTGGGGACCCTTCTAGGAAGCAACAGGGAACTCCCACCAAGGCGATAATGTGAACCCTGATGCTTTGCTATAAGCCATTCCACAAGGAGGAAACAGTAGCAGAAATCTCTGAGTAGCCACTTAGCCTCTCTTTGAATGTGGGATAACACTAGCGCATGTCATGTGCATCAGCGGGTCACTGTTGAGTGTCACTATTCAGTGAGTCAGAGGCTTGCAGCATTGTTCTAACTCCAGAGAGCAAGTCACTCTGCCATCCCTTCCCCTCTGTTCTGGCTGAGTTCAGCAACCTGCACCCTTCCTTCAGTTGCAGATTCTCCAGGGCAAAGAAAAAGAAGTCTTTATTGTTCTTCTTGGATCTCCAGGTGGGAAATGAATCATCAGTGCTCCTTAGATTATTTCTTCCTATCAGCTGTGCCCTGCACTACCTGACCTTGTGAAATTTGCTGGACTTGGGTCTCCATGAAGGAGAATGTCTTTGAACAGTGTACGTGGTTTCAAAAGCCTTAGTACCTTGAGATAGCAACTTACCAGGAGTAAAAAGTTTTGATATGAGTATTCTGCATCTGTTGGTCTAACAGGAACCTCTTCTGTTGGAAGTCACCATGATAGGAACTTGCTGCTTCGGTCAGAACAGGTGTTGGAATGAAAATCAGTAGCTGATCAAGCAAATGGCTTGGATTATGGGAATTATGAAGTAGTGGAGGTAGATTTTACAGAGGGTCATGGTTTTCTGCAAATGGGAAAGAGGGCAAAGTGACCTTTCTGCCATATGTAATAGCAAAAAGGGTTCAGGGTTGACTTCCTGTTGACTAGTTAGTAAAGAGCCAATCTTAGCTGGTTTGCTTGGACAATTCCTCTCTCTGGACTCTTTCCTTTGATTCCCTATAGTTACGTCCCCTTACTCCTCCTTTCCCCTATTTACAAGAGAATCGGACTACTTTATGTAAAAGCAGCAGCCTGTTGGCTAAGAAGCCCAACAAAAAGAAAGAAGACCTAATAGCTTTCCAAATTACCTTCCTGTTTTCTTTTTTTTTTTTTTTTTTTTTTTTTTTTTTTTTTTTTTTTTTTTGGCGGTACTGGGGATCAAACTCAGGACCTTGTGCTTGCAAGGCAAGCACTCTACCAGCTGAGCTATCTCCCCAGCCCTACCTTCCTGTTCTTGTCAGTATACTTACATAATATACTTTTTTTTCTTGTGGCCCTGGAAATTGAACTCAGAGGTGCTCTACCACTGAGCTACATCCCCAGCTCTTTTTATTTTTTATTTGAGATAGGGTTTCACTAAGTTGCTTAGGGCCTCTCTAAGTTGCTGAGGCTGGCCTCAAACTTGTGATCTTCCTGCCTCAGCCTCCTGAGTTGCCAGGATTATAGATGTGTGCCACTCTGTTGGTTTATATATTGTACATTTGTACACAGTATTAGTATTTTGGATCTTTAAAAAAATAAGTTTATATGTACTTTTCCCTGGGTGAATGCACCTGGTTCCTGGCTTGTCTACTGGTTAGGGCTGTATACCAGCATTCCATTGCTTGCTTACTACCCTTGGACCATTCCAAGCCTTTGCCATTAGACCATATGATTTGTTTTCTAGCATAAGAATATGACTGTTACTATTTTGGTACAGATTACTATGAATATTTCTTGAGGTGTATTTTCCAGGGTGGAATTTTTTCTTTTGTTTTTGAAATATGTTTGTGAGTAACTTTTTTTTTGTTGTTGTGGTGGTGCAGGGGATTTGAACCCAGGACTTGTGCTTGCAAAGCAAGCACTCTACCAACTAAGCTATATCCCCAACCCTGTGAGCAACTTCTTGTTGATAAGAGAGATTGAAGCCACTGCACAGACCAGTAATTCCAGCAGCTCTGGAGGCTAAAATAGAATTGCAAGTTCAAGACCAGTTTCGGCAACTTAGTGGGGACTTAAGCAACTTAGTAAGACCCTGATTCAAAATAAAAAATAAAAAAGGCTGGTGCACCCTCTACCCCCCCCCCAAAAAAAAAAGAGAGATTGAAGTGTAGAAAGGCCCTACATTTATAATTTGGCTCATAATTTTCTAAGAATTCCGGTGGTTCTTTTTTTTTTCCCCTCAGTGGTTCTACAAAGAAAAAAGGATTCAAGTCAGCCAGACTTAAGTTTGAACATTTATCTTTTCTTTTCAGATAAATGTTGAAAGGTAGCCTCTTTGTGCCACATTACATGGCCAACTCCTTTGAGAAAAAGTGACCAGCCACAGGGCCAAAAAGGATTCAAGTCAGCCAGACTTAAGTTTGAACATTTATCTTTTCTTTTCAGATAAATGTTGAAAGGTAGCCTCTTTGTGCCACATTACATGGCCAACTCCTTTGAGAAAAAGTGACCAGCCACAGGGCCATGGACACAGGCTGCCTGCCCTGGTATCACCCAGGTTGAACATGCTAACCAGCAATGAAGAGCGGATTACTTCTTGGGTTTTTTTTTTTTTTTTTTTTTTTTTTGGTAGTGCTGAGGATCAAAACCAGGGCCTCCTGCATGCTAGGCAAGTTCTCTACCACTGAGCTATACCCCTAGCCCTTTGCTGTTGTTTTTAACCCTATGTATTGATGATATGCATGAGACTTTTTCCTTCCTCCTTTCCCCACTTTCCTTTTCCTTTTTTTCTTCTTTTAACTTGGATTTTTCTCTTTTTGCTCAAGTATTTATCAGAACCTAGCATTTTTCAGATTTTCCACTGGGTGGACAGAATTTGGGGCTGGCAACTAGACATGAGATTGAAGAGGGTAGGGGGTATACCTGAGGGGACATGGCACAAATAAAGTGCATCTCAGAAAAAGAAAATGCCAAAATAGGCACCAGTGCAAGCCAATTCCTCTCCCTTTTTTGGGGGTACTGAGGATTGAACCCAGAGCCTCTCACATGCTGGGCAGATGTTCTACCAATGAGTTACATCTCAGCCTCTTGTATTTTTTTGAGACAGAGTTTCCCAGGATAACCTTGAACTTGGCGATCCTCCTGCTTTTAGACGGAGTAGCTAAGTCTACAGGAATTCTCCACCATCCCCCCCTCCCCTTTTTTTTTTTTTTGTGTGGGGACTCCAGGGATTGCACTCAGGGCACTTGACCACTAAGCTACATCTCCAGCCCTATTTTGTATTTTATTTAAAGATAGGGTCTCACTGAGTTTCTTAGTGCCTCACCATTGCTGAGGCTGGCTTTGAACTTGTGATCCTCCTGCCTCAGCCTCCCCCTCTCCCTATGTATTTTTAAGAGAAGTAAAGACCTTCTTGTTCAAGCAGACTACATTCTCCCAGAGCGCAAGCAGTTATTATCGAATAAAACACAGTTAATGATCAGATTTAATCACGTACACAGTTACTGTTGTGTGACATAATAGTTGCACATAGCAGGAAGCTTACCTAAGTTACCACAGTTGGTAATCTGTGTACTTGTTATTGTCTTTGCTTCAACTATAAGCAGCTGAGGTCTGCAGTACTTGGTGCCTGTTTGCTTAGCATAGTAGTGCTGTCTAGAGGCCCTGTGACCCTTTGTGTCCCTCCCTCTTCTAGGCAGCCCACCATTCCCATCCTACCACCCACTTTGCCTCTCTGCTGAGTAATGAGCAGCTAGAGGCACATATTGGCTCTCAGGGTCCCCAGGGGTGTGGGACACAGCTGTTCTTTTTTTAAAAGTCTGTAAATCACCAGGCACACACCTATAATCCCAGCTACTCAGGAAGCTAAGGGAGGAGGATCCCAAGTTCAGCGCCAGCCTGGGCAACTTAGTGAGAACATCTCTCAAAATAAAATAAAAAATAAAAGGGCTGGGAATGTAGTTCAGTGGGTTCAACCCCTAGTATTGCAAGCTGAGCTCAGTGAAACATGCCTGCAATCCCTGCAACTGAGGAGGGGGAGTGAGGTTGAGGAGGGAGGAGGATCACAAGTTTGAGGCCAGCCTGGGCAATTTAGTGAGACCCTCAGCAACTTAAGGAGACCCTGTCTAAAAACAAAACGGTTTGGGGGCGTGACACAGCAATAGAGAGCTTCTGGTTTCAATCCCTAGTACTCTACCATCCCTGGCACCAGGGGGAAAAAGAAGTCTATAAAGGAAGATAAATTGTGGACAAGTCCTTAGAAGGCTTGTGGGGGGCTTATTCTGCAGCTAGCAAAGTCTGCTTCAGCCCCTTCATAGAAAGACACACAGCTGAATAACCTCATTCCATCTGTGAATCTTCCCATTTCTGCGTGTGTTATATTATTCCCTCGATCTGCAGACTGTTGAGGGTTCTTCTCCAGGAGGCCTTTCTGCATACCATTCCTTCTACTTGATAACCTTCCTTTTCTTTTTTCTGGACTACTCTGTGCACTGTGTAGTTCATCAGTATTACGCAGAAGAATATGTCTACTTTGGATTCAAGAGATGCTTTCATTTTGTTTTCTGCTATTTATTTATTTAATTTTTTTAGCATTTTTGTGTATCACTAAACTTCAGTCAAATTCAATACAGGGTTGAAGATGTAGCTTACTTGCCTCACATATATGAGGCCCTGGGTTTGATTCTCCAGCACCACAAAAATAAATGAATCAATAAATAGAACTAAAGACAAGTACAAGCAGTAACATTCATGAGTGCTTACCACATAACAGGCATTGTGCTTTATTGTTCTCATTTAATTTTCTTTAATTAATTCCATTGTATAGATGCTGAATCTGAAGTCGAGAAAATTCTGAAAGATTGTGCTGAGCAAATTATGTATTGTAATACCTCAAAAGATAACAAAGAAAATGTAACTAGGTGTCTGGAGGAAACTCAGGGAGGGTATGTACCAGTAACTTATGGATAAGACTTCTTAGTTTTCTTCTTTATGCTCTTGGCCTTTTTGAAAGACCAGTTCTTATACTTCTTTGCCCCCTTGACACTCATTCTGGGTAGATCATGTAGAAAATGTTTAGTAAATAACTGGTTGAGGTAGAAAACTAAGGTTTTTTTCTTTGCTTGGCCCATTGTGGCCTGAGGAAGCCTGACATGGCCCCAATGTTGATCATTTTGTCTTTGAGCGACTTCTTAGTTGTTGGCGCTACTGTTGTTCAGTCTGGAAAGTTTCCCTAGTGGGCTGCCCTTTACAGTGCTTAGAGTTGAAGCCTCCAGGGATGGAGGATGAGCTTGTCATGTTGTGGGACTATATTTCCCTGGCTGAAGAAAGTTCAGCCCCTGTAGCAGGTGATAGGAATTGATTGACCAATATTTCCTTCAGCCCAGCAGAGTTCTGAGTAGGCTGGGGACAGCCTGCTTTCTAGGTGACTCAAATGGAACGGATACAGTATTGTTGGGTGCCTAGTCATCTGCTCTTCTATACAGTGTAACTGTTGGACACAGCCTGACTTCATTAAATTCCAGTTAACACCCTGTCCCTGCTATTCTCTGCACTAGGCCACCCATCTACCATCAGGTAGGATGTGCTGACCTTGGGTGTACTTGTAGTGACATGGAAGCCTTGTGTTGCTTGCCCAGCTGAGAATTGTAGTGCTATAGTTTTTTAATTTATTTTTTAAATCTATGATGTATCTTTATGATGCTTTTGGTAGCTTTTTATTCTGATCTGATTTCATACAGAAAAATTATAAGAATAGCACGAAGAACTCTTGTATATCTTTTACTCAGATTCTCTGTCAACATTCTGCCTAATTTGCTGTCTTACATGGGAATGTGTCTTATCCCCCACAAACTCCAACATAGATGCAGTGGCTACTCCCTCTTCTTCTGGAACTTCTGACAGTAAGTTGCAGACAGTGTGCTCCTTTACTTGCTTCATTGTATTTCCTCAGAACAAGTTCAACATCAACAAAGTGCTGTTACCTAATCCACTTTCAGTGTTCAGATTTGTCCATATTCTTATATGGGCTCAGTAATGGCACAGCTTTATTGTAAAGAAAACAACCCTGGGGTGCAGGGGTGTATGGTTGGTTACATTCACTCAGAAAGCAAAACAGGCAGGCATTTGGGGAAGTGATTGCCAAGGATGCTGAATCACTGGTTCCTTGTTTCTCTACAGGACTAGAGTGAGGGCGTCAAGAACCACTCAGCAACGATGTCAGCAGAAGTGGAGACCTCTGAGGGAGTAGATGAGTCTGAGAAAAATAACTCTGTGGCCCCAGAAAAGGAAAACCATACCAGGTGAGCATTGGAGGTTGGCAGCATCAGATCAGGTGGTCCCACCACCTTCCATGTTCACATCTGGTGTTCTCTGCTTTGGGATGCCTGGTTGGCACTGAAGGGCCCCAAGTCCCTAGCCACTTCATGTGGGCTCAGAAAGGGTAATTAGGCAGAACTGGCTCCTTTACAGTGTCTTCCATCCCTTAAAATTTAGGGATTGAACTTTTTTTCCTTCTCCCCCCCCCCCCCCATTGGTCCTTTTTAGTTATACATGACAGTAAAATCCACTTTGGCATAATTCTATAAGCATGGAATATATCTCGTTCTAATTCTTTTTTTTTTTGCGGTACTGGGGATCAAACTCAGGGCCTTGCACTTGCGAGGCAAGCACTCTACCAGCTGAGCTATCTCCCCAGCCCATCTCCTTTCCCTTCCTTCTTCCCATCCCCTACTCCCTTCCTCTATTAATTTTTCTGCCATGTACCCACAGGTTTTTTTTTAATGAATTAATTGTGGATATACACAATGGTGAGATTTCTGTGGTGTATGTTGATATATATACTTAGGAAAGTTATGTCAGATTCATTCTTCTGCCTTCCCATTTCCTAGTCCCCTTTGCCTACTCTACTGAACTAGTCCTCTCCCAGGACTTGAACTCTTAATTACTCTTTAGGGCAGGATTTTTAGGACAATTTCTCTCCAAGCCTTAAATTACTGGGCTCTGCTCTGTACTGTTCTTAGCCTTTTGTTAGAGCCATGATGAGCCTTGTCATTGGCTCCGCCCGTCTCTCAGTATTAGGTATAGAACCCAGGGCCTCACACATGCTAGGAAAGCACCCTACCACTGAACTACATCCCCAGCATACCACTACCCCCATTGTTTTTGGTACTGGGGATTGAACCCAGTAACCATCAAGCCATATTCCCAGCCCTTTTTATATTTTGTTTAGAGAAAAAGTCTTGCTAAGTTGCTGAGACTGGCTTTAAACTTGTGAGGCCAAGTTGGTTTTCATAGATGGATATATGAACCCTGCCCAGATGCCATCATCTTTTTTTTTTTTTTTTTTTTTTAATACGGGGGATTGAACTCAGGGGCACTCAACCACTGAGCCACATCCCCAGCCCTATTTTGTATTTTAGTTGCTTAGTGCCTCATTTTTGCTGAGGCTGGCTTTAAACTCCCGAGCAGCTGGGATTACAGGTGTGTGACACCATGCCCAGCACCAGATGACATCATCTTTAGGGTCATGCTTTCTACCTTGTCATCTATCAGCACAACTTATGTATAATTTGTATGTGTGTGGTGCTCATCACATGCTAGGTAAGTATGTAACACTGAACTATATCCCCAGCCCTTTGTTGTTATTTATGTATATATGTGGCACTGGGGATGAAACCCAGGGTCTTGTACATGCTAGGCAGGCACTCTACCAACTGAGCTATAACCCCAGTCCCTTTTTTATTTTGAGACTGACTGGGTCTTGCAAAGTTGCCCAGGCTGCCTCAGACTTGTGATTCTCTTGCTTCAGCCTCCCAAGCAGCTGGGATTATAGGCATGTGCCACTGTGCCTGGTTTTCCTGTATGATTTTGTCAAGCAGTACAAATCCAAGTACTTGGCCTCAGCCTCTCAGTTGTTTCTTTCTCATCCTCCATGCCTGGGTGCAGCCACATGTAGTCCTGAAGAGACTGGACATATGGTGGGAGGAAGGCAGCAGGGCTGCCTCAGGAGATCCACATTTCCAAGGGCCGGGTATTCCTAGAGAAGCCACCAAATAACTGGTGGGATTAGAGGTGTATATTTCTTCAGCCACTATGTGGCCACAGAATCAAAATGCCATTCCTTTCAGTGGTTCCTAGCCCAGACACTTAGACCTAGAGTCTTGTGGAGGCCACTATCCATCTGTATGTTTCCTGAGAAGACTAGCTGCTTGCACTGTGTCCCCTCCCCTGCTGTTCATGCAGAAGTGTTGGAACAGCCTCCGCCTCCAGTACAGCGAGTGGTTGCCCTGGGATCTGGACTTTGTTCTGTGGTCTTTTCCCGGGAACTAGGAAGGGCTCTCTCACACACACATCCCATCTCTGCAGAATGGCTGACCTCTCTGAACTCCTCAAAGAAGGGACCAAGGAAGCACATGACCGGGCAGAAAACACCCAGTTTGTCAAGGACTTCTTGAAAGGCAACATTAAGAAGGAAATATTTAAGGTTTGTGCCATCAGTCAGATAAAGTTGTGTTCCAAACTTCCATATGGGGATGGGTTGGAGTGCCCCTTGGAGCCACTCTAAGGGAATACCTAGGTCTTTTTCCATATTCAGTCTTTGTTGATGTTAAGCTGTGGCTCTCCTGGCTTAAATGGAATAACAATAATGTAAAGGAAGCAAAAATTATGTGTTTCAAAGAATTTGCTGTATTTTTCCTCTAAGAAACACTGAAGCTTCCTAGATGTGTTAAATAATTCACTATATAAAAATGGTTCACATTTGGGGCTTGGACTGAAAGGGGTCTTGCTTTGGGAGTGCCAGTCTGGCCTGCAGTCTTCTCCTGTGGTCTCCTGTTACCTCCACAGCGGGCTACAACTGCACTTTACTTCACATACTCAGCCCTTGAGGAGGAAATGGACCGCAACAAGGACCACCCAGCCTTTGCCCCTTTATACTTCCCCATGGAGCTGCACCGGAAGGAGGCACTGACCAAGGACATGGAGTACTTCTTTGGTGAGAACTGGGAGGAGCTGGTGAAGTGCTCCGAGGCTGCCCAGAAGTACGTGGAACGGATCCACTATATAGGGCAGAATGAGCCAGAGCTGCTGGTGGCCCATGCATACACTCGCTACATGGGGGACCTATCAGGAGGCCAGGTGCTGAAGAAGGTGGCCCAGCGGGCACTGAAACTCCCCAGCACAGGGGAAGGGACCCAGTTCTACCTGTTTGAGCATGTGGACAATGCCCAGCAGTTCAAGCAGTTTTACCGGGCCAGGATGAATGCCCTGGATCTGAATCTGAAGACCAAAGAGAGGATCGTGGAGGAGGCCAACAAGGCCTTTGAGTACAACATGCAGGTACTGCTGGGTGCCTAGGCTATGCTTTGATAGTGGAAACAGATTCACAGCTTCCTGGGAGGACATAAGTGGAAAGAGGATAGATGGACTATAGTATCTTCCCCAGAGAAAGGCAAGGGAACCAAATTGGTCACCAGTGGGCATCGAGACCTGTCTTGCTAGATTCTTGTGGATAGTTTTGGGAAGGGCAAGGCCCCAGCACATAGAGGGTACTGGGACAATGGGGCTGTCTTCTCCTTCTCGTCACAAGGTACTGGAACTGAGGAATAGAGAATTTCCTCCTTTTTAGCAAGGATTGCCATGAAGAGTCTTGCTTGGTAATTTAGCTAGAGACAGATTCACCAAGAAGGAAGAATCAAGGAGGAGAGTAACTGTTTCCAAGTAGCTTTCAGTTAGGGCTGAGGTCTTGGGGACTAACTCTGCCCCCTGCCACAGGTCATTCCTCACTGCCAGCCAGACTGAACAGTCCCCAGAAGCCCTCCAGTGTGGATTCCCAGGATGGGTCTGCCCTGCTGTGGGCTGTTCTCATTTCCATTTTTCTGTTCCTTGCTAAAATATGACCAGCAGCTAGAAATGGGAAAGTACTGGTGGCCGGCCTCATGTCTGTGCCCTGGTAGTCTCACTGCTCAAGTCCCCTCAGGGCCAGTTGGCATGGGGTATGTGTCTGGTCAGTGCCCAGGGAAGACCCACCATGATTGGCAGCCTTGGGGTGCCACCAGCAGATGTGACCACATCTCCCAGAGCTCCCATTAGGGAGAAGTGCAATAGCATTGCCACCCACTGGGGCTGCTGACTGTCTAGTTGGCATTGCTGAGCCAAGTGCACCTGTTCCACCTCCCTCTGTATGGCATGGGGTGGGTGGGGAGGAATCTGCTCCAAAAGCAAAGTCTGTGCAGTCCAGGATGGCTCAGTTTATCTGTGCTTCTCAGATATTCAATGAACTGGACCAGGCTGGCTCTGCCTTGGCCAGAGAGACCCTGGAGGATGGGCTCCCTGTGCACGACGGGAAGGGAGATGTACGTAAATGCCCCTTCTATGCTGCTCAAGAAGACAAAGGTAGGTTGTGAATTTCAAACTCCCCTCCTGGGACAGGCATGTCACTGGCCCCCATTGATGCCCTGTTTCCTGTTGCACTACATGCAGGTGCCCTGGAGGGCAGCAGCTGCCCCTTCCGGACAGCTATGGCTGTGCTGAGGAAGCCCAGTCTCCAGTTCATTTTGGCTGCTGGTGTGGCCCTGGCTGCTGGACTCTTGGCCTGGTACTACATGTGAAGGACCTGCCATGCCATGCTGGAGTCCTCCCAAGTGACCTCTGTACTCCCATCTCTACCCCACTAATCTACCACCTCAGGTGACTTTTTAAATGCTGGGTTTGAGAAAACAAGCAACCAATAAAAGCTAGACGCTAGCTCTGCCTGATAGCATCTTCTCTGTAGGCCAGATGGGCACCAGGCATATGGGCTATCACCCTCACAGCAGCTGGCACGGTAGGGCAAGCCTGGAACAAGCTCTGCTCCATGGCTTCTGCACCTTGAGCCCTAGGTGCATTCCCTTCATTCTCTATGTTCACAGTACCTGAGGAAATATGTCCTTGCCCTGTTGGGAGTAAGCCCTAGTAGCCAGTATGCCTCAGTTCTGTGGGATGAGAGGGGCAAACAATATTGCTCAACTTCTGGGCCGCCTTTGGGGACCTGGGGTGAGGTTGGGCCAAAGCCAGAATCCCTCTCTGCCTGAGAGGCCCTAGGAGCTCTTTCTCAATCAAGAGCTCCCAAAGGTGTGCAAGCCTGGGCTGTCCCCTCCCCTGGTCTGTGTAAATGCTATAGCATTCAATAAAATGGACTCTGTATGCTTCTTTGTTTTTGGCATGGGGTCAATAAAGCCACTTCCTAGACCCTAATAACCCACTGGGAAAGAGGGTATTTAGAAACAAGGGTATTTAGGGTGTTTAGAAACAAGGGTATTTTATCCACGTGGGTTACGGGACACTCCTGTCCTAAAAGCCCCCTGCATTCTCCTGACCTCATGTACTTCTCTGACACTGTTGGTCATCATCTAGTACTCCTTCTCCAAGACAGTCACTCTTGATCACACTTTTGTCAGAGAGATCCTAATGTTTACCTGTACCTGTGATTTTTCCAACTCACTTTGGAGGTTTCCTACTTAAAAAAACAAACAAAAAAAACCATATAAACAATTCATTGTCTAAAATAGAAACATGAAGTTAAATATTTTTATTAGTAGGAATCTATCACTTGTAAAAGTTTTATTCAAAAAGGGTTATATGGTGATGAGTCTTTTTAAACTGTAGACTGAATCTTACCACCTTTACAGTTAAGTTAGTGGGCCAAGGCCAGAGCAGGTCCAGAATTTGGGTGCTCAGACTAGACTGTACTCTACTAACCTGCAGACCATTAGTCTCAACCCAGTGGCTCTTAGGTGAAAAGGAGCTACAGGTTAGGGGACATCAAACCCAAGCTTGGGGTGGGGAGCCTCCAATTTGCATGTCCCAAGGGTGGATGGCAAGGCATAGATGTGTGGAACCAGTATCAGGAAGAAAGGTGACCTTACAAACTGTCAAAGGCAGTTTCTGTCCTGGCCTAGTCACAGCTGGATTCCCAGGGCAGGTCTACATCTGAGTCAAGTTTGGCATAATTATTAGGTCCTTAAATACCAAGGTTATCCCCAAAGCAGTTGGGTTCAACCCCCTACACAATCCCCTCCCTCACTACCTGTAGCCCCACCCTCTCCCTCAGAAAAGAAGGAAGCCAGGCAAGAGAGCAGAGGCCCAGGGCAGGGGAGTGAAAGGGCCAATTTAATGAGAAACTACAAACTGAGACCAGGCCACGATTCACAGTGACAGGAGGCCATGCAGTGACAGTGTGCGACCAGGAGCGGGACAGCAGCAGGATACAGCGTCCATGTGGACAAGTTTACAGACAAACCACTTAGGTAATAAAGACAGGTTTGGGCCTAGGCCCTGGGCAAGGCAGTTTTCCACTAGGACACTTCCACCACTTGTGACTCCTCCTTCCTCATCCCAGCCCAGTACCACAGCTATTTCTGTTGAAGTGTCCCAACGAGGGAGTAGGTACAGCAACAGCAAGTCAGGTAAGGCAAAGGGCCTAGTGCTTTCCAGGAAGAGAACCAAGGGTGAAGGTGCTGTAAATCTCAGGGCCTCTATACAGGGGCCCCCTCTTATCTGCCATCTGTTTCAGCTGGGACACAGCAGCCATTGGATAGAGGTTGTACCCACACACAGTGAGGACACAGAGGAGACAGATCAGGCTAGGTTCATGGGCATTCCTTACTGGCCCCAGAAAATGTAGGAGTTCACAGAGGTGTGGCCAGAAAGGGGGTCTGCACACTAACTCAAAGAGGGTGGGGAGGGGATGAGTCCCTCTTGGTTAACAGGGCCATGACTTACACAACATCCTCCCTACCTTGCACCAGGGGCTCTTGGGCACTTGGACAGAGAGATGTCCTGGGTTTCCATACCTGAGTGCTGAGGGCCAGAGTTGGCAATCGCTAATTCTGACATGCCCCACCTCTGGCACCCGAGAGGCACAGTATACCCCGAAACAAACCCAGGCCTCATGACCCTGCTCTGCTTGGGTCCAGATGATGCCCTACTTTTAGCCCAGCAGGTCAGAAACAACTGTGGCTCCAGACACAGACTCCACTGCAGGCCCCCCAAGCTGGGACCTGCTTTAGCTGATTATGGCCCCAGGAGAGTCAGGACAGCCTGGACCTTGGACGGAAATGGAAAAGTGAGGACCCCAGTAGGAGATCCTTTCCAGCTTATTGGAAAAGTGAGGACCCCAGTAGTAGATCCTTTCCAGCTTATCTCCTGAATCAAAAATACAAGCAAACCAGCAACACACAAGCTCAGTGCTACTCCCCTGCCATCCACTGGCCCTTGGCCTTAAAGCCAACAGAATTTTTGCTATAAGAGTCATATGCTCAGAATAGGGCAAGGAGAAGAGGACAGGAACTTCAGGGAAGGAAGGCACAGCTTCCAACCCCAAGTGGAGGACAAGTAACCACTGAGCACAGGGAGCAAAGCATGGGGAGGGGGCCACTGACAGGCTGGGGAGTCCGAGTTCAGCTCTGTTAGCACAAGCGCTTGTACGTGTAGATGTAGGCTTTGCAGCTGGGGCACGTGTGTGTCACATCCTTGAAGTCATTGATGAGGCAGGGGATCAAGCAGCAGCCCAGATCACACCTGAATCAGAGATAGGGAGAAAAAGGCTGATGCCTGAAGAGAGCAGAGGCAGTCTGCAGAGCCCTGGAGGTCCAACCCTGCGAGCACCCTACACCTACCCCATGAAGCAGCAGAAGAAACCCAGCACGAAGTTCATCAGGCCAATCTCATAGGAGATCTTGGTGGTGATGGCCTGCTGGCAGTGGGGACACACAGTCTGCACTGGTGCGCCTTCAAAGATCTCTCCCTGCAGCACTGTCACTGTGGTGGCAGCCCCTGAAGGGACCAGGACGGTGGCTGTGTGGCCTCCAGGGCCAGGGTAGGGCCCTGGTGGGTAGGGTCCAGATGGGTAGTAGCCCATGGGTGGGTGAGGGCCTGGAGGAGGGTAGAAACCTGGAGTAGCACAGAAGACAACAATGAGGTCACCAGCTGGCCACCTGCTCCAGTGGCATGAGCACAAAACCTGGGACCCCAACAAACAGGGTGCAGTCTAAAGCTTCTTGCACCCTGGGGCCACAGAGCACCAGTGAAAAGACTTGTGGCTGGGGCTCTGGCTCAAGGCAATCATATTCTAGTCCTTTCTGGTCCCCACCCCATGGGACCAGGATTAATGTGACAAGAGAGCCAGGAACATGGCCCTTTCTCCCCTTTGCCCTCCTGCCTCTAGCATGCAGGGATGAGGGCCTTGACCACAGGAGTTAACGCCTTGCCTCTCCATTCTCCTGCATACAGGGCTTTCCCTGCTGTCGGGGCCTGGCTGGTGACTATCCCATCTGACCTGGCAGCCTTCACAAGAGCCACAGTCCCTTTCTTGGGCCTGTGGAGAGCTGCAGGTGGGCAGAGATCCAGACTCTACTAGAAGCTTAAGTCCCTGGCAGGAAAAAGTCCTACAGCACACAATTGTCAGGAGCCACTGTGACTGAGGGGCCTTCCCTGAGCACCTGTCTTCCAACATGACAAGCCCAACATGAGGCTGTATTCTGCTACCCACTCCCACACCCACAGTCTGATCCATGCCCAACTGCATACAGCAAAGAATAAACAACAGCTGGTCTAATGGTCCTTAAGACTCCTTCCAAACTCACCTGGAGGCATGTAGGTGCCATCTGCACTCATGTGGGGGGGGACAAAGCCAGGTTGAGGTATCGGATGACCTGGTGGCTCGTAGGGTGGGGGACCAATGTCTGCAGGGGGAAGTGGCATGCCTGGTGGGGGCTGCATCACAGCTGGGGAGGTTCGGCCTAGATAGAAAAAGTGGAGGCTCAGCTGGTCTCAGCCAACAGGCCCGGCCCAAGATCACTGCTTTGAGACACAGTGATCCCGGAACACAAATGGTGCAGAGGTCTCAACTGCAGCTGGGGAGGGGGAGGAGAGATTCCTACCTGGGGTGGGTGGGGCTCCACTCTTCTCCTCCAGAAGTGGGGCTGTGGGGCCTCCAGGATAAGGAGGGGGTGGCTCATTAGACATCTTTGCTGCTGCTTCTGAACCTGGAGAAGAAACCAGACACAAACTCAGCTCCCAGTCAACCTCCTTTCCACTCAGGTTCAGGACTGGTGAGGGCCAGTGCACAAGGTGTGTCACTGTCCTTAGAGGCATCCAGCTGAGGGGCTGGGGGTATAGCTCAGTTGGTAGAGTGCCTGCCTCACAAGCACAAGGCCCTGGGTTCAATCCCCAGCACCCCCCCAAAAAAAATAAGCATCCAGCTGAGCCCACTACACAGGGCCTCTTTCCACAGGGTCCACTGCCTTTGGCTCAGGTGCCCAAGCTGCCACTTTCCCTTCATGTGCATCTCCGAGCTCTGACAGTAGAGTTGGTAGGCTGGGATTGGTGCTTTGGGGAGCTCAATCACTGGGCTCCTCATTGCAGGGGATGTACCACCTTACCCTGGGGACCAGCAGCCTAGAGCTGCCATCCTCTGCACCTCTCTACAGTCATTTGTGCTTTTTCAGAAGCCAGTGGGCAAGGAGAGCAGTCCTGGGAAGGTGACCCAGGGCTCCACAGGAGAGCAGTCTCACCCTTAGTCCTCCCTTTCCCTAGAAGCATCCACAGAAGGGCTGACCTCCACCAGAGGCTGCCAAATACAAGAGGAAGGGTTTCCAGGAGATTTCTTACCTCAAACCTCTGATATACAGAGAAAGGAGGTGGATAAAAGTCCTTCAGTGGCTGGCGAGACGGACAGGGCTCTGGGGAGCTGTTCAGGGAAGAAGCAGCAGCACACTCAAGCCTGGGAGGGCTGCTAGGTCCTCTGCATACTATCCCCTCTCACCAGCCTTGACAAATGCACTTCCCATGCAAGGAGTGTGAAAGGAGTCAGGCTGATAGGATAGGGTCTGCCCAGTCTCCTGACTGGTTTGGAGCCAAGAAGGAAAAGAAGTATTTTGCCTCATTTATTTCATCAGCTTCCCTAAGCACATACTGCTAGGTATTAGGAGAAAAGCAGGGAAGCCAGAGGTGGTCTTTGCCTTTTTTTTTTTTTTTTTTTTTTTTTAAATTTTTAGTTGTCAATAGACGTTTATTTATTTATTTACATGCAGTGCTGAGATCAAATCCTGGGCCTCACATATGCCAGGCAAGTGCTCTACCACTGAGCCACAACCCAGGCCCACCTTCACTCTTAGCATCACAAACAAGCCATTAATAGCATTCTGAAATGGGACTTTCTTTTTGTAGATGAGTAACAGTACAAACTAGAAAAAACTCAACGTATGCTACAACAGCATAAACAGTGCAAATGGCTCTCTCAGCAGGCTGAGTATTTTTTTACAATGGAAATAAAAATCTAAACCCCGGCATGGGCAGGGTGGTGTGCACCTGAAGTTCCAGCTTCTAGGGAGGCTGAGCAAGGAGGACCTCGACATTGGGAGGCCAGCCTTGGCAACACTGAGACCAAAAACAAACATCAAAGAATGAAAAAGCTCCTTCAGGCTATGGTTGTATCTTAGTGGTAGAACACTTGCCTAGGACATGCAAGGTCCTGGCTTCCACTGCCAGCATCACACACACACACACACACACACACCCCAAAACTACAATGAGGTATGATTTTATATTCACAAGGTTGGCTAAAATTTAGAAAGATGGTAAGTAGAGAAGTTGATATCTGTCCAGCTACTTTCCCAAACTGCAGCAGAGACCATAAAGCAGAAGATCCCTTGTACAAGGGAGAGAAGTATCAGGACAGTGGCGTGAAGATCTCCTGAACTCAAACACCAATGCCCCAAGTGCCTTCCAATATAAAACCATATTAAAACTCAGACCCCAGGGCTCATGAGCTCATCACACAACTGGACTACCCACAGACCTCGGGCAGACGTGGTCTCAGCTAAAGCACAGGAAACAAGAAGGAACATGCCTTACTGAACTCGAGTAGCGGTGCTGGCTCATTTGTTAAGGGGTCCAGCAAGGTGTAGCCACACATACCCGGTGCAGGATGAGACAGGCTTCCTGAGACAGCCAGCCCTGCAAGGGCACATGCTCCAGGAGCATTTCTCTCTCCCACGCTCTCAGGCCACAGAAGCCCAAGAGAAGTCTTAAGGAAGTCCCTGGAGAAGGAACAGTGCTGATGTCCTCATTCTGGTGACATTCCCCACACAAGCATTAACTCTGCCCTCAGTGCAGCCTGCAGGACAGCCCTGTAGTATCTGCACTTCATCGAGAAAGCAAACAAAGCTCAGTTAAGTCTCCAGGGTCACACAGCCTCACAATCAGTGTCAGGTGTTCTCAAGGATTTCTTCTGAGCCTTAAATTCCCATTTTACCCAGTTTCAGACACAGTGTTGAGGATGCTGGGAGTACCACACTCAGCAATGTGCCCACTGCTAAGTCCTGAGAGGTGGCTCAAGGGGACAGAAGTGCTTTCCAGAAGCTAAAGAAGTATGAGTGGAAGCTGAGCAGTATTCATAAATGTGTAGGGGGAGGCCTGGGTTACTGGATGTCCCCATCATGGGGACCTCACAGATCAAACTGACCAAGGAGTTCATTGTTTCCTAGATGGCATTTTCAGGAAGAAGCCCAGCCCACAAACAGCTGTTGAGTTTGAAGGCTCCAGACTCAAGAAGGGAGAGAGTCCTAGGCACAAGCGCAGGCACTGCGGGAACTCCCAGAGGTGTACGAGCCTGTCTTCCCTGAGCTCTTCATTAGAATCCTTAACATGGGCATTAATAAGTCCCTTAGAATGGGGATTTGGCGAGGTATGGGGGAGGCAAACAGACTTAAGGGAGTCCCAGGGGGAAAAGGGAGTGATGTGTCCAGGAGAGGGAGGTTGGGTCTGCACATGCCCCTGGCCCAGTGGGGGATGGAACCAGCCACCAGGACCCACTGGCCTCTGTGCTGATGACCAACAGCCTAGCACCCACCATTCCTTTCAATAGGAAGTTATTAAAGCCATCTGCGTAAAGGGAGTGCCACCTCCACCTGTGCCTTTATCCCACTGCAGCCGCATCCCACCTTCCCACTGCTCCCAGACACTGGGTCAGGCACGATTTTGTAAAGCCACCCTCACATCCCACATCCCCAGTGTACTGAGGACATCTGGATTCTAAATGCCATCTGCCTGTGAGGCTGGTTGAGCAGCTCAGGGGACCTTGGGCCTGCTCAGTGCAGGGTCCATCCCATAATGGAAACCTCTGTTCTGTACTGCAGCCCTGGAGCCCAGGCCTTACTTCTCTTGCAGGTCTGCCAGGGAATGCACACTTGACCTTCACTCAGTCTGGCACCTGGTCTTACAGACTCACAGAGGCTCCTGCTGCTTCTCCAGAGAGCAGCCAGCTGGGGATTTTCCCAGGAGTGAGGATGGAAAAGACATTTTGAGATACCTGCAGATTATAGGGTACACTATGAGGCCATGAAACCAATAAAAAATGCTGCACTGCACTCCGATCCCAGGCCATGTGGAATGTGACTCAGCTTCAAGGAAAGTAGAGTCTTGAGGGTAGGGTTGTGGCTCAGTGGTAGAGGGTGCCTAGCACATGGGAAGCACTGGGTTCAATCGATCCTCAGCACCACATAAAAAAAAATAAAGGTATTGTGTTCATCTTCCAAGAATATTTAAAAAAGAAAATACATAGTCTTATAAAATAGAGTGAGCATGGTACCAAAACCTGAGACCCTATCTCCCTCTCCCACTCCTACAGGAGAAAGGATGGACCCTATGTCAGGCCCTGTTAATGGGAAAATGGTGAGAAGCAACTGAAATGGCATTCTGGAGCCAGATACACCTGACCTCAAATCCAAGGCCTGGGGCAGGTCAGAGCCTCCACCTTCCTGTGAACTGAAACTAGGATACCTGTCTCCTGGTCCTAGTGGACCACTCTATACAGGAAGTGGGACTGCCTGTTGAGGGGAAGAAAACATGGAATTAGATCGTGGGGATGGCTACACAAATGTGAATGTATTAAAAGCACCGAACTGTACTTAATGATGACGCTACATTCTGAGAAACAATGCTTACACAAGCTCAGATGACTATGACGCCACCAAGCGAGACCATCTGCATGTATGCAGTCCATGTCGACACACATTGTTACGTAGCACGTAACTGTATTTTGAATAGAGTGTGGTTCCAGACAAGTCAGTAAAGGGCAGCTCTGACTCTGGGAGACAGTCAGAGAAGGGAGGGAACCCCTCCTGATGTGCTGAGCTTAGCTGCTTTCCTTTGGGTCTCCCACAGAGGAGCCAAGCACAAGACCTCAGGGCACTGGGCACTGCCTCTGGCATCCTGCTCCACTCCCAGCAACTCATTATCCACTGCAGAGAGCCCTGCAATGGATCCAAGGCCAAAGCCAGGCCAATGTGCTGGCCATGGCAGGGCCCTGAGAGGGTGGCAGCAGGATACAGGCCTGCTAGCTACAGCTACTATACAGAACCTAAAGGGAAAACTCTGTTCTCCACTTGAAAATGTACTATACATTGCAACCGAGGGTACCAGCCATGCACTTGTGATCTGTCCCCTACAGAATACCATCAGAAGACTTACTGCCAAGCCATCTGGAGGCAAAGTCCAGGAGAGAGGCAGGTACTTTGAAGCTCCTGCCCCACTGCAATGGTCAGCCTGGCTGGCTCTGCATATAAATGTACTCTCCTGAAGACTGAGGATGGGCTGAGGCAGAGGTGAAGGAAAGAACAGGGCCCAGAGGGATGTTCTGACATTCCAGCCTGCCCAAGCAGTGTTTCGCAAATTTTCTGGTCTCAGGACTTCTTTACAATGATTACTGAGGACCTCAAATAGATTTTTTGTTTTGTGAGCTATTATCTATGAATACCACATTGGAAATAAAAAATGAGGAATTATAAAGTATCAACCAATCAATCATACTGTTGGTATCACCACCAAGATCATCAGAAACGTCTTTAAATATCATGAAGTAGGCTGGGACATAGTTCAGTGGTACAGTGTTTGACCTGCACGTGCAAGGACCTAAGTGATTCCCAGCACAAAAAAAAAAAAAAAAAAAAAAGGCAATAAAATAGATATATGAAACTATCAAGCTCACAAGTTTCCAAAATCTGATTTTCATCTCAAATTTTGTTACTGGCAACAATAATAAACTTATTGCTGTCAACACATAAAAACAAGTCCACTGTCTTTTTTTTAAGGAGTAGACTTACTTTTGTTCATGTCTAAAAAGTGTCCGCTGAATAACCAGTTCTTTTTTTTTTTTTTTTGGTGGTGCTGGGGATGGAACCTAGGGCCTCTCACCTGCTAGGCAAGTGCTCTATCATGGAGCTACACCTGTAGCCATGCTTTTTTTTTTTTTTTGGTAGGGGAGGGTAGATACTAGAGATTGAACTCAGGGCTACACTACCACTGAACTACATCCTCAATCCTCTTTAAAATTTTGATACAGGGTCTCCCTAAATTGCTAGGCTGGCCTTGAACTTGCAATCCTCCTGCCTCAGCCTCCCAGGCTGCTGAGATTACAGACATGTGCCACCCACCTGACTAATAAAACTAACATTTACTGCCTTTTCTTATTAGCACTGGTTTGTGTGTGTAGGTAATGTAACACAATGACAATGGCCAGCACAGGCTTTGGCAGTTTCTTTCCCACTGATTATGGGAAGGGTCAGCCAGCACATTACAAAAAAGCAGTGTAACTGTTTTTGCATTATCATTAAAACAGTTTTGACCTCCACCCTGAGAAGTCTCAGACAGCTCTTGAGATTTAGCTCACACTGAGAGCTGCAGTGCTGAAAGAACCCCATAATGTGAGTGCAACCAAGTGCCTGGACACAGGGCTAGGGTTTCACTGCCAGAGGGGCCCAGAGCGATGCCTCCTGAGGAGGCTGCACCTGTTGTTCTACTGGGCTGCACCCCAGGGAGGTGCTGCTGCAGCAGGGAGGTGTAGAAGAGGCAAGCAGTCAAGATGTGGCTCTGCACCAACCACAAGTCCAACCCCATTGCCTCCTAGCTGTGACCTGTTTCCCTCATCTGCCTAGCTGCTGGGGTGGGAGCAAGGCTTACAATAGCGCAAAACACCTACGGCAGGAGCACAAGGCCTGGCAACAGGGCGCTGAATAAAGTGAACCTGCTCTTCTTTATTATGAAAGACTCTTTTTTGGTACTGGGTTTGAACCCAGGGACACTATCACTAAGTTACATCCCCAGTCTTTATTTTTTGAGACAGGGTCTCACTGAGGCTGGCCTCAAACTTGTGATCCTCCTGTCTCAGTTTCCCAGGTTGCTGGAATTACCAGCATGAGCCACCACACCCAACAGGACTCATGGTTCTAAACTTAAAAGTAGTAAGACTTCCAGGAACCATGACAACACAATTACTACACTTTGCAACTGGCAAAGCTCTGGCAAGCCACTTTTGCACTCCAGCCCCTAGCAGCTCTGCGTTCCTGGACATCAGCTGTGTGCCTGCATTCTTCTTGATGGCTTCCACAGGAGTGCTACCCTAGAGGTTAGATGGACCTGGAGCAGTGATCCCCCTGCAAAGGTGTTCAGTGCATCACTGTGTGACACCCCACCAATGGGACTATCAGATCCACCTAGTCTATCTTACAATGTTACTGAATGACCCTCTGAGCTACTTGTAGTAACAAGGAAAGATAGTCCTGATAGTGCTGAGGCAGGGAGGGAGAGAGGGAGGGAGGGAGGGACGTAAAGGTAATCTGTGATTCTTTGTTAGCTGTTTCCTCTGGGTAGTGAGATTCTGGGCAATTTGTTTATACAGAAGAACAAATACAGAAGCTTTTCCTTACGTGTGATGAGCAGCTTCTCCAAATGCTTCCTTCGTCAAAATTCTCATAATTATGCTAAATTTATGTTATTTCCCTGCAATCCAGAAAGGTGCCTCAGATTACAGTCTAGTTTCACCTAGAGGAGAAAATACTCATGGAGTGAGCCCAAGGCTGGCTGTTGAACAGGTCCCTCTCTCAGAAGTCAGTACCTAGGTGTGCATGGAGGTCTTGCTTCAGTTTGGTAGTGAGTGCATTCTCCACCAGGTCACTTCCCAGTGCTCTAGACAAACTGAGGGTCCTACTGGACCTGTTAAGTCACTAGTCTCAATGCTGGCCTGGAGAGCCTGCAGGCCACCTGGTAAGAGGACAGTGAGCAAATCCCCGAAAGGCCTCTGATAAAAGTGAGTACAGTGAGGTTCCTGGCCTGTCAAAGGTCAGGCTGGAGATGGGCTGAACACAGCACAGCCTCACACTGCCTCCTGTGCTGGAAAGCTTGTTTGTGTCCTACTCCTTGTACAGAAAATGAAGGAAGCACAGACAGGAGGGAAATGAACAAAGGACGGAAAAACTGCTACAAGTGAAACCACAACTAGCAAATAAACAAGTCACTGGCACCTGCCCACATGCAGGAGGTGGTAACTAAGAGTCAAGTAATTTTAGAAACATGAGCCTAAAAGAGCCATCACTTAAGCAATCAGAGTGCGGCCCTGAAGAAGTTCCTTACCTCTGCCTGTACTTAGCTGACACAAAATGATTTTTGGGTTGACTATTTGAACCAGTTGTCAGTTGGGTGGCATCAACATAGCATTCTGACCTACCAGAAAGCACAGGTCTGTCCATGCCATCAAGCCAAGTGGTCACAACAGTTAAAACCACCAGGTAGAAGAGTCTTTAATTGTTTTTTTTTTTGTTTGTTTTGTTTTGTTTTTGTAGTTGTAGATAGACAGAATGCCTTTTTTTTTTTTTTTTTTTTTAGTGGTGCTAAGGATCGAACCCAGTAAGCCATACATGCTAGGCAAGTGCTCTGCCACTGAGCTACAGCCCCAGCTCCTAGAGTCTTAACTGGGACAAAAATGCCTGCTGGCCCTGTGAGCACAGGGGGAGGGATTCTGTGCCTCTAGTCAGGCCTTGCCCAAATCTCCCCCTGCTGTAGGAGAAAGCAACTGCTGGGCTCTCCTTTCTTCCTCCACATCTGAATACAGATGAATATAGTCTCCCCCCAGCCCCCAGCTCTTCCTCAGAACAGAGGCAGAAGCCTTGTCTTTACAACACTCAGATCACTCATGTCACAGCATTCCTTCAATCATTTTGAAGAAAACTGCTGGGTGAAGAACATGAGCTGTAGTAACCTTTCAGCACTAGTGAGACCAGTACCCAAGCTGCAAGTGGAATTGGTAAATGAAAAAAACACAAAACACAGCAGACATGGAGATGTATAATTGCTCCTGGGCCAGACCTCAAAATGACACTTCTTCAATGTTGCTGTAAACAGCTTTCTCAAGAGTGCCTTTAAAGAACCAGGAAACAGCTATGCTGCAGGGCCAATAAGAATACCTGGGAATGTGATCAGTCCTGGGGTACAGCAGAGCCATCCTGCTTTTGTTACACTCAGACCTCTTCCTCCTGCTCTGTGGGGTCATGAATCCAGGGACACAGATGTCAGGGGAGTTGCATAGGAGTAGGAATGGGAGTGCTTGGGGAACTGTGAGTGGGAAGCAAATGTACTCAGAGCTTCGTGTTGTATGGAATACATGCAAGTTTCACTAAATTCCTGTAACTTAAAGCTGACACAGGCTCAGACAAAACTGGGATTTTCTCCTTGGAGAAGTGAGAGAGTGGCATGTTGGGGGTGCTGTATTTGGCCATGTGTATTTCTCTATGACTCAGACATCTAGGGACCACCTTTCAGGGCTGGAAAAGTCACCAGAGATGACTACATCAGATGTCTCAGCTGACATTTGTTTAGGTGTTACACATTAATCAAGTCCCCACCTAAGGCAGGCACATGAGAAGTGCTGGGAATGGCAACAGGTAAAATGAGCAGTGAGCAGTGTCAATGAATGGGGAGCAGGCTCTAAGGGTGACCGAGGCTATCCCAGCTGTTCAGGGACAATGATCTGAGACAGGACCTCCACTGTCCTGATCACGCCAACACCATCAGCCCTGTCTCATCACACATTCTCCAATGTGTGTCTTAGGGAACAAAGTACTTCTCTTCATGCGGTGGAATTCCATTCCATGCATTTAGTTTATGTGGACTTCATGGCACTCAAACAAAAAGCTGAAGTAATGCTGCTGGGCCCCCAGCCTTTCCCACTGGTGAGAACAGGGTCAGGAAGGAAATGGAACATGGATCATGCTGTCTCCTCAGGGCCACAGTCTTTCATCCACTTAACAGCTCAGAGACCATTCAAGGACTTTAAAGGGCAGTGTGCCCAAATGAGGTCTTTGCTCTACCAGCAACTTCAGGACCTAACCCAATGACCATCACATGAGAACTCAACTCTGCATTTAAAGTGAGATGCCCTTGGAGGGCATCTCACACACCTGTAATTCCAGAAGCTCAGGAGACTGAGGCGGGAGGATTGCAAGTTCAAAGCCAGCCTTACAACTTAGCAAGGCCCTAAAGCAACTCAGCAAGACCCTATCTCTAAATAAAATATAAAAAAGGGTTGGGGAAAGCTGAAGTTGTATCTCAATGGTAGAGCACTTGTTGGCATGTGTGAGGCACTGGGTTTGAGTCTTAGCACCTCATATAAATAAACTTTAATAAAATAAAGGTCCATCAACAACTGTGTGTGTGTGTGTGTGTGTGTGTGTGTGTGTGTGTGTGTGTATAAAGGGCTGGGGAAGTGGCTCACTAGTACCAGGGATTCAATCCCTGGTACCAAACAACAACAAAGTGGAATGCCCAGTACTCCAGGGAAGGGCAGAGCACATGGACCTTCCAAGCTGAACAGCTATTAGGAACACAACTGAAAGGCAAGCACAGTATATGACTTTATCCAACCAATAAACTATGACCATTCACCAGGTGTCAACATTTTCTTAGGCAATGAAAACAGAGGAACACCTGTCTTAATGAAACTTTAAGTTCCAAGGTCGGGGCTAGGGGCTGTGTAACACAGAATATAAAGCACATCATACAGCGAGTTGTGCCATAGAGGAATAAAAAATTGGGAATGGAATGCTTTGGAATTGCATCCTAAACAGGGAAGGCTTCACTGTGCAGGGAATATTCCAGCCCAGGTTGAAGGAGGTGAGGTGAGCCATGTACGCAGTGTGGGGAGAAGATACATGCAAAAAGAAGTGAAAGACCCAGGAGTAGCAGCTGAGCAAAGTGGGTGCTGAGAGCAGGGGAGCTGAAGGCAGGAAGGTGGTCAGGGAGGGGCTGGGCTAGGTCCTCTGGCTACTGCAGGACCCCACTTTTTAAGTAAGCTGGGAGGATTTGGAGGGCTTGAAAATCAGGCTATCCCATGAGACTCCACTTCCTACACACTGCCTGGTATACTAACATGGGTCCTCCAAAGCCCTGCTAGAGGTAGAGAAGCCTAGAGTACTTGGCCATCACCTCCAGCAGGTACAGTTCCTTTCTGGACTGTTTGGGGCCACAGAGTAATGGGTCACAATGTGGCTGCTTTCCAGCAAAGCTGGTAAACACCGTTATCTGTGGAACCTGAGCTTGAACACACTGAGGAATTAAAAACTAAGGCCTGAGCCTTCAGGGACAGAGAATGCCTGGGGACTCCAAGGGCTGAGAAGTAGTCACTTGAGGCCTTCTCCCCTGAGTAGGGCAGTTTTGAGCAAAAGCAGTTTTATTCAGCAGAGAAAGTACCACCCAAGTTTTCTCTCTTTGTCTTTTTTTTTTGTTGTTGAACTGAGGGTCAATGCCAGGGCTTTCCATATGTAAGCGAGTACTCTACCACTGAGCTACATCCTAGCCCTGTTTTTCTCTTTTTCTAAGTGACTACTTATTCAAAGAGTTAAGACTTTTGACTCCTTAATTCAGTCTACAAGTCACTGGACCCTCACTAGAGAGTGAGATTATTCACCTCTGGGGTTTCTGCCCTCAGGGAGCTGCAGATCCACCCAGGAAGCAGCCACCCTTTTACAAATTTACAAAAGATACTCAACGAAACCAGCAGATGGTCTAGCTGTGAGGTCTGTGGGCTGGGATGGGGAGGCTTCAGGGCCTTGTGGAAAGGCACTCAGGCAATTCCTGACCCAAGGCATTAGTCGCTCACATCAGGGGAACTTGAAACTTGTGCTCAAGGGTCCAGTTTGTCAGCGAGACCATAGCTCCTAGAGGGCAGGGACGACACTTGGGGCCGTTTCTCTACAGTATCAGAGCACCAGAAGCACGTGAAATATGGGTTAAGCAGGTGGAGGAGCACACCCGGCTAACACTGTTGAGCAGGGGCTCCTCAGCCTCAAGGCCTATTTCAGTTCACCACAAAACTGGCTTAAGGGGTTCTAAAATTTTCCCCTTAAACCCTGACCAGCTGGCAAGTCCTACTAAGTCCATAGTTCAAAAAGCACTCAGACCTAAACTATCTCATCAGATGGTCAAGATTTAAACGGTAAAGTCTGGACTCAGCCCCATGTCCCAGACCTACAGCAATCCACTCCAGCCCCACTCCACTGTACTTTGGACTTCTCTAAACCATTGGTATGTTTACTGAATAAATGAGATCATGAGGTGTGAGGTTGACCACAGTGGACTTGCTAGATTTTTCCTAATCTAAATGCCCAGTACCCATGCCCTAGGACCAGAGCTCAGATGGATCCCACAGGCTACCTCCTAAAAATGCCTTTGTTTATGGTCAAAAATCAAAACAGGAAAAAATACCACTTTTTGAATCACAATCAACTCCATGGAGTAATCACAGCAAGGCTGGGAAAGTCCATGTTTCCCTCCCTCCCTCCCCTTCGGCCTATTGTTTCAGGAGAGCTGTGTGTGCAGATCTGCTCTGCAATTATTTGGCAACCAAAGTGCAAGTCACTTAGAAACTCTGGTTGCTTCCTTAGCTGAGAGAGGTGTGCCTATGTGACTATTTCCCTGGATGACATGTGAGAACCTGCCAAGTAGAAACAACACACATACAAAGGGCTCCACACTGCACAGAAATCTCATTCCGTGTTTCCCTACCTCATAAGGCTGTTGAACTTAATGTCAGTTGAAACTGCAACTATTCATGTTTTCCTGAATAGGGTTAAAATTCTTCTTAAATGCCACCCAAAGCAATCCCTGCACCCTTCTCTACCTACACCCACCTGCACCCTTCTCTACCTACGCCCACTTGCCTCCTTTTCTTTTTTTTTAATTAATATTTTTAAAGTTGTAGATGGACACAATAACTTTGTTTTATTTATTTATTTTTATGTGGTGCTGAGGATCGAACCCAGTGCCTCACACATGCTAGGCAAGTGCTCTACCACTGAGCCCCAGCCCCAGTCTCTGGTCTCCTTTTCTTCTTGAAGGAAAAACCCAGACACTGTAACTAGATCTGAATTCAGGATGAATTAACATTTATTGAACTCGTTATATATCACACACACAGGTTTTACTAAACCTTGTGACATTTCCTTGCAGTAAGAACTGATGGTGCTGGATCACCCAATGGACAGAGCAAGCAGGGGCTCACAGCACCCACAAATCAGAAGCACTGGAAAGTTGGCAAGAAATGTTTTCTGGAAAAATGATCTAATATCAGCAAAAATGCATCACAGCTGCTTTCATGGAACGTACCAGAATGTTGTTGGACCCACTTTTTTTTTTTTTGGGGGGGGGGGGTCTAGGGATTAACCCAGAGGTGCTTAATCACTGACCCACATCCCCAGCTCATTTTTTAAATTTTGAGACAGGGTCTCATTAAGTTGCTTAGGATGTAAGTTGCTGAGACTGGCTTTGAACTTGTGATCTTCCTGCCTCAGCCTCTTGAACCACTGGAATTATAGGCCTGCACCACCGCACCCAGTGTTGTTGGCCCTCTTTACCCTGTACTGCATGACTTTGAATTGCTTTTACTTTGTCAACATCAGGAAATCCTAATCTTTTCAGTGCTTACTATTAAGATCTGGAGGGGTGTTGCTCTTCACCTAGCACAGATGTAGTGAGCCCAAAGCTTCTGGAAGGCAACTAGCTTGTCACAAAGTTTCAAAGTCACAAGGAGGGGGCTGGCAATGTGGTTTGCTGACTGAGTCTAGGCAGTACTGGTCCCAGGAACCATCATTGTCATCAGAGCACTGCCTGATGACTCAGAGTGCAGAAGAGGTGGTAAGCAGACCTAGTGGGCCCACAGGCCCAGGAGCCAGTCAGACCAATGCCTCCCTGGCCCTCTGCAGGGGCTCTCCAGCAGGCTCCTGGCCTGGCTTCAACCCTCCTCTGCAGCACTCTGTTACAATGTAGCTTCCAAAACCTGACAGGGTGGAGGTGAACTCAGAAGCCTTTTCTGGGGTCCTAGAAATAGAAATGCTTCCATTTTATGCAAGTCTATTTCCAAGTCCCCTGGTGGGATAAGAAGCCCCCTCATCATCATGGCAGTGTGGCTGTCCTCCCCACTAAGGGCCAAAGTTCTCTGCAGAACTCTCCCTGCATGCTGCCTTCTCACCAGCATATCCTCCACATACAGAACAGAGGCACCAACATGACTTCAACTGCTACGTATCCTGAACTGTGTCCTCTCTGAGTAAAAATATGTCATCATACTTATTTCTGAAAGCAGAAAGGGATTTTCATGGGGCCTGTCTTTTCTCTCCCTCTTAACTGAAGAGAGTGAGGGGCTGGTAGTTGTGGCTATGGAACCAAGTACCTGGGCCTAAGGAACTCAAAGCTATGACCTCTAATTCATCAGCACCATGTGCTTGCCAACTGTGTTACCCAGCTCTGTTCCCCTAGAGCTTAGAAAACACACATCAGCCTGCAGCTTTAAACAGCAAGCTTACAGTGTATGGAAGAGCCAAGAGAACACACGGGCTGACAACTCACTTCAGTTATTGCCAAATTGATCTGCTGGGGCAACCTGGTCTTTGGAACAGATTCCATTCTCTTTCTCTCAAAGCAATTTTTTTCCCTGAAGTATTCTTCACACATTCCATGTTTCTGCTCTTAGGATGAGTCTAGAACCACGGTTAGCTGTTCTTAAATTCTGTAAGAGCATATGTGAAGGTCTTTCCTGGTTCCACAGCCTCATCTGAAGGAAAAATCTACACCACCTCTTCAGGTCCTCAGGGTTGGGAGGTTCTGTTGGTTAAAAATCAGTAAGCAAGAAACCTAAGATTCTAGTTAATGATATGCATGCTCAACTACTTGAAAAGAAATCACACTGGTGATCTACAACTTCAATATGCATAAACATAAGTTGGAACTGTTGGATGGATAGACTCATGAAAAAGTAGAACATGTGAACTGCACATTCTACGTGGAGGTCACTGGCATACACTGTAAAATTCCTTCGACTTTTCTGTGTTTTAAATTTTTCCTAATGCAGGGGAGTTTTAGCAGGTCTTCTGAAATGAAAATGACTGCTTTTTCCTGTTAAGAGCAGAGAGCAATCAGAGCTGGCAGGCCTCTCCCCACTCAACTCTTGTCAGCCCCAAGGTAAGAAGCAAAGTATCAAGACGGTGGTCCTAATGCCTAGGCACTCCTTGGACCACATCCCCCAGAATTCATATAAAAATGATATAAACGCTATGATTCACCCCCACCCCGCCCGGGGTCCTTGGTCCCCACTCTGGGACTGGATTCTCTGCCCTACGTGCCTGAGAATTATCTGGAAGTTCATTACATAGATTCCTGGACTGCACCCCCTAATTACAGAATCAGAGCCTGGGAATGGGGCGAGCCCCAGGACCCTGCCCTTTTAACAAGGGCCGCAGATCGTGCTGAAGCACAGGATTCTCAACCGCTCTCTTGCTTGACACCTGTGGAGAGGCCCCTGGGAACCCACCTGCACCGAGGTCCTGAAGGGCCCGGGGCCCGGCCAACCCGCCGCCTCCCCAGCTGGCCTGCGCGAGTGAGGCGCACGGCCAGGACCCGACCCGCACGCACCTGCCCGGCGGGGAGCAAAAGCGCAGCGGGCTCCCGCGGGCCGCCAAGGTCACGCGCGGGGACCCTCCCCTGACCCCGTTCCTGGAGGCCACACAGCGAGCCCGCCCGGCCCTCCTCTCCCGGTCTCCCGCAGGAAAATGGCACAGCCCTCCCTTACAGAAAACGTGGGGAGGCGGGACGAGGGCTCCCGCGAGCAGTCGCAGGGCCGGGAACACCCGGCTCTCGGCCCCGGGAAGCTGTCGCCGCAGCTTCGCGGTCGCAACGACACCGAAATGCCCGGGCCGCCCAAGTCTCGGCAGCGGCGCAGGGAGAAAAGCTCCCGTCCGCCGCCTCCGCCACCCCGCCGCCTTACCTCCCAAACCTGGCGCCTGAGGCGGGCGGGACGCGGAGACAGCCGGGGTCCGGCCTGGAGCTCAGAGGAGCCCCTCAGCCCGCGGGCTCTGCGCGCACACCGCCCACGCGCGCCGAGGACCTGTGGGACCTGTAGTCCGCCCGCGCGCCCGCGACGCGCCCCGAGGCAGGGCCTACAGCACCCGGCAGGCACCGCGGCGCCGCGGGCGGGGGCGGGGCGCCGCGGCCCAGGCCGTCCCCACACCAGGCCCCAGGCCCAGCCCCTGCGCCGGCGGGGAGGGGATCTCGCGGGAAGCCATCCCCGGATGCGCAGAGGCGACTCACCGTCCCCGCGGCCCCTCAGCGGCGGCGAGCGCAGCAGCAGGAACGGCCGCTTCAAGAGCGGGCTGTCGCGCCCCGTCGGAGGAGACGGGTTCAGGGCCCGGGGGGTCGCGGCGGGGGGCCTCGCGCAGCGCTTGACGCGCGTTGGTGACGTCAGAGGGCGGAGCGCGGCGTGGCGCGGGACTGGGCACGTGGGGGCGCCCGGGCCTGTTTGTTTGCCCAGCAGGAGGCGGGAGAGCCCGGGCTCCTGGCCGCTCGCACTCACCGCCGCCCCGCCCGCACGGGAGAGCGGCGCGGACCGCGTCCCCGGCCCCGCCGGCGTGGCGCCCTCGTGCCGCGCACACTTGTCCAGTGCACAGCCGCTCTCCCTGCGCTCAGGGCACTTCGATTCTGACCGAAGCCGAGTCAGTCACGAAACGCCGAGACCGCGGAGGGGCGCACAGTGCGAGGCCAGTAGACTGGCGGGTGGTGCCCCTGGACGGGAAGGTTAGACAGGGAGGTGGCGGCGAGGGGAGGCACGAGGTGAAGGGCAGGGGCGTTGCGGAGGAGCACGCTTGCAGGAGAAAGCTGGAGCCCTGCGCTCCGCGCGTGAGGACGCAGGGAGCGGAGGAGCCACGGCGCGTTGGGCCGTCCAGTTGTCCCTGACGCGAAGGGGACAGCGAAACACGGTGTCCCTGAATGTCTCCTTCCGCTCCGGGCCTCGCCACCTTAAGGGAAGCACGAGAGCAAGACTGGGCCACGGTGTCCAGATCCGCCTTACCTTGGAGGACGCGCTTTCCCGTACGCACACAGGGAACTAGGGCAAGTTAGTGTTACTAGTGGAAAGCCACTTTCCTGCTCCTTGGGCTAATGCAAAGGTGTCGCTGCTTCTGCGGTCTCATAAAACCCGTTTCTGAATGGGCGGGCAGAACTGAGGGCACTACATAAAGGACGTGTCCCTTGTCCAGCCAGATGCCCCTGGACGAAACTGTGAGGGAGAGGAAGTACTGTGAGGACTGGGTTGCTGTCAGCCTGGCCACTGAGCTCTCCTGGGACAGTCACGAAGCTCTCTTACGAGCTTTCCTCAGTCACCTGTCTCCCATGCCGTGTCTGGGCCCTTTCTTTACCCTTTCCAGAATGTGCCCCACCACTTGGCACAGCCAGGCTTGTGGACAAGATAGTTTTATAGGCCATTGTAAGGAGTTTGGATTTTATAAATAGAAGCTAAAGAACTTGAAGAGCAGTAAGCAGTAGAATTAGTCACTCCTCATTATTCACAGATGTTTGCAAATACCCCTGCTCACCCTAAAAAGCAATACTTTGTAGTGCTTTCTCATTCATTCTCAGCTAAAGTCAAATAAGGGTACCCACTCCAGAGGGGGAAATGGAAATAGAAAAGACAGTAGAATGAATCAGATGTAACTTTCCCATGTGCACATATGAATACACAACCAGTGTAACTCCGCATCATGTACAATCACAAGAATGAGAAGTTATTCTCCAGGTATGTATAATATGTCAAAATACATTCTGTCATGTGTACTGAAAAAGAACAAATAAAAATTTTTTAAAAATAAGGGTATGCTGTCTACAAGTGTCCTTTTTGGGGTACATTTAATGCCATGTTTTTCTTATTTTTGTGCCATTTTTTGGGGATTTTGCTGTGTTTTTGGGCAGGGGGGTGTACCGGGGATTGGACTCAGGGGCACTCAACCACTGAGCCACATCCCCAGCCCTGTTTTGTATTTTATTTAGAGGCAGGGTCTCACTGAGTTGCTTAGCGCCTTGCTTTTGCTGAGGCTGGCTTTGAACTCGGAATCCATCCTCCTGCCTCATCCTCTCCAGCCACTGGGATTACAGGTGTGCACACCAAGCATGGCGGATTTTGCTGTTTAAAATGCCCCCAAGTGTAGGGCTGAAATGCTGCCTAGTATCCCTAAGCACAAGAGAGCAGTTGTTTTAGTCAACCTTGTATTGCTGTGATCAAAATACCCAAGAACAGCATAGACAAGGAAGTTTGTTTTAGCTCATGGTATCAGAGGTTTCAGTTCATGGTCGGCCCACTCCATTGCCCAACACGTCTTGGGGGAAGGGCTTGACAGTGGGAAGCTGCTCCCTTCCTAGCAGCAAAGAAGCAGAGAGGAGGGGGAAAGAGCAACGTGGAGTCCTCTGGTCACAGTGCTGCAAAGCTCATCTAACACATTTTTTGACTGCACTGACTCAACAAAATATATTTAATAGGTGTCTTTAAACAAAGACACTCATAAAACAAGGTTATGTATTGATTGGTTGATAAAAGTGTTGTGAATGGGGGCTCACAGGAGCCTGTGTTTACCCTAGAAGCTGTGGTTCAATATTCACTGATTTCAGTTCTGTGGCAGCTTTAGAGAATATGACTACCTCAGTGAGACTCCAAGTATGAATCGAGTGGCATTTTAAATGATCTTTCTGACTACTGTGATTATGAGTGGCAATTAGGAAGCTGAGAGGCCAGCATGTATGTAATTTAAAATTTTTCCACTAACCATGTTAGCATAAAAAGAGAAGTGAAATTAATTTGAGCGCTATTGTTTAATGTAATCCAATATATGCAAAATAATGTTTCAATATTAAGTCATTATAAACCTATCAATGATATATTTTACTTTTTCCCCACACTGTCTTTGACATCCTTTGTGTATTTTATATTTACAACATTTCCTAATGTAGGCCAGCCACATTGAAGAGCTCAATGGCAATATATGGTGTTTGCTACTATGCTGGACAACACAAATATAGAGTGTTTGGTCATTTACCTATTTGACCAAACGAGGTCTTGTTTTAGGCCTGGAAATATACAAAATGGAAAGAAGCATAGTTTCTTCCCAAAGTGCACACAGTGCAACTAGGAAAACTGATAGAATAGCTTACGTTGAAGACGTCAAAGTACTTGGCAACTCAGGGGAGGAAGTACTCAGACAAGGAAGGCTTCAGAGATGCAGTGGACATTTAAGCTGGGAAAGGGCAGGTAGAAGTTCTCCAGGTCTAAGAAGAGGTGAAGGGCACTCGGGGGCAGTGACAGCTATTGTACAGGTTATCCAGGAGAGTGCAAGCTGCTCTGGGTGGCTGGAAGGGAAGGTGTGAAATGGAAGGGCAGAGGGTGAGGAAAGGTGAGGATCTTGTAAACCAGTCTGGAATTTAGAATTCATCCTATTCAGTAAGTAATGAGGGGCTGGGGTTGTGACTCAGTGGTAGAGCATTTGCCTAGTATGTGTGAGCCACTGGGTTCGATCCTCAGCACCAAATAAAAATAATAAGTAAATAAATAATATAAAGGTATCATGTTCATCTACAACAACACACACACAGACACACACACACACACATATATATTAGATAGTGGAGAATGTTGAGAATTTTGAGCTGAGTGATGTGACTAGATTTGAGTTTTTGACAGACCATTCAGGCAATGTGGAGGGGATAAAAATTTGAGGCAGGAAGACTTCTTGGGAGGGAAAAGCGCTTAAAACAGAGCCAGAGAAAAGATCCATGGAGACTAAGAAGTGGGTCAGAGGAAGCATGTGGACCATCAGGTAACAAGAGCATCCCATGCAGTAGAGGTCAAGTGGAATGGGACATGCATAACTTACTGTACTGGATGCTTGTTGCATCCAGTAAGATGTAAGAGAAGAATCAAGTTTGGTTCCAACAAGTGGATTTTATTCATGCAATACACACTCAACCTAACATTCCTAATAACAGCAAGTCATAGGTACATTGAAGATTCACTCCCTTATTCACCTACAGTCCAATCCCCATTGACTTACTCAATGAAACGCCTCTTAACCAGGAAGTCAGTCAGCAAGATACCGAGGGAATTAGCTGTAGCCTCTCTCAGCTCCTCGGATGTCTTCGGATATCCGTGGGTGTCCGATAAGCTGGAGGTTGGGTGGCAGTCGTTGTCGTGAGAGAGATGGTCAGTCGTCTGGCCACGGTGATAACGGTTGATCAGCAATCAGTGATAGTGTGGACGGTAGCTGGGGCAGTCAAGAGACAGAGCGACGTGGAGTCCTCTGGTCATGGTGCTGCTGACAGTTTGCTTCAAAAGTCCAGGGTTTAAGTAGTGATTTTCAGCCCAGTCCTGCTGTGGTCTTCATAGATAAAGACCAGAACATGACTAGACCAGGAGCCACCACTCAAATCGTAGATAAAGGTCCATATTGTTCAGGGGTGTCATCCTGCCACACAGCAATTTTGTCACCAGGCGCCTTTTATGATTTTAGTTTTACAAATCCAGGCAAATACCAAATACAACTTATTATTACTACATAACACACAATATAGCAATTCCTATTATTTCCTTGTCTCATTACAATGCTGTGAAAATCTACTGACCATTCAGAGTTCACTGAGTATTGGGGGTTCAAGAACAACCATAAGGGTTGGGGTGTTGCTTTCTATCAGACGAAAATAATTCTCAGAAACAAAATTTCTAAAGGCTAAAGATCGAATTCAGTATTACCCACTAAATGAAATTTTTGTTTTTCCTTATGATATGGAAGTAGATGGAAGAACTTTAAATAGGTATTTACATGGTCAGGGGTCCCTGAAGAAGATGGATTGGGGTGGTCAATAAGAGAATGTCATCGCCAGTACAGCTTAACAACAGAGCAGTTGAAACGGAAAGCATGGGAGAGTCAGAAGTGTTGGTTATAAAGTCATAGAAGATTATACTGGTGCCTGCTGTCCGTCAAATAAAGGAATTGAGACCCTCACAAGCCCTGGCACTGAAGAGCTATAAAGAGCAGATTTCATTTAGCTGCAAGAGGGTTCCAGTACGGATTGGATGGAGACAATTCTGGATGATCCCTTTGTAGAAGTGTTTCAAGAATAAGAGGATGGTGTGGGAAAGGATCCCTGTGATGCCGGAACAGCCAGCCCCAGAGAGCGAGAAGAAAAACAGCTGCTGTTTAAACTAAATTATTTGGTAAGTTTGCTTTATTGCTTAAAAAACTCTACATATTACTAAAAGATGAGGCAACGAGCCTACTCTGGTTAAGGTGTCCTTTTCTTCAAAGGTGCACTGGTGCGTGATTTAGGTATTTTTATCGCCATCTTGAAATGGACAAGCCATTCTGTACATTCCTTTAAGTTCCTGTTTTTGGCCACCTCTTCCTCCCCTGAAAGGAACGACATTTCATCCAATTAAGTCAACAGCATTTTCTCTAGGGTTTTTTCCCTGAGTGCTGTGTGCTGTGGACCTCCTCTGCAGATCATTCCCCCTTTGCCAAGAGCATGTGATAATTTTGTTTCCCTCTCAGTTGATATTTCTCACATAATATTCTATTTTTTTTTCAGTGGTGGGGATCATAATATTCTAGATACCACTGAACTTAATTTGTCAAATTTGATATAAGCTCAAATTTTATTACCTATCTTTTCATAATGCAGATTTTGTCATTGCAGATCAATGAGTGTTATATATAAAAAGAAGAAGAACCAGTGAGAGCCCAAAATTTAGTCAGATGGAACTGGGCCACCACTTTATGGCACTGTTCAAAATGTTTAATGTGTGTGGTGGAGGGTACTGGGGTGCTCACCCCTGAGCTACAACCCAGCCCTTTTTTCCTTTGACTTGGGGTCTTGGTAAGTTGTATTTCTAACTGTATGTTGAACACAAACAACTCCAGTTTCATAAGGCTACTATGAGTACAGAGGCAGGGAAGTCACTTTCCATGTAGCCTGGCACATAGCCAGTACTCAGCACAAATGGTAGTTGGTATTTGTGATCCTGTGAGTACTCAGGGCCCCAGTTCCCTCACCTGTAAGGCAGACCTGTAGCCTCCAACCTGCCATTAGTGGAACTCCAGGAGCACCTGAGGTGATTGAAGTGTGTGTGCAGGTCAAGGCCAGCGTTCCTCCATAGGCTATCGGCCACCACATTGTCCAGCAGTTGCACTCCTAGGAACAAGAGCATGCATCCAATGAAACCTGGGGACAGAGGCCACAGCACAAGTGATCATATTCATAATAGCCAAAAGGCGGAAGCAAATGACAGATTCTCTCCTTGAGCAAACTTTGGTCAGTCTCCTCTGAATCCTCTTCCCAGCTAGACCTCAATCTTTGGACTTCTGCAACTGTCTGTGTGTTACCAGATTTAGTAAGAATTCTGCTAAGGGCTGGGGTTGTGGCTCAGTGGTAGAGCGCTTGCCAAGCATGTGTGAGGTTTGATTCTCAGCACTGCATATAAATAGATGAATAAAATAAAGGTCCATCAACAACTAAAATATATATATATATATATATATATATATATATATAAAGTCCTGCTAAGTAAATCCCATACCCCGCTCTCACTATCTAGCCAAATTCCTTACCCTGCCCTCCCCAGCTGATATCTGAGTGCCCTGGCCTGTCCCCAGCAGATTCCTGTGAGGTTAGTTTAGCTAGAGTCGCCTACCCTCTAAACAGTGTTCCCTCGGCCAAGTCTGCCAATGACACCCCTTCCCATTGCTTGGCTATAAATCATCACTTGTTCTTGTATTTAGAGTTCACCCTGTTTCACTTTTTCCCTGTTGTAATAGTTCCTGGGTAAAGTGTTTTTACTTTTGAACTATTGTGCAGTCCTACTTTTCTTTGACCAACCCAAATGTCCATCACCACCTAATGAATGGTTAAACAAAATGTATCCCATCCATACAATGGAATATTGTCCAGCCATAAGAAGGAACGAAGCGCCAATACAGGCTACACTGCAGATGACCTTCAAGAACATCATCATGCCAAGTGAAAGAAGCCGGTCAGAAAGGCCCATATGTTATCTGATTCCATTTGTATTAGATGTCCAGAATAGAGACAGAAAGGTCAGTGGTTACCTAGGGCCAGGGAATTCAGGGGAAATGGGTAAGACTAAGGGGCGCGGGCTTTCATTTTAGGGTGATAAAATCTTTTTAAACTGATGGTCATGGTGATGCACATATCTCCACACACTGAAAGATGTCCCATTCGACATTCTAAACAGGTGAACAGGAATGAGAGTTAGGTTATAGTTCAGCTGGTACCAGAAAGCGGGGAATAGGGCCACACCAAAAGCGATTCATGAAGAATCTGGTCACAGTGCGATAACCAAGGAAGGGCCAGCATCTCCTGACAAAGACAGGGCCATGTTATTTGTGTCACTTGCTCTGGAATCCTCCCTGAGGTCAGGAGTCCACAACTGTCCCAGAGGGATTGTTTCAGCCTCAAAATGTATCTCCTTGTCTCACCTTTTCCTGGAAAACACTGGAACCCAGCTCTTCTCACGTCATTGCCCTCCTCCCCAACACCCTGGCTTGCCCCCGGTCCTCACACATGTGCTGCAAAGCCAGCTGCCTTTTATTTTTAGTCCAGATTGTTACTGAAACTGGGGCAGCAGGATGCCAGGGTCCAGTACACCTTCAGTGACAGGTGCCTTGGCACTCGGTGGCCCTGCCCCCAGAAGCTCATCCTGGTGCCATTGGACAAACACCCCTTGACCTCAGCAGGGCCTCCCCCATCCCAGGCACTGTAGCCTGTTTACTGCTAGGTTGTGCAGAAGCAGCCTAGCAGTGGAGAAGCAGGGTCCTGTCCTCCCACACAAGGGCCATCTGCTGGCTGCACAGGCCCCTCCCTTGCCTTTCCTCGCATGACAGCCCAGAGGTGATGTGTACCTTCTTAGTTTACTCCTTCAGTCCAGAGTTAAAATCAGGCCTGAGTCTTACACTGAGACTCTACAGGGCAAAGTGCGCGCAGTGTCGGTTTGGTGAGCCTCACAAAGCCCGCACACTGGTGCGGCAGCACCAGGTCAGGACGCAGAACCTGTTGACACCCGACCCCACACCCTTCCTCTGTGGCCCCTTGTTGTGGTCAGCTTTCTCAGCACAGTGACCAAGAGACGTGACAAGAACAGCATAGAGGAGGAAAAGTTTATTTGGGGTTCACGGTTTCAGAGGTCTCAGTCTATAGATGGCCAATTCCGTTGCTCTGTGCCCAAGTGAGGCAGAACATTGTGGTGGAAGGGTGACAGAGGAAAGGAGCTTAGGACCTGGTGATCAGGAAGCAGAGACTCCACTCACCACATGTGAGATCTAAACATCGAGGCAGCCCCAGTGACCACCTCCTCCAGCCACACCCCAGCTGCCTACATCACCACCAGTTAACCCCTCTCAGTGGATGAATGCACACTAAGTTAAGGCTCTTCTAACCCAGCCTTGCCACCTCTAAACATTCTCGGGTTGCCCCACACATGAGCTTTTGGGGGATGCCTCAGAGCTGAACCTTAATTCCTCTTCCACTCACCAGGAGTCACTAGCCCAGCTCCTGAGAATAAATTTCGTTTTGCCTGTTTTTTTTTTTTTTTTTTTTTTTTTTCTTTTCTTCCTCTGCTATTGTGAGTTGGAGTCCATTGCCACATGCAGTGTGAAATTTTTGACATAGAAAAACCTAGGCGACTGAAGGCATTTTGAATGCATTTCTGCCCCTTGCAGCAGAGATGGAGCAGTTGGGCAGGTATCTCTCCCCTCCCGAATTCTCTGCTTCCTCCTTACCCACCCCCATCAAGCTGACGCATCATTAGCTTGAAAGCCTCAAACCAAATCAAATGCTCATTTTGAGCACTTTGTGCCAAGTACTGAGCCGAGCACTTGGTCCGTACACCTCTCTTCATGCCAACAGAGACCCTGTGTAAGTGTGTACCTCTGGCTCCTAACCCTCTGGAGAGGGCCGGTTAAGAACGTCAGAGCATTACTACCATCGCCTGGGCTTGCCTGCCCCTCACCACCCTGCTGCTCTCCAGGCACAGGCGTGAGGCAGCACATAGGCCCTGTCACTCTCAGGCCAGTTCCTTTCATACCCAGGGCAGGACAGGGAAGGAGCCCCCCAGAGTCGAATCAGCAACCACCAACCCCCAGGGGAAGCTGCACCGTGGGGTCAGCAACTGAGTTGCAGCAGATTCTGAGACTCCACAAGAGCAGTGGAAGTGTGGGTGGTGGCTTGGTGAATTTCCAGACTGACCATACCCCAGCAACTCTGCTTCATTCTCCCTCTCAAGCCCGAGGTCTTCTGGGGACAACCACTCTCCTGACTTCTCACACCGAAGCTTAGCTTTCTCCATCTTTGTACTTCTTACAGTAATGGATTCATGCGTGAGAACTCATTCAAATATGGCTGCTTCTGCCCAGTTTCATAGCTGTGGAGGCCACCCCTGTTGTGGCGTGTCACGTCAATGAGCGTTTTCATTGCTGCCTAGTAATCCGTTATGTGAATGCCCCAGTTGTCTGTTCCCAGGCATCTGGGTGCTCCTGGGGGAGGATCTGAGGCTGTTAGGAGCAGTCTGCTGCAAACACTCTAGCACATGATATGTGGATATTTCTGTGGGTAACCCCCTAGGGGTGCAGTGGCTGGGTCCATAGGGGGTGTGTTTATTCCATTTTGTAGGCCCTACCCAAAAGTTTTCCAGAGAAGTTCTGCCAGTTTACACTTCACCAGAACATATGAGCAGTCTGCTTTTTATATACTTGCCAATCCTTGGCATTTCCAGATCTTCAAATATAAATAAATGCTAAAATTTTCTGACAGAAACATGAATGATGAAATCTATTTAGTAACAGTTCTATCATTAATATGGCCCATGAGAACTGACAGCTCCTTTGGAGCTATCATCCAGTTAGTAAATATTTCCTGAGCACCTACTGTGTGCTGGGCTGTGTTCTAGTACTAGAAAGCAGAGAATGGTCTCTGCGCTGAAGGAGCTCCAGGAACACTCTCCCTTCGGGTCTCAACCCAGGCGTCCCCTCCACAGAGTGGCCTCCCTGAGCATTGCCGCACAGCCAGTCTCCTTGCTCACTTGGTGATCTTCACAGCACTTACCATCACCTGTGGGGAGCCGTCTGTGACTAGCAAGATCAGGCGTGGTGAACTGTCAGTCGTGGAAATCTGGCTCCCAGGAACTGGCACTCATGAAGAGATTGTTCCAGACCTCCTGGAGTCTGTGGTATCCATGCAGGGGCTCTTGCCTGGAATTTGCAGGTCCTACTGGGATAACCCACTAGAGCAAAGGGCTTCCTTAACTCCACCCCATACTGTTCCTCACAAAAGGAGGTCCTCCTGGTCCCCCTTTTACCTGTATAACTATAAATAAAGGATGGGGGTGGGGGGGGCTCTTCCATTATTAGAGCCAGATTAGCATGGCTCAATCCGGCATGCCCCTGATTGAAAAGAGATAACTGTCTCCTGTGGTTCTTTCTATTAAATAAGTTTCTTAGTGATTAATTTACAGTCAGCCCATCTGTCGACAGAAACCCTTTTCCTCACCCATGCAGGACGTGGGCGAAACTCGAGAATCATCTGCGGGCCTTATTTCTCTTCTCACCTATTTGCTGTGTCTCTCCTTGGTGAGAGCAGGGATTCTAACTTCCTCTAGCCCCCAGAACAACTTCTGGCACATAGTCAACCCCCAGTACATGTTTAGGCAATGAAGGATGATTGAGATAATGATTGGTGGGCTAAGAGCTGAGACTTTGGGTCCAAGTCCTAGCCCTGCCACTTCTCCACTATATGAGCCCCAGTAAATTGCTTAAATTTTTAAAATTTTAGCTCCTCATCTATAAAGCAAGGGTGAAGTGGTAGAAGAAAAAATTGGCAAGCCTGAAGTTAGACTGATAGGGATTTTGCAACCCAAAGAACAGAGAGAAAATAGAATGAATTTAAATGAACGGATCCTTAGAGAAAAGCAGGACACCTTGTGTGCACCAACATATGCATAATGAGAGTGCCAAAAAGAAAGGAGAAACAAGTGCAGAAAAAAAATCCAAAGAAATAATGACTGAAAACATCCCGAAGTTACTTTTTATTTAGTTATTTTCTTTGCAGTGCAGGGACTGAACCCAAGGCCTTATGCTTTCAGGCAGGCACTCTACCAACTGAGCTACAGCCCCAGCCCCACTGAAGTTATTAAAACAAAACAAAACAACAACAAAAAAAAAACGCATTAATCTGCACATCCAAGAATCTCTGAAAACTGCAAAGTAGGACAATGTGTGGAAATGTGGGAAGCCTCCAGCCCTCGGCGGCTGTGAACGAGCCCTGTGTCTACTCCAGAAGTTCAGGAGAGCCCCTGCAGTCTCCTCCTTGATACTTGGAGACTCCGGGCAGCACCATTTGTGCTCAGGCGGAGGCGGGTGTGTCCTTCCCACGGGACCAGCTGGAATTTGTCATCATATGCAGCAGGTGCCAATTCTGCTGAAGAGAAGTCTACTGAGAGGATGTGGGGTAGCAGGGTCGTGGGCGGGAGGGCTGGAACCCTCACATTTCCTTTCTGTCTCACACACTATGGTGACACTGGGCCCAGCTGGACAGTCCAGGGTCTTTCCTATCTCGAGATCCTTAATTTAATCACATCTCAGTCCCCTTCAGCTACAACCACCAGGTGCCCACCTGTAGTTGGACAAATTCGCATCTATTGACTCATTGCATCAAGGAAGAACACCCTGAGTGTTTTGTTCACCTCCACCTACCTGTTGTGGATGGAGGGACACCTGCCCTCAACAGTGCAAGATAGCCAGACACCCAACACGGACCCTGGACAGGTGTGACTGACATGGTTTATTAGTCACATATACTTACAGCCATGTGAAGGACACTTCAGGGCCCCAGTGGGGATCCACTGGGGAGCAGAGGGAGCCAGCAGGGCCCGTGGGAAGTGGGCTTTGCAGTGACGAAGGAGTTAGGTGCCCATGGATCCTGCAGGAGGTGTGATTGGTTGGTTTGAATGCTTCTGAGGCCTGGCAGGGAGGCGACACCTACAAGGTAAGGGCCAGCAGGGGGTCTGGTCTGGATGCTGGAGGAGCCAGCCAGGTGGGAGCCTTTCCCACCAGGTGAGGTATATCTGTCAAGAGCAAGGGAACTCAAGGGCCCTGTGTGGCCCAAACATGTCAAGGTGGCACTTGAAGTTTTAAATCCTATAACACAATGGGGATCCTAGAAGTGTTAATGGATGATCAGTTTTAGGGGTCAACTTGCCTGGATTAAAGAGTAGCTACAGTGCAGGCCATTTAGCTCATCTCGTAGAGTTCCTGACTCTCATGCTGGAGGCCTGGGTTCGAGTCCCAGCACTCTGGGATTGTGGAAATAACAAACACATGAAACAAGAGTAGCTACAAAAAGGCATTACTTCCAGGTGTGCCTGTGAGGGTGCTTCCAGAGACTAATGGGTGAGCCTGAGCCAACTAGGTGGGGAAAACCTGCCCTTACTGTGGGTGAGCACCATCCAAAGAGCCAGGGGCCTACAGAGAACAAAAACAGGAAAAGGCAAAAGTGCCCATCTGTGTCTTAGAAGCTGGTCATACTCTTCCCCTCCTGACCTTGGACACCAGCACATCCCAGAGCCCAAAGGCAGGAGAGAGGACTTCAGACTGTGTGAGCCCCATCCCAGGCTGTTGGCCTTGGCCTGAGAGTTACACCATTGGTTTCCCTGGTTCTGAGGCCCGTGGACCTGGCCTGAGCCATGCTACCAGCGTTCCGGGGTCTCTAGTGTGCACACCGCCTGCAGTGGGACTTCTCAGTCTCCAACTTCACCATTCCCCTGACACATTGCTTCTCGTGCGTCTGTGTGTCCTGTTGAGTGTGTCCTGTTGCTGCTGTCTCTGGAGAACGCCGACTAGTCCACCGTGTTAGGAGGACCTACCAGGATCCGGTCCACGTTAGGTGGTTTGGGGGAGAGTTTCAGGAAGTCAAACTTTGCTTTCCAGAGTGTTCTGCCCAGAAACTGGCCAGGTTGGCCCTGAGCCAGTGGGAATCCTGAGCAGGCCATCTTGTGTGCTGTGCACGGGGAATGTGAATTTGCAGTGGGGCATTAAATGGAGGAACTTCCTGCAGGCTTCCCTAGGAGACTGGAAAAAGCAGGCTGCTGTTGTGACCCAGAGCTGACCCAGCAGGCCCTGACAGTAGCAGGGCCCTACGCAGCCTTCTGGCCATGCCTTCAGACTCAGAGCAGCGCTGAGACCCATCTCAGAACTGGGGTCTCAGTGAGACCCAGCTCATGTGGGGAGCAGACCAGTGTTCAGCAAGGATGTCTTCACCCAGCAAGACAGGACAGAACAGATGACGTCCTCTCACCTCCCTGCTCTCCCCTTCCAGAAACTGAAGCACCTGGGCATGCTTTTGGTCCTGTCCAGAAACCAGCTGAGTTCTTCAGACTCTTTTCTCTAGGTCCTCTTTTCTTAAAACCCGTGCCTTCCTGACTCCAAGAAATCCGTCTTCTGATCCTACAGACTTCTGAGATGCATGCTGCCTCTCCATCACGTCCCTGCATGCCTCCTGGAAAGGGTCGCCAGCCTTACACACACAGAGGGCTGGATAAAAGGCTGCTGTTCACTATTCAGGCAGTCATTAAATATTAATCGAGTACCTACTTGGGTGTGGCTCCTCTAGTGGCACTACCTGCTCCTGCTCTCGGAAGCATGCCCACTCCACCACGTTCTCTGGTGTCCTAGCAACCAGAAACTCTGACCCGATTTCTGGCCAGGACGGAGGCCATTCCTCCCTGAATCTCTGAAGACCTGTTTGTGCAGCTCTTTGAGCCACAGAAAGCCACCACTCGTCCGCCAGGATTCCAAGTACCCCAGCCCCACTGACCCAGCAGGATGAGCTTCTCACTCACATTCATGGAACTGACCGACATTGCCATACCACAGTGCGGGGTGGTGAACTTCAAGGCCCTGCATCTCCTGCTCCAGGGCATTCTGGAGCACATTCAAATGGCCGAGCTCAAGAAGGTCCTCTCGGGGGATGAGGACTTCCTCCAGACCTCGCAGGTTGTGCTTACGCCCAGGGAAGGAGATGCCCAGCCCGTGATCAACCCCATGAAGCGGCTCAGCAACGTCTTTGACCATGTGGTGAACCGCATCGACAAGCTAGAGAGTCAGCTGGCCGTGCTGCAGGACCTGCCCTCCACGGCCCAGCTGCTGGAGGGCAGCCAGGGGACCAACCGGCCTGCCCAGGACCTGTGGCATCTCATCAAGCTCCGAAAGATGGTGGAGGGCAATGAAGAAGCCATGGAAAAGGTAATCCCCCAGATGCAGAGGCCTCCCAGCCCCTGTGTGCTCCGCCCAGGCATCTGGCCTGTGTTCCATCATGGTGGGCACCTCTTTACAGAGAGAGGGTAGAGCCAGATCTTGGAGTTCAGCAGAATCAAAACTCCGGGGATGGCAGCCTGTCAAGTACTGAGGAAAGGAGCCAGACGCAAGGGCCACATGTTGCATTATTCCACTGATACAAAATATCCAGAATAGGCCAACACACAGCACAGAAAGCAGAGTGGTGGTTTCCAAGGCTAGGGGAGGGGGGAGGGGGCGTGACTGCTTTGTGGGTGGGTTTCCTTTAGGAGGATGAGAACATTCTGGAACTGGATAGAGAAGATGGATGTACAGCATTGTCAGAGTTCTGAATGCCATCGAATCACTCACTTTAAAATAGCTGATTGTGGACTGGGGTTGTGGCTCAGGGGTAGAGCACTTGCCTAGCACATGTGAGGCACTGGGTTTGACTCTCAGCACCACATAAAAATGATGAATGAAATAAAGGTCCACCAACAACTAAAAAAATTTTTTTAAAAATAGCTAATTGAATGTTATGTTCCTCTCAAACCTTAGCCCCCTGCCAAAAAAAAAAAAAAAGAAAAAAAAAATCGCTACCCTGAGGGAGGTACCATGGTAGTCACTTCAAGCAGGAGCACTTGGCCCAGTCAGGGAGACAAAGCCAAGTGAACAAAGTCTGTGGGGGCCGGGGGCATGGCTCAGCGGTAGTACGCTTGGCTAGCACTTGTGAGGCCCTGGGCTCCATCCTCAGCACCACATAAAAGCAAAATAAAGGTGTTGTGTCTACCTACAACTAAAACAAAATATTTTTTAAAAAATTTTTAAAAGTCTATGTGGCCAGGGGTGGTAGTGCATGCTTATAATCCTAGTGGCTCTGGAGGTTGAGACAGGAGGATCATGAGTTCAAAGCCAGCCTCAGCAATGGTGAGGCACTAAGTAACTCAGCCAGATCCTATCTCTACATAAAATACAAAACAGCTGGGGATGTGGCTCAGTGGTTGAGTGTCCCTGAGTTCAATGCCCGGTACCCCCCAAAACAAGTCTATGTGAGCTTTCCTGGTGAAGGTGCAGTACCCCTACTGCACAGGTGCAGAAGCTCATGCTCAGAAATGCTCCTCATCTTGCTGAAGGTCTGGCAGCCGGTGCAGGTGGAGCTGGGGTTCAGTGCGTCCTCTGACTGCAGGTCCGACCTCAGGCTGCTGCGTACCCTGCCACCCTGCCTGGCAGGCAGTTAGCGTTCAGTGGTCCAAACAGGGGTAGGACGGTGCCAAGGATCGCTGGGGTGGCAGAGGGATGAGCCCTCACATGCTGCCGCTGGACGTTGTGACCCAGCAGTCCCACTCTGGGACTGAAAGAGCTGTTCAAACCTGAGCTGGACACGGTCTTCAGAGCAGCAGCCTCCGCTAGAGTCGAAGGTGGAAACAGCCTGAAGGAGGGCATTTCTGGAAGCTCCCGGCACTGCCCTTTTTGGGGCCTCTTTACCCCAGGGTTCCTGTCTGTAAGTGGCGACCCTCGTCAGGCTGCCTTCCTGAGCCGTCGAGTGGGTGGATGAGGTAGAGGCACCTGGAACGTCGCCTCATTCCTGGGACACTCGCAGCAGGGATGGAGTGTCTCATGGGCCGAGAGGGAGGGGAGGCTCTCCAGGGCAGCCAGCCCCGACTGAGCACCGCCAGGCTGGGGACTCGCACATGGGGAGATGTCGCCCACTGTTCCTGCCGCTGTGGAGCTGCCGAACATGGCGTGGGGTCCACGTGAGCCAGTTCCCAGAGCAACGCGCCCCTACCTCCACGCTTGCACATAGTCTGGGTCCCTCGCTGGTTAGAAAGACCCAGGCCAACAAGAAGGGAACTGTCCCCAACCCTAGCTGGGTCCAGAGGAAGGTGAGCATCTCACCCAGCAAATTCAGAGAAGGACCTTCTCATCCACATGTGGAGTCAGGGTGGTGTCTCAGAATGACAGGAGGACACCTGAGTCTTAGAAAAGGGGTCTGAATCAGTCCTGGTGGCACACACCTGTAATCCCAGTGGCTCTGGAGACAGAGGCAGGAGGATCTCAAGTTTGAGGCCAGTCTCAGCAACTTAGCAAGGCCCTATCTCAAGATGAAATTTAAAAAGGGCTGGGGGTATAGTTAAGTGGTGGAGTGCTTGCCCAGCAGGGGTGAATTTGATATCTGCAGTTCAGTGGGGAAAAGGAAGGAGAGGGGTCCGGACTGGACGTGCACCCTGAAGGCCTAGACCACACAGAGGCCACCAGGCCTGACCTGGGTTCACAGAAAGCAGACACTCTGGTGCAGGTGTTTGTAGAGGTGTTTGAGAAAACAGAGACCGCTCCCTTCTTGTAAGTGGGAAAAGCTGGCCAGAGCCTCAGCATCATCTCTGCCCAGTCTGATATTCTTGGGCTTTATACCCCTCATTTTCTTCCTCACCGTCCCTTCTCTTTGCTTCCTCCCCAGGGCTGAGCAGTCACCATGTGCCAGGGGACGAAATGCTGTGCATGGGATAGCTCCTTTGAGTTTTGTAGGAACTCCAGGAGGCAGGTAGTCTAGTTTTCAGATGTGAAGATGTTGGCACGGGGTGGCTATATAACCTACTTGAGGTTAGTGCTACAAAACAGAGAAGCCAGTGGAAACCCAGGCAGTGCAAGTATGAGAGCAGCGGGCAGCACAGCCTCTTGCCAGACAGAGAGGGTGGGGCTGGTAGTGGTCGGTAATAGTCAATAACGGTTTCCTCCTCCCAGGTTGTAGCAAGAAGTCACACTAAATGAGAGTACCAGGAAGTGGTTAGCAGGGATTTCGACATATTCTGGGGACCCAGCCTGTTTATTGAGATTTGATTGAAAGAAGTGGACTGAAGTCTCAGCAAGTCAGCCAGCCCCAGAGCCCTGCAGGATATGAGGACCTGAGCTATGGGTTTGTGGGGGGAGGAGGAGCCCAGTCTGGCCAAGGCCAGGCCATGGGGCAAGAGAGGCAGGACAGCGCAGGGAGGAACCACAGGCCATGCACTGAGCAGAGGGGGCCAGCACAGAGGCCCTGAGCTGTGTGATTCCAGTTACACGAAATGACCAGGAGAGGCAAGTCCGCAGGCAGGAAGTGAGTCCTGTAGGAAAGGGAAGAGGGAGTGGCTTGCTAATGGAGACAGGATTTCCTTTCAGGGGAACGAAATGTCCTGGAACTAGGCAGCAGAGGTGATGATCACATACCTCCTGTATGTACCAAGTGCCACTGGGTCGCACACTTTAATATCGTTATGTGTTTTTTTTCACACATGAAAAGCGAATTGGCAGGATTCACTTTAAAAGCCCCATGATCTAATCACATGCTGTCTATAAGAGACGTGCTCTCGATTCCAAGACACTAAGAGGTTGACGTTTTATGGAAGCAGATATCCCACGCAAACAGGAGTGGGGCAGAGCTGGTGAGGCTGAACCAACATCAGGCACTCAGGCTCTAGCCCAGCGCTGGCTGGTGTGGTCCTCAGGCCCAGAGTCCCTGCACTCAGCTGTCGATGCAGGAGGAGCACTTGAGCCAGTGAATTCAAGACCAGCCTGGGCAACATAGTGAGACTCGTCTCAAAAAGAAAAACGTGCTCCTAGAGACAAGTCTGCAGAGTGCGGCCGAGGGGCTCTCAGGCAGGCGGACACAGTGTCTGAGGTGCCAGGCCCGCAAAGCCGCCCGCCCCTTGACCTGCCTTGATGGATGAAGCTTCTGGAGCCCTTGAATGTCCTGAGCACTGAGCAGGGTCACCTGCTGAGCTCATGGAAGGGCTCCTGAACGTGTTTGGACCTGGCCGTGTAGCCCTTAGAGTCTGTTTGTACAGATAAGGAATGTCCCTGCCCTGAGAAAGTGTTGCCTGGGGTTACCACAGTGACCCACTGAAGGGGGTTGCCATGGTAGCTGGTTCTAGAATGGAGCAAGCTGCTTAGCTAAGTATCTGTGCCCACCAGCCAGTGAGGTTGGCAAACCAAACACTGTGTCAGTACCATGGGCTGCCTGGACTGCACCTCGGCACCCCCTTGCTCTGGGCTGATTGTGCCAATGTCCTCTGCTGCCCTTACTGGGCACTCCCAAAAGGCACAGGCCAAGAATGGGGAATCAGAAGCCTGCTGGTCTCAGCACCCACCCCAAACAGAGCACATAGTGTCTGAGAAACAAGGGCAGACTCCACAGGGGCAGGGGCCTCTTGGCAGCTAGAGAACTGGGAGATCCACAGGCATGGCCCAAGGATGGGCACCATTGGTCGACACCACCAGATTTGGTGCAAGTCGTTATTAAGAATTAGATTGCAAGGCTTCTCAGCATTGTTGACATCTGGGCTGAGTAATTCCCTGTGGCTTGTGTCCCGTGTATTGCAAAATGTCGGGCAGCACCAGCAGCATCCCGTGTTTCCTCCAGACAATGCCAGATGAGACTTCCGTATTATAAGTGGTGCACGTCTGTAATCCCAGTAACTCAGGAGCCTGAGGTAGGAGGATCATGAGTTCAGGCCAGCCCAGGCTATTTAGTGAGACCCTGTCTCAAAGGAAAGAATAACAAAGATTGGGGACATGACTTAGTGGTAGAACACCCTGGGTTCAATCCAAGAAAAAGGACCAAGGAAAAAATAGATCAAAAACAAAAAGGGAGGCTCCCATCTCAGCCTGGTGTCTGGTCTCTAAGCTCCAGCTAGTTGCAGAGGAAACCGTTTGTCCTTTGGTGGCTGTGCACCAGCTCCCCCTAGTGAGCCTTTCCAGAACTGCATATACCCAGGTTCCTCCCTGACTGGGTTCCTACCCGTTGGAGGTGAAGCAGCTTGAGAGGCCCCTGCCTGCCTGATTGAGGCCTTGGTTTTTCATCTGTAATGATAATCCCTGGTGGCCAGCATCACAGGAAAAATGAAGGATGCTGCACGCTATTATTAAGACTGTTCTGTCTAACCCTGCTTCTGTAAAGTTGTGGGTCCCACCTGTTATTTCAGAACTCCATTCCTGTTCTGTTCTCCAACGATCAGGGCACCTGCTGCGTGTCACACAGATTAAAATGCATTTACGTTTCAACTGGTTGTCAAGTATTTCATATCCTTGCTTAAATGTGTTGAAGATACATTGGAGTTTTAGAGAATCAGGGCCTAATAATCATTGTTTTAGTCAGTTTTGCGTCCCTGTGACCAAAAATAACCAAGGACACTATAGAGGAGGAAATGTTTATTTTGGTTCATGATTTCAGAGGGCTCAATCCATAGATGGTCAACTCCATTGCTCTGGGCCCAAGGTGAGGCAGCCCAACACAGGGGGAGGGCATGGCGGAGGGAAGCTGCTCCCCTAATGGCAGCAAGGAAATAGAGGGGAAGGAGCCACAGGGAAGATGCACCCTTCCAGGGCAAGTCCCCAGTGACCAGTGCCTCCAGCCACACCTCACCTGCCTAGTCAGTTCATTCAAACTAGGATGGATGGATGAGGTTACGGCTCTCTTTTCACCTCTGACTTCTTGCAGGAACACAGGAGCTTTCTGTGGTTCCAAGTGGGGAAACCTCACACCCAAACCATAACAAAATGAACACTCGGCAATAGTGTTGACCTTCCCAAAGTTCCCAAGGTGCTGTGAAGGCACTGGGATGCGGCTCGGTGGCGGAACACATACTCTGCATGTGCCGTGGCCTGGGTTCAATCCCTGGTGATGAAAAAAAGTCTCCCTGGGAGGTGATGTTAGCATCCCAATTTCCCACAGCTCTGGATGTGGCTAGCTAGCTGACTGTCTGGGGTGGTATTTGCTTTGGACCCCCTTATTGGGCCCCTTAAGGCTTTTGTACTGGGCTCTAGCCTGAGATAGCATTATTATTTTTTTGTGGCGGGGGGATACTGGAGATTGGGCCCAGGGACACTTTACCACTAAGCTAAATCCCAAGCCCCACTTTCTGCATACACACACACACACACACACACACACACACACATATATTTTCTGGTGCATTGTGGTTGTATACATTGGTAGGATTTGTTGTTACCCGTAGAGGTGTCTCAGGCACGTCCTGCGTGGATAAGAAAAGGGTTAACTGCTGGAGGACGGTGGTGGCTATAAATCAATCATTTACCCATAAACTTATCTACTCAATAAACACACAAGAGCCAATACTCTTTTTAAATGAGAGGGGCATGACAGGTCGGGCCACACCAGCTCTGGCCTCTAACAACATGAAGTGGCCCAGCTCTCCTTTATCTTATAGTCACACAGTAAAGGGGACCAAGACCAGGAGGGGCTTCTTCTGTGACGGACAGGGTGGGATGGAGTTAGGGGAGCCATTTTCTTAGGGGGAATATCTCAGAAGCAGGCAGGGAACCACTGCCACAGCGCCACAGGCCCCCGGCAATCTGGGACAGACTCTCCGGTCTGTCAGTTCCGGGCAGTCGGGCCTCTGCGTCTCGAGGCTCGACCCCGTCTGAACCTGCTAGGTAAGGATGGCTTCCCACACCCACCTATTTGTACGTGCACACAATATAGTGATAGAATTTGGCCAATGTCGTTCCTGGTTTTTCCTTCCCCTCCCTCTGCCCTCCGCCTGGTCCCTTTTCTCTACTGACCTCCCTTTGGTTTCCATGGCATTCCCACACACCAGCACCTTTCCTTTTCTTTTTTCTCCCCAGCTTCCCCTACCTGGGTCTGCTGAGTTTGGCTTATTTCACTTAATGTGACGTTCTCTAGTTCCTTCCATTTTTCTGCAAATGACATAATTTCATTTTTCTTTTTCTTTATGGCTGAATAAGACTCCATTGTGTGTGTGTGTGTGTGTGTGTGTGTGTGTGTGTGACATTTCCTTTATCCATTCATCTAGTAGTAGAGACCAAGTTTGGTTCCATAGTTTGGCTCTTGTGCATCGTGCTGCTATAAACATAGGTATGCATGCATCACTGTAATATGATGACTTTAATTCTTTAGGATAAAACTGAGGAGTGGGATAGCTGGGTCACAAAGTGGTTCCATGCTTAGTCTTTTGAGGAGCTTCCATATTGATTTCTATAGTGGTTATACTAATTAATAGTCCCACCAACAGTGTAAAAGTGTTCCTTTTTGTCCACATCCTCGCGAGCACTTATCATTATTTGTATTCTTGATGATCGCCATTCTGACTGGTGTGCATTTCCCTAATTGCTGACAATGTTGAACATTTTTTCATGTATTTGTTGGCCATTTGTATTTTTTCTTTTGAGAAATGTCTGTTCATTTGCCCATTGGGTTTTTAGTGTTAAATTTTTTGAATTCTTTATATATTCTGGATATTAATCCTCTTTTTCAAAAGCGTTCTCTCCTGCTTCTCTTCTTTTTTTTTTTTGGACTGGGGAATTTGAACCAAGGGCCTCATGCATGCCAGGCAAGCACGTTACCACTGAGTCACATCCCCAGCCCTTTTTATATTTTATTTTGAGACAACTTAGAGACTTACTAAGTTGCTTAGGACCTTGCTACGTTGCTGAGGCTGGCTTTGAACTTGCTATCTTCCCGCCTCAGCCTCCTGAGTTGCTGGGATTACAGGGGTGCTCCACTGGGCCCAACAAGACCAGCATTTTTGTTTGTTTGATTTTGGTACTGGGGATTGAACCCAGGGATGCCTAACCACTGAGCCACACCCCTAGCCCTTTATGTGTGTGTGTGTGTGTGTGTGTGTGTGTGTGTGTGTGTGTACGCACGCGCGTACAGGTATTATTAGAGACAGTGTCTCGCTGAGTTGCTTAATGCCTTGATAAATTGCTGAGGCTGGCTTTGAACTCGGGATCCTCCTGACTCAGCCACCTGAGCTGTTGGGATTACAGGCATGCCCAGCAGGCCCAGCGTTCTAAAAGCCAGAGAGGATGAAAAAGAAGGAGAATGTGTTTAGGTAGGCGAGGCTGCAGTGCTGCACCAGGCACCACATGCACATGCCACAGTTCGCCTTCGGGAAGGACAGCTTTCTCAGCTCCACTGAAGCCCTGAGGTCCCTGGGCAGAGGCTCTGGTTGAGAAAAGACCTTGACCCTTCCCCCCAGGGTTCTCCTGCTGTCCTTTTCCCTAGAACAGGAGCCGAGGGCATGTGGGCATGCTAGGGTCTGGGCTGGGTGTGCATACGCGGGAGAACAGAGCCCCGAGAAAGAAAAGAGCCTTTCTCTTTTCGTGGGCCCTCTTCCCATGGGGCAACCCGAAGGGTTCTTAAATTTTCTGGGCCTTGCCAGGCCCTTATCTGTGGGTTGGGGGTAACTCCTCAGGATATTTGGCCCGCGGCTACCCCTGGGAGATTGGAGGAGAGAGGAAGCACCAGCAGATCTGTGGCGGTCTCCACATTGTAGGTCTTTCTGAGGAACATTTTCTGTCTTAAGCAAACGAGGACTTGTAAAACCCATCCCATAATACCACTGCCACTCCCAACAAAATTAGCAGTAACTCCTAACTGTACACAGACAGTGTTGAAATTCCCCCCATTGTTTCTGAAACACAAATGCTGTTTTTACCCCTTTATTGAGATATTTCACTTACCAGAAAATTCACGCATTTCTAGGGTATTGCAGAGCCGAGCGGCTTGCACCATGGTCTAATTTTAGGACATTTTTCAATAACCCAGAAAAAAGGAAACCCCTCAACCCTAGCAGTGACTCCCTGCTCACGCCCACTTTGAGCTCCCAATCTTTCATTTTACCATGAGATTTTTAAGGTTCACCTATCGCGGCACTTTAAAACTTTATTATTTTATTATCAAATGATATTCTGCTGTCTGGGTATGCCACATTTAGCGTACTGATTAATGGACATTTGGGCTTATTAGTTTATTATGCGTAGCCCTGCTGTGAACATTAGTGTCCCTGGGCTGACCATGAACACCTGCTCTCAAGTGGTCCTCCTAGCCTAGCCTCCCAGGTACCTGGGACCACAACCAGATGCCACGGTGACGGCTACTTTGTCCCAGTGCTGTTTATGCAACAGATGATTCTTTTCTTTTTCATAAATTTTATTTTGTAGTTCTCTCTGGACAGCATGCCTTTATTGTATTTGTATATTTTTATGCAGTGCTAAGGATTGAATCCAGTGCCTCACACACTCTAGGCAAATGCTCTGCCACTGAGCCACACTCTGACCAGCAGATGATTCTTTCCTCCCTCACTGGATCATCTTGATGCATGTGTTGAAAATCAGTTGACTATAGATGTGTGGGTTTATTTCTGGGCTCAGTTTTACTCCATTGATCCATTGATCTGTTTGTCCATCCTTGTGCCAGTACCACACAGAATTCTTCTTCTTTTCTAAGATACTGGGGATTGAACCCAGGGCCTTGTACATGTTAGGCAAGGGCTCTGCTGCTGGGCTACGCTTGGACCTTGGACTCTGGGTCTTTGGTAAATGTTCCTTATCCAGTGGAGGAAGTTCTGTTCTGTCCTGGTTTACTGAGTATTGTTTTTTTTGTTGTTATTGTTTTGTTTTCTTTTTGTTACTGGAGACTGAACCCAGGAGCACTTCACCACTGAGCTACATCCCATCCCTTTTAATTATTTGAGACAGGGTCTTGCTAAGTTGCCAAGGCTAGCCTCCAGTTTTCGATCCTTCTGCCTCAGCCTCCTGAGTTGCTGGAATTGCACCACCACGCCCAGTTTACTGTGTTTTTCTCACGTCAGTATGTTGGATTTTATCAAATGCCTTCTCTGTGTCACTTGAGATAATTGTGCATTTTTTAATTGGTAGCATGTTTCTTATTGATGTGATATATTACATTAATTCATTTTTGGATGTTGAATTAATGGAATCTCTGGGATTAATCCACCATGGCCATGGTATGTATTTCTTTTTATATGTTGTCGGACCCAGTATGCTAGTGTTTTCTTGAGAATTTTTGTGTCTGTATTCCAGTTTTCTTTTCTTCTTGTGTCTTTGCATTTGGTATCAGTGTAATGCTGGCCTCATTGAATCACTTTGGAAGTGTTCCTTCTGATTTTTGGAAAAATTTGTGAAGAATTGGTATTAATTCTGTACATGTTTTTTGGAAGTCAGTGGTAAGGCCATCTGGGTCTGAACCTTGACGAGTATTTACTTTTTAATATTACTTCAGTCTTGTCACTTGTTATAGGTCCGTTCACGTTTTATATTTCTTTTTGAGTTTATTTTGGTAGTTTGTGTCTTCCTAGGAACGTGTTCATTTTTATTTCTGTCGAGCCAATAGAAATGTCTTCTCTTTCACTTCTGATTCTAATAATTTGAGTCTGTCTTTTTCTTGGTCCATCTAGCTAAAAAGTCTGTCAGTTTTACTGATTTTTCTCTTTTGTATTTCATTAATTCCCACTGTATTTTCATTATTCCCTTTCTTCTGTTTATTTGAGTTTAATTTGCCTTCTCTGTTCTGGTGTCTTGCAATGTGAGCCTGTTGATTTGAGGTTTTCCTTCATGGTGTGGCTACTTACCACTATGGATTTCTCTCTGAGCATCGCATTAGCTTCAGCCTGTAAGTTTTGGTGTGATGTGCCCTGCTTTCAGTTCACCTCAGAGTATTTCCTGATTTCTTCAGTGGCTTCTTCTAGAGCCCACTGTAATTTAGAAGAGTGTTCATTTTCACACACCTATGAATTTCCAAGTTTCTTTTGTTGATTTCTAATTTAATTCCACTATGGTCAACACATACACTGGTTCTAGTCCTTTAAAAATTCCTGCCGTGATCTGCCCTGGATAGTGCTCTTTGTGTGCCTGGGAAGAATGCGTATCTGCCATTGTCAGAGTGTTCTGTAGATATCTGTTGGTGTCTGGTTGGTTTATAGTGTTGTTCAGTTTTCTGTTTCTTTGTTGATCTTCTGTCTAGTTGTTTTGTCCTGCATTAGATATGGGGTATTGTAGCCTCCAACTGTGCTTTTTAAAATTGTCTATTTCTCTTTCATCCTTTTTCTTCCTCCTCCTCCTCCTCCTGCTTTTTTGGTGGTTCTGGCAGTTGAACACAGGGCACTCCACCACTCAGATACACCCCGGCCATTATTTTATTTTATTTTGAGATAGGGTCCCACCAAGTTACTGAGGCTGGCTTTGAACTTTGATCTTCCTGCCTCAGCCTCCCAAGCTGCTTAGATTACAGGTGTGTGCCACTGCACCCAGCTAGGACTATGTTTTCTCATCCATTCTTCCAGTCTCTACCTTTTAACTGAACATTTAAAACATTTATACTTAATGTAATTATCGATTAGGACTGACTTCTGCCACTTTGCTATTTGTTATCTGAATGCCTAGCACAAGGCTCTTTATACACTTTTTTTTTTTGTGTGTGTGGTGCTGGGGATTGAACCCAGGGCCCTGTGCTTGCAAACAAAGCACTCTACCCACTGAGCTCTATCCCCAGCCCTCACCCTATCACTTTTTCTCCCATATCCATTCTATGCTTGAGGAATCTAAAACCTACAGACATGGTGACAGCCCAAGTCAACTGTGCAGCTGAGCTTCGAGCCCTGCCTTGCAACTGTCAGTTTAGCCTGGAAGTCTCATCACACTGAGCCCCTGGTGTCCCCTCTTGCCCTCCAGAGCATCTCCACATGCATCCAGAGAGATCTTTTCAAAATGTAAATCCAGGCCAGGTGTGGTGGTGCACACCAGGAATCCCAGAAACTCGGGAGGCTGAGGCAAGAGGATCTCAAATTCAAAGTCAGCCTCAGCAATTTAGCGAGACCCTAAGCAAATTAGTGAGAACCTGATTCAAAATTAAAAGTAAAAAGGGCTGGGGATGTGACTATGTGGTATAATACCCCTGGGTTTATTCCCCACTTCTAAAGAAAAAAATTAAAAAGTAAATCTAGTCATTTCTCCCTTGACTCTGATTCACCATGGGCTCTCCCCCAGGAACCAGCCTGCTTCCTCCTTTGATAGCTTTCCTGCTGACAAATATTGAACAGGGAAGGGCAGGAGATGCTTCTGGTAACACAGAGACAGCTCTTTCCCGCCCAGGCTGCCTGGGGCTGGAGCACTGTAGTCTTGAGTATCACTTGCTGGTCTCTGGGTACCTTCAGCCTCGGCTGTGGAAGAGCCAGGGTGACCCCCAGGACCCTGCTGCCACCAGAAATCTTCATACTTCACTTGCCTTCTGCTGCAGCCACCCAACTTCACGGTTTCTCCTCCTTTTCCTTTTCAGTCCATGGGGACCCTGCAGGATTTGCTCACTGACCTTTACACACTCAAGGTCACCATCGAAACCCTCAGGAAGGATGTGGACATGATGAAGGATTTGTTTGAAAAGGTAATTTCTCCCCTGCATCCTCTACACTGGCCATGCTGGTCACATGTCTGGTGGTCCAGGCAAGAAGGAAAGCCTAGAAAGCCTGTTCTTGGTCAAAGAAGGCAGCCAAAAGGGAAGAAGAAGGGAATCTGCCTGGCCCAGCCCTTGGCCTGTCCTTCCGAGCTCTCTGTGACCCCTTGGTGCTCCTCTCCCCACTGTGTTAGGACATCAGTTGTAAGTGGCAGACACCTAATTCATCCTGACTTGGGAAAAATCATAGAATTTATTCTCATTTACTAAAAAGTCCAGGGATACCTTCAGCTATGGCCAGTGTAGGCACTCAACAACGCTGACATCTCTCAGGGATGCCTGCTTCTGGGTTGGCTTCATTTTCAGGCAAGGACTCCCCACTCCTAGAAACTCCAGGCTGCACTCCCTCAACCTAGCAGAAAGAGGACACCTTTTCCTTCTGTTGAAAGCTCTGTCTGCACTGAAAAGCAGAATGAACCTACTACAGGCACACATACTAGCTCCTTCTGTAGGTCCGAGTCATCAGTCCAAGTCTGTTCTAGTCCCTACCATGACAAGGAAGGACATGGAATCCCTAAAGCCTGAGGCAGCTTCCCCTGGTCTAGGTGGAGTCAGAAGCCAGGTCTCCACACCTCCGGGCCAGTGCTGTGGCTGAGGTTAGGCCACCTGCTCCAGATAACATGACTCAGTGTATCGCCTGATTCATAGGCTGCTGTATGCATGTGAACTTCAATCTCGGATGGGGTAGATTCTACCTGAGTAGAAGGGCAGTGCCAGGAAGCAATGCTATGGGATGCTGAAAAGTACTCCTTGGACCAACTGTTTGAGAAACAATGCTGAGGCCCACTCCTCGGAATTTCTTTTTCTTTTTCTTTTCTTTTCTTTTCTTTTTTTTTTTTTTTTTTTTTGTGTTGGGGATTGAACCCAGGGACGCTTAACCCCAGCCCATGTTTTTGATTTTTTTTTTTTTTTTTTTAATTTTGAGACAGGGTCTTGCTAAGTTGCATAGGACCTCAGTAAGTTGCTGAGACTAGCTTTAAACTCACAATCCTCCAACCTCAGCCTCAGAGCCACTGGGATTATAGGTGTGTGCCACCATGCCCAGCCTCTTGGAGATTCTTAATTTGCTTTTTTTTGCCCATTCAAGGCTCTGCTAAGTCCGACAGTACAGAAATCTATTGAATGCTTTTTCATCCATCATTTCCTAAACTTGTCAGTAGACCCTCTGGCACCCCTTTTCCTTCCCTGGGAACTCTTCATCCTTCTTAAGCTCTTAGTCATCTAGCGTTGCAGGAAGCAACGGGACTGGGCTCAGAACCTGGCCCCCAGCCCACAGACTCAACTCATTTCACAGATATGCCCAGAAAAAATGGACCTCTTCTCTGAGGACTTGAAAGTGCAGTGCCGGAAGATGAGTACGCTGCAGCATGAAATGGTGAGGGCTGGGGCTCCCGTCCTCCCTGCCTGGGGGCCGGGGGCAGAGCAGGTGGGAGGGTTTCTCTGTAAATGAGGAGGGCGCTGTGGCTGGTGAGCCCCTGGAGGGCTGGGACCCCCAGCTCACACCTGAACTGCCCACCCTACTCCACAGGCTTCTCTCCAGAACAAGATTCACACTCTCCCCAAAGCTGAGGAAGTGGTGCTCTGGAGCGGCCTCCACGAGGCCATGTTCACACCGGTGAGTGGAGGGACAGGAGGAGAAGGGGAGGGGGTATGGGAAGTCGGCTCAGCCTCTTCAGCCCCTCTTTCACAGGAAGCCGCTTCCCCGGAACTGGAGACGTCCAACCAGGGGCAGACCACAGACCAGCTTCCAGAGGCTGCCCTGGCCCAGGTGGAGCCCTTGTCTCACGCCCCTGTCTCAGGGCCCATGCAAGACCCCAGCCTCCAGCAGACCGCCTGGCACTCTCCAGTCCCCCAGCTCCTCTCAGGCCAAGAGCCTGCCCAGGCAGTTCTACGCAGCAGTGTCCAGGGGCCAGGCCAACCTCAGGCTCGCACACCTGGGTCTGGCCCTGGGCCTTTTCCTGCTCCTAGGCCTGGACCTGCTCCTGCTCCTAGGCCTGGACTGGCTCCTGCTCCTGCTCCTAGACCTGGGCCTGGGCCTGCTCCTGCTCCTGCTCCTAGGCCTGGGCTGGCTCCTGTTCCTGCTCCTGGGCCTGCTCCTGTTCCTGCTCCTGGGCCTGGGCCTGCTCCTGGGCCTGGGCCTGTTCCTGCTCCTGGGCCTACTCCTGGGCCTGGGCCTGCTCCTGTTCCTGAGCCTACTCCTGTTTCTGCTCCTGCTCCTGGGCCTACTCCTGGGCCTACTCCTGTTTCTGCTCCTGGGCCTTGGCCTGCTCCTGGACCTTGGCCTGGAACTGGACTTTGGCCTGAGACTGGACCTTGGCCTGGGACTGGACCTTGGCCTGGGACTGGACCTTGGCCTGGGACTGGACCTTGGCCTGGGTCTGCTGCTAGGCCTGCTTCTGGACTTTGGCCTGGAACTGGACCTTGGCCTGGACCTGCTTCTGGGCCTGGCCCTGCTCCAGGGCCTTGGTCTGGGCCTGGGACTGCTCCTGGGCCTGTTCCTGGACCTTGGTCTGGGCCTGGGCCTGTTCCTGGACCTTGGTCTGGGCCTGGGTCTGCTCCTGGGCCTGGCCCTGCTCCTGGGCCTTGGTCTGGGCCAGGGCCTGTTCCTGGGCCTGGGCCTGCTCCTGGGCCTGGCTCTGTTGCCGGGCCTGGGCCTGTTCCTGGGCCGAGGCCAGGGCTGGAGCCTGAAATCATGCCTGCAGTGGGGCCTGGTGTGACACCTGGGTTCATGCCAACACCTTTGCCTGTGTTTGAACCTCGACTTGGACCTGCCCCAGGAGCGTGGCCCTCACCACCAGGAGTGGGGCCTGGACCCAGAGGCTGGCCTGGAGCTGGCACTTGGCCTCTCTTCGACTTTCTCCAGCCTGGCCCAGGTCCATCAGACCCCCGGCAGCCCTCCAGGGCCCCACCCCCAGCCACAGAGTGGGGATCATCGTGGCCTCATCTACTGTGGCCACGCCAGCTTTTCAAGACCCCAGAGGCCCAAGAGCTCCCAACTGTGGAAGAAAAGGGGGATGAATATTACCCCTATTACAGGATAGGCCCTCAGGATGGCCGCCCCCGAGGTGAAGCCCCCAAGGATCAGGCTCCCAGGGGTGGGGCCCCAGCAGCGCACCTGAAGGGTCCCCAGGATCCCCTTCAGGAAATGAAAAACACCGTTGCCCTTGCTGCCGCAGCTGCTGCATCCTATGCAGCGGCTGCCAACTCAGCTGCCCAGACAGCCAAGGCTGTTGCCAAGGCCATGGATGCCCCTGCCACCAAATTGGCTACTGTAGCCACCACCCTGGCTGCCTCTGGACCCTTTGGGATCTTTTCAGATGTTCTGGGTGCAGGGTCTTCCCGCGGGGCCACTGAACCATTGACCTTTGATGCCGAGAAAGAGCTGGAAGACTCGGTGATAGATTCTGAAGACTTGCCCACCGTCAACATCCCTCCCACTACAATCCTGTCACAGGCCATGCTGGTTGCCAAGCAGGCCATGAGCCCTGAGGACAAGAAGGCGGCTGTCAAGTACTCCATGAGCCACATAGCCCAAGTTCCTGTCAGACATGACTCCCTAAGGGAGGAGTTTGCCCAGCTGTCAGCCAACCTGCAGCAGCGCTTGGACTGTCTAGGTAGGAGGGCAGCGGGGCTGGGCCTTCCCGCAGCTGGCCTCTTTCCTGTGGGCTCCCCAGTAAGATCTAGATCAGCTGTTAACCACTCATCGCTTTGCATAGGCATTAGTCTCTTTCTTGTGATTCTTTTATCATGAATGTACAGTGAGGTATTCTCTGGGGAGAGGGGGACTGTTAGGATCTAAAATTGGCAAGTAAAGAGGAAAATTGCTCCTGAAATTTCTTTCTTCTTTTTTTTGGGTGGGTGGGTGGGTGGGTGGTACTAGCCGTGGGGCCCAGGGCCTCACACCTGCTAGGTAAGTGCTCCAATGCTGAGCTACATCCCAGCCCGAGGGTGCACTTCTGCTGCCTTCCCAGCGGATGCTGCCGCTGACCCACTTAGATCCCCAGCGCTGCATGCTGAGACGTGCAGGAACTGAGTTCACCAAAGTCACGTCCCTGTCTGTCACCGCTGATGGGTACTACTATTCCACAGACCTTAGGGGGAACGTGGAACTTCACGTAGCTAAGAGGAACCACACTGATGTCTGTGACTACTGGGGTGGCTAAGAGTAGGATGGTGGTAATGAGCAGTAACAGCCCAAGCTCTCCTGACCAGCTGCCATTTCCCACTCCTGTTATTTGCATGCATTATGACCTCTCCGGCTGCTTGTCCATACTCCATCTAGGCCACTTTTAAAAAATTTCACCGTCTCCCCTTCTTTTGCTAAATTCCTCCTTTTAATCTTGGGATAACACATTTCATGGGCTCTCATGAATATGGCATATCAGGCAGGGCTGGAAGTGGGACTCAGTGGTAGAGCACTTGCTTAGCACGCATGAGGCACAGGGTTCCGTCTCCAGTCACGCAAAAACATAAAGTGCTTTGTAGTTTCGAAGGACTTCATGGTACTGAAGGCTTGGTACAAAAACAAAAATGGGAAGATTGACTTAGGGGAGTGGGGCTGGGGGTATCGCTCAGTGGTGGCATATGTTCAGTGAGTGCAAGGACTTTTTTCAATCCCCAGTACCAAAAAAATATTTATTACATATTTAAGAGATATTATTGGGATATATTAGGTTAAATAAAGCACTTTATTAAAATTAATCCCAGCATGTGGCTGCTAGCCAGGTACCATGTTACATGCCTCTGACCCCAGTGATTCAGGAGGAGGCGAGATGGGAGGGATCGCGAGTTTGCTTCAGCAACTTTGTGAAACCCTGCCTCAAAATAAAATGAAAAGTAGATGCTGGAGCAGAGCGCCCTGGGTGGAGGCCCAGCACCACACGCTTGGGCGTGCACTAGGCACAGCAGCGCGACTGCCGGGAAACCCTGAGGCCCCGCCTGAGCTCACTTCTGTGGGCAGCTGGGCCTTAGCTGCCTGCAAGGAGCAGGTGGTTGGAGCTCCCTCCCTACCCAGCAGCCTTTCCTTCCTTTGCTTTCAGTGAACCCGGAAGTCTTCTCCAAGCTTGTAACGGCTGTGGACGTACTGCAGGAAAAGATGAATAACCTCCAGAAATCCAGGCTGAAGGTCAGTGTCCCTCTGAGAGGAGCTCTTGAGCTGACGATGGTTGGAGGTGAGCAGGAGGCTGACTCCCTCACCGGCACCCCTCCTGGGTAGAGCATCTGCCCTGGAGCTGTTGCAGGGCCGTGGAGTGAGCGGGGTTGACCAGGCAGTGTGCAGTGTGGACGATTTGGCCAGGGCGGGTCCCACGGTGGGTGGCCGTGTCCCAGGTGGCTGTTGGCGTGCTGTCTGGAGTGCACAGGTCAGGCACACTCTTCAAGGCCTCAGGCCTCTTCCAGGCTCGGCAGCCTCTAAAGCAGAGGCCTCTGATGTCTGTATCTTCTTGTTCAGGAAGAAGAACTTGAGCGAATTTGGGGCACCCAAATAGAGTCAATGAAGAATCACTATGTCGTGCTGGACCGCTTGGTGGGAAAGCTCCAGACTCGCATGGATGAATTCAAGGTTTGGAGGCCTGGGGGCCGGGGAAGGGCAGGCCAGGGGAGAGCTCTTCCTGGGGCCTCCACACCCTCCACGAGGTTGTACAGAAGGGGGTGCCCGGGAGGCTGGGGAGCCGAGGACGTTTTACTGTGTGTAACTACACTTTAATTAAAAACAAATCCCACACACATACACAAAAGGACCTGAACAGTGCCCATCTGTGGCCTCTGTGTCACCCAACCCTGGGACAGAGTGAGGGCTCTGGGACATTCGCCGAATGAGTCCACAGGATGAGGATTTCTTGCCCCCACAATTACACTCATGACATTTGCCCTAAATCAGCCCATTTCAGGGGAACAAGGCCCTTCCCTGAGCTCTCAGACCACAGGGTCTTTCTGGAACAGCAGGATGGCCAAGTTGCCAGGCTGGCCTCAACTTGCGATTCTCCTGCCTCAGCCTCCTGAGTCACTGGGATTACAGGTGTGCACCACCGTGGCTGGGCCCAGGGGGACTTCTAAGCATGGGTCAGAGGGCTGGTGGTGGAACTTACAGGACATAAAGACAAAAGGGCAGGGCAACGCGAACCCCTGGCATTGCTATCGAGGTCCTCACAGCATGACCGTGACCTGCGGTGCGTGCAGGGGACTCTGAAGGGAGAAGTCCTTGCAGAGGCGCCGATGCGTTGCCTAAGGCTGGGGGCAGAAGGGAGAGTTTTCTCTCTTCGAGGGGCTGTGTGCTCAGGCCTTTGTGAGCAGCACCGATCAGGAGCCACGTTGTCTCTGCCAACTCTGGGCTCTCTTAGTCCCCGATCTTCAGAGGGGCCTGGTCGCCACGTCATGGGGACATCTTGGGGCCCCTCCTCTGTGGACACTTCTGCAGCAGGCCAGGCCCTGCACAGGGGGAAGGAGGGGTTGTAGTGGGGGCCTCCAAGCAGCTGTCAGTCAAGAAGCAGCCAGAGGAGGCCCAGCCAAACATGCATGGAGCAGGGGGAGCACACACGTCAGGCCTTGTCCTGCTCTCACGCCACCAAGTATGATTGCCCACGAAGTCACCCAGAAGGACTCTGAAACAGGGCTCTTGTCCAGCTCGTAGTTCCTCAGTCCTGCACTCAACGCCCGGGAATGAAAGCTCACTGCAGGAGATAGCAGGCTGGCCTGCCTCCCAGCAGAGCCCCAGGGTGGTCGCTCCTGTGTCCCCGAAGAAGAACCCCTGCCCTGCTGTCCCCCTGTGAGTCTGCAGAAACGTGGTGTCTAGAGAGACTCCACTGCGGAGACGTGTCCTACCTGAGATAAGGTCTTAGTGGACACTGGTTGCTTGCTGGGCTCTTGGGTCTTCACCTGAGACGCTTTCAGGCAAGATGCCCGGCTTCGTGTGCAGCAGCTTTAGTAGAAGAGCGGCACCCTCGAGCGAGAGGGCGGCTCCTCTCGGAGGAGCGCCAGCTCATTTCTTGGTGTCCCAGCTTTCATTGGTCATGGTTTGGGTGGGAGGCGTGCCCCAGAAGCTCTCCTGTGAGACAAGGCAAGAGGGTTCAGAGATGAACCGCTGGGCAGTGGGCAGAGCGTGCCCTGATCTCCTGTCAGGGATCAACTGGGTGCTGACTGGAGGCGGCAGGCATGGCTGCAGGAGCGGGTCGCTGGGGCTGCCCTCGGGTTTATATTCTGTCCGAGGGGAGCTCTCTCTGCTTCCTGATGTGATGTCCTGGGCCACGTTCCTCTGCCACACTCTGCCGCATGACGTTTGGCCTCAGCTGGAGCCCCAGGGAATGGAGGTGGCCATCTACAGACTGATGCCTCTGACACCATGGGCTCCAAATAAACTTTTCCTCCTCTGATTGTTCCTATCAGGTCTTTTGGTCACAGCAGCTGGAAAAGCTGACAAAAACAATTGGGGAAGGAGGGAGATTGTTGGAAAGTCCCGCCCAAGTGTCACCTTGGCTCGGGATTGACAGGCTACCCTAGCTAACGACTGGAGGGCAGCTCTTGGCCATCTTGGCCTGGCGGGCAGATCCTAAATGAAACTGGCTTTGTAGAACTTATGGTTGGAGGGCTCTGGTCTTGATCCTTCTGCTCTCCTAGGCCTGGGAATCTCTGGTCTGTGTTTTTGAGAATCTCTATCTCTTTTTTGAAATGATCTTTTGCTTCCTGCAGGTGCTCTTTCAGCTTATTGGTATTATCATTCATTGCCTGCATTTGCTCTCTTATCTCATCCTTTGCTTCGCGAATCATCTTAATCATGTATAATCTGAAGTCGTTTTCTGACATTTCTTCTGACATACTGTCATTGGATTCTATTACTATAGAATCTAGATTTGTTTGGATCATTTTCTTCCCTTGTTTTTTCATGTTGTTCATGTATCTTCCCCTCTAGCAGTGCAGACTGGGGTATTGCAGATTTCCCCCTATAGGCTTATAGTGGCCCTATAGGTTTCCAAAACCCTTTCTTTAAGGGGAGATCAATATTAGCAGTGCCCAAATCAAACACTATGCAATCCTAGACCAAATAGCCCCATAGCCCCTATGGGGACAATAACGTCATGTAAATAAGGGAGAAAGCGACTCTGAGGGAACAGGTAAACAGAAGGAAAAGAAAGCAAGAAACGTAAAGAAATAAAAACTTAAATATTTTTTTTAAAAAGGAGAAAAAAGAAAATCTACTGTATAATAGTCATATACTAATGAAACCTCCCAATGTATGAGAGGTACCTGACAATGAGCTTCAAGCCTCCAGCAGGTGTCGCAAGATGGGATTTTCCCCACCTGAAGATCCGAGCTACAGCTTCCAGGATTATCCAAGATGGCTGCTCTGGCTTCCAAATGTGTTGGGAAATGGGGAGCTGCAGCTCAGGGGTGGACGTGGTCAGCTGGAGGAACTGCAGACAGGATGCAGTTGGTCCGGCAAGGGTCCTGGAGGTCGGGTGTGTTTGGTGTGGTTGTGGGATCCAGAAGGCTGGGTGCAACCAGTCAGTCTGGGTTCCCGGTGATAGGGCACAGTCAGTTGGTCTGGGGGTCCTGGCGGCAGGGAGCAGTCAGTTGATGTAAGGGCCCCAAGGCAGGGAGTGATGAGTCGGGCTGAGGGATCCTGGAGATGGGACTCAGTCTGTCTGGCCAGGGGTCCTACAGGGCCTGGCTGTTGTCTCAAAATGGCGGCAGCCACGTGTAATCAAACCTGCAGGTACTGTCACAGTGAACTTCCAGGCAGCAGCAGGCAGCTGGTTCTCCACTGGCGGTCTGCGGTCAATCTGCTGGCAGCTGTCTGACGATCGGGAGGTGATGGATAGGGGCAAGGCAGGCAATGGACAGGCGAGAGGCAGGCAAATGGCGGATGACAAACGCCTGACAGTGAGCAATCTGCTCTCAAAAAAGGCGTCGATATGTTGGCAGATTGCAGGTGATCACAGCAGACAAATGGGGTAAAGAGCAGGTGACTGAGAAGCAGCAAAAACTGCCTCACCGAGAAACAGATATCCTCTGCTTGAATCTGGCGTTGGGGAGCGACAAGGAACGCAGCCTCCCTCTAGACCACCATCTTGGATCCCTGGTCTGTGTTCTTGCATGTCTTCCCTAAGATGTCTTGGCAGTTAGGCTGTTCCAGGCAAACGCGCCTTTGTCCTCTCCTGAATGTCTCACCTTCTTCCTGTTGTAAGAGGACCGACCATCCAGCTGAGATCAGGCAGGGGTCCGGTCAGACCCTGAGGCTCCACTGAGGCAGAACTGTTCATAAATGACATGCTCCAAGCTGGTGTCTTAGACTCCTAACTGACCACCTCCTGACATGCTCGGCATTCGTCAGTTTGCTCAGCAAACATTACTGAGTGTTCGCTCTGCACCGGAATGCTCTAGGGGCTGGGGACACAGCTGTCCACGCCACAAAGTCGGCCCTTCTGTTCGTGCCTGGGGCAGTGACAAGATTCCTTTTCAACTGCAGTGCCATTTATACGCCTAAACCTTACATAGAAGAGCTGAGGTGATTCTTACCTATTTATACACCCGTGATCTACAGTCTGGTCAAAATGGAGACATCTCTCCAGGTGCTGTGGCACAGGCCTATCATTCCAGCTGCTTGGGAGGCTGAGGCAGGAGGATCGTGAGTTCAAAGCCAGCCTCAGCAAAAGTGAGGTGCTAAACAACTCAGTGAGACCCTGTCTCTAAATAAAATACAAAATAGGGCTGGGGATGTGGCTCAGTGGTCGCGTGCCCCTGAGTTCAATCTCCAGTACTAAAAAAAAAAAAAAAGAAAAGAAAAAAAGGAGGCATCTCCATAGTTTTAGAAAGTTCTCTTTCCCAGGGCAATATGCATTGTCCAGAGGTAGAACTGTTCTGTTTTTTGTTGCCCTAGCTTAGTTTTGCCTGTTTTTGAACTTCACATAAATGGGATTATACAGTGTGTGCTTATGTGTGACTGTGTTCCACTGGAGTATCTGGAGAGGTTATCTTTGCAGAGGAAAGACCTTTGCAAACCACTGGGATCCCAGTGATTTGGGAGGCTGAGGCAGGAGGATCACAAGTTCAAGGCCAGCCTAGGTAACTTAGTGAGACTCTATCTCAAAATAAAAAGGACTGGGTGTAGGCCAGTGGTAAGCACCCATAGGTCCAATCCCCAGTGCCATAAACATAAAAAGAAAAAGAAGTATCAAACTGTTTCCAAGGCAATAATGACTCCACACCCTCCTCAACATTTGATATTGTTGGTCTTTTATTTTGGACAGTTTTTGGGAACAGTATTTCATTATTATTCATTATTTTGGGATGAGGTCTCTCACCAAGTTGCTGAACCTGGCTTTGAACCTCTGATCCTCCTGCCTCAGTCTCCTGAGTCAGGAAATCATGGGTGTGTGCCACTGTGTCCAGCCTCATAATGGTCTTAAAACCAGTCCTTTGGCTGGGCGTGGTGTGCACCCCTGTAGGCCCAGCTACTCAGGAGGCTGAAGCAGGAGGATAGCAAGTTTGAGGCCGGCCTGGGTAACTTAGGCCCTATCTCAAGATAAAGAAAGGGTTTGGGATTGTAGCTCAGAGGTAGAGCACCCCCACTGGTTTGATTCCCACTACCACTGAATGAATGAATGAATGAATGAATGAATGAATGAGTGCGTGAACAGAACCAGTCCTTTGTCAGATATGCTGGAACTATTCTCCCTCAGTCTGTGGACTGCACTTTCCTTTCCTTCCTTTTTTTCTGTTTTTATAATACTGGGGACTGAACCCAGGGATACTTTACTGGTGAGCTGCATCCCCAGCCCTTTCTGTTTTGAGACAGGGTCTCGCCCAGTTGCATGGGCTGGTCTCAACCCTGCAACCTGCCTGCCTCTGCCTCCCAAGTTGCTGTGTACGGTCCTGCACCACTGTGCCTGGCTGTTTGGTGGTTTTTATAAAGTGAAGTAAACCGTACACTTGTCCTTTGACCCACCAATTCCTTCCCTAGGTATTTACCCTAAATAAGTGAAAGTTTCAGTTACTTCAGGGACTTTTACACAGACCATTGCCACAGCATTCCTAATAATCAGAACACTGGAAACTCTACACACACACGAGCCGTGTGGATGAATCTCAGGGACGTTCTGCTGAGTGAGGGGAGCCAGGCATGAGGGAGCACGTGGCATGTGATTCCACGTGGAGTCCAAGAACTGGCCACGCTGACTTCCGGAGCTCGAGACCAGACAGCGGCTGCCTGGTGTACACCTTGTCAGAAGTCCAGGCTCCACCGAGTCTGCACCTTTGGTCGGAGGGGACTGCGTCGGGCGTCTTCTGTGAGTGCTCTGCCGACCTACAGAGAGGAGGAGAGCACTCTTCTCAGGACAGGAGCCGGGAGCTGCAGCATGGTGGGGCGACCTCGGCAAGCACCTCGGACTCAGCAGGCTTAGGAGTGACTTGAGGCTTGTCCTCCCCGGTCCAGGTCTGCTGCTGACGGCCTCCTGAATTCGTGTTTGGTGTGGGTGAGGGGCGCTGGAGAAGGCGTCGGTCCCTGGGTGGGCTGATGCCAATGTCAGGACAGAGAGGAACATCCACATGCAGAGATGGAAAACAGGACTGGGTGACCCTGGAGCCCCAGGATTCCCCAAGTCCTTGAGGAGGGCTTTGGACGTCCTCTGGGCACTGAATGGTGGTGAGCTGGCTCCGTTTTGAGCCCATCTGCCCCAGTGGGTGCATTTTCCTGGGTAAGAATCCAGGCCAGAGACTTGTCCCTGGGCGCTCTCACTGGCCGCCGTGGACCCCGTCTGCTGCCACCTGCTCTGGCTCATCCGTGTGAACCCTCGGGAGCTCGAGCTGACTGTGTCTGTCCCTGGAGCTGAACAGCCAGTAGGCAGTCACCAGCACAGCCTGGTGAGCAACACCGGCGATGAAAGGCTGAGCCGGGCGCAGTGGAGCACCCTGTGACCCCAGGGGTGGGGAGGCCAGGAGAGGCCCACGTTCAAGGTCAGCCTGGGCAACTTCTCAAGACCCTGTCTCAGCGATTTCCCACGGAGCTGGGAATGCAGCTCTGAGTTCAGTCCCCAGCACCAAAAATAAATAGGTAAAGTCATCAGCTGGAAAACTGGCTCGAGTCCTCCCAACCACGCTGCCGACTGGACCACAGTGTTCAGTCTTGCGTCTGCCCCTGCCACTGGGCTCTGCTGCTGACAAGGAAGCTGCCTGCTGGGAGAAGCCCACCAGCCCCAGCAAGAACTTGGTCTGTCCTGAAGGAGCAGACGGAACTCTGTGCTGTACTCCTGCATCATTAGAGAAGAACAGCTATGTAGAAGTTGAGGGCAGCCGACCTGGTGGCCCAGCCTTAGTCAGTCCAGTTACTCTGGAGGCTGGGACGGAGGTCGCAGGTTCGAGGTCAGTGTGGGCAACTTAGTGAGATCCTGTCTCAAAATAAAAACTAGAAAGGGCTGAGGATGTGGCTAGAACAAGCCTGGGTTCAATCTGCAGGAAAAAGGAAGAGCGCAAGAGAAAGAGAGGAGGGAACAGAGCCCACGCACCTGGGGCGCGGCCTGCTGCTGCGGTTCACAGGACGGCTTTGGATAGATACTGGGATGATATGCCAGGTTGGGTCCGAAATCTGTCACTTACTGGGTTCATCAGTTTCCTGTGGCTGCTGTACCACAGACTTAGTGTCTGAAAACAATAAATATTTATTCCCTTTCAGTTCCGGAGCTGGAAATCTGAAATCCAGGCCTCACCTTGGTCCTTCCGAGGCTCTAGGAAGACCCCTCCTTGCTCCTTCTGGCTTCTGGTGGCTGCGTATACCTCGGCCGGTCAGGGCATGGCCCTGATCTGCCTCTCTGACACATGGCCTCTCCCTGTGCTTCTGGGTGGCTTCCTGAGGCCTTCCTTCTTCCAGGACGTCAGTTATTGGATTCGGGGCTCATTCTACTCCACTGTGAACTTATACTAACTAATGCATCTGCAGAGACCCTGTTTCCGTATAAGGCCATGTTCACAGGTTCTGGGTGATGAATTTTTGGGGAGCTACTCTTCGACCCAGGACTCAGGTGTCCCTGGCAGAGAGAGTCCCACCTACTCGCGCCTCTTTATGTTTAATCTTAGTGACAGTAGTCGAGAGTAAGCATCCAGAACCGAGAGTCGCCCAGCGAGCGCTGGCCCTGGGCCTGAGCGCTGGCTGCGAGGAAGCAGCTGGGCTGGAGGGCGAGGCAGGAGCTCCACGCCCCTCCTCCTCTGCGTCACCTCGGAAGCCCTCCTTGGGCCCTCGGTGGACGTGACGGAGCTGTTAGCATTGGGTCTGACTTTAGCAAATGAGGCCTAAGTGTATTTCTCTTTTACATTCGAGAAATCCAGGCGGAGGACCCACGGAGGGTAGGTGCTCCAGTTCCGTTTTTCTCCTCCTCTGCGACTTCCAGTCTTGAAGTCACCTATGGTCCAAGATGGCTGCCGACACTCCAGTCATCAACACTGGAGCCAGCAACAGAGAGGACAGGGAATTCAGAGAGTAGAGACACCCGCCTACTCCACTTCCACCCGCTGGCAGGCCCCTCGGTGGGGAGGCTTGAGAAGGGCAGTCTTGATTCTGAGCAGCCGCGTGACACTCAAGAGCTGGGAGCTCAGTCCCTGAGGGTGAAAGCCAGACAAGACACGGGGGGCGAAGTAGAATAAGAGTCCCCGGCCTCTGGGAGAGGGGAGGCTACTCCCGAGCAGGTTCCCTTTGCTCCTGTCCTGGGGGCGTTGCTGCTTCATGGAATCACGGGGTGAGAAGTAGGGGTCCCCCTGGTGCTCGAGCACAGCTTGTGCCATAAAGAGATGGGGTTCCCCACTGAGACCCCAACCACAGACCCTTTGAGGGAACCTGCCCGCACATCTGGGGCCCAGGCGCCACACTGGCTTGTGCTCCCTGGCGTGTCCTCCTCCTTCCAGGGACGGCTGTTCTGTCGCCCATTCTGTCCCTTCAGCTCCAGGCAACTGGAACCCTGGGTCACGCCTTCTGATGTGCCCACCGGCCTGCTGTCCACCTGCCTGTCGTCCCCCTCCGAGCACGTGGCAGGGGCGGAGGCGCAGGGTGGACAGCGTCCTCACGGCTGTGGGAGGGGCTGACAGGCCTTTGCTTCTGTGCTTAGACTCTTCAGGCTCAGATCAAATCCCTGGACCTGACCAAGGCGAATAAAAACATGGTGGAGCAGGAGCTTCGAGAAGTGAGTGGCCAGAGGGACCTCCGCCTCCCGCTGCCCCCCCCGAGCCCCGGCTCCCCACCAGGGAAAAGGAGTCACCCAGGCAGAGCCTTCCAGAACCCCCTGCCTTCCTTCCCACGGGCAGGTGGGAGGCCTCTCGCACGCGGTCCTGACCGCTCCTGTGTTTAGTGATGAGTGACTCTTATGTGAGCTTAAAAATCATGCATCGACTTCCCTGTTCCAGGAAAACCTTGGCTTAAATCCCTCTGCTGTGTGTGAGCAGCACAGACCCCACAGTTGGGTCCCAGCATAGATCCCAAGGGCTAGACATCAGCTCCCAAGTTAGAAAAATCCAACCAGAGGACGGAGGCCTCCCGCCCCCCCACTCCTCCCTGCACCCCCTCTTTCCCTAGAAAGCCGACAAGACTGCTCTGGTGAACAAGGCCAGCCGGGGGGACCTGGAGACCGTCGTGGTGGAGTTGCACGAGACATTTCAGAGCCTACTCTTCAAGCTCACCACCCACCAGGACCACTGGAATAAGGTTGTGGAGCAGCTCAAGAAGGATCTGAGCACCAAGGTGAGCACCCTGGCCGAGCTGCCACCTGCTGCCCGGCGGATTACCTTACAGCTCCAACAGCAAAGGCTCACAGTTGTGAGGAGCAGGGATTTAGGAGCAGTTTACCTGGGTGGCCCAGGGTCTCCCACAATGTCGTAGGTAGGGTGTCGTCCAGGGCTATATCTGAAGCTTGACTGGGGCTAGAGGAGCCATTTCAAAGATGGTGCCCTCACATGGCAGTTGGCAAGAATCTTCCATTCCTGCCAGGCAAAGCGGTACAGGCCTGTAATTCCAGCTACTCAGGAGGCTAAGGCAGGAGGATCACAAGTTTGAGGCCAGCTTGAGTAACTTATTGAGACCCTGTCTCAAAAAATAAAAAGAGCTAGGGGTATGGCTGGGTAGAGCGCCCCCGGGTTCAATCTCCAGTTCCACAAATTAGTTAATTAATTAAAAAAAGAATCTTCGGTTTCCCATCACAAGGCCTCCTCAGAGCCTCTTGAGTGGTCTTGTAACATGGCACCTGATCTCGCCCAGAACAAGTGACCCCACAAAACAAGCAAGGATCTGCAGAGTCTGGTGTGACTTAGCCACCATCGTTTCTGTAATACCCAGTTGGTTACCAGTCAGTGAGAGGGGCCTACTTGGTGGTGTGAACCCCACGTAGTATAGCTGGGAAGCCTCTTAGAGGCTGGCTACCACTGTTCTCCTGGCAGGGCCAGCCAAGGGATGTGGTGGGGTCCGAGCGGGGCCCGCTGAGAAGCGCGCTGGTCCTTGATTGATTCCTCCGAGGTGCCAGACCTGGAGAACGTCCCCGAGGAGCCGCAGCCCCTGCTGCCCCTTGTGCACGGAGAGAGCCCCGGGACAGGCAGACCCACAGTGACAGTGCTGCGTGGCTCTGACAGCAGGGTGGGTGTGGCCCGAAGGTCAGGCACTGCATTTGAGTCCCTGAGGCTCAGCCTTCTCCTCTGTGCCTTGGGTCCCCGTGTGCCTGTCACTGGGGCTAAGCAGTAAGCACATTGCACATACTTGTCAGAGAAAGGACCCAGATTAGTCCACCTCACTGCGACTGCACTCTCCAGAACAGCTCATCTGCCTTTCTCTGGTGATTCAATGCCAGGGGGTAGGACGTGGGTACAGAACAGGGATCGTTCTAGATTAAAAATTACAATGGCCCAGATGACCAAATGCAGCACAGGAAAAGGTGTTACTTGTTTCCTGGTTCAACTGAGCCAGTTCTGAAACCAGGCTAAGAATGTGACCCGTCAGGAATTATCACTAACTGTATTAGAGGTGATCATGGAATTGTGGTTACAAATGAAAGCACCCCCATCTTTTAGAAACACTCAGATAGTCATGAGAGAAATGTCATGATTTCTGTAACTAAAAAAATAATAATAATGCATCACAAAATAAGGCAAGCTGGGCAGAGTGGCATATGTCTGTAATCCTAGGGACTCAGGAGGCTGAGGCAGGAGGAATGCAAGGTGGAGACCAGCCTCAACCACTTAGCAATCCTGTTTCAAAATACAAAATAATGGGGCTGAGGCTATAGCTCAATGGCCAAGTATTTGCCTAGCATGTGTGAGGCACTGGGTTCAATCCTTAGCACTGCATAAAAATAAAATAAAGGCGTGCTGTCCATCTACAACTACAAGAAACGAACAAACAAAAAAACTAGTTATAAAAAAATACAAACTAGGGCTGGGGAGATAGCTCAGTCGGTAGAGTGCTTGCCTTGCAAGCACAAGGCCCTGGGTTCGATCCCCAGCACCGCAAAAAATAAACAAATAAATAAATAAATAAAATAAAATAAAAGGGCTGGGATAGAGCTCAGTGTGAGAGTGTCCCTGGGTTCAATCCCCAGGACTGAAAAAGAATAAGGCAAATATAGCAACATGTTAATAAATTTAGAAGTTATGGTCAACTATTCTAGTCTTTCTGCTTTTCTCTGTATTTGAGATTTTCCAGATGAGGAGCTTCTGTGGCTGCTGTTCTAAGTCACTACTTGCTCATTGCTTCCTTTCTGTGTTATTTCCAGGGGGTTCTAGGGACTGAACCCAGGAGTGCGCTACCACGGAGCTGCACCCCAAAACCCCCCTTTATTTGATACTGGGGATTGAACCCACAGGTGCTTAGTGACTGAGCCACATCCCCAGCCCTTTTTATTTTTGGAGACAGGGTTTCACTAAGTTTCACTTAGGGCCTTGCTAAGTTGCTGAGGCTGACTTTGAACTTGCCATCAATCTTCTGGCCTTAGCCTCCTGAGTCACTGGGCCCAACCCTTTTTTATTTACTTATTTTAAATCTGAGGCAAGATCTTGCTGAGTTACCCAGGCTGGCCTCAAGCCTGGAATCCTCCTGCCGAGTAGCAGGGACGACAGGCCTGTGCCACCGTGCCCAGCTCCTGTCTGTATTTCGAATTGTGGTAAAAGTCACAGAACATAAAATGAACCATCTGCAAGTGAAGGGGTCAGCGGCAGTCACAGGCGCAGTGTGCACTGACGTCACCTCGACCTAGTTCTAGGACGTTTGCGTCTTCCCACCAGGAAGCCCGGTGTCTTTAGCAGCCACGCCCTTCCCTGTACACCCCTGGCAACGCTGTCTCCTTGTGTACATGTCTGTCCGGGGTGTTTCACATAAAGGGAGCCACAGGGCACGCACACTCTTGTGTCTGACGTTTCTGGTTTAGCGTCACCAAGTGCATTCATGTCATAGCCTGGGTCAGAACTTCATTCCTATACCCAAGAAAAACGAGATATGTCCACACCAAAGCTTGCACGTGAATATTCACAGGAGCATTAGCTATAATAGCCAAGAGGTGGACACTACCCACCCAAGTGTCTATCAACAGAGGAATTAATCAATGAAATGTAGGCTATCCAATGCTGGACATGGTGGTACACGTCTGTAATCCCAGTGACTTGGGAGGCTGAGGCAGGAGGATCGCAACTTCCAGGCCAGCCTCAGCAAGTGGGTGAGACCCTATTTCAAAAGATAAAAATAAAAAGGGCTTGGAATGTGGCTCAGTGGTTAAGCATCTGTGGGTTCAATCCCTCATACCTGCCCCCCCACAAAAAATATATCCAGGGACTGGGGTTGTAGCTCAGTGGTAGAGCACTTGCACTGAGTTCAATCCTCAGTACCACATAAAAATAAATAAGAATAAAGGTATTGTGTACATCTAAAACTAAAAAAATTTTTGAAGTATATCCATATGATGGAATGATATTTGGTCATGCTATTCCATGCTTTATAATATGTAGCATGAATGCAGTACAGTGGAATATTATTCACCCATAAAAAGGAATGAAATTCTGATACATGATGCAACCTGGACAAATCTTGAAAATAGTTTGCTAAATGAAAGAGGCGGGACACCAAAGGCCAAATATTGTATGATATTTTTGTGAAATGTCCAGAATAGGCAAATCCAATAAAGACAGAAAGTAGGTCAGCGATTGCCAGGGGTTGGAGTTTTGGGGGAAATAGGGGGCTTCTTTGAGGAATGATGCAAATATTCTAAAATTGATTGTGATGGTCATTTGTGAGAATACTAAAAGTGATTGGACCATCCATTTCACAGTCAGACCCTCCACGAACGTGTATGGACTGTGTGAAGCTCAGGTGCATGTGGACCATAGGGAGAAAGTTTCTGGGGTCTCCAGACAAGCAGTGTGGGCAGTAGGTTTGGAGGTGGTAGCTGATGGTGTTTTTGCCTGGGCCGCTGGGAAGCTCACTTTGCAGTTCCCCTCTACCAATAGCACGAAAGAGGGCTATGAGCCTTATGAGGCTGAAATCGCCTCCTTTCTTCTCATTCTCTGTGTAAGTTGGAAGGTTACCGCAGATCCTTGTCAGAGGAGCAGGGTGTGAGCTGATTGACCAGGGTGTCTTTTCTCCCCCTGGGCTGACAGCTAGTGCACAGTGATCTGGACGCGCTGAAGAACGGCCTGGAAGAGGTCTGGGAAGTAGTCAAGAAGCTGCTGCTGGAGGGCCTGTTGTACGACCCCGACAGCGCCGCCGGCTTTAGGAGGTGAGCGAGGAGGTGCTGTGGGTGAGGCTGCAGCCGCCAGGCTAGGGCACCCCTGGATTCTGGGGGTGCGGATTCCAGATCGTGGGCATGGACACGGCGGGACTGGAGTGGGCAGCTCTGCCACCTCTGGCTGGAGAGCTCCATGCCATTTGCTGCAAACGAGGACACTGAGGCTCCGAGAGGGACGGGACCACGCAGGCCACCGGAGGCGGGTTAGGCGGGAGGTGCAGCAGCTCAGCCTGGGCTGCGACGCCAGGGCAGGGGCACCGGGCGGCCCTGACAGCGCGCCGCCTGTCTTTCAGGAAACTGTTTGAGCGAGTGAAGTGCATTTCCTGCGACCGGCCAGTGGAGATGATGACCGGCCCGTGAGTACGGCGCCAGGGGGCGCCTCGGGGCGGTGGAGGCCGCCGAGCTGCCCCGCGCACCAGCCCCGCGCACCAGCCCCGCGCACCACTCTGCCCGGGTCAAGTACATTCGCACCCACGTGCGCCCGAGGGCCGCCCGTGCGTTCGCGTCCACGCGCACCGCCTTCACACCGCCCTGCAGAGCTCCCGGTCACCCACATTCTCTAGACACCTTGCTCCCCACTTCTGAGTGACAGGGGCGCTGCCTCTCTCCCTAGGGTCGGAGTCAATGGCCCACCCATCTCCCCCCAAAAAGAAAAAAAAAAAAAAAAAAAATGGAAGGCGGGGCTGAGTCGTGGCTCAGTGGTAGAGCGCTTGCCTAGCGCGGGTCCGGCACTGGGTTCGAACCTCAGCACCACATAACTAAATAAAGGCATTGTGTCCATCCACAACTAAAAATATATATTTTTTAAAATGGAAGTAATCGTTGTCAGAAAGAGCAGAACTTTGTTCTACTCTCTGGTCACTTACTTTGATACAAGTCCAATACTTGCATAATGTGAACTATTTTATTATTTTATTTTATTTTTTGCAATGCTGGGAATCAAACTCAGGACTTTACGTGTACTAGTCAAGCACCTTCCCACTGAGCACCACTCCAGTCCTAAAAGGAACCATTTTTAAATGAACAGTGGTCACCTGGTGGCACACACCTGTTAATCCCAGCTATTTGGAAGGCTGAGGCAGCAGGAACTGCCAGCCTGGACAACTTAGCAAGACCTTGCCTCCCAATAAAATAAATAAAAGTTTTGGGGATGTAGTTTAGTGGCAGAGCATTTGCCCAGCACTGCAAGGAGGTCCTGGGTTCAATTCCAGCATTGCAAAAATGAACTAAAAATAAGTCAAGTGGCTGGGCGTGGTGGCACATGCCTGCTTTGGGAGGCTGAGACAGGAAGATTGCAAGTTTGAGGCCAGCCTCAGCAACTTAGTGAGACCCTGTCTCTAAAAATAAAAAAAGCAAAGCGTACAGTGGCATTTGGTGCAATCACAGTGTAGTGCAACTCTTGCCTCAATTCCGAGCCCTGTTTAGTCCCCCAGACCCATTGGCACATTTAGCAGTCACTTCCCGTTGCCACCTCCCCCGAGCCCCTGGCAGCCACTAATCCACTTTGTACCTCTATCGGGTTGCCTGTGGACTTCCTATTGATGGAATCAGACTGTACAGGCCCTTCAGAGGCTGGCCGCCTTCGCTTAGCATACTGTTTATGAGGTCCCTACAGGTGTCAGCAGGAATCAGTGCTTCGCTCCTTTTTATCACTGAATGACATTCTGTCATGTGGATGGGCACCTTCGCTTACCCCTTCGTCTCTTGATGGACATCTGGGTTGTTTCCACCTTTCAGCTACTGTGACTAGCACTGCTGTGAACATCTGTGCGTGTGTATTCATTTGAGCACCATCTTCCAGTCCTTTGGGGTGCAAGCCTAGAAGTGGAAGGGCCGGCTCGTATGGTAACTCTAGTTAACTTTTGAGGAGCTTCCAGGCAACAGTTGGTCCTGACACCAGGACCTGGCAGGGTCCCTGTGGTGCTAGCCCAGCCCTGGGGCCCCTGGAGTTGGCCGCCACCTCAGGCCAGTTCACCTCCACGGAGGGGCTGTGGAGCCATGACCAGGATTTCCCTTTCAAATCACAAATCACAGACATCTCATCACAGTCTTATTTATAGTAGTAAAAGAGTCGGAAACAATCTCCGTGGTAAACGGGTCACTGACATCAGCTGGCATACACCACGTGGGGCAAGGACGCCATCTGGGGCCACGCTCTGTGCTGTGGAAATGGCTGGTAGCTGTGCCGTCCAGCCGGAGGCCACGGGACACGTGTAGCTGTGGAACACTCGCAGCGTGGCTAATGCGATGGAGAAGATGAATTTTAAATTTTATTGAAACTTAATTTAAATGCATATTAAAATAACCACATGTGGCCAGTGGCTCTTGTATTGGATAACACAGCTGTGGAATATTATTTAGTAAACCTGAAAAATGTTTGCGGCAAATGACAGAATATCAAGCCGTATGCATTGTTATCCGTTTTAATTTTAAAATCACGTAGACGTGGAAAATGCAGGGAGGACATGTTGGTGTCTGTGTCACACGGCTACAGAGCTGTGTTTCCTTCGGTATCTCTGTGCTTGATGAAATGTTAACGCTCAGTGTGTTCCTGAAAATGTGGGGTGACCTGCCACCACGGTAGGAGCCTGGTGCTGCCTGGCAGCAGGTCTGCCCTGCAACACCTCTGCCTGCAGAGCTCCCCAAGAAGGCTGTCCTGGCCTTTTTATTTTTATTTCCTTGTTGAGGCCAAACCCACGGCATAACTTCAGCACTGCGAAGGGAAGGGTGGAGTGGCTTGTGGTCTGTCGCAAGGTCGTGCAGCCAGCCCACCAGTGAGCAGCGACCCCTTCCCATCCTTGGCTGTTCCAGGGTTTACCTGGCCTGGCTTTTACCCTTATGACCAGAACTTTTTTTCCCCTGCTTAGGCGATGCCAGGGGTGGAGCCCGGCCCTCACAAATGCTAGGACCAGAGCTGTGCCCCCAGCCCCAGATGATTGTTGTTTGTGTGTTTGTGTCCCTGATAGTCGGGGTTCCTCAGAGCCCTGCTTGGTGGCCCGGGGCGGGTGTGTGGGGGTCTGTACCTCCTTCCTTCTGCTGGGAAGGCTCCTGGTGGAGGGGGGAGCCTGCAGCCCTCTGCTGGCCGAGTTCGCCTCCGATGCTTTTGTCCTCCACAGGCAGCTGATCACCATACGCAAAGCCCGCCTGCTGTCCAAGCTGCGGCCAGCCAGCGCCAACAGCTACGAATACCTGCAGCGGCAAATGATGAGGTGAGGCTGCAGCGCCACCCTGGGCAGGGCTGGGACCCCTGCACCTGCAGAGACGTATCTGCCAGTGCCAGAACCAAGGACTGCCCCCTGGTGTGGCTGACCCTCTGTGAGGTGGTGGTGGCCTGGGCAGAGGATAGGAGCCAGCGCTCTTCAGTCATGGGTCAAGGACTGAGAGGTGCTTCCAAATGGTGGGGGGTGGGGTCTCCTTAAATCTCACAACCCTTTGTGAGCCGGGATGGACACACCTGTTTCTGGTGAGTAGTGATGGTGGACCCTCAGGGAGCCCTCGATGTGGCCCAGCAGGCGCTCGGGCACACCTGGCCTTGTTGAAGTATATTCCCTGATCATCCGTTTCACAATAGAGGAAACAGGCACAGAGAGCTTAGTGACTTAGTGACTTAGTGACGGCTGTGGCTAGTGACTGGCAGAGCAGCCACAGACCGGCAGGCTCCCTGGGTCCCAACGCCACACCTGTGCCCCGACCTCCGAGGCTCTGGGGGTCCTAGGGACACCCAGCCCTGGGGGAATGTTGCTTGAGGGGAGGGACTTGGGGCTCCCCGGCCTCCTGTCCTGACTCCTCAAGCTGCAGATCTTGTTGAGATGGCCAGGGCTCTAGGGCACCCCTCCCCCCCGCCGTGTGCATCTGTGCCACCCACCAGGCCCCAGGCCTGCCCGCTGTGCCCCCAGCACCCTCGACACTGCCAAGGCCCGTGGGCAGAAGGGTCTCCAAATGGCTGATAACCACTGTCCTGTGCAGGGAACATCAGCGGCTGCAGATCCAGGAGGACGGCCTGCAGGCTCTGCGTTCCCAGCAGGACTGGGGCGATGGCCCCCGGCATGACACCACCCTCAAGTCCAAACCGGGGGACCTGGCAACACTCTACCCCTATGGGGACCCCCAAGTGCTGGACTATGACACCGTGAGTCTGGCCGTCAGGGCGTCCCAGGCCCAGGCATGGGACTAGACCCCAGGCATCTCTGGGAGCCTGTGCGCTGACTTCAGAGCCTTTACGTGCGTTGGGGGGTAGCCAGGCAGAGGCCTGGGGCAGTGACGCAGAACATCCGGCAGGCCGAAGTGGACATCCTGGGAGTGGATGGGATTCTGTACAAAGGCCGAATGAGCAGCCAGTTTGGGACCCAGCCCTTGGCCACTGCAGAGAAGGAGCTGGCAGGTGAGAGGTGCTGGGCCTGCAGGGTACTCCTGCCTCGGGTTTCCCTGTGCCAGGCAGCTGAGGGGAGACAGCTGGGCTCAGGGCCAGCACCTTCCCTGGCTGAGGAGCCTAACAGTCACTTGCAAAAATGGGGTCCCCACAGTGGGAGCAAGGTGGGCTATTGCCTGCGGTTGACTTATGCAGGGGACAGACCCCAAGTGAATATCTGGACGGCAAGAATCCATGGTTACAACCATAAAAACGGACCTCAGGGGCACTGAGATGGGGGATTTGTACCAAGGGCCTCTGGTGGACGGGAAGGTCTGGACAGCTGCCTGACACCCCTGAGCGGCATCACTCGGTGAGGGCTGGAGAGGGAGGACAGAAGTCCAGGTGGAGGGCAGTGCGATGGCCCTGTGGGTAGAAGCCAGGCACAAGCAGGAAGTGGGAGGGCGGTCCAAAGCGCAGTGCAGAGACAAAGGTGGGGTGGGGCAGTGATCAGTTCCAGCCCCTGGAGGCCTGTCCTACTCTCAAAGGCAGGGTCAGGCCAGGAGGAGCCCCAGACCCACGGGCATTTGGCACTGGTCACTGTGGCTCTTGCAGCATGACAGCCTGAGCTCTGGCCAGCTCCACCTGGAACACCAGGACTGGAGTCCATCCCTGGGCTCTGATACCCAAAGGGGAGCCTTCCCTGCACATCCCTCTGGGGCATTGTCCCTTTGGGAGAAGAGCTCTGAGTTCGCCCCTTGGAGGAAGCCACACGCTGCCCTGTGGGCGTGGCGGGGGTTGAATCCATGCTGCCCGTGGAGATTCTTCCTTCCAGACTGCCCTGTGCCCTCCACCCCAGACTCAGGAAAGGAGGTGGCGGCTGCCAGAGGAGCAGCTCCCAGTGCTAGGTGCCGCAAAGGGGCGGACGCTCATTCTCACAGTCCTGAAGGCCACAAGTCTAAATCCAGGTGCGAGCAGGGCTCTGCTCCTCCAGCGGCGCTGGTGCAGGTCTGCCAAAGTTCCTGAGAGTGGCCACCTTACTCAGCGTGTGACTGATCTTCATGTCCTCTGTGTCTCCTCCTCTTCTCCCATAGGACACTTGTCTTTGGATTTAGGGCTCCTTCATTGCACCTGCACAGATCCTGGCTCCAAATACGCTCACATACCTGGGTTCCAGGGAACACATCTTTTGGGGGACCCCCATGCAACCCACTACAGACCCCACCCTGCTTCCAGGAGGGCTGGCACCACTTCCCCTGTCCTCTCCTTGGCAGGGTAGCTGCTCCAGACACCTGCTCTGATGGAGGGGGCTGGGCTGGGCTTCAGGGGTCACCAAGCAGGGTGACTTAAGTATTGAATAAGCCAGGTTCTCCCCACCTGCCCTTGCCCACTGCAACCTGGTGAGGAGTCTCATCCGCATGCAGAGGAGATCCACTTAGTAGGAGGGCAGCCTCAGTGGAGGGGCCGAACAGAGGGAATCCACTGTGGGATATGCCTGGTCCTGTCCCCAACGCTGTCTACCTTCCTCAAGGCTGTTACCCCTGAAGAGGGGGCTGAGGGCTTCTCCCCAGTGGGTGGTTCATTCTCAAGACCCATGTAGCACACCAGAATTTGAACTTGGATGGCCTCCAGTGTTTCACCTCACTTAGGGTGGTGAGGCCCAGTTAGTGTGAGAATTCACTAGAAGCCTGTCTATGGCCAGAACTTAGGATCCACTCATATGCTCACACAAAAGAACATTCTAATCCCAAACAGACTCCATATTTCAACCTAAAACTAGCCAGGCTGAGTACTCCCAGCTCCAGCCAGGCCCCAGATGCATTCACCCATCCATCACCCTGTCTATTTGGACCTGCTATGCAGCCAGACTTTGTCTGTCCCCCAAGGCCTCCAGAGGCCAGCCCATGGCCTTCCTGATGCTGATGCTCCAGTCCCCAGTCTAGGCCTGCACAAAGAAGCACCCGATCCTCAGGGTGCTCCCCACAGCTGGCAGACAGGTGTGCCTCTGGTGGGGCCTCCAGAGAGTGTCCACAGAAGGTCGGCTGTGTACAGGAGTGCAGGAGGAGGTGGCCAGAGGGATGCTCCAGGTGGAAGGAGCAGGGCTGCAGAGGCAGGTGGGAGGGCATTGTGTGGAGAGCCCCACCAGCTGGGCCTCCTCATGGCTGGTTGCCTCTCCCAAGGCATGCAGGCTTGGGCTTCTCCTGTGTCGCAGATTCAGCATCTTAGTTCTGGAGGCTGGAAGTCCGAGATCAGTTGCACTGGGCTAAAATCAAGATACCAACAGGGCTGGTCCTTTCTGGAAGCTCTAGGGGCAAGACCACCCCTTGTCTATTCCAGGTGGAGACCCCCCTTCTCCGTCCACAGAGGGCACCATACCAGCCTCTGCTTCTGTTATCACCTCTAATTCTGACCCCCGAGAACCCCATGATTACACTTAGGTCCCACCTGGATAACCTGGGTTAATTGTCCCAACTCAATGTCAACTCAGTATAGTCCCAGTTTCCACAGAAGGTACTGTATTCAGGGTTCCAGGGATTAGGATGGTAGCCAGTCACAGTCATGGTGATTCTTAGCTGGACAGGAAAAGGAGGCTCTGGGTTCAGAAGTGGAGGACAGAGCACCACGGTTCCATTTCCATGAAACATCTGGAAGAAGCAAATCTGTAAAGAGAATGAAAACCAGTGGTTGCCAGGAGCTGGTTTGGCAGTGGGTAGTGACTGCTTAATGGGCTGCAGGCTGCTTTTGGGTGACAAAGGTGTCTTGGAAAGAGGTAGAGGTGATGCTGTGCAGCTCTGTGAACGTACTCCGTGCCACTGCACAGGGCACTTTATTTTTATTTTTTATTTTTTATTTTTTTTGTAAAGACTTAGGATAATTTTAATTTTTCCAATAAATTTTTGGTATTTTGTATGGCGTGTTATGGATTGCTCTTTTTTTTTTGCAGATTTTTTTTTTTATTGTAAACAAATGGGATACATGTTGTTTCTCTGTACATGGCGTAAAGGCATACCATTTGTGCACAGGGCACTTTAAAGGGATGATTTCATGTTGTGTGAAATTACCTTTAAAAAAAAAGGTGGGAGGTGGGGTGGGGACTTTATGGATCTGGACCCCAGCAGGAATTTTTTCGTTGTTACTGTTCTGGGGGTTGAACCCAGGGCCCAGGGTATGCTAGGTAAATTCTCTACCATGGAGCTACACCCAGCCCTTTTGATTTTTTATTTTGAGACAGGGTTTTGCTAAGTTTCTGAGGCTGTCCTTGAACTTGGGATCTTCCTACCTTAGCCTCCTAAGTTGCTGGAATTACAATTGTGCGCCACAGTGTCTGACTGCCCATCAGGAATATCTGAAGAACAGACAGTGGTGCACACCTGTAGTCCCAGCTACCTGAGAGTCTGAGGCCAGAGGATCACTTGAGCCCAGGGATTGGAGACCAGCCTGGGTGACGTAGTAAGACCCTGCCTTGTGTGTCTGGGATTGTGGCTCAGTGGTAGAGTGCTCCCTTAGTACGGGGGAGGACCTGGGTTCGCTCCTCAGCACCACATATAGATAAAATAAAGGTATTGGTCCACCTATAACTAAAAAAAAAAAAAAAAAAAAAAAAAAAAAAAAAAAAAAAAAAAAAAAAAATTTTAAAGACCCTGCACACATTTCTCATAGACTTGTATGTAAAACAGAACAGCCAGGGGTCTACACCATATGGTCCTTGTCTGCACTGAGCCCGTTGCTTTTGCTAACTGTCAGGTGCCCTGGCTTGGAGATGCCTCGGGATGCCTACTGTCCCGGTCCTAGGTCCTAGCCTCGGGAGGATCTGGACTCAGGCAGGCAGGGAGGGACATTCACCCCCAGGGACAGGAGGGTTGGTGGGGCAGAGGGGTAGCCTGGGAGGCAGAGCTGGAAGGTTGGCCTGAGGCGTGGCTGGAACTCTGGATGACGTCCTGCCTGCTCTGGTCCTTTCTCCTCAGCTGTCAAGGCTCCTTGTCCCCCACCTCGAAACCCATATGCTCCCGGGCGCTCCAGTGACTTGTTTGGTACCATCTGCCCCCGTGAGTACCTCCCCCTGTACCCCCTGGGGTTCTGGCAGGTCTCTGGTCCCCCCACGCACACCCTGTTGCCCTCATCCCCAGCCCCAGGGCTTGCTCTGTCCCACCTCGTCCATCTCCCACCTGCTCTGTCCGGATCCTGGCAGCCTGCTCACCTCAGTGGGCCTGGAAAGACCCTTGTAGCAGCCCCCACCCAGCACTCTGCTCCCTGGCCAGGGAAGTGCTGCCTGCAGCTGTCCTGGGCTCCTGCCCCACCCTCAGGGGAGCTTGCTGGGCCTGGGCAGAATCACAGAAGCCTAGGCCAGGTGTCTGTCCCCAGGTGTCCACTTGACTGCAGGGGTGGGACAAGGAGCCCACTTACTGCCCTGGGCCTCTTGGCCTGCAGCCCAGGAACCAGGCTGGGAGGAGCTGAGCTCTGTACTCCCCTGACTGGTGTCACCACACGTCAGGAGCCTAGGGACATTGACAGCTTATAAAGCACTTTCTCCCTTCCTTATCTCTGCTGGGGGTGGGGGTGGTACTAGAGTTCCAGAGTCCCATACCTGTGTCACTGCCCCAGGAAGGTTAGCTGCTCAGGGCCAGGGGAGGCCACGGTCACCAGCCCTGACACGGCTCACAGAGCACCTCCCGACTTGGGCTGCTTTTCCCTCCAGTGGGGTGGACCCCATCAGGCCAGTGGCTTCCGGGAATTTCTTGGGTTCTATCCTACTCCCTGCAGCCTTGGGTCCCTGCACTGGAGCCCGCTCAGCTGCTTCTGGCCCTCCCTCTGTGATGCTGGCTCAGCCACCATCCCTGCCGCCTCTGCCACTGCTGCCACCACTGTTCCCTCCCCTGCGGAACCCCCGGCAGGCCCCAGAGCCCACCCAACACGTGAGGTCTCTGCACCCGGAGTCCCGGGTCAGCAAGCAGCCTGCGGAGGAGCCCGTCAACCCGTGAGCCCTCCCCTGTGTCCCCACCGTCATCAACCCCAACCACTGCCCTGGATGAGACCTGGGGCCCTGAAGCCGGTCCAGGACGTGTCCCCTGGGCATACCAGAGAGGTCTGCACAGGGGACCCCCGTGTTGATTAATTGTTTTAACTCTGCATATAAATACGAACAACCCAATCTTCTAATCCAACGGTTTTCTTATCTCTTCATGAAAAACATGGCTTGCAAGTGAAACTTGGATTCCTTGACTGATTTTAATTTGAGTTGCTGATGGACCTCTATTTTATTCTTTTATCGATGCGCAGTGCTGAGGAGCAAACCCAGTGTCTCACACGTGTGAGACAAACATTCTACCACTGAGCCACAACCTCAGCCCTCCCAATTTTCAAGACAACAGTTAAAGTGGTTTTAAAATAATCCCTTTCCTTTTTATTTTGCTGAAATGATGCCATCAGAATCAGTTCCCACTTCAGCTCCTGCCTTTTGACATCTTGCTTGGGGGCCGTTATTTTTACTGAGACCAGTTTTCCATGGGAACAAAATTCAACTGCGTGCATCCTTTTCTTTCATGGTGGTAATTACTGTCATGAATTGGGTTGTTTCTTTTTACTTCTTAGCTAGTCCCCGAGGAAATGGGTGAAATGCTCCTAGGGTATCCAGGGCTGCACTGTCCCCTCTGGGCTGGGACACTACCGGCTGTTTTGAGTCTAGCAGGTTCCCTTGCTCACAGACCATGCATTTGGAGGGAAAAGCAAACCAGGAGGTCATAAGCTCTCTCTGGCAATTCAGAGACCAGCCTCAGAACACGGAGCCAGGGCTCACCCATACCCCCTGCCCTGCCTCCACTGGCCTGCTCCTCCCCCTTCTGGAGGTCCCCACCCTCCTGTCCCCTCTCCCATCTCGCTCCCTCTTGCCTTTCTCACTCCTCTGTTTTGCCGTCCTTCCTGTTGCCACTGCTGACTGCTCTGTTCCATTTCAGAGACGAAAACAACTCTCTGCACAGGTTTGGGGCATGACCTCAACCCCACCCCAGCATTCACTAGATCCCTGGACTTGGGGGCTGGTGGGGAGACCTATCTAGCAGGGAGCTGGAGAGGGGAGGGCCCTGGGAGGCCCAAGGGCTGGGCTCCAGGCTCTGCCCGAAAGTGGTGTGGACGGGGAGCCCCTGGCCAGGGAGGCCACTGGTGTCTGGGGACTCAGTGTGCCTGTCCATTCCTAGTGGTCCCCACATCCCCTCATCAGCTCCTCACCTGAGACCACCCTGATCTGATTGGTCTTTTTTTCCCCCAAGGACGGTGTTCAAATGAGGCCAAGCTCCACCGAACCCAAGCGGTTCACCCCTCGCGGCTGCTTCGGGGTCCACTGGTTCGCACAGCCCCAGCCCCACCTCCTTGTCACAGATGAGTATTTTTGGCAACTTCTTCCCAGAATAAAATCTTCCATCTTTCTGACCATAGATGAGGGGCCTGGCTGGGTGCTGTCTGCAGAGGGTGGCCTTGCCTTCTCTACCTGAGTGGGACTCACTGGTCCCTCCTCTTGCCACCCTGGCTCAGCCTCCCAGCGCCCCTGCCCACAGCCACCTAGGCTGAGTGTCAGCAGAGACTTGCAACAAACCTTTATCCTTTGCCACATTCCTACAGTGACCACATGCTCTGAGCTGCCCCAGCTGTGTGTTGGGCGGACCAGGGATCTCCACAGGCCCAGGGACACAGGGTGAGGCCCTAGCTCTCTGGCCCTTGCCCAGGAGGCCACACCTGGTGGGAACTGTCGGAAGCAGTGGGGCCAGCTTTCATCCTTCTCCACAGCAGCGAGGGGAGGCCTGCCCCACTCAGGTCAGCTGGGGAGGTACCGGCTTCAGTGGGGCAGACCTGCTGGCTGTGCCCATGCTACATCTCATGTGGCCACCCAGGGGCTCTCCCTGGTCCCCTGGGCTGGGCACCAGCCACTCTCACACCATAGTCTCCCCATGGTGCCCCTTCAAAGCTGCCTTCTGGGCCCATCTTGCAGGTGCATATCCTGGGGAGTCAGCGCTTGAGCTGGTCTCTGCATCCAGAGACTGAGGAGCGGGGCCCAGTAGGTCAGCATGTGACCCATCTGCATTCTTACAGACCTCCTGGGTACCTTGGGAGGTGGGGACTCTAGCCGAGAGCAATCCAAGAAGATAGTCTGTCTCCAGGGAGGGGGTCCTGCAGATTTGGAGGCTGGGAGCCAGGAGCTGTACCAACCCAAGGGCCCCCGGGCGGCTGCTGTGGGAGCACAGCTGACCCCATTACAAACAGCAGAAGGCACTTGGGAGCAGCGTAGCTCCACTTTGGAAGGCCCTGGCCCAGTTTCTTCCTCCACAAGGCAGACCATAACGCCCAGCCCGGACATAGCTGCATGACCAGGCTGAACGGGGGATAAGGTGACAAACCACCCGGGTTTGCTCAGGAGTGAAGAAGTTTCTGGGTTGCAGGACTTTGAGTTTTAAGGTTGAGGTGAATTGGTCTTGTGCAGCGGAACGCTGGTGGGGTTGCATGGATGGCCAGGCAGGAGGTGGGGAAGAAGCTTTTTGCAGAGCAGGGGTCCCACCTGGAAGTGCTGCTGGAATGGAGCAGATGCCACATGGTGACCACCCCACAGCCACCGCAGCCGGTGAAAGGCCACTGGACATTTCTCCCTTTCAGAGACCACAAACTTACTGACCCTGAGGTTCAAACTATCCGCAGCAGCAAATGTGTGTTCTGAGCAAGGAGATCTGCCCTGGAAAAATGCACCACCAATGCCCAGGCAGACAGCGGTGCCGGCACCAGCCCGAGGGCCTTTCCGGGACACTGGAATCCTGAGCGGGCCCTGTGGCACCATCCTATCTGGCCTGACCTTTGACGTCCCATGGATGTGGGGCTCTATGCAGACTCCAGACGTGTGACGCCAGAGCGCTTCTCCTCGCCCTCCCTCCCCTTGCTCGTGGCTTGATCGGGGTCTCTAGGAATGGCCCCACCTATGTTTGCAGTGTTCTTATTCCCCAGTGGTGAGAAATGGTTCCTGAGGGGGAGCAGGATTTTACCCTCAGGCTCCCAGCGCCATGTGGTGTGCCACCAACAGGCCTTGGCAGTCCAAAAGCAGTGCCACACTGCCCTCCCCAGAAGGGCTCGGCCTCACCCACCCCAAAAGAACTGAGTTCTTTTAAGGCTCATTTGAAATACATATATTACCCAAACATAAGCTGTGGCTACAAACCCAGAGACCTTTCCAGTTGGAAGAGTTATAAACAGCCTTGTATCTAGACTCCATCTTGGCCAAGCCAGGAGGCCTCCCACACGGGAAGGTAGATCCAACTCAAAGGACTCATCTGTCCTTGGCTGGGCAGTGGTGCCAGAAAGAGTCCCTGGGAGCCCTCCAGGGCTGCAGTCAGTGGGACAGTGTGGTTCTCTGGGCTGGCTACTGTGTGTTCTCAGACAACCCTGGCTGGGCCACTGAAGAGACCCTGGGCACACTCAAGACCTGGGTGTGGCCCGGTGTCCATGACTCTCACAGCACAAGCCCTTTTCTCTTTAAGGCTGTCAGGAGGAGCCTGCCCACAGCAGAAAACAACTTAGTGACCTGCTCATCCGCCAGAGGCCCTTCCCCTTGGAGCAGGGACATCACTTCTGCTGCTGCTTGTGGTGAAAAGCAAGGTCCCTGTCAGTCTGGGCAGGTTCTGAGGCAGTAATTGGAAATGACCTCTATGTTGCCAGGGGGTTGGCCAGCAGGGGTGGGCCAGGTTGTGTCCCCAGCATGCTGGTCAATGCCAGCCACTTGTGGCCTGGGAATTTGGGTCATATATTCCAGTTTTCTAGGACAAGTCAGAAGGAAGGTTTTTCACATAAATCCTCCTGATTTAAAGTTGGCAAATGTCCTTAAAATGTGTGCAGCATGGAGGGATGAGGGTGTGCAAGCCCCAAGATGTGTGCCCTCACCCAAAGTGGACCACAAGGCTGCAGCCACCACTCGCCACCCACGTGCAGGCTTTGCTTCTGGTGCTGCTCTGTCCCCGCTGGGAATTAAGAAGAGCCTGAAATATGTTCTTTGGAGCAAACTCATGGATGCCAACGGTGGTTTTAATTTTTTTTTTTTTTTTAATTTTTTGGTGCCAGGGACTGAACCCAGAGGCTCTTTCCCACTGAGCTACATCCCCAGCCCTTTTTATTTTTTGAGATAGGGTCTTGCTAAGTTGCTAAGGCTGCCCTGGAACTTTCGATCCTCTTACCGCAGCCTCTAGAGGTACTGGGATCACAAGTGTGTGCCCCCACACCCAGCCCCATGGTGTTTTTTAGAGTGGGAGTTTGGAGACGGTCTTGAGTCATCTGGAGCTCCAGTCCACGGTGAACAGTGCATGATCAGCTTAGATGCACTGGTCTTCAAAGTAACAGGATGGTTTACTTGTTGCTTAGGTAGCTCCTGGTGCTTAATGAAGCACAGCCCAGAGAGGTCTAGTATTGGGTCTGACCTAAAACTTGAGCTCCTCTGCTTTTTAGCCATCTTCCTCTTGGACACATGAGTTGTCACTGGTCTGTTTTGCTTCTCAGCTTCCAGGCTTGAGGTTCCATGTTGTCACACTTGAGTTCTGGGACATGTGGTGTCTGGGCCACCCTGCAAGTCCTGGCCCACTCTTGCAGCCCCTCCCTTGTCTACAGGAAACTCAGGCCAGGGTTTGAAAGCACACCGGGCACAGCCTTGGCATGCACTGGAAACACCCAGGTTCCTAGGCCCCTGCTGCAGTCTGCTGTGCCCAGAGCCCCCAGACTGCTTCCACGTGCCTGGGACACTTACTACAACTCAGTCTGGGACCCTTTACAGGGCAGCTGCCTCGAGCATGTTTAATAAGCACTCAGGGGCCTTCCTGGTCTGCAGGTTTGGAAGGCAGGAGCCTGGTGGCTGTTACCATGTGTGGGGCAGCTGCATCAGATTCCTCCAGGAGTGGCTTCATTTTTAGTAACAGCTTTGCTGGCATAATTGGCACACCACAAAGCTCACCTTTTTCTAGTGTAAAGTACATGGCATTTAGAGTAGGCAGATGGACTGCAGCTATCCACCTGGGGGCCCTCTCCCTGAATTCAGATGTAGGAAGACAGCCAGGATTGCAAACCCCAGGACTGGAGAGGGGCCCTCCACTGGGGTGACTTCCCCCAGGTGTCAGTAGACATTTCTGATTGTCACAACTGGGGTGCTACTGTTTCTAGGTTAGGCTTTTGGGATGCTACCTGACATCTCACAATGTACTCGACAGTGCCTACTGCAGGGACAATAATCCAATTCCAGATGTCAATGGTGCCAAAGTTGGAAAGGCCAGATCTACAGGAAACTTCCAAGTCCCTTCTACCTTCAAGTACCCCAACCACCTGAGACCTCCAGGTCCAGCCCACGGTGGCCCTGGGGGCAGAAATGGACTAGGAGGGACACCCCAAGTTCCAGCATTTAGTAAAGATATAGGACATCTTACATTTTAGTGTTGCATTTGGTACCAGGGGCTCTGGGCTGAGGATTGGGTGATGCCACTAACCTGGGGCCCACTTTGGTCCCCCAGGGGCTGCTGGTCATTTAAAAAAAAAAATGCTACCCAGCTTCCCACTGTGCAGAATCTAGACCATGTGCCATCTTGCGTACAGCTGACACTTAGGACCACCTTGGCAGTCTGCCCCTGGGGAGGGCCTGTGCCCTCACCCACACGGCAGAGGATCCAAGACACAAACTAACTCTGCAAAGTCTTTTCCTACCACTTGCGGGGTACTGTGGCAGTTCTGAGAATTTGCTTCCATCCCAGAGCAGAAAAAACTGGAGTGGACTCAGGAAGCCAAAGATCCTCTCCCCTTCCCTCCTCCATACCCAGACATCCCAGGTGGACATGGGCCAGTAGGCTGCCCCACCTGGCTAGAGGGCACCTGCTAGAGGCTGGGCTCAGAGGATCCAAGAAAAGGTGCATGTGAAGCCCAGGAAGAAGGAAGCAGTCGTTAGCCTTGCTTACTCAAAACTGGGGTCGAGATCTATCATGTCTGAGCAGTGGGGGGGGATTCTGGAATCAAGCCTGAAAACCAACTTCACAGGTAAAGTCTTGGATGGGTAGGAAGATTCCAGAAAATGCTGTGGATTGAGACAGTGACAGGCAGTAGTATGGAGCTGGGTGAGACGAGTGGCCTGGACACTGCTTGGCATTCTTCTCCAGAGTAAGCTGGCAGCAAAGCCTAGGGCATGAGGCAAGACCACAAAGCCTGGGGTGGTTTGGAATTCTTTCTTCTGTTAAAATGGGGAAAGGAGATGGGAATCAGGTACCCCGGGCTCTGGGGCAGGCATGCAGGCAGCCCAGCAGGCAGGCGCTGGGGATGGTGGGAAGAGTCCTGGAGTTTCCCATAATCCTTTTCTCTGCAGGGAACAGCAGTGCTGGCTGACAAGGGTGTGGGGTGAGAGGCAGGGCCCTGGGGGGAGGGACAGTGGGCAAGGGGCTCGGGGCTCACTCTAACATGCAAAGTCCAGCTGCCCCGTAATCTAGGTTGCTTTTTAAAGAGCGACATACGTATAAATACACAGACACAGCTACACACGCACATGCGGAGAAGGCTCTGCATTCCCAAGTGTGGGGACCTAGGCCTGCCAGCCCTGGAGAGTGCCAAGTCAGGAACCAGCTGTGTCTCTGCTGGGTGACTGTCTGGAGCACCCCCAGGCCGGGTCAGGGGAGGGTGGGTGAGTCCTCGTGGGAAGGCTGTTTGGTCTCCAAGGTGCTGTCCATCAGGCACCAAGCCACTGAGCCAAATCCATGCGAGCTGGGGGCTGCGTGCCTGTGCTGTGAACTGGCGTGAGAGCAGCTGTGCATGCTGGCACGAGACACGTTCCCGCCTGGCTAGAGTCCAGTCTCTCCCCTCCAGGGCTCTGGGGCACGGGGGTGCAGACAGAGAAGGAGTGAAGGGGGCCCACGGAGACGTCCTCTCCCCCGCCCCACGGGGTCCTGGCCTCCGGGAGGGGGGAGGGGCCTCCCTTATCTCTCCGCCTCCATGGCAGGATGGGCCCTGGGTTCTGAGGCAGCCTGTTGGGGGGCCAGGGGTGGCCAGTCTGAAGGCGGGGAAGGGGGTGCCGGAGTCCACAGGGGCGGCTGCGGCTGGTGGTGCTGTGGGCCTCCCGGGGGCGAGGCTGTAGTTGGCCAGCTGGGTGCTGCAAAGCTGCCAGTGGTGGCATGGGGGAAGTGTGGCGGGGGTGAAGTGGCTGTCGTGGCCATTGGGCTACCGCTGCTGCCACCGTGGAAGCTCTCAGAAGCCTTGAGGCGGGAGAACATGGTGAGGGCGTCAGGGAAGTTGGGGGGTGTGGCAGGGGTGTTGGCGGGAGTGCACATCTGTGGGGGAAGAAAGGAGAGAGGCAGGAGTGAGGGCCCGAGAGGAGACATGGCCCAGTCCAGCTCCTGTTGAGAAGCTCCTGTGTCCCCTCCCAGGTGCTGCCTGACCCAACCCACTGACCGGCCTGTGTGGTAGATCCACACTTCCAGGCATGGAGCCTGCCTGCTGGCTCAGGGGACATGATGGCTTCCCAGCCCCCTTGGTTGGCCTGCCATCCCTGGGAGGTTGCAGGGTGAGTAGCACCAACCTCCCAAGGGCTGCCGCTCCCCAGGTCCTAATGAACCCAGGCTGCCTAGAGCCAGCCATGCGCACGGCCCTCCTCTACTGGATGCTCCCCGGAAGGGGGCTACTCATATACTCAGCCAGCTCAGTCTCCTCCTTCCCTGTGCAGAACTGAGTCCCCAGCCCAGCCTCCTTTGGGTCTCTAGGGGACACTTACCATCTGGTGGTGGTGGTGGCTGTAGGGGATGTTGGTCTCCTGGAAAAAGGCGCTGAGGGCCGTCTGCAGAAAGAAAGGCTGTGCTTAGCCTCTGGGACCCTGCCCAGCCCTATGGCTGCCCTTGTTCCCAGGGTCCTCTGGGCTTTTGTGTGACCCTGGCCTGACCTCCAATTAGGACAGGGTGAGTTGAGATGGCTAGGGACCAGAAGTTCGCCTGTCACCACCAACCCTTCCATTGTCCAAGGTGCCATGGAACCCAGGGCAGGTCAGTGCCCTCTAACAACACTCTGCCACCGGCCAAGGGCCTTTGGCTTGCACAGCCCCCTCACCCATTCCTGACACTGTCGCTGGGCTTGCCGTGTCTCAGGGGAAAGGCTGCATGCCCCTAACTAGCCCATGCAGTCCCCGGTATCTGATTCAGAAGATCCTAGCCTGGCTCTGTCACCATCTTTATGGGTGGCAAGTCCCTATTCTTTTCTGAGCCCATTTTCTCACAGAACTAAGGAAATCTTGAGGAAGGAGTCGAAGCCCAGAGGGTGGCGATCTCAGCTCCACCTCTGGTTGACCACATGGCCCTGTCCCTACCTGGGCCTCAGTTGCTCCGTCTGCATCACAAGGAGACTGGACTAGCTAGTACCTAGACTCCTCTCCTGCAGCAGTGACTACCTAAGATCAATGGAACTAAATAGGAACATGTGTTTTACACTCACTCACTGTGCCTCCTAAGAAATGTCCTCAAGGTGGCCAGTAGGATGGCCCTAGCACTAAATCCACCAAGGGGCTGAGACAGCTCCCGTGACAAATCCACTCCCTAGTCACCTATTGGTGCCTGGGATAGGGAGGCACATGACTCACTATCTCCCTTTGCACCATTACCACACCAAACACAGCCCCTCAGAGTAGGGGTCCATCAAAATGGGGCGCTTATCATGATTAACTCCTGAGGCTGAGACTGGAATCAATAATTTTACAGACAAGGAAACTGAAGGTTAAGTGACCTGTTCAGGGTCATGTGCCTGGCAAAAAGCAGAGGTGGGGTTTGGGCCCTGGGCTGAGACTCCAGGTGGAGATCTTGGGACTGGCCAAGGAGGATGGTAGCCAAGCGGCTGGAAGCAAGCCCCTCCATGGACCAGCTCAGCAACTCTGGAGGTCCTGGTGTTCACTGTGATCTGCCTTGGGCTCCTGCAGGAAACCAAGGACTCTTCTGCTCTTGCAGTGCTGGGTGTGGAGGTCTGTCAAGCATGTGAGGGGTCCTAGGAGCCCTGCCAAGTCCCAGGCTAGACCTGAAGCCCCTGCCACCCAGCCTAAGCTGCCCAATGACAGTTTGACTTCCTGGTCCTCCCTCTGCACAAGAGATCCAGAAACCCAACCTGGCTCCCAGGCCTTGCCTCAGGGGCTTTAAAAAAAAAAAAAAAAAAAAAAGAAAATTTAAATTATTCTAAGAATTTCCTGCTGGAGACACTCTACCCTAGGTTCCCAAACAGGTGTAGGAACTCAGGCATGGGAGCGGGTCTCTAAGCACCTCCCCTGGTGCCAAGACCCTCTGGCAGTAGAGGCTGCTTCCCCCCTCAGGGGACATATCCAACCCTGTCCTCCAAAGGCCACAGTGAGTCCTCCATTGAGAAACATCTGCCCAGACAGAGTCCCCCTCCCCCTGCAGCCTCTGCCCCCATTAGCACCTGAATCGAGAATGTGACCCAGAAACACTGCCTGGTCCTGTTGTGTGCAGCCAGCCAGGTGAGAGGCGGGCACGGAGGGGGAGGGGCTCACTATGAGGAGCCAGTGGCTTGAGGTTCGAGGTCCACAGTCACCTTATCCAGTGTCCCCCATCTTACAGATGGTGGAACAGTCTCAAGGAGCCCAGGGCACAGGATTCCTATCCCTCAGCCCCTCTGCTCTGCAGGATGCTCCTGACCCTCTTCCCCAGACACTGCAATCTTCTAAACTATATTTTCAGTCCACCCTGTGCCACCTGAGGGATGCAGCCTGGGTACCAGGCACAGAGGCACATGCTGAGTGTTGTACACACAGGATACCTGCCTGCCCAGCTCCGACAAGGAGGTAGCCCTGCATGCAGACATGGGACTCCAGCAAACGGCCATGAATGTGGTTTTGCAAGTTTTGCAACATCCAGCCCTAGAGACATCAGGGCTGATTAGGGTTGCTGGAGAGGTAGGGAGTGTCCCCAAGGGGCAGAAGGAGGAGGGGGCAGATCTGGCCATGCAGGCATTAGAGCCTGACTCACACTGCTCCCCCAGAGCAGCCTCCCCTCCCCTGAGGCTAGCACAGGGACAGTGGCCCAGAAGTCTCTTATAGAAAGGAAGTAAGCAAGGACAGAATGGATTTATCTGGGTGGAAGGGCCACTGCCTTGCTAGACAGCCCCAAGGTGGGGACATTCTGATTCCTACTGCACCGCAAGAAGCTGAGCCTCAGACTAGGGGTCCTGGTTCTTCCTGGAAGCTCAAGCACCTTCCCCCAAATGGCTCCCATAGAAAAACAGGTTCTTGGGCCATAGCTGGGCAGACTACTAGGAAGGCTGAAGGACACAGCTCCAGGCATTCTGGCCTCATCCTAGATGCCACCATGGGGTGGTTGGAGATCAGGAGGCCTCTTGGCAGTACGAACAGCTGTGGGGGTGGGGCACCACTACCCTGCAGGTCACTGGGGAAATGGGAGATTGGGAGCCAGACTGGTGCTCCTGCCTAGCTGGCCTGAGAGCCAGGGAACCATACACACCACTCCCGGAACCGCTGTACAGGTAGAGTTGCCCGGCCAGCACCGAGGGCATCTGGACCCCCACCCGCACACCTCTGCAACGGGGGACACAGGTACACATGCCCATGCAGTAGTGGGGGACTCCAGCACACGGCGATACACACCGCGTTGGGCCACACAGGCCACACCATACTGGGTACGGTCTGCAAACAGCCACAAGCGTACACAGCGAACACACAACAAACACGACGTACGCGCATCGGGCACCAGATGCACCCCGGCAGGCTGAGCGTCGGCACAGGCGCCCACATGCCCACAACCTTCGAAGTGCCCGGCTGACAATCCCGCTGACGCCAAGCGCGGTGCGTGCGTAAACACAAATGCACATGTACGTGTACGCACACGCCGCCAAGCCGCCCACCGGGCACACCGACCCTCGGCTGGCCGCCCGCTCGCTCCGGACGGCTCCGCCCTACGGCCCGCTCCGCCAGGCCCGGGGCGTCCTCCTTCCGGTCACCCGCCCGCGCCCCGCCCTCGGCCGTTACCCGGACAAAGGGGGGGTCCCCGCCCCGGCCGCCTGGGCGGGTCGCGGGCGCGGGCGGCGAGGCCCGGCCGGGGCCGGACCATCGGGGAGCCGCGGCGCAGCCCGGCGGGCGCACTCCGGCACGTGTCCGCCGCCCGCGCCGCCCCGCGGCCCCGCGCACCTCGAACTGCCAGTGGGCCGCCTGCAGCAGCTGCTTCGCCTGGTCGGCCGCGCAGCCCGCCGTCAGCACGAACTGGTTGATCATGACCTGGTGCTTGAGCTCGTCCATGTTCACGGACATGGCGCCGCCGCGCTGCCCGCTCCGGCCTCCCTGCGCCGCTCGCGCCTCCGCCTCACGCGTCCACCATTAGCGAGCCGGCTCGGCTAATACAAATATTTACCGTGCGCTCTGACTCACCGCCTCGCGGCCCGCGGCCGGCGGGGCATGCTGGGACCTGTAGTCCGCGCCGCCCCCGCCGCCGATCGGGCCGCCGGGCCGGGGAGGGCGCGCGGACGCCGAGCGCCTGCGGTATGCACGCCCGAGCCCCCCCGGGGCAGGGGTGCGGGGCCGGGGGGCTGGGCCACGGGCTCGGGCACCCTGCTGTGGCTCCTGTGCCCGCGTTAGGGGGGCGCGCCCTTGGAAGGGGCAGAAATTTGGCCGAAATTCACAGCATTAGGCTGCAAGGCCCCGAAAACTGGTACACAGCAAATATTCGGGGAGCGGGTCTTCCCTCCCAGACTGTGCTCGAAGTCACCGCCTCCAGGAAGCCTCCGGGGTTCACTGCACACTCCCTCACCGCCTCCCCAGCCTGGCTTTCGGCCCGCCACAAGGGAGGAGCATCTGGGGAAGAGACGGCGCCCCGCACAGGCCGACGAGGGCGCCATCCCCTGGCGCTTCGGGATCCCCATCCCTGCAGCACACATTTTCCCGGGCAAAACCTCATCCTCAGTGCCACACCGGCAGGCGCCAGGACCGCGCGGAGCCTGTTCCGGGGTGGCCTGGGACTTCTATTCCCAGAATGCCTCGGTTTATTTGCATCTTTCCGTCCTGGGTGACGTCAGCTGAGTGAGGCCGCGCCTCCACCAATAGGCCGCCGTGGGGTGTTAGGACCTGGCCATATAAGGTAAACAAAGCTGGCCACCCAATGAGGCGGCGGCGGGGGCGGGCGGTGTACGTCACGTGGGGGCGGGGCTAGGAGCGGGGGTGGGGCGTCGCGGGCTGTGTTTACAGCCCCGCACATGGCGCTTCCGGTTGTCGTCGGGGTGGGAGAACCTGCCGCTATGGCTCGTGGCTGTCAGGGCCGAGGGTGGTCAGAGGCTGCGGCCCTGGGCTGGCTCCGTCATCTCGCTCCAAGTGACCTTGGCCAGGTTCCTTGGGCTCCCAGGCCCCACTTTATTTCTTTGAGCCACTGTTTACCGGGCCCTTGAGAGTCCTGAGGTACAGGAAGCAAAACCGGGCGGACGGCTAGCGGGAGGGGAGTGTGTGTTCCAGGTCCCAAGGACAAAAGCATCACTGCTAGTATGTAGGGTCCCTCAGGAGGCAAGCCCTGGGTATGGGCTAAAGGCCACTGAAAGGCTTCAATAGATCTGATCCCTCGTTCAGAATTAGGATCACTGTGGTCGGGAAAATGTGGGGACCAAAGATGATTGAGAGGTTCAGTCCCACTTAGACGGTTTCTAGGAAATGGAGGAGCAGCCTGCAGTATTCTTGGGGAGCCCTACTTGGAGAACTGGTGGACAGGGCCTGAAAGGTGACAGGGATTAATGGGGAGTGGGCGAGGGTGGTGCACCAAGATAGCTCAGAGGGCTGGGGAGGGCAGTGAGTCCAACTTCTGAGGGCTGGAGCTAGGAGCTTGGCCCATTGGAAGGGAGAGGACACTCAGTGTCCCCTTCCCTGTGCAAACACCTTAGCCCTGGCAGAACCATCGGTCCACAGGAAATAGGGGTTTGGCATATTTTCTGCCACGAAGAGATCACTTGGGGACCATAGTTTTTTGCAAACCCTAATGGTGCCAAGATATTTTTGCTCTTGCAGAGTTGCCCTTTAGCTCTGAAACATATGCATGGATTAATGTGGGCAAAGCGCTCAGCACAGCGTAGGCACACAGTAAGAGGCAGTTCTGAGTATGATTCCCACTACCTTTGTTGCCATGGAGACCGCAACAGAGCATTATGGAAGGTGGGCAGGTTAGGGAGCCAGACAGCTGGATGTCAGTCCTGGCATCCTGCTTACTCTGGCTTCTCATTCCTCTTTTGTAAAGCTCTGAGCTCTCCCACTGCTGCTATAGGGGATTTGTGCCTCTGGCGTGCTCAGCACAAGACTTGACTGGTATGCCAGTTCTGGCACTCCTTTATCTCTATCTGGATCACTGTGGGGAGCTCAAGCCCCATTTTGTAGATTGGGAAGCTGCAACTGGAATCTAGCCTCTCACATTGTGGTATTCAGAACCAGGGGAGAAGAGTGAGCACCCAGTGGACCAGTAGGGTGTGTTTTTGCCAAAGGAGAACGGGCACCATCCTGGCAGGGCCCACTGGGTGCTCTTACTCAGGGAGGCAGGAAGTAACACCCCCCCTTCCCCATCGGCATCTAGGTACCACTTAGGTACCTGGTCAGGCTTGCCCTGCCCAGAAGGAGCTCTCCGAGGGCAGCCTTCTTGCAGGGGTGGATTTGATGGGGCCAGTTAGGGTGAAGGTCACCCTGTTGGCCACTTGTGCTCCATCTCAGTCAGCTTGTTTTCCCAGGGGTAGCAAAGAAGGAAAAAACAACCTTTTTTTCGGCCAGGATTAGCCTGCTGGAGGGTGGACTTTGGATTTCTTAGTAGGCTGGGATGGGACCTGACAGTTGGGGCCAGGAGATGGGGGGAGGAGGAGGGAAGCCATTCCAGCACCACCCTTATCTTACCTGCGAGCCAGGGAGGTTGAAGACCTTGCCAACATTCACAAGTACACATGGCCAGTTAATGGAGGTGTTTGTTTCCTCAGTAGCCTGCAGGCTCCATGTCTAGCATGATCTACCATTTGATCCCTGTCACCTGGCTGATCGCCTGACATATAGTAGCTGCAATGATAAATATTTGTTGAATAAATAAGCGAATCACCCAAGATGTTGATAGTGGAGCTTGGACCAAATCAGGAAGGACCTGTTTGCCTGCTGTGTGTGAGTAAGCACAGAAAAATTGCTGAAGGGGTTTTGAGGCATCTTGAGTCCAAAGCTCTAAGAATGTTTAAGAAAATCCAGCTGGCTGGGCTTGGTGCACATGCCTGTAATTCCAGTGATTTGAGAGGCTGAGGCAGGAGGATCACAATTTTTTTTTTTTTTTTTTTTTTTGGTACTGGGAATTGAACCAGGGACTCTTTACCACTGAGCTAAGTCCCCAGCACTTTTTATTTTTTATTTGCTGAGGGCCTTACTAAGTTGCTGAAGCTGTCCTTGAACTTGCTAGATGACTGCAAATTTGAGGCCAGCCTGGGTAACTTGGTGCAACCCTGTCTCAAAATAAAAAATAAAAAGTGCTGGGATGTAGTTCGGTGTAGTGTCCCTGGGTTCAATTCCAAGTACAAAAAAAAAAAAAAAAAAGCCATCCAGCTGGCAAAAGATCTACCCTGGCTGGCTTTGTGGGGAGGATGTGCTCTTAGAGCTGTTTTTCAGTGGGAACAGTATGGTCTTCCGAATTCTCCCTCCCTCCCTCTCTGTGACCAGGTAGGGCAATAAATTGAATGCATAGCTGATATATGTATGTATGCATATGTAAGTGTGTTATGTGATTCAATGGAAATAAAATAAGGGAAGAAAGACCACCCTGGGTGGGAATGTCTTCACGCTCATCCTTCAGGGACAAGAGGTTTGACATCTGCACATTGAAGAATTACTGTCTCTGGGAGAGGAGAGTGCCAAGGTAAGAGCAAATTTCAGCTTTCCACTTGTACAACCAGAGAAGGGTACTTCTCCAAGCTTCACATTCCTGTTCTGTAAATTTGGAATAAAAATAGAATTTATGCTGGTCATGCTGGCACATGCCTGTAATCCAGTGGCTTGGGAGGCTGAGGCAGGAGGGTCACAAGTTCAAAGCCAACCTCAGAAATTTAGTGAGACCTTGTCTCAAAATAAAAAATAAAAAGGGCTGGGGATGCATCTCAGTGGTTAAGCACTCCTGGGTTCAATACCTGGTACAGAAAAAAAAAAAAAAGATTAAAAAATTTTTTTTGAAAGGCCTGACTTTGTAGCTCAGTGGGTTTAATTTCCAGTACTGCCACCAAAAAAAAAAAAAAAAAAAAAAAAAAAAAAAAGGGGAAGAAAATAGAACTTGCATCAGAGAATTAAATGAGCTAATATGCCCACAGCCCTCAGTATAATGCCTGGCACATATTAAATGCTCAGTAAATGTGCATTTTGTTCGTAAGTAGGAAGCTTTAATCAGGCAGTCCCCAAAACCCGAAGTCTCCTCATAACCATCTTATTAATTTGATTTTGCAAGATTGACTGACAGTAAGGATCATTGGGTGGTGGATTCTGGTCCCTGGGAAGGTATAGAATATTTTTAAAGAGAAATTTAACGTTTTTAGTTATACATGACAGTAGAATGTACTTTTAAAATATTTTTTAGTTGTAGATGGACACAATGTATTTATTTTTATGTGGTGCTGAGGATCAAACCTAGTGCCTTGCATGTGCAGGCAAGTGCTCTACCACTGAGCTACAGGCCCAGCCCAGTAGAATGTCTTTTGACATATTATATATACATGGAGTATAACTTACTATTTTTGTGGTTGTACATGATGGGGAGTTACACTGGTCATGTAGGTATAGGGTATTTTAATATACGTGTTTAATTCACCGAGGTGAGTTTACCGTGTGGGACCTTTCCAGCCCCTGGCCTTCCTAGCTGTTCTCTTGGCACAGCAGGCTTGATTTGGGAAACCTATCTTGGAACCCAATTCCTCAAGTGAAAAATAGGTAAAAACAAAACTCCCTTTGGCCTCCTTCAGAGGTGAGAGTGAGTCAAAAGCCAGGAAAAATCTTGCAAACTGCCAGGCTTCAGTCTTAACCCTGATTCTTGGAAACTTTCTTTCAGAACATATATGCAGCTCTTGGTGCATTAGTGTAAAATGGAGAGGTCCACTGCCTTCAGTGGGGGCTGTAAAATTATGTCTCCAATGCAGTCGTTTTAAACCGGGAGGGTGGTACACCCCTTAAGTCCCAGCTACTTGGGAGGCTGAGGCAGGAGGATCAGTGGAGGCCAGGAGTCAAGTCCAAGCTTGACAACATAGGGAGACCTATTTACAAAAAAAAAAAAAAAAAAAAAAAAAAAAAATATATATATATATATATATATATATATATATATATATATATATATATATTATTCTGAAGTTATGCCTTGAGTTCTGGCCAAGGCCCAAGCAGGTGGGCGCTTCCCCAGTGAGCACCACCCAGGTAAGCCTGGTGGCCCCGCAGCGCTTCCTGGGCGTAGGCGAGACACGAAACCTGGGCAGTGCAGACAAGCAAGGGGGTGCCCAGGGCGACGCTGAGATTGGGGGCAGAGAGAGGAGCCTCCCGTGGGGAGGCCGCGGGGTCGCGACCCTCCACCCGGCCGGCCGGGGGCGGTGCGCCGGGCCGCGGCGGGCGGGGCCCGGTGGCGAGCGCGCAGGCGCGGGGCCGCACGTCCCGGGCGGGGCGGGCGCGAGGCGGCGGCGGGGACGCGCGTCCGTGCGGCCTGGTCCGCGCCGTGTCGGCCGGAGAGGACGCCGCCGCCCCCCGCGCGCCTCGCCGCGCGCCTCGCCCGCGCACCATGGGCTCCATCCTGAGCCGCCGCATCGCGGGGGTGGAGGACATCGACATCCAGGCCAACTCGGCCTACCGCTACCCCCCGAAGTCCGGTGAGCGCCGCCGGCGGGGGGACCGCGCCTCGCGTCGCTCGGGCCGAGCGCGAGGGGCGCCGGCCCCGGGCTTCCCGGCCGCTGACCTTGGGCCGGGCCCTCGCGCGCCGCTCCCCGGCGGCCTGGGTGGGATTGCGCCGCCGCGGCCCGGCCTCGTCCTGGAGGCGTGGTGCGGAGCCTGGTGCGGAGCCTGGTGCGGCCGCCCTCCGCCCCTCCCGGCACCGGCGCCTCGCTCCCGGCCGGCCCACGAGGGTCGGCGCGGCCGGGAGGGCGAAGCGGCTGAGGGGCAGGGCCGTCGGCCGAGCTGGAGAGCAACAGGATGGCAGTGGGTGGAGGACACAGGGACACCCTGACTTGCGGCTTAGGGACCTGAGCCACCAGGTGGAAGTGACTTTCCCAAGGACTCGAGCGCATGGAGGCACCGCTGGCACCAGGACCAGTTGTCGCACTCCCAGAGGAACCCCGTTTCCAGAGCGTGGCCCCCAGAACTTTGAGCTCCAGTTCCTGGCTCTCCATCTCCTTGTGGGGTCGTTTGCGGTGGAAAGGAGAGACCCCCGACCACATGGGACATCCAAAGGGGCCCTCAGATGCTGGTTTCTGAGCATCCGATCTGATGTGGGCTCTGCGTGTCTTGGGACCCCCAACAGGCCAGATTTCCTTCGAGTGTGGTCAGAGACCACCTGCTCCCTGAAGTAGGGAAGCTTGTTCAATATCTGAGGCTGTACTTGAGACTTACTGAGACCAGGGAACACGCCTTTTAAGCCCATTCCCTAGGTGAGTCAGATAGTGTCTCAAGTTTGAGAAAGTGCCCTCCCTACCTTGGTTGAAAGAAGGTGAGGGTCAGGGGCTATGGGAATGCAAGGGCAGGAACCGACCTGGCCTCCAGGTAACCCAATGGGATGGAGTCAGCTGCCTGCTGTGCAGGGAGAACTCCCTGCCTGCTTGTATCCCAAGCACAGCAGCAGGGCAGCCTCAACTGATGTGGGGTTGCCAGTCCCGTGATTTCCCTTGTGAGGCTCTGTCTGTGTTCTTCCTGTCTCTTTGGCTGAGTGACCTTGGTCAAGTTGCTTAACCCCCTGGATGTCTGTTTTCTCACTTGTAAAATGGGCTGGTAACTTGTAGAGTGCTCAGACTTGTCTGGCATATAAGAAATCTTGAGCAAATGGTAGTATAATTGACTGAAAAGAAAACTAGGTGACTGATCTAGAGTCTAATGTCACTTAGCGGTGGCATGACAGATGTCAGAACGTTTACTGTGGCACCTCCCGTCACCCGGGACCTGACCTCTGTTAGTGTCCCTTCACTTGGGGATTGGACAAGACAACAAATATGTGGCACTTACAGCACTGCTTTCTGATTCCAGTGTGGCAGATGTTGCCAATCATTCGTGACATTCCTTTCCACTGAGCCTGGGCTCGTTTCAGAATCCATCACAGAACACCCCACCAGCTGCTGCTAATTGATTGGTGCTGGCACTGCAGGTGAAACCCATGGGCCACCTGGGCCTTGCAGCCAGCAATAGCAGAGTTCTGGGCCTGCCCAGTCCAAAGGCTGTCCTGTCCAGCTGACATGTTTTTCCTTTCTGTTCCTCCTCCTTCTAGGTGCCTTATACACATTTTCTTTCATTGTTCATCTGTCCTGGGGATATTAGGATCCTGGCCCTGTGTCTGGGGATACACTGGCTTCCCAGGTTCTTGAGAACTCTACAAGGTCAGGGAGGGTCATTGGAAAACAGAAGGGGCCTTACCAATACTTCAGTGTTTCCCGAAGGTGGACTGGGGACTGTAGAGGGTTTAGAGAGGGGGCACTCCTGTTCTGGGAAAATTGTCTTTTCAGGTCTGTCAGTTTGGATGAGTCAAGAGAATCATTGGGTGCTGGTGTGTTTTTCAATCCTTGCTAACCCCATCCAATTTTCTTCTGTCATGGAACTTGCAGCGTGCTCTGCGATAGTTCTTAGCTTGAATCAAATGACACTTGGTTTGTTTTTATTGTGTTTTACTCTTAATGGCTTTGGGGTATAATTTGTGCACCTTACAACTCATCCACTGCAAGCTTGTGACTGATGTGTAGACTCGGTGCTGTAGGTGTGTGGAGTTCTGCACCCACCACCAGACAGCTCCTTCCCTCCCAGGCGTTTGTGCTTGCTTGTGGCCAGTTTCTGTCCTTTGCTCCCACCCCAGCCCATCACTGCTCTGCTTTCTGTCTTTAAAATTTGCCTTTCCTGGACATTTCACATGAATGGAATCGTGCAATGCACGGGTTCTTTCTGTGTGTCTGGCTTCTTTTACTTAGCGTAATGTTTTCGAGGGTCAGCTGTCTTGTAGCATGCATCTATACCTCTGTGTGGTTATGGCGTGTTTATCAGTTCACTGATTTGTGAACATTTGGGTTGTTTCCTTAGTTTGGCTGTTAGGATCAATGCTGTTGTGAACATTCAAGTATAATTGTTGTGTGGACCTGTGTGTTTATTTCTTCTAGCTGTACGCCTAAGTGTGGAGTTGCCGGGTAATGTGGAGCTATATGTTTAACCTTTTGAGGAACTTCCAAAGCAGCTGTACTGTTGTGTATTTTTTTCCTACCAGCAGCGTGTGAGGCGGCTGGTTTGTCCTCGTCCTTCCTGGCCATTGCTTGTCCACCATTTTGATTTCAGCCAACCTAGTCAATGGGAAGCAAGACCCCACTGTGCTGGTGATTCATATTTCTCTAGTAACTGGTGATGTAGAACATCTTTTCATGTGGTCATAGGCCATTTGTATAGTGTGTGTGTGTGAGAGAGAGAGAGAGCAAGAGGTCTGTTTAAATCTTTTGTCTGGTTTTTAAAAATTGGATTCTCTTCTTATTGAGTTGTGAGAATTCTGTAGGTATTCTGGATACAGTTCCTTTGCCAACCATATGATTTGCAAGTATTTCACTCCAGTTTGGTTTTTTGTTTGAAGAGCAAATGTTCTAAAGTTTTGACGAACTTCAGTTTATCATTTAAATGAATAATGCTTTTAGAGTTCTATTTAAGAAATACTTGCCTTGCCCAAGGTCATAACCTAGCTTTTACCAGACCCTGGATTCAGTTCCCAGTACTGCCAAAAAAAAAAAAAAAAAAAGCCATGGTTTGAGGGATGATCAAGGGCGTCTTTCACGTGTGGGACTCAATTTCTTCAGTATCATGTGTTGTGAAGAGGATCTTCCCATCGAACGCCTTCACACCTTTGTCAAAACTCACAAATGTGAGAGGTCTTGTGTCTGGCTCTTCACTCTGTCCCTTTGACGCCCATGTCCATCCCAGCGTGTCTCATCTGGGACAGCTCTGCCTCTCGGCATTGCACCATGTCTGGAGACACACATTTCATCACAGCTGGGGACAGGTATCTGTGCTGTTGGCATGGTGGGCAAAGGCCACAGGACAGCCCCTGGTGTGCACGGTGCTGTGACTGGGAAGCCCTGGTCTGGCCTCACCAGCAGCACCTGCTGCCACCCAGCTTGCTGGTGGGTTGACATGAAGCCCATGTCCTCTAGCCACCTCCTCTGTGGTGTCCAGGGTGTGCGCAAACCCTCACGTTCTTGGATATGTTTTGCAAGTAGCTTGTCAATTTCTACAAAGACAGTCTGCTGAATTTTAATAGGGATCAATCACATGGAAAGTATAGCTTGACTTAGGAGAATTGCCATCTTTACCATGCTGACTCTGCGTCCATGAACATGACCTGTGTCTGTATTTATGATGTATCAGTGTTTATCTGGATCTCTAACTTCCCGATGGTAGTTTTTTACTTTTTTTTTTTTAATTATTTTATTTTATTTTATTATTTTTTTAGGCACAAGTAGAGATTTATTTAGGAAGGCAAGGGTCATGTGACTCCAAGGGAGAAGGTGGGCTCTCCAGATACTGATGCGCTGAGGCAACTTTTTAAGGGCCAGCAGCACTCATTTCCCCAGTCTTCTGGTGATGTAAAGTCCCTTTCATACGCTTCTTTAATTAATAATTGATTTTGATTAGAATATTAAGTACAATTATGTGTTTAAGTAATGCACAGTCCTTGCAGCTTGGGGAACATTGTTCGTGTCACATGCCTCTGATTGTTGGTGAGGACCCCGAGGCTCAGGTGACAGTGACTCACAGTGGGTTAATGGTAAGACCAGATTTAAGGGTAGGCCCCTGATCCCAGCCTGATTCTGCCCACTTGCCTCCCTGGCCTGCCTGATAGGGGCCTGGTGGCCACAAGGGACCACCCTTGTCACTGCAGCTCTCTGCAGGCTTGGTCTGATGTGGCACTTTGTGCAGACTTATCAGCTTGCTGAAGGGCCTTCCTGCCTTTCTTGCTGTGGGGCAGAGAGAGCAGGGTGAGGGGACCAGCACCTCCTGCAGGGGCGTGTCCTTGTTTGTCCCTGGAGATGCCCACACTGCCCTGCCTCCTGGGAGAGAGGCGGAGCAGGCACGTGCCTGGGGCCCGTCAGTCTGGGGCTTTTGTGCTTGTTGGAGTGGGAAGTGTGGGTCTTTGTGAGCTGGGCCCTGGCTCAACACAGATTCCCCTCTGGCCGTGGCCCTGGCGCTGTAGTCGGTGGACATGGCAGTAACAGCAGCTGCCATGTGGGGGCTATGCCCGGAGGCCTGTGTTGTCCCTGCAGGGCTGACCCAGGATCACGTTGGGTGCGTGGAGTCTGAGGTATAGGCAGGTACTGCCTCTATTCCATCACACAGCGGGCTGGTCCCCCAGCAAGGTCCAGAGCAGGTGTGAGGGCACACAGCCAAGTCCTTAAAGAAATGAGGGCTTCCAGCATGCAGAGCGATGCCTGCTGCTTGAGGCCACTCTGGAACCAGTTCACCCAAAGAAGTGGTGGCAGAGGGGTGCAGACTGCGGCCCCCGTCCTGGGTGGAGTGTGTCAGTGCTCATTCCTTTTACGGTTGAGTAATACTCGGCTACCAGGGTCGCCTGCACTTTGTCATCAGTCAGTGGACACGGGGAGTTTCCAGGACACACTTTCTGCCTGCACCCAGAGAGCTTGCTGTGGCTTCTCTTTTCCCTGTTTTGTGAGAGGCCAGTTCCCAGCGTCCCTCTGCCTAGGTGTCCAGTTCCCAGTGTCCTTGTCTGGGCTGGGGCTCTCTGCAGCCTTGTGCTCCTGGGACCTCTGTCAGAGGCAGAAAGCAGGAATCCTTGCCCGTGGGCTGCTTGCAGCTCAGTGGCAGAGCGCTTGCGTAGCATGCTCAAGGCCCTAGCTTCCCTCCCCAGTGCTGCACACACACACAAAAGTTTAAATGTAAAGGTGTGGTGGTGCGTGCGTGTAATTCCAGCTTCTCCAGATGCTGAGGCGGGGGGTCTCCTGAGCCAGACAAGCACAACAAGGCAAGACCCGCCCCAGGAAGCCAGTTTTTGTCTCCCAGGAGGGCTCCTCTCCCCTCCTGTTTTCTTGCTGGACTGGTCAAGACTACGAAGCTGTGTTCAGAGGTCATTTTTTTGGTGGAGGGGGAGAGGGTACTGTGGTTTCCACCCAGGGCCTCATGCACATAATGCTCTACCACTAAGCTGTATCCCCCCCCCCCCCCGCCTTAATGTATTTTGGAGGGGAGAATGAAATCTTTGTTTTTTATTTATTTATTTTTATTTGGTGCTGGGGATCAAACCCGGTGCCTCACATGTGGGAGGCAAGTGTTCTACCTCTGAGCTACAGCCCTAGCCCCTTTTGTTTTTGTTTTGAGGTAGGGTGCTGGGCTTGCAGTAAGATGTGAGTGTCCCTCATTTATCAAACCCAGTTTATCCACAGGTGCTCTGCTTGACCCGGCACTGGGTCTGCAGTGGCATTCCTGGGCCTGGTCACAGCTGAGCTGGAGGCCTCAGTAGTGGCCACTGCCATCTAGTACCTGAGTTTTGCTGCACCGTCCTGCCCTCTGGAGAATCCAAGTCCAGGCGGTGAGAGCTCTGGAACCCTCAGGAGGAGGCTAGCCAGACACGGATGGGCCAGTGGTCCTGTGCTTGGAAACTGGCAGTGAGGGCCCTCCTGCCAGGGAGGCAGGCTTTGTTTCGGGATGTGTGCGGGAGTGAGCTTGTTGTCTTCCTGGCTTGGGGGCCACCTTGTTTTCAACACACCCTGCCACCAGGATGCTGTGAGCTGGAGATCAGCCTGGAATCCTTTCAGGGACTTGCATGTCACACCTTGGAGCAGCTGGTCAGTGTGGTGAGGAGAGCCCTGGCTTTGGTCTGAGGCTGGACTTTGGTCCCAGCTGAGCCAGAAGCTTTGTCTGTGACCTTGGCCAGTCACTTGCTTGCCATAGACCCAGCTTCCCAACGAAAGCCCAGGGTAACCTGTTTCCCCGGACCCCTTCTGGGTTTGATTGTGCCTGTCCATGGCAGTCAGCAGGGTGTGGCTTGGCCCTGGCCCAGCTGGCTTTTGTTTTTCATGGGGCCCAAAAGTTTTCTGGGAAATGTCCTGCATTTCCTGGTTGACCCTGGGTGGTGACTTCTGCCTGTACAACCTCCAAACCAAGTGTGGCCGCCTGCCTGGCCCTGTCAGGGTCACATTCAGCTTGCTTCCTGTGCTGTGTTCATTGCAGCCTTCCAGCTTCTTTTGTCTGGGTGGTTTTGTGAAATGGAGGGTGGTGTTTGGTCACCTCCTCCTGCCCTGCCTTGCCTGGCTCAGCGCAGGGTCTATGACTGTAGGATTGTTCCCCTTGCCAGCTGCCCCTGCGGCTGCCCAGCTCTTCCGCTCTCTGCCGCCTCCTGGCCCTGGCACTTGGGGCTCCCTGTGGGAGTGACGGAAGTTGTTTGCTGAAAGGCACTGCCTGGACTGGGGAGGACAGCTCTCTGCTCCCCAGAATAGGTGCCACAGCTCATGCAGATGTGTGAATGAGTCTTACTTGGTCACGTTGTCCCCAGCTCAGGCAGGGCAGTGCTCCTCCTCGCACGGTAGCACCGTGGCCTACAGGGGTCTCCTCTGCAGGTGGGGTTCAAGGCTCCAGCCAGTGTTGACTTCCCTGATTCCTGCCAGTGACTCTCTTCCCTGTTGCAGACAGGGACAGTGAGGCTAGAGAGGTTACATGGCAGGCCCAGAGTCACCCAGCTGGATTGCGGTGGGGCGAGGGCAGGGTGGCAAGCAGAAGAGTGCTCTTGTGCACACAGGTGGACTCAGCCTGGGGTTCCTTAAGTGGGGTGACTAAAGCCAGGTCAGAACCCCTGGTACACCACAGCCTGTGGGGCTGCCGTCCTGGCCTGAGGCTGTGGGGCTACTGACCAGGCCTGAGGCTGTGGAGACTGCCATCCTGGCCTGGGGCTGTGGGTTGCTGTGGGCCTGGTGTGGGCGGGGACATTCCTGAGAGCAGCGCTTCCAGGACCTGTGATGTTCTGACCACACAGTCCAGGCCCAGCTAGGTTTGGTGGCTCTGGCTGAGTCTGCGACTTGGCGATGCTGCGCCTGGTGACTGGGAACACCATCCTAGTAGAAAGCGAGAAGAATTTCCAGCAGGTGGAGCCAGTGAACCCCGGGCTGCTGAGCTGCTGGCCTGTCCTGCTCTTTCCGCATGTGGGAGCCTGACTCGGCAGCCCAGCCGCATCATCTGACCCAGGGTGTTTCTTTGGGAGGTGCCCTGGGCATCTCTGATAATGACATGGTTTGCCTGGCGTGGTTGAAAACACAGGGAGTTCCAGCAAAGATGCCACCTCTCGTCTGTGGCCTGAGTGGGTCACTTGCCCCTGCTGTGCCCAGGATTCATGGTGTCATCCACCTTCCCTCACATGTGTCCTGCTCTTCCTGGGTGGGGCCTGGTAGTCACAGGGTGCAGGACTGTGGCCACTTGTAAGTGGTGCCTGGTCTCGGACAGAGGGAGGACAGACTGTAGCCAACAACTACTCGGGGAAAGGAGAGGCCGTGCGAGGTGCTGGTCAGGGCGGGAGGATTTGACAGGGACTGTGCAGATGGCCTGCAGCTGGTCAGGTTGCTTCCCCTGGAGTCCTAAGGCAGCAGTAGCAGGGGAGGCCGAGTGCCGCTCTGGCTAGTGCCCGAGGCAGGGACCAGCACTGGGGGCAGAGGGTACCTGGCCTTTAGGGGCAGGCACAGCCAGCATGTGGCCCCAAGTTGAGTCAGACACTTGGAAACTGCATTCTGGGTAGGTGGTTCTTGGGCCTCAGGACCAGTGAATCCTGGCACCAAGATGCACAGTGGCCGCCTTGCTCTCAGGAAGATGAGCAGTTGGGTCTGTAGTGGGCATAGCCAGGGAAGGCCTTTCTGAAGTAGTGGACCTTTGGGGTCTGCTGCCCTGTGGCTGTTGGGGTGTCCCAGCTGGGCTTGGGTACAAATGGTCCTCAAGGGTCCAGACCAGGAACCTCTGACTTGGTGGGTCCCACACTCTGGTCTCTGGTGAAGTGGATATAATGAAAACTGGGTAGTGGAGGGTTGGTGCGGAGGGCTCGGGAGGTGTGGGCCCTGTTTTATGCTCCCCACCCCTCCCCGCCCTCCTCCGGGATGCCCTGGCAGAGGTTTGTGTGGACCCTTCTGTTCAGCTGTCCAGTGTGGCCTTTTTTTTTTTTTTTTTTTTTTTTTTTTAAATTGGGATGGGTCCATCATGTCACCCAGCTGGTCTCAAACTCTTGGGCTCAAGCTATCCTCCTGTGTCAGCCTGAGGGGCTGGGACTGCAGGCGGAGGCCACCACACCCCCTGTGCTGTTCCTGCCCTGGCCCTCCCTCGGCAGGTTGTTCCTGAGTGCCGTAGTGTCTCTTCCTGTTGTGAAGCTGATCAGTGCACACAGGTACCTGGCAGACATGCCTGAGTGGCGGGGCAGCAGGAACCCCAGGGTGTGCTTGGCTCCCTTGGGCCTGTGTGGGACCGTGCCTTCCCCTCCACTGGCCATGCCTGCGCCCCCACAGCCATCTGTAAAGATGATTGGCACTTTTATTGTCCCTTCTGAGGTACGCGTGTGAAGGAGTGCTTGGTCTTTACCCCCATTGTCCAGGTCACCTGGTCACCTGTGGATAGGAGCAGAGTCTGCATCTTCAGGCAGAGAGATGAACCATCTGAGCTGGAGTCTTGCTTGACCGGTGACAGTGAAGAGGGAGACCGGAGCGAATGAGTTGTCCCGGCGTGGTGTTTGAGGACCGTCCCAGGCTCTGAGGCTCCTGGAGTGCTTGCCCTGGAGCGGGCTTTCTAGGACCCCTTACGTGGCCAGGGAAGGGTTTTCAGCCCTTCTCATAGGAAAGGCCTTCATGTGGCTCTTTGTGTGTGAACAGCTGCCGTTGTGAGTGGCAGTGGCACTACCAGAGGGCACAGGCTTGGGCCCCAGCTCAGACTTCTGCACTCAATTTCCTGAGTGGGAAGTGGCTGCAGGGGAGACTGGGCTTACGCCCACCCCAGCAGGCTTGGGGAGCCAGTGCACGTGGCCTTAGGCATCTGTCATGTCTTCTTGTTTCTCACCTCCTTTTCTTTTTTCTCCCTCCCCCCTGACAGCTCTGCCTCCTTCTCTTGGCCCTGAAACATGAGCGTGCACATGGACACACACACACACATGCAAGCACAATGCACATGCAGACATGTACACCATACATGCAGGTGCAACAATCATGTGCACCTGTTTATACTTGTACATACATACTGATCCTTCCAGGAACTGCTACCAGTTTCCCCAGTGCACACATTCCTTCCTCAGAAATTCTCTTTTAAAAAACTGTGGGCAGTGGTACATATACACAGTGGAATACTACTCAGCCATAAAGAAGAATGAAATTATGGCATTTGCTGGTAAATGAATGGAACTGGAGACTGTCTTGCTAAGTGAAATAAGCCAATCCCAAAACATCAAAGCGGATGCTGACTCACAATGGAGGGGGCAGAAGGGGAAGTTCACTGAATTAGACAGGGAGGAACGGGGGAAAGGAGGGGAGATGGGAGTGGGAAAGACAGTAGAAGGAACCAGACATCTTTCCTGTGTTCATATATGGCTACACGACCCGTGTAACTCCACATTGTGAACAATCTCAAGAATGAGAAGTTATACTCCATGTGTGTGTGATATGTCAAAATATACTCTACAGCCATGTGTAACTAAAAAGAAATTTAAAAATAGTATATGAAATATAAGCTGGGCACGGGTGCACGCCTGTAACCCCAGTGACCGCAGGGGCTGAGGCGGGAGGATCGTAAGCTTGAGGGCAGCCTCAGCAGCATAGCAAGATCCTGTTCAGAAAGGGCTTGGGATGCGCCTGGTGGTGGCGCACTGCCGAGTGAGTGTGAGGTCCTGGGTGGCCCCCAGCCCTGGCAAGTGAGGACACACACACACAACAGTGCAGACTCCTTCGCTTGGGACTCACGGTCAGCACTGCTCATTTGTTTCATCCTCTCTTGAGGAAAAACAGGGCTGGCATCTCCCTGACGCCCATCATGCCTTCCTGGCCTTGGGGGCCCCGTGCGGGTGTCCCCATGTGAGCTCCAGGACCCCCGTGGTGCGTGTTCCCTTCCCCGTCTGTGTCAGCAGCTGCAGGCCTGTGCTGTCCCATCCCAGCCCTGGACACGCGGAGTCCTGGCTCGGCCACTGCCACCGTGCACTTCCCTTTTGATGAGGATGGGACGGGACTTGGCTCTTTTTTTTTTTTTTTTTTTTTTTTAAATGCTTGAAAGTCTCGTTGATTATGCTGTGCATGTCTGCAACCCAAATATGTACTTAAGTTGTAATTAGAACCTGAAAAAATTCATATCTATAATGCTTTGAGAGAATTTTTCACATAGTTTAAATGGCTGTGACAGATTCCCAACTGATCAACATAAATGCTACCGTTTTTACCAATAATAGGCAGAAATACCAAAATACGTTGAAAATGTTTCTGAAGTGGTTGGGCTACCCACCCCCGCCCTGTTGATTCAGTTCGTTCATGTTCTGACAATTAAACACGACCTGATGCTGAGACAGCACCCATTTCAGCGTCAATTCTAGCTCCTTTTCTTCTTGCTGCTGTACCAGGATTGAGCCAGGTCCTCGCACTGCCAAAGCAGGAGCTCTGCCACCCAGCTACGCACCCAGCCTTTTTTGTTTCTCACGGTGAGAAGGAATCTCTCCAAATTGCCCAGGCTGACTTCTTCCTACCTCAGCCTCCTAGGTAACTGGGATTAAAGGCATGGGCCACTGTTCCCAGCTAGCACTATTCTTTATGTAAAGAAACCTTGATCCAATAAACAAGTAATGAGGGCTGGGGAGATATCAGTTGGTAGAGTGTTTGCCTTGCATGCACAAGGCCCTGGGTTCGATCCCCAGCACCGCAAAAATAAATAAATAAATAAATAAATAAACAAGTAATGAGAATGAACAAGGTTTTGATAATCAGTCGCAAATCAAAACTACTGAGATTTCATCTCACCAGTCAGAATGGCAGTCATCAAGAATATAAATAACAAATGCTGGAGAAGATGTGGAGAAAAAGGAACACTTTCACACTGTTGGTGGGACTGTTCACTAGTATAACTGCTGTTCTAGTCAGCTATTTTGCAGCTGTGACTAAGTGATCTGACCAGAACAATTTTAAAGGAGGAAAAGTTTATTTGAGGGCTCACGGTTTCAGAGATTTTAGTCCATAGAAGGCGACTCCAGTCCTCGGGGCTCAAGGTGAGGCAGAACCTCATGGTGGGAGAGGGTGTTGAGGGAAGCAGCTTTCATCAGGTGATCAGGAAGCTGAGAGACTCCACTCTCCAGATATAAATATGTACACCCCAAATCCATGCCCCAATTCCAACCTCCTCCAGCCACACCCCACCTGCCTCCAGTTACCACTCAGTTAATCCCATCAGGGATTAATTCACTGATTAGTTTAAGACTCTCAGAACCCAATTTCTCTGAACCTTCTTGCACTGTCTCACACGTGAGCTTTTGGGGGACACCTCACATCCAAGTCATAACAACCACTTTGGAAATAAGGAGGCACCTCAAAAGAGACTTGGCATGGAGAGGGGCTGGGGATATGGCTCAGTGGTAGGACACTTGCCTAACTTGCTCAAAGTCCTCCATTCAATCCCCAGCACTGCAAAAAAGAAAAAAAAAAAAGCATGGAACCACCATAAGACCCAGCTGTACACTCCTCAGAATTAAAGTCTTCTTACTACAGTAATACAGGTACACCCATGTTTATCACAGCACAATTCACAGTAGCCAAACTACGGAAGCAACCTAGGTGTCCATTAGTAGGTGAATGGATAAAGAGAATGTGGTATAGCCAGGCGTGGTGGTGCATGCTTGTAATCCCAGTGGCTCTGGAGGCTGAGGCAGGAGGATCGCAGGTTCAAAGCCAGCCTCAACAATTTAGTGAGGCTGTAATCAACCTAATGAGACCCTGTCTCAAAAAATAAAAAGGGCCAGGGATGTGGCTCAGTGGCTAAGTGCCCTTGGTTTCAATCCTGGTACACAAAAAAACAAAAAAACTGTATATCCACACAGGCACAGAAACAATGAAGTTTTATTCAGCCATAGAGAAAAAATGAAATATGTCATTTGCAGGAAAATGGATGGAATTAGAGACCATCATGTTAAGCGGTATAAGTTGAACTTGGGTCTCGGGGGCTGGGGTTGTGGCTGTGGCTGTGGCAGAGCGCTTGCCTAGTTCGTGGGAGTCACTGGGGGGGTTCGATTCTCAGCACTGCCTATAAATAAATAAAGGTCCGTTGCCAATTAAAAAGTATTTCAAAAAATAAGTTGAACTTAGAAGGTCAAGGCTCATCTGTTTTCTCTCATGTGGAAGCTAGAGAGGAGAAAGGAAACGAGGGGTTGGGGTGGGGATCTCAGGAGAATCAACCGGGAATCAGAAGAGGAAAGGGACGGGGGGAGGTGGCAAGGAGGGGGATGTGCTGGGGCGTCATTTTTTAAAAAATTTTTAGTTGTAGATGGACACAATCTACAACTATTTTATTTTATTTTTTTTATTTATTTTATTTATTTATGTGGCGTTGAGGATTGAACCCAGGGCCTCATGCACGCTAGGCAAGTGCTCTACCATGGAGCTACACCCTGCCCCTGGGGTGGGATGGTGGCTATATTATATTGTGGCACATAGGCATGTGTAGCAGCAGATCCCATCAGTACCCACAGCTGCAGTGCACCAGGCGAAAGGATGGCATGTGCGCTGGCAGCATTGGGTCCACCTTTGTAGAGTTCAGTGTCTTGTGCTTTGACCTTCAGATGATCTTCATCCTTCTCTCCTGGACTGTGGCTTCTGTGATATTGTAACTACTGCCAACAAACCTCCTGTGCCAGTCTTACATCTTTTAAAAATAATTTGTTGGTTGCAAGTAGTGTATGTTACAGGTAGAAAATTCACAAAATAGAGTAAAGCAAACAAGAAGTAGCAATTGCCTGTTGCCTCTTGATCCAGAGATGAGAGTTTGTAGCATTTGTTCTGCTGAAGAGCAGAAAGCCTAAAACTACCCTAACTTTGGAGCCCCTGGGGGTCTTGGCCCTCAGAACCTGGGGCAGAGCTGGGGTGTGAGTGGAGGGAGAGTGCTCACCAAGTGGATTCAGGGTGGAGACTGCAAGCCTATTTATTTAGTTATTTATTTATTTTTGGTAGTGGGGCTTGAACCCAGGGGTACTTTACCACTTACCCACATCCCCAGTGTGTTGAAACTGGCCACGTCAGAGGCTGGTGGGCACCTTGGAAGGGGTGGGGCCAGAGGGACAGCTCTGGGCCAGGCACAGGCCGGCTTCTCTAGGATGGACTGTCCTTGAGGGCCAGGTTTCTTGAGCCTCAGAACCTGCAACTCTAGTTCCTTTTTTAAACAGGAAACTACTTTGCCTCACACTTCTTCATGGGAGGTGAGAAATTCGACACCCCCCATCCTGAGGGTTACCTCTTTGGAGAGAACATGGATTTGAACTTCCTGGGCAGCCGCCCAGTGCAGGTAGGTCCCACTGGGACTGGCTCGGGTGGCCATGGGGTGGGAGCCCCGCTGTGAGGATGAGAAAGCACTCAGTCACCCTAAGTGGGCAGAGTTCCTGGTGAGGCTGCATCTGAGTGAAGTGGGGCAGAGATGATGGGCTGCATCCCTGCACTGCCCCAGGAGGCCAGACAGCCAGCCGGGTGGGTCCCTGAGGGACCAGCAGACATTATTATTTTATTTTTTAATTTTGAGACAGGGTCTTGCTAAGTTGCTTAGGGCCTTACAAAATTGCTGAGGCTGACCTTTAGCTTGCAATCCTCCTACCTCAGCCTCCCCAGCCTGCCCAGCTGCTGGGATTACAGGTGCACCACTGGACCCAGCTGAGTCTTAGTTTTTAAATGATGGAGAGAGGCCAGGCAAGATGCTGAACCCTAAGGCCGCCGCATCCTGGGCATCCCTTGGGCCTGCGTGCCTCCTCCCAATCAGGGCTCTCCAGGCTGTTTTAGACACAGCATCTGGGTGACGTGAAACCTTGACCCATGGATGCCTTTGGGTGAAGACTTGGGCTGGGTGCTGCCCCTCCTACCTATGGGACCAGCAGGCACAACAGGACCTTGTCTCTGTGTGTCTGTAGCCTTGGCCTCTGCCCAGGCCTGGCTCATGCAGGCCTCCTGTAGGTTGAAACCACTGTGGATTCTCCTGCAGCTATGAGAGGTGGCACAGAGCCATGTGTGTGCCGGCTTCGCCTGTGCTCCTGTGTGGCTGTGTGCCCTCACCCGTGCTCAGGGGTGGTGGGTGGGTCTGCTGCCTTCGTGTCCTGCAGGAGTGAAGCCTGAGAGCCCAGGTGTGGCGGCTTCCCCTGGGGATCCCTCTGACCAGGTCGAGTTACCGACTTAGCCCATGTGCTGCCTGTGTGGCTGTGGTTTCCTTCAGTGTAAACGGGAGTGACATGAGTAGCACGCCCAGGACTGCCTGTCTGCACTGGGACCCCCGCTCCTGTCCTGTGCCTTTCCCAGGGAGTCACCTGGGATTACTGTGGGTTTTCCCTCCTAGTTTCCCTATGTCACTCCTGCCCCCCATGAGCCAGTGAAGACTCTGAGGAGCCTGGTGAACATACGCAAAGACTCCCTCCGGCTGGTGAGGTAAGCCATTGTCCTGCCTGCTGGCACCTGGGGCCTGTGGCCCGGACACTGCTCGAGGTCCAGGGACCCCAGGTGTCTGGGCTATCTCTAAGCCAAGAGGGTGCACCCCTGTCTCTGGGGCAGGAAGAAAGGGAAGCAGAGCCTGGTTGTTGGGTCTTGGTGTCCCAACGGGGGCAGCCTCCGCATGTGCAGCAAGAGCAGACGTGTCCAAGCAGCTGACCCTGCGGTCCCTCCCTCTGCCCCTTGGGTAGGTACAAAGAGGACGCCGACAGCCCCACCGAGGGTGGCGGGACACCCCGCCTGCTGTACGGCCTGGAGTTCACCTTCGATGCCGACGCCCGCGTGGCCATCACCATCTACTGCCAGGCGGCGGAGGAGTTCCTGAACGGCACGGCGCTGTGAGTCCCGGGCTCCCACCCGTGAGCCTCGTCTCTGTCACCACCACAGGGAAACCCGCGGGCAGCCCCTGTGCTCTCGGCACTTGGTTTTGTTTTGCTTTCTCTCTTCCTTTGGCAGGCTAGGCACGCTGCACCCCTGCACTTGGCCCCAGCCCTGCCTTGGGTCTGGCGCGTAGAGGCCTCACTGGTTACTAATGAGCACAGGAGTCCGTCTCTCTCCGTTCTTGAGTGGGGACTGAAGGTCCAGGCCCTGGTCAGGCTTGTTCTTTCTAGTCAGCCACCTCCAGGAGCCCACCAGAGTCCCTCCTTAGAACCAAGGCCCTGTGTCACAGGAGGTTCCAAGGGGGGAGCGTTCTGGGGTTGAACACCCCCGAGCCCCAGCCCCAGCTCTCTGTGGTTTATTTGGAGACAGGGTTGCTTAGGGCCTCACTAAGTGCTGGGGCTCACGTAGCTCACGGGTGCCATAGTAGCCTGTGGTGAGCTGGTGGCAGGGAGCACTCTATCATCTGAGGCCCTGGATGCCCGTCCTTCCCCAGGGACTCGGGGCCTGGGCTCCGGGGCAGCCAGTAGCCTCCCTGGGCAACCCTCCAGGGGGAAGAGGTGCCTTTTTCTAGACCTTTTACCTTGAGGCTCCACTTTGACCCCAACACTTGGTTACTTTTTTAGTGACAGAAATGTCTGAGGACATACTTAGCGTAGGCAGGGAATTTGGAGGTGCAGGAGTATCTGGATGGCAGTGCCAGCTCCCTGTCCCTTCCTCACACCCCATGAGCCCTGGGGCATTCTTGGTGACCTGCTGCAACCTGAGCCAGCGTGGCGCTCGGGGCCCTGGTGCCCTGTGTGGGGCTGCACTGTGATGGCCTGGAAAGTGTGGCTCCTGAGTTGTCGCTGGGCTTAGCCACCACAGTGGAGGAGCCCAGAGCCTGGGGAGGTCAGATGGGCCTGGTATGGGCAGTGGCCAGCTCCCCACGCTCCCCAACCCTCCCGGCTCTGTGCTGTCACATCCTGTGAACGTGCTTGAGAGGGTCCTTCTGTTACAAGAGCTGGGGAAGCAGAGGATGACCAGCCAGGCCTGGCTGGTGTGACCGCATAGCTTCCCTGAGCTGTGTCCCTGGGGGCCAGGTGGCAGTGGAAACGCCCCCTCCTCCTTGCTGAGACCTGGCACAAGGCATGCTTCCCTCCTGGAACACTGGCTCCAGGGGGCAGAGCCAGATCCCAGGACAAAGCCTGGGGGCACAGACCTGCCAGCCAGACGGCTGTGTCCTGAGTTGCAGGGCAGGTGGCCGTCCTGCACCTTCCCTGACCCCTGGCCCTCCTTCTGACAAAGAAATCGAGACTCAGATAAAGGATTGGGATCAGGGTCCCACAGTCCAAAGAGAAGGCCCAGGTCCACCTGAGCAGTCCCTCTACTGCATCCCAGGTAGACCTCCCAGCGGAGCGCCCTCCCTCACTGGCCCCAGCCTCCAAGCCCTCGGGAGTGTCCTTTTTCTCAGAGACCCACAGAACCCCGGACAGCGAGCATGAGAGAGGAGCCCAGGGGAGGGAGACCGCAGTGTGCCAGGATTGGAAGTGCCTGTGCCCTGGGGCCCAGAGCGCTCTCCTGGGGGTCTGCCTGGCGTGTCCTCCAACGTGGCGCTGAGCCTCATGCAGGAGGGTGGTGCTTGAAGCAGTGCTGGGAGTGGCAAGACGGGGGACCACCTGGTGTCCCGGCCTCTCCAAGGGGAGCTGTGGCCTGGCTCAGGGAACTCGGCCCCTTGTGCCTGACAGTGGCAGTGTGTGGGTGGATGTTGAGGGGAGTCCTGTGCCCATGTGTGCCCAGTGTGTGTTGACTCCAGAGCCACATGCTGGCCACTTTGGGTGGAGGAGTTGGCATGGTGGGCGGGGAGGAGCGCTCTGAACTTTGTCCATTCAGAAAACAGTGAGGAAACCAAAACCCGGTGGGCAGGTGTCCCGCGTCTGGGAAGGTGGCAAAGGTGTCAAGCAGGTGTGGGCTCTGGAAGTTATCACCAGGTGTGACTGGGCAGAGCTGCAAATTGAGCAGAGTGAGGCAGGCAGCCTTTGGGGGAGCCCTAGAAGTCCAGCGGGTGGCCCCGGGTGCAGTGGGAGGAGGGGGCGGTGTGGCCCCTGCTCCTTGGCAGTCTGCCCTCTGCTGCTCAGGTACAGCCCCAAGAGCCCTCCTCTGCAGTCTGAGACCGTCCACTACAAGAGAGGGGTGAGCCAGCACTTCTCCCTGCCTTCCTTCAAGATCGACTTCTCCGAGTGGAAGGACGATGAGGTAATCCTCGCGCAGAGCCCCACCCCTTCTCCTGGCTCCGCCCACGCTGGGCAGCCAGGGCCCTGGGCCTGTTCAGATGCCTCCCCTCCATGGCGAGCACTGGGAATGGCTGCTGGGGCCCTGTTCTCTGTGGAACACGCCCTGGGACCCAGGGACTGAGGGGCTGGAGGCCTGACGGGGCGCCTCCTGCACAGCCCTGGAACAGTGCGCCTGTGGCACCGCTGTATCCCTTCCGCCGTGTTTGTGTCTAAGTCATGTTGTGAACATCTTTCCCCGTCAGCATTTCCTGTCTCCTTCAGGGCCTTTGTGGGCTGTGACTAGCGGCTTCTCTGCCGGTTTCCCTGTCTCACCCCTCTTGGGCTTCCTCCTAACCCTTTGCCTTATTTCCCGGTGTCCATCTGGCCTGGGACCTGCTGACCCCCTCGTCTGGGGGCTTCTGTGGGATAGGATCCGGAGGCGCCCTCCAGGGCTGCTGAGCCTGAGAACTCCAGCCTGATTCCTGCTGGGACGACCGCCTGGGCTTTTTCCTCCCTGGGTGGCCGCGTTCCCTGAGAAAGATCCCTTGTTCTTGCGTTAAAATTAAATGTCTCCCTTAGACCCTTGGAGATGGCAGCAGGCTGTCCTCCCACCATCGTGCCTGGTCCTAGGCTTCGAGTGTCTTGCAGGTGACCCCCAGCTGTATGCCAAGCTCTGGGCAGTGGGCGTGTCTGGGGGGTCAGTGTGGCCAGTCTGGCCATGAGGGGTCTGTGAGGGCATGCACAGTGCCTGTAAGCTCTAGTTGGCCAGCAGGAGGCAGGAGAAGGGCCAAGGCGACTGCTTACACCTCCCCGGTGGTTGGATTTTAGCTGACACCAGCCTGCACGGCTGTCCACACTTGGGCTGCAGAATGATGCAGGTCGTGAGGAGGCTTCACGGAGCCTAGGGCCCCTTAGCCCCAGGGTGCTGAGCACACAATTGGATTCCAGCCCAGAGGCAGGTGCAGGGCCGTGTCCACCAAGCTCTGCTTTCTGGCTCCACCACCTACAGGAACAGCTGCCCATGCTTGAACTCCTCTTTCGTGGGCAAGTCCTTGTCAGGGCCTCCCACCAGGGCAGCTCTGGGACCGTGGCTCCTATGCATGAAGCAGGCTCCCCGAGGAGCCTCGTGTCATGGCTGGTCACTCTGGAGCAAGGCAGGAGCCTGGGAAGGAAGCTCCCTCCGACTCTGAGCCTAGACTCCCAGGAACTGCCCGCCGGCTGGGCTGGGGTGTGTGATCACGTCCACTCCTGGCCTGCAGCTGCTTCCGCAGAGCCCTGCCCAGCCTCGTCCTGTGCCGTCCTCTTGGCCACCCACCACTCCTTTTCCTTTCCACTGTAAGCCATCCTGCTGCCCTGACCAGAGGCGGCACTCAGCTCCCGTCACCGGGTGAGCCTCCTGTCCTGGGTCCCAGAGGTCACAACCTCTGCATTAGGCCTGGTCTCTGTCCCCTTGTAGAAGGGGAGCTTAGGCTGGGGTTGAGGCTTGCTCACGGTGAGCAGTGAGGACCCAGCCTCCTGAGTGTGGCCCTGGGCCAGCACCTGCTGCTCCTGGGCCTGCTGCCTCACCACCTCCCTGCTGCCCCCAGCACCTGTGTCTCTGACTGGCCGCCTCTGTCTGTGAGTGCCTTGGTCCATGTCCCATCAACCCCACCTGGCCAGAGCCATGGCTGTCCTCGGGAGCAGTGTGGAGACTGGGCCTGTGTGGGCTTTGGCAGGTTACAGGCTTATCCAGCTGAGGGCCGCCTTCCGAAGGCTTCTCACGTGGGCAGGGCAGTTCAGGGGGAAGCTCGGCCTCTGATGCTGGGAACCCAGTGTTATCCATGTGCTGAGGGAGGCTGCTGGCCTTGGGCAGGGGCAGCCAAACCACCTGGTGACATGGTGTCATCACTGGGCGGCGTGCCGGGCAGCCTTGGCAGCCAGCCTCCTCTGCAGACGGCAGGTGGGCATTCTGGTTACCTGGATGTCTTTGGGTCCCCCACCCCAACTGCTTTTCTTTCCCTGCCTTCTTTCTCCTCATCTATATGTTCAGTAGGAAGCTCTTTGTGTTAACGAATTTGAGGAAAAACCGTTTCCCTCTGTTTCGTGAGTAGCATCAACATCCACTCTGCAGCGTGGGTCCCGTGGGAGGACTTCACTTGCACGGTGTTGAACCGCATGTTTGGAAAACAGTGACCCATTTCACAGAGCAGGAAACTGAGGCTCAGAGAGGTAGAAGGGCTGAAAGTGGCCGTGACACTGGATGGGAGCGCTCCCCACTTCATTTCCTACCGCCCGCTTCACCAGGGCACTCCAGCAAGGGATGTGGGCCTGCGTGTCCTGCGCCGGGATCTGCAGGTGCTCCTTGGCCAGGGCTTGTTCTGGAATGTCTCTGGTTTACAGGGAGTGACCTTAGGGTTCACACAGCCATGGACTCCCATGGTCTCAGGATTACAGTGCCAGGCCAGGAGCAGCTCTCCTGGGACGTCCTGCAGGGCAGGGTTGCTGCAGCTGACTCTAGGCCTGTGCCTTCTCCCCGGTGGTCCTGGCTCAGGGAGGTTGGCTCTGGTTTCCATCCTTTTTTCTTCCGTTTCTCGCAGCTTCACTGTGATGTAATTCACGTGCCACATAGTTTGCTTGTTCTAACATTCAGGTCAGTGGGTTTTGGCATATTTAGCACTGTACAGTCAATATCCATCCTTTAGTCAAACTTTTTTGAGGACAAATATTAAAATGCTCATGTCTGCTGCTTCTCTGTGCCAGACACCGAGGGGCAGCATGGAGACTTGGTAGGCAGAGCCCCATCCTTTGCATCTTCCATCTAGCAGGACACTGGGTACCCTGAGGACACTGAGGATGACCCCGTGACCTCATACACAGGTCTCCAGTGACTAGAGAAGACAAGAGCTGAGAATGTGTTCTGGGGGGGCTGCCCACTTGTGGGGGCCCAAGCAAGCCTTTCCTGAGACCCAGACTGGGGTGGACAGCAGGGTACAGGGTGAGGGCCCAGAGCTAGAGGGCACAGGTGCCCATGAAGAACGGGGCCTGCTCTGGTTGAGGCTGCTGTGGTGTGTAAGCTTGGAGCTGGGCCTGAGCTGAGTCCCTGGGGCTTGCTGGCTAAGGGGCGACAGCTTTACCTTGAGAGCAGTGAGGAGGTTTCCTGACCTCAGATGGCCACACATCTCCTTCCCTCCCCTCCCATCATGGGTGGGGGCCAAGCCAGGCACCTTTCCTCCAGCACCTAAACAGTGAACCATGACCCAGCACCTCTGTCCACGAAATACACCAAGAGGACGGGAAGCAGGGCTCACAGCCGCAGAGCCCACCATGGCCACAATGCAGAAGCAGCCCATGTTGCCAGCAGTGGATGGATACGCAGAATACAGTCCCTCCACACCTGGGAACACTGTGCAGCCGCAAAAAGAAGTGAAACTGACTTGTACTACAATGTGGCTCTTTAGAAGCATGTGCTCAGGGACAGAAGCCATAAGTCCATGTGCAGGAAGCGTCCAGAACTAGCAGAAGCAATCCACACAGACAAGTGGATGAGTGGGTGCCTGGGGTGGGGCAGGGGGGTCACTGCCTATTACAAATGAAGTTTGGGGAGAAGAGAAAGTTCTGGAAGTGGACAGTGGTGATGGTTGGGTGATGCTGCTGTGTCCTGGATGCCATTCCATCCCACGTCCTCTGAACTTTGTCTCGCATCACCCTGCTCACCGGACTTCTCTGACTCCCTGGCCATGGTCCTGACCATTCTTGCTTTCTTTCCTCCTCAGCTGAACTTTGACCTGGACCGGGGCGTGTTTCCAGTGGTCATCCAGGCTGTGGTGGACGAAGGAGATGGTGAGTGGGGTTGGGTGGCTTTTCTTCTTCCTCTCCTAGCATGTGGGCCCTGCAGGGAGGAAGCTGCTTCCTGAGGCCCTTCTACCCCAGTCAGTGAGAGGTGTCCCTTCCAGAGGTGACAGTGTGTCCACGTCCCTACCTGAAGGCTCGGGACCTTGGGGGAGCTCCAAGGATAGGATGGGCTGGGATTCGGGAGCTGCCAGGGGAGGCACAAAGTCCCTGGCAGAGGAGGGTGAGGTGGGCACAGGCCTCCAGGTGGCACACCTGGGGAGGGGCTGGTTGGAAGGCACCATAATGGGCGGGTGGGGCGCATTTGCCCTGACGGCTTTGTCCTCTCCTCTCTCTTCCTTCTCCTGGCTTCAGTTGTGGAAGTGACTGGCCACGCCCATGTACTTCTGGCTGCCTTTGAAAAGGTAAGTGCCATCCCAGTCGCTGACCCCAGTGACCTGGGAGCTGGGGCTGGGGTGGTCTTCTGAAACCAGAAGCCTGACTGGGGAGTCAGGTGCAGGGAGCCAAGGGTCAGAGCTGGGGCAGGTGGAAGATGGCCCAGCTCTCCCTCAACTGCCAGGAGACCTGTTCTGAGGCTGAGCATCCCCATTGGCCGACTTTTCAAAGGGATTTGGAGTGGCAAGGGAGAATGTTCTAGATTGAGGCCAACCCTCACTTCCCACTAGGATGTGGAGAGATTGTTGCCCTGACCCTTTCCCACCAGGCCCAGCGTCCTCAGGTGTCACCTGGTACCTGTCACATCCCACCTGATGCACTGACCCTTCCTACCTGGCTTGCATTTAGCCTGATCCCACAGGGCCGGGCAGCCCTTCCGTCCTTACCTGATTGGTGTCTGAGTCAGAGCTGTGGTTCGTGGTGTAGCCCAGGGCTGGGCTCCATGCACAGCACGTGGTGATGCTCTGGAGGATGCGGGTGGACCAGGCCTGCTGCCTCCTATGAAGCCCTGCGTGGCTTGCTTGCAGGTAGAAGGCATGTCCCTGTTTGATAATGACCCAGTGGACCCCGCTCTCCTCCCGCCCTTCAACCTCAGCACTCTTAACTGTGGAGTGTTCCAGCACTGGCCTAGGGCCCTGGTGGCTTGCTGGGTCCTTTCCCCTGGGTGGACCTGTAGCCCCTGCTGCTTTCAGTGCACAGCCCAGCTCCTGTGACCTGAATCTTTCTGAGGTTCCCCAGTGCTCTGCACAGCTGGGCCGGGGACCCCTTAGACTTGTTCCTCGAGCAGAGAGGTTGGGTCTGCCGTCCTGGGCCCAGGGGTGCAGGATGCCCACGTGCATGCCCAGACAGAGGTTGGCCCCCTCTGTCTCCTGCACTGGACTGGGCAACTGTGCTCCCCAACTCGGCCTGCTTAGAAGAGGTGGTACGCATGTGCGTTCTCTGAGGAGAGAACCATCTCGGGCAAGTGCTCCATTTTGAGCTACTGGTTTAGAACCTGGTAAAAACTGCTTATTTTGTAGTCCTGCACAGTAGACATTTCCATCAGAACCACCAGCCTTACCAGACAATACTGAGTGCTGTCTTGGTTGACTTGGAAGGTCAGGTGTAATTATTGTGGTTTCAGGATCTCAGATCTGATGCCTCGATTAACCTTGTCCAAGCTAAACAGCATGTCTCCCTGGACACCGCAGGTTGCATTTGTTCCATTTTGTTCTTTTAGTGGCTCCCAGCTGTTCTGTGTGTGTGCCTGCGCTGCCTTCCAGACTAAACCAGGCCCTTTGAGAGCAAGAGCCTGTCTTGATTTTGTTCTCTTGAGTGCTTTCTGGATGTTGGCCATGGCTGAGAGGTCAACCTGGGGAGAGTTGGGGTCTTTCAGAAGGTTCTCCAGGTACTTTTGAAGCCAGGCCTGAAGGCCGCAGTTGAGAGGTCTTGGCCTGGCTCCTTGGCCATCATGTCTGCCTTGTCCTTGGCTGTGGGTGTGGGTTGCCAGGGAGGCCTGCAACTGGCTGGGCAGCATGGTGGTGGCTTGGCCAGGTAACCTGTGTCTTTCCCCTGCAGCACATGGACGGCAGCTTCTCTGTGAAGCCGTTGAAGCAGAAGCAAATCGTAAGTGTTAGGCTGTCACCGCCCCTTTGACTTGAGAGGCATGCACACTGCCATCCAGGGTTGTGGGCTGTTCCTCCTGGACTGCTGGGCTCTGCTTCAGGACGTCAGGTTCATGCATGTCTCCAGGGGGTGGGGGTGCACACCCACTGCCTACCATAGCCACTCTTTTGTTTGTTTGGTGGTGCTGGGGATCAAACCCAGTCCCTCAGGTATGCCTGGCAAGGGCTCAGCCTCTAGCCACACCCCAACCCCCATAGCCACTCTGATGAGCCCTGAGTCTCGTTGAGTTTGAGCGGTGGTGCCCGTAAAGCAGTTAGTGCTCAGTAAGCATGTTCTGAATGGAAGGATGGAGGGGAAGCAGAGACAGACAGACTGCAGCCTCCTTGCTTTACAAACTGCAAGAAATGTGGCCATATTGGGCAAAGACTTGGATTGACTCCTTCAGCTTCTGACAGGAAGATGGAAAATCCCAGACAACTGCTGTAGACCAGTGCAGCTTCTCTTTAGCGTCATTAATTTCATGGTCCTTCTCTGGTCAAATTATCCTTAAGCACTGTGAGGTTTAGTGGAGCTGGGGAGTTCCCTAACTGGAGCTGCAGGAGAGACTCAGACTTTTTTTGGTACCGGGGATTGAACCTGGGGGTGCTTAGCCACTGAGCCACATCCCCAGCCCTTTTTGTATTTTATTTAAGAGATGGTCTCACTGAGTTGCTTAGGGCCTCACATAAGTTGCTGAGGCTGGCTTTGAATTCCCAATCCTACCTTAGCCTCCCAAGGTGCTGGGATTATAGGCATGTGCCACTGTGGCTGGAGTCTGCTTGCCGAGGCTGTGGTTAGCAGTTGTCCTATGTGTGGGCACCAAGGCCTGTTTAAGTTGCAGTGTGGAAATGGGGTTTATTAGCTTCCAGAAGGTAGAGTGACCCTTGTCAAATCCCAACCCTGAAGATGTTGCATGAACCTGACACCCAGTGGGGGTCAGGGTCCTTGTCTTGGGTGAGCTGGCTGGCAGGGCCCTGGCACTGGTGAGCAGCAGGACAGGGCACCACTTACAGAAGTTGGTTTGGTGTCTTAGAGACCAGAGACATTTTCATGTCTCTGGAAGGAGATTCAGAAAGCAGTAGCCACATAGGCTGGTTGCTCTTGCGGGCTGTGGATGGATGAGTGAATCCAGAGTGGCTTTTCTCTGGTGGTGGGTTAGTTGGGAGGCAGCGTGGCCCCAGGCCCTCAGCCCTCCTCCCTGTGCTGCTAGCTGGACTGGGCATGTAGCAAGTTTCCTGTCCATCTCCTGGCATTGGCCCACTTCCCAGGGGCAGGTGCTGGACAGGCTCCACAGCTGCACCTGCCTCTGGGATCTGAGCCTTGGAGGCAGTGTGGGCCCAGAGGGTACAGGGGGCTCTGGATGGGGCCTGGTGAGGCCCAGCATACCTTCTCTGCCCCCAGGTGGACCGTGTCAGCTACCTGCTGCAGGAGATCTACGGCATTGAGAACAAGAACAACCAGGAGACCAAGGTGTGTCCTCAGGGGCGGGTGCTCATGGACTCCATGCTGGCTACCATGCCAGAAGTCCACTCACTGGGGACGACTTGTGGGGTCTCCCAGGCCTGGCCGAGGGCTGATAGAAAAGGGCCAGTCCTTCCTGCCTTCCCCTGGTAGACCTGAGCCCCTTTGACCATCCACTCCTAAGGTTTATGGAATGTAGTGTCCTTTTTCCAGCGAGTTTGCTGGCTTGTGTAAGTCACTGTCCTGTCCTCCGGGTCAGCCTGGGATCCAGGGGCCTGCCCCTCCTGCGGCCTGGGTATGGAGATGCTGCCTCTGGGCTCTTTCCTCACCACCAGTGGTGAGCAGTGCTGCCCCCTGCTGTCCTCTGCTGCCAGCCCCATGCCTCACAGTGCATCCTGCACACCAGTGGATGCCCTCCAGAGGTAGAGGCAGCTCTGGTGGCTGCTGAGCAAGGTCCAGAGGGTCAGCGGAGGACTGAGGAGCGTGAACTTGGGACCTGGTTGCCTTTTTATTGTTTTTATCTTTTATTATTATTATTTTTTTGGGTACTGAGGATTGAACCCAGGGGCACTTAACTACCAAGCCCTCCCCAGCCCTTTTTAATTTTTAATTTTGAGATAGGTTCTCACTAAGTTTCTTGGAGTCTTGCCAAGTTGCTGAGGGTGGCTTTGAACTCACGATCCTCCTGCCTCAGCCTCCCAAGTGGCTGGGGTCGCAGGCGTGGCCCCTGTGCCTGGCCCCTTTATTGTCTCAAAGGCACAGTGGCTTGAGTGAAGTGGCTGCCTGGTATCAGATTCTCGCTGACGGGCGCATCGGCTAGGCCCGGGACAGCAGGGCCTCCATGCTGGGAGGACAGGCCGCCTGGCCAGGCCGGCTCCACTGAGCGCACACCGCTCAGCCTTTACGCCAGGGCTGGATGACTTCCCATGGGCCCTTGGTTCTGTGGCAGCCGCCAGCATTGTGGACTCGGGACGGCGGGCGTGGCTGGACTCTAATGAAGACTCAGCCCACGTGCCGCTTTTCTTGCTGAAACCTGCCGTTATGGATCTAATTGAAACATTGCCAAAAAGTTCGAACTGTTGGATCGTCCTTACCAAGTGGGTTGTTGCATTTTCCAGATGCTGTACAGCACAGCTCTTCAGGGTTTTCTCTTTGGGTCTGAGAGCAGGAAGAACCAGTTCTAGAGTCCCCAGCGTTCCCATGGTGAGCATGGTGCCTGCTGTGGCCTCCATGGCTGCCTCCTGCCTCTGGGCCTTTCTTGGCCACGGTGGCCCCCAGGGCAGTGAAGGATGGCTGGTGGCCCAGGAGGGCCTGTAGAGGTCACTGACCTGCAGGCCCTTGTCCCTGCAGCCCGCAGACGATGAGAACAGTGACAACAGCAACGAGTGTGTGGTGTGCCTGTCAGACCTGCGGGACACCCTGATCCTGCCCTGCCGCCACCTGTGCCTCTGCACCTCCTGTGCCGACACGCTGCGGTACCAGGCCAACAACTGTCCCATCTGCCGACTGCGTGAGTGCCACCCAGGATCTACACCAGAGGGCCATGGAGATGCAGGCTGCCCCGCCGCAGCAGGCTGCCCCGCTGCAGCAGTCCAGGGCCAGGGTGGTCAGTGGGCTGCCTGTCCCTTGCTAAGACAGGAGAGCAGCACTCGACCTTCAGGCAGGGCGTGGTCGTGGCTGTCAGCAGGTGATGTTCATGCCCACTGGGACATGCTGCAGCTTCTGGCATGGGGCCACCCAGATCTGCAGTCTGTCTCCAGGACAGAGTGGGGGCCAAGGGCCAAGCATGCCTGGGCAGAATTGATCAGTGAACAAAAACCTTAAGTAGAAATTATTTTGGAGAGAGTTAGAAGGAGTTACAAATGGAAAAGTGTGCTGGGTGCCCGCCGCCCTTTTGGGCTCTGAGAGCTGCCCGTGGGCACAGCGGGGAGGAGACACAGGTGGTGGGGGTCCTGCTGCCAGAAAGCAGCAGCGTGTCCTGGTGCTGGTTGTAGTGAGGGTCCTCGTGGGAGCCAGGCTGCGTGGACGGTGCCCCTGCAGGCGTGTGCGGCAGCGGTTCCTTGGGACTGCGGGACAGTCTGGGCACATAGTTATGGGGGCGAGGCTGCATGGCCTTGGGGTTCCAGAGCACAGGGTGCGCCCCAGACCAGGAGCCTGTAGGTGGATCGCACACAGCTCTGTCCGGTCTGGTTAAGACTGGGCAGGCAGCATGAGGGGCCAGCCTAGCCTGCCTGCAAGCCCCTTGTGGCCCAGAAGCAGACGTGTTGGGGTCCGAGTCTGCCCTGTGAGTGGCTGTGTAGTCTGCAGCACCCGAGGAGGCTTCCATGAGGGCTTCCCCTTCTGGAGCAGCCCTGTCAGCTCACCTTCCCTGTGTCCTCTGAGAATCTGGCTTCCCAGGACACCCAGCAGCTCAAGGCTTCCCCAGGGTTCCCACAGGGCTCAGCCAGAGAGAGGAGTCCCAGTGGCTGGTGGGACTCAAGCTGGAGCTGTGTGCTGGTGTCCCTCGCTTGTCCGGGCTTCCTGGGGCTTTCTAGGGGTCGGAGCATTGTCCAGAGGCTTGGGGTCAGGAAGCAAGAGCAGGCCAGCCTGCACTGGGTGAGCTGGGCAGGGCCCTGGTTTGAGGGGCCAGTTCTGCCTCACATGGAGCTCAGTGAACCCCTTTCCAGTTCAGAGCCCATTCCCTGGGCTACTGAATCTTGGGTGAGGTGGGAGGTAGGAGACCTGGATGCCACGGGGTCACAAAGTGAATGGAAGGAAGGTCTCCTCTCTACACGAGGCCTGTGTCCATTGGGGGTGGTCAGGAGATGGGGGAGAGGAGAAGGGATTGCTGGATGCACCTTGTCCGGTGGTCGAGTTGCCAGGCTGCGTCTCCGAGGAGGAAGCCTTCCGTCCCGTCCTTTGCTTTTGCTTTGCAACCTGCCTGTCCTGGTCTCGTGGCCTACACTCTTCTGGCCTCTGGGCCATTTCGTGGGATGAACCCGTGTGCTCTCCCAGCTCCAGGGGGCTAGTCTTGCCTCTGGATTCCCCTTGGGACCTGGTGAACCTTCCCCGCAGCCTGGAAGCCTGAGTTGCAGTCCCAGCAACTGGCTGTAGGACCTGCAGCGCTTCATGGCTCTTGGCCCCCACCACTCAGAGACTCCACTGGCCCTTGCCCCTTGGCAGTGCTGTTGTGGCCTTGTTTTATCTCCCTGCCTGTGGCCATTTGCTAAGGGTCTGTTTAGCCCTGATGGGGACTGCTGTGGGGCATACCGGGTGGGGTGCCCGTGTCTCTGTGCTGCTGGTGTGCTACCTGCTTACCCGAGTCCCTCTGCCACAGCGTTCCGGGCCCTCCTGCAGATCCGGGCGGTGCGCAAGAAGCCGGGGGCCCTGTCCCCTATCTCCTTCAGTCCTGTCCTGGCCCAGAGCATGGACCACGACGAGCACTCGGTATGTGCCTCTTCCTGCCCTCCTGTCTGTGTGGCCCCTGCAGAAGGCTGAGTGTTGATGGGGGCCAGGGCAGGCTGTGTGAGCAGCCACCACCTCGTCTGGGTTCACCCAGTGCCTGACACTGTCCCAGGTCGACACTCTGTCTGCTTCTCAGTGAGCAGACGGTGCCATTGCCTCACAAGACTCCACAAGGCAGTGCAGCACAGCTCCCGAGGGGCCTTGGCAGATGGCCACCAGGCTCCCTGCACAGGGCTGCGCAGGGGGCTTGCCTCAGACCTGAGGAGAAGATGGAGAGGGACATGAGGAAAGAGGCCAGGGACGGGGAGAGAGCAGTGGATTCAGAGCGACTCCTCGGCAGACGGGAGAGATGCAGAGGCCTGGGTGGGCTTAGGAGAGAACACAGGCAGCCTGGGAGAGAGGGCCGCCAGGCAGAGCCGCCCCTGGGCTCCCTGCTGGTTTGAGCCCCTTTCCTGACTATCTACTGAGGCTGTTGGGTCCAGTGGCTTTGAAGGCCCTGCCTCTTGTTTAAAAAAAGGGCAGTAAGCCCAGTGGCCCTGCACACCCGCAGGATGAAGTCTCTGCTCCAGGAAGTTCCTTGCAGGCTTCCTTAGTTTGCATCAGGCTCTTGGCCTGGGCCTAGCTGACCTCTCTGCGGGAGGCAAGGTGTGTTTGTCCACATTTCTGAAAATTGGGCTAATATTTAAAAGCTTGGAAACTTCCCTTAAACCCCAGATTTTTGGCTTCTTTTTGAAAATCTGATGTGTTCTGGCAGCTGCTGCAGAAGTGTGCTGCCCCAGAGAGTCCTGTGTCACCAAAGGCCACCCAGCCCCCATGGGCTAGCCTGGCAGTTCTGCCTCCAGCTTGTCCAGCATGGGCTTCACAGGGCTGGTGTCTTCAACCAACCCCTGGTTGGTTGTGGGGGGATGAGGCCTCTGCCCTTTGAAGAGGGCGCCTCGTGTGTCAGAGGGTTGACTCACACCCAGTGGTGGCAGCTTGATGCTTGGTTTTGCACCCCGCCCCCAACATTCTGCCCTGGTGGCTTAGGCTCAGGCAGGTCCCTTCCTGTTCCCTCTTACCCTTCATGAGTCAAGGTGCTTCCCAGTGCAGGGCTGCTGGGGCGACAGCTCTCACCCCCGTGTCTCCCAGGAGCCCTTCCTGTGCGGGGTGAGGGCCCACGAGAACCTCCTCACCCCTGCCCTTCATATCATGCTGAGAAGCCCAGGCCTGACATTTTCTCCAGGGAGTAGTTGAGATCGTTGAGGGGTGGAGTGCCCAGCCATTCTCACGCCCCTCGGCCAAGACCTGCTGCCTGGGCGATCTAGGCTGTGGGTGGGTGGTGCTGGGGACGGGCAGGCCCCACCCCTTGCTGCTCTGAGAGGGCCAGCTGCGTGGCTAAGTGAGTCGGCAGACTGCCCAGAGCCCACATCCGAGCTCGCGCTGCGTGTGGTCCTGAGGGTCCTGTGAAGCGCAGGGTTGCCTGGTGCCTGGAGGACAGCAAACCAGAGGCCCTGCCCACCAGCCCAGCGCCGTTCAGGGGGTGGTGGTTGTAAAACGTATGATTTTTATCTTGACAGTGTCCCTTTAAAAAATCAAAGTCGCACCCTGCCTCCCTGGTCAGCAAGAACCCTAAAAGGGAAACAGTAAGTGTGCTTGGTCCTGGGACCGCCCGCCCGCACCTCGCTTTAGCCGGCAGTGTGGGGAGTCGCCCACCCAGGCTCAGGTGTGATGAACGCAGTCTGTCTGGTCGCTCTCCCCAGTCCCGTGACCCTGGCCAGGAAGGGAGTTTTGTGGAACAAGCAGAAGCTCCAGGTCTGTTGGCAGAAAGCCAGCCTGCCCGCCCGGTGACGCGGCCAGCCCGCGCCCTTCCTCCAGCTTCGCCCGCCTCTGGCTCCCCAAGGCCCCGTTTTCCTTTTTTTCTTGCTGGCAGTGGAATGGATGTCAGAGGTGGAACTAACGTCGCTGCTGTTTTTTGCAGACAGTTTTCCCTGCGCATGCTTCTTGGTCTTGCATTCCCTTGCTCTCTGCCCCTTGGATTTTGGCTTTTTGGGCCTAGGACTCTGGTTTTCTGGCGTTTTCCCTGCACCCCAGGGAACAGGCAAGGGGACTGGGTAGTGGGTGGCAGCTGGACCAGGCCTCTACCCAGAGCCTTCCCATACCTGGGCAGACCCAGTCGAAGCCCATGGACCCTGGGGTGGCTTAGAGGGGTGGAGCAGCCCAGAGGGAGTCTTCCTTTCTGGAGTGGCAAGGAGCGCAGGGCAGTCCTTACTCTAAGTCGCAGGCACGTGGGAGCAGGGAGGACAGAGGTCCGGGACAGCACAGGCCCAGCCCTCCTGCCGCCCTCTCCTCTCTGCCGCTGGCGTGGCAAGCCCGAGGGAGGGTCGCCTGGTCCTGGGAGAGCGGGGGAGAGTTGCTCCCCTCTGAGCAACCTGGTGGTCCGACCTGCTCCCTGGCCCCTGGCCTTGTGGGTTCCACCCGCGGCCAACAGGGGGCGATAGTGGCTCTTGCTACAGGCCCCCACTGCCCAGGGTGGGGCTCCTGGAGCCAGACCTCCCGGGCGGGGCGTGTGCAGCGGTCTCTGCCCCTGGCCTGGCTCGCCCTCCCGCTCTCCAGCCTTCCCCTCACTAACCCTTCACTCTCCCGCAAGGCGGGAACAGGAAGCCAGGCCGAGCTAGCCAAGGGTGGGGAGCCCTTGTGGGTGCCCTGCACCTTCATCCTGGCCGCTGACATGGGCATCTGTGTGTCCAGGGTGTGAGCCAGCTCTGGCTGATGGCCGAGGGAGCCCTAGGCAGCTTCAAGGCTGTGAGGGAGGGGACCTCGAGTCCCTGAAGGTGGAGCAGCCAGGAGAGGGTCAGCAAGGAGGGCATGGAGTAGAGTGTCCCTGGGAGAAGCCCGGTGTCTGGGGCTTCATGGCCGCGGGCGGGGTGCCTGGCCGGCCCCTCCTCACCTGTCCTTGTCCCTGCAGAGCTCGGACAGCATCCCACCTGGCTACGAGCCCATCTCCCTGCTCGAGGCACTCAATGGCCTTCGTGCTGTGTCCCCGGCCATCCCTTCAGCCCCACTTTATGAAGAAATCACCTACTCGGGTGTCTCAGACGGCCTCTCCCAGGCCAGCTGTCCGCTTGCTGGGATGGATCGAATTCTGGAGAGCGGCCACCAGGCCAAGCCCAGGAGCAAGTCTCCAGACAGGTGAGCCAGGCAGCTGGCCTGCCCCTCCAGGAGGGTGCGTGGGTAGCACAGGAGGAGCACCAGGTTTGTCTATGTATCATCTGGCTAGTGACCCAGCAGAACGGTGTCTGTCGTCCTCGCCACGCACTGCCCTCTCCTTCAGCAGCCTGCAGGGCGTGTGCCCTGTTCTGCCCGGGATCCAGGGCTTTGTGGCTGGTCACTTGGGCATATCCCAGCACAGTGGCCAGCGGTGGCAACTGGTGCACAGCGCTGCTGAGCCAGCGGCCATGGTCCTTTCCCAGGCTGTGACAGCATTGGCAGTCACAGGCACAAAGGGCCTCCAGGCAGCCATATTCCTTAGAGGGCCAGGGAGATTTACAGGCCTGCTGCGCTGGTGGAGAGCCAGGCCCACACCCTCCTGTGGCTTCCTACCTGTGTCAGTTCTCATCTCCCGTCTGTGCCTGCATCCCTCCAAGAGTCCCTGGTGACCTTTCCACACTGGCCACGGGGCTCTGCTGGTGTAGGTGTGTCCCGGGCATCTTTCCCACTTCCTGGCCTCACCCAGTCGGTGTCAGGTTGGGGCATCTGCAGGCCCAGTGTGGCTTTGTTGGTGGGCATACCTCATCCGGCTGTCCTCCCATCCACCCACCTTCCCTCCCCTCTGTCCCTAGCACCCTGCGGTCCCCATCATCCCCGATCCACGAGGAGGATGAGGAGAAGCTCTCGGAGGACTCAGATGCTCCTCTCCCACCCAGTGGTGCGGAGCTGGCACTGCGGGAGAGCTCCCCCGAGGTGAGGCGCCTTCCCAGGGAAGCCTGGAGAGGAGGCTGTAGCCGGGACCCTGCCTGGCCTCCTCCAGTCACAGCACCAAGCCTGAGCCACTGCCCCTGCCCTCCTGGGCATTGCCACACTGCCAGGCTCTGGCCAGGCCGTGACCCAGCCTGTGGGATGGGTGCTGCATGGGGACTTGACCAGGGCTGGTAAGAGGCACACGAGAGCCCCGGCACCCACCGCGTCTCGGGTCCTGAGCAGCTGCAGTGTCCCCACTGCCCCACTCTCCCTGGCATCCCGTGCCGCATCTCTTGGCACCAGCCTTGCCACCGAGTTCCAGGCAGCCTTTCCTTTATCTCCTAGAGCTTCGCAGCAGAGGAGGTGGATGCATCCTCGCTGAAGCAAGGTGAGCCCGCCTCCCTCCGCAGCCCAGCTCCCGCCCTCCCGGAAGGCAGGTCTCGGAGCTGTGCCGGAGCTGTGCCTTGCGGTGTCGGCCAGCCCCTGCCGCGCAGTTTCCCGCCTCCCCCCACAAGACCAGGAACAGCCACTGTTTCCAGCCTAGGTCTTCTGGCCAGCCAGCCGCCAGCATGTGGCAGGGCTCCTGGGCAAGACCCGGGCAGTCCTGGGGGCACATCAGCTGCCTGCCACCCCTCTGCCCTTCAGAGTGTATCCTCACCTCCTTCAGCAGAGGTCTTAAGCACACGGGGGGCTACTGAGACCCCGGCCCCTTGGGGAGCAGGGAGGCTGCACACACGCTGAGGCTCCGAGGCCACCATGTACGGCTGTTCCTCACCAGCCTTGCTGCTGGACAGATGAGGAAAGTGAGGCTCAGCTGGCAAGAGGGAGGCATGAAGCCACTGAACTTGGACATGGACGTGGCCAATTGTAGGGTGAAGGCCCCAGAATAAATCAGTCACCCTTGGGCTGACCCGTGCGCCTCCCGGGAAGCCCCGCCCGCCGTGTGAGGCTCACTGTGGTTCTGGCAGCCCCTCCAGCCCTCCGGGCCTTGCCTCTCTGTGTTTGGTTTGGAAGCTGCTGGTCTGAGTGGATAATTAGCATCCACATCCCACCTGGTGTGACCTCAGCTGTGGGACACCGAGTGTCCTGGGACAGACAGCATGGGGGCAAGCCCTTCTTGCGCCAGAGGATACTTGACCACCTGAGAAGTGCAGATCCCAGACTGAGGAACCGAGGGCTGTTGTGGCCACAGGCCTCAAGATTCCCCTGTGAGGGCCAGGCTGTGAGCTCACTGCACTGGGCAGCAGGAGCCATGGCCCTACGGCCGCCTGCTCTTCAGCAGGGTTGAGCAGGGACAGCTGACACTCATTTCCAGCTGACCTTGTTTTTGAAACATGGGTGTGTGATGTGTGTCACACAAACACAAGCGCCCATGTAGCAGGAGAGGGAGGACAGAAAAGGAAAGGCAGTGTCCACCTTCAGGGTCTGGGGAAAGTGAGGGGACCAGGATGGTCAGCCGTCGCACAGGCCTGGGGTGCCAGGACCCACCGTGCGGTGGTCCTGACCTTGCCCTCCACTCTGCAGGGAGCCGGGTGCCTTCCATTGAGGACGTCCTGCAAGACAGCAGCCCTGAGCACCAAGGCTGCAGCCAGCCAGGCCCTCCTGCTGACATCTACCTGCCAGGTACTGGCCCTGGGGTCCTGCCCGGCCTGGGGTGGGTCCTGGCTCTGTCCCCAGGGGGCCGGAGCCTGCTTTGGTACCCCCTGCTTTGGTACCTCCTGCAGTCCCCAAAGCAAGAGTCTGGCCAGGCCCAGGTCTGCTTGGTGTCCTGCAAGCTTGGCGCTCTAGAGCAGGCCTCTGCCTGAGGCCCCTTCCAGAGCACTCAAGTGGGTGCACACAGTCCTTTCCCTGTTTGCCTTCTGCTGAGGACCAGGTGGTCATCACCAGTCCTTCCCAAGGGCACAACAGGCCCTGGACCTGGTGCCAGGGAGCCATTGGCAGAACCTCTGCCCTGCAAGCTGCGAGTAGAATGCAAGAATGCAGGGGCCTAAGGCCATGCTGGGTGCAGGGGTCCAAGCAGAGGGCCAGGCCACCCCCGCCTCAGGGCTGCCTGGGCTACCTGCCCAGACAACGCAGCATGTCCCCAGCCAGGGCAAAGAGCTGGCGGAGTCTTGATCCTCCCTCTCCTTTCCCAAGGCCCAGGCCCTCAGCTCAGCGCCCCTGCTCTGCTGGGATCCACTTCAAACCAGACCTCCAGAGTCAGGGGTGGAAGTGGGGCGCTGAAGCTTCTGGGCTTCTGGAGCCAAGATAAACAGTCATGTTGCCTTCAAAGATGTGGCTCCTCTCACGTGCAGGGAAGCCCGTCTGCCCGCTCCTGGCCCAGCACCTGTACAGCTGTCTTCCAGGGTGTGACACTCTGGCTGGAGAGGGCCTCTGATCTCCACCCTGCTTCTGTTTACTCTTACTTTTTGGTACCACGGGTTGAACCCAGGGGTGCTTAGCCACTGAGGCACATCCCAGCATCAACACTGGGAGATGCTGGTTGGGTGTTGCAGCTGAGGTCAGCCTGCAGAAGTAGGGTGCCCTGGTTCAGGCGACCTGCCTGGGACAGCAGTTCACTGCTTGGGGCTGCATGGCAGGGCTGTGTCCTGCAGGAAGCTGCAAGTCCTGGAGACAGTGGCTCTGAGGCAACCTGTCCAGGCACCCCTCTCACATGAGGGGGCTGTGCCTGTCATAGGCACCTCTGGGGCACCCCAGTCTAGGGACAGAGTGCCTTGTAGCATAGAGGAGGTGACATCCCAGAAATGAACAGCATCCTCTGCAGAAGGCAGGTGGACTCCCAAGGACTCGCTTTGCCTTGGGGAAGCTGCTCACGAACTGCCCAGGACACAGCTGCTCCCTGCTGCTGGCCCTGAGGTTGGCTGAATTCTAGCCTAGCCCAGTTGTAAAGCTCAGCAGGACAGCGTCCACTCAGATCTGGGACGTGCTGGCCAGGGCAAAGCCGGGAGACCCCCCGGGGCTAGCAGCTCCACTGCCAGACACTCAAGGTGATACCCAAGGGGGCCAGGCCTCACCCACTAGCTGGGTCTGAAGGTTCCCCCAGGTCCCTGACATGGCCACTTGGCGTGCCTCTACTGTTCCCACCAGACTACAGTGGGGACAACGGAGGGCCCTGTCCTTTGGTGACTTGATGGTAGCAGGTAACATGGGGCATCAACCAAGTGTGACCACACCTTCCTGTGCTCCTGCCCACAGGATGGTCCACGTCCATGGAGACATCCTGCAGCCTCGGCAGCCTTGGCACCACTGGTCCCCCGTGGCCTCCACTTGGTGGCTCCAGTCCTGACCCTGGGACCACTGACCTGACCCCACTCTGAGAGTTAGGCCAGACTGACAGCACGGAACCCTCAGACTCTGCCTAGGGGCTGCTCTGGCCCCAGCGTGATTCCAGTCTCTGCTGTCGGCATGACTCATGGCCACCAGGCTCTGAGGGGCCATGGTAACCCTCGATCAAAGAGCACAGTGACCTGTCCACTCTTCAAACCCTCTTTTTCTATGGTCAATATGTTTGTAAATGGTACAAAATGAAGGACAGTGACTTTCTATCTGGGCACTGGCCCTGGGAGTTCCCCAAATGCCAGAGTCAGGGTCCCTGAGCACTTGGCAGACCAGCAGAAGAGAACGGGTCTGCGGGTGAAGTGCCGTCTTCACAGACGTTCTGGGGCACGGTCACGGCTGACAAAGGGAACAGCGCCTGTCGGCCCACCCGCGTGTCCGGGTGGCAGCCTGGCTCTTGCTGCTGCTGTGGCAGGGCCCACTCTGGGTCCCCTGGCACTGGGGGCCTTGCCCAGCGTGCAGCCTGGGAGGCTATGGGCAAGGCAGGGGCTGTCCCCACCGTGGGGTGGTGCCCTGGTCACTGTGCCCTGTGCCTTCTCATGTCCTGGCTTGCTCCCCTCAGATGTCCCCACATGGGGGCCTTCCTGCTCAGCCAGTGGCACTGCCCACCCAGCCACCAGGGAGGGACCTGAGCTGCTTCCTCGGCTGCCCGTAGGAATTTAAATATCCCTTTGCATCTGCAAGACTTCCGTAGCAGGACCTGCCGGGGGAAGGAGGGCGTCAAGGGCCCAGCTGTGACGCTGTGCTTGCAAGCAGCTTGCAGCAGACGGGGCACCTGGTGCCAGTGCCCAGAGCAGAGCTGCCCAGTGGGCCTGGGGCCAGTGCTCTTGCTGCTCTCCTGGCCCAGGGAGCTGCCCTGCCGCTGACCCAAGGGAGGGACCGAGGCTCGGGTGCTTGAGCCAGGGCTCTGCCCAGCCAACACCTGGGGGAGACCCAGCAGTGGTTGGTCATTCTTTCCAGCGAGCCTGTGAGCAGAGCTCTCCTGCCACCCAGCTTCGTCCTGCCTGCTGTCTGCGCACATGTGCACACACGTGAGTGCATGCACACCAGCCCACTCCTGACCCTGCCGGTGTCCTGGTCTCTGCCCATTGATATTGGTGCCAGTTCTTTGAAGGATGGGGTGCACACTGGCCTGTCTTGACCTCAACGTGCTATTATTTGATGTACCGATTGGCATAGTTTTTTGTTTTTACTGTTTATTTATAGTAATAAAATCATGCAGCAATACCCTGTCCTCGCCTTCCTCTGGGCACAGCACCGTGGGCCCGTGACAGGACACTGGTGGCTGCTGATGCCTGTGGCCCTGCCTTGCTTCTCCATGGGAGGCAGCGGTGACAGGCTCCCGGGCACTGACCTGCCATTGCTGGCCCTGGCTGGAGCAAAGGCAAACTGCACGGGGAAGGAACCCCAGCCCAGCTGTGTGAGCTGTTGCTCCAGTCCCTGTCCCCTTGCCTGATTCACGCCCCAGACGCTCACTGGGCACTGCTGTGTGCCAGTGGGTGGGGTGATGGGATGATGTCACATGGGGCCTTAATTTAACCTGGCAGTCAGGGAGGGCTTCTCTCGGGACACATTTAAACTGAGTCCTGAAGGACAAGGAGGAACTGGTCCTGGAACAGTACTCCAGGCCACAGCACAGCAGGTGTAAAGGCCTGGTGCAGCCCCTGGGGACACACCAAAGGCGCTGCAAAGTGGCTGGAGTTTGTTTTTTGGTAGTGGGGTTTGAACACAGGGGCGCTGCACTACTATCTACACCCCCAGCCCCTTTTAAAATTTTGAGACAGGATCTCACTAAGTTGCCCAAGCTGGCCTCAAGGTTGTGATCCTCCTGCCTCAGCCTCCCGAGTGGCTGGGATTACAGGTGTGTACCACTGTGCCCAACTGGTTGGAGTTTTTTTTTTTTTTTTTTTTTTAAATAAGGAACAGTCAGAGAGGGTCATCTTGGTGTTTTTTTGTTGCTGTTGGTTGGGTTTTTATGTCTGTGTTGTGTTTGGTATGGGAACTGAATCCAGGGGTGCTCTACCACTGACCTACACCCCAGCCCCCCCTTTTTGTTATTTTTGTTTTAGTCGTGGGTGGACACAGTACCTTTATTTTTATATGGTGCTGAGGATGGAACCCAAGGCCTCACGCGTGCTAGGTGAGCGCTCTACCACTGAGCCACAGCCCCAGCCCTGACCCCAGCCCTCTGTAAGAATGTTGCATGCCTTGCTACATTGCCAAGGCTGCAAGCTCCTGCCTCAGCCTTCTGAGTTGCTGGGATCACAGGTGGGCACCACTGCACCCTGCTGGGAGTAGTCAGTTTTGAGAATAATTAGGTTTTTAACCCTGTGGCTGTTACGTGAACTTGACGGATTGGAGCAGCAGGTGGCCGCCCAGAAGGTGGGTTTGGAGCTGGAGGCCTGTGCTCCCCTGCCCAGGAGTGGCCTTCCACAAGGGGCATCTGGTATTCAGGGACCTCACCACATCCAGCCCACAGCTCCTTGGCTAGTACAGAAGCCCTGGTGTTCCCGGCGCACTACTGCCCTGGGGACGCCTGCCCATGGCCCACATAGTCCTGTGGGTAGAGGGTCCTGTCAGTTCAGGTGGGGTGGCTGCCTGCAGGGGGCCTCCTGGGATAGAGGGGTCACCCTTCACTTGTTGCCCTGTGCTCTTAATCATCACTTGGATCTGGGCTTCCCTGTAACTTGTCTGCCCTGTGTGATCCCTGACCAGGTGACATCCACAGCAGGGGATATTCCCTTCCTGGGCCCTTATTCCCCCTTATGATGCCACCATAAGACTACCGGGAATAGTCGCCCATCAGCTCCTGCCAACTGCCCCCTTCTCCTAAGGGTAGCCTTTCCAGGGCCACCGAGTAATGGCTGGACTCTGCAGCTCTTCTGGCTGTGCCCCGGTCCCCTGGGTACTCGTCCTGAGAGTGTCAGTCGGGGTTCCTTCTCCGCAAACCCATGTTCACTGGGGCAGGGCACATGGGCCCAAGTGCCCTGCTGGTGGTGACTGCGGGGCAGCATGTGGGTTCTGGAGGCACCGACACTCCCTTGGAGACTTTTCCCGATGCGTGAGGCCCCAAGACTCCCTTCAGCACCTACGCAGGGTAAGTTCTAAAGCTCCGCCCCTGCGGGATACTGGATGGCAGATGGGGGATTCCAACTGTCACCAACTTCAGGGTGCCCTTAGAAAGTCCTGGCCTGCAGGAAACGTGGGGCACTGGGCTGCAAAACCCGCCGCCCACCCCCAGGAATTTAAGCCATTTTCTGCCCCAGAGACTGAACCCAGGGCTGCATGGGCACTCTGCTGGGCCCTCGGTCCTTGCGCTCTGGGGAGAGGTCTCTGAGGTGGGGCAGCCTCGGTTCGCCACGAGGCAGAAGGCCCTCATGAGCACTGCCAAGGCACCAGCTCCTGTCTGACCTCGCCTGCGGAGAAGCAGGCAGACGCCGTGGCTGCAGCCACGAAGGGTAGGTGGCCGCCCTGGAGAACCTGCTCTCAGCTGCCTCCTGAGGTGGTCCCTGTGCCACCTGTCTGTCGCCCCATCTGTCCATGGGCCCGAGAACTTCCATGGAAGTTGTCTCCTAGGGAGGCTGCACCCTCCTCCTGGTTCTCTGGGACCAGCAGGCAGCCACCCTCTCAGGTGCCTGGGGTGAATGTCCCTGTCTGACCGCATCCCTTCTGGCAAGAGCCTGCATGGTTCCATGGAATCCAGCTTACAAGAAACTGTGCCTGGCCTTCCAGCTCAGGATGTTCCTGCCCACCCCAAGGCTCAGACCCCTGTGGGAGCTGCACCATATGCCGTGGAGGCCTAACCAGCACCTGGCTTTCCAAGGAGGTTAGTGCAGTTGTTGCGGGACCCTTGTGGCAGGGACAGCCCTTACCTAGGGGACTCATTCCTGTATCCCTTCCCAGAGCCAGCCCCGTGGCATGGAGAAGAGCCGGCTCAGGATGGGATGATGTCCTGTGCACTCTGGTGGTGGCTGGATTCACCGTGTTCTCTGGCACGTTACGTGCACTGTGGGGAGGCTTCCGAGCGTCTTACATCTCCTGGCGAGGTTCCAGAGGGCGGCAGGGGCTTGGGGGCCCTGCCTTGTGTGGAACTGTTGAGGGAGGAAGACGTCGGAGCCGGGCTTGGGCCTCCCTAGTGCAGAGCCCTTGAGAAGGTGTGGAGGCTGGTCTGAGGATTCTGATTCCCCAGCACTGGGCTTAAGGGCATACTCTCCCCTCGTCCGCCAGCCTCTGACCTCTGCAGGCCACCGGTCCGGCTGGTGACTTGTGCTAAGACCTTAGTGTCAGGCCCCTTCCTGACCCTGGTGGCTCCAGTTGCACACTGTCTTAGCTGCCCCTTTGACCTCTGCTTTGAAAGGCTGCCTTTCTCCATTCTGAGCACAGTGCAAGCAGCTCCAGGGAGTGGCCTAGAGGCACAGGCTTAGTGTGGGACAGGAAGGCCACCACTAGCAGTAACTAGGGCTCCACACCTGGAAAGACGCCAGTACTACGGCTGGAAAACTCCCACAGCCCCTGTCCGGCAGCGTCCACCTCAGAGTGCGTTAAGGGCTTGCCAGGTGTGGAGTACACAGCACTTTGCTACATAAACAAACTGCACCCTGCTCACCTTTACTTCCTGAGGCCTGCACTTGGCTCCCCGAACCCTTCTTTTGGTTCTGGGGATTGAACCTTTGACACTGAGGCACACCCCCAGCCCTTTTTATTTTTGAGACAGCTGTCCAGGCTGGCCTCCTGAGTCGCTGGGATTACAGGTATGCGACACTGCACTGGCTTATGCTTTAGCTTTCCTAGCAGTTTCTTGTAAGCTGGATTCCATGGAACCATGCAGGCTCTTGCCAGAAGGGATGCGGTCAGACAGGGACATTCACCCCAGATCACTGGGGCTAGAGTTCTGGCGTGGACTTCCCCTCACTGACCTGCTGGTGTGTGGGCTGGTACTGCATATGTGATCAGAACTGAGCCCTTATCAGCTGATGTAAATTTTATTCTCCAACAAATGGCACATTTTCTAGGCATCCTGGTCCTCACCTGTAAGGTCAGACCTTGGTGTGGTGCCTACTTCTGTGGGAACACCGTCTCTCCCCAGGGGCCTGCCTGGTCTGGGCCAGGGCAGCCCATGAGCTCAGGGCCTTACCACCAGATTCTGGGTGAGAAGCCCTTATCCTTTCCTCAGTGCTGGCTTTGCTGACCTGGCTGGGGCCGGAGCCCCAATTACACCTCTGTCTGCAGATTGGTCCCTGGGGCCTGATCCTCAGCCCCACCTTGGGCTTGGCCTGCTCACTGCCCGCTGGTCTTCCCGGCATATAACTTCAGGGTGGATCAATCACCCAACGTCAGATTCTTAAAAAAGAAAAAGGCCCTGGTGAGAAGGGAGAGGAAGACTGAGGTGGGGCCAGGTAGCCCTGCACAGATGCGGCCAGAGCAACCCGGGCTGGCAGACTCACCATCCTTCCTGGCTACGGCTCCCGCCACTTCTTCCCATTGAGCACCTGCAGCTTCTCCAGGCTCTGGGTCACTGAGCACAGTGCTCGTCCTGAGGAGGTGACAGGGCAGTCTGTGCTCTGCAGCAGGGAGGAAGGGGAACTGGGGACACTAGGAATTGACAACCTTAAGCTTCTCTTGCCGAGGCTGAGGCACATGAACTGACAGGGCAGGGCCTGCCCCACAGCAGTAATACCCGGCTTTAGGGTGGAAATGCTTAAACCTGCTTTCCCTGGGAAGGGCTCCCTCTGCCTCCCTCCCACCAAAGTCTGGTGCCCAGGTGGGGCGAGGCCTCGCTGCCCTTGTGAAGACTCACCCATCTCATGGACACAGTCTTCCAGGGCTCCTGACAGCTCAGGGAGGCTCATGGCCTGCAGGGATGCATGCCAGCCTTTGGAGTCTGGAATACAGAGGGCTGTGATGTTCCGGGTGTGTCCCCACAGGCTCTGCGTTTGTCCTGAGCTCTAATGACCAGGAGACCCTCCTTACCCAACTGCTGTTACGAGAGTAATCCCCAAAGGCTGAGGCAGGGGTGCCCTATGCCTGTCATGTACCTCCCAAATTGGGAGACCATGAGACTTTTTCGAAAGACCCATGACCTCCCACTGCTGACTGAAGCACTAATTGCTGGTTGGGAGGTGGGACCAGCTTAGGACCCAGGTGGAGTGCAGAAGTCACTAGAGGGTCTGAACAACCCAGCTGGCCACAAAGGGGCCTTTCTCAATGCTGCAGCGACTGCGCCTCCTCCCAGCAGGGGATGGGCATCCCCCTCAGCAGTGAGAAAGTTCTCTGGGGAACCGTTCCCAGGACACTAGGATGATGTGGGACCTAGGTGGGTAAGCTGCTGATGTGAAAGCCACCGAAAGACTGCAGGATGAACCCTGGTTTGGGGTTCCTTGCCTTCCCCTCTGCCCCACCGTAGAGGCAAGCTGCTGCTGTCTCCTTACCTGCCAGTGGGCAGTCTGGGTCCAGGGCGGTAGTACTGTACGGCTGGTCCTGCCTCATTCGGGCTGACAGCTCAGCTTGACAGGCTCTGCCAGACGCAAACGCAAATGCTAGAGAGGCAGAGGCCTCCCCCAAAGCCTCTCTACCCTTACCCCCAAGGGTAAAGAGAGCTGTCCTGTCCCCTCAGCTGCTGGCAAGTACCCCAGGAAAGCCACGCTGCGGAGCAGGAGAGGAACAGCCCCTGTTGCTACCTGGTTCTACCCTGTTGGAGCCAGAGCCAAAGCAGAATGGGTGGGGATACTAAGTGACCTGGGCCTGAAACCCACCCCTGGCTTAAAGAATTAGGAAGGGGTGATGGCTGGCACCAACGCCCCCAAGAGCAAGCTCCTCTGCAGTCTGGCAGACAGATGAAAGGACCTGCCCCAGGGACACTCTGAGCCCACTCACCGCAGCTGCTCCAAGACAAGGCCAGCGCCCTGGGCCAGCGCCCAGGTCTCCTGCAGCTGGGTGTGGATGTCTTTACGGGCACCATCCTGCTCCAACAGGCAGCTCTCCACCACTGCCCGCAACTCCTGCTCCTGGGACACCTGGCCACGCATGGCCTCCACCTCCTCGCAGCGCTGCAGGGAGAGAGCTGAGGCTGGAGGGGCGAAGCAAGAGGGAGCAGAGGCCCCTGGGGCTTGGGCAGGGCTTCCCTATGGGGCCTGGGCCTGGGCCTGGGCCTGAGCCTGAGCCTGTCTGCATCTCTGAGCTGCTGGGCATGGCTCCCTTGGTCCCTCCCTTTACGACCCTAGTTTCTCCAGAGCTGCCTGTCCTTTGGTCCTCACCCTCAGTGGCTCTTCTCTCCTTGTGTCCACCTGACCTCCTCCCTTCCACATCTCCTCAGAACCTCCTGCCTGTGTGGCAGCATCCACTTGTGTGGATGGCTTGTGTGTCTGGTGGCTTCCCCTGGTTGATGCTGGGTCCTGCCCCTGCCCCCTGCCCATGCCCAGGGTGCGACCTAGGCGCTGCTCGGCCACGCTGGCACACACCCTCTCCCTGCTCCCCCTGCCTTGTGCAGCTGGATGGCGAGCTCCTGCATCTCCGCCTCCAGCCGGTCAGCATAGGCCAGCTCCAGGGCATCGCTTGGGGGGCGGGCACTGCTGTGCCAGCGGGCAATGGCAGAGGTCATCTTCCTTTTAGGCCCAAACAACCTGCAGGGGTCAGAGAAGGATGCATGTCAGCACGTGCTACACGCACATGGACTCCATGAGCCATCCTGCTACCAAGGCCGTCCCCTGGGGAACTCTTGGCTCTGAAGGATCGCCCTGGGATCCTGGGGCAGAGGATAGAAACAGCTTCCAAAAGTCTCTGCTGCTGGCCCCCCTGTGGATAAGAGTGTCTATCTGCTCATGAAGCTCTCAAAAGTGAGCCCAGAGGATTCCAGATCACCAGGAATCCAGATCACCAGGAATCCGTCTCCCCACTCAGATACCTGTACTGGCAGAATGTGAGTAACTGTCTTGGAGCTCTGGAGTCTACAGAAGGCCCTGGTGCCAAGTGCAGTCAGTTTAAGTTCATCTCCTAGCACAGTGGCAATTACCCAGGCCCAGCCTCTTACCACTGCAGCTAACAGCAACCAGGGTGGGCAGTGCAGATCCTGTCCTCCAAAGATCAGAGACATGGAGGCCATGGCCATGCTGCAAGCCCTGACCCACAAGCTGGCTAAAGTGACTCCCAAGGGGCTTTAAAAGGTGGTACCTGCTTGTTTCTTCTGTTGGTCAGTTAAAACTAGGACATTCAAAAGCAACTTCATGTACAAGAAAAACAAGAAAATCACTACATATACCTACAAGGCGGCACGGGCTCAGAAAAAGCCTGAGAAGCCCACAGCAAAAAAAGTAACAAAAACAGCAAACGCGGACTATTTCCAAAGTTACCACAATACGAGAATCAAATGTCTTGTTTCGAATGACAAAAAAAACGCAGGACAAAGACACAATAAAAAACCAAGACACCGTCCCTGAATGAAACCTGACATATTCTACTAGACAAAGACTTTTGAACAACTATCTTAAAGATGCTCAGAGGTCTAAGCTAAAAGATGTAGAAGTCAAAACAAAATAAAACTATTAACAGAGAAACTGAAAAAGAGACGAGCTGAAAAGCACAATAACTGCGATAATAAATTCACTGGAGGGATTCAAAGGCAGATTCAAGCAATGGAAATCATTTAATCTGAGAAACAAAAAAGACTGAAGGAAGGTGAACAGAGGCTGTGGGACACCATCCGGGGTGCCCACATTCACACCACGGAAGTCCCAGGAGAGAGGAAGGCGACAGGAGAGCATCTGAAGAACTAATGGCTGAAACATTCCAAACTAGATCACAGACACGATAAACATCCAAGAAGGTCCGTGTGCTACACCCGGTGACACCAAGACACGCACTTTCAGAAGGCAGATCCTGGAAGCAGCAAAAGTGAAGCAGCTCACCCACCATACATAAGAGATCCTCAATAGAATCACCGTCAGGTGTCTCACTACAAATCTGGAGGCCACCAGGCTGCTTTATTTGAAGTGCCAAAGGAGAAAACAGGCAGCCAAGAATCCTTTATCTGAAAAACTCCTTTAAAAGTGAGGGGAAAATTAAGACATTCTGAGATAAGAAAAAGTGGAGGGAAGAAGTAAAAGTGGAGGGACCTTCCTTCAAGGAAGACTCAGTGAGTCCTGCAGGGAAGCCAAGGACACTAGACAGTGCCCGACATGTGAGGATACAAAGAGCTCAAGCAGACAGCCCTGATGCCAGAGTGGACAAGGAACAAGAGCGCTTCACTCACAGAATGAGGCGCTTCAAGACACAAACTTCACCTGGATGCACAAGGGATGTTTCAAGACAAAAGACCTAAATTATTTGGCTTTTATCTTAAAACATTTCATATCCAAGCTCTTGAAAAATAAGCCCATGGTATAAATTACTACCTCTAGTGGAAATATGACAATTATTTGTACAATTCTTATGTTCTGATCATGAGAAAAGTAATAAAACCCTAAATACAAAATAAAAATAATAATAATTACCAAAGCTGGCAGATAATGTCCACGGGCCTTAAAAATAGGGGTATCATAGGGCCACTGAAGGAGCATAGGGCCATTTGAGCAAGAGGGAAAGAGGACTCTGGAAGAAGTAGTCTAGTGTTGATGGTAGTTCTCTGCCTGCTGGGCTGAGTGTCAGGAAGCAAGATGTAACCTGGTCCCAGAGTGTTTAGCTGAAACAAGGGGTCAGGGTCAGAGGTGGCCCTTAGGACTCACGTGATGCCAATTTCCTTCAGGTCACTCTCGGTAAGGGTCAGGAAGATGCGGAGGTCCACATCCTGCTCCTCAAACACCTGCAGGTACTTCAGACAGCCAATCTGCTCCAGCAGTGCTGCAAGGTCCTAAAGGGCCAAAGTGACAAGCAGGAGCAGAAGCTGGGGACAGGACCTGTGAGTGCCAGGCAGAACCACACTCCTCCTTGCCCAACACACTTCCCTCAAGATGCAACCTGGTCCGAGTCCAAAGAATCCCCAAACTCAGCTCCAGGACAACTTGTCTGTGGGCGGAGGTCCCCTGGTGTGCAGACCCTTGCTTTTGGGGTCTGGGAAGGCTAGGCTGCTCCTTACACACCCTCCATCCTGCCGTCCTGCATAAGACTGCACGTTGGTGTGCCTGACACAACAGAGGTTTCTGTTCATATCTCTTCATTCTTGTTCCTCAGACAGCCTTTGTCAATCTGCTGATTCTTCTGCCTACTCTAATCTGCTACTGAACTCAGCTAGTGAAATTTTTATTTCAGTTGCACTTTTCAACTCCAGAATTTCTATTTTGCAAGTTTCTGTTGCTCTGAATGGAGGACCAAATTTTCCAAGGTGGTTGCTCCACCATTTCCTAAAGACACAGACCTAAAGATCCCACAGGACCATCAACTCTCCAATCAACGTGTGTGAGAGAAGCTGGAGGTGCACCAGGCCCCGGGGGACTCTGGATGGCGCCAGCAACGCTGCTGCACAGGGTAATCCCTCGCTTGCTCCACAGGTGGCTGCTGCGCTTTTCATCGTGTCCCGTCCTGCTGCCCCCACTTCACACATATCTTGTCACTGACTTCTGGAAGCAGCTCTGAATCTGTTCCCCAAGGCTGGGGAGGCCAAGTTGATGTGGACGCTAAGGGGAGAGAGTACTCCTTTCCAGGGAAGAGGGGTGAAAAACGCTCCATCTAGGCCACTGACCGTCAGGGAGGGCATCTGGGGAAAACCCACCAGCACTGCCCTCAACAGGCCTGGCCTGTCACACATACAGAGAAGTGCCTCTCAAATCACGGAAGTGCTATACTTCTCAGAGTGTATCACCAGATTCACAAGTGGTCTTACCTGGGGTCCTGTATAGGATGACCTCTCAGCTTGGGGCACAAATCTTGGGGAACAGGCTGCCCCACAAGTCCCGGAGCTGGGAGGCCACTGGATGTCACTGGTGCTGTAACGATTCTTGGTTTTCACATAACTTTTGGTTTGTCTGCGAACAGAGCTTTTACGGACATGATCCGAATCCTGTAGCAAGAAGTGTGTGTTGGGAGCAACTCCACCCACAGGCCACAGCAGTGCCCTGCTCCCAGCCCCTCGGGCTTAGTGGTGCTCTCTGGACCTTTGCTGTGGCCTTGTAGGACAGGTCAGACCCGAAGCGCTGCCTCGAATGCCCGCTGGCCTCACAGAGGCCTCCTGGGTGTGGAAGGGGCAGGCCAGACAGTGCCTTTGGAGCACAGCATAGACATGCACTGAACACGTGTCATCAGACTTGCTCATTCCAAATGGACTGTGAGGCACCCCAGGACCCTGAGGGAGGGGAGCAAGATGGGGACAGGGAGACCTCACCTCATTGCTCTCCAAGGAGGCTTCACTGCTGAGCCCCTGGGCTCTCGCCAGGCCCTCACTGCTGCTGCTTCGCACGGCCCCGAGGCTGGCACAGAAAGCAGGCTCCTCTGGAAACGGGAAGACAGGATGCCTGAGAGGCCTCACTGGTGGGGGCGGAGGGAGCTTCCCAGAGCCTGTGACTGAGCTGGGTCAGCCAGCTCTCAAACTCCTGCCACACTGAGCACTGCTTCTCTTTCATGCTGTGCATCCTGAAGCACCCCTATAAGGATGGGTAGGTACTTGTCTTTTTTGTGCACTGATAAATCCCAAGCACCTAGAATAGCACCAACTAAACACGTCTCCCCGCTGGAGAATGGCTGTGAGGGCCTTCAGGCACCAGACTACATGGGCACTCTGTTCCAGAAGCTCCTCCTCACCTGCCCCAGAGCAGACTGGTTCTCATAAGAACCAGGGCCATCTATATCTCATTCTCAAGGGGAGCCCAGCAGGATGGGTAGGGAGGTGTACCCCGGCTGCTGCTGCTGCTGCTTTCCACATCCCGCTCATTGATGGGGGAGGTAACGTCCCGGTAGCAGAGGCCCTCGCCTTCCAGGGGGTTCTCGTCGCTGCTGGTGAAGGTCATGTAGCCCCGTGGCGGCACCTGCTCTGTGTACAGACGGGGCAACAAACCCACATGAGTGCAAGAGTGAAGACAGGCCCCTGTGCCAGAGGCATCAGCCTCAGTGGTTCTCGGGGTCAGGGACCCGGATTCAGGCGGCAGGAGGGGACCTGTGGCCCTGGCCGTGGCTGTCATCTGTGGTTTGCGGTGAGGAAAGAGGCTATGTGGAGTGGAGCCAGTGGCCAGAGCCTCTACAGTGCCCTCACTGCTGCTTTCTCAAGGGGACAGTGAGAAGAGCCTCACAGTAGGCACCCTACCAGCTGGGAGCACCCAATAACACTCAGACCCACACGCAGCCCCTGCACCAGGTGGTGTCCCCTGCGGCTTCTTTAAACATGGGCATTTAGAAGCCATCAGGTCCCGAGTCAGTCAAGTCCAGCTAAAAGGACACCTGGCTGAAAAAAGGAGGAAAAAGGCCCTCGGCTAAGCACAGCAGCGATGCAAACCAGGACCCTGGAGCACACAGGTCCAGTGGGCGGCATGAGCGCCTCTCTCAAAAACAAGATCCAACCTCAAGATGGAGCACAGCAGAGTCTTCGCTGGCCGGGAGGCAAATTCATCTCCAACCAGGGGATGTGGGCAGAGTCAGAGAAGGCTCTTCACACTGTCCCTCCACTGTGGACACACCCACTCAGTGACTGAAATGGGAGTTTAGCTTCACTTCCACAGTAAAAGAAAAAGTTCTAGTTTTACCCAATGAAAAGGTGATGAACCTGAACCCAAGAGCTAACCAGTGACCAACATCCTCATCACTGGGAGCAATTCTGAATCTCTCTGAGCATCAAAGGCCCAGGTGCCTGTCCCACAGCAGCCTGAGGTCAGAGTTTAAGAGCTGTCCCATCCCTGTCAAGACAGAGGCCAGAGAAGCAACACCAAGAGTCCTCTGGAAGCGTGGACTGCTCACCACAGCGGGGTTGCGGGGCCTCGCCTCCTAGTCCAACTGCTGTGATCCTGGCCAAGGCTCGCGGGCCCTCATGGATGCTGAGGCCCTTCTTGCGACAGGGCCTCTGTCTCTGAGCAACCGGGTAAGACTCATCTGAGGAGCTCAGATCTTCATATTTTTCTGTAGGTCAAACGCAAAGTTAAGACAATCTGTTTCAGTGATGGACTGATTTACTAATCTTTACAGAAGAATGGAAAAAGCAATCATAACTAGTATTCCTAAATAAAGAAGGGAAGTGTGTTCACCAGGACGTGACTAGCGACAAATGCCACGCTGCCCAGTCCACTGCCTGGGCCACGAGCCGCTGAAAAGTCAGCTTTGACAGGGGAGTTGAGTTCTCACTCCTCTCTTTGGGTTTGCAAGATTTTTCATAACAAGCCTATATTGTTTGTTTGTAAATACAAATTTTGAGGGTCTAGAGAGTAGTCCTCAGTGGTAAAGAGTCTGCTCAGCACGTAAGAGGCCCTGGGTTCAGTCCCCAGTATTTCAAAAAAGAACAAAATTTCATTGTAAGTTGAAGGGATAAGTAAATACATTTCTTCATAAAAATATAGTTAACATCAGACACAACTTCTTAAGCGATTTTCCACCTGAATGATTTCCTAGAAGCCAACACCACCCTTTTGAGCTTTAGGAGCTCAACATGCCCATAGCCTTTACAATTTCATAGCTTTTTGTAATTTTTCATGTTGATCATATATCTTAGAACCCAGTCCTTGATCATGTATCTTTAACACAAAATTTGGGGATTTATTTGGATAGGGCTCCCACTGATTTTTTTTTTTTTTTTTTTGGTACCAAAGATTGAACTCAGGGGTGCTTAACCACTAAGACACATCCTGAGCCTGTTTTTTATTTTTTATTGAGAGACAGAGTCTTGCTAAATGGCTTAGGGCCTCACTAAGTTGCTGAGGCTGGCCTTGAACTTATGATCCTCCTGCCTCAGCCTCCCAAAGCACTGGGATTACAGGCCTGCACCACTGCATCCTTGACTCTCCTTTTAAGAGACAACTGAGGCATGTAAAGGAGGAACTGGCAAGATGATTTGAGTTGGTAAATGGGTGGAGACACACACTGCCATTTCATTCCCTATCAGCTGGTATTTACTATAAATACATATATTATAGTTTACTATAAATAGCATTCACGCTAAATGATCCTGAGCCAGAAAGGTAGCTGGCTGTGTGCCTGGCCCTAGGAGGTAGGTGGACCAGCTTGCTCAGATGTGAACTGCCAGCATCAGTCAGTCACACAGCCGAGGCCCCAACCATGGGCCAGGGACCATGGAGACCACTCTTTCCTGTATATGCAAAGACCTACACTGTGAGGAGAATATGGCTCCATCTGAGCAGATGAAGGAAGTTATGTAAAAACAGAAACAAGGGGGAGGTAAGTCAGGTAAAGGAAATGGAGCATCCCACACATTCTCAGAATGGTTCAAAATAAATGAAAGGCAAGCAGAGAGCAGGCCAATGGAAAAAAAGAAGCCAGGGTGAAAAATCATTCTATCAAATAAAATGTGGTGCACGCCTGTAATCTCAGCTACATAGGAGACTGAGGCAGGAGGACCGCAAGTTAAAGACCAGTCTGGGCAACTTAGTAAGACCCCGTCTCAAAATAAAAATAAAAAAGGGCTAAAGAGGGCTGGGGAGATAGCTCAACTGGTAGAGTGCTTGCCTTGCAAGCACAAGGCCCCGAGTTCGATCCCTAGTACCACACACACACACACAAAAAAAGGCTAAGGATATGCCTCAATGGCTAAGCAACCCTGGGTTCAATACCCAGTACCAAAAAATATTGAAAAATAAAAAAATAAATAAAAAGATTGTGGAAATATCTCAGTGGTAGAATATCCCTGGGTTCAATCCTCAGTACAAAAAAAAAAAAGGGGGGGGGGTTTTCACCAAGTGGGATTTATACAAATATTAAGAGAGCTACAAAGAAAATTCACAATCATCTCCACAGATATAGGTAAAGGTCCTCTACAGCCAGACACAGTAGTGCACACCTATAATCCCAGCAACTCAGGAGTCTGGGGCAGCAGATCACAAGTTCCAGGGCAGCCTCAGCAATTTAAGTGAGATCCTATCTCAAATTTAAAAATTTTAAAAAGGACTGGGAATGTAGCTCAATGATCAAGACCCCTGGGTTTAATCCCAGCACCCCAAAATAAAAAACAAGAAAAGAATAAGTCCTTGACAAAATGCAGATAATCCTATTTTAAAAAACAAACAAAAAACCTGACACATACAGGAATGGAGGGAGACTTTTCTAACATGATAGCAAGCCTCTTAACGTGGCATTTCTACCTGCACCAAGACCAAGGTAAGGACATGCACTAGCTCTGTCATGCTTGAACACCACACAAGAGGTGTCAGCAACTAAGCCACAGAACTCAGGCACAGGAATCAGCAGAGAATCATCTCAATTTGTAGACTGTACTGTAGTAAACTTGGGAAGTCCCAGAGAATCAATATTAAAATTAATTTGAATAGTAAAAGAATTCAGGAAGGAGAAAGTCCAAAATTAGCATAGAGACATCAACTGCCTTCATACACACTGATAATAAGCAGTTAAGAGAACAATGATAAAGAAAACCCCAGTTACAACCGCAGCAAAGACAATCAAATACTTCAGAATAAACACGGCAAAATGTATATGAAGAAAAAGTTAAAACCCTCCTGAAAGTCCAAAAAGTACAAGAGAACAAAAGACATTCCTTTTATTCTGGATGGGATAATGTGACCACATAAAGATATAGTAAATTTACAAATTTATTATCATCCCAATAAAAATAGTGCTTTTCAAGGAGTTAGATAAGTTGACACTCAAGTCCATATAGGGGAACAGAATACTAAGTAGCTGGAGAAACACTGAAAGGGAGCTCTGAGGGGAGTCTCTACTCCAGGGAGAAGCCGGCTACGAAAGGCCTCTATCAAACAGCATGGCCTGGGGCACAAATAAGAGACCAGTGGAGCAGAGCAGGACACAGATAAAATGGAGATTCAGGAGATGACAAAGAAGGCGTCTCCAACCACTAGATCAAAGCCGGACTTTTACATAAAAGATACTGGGGCAACTCCGAAGAAGAAAATTCTGGACAGGGTGGTGCACACCTATAATCCCAGCTACCTGGGAGGCGAAGGCAAGAAGATCAAAAGTTCAAGGACAGTTTGGACTACTTAGCAAGATCCTATCCTAAAACAAAAATTTTATAAAAGGGCTGGATATGTAGCTCAGTGATAGAGCTTCCCTGGGTTCAAATCCTAGTAGAAAGGAAAAAGGAAAAAAAAAAAAGAATATTAGATCCAGCCTCACCACCTGTGAGAAAAAAGTATGAATAGATCAGAGATCTAAATATAAAAAGAGAAACCACAGGGTTGGCAATGTGTTCCAGTGGACAAGCACTTTCCAGCACTTTGAGCGGCCTTGGGTTTGACACCCAGTGCCAGACACACACACAGACACAAAACCAAAAAAACGTCCACACCATACAAGTATAAGCAGTAACCTGGGTCCCTGGGTATTTTCCCCTTGGTACTGGGGATCAAGCCCGTGGGCACTCCACCACTGCACTATATCCCCAGCCCTTTTTAGTTTTTATTTTGAGACAGGGTCTAAGCTTGCTAATTGTTGAGGCTGGCCTTGAGTTCATGATCCTCCTGCCTCAGCCTCTGGAGTCACTGGAATTACAAGCACCACCACTGTGCCCAGCTCATGGGTGATATTTGTACAAACAGGGACTAGGGAGATTTTGTTTTTGCAATACCAAGGGTTGGACCCCAGGGTGCTTTACAATGAGCTATAACCCTAGTCCTCCTTTTGGTTTCTGATTTTGGACAGGGTATTGCTAGGTGCCTGGGTTGGCCTTGAACGTATGATCCCTGTGTCTCGGCTTCCGGAGTAGCTGGGATTAGAGATGTGCACAACTATGCTGGGCTGGGAAAGATTTTCTATGATTCAAAATCCAGAGGTGGGGTGGGGATACAGCTCAGTTGGTAGAGTGCTGCTTACCTCGAATGTACAAGGCTCTGGGTGTTCGATCCCCAGCACCACCACCACCCCCGGCAAAAAAAAAAAAAAAAAAAAAATTCAGAGGCAATAAAGGTAAATACATTTGGCTATACAAAATCAGGACTGGGGATATGGTTCCATGATAGAGCTAATATGTTCAAGGCCCTGAGTTTGATCCCCAGCTCCACAAAAATATAAATCAAAAATAAATTAAAAAAAAAAAAAAACAGAAAAGAAGCCACTGTGAGACTCCCCTCCTACCTCTCTTCCCAGGGGCTCCACACTCCCTGTGCTATGCACACTTTCAGGCCGGCAGGGACCACTCTTCACATTAATTGACCATCTCTCTCTCTCCTTAGAGCAAGAGCTGAGAGAGAGGGCCTCCCAGAAGGGAAGCTAGTTGCCCTCTTCGGAATGCCCCTAACAGCCGGAGACCCAGAATATATAAAGCAGAGCAGTAAATGCAGGTACCTGGGCTCCGGTAGAGATTCTTAGGCAGAGCAGGAGAGTGAGTGTCTATCAAGGCCACGATCTTCATGTGTCCATACTGTTTGGCCAGCATCCGGGCCGTGGCTCCATTATGATCTCTTGTGTCCACTCTGACTCCCTGTGAAGGCCGATGAAGGAGAGTCAGGAAGCTCCCCTCAGAGTCCCTGTGCTCCCTGTGCTGCTGAAGGATGAGAAGACAAGGTCTGCAGGCTCTGGATCACTCCCAGGTGGGAGACACCACACAACAGGGGGAAGGAGGTGCACTTGACCAACTGTTCCAAGTTTTGCTCTCACTCTCTTCTTAACCACAAGAGAGGCTTTGTGGTCATGTCACCAGGAGTAGTCACCAAGCCATCTCACAGCTGCAGCGACTCTCCCCTGCCAGGTTTATAAGCTTGCTTGGCAGATGAAGAATGGAGAGGGGCTGTGGCACTTCAGTGGGGAAGCGGAAGGGAGAGGCTGGCAGCCACCACACAGGGGACCCCACCTCCACCCTCTGCGCCCAGCTGAATCTGGCTCGCTCCACTTCTTACGCAAAGATGCTGGTTCACGAGACAAGCAGCCTTTTAGAGAGGTCTCAGAACGAAGCACCACCCTCTGAAACCGAACCTTGCACCTCTCATCCAAGCTCTAAAATGTACTTAAAGTCTTCAGCACAAAGAGTTCACCTGTGTGACTCTATCCTAAGGATCCCAAATATAGAGTTTGTGCTCAGCAGGTGAGAAGCCTGTCACTGCCCTCAGTGGAGACAGTCCCTCACAGCTGGTCCAGCCACGGTCAGCAAGAATCAGGCCAGGAAACCACATGAGCAGCACAACCATAGAGACACGCGATGTCAGGGCAAGAAAGCATCACCAGGAGGAAACAGGCGGAAGAAAACGTTAGCCATTTTTAAAGCAGGAAGATACTGGGGATTGTTCTAATCTTCCTAATTCTCTGTATTTTCTAAATGAACTACATAAGCTTGTTTACTTTTAAATTGGGAAAGTCCAGTACATTTTCTACTTTAAAAGCTTGTCAAGAGAGGTGTGGTGGCACACACCTATAATCCTAGCTACTCAGGAGACTGAGGCAGGAGGATCTCCAGTTGGAGGCAAGCCTAGGCAATGCAGTGAGACCCTGTCTCAAAATAACACCCAAAGCTTCAGCCATATAGTCTCATTTGATGGTGGCAAGCTGAATACCAAAGTTCTGGAGGGCAAATGAACAGGAGGAATTTAGAACATCAGAAGTCTGCAACCCATGACCCAGCAATTCCACTTCTAGAATTCAACCTAAGGGAATAAATAAGGACACACACTAAAATTTAGGATTTTCACTGCAACGTTTAGCATGAGAACCAGAAAGAACATACAGAAGTCAGTGAGTTGAATCAGAGCAAATAACAGAGCACCTCCTGTCCATTCCCAGGAAGTGGGGGTGTGCAGCGACATGGACAGATATGCACAAAACATCACTGAGAGAAAAAAAGCAGATGACAGAACATCAGGGTTTCCACTTCTGGGCTACCGTGAATAACACTGCTCTGGGCACTCCTGTCTGAGTTTCTGGAATAAGCTTCCCTACGGACACAGGTTTTCAATTCTCTTGGGTATGTGCCTGGGGGAAGAATTGGCCCGGCCTTGGTTAACTCTGGGTGTAACTGTTAAGAGACACTGCCAGCCTGCTTTCCAGAGACTGCCTCAGCAGCCTCTGGGGTCCCCATTTGCTGCGACTGACCTCTTCATCACAGACATCTTACAGGCTTAGTTTACATCTCTCTGAGGACTACTACGTCAAACATTTTTTCATGTGCTTATTAGTCATTTGCATATCTTCTTTGGAGAAATGTCAATTCAGATTCTTTGCCCATCTTTTAACTGTCCTTTGTTTTTCTTTTTTCTTTTTTTGCTGGCAGGGGACCAATCATAGGGCCTTCCCCATGCTAAGCAACTGTTCTACCACTAAGACCTAATTTGTTTTTTTATTAGGACCTATTAAATTTAAAATGTGAGGCCAAGTGTGGTGGCATATGCCTGTAAGCCAGTGACTGAAAGCTGAGGCAGGAGGATAGCCTACAGATGTAGCTCAGGGGTACAGTGTCCCCCCAACTCTCATCCCATCCCCAGTACCAAAAAAAAAAAAAAGTTCCAAGTGATAATGAGTGCTACTCCCTCTTTTAAACATTTCCCCACAATATGTAAAGATCATTTTCAAAATAATTACAGGAATAGGTGTTGCTTTTAACTCACCACTGTACCCCTAATGCCCAAGGCTCCATTCAACACTTGGCATTGATGGATGTTCAAAGAAAATGAATTAACTAAATAAATGAAGAAGAGTTATTTCTGTGTAAAAGAAAATTCTGTTATAATTTACATTTCAGTGATGATTCCTCATTTGCTGTCACAAAATTATAAGCTAATAAACTGGATCACTTACATGGTTCAGAAAATACTGCACGATTATCTCATGGCCAGCAGCAGCTGCTTCCATCAAAGGAGTAAATCCATAAACTGGCTCCCTACAAGATAGGCCATAGGCAGGTGATTAGCAGAGAGAAGTTCTCCATGCAAAAGCTCCCCTGCCGAAGACAAAAGCAAGCCAAGACCTGACTGTAGACACAGTGGGTGTGTGCCCCCACTCAAGTGGCACAAGGCACTGTCTCAAGAGATGGCTAGCTACGATGGTGCACGCTGTGAGCCTGCAATTCACGGGGCTGGTGCAGAGGATCACAAGTTCAAAGCCAGTTTCAGCAACTCAGCGAGGCACTAAGCAACTTGGTGAGACCCTATCTCTAAATAAATATAAAAAGAGCCGGGGTTGAGTCTTAATAGTACCCACCCCCCAAAAAAACTAACAAGGTGAGATTAAAGTGAACGTGATGCATGAGTTTCATTAACTCCCCTGGATTCACTGCCTCTCATCCTCCCTCCTCTAAAGCTGTTCTCACCTACTTCTCCTACACTCCCACTTTAATCAGGTCAACAAGCAGCTCCTGCTCTTTACCCCGCAGAAAGCTGTCTCCCTCTTATCTACCTGAATCCCAACTTCTGAATGTGACATCCTCATGAACTGCTCAAGGCCCCCGCCTGCCCTTCCTGCATGGTCCTGCTGTGCTTAGGACCCACTGGCAGCTTATTTTGTGTTGTCATTGTTATCCTACACTTCCTGCTGGTCTAGAAGCCAGGATCCATGCTAAATGCTGCTTCTCATCCGCCGTTCTAAAATACACATTTTTTTTCACCCTTTAACATCTCTGAAGTCAGACGGTCTTAAAATCAAATGGCAAGTTGAATTTTAGCACATTTTTTATTTCTTTAGACATTATGGTCTGTCTTAGAATGGAATCAGAGGGCTGTGCACAGCATCAGGGGAAGGCTGGTCCTCCCTTCTCAGCCTCCTGCGCTGCTGGGATCACAGGCATGCCAGGCTAAGAATCAGCATTTAATGTGCAATTTAAATGCCATTCACAGCTGGACTTGGTGGCACACACCTGTCATCTCAGAAACTTAGGAGGCTGAGGCAGGAGGACTGCCAAGTTCAAGGTCAGCTTAAGCAACTTAGTGCAAACCTGTCTCAAAATATTAAAAGGGCTAGGGTGTAACTCAGTGGTAGAGTGCTTGCCTAGCATGCACAAGACCCAGGGTTCAATCCCCTAGACCACAAAAATAAAAAATGAGAAAGTCAGGAGCCTAGAAAGATGCACCAAATGTCCCCTGATAAGTAAGTGTAAGGTCCCATACCTGGGTAGGCCCGCTCATTCTGCCCCTTCATCTTAACCTCTCATACCTCTCAATCCTGATGTCTGGTTAGCTGCCTCTATGGCTGCCCTCCTCAGTCAGAGGAGACCAGCACTCTCTGGGGTTCAGTTAAGACGCTGCAATCACCTTACATTGGCATTTGCTCCGTTATCCAGGAGGAACTTAACCATCTGCTGGTGCCCGGCACTGGTGCAGTGGAAGAGCGCAGTCCAGCCATGAATGTCTTTCATCTCCAGCTCTGCACCTTGCTTCGAGAGAACACAGAGTGCAGGTTATGGCCCATTTCCCTGTGTGGGTGGGCGGACAGCAGCACCCTCCAGGCTGTCAGCTGAAAGAATTGAAAGTGATTACACACGCGTGCACGCACACCGTGGCCTGCAGTGCCTCACGTCCTGCCAGGGCGGCCAGGGAGCCCCTCGGGTTTCTGGGCCTTTGCCCCCTCGTAGCTCACCTGGAGGAGAAAGTAGGCGATGCTCTCGTTGCCACAGCTGGAGGCCAGCATCAGTGGAGTCTGCCCTTCTGGGGTCGGCACATTCACACTCACCCCTGCCTCGAGCAGCAGGTGCACGATGGTATCGTGTCCAATGTAGGAGGCATACATCAGCGGGGTCCAGCCACCACCGTTCTTCTCATTCAAATCTAACTCTCCCCTAAACAAACGCAAGATACGCTAGACACGCCCAGCCGTCTCACATCTGAGGTTCACCAGAGCCAAAGGCCAGGCCAGGCGAGGCAGGATGAGCTGATGTTCCGGAAGCAAATATTCTCTGCCCCCAGACATCCCCAGGGTTGGGGAAGACAGGCAGGGAAACGTTTCCCATTGCTTGCACACCCGCCTTTACAAAGTCCTCAGCAACTCTCTTCCTTCTCTAATTTCATATTCTCACCTGCCCCTCCTATTAGCCCAAGACCAACAACTACCTTCTTTCATACCCTCAGCTAGACTGACGGTAGGTACTTAGCCAAGGGACAATTCACCAAGGTCTAGAGTCATTTTTGGATATCACGACTGGGGAAGGAGCTACTGGTATGTAGAAGGTGGAGGCCAGGAGGCTGCTAACACCCTACAGCACACAGGAAATTCTAGGCAAGGATAAGAGGCCTGGTTTGTCAATACAGCTGAGGCTGAGACACCCTGACCACCTACCACCAAATTAATAACCAGTCTGTTAGTGCACAGCTGGGTGCAGAGGGGCTTTGAGGACAAAGGACTTAAACAACAAGGAAGAACCACTGACTTTGTCACTTCAACCTACAGAAACATTTGTGAAAAATCTGTGACCAGAAAATCCTATTTTTCTCACTGATTTCCACTAACATTCTGAAAATGCATTTTCCTATGAGAGAAAAAGTGTGGATTTTACCACCGCAGACTCTGAGGTGGGGAAGGGGAGTCACACTTTAAGATATCACCTGTCCCCAGGACAAGGTATTCTGTCGACACCCCGTGGGCCTTCCCTTCCACAACTCATCGTTTCTTTTTGAGGTGCTGCCGACGGAACCCTGAGCCTGAACATGCTAAGAAAGCCTCCACTTCTCAACTACATCCCAGCACCCCATTTTTAATTTTTTGGGAAAGGGTGTTGCCAAGCTGCCCCAGCTGTACTATAACTTGAGAACCTCCTGCCTCAACTCCTGAACAGCTCGGAGAACAGGTGTGCACCACCACACCCAGCCTCTTCCACAATTCTTGCCTCCAGTGGCAGAACAACCAACAATCGTGCACATGATGTGTGATCCACACACTAGGCTGCAACAGGTGATTACTTAGCACTTGCTAGCATCACCTACTGACGGAGGGACATGTGCCCAGCAGCCATTCTGGAGGGTTCTGATTGCAGGAATGCAGTGGCAGCCCTGCAGAGAGTCCTGTGGAGCTGCTCTGGGGCCAGACTGCAGGGGCCTGTCCGTCCAAACACTGCTTCCCTTTGTAAGGGGCAATTCCATGGCAAAGGATAAAGCTGCTCCTGCAAAGCATCTCATTCCTCCCCTCTGGCCCCTGTTCTCCCTCCGATGCCCACTGCCTACAGGCCCCAGCTGGGGCGCTTGATGACCAAGCCTCCCTCTCGGCTCATGTGAAGTCCACCAGCACCAACACTACCCCACCACCGGCACTCCTCTTTTTTGGGCTTTGCTTTTTAACAGGACACCCAAAGATGTAAGTGCTCAAGATTTCAACAGGGGTCTCTATGACCCTGCAAGGGGACCTGCGAACTGCACGCCCAACCATCTATGGCTAAGGCCACTTGGTAAAGGAGCACCACAAATCCTTTGGCCACTAATTTCTGAGTGATGGCTATGACTAAGGAGCCGAAGACCTGGGGCTGCAAAAGGCTTTGCTGACTCAACAGGAATTGGAAAAGACATGGGAAGTATGGATAGACATCACTTCACCAAACTACCAACAGTGAAACGGCCACAGTCAGTATGAAGTATGGCGGAACCTGTGAAGTATGGCGGAACCTAAGGGAGCAAACCCTTTCCCAAAAATTACCTTAAGAATCACACTGTGCCACAATCAAGACACAGCCATGGGCCTTGTCTTGGGCTTTCTGTGTTACTAGTGTGAAATATATGTATGCAGTGAGGACAGGCTGTCCTCAAAGGGGAGCCAAAAGCCTGGCCTCTCTCCTCTTTTGTGCAGAAGGGGAGAGGAGGTCCCCATGGATTAAAATGGGGAAAGAAGGCCAAAGGATATTGCTTTCCATCTTTATTTTTCTTTTGTTATTTGGGCATTTCTGCAGTCAGTGAAAACCCTAAGATTACTCTGGTTCAGGTAAACTATAAATTAATGTTTATAAGCCTACAATAAACTTTTAAACCATCTTTTTCTTCACTGGAATCGAAACTACCTTCTTTTTCAGATCCCAGGACAAAACCTGGCTGGTTGGCCCCAAAAGGATCAGAAGTCTACACCACACGTGAGGCCTCACCTTGAGGGATCTGACACCACTGGGATGCTACTCAAAATATGAGGCAAAGGGACACTCCCGAGACCTCTTACCGCTGCACACACTCCTTCACCACCTCATACTGGCCAATAGAGGCAGCTGTGTGAAGATCCAAGGGGACATCCAGTTCTTCCTGGCTGACCTGCGTGCCCAGCCCATGCCACATGGACAAGCTGCGGTTCAGGAGCTCCGGCTCGCTGGCTTCATCACTGAGTTCAGACATGGCTGTGGAGGGAGGCCCAGGGGTTAGGTCTTTCTGGTTATTAAAAAAAAAAAATGAAACAGCTGGTCTTACTTCTACCTGCAGCAGGCCGCCACATCTCACCTGGACTGAGACCTACAGCCCAGGCAACCACCCCCAGGACTTAATTTTCTTTTATTAAACAGCAGTTCCAACATGCTGACACTGGTAGCCTGCTGTCAGACTGAAATGAGGAGTATCTATGGCAAATCATTAACTGTGGTGTATTTTCTCTTTTAATTCACAGGTCTCAGATTCTAAAAGGAATTCTCCAGTATGCTCCAGAAAGCCTGACAATCTCTTGGATGGGTTATTTAAATTTAAAAAAAAAAAAAAAAAAAAAAAGTAGCTGGGTCATTTGACCCAATCAGTTCCTGGGAGTGATGGGAAAGAACTGCGGATTTGGAGTCACAGCAAAATTTAGCTCTGTACATAACATCTCCAGTCCCTAATTCCTGTCCCATGGGTACAGGACATGTCAAAGGACTGCTATTAAAATCACACGGAAGGGCTGGGGATATAGCTCAGTTGGTAGAGTGTTTGCCTTGCAAGCACAAGGCCCTGGGTTCAATCCCCAGCACCGCAAAAAGGAAAAAAAAAAAAAAAAAATCACATGGAAGAATGTCTGGCACATCCATACAGTGGAATGCTCACAGGGAACCAATAGCTGACACACAGATCTCAGGGGCATCGCGTTTAATGGAAGAAGCAGCTCCAAAGGCTGCCTACTATGTGATCCATTTACAAGACCTTCTGGATAAGACAAAACTGAATGAATGGAGGCCAAATCGGGTGGTACCAAGAGTAAAGGGCAGAGGGACCCCAAAGAGGCAGGAAGAAGGAATGTGGGGGACAATGGACCTGTTTTGTAACTTGACTGTGGTGGTGGATGTATGATTCTATGTATTTACCAAAACTCTGGACTGGAGTTGTGGTTCTGTGGTACAGCACTTGCCTTGCATGCGTGAGGCACTGGATTCGATCCTCAACACCACATATTAAAAAACATCCATTGACAACTAAAAAAAAATTTAAAAAACAAAAAAACCTCATAGACTTGAAGACCAAATTTTAAGTATAAATTTTTAAAAAAAAAGGAAAAAAGCACCTATCACAGAAACTGGGATGTGAATGGAGTGCTCAACAAATGTCAACCATTCAGGAATTTACCTATGTGTTTCTGAAAGTGGGAGAGAGAAGGGGGATAGGCTGGTAACTGACAGGATGACACTTTTCCTGAGATGGAATACCACCAGTAACAGAATGCCAGAATGAGAGTCTGTGATGAGGAATGAGCCTTTTATTCCAGGAATCCTACTCAGACCAAAGCCAAGCCATTAGCTTCCTGGTAAAGTTCTTAGGTCCAGAGTTACAGGAAGCAAGTGCAGAAAAGGGAGAGAAGGATGAAAGTTGGTCATATCACCTTCAGATGTCCAGGTACAATGGTGGTTCACAGAAGCCATCAGGACCTCAGTTTCTACTGAAGAATACTCCCAAGCATCCTAGCCTTCTCTCAAGAGCTGGTGACAAACAACAAACAAGCCACCAAGCTGGGGTACGAAGACCCTGCATGCCCCTGACAAGAGCACATGCAAAGGTGATGGGGCAGTGAGTGCTGATTCCTGGAACCACCACCTCCTCACATCGGCCACCATGAAATCATGCAGGCCCCTCACTTGGGAAGTAAGAAGCCTGATCCTGAACAGACTAGTCCACAGGGCCTGGATAAGAATCCGCAAAAGCTGAGTACTAGTTCAAGGCCCCTTCTAATAGATCCCACCAGCCTTCTTTGCAGGTTTTCTTCAAAAGCTTCCTCCAGGCTGGGGGCCATTCTCTCCCTATTAGACACATCTGACACCCGCAAAGTGCAGAACACTGACAAGGAGAAAAAAGCAAAGCCTCCAGGAGCCTATGCAGAATTCACAAGCCACGGAACGACAAACTTATGATTTGACACACTACCACATAACCCACGCTCCGCAATGCTGACACATCCTACTAAATATCTGTATGCAGCTAGAAGTCTTCTGCACTTCAATTCCAAAACTTCAGGAAGTAGCACTGGGGATGAACCTCTTTTGCAGTGCTGGCGATCAAACCACTCAAGGCCTCTAGCACGCATTCTACCACTGAGCTACATCCCTAGTCCCCAAAACCTCTTTTCACCCTCCCTTTCTTCCTCTTCTTTTTTTGTCTGAGATGGGTCTCGCCCAGACTGGTCTGGAACTCCTGAGCTGCTCAAGCAGATGATCCCCTCCACTGGACCTTCAGAGGGGCCAGGGCTACAGGTGCGCACCACGCTGGCTTTCACTCTCACTCCGCCTGTCCATTTTGTAGGATATTTAAATCTGTTACTTTCTTTTCCCCAGTTGCAGGTGGACACAACAGCTTTTTTACTTTATGTTTCTGTGGTGCTGAGGATCAAACCCAGTGCCTCACGTGTGTTGGGCAGGCGCTCTACCACTAAGCACAACCCTCGTCCACACCTACTGCTTTTATTATTATTTTGTTTACCTTGTGCTGAGGATCGAACCCAGTGCCTCATGGGTGCTAGGCAGGCACTCTACCCCCGAGCCACAACCCCAGCCGCGCATTACTTTTAAAATAAGGAATTTTAAACAAAACCCCCGATGCCGGGGCTGCCACGCCCACGGGAGGAGGTCCGTCCAGGCTCCCAGGGGCCACCCGGCGACCGCGCGCGCCCGCGGCCCTGGCGTGGCTCCACGCCTCCCGCAGGCGCGTGAGCGCTGCCGCCCCGCGCGGTGCCGTCCCACTCCGGGCCTCAGAGCGAGGCCCCGCGCCACCAAGGCCCGCCCGAGCGCGGGCCCCGACACCGCCGGGCGCCGCGAAGCCTACCTGCGCCGGCCCAGCCGCTCCCCGCGGAACGCCGCCCCGCGCCCGGCCCGCCCCGGAAGTAGTTGCGGCAGTGTTTGGGGCTCGCGGAGACGCCCCGAGCCTTCCGGCGGGCTCGCCCCGCCCCGCGCCGGCCCGGGAGCCAATCCCGGGGCAGGAAGCGGGGAGGCGCCTGGTTGCTAGTGGCGCCGGGCTCCGCCCAGGGGCTGCCCGAGTGCCCGCGTGACGGCGCGGATCCCGGGACCCGCGCGCTGGGTCGGGGCTGCGGGAAGGCAGGCGCAGGCGGGACCGGAGCGAGTGGCGGCCGCACGCGCGAACAGGCTGGGGCGGGCAGCGGCTGTCGGAAGGCAGAGGCTGGCCCCGAGGGCCGGCGGCGCCTAGTCGCCGTGGCAACCGCGCTCGCGGGGCCAACGGGCTGCCGCCGGGAGCCGCCTGAGACGCAGCGGGACTCGACACAAGACCGCACGGTCGGGTCGGTCTTCGCACAGCCCTCCAGCCGCCATCGTCCCAAAAAACATGTTGGGCATTTCCCGCTCCTCTGACCCACCTCTGCCGGTAACGTCCCCCCGCGTCAGCCTGACCGCAAGACGCAAGTGCAGGTGTCTGGTGGCCCCTCTCGCCTCAGCGATTCACTTGCCCGGGACATGCTGTGCCCTGAAGGGCCGAGCCGAGAGCCCCAGCTCCGAGACACCGCTGGGCCGTGCACCCGGAGCGCCCCGCGCTCGGGACACCGAGCACCCGTCCTCTTGAGACGCAGACGAGGCACGGAGCCCCCAGCCAAGCCTCCTGCCTCTGCCCTGGCCAGTTCTTAGGCGCGGCCGCCTCTTAGCCACAGGGCATCTCCAGACCTTCACCCACCTTTGGTCAAGCTCCTTGTCTCCTGAGGAACCGTGTGGTCTCCGTAGGCTCTAGAATACAAAGAGGCTGATAAGTGCATGGGCATAACGGGCCAATTCGAGGCAACACCAAATCAAACGTATTGGGGACTCCAAAACGATTCTAGTCTGTTCCTTTGCAAGAGGCAGTAAAGTAATCGGGCTTGAAAAATCACCCCTAACATTTAAAAAAAAATTTTTTTTTTTTTTTTTTTTTTTGGTATCAGTAATTGAACCCAGGGGTGTTTAACTACTGAGCCACATCCCCAGCCCTTTTTATATTTTATTTAGACACAGGGTCTCACTGAGTTGCTTAGGCTCTCGCTAAATTACTGAGGCTGGCTTTGAAGTCGCAATCCTCCTGCCTCAGCCTCCCAAGCTGCTGGGATTACATGCCCATCTGGCAAAATTTTAAAATTTTGATTCAAATTCTCTTTGCCATACTAACTTCCCAGAGCCTATGAAATAGAAATAATGGTATCTGTGTTATGGCAGATATATCCTAACATACATATATATCATGTATGTATATGTGTACATTTTCATGTACGTACATCATTATATACTCAGTACACATGTATCTGCAGGCTTCACACTGTAGTACACACATGCATGCAGGCACACATGTGCCCTGGCATCCAGTGAATGATGCCAGAAGAAAATGGGTGGGAGGTGGAGATCTGTGAGTGTTTCCATGTCCTGCAGCTGATGGAAGCTTTGGAAAGGCAGCCTCCCAATCTATTGACCTCAATAGAGGTCAATAGGGGGATTCTGCCATCTACCCCTGTGTGCTTCATAGGGCTCCTTGGATAATGGCACACAGAAAGGGCATCCCGTGAGCCTGGCCCTCGTGGCATCCAAAGACAAAGATGTGGCACCTGCACCAAGCTCCCCCTGGGATGCCATCCTTGAGGCTGCCAAAGACCAGGTCCCATCCCTGGACTCAGACTCCTCCTTGGTAAGCAAGAGTTTTCTTCTGGCGCTACTGTCCTTTCTCCCCATCAAGGGCATAATGCCAACCAGGGACAGCTGTGGAGCTCTCTGCAGGTCTCCCTCAAATTTGGGGGCTTTGTTTTCATTTTACTTTCATCCTGGCCCTTCTTAGAGGTGTTCTCTGGGTTCCCAGTTCCTTTCTTTTTTCCATTTCCTTCTTTATCCTTCTGCATTTGTCAGAATTGGTGAATACTCATGTTGTGCTCAGCATCCTCAAGGCCACTTCTTGGCCCTCACCTGGAACCCAGGTTGGCTCGCTGCTGAAGCCCTGCTCTTTTCACTCTGCTACTGTGCTGTTAGTTCTCTGTTGGGCTGGGATGGGGCTAGCACCACCTCTGAGAGTGGTCACCTGTCCAGTGTGTGCATTGGAGGGATTCTCCAGTGGTGGCTTGGGGTCACTGAGGTGGCATTGGGAGATGCTCAGCACCAATAGCCATATGCACACATGAAGATTGGACAGTGACCTTGCTGGGGACATACTGGGCAGGAGCTTCTTAGCATACAGGCCAGCACTGGGAATTTAGAGCAAGGGCAAGGGTTTTAGAAGGGCTTGTGTCTGCCTGGGCATCTGCAAAAATGAACATGTTAGAGCTTCTGGGACCTCAGGGATTGTCCAGTGCACAGTGAGGCCCAGGAGTGGGTGGAGGAATCCCAGACTCCATGCTCCAATCTTTTCACATCTGCGAACTCCTTCGCTCCTATCTTCAGGCTGTCCCTTTAAGATGGTGGGAGCATATAAGCCGCTTCCCTTAGAGGTGGCAAGCCAAGTCTCTTGGTTTAAGAGATGCTTAAGGTGGAGAGGGACTGGACTCTGCTCTTAGTGACTCCCTAAGTTATTCAGCACCCGGCACAAATGCAGCACTCACTGTATGTAAGGTCTTAGGTATGGCACCTCATGGAACAGAGAGCCCCAAATCACACCCCCATGAGGTGGTGCTGCCAAGCCACTTCTAAATCAGTCACAGAAGGCAGCACAGGGCAAGCCCTTTAGGAGAGAACTGGATTTCCTGGATGCCCCTGAGCAGGCTGGGCAGCATGGCTGCTGCTCTGTCTCCCACAGCGCCCTCATCTGTTCACAGTCAGACTGCGGGGAAGAGCCATTCATCTTCCAGCGAAACCAGCCCATCCTGATTCCAGACCTGGCTGAGGAGCTGGCTGCAGACCCTGCTGATGACAACGACTCTAGGACCTGGGTCCCTCTGGCTGAAACGTCCCTGCCTGAGGTCTGTGGGACACAGGCTCCAGGGACCACTAAGCCCACACCCTGCAGGCAGAAGTGTGTGTGTGTGTGTACAGCTCTCAACTTTTCCTGGGTGCCTAGCTAACACATTTGATTGCTGTCTGATTTTGCCCCCGTGCTTCCTCTAGACCCCTCCTGCTCTGTTTTCTACCAAGGTACTCGCCACTCTCTGGCCATTGCCACAACTGCACGTCAAAACTGTCTCTTCGTAATCCAGCTGGCTTTATAGTCACCTGGCACAGACCTGGCAAGCAAGCAGGAGCTCCCTGAATATTTGTTGAGTGAGAGGCAAGAGGGGAGAAGGTGTTCCATAAATGGCTGAGCAAAATGCACAAGCTGCCACCTTGGCAGGGAGGCCAGGGGAAGACCCAAGACACAATGAGAAAAGGCCACAGCTTAGTCTCAAGCTTCCTAGTTGTGGTTATTGCCAAATAGCAGAGCCAATTCCCATCTGTCTCCCCAGGGCCCTCACTAAGAGGAAGAACTCTATCTAAACCTCATGTCTTTTTTTTTTTTTTTTTTTTAAGTTGTAGATGGACACAATACTTTTATTTATCTTTATGCAGTGCTGAGGATCAAACCCAGTGCCTCACACATGCCAGGCAAGCACTTTACCACTGAGCTATACCCCTGCCCCCTAAGCCTAATGCCTTAATGCTTAAACTTAACTGCTGCCTTCATGATAAGAGTCATCCATCTGCTTTCATCCGTGGGCAGCCTCCACTAGCCAAACAGGTTTGACCCTTCTTGATGTAGTTGTGGTTATATGTCCTGTTTCCAGTGAAAACACAGCAGAGGCCTTAACCCACTTTCAAAATGGTTGGGCTGGGGTGTGGGAGAAAGGATTCAGGAGGTGCTTTGCTCCAGCTTGACCTCCCTCACCTCAATTCTGCCCAGCATCATTCACCAGGTGAATGGGGTGCACAAGGGTTGGACCTGATCATCTGACCCATCACAAGAAACATCACCCCCAGCCCAGCTGTGCTGAGAAGAAAGTCTAAAATAATTCCAAACAGGAGAAATTCCAGGGTGCCTAGTACCCACAGGGGCACAGTTTCCACATGATTTTACTTCATGTTTTGTTTCTAGAGTCACTTCAGCAACTCTTCTGTGTAGGGGAATGGGAAGTGACTGCTAATGAGTAGAGTTTCTGTTTGGGGGAACAGCAGTTTTGAAAACAGTGGTGATGGCTGTACAGCATTGTGGTTGTTATGCATGCCAGTGAACTGTACATTTACATGGTTAATATGGAAAATTGTATGTTATGTATATTTTACCATGAAACAAAATTTCCCTGAAGTTTCTTTTTGCAGATGCTAACAGAGGATGCATATTTTCTTCATAGCCAGTTCTGGTGCCTGTGGGACTCACCACCAAATCTGGGAGTAGACAGAATGCAAGGACACTGGGCCTGGCCTCTCAGGAAGGCTGGTCTCCTGAGAACTGTGCCAAGACCAGCACTTCTCTTCAGATGGCAGAGGAGAGCCCCGTGTTGCTGGAAGGTGACCTTGGGACCCTGTCCTTCAACACCAAAAGATTCCAGAGTCCTCCCTGGGACTCACAGGGAGAAGCCACCCTATCCCCTGAGGGAGAGGTGGGGATAGAGCCTTTGGGTGCTGCCTGGAGAGACTCTGCAAAGCGCAGAGCCCTCCGCCGGGAGAGGAGGAAAATGATAGAGAAGGAAATGCTCCACAAAGTAACCCGGGATGCCCAGGACCCAGCCTACAGTGACCAGGGTCAGTCTACTGAGCCAGGTTCCAGGTCAGAGGCCCCGTCAGAGAGGCCTCGGGAAGGACAACTGGTGCTCTCCCTCCAGGTAAGCATCTCTACTGCCCAGCCTCCCTCCACCCATCTCCTGTGGCAGTGTTTACCTTCCCAGCACACTGGGCGGGAACATGGATGCTAATCCCAAGCACAGGATTCTAAATGTGTACAGCTTTTTGTAAAATACAGAACCAGATACCGTCAAAGCAAAATCCTCCAAATGGGAAAGCCCACATTCTTATATAACAGGAGCTCTGTTAATGAGGAAACCAGCAGGGTGACGAAGCCAGTTTCATGGGATTAAGAGAAACAGATTTCATCAAACACGGGAAGAGAAAGGAAAGTGGAGAGATGGATGCAGCATTGTGGAGGGCCACAGAGCTATGATCTGGGGTGCTCTTGTCCACTGGACAGAAAATAAACCACTAAGTCTCCCAGTTTCATAAGGTCATGAAGTGGGTGGGCCCTAGCCAGTTGCCCCCAAGTCACCTTCCAGAAGATGTTTTGGAATGGCATAGGAAGGCCTTTCTGCCTGGTTTCCATACTTCAGATAATTTTCTTAATAACTCAGAGGAAACTGGCAGCAAGGTACACACAGACGTCTGCTGAATAAACCGTCCTTCCCTTTTGCTCACCCTTAGCAACTTGTTTGTCCTCACCTGCAGGACTCATGTGCAAAAAGCACTCACTTTGGCTGGAGCTGCAGCTCAGTGGTAGAGCACTTGCCTAGCACGCACGAGGCTCTTGGTTCCTCCCACACCATACAAAAAATTAGTTCTAAGCTAACCTCCTCCCTCCGTCACATCCCGTCCCCAAAACCCTCTTGACCAGGTTCACTAGTTGGAGCTTTTGTTCTATTGTCTTAAAAGAACAACTTTTTTTTTTTTTTTTTTTTTTTTTCGTTTTTTACCCCCTGCAGTTCTGGGCCTAGCACATACTAGGCAAGCACTCTACCATTGAGCTACATCCCAGTTCCTTTTTAATTTTTATTTCAAGATGGGCTCAAACTTTAAACTTTGGATTGAACTTTGATCCTCTTGCTTTAGCATCCCAAGTAGCTGAGAATACAGGCATGTGCCAGGCAAAACAGAAAAAGCTTTTTATACCTCCAAACATCGTGACCCTTTATAAACCTCAAGTTTTAAAAATGACATGGGGTTTCCTTGAGGTCCAACATTGTGTCAAAAGCACAAGTATTAATCCAAAAATGGTGTAGGAGGCATTGAGTAATGCAGGTCCCATTTTTTAAAAAAAAATCTTTTTAGGGGCTGGGGTGGTTTGAGGCTTAGTGGAAGAGCGCTTGCCTAGTGTGTGTGAGGCACCGGGTTCAATCCTGAGCACCACATATAAAATAAAGGTATTGTTAAAAATATATATACATATATATGGGGCTGGGGAAATAGCTCAGTTGGTAAAGTGCTTGCCTTACAAGCGCAGGACCCTGGGTTCGATCCCCAGCACTGAAAAAAAAAAAAAAAAAAAAATATATATATATATATATATAGATAGATAGATAGATAGATAGATAGATAGATAATCTTGTTAGTTGTTGACGGACCTTTATTTTATTTATATGCAGTGCTGAGAATTGAACCCAGTGCCTCACACATGCCAGGTAAGGCTCTACCACTGAGCCACAACCCAGCCCTGCAGGTCCCATCTTAAAGGATTTAGTCTCTAACTAGTCACAAGGGAAGGTATGGGCATCAGCAAACGCTGGCATGCACGTAAACCTATTTCTACCCAACAGTGTCTCGTGACAAACTGCACTGGTAGTGACAACTGTGGTGGTAGGAGCTGCTGCCCCTGGGACCCTGAGCAGCCTCATAACCCCTGGCTTCATTATTTCAGCAACTTGAAGAGTGGGATTTGGATTACATCCTTCAGAGTCTGTCGGGGCGAGAAGACAAGCAGGGAAATGATTCGCCCAGAACTGCCTGGTGGGCAGCTGACCTCCTGCAAAGCCAAGGTCTGACCTTTAACTTTGTCAGAATCCAAGTGAACCCCCACAAGCCCTCCTTCCAAGCATTTCAGTGACAGAGAACTACAGGCTGGGCATGGTCAGCCCTGCAGCCATTGTGCTTACTCAGCCTGAACACTCAGGTTGTCAGTCAGAATTCATTCATCATTCACTGAATGAATATATATATGGCTTCCTGCTATGTGTGAGGTATATTCAGGCCCTGGGGACACAGAAGGGGCCTTCAGACTTGGCCCCTGCCCAGTGACCCACACCAGCTTCCTTCCTTCTCTCTGCCCTTCCTCTCTTGGGGGAAAGTTGGTCCGGCTGTGTGGGGTGGGGGGACTGGGGATTGAAGCCAGAGCCTTGCACATGCCAGGCAAGTACTCTACCACTGAGTCATGTCCCCAGTTCCAGTCCTACCTCTTACTCCTCCAGGCAGCTCCTGCTCACACTCCTGCTTACAGGGAAGGCTAAGATGTCATCTTTGTCATGGCACTTGTGGCCTTGCTCTGGGAAGTTCTGCAGATAACACAAAAGCTCCCCACCCTCTTGGGCCCAAACAGTGAGTAGAGGCAGGTGCCAGTTTTCTAGCCTCAGATCAAAGACTCCTCTAGGGGCTGGGTTTGTGGCTCTGTGGTGGAGCACTTGCCCAGCATGTGTGAGGCACTGGGTTCAATCCTCAGCACCACATATAAATAAATGAATAAAATAAAGGTCTATCAACATTAAAAAAAAAAAAAAAAAGACTCCAGTAGACCCACAGCCCCTGTGCTGTTTTCACATAGCTTTGTTTGTAATTCACACCCTTTACCCAGAATGCAGTGAAACCCTCACATAAGCTGGGGGTATTTGTGTAGTTTGTGCCTTCTGGAGGGCAGTTCAGAATGTAGCCTGCTTTGTGTCTTTACTTACTCATTTACTCCTTGTGGTACTGGGTGTTAAACTCAGTTGCTTTCTACCACTGAACTACATCCTCAGCCCTTCTTGAGACAGGGTCTCACTAGGTTGCCCACGTTGGCCTCAAACTTGTGATCCTTCCGCCTAAGCCTCCCAGCCAGCTGGGATTCCAGGCATGTGCCACCGTGTCCAACTGAATCTTGTCTATTTTATTTTAAAGGCACATTTGAGTAAGCTATTCCATTTTGAAAATCTCTACTAAACATATAGTGGGTATTCAAGGATATTCATTGTGGTGCTCTTTAAAACCATGAAAACTTGGAAAAACCCATATGCAATAGGAGTCTGGCTGAGCCAGTTATACCAGAGTACTCTGCTGCTTAATGAGGAAAATCCCTACTAATGTAGGAAGATAAAATCTATAAGGCAAAATAAAAATAGAGTTGAAACAAATCTATAAGGTGATTCCATTTGCTGTTTTAAAAAGCACACATGGGGCTGGGGAGATAGCTCAGTTGGTAGAGTGCTTGCCTCGCAAGGCCCTGGGTTCAATCCCCAGCACCACAAAAAAAAAAAAAAAAAAAAAAAAAAAAAAAAAAAAAAAAAAAGCACACATGGGCAATCATTTATTATGATTACCCTGATGTGGGGTAGGGAATGACATAGTTCAAATACTTGGTTGCCCCTACTCCATGAGGCTCAAATGCAGTGGTCCTGCCCCTAAGATACTGCTCCCTTCACCCTGCTGAGCTCACTGGAGGCCTCACAAAGGGCTGGGGCTACAGTAAAGACTGAAACATATGAAGAAGAGGTCTAAAGGGTCCTAAGTCTCAAGGTGCTGTCAGCCAAGGGGGCCCCAATCCTCTCCTCTGACAATTCACAGCCCGCACGGCACCATGCTCCCAGGACAGGCTCCTGGAACAGCTGGCTCTCCTGTGTGCGGTGCAGTCCAGAGCCTCTGGCCCTGCCCGGAAGCTGCCTGCTGACACACCCCAAGACACAGAGGAGCAGGAGGCTGGAAGCAGGTAGGATTTCTTGCCAGTCATTACCCCTGTCATTTTTTTGTTTTGGATACTGGGGACTGAAGCCAGGGTCGCTTTATCACTGAGCTATTCCTCCAGCCCTTTTATTGAGACAGGGCCTCAAACTTAAAAAGGGCTAGGGATGCAACCTTGCCCAGCATGTGTGGCTCTGGGTTCCATCCCCAGGACTGCAGATGTGAATGTGAACAGCCACCTCTGGTTAAGAAGCCCCATGCTGAACAGCATGGACTCAGCATTTTATTCATGCCAACTGCTGTTGGCAGCGTGGGCTTGCTTGAGGGTGGCTGGGGAGAATGAAAGGGCAGATGGGCTGGAGTGCCTACCCTCACCTGGTGGGCACACTTCCAGTAGCTGCCACGAGCAGTGTGACTGGACTCAGCCACCCTGCCTTTCTCTTGTCACAGATGTGCTTCAATGAAGCCAGGCTTCCAGGCCGAGCCAGGCCAGCAGTTGGCCGAAAGCACGAGGCTGAAGATGGAGCCTCCCACCATCTTTATAGATTTGAGGCAATCAGAGCCACCTGACCACCAGTCTCCAGGAAGGTACAGAGCAGTGACAGCCCTGCAGCAGACTCTCCGTTGTGCAAAGTAGCTCGGCCTCATGAGGCCTCTGGCAGTTCCTGCTAGGAAGAAACGGGGAATTTCAAAAAGCTTGGAAAGTGGCTGGTTTGTGAAGTGCTTTTAGCCAGGAACAGCCCTGGCCAGTCCCACCTGATCTAGGTCTCCTATAGGGAGGGAAGCCAGGGGCAGAAGGCAAGCCTCAGCTGGGCTGGAGTATATCACCTACATCTCCCCACCAGTTGGCAGGAAGTCCTGTGGCCCTTTCAGTTCAGCTGTTGCACTTTGACTGCCTCAAGTTCCCAGAGGAGCACTTCCAAGTCTCTGGTAGGGACAGGCCTGCCAGAGTGCACTGGGACACATCCAGAGAAAAAATTTCCTCTCTTCCCCAGCTCCAGCCATAGCTCCTCTGACAATGAGGAGGATGTAGGAGAGACAGCAGTTCTGGAAGCCCAGCAGAGCCCAACACAGCAGGCAGCTGCTATCTCCCAGGACCTTCGGTAATCACGCAAGAATCCTGCACTGCCTGATGGCATTCCATCCGTTGATCTGGCATAATGGACTTTTGGCTCTCTGCCTGTACCCTAAGGCCCACACATAAGGGCAGGGAGGATGTAGGGGCAGGGGAGGAAGCTGGAGAGAGCCCAGCTAGACCCAGCACACACCTCAGCCTGGCCTGCTGTGCCTGAGACATCACTGAGAATACCCTAGCTCCAGCTTGAGTAGGAGTTCAGACATTCTCTGTCTGAAAGACAGCTCCCCAAATTGATCTTGATCCCTGCCACTCATGGCAGTGGGAGTGAAGAGAACATGTAAGGATGGAATGAGGAGATGGTTGTTCTCCAGAAGTGACAGGCTTGGTGAATTAAAAAGTGAATGCCACGTAGGGACGCGAAGGGATGCGAGGGAGGCCCCATACTGTGGTCATGGGCAAATGAGAATTACGTACCATGGCACCGGGCAATGTCAGGGCTTCATACAGCTCCTAGATATGGCTAGGCACTGCAGGGGGAGCACTGGGGCTGAGAAGTGTCGGACAGGCCTTTTGCCAGAAGCCTGTGAGGGTAACACACCCTCAGACTGTAGAGCCATACAGCCTCCAATGGCCAAGCCTTGCTTTCCAAGGCAGGAGCTGCCCTTGGTGGACTGGCTAGACAAGCTCCCTCTCCTGCTCTGAGGAGTGTGGTCCCTCCCAGGAGAACTGAGCACCTCCTGTATGAGTTTCAGCTCTGGAATCAGGTTGCTCCTTTGGCAAATAGTTTTATCTCACCATGTTTTAATGTCTTCATCCAGAAATGGGGGATAATTTTAGTTCCTACCTCAAAGGATTCCGGAGTTGGGCATGTAAATGGTCCTCAGTTAGCGGAAGATATTTTGTTGGTCCAGGCTTTAAGACATTAAGGACGTGCACATGTATAATCCCAGCTATGCTGGAGACAGGCAAGAGGATTTCAAGTTGAAGGCCAGTCTGGGCAACTTAGTAAGACCCTGTCTAGCATGAGTTAGTGCACTCCTCTAGAGAGCTCCTTCTGTAAGAATGTTACAGACAGCATAGATGGTGACATTAATTAAGCCCCTGGGGATGTCCAGAGCCACTGATGGGGCTGAACCCTGTCCCCACATGGTAAGGTCTTACTGCTCCCACCAAGCAGAGAAGGGGAAGCCATAGGTATCCATCATTCCCAACAGGATCCCAGACATTGACAGAGGTTGCTTGAATCATGTCCTTAACTTAAAGCTTCCTGCTTTGTCCCAATTTCAGTGGTGACATGCTGAGAGGACTGGCCTCAGTAGCACTGTCTGAGGTTGGTTTTACTGCATTGCAGAAGCTGTACTGGCAAGAGCCAGCTTCTCCAGCAGCTGAGGGCATATCGGAAGGGGACGGCTCTGCCCCAGCTGCCTGTCAGGGAGAGACCAGGTGGCCAGAAAGCCCCTGAAGATGCAACTGAGAGGAAGGAACAAGTGGAACTCTGGGCCGAGGGCCAGAGCACCCAGGCCAGACTCCAAGGAGGGCACCCCAGGGCCCAGGAAGACCCTCTTGAGCCAGAGTCAGCTAGGGAGGTCCTGGTACCTCCTCTAGGCCAACTATAGGTGCTTCAGGTAATGGGATCTGAGGAGCAGGTGGGATGGTCTGACTTTCCATGCACTGGTGGGCCCCTTGCTATCCACATGTGTCCACTAGCAGGTAGCTTTGTGGGGCAGGGACCCTCACTGTGGACTCACCCAGCCTCTATTAGAATTGTCATGACATTTTCATGCTCACAGCAAAGATTCAAACACGAGAAGTGTAACAGCAACTCTGGGAAAACAAGTGGACCCTGCTTCTGCAGAGACGGGAAGGAAACAGCAGAACTCTGTGGTTCTCAGCGGGACTGCAAGGCTCTTACATCTTTTTCCATTTTACAAGGCCTTTTTAAAGACTAAATAAGACATTTATATAATTTCAGGGTTGAAGCACTTCAGCCTTTTTTCTGGGTCCCTGAATACTTGCTATTTCATGTACTTAAATTAACAGCTTGTACAAACCCACACACATGCAGACTTAATTTTTTTTTTTTTTTTTTTTTTTTTTTACAAAAAGGTTAACAATTGAAATTTGCTCTCTTTTTTTCCTCTACCCAAGATACAAAGGCACACATAGGTTCCAGGATCCTTCCAAACTAAACTAAAGGAGAACCTAGACAGAACACTGGAATGGAACAGTGCCCACCCTCGTCGATAACCAGTGAGAGCGGGGTCCAGCTGGTCCCCTGCTGGGGCCTGGCCTCCATGGGAGATGTCGGGTACCCCACATCCTGACACTCTGCAAGCTTGTCCCCCAACTCCCCATCTTAAGAGTCCTTTAGTAATTACTTTCTAGGCCCTGATCTGTGGCACCTTTGATCATTTGCCAACTTGTATTCAGGACAAGGGCCCCTGCCTGCCCTGTGGAGGAACAGAGAAACCATGTCACTCGGGTCCCTCCATGCCATGGCTTAGGAGGTACAGCTGGCACTTGGCATCTGGGCAAATATTCCAACATTCAAACTGGGGGTTTCTGCTAGTTGCCACAACAGAGGGTACACAAGTTTCCCTTTATATTAAGCCCTGAGCCAGGGTAGGAGCTGGGCCCTTCCCAGCCACAGCAACATCACAGACATGTCCAGCTACAGGCAGCTATGACCAAGGCCACAAACTCCTGCTCTCCAGACACCACCTGATCTGGCCACTGGGGACCCACCACAGCTCCCACTCCCAACCATGAAAGGCATTTCCATTAGAAGCCAAATGCCAAGCAGATCTCCACCAAGGCTACAGGAGGCTCTCCAGCCAGGCCTGGGCCAGCCCCCTCCCGCCTGGCTCTGGGGCAAGGCCCAGACAGCCAGGCAGCCTTCATCACAGTCACTTATCTGTCAAGAGCAAAGGTGATTATTTTTTCTCTTAACCTCATTTTCTCCCTTTTAATGCCACTAGGTTCATTTAGAATGTCTAAATTAACATTAGTATTTGAAAATAAAGTGTTTGTTCCAAGTTCAACTCTGCCTGTGAATTACTGACAGGACAAGCTGGAGGGAAGAGGTGGTGGGAGTTCAGCTTTGCTACCTGGCCCCCTGGGCAAGGCATCTGTCATTCTCCAGACCTGTTTCCTCACATATGAGAGAGTCATGGAAGCTCTACCCCAGAGTACACACACCTGGAACTTCAAACTTCTCATCTACATCATCCTGAGATGACGATGGCTAGAGACAGAAACAACAGGCAAGGACTCCTAAGCAGCAGGAGAGGCCCTGGCAGTGGGAGAACAAAGGGCTCCAAAGCCACCAAGGTGTGGCACAGGTTGAGGGCATGAACAGCTGTAACCAAGAAGAGGGAAGTCCCTGCTGCACTGGCCCAGATGTGAGAGACATGAGCCAGGAAATGTGGGGGAGGAAGGTGGGCAGCAAGACTGGGCTGGTGGAAGGGTGGTCTGGCCACCTCAGGTTGGTTCCATGTGCCCCTGAGAGCTTTCACAACTGGTATAAAAGGCAAAAAACATCCTGAACCCAGGTAGCTGTGTTCTGCAGACAGCATGCACAGAATGCACAGAATACACAGGCCAGGACAAGCACTGACCTGCCTCATGAAGGGAACAAAGGAAGAGCAGGTCAAACTATATGGGGGGGGGGGGGGGGGAGTACTCTTCGGCCTCATTTCCAAGAGCAAAAGTTACTCAAAATAAGATTGGAAAAGAAGCAGAAGCACATGTCTACAGCTCAGGAGACTGTCAGGAGGATTGCCTAAATCCAGGAGATCGAGACCCATCTCAAAAAAAAAAAAAAAAAAAAAAAAAAGGAAGAAAGAAGAAACATGCCAATGTATTTACCAGGAGATAAAGGTCCCCGGTCAACTCCTACGTGCCTTTCTTCCCCAAATAATATCCCTTGTCCTGCTACACCCCCAGCCCTTTTTAAGACCGGGTCTCCCTAAATCGCTGAGGTTGGCCTCAAATTTGCGATCCTCAGGAGTGCACCACCAAACCCTGCTAGAATAACTTTTGAATAGAGTTTAAAGTGCATGTCCTCAGGCTAAATACAAAAAGAAGTTCAAACAAATATTGAACCCTAATTCGTAGGCATATCCCTGCCTCGGCCTCGCGGTCGCTGGGCTGTTACAGGCATACGCCCACCACCTCAGAGCCTGCCAGTTCTTAACAGGAACACACGTGCTCTTCGTCTGTTCCTAATTTGGTACACAGAGATATTTTGATAATCTTCACTTTACAGGTTATAAAGTCCCAAAACCAAATCCTAGAACTCCGCGAGTTTTAAGGAACGAACCCAAGCACGATCACACAGTCCATCACACAGATCACACAGGTCGGGAGCCCGCGCCTCCGGCCAGCGCCTGGCACCCAGCCGCCCGGTTCACCTCTCTAGCCCCCACACCAGACCGGGTGGCCCGCGGCCTGACCGCGGCCTCGCGTGACTGGCTACCTTCACTCCGGACCAGCGCGCTCCCCTGCCGTCCCCTCCGCGGGGCAGCCAGGAGAGTCAGCGCCGCGCAGCGCCAGAGGCGCAGGACCAGGCGCCCCCGCCGGCTTCCGGGGCGGGGCCTCGAAGCGGAAACCCGCTCCGGCTCCCGCGGGCCCCGCCCCTTCCTCTCGCGCGCCCCTCCCCTTGGCCCAGATGCTCCCGAGCGGTCTCGCGCATCCTTCTCGAAGCCTCGCGCGAGGACGGTGTCCGCCGGGAGCGGAAGCGTCGGGCGCGGGAGCGGGTTGTGGGGCGGGCCGGACTGCACTTCCCAGGGTGCCACGCGCAGCCCGGGCGCTGCCGGGCTGAGGCTGTGCCGGTCTCCGCTGGGGGCGGCCGTACGTGTCTCCGGAGGGGGCGCCGCAGCCCCCGGTGGCCGCGTCTGTGGTTTGGTCTTCGCCCTGAGCGTGAGTGTCCACGCAGGGAGCGCAGGTTGCCCAGGGTGTTGTAGCTCGTTCCCTGGCATTTGTCCATTCACCCGTTTAAAAACTGCGCCCGGTCAGCATTGCATTTCTTCCTTTTCCCCCAGTTATTGGGGGATTGAACTCGGGTGCTCTGTCCCTGAGCTATACCTCAAGCCCTTTTTATTGTTTTGAGACAGGGTCTCACTAAATTGCCGTGGTTAGCCTTGAATTTGCGATCCTCCTGCCTCAGCCTTCCAAGTAGCTGAGATTACAGGTGTGCACCTGTTGATTTTTTTTTTGGGGGGGGGGAGGTAAACACGTTACTTTTTGAACTGAGGATAGGAGTGGCATTGCGGAGGGCCTTTACAATTTAGCCTACCCAGAGAGAGGGATGTTAACGATGGTAAGAGAGATTAGGGAAAGGCTGGGAGGAGAGCAGGAAGTAACTCTAAGAAAAAAAAACATCTTTTCAAGGAAATAATTTTTTTTTTAAAGATGCCTCCGGAATTACTCCTAAAGTAAATATGTTGTTACCTTATTTGACAAAAGGGATTTGGAAAGGTGATAGAATTCAGGATTTTGAGATGGGAAGATTATTCTGGGTCATCCTGGTGTGCCCTGTATAATCACGAGAGTAAGGGTCCTTATAAGAGAGAAGCAGAGGGGAATTTGACCCAGGGGAAGGCAGTGTGACTCTTGAAACAAGGGGCTAAGCTGCTTTCTTTGAAAATAGAGAAGTGGGCCACAAGAGGTGAACGGAGCTCTAGAAGCTGGGGAGAGAAAGGAAGTTGTCTACTCTGGAGCCTCCAGGGGCAGCACGACCCTGCCTAGACAGTGATTTTGGCCCTTTTACTGGAGTCCTAGGGTGAAGGCACTGGCTCCGGGGGTCCCAACAGACCAGGCTCTTCTGCCCGTGCCAATATGGCAATCAAAGAGACGAGCAGTGGCCAAGAGCACAAAAGGAGCTTTAATCAGTGTGGCTACAGTGGAAAGGACAGATACAGAGGTACAGTGACCAAAGATCTGTCTTCAACTGGCTGACAAAGTGTGAAGTTTTAAGGAAAAGGGAACGAAGGCAAGAGTTGGGGGCTTGCTCGGCTCTGGGGGCATGGCTAGTAAAGTAGTTCATCTTGTTCCTGCCACTCTCTGGTTGATCATTATCTCAGGACTAGTTCTCCGAAACTCTGGGAAGGTCATCATGGCTTGAGAGCAACTCTACCGGCTTTGTAGAATAATGGCTCCTGCTTAGGAGGGCAGTCTCACCTCCCTCCTGGGGTGATTGCTTCGTTTAGGGGGCAGTCTCATCATGGGATAATCTGCTGAGACTCACTGTTGCCTGGGGGTAGTTTCAGTCCCTTGTCATAAAGATGCTTATCAATCAGACCTGTTGTTCCTGGAATCCAAGGTGAGTACAAAAGAAAGCTATTAAGAAGACAAGTTAAAGAGACAGATGGATTCAGAGAGGGGGAAACATGGAGGCTAGATCAGTATAGGAGCCCTCCTTTTGCCCAGTGATGTTCCTACAAGCCTCTAGTATGTGCTAATTTGTTACAGCAGCCATAGGAAACTAATGCAGTGGTGTGGGTGTCCTGGTGGACAGGTACATTGTTTCCCATTCTTTGCTACACTGAATACCTTGGTAGGATACTCTGTACACATCTGTGTGCACAACTGTCAGTGGGTTCCCAGCTGGAGATACTGTGTACCCCAGGGGACATGCAGCAATGTTCAAGGTCATTTTTAGTTGTCAGAATGGGAGAGTTGCTCCTGGCATCTAGTGGGTGAAGGACAGGGATGGTGCTAAACCTCCTTCAGAGCACAGGAGAGCCTTCTACAGCAAAGAAAGATCCAGCCTCAAATGTCAGTAGTGCTGAGGTGCAGGCACGCAGGACTGGCTAATATCCATCCCTAGAAATGCACTTGCTGAGCCAAAGGGCGTGTGCTTTTGAAATACTGTAACCATTGTCACATTGCCTAGGGCTAATCTCTAACTGAGGAACATGCTGTGGCATGGGACAATGTCTCATCCTCTGTGTGGCCACGTGCCACCTCTAAGATATTTGTTATGGATTGTATTAGTCGGTTCTCCATCACTGTGACAAAATACTGAGATTAAAAAAAACCTTGAAGGTTTATTATATGTAGGGAGCAGGTGGGGAGGTACTAGGATGGAATTCAGGGGTGCTCTACCACTGAGCTACACCCCAGCCTGAATCAGCTGGGGAAGTCAAGGAAGGCTTTGCAGAGGAGGTGACCTGTAGCTGGGATAACCGTCTGCTCACCGTCATTACGGAGGGTCTCTGTGCCCTGGCTCCTGATAGGGAAGGGTGCTGCCAGGCTGACTTAGCTCCCGCCCGACCCCGTGAAGTCATCTTTGAGGCTCACACACTCACACACTGCCACAGGTTCTCCCCTCAGACCGATGCTCTGCCGGGTGCTGTTTCTCAGGTTGTGGCAGGCACACCAGGAGTTGTACAGTTTTGTCTGAACACCGGTGCTACAAGGAGCAACACAATCACCCCGCCATGTACAGACAGCGCAAGGTGGGGAGCTGTGTGCTGGCATGTTCGCTTCCACTTGGAGCTGAGAGCTGTCAGCTCACGAGATTGGTCTGCTGGGGCCGGGAAAGAAGGAAGACAGCCGAAGGTCAGGCCACCTGCAATGGGGGATTCGGTGTCCATGGCCAAGTCCTGGGCCAAGAGTGGGAGGTTGGGACAAGTGGGAGAGCCCGACTTGTGACTGGGCTCTGGCTCGGGACTGCAGGTGAGCCTCCTGAGAACCTTGGGTCTTGGATCTCATGCTATTAAAACAGAACCATTCTTTTATGATAAAATTATGGCATTTGCAGGCAAATGGATGAAATTGGAGAATATTATGCTAAGTGAGATAAGCCAATCTCAAAAAACTAAAGGACGAATGATCTCGCTGATAAGCGGATGAGGACATATAATGGGGGGTGGGAGGGGTTAGCGTTAGCGTTAGGGTTAGGGTTAGGGTTAGGGTTAAGGAGGGTGGTAAGAATGGAGGAAGGAAGGACTGTATAGAGGGAAAAGGGGTGGGAGGGGTGGGGGGGGAGGGAAAAATAACAATGAATCAAACAACATTGCCCTATGTAAATTTATGATTACACAAATGGTATGCCTTGGCTCCATGTACAAATAGAGAAACAACATGTATCCCATTTGTTTACAATAAAAAAATAATAATAAAAAAGAAATAAAAAAAAAAAAACAAAAAACAAAACCAGAACCATTCTTTTATCTGAGGCTAGTTCAAAGAAGTCATCTTTTTTGGGGGGGGGGGTGTGGGCGGTACCTGGGATTGAACTCGGGGGCACTCGACCACTGAGCCATGCCCGCAGCCCTATTTTGTATTTTATTTAGAGACAGAGTCTCACTGAGTTGCTTAGTGTTTCATTTTTGCTGAGGCTGGCTTTGAACTCGCAATTCTCCTATCTCAGCCTCCCGAGCCACTGGGATTACAGGCGTGTGCCATTGTGCCTGGAAAAGCAGTCATTTTGGAAACGCCTTTTGTCAAAACACAGCTTCTCGTAAAAAGCAAGGTCCACCTTTAATAGATGCTCTAGTGCCAAGGTATATGTTGGGGGCTGAGTGTGAGAACTCGGGGGGCTTAGAACTCATCCTTGGGATCCTCTTGGACCCGCCTGCGGACCTTCAAGGGTGCAGGGGTGGTCAGCTGTTGGGTGGAGGCTGGGGCCAGGTTCACCCAGCCCGGCCCGCGGGGCAGCAGGTGGCTCTCGTTGAGTCTGACCACACGGTAGTTCTCGTAGTGGACGTTGTGGGTAATGTCCTTCAGGTCTTGGAGGTGGGAGCTGGGAGACAGGAGGCAGGTCAGCCCTGGCCACAGGGGCCCCGCGCCCGCTTCCCGGCCTCCAGGGCCTCACCGGATGAGCAGGTCTCTCAGGAGAGGAAACTCACAGTGCGCCATATTCTCCACTGCAAGACAGGACTATGCGAAGCTCCAGAGGCTGCTGGGCCTCGGCAGGTAGCTCGTGGGCCCTGCTACTGCCCCTTCCCCACGTGTCTGTCTTACCGTGGCCCCCCTCCCTGGGTTCTCTCATCTAGTCCTTCATCCAGGCACTGACTGTCCTGGGCCAGGACGGGGTCTGCTGCGGACGGCAGTTGAGCCGGGGAGCCCGCGATCATTGCATCCAGTTTGCACATCGCACCGTGGGTGACGTGCATGCACTTCTAATGACGATGTAGCACACAGAGGGGTAGGCCCCCGGCCGTCCTTCTGCCCAGCCTTGCCCTCAGCAAGGCCTGTTGGCTCCCTATGCTGGTGCCCCCCACTTCCTTCACCATGTTTCTGTCTCCACCATGTCTTGCCCCTGTGTGGGGCTGGGACCGTGTCTGCCCCAATGGGACCATGATGCCTATTTTACTAGAGGATGCTGAGGCCAAGTCAGACAGCTTTCCTGAGGCTTCCAGCTGGAAAAAGGCACTTCTCAGCGTGTGTGTGCCTCTCTCTGGGCTCCGCCACCCAGGGTCCAGACCCCTAAGGTGCAGGCTGGGCGCTGGTTCCCGCCCCCTCCTCACTGCATCTCCCGGAGTCCCCGCACTGACCTTCCACAATGCCCCACTTGGTCTTCCGGCCCAGCACGCACCTCCCGTTTACCAGGTGCTCGCGGTCGGCCCCCACCACGGCGAAGGGGATCCGCTCCTGGGGGGGAGGGGGAGGCACCTAGGAGGAGGCAGGGCTGGAGGGGCCCTGTCCTGGGTGGGAGGGAACATGGTAGAAGGAGCACAGTGTTTCTGGGGAGTCCAAGATACAAAGTCTAACCCATGCCTGCAGGAGGACGCCCGCAGGACTGAGAGAGGCTCTGGGGATGTTTGCAAAGCATTTAGCATAGTTCAAGGATAGGAGAGCTGGCGGAAGCTGTCATGTTAATAACCAGGGTAATAATATGGTCTTGGGTTAGGGCTGTAGCCCTGTGGCAGAACCATGCCAGGCATGTGCAAGGCCCTGGGTTCCATCCCCAGCACTGCAAAAAGCAAAAAATAAAAATCGATATGTAATATAGACGTATGTATAAAATATATATTATATGGCACATATACATGATATGTTTCATACAGATGACATATATACATATATGTAATCTTGTTAACATTAAACCTCTCACCTGTGAAACAAACAGTAGTCCCCTTCTGAGGTTATCCAGAGGGTGAAAATAGGTACGTGTGCACAGGGTTGTTCTAAAGCAAGTTAGGCTTCCTCCACTCTTTCTTGCCTCCTCTCTAGCCACAGGACCTCTTTTCAGACATACCCGCTTGTCCTTCCTGGTTTCCATCATGTGTGGGGCAGCATGAGGCCCTCACCAAAAGCCAAGCTGATATGATCGCCCTCTCTTGGACTTCCAGCCTTTAGGACTGTGATCTAAATAAACCTCATACTTTATAAATTATCCAGTCTCAGGTGTTCTATTATAGTAACAGAAAACCAACTAAGACACCATCCTAATTGTGTGGGCTCTCCCTGTGGTGTAGAGACTGGTATTTCACTAATGATTTATGATGTTAGGTACCTTTTTTTTTTGGGGGGGGGGGTACTAGAGATTGAACCCAGGGGCCCTTTATCCCTTAACTACATTCCCAGCCCTTTTTATTTTTTATTTTGAGACAGAGTTTCCCAGGATGACCTTGAACTTTTCATCCTCCTGCCTAATCCTCTCAATTAGCTGGCATTACAGGTGTGCCCCTCTGTACCCAGCTTTTATATATCCTTTGGGGGAAATGTCTACTCAAATCTTTTGCCTACTCTTTTTTTGAGTGCTGGGAATTGAACCCAAGTACTCTACCACCAAGCCACACCCCCGGCCCTTGCCCTTTGGGCTTTTGTTGTTGAGTTGAAAGAGTTCTTTACATACTCAGGATACAAGGCCCTTGTGAGAGATGTGATTGGACAACATTTATTCCTGTTCTGTGGACCGTCTGGTGTGAGCCATTTCTTGCTCACCTTGAGTTCGTAAAATGAGTGGAGATTTGTATCTGCTAGAAGTACATGGGCATTGCCCTGAGTTGCAGAGAGAGAACCTGAGTGCCACCCACATTCTGTCCCCTGTGACTTTTCTCACCCGAATCTTGCTGTTGAGGATCCTGTCATTGATGTCCTCGTCGAAGCACTTCTGCGGGTATACATCAATGCAGTGATTTCTCAGGTCTTCCTGGATCTGCAAACCAGACAGAGGCAACCTCTGCACTCTGCCCACTCTGCACTCTGCCACACTGGCCCCAGCCCCGCCTTGAGCACCCGATCACCCTGCTCCTGAAGGCCTCTCGCTCCTCAATGGTCAGGCTGTCAGCCCGGGCAATCACAGGCACCACATTCACAGTCCGGCACAGTCGCTGCAGGAACTCAATGTCCAGAGGCCGCAGGCTGCCCAGGCAGGGCAGTGACAGTGGTGATGGGGATGGGGAACGAGTGAAGGGGACCCAGCGCGAAGCCCACGCTGGGACTCCTCAGTGTCTGCCTGGTGTGGGCGGCCCTCCCCCGGCCGGTCAAGCCACCTCACCAGTGCCCAGTGGGCGGCACGAAGTACACGCAGCAGTGCACCCGGGTGTCAGGGATGTGGCGCTGGCGGGTGATGAGAATCTCCTCCTGCAGGTACCGTTCGTACTGCTCGTTGATGTAGCCCAGGATGGGGTCCCAGCTGAGCAGAGAAGCCTCCCCTCAGAGCAGAGCCCCAGGGCTCCGCCTGCCTCCCTGGCCCTCACACTCTCCCGCTTTGCCAAGGATGGCTTGGTCCCCTATTGCCCTCCCTCTGCCCTTTGCCTCACGGGAGACAGAAAGACCCCCGCCATTCTCGCCTGAGGCCTCAGCTTCCTTGTCCATAAAATGGGGCCATAACAGCACCTACTTTGTAGGGAAGAGAGAGCACCTGGCCACCGTAGTCTGAGCCACCACAGACCTTTTTTTTTGTGCCAGGGACTGAACCCAGGGGTGCTTCACCATGGAGCCACATCCCTATCCCTTTTGATTTTTTTGAGACAGGATCTCACTGAGTTGCTTAGGGCCTCATTAATTTGCTGAGGCTGGCCTCAAACTTGTGAGCCTCCTGCTTCAACCTCCCAGGTCACTGGTATCGCAAGCCTGTGCCACCACTCCTGGCTGGTCTTCAGTTTTAGAGGACATGGCTGGGCCTCTCCAGAGCTGGGCGTTGCCCAGAGCTGGGGGGACCAGGGGTGGGAGTGGGGCGGCCCGACTCATTGCCCCCCCAAGGACCCACCACTTGTCGTTGTTGATCTGGTCCCCAAAGCCAGGCGTGTCTGTCACGGTCAGCTTCAGCTTCACGCCCTTCTCCTCGATGACTGCGGGGAGAGCGGAGGGGAGAGATCGGACCCGACGTGGCGGGGCGAGGCGGGGGCTCACTCACCGTGGGTCACCGAGTGCAGCTGCAGCGTCTGGGGCGTGGGCGTGGCCAGGCCCGGCAGGCTCGACTTCCACACTTTGGACTTGAACAGGGTGTTCACCATGGTGGACTTGCCCAGCCCGCTCTGCCCTGCGAGTGACCAGAGGACAGCGGTCAAGCAAGGTGCACTCCTTAGGCAGTTTCTCAAACTCTTCACCAGGTGAGATCTTTCAGAAAGTAGGTTGTTTTCTGGGCATAAGGTAAACAGACAAGTGCCCGCAGCGGTCAGTCTCTGGCCCAGTGTGACGGACACTGACCTCTCCTGTGTTTCTTGAGGGAAAATTGGCAAAAAGAACCACTATCATTTTAAAGTGCTCAGCGAAGTGGCATTACTCAAGAGGCAGAGGCAGAGGCTGCAAGTTCAAGGCCAGTCCGGGCAGCTTAGTGAGACTCCGTCTCAAGACAAAACAGTTTTTAAAAGGGCTGGGCGAGTAGCTCAGTGGTGGGGTGGCCCCGGGTTCAACCCCCAGGTGGCATTATAGACATTCACAATTCAGGTGACCACTGCCTCTCTCTAGTTCCAGGACATTTTCATCACCCCAAAAGGAAGGCTGTACCCATGAAGCCATTGCTCCCCATCCCCACTGCTCCCCAACCCCTGGCACCCCTCATCTGCTTTCTGTCCCTGGATTTGCCTGTTCTGGACCTTTCATGTAAATGGAACCCTATACTTTCTGGCTTTTGACGTTCGGCTCCTTTCCTTTAGAATAAAATATTTAGTCATGCTTTAGCCTGCGTCAATGCTTTGTTCTTTTTCATGACTGGATAATATTCCATTGTGTGTGTAAACAACGATTTGCTTATTTGGTCATCCACTGAGGGATAGTTCAACCAGTTTGTACAAACAAAACGAACCCACATCAACATCAGTGACCTCGAACCCAGATCACACGTGGGTCCCAAGTCCAGGAGTCTGACCCTCCCAAATCATTCCTCGCCAGTTGGCTGGGGCTTTGTGGGTGATATTTGTCTGTAATGACTGCTTCCCAGATTTTCCACTGCAGCACTCTTGTGAGGCACGATGACTGGGCTCCTTGACAAATGGGGACACTAGCCTGGGGGATGAGCGACACTCCCAGACCCACAGGTCTCGTCCTCACCCATCGGTCCTCAGGTCTGTGAGCCCTGCCCCTCACTCACCCACCACCATGATGTTGAACTCAAACCCCATCTTCATGGCCTTGATCTTCAGTTGGTCCAGCACTGCCTCGATGCCCACGGAAACTGAGGTCTCACAGGGCGGGCTCCTGGGGCTGGAGGGTCGTGACGAGCAGGGCGAGAGGGGTCTCCTCAGGGGCTCCATGGGGCCAAGGCACAGCAGGCCGACACGGGGCCCTGTCATCGGTGTGGAGGGGAGAGTTGGGGCTCAGAGACCCTGTGGGGTTTCTCGTTCCTGAACGCCAACACCACTCTCTGTAGCCCTAGCTCTGTTGGGTCCCGTGGTCCAAGGCTGGGGAGATTCAAACCCCCATCCAGAGGCTCCTGCCCCAGAGGCCTGCCCTTCCCCCAGCACAGGGGACTGTGTCTAGGGGCTCTGTGCTCAGGCACGCCAAACCCAGGGGGATGTTGGGCTGGACTGCTGTCCTGGAAGGGGCCACGGGAAGTGGGGAAGCAGGCCATGGGCTCAAGTCCCAGCAGGGAACTGGGGGAGGGGGCTGTGGAGGAGGTGCCCCACTTTCCCTTGGGGGACACACACAGAGTTAGAGCTGGGAGCAGGAGAGACACACAGGAATGGAGAGGATATAGACACAGAGGACCAACCAAAGCCCGGGCTGCGGGGCAGGAAGACGGCCTCAGGGAGAAGGTGGGGAGCCAGCAGTGGCCACCCCAGATGGGGACAAAGAGAAAGAACCAGCTTCCTGTGACACCTGGCGGAGTCCCTGTGGGAGCTGCCAGGGACTGGCAGGTCCTGGTGCCTGTGGGGAGGGGGAGGGGAGGTGGCAGTTGAGCACAGAATCTGAACTCAAGGCCTCCTTCCTGTGACCCCCACCTGCAGCAGGAGAGGCCAAGAAAGTGGCTGATCCTCTGTCCTTTACCCGGCAATACCAGTGACCCTGGCCAAATCCCACAACAACCTCCTCTGAGAGATGCATGCTGAGGTCCCCAGGTCACCAGCTGGCAAATGCCAGAGCTGGACTTGGTTTCCAGATTCATGTCCCTTAACCACTCCGCGGGGAAGCACACCCAAATCCCCACCCGAGCATCCATGAATTTTCTTTTCTGTTTTGAACTGGGGATGGAAACCAGGGTGCTTCACCACGGAGACACATTCCCAATCCTTTACACTTCTTATTTTGAGACAGGATCTCCCTAAGTTACTCAGGGCCTTGCTAAGTTGCTGAGGCTGGCCTCAAACTTGTGGGCCTCCTGCCTCAGGCTCCTGAGGCACTGGGATTATAGGTGTGCGCCACCCCGCCTGGCTGGTCAATAGTTGCCACCGTTGCGTGTTTAATTGTATCATTAAAAAACCAAGACATCAACTTAGGAAAAGGCACTTACCCTGCTCCTGACATGGTTCTGGGAGCGTTGGGACGTTGACTTGTTAAACGATCGCCACCCCACAGAGTGACTGCAGGTACCACCCCCAATTCACAGATGAGAGAGGTCACACAATCGAGGAAGAGGCAGGGCTGGGACGGGAAGGCAGCAATCCAGCTGAGTCCTCTTGTGCATTCTCCCCCACTCTCTGGGTCATGGAAGTGTCTAGACTTCCATGTGCATCTTATAGATGAGAACCCTGGCCACCTGTGACTCCCAACCTCTGGAGACCAGGGGAGCCCTGAAATCAAAGGGTTTGTTGAGTAATCACAGATGCTAGGCAGAAGAGGGACCAGACCCCGGGCAAGTGCCGACAACTTCAGCATCACTGTACATAGCGAGCGGAAAAGGTCCCGAGCAGAGTGAAACCTTTGCCATGGGCAGGGGGGCGGCACAGGAGCCGGTGGGGCTTTGGAGAGGAGGGGTGTCCCCAGGAGAAGCACCTATGCTTCTGGACCAGCGGGGGTCAAGGGCCAGGAAGTTTACAGGTCTACACATAAAGAGGGGTGAGGGCCCGGGCTGGCTGCCATGGACGAAGCCAAGGCTTCCACCTTCCTGGCTTGGTCCTGGAGAAGGCCTCAGGTAGTGTGGTGCCCGGGATGGACTCTCCACCATGAGCCGCACCCGCCCGGACCTCTCCAGCACAGCCCTCTGCCCGCCGCCATCCCTCAAGTGACTCTGTTCTTTCTTTGCTGCTTCCTGGCATCTGACTTTGGAAGCCCTCAGCTGTCCCCCGTCCCAGGCATCCCAGGCGTTGGCGGACTCTCTGTAAAGGGGCAGATGAGGCGGTTCCTCTTGTGGGCGTCGCTGGTCCTAAGGGGTCTGTTGCAAGGACTGTCCGGCTCTTCCCTTGGACTCCCTGCCCTCCCTGGGCTGGCCTCCACACTTCTCTCTGTCCACTCCCCACCGTGGCTTCCACTTCCTTGTGCTCAGACACCACTGGCTTAATTTTCAAGGCGTGGAGAGCAGGAGCAGGAGGACAAGGCTGGGCCTGCCTCGGCCATGGTCCCCCTTCAGCAGGGCTCCTGAAGGACTGGGCGGGCGGTCTCCAAAGCCCAGCAAGTGAGGGCGTTGCCGGGTTAGGGTAGGGTTATTTGCTAGCGGAAACCAGATGGTTCCAGTCACCTGCGGGCTGAGCGGGAACAGTGGTAGAGGGCACCTTTGGGGGATGTCCCCTAGGAAATGAGCTTCTGGGCAGAGAACACGCTTTCTCCAGGACCTTCTCACCCATGTGGGTGATGCATAATTCTGGAAGTCAGGAGGGAAATGTCCCAGTGGCCACCGACAAGGACTGTGCAGTGATGGTGTAGTCCGAGTCTCCCCAGCAAACACTGCAGATGGCCAGCTGACCTCTGGAGGTGCTGCAAGGGTCGCATGGCCTCGGCAGTGTGGCACCTTGCACAGGACCCCACATGGCCACTTAGTGTACACCCCCCGAGAGTGCCCCATGCTGAAAATGCTGTGGACCCTCAGGACCTCTGGAGGTGGATGCTGCTAATGCGCGCATTTCACAGATGAGGCAGCTGGCAGAGAGGGTTAGGGGACGTGCCCCAGTGTGCGCATTGGTGATTTGGGTTGTTTTTTTTTTTTTTTTTTTTTTTTTTTTTTTTTTGGTACCAGGGATTGAACCCAGGGTTACTACATCCCCAACCCTTTTAATTTTCGATTTTGAGACAGGGTCTCTATTACGTATGGAAAATGAAAAAACAAAACAAAACAAAACAAAAACCCAAACAGCGAGGCCTGAGGAAAGGGAGAGAGAAAGCCGCACGCTGCCAGCCTTCCCTGGGAAGGAGCCGAAGCACTGATCCTTCCCAAACACCTCCTTCCCAGTGACGGCACAAGGGGACCCCGCAGGGAAGGAGAGCAACACTGAACGCTGTCACCAGACCCTCCATTCTTCTCCAAGTAAAAAAAAAAAAAATATATATATATATATAATATATATATATTTATATTGTAAGGCCCCCCAAAAAGGAAACCCCAACTCTGTCCCATGGATGGATGGCAACCCCAATCAACCGCAGGAGGCGTCACTTGATGCAAACCGCAAGAGGTGTTTATTCCAGCGCGCTGGGACCCAACTCGAGGAGTCGAGTCCCTAGCAGAAAATCTTGTAGGTTTATAAAGGCAGAAACCACACATCGGGAGGGGTCACACATGAAAGGGGGAAAAGGGGGAACAAAGGAAATTTCAAAGGGGGTCTGGGTTTGCTGACAACATGTTTCACAATGTTTTACAACAGGCTGTAGATTCTGGTCAATAGTTTCTGGTAATCCTACTGTTTGAGCACTATCTGGCTATCAGGCTCAATTTACTCTTTTACTCTCTGTTTGGGAACAGAGAACAGCTTTAAGGGCTTTGTTCCCATTACTGGGAGGGAAACCTTAGGGAGTTGAGATAAAACAGACAGCTTAAAAAAATGTCCATTCTTTCATTTCCCCATTTTCTTTTCTGGTAAGTTCTAATCATGGAACTTCTGTCTCTATATACTCTTCTCCAAAGCTATTTCCTTGGCGGAGGGACTGGTATTGTTGCCTAAGCATTAGTACCTGTACAGCACTTACTCTTTCCCTGATGAAGGTGACTAGGTGATTTCAGGCAGGCAAGAGCCCAGGGGGCGGGCCACCAATTAGCAGCCCCTTGTTTGCAGTCCTTGATAAACAGTCCTTGATAAAGGCAGGTAAATTTGGTAATCAATGGGCTCCGGAGATCCTTGACATTCCATTCTTCCAGGGGCAGTCTCCAACTTCCAGAGGCAGATGATTTTATGGCCATTTCCTCGATTTGACCCGATCCCCTATTTCTACACTAACTACCTGTTCCCAATTCTGGCTTTATTTTCCCCTCTAATCTCAGGAACTCCATGCTGCTGGGGAAGGAGGTCGATGACCGCTCTAGCTTCTTCGAGCTGGAAGTGGGTGGCGTGGGGCAAGCAGCTTGGAGTTCCTTTTCTAAAAATCAGGTCAATCAAGGAGTCCCAGGAAGAAGCCTAGTTGGGGAAGAGCAGTTTGTAAAGTCATCTGGGGGCGGCTGCTTCTATGATAGAAGAACAAAAAGACATGAGTACTGAAATGAGATTAGCACAAAGTAAATGTTGCAGCATCTGAAACATGCCACTGAGTATCATGAAAATGGCAGAAGTTAATCTCTCACCAGGAGGTGGAAGAACTGAGAAATTGTTCCCATAACTAGGCCTAGCAAAGGCTGGAGAGAACAAGGCCTTTATTTGGGGACTTTAACATTGTCATAGATGTCCCCAGAAAATATAGTTAAGCTACTTAATGTCATCTGATTTTGTAAAATATCCCTTTATTGGTATAACCTGTGTTTACTAGAGATCTCTATACTTCTGTTACTTAGGAATAGATAATCATACTGGCAAACATAGATTAAGTCTACCTGTGTAGCTTAGGAAGGTCTTAAACTGACTAAAAACTTCTGACTCTGGCAGTTTCTCTTGATAGTTATCAGGCACATTTGCTGAAGAATCTTTCTTTCATTTGTAGCTTCCAGCCTTTATTCTAGTGGGCTAATACAAGTGTACATCTTAAGTTACATTTAATTATTATTTCCTTTAAATGCCCAAGAATGGCTATATTTTGGTTTTAACTGTTTTGCTGGGTATCTAAGATCAAGCTGGTCAAATTGACCTGGTTTCTGTCTTGTTAAAGAGTCAGCTGAGTTCCCACAGGGGTCACTCATACAGAACTTAAGAGCGGCTCCTTAGCTCCACCAGTGACTTTGGTTAGGCAGGGTCTCTTGATGAGGTGACTTCCTTTAGAAACATCAAGGGATGTTTCCCCTTTTCCATGACCCTCCTCTGCAGCAGATGCACTGGATAATTTTTCATCCTCTAGTCTCAACAATCTCCTTGATCAGGAGGTTGTGTGACCCAGAGTTGCAACGCTCCTTAGAGAAGTTCTCTTATTCCCTGGGTTCAGGCTAACGTTGAGGGCAAGACCCAAATATGGACTTTTCTTGACCTCTGTATTTAACTCCAATTTCTAAGTTTGATCTTAATTATCCAGCAAGCCAGTCTCACCAGTCATAAATTAAGAGTAATGGGCTTTAACTTTAATGTCCATAACTTTACAGTTATTTACCCTTTTATCTAACTGGAGTCTGCATTAGTACTGGAAGTTACCACTATCTATTCTATAGGTGATGGCTTATTATCACAAGTTACCTAGGTTGTTTGTTCTTGGAGCAGCTACTTCTGCAAAACATTAACAGGTAACAGTTTTACAAAATGAAATTAGCAAGAGTAAAAATATATTCAGCTTGTATAATAGCTATCTTGAATTTTGATTGAGAACTACATTTTATCCCCTATTTGAGATCACAGTACTTTTACAACAAGAACCAATCTTTTGACTATAACTTTAAATAAGCTGAAGTCTGGCTTATTTTGGAGTCACTCTAACATGCAGTGAGATGGGAGGCAGAGCCTTATCTCAGGTAAGGCAGGGCTCTTTACAGATCTTAAGTGTTCTAATTCTGATGTTGATCTTTGCTTCTTTTCCTTAAATACCATTAAGTAGTTTACATATACTGTTTCCTGAGTTTATATAAACTTTATAATTAACACAATTTAACATAGTATCTAAAACATGAATCAAAGAAAGGCTGAGAGAGCTTTTGTTATTTCCACAATCTGAGAGTGCTGGGACTCAAACCCAGGCCTCCCGCTTGAGAGTCAGGAACTCTACGACATGAGCTAAATGGCCTGCACTGAGAGAGCTTTTAACTTTCCTTTTGTGATTAAATGGCAAAATGTTTTCATGTTTCTTTCATGTTTCACAATATTAACCTTTAAACAAATCAGACTCTAATGTTTAGAAATACATTTACATTTGAAATTCTTTATCTCAGTGTAAAAAGTAACAAATTTTACACATACCCTATTGATATCAGGTCCTATAATAGAACATTAAATGATAGAAATAAATCCCCAATAAAATTTACTCTTTATAAGTTTAAGATTACCATTACAGACAAGTTTAATCTGGAGGATAGCAGAGTTTAATAAATTCCTTGCTTTAAAAACTTGTGGTCCTGAAAAATATGAACACATTTAATATACAACTAGTGACCATTTCACAAATACCTTGACACTTTTATCTTACCAAATTGAGTTTTTAAAGAGAAATGTATACTCTGTAACAAAGTACAATACTCTATAATAGTTATTTAACCATAATTGTATACACCCCAATTTTTAAGACTAATTGTTCTAAAGAATAAACTTAATAGACACAAAATTAAGAGTAAATTAGTGTTTCAAATCCTTGTCATTTTACCATGTCATTCTACCATATAGATTAAACTTTGGTTTATATCAGAACGTTAGTATTTCACCTTAGGAAAAACCTTCAATAGTTTTAGCTGTCTCACATACATATAACCAACTTAGTTACACACAAACTTGTTGAAACTTGCCCTTTACTTACACAGACTTTCTTAGCACTTACTTAGACCCTCATGTATTTCATCACACAAGCACTTTCTTACCCAGAAACATTTCCTTTTTCCTTTTACTAAATATATTTCCATACCCAGAACCTTTTATTTTCTCTTTCCTATTCGTTGTCCCCTTTTTGTTCACATTCTGAAACAACTCTTATGAAATTTCTGAATTTAGATAAATTACTCTATTTTAATAAGATTAAATATTCTGTTGTTTATAGTACTCTAATTGAAACACAGTTGAAACTTTTGGGACCCTTTGTATATAGAATTGCACTTGTTAGGACATAACTCTTAGTAACCTTGTTTTTAGTTTAGTGATGACACAAAGCAAGTTTAAACCCTTTTATTTACCAACCTATGAAAACACCAATAATGTTTAAGTATGATACCCCATGGAATTTAAGGAGTTAAAAGTACTCGATGTTATTTAACAATTAGCATTTTAACTTTGTAAATTAATCAGATGTCTCTACAAACACATTAGAGTAATCCCATACATGTTAACTCTAATTCACTTATTCTGTAAAAAAAACCAAGATATCAGACAAGTGTCCTGAACAGTATTTGCTGTCTCTTCCCTGTTGAAGAAAAGTCCTAGAAACAATTGATATTAGACATTTTATTAACATCAATATTTTATTAGCTTGACCACCTAGAGACTTGCAAGTTATTTTCAAAGACATTTTACTCTTATTAGTTTACCCAATTTGAACCTTTTTTAAATCACGTGAATTAAAAGTATTTGGATCCATTTTTAAATTTTAATTTTAGGAGCGCTCAGTTTTGATACAGACAAAACATGACATCAGACAGCACAACATACAAATAACACAAAATCAAGCCCTTGTAACTTTATAGGTGAATCTCCATTGCAGTGTAACAGATGTTCAAAAACTCTAGTTGAATAAAAAATAGAACTGATCAAAAAATCATGAGCTCAAAAAAACATATAATTAAAAATATAGCATTTACTTTGCTGGAGTTTTAAAGACTCTTTTTACCTTTTCTTTCCCTGGGTTTGAGACCGGTCTCCTACTGAGCCTTTAGGCTTCTTTTATTTATATTTCAATGTAAGCCTTGACTGAGATCTGGAAGGATCTAACAGGTTTTAACAGAAACTCTGTGTCTAAGGCATTTTAGCCATCTCATCCAGACAGGTTGGATGTTAAAATTATGAGACCTTATTTTTCATTACTTTTGAGACTGAAGCTACTTTGCTAAGTTACCCTTCAGGGCTGTTCGGAGCGGGAGTCCAGAGAAGGAACCTTTGGGGTCCACCCGAGAGTAGCCCGGGCCGAGAACCCCCCAGTTGTTCCAACCCTTCCTCCACCTCCGCCACAAACACACAACAGAACCAGAACCAGATACAGACGGGCGCCAATCTCTGATCCACCAATTGAACCCCATCAGCGCCCTTACCGACGGAGACTACCAGGCGTCCCTGGCTCTCCTTCCACCCTTAGGGCGTCCCCCAGGGCTGCAACCTGTGGCCCCCCAGGCACGTCTGCCGGCCACTGTTCAGCCACTCTCACGAGTCACTGAACGGCTGCCACCGAAACCGAAAGCGCGCTCACAGAACCAGACCAACTAACAAAACACAAGACAAAGACAGACAACTTCGGGGTACCCCTTCTTACCTCCAAGGTCGACTCCGCGGATGAGGGGGGGCCATCTTATCCCGGACGAGCCCCCAAATGTAAGGCCCCCCAAAAAGGAAACCCCAACTCTGTCCCATGGATGGATGGCAACCCCAATCAACCGCAGGAGGCGTCACTTGATGCAAACCGCAAGAGGTGTTTATTCCAGCGCGCTGGGACCCAACTCGAGGAGTCGAGTCCCTAGCAGAAAATCTTGTAGGTTTATAAAGGCAGAAACCACACATCGGGAGGGGTCACACATGAAAGGGGGAAAAGGGGGAACAAAGGAAATTTCAAAGGGGGTCTGGGTTTGCTGACAACATGTTTCACAATGTTTTACAACAGGCTGTAGATTCTGGTCAATAGTTTCTGGTAATCCTACTGTTTGAGCACTATCTGGCTATCAGGCTCAATTTACTCTTTTACTCTCTGTTTGGGAACAGAGAACAGCTTTAAGGGCTTTGTTCCCATTACTGGGAGGGAAACCTTAGGGAGTTGAGATAAAACAGACAGCTTAAAAAAATGTCCATTCTTTCAATATTATATATATATTATATTTATATTATATAATATATATAAATATATATGTATTTATATATATATATATAAATATATATATATATTTTTTTTTTTTTTTGGAGGGGTGCTGGGGATTGAACCCAGGGCCTTGTACTTGTGAGGCAAACACTCTACCAACTGAGCTATATCCCAGCCCCCAAGTAAAAATATTGCCCAGTAAAAACAGATTTTTAAATTCTCAAGAACCTGTTTCCTGAGTGCCCAAACTGATAGGCTCACTAGACCACCCCTCAAAATAACCTGTATAAACCTAGTCCCTTTCTTTGTTTAGGGGCTCATTTTCCACCAGGAAAGTGGGTCCACTGGCACCATTTCATCCCTCCTTCCCCGGTTCCCGTGTGAAACTTCACTCCTGAATAAACAGCTGAGATGACTCGTGAGGTTTGCGTCCCGCCCGGTCTTTTTGTGCTAGCGGTCCCCCTAAGTTGCTGGGAATGGTCTTGACCTTGTGATCATCCTGCTTCCGTCTCCCAAGCCTCAGAGTTACAGATTTGCACTACTGTACCCGGCTTAACAAGACACTGTGTCCACCTAGTTCATAGCCCTGCCTCTAGGCTGAGCAGTCTCTGGCCCCCAGTGGTCAACGGAAGAAGGGAGGAGGAAGAGCTGCCGCTGCTGTGGAGGGTCACAGGTGTCAATGTCAGGGCACCAGGCCCCAGGGAAAGCCCTCACCTGAGATAGCAACCACTTCCTTGCAGAGGTTACTTTTACAGGTGAAGAGTGTAGTGTGAGGCTGGCCACATGGAACCAGTTGCCCAGGGAAGGGAGTGGACCCTGGTCAAACTCCTGACCTCCTTCCTCTGCCTGTGCTCTCTTCTTCCTCTGGCTCTCTGTCCTTTTCTACCCGCCATGTCAAAGGCCACTGAGTGCCCACCTGTTCCCGGCTGCTTGTCTGGTACAATGAGGAAAGGTAAAAAGATCATCTTGTGAAAGGAGGGAGCCGGCAGGCTCCACGTCCCTGCAGCACCGAGGCCAGCTGGGGCCTGGGCCCCTCTCCCCAGGGCTCTGGCTGCCCTGTCTGGCCCTAGGAGGGCGGGGCTGGTTGCCAAGGTTGCAGGTGGTGTGGATCCGGAAGCAGGAAGCAGTCTGTGCTCTGAAGACCCGGGATCTGCCAGGCTAGGGAGCAGAGCTTCCTGGAGGCAGGTGGTACCCGGGGGCAGCCCTCGGGGGAGAGGGAGGGTGATGCAGCTGCAGGGGTGCTGTCTGGGCCGGGGTCTGGACGGGGCCAGAGGAGGGGTGAGACTCGAGGGCCTGTGGCAGGGCAGCTGAGGGAGAGGTGGTGAGAGCTGGGCTGTGGCCCTGGCCCTGGGGCAGGGCAGGACGGGCGCTGGGCCATGTGAGGCCTGCGCTGGCCCAGGGTGTGAAGATCACCCTCTGGGGGCTGGAACAGGTGGTTCCTGCTGAGATGGGTCTGTCCGTGGAGGAGCTGAGGCAGGAGCTGGAGGTCACGGCCCAGAAAGTGCTGGGGAGACTGAAGAGCCACCGCCTGTTCCAGTCCGAGTGGGACACCGCTGCCTTTGTGGTCTTCCTCATCTTTGTGGGTGAGTGTGGCCAATGCCCCTGGGCCCCTTACCCCCCGCAGGGCCAGCCCAGGGCCCACATCTGGACGCCCATCTTGCCCCCAGGCACCGTGCTGTTCCTGCTGCTGCTGGTCACTGCCCACTGCTGCTGCCACTGCTGCTGTGCCTCCCCCAGGCCTCGGAAGGTGAGCCCAGGAGAGTCCAGGAAGGGGAGCCCATGTGCAGCCTGGATCTGCGCCTGCACCAGGGCTGTGCAGGGGCTGGCAGGGGCCAGGAAGGGCCAGCTGGGAACCGGGCGGCGCCCACAGCACCTCGCTCTGCCTTACAGGAGAGACCTCAGGGAGTGGATAACTTGGCCCTGGAACCTTAACGCCTCTCCCCTGGCCTGTGTCCGGCTGGCAATGGTAACAAAGCTTATGTTTGCTCAGAGTGTGCGTCTTGCTGTGTGTTCCGCGCCCTGCTGCTGGGATGTCCGAGCGTCCCTCCAGATCACCCAGCTCATGGCCTCAGATGTGGGGCCTCAGCTCCCAAACAGAGCTCATCACCTTTCCACTTGGCCCATGGATGACCAGGGGATGGACCATCTGTCCCCAGATGGGTGTGGCAAGTGGGGTGGGAACCACTGACCCCATTTGCAGGGACCCCAGCTGGCGCCACTCAAGAGACAGGACTCCAGGTAAAGTCTGATGACCTTTATTTCTCGGAGGCCACCAGCGGGGTTGCAGAGCGACGTCAGGGCACTAGAGAGTGCATTCAGGGGGCAGCTTCTGCCTGCTGGCCTTCTTCCTTCCTGCCACCCTCTGCCAAACGGGCTGGGCTGCCTCTCATCGTCTCAGAGGCAGCTGCAGCCCTGGGCCTGGGGTGCAGACACCCCAGGCCACCTTCCCAGCCCCACTGCCAGCGTCCTTCCCAGTGTGCAAATGCGGGGTGTGGGGGAATGTCCAGGGTGCCCGGATCAGGCGGGTACCACGGGAGGAGTGAGTTGTGGGGAGGGCCGCTCTTGGGACAGGCTCCTGGGCGCCCTGCTCAGAAGGGTCTGTAGCTCCAGTAGCTGGAGAACACGGAGATCTGCTGAGGGAGCAGTGTGGTCGAGGGGTGCTGGGGTTCCCCTCCGCTCCAGCACCCCTGCACCCTCCACCACCAGGTGAGTCAAGGTCGCCCAGGGCACTGCACTGGGTGTTCCCTGCGGCCTGGTGTGTGAGAACAGTGGCCCTGGGGCGCTCTCTCCCGTGCCCGCTCCTCTGCCCCCCAGCCCGCGCACCTTGTCCTTGAGCTGCTGGCAGAGCTGCAGGGAGACAGTGAAGTAGACCAGGGCGTCGTTGAGCCAGGGCACCACGCACTCCACCTTGTGCACGTGGCTCACCTCCAGGCGTTGGGCGCCCCACTCGCTGGGGGAGGAGGGGCAGTCCCTGAGCCGCGGGCTGCCCCGCGGGGGGCTCCAGAAGGTACTCGGACCCCTCTCCCAGGTACTTACAACATGGCCCCGGGGCTGTGGAGCACGGAGCCTCCAGCAGGGCGGAAGTTCTAGGCAGAAACATCAGGCCTGTCAGGGCCCAGGCGAGGCGGGGCTGGTGTTCTGGCGCGGGTGGGTCTGCTCACCTTGGTGGAGCTGGGCTGCAGGGCGTGCAGCTGGTACACCGTGAGGCAGAGCTTGTTGAGGTTGACGTAGACGTTGACCAGCAGGTCGGACGGCAGGCTGGGGGCGAACATCCTCTGGAGGAGGCAGGCGGGTCAGCCCTCCCACCAGCCTCTCACCTCACCCCAGTGGGGTGAGTATCTCTGTAGCCTGACAGGCACCCAGGTGCCCAGCCCAAGCCTCCTCCTGGGGACCAGGGTTTGCAGACTCCCCAGGTGCCCTGGGTCCTCCTGTACTGTCAGGTTTGGAAGCCACTGGCCCAGGGCAGGGCTGACGCGTCTGGGCTGCACAGGACGGAGGTCGAGGACTGACTTCCCATAAGCTGCAGACACACAATTCTGACCCACTGCAATTTGGGGTTGGCACTTGCCTCCCTCCCAGGGGGCAAGTTGGGCCTGTCTGTGGGGATCCCCTCTCCTAGAGCAGGGGATGCCCCAGGCACTAACCGTGAGGCCGCTGGCGGCGATCTCAGGCAGGGTGAGGGTGGCGGGGGTGGTGAGCCGGTTGCGAGCTCGGGTCAGCTGCAGCATCACAGCATCCATGAGCTGGGGAGGGCGGCCACAGCTGCTGTGAGGGCCACTGGTCTGGTCCCCGACTCCCTGACAGCACCAGGGAGCCACAGCAGTAGCCCATTCCTCCTAGGTGGTCCAGTTCCCAGGACTGGAGCCAAGTTGTCCAGCAGGGTTGGGGGCAGGACCCTGCATGGATGGCCACCATTCAGGAGAATTCAGTTGTGTGAGGATCTTGGGCATTAGCCCACAGGAGGTAGGTCCCATTATGGGCGGGGTGTAGGCAACGAAGTTGCTAAGAGGAGGTGCTAACTCAGCTTGAATGCAAGAAGCCAGGGAGGGCTTCCTGGAGGAGGCTGAGTTGAAATCCTGAGTTTTCACAGGTGAGGAAACAAAGGAAGCACTGAGTCCTTTCTTCCCTTAACAGGGAGCAAAGTCCTGGCCAGGTCAAGAGTCCCACCTTCCATTTCTTTTGATGTTCATGTAGCCTGTTGGCCATGGAGGTTCAGAGAGGGTGGTGAACTATCCAAGGACATACAGCAAGTCAGGGGCAGAGCTAAAGCATCTGAGTTGGCCCTTCCCACAAGCAAATCTCTTGACCTTGCTTTGTCATTAACTAAGGACTCTGGGTCCCACACTGCGACCCACTATGCTGTAAGTGAACACTGAGAGGGGAAGAGTCAGTCTTCGGCTACACCTGAGGATGTGGGCCTAGGTCCTTGGGCACAGGGCTCCCTGAGAGTCCTGGGGCCAGTGCTCTCCAGGAGCCTGGCTAGGTCAGGGCAGCTCACCTTGAGGACTTCAGCCCCTGTCTTGAACTGGTAGTTCTCATCCCGGTTGGCAAGGAGGTAAATGGCTTGGCTCACGTGGTTCCTGGCATCCTGGATCTGAAAAGAGCATCCCTGAGAGGTCATGGGGCTGGGCTGATTCGGCTTCAGAGCAGCCGTGTCTCTGGGACTGGCAGGGCTGGCACACAGCAGGGGCCTGACTCCCAGGAGAGGGCGTTGCTCTGCCCTCACGCTGTTATCTCTGAGTCCTCGAGGGCAAGGCCAGGCTGCTACCCTCATGCAGCTCGCCTTCTGCAGCGCAGACATTACGAGGAATCCAAAAGAGAACATGCCTGGGAGACTCCCAGGAGGAAGCAAGCACAGCGAGGAGGAACTCTGAGGAGGGCGGCAGAGGAGGCCCCTAGTGAGGCAGCTCCTGGGCTGAGGCACACATGACGGGCAAGGTCAAGGCAAAGGGCCCGGGCAGGGGACACACACACAGGCAAAAGCCCTGAGGTACAGCCTAGCCTCAGAAAGGGGAAAGGAAAGAGGCTGAGCCCATGGTCTAGGACCTGGTAGGAAGCCTGAACCTGGTCTCAGAGTCACAAGAAGTTCCTGGAGCCTCAGGCAGAGGAGGGAGTGACTACTTCAGGGGCATGATCCGCTGTCCCCGCTGGGCCAGAGGGCCCACAGGCAGGACAGGTTCCTTCTCCCCATGTGGAGCAGGTCCTGGGGCCCCAAGCACTGCCCAGTCCTGCTTGGCTTTGCTGTTAGACAACTCCCTCCCAGGCCTGTTGTGGCCACAGATCCCCATGGCCAGCCCCAGGGAGGCCCAACGTGTGGGCCTGCCCCTGCCTGCCCCTGTGGCCTGTGCCCAGCCAGGGAGGGGCTGGGTCACCTGCTGCAGCTTCCACTGCTTGTCCTCTCTGAAGGCCAAATGCAGCAGCTGATTGTTCCGGGGCATCTTCAGGTTCACGTCCTGATGGGCAAGAGTGGGATAAGCAGGGTAAAGGGCCACCCTGAGCCCCTGGGCCAGGGGCAGGAATGGGGATGCTGGTGATTCAGGCCCCACAGGGCAAAGGTCCTCCAGACACCTTCGCCATGGGGGCTGAACAGAGAGGTCAGAAAACTGGAACTCAGGCCCAGGAGGAGTTGCAGAGAACCAACAGGGAAAAGAGGCTGAGGAAGGGGAAGAGCAGTAGGGGAAGGGGGAAGGTGACCTTTGTGTAACAGTGGGCAATGGGGAGCCTCTGTCAAGGCCAACAGACTGAAGCCACAAAGGCCTGGTTCAGGGTGGGGCAGACTGGGGCGCAGATGTTTGGCTGATTCACCTTTGATCCAGGGCCAGCCTAATCCTGCCAAGGCTCACATTTCACGGGATCCATACGCCAGGCAGGGCTGGGGGCAAAGCAGTGCCCTTTCCTCTGAATCCACATGCCAATCCCAGGAGGAGGTCCAGGGGGTACTGTCATTTACAAACAAGTACACCCAGGCCCAAAGAGGCCAAGAGTCCTGCCCAGAGTCACAGGTGGCTGGTGGACAACTGAAGAAATCAGGCAGGATGGGAGGGGAGAGGGCGCCAGGAACTCACCGCCTGGCTGAGGGCATCTCCTTGCAGAGTCAGCACACCCTTCACCTGGTCTGTGCTACAACACATGGGGGGTCAGAAGGGAGCCTCCCACTGTCACCTCCTGCTGTCAAACCCTCCCAGTGGGCTGCCCACTGTTCAGCATGAACCCTGGCTGTCATACTGTGCACTGCACACCCAGATTGGTTTGCAGGACAGAGCCATGACCAGGCCTCCTTGCCCCGGGTACCCCAGGAGTCCACCCAACTAAAGAGCCCCTCCTCCAGGTGTCTGCACAGTCCAGCTCACCCACAGCTGCCCAGGATGAAGTTCTCCTGCTTGGCAGGCCCCTCAGTGCCCGAGCCAGGAAGAGTGAAGCGGAGAGAGGCCTCCTGCAGGGGACAGAGAGCAGGTGGGTGAAGTTCACCCAAGTCCAGCCAGTGCTCCTTCAGAGTGCATCCAGACCCCAGGTCAGTTGAGAGAGGGAAGTGATCTTGTGGCTGGGTAGGCTGGCTAGGCTGGCTTGGCTGGCTTGACCTGGAGCCTGGGGCTTAGCTGGGGTAGGATGGCCCTACCCAAGGCTACAAGGCCCCTTTCTGAACACAGCCTGAGCCTCGGGTCCCACTGAAGCCCAGACTTGCTCAACGCACAGTCCTTGAGCACCTACTGTGTGGCCTCCACAGGGAATACAGGACAGAGGATATTCTCCCAGTGACGCTGAAGTGCTGGGGTGTAGGGAGCAGAGAGGGAACAAGACAGTAGTTAATCCGCAGTTCTGGGCTATACCAGGCACTGCGCTGGGCACTTTTGTGAGATAAATGGATTATTTATCTTCACGACAGCCCTGCGAAGCCTGCACTGTGATCTCCTTTGGCAGATAAGGAGAGAGAGGCTCAGAGAGACTGAGTTATTTGGCTGAGATCACACTGCAGGAAGAGGTTCGGATCCTCAGCTCTCAGCTTAAATATCTCTGCCTTCTTCGCCCAAGCCCCGGGGATAACTCCAGGCGCTTGCTGGTCCCTCTGCACTTGGCTGCTTGCGTAATCAGCGGCGGATTCGCTTGTGTGCCCGATTAGACCCCAAGTTCATTGAAGCGGGGGCCTTGTCCGAGTACCGTTGCGCCCTGCGAACACCTACAGCACTACCCGGGACAGGAGCCCAGGGGAAGTGGCGGCCGGCCAGCGTGGCGGGGTCCGGCGCGCAGGGCCGCAGGTGGATGGGCGGGCGCGTGCGTTACCTTGAGGATGTCCTGCAGCTGCCTCAGCACGGCGTGCACCTCGGCGTGCAGCAGCCAGCGGAACTCCTCCTCCTGCGGGGACAGCGCGGGGTCACCACCCAGCCCGGCCCGCCGCCCGCCGCCGGCCGCCCGAGCGCCTCACCAGCACCGCCCGCTCCGCTGCCGTCGCTGCCATCGCGGTCGCCATCGCCGGTCGCAGCGGTCCGCCGTCCGTCCGTGAGCCGCGCCCGCCCCGCCCCTCGGCGCCGATTGGCGGAGCGGGCCCCGGCCCCGCCCCCGCCCCGCGATTGGCCTGCGACTCCTGGCCCGGCTCACGTGACCGGCGGACGCCCAGAAACGAAGCTGGCGGCCGCCGGGTCGGGGTAGGGGTCTGGGCTGAGCTAGCTGGCCGCGTCCTGCTGCGGACGCCGCGCTGACCGCCGCACTCCGGCTGGGGCAGAGTGGCCGCCGGCACCGCCCCACCTTCGCCCAGCGATTGGTCGCCGGGGCGGCCGGTCCGCGCTCGGCCTCGCTATTGGTCCGCTGTGCGCCGCCTTCGCGGGCGAGGAGCCACCCGTTAGCCCTGTCCCTACTCCGCAGGTCCCCAACCCAAGCGCTGCGGGCTCGCGGAGCACAGCTGTTACCAAGAAATGTTTTATTTTTCTTGCAGTAGCTTTGTTAATTGCACAAAATCATGTTTTTGCCATTTAAACATTATCACACAATCCTATTCTGAAAGACATATTCATTAAAAACAAAGCAAAAATAAAAATTCACAACCTTAATCACCTAGATTTGTCATTTAAAGGAGGCTTAAAGGAAAAAGGGAAGGAGGGCTTTCTTACAAGCTTTTCACAAGTGTCACATTTTCTCCTTAAAAGGGAAGGATTTCAAAACAAAGGTGAAATAGCTTAAACAGAAATACTCATAAAAAGGAACTTTACAGAATTGTCAACAATATTAAGACAACATTGACTAACCGGTTTCATTACAGCATCTTCCCTACCCCACCCTCTGTGTCCTCCAGGACTAGGACAGGCTGTGTTCAACGAACGAGTTCAAAATCCCAGTGTGAAGTGAACAACTGTGCGGAACCACAGGGCACCTTCTCTGGCCCCCACCTGTGTCCTCCATTTGAAACAGTGGAAAAGGGCCAAGGTTGAGGGGGAGGGACCCCACACCAGTGTGGACACCTTGTATATATAGCTACATATGCTTCACTACAAATGTTGACCTTGGGCAAACTGTGACTTTGGAAAACCCAAACCATGAGAGGGAGAAAAAGCTGACATCCTTTGGTGACTTCTCCTTGTTCTCAGGCAACATTCAAGCCCTTCTGGTCCCCTATCCAAGGAGAAATGTCAGGGCCTCGAGGATATCCCAGCTCCACCTGAGGATCAACTAATCCAGGCTAGATTAGGCCCACTTCTCTCCCCTCCTGACAGACCCCAGGCCCAGGAAGCACCAAAGACCATGATGCTGGCTGGAACGAAGATACCCGTTCCCTATCAAGAGCTGAGCCCAAGAAAAATGCTCATTGTTGGTCAGGCTGGGTCTGGGCCAAAAGACGGGACAGACAGACCTCTGTGGGACCTCTGTGGGAGGAAAAGGGGAGGAAGGAGAATGCCTCTGGAGAGGTGGGGCATGCAGGGACTGCGCAGGGCAGGCTGGGGCAGGTGGGCCGGTTCAGAGTGGCTCTGCAGAGCCAGGAGAAGAGACTGGCATAACGGAAACAGGAAGGAGCCACCCCTCCTCTTCACTGCTCACTGGTGCCCTCAGGACCCCTTCCCAAGGGCTGGAATGCAAATCCACACACCACAACAGCCTGGTAAGGAACAAGCTCCCACTGCAGGGAGGCAAGGACCTTGGGCTGGTCCAGGCTCAACAGCAACGGTGGCATCTGTGGCGGGTGCTGAGCAGCAGCAGTAAGGGGAGCCCGGCAGCTGTGCTCACCTACAGGCTGGTCTCTTGCTGCTCTTCTTGCCGAGCCAGAGCTGGCTGTGTAGGACTGTCAGTCTCAGTTCACAAAGGCGTTGACAGAGAGTTGGCTGCGTGCTGATAGCTTAGGCGTGAAAATCCTCAACTGGTCACCTGCGGCTGGAGGGCCCATGGAGCCTCCATCAGGAGTCTCTCTGTTGGTTCATTTTGGCCCAGAGCCTCTTCCTGCAGGGGTCCAGCGGAGGACACGGACACGCAAGCCTCTGTTCTGGGGAAGTTGCAGGAAGGCTTCCAACTCTCACTGCTGATTCTAGTTCCTCAACTGGAAAGGGTCTGAGATAAGACAAGCTTGGAGAAGAAAAAAGCCAGGCAGCAGTTTCTGGGCAGTTTCTATCCTGGGGCGAGAGCCAGTGTGTGCACGCGTGTGCGCGTGTGTGTGTGTGTGTGTGTGTGTGTGTGTGTGTACGTACGTGAGCACACGTGTGAGAACACATGGCCACCTAGTCCGGGGGCCCGTGTGCAGCACAATAGCTTCCTCACGAGCCAACCCTGCTGACACCCCTCCCTCCCCAGAGCCTCAGGGGAGGGTGCTGCTGTGTGCTGTGCTGACGGCAAGTCTCAAAGTCTGTATAAAAGGAAATGGAGACAGGTGGACTGGTCCAGAGCCACGTCCTGGGACCCTGGCCCCACATCAGGAATAGGGGCCACCGGGAAGACGGGAGGGGTAGGTGCCAACGGCTTAGTGTATGTAGGCCCGGTACACGGCAGACATGTCGTTGTCAGACTGGTCCAGTGCCTTGGCTCTTTTGTACACCTGGGAAAAAAAAAAGAGTGGTTCATCCCTGGTCAGAACTGCCTTAAAGACCCAGCCCTAATTCTTGTAGGTAGTTCTAGATGTGGCTAAGTAGGCCACAGCTGGGTACAACTTCTGGCTTGAACCTGGGTAAAGCACCCCAGTTTTTCTGGGCCTTACCCACTGCTTGATATGAGGAGGCAACCACACTGACCTCACAAAGGTGTTGTGAGCATTAGATGTACTAAGGTATGTGCTCAGTGGAGTTAGTCATCGTGGCACCTTTCCTTGCTGCAGGTGATCCTCCAAGGACATCCTGTTATCCTCTGCTTGCTGTCTTTGTTTCCTCCTCAAGAAACACTCTTCTCTGGCTCCTTCCTAAGCAGCTCCAAGGCACACCCACCTAAGCAGCAGCTGGACCCACTTAGCTGCCTATAGGGCTGGCTGCCCAGTCTATCAGATCCCCACCATGGAGGGCCCACCACAGCTCAGATATGGCTGCTGACACATGAACAAGACCAGATGAAGACCTTTTCAGATAAAAGAACACCATCACCAGCAGACCTGCACTATAAAGAATTCTAAAGTCTTCTAGCTGAGAGGAAATAAGACCAGATAGACTCAGTTTTCAAATGAAATGGAAAATATACGGAGATATAAAAATCACCTTTTCTTTTCTCTGGAATTAAACCCAGGGTTGCTTAACTACTGAGCCACATTCCCAGCCCTTTTATATACATATATTTATTTAAAAAATTTTTTTTTTAGTTGCCAGTGGATCCTTTATTTATTTATATGCAGTGCTGAGGATTGAACCCAGGGTCTCACTCATGCCAGGTAAGTGCTCTGCCACTGAGCCACAACTACAGCCCCCATTTTTATATTTGCAGGGTCTTGCTGAGTTGCTTAGGGCTTCACAAAGTTGCTCAGGCTGGCTTTGAACTCACAATCCTCGTGTCTCAGTCTCCCAAGCCACTGAGATTACAGGCATGCACCACTGTGCTTGACTATTTTCTCTTAGAATGTGTAAAATACATGTAATGGCTTAAAGCAAAAACTCACAACCCTGACTGATGGGTTTTAAACAAAGGCAGCCAGGCACAGCCCCACCACACAGAATGTTTCACTCTGCTTAAGAAGAGTGGGTGGCGCCTGGATCTATGTGCTTGTGTTTCCATGTGTGATGTGAATTGGTACAAGACTTATTCTAAGGAGGCTGTGAAGCGAAGGCTGTACATTGCAATTCTTAGCACAACCAAAAAAACAATGTAAAGAAAAACAACTAAAAAGCCAATAGAAGGACTAAGGATGTGGCTCAGTGTCATAGTCTTGCAGATCAAGTGGAAAAAAAAAAAAAAAGGAAAAAGCCGAGCATGGTGGTGCACAGCTACAAGCCGAGACTCCAGAGGCTGAGACAGGAGGAGCACTGTTCAAGGCCAGTCTCGGTGACAGTGTGATCCTGTCTCAAAAAATAATATAAGGGCTAGGGATGTGGCTTGGTGGTTATGCACCCTGTGTTCACTCCCTGGTCCAAAAAAAAAAAAAAAAAAAAGTCTTTATATCATTACTGAAAAATTAATAGGAAAGACCCTGATAGCTGCAGAATTCACATACTTAGCCAGGTGCAGTGGTCATGCCTGTGATTCCAGCTACTCAGGAGTCTGAGGCAGGAGGATTGCATGTTCAAGGCCAGTCTGGGAAATTTTGGTAAGACCTTGTCTCAAAATAAAAACTAAAACGGGCTGGGGAATATAGCTTAATGGGAGAAGGTCCCTGGGTTCAATCCTCAGTACCAAAAAAACAAACAAACAAAAAAAAAACAAAACTCAAAACCAAAATTAAAAAAACCTCACATTTTTAAAAAAGGGCACATGGTACATCCACTAAGACAGACACTGCTGGGCCATAAAACAAGTCTGAACAAATGTAAAGTTTAAAAAACCAGCTGAGTATGATGGTACACACCTGTTATCCAGCAATCTGAGAGGCTGAGGCAGGAGATTGCAAATATGAAGCCAGCCTCAACAACATAGCAAGACCCTGTATTAAAAAAAAACCAAAAAAAACCAAAAAAAAAAAAAAATCCCACTAAAACCCAACAAACAACAAACACATGGGCATGCTCTCTGATCACAAGAGAAATCAGACATTTAACAACCATTAGATATCTAGGAAAACCACAAACTTTTAGAGGTTGCTTAGGTAATCCTCCTGTCTCAGCCTCCTAGGTACTAGTGACTATAGCTGCATGCCACCACACCTGGCTGGGCTAACTATTCTTTTTTTAAATGCTATTTTTCTAATTTTTTATGTTAAGACAGAGTCTTATAAAGTTGCTCAGACTGGCCTTGAACTTGTGATCCTCCTGCCTCAGCACCCTAAGTAGTTGAGATTACAGGTGTGTGCCACACATCTGGGTAGACAAACTTTCAAATAATCCACAGATCAAAGAAGAAATAGCAAGGGAAATTATTGTGACTCAGAAGGAAATTGATAGCTTCAGCACTTGTTTTGGGGGGGTGGGTACCAGGGATTGAACTCAGGGGCACTCAACCACTGAGCCATATCCCCAGCTCTTTTGTTTTTTATTTAGAGACAGGGTCGCGCTGAGTTGCTTAGTGCCTTGCTATTGCTGGGGCTGGCTTTGAACTCTTGATCCTCCTGCCTCAGTCTCCCGAGTTGCTGGGATTTACAGGTGTGCGCCACTGTGCCCAGCGCTTTAGCACTCATCATGAAGAAAAATGTCTCGTGGGGCATGGTAGCACCCAAGTGCAATCCCAACAATCTGGGAGACTCGAGCAGGAGGATCTCAAGTTCAAGAAGGCCGTGCTGGCAACTTAGTAAGACCCTGTCTCAAAATAAAAAAAAAAAGGGCTTTGTGATGTAGATCACCCTTGGGTAAAAAAAAAAAAAAAAAATCTAAAAATCAATGGTCTAAGATTCCACCTTAATGGGTAGAAAAAGAGCAAAGATGATCTACATCCTGAACTGAAAGACTGAAACTAGACTTATTCTGTATGAAAAGCAAGAGAAGAGTGCAATTCTATAATACATGTGATTCCTTCCTTTCCCAGGCTACGGTAGTGAGAATAAAATGTGAAAAAGAATAAACAGCAGAGCTACATAAGCAAAGGGGCAGAGATAATAAAAGGAAAGAACCGCAGGATCCTGGGGCTTGGGCCGCACACCGTTGTTACCTCGTTGGCCGCAGCTGCCATGGGAGTGGGGTGGTTGACGGCATCGCCCAGCGCGATGGCCAAGCGGAGATCCTTCTGAATGTACTTCAGGTAGAAGTCAGGTTTGAAGTTTCCTTGCAGGATATCTGAGGAGGGAGAGCTACTTAGAAATCCAAGGATCCTCTGAAACAACCACCTGTAGTACATGAGGACTGAACACTTGAGTTTCCTAAGGGCAGAACCCTCTTGGCCCCTCCTGTGACCTCTGATGCCCAAGAGACAGAGCTCCCAGCCTGTGCCCCAAATTCTGTCCTGTCTATGGACTGACTGGAGAAAGGGCATATTTCCATTCGATGAACCCAGAAGTAGTACTCTTCTGTGACAGCTGACTGACCCAATTACCCAGGCTCTAGAGGTCAAAGGTGACTTACTTTGGCACTTCTGGTCCAGGAAGATGCTGGCTAACTGTCCCTGATTGAGGATGTCCAAGAGTGTCTGCTGTGACTGGCCTGTCACCTGGGCCAGGGTCAGCCCCTCGGCGATGGTGGCCATGAAGCTTCCTTGGACCATATTCACGATGAGCATCATTTTGGCTGCATTCCCAACTTCACCTGCCCAGGGCAAAGAGTCATGTTCCAAGCCTGCCCTCAACCCTATACTCCGGGGAGCCTCTTTCACCTGCCCCCTACAGAACTTCCTCCTTCTAGGTACTAACTGTGCACATTAAATGAAAACTTCCCCCAGGGTGCCTAGCAGGCAGGCCATGCAGGACACACTGTCACCAGTGTGCATGGTTCCCCCAAGCCTGATGTACCCCGACAGGATGGCAGGCATGTTACCTAGAAAGAAGGAGGTCTTTCCCATTGCCTGGAAGCAGCTGCTGCAGTCCTCGTACAACCCCCTGTCTCCAGCTGCCAAAATCACCAGCATCCCATCATTGGACAGCTGCTGATTCCCTGAGACTGGGGCTTCCAGAAAGCGGCCCCCCCTGGACACAATCACCTGTGAGGAAAAGTCACAGCTTCTGAAGGCCTTGCCTCTCATAGGGGTCTCAAGCAGGGAGCAAGGATGTCATGGGGGCCATGGCTTCTCATCAGACTAGCCAGAAGGAGAGGTATGGGAGCACATGGCAATCATGCTAAGGTACCAAAGCTGCACCTGTAGAACTACTACTGAGAGGGTCTAGCAGGATGACCTCCAGAATCCAGGAGTCACAGACAGTAATGAGAGAGCAGCCAAGGTCTCCATTTCCTCTGGATTTCTTCTTCTTCTTTTTTTTTGATACTGAGGACTGAACCCAGTGGTACTTAATCACTGAGCCACATCCCTAGCCATTTTTTATATTTTATTTAGAGACAGGATCTCGTTGAGTTGCTAAGTGCCTTGCTAAGTGGCTGAGGCTGGCTTTGAACTCATGACCCTCCTGCCTCAGCCTCCCAAGCCGCTGGGATTACAGGCGTGCACCACCACGCCCACCTACCCTGGATTTCAGATAAAGACCAGGGAGCAAATGTAAGCATGCCAACGGGGCTTCCAGAAAGCGGCCCCCCTGGACTCCTCTGGACACTACCCACTCCTAACTTCAATCACCTGCAGAACACACATGGGTCCAAAAGTCACTGCTCCTTTGCTTGAGCCCAGAAGACAGGTGGAAGGATACTTTGCTAGACTCAAAAGCAGGTAATTGCTTAAACCAAAAGGCCCAACTGGCAGCCTGGATTGTTTCTCACTGTCAGGATGTCAACCATAGGTCCTGATGCCCATCCTGCAGCAACTTCTCATGGCTGTTCAGACTAGCTGTGGCTTTGAGGGTGGAGAGTGAAGACAGGCTAGTTCCAAGGCACTGGTGTCTCTTCTCTCTGGCTTTGTAACCAAATTGCTTACACTCGTGCACGGTCAATCTGGGACTTGGGCACCCACTGAAAGGATGATTGAGAAAAAGTCTGAACAAGGCTGCTACCTGGGCCAGTTCAGTGACTGTGTCGGCATCCACCGTTGACATGTCCACATAGCACTTTCCAGGGCGGATCCCTTGCAGCACACCACTGGGGCCCAGCACCAGCTGTAGGGACACAAGGGAAAAGCAATAGCCCAAGCTCCCAGCTAGATGCTTAGGAGCCCTTGCAGATCTGAGATTAGATCTGTTGCTTCCTTTGGTTCATTTCTTGATTAGGAGTTAACTACTAGGGCTGAAAAGGAAAGAGCCACTGAATAAAATAAGGAAGGAATAGAAAAGTATATCTGGTACCTTCCCATTTATCTGTGACCACTCCCCCAACCATTTAAGACAACCTCTTTTTTGAGGGGCTTCTTTGCATGGACTTGGATTAGCCCAAGCAGGAGGTTAACAGGATGCCTCCTTAACCTGAACTTTCACACACACAAATTTAGTGAAGCTGGCTCTTGGACCAAAGGAACGCTTGACTACAAGCTTCCAGCTAAACAAGAATTGTTTCAGCTGACTTCAATGGCCCAGGTAGTTTTTATTCTTTGCTCTGAATTAAAGGGTGTCTGTATTCAACTTATGCAACTACTCCTCCCAATGGAAGTTGGCTCCCCATGGGAAATTCAAGCCCTGCATGCAGACACTCATTCATGTGCAAGGGAGAAGGGGAGGAGGCCAGCCAGCTCTCCTGGCTACAACCTGAGATGCTGAGGGGAGGGGGAATCCTTACGTCCTTGGCTGCCTTTGGATCCGACACACAGGCGAAGGTGATGTCACAAGTTGAAACGACTTCCGCGGGGGTTCTTCCTAGGCGGGCCCCCTCCTGGATGAACAAATCACACTGCAAAAGTCACAGATCCTACCGTGAGCAGCAGGCAGTGCACAACAAACATGCCAGCAAGCCAGAGGTGCCTGGCCAATCCTCCTGGACATCTCCCAGAGCAGGGACAGGTAGGCAAGTGCCCTCACTCTGAGCTGCATCCCCAGCCCTCACTTTTTAGTTATTTACTTTTTGTTGTGGGAGGATATTATCAAAAAACTATTTATTGCTTTCTTTTCTTTTTTTGTGGTGCTAGGGATTAAACCCAGGGCCTTGTGAATGCGAGGCAAGTACTTTACCAAAGAGCCGTAGTTCCAGCCTTATGATCTTTTTCTTTGGTGATTTTGATTGTTTCTAGGCAGAGAAAGACATTAGTTTTCGTTTCCTCTGGTTTATTTTCCCTTTAAAAAATTAATTTAGGCCGGGTGCATTGGTGCACGCCTATAATCCTAGTGGCTCAGGAGGCTGAGGCGGGAGGATTATAATTTCAAAGCCAGCCTCAGTAACTTAGGAAAAAAGAAAAAGAAAAAAAGAAAAAAGAAAGAAAAAAAGAAAAAAAAGGACTGGGGATGTGACTCAGTGGTTAAGTGTTCCTGGCTTCAATACCAGGTACAAAAAATAATTCAGTACTTGATTCGGAACATATTTTAGTAAGTGGTAGGATGTGAGATTAGCATTCTCCCACATTTCTAACCAGTTGTCCTAAACTTATTTTTTCTGACCAGCCCCTCAATGCGCCTCCCTGACTCTTAGTATGCTGCCTTCATCTGAGGCTGCTGAGTCTACTGCTGGGCCTGGGTTTCCACAGCAGTCTTTTTAGTAATGAAGCTTTAGATCATGTCTTTCTACCTTTGGGAAGGTCTTCCTCATTGCTCTCCCTTTTCTGAAAATTAAAACTATGCTTTTTATTTATTATTACAGAAGAACCAGAGGATCATTTTCATTAAGAGCCTTAAAACAAATTCCACAGGGACTCTCATCAGTACTAATTTTTTTTTTTTGGTTGCTGGGGATTGAACCCAGGGCCTTGTGCTTGCAAGACAAGCACTCTACCAACTGAGCTATCTCCCCAGCCCCTCATCGGTACTAATTTAAAGATAATATTCACTAAGCAATTTGTGCCAAGCACCATGCTTAGTACTTTTAATTCATCCCACTGACTTGCCAGCAGGTGCTCTCCCCATTGTCACCTCACTGGTGAGGATGTCCAGGCTCAGGGAAGGGGAGTTCTGCAGAAGAAGGAAAGCTCAGCTAGGACCTGAGTTTGGGCCTGCCTGACTCCAGCCTAAGTTCACGACTGCTCTGCTCTGCTGCCTGCCTTCTAAGTCAATCTGGAATGGTCATGTTGATGACACAGGTTTCCCGTCAGGAAGGCAGGATGGCCAGAGGCACTTCTATCAAAGGGAAATATACTCCCTAGACAAAACTGCGGACTCTCCTATGTCCTTGGGACCACATTTATCTACACGTCCTGGTTATCCTCAGCTTCAGTAGCAGCAGCAGGGCCTTAGAAGAATATCTGAGTCATAAAGTCTCTAGCCAGTGAGGCCTGAGATCTCACTCCTGACTCGGGTCCCCACAGTGCCTATCGAAGCCCTGGCAGTGCTATCACCTGAGCGTGGCCTTTGGTGCCGGTTTCCCCGGGCCTCCCCTCCCCCGTGACCCCTGTAACCGTCTGCTGTTTTCGAAAAGTGCTTTATTCTGTGAAGTTAATATTTTGCTTTGTCTAGAACATTTTTTTTTTTTTAGTGCTGGGAATCAAACGCATGGCCTTGCACCCTAAGCATGCGCTCTCCCACTGAGCTTCACCCCCAACTCCTAGGACGTTTTGTTAGTTCAGAACCTTCAGTCGGCTCCACTACCTCCTTGAGCAGTCACGCCCACCTCAGCCCTCACTGCTGCTTAACGCTCACAGGGTTGGCAGTGTCTTGCTGCACACATGTAGACATGCACACAAATGAGTGCTGACTACACCACGTGCTCAAGAGGCTGCACTATTTGAGTTTCTTTACTCTGTAAGAAATATAGGGCTTTAGTTTCCTGGAATTCAGAGACTATAGTTCTTCACCTCTTCTTGGCTGAGAACTTGATGGGACCCATGGCCTCTTTCCATTACAAAAGGTGCAAATTCACAGATTTAGAATTTCATCTGGGCATGTGTGGATCTCCTGAAGCCACCACTATAGGTTCAAATCTTCTAAATTTATATGGTCCAATACAGCAGCCATTGGCCCCCACTAAGGATAATTAAATTCAAATGACATAAAATTAAAAATTGAATTATGCTGTTGTACTAGCCACACTTTTAAGTGTTCTATAGCCATTTGTGGCCAGTGGCACCTACACTGGATAGCAGACACAGCATCTCAATCACTGCAGAATGTTCTGCTACACAGCACTGCTCAAGAGGTCCACACAGCAGAATACGGAGGAGCCATTACAAAGAACAAAGGAGATCTATCTACCTGCTCCACATGAATGACACGACACAGCACTCACCGACAGATGTTAACCCATACACATATGTACCTGCATACGCATGGAATAGTGTCTACAAAAAACTAACATGAACTATCTCAGGTAACAGAAGGGAGCAGGGGAAATTACCCTTTGTTTTATACCCATGAGTGTTTTTAAATTCTCAGTTTTTATAATAACATCCTCAATTGACCTATGTATATCCCACTCTGCTAGACTAAGTCTGGCTTCTCCTACTTCGCTCCACACAATACTGAGTGCAGATGACAGGAGAGATGTCTGCCCTGGAATCACACCCACTCCAGGCCTGACAGCCCACCCCTGGTGCTTACTTTCTCTGCAGTCCGGTTCCAGACAGTCACCGTGTGACCCATTTTTAGCAAGTTGGAGACAATGCCACTTCCCATGAGGCCAAGGCCCAAAAATCCTATCCTGAAAGAGACAGGGACTGATCAGTTCAGGGTGAAATGGAAGGGACAGGGCAAGCATGTGTCCTTTCTGCAGCACAATGTTGGGGAATGGACCCTTGGGCTGCCAGAAACACAACCAGTGTGTTGACAGGCCTGCTGCATTCACTGTACCTATGGCTATTCTGCTGTAGTCTGAAAGTGTCCCTAAATGCCAGCTGACATTTCTAAACCCTTGGCTGCCACAGAAGAAAGTACGTCTTGGACAGGTCAGGGGGAAGCCCTCCAACTGTGCTCTCCTGCTGCTTTGAAAGAGGCTCTGAGCCTACGACCCCATCACAGTGGAAAAGCAGTTATCTAACTTCAGCCTTCAAACAACTGCCTGTCCAACCACCTCGAGCCCTAGGCTCTCCGATGCCATTTCAGAGCACATCAGGATCCAGGACAAGTCACAGAGGCGACGTATCCAGAGCCAGGTAATTTCTTCAGGTCATGGGAAGCAGGATCATCCACATCTCTCCTTGCTGACTTCAGTTCTCCCCAGCTCTCAGCCCACCTACCTCTCTCTTCCTGCTGTCAGCAGAGGGGAGCCCTGTCCCGCTATTCCAAAGCCAAGACCTTGGCCTAAGCTTTAGAACCCACTTTTCCCACTGTACCGATTCTTCCCATGCCTACTTCTCCCTACATCCTCTACCTGCAGTCCCTCATGACACTCTGACTGAAGCACGTTCTGCCTCCTTCACCTTCACGGCTTGGGTGCTGGTTGCTGCTACTGCTGTTTCTACATGCTTTTGCAGACGACTTCCATCTTGCCCAATGTCTTTTCTGGTTCTCATACTTCATCTCTTCTTGTATGGGACATGCTCAAACTCATGACCCTCCCGCTTCAACCTCCTGAGTCCAGGGATCACAGGCATGTGCCACTGGCCCTAGGTCAATGCCTCTTTATTTCAGATTCTTTCACATTCTTATTTGGGTTTCTTCCTAGCTCTGGACATCCTCTGCAGCTTCTCAACTTTGACCCAGAGTTAGTCATCCTTTCAATATTTTTGGTTTTCTGGAATCATACCTGCAGTCATCCTTGCAAACTGACTTCCTTACTCAAAGGTCCCCAGTCCCTACTGGAATACCCACTGCTCACACCTCTTTGTGGGCCCACATCATTTGAATAGATGTTGAAAATGGAACCCCCAGCCCCACCTTTTTTTTTTTCTCCCAGATAAGATCTGATTAAATTGCCAAGGTTGTTGCTTTGAACTTTTAATCCTGGCTCAGTTTCCTGAGTTGCTGGGTTTGTAGGCATGTACCACCATACTCGGCAAGCTTCCCCATGGTGTGATGTGGACTGCATGGCAACACAATTCGTTTTCTTTCCATTCTTCAAATGGAAAAAGAGCTGACTAAGGGGGCAACCATGATCTTGAGTGAGCATGCTTAGCCCTGTCCTGGCTGTTTTTTTTTTTTTTTTTTTTTGGGTGCTGGGGATCGAACCCAGGGCCTTGTGCTTACAAGGCAAGCACTCTACCGACTGAGCTGTCTCCCAAGTCCCGTCCTGGCTGTTTTTACAACTAACATTACTATCACTAATGAATGGATGATAGTTATCTCCCCCTTTGCAAGCACACAACAACACTCTCTCCCTACTCCACAAAGGGATTTCACTGCTAAAAATAACCTGGGAGAATTAGTAATTTCAACATCATGAAAAAATCATAAAGTAAAAAATGTGCTGTTTTTAGTCTGAGAAAGAACTGGGTGGAAGGAACAAACTGTTATTTTGTGCAGGAGACACAAGTGGCTTACAGAGGAGGAGCAAAGGCAAGTCTTGGGGTAAGCTCAGGTTAGGGATGGTCTTGTTCCTGACCTAGGCTGGGCAGAAAAGAAGCCTGCAGGTACACAGCAAGGACCACAGGCAATACCAGGGAGAGCTTGGAAGGCAGGACAACTCGCTTTATTTCAAATATCTTGATCCCTCTCCCACCACCCGACCCTCCCTTGATGGCTAGTCTTGGGGCTTTCATCATGGGTCCCCTTACAGCAAGAGTGACAGCAGTAGCAGTGTATCTGCTACTTGCTAGAAACATGAGTCCTCACGGTTCCACCACAGACCTGCTGACTGAGAAGCCCTGGGCTGCAGCAGACGCCAGCAACTGGTGTTTTACAAGCTGACTCCAGGTGACTTTGAGGTACGGCCAAGTCTGAGAATCTCTGGCTTTAAGACTCAACAGGGAGTTACAGAAACCAACCCCTGCACTTACGCCCCAGGGAGACACTATGGATTTAATAAATGTAAGCTTTTTTTTTTTTTTTTTGGCGGTGCTGGGGATTGAACCCAGGGCTTTGTGCTTGCAAGGCAAGCACTCTACCAACTGAGCTATCTTCCCAGCCTGACACTATGGATTTAAATGACCACTTTTTTTTTTTTTGGCGGAGGGCAGTAGGGAGGGTACCCGGGATTGAACTCAGGGGCACTCAACCACTGAGCCACATCCCCAGTACTATTTTGTGTTTTATTTAGAGACATGGTGTTGCTGAGTTGCTTAGCTTGCCATTACTGAGGCTGGCTTTGAACTCTCGATCCTCCTGCCCAGCCTCCTGAGCAGCTGAGATTACAGGCATGCACCACCGTGCCCTGCTTAAATGACCACTTCTGTCTCCCACCAGTCAAACTGCTCCCAGACAAATCATTGTCAACAAAAATTACAATATTCCCTCTTCCCAATTGATCCCAACAATGGCTGGACACAGTATAAGAGCCCCCTTGGAGTCACCTCCCACTCCCCAGCAGACCCAAGCCCCAGGAGGCCTTCTCATGGAAGGTCTTACTTTTTGTCCGTGGGTGTGATGCTGCCATTCACGGCTGTGCTGTCTGCTGCCTGGATGGAGGTGGAACCAGTTTCCTAGGGACAGGAAGTACAAATCATCTAGTCAGCCAGCACACAGCAAGGCCTCATGCGGAAATCAAACATGTATGCAACCTACATACCTCTTCACATATTTTCAACTTCTTTGTGATTGCCTGGTAACAGACAGCTGGCTAATAGAGAAGGAGGAGAAAGATCATTTTTTTAAGTGGAAAGGGTAATAGGTCTTACAATAGGTAATACAAATTCCCTGAAAGGTTACGCCTACAGTGGGAAATTAACACTAAATACTATTTGTTATGTAATTTTTGTTTTTTCAATACCGGGGATTGAACCCGAGGGCACTCTACCACTAAGCAACATCCCCAGTCCTTATTGCCAAGGATGGCCTGAAACTTGTGATCCTCTACCTAAGCCTCCTGAGTGGCTGGGATTACAAGTGTGCACCACCCTGGCTTGTTCGTTGTATAATTTTACTGAACTCCAAATGAGATGCTAGAAATTAACACCTGTTACCTTATTCAATCCTCCATACAACTCTACCAACTTCTGTATCTGGTCAGTACACTGAGAATCAGAGGATGTTGAGTCTTGTGTCCAGAATTATAGAGCTGGTCAGTGTGAATGGGCTTGAAACTCAGACCCGTCCAACTAAAAATCTATCAACTATCATCAGATCCTAGCAAGGTCCAGCCTAATCCATGGCCTTGAAGATTGTGGGAAAGACCATGGGACTGTCCCCTAGGCAACACAGTCTACTTCGTGAGGCTGACAGCTAGTAGTACCTGGCTTATGCCCTGGCCTCTAAAGGTGACTCTGAATATTTCCACCACACAGCCAGCTAAATTTGAAAAACTTTATTCTGGTTTATTTTTGATCTCAGTATCACATGACTTCCTCATGGACCTATATTGTGACTTTTTGCCAACTGCTCTAGGTTAGGCCAGAGCCTAACTTTCAGACTAATCAAGAAGTTCCAATAGAGTGTATTCCCTAGCAGGCTGGCCCCCAAGCAAGGGCTGGACTCCTCCCAGGGCCACATACCTTCTCTGTTTGGCTCAGCAGGAAATGATGGAAATGAGGATCTGCATCTTTGACAGGCTGAAACCAGAAGACAATCGATTTAAAGCAAGTTACCTTCCACCAAAGGGTACTTGCTCCTGCCTGGACCTGGACTCTCCTCAGCTGCAGTGCCTCTGGTCTGATCCCTTTCACAGCTGTCTAGAAACTTCTCCCACTTTTGATGTAAGCCTTTTATAAGGAAAAGACTACTGTTTTACCCAGGGAAAACCCAGCTTCAAGCGGAAAAGGACATCTGTTTCTGCCAGTCTGGTATACAAATTTTCCCAGTAACACTGCAGGAAAATATTAAACAAGCATACTAGTATTTCAGTGTTCAGTATTCATGAGGTACTCAGACAACCCAGCAGACTAGGCCATAGTGATTCCTAGGACTCTTCCAATTTGGGAGCTTAGACCTCCCTGTGTCTGAGGCCAGACCCACGGGTAGATTCTGACAGAGGAACAGAGTAGCTACAACTGTAGACCTCCATAGCTGCTCACAAGAATCCCCCGAACAGGTGTAGCCACAGCAGTGGTACAATCCCAGACCACTAAACATCGAGACTTGTATTTGTGGATAAGAGAGAGGGTGTTTATAAAATATTAAGTGAAAAAAATATTAAAATATTAAGTGAAAAAAAAATTGCAGAATGATCCCCCTTTGGTGGCAGAGGGACTAGACCAATGCCCAGAATCAGTTACTTCAAACCTAATGCTCACACCAAGGGCTAGGGTTTTACTTTTTACCTTACAGACTTCTGTACTATTTTTCCATTAAACAAAAACAACAACAATTTAAACAAACAAATGACTCTCCAAAAAAGGGGAAAAGGAAAAGAGAATCTCAGTAGTGCCAGGAAAAGCTGCTCTGACCTGGCAGTGGGACAGGAGACAGCTCTTTACCTCGCTTGCAGTCGGCTGCCATTTAAAAGCGGCCATCGGTCCAGCCATCATCCCCTTCACCGTACTAGACTCAGGGATGGTGAGGTCCTACAGAGGAAAAGACACAGCATCAGGACGCTTTGCTTCCTTTTGGTCATATTCAGTCCTGAGCTAAACCCCTGGTAAGCACCACTAAGTTTAAGTTCAAGCCAATCCCCATGCAAGATTCTGACGACTGTTCCTACAGAGAAACATGGCAAGTTCTTCCAGGAGACACAATGTGAGCCTTTCTTTTTCACTCTTGAAATGATAAAATATGTTCTTGTGTCTATATTTCACAAGGATGGAGGTAATCAGAAAGCCTGATTATGGTCTGCAGTGTTGTCAACAAAGTTACAGGGAAAATTCCTTATGGCAAATAATGAATATTAAATGAACATTAAGAAACAGTAGTGACTTTTTTAAGTTGGCAATGGACCTTTATTTATTTATTTATATGTGGTGCTGAGAATCAAATCCAGTGCTTTGCATGTGCTAGGCAAACACTCTGCCACTAAGCCACAACTCCAGTGGAACCCACCATATCTTTAAAATTAAAAAAAGATGCTGGTGAGGACGCTGTCCAAATTTTATAGCTGCAACACAGTAAAGCTAGAACACATCCAGGGAGGTCATCCTGGAGCTACTCCTCTTCTATACATTCTTCCTGGCACCCACTCCTGGGCAAGAGGTCACTGCTGAGCTTTAAAAAACCCACTCAGTCTCTCCCTACAGCTCAGGTGGTACCTCATACCTCCTCTTCCCACCTGCTCCCTTTTCACCTCTATGGATTTTCTGACATGTTCCTTTGGATGCCAATGTGAATCCGGATGTGCCCCAGGAACTCTGCAGCTCCCCTGCCCACACTGCTTCTTCCACTGTTCTACCAGGCCAAGATCCCTGGAAGTCCTTCTTGGTTCTTCTCCCTCTGACCCACTGCTGCTTTACAACTGGCTATCTATCCTGCCCCTCACCATCCTCACTACTAACTCCCAAGCTCTGGCCACCGCCACCAGTTACTTGACTGGTTACAAGATAAATTTTCCTGCTTCCACTCTGGGAAGCATCTGAGAAATTCAATTTTAAATTGAATTCAGTATAATTTACATTTAAATGATCACACATGGCTAAGAACAGTGCAGCTCCAGGGAAGACAGAATGGGAGCAAGGTGAATACAGCTCTGGGTCCAGCATGAAGTACAATTCCCAAATTGTTGGTCTTTGCATGAGTTTGAAACTTTAGGGGAGTCACAGGCTTGACTGTGCTACTTCTATTGTGTTGGTCTGTGCCCAGAGCTGTAGCTGTCAATTCAGACTAGGAAAGAAGGGCCCTGGCAAGAGCATCGGAGCACACTGCCAGCAGGCTCACCAACAGAAGTCTAGACACTGCCCCAATCCAGCCTGGCCTGCTGGCACGTAATCAACGCCTCCTGGATCGAGGTCAGCCCTTCACATCATTATCAACGGGGCAGGAGATGATGCCTGGAACGACTCACCTGTGGCTCTGCCCAGCTATCAGCTTGTGCTCTGCTCCGGTTCTGAGAGGAGCTTGCCAGTCAAATGACAATAACTATGGCAAAATACACACTCTTTTGAGGCTACAGGACAGATCAGGTTGGAAGACGGCATCAAAATTAAAGTGTCCGTGCACAGCTCCCCTGTGTGTCTGAAGATGCTGAGCTGAAACTGCTACCTGACCTCTACTCTCCCCACGCTCCAACCTCTCCTCAGGACACACATTTTCACCACAGGTTAGGCCAAGCACAAAAGCTACGCAGAAGGGATACTGGAAAGGGTCAACGACAGGGAGAACACTTGGACGGAAACAACTGTGTTATCACTCTCCGGATGATCAACTCAGCCCTGAGGGAAATGGCTTTGTACTGGGGCCTGCGAGAAGCCTTTACAAGCGAGCCTGAGCAGAGGCCTCTGGCTGCACTAAAGCCACCACCCAGCTCTCACTGCGCAACCATCTACCACCCTTGAAAAACCAACTACAAGGCCAGTATGCCACAGGTACTGCCTCAGGGCTCGGCCACTGACTCGCTGAATGCTCACAACAATGACCAGATGAGGAAACTGAGGCAAAGGAACTGGCCAAGGCCAAGCAGCTGCAGGAAGTCACAGGGTCACAAACTCAGGGCCTTAGTCCTAATGTCTCCCTAAACTTCCCCTCATCCAAAAAGAAGCTGGTTCTCTCTAAGGTGAGATGCCTGCCTTAGGGCAATATGAATTTGGAAAACAGCCCAGATTCCTTTGGGATCCCTGGGAAGAGAATTCAAAAGCCACATGACAGCTACTGTGGGTCAGATCAGATCACACTCCCTGTGAAGTGTTCTGCACACTGCAGTTGGGAGCTTTCTCCACTTTCTGGCTCATGGTCATTGGGTACAGGGCTCCCTCAACACTCGCTCTCCTATTGTTTTAGGCCATTTAATAGTGAGACAGATTGTCTCTAAACAGAGACTACACAGTGGCAGCCACAGTCAGAAAGATGTTCCTTCAGACCCACAAAGTGTGTTTTTTATTTTTAAATACCTTTATTTTTTATTTATTTATTTTTATGTGGTGCTGAGGATTGAACCCAGTGCTTCACACATGCTAGGCAGGCGCTCTTCACAGACCTACATCCCCAGCCCCTTTTACTTTTTGTTTTGAGACAGGGTCTCCCTAAAGTTGATTAGGGCTTTGCTAAGTTGCTGACACTGGGCTGGAACTTGTGATCCTCCTGCCTCAGCCTCCCAAGTTACTCTCCCTGCATGCTCGACCATTTCTTCTCTGGCTCCCACTGTCTGCCTGGCCTTACTGGTGTCTGAATCTGCCAGCCACTCTGATGTCTAGTATTTCATCATGGCCTGGTCACCCACTGTTCTTGCTGGTCATCTGGGTTATGTTCCTTTTTTTCTGCTGCTGAGAGTTCTCCTGTGTGTTCCCCATATAGACCACGCCCTTCATCTGGAAGTTCTCCCTGGGCTTCTGTGACTGGACCAAAGTCTTGTCAGTAAGAATGTGGAAGATGCACCATTCCCACTTGATTGTTCCCTGCTGGAAACTTTGGTAGTGCCATCGCTGAACAAGCTCCTTCCTGCAGAGCAGCCTCTGCCTTTCTTACTTACTTTCCCAAGGGGAGCTCATCCAGTCTTATGAATTCAACCACCTTCCTGCAGGTTTGCTTCCCAAGCCTACATCTCTAGTCCTGTCTAGATCACGCTGCAAATTCGTCACATTCAGAACAGAACCAGGGGTTGGGGTGTAGCTCAGTGGTACAGCACTTGTCTAGCATCTATGAGGTCCTGGGTTTGATGCCCAGCATAGCAAAAAACAAATTAGAAACCCCAACCCCACATAGAAACACCCTCTTTTCTCTCCTGGAGAGCCAGCTCCATCTCCTGACTCCTCTGTAAGGACTATTTTCTCAGGAGCGAAGTTGGAAATCACCTTCTTTTTCCTTTTCACATTCATCCTTTCCAGAACTGGCTGTCAAATTGTAGGGAGGCTTCCTCCCTTGAGCCTGGAGCCTACTCCATTCAGGATTTACTACTGACCCTCATGAATGTGTACCTGGCATTGAACCTGTAATGCTTGGCGCACACTGCCACCTTGACTTCAAACAGCTGCACAGGGCCCACGGGCTTAAGAAGACCACAGGCCCTCCACAATCTACTGAAGACTTGCCCCATCTCTGCTTGCCTCACTGTCCTCCAACTGTACCAAGACATCAACGCCATCACCTCTGGGGCACCTTCCTCCTTTGTCACTAGCCCTTCCCAGCCAGCCCATGTACACTGGCTCAGGTGGACTGCTCTCCTGACTCAGGCCTGTGCATTCATCTCTCATCTGGGCTGGGAGCTTCTTCAGGGCAGCAATCACGACAGGACTCCACACCACTGGGGAGCAGAAGCACGCTGCACGGTCCAGCCCTGCCTTACACACAAGGAGGTCACTAAGCCCAGAAGCTACAGTGGTAAGACAAACCTTCTCATCCTTGGGGGGCCGACCCCGTTTCCGGGGACTTTGCTCTTGGGCTCTTTTCAGAGGGGGTTTGGAGCCTCTCTCTGCAGAGCCTGAAGACACCCTCTTCTTTCCTTCTCCCACGTTCTTCTTCACCTTCCCTTCAGACAGGCTAAGTTTGCGCTTCTCGTCACCTGAGTTTGGCCTACTCCTCTCCTCACTGGAATTACGCCGACTCTTGTCATCAGCAGAGGTGTGGGACGATGTCTGAAAGTTTAATAATAATGATGATAGCCACACAACGGCTGCTGCTGCAACAACACAACAGTGCCACGCTCCACTACAGGCACTTCTGTGAGTCATCCTCACAGACACCCTACACATAGGTTATTTGGTCACCCCCATTTACATTGGGGGAAGTAAATTAAAAAAAAAAAAAAAAAAAAAAAAAAAAAGTATCAAGTCACTTGTCCACAGTGCCAAAGTGAGGGGGTAGGGTTTACTCTCAGGTAACACATCTGGAGGCTATGTCCCTATGCTCTGTGCTGCACCTCAAAACTAAGCTGCTCCTCCTGGTCCACGAAACTTCCCTGACAACAAATTCTTCTGGAAGGTGAGCCGCAGGTACAGAGTTCCAAGCTGATGAGCCAAAGGTTGATATTTAAAAACTGAAGTACTGCTCTCTCCAGGTATCTCGTAAGAGAGTTGTGGGACTGGGTGACATTTAATCTGCTAGCAACTATGCCAACTAACAGGCCTAGCATTAAAGGGAAAATTACAGTCTCTCACCTGATCTTTCCCTTTGGCTCTCCTGAGGAACTCTTCAACGGCATCCACAGCTTGCTGGAATCGTTTACCCTTGTTGATCTTTATCATTTCCTCTTTATGAGCATGATATGGCTTTAGCTGTTCCACTTTGATCCAGGCACTAGCAGAAAACAGAGAAAGGGAATGTGATCCATACTGTGAATGCCAAAAACTACCAAAGATCTCACCAGAGCAGAATGCAAACATCCATTTAGTATAACTGGAATTTCAGAGGCTGGACATTTAAAAAAAAAAAACAACAACAAAAAAAAAAAACAAAACAAAAAAAACTATTACTTTAGTTGTAGATGGACTATATTTATTTTTATGTGGTGCTGAGGATCGAACCAAGTACCTCACACGTGCCAGGCAAGAGCTCTACTACTGAGCTACAGCCCCAGCCCCAGCCCCATGGCTTGACACTTTTTAAAAACATGTAATCAACCATCCTGAACTCTTGAGGCTATAGTATATTTTCTTGAAACAAGTCAAGCAGAACCACAGCAGCCACCACCACAAATCAGAATCAGAACATACCTCACACGAAATTGTTGTTATACACCCTTGTTTCTACTCTCATTTATTAGCTTCAGTGTTCAACCACACATACCCAGACACTTGCTCAGGGCAGGAGAAAGCTGGAGATAGTCTCATTGTACGGCACAAAGACCACACATGCATCCCTGGTAATCAGTCTCTGGAAGCATCATAAACCATGGCGGCATGAGTGTGTAAGAAAACATTTGCTGCCTGTCAACAACTTGAGCCAAATTTATGTTCTGCCCATCAACCAAGAGTCAGGGATGCGGTCTGAGCTAAAGAAATCCAACATCTTCTCAAGTTGGTGACTCTTACAGATATTTGCAGTCACGGAGCCTATATTTGTTCATAAATGATGGTATCCATGGCCACTAAACCACACAAAACACATGGTTTTGGATGAGGGCAGCCGTCACAAAAGAAGGCCCTTACCAATGAGATTGTTCTTGAGAGTAAAGGTAGAACACACTCCTCTGATGTCTAATTTTTAATTTATTTTTTTAGTAGCTTAAGTATTTTATTTGCAACTAAGTTTGTTAACACTATATAATGAAAATGTACAAAGAATAATGTTGTAGTTTTTGGTTACACTTAAGTCAAAGACATTCATTAATAAGGAATCTCTGTATGTGAATATTCCAGAATTCTCTAAGCCATCTGATCAGAACAACTGTCTCTGAATATTACCTTACTTCGGAAGGTACTGGCATACATCTGAATTAAACTCAAATATTTTCAAAATAAGCCATAATAAAAAAAAATTCTATATTCAAACTAAAACAATTTTAATAGAACTTTCCTTTCCAGAAACAACAATAAAGGAAATAAAGCATTTTGTAAAATGTGATCCTGAACAAGTCAGAGTAAAAAATAAATGTATACTTAACTCCACCCCCTCAAAACAGAGGCTACTTTCTGCTCTGCAGCTTTGGAAACAAGGTGAAGAACAGTCTATAAATAACTTCAGGTAGGAGTTTGCCAAAACAAAGTTCAAGCAGTTGAACATGGACACCTCAGAAATTGGGGGAACCTGATCAAATAATCTGAACTGTATTTTTAATAACTGATACAAAGATGAAGTGGTTCCTCCCAAGTAGCAGTGCTGCTGGGGCCTGGCCCAGTCCCTTGCTCACTTATGCTATGCTCCTGAGCAAACCCTAATGCTTCTGCTCCAGGAGAGACTGTTTCCCTTTACAGGTTCCCTGTCCAGGGAGCTTTTTGATTGTATGAATGAGGTGAGTGCCAACTCCACAGGATATTTTAAGGTTTGGAGTCAAAGATTTTTTTTCTAACAGAACTAGGTAGAGTCCATGGCCTATCTCCAGTTTGTTCTAATTCATCACCACACATTTGTAGATCTAGGATATATCATCATAATCACATCTAAAGTCCGTCCTATGATTGACATTCTGTGCTGGGAAACAGTCCCTGTATTTAACAATAATACCTATACATAAAATAATCCACTATTACAACTTATATGGTCACAAAACATTAATGATCTGTAGACCAAGCAAATGTTTTTAACTATAATTGTCATACATCAGATTCACAGCCAGAATCCCCAAGATCAAAAAAAAAAATCTGCACAACACAAATAACTTAAAATACACATACACACATATATATACACACTTACACACACTTCTTACAGAACTGTGCTTGGGGAAACTCTATTTGTTGAGTGACACTGAAAGCATATTTTGCTTAACTGCTGCTCCAGGTATTTTTGTTTGGAAAATCTATCACAGTAGGGCACAGCTATTTATTGGATGACTAGAAAAGAAAGATAAGCTTGTGGCACTCAGAAAGTTTTAGTCTTTCAAGTTGTATAAAATGGACCTGCAGAATCACTGAAGTGTTCTCAGGATCCAAAGTTTGGAGCTGAAATGTGATATCAAACCTGCTGCAAAAAGTATATAGCAGTCATCTCTTGAGGTCAAACCTGGTACCCAGATAATGCAAAAAAGCTTCAGGATACGTAGCTTGTTGGTCTTGTTCCATATGGCCGCATAATCTGATCATGTGTAAATTTCACAGTAGATTCCTACTGTTCTGCTAGTTTGGTATTGAGGATGTGATCACATTCCTCCTGGATTTTATCTTCATAGTCTTCTAAGAGCCTCTCACATATTATTCCAACTGGTTGAAGGGTAAAGGTGGGCCAGTCCTTCTTCATCCAAAGGAACCTGGAGAAGCAGGTGCTGTGAGTGCTGAGGAGCGAGGCTGGCTTTCCCAAGTGCAAGCTTCACTGTGATTGAGAACGACTTCTAAATGTCTCCACTTAGAGACATTTAGAGACTGCTGATAAGGACGATATTCTTGCTTTATGTTCTGAGAAAGTTGCTTCGGAGTTGGAAGGTGCCGCTTGCTGCTGGGCGGGGCGGGCAGCTGGAGAAGGGGTGGTAGAGTCTCCTTCTGAAGTGGTGGTGCCATGTTGTGGGGCCTGATGCCAGAATGGGGCTGGGCACAGGGGTGCAGCACTGTCTGGAACTCCGTGGGTTGCTTCAGCATCACCCCGCGCCATGCTGCGGAGGGGCCAGGGACTAGGGGAGTCAAGCCAGCTCCAATTTTTAATTTCTACCATCAACATGTAACATATCAAACTGAAAAAAGCAGCCAGTCATTAATTCTGGAATACCTGGCTTACTACACTAACCTGAGTGAATTTGCAACAGCTGGTTTCTGTGGTTTCCCTAAATGACATTCAGCTTAAAGAATTCAAGTATAAAGGAGAGTATTACAGGTTTGGCAATGGATCAGTTAATTAACATACGTTTTATCCTGCAATGCCCATCAGTGTCACAGTGTAACCTTCAGAAAAAGTGGGTCAGGCTAAGGATGTAGAAACTGGGCTATCTCACTAACTTAACATTCTTCCTTAAAGAAGGCTAGAGGATATTCACTAATACTGAAACTACAAACCTCTGTATACAGAAATAATGCCACAACTCCCCGCAGCCACCTGTACTTTGGATGTTGTGTAAAAGCTGTGATGATGGGTCAGAACACACCTGACAGTCCTGGGCCACCAGCCTACGAATGCAAGGCAGCAAATGAGAGTGAGGCAAGTCCTCTATTGCTAATCTAAACAACTCACAGGGACACAGAGCTCTGGCCACAGTCATAAAGTAGATGCTTCCGAGGGACCAACTCAGCTTAAGGTCTGCAATTTGACACAATGAGTCCAATCCCTGGGAGAACACAGGAAAGGAGAGCTTACCTCGTATTTCCTGGCAAGTGTGCCACTGAACTGACTCCCCTGCCTCTCCCTGCATTTACAGTGACTGTAAGGACAGACCGGAGCAATTAGATGCAGTCAGTTAAGCTGCTACGTTAACTGAGTGGCTGGGAGACAACACAAACTTGTGTGAAGACGAAATGTCGGAGCCAGCACTGAGGACCTGCCTCACCCTCCTAGGAGGTGCAGGTCAGAAGACGAGACCTGTGCAAGTTTCCAGGAGACCAACAAGGTGGTTTGTGTGGAGTGAGACGACAGGTTCCAAAAAGCTTTCATCCCACCCACTCCTTCCTGCTACTGCATCGCTACCTCCCACCCAGCCTTGCTCAATCTCTGATTCAGAGAAAATGCAAAGGCAAGGATGTCTGTGGAGGAAGCACCAATAAATCAACACCCCCCCTCTATTTTTTCTGTTGAAGCATTTTAAACGAATTACTGATTTTTGCCACAAGGAACAGTACACTCGAAATTCCATTTACCCTCAAGATAGGAATTTAAGATACTACAATGAAATTTTCCTCTCTACAACCATCTTTGAAACTATAAAATGATTTTCTAAACAGTACAAATAAGACTTTAAAAAAAAAGGCTTTAAGAGGATAAAGGTAAGAAACGTTAGCATACTTGGGGAAACGGACCTATTGTTGAATAGGCATCTGGGATATCAGAAAGTCAAGCAAACACCAGCTCATCTGCTCCTAGGATTACCTCTTAAGTGAACCCAACTTAAGTTACTTTGGTACTTTTTATCTGAAGGCTATACCACAGCCCTCCTTCTTTTTAAAGTGGGTGTGCTTTCCAGCTAGAACTTCAGCAGAGCACCCCTCTGATTTGAAGGCAATCAGCTGGCCCTGGCATGCAACTGATGCTCAATAAATAATCACTGGTGCCTTCCTGGCATATTGTGGGGTGGTCTGCCCATTAGTGGGTTAAAAAGGTGCTAGAAGGTTCACTTGGTAAGGCTTTAGCATTTGTTTTGTTGTTGGTTTTTAAATGATTCCTTGACCCCCTTCTCACTGGCTTGGGCATGGGACCAAGGGGTTGGTTCATGCTTCTCATGTGCTCTATGACTGAGTTACACTCCCAGACCTAAATGACTATTCTGTTTCCTTTCTTATAATAAGCTGTAACTTGTGATTTTTTTCATATCCTCCTCCCAAGGCCTGGATAGAGCTGTACCTTTTAAGTCTAATTTGCTGTGGGCTGGGAAATCAGAAAAAACAAGCTTACCAGGTTGTCTAAAGTGCGAGGTTTTGCTTTTATGTAGAAGGGAGTTAATTACACTTTGCTTGTGGTAGTAAACAACTAAAAAAAAGTAACTAGTAATTGAGAGGCCATTATAGAGAAGGAAAAGGAAGGCCCCTTAAAATATTTGGCTAAGTGGAAAAGGTGAGAAAAGTAGTGTGTGTAGCTTGCAAAAACGAATACACGTAACTTCTAGATTCTTCACCAACCTTTCAGGAGGGACATGACACAGGAAACATGTCTACTTGAACAGCTGAGGGATGGGGATAAATGGAACTGCTTTCCTGTTTACTGCTTAAATTTTTGTTTTTGAAACAATAAATCTGTATTATATATGAAAAACAAGTCAGGGGCTAGGGATGTAGCTCAGTGCTAGAGTGTTTGCATAGCATACATGAGACCCTCGGTTCAATCCCCAGCAGACAAAACAAACAAAAACCCATCAAATTTATACTAAAGGCTCTTGTGTAGAACATGGGCTATTCCAGCTGTCCAGATGTCCCCCATGATTTGAAGACTGCACATAATGGATCCCAGAGCAGCTTACTCACCCTGGTGTCCCACTACGTTTCCTAAAAAGTCTCTTCACCTGAGAATTCAGAACTACCACTAAGACACTCAGATTACCCTACTACAACTGAATTTAAAAACCAGCATTTCAAACACTCTGATCTGCTTTCCCCTTAAATGAAAATCATATACATAGATGTTGTATTAAAGATGTCCATCTATGACCAATCTCAAAGACCCTCACCTGTGACTTAACCTTCATCTAGATATGATGACCTGTACTGAAGCTGGCTAGAGGGGTGTGGGGGTGGCATGGACAAAGGGAGAGAGAGAAAATGAATACGGGCACAAAATCCAAAGGAAAGAATAAGGACAGGATCAGAAGATATGGGTTCCCTTCTTCATATGGATTTGTAAGTAGTACTCAGTAAGCAATTTCTTTTATGTCTTTTTTTTTTTTTTTTTTTTTTGTCAAATAATGGAAAGACTAGGGATTATTGTGGTGTTATAGGACCAAGTCTAATCTATTCAGAAATACAGGCATCAAGAAATACACACAGAAAATAAAGGATTTCTCAGTTAATTTCAAGCAAATATCATCTTAAAGGCATCAACAAAGACTTGCAGATAAGATAGAACTTAGAACTTGTTTCAAAAACCTGAAAACATTCCCAAATGCTGGATGAGGATTTTAGGTTGTGTTGCCTACATTCATAAATGACTGGACCATCTTTTGGGGCCAGTTTGTACCATTCCATCACACGACACCTGCTTATCCATGGAAGTCCCCAGTAGGCCAGGAACTGCTCCTGCTGCTGCTGAGAGAGAAGCAGCTAACTGATGCTGTCTAGGGGAGCATTTGTGCTGTGGCATGGGGATACTGCTGTCTCAGTCTGGAACAGTGGCCCTCACTGTCCCCTTGCCTCAACTCTCTAACCATTAGATGGGGCTAGCTGTAGGAGAAGTAGGCCAGTTGGTGCCAGGTGAAAAGAAAAAGGATGTTTGCATGGTCCCAAATGCTAGGTTTCTCAGCATTAACACAGATGTTTCTAGAAGAGGTATTTGTATATTGACTCAAAAACATCACACTTGGCCAGGCCTGTCCCACCTTAGATGTGGCTTGATGTACAAAGCTCTTCAGGCTGGATCCTGGACATCTTATCACTAAAACCTACAGCCCCCTGGCCTCTCAGTTTCCTGATCTGGTGGGGTGGGGAGAAGAACCAGGATAAATCCATACATTTCCTGAAAGGGCAGCAGTGAAGATGCTATGGAAACTCTGAGGTAGTTTGCAAGCTACCCACTCTTTGTCCACAGTATTTTTGAATTGGTTTGTTTCTGGTGGCGTCTAAGGACCTGCAAACTAAACTTAACTGTTAACTTAACTGTTAAACTTAACTGTTAACTTAACTGTTAACAGTTAACTTAACTGTTATGTGATCCATTGCCATTGATGAAACTTTTTAAATCCTGAGCTGTCTCTTCTCTGATGGGTGACCATCACTGATCAGACTGTTCAAGGTGGACTCTCACACATTTGATGCTTGACATTTGGTTGTGTGACATGGTGGAACTAGCAATGCTATGATGAAATTATTTCTCCCCTTTGTATTTACGTGAAAATGGTTCTTTAAATGATTGTGGGAAATTGTTTTGGCTATATGGCTTGGTGAGTGAACCCAGCCATCTTAGAAGGTTCTGTCCTCACCAGAGAAGTATGATCAGGCAGGTCTGGCTCTCTCTTCCCACACAATTGTGAGAGGTTTTGGTAGAAAAAGGGAGAAAGAAAAATTGGGATTCTAAAAGGATTATAATCACCCTATATATTGTAAGAGGCTAACCATTTTATTCTTTGACAAATGTCCTTGCCAGAAGAATTCTAGTCACATATTTTTCCCCATAAGTAGTGTGTTGATTTTGAAACTGAGTATCTCTTATGGAATATTATATTCCTCAGGAATACAGGAATAGCCCAACTGAGTCAGGAACAGTCTCCAACTGGGTGAGGCCAAGGAACCAATGGAGCCCCTGCTGTAGGATGGACCACACTTGTCACCTCCCGCATTAAGTTTAAGGGCAGAGTCCAGTCTCTACTATAGCTACTTAGAGCTCTGTCCTTCACACATCAGTTCTCATTCCTAAAAATCCACTTTTACTACCTGTATTACCTTGAAGTAACTCTCTGCACTTGTCCCGAGCATAGTCACATAACATTCCACATGCAATGTCAACTCCTAAAGGCCATCCACTGGTTCAAACGTTCTGATCATGCTGTTTTCAGTCTCTGCTCTCCCATATGAAGAGTCCTACTCTTTTGTCTGCTAGGTCCCTTTGTCTGGATCTTGACTATTTCTATCAGATCCCCATGGAAGCACAAATTGAACAGCACACCATATTCCTGGCAAGGCATAGCAGTTTTTCCATAAAGGTGGAACAATGCATTATTTCATGTTCAAAGCCTTTTTGGTCAAAAAAGCATACCTGGATAACTTCTTATAGAATTTCTCACTTAGCTTCCTTTCTTTCCAAACATATATGTACACATACTTGCTTGCTCTCAGGAGCATAATCTCTCACATTTGCTTATACCCACTTGCCTGCTTCTTCTTACCAGCTTTTTTTCCTGTCCTGTAACAGATCTATATCCTGACTTGATGTGTGCTGAACACCTGCTATCTGCCAAACCACACCAAACACAATGGTTTAGGAAGGTAAATCAGCTTGCCCAACCATAGAGTAGATGGCACCAGGGTCTGAATGTATTTTAGGCTGAACAAATCCTGAGTTCTTTCCTCAAAGCAATATGTTGCCACCAGCCAATTGAAGATCTTACCTTCTGATAGTATGAAGATACTAAATAAAATCTACCTTAACACTGATCATTAAGGAAGCACTCCTCTTTTAGAGAAGCGTTCTACATCCTTACCCTTTGTTTATCCAAGTTAACTGTCTTCCAATTAAAAGTCCCAGAGTGTCTTAATTTTTAAATATATATTTTTTGGGGGGGTGGTGCTAGGGACTGAACCCAGGGCCTCATGAATGTTAAGCACATACTCTACCTCTGAGCTACACCCACAGCCCTTTTTAGTTTTCTGAGACAGGGTCTTACTAAGTGGCTGAGACTAGCCTTAACTTGCAATCCTCCTGCAAGTCTCCCAAGTCACTGGCATCATGCTCAGCCTTAACTAGCTTTTTATGTAGAGATCCATCAAGGGAATTTAAAAGGCTTAAGGATCTTACACCTAGCAGCTGCCTATGTCCACTTGCTTATGAACCAAAGAGCTGTAGTCATGGAGTTAGAAATCATATCATAACTACCACCAATAGCAGGTTATGTCTGTATTCAGTATGCACATCCTTTGTTATTGGCTGCACCTGTGTGCCTGGCTGAGCACTCAAGTTCACTCAACTCCAATTTTCTGGGTCTCATTTTTTACAGAGATCGTAGTTTATTCATCTAGCCTTTCAGCAATAAAAAAAATTATCAGGGGCTGGGGAGATAGCTCAGTTGGTAGAGTGCTTGCCTTGCAAGTACAAGGCCCTGGGTTCAATCCCCAGCACCACAAAAAAAAAAAAAAAAAAAAAAAAAAAATCAAACAATGGCTTTCAGGCCCTCTATAATCTGGCAGAGTTCCTATTTTGTTTCAAACATGTGTAATTCTTCATTGAGTCAACTAAATTTGGTCAAACATGTTGCCTCAGTTACTCCCAAGCTCCAGTTATCCTAGGCACGGAGCTTCTTCCTTCCCATGCCAGTCATCTTGGCAGTATCCCCACTGCCTAAACTGCCCTTATTGTTTCTGCCCACCCAAACTCTATTTGTCCTGCAGAACTGGATTTGTGGCTTGCTACTTCCATCAGCCTTCCTGGACCTCACTATTCTCTACTGACCTCTTCCTCTTTCAGAAGCCTTTCATAATTACCTGCATCACTCATTCTGCACAAAACCTCATCTGAACTATTTAAGTCTTGTCACAACCAAGCACCTGAAAGGCAAGAACCACAACATTCACTTTCCTAGGACTTCCTTCAGTGTCAATCTCACCAGGACACTCTTCATTAGGGAATTAGAACAGTCCCTCTTTTACAGGCTGTACTCTCACAGCTCAAGGCTAGTAACTCCTTGAAATACTGCCACCGGAAGGCTGGTAAATTGGTTTGTGATAGAGAACTGGGGGCGGAGTATATCTGTATCATGAAGGTCAACATACTAGGCAAATGTGAAACCCGGAAGAGCACTGATGTATAAACTCCTGAATGAGGAAAACATTGCTTATAAGGGATTTTCACCTGTAACATTATATATTGCCTTCTAAGAATAACTATTTTAACCATCAGTGTTAGATTTATCAGAAAAGGCATAGACTTTTTTTTCAAACCCAAAGTTACATTTTCCTGTAAGAATCATAAATAGAAATACAACTACTTATAGAAATCAAGCTATCTAACTAGCTAATCAACTAGCTATCAAGCTAATCAACTTGACGTACTGATGACAAAACTAAAAAAAATGCTGGAAATTCAAGTTACCACACATTCTACCCTGCAGGGTGACTTCTTATATGACCTTAAGCCAAAGAATCTACAATTAATGGTCCTGGATCCCTTTACTTGAGCACACATCTGGTAATAAAGCTTTACTGATACAGTGTCAGAGCAACTTACCTACTTTTGCAAGAGAACAGAATTGAACAAGTACATAAGATAAATGGAACTTTAGCTTTCACTGTAGACCTCATGAATGAACCTTAATGATACATGGCCACTGAAAGAGAACCAAACATGGCTATTATAAAAGAAACTGCTACTGGAGTTGGAAAAGAAGATGTGAGAAACTATCATAACGTAACCTCATAAGTAGAAGTTCTTACTTCTGATCATGAAGCCTAGTTCTTACCTGACTGACCTTGCTATTGGCCCCAGGACAATTTCTGTGAGATGAGAACAGCACATTTTATTTAGGTATGAAGCCAGCATGATGTGCCATTCTTATGCACTACAAGAAGCCTGAACTGAGGATCCTCAGAATATTCTTTTGGCAACTCAGTCTCAGGGAAATGCCCAGACAAAGACAACATGAATACTTGATGAATACCACTCACTGATCTTCTGTTCCAAAAAACTTCACAAAGAAGCATTTCTTTCCACGTGGTTTCTTCAAATCCTTGGGTGGATTAACAATCTAGAGGATAAAGGGAAAAGAAGACATGATGGCAATATGGCAGCCCACTAGAAAAGTAAATTTTTACAGTTCTAAGTTGTTAAAGGGGGGAAGAATAAGAATATATATATATATACACACATATATATGTATATACACACACACATATATATATATATATATACACACATGAATATATTAAAAGGCCTAGAACTTAGCTCATGTCTAGCACTTTCCAGTTAAGATATGTGGAAATGTACAAATATTCTGGAAGTTCCCTGTAGCTAACATGTAGCAGTGCTCAGTAGATACAATATTCCTTTTACTGCAATGGTTCTGTTAATATAAGCAGTTCAAACTAAGATCAACATCATTTCCCCTCAATGTGACAATATCATTACTGAAAAAGGTAGAGGTCATTCTCCAAAATACTTTTGGTGCACAAAGAGTTGAAACATGAAATGGTGAAAGTAAAGGACAACTGAGGCACAGAAAACACCATATTGCAGTCTAAAGACATTTCCTGGATTCCAAGCAAGAATATAAAAACAGAACACTTGGAAAGCTATGACGGATCACCTCATGCAAAATGTGGAATGCCAACTTCTGTAAAGATGCACTGGAGCAGCACATATGGTAACAAGGGAAGAAGATTTAAACTTAGTCGGGACAAAAATACTTTGGCTTTTCACTAACCTACATTTAGACTTCTCTCTTCCTGGAGAATTTATTCTCTTGTTAGGTTTCAGTATAAAGCTAAATTCAAATTAGAATTGATTCCCAGGGTTAACAACAAATTTCAAAAACTAACTCTGATTCAAGAAATAAGCAATGACTGCAGATTAAATGATTTGGTTTATACTGTATTATTCTTTTTTTAAATAACTGATACTACAGAATATGAGTGTTATCTGAATGGGCCCAGTTTAACTCAGTGTTAGAAACTGAGGGAAATGCATCTTACATTTCCCACCTCCTCAAACCCAAATTTAGGTATCATCCTTTAAAGAGCAAAACACTCACCTTTCCCGGCCAAGGAGGATACCGGCCGAGTTTCCCCCTAGAGAAAACACAGAGAGTCAGAACTTGCTCTGGAAAAGCCAGTCCCTCTCCTTCAAGTCACTCAACATGCAATTTATGCTGCTAAATCTGTTGGCATCCTCAAGTGCCAGACAAAAGCCAGAAAACCAGAGTTCTCAATCTGGCTTCCTCAGCTGGGCCGGAGACCCTCAACCACGGAATGAAAAACTGTGCAAGTGTGTGTGTGAGGTCTGTGCCTTCTTTGGCTGACAAGGAATGCGAAACAACCAGGCCGTCAACAGTCACTTGTTTGGAGCCTGCCAGTGACCGGGGTGGGGGGCAGTTCCTCTGTAAACACAGACATCCCCTAAATAAGTCTGGTTTAATTCTCTAGGCACACAGCCCGGCTTTGACAGGCGCTAATGGAAGCCTGCCTCCGGGTCCAGACACAAACTACGCAGCTCGAGGGAGGCGAGCACGGTCGGTCTTGGTTCAGGCGGTTGGCGGGGACGCAGAAGCAGACCACGAGAGGCACCGGTCACTGCCAAGCCATCGGTTGTAAAGGAGAAGTCGCCTGTCCGTCTCCTCACTGGGCAGCGCCAGCAACCGGTTTCCACACCCCGGCCGAGTCGCCCGCACTGGAAGGTCCCGTCGCGACGCGGGCGTTGACCGGCCTGTCCCGGCGAGATGGCCCCGCGGGTCCCCCGGCTCTCCCGTCTCCGGGGAGCCCCAGCAAGACTCCGGGGACCCAGAGTCCTCGGGAGCTGCGCAGCGCTCAGGACTACCTCCGCCGGCCGCCCGGCTCCGAGCGCGGCCCTCCCCGGGGCGGCCTCGGGGCTCAGAGCCTGCCCACCGCGGCCACCCTCGGCCTCTGTCCCTCGGGGCCGGGCTGCCCCTTCCGCCCAGCGTCGCTCGCAGCACCGGCACTCCGTCTTCCCCTCGCTCGGCCGCCTGGAACGCGCAGAAAGGCAGCTCCGAGGCTGGCCGCGAACCCCGCGCCCTGGGAGGCGGCTCCGCGGCGCATCTCGCCTGGCCCCGGCCGCCCGGACTCACCACACCAAGTCGCCGAGCCGCAGACTCACAGCCGCCATCTTACCACCCAACCACCGCCGCCGCACGGGCCGCCGGGAACTTCAGGTCGCCGCGGCGCCACCCATTGGAGTCGGCCAGACCACGTGACGGGGCCGGCTGTCATCGGCCACGCCGCTGCTCTGACGTCACCGCGCCTGCCCGCGCTCATTGGCTGGGAGGGCGACACGTGACTCGGGTGCCGCGGTCTCCCCGCGCCGGAGCCCCGAGACTCCCGGCTCCTTCCCCCTCCCTCGGGCTCGTGACAACGAAGCGTCCGCGGTTTGAGGCGGCGGCGGCGGCGACGGTGCGGCCGGCCGAGCGCGGGAGGAAGCCGGCTTCGCGGCTCGCCCCGCCCCCGGGCGCTGGACTCAGCTCCCCGCCCCCTCGGCGCTTCCGTTACGGCCGTTAGTCGGGCGCGGGCCCCGGGCCATCCCCGAGCCCGCGGCGCTGCCGGCCCCGTCGCTGCGCCCGCGAGCCGTTCTGACGGACCTTGGCGCGGCCTGGAAGCCGGCCCGCTCCGAGCCCGGGGCCCCGCGCCCGGCGGGCTCCGCTGACCGCAGCCCAGGAGGCCCCGGCGTCCGCGCTCGCCAGCCGCCGCCGCCGGTTTCCGCGGAGTGCTCCTGTGGACGGCCGGCTCCCGGAGCAGCGTCGCAGCGGCGAGTCCGCGCCGCCTTGCTGCCGGGGCGCCCTGTGGCCGCCCCTCGTCGTCCCGCGAGTTGCTTCTGGGACGCGGAGTTGGCATTCCTCCGCGTCCTCCTGGCCGGCGCGCGGCGCGGCTGACGAGGCCCCGGGGCGGGGAGCCGGCCATGGGCCGCGGCACGGGCCGGCCGGCCGCCCGCAGGCAGGGCTCGGGAGCCGGCCGCTAGCCGCGCGGCAGCCCGGAGTCCGGGCAGGCATGAGGACCGCCGCGGGGGAACGTCCGCGGCCCGCGTCGGCTCTGGGGACAAAGGTGCGTGCAGTTGCCGGGCTGGGCTCCCGAGGTAGCTCGGCGTAGTTTGACACTTTGCAAGAAGTTGTGACAGCAGGAAGACGGATGCCAGCGTAGGGGACCGCCCCGACTTCCGAGGACAGGTAGCAGCGCGGCTTTGTACAACAGGTCCCTCTCCCGGGCTCTGACTCCCGGAGCCCGGGTCCAGCTTGACTAACTTAAAGCCGCACTTTTCTTGAGTCAGATGCCTGCTCGCAAAGGTGGCGGGTCTACCCGCCACTCCCGTGGGCATCGTGCAGCGCAGAGGCTCGGAGGGCGAGGGTGTTTGGGCTTGCTGGCTTGTCCCGGAAGCTGGTTTTCCTTTGGAGACCAGTTTCTCTGAAGTACCGTGAATTAATTGCAGGGACTGTCATCCAGTGTGTGCGCTCTTTTAAAGACAAACTGGTTGTTTAAAGTGTACTTAAGAGTAAAATCCAGCATGGCTTCCTGCTTTAGAAATTTGAACTTTTGAGGCATTGAGTAGAGGAATGATTTAATGAATCAATTTCACAATTGAACTGCATGCATTTTCATTCCTTTGCAAAGGACGTTGCAAAGGATATATTGTCTGATACCTGGAAGTTCTAGCCAATGCAATAAGACATGAAACAAAGATCAATGCAGTTTTTCAGAAGAAAGACAATTCTCATCTCTGTGGATGACAGGACTGCTATTTTGAAAAAAACAAAACAAAACACTAAATTCAGTAAAGGGACTAATTACAAAATTAGCATACACAAGTTAGTTTTTCTGTTTTATCAGTAACTGGTTTGAAAATACAATGGTTAAAAATGATATATTTACAATAACAAAATATATATACAGTTCCTGGGAATAACCTGAGATACAAAAGGGGCTAGCATTTTTTTCACATGCTCAATTGAAATATTTTAAGAGGAATGATTTTGTATATAGAGTACTAGGAATAATTTTCAACTCATTAAAGTTGAATATTTTAAAACAGCTATTTAAAAATTTTTTTTTTAGTTGTCGATGAACCTTTTTATTTATTTATATGTGATGCTGAGAATTGAACCCTGTGCCTTAGACATGCTAGGCAACTGAGCTACAACCCCAGCCTCAAATTTAGCTATTTTTAAGACTGTAAGTTCTACTTACAAATGTTGGTTTGTTTTACTGATAAATCTAAGAATGTTTATGTAAAAACAAAAATACTGATTTCTTAGTAAGGGTCAATTAAGGCTCCAGTTTAACATTAAATTCCCTTAAGCAATTAACTTTTTTACCAGGTTAATTAAATTACCTTAATTTTTTTTCCTTTTTTTTTTTTTTTTGTGGTACTGGGGCTTGAACCCAAGGGCACTGTACCTGTGAGGTATGTCCTTAGTCCTTTTTATTTTTTGAGACAGGGTCTTGCTAAGTTCCCTATGCTGGCCTTGAATTTGTCATCCTCTAGCCTTAGCCTCATGAGTTGCTGGAATTACAGTCATGTGCCCAGGTTCCCTTAAAAGTTATAAATAGCATTTAATATTTTTTATTCTTTCAAGTATTTCAAATTTCTAAAGAGATGAACTTGTAAATCTGATAGTATAATCTTTCCAAGAACTTAACATTTGTTAAGTCTAATAAACATGGAAACATAAGTCAGGTTCTTTAAAACAAGTAAATACTTTAGAAGTTAATTTTGTTAAACAGTTCAAATTAGGATTGTAAGTCTAATGTGTCCTTCTTTAATATATCTGACACTTGCCAGGTGCAATAGTGCATGACTGTAATCCCAGGGATTTAGGAGGCTGAGGCCAGGAGAGTTGCAAGTTTGGAACCTTAGCAAGATCCTCTCTCATAGAGTTGGGGATGTAGCTCAGTGGTAAAGCACTTCTGGGTTGGATCCCCAGTACTAGGGGGCAGGAAATTATCTATCTACCTACCTATCTGATTCTCTTAAATGTTTCAAATGACTTAGAACAAATGATAGCATTTATGATGATTATAAAACTTAACCCTAAATCTAACTTGTGTTAGTGTACTATAGGTTGATTTACTTCATCCTCTAGTTTTCTTCTTTCTTTTCTTTTTATTTTCTTTGCAGGGCTGGTGATCAAACCCAGGGCCTTGTGCATGCTAGGCAAGCACTATAACACTGAGCTACATTCCAGCCCCGTCCTCCAGTGTAGTCCTGCTTTTATACTGTCTTATGCTTGCACAGGTGCTTTTGCAACTAAGAGGAGCAGTTTTACCATCTAGGTGGATTAAAGTTGCAGTCTCTAAAACTTGAACTGAGATGAAGTTATATTTTTAAATTACCAGTTGTACAGGAACATTAGGATCTGTTTACCACCTGCAAGATGGCCTTTCTTTGTTTCATTTTTCTTTTTCTTTTTTTTTTTTTGTACTGGGGATCGAACCCAGGGGTGCTTAACCACTGAGCCATATCCCTAACCATTTTAATATTTTATTTTGAGACATGGTCTAAGTTGCTTAGGGCCTTAGTAAGTTGCCGAGGCTAGCTTTGAACTCATGATCCTTCTACCTCAGCCTCCTGAGCTGCTGGGGTTACAGGTGTGCACCCTGCCACCTGGGTAAGGATGGCCTTTCTTCATCCCATTGAATATCCTCTGATTCTCTTACAGTGGGACTGTGCCTGCTCTCTCAGTGGGAGACCCATAAGGTGGGATTTATTTTCACAGCCCAGTGCATTACACATATCCCAAGAGCTGTGAAGGTTTTTTTTTTTTTTTTGGCGGGGGTGGGGGGTGGGGGGGCTCTCTTTGAGCATCTTTGTACACATTAGTAAGTGGTCTGCACGCTGGCTAACCTGTTTCACTCCCAGTCACTTTGCTGCCTGATTAGGAGGATTTTAACTCTTATTTTTTAGATATTTTACTCCCTCTTGTGTTCTTAGATCACAACTTTATGGTTATAATGAAAAGATTGGATACTGGATATATACTAATAAATCTACATATATGTGGATATAAATGAATCTTCCTGAATTAATTCATACTTGTGGTTCATTTTACAATCAAAGTATAGTGAGCCTTCTGGGAAAACTTGCCAACATGATTCTAAAATTGATTTAAATAATAAACAGGCTGGGAAAGCCAAATGTTATTTTTAAAAGAAGAATAATAAAGATGAACTTTTATTTCAAGATATTAAAATATGCCACAAAATCTTTAAAAAAACTGTGTTATTGGTTTGGTTAAAAATGTTTTATGTACTAGATTAATATAACAGATGGCTTTCAGAATTAAACCTTAGATATCTGAGGCTTTACTCTGATATATTCCAAATCACTAAGGGGAAAAGAAGGTTATTTAGTGATTGATACTGGAGAGAAACCTTGTTAGAGCCCGTCATACCTTATAGCATTGTAAGTTCAACTTGGGTTAAGAGGTCACATGTGAAAAATGTGTCTATGAATGACCTTAACAGGGGAATTCTTATATAAGATCTGGTTGGAGAAGGGCATTCTAGGCATAAAAGAAATGGAAAGAGTTGTATGGGAAAAAAGCCTAGTTGTAACTGCATAACTCTGCAGTCTTTTGACTTGAATTATGGGATTTGGGCTGATTTTATATGGTTATGAAAAAAATTATATTTAGAATGAGTATTAAGCAGGAAAAAAAGCAATAAATGGCAACAGAATAAATTTAACAATGGATTTTATTTTTATAATGAAATTCTTTTAAACCTAAATCTGTATAACAGAACAGGAAGTGTTTGTTTTTATCATCTTGGTCTGACCTGGCTCTTCTTTTCCTTGTTAACAGAAGCCATGCAGTGACACCTGCTAAGACTTGTTGGTAGCCATGTCGGAACCCCACAGGGTCCAGTTCACCTCTCTCCCAGGTTCTCTGAATCCTGCCTTTTTGAAGAAGTCCCGGAAAGAGGAGGTTGGGGGAGCAGAACAGCATCAGGACTGTGAGCCGGCTGCAGCAGCTGTTCGAATTACACTTACCCTCTTTGAACCAGATCACAAACGTTGCCCAGAGTTCTTCTACCCAGAACTGGTGAAGAATATAAGAGGAAAGGTCAAAGGCCTTCAATCTGGAGATAAGGTACAGTCTAGTGTCCCAGAGTTGCTCTGCAGACCTAACATGCAGATGTCAGTATGTGCACATGGGCCTTCACAGCAGGGAAGTGAGGCTAGAGAGATGTGGACTGCCCCAAGGTCACATCAGTCATGCAAAGCAAGTGTAAGGTTAGCTAGTCTTGCCACTGGGCATGAAGGAAGAGAAATCATTTTCCTGATTTATGCTAGAGAAAAACATGGTACATCTAAGGCTAATTTGAATTATGGATAACTAATAAAAGAAACTACATTTTTTCCATGATGAGGTTGTAAATGTGACATGTAAATGAGACCAGTTCTTTGTTGTGTTGCTAGAATTCTGTGCTGGACATTTCCCTTTTCCAGGGGACTTCCCCTCTCTGTCTAGTGTAAGGACAAAGAAAAGACAGACTGCTCATCTCTTCTGAACACAGTAATATTCTGGATAGTTTCTTTCCTTGAATGGGTGGAATATATTTCTGTGCCTTCCCCCGCCACTTTATTTTTTGCCAGAATTGACTTGTAGCCTTCAGAGTGTTAAAAATCAGTTTGATTTCTTAAATATTTTTTAAACAATCTTTTTATTTTCCTGGCAAGTTAGTTTACTTTTTAGTATGGACCTTTTAAACAGGCATAGAAATGGAGAACAAAGGTTAAAAACACCCATGTGCCCATCACCCAGCTTCAGCTATTACCATGGTTTTGGCAATTCATTGATATTTGTAAACGTTTTAATTGAATCATGTACATAAGAACAGTGCACATGTGATAAATGCACAGCCTGATGAGCCTAACACTATAACACTGTACCTGGATCACAAGCTCTGACATTTACTAGAAATCCTCCTCTTGCCTTTGCAGTGCACCATCCTGTCCCTCAAGGGCAAACGCTAATAGCTAAGATCACTTTTGCTTGTTTTTTGTATTTTTATGTAGATGGAATCATAAAGTGTGAGTAGGAGCAAAGTGAAGAACATTTTTAAATTCCTACTGTATACTAGTGCACTGTGCTAGGTTCTGAGGAAAAGGTCCGTAGGGCCCTACACTTGCAGCATTTTGGTCTCTAAGTGGTTCTTGATAGAATGAGGATAAGGCCAGTGCCTAGCTCACAGGGTGTGTAAGAGTGTAATGAGATCATGTTGGTGAAGTTTCTAGCACAGTGCTATGTGCTCACTCAGTCTAATTCATGTTTGGACTGATTGGAGGAAGTATGTTTGGTTGGTAGCGTTACTCACTTTTTTTGTTTGTTTTGCTTAAAAATGTATTTCCTTGCTTGAGATCTTATTGGCTGAATAGAAACTAATGAATCTGTATCAAGAGTTAACCTGTTGTATAAGGGTCAGTGGGTAGGATGAGAAAAAATGACTTCAAATCTGTTCAGAATCAGTTTTCCAAAGTAGGAATAGTATCCTCTTCATTGAGAGAAATATCCAGTAGCAGGAGTTGTTAACATGTTTGTTTATGGGGTCAAACCAAATTGGTAGGTCAACTGAAATTAGAACTCCAGTCCTCTGACACTACTTTTTTGGTGGACTCCAAATGATTTTCTCCATTGCAGAAAGATGTGTGGAGCATACACAGAGAAATTTGGATCCAGTTTTAGGGAGTTTATTTCTGGACTAAAGGTTTAGAACTTTTGACTCATTATGGGTCTGCTCTGTAGTGTTAAAGTATAATATAACCTGGGCTGTGGGTATGTGTGGGTCAATGGTAAAGCAAGCACTTGGCTGTGTGTGTATCTGTGGGTCTCTTCTGGTTTGGTTCCCAGCACCACAAAAGAAAATGAGTGTATAATTTGACACATTTGTGTATGGATTTAGTATGTATTCCTTATAACATGAAGCACTCTGCTAGACACTGAGGCTTATACAAAAAGTTAGGGAAGATACTGTCCTAGCTTCAAAGAAACTTGCAATCTTGTAGATGTTTTAGAAGAATTTTACCAGCACAGGTAACAAGTTACAATGTGATGATTGTTTAAGTTGGCTGCAAACACAGGCCTGGAGGGCTTGGGCAGAGGAGGGCTCACATCCAGGATGCCATTTTGGACAGAGCTGGATCTTCATTATGCTTGGAAACAGTCATTCGAAGACTTGTTCACAAAGCATTAAGGAGCACACCTTGACACCATTGGTGTTCAATCAAGATTGGTGGGCTTTCTTAAAATTATTTTAGCTACCCAAGCTATATGTGATCATTGTAGAAAAATTCAATGATACAGATAATCACATTTTAATAGCCACCCATATGTGGTATGTACTGTAATATCTCATTATACATTCATAGTTGAAAGTCACTTAACAGATCATTTATTTTGTTTTTAGTATATTTTAGTTACAGATGGATGCAGTATCTTTATTTATTTGTATGTGGTGCTGAGGATCAAACCCAGTACCTCACACGTGCCAGGCAAGTGCTCTACCCCTAAGCCACAACCTCAGCCCCCTTAACAGATCATTTGTGAGGGGGTAGGTTTCAGTAGGCAGAGATGGGAGGGTGGAATAAGAGTTGTTTTCAGACAACATTAGTGTTTGAAAATCTTAGTGTTTTGGTTTATTCTGAAGTCTTAAAGCATATTTGATACAGGAGTCTTTTGTTAAAGTTAACATTATTTGCCCAAAACATGTAAGACTCACTCTGGAAAATTTATTTGATAAGAAAAATGCAAGAACAATCTTATAGAGTAAAAATAAACTGCATGAAAATATTTGGAGTGAGTATTGAGATTGGAGGACAAGAAGAGATGATGGACCCTTGAAGATAAGCTTCCAAGGACAGGAGAACTGGGTTTGACTTCGGTATCCCTAAGAGAAGTACATTTCTGATCACTTTTCTAAATGGGAAGGCAGACCAGTTCTCCAGAACTTGTGCTGTATTCTTGAGCCATTGACTACTTTGAACGTCTGGTGAAACCTATGGACCTCGTCTCAAAACACTTTCACATGCATAAAATAAACTATAGGGTTATAAAGAAAATCAGCCGTATTGCATACAGTTCTGTAGAGGTTGAGCATCCCCATCTGAAGGCCCTTTGCTGTATTTGAAGTCCCATAGTCTCTAGTGCTAGATGGGTGATCACAGGCACTTAGTCAGATTTTGTTGAATTACATGAGTGGAAGTTACACTTTTTTAAACAACTAAGGTAAACACTGATAAGATGGTAGCATGTATCCTACCTTGTATTTTCTGAAAAATAGTTGTTTTTGTTAATGTCTTTTATAGGTTTTGAGTAATCAGTGAAGGTTTCATGAATCAAACTGACAATTCTTTTTTGCAAATCTTACTTTTTGTAAAATGATCTCTTTGCAGAAGAAAGATCTCTCAGATCCTTTTAATGACGAAGAAAAGGAAAGGCATAAAGTGGAGGCTCTTGCACGGAAGTTTGAAGAAAAATATGTAAGATTTCTCTTTTGGGCAACCAGACATTCTCATTTGATAGAAATGGCATGTTCCTTTATATAACATAATCAACAATGATCTAGGATAAGTATAGAACTCAGAGAAAACAATGCAGTTATTAAACAGATGCACTAAGGAACAGAAATCTCACATGACAAGAGCTAGTATGTGAGCTAAATGGGCCAATGAACACTTCCTTAGAGGAAGTGTTTTGGCATGAAGCATAGAAGCCGTTTAGTTCATTCTTCTGTTTTAGACTATTTTATGCAGATACAAATTGTCCTGTTTTCAGAGGTCTTTGTAGAAGGAGGTTTGGGTACGGGGGGGGGGGGGCGGGGGGTGAAAAAGAGAGGCCCAGTGCTTTACCACTTTTAATCACCAGCTGATGAAGCTCAAAACAATGTTTCATTCTGTATGCTCATCAAAAAATGTGTGACCTACTGCTTTTAAATTTTAGGGTGGAAAGAAACGTAGAAAAGACCGAATACAGGACTTGATTGATATGGGGTATGGTTATGATGAATCTGATTCCTTCATCGATAACTCTGAGGCGGTGAGTTGTTAATGAAAATGCAATATCAGAACCTCCACATCTTAGCTCCTACACATCATGGCTGAGAAGCTGGGGGCACTGTGCTCTCAGTGAGAGGAACCAGCAGCACTCATGTGAGAGAAAGTAACCTCTTGCATCTGGGCCTTGGTGCCCTCATCTGAGAAAGATGACTACTCTGTCCATAACACTTTGTAGCTCCTCCATTTGTGATTGGTGGGAGGGAGAGGGTTCTTTTCCTATGTTGTCTGAAGTATGACAGAAGCACAGTTACATTTCTTAAGACCTACTTTACACCTTTGGGCCATAGAACCAGAACTTGGAGCTGACAGTATGTTTTCCCCTTTTAGTATGATGAGCTTGTTCCTGCTTCTTTGACCACAAAATATGGAGGATTTTACATTAACTCAGGAACTCTGCAATTTAGACAAGCATCCGAATCTGAGGATGATTTCATTAAAGAAAAGAAGAAAAAATCTCCAAAGGTTAGAACATGCTTGCTTTTGGATTTCAGAAATGTATTTTGACCTCACCATGTGAGATAAGTGGGTGACTCCAAAGTGTGCGACGGTTTGGGATGGCTCAGGAAGCTGGTGCAAAGACTGAACTGTGCCAAGGCGACGTGGAATTGGGGGCTCTGTCAGCCCTCAGTCATCGTGTGTGTCATGGATGCCCCGGCAGGCTCAGCAGAGTTGTGTGTTGAGGTGGTTTGGGGGTGGGGATGAGAGCAGTGCGGGTGTGGAGTGAGGCGGTGTGCACCACCCTTTGCTGACCCTCTTCTGTGGATGTGTAGAGGACTTCAGTTCCCAGGTGTCACCCACTGAAAACAAGCCATCCTTAGGCTGAGAATATTGTAGGATCTGTCTGCCACAGCCCGTTATGTAAAACAAGAGATAGGGCCCACCTGCAGCCCATTCCAAATGAGCAGAGTGTCAGGCTTCAGAGAGACCACTGTTGTCTCCCCTCTGGGCGTTTCCAGGACTCACTCTGGTGGGAATGCTGTGGGTTTGTGGTCCAGGGACTGCTCTGAGAGCTTTTTGTTCATGAAGTAAGAAAGACAGGTCTCAGGATGTGCCTGGGCGGAGCAAGGCCAGTGCCATGTAGTGCACTTGCTCCCTGAGTCAGGGAGCTGTGTAACTGTGCCTTGTCTTTAATTCTCAGAAGCGGAAGTTGAAGGAAGGTGGTGAGAAGATAAAGAAGAAGAAAAAAGATGACACTTATGACAAGGAGAAGAAATCGAAAAAGTCCAAGTTTTCCAAAGCCGGGTGAGAGGCAGCAGCTTTTTGCTAGGATAAAGTCTGACCCATGAGGGCAGGACACCCAGGAGCTGACTCACCTCCCCCACAGCTTCAGAAGAGGCAGCAGGGCCTGGCCCTCCTGTCCTCCTCTCACCTCCCACAGGGCTGTTCTGGGCATAGTCATAGATGCTCTCATCTTTTGTGTGTCAGATAGCCAGCGTTCCTAATGTTCCACTGTCAGTGTTGGCAGCTGTTTCTGTTAGTGTGTTACTGCTAATGTTCCTTGTTCTCTTGGGCACTTTTCTCTCTGCCCCAGTTCTTCTGTCTCTGCTGTTTTCTTTTGTCTTCTATGGTCATGCTTCCTTTTCCTCACTTGATCTCACCCCAGCTGCCTTCAAGTTGCTGCTGTTCTCTGCTGCTCCTGCTTTCTCCCTTTAAATACTTCTCTTGTGCCTCCCCTTTTTTTGCAAACTTTTATTTCAGCCTGGCAGTGGTTCTTAAAAACCCATTGGATTAGCATTACGTGACACTGTGTTGCTAACCTGTATTCACTCTCAAGCTTTGGTCCAGCAAGAGCGAGCTTCATATGCCAAGAGGAGGGAGGAATAATAACAGGGTGGACTGTGACTGAGGTTCTCCTGGAGACCATTGCCCTGGGACAGAGGTGAAGGCCTCTTGAGTTTCCCTGTGGAGGAGTCCTACAGCCTGAGTAATCATTTTCTTTCTTGCTTGCAGCTTCACAGCCCTCAATGCCAGTAAGGAGAAGAAGAAGAAGAAATACTCTGGGGCTTTAAGTGTTAAAGAGATGCTAAAGAAATTTCAGAAGGAGAAAGAGGCTCAGAAAAAGAGGGAGGAGGAGCATAAGCCTGTAGTGGTCTCATCGGTGGAAGCTCAGGGCCTGCGGGACTTGGAGGGTGCTTCTGACCCCTTGCTCTCGCTCTTTGGCTCCACTTCTGACAATGACTTGCTCCAGGCAGCCACTGCCATGGACTCGCTGACCGATTTGGACTTGGAGCAGCTGCTCAGTGAGTCTCCAGAAGGAAGCCCCTTTCAAGATATGGATGATGGAAGCGATTCCCTTGGGGTGGGATTGGACCAGGAATTCAGGCAGCCCTCTTCTCTCCCCGAAGGCCTGCCAGCACCCCTGGAGAAGCGCATTAAGGAACTGGCTCAGGTATGGTGACACAGTGTGGCCGGGCTTTCCTGGAAGCGGTCGGGCAGATTGGCGCTGGTTCTGCACAGCGTGAAGCTCGATGCCCAGAGAAACCCTTACTGAGTTGGCAGTGAAAGTGTGAGCTTTCTCCAACCTCCCCTAATCCTGAGTGGGGAAGAAGTGTCCGCTTTACCCGTCAGGGTTCATATTTAAGCCTTTCTTGGTTCTTTCTCTTCCAATTTATTTTCTTCCTGGAAGATTTTTCTCTTTTCATTTTCTGCCTGTTAGTTTCTTTCCCACATGGTATTTCCTTTTGTGCATAGACCAACACTGATGTTGGCATCAGGCAGCTGAGTGAGAGATTCATCTTATTTTCTTTTGAAAACACACTAAAGTTCGTAAACATGTAAATCGCACACAGAGCATATGCTCAGTTGTCACTGGGTTCTGGTTGCTCCCTTGTGTTGCTTATCGTCAGCGTTGGTAGTGATCACAGCCTCCATGGTGCTAAATAAAACAGAGCTTAACTCGAATGCTGTCCATGACCCTTTACAGCAGTGGCAAGCTTTAGCATGGAGCAGCTGTTGCTGCTGCTGTTCTCCATTGATTTGGAATTGATCCCTATGTGCTAAGAACTGTCAATTCAGTGATACTATGAACCAAGCATGGATCATTAGTTATGATGACATTACCTTTTAGTTAAAATAACATTTTACCTTAGGCATCGTGGTTTGTGCTGCAGCTCCAGTGGCATTTGTACTCAATAGCTGTAATTCTGAACTGGTGATTCTCATAGCATTTCTGAATCACTACTATATATTTATCATTTATGTTTCAGGGCAGGTGAAATGTCAACTGCTGCTACAGATGATTTTCTCACTTCCAGAAATATTTGAACATAGTATATAAAGCAAATAAAACATCTTATTGAAATCTCTAGTTCATCCTTGTTAGCTTGTATGCAGTATTGGGCATAAGTGTTCTATTTGAATGTAATGATTTAAATGAATTGTGCCATGTCAGGGATTCAGAGTGTATCTTAAATATGACTTTGAGATGGAAGGAGTTGAACCTGAACTTGGCATGTTTGAGTGTACTGTCCTGTATTTGCTCTCAGAATTCGTGTTAAAAAAATTACTTTGTTTTTTTCATTCCTCTGGTTTGTAATTAAATTGTTTTATAGTTTCTGAAAGTCTTGTTAAATAAGTAAGGACTATGTGATGGTAGCCAGTTGTTTTTTAGAGAAAAGTCAAAATAGAATTCTTGGGCAAGTCCTCATTCCCACCATAGGTTGTGTTTTGTGTGCCTACTTATTATTTCAATCTTTGGGGAAAACGGAGTGCATCAAGTGAAACAAAAGGCCATAGCCTGAAACAGCGTGGGGCTGTGTTGCAAGAAAGTACTTTGGTGGATTCCCTGTCTGGCCAGCCTCCCTCCTGAGTGATTGCCCTTGGCCATGACAGACAGGGGTTCAGGGTCCCGTAGGCAAGGTTGGCCTGGTCCTGGAGGTGGTAACCAGAGAGTTTGATATTCTGGTTTGAAAATACAGTGCTCAAGGGTGAAGTTGATACTTTAGTCTTCACCTGGCATTAAGAAATTTGGAAAATGGGTGGAAAGTATGTGGGAATTATCCATTACCCCACCAGTTGAAAAACAGTTTCACTTTGCATATTCCTTTCTAGCTTCTGTATATGTTTTTATGCAGTTGTGATTATAGTTGTGAATAATTGTTTCATGATTTTTTTCACTTAATAAATATTATTATAAAGCCATCATTATTTTTAATGGTCGCATTAAAAACAAGGCTTATTTTAGAAAGTTAATGCTACTCCAGCAGGACGCCTGCCCTTGGGGCACCTGGAACCCCCCATGTGTACATGAATGCTTAGGACTGTAGGCCCTATTGAGAATTTACTGGGAAAGGTAGTCTTCCCAGGGAAATAAGGCATTTGTACACAAAAATCGCATACAGTTCCAAAAGTTGCATGTGGATATTTGGATCCTTAATAAGGAGCCCTGTCCTGGATTTTGAAATGGACATTGAATTTTAAATTAATTTTAAATTAAATTTGATGTATATAACTATCATTAGTAGTGTTATGTGTTTCTCACTTTCTTTTTCACTCTTATTTTTATTTTTTTCCCTTGATTATTCTTATAAAAGATTGGTTAGATTTAAAATCTCCACCCTAGGTAATAATGTATGCATTTCTGTTGTCCTTTTAAGAAGGACCCCAAAACTTTGGTTTAACGCGATTCATTTCTCCTGATTGTGGATGCCTGGGTAGTTTCTCCTCTGATCCTGCTTGGGCTCACTCTTTTTTTTTTTTTAAACCCCTTTGATACTGGGGATTGAACTTAGGGTGCTTTATAACTGAGCTACATCCCCAGTCCTTTTTATTTTTCATTTTGAGATAGGGATCTCACTGACTTGTGAGGGTCTCACTAAATTGCTAAGTCTAGCCTTGAACTCACAATCTTCCTCACTCAGCTTCTCAAATTGTTGGGATTACAGGCACGAGCCACCATGTCTGGCACGCTTGGGCTCATTCTTGCAGCTGCATTCAGCTGGCAGATTAACTGGGTGCTGGCTGAACCTCCCTCTCCTTTGGGCCTTTCATCCTGGACTTCTTCAGGGCATGGTGGTCTTGGTTGTAGCAGCGTCTTGTGAAAGTAGAATTCTCAAGGCCCTAAGGTTTGACTTTTAGAGGTTGTATGTCACACTGCTTCTGCCACACTCTTGGTCAAAATGAATCATAAGAGCAGCCAAGGTTCAAGGCTTGGGAAGCCTAGGGCCTGCTCTCTGGGGTGCATTTCTCCATGGGAGCAGTCTGTGGTCCTGTTTTGCAGTCTACCACAGTGCATAACAGATTCTACTCTGATATGTAATGATCCCTTAGAGAAAAACACTCTCTTTATAGAAAACAAAAAATAGATTAACTTTCTAAGCGTACAACTTAAACCTTAAACAAATTTTGAAAACTTAGGTGTGTTAAAGGGGTACACATGGTTGATGTCCATGTTATTATGTTCACTGTTTTCTCACGTTAGTCCCTTTCTCTTTTCCTACATATTTGTACATTTTGGGGGACCCAGGGAATCTAGTGATTTGATGGTCTTGCCCTGTCTTAACATGTGTTGATTACAAATGTCTTTTGTATTATTGTTTGGAACATACAGAGTGCTGAGAAAGCTCAGCTTTAACAGCCCTTCAGGTTATTGTCTTGATGTAGTTTGGCAGCTACTCAGCCTGGTTCATACGGATGACCCAGGCTTGCTTTGGTCCTCTTCAGTTAGGTACGAAGTGGGGAATGACACTAAGAACAGCAAAGAAACAGGCCCTGAGCACCTCCACCTCTGCCCTCCTATTGAGTTACAATTCTTGCATCCCCAGAAGTCCAGGGAGAGAGGGACCTAAAGAATAAGATAGGAAAAAAACTTGGTTGATTTTTTTTTTTTTTTCCCCTAAGCAGTGGGATTGAATCCAGGGGTGCTCTACCACTGACTAATTCCATTCTCTTTATTATTTATTTTTAAAAATTTTTTGGGGGGGATACCAGGGATTGAACTCAGGGGTATTTGACCACTGAACCACATCTCCAGCCCTATTTTGTATTTTATTTAGAGACAACTTTTGCTGAGGCTTACTTTGGACTTGTGATCCTCCTGCCTCAGCCTCCTGAGCTGCTGGTATTACAGGTGTGCACCACCACTCCTGGCTCCCCCTTTTAATTTTATTTTTTTATTTTGAGGCAGAGTCTTACTCAAGTTGCTGAGGCTGGCTTCTAACTTGTAATCCTACTGCCTCAGTCTCCCAGATCACTGGGATTACAGGCATGCACCACTGTGCCCAGATTTATTTGATTTTTAAAAAGAACGGCCTGGGCTAGGGATGTAGCTCAGTAGGTGAGCACTTGCCTAGTGTGTGTGAGACCCTGGGTTGGATTCCCAGCACTACCAAAATAATTAATATTAGATTTTATTCTATTCAGCAAAAATAGATATGGTATATAAGATTTTGAGTTTGGTGCTAAAAGGTTACAAGTTCCTTTTCTTATAATAAATAAAAGAGCTCATTAAAAGGAATTTGGAGACCAAGCATAGTGACATGTATTTGTAGCCCAGCTAATTTGGGAGGGTGATTCAGGAAGATTGCTTGAGGCCAGGAGTTCAGGACCAGCCTGGGAACCTAGCAAGATAACAAGACCCCTTCTCTTTAAAAAAGAATACAAACTTGGAACTGTTCTAAGTCAGCATGGCCAAGGTGTGCTTTAACCTCATTTCCTAGTTAATTTAGGATTGATTAATTTATACAATATCTCAGGGGCAAGGAACCACACTTATTTCTGAAAGATTATCAGATAGCTATCCAGTTGCTTTTAATCAAATTTATTTAAAAATGCAGCATTTGACTAATTAACTTCAGTATGAAACCAGACCTTCTGAGTCTATGCAATTCAAGACACTTCAGAAGGAAAATCTTCTTAAAGACTATGTAGGCAGAAAACTTCTGACGTATTAGAGAAAAGGTGGATTGATATTGAAAGAGAAACTTTATTTAGAAGCTTAGACTGTTGATGGGTCTGCCAACAGTGGGGCATTTTGAAATACATGTTGAAGGAATTAGATTGAATTAATTGAACATCTGGATCTTAGAACAAGCAGTGTAAGTTGAATCAAAAGAATGCCTTAGTTTTATTTTCTCTCAAACTAACGTCACAATTGCAGTACCTTAAAAGTTCCAAGGTGAAATTCTGAATGCTGAAAGGGTAAGAAATTGCACTTGGATGGTTTTAAAGCCCTACCTTTCTTTCTTCCATCATCCATCCATCCATGTCACACCTTTCATCCAAGGTCTCTGGGCTATCCTCCAACCAAGGCATCTTTAGAAGCCCTAGTTTTGGTTAGACAGCATTAGGCTCTTCTTCTTGTTTGCCTTCTGCAGTGGTATCTCTTCATTCCTTTGTTCATCCATACGTCCACTCCCCGACATATACTAAGTGTCTGTTATGTGATACGTGGCTGTGGGAAATTCATGGGCCGGTGGGAGTCGGTTCTTGTCCTCCATGAGCATGTTATGTAAGTGGGTGATACACATGTAGACAGTGAGCCACAGCACAGAGCAGTATGGAACAGTCTGCCTTTTTTTTTTTTTTTTAGATGACTAACAAGATGACCAGGTGGACAGCCAGACTTAAAGAGTGAAAAAAGAAACTCTGTGAGGGTACATAGAACTGGGACTGGAGGCTACAGCCTTGGTTACCCTGTGGGGAAGGTGGCCTTGTCATAAGGCAGGGCAGAGCTGAGGATGGGTGAACCACTAACGGGTGGGATCCTCCTTAGAGTGTGGTAGGCGATGGGAGGTGAAGTAAATCGCTGGGCCAGATCCTGGAGTACCCGTGTGAAGGAGTGGGGTTTGAGTCTAGGCTTGGGCAAAGCCACCTGAGAAAGGAATGGGAGGATTCAAGAAGGTGGGAGTGCAGATGTTAGAAGTGGGGAATCAGGAGAATGAGCGCAAGCTGGTGGCAGGTCTGGTTTTAGGTAAACTGAGTTTGCATACCAGATGGTCACCTCTTCACAGGAGTAATTGGAAATGATGTAGAAGGAATTGAAAATCCTGGCCTAGAGCTTAGGAGAGAGGGTTCAGGAGTTTAGAGGTTTAGATTTGAGGGACCTGCATGTATATGTGCTATTTTGAAGCCATGAGGAAAGAAGTGATGGGAAGAAGTGAGTTCTAGATAGAAACTTGTGGGTCCTTCCACAGGAAAGAATTTGTGGAGCACACAGATGGAACAGCCAGAGGCTGGAAGGGCCCAGCTGGTGTAATTAGAGGAAGGTGGAAGGCTTGGTCAGGATTTATCCCTTCCTCTAGACAGTCACCTTGTCACCTGTTTGTCTTTATTACACATCAAGTTTGATTTCAGAAATTGTATTTTGCCTACATCCTGAAGATCAGCAACACTTTTGATTAGATCAGTCTCAAGAGTTACATTTAAAGAGTTCTGATGATTGGGCCACTTTTAAAGAATACATATTCCTGAGTCTTGTCTCCAGAGAGTGTGGTTCGCTGGGCGGTTCTCACATGGAACTGCTTGTGAGAGCCGCTCGCTCTGACATCAGCATGATTTGCCATTAGGATCCTTTCAGAGGTCTCCAGGCTGCTCTCCACAGTGTGAACTGTGTTCTCATGGAAAGCAAAAGAAGACAGTCTAATAAATTCCTGTCATATCAGGCAGTATGGCATGTCGTTCCAGGGATCTGGATGATGGAGAATTCGTTTTACCCTAAGTAGAGTAGGAATTTTCAAAAGATGATAATGACCTAAAGCACAAAGCTATACATTATTATTTTTATTGTTTTTGGTGTATAAAAGCTTTTGTCTCGTAGGTTTATTGAAGTTCTTAGTTGTTTTTATACTGTTGATGTATGGAAATCCCAATTAACTGTGTAGTTGATAGAATCTGGACACAGGAGTTAACGGAGTTGGCCTCTGACCAGATGCCTCAGGATTGCTTGGTCTTTGTGGCTTTCTTTTATGTGACTGCTGTTTTAAGTCCTGGAACGCACAGTTCAAGATGCTGCAGCAGCTTTGAAAAATAGAGCATTGATCACAGGTGACCTTCATCTGGGACTTGGGCAGACTCAGGAAGGTGTTGGGGAGGATTTTATTGACAGGTGCTTTTATGCAGCGGTGACTGGTGCCTGCGGGGGTATGTGAGGGATGCGTGGGGAACAGGTTCTAATGGCTGTTACTGTCTGCTGTGAACCAGGCTGCCAGAGCTGCCGAGGGAGAGAGCAGACAGAAGTTCTTCACCCAGGATATGAATGGCATCCTACTAGAGTGAGTATCATCTGTCTTTCTGTCCGTATCTGCTGTTACATGCCTGGGTTGGGCAGGCCAGGAGCCCATGGGACTATAGCTGACCAGCAATGAACTAGAGGACTTGGGTTAATACAGTTTTATTGATGTTGTTCATTAAATAAAACAAACCAGGGAAACTAAATATCTGTCTCCAGGAATGATAGATCTTACTAATCTTCAGCCACAGGCTTTATTAGCTACTGTACATATAGTCATGGCCTGTTGGAAGAGGATTTCTTGTCAAGTGTGAGATGAGATTAGAGAGAGAGGGTTGCTTGCATGTTCCTGAGAATCCAGAAGGTCGAGTGACAGTGTGGTGGCCTCCGGGCCTGCTCTGTATTGGAGTGTTCCTCAGCATTGGTTCTCCTTCTTACTTTTGCTCCCAGTGCCAGTGTATCTCATCCCTGTCACATTTCTTCCAAACCCTGAAACCCCTGAATCATTGCACTGTGTGAAATGGATTAAAAAGCAAAAACAGACAGACAGACATAAATCTAAACCAGATTACTGTATCTAGCCCCCAGCTTGGCAGCTTTTCTCTGGTTGCTTTATGTAGCAGGAGAGGGTTATTGCTCAACAACTGAAAATTTTGCAAATATAAGAACAGTTGTCAAGACTTGGGAATGTTCTAGCAAATGGCCTTGCTTTGGCCAAGATCTGGGCTGGCTACTTGGGTAAGGGAAGCATGGACTACAAAGAACACCTGAGGGTAAGCATGAATGAGAGGCTGTGTCAACAAGGAGCCCACTTGAGAATGCCAATTATGGAAAGTTCAAGGCACTGAAGAGAATATTCTGCTTATTCAGCTGCAGAAAGTGGAGGGATGAGGATTTCTTTGACCTCATAATCATGGAGAGAATTGGGAACTGGAAAAAAAGAAACACTGCTAGAAAGTATTTCCTGGAAACCCCAAGTAACTCTTTACTTTCCCCTGGATAGCTTTTATGTTGTCTTTGTGAAATTTTGTACCTGGAGCTTGTTCTTTCAGGCTCTGTTTTCTTGACTCCCTTTGACTTGGTCCTGTCCTTGACCCAAAAGCCTTAACCCACTTTACCTAGCCAAGTTCATCAAGTTTGGAAATTGATTGTTGATTGCTAAAGACTTGTTCCCTTGGCCATTCAGTTTCAGTGGGGACCAACAGGATGGGTTTGGACCTGCTTTTGGCACCTAGCTTGTAGGAGGACTAGTGAAGAGAGAAGCTGCAGTGAGCTGCAGGCTGTTGATGACTCTGTTCTGTTCTTCAGCATAGAGGTGCAAACTCGGGAGCTGAGTAGCCAGATCCGTTCTGGGGTATATGCCTATCTCGCTTCATTCCTGCCCTGCAGCAAGGACGCTCTGGTTAAACGTGCTCGGAAACTTCACCTCTATGAACAGGTGTGTGGTTTGGGGGCCCAGCTGAGGGGTGGCTAGTCGGTAGGAGGCCCTCCCTGTTGCTGCACTGCTTCCTTTTGATTACCCTGTTGTGCATACTCGTGAAGAGTGGTGTGTGAACCAGACTTATGCTATGTCCTGCTCTTTGCAGGGTGGGCGCCTGAAGGAGCCTCTCCAGAAGCTCAAGGAAGCCATTGGCAGGGCAATGCCTGAGCAGGTGGCCAAGTACCAGGATGAATGCCAGGCACACACGCAAGCAAAGGTTGCTAAGTAAGTGTCTTTTTGCCCTCGTGCACCGTTATTCTCCTGTCTCTTCTCTACACACCTCTCAGTATTTACTTTGATTCCAAACAAGACTCTTGGCTCTTTAGTCCCAGTTGTATAGGGAGGAGGAGGGAGAGGTGGGAGGGAAGGCTTCAGGATTCATTTCTTCTCTTCTCCCTGTAGGATGCTGGAAGAGGAAAAAGACAAGGAGCAGAGAGAACGGAATTTGTTCTGATGAAGAAGAAGATGAAGAAAAGGGGGGCAGGAGGATAATGGGACCAAGAAAGAAATTCCAGTGGAATGATGAAATCAGGTGTGCCTAAGCTGGGGCCTCATTGGAGGGTTTGTGGGCCAGTTTCTGAGCATGTTCCATATTGCTAGTGAAAGTTAGGATCATTTACTTTCATCAGGGCAACCGGAAACACGTGATTGACAGCTTGAAGAAGTGGTTGAAAGTTTCTGATTTCTGCCTACTTCTCAGGGAACTGCTGTGCCAAGTGGTGAAGATCAAACTGGAAAGCCATGATCTGGAGAGGAACAAGGCCCAGGCTTGGGAAGACTGTGTGAAGGCCTTTCTGGATGCAGAGGTCAAGCCTCTCTGGCCCAAAGGCTGGATGCAGGCCAGGTGAGGGTCAGTGTGATTAGACAGGAAGTTGTGCTGTCAGTGTCCCTGCCCGCAGGAGCCACTGTCCAATTAATTAAAATCTGATGTTATTTGAGTAATTGGGGTGATAGCAGCAGCTAGGAAGGGGTGTTGTCAGTCTTCCCTAGAAAAGGGAAAATGACCTGCAGGGTTTTGTCCTTGTCATTCTTCCCCCTTCTGTGACTCAGGATTGGCTGCATGCTCTTCTCATCCCAATGTGGCCCTTTCTTATTTTGACATAAGGGCTCCTGCCAGAAGTTGAATGATGGATTCATCTTGGATACTTCCTTTTTTTGTTGCTTTTTTGCAATTCTGAGGATTGAACTGTGCGTACTAGGAAAGTACTCTACTGTTGAGCTATGTCCCTAGCCCTTTTTTTTGTGTTACTTTGAGGTAAGGTCTTACTAAGTTGCTAAGGCTGGCTTCAGTCTTGCCGTCTTCCTGCCTCTGCCTGCTTAGTGTCACTGCTGTTACAGGCATGTACCACTACCCATCATGGGTACCCTCTTTTTTTTGTTTTGTTCAGTTTGTTTTGATACTACGGATTGAATTCAGGGATGCGTAACTATTGAGCCACATCCCAACCCCCTTTTGTGTGTGTGTGTGTGTGTGTGTGTGTGTGTGTGTGTGTGTGTGTGTTGCTGGGGATTGAATCCAGGGCCTTGTGCATGTGAGGCAAGCACTCTACCAACTGAGCTATATTCCAAGCCCTTTTTTATTTTGAGACAGGGTCTCATTTAGTTGCTGAGGCTGGCCTCAAACTTGCGATCCTCCTGCCTCAAGCTTCCCATGTTGCCGGGATCCCAGGTGTACACCACCAGGCCTGGCTTCATGGATACTTCTTAATGGTCCTCAAAAGTCTCATTTACAAGTAGAAGGACTGTTTTCTTCTTGGGGCTAAGTACCAGGCTTCTGTTGCAGAGGTTATTTTATGTCACGTCCCACAAATGGAGTATGTCTGCTGTATATAGGACCGGGAAAGTTAACTAGGGCTGATTTTCTATGTTAGGCCCTATTTATTTGTAATTTGCACAAATAGTAAAGCCTTGGGAATTGCTCCTCTCTTCTTATAGGTTGGACTTGTATGAAGAAACTTTTTTGAGTTTCTTCCCACATTTTCTTCTTGGCAGTGTCTAGGACAGGCAGTAAGGAAAGTGCTTCTGCCTTACGGAAAATGTGGCCTTGTGAGGTCGGGGACAGAGCCATAGTCTCTTTTGGTAAAATTCGTACTCTTAGCTTTTGGGCAACTAGTGTGACTGCTTTGGACTCAATGGGAATTCAGCTCATCAGTCAGCTGGATTTAATGAAGAGCGGCCACCAACTACCAGAATTGTCAGAAAAACTCTAGAAACAGAGTTGTGGTGTCTAGGATGAATACAATACTACGTTCTGTTTCTTTCAGGACTCTGTTTAAGGAGAGTCGACGAGGCCATGGACACCTGACGTCAATCTTGTGAGTGTCTTGGTGTTTTCATTTCTCCCGACACTGTTGTTTTTATCTCTTTTCTGTGGATCTCCTCTGAACCTTCCCTGTGTTTATTCCTTTGAAACAGGGCCAAGAAGAAAGTAATGGCCCCCTTCTAAAATCAAGATGAAGGTGAGTCAACCTGCTCAGGTCATATGCTGGCTGTCCTCTTCTCCCTGTAGCTGTACCCAGGAAACTTTTTTAAAGACCATGGCAGCTGTTGGGCTTCACTGGTCTGGGGGAACAGCTATTCTTGAACCGGGCAGAGACCTGCACTGGGCCATTTAATCCTCTCACCCCAGGCTCAAGTCTACAAAACAGTGCCTTGCTGGTCCAGTTCATGGGGTTTTTGTGGGATAGGTGGGTTCTTTGGCATCCCTCTGAGGAGTGAAGAGCCCCTATAGATGTGAAAGTTGTATACTGTATGGATTACACTCCTGGCCAAGTGCAGTGTAGCCTGGAGCAACAGCAGAAATAAGAGGCAACTCTGTTGAGCTACCTAGCAGAAGTGCAGGAAGTCCAGTGAGTAGATCACCTTAGATGTTGCAGAAACCTCTCAATGTAGAGAACATTGCTGTTTGCCAGATTTTTACCAGTTCCTGATGCTTGGTGGTGTCCTTAACCATACCTAAAGAGATCATGAGAATAAGATGTGCCAGTCATTTGTTGCTGCATATCTGCCAAGCTCCTGCAATGTCTGAGACATACCGTGGTGAGTACCAAGGGTGCAGGAGTGACAGGATAGATCCCTTTCTCAGTCCCATGGGCACTGAGGAGATGGGTGCTGGAGAAGTCAAAGAGAAAAGAAAACTAATGTGGGCAGTTCTTATGCCATGTGTCAGTCTGCAGCAGTGAACAGTTCGAAGTAGTGTGAATGCCACTAGGCAGTGTGTCTTTTTGTATAGATCTTGTGCTTTTTCAGAAACAAAAAAATAAAAGTTTCCCTGTGATTGTTGTGTCATTAGAAACAAAGCATAGTGGGATAAACCCAGCCCCAGCCAGCCAGACACATAGGAAAGGGTGCGTAAGACAAGGCAGGCTTGACACCTGCTCTTGTTCATACCTTGTTTTGTAATCACACAGGAAGCTCAGATCTTTGCAGCCTGAGTTGTTCTCATTTACGTCCTTACAACAGGACAGTGTTGGTGTCTTTGGACATTTCTAAACATCAGCATCTCTGTTTTCCTTTAGGAGTCATTGGCTAAGCCTGATAAAAAGGCTTCCATCCCATCAGGACAGATGGCTGGCTCCACTGCTTTGCCATCAGAACACCAGGGAGGAGGCCTGAACATTGGGGCCACAAGCAGGGAGCCCGTATCCCAGGTGTCTGGTGGCCTCACTAACCCTGCTCCTGTCAACCTGGAGGACTCATTGGATGAAGACGTGGGCCATGAGCCAACCTGCTCAGTGGAAGCGGTGTCCAAGGAGCTGGCCGTGTTGAATAGTAGAGTGACTGGGAGCTCTGAGTTCACAATGGCTGCACCCTCCAAAGCGCCAGCAGAGAAAGTCACAGGAGTTTTGTGTACGGAAGAGAAAAGGAACTTCGTTAAACCCAACCCCTCTGCACCACCACCCACTAGCACACTGCAGTCACCCCTCAATTTTCTGGCTGAACAGGCTCTAGCACTGGGGCAATCCTCTCAGGAGAAAAAAACAGAGAGTTCTAGCTACAAAGAGCTGCCCTGCCAGGCTCCCCTCAGCAAGGGCCTGCCAGAAGTACACCAGTCCAAAGCAAAGCACCACGGCTTGCCCCGGACCTCTCACGGACCCCAGGCGGCAGCTCCAGTACCTGGCCCCCAAGTCAAAGTCTTTCACGCGGGCACTCAGCAGCAGAAGAGTTTCCCACCCCCAGCTCCATTTGTCAACAAACTCCAGGGCCCAAAGGCTTCCTCCCCCCAGTGTCATCGTTCCCTCCTGCAGCTAGTGAAGACTGCAGCCAAAGGCCAGAGCTTCCATCCCACTGCACCAGCCTCCTCTGGAGGCTCGCCATCTTCCAGTGGCAGCTCTCATAAGACCCCAGCCTCGTCCACTGCCCTGAGCCATCCAGCAAAACAGCATCCAGCCAGCTCTGCAGGGCCATCTTATAAGAATAATCCATTTTCTGGCTCTGTCTCCAAACATGGGATTTCTTCTGGCAGCTCTTCCTCTGGAGGAACCCCAGTGCAGAGCTCTGCTTCTGGGACTCTGCTCCCCAGCATACAGCCTCCCTCCATGGGACAGTCCAGCAGCCGACCCATCCCAAGTTCAGCAGTGAAAAAACCACCTGTTTCCCAGAAGCTGACCCTGGTAGCCCCTCCTGGTGGTCCAAATGGAGATTCTGGTGGTGGTACCCAGGGAGTGGCAAAGTTATTGACCTCCTCCCTGAAGCCAGCCACAGTTAGTAGTGTGACATCGTCTACCTCCTTGCCAGTGAGTATCCCAGCAATGTATCCTGGCCCAACCCTGGGACTCAGGGACAAGGCCACTTGTCTTGCCCTGAGTGAAGAATGTGATCTGAAACTGAAGGTCAGGTGGGAACAGTGAGTTCAGATGCTGAATGAAGAACTGGGCTTCCTGCTCAGTCTTCCCTTTTCTGGCAGCAGGAAGGCCCAGGTTAGCCTGCCTGTCACCTTAGGAGGGTGAATGGAACAAAAGCAGCTGTCAGTATTGTGCCTGTAGGGAGGCTGGGTCTGCATGTGTAGAATGAGCCACAGAACTTGCCTCCCCTGACCTCTAACCTGTTCATCTCTCCAGACAAGGGGATGGATATGCTTTCATCTGTCAGGTGCTAGTCACATGGAGGTGTTCATGCCCCGGGAATAACAGTACCTTCTGAGAGTGATTCTCTGATTGGTTTTGAAGGATTCTGCAGGTCAGAGGTGATTTATCAGAATTCAGCAGCTAGTGAATGCTAGGGGTGGGGGGATAATTATAAGAACTTTGGATGCAGCTTGGGGAATTGGGGACTGAATCTAAGGACTTACACATGTTAGGCAAGTGCTCTGCTAGTGAGCTACATCCCTAGCACTCCTATTTCTTTTTTTTTTTTTCCTTTTTATTGTAAACAAATGGGATACATGTTTCTGTTTGTACATGAAGTAAAGGCATACCATTTGTGTAATCATACATTTACATAGGATAATGGTGTTTGATTCATTGTTTTTTTCCTCCCCCCACCCCTCCCACCCCTCTTTTCCCTCTGTACAGTCCCTCCTTCCTTCATTCTTGCCCCCCTCCCACCCCCCATTATGTGTCATCATCTGCTTATCAGTGAGATCATTTGTTCTTTGGATTTTTGAGATTGGCTTATCTCACTTAGCATGATATTCTCCAATTTCATCCATTTGCCTGCAAATGCCATAATTTTATTATTCTATATAGCTGAGTAATATTCCGTTGTATATGTATACCACAGTTTCTTTATCCATTCATCAATTGAAGGACATCTAGGTTGGTTCCACAATCTGGCTATTGTGAATTGAGCAGCTATGAACATTGATGTGGCTGTATCTCTGTAGTATGCTGATTTTAAGTCCTTTGGGTATAGGCCAAGGAGTGGGATAGCTGGGTCAAATGGTGGTTTAATTCCAAGCTTTCTGAGGAATCTCCACACTGCTTTCCAGAGTGGCTGCACTAATTTGCAACCCCACCAGCAATGTATGAGTGTACCTTTTTCCCCACATCCTCTCCAGCACCTATCATTGCTTGTATTCTTGATAATCGCCATTCTAATTGGGGTGAGATGGAATCTTAGGGTAGTTTTGACTTGCATTTCTCTTATTACTAGAGATGTTGAACATTTTTTTATGTATTTGTTGATTGCTTGTAGATCTTCTGTGAAGTGTCTGTTCATTTCCTTAGCCCATTTGTTGATTGGGTTATTTGTATTCTTGGTGTGGAGTTTTTTGAGTTCTTTATATATTCTGGAAATTAGTGCTCTATCTGAAGTATGAGTGGCAAAGATTTTCTCCCACTCTGTAGGTTCTCTCTTCACATTGCTGATAGTTTCCTTTGCTGAGAGAAAGCTTTTTCATTTGAATCTATCCCAGTTATTGATTCTTGCTTTTATTTCTTGTGCTATGGGAGTCCTGTTAAGGAAGTCTGATTCTAAGCCAACAAGGTGAAGATTTGGACCTACTTTTTCTTCTATAAGATGAAGGATCTCTGGTCTGATTCCAAGGTCCATGATCCATTTTGAGTTGAGTTTTGTGCAGGGTGAGAGATAGAGGTTTAGTTTCATCCTGCTGCATATGGATTTCCAGTTTTCCCAGCACCATTTGTTGAAGAGGCTGTCTTTTCTCCATTGCATATTTTTGGCCCCTTTGTCTAGTATTAGAAAGTATTTATTTGGGTTTGTGTCCGTGTCCTCTATTCTGTACCATTGATCTACCTGTCTATTTTGGTGCCAATACCATGCCGATTTTGTTACTATTGCTTTGTAGTATAGTTGAAGTTCTGGTATTGCGATATCCCCTGTTTCATTCTTCCTGCTAAGGATTGCTTTAGCTATTCTGGGTTTCTTATTCTTCCAGATGAATTTCATGATTGCTTGCTCTATTTCTGTAAGGTACGTCATTGGGATTTTAATTGGAATTGCATTGAATCTGTATAGCACTTTTAGTAGTATGGCCGTTTTGACAGTATTAATTCTGCCTATCGAAGAACATAGGAGATCTTTCCATCTTCTAAGGTCTTCCTTAATTTCTTTCTTCAGGGTTTTGTAGTTTTCATTGTAGAGATCTTTTACCTCTTTGGTTAGATTGATTCCCAAGTATTTTATTTTTTTTTTTGAGGTTATTGCAAATGGAATTGTTTTCCTCATTTCCCTTTCAGCTGTTTCGTCGCTTGCATATAAAAATGCTTTAGATTTATGCGTGTTGATTTTATAGCCTGCTATTTTGCTGAATTCATTGATGAGGTCTAGAAGTTTTCTGGAGGAGGTTTTTGGATCCTCTGAATATAGAATCATATCATCAGCAAATAGTGACAGCTTAAATTCCTCTTTTCCTATTCGTATCCCTTTAATTTCTTTGGTCTGCCTAATTGCTCTGGCTAGAGTTTCGAGGACAACGTTGAATAGAAGTGGTGAAAGAGACATCCCTATCTTGTTCCCATTTTTAAAGGGAATGCTTTCAGTTTTTCTGAAATGATGTTGGCCATGGGCTTAGCATAAATAGCCTTTACAATGTTCAGGTATGTTCCTTCTATCCCTATTTTTTCTAATGTTTTGAACATGAAGGAATGTTGTATTTTGTCGAATGCTTTTTCTGCGTCAATTGAAATAACCATATGATTCTTATCCTTAAGTCTATTGACGTGATGGATTACGTTTATTGATTTACAGATGTTAAACCATCTTTGCATTCTAGGGATGAACCCCACTTGATTGTGGTGCACAATTTTCTTAATATGTTTTTGGATACGGTTTGCCAATATTTTGTTAAGGATCTTTGCATCTATATTCATCAAGGATATTGGTCTAAAATTTTCTTTCCTTGATGTGACTTTGCCTGGTTTGGGTATGAGAGTGATATTAGCTTCATAGAATGAGTTTGGTAGGGTACCCTCCTTTTCTATTTCCTGAAATACTTTGAGAAGTATTGGAATGAGTTCTTCTTTGAAGGTCTTATAGAACCTATTTCTTTTTAAAAACAAAGACTAACCAAATATACACAAACATGTTTATTTGTTACATGTATTTACATAGTAAGCATATAAAATATGTGGGTACATGTGTGTTTTACGTATAAAAATATGCAAATGCATGCATTGGCATGTGTATTTGTGGATATCCACAGTGATAGTCTCTCCTCTGTTCACAGAGGAGGCACCTTTAGTGTCCTATACCCTGGAAAGCACTGCATGCCATTTCATAGACTGTCCTCGTTCCTCTCTCCAAGACTGCAGAATGGGAAAGTGCCTTTTCAGGGGCATTTGATGTGTGTCCCTGTTCTGCCTGCTCTTAGGTTTGGTGTGAGTTAACGGTGAACAGGACCAGGCTTCTGACCACTTGGCTATGTTTCCTCCCCAGAAAGGACCGGGTGGGGCTGTGCTGCTGACCAGCTCTTCTCCCTTAAACCTGCTGTCTTCATCCTACAAGTCCAGCAACCCCAAGCTGCCTGGGGCCGTGAACTCAAACTCACTAGGGATCCTAGCCCCTGTCCCATTTCCGCTCCATGTCCTCTCCTTCAGTGCGGACTCCTCTGCTAAAGCAGGGGTCTCCAAGGATGCCATCGTCACAGGCCCAGCCCCTGGAACCTTCCACCATGGTCTCAGCCACAGTAAGTACCTGTCTCCTGTCTCCCTGTGTTGTGGCGTGCTGTGGTTCCTGTGCGTCTGCTGTGACATGGGGAATGTCCCTGGGAAACTGCTGAGCCCCTCCCCTTTGGGTTTGTTTCCGAGACTGGTCTGGCCAGTCGTCTGGGGCTCTTGGCTGCCAGGGCTGTTCTTCCCTTCCGTCTTCATTGTTCGTGTTTTGTTCTCTCCCCTCCTGTTTCTCTCAGGTCTTCTGGCTGGCTTGCACTCCAGCCCGCCCCATGCAGCACCTCTCCCACATGCTGCTGTGTCCACCCATGTCCCGCAGAGTCTGCCAGGTAATTGCCAGACGGGCCCCATGCCATGCGCTCTGTGCGCAGCTCCTCCCCATCTTTAGGTGCTTTGTCTACTGCTGGGTCTTTGAACGTCTGCCTTGTCGTTGCTGTGTTGTCGTCTTGCCTCGTCTTTTAAGGGTCTGGCTATGTGGGCATCCGAATAACTGGGCTTCCACAACTTAGACTTACTGGGTTTCCACTTGGAACCCTTAGCCTGGGTGAGCACAGAAAGCTGTGGGACCTGACAGGAGGTAGAGTCTGTCCCGACCTTTAGCATCCTTTTTCTCTTCCGTTAAGAAGAAAGGTAATGGTAGGTCTCTCCGAAGGACCAGGGGGCACTACCAGCCTTCACAGCAAGACCATGCACTTTCTGATGTTGTCAGTTCATGGAGGTGCTCCATACTTTGCTTCTGTGAATGGGAAAATCCACAGAGAGGTGAGGGGCCACAGTACAAGACTCTGGAAGGAGTTTCCCTCTGTGGCAGCATGGACCTGAAAGAGAAGCAACTTTCAATTTGGCCAGATGTAAAACCTTCTTGGAAACAGATTTGGGAGCACACCAGGAACGAGGCAATGTCCCCACAGAACAGAGCCTTTGGAAGCAGCAAGCTCTAAAAAAGCTTTTGTATGTCGCTAGATTAGCGGCATGAGAAGCAGGCAGTAATGCTCCAGGCAGGCACTTGGTAGTCAGTAGACTTGCCATACCCAGTCCTGGATCCTTGTTTCTTGGGGACAGACCTCACGTAATTTTGGTGTGAGAAGCCTGATGGAACACTGGGATTTGACCTGGTGTTCTTACTGCTCTAGACTGCTCCAGATGCCCAGATGCTGCATTAGTAAGGGAAGAGCCAGTCTTACGGGAGTTGAACCTCAGTAACTGTGGATAGAGGGCCTGTGGCTACTCGGGCTTTGACCTGCCAAATGGAGGGTAGGGCCCACAACTCTCAAGTAGGTGTCCACCGCCTGTTCTGCTGTGGGTCTCCGAAGCCTGGTTCTGAGATTGAAGCATTTGTAGTGAGTGCCAGAGGCCATCTGGGGGCGAGAATGGGTTTGTGGGTCGCCAGGTGCGCTTCTTTGGGGGCTAATCCTATGTCTGTAGTTACCTCTTTTTCCTCTGGAGGAGCAGTGAAGTGCATGGATTTCCCTCACATACTGTGGCTGCCTGTGAGTTAAGTGTAGTGTGGGCGGCCATGGAGCTCCCTAGGTGAAGAGCTTGGGTTGTGTGACAGTGAGATGGCCCTACCTCTGCTTGCTTTGGGGAATGTCCTCTTTAAGAGAAACAAAGAACCAATGGAAAGAGGTCGAGGGTCTGTGGTATTTTTAGCCAAAAAGTAGGAAGAAATAAGAGAAAGGAAGGAAAAAGAAGACATTGCTTTCTTGTAGCATTTTGCTCTTTTTCCTCTGGGTAGTAAAAGGCTATCAGCAGTTCTGGGGTTGTGGCTCTGTGGTAGAGCATTTGCCTAGCGTGTGTGAGGCACTGGGTGTGATTCTCAGCACCACATGTAAATAAATGAATAAAATAAAGGTCCATCAACAACTAAAAAAACAAAACAAAACAAAAAAAAAAACAACCTATCAGCAGAGTAGTTATGCTAATGCCAATGACCTTTCTCCTCCTCCTGAGCTGTGCTTCAGGTGGTGGCTACCTGAGGGGCTGCCATCAGGCTCTGTGTTGCAGCAGCACAGCTGTGACTGTCTGCTTTGGTTTCCCTTCCTCTTTGTACTCCATGCAGGTGTTTTTGCACCTGTCCCTACACCTGGTGGTGAGAGTGATCACTGCTGCCCTGAGTTGTGTGTGAACATCAGGCCTTGCCATTGTGGCATTTGTCACTTGAGATGTGAAGTGGCCCAGGTCACATCTCAGGAGCTGTTCTTTGCACACTGCTCAGCTCACCAATAGCCCGCATAGTGCCAGTGCCCATGCATGCTGCAGGCTGCTGCAAGGAGCAGCCTACACAGCCACTGTTGTGTGTTGTGACTTGTTCAGTCCTTAAAACACGCAGTGTTCAGGTACGGCTGCTGCTTAAGTGATCCCCATGTTTGGTTACTGCTGGAGGAGACAGCTCCTGAAAGATTGTGTTCTGTTTTTGCTCTCCAGATGCTTCTCAGCTTCATGGGAAGGGGCCTAGTGTGCCACGGAAGTTGTGACCAGAGGACAGGCTCAATTGACTCGGGTCCAGTGGAAGCACAACGTGTAGGTCTCAGATAGCGGACGTCCCGGCACACTCTGCCTGCTGCTTTTCTCCTGAAGCAGGCATGAGTTCTTGGAACGCGCCTTGGCACTTCTGACATGCCTCCACCTGAGGGAGCAGCTCATGCTGCTGGTGAAGCACTTGCTGACCTGGTGCTCTGGGCCTTGCAGCTGTGTTGCTGGAAGGTTGTTGAAGGGCCACTCTGGGTGTGGGGGTGTGCTGGGCTCTTGGAAAGTGGGCAGTTCACGAGCCCTGGTTGCAGATCCATTGGCACAGCAGTTTAGGTCTGCTCGGCCCCCAGCGCTCAGTCCAAGTACCTCACAGCACCCGATGGGTCGGGGGCTCCTTCTGGCCACGGTAGGATCCCTGATTGGTCAGTGTTATTATCCCATCCCCAGGCTGTGTGCTCAAAAGGACAAGACCCAGACCTAAGCCACAGATGGGAGGCCCATCTTTTCTCCTTGAAAAATACTAAGAACACTTACTGTGTGCTCTGTGGGGTACCAGTTTTTCCTCTGAACCTGACAATGAAGCTCTTAGAGAGAAGAGACCTTTGTAGATTCAACAATTATGGTAGGATTTTTAAAGACATCTATCTTGGGCTCAGTTTTCGTCATTACCATTAAATGCATTGGATAGAATGGGACTGCTCTTCACACGTCACATTATAGGAAGACTCAATTCCAGTGCCTTTATGGTGGAGCAGAATTCAACAACACAACGTCCATTCAGCCCCCCGAGTGGATCTGGGAGGAAGACCTTTTTTAAAAGAGATGTCTGTATTTAGGACATAGCCAGTTTTATTTAATCGAGTTTTTTACGGTTGCACATCATAACCTGCGCCATCCTGACTTGAAAGCTGTCTGGGCCCCCAAATCCCAGGTCCCAGTTGAGCCAGGGCTCCCATTTTGTTTTTCCAGAGTTGGTGCAGGTGGACTGCAGAGGAACCCCAAAGCCCTTTGTGTCTGAGGGCTGAGATGAGGGGTTCCAAGTCACAGGTAGACATTCCGGTTTCTTATTCTTAGAAACCCTTCCTAGGCAGAGCTGCAGGGATGGGCCTCTGTGAAGTGTCTGCTGCCTAGAACAGGCCTGGAGGTGTTGGGCGGTGGTGGGGGTTCTGTGTGGACTGGGGTGCTGCCCAGAGGAGCTGGAGAGTGAATCTGAGACAGGCGAGGACAGTGACTACAGAGCTCCTGTCACCAGACTGGTCACACTCAGCCAGTGGCCGTTTCACAAGGACTTCAAGGGCCCTTGCTAATCCTGTGAATCTGTGCCATGAGGTGAGTCTGACTGCCCAGGTGAGCAGTTTCAGATGTGTTGAGAACATCCTCAGCATTTGCACCTGGGTGAAAACACTCTGGGTTCCTTATTCCCCAGGTGCGATGCTCAGTAACTCCCAATTCCTGTGGAGGTTGGTGCCCTTCCCGCTGTGCTGGGAGCAAGACCTCTGTCAGCTACTCGGCCCGGCCTCTGCTCTGACTCTTTTTGTATGTAAGAACCAATCTGTTTCACATTGGGCCACGTGGATTCCTTATCCCTTTATTATATATATATTTTGCAACTTGGATTTCCAGTTTGTTTACAGAATAGTCTTAGGTAGTAGCAAAAGAGCCAAAGAAGAGATTTGTATAGCTGAGCTCAAAGCCGAGCCGAGGCCATCAGTGAAGGCTGAGCAGTGGGAACCCTCCAGGCTCCTCTGCCCATGAACATCTGGGTCCCAGTCCCAGCCTCCCCCCGTCCCTCCTCGCCCTTTGGTGCTCCCTCCTCCCCGTGTGCCACTGAGTGTGCAGCTGGAGCAGGATACCCTTGTCCTTAGGAATCTAGTGATGCCTCTTGCCTCAGGGAAATGTTTCTTTGATGGGGAGTTTGAGATTTCTTTTTCTTGTTTATGCTTTATTTGTGGTAACGAAAGAGTGAATGACAAACAGCCATGGCAAGGCAGATCTACAGCCCAGTTGCAGTGGAGGCGTGGGGCAGAGTGCCCTCAGGGGGCTGCGGGGGTTCCCTCAGCGGGTGAAGGTCTCTGAGCACTTACCAGACATGGCCGTTTCTTGGGTGTGAGAGGGGCTGTTGCTTTTGTGCAGCGACTATGTTGGTGTTAGGGGGTGGTGTGGAAATTGTTAATCTTGTATAAAGCAACTCAATAAATTGTTTCAAGGTTTCCAAAACCTGTGTCTCACTCTTCTTTCTACTGTGTTTGCTAGTAGTTCTTCCCATAGAACCTGGTATATGTGTGATATCCATTTTGTCTGAAGGATAAGAGGGAGTAGGGAAAATAAGCCTCACATGCAAGGGAAAAAACACTCTTGCCATGACATTAGAATCAAGCCACCATGTTTTTTATTTTCATGCTATAAATAAAGTTCCCTCTTACTTGCCATCTTCTTACATAATACATGAGATACAGAAAATGAGAAATTTGGTGAATGATCAGCAGTTTTCTTTACCTAAATACCAGTGAGATAATAAGCAAGACTTGCAAGGCAAAACTAAGGCTAACAGCAACACCATCCATTCTTAAGATCTTTTAATTTCAGAACTGTGTCCCTGATGGAACATCATCCTGGTACAGCTTGGCTGACATGCCCCCTGGCTGAGTTCCTTGTCTTTCTGGCATAGAGCCTGTCTTGTGGGCAGAGTACTGTTGATGAGGCCTCACTCACAAAGTTGGTTCCCATTTGGGAAGCCGGAGCATGTGCCTGTGGGCAGCCCTGATGGCCCTGTCCTTTGGTGAACGGAGAATGGAAGGCCTCTGCCTAGATTTTGCTGTCCACGTTCTAAGGCCCATGCTGCCCTGAGTGAGTGTGTCTGCTGTGGCTGTGTTGTGCTTTAATAGTTTTCGTATTGTTTCTGGCCATCATATGAGGAATCTGCTGATGGGAGTGTATGGGGAAGGGAGGAAAAAAGAAGGGTGTGTGGTTGTCAGATCACTGGAGGCCAGAGCAGGTCACTCACCCAGGTTGAATGATGGTTGAGACAAGAGCTGCCTGTCTTGAGCCAGTGCCAGTTCTGCTGACATGAACCGCACTCCCAGCAGTCTGATAGGAGAGGGCGTGGCTAAAACACTCAGCACAGGGCCAGGAATGAGATACCTGGGAGGCTCCTGGTGAGGAGCAAGCCAGCTTTCCACTCCCAAGACGGGCTGGGCCTACTTTTGCCCAGACACCAGGACTGCCAGCTCCTGAATGGACATATCCTTGTTGACATAGCGGTCGTACTGAGCAGGGGTCAGCCTGCCGCTCTGCAGGGCTTCCTCGATAGAAAACTTCTTGCCAGACTTCCTGTCGTGTATCACTGAGGACTCCCCGTTGGGACCCTTCACTGAGATCTCCTCCCAGTCGCACTCCTGGCTCCTGAGTTTCACAAACATGTTCCAGTCGATGAGCCCAGCCCGGTGGGCCTCCTCAGGGGACAGCTCACGACCTGTGTCGGGGTCAATGACCACGATGGAGCGCCGCAGGTGGTTTTCTCTCTGCTCCCTCTTGACAGACACGGACCCCAGGCGCCTCTGCAGCTCATCGATCTCGAGATCTTTGTCCTTGGATAGCCTCTTGAGATCATCCAGTTCTCTCTCCAGGGACCACAGTCTGGAGTCAAGGTTGGTCCCAGAGTCCACCATGGTCGTGTTCCGCAGGTCCCGTGTTTCTGCGGCTGCCATTTCGATTTCCGATTGGAGCCTGCGGGTCTCCAGCTGCAGGTTCTGCCTCTCCAGCTGTAATCTGTGGTTTTCTTCCCTTAGGAAGTCCAGCTCCTTGGAGGACTGGGAGTTGTGGAATTCCAACTCTGAGAGCTTGGCTTCCAGCTGAGTCACCTCAGCATCCAGTTCCCTCTTGCTCCGGCTCTCCTCTTCCAGGCTCTTCTTGAGCTTCTGGATCTCCTGCTCGGTGTTGCCCTTGTCCACCTGGACGCTCTCAGAGAAGACCACCTTCTCCTTGACCTCTGCCTTCTCCAGGGCAGCCAGCTTCCTACGCAGAGGCTCAAGCTCGCCCTCCAGCAGCTGCCGCCGGTGCTGCTCTTCCTCCAGCTGGGCTTGGAGCAGGGCGTGCTCCCTGGCCTGCTGCGGGTCCTGCTGCAGCACCACCTTCTGTGTTCGGGTCACCTTCTCGCTGGCCTTGGCCTCCTCCTGTTCCAGCGCAGCCAGCCGCTGCTTCAGGCGCTGCACCTCCTGCTCTGCAGCCCTGCGCGCCTGCCGCTCACGCTCCAGCTCCTCTAGCTGCCGCTCCAGCTCCCCGCGCCGCCGCTGCAGCCTCCGCAGCTCAGCACGCAGCTTGTCGATCTGGCGTAGCTCGGCGTCGATGCTGTCAGTGAACGCGCTCACCTCTGCCCGCAGGCCTGGCTCGTCCTCATACTGTACCACCTCCTGGCGCACCACCCTCTCCCTCCCCTGCGCGAGCTCCTCCTCCTTGCACCTTATCTTCTCTTCCTGGAACACTCGCTCCCCTTCTAGGTCCACCTGCTTCTTCTGCTCTTCTGACAACTTTGCCCGCAGAGATTCCACCTCCTCTTTGGTTTGGGGGTCTTCCTCGAACTGGAGGATCTCCTGAACCACCTCTCTGGTCTGGACCTGCGGCTTGGCATCCTTCAGGGACTGGATCTCCTGCTTCAGCTGGTAGATCTCTAGGTCACACCTTTCAATCAGCCTGGTCTTGTCCACGATCTCCTCCCTGAGTCGCTGGAGCTCCCTCTCTGTCTCTGGGTCGGTGGTGTACTTAATGACTTCTTTAGTCACCTCTTTGACTTCCACCTGCGGCCCCCGCCTCCGGAGGGCCTCCAGCTCACTCTGGTAGCTCTTGAGCTGCTCCTCGGCACCCCTGTACTTCCGCTCCTGCTCCACCAGCTCCAGGCGGAGGTTGGCCACTTCGCTCTCTGCCTTGGGGTCTGGCCGCACAATCTCGCGGACTTTCTCCTGCACCACCACTTTGGCGTTCTCCTCCTCCAAAGCCCATATCTTTCGAAGCAGCTCTGTTTTCTCCCGCTGGCTGGCTCGGGCTTTGGTGGCTTCGTCCTCATACTGGCGGGTGAGGTCATTGACCTCCCGCTCAGCAGCTGCATCCTTCTCCACCTTGAGCACCTCCTTGACAGTTATCTTGCCCTCAGCCATGGCCCGCTCCTTCTCTAGCCTCTTGAGCTTGGCCTGTAGAAAGCTTAGCTCCTCCTCCTGCTTCTCCCTGAGCTCACCTTCCCGCTGGTGCTCCTCCTGCAGCTGCTGGTACTCTGCCTCCAGCTGGGGGTCATTCTGCAGCTTCACCACCTCCTTCTCTGTGACCTTTTCCTGTACCCGGCTCTTCTCGGTGGCCAGGGCTGCCACGCGCTGTTGTAGCAGAAGCACCTCTGCTTCCCGGGCACCCTTCTGCCGCCTCAGTGTCTCCAGCTCCTCCCGTAGCTGCAGGACCTCATCCGCCTGGGCTCTGTCCGGCTCAATGCGCAGGACCTCCTTGACCACATACTCCTGCCCCCCATCTCTGGTCTCCTGCTCCAGGGTGCGCAGCCGTAGCTGCAGTGCCTCCAGCTCCTCCTGCAGCAGCTGGTTCTTGTGCTGCTCTTCTGCCAGCGTCCGCTGCATCTGCTGGAAGCTCTCCTCTAGTGCAGGGTCCGGCACCTTCTTCAGCACCTCCCTCCTCACCAGTGACTCCTGAGGCCCCTGATTCTGCAGGGTCCGGATTTCCTTCTTGGTGCTCTTGACCTCATTCTCCAGCTGCTGCCTTCGTTCAGCCTCCTCGTCCAGTTCCTTCTTAATCTTCCATGTCTCCTCCACGCTGGAGCCTGGCTTGCTCCCTTGCAGGGTCTCACGGGTCACTTTTGTGTCTGGCTGCTGTGACAGATAAGACAGTATGTGATTAAAGCCAGAACAAATCTTCTCATCTTAAAACAGGTCAGGGGCTGGGGTTGTGGCTCAGTGGTGGAGCGCTTGCCTGGCATGTATGAGGCACTGGGTTTGAGTCTCAGCACCGCATATGAACAAATAAATAAATAAAAAACAAAGGTCCTTCGACAACTAAAAAAATATATATAAAAAAAAAAATAGGTCTGACTGTCCTGTGATCCCTAAGGAATTCCTTTAGACGTCTCTGGCTATTTTTTAAAGTGCCCAAAACACTAGATTGGCTTTATAAAATGAAATGAGGCAAAATATTTTACAACTGTAGAGGAGTTTGAAGGGAAACCACAGTGTCCACCTCTGGTCTGTCCCCAGGGGATGTCAGTCCTTGCAGAGGTTCTCTGTGCTTCTTTCAGCGTGCGCATATGGGTGTGCCCCACCGAACACACCTGTACTTTTCCTGCACGAGAGCATGTCTCCTCTCCCCTCTGTACTCTGCTGCTTATGGCACCATCAGAGGGGTCCTGCTCTGACCCAGAGCGTACAGCTCCACTCCTTAGTAGCACAGCTTTCCACTGTGTGAATGTGATTTAACCAGCCCACTGCTGACAAATGTGGAGTTGATTCCAGTTTCTTGCTATAATAAACAGTGCTGTCATAGGCATTTATGAACTTTTAAAAATAACTTTTTAGTATGTCCTTAGCAAATATTTATTGAATTGAATATGTAAACTGTCTTCATGTCCATGGAACTCACTTAAGCCAGGCATAGGTACCACCCAGAAATGTTAGCAAGGGACATTCATAGGCTGTCTGAGGCAGGAGGAACCTTTTGTTTTTCAGCTGGCAGAATAGTTTTAAGTAGGGTTCCTTTTTTTTTTTTTTTTTTTTTTTGGTGGTGCTGGGGATTGAACTCAGGGCCTTGTGCTTGCAAGGCGAGCACTCTACCAACTGAGCTATCTCCCCAGCCCTTAAGTAGGGTTTCTTACTAAAGTCGATTACCTGTCTCAGGAGATTGAGTGCAAACTCCAGATTCTGCAGCCTCTGCCTGTTGATGGCGTGAACTTCTGTGAACTTGGCAGCAAGAGCAGCTTCCTACAGAGATGTTTAGGAGAGCAGTCAGCAATCAGGAGCCAACAAGTGAGAGCCAGGGGGCTTGACTGAGTAGCAGTCAGCAATCAGGAGCCAACAAGTGAGAGCCAGGGGGCTTGCACTCAGTCTTTCAAAAGTCTGGCAGTTGGGGACAGATGGGTGCTTCTCGCCCACTCCTACCTGCAGCTATTCTACAGTCTCATTATTGGAGAGAAAGGTGGACTCAGCGTCAGAAGATCCAGGTTTCAGTCTGACCCTTGGACTTCGAGCAAGTCTCTTCACCTCCCTGAGCCTTACTGTTCTCCTGTGTGACAGGGGCTTATGGTACTAGTCCTCCCCTGTATACCCACTGAGGGGAACAGGTGGGAACTTCCCTGATTCATGGGGCTAGCCTCGATTGAGCTGTCTTTCAAGGCATAGCAATGTCACTGCCCCAGAACAAGTTCTTTCTCTTCTTCCAAATCTGTTTGTACACAGTGGGGCTCCTGTGTGGCTTCCCCGGCTGTGTGTGCATCACTGACGTCTGCATGTAGCACTGTAGGGCACTAGACTGCCACCAGACAGGCTGGTGCCCTGAGCTCACCTCCTCCTTCACTTTTGCAGCAGGAGACTGCAGCCTGGCTCTCTTGCTCACATGGCTGTTACTTCCATTCTCCAAGTCAAGAAGCGACCTGAGTTTCTCTGCTTCCAGCTCATAGTCCTGGGTGAGAGAACAGGTAAGAGTCACTAAGAAGAGACTGAAATGTTTTCATACCCCTTCTGGTGGACCTAGATCTGCTCTTGGTGGGTAGGGAAGGGGTGCTGCTTCCACAGTCTGCACAGGCTTACCCTGCAGGAGTCAGCTGCAACATACTGGCCTCCAGGGGCCTCGAGACTCATCCACACAGGAGCAGGACACTGCACTGCTCAGCATTTGAGAAAAAGCCCCCATTCCTCTCCACTCTCAAAGAGGCAAACCAAGTGTCCCTTCCAGGCCTTCCAGCAGCCAGGAGAATTGATACTCTGCTTCAGGGCACACTGGACCATAAGCCTCCCCTCATTGCTGCCTCCACCGACCTTGGCCTTCACCAGGCTGATGAGTTCATGACCTATCAAGTGGACGTGTGGTGATTCACACAGCTATTTCTCTGCTGTCGGACACTTAGGCCATTTCTGTTTTGTTTCTTTTACTGTTGTAAATAGTGCTATTACACAGTTCTGTCTTTCCTGCGTTATTCTTTTGTGATACCAGGGATTGAACCCAGGGGTGCTTAACCACTGAACCACATCCCCATCCCTTTTTAGTTTTTTATTTTGAGAGAGGGTCTTGCTAAGTTGCTAAGGCTAACCTTGAATTTGTAATCCTTCTGCCCAGCTTCCTGTTAGTGGTTTTTCCTTTAGCATAACCCCCACCCCCCGCCACAGACAGTCTACTGCTTCCAAGATATTTGGTGCCTGGGCATCATATTTTTTTCCTTCGGGGCTCTAGTTTGCATGGCTATTCAGTGCCAAGGTGTCCAGTTCCTGCCGGGGCCTGTACCCCGTCTGGTGTTGTGGGTGGAGGGAGGCACCGTGGTCTCTGCTGGGGCAGAAGCTTCATGGCTCACCTTCACAGCTTGCTGGTACTGCTGGGAATTGGTGTAGACCTTCTGTACTTCCTCCTCCCTACTTGCTATCTCATCTAGCAGGTTCTGTAAAACAAGAGATCTTAATAACCAAAACTAAAAACAAAACAAACCTTGTTGATAAAGTGGCTGTAGAAGAACCTGAGGTTCTAAGGTTCTTCTACAGCATAGCACATAACATAAACCTTCCTCATTTGCATTTGCTTGTGACAAAAGCCAGTTCTGAGGCCCCGTGAGGAAGGGCCAAGAAGATAACTATTGTTGCCAGGAAGCACGCTTTGGTGCTTTGAAATGCCAGGCACTACTCTGATATTGCCTTTAGATGATCTCATTTAACCTTCAGATGACCCTGTGACTAAGCATCATGATCTCCAGTTCACACATGACGTTCAGCAACTGGTGGGGATGTGGCCTATTGGGTAGAAACAGGATCTGAATTTCGGACACAGGGTTCCCAGGTCCTCATCCCTAACCCCAAGACACTGCCTGGTGCATTGAGGAGGCAAAAGCAGAACTTGGGGACTGGGGTTTTCTCCACAGGGGCTCCTTTTGTGTTTCTGTAGCCATTCACCATATGGCAAAGCCACATGGGTGTCCACTCGGCCTGGCCCTGTGCTGGGCAGAGCAGGGGGTAGGGAACTGAGGTCCAGGGAGGGAGTTCAGCCAGGACTGTGCCCTGCTCCATTCCCCAAAGGCTTGGCTCCCTCCACTGACAGAGGTTTGCTGACCACCCCTGGCCACTGTGTGACCACAGAAGCAGATGCTGCTGTCTTACCTTCTGGTTCTTGAGCTTGGTCTCCATCTGGCTGAGGTTGTCCGTCTCCTGGGGCTCGTAACTGGGGGTGTTGGACAAGAACTGGAGCATGCGGTCGTAGCCACGGCGGTACTCTTCATAGGCAGCCCTGGCAGTCTGCAGACTCTGGGCCCTGTGGGGCAAAGCTGGTCAGGCCTCTGCACAGCAGGAGAGGCCCCACTGATGCTTCGCTTCTTTTTAGAGGAGGAGGAAAAACATCTAATATGATCAGACAAACCCTAAACATTCACTGGAAAGAGTGATCATGGGGCACTATTGGAGGATGGAGGGCTGCATACTGGTGGGCAGAGGTGCCCAGGGTACTGTGGGACCTGTGCAAGCCAAAAGTCCAGGAAAACCACAGGGAGGTAGGAAGTCATACCAACCCACCCAAAATAGTAACATCAAACCTTACAAGCGGGGCACAGTGGCACATGCCTCATAATCCCAGTGGCTTGGGAGGCTGAGGCAGGAGGATTGCAAGTTCAAAGCCAGCCTCAGCAATTTAGCAAGGCACTTAGCAACTCAGCAAGACCCTGTCTCTAAATAAAATATAATAAAGGCTGGGGATGTGGCTCAGTGGTTAAGCACCCTGGGTTCAATCCTTGGTACAAAAAAACAAAAAGCAACCTAATGCGATACAGTGAAAGTAGTGCTTAGAAGGAACTATATAGCACTAAATGACTGGCTAGCGCAAAGCCAGGCTCAGCTGACTGATTGGAAAGGGAGAGAGAGAAAGAGAAGACATAGCAAAAGGAGGCGTGACATCAGGAGCCAGCATAGCGCCACCTCAGGTCCCACTGACTGAGGGGACAATGGGAGCCAACTGTGAAGGAATGCCAATAAATTCAACCAGGTCTGGAGGATTCCTTGAAATGCAGGCTACTGATGTCACTTCAAGGATGGGCGAGGCGCTGGGGAGGCAGCTCAGTTGGTGGAGTGCTTGCCTCACATGCACAAGGTCCTGGGTTCAATCCCCAGCAGTACCCCGCCCCCCCAAAAAAAGAATGGGTAAAACGTTCGGGCCATACATACTTTAAACGGTTAAGTTTGTCCACAAAACCCTCACTGGTGAACGCAGCGCACACTCAAGGAGGAACCAATTCTACACAAACGCCCAGGAGACAAGGGAGGAGGAAATGCCAGAGGCTGTGAGGCTGGCAGAGTGCAGCATGCCTGGGAGCTGCTACCCTCGTCCCTGTCCACCCCAGTGTGTCGATGCCCGAGGAGGTGGCTGCTGTCGTCACTGTTGGGTTTCTTATTTGTACACTTTCACCAGAAAAGAGGAAACTAGAGGAGAGTCTTTGGCGGCAGCAGGGACCCTGCTCGGCTGCCCCCCTGCCCTGCCTGCGCGGCTCTCACCTGAGTCCCACCTGCTGGCGCAGGTTGTCGAAGCGTTGGCTCAGCCTGTGCACCTCCGCCTCCTGGCGCTCCAGATCCGGGCAGTGCTCCTGGAAGCGGCTCGCCAGCGCACTCGAGCACCGTTTGGCCTCCTGCAGGTTCCGTTCCACCTCACCCAGCAGGGACCTCTGTGCCTGCAACTCGGAGGCCACGGCCTGCAGGACGGGGGAGACAACAGCCCTGTGGCCACAGACCCCCCTGGAGCACCGAAGCTTTGGGGGAGGGCTCACACCTGGGAGCCTTTGCCTCGCGCTTCTCAGCTGGCATCCCGTGTGCAGAGTTCCTTTGTGTTACAAAAGTTGGGACCTAACTTCTAAAGCTCCAGTGGGCAGCACATGGCCAGACGAGGGACGAGGGACGGCCTGCTGCCCTTCAGCCCCGGGCCTTCACCTTGGCTGAGGCCAGCATGAATGAGGGCTGCCCTGGCCCCAGGCTCAGGACCTCTGAGCCCAGGCAGGCACAGTGAAGTGGTGAGGAGAGCTGCAACCCAGGGCCAGTGGCTGCGGGCCTGGCATGCCCTGCCTCCGTGGACATCCTGAGACCCAGCTTGATGCAGCTCCCTGATGGCTGGAGCAGCTGGGATCAGAGCCGTGGCCTCCCTTTTTACTCCCAATTTGATACACCATAGACTCTCCAAACCTGTAGGGACTGGCTGCTGGGACCTCTCAGGCCTCAGTGTCCTTGTTTGTCTCAAGGTGGGCAGGAAAGATGTGTCTGCGGCCAGCAGTCAGCTCAGAGGGAGGTTCCGGGACTTGAGCTGCAGACTCACCTCCAGCTCCTGCCTCTTGCTGTCCATGACACAGCCACTCTCAGGCACCGTGTCGTCCTGGGTGAGCCGGTTCTCATGCATGGCCAGTAGCTCTCGGCCCTGCTGCAGGCTCTTCTCCAGGCAGCTGGCCACATGGACTCTGAGGACACAGGTCAGGAGTGGGGGGCTGGCTCCTTGACCCCACCCCAGCCTCCCCACAGCACGCCTGCCACCCACTTCTCCTGGGCTGAGTCCAGCAGCTGCACAAGGCGCTCATATTTCCTGTTGAGGTCCTCGACCCGGGTTTTCAGCAGGGGTGCAGTGCCACTGCCTGGGAGCGCCTGCACGAAGGCCTGACACTCCGCCGTGCTCTGCGCCTTCTCGGGCTCCATCCGCAGCAGCTCGTTGGCGATGTTCTGTGGGGACCAGAACCCTGGGTCAGCCCCAGCCTGGCAGCCCCTTCCCTCAAGGATGTGCACAGGGTGGGCACAAAATCCCACACTGCAGGGCCAGCAGAAACAGCTGGCGAGGCCTGGCCCACACCACCCAGCCTGACCAGGTCCTGCATGTTTAGTGAGCATCTCCAGGATCCCTGATATGGGTGGGCTGAGATGGATGATGGTGATACAGTGAATAGGTAGTCGCCGAGGACTTACCTCTGAGCACAGACGAGTCTGCAGGATCTCTGGGGCAACCCTCCAGAGTAGGTAGGTTTTCTCCCATTCACAGGTGGGGGTACCATGACTACAAGATGCTCAGGAAGCGCCTTGGCACCTCCACCCTCACCCCTGTACCAGGCGTCCCCTGGGCCCTAACTCATGAGGCTGCCTCAGGGGCCACCTTCTAAGCCTGCTTCCCCTGTAAAACCAGGGTGATGGTCCCACCGTGGAGCGCTCAGGAAAGTGCGTGAAAGGAGGCAGTGGCTGAAGGGAGGGTGCCTGCATCACCCTGTATCCTTCCAGTACCCCCTCAAGTAGGAACCAGCCCATTTCACTTTAGGGACTGTGCCTCAGGGGCTTCAGTGACACGTCTTGGGTAAGTAGCTAGTGATCTGGCTCTGAACTCGCCAAGTCCACAGTGCCACCGTACTCATGGTCTCTGGCTTAGCACCGACCTGTGTGGGCCGCCCTGGTGGCTGCCATAATGGCTACAATCCCAGTCAGTTGACAAGCCACACAGAGGCAGCACTGAACACCTCCTTGGCCCTGCCCTGATCCAGAACCCGGGAGGGCACAGGAACAGCCCATCATCCATGACTCAGGACCTGATCGCAGCAATAGACTGTCCCAATGGAGAGCCTGCCACAAATGTCCCAAGACCATGGGGTGAAACTCAGGCACAGGTCCAGCAGGTGTCCCAGCCCAAAGTACCTTGAGATCTTTGGCCCGCTCCTCACTGTCCTGCACAGCCCGGCCCTGCTCCAGGGGTGGCCGCAGAATCCCTGTGATGGCCTTCTCCTGTCGGTCCAGGTCACTGGCCACCTTGTCCAATCTGGCCAGCAGCTGCCTTCCCTGCAGGTCAGAGGCATCTGTGGTAGGAGGACGTAGAGTCAGCGGGGACAGAGGGGGCATGAGGCCCAGAGGGGTCCCAGGAGGCCAGCGGGGACCTCCGGGCTGGCCTAACCTCCCCACCCATCTAGCCAGTCCCTTGCCACCCCATGCACAGCATAGGCCCTCGGTGTGGCCCCTCCACCCTGGTGCCCGACCCTTGGCAGGCAGCCCTGCTACCCGCCTCCAGGGTTCTCCGTCTTCAGCACTTCGTGCCGCTGCTGGAGTGCCTGCCTGCTCCCCGCCGCCTTCTGCCGCACACTCCGGTACTGGCTGTCCAGGCTGTGAGAGCAAGAACGTGCTGGACCTGGGCAGCCCACCACCCCCTCTGCAGAGGCAGGACCCTGGACTCTAGCTGAACAAACATCCGAGAGGAGCCAGGTGGCTCCCAGAGTGCTTTGAGAAGTGAACACCGGGCTGGGAGCCAGGTGTGGTGGCGCACACCTGCAACCCCAGCTACTCAGGAGGCTGAGGGGAGGAGCCCAAGTTCAAGGCCAGCCTTGGTAACTTAGTAATACGGCCTCGAAATTTAAAAAGGGGGCTGGGCTGGGGATGTAACTTAGTGACCAAAGTACTTGCCTAGCATATGCAGTGCTCCGAGTTCAATCCCCCACAATCTGTCTGGCACAAGACAGAACACAATGGCTGTGGCAAGGGCTGGCTGTAACACTGGCCTCTATGATCCGGGGTTCAGAAAGACCCTCTCTCCTCTCTTCCCCATTTTTCTCCCTTTTCCCTCCTTCCTTTCTGCTCCTCATTGCAGCTGTCACTACCTAAAAGGATCTGTTTTGTTCATTAGTTTTCTCTACCAATGTAGGACCCCTGAGGGAGCAGTACACAGTAGGAGCTCAATAGTTGTGGGCTGTATAAATCAAGGCGTTCCTGGAATCAGTCACTGATTCAGCTGAGTTCTTTGTAACAGGCACTAAATTTGGCCCTGGAAACACTGGCCTCAGGAAGCATAGGCCCGATGAGACCGATGCGTACACAAATCATCTTAGTGAAATGTGGTACATGCAGCCGGGACGGTGTGTGGGGCCAAGAGGAGGGGCAGGGGCCAGGACAGAGTCCTCCAGCTGAGGGCCTGAGCCAGCTGGGCAGTAGGCGGTGCTACAGGACTAAGAGCGAACATGCTTGCCAGACCAACAGCTCTGCCCCTTTACCCTCCAAGGGGGTGTAGGTGAGACGACAGCCCTCCCTCATCCCGAGTCAGGAGGCCAGGGCTGTGAAGCCCAGGGCCGGTCAGTGCGTGCTGGCTCCCTCCTCTGCCCTCATACCTGTCCACCAGAGCCAGGGCTTCAGGGTCAGTGGGGGGAATCATGAAGCAGACCGCTGGGGCGCTCAGCCTGTTGCCTGCACCGTCAGTGAGCTCCCAGCTCTCCCCGCTGTTCTTCTGCAGGGTGTAGCTGTAGCCCCGTGAGATGGGGCCCTGGCAGGGGCAGACCGAACAACCCGGAGGTGAGGAACTGCCTTGCTCCACGGCCTGGGGCCCAGTTGCCCTCGGCCTCTTGTGCCCCCAGCTCTTGGGCCTGAGGAATCTTAGCCCATCTCTCTGACCCTCCCCAGGACATTTGGACATAGAAGTGAGAGGGGCTGGCACCAAGGGAAGGGACGGTCTGCCAGCTCGGCACACTCCGGTCCATGTGATGTCACCGCTCCCAGATGGACACGGCCTGTGCCTGAGGCCTGGCATTCCCCAGCCGCAGTGGCTGGCTTGGGGGCATGTAACTCAAATGGGGCCCTGAGACGCTTCCCTGGGACTCGCGAAGCTGCTGGGACGTAAGGCCGGGCTGGAGGGCAGGGCGTGTGGGTGCATGGCTGTGACCACGGGAAGGAGGTAGAGGCGCCAACGACAGGCACAGGTGCTGGTTCCTAAAAGGTGGTGCGAGGCCCCGGACCCAGCCGTGCTCCCCCTAAGGCTCTTCAGAGACAGGGTCCAGCCTGCCCAGAGCTCCTGGCGGGTGCTCACCTGGTCACCCTCAAAGTCACAGAGCGCCTCCACAGGGATGGGCTTGAGCGGGGTCTCCCGGCGGTACTTTAGCGGCACCACCTGCTGCCCTCGCTTCTGCAGCCCCCGCACCACATCCTCGTACTTGTCCAGAGCCTTCTCCTGGTCCTGCAGAGGGCGGAGCACGGCGGCATGAGACCCATGCCGTGGCTTGGTGGCGGGGAACCCTGGCTGGGCTGGCGGGCCGTCCTGCCACTCACGTCCAGCTCCCGCAACAGCAGCTCGATCTGGTATCGGTCCTTGAAGTCAGGGCTGTATTTCTGGTTCAGGTCCGAGTCCACCTTGCGCAGCAGCTCCTGAGCATCTTGCACATCTCTGTGGAACTAGGGGAGACCAGGTGGCCCCATCAGACAGGAAGCCGCCAGTGACTTCCAGTTGTGGCTTTGAGCTCACCCCAGGCAGGGCTGGAGTGCCCACTCATCCCGAATCCAAGAGTGAACGCTCCGGGCCTCAGGACACCTCTTCCCTCCAGAGCCCAGCTCCTGGGTCCTCTTAGGGAAGAAGCCGGCTCCCTGTGCGGTCCCTGAGACACCGCCACCAGGCGAAAGCTTCCCCTCATGCTCCTGTGAGTTTGGGTTCCTTACTCCATTCCTCTCTCCGTGCAGAACACCCTGACTTGATGCCATGTAGTCATATGCCACAGTGAGGTTTTGGTCAATGACAGACAACATGTACCATGGCGGTCCCTGAAGTGTCACCTAGTGACACTGAGCCAGCTTAATTAGAGCAAGTACACTCTATGATGCTAGCACAAAGCCGGCATTGCCTCAGGATGCATTTCTCTTGCTCAGCAGCATGTGACTTGTACTGTCACTTGAAGCCTTGATATATACAGGGCTCCCCTTTGTTCTTGGAATTCTCTTGCTGACTTGTCACTGTTAGCTCTCTCCCGGGCTGCGGCCACGAACAGGACTTGGGATCCCTGTGAAGCTCACACTGCAGCTCAGACACTCAACCAGGAGTCACATAGTGTCACCCGAGTTCACGTTTCCATTTCCAGACCTCCAATCACACATTCCTGCCAGGTGCCGTGGCACACACGGGTAACCCCAGTTCCTCGGGAGGCGAGGCAGGAGGACCCTGTGTTTGAGGCCAGCCTCAGCAACCTAGCAAGACCTTGTCTCAAGATAAACAATAAAAAGGACTGGGGAGGTAGCTCAGTGGTAGAGCGCCCCTGGGTTCCATCCCTAGTACAAACAAATTCCTCTGGAAACAAACAAGGGCCCATCAACGAATGGCCGGGGAAACAGTGCAGTCCATCCGCTCAGCGGACACTGCTCAGCCACACTGCAACATGGGTGCACCTTGAGGGTGCCATGCTCAGCGAGCCCAGTCAGACACGAAAGGACAGACGTGGTGCGTCTCACACACTCCGTCCATCCTAGATGTGAAACCTCTAGATAGGGAGAGGTCACAGAGCACACAGATTAGAGGCCACCAGGGCTGGGAGGCAACAGGCAAGGACTGCGGCAGAGTCAGTCTCTGATGACGAGGGGATGTGGCACAGTTCTGAGAGGGTAGCGAGTTGCAGTTAGAATGGCTAAAAGGGCCGGTCAGCGGCCTGCGCCTGTAGTCCAGCTGCTCGGAAGGCTGAGGCAGGAGGGTCCCTTGAGCCCAGTAGCTCAAGGCCAGCCTGGGCAACACGCAACACTCATCTCAAGTGCTGGGGGCGGGGCTCAAGCAGTCTTATGTTTATTTCACCAAAATTAAAAACCCACACGCTCATTTGTGGGCCCCAGTGACTTGCTTGATCACACCCTTCCACCTGGTCCCCAGGGAGATGGACAGGGGCTCAGCAAGCCTGGGCCATGCTGCCAGCCTCCTGGATGGAGCCCACAGGGCCAGTGAGCCAGGCAGGTTCTGAGTGTCCACAACTGGGGCCTAACCCACAGGGTACCTGGTGGTAGTCCTCCATGAACTTCAGGTGGCTCTCCTCACAGATGAGAAGGTTCAGGTACTCCTTCCAGTCTGCGTGCACGGCCTCCATGTGTGCCTGCCGGGAAAAGGAGGGCGGCCTCTGCTGACCAGGGAGCCACACCAGCCCAGGCCAGGGAGCAGTGTGTGTGTGGGGGAGGCACCTGGCCTCGCCTGGAGCAGCTCCCACAGAGGTAGCCAGCTTGTGCTCAGGGATGGGAGGAGGAGAAGAGGGGCCACTGTGTCCAGGTGTGCCAGGCCCAAGGGACGAGAGGGGGTCGCATCCACCCAGAGCTCCTCCCTTAAGCGTTTCCATGAAGGTATCACAGGGGCTGAGAATCAGGGCTGAGTGTCTCCCCTAGACATATGAACTAGACTGCGACCTCATCTGGAAAGAGATCTTTGCAGATGGACTAGTGAAGGAACAGGGTGGCCCTGGATCCAACGGGGTGTGCTTATAAGAAGCAAAGCCACAGGCGTGCAGGGGAAAGGCCACACAGCGGAGGTGGGAGTGGAGGGGCCGACCCCGGGCCTGGGCTCCAAAGTCTGGCCTCCAGAGCTGTGAGCCCGTGGATTTCTGGGGTGTGAAGCTACCGGGTTAGTGGTACTTTGGCACGGTGGCCTCAGGAACTAAGGCGGGTCACACACTGGCTTCCAAAGCCCAGGAGCTGGGGCAGGACATGGAGAAGGACTGAGATAACAGAGGAGGCAGAGTCGGGCAGAGCGGGGTGGAGGAGGCACAGCCGTGGGCAGGCACGGGGCCCGGTCATGGGACCTCCACCTCCCGGGCTGCTGGGCAGAGGAGGCAGCCCCTTCCAGGCACACCACCTCGATGGCGTTCCTCCCAGGATGCTCAGCCGCCAGCAGCTGGTCGCCCTCGCTGTGCAGCTTGTTGATCCTCTCTTCCTTGGCCTCCAGGTTCCGGTTGATGAAATTCTGCATGGGGTAGGCAAGAGGCCTCAGTGCCCAGCCAGCAGCCCCAGGCCCTCCCGGACCCGTGCCCAGGCCCGGGGCCCACCTCATACTGGCGCCGGCGGCTGGGGTAGTCGAGGTTGCGGTCACTCCAGTCGTACTGCACACGGTCCCGGGCCTGCTGGTCCAGCCAGTAAAGCTCATTGGTGCAGCGCTGCATGTAGTCCTGCAGTGAGCTCAGGTGCTGCTGCCGTGCCTGTGACGCCGCCTGCAAGGACAAGGACAGTGCTGGGCCCAGCTGCCTCCCTCCCCGCCTCCTGCAGGGACCCCTTGGATAGCCACCCCACTCTCCAAACCCCATTCATTCAGTAGGCGTTTACTGAGCATCTACTACATGCTGGGCACAGGTCTAGAGAGCGAAACAGACAAGACCCTCTCAGGGCTGACGGTGTCCTGAAGCCAGTTTATCCAGCTGAAAACGGCAACACTGACCCACAGGCAGAGACTGGCAGGCACCTGGTGCTCAACAAATATCAGTACCAAGTTCTACTTTGACCATCTTGAAGGCTTGGAAGAAAAGGAGCACCTGGAACCACTTATGGCTAGGAAGAAGGGGGACAGGGCAGGAGGGCAGGAGCGAGAGGCTCACATTTTGCCCTGAAGAATAAGAACTGCCGCTGAGAGGCGAGAGCCGAGGACACCTCCAACATTAACCAGTTTAGTCCTCGGGGAACCCTGTGAGACAGGGTCACGTAGCAACTCCATTTTCAGATGAGGAAACTGAGGCTCCCAGTGACTAAGCAACTCACTCAAGGTCTCAGCTCCAACAAGCACGGGTACAGCAGGCCAGCTCCTGACCACCAGGCCAGGCCGCCCGTGTTCAGACATCAGGGTGTGAGAGGATCACAGCAAGGAAGCATTTGTGGGAGCAAGCTAAAGGAGCGGGTCTCTTCTGAAGATGGAAAAAGGGGGATTCCATCCAGAAAGCACGCAGTGTGGTGTGCTGCATACAGCAGGTGCTTAATGAACAAGCAGCCCGTTGCAGGACGGGTGGTACCCCCGAGTCGATCACAGTTTCCATGCACCAAGAGGAAGGGGCTGGAGTACTGTCCCTTCCCATGGACGTCCCTTCCGTTCTGATGGGGACATTTATCACGTGCCCATGTCACGTTTAGGAGGGCGAGTTGTCCCCTCGACCCCAAGCGTCTCCTCCCCGTAGGTGGCAGTCTTTCCCCAGAGCTTCTCACCAGCAGCTTCTGGTACTTGGCCTGGAGCTCGCTGTTCTGCTCCTGAGGGTGGAACCGAGAGTTCAGGGGAGGGCGGGTGCAGGCGCACCCCTCCCCAGGTCCCCCAGTCGCCGCACTTGCCCACCTTGTCCCCGTTCTTGGCCAGGTGGGGCCCGATGGCCTTGACCTCATTGTGGAAGATGTTGTGCTGCTCCACTTGGCTGTCCACCAGCGGCAGGTCCGTCCCAAAGCTCTGGCCACTCAGCTTGTCCTGGTGGGCAGGCAGGAGACGGCACAGGAGGGGTGAGCTGGCGGGACTCGCAACCGCCCCGTCGGCCTCCCTGGGCTCTCTGCCCTGGATGCGGGATGGTGCTCCCATCCTCACAGGACAGCTGGAGTGGACGCAGGGCCCTCAGAGACGCAGCCGAGGCCGTGGGCACCTGTGCCGCTGATGATGGCTGGGTCACAGCAGCCTCAGAGGCCCGCCCAGGTCACTGCTTCTATCTCACAGATGGGGAAACCCAGGCTGGGCGAGGGGAGGGCACCTGCCAGGGTGGTGCCACCCAGAGTGGAGAGCTGAGACCCACGCCTGGACGCGCATCTGCAACAGCCCTGACCGCACCCTGGCGGAGATGGACAGGCGAGGACACGGGGGCCAGGCGTCTGGCCATCCCTGCCTGCCCACCGCGCCCTGCCAGGGCCCCCGCGAGCCCGGCCTGGGAATGGGGCACACTGGCAGGGAAGGTCCTAATCTCTACCTGTGCTGCGTCACCCAGGATGTGGCCAGGCCGACACTGTGGCTCTCCCTCTTCTCATGGGGACATGGGGACAGTGGCCCCTCCCCCGAAGGACAGCGGGCTCTCCCAGCACACGTGCAGCCCCTGCCAGGCCATACCAGCTTCTCCTCCACCAGCGCCGCCCAGTTGACCTCAGGCGCCACCTCCCTCGCCGCCAGGTTGTAGATCTGCTTGTGCTTCTCACGGAGGTTGACCACTCGCTCCTTCAGCTGACGGATGCTGAACGGGGAGAGGCCGCCCTGTGAGTGGGGCCCAGGGACAGGCCCCTCCCAGCCCCAGTGTGGGCTTTCTACCCGTGGCCTGGGAGGACAGGGCGATGGTGGCCTGCAGCCTCCTACCCTCCCGCCCACTTCCCCTCAACCTCCTCCCTCCATCGGCATTTCCCAGGGGCCTTCTCTATGCCAGAGCCACAGAAGGTTCCTGAAGAAGCAGGCAGGACCACTGGAGCCCACTGTCCAGCAGTAGCCGTGATGGATAGGCGCAGGGGCTGTGGGCCAGGGGAGGGTCCCGGGCCGCTCACCCGTGCTGAGCTGAGGGTGGGTGACCAGCCCAGAAGTTGTGGGGCTGCAGCCACGAGGACCCTCCAAAACTGAGCCGGCAGGGAGCCCTGGCCATGCTCTGACCAGAACAAGAGCACGCACTCCCTGGGCCTCAGCTTTCCAGACGCAGAGTCGGAGCGTCGTGGGAGAGCGTGACGCACCCAGCCCAAGTGCTACATCCAGGCAGCCCTCAGCAAGGCCCATCTGGGACTCCGGTGTGTGGACAGGCTGCAGGCCCTCCTGCCTGGCCCCCTTGCTAAATGGTTCCCTGGGGATGGACCTACTCTTCAGCAATCATGTCCCCCTGGGGGTGCTTCTTGTGCTTGGCGATGGCCGCGTCCGCCTCCAACACAAACAGCAGCTTCTCGGAGTCCGACACCTTCTGCAGGACCACGTCCCGGTGCTCAGGTTGCTGGCCCTCCTGCAGCCGTGCCAGGTCCTGTGAGGGTCGTGAGAGAAAGGGGACAATGGGTGGGGACTCAGAGTGGGCTCTGTGGCCATGGGAGGCAGCGGGAGCAGCAGGACCAGCAGGAGGCTCCTGGGCCCTTCCCGCCCCCCCTCTGGCCAGGCCTACTACATGCTGGTCACTGGGACACGGCTGTAGACAGGGGGCCCTGCCTGCCTAGCATGTACAGTCTGGTCTGGGGACTGCTTGCAAGGTCAGTCACCAGCAGCCTCACGAAGGTGACTTCAAGTTCCCACCAGCCAGTGCTGTGAAGAGCATGTGCCAGAGGGAAGCAGGGAGACCCCCTTCAGCCCCAGGGACCCAGGGGGCCCCTCTGAGGCCGCAACACAGCCAAGGATGGGTAAAGGGAAGGCGATCCGGGCAGAGAACTGCCCACGGAAAGGCCCCCAGGGGTGCGAGTCATGGCTGGGCGTGGGGAGGAGCCTGGGGCTGGAAGGCAGGGGTGGGGCACGCAGGACCTGTGGGACACAGAGCACGCAGGGCCCTAAGGGAGGACAAAGAGCACAGGCCCAGGCAAGCCTCAAAGCAGCGTCTCCAGGGCTGGGCAGGGAGAGGACGTTGGTCTGAGGTGTGGGCTGGGCGGCCCCATGGGGGTCGAGGGGCGGAGTTGGTGCACAGGTGGGGCTGGTGGGAAGGAGCAGCACAGGTGGATGTGCAGGAGGGGCCGTCACAGTCTGCCTGGGAGTTCAGGGCCTTGGCTCACGGAAGACCGAGCCAGGAATTGGGTGGGAGAGCAGGCGTCTGGAGTAGCCCGTCAGCTTTCCTTGTCAGCACCTAAGATGCCGGGCCTCTGGGATGAATCCCTGAGGGACCCACATGCAGCAGGGGAGGTGACCCGGCCGACCTGGGTCCCCGTCTCTGCAGAGGAAGCAGAGCTGGGTCTGGGACCTGGCTCAGTGGCACAGCTTGCCCTGCATGCCGGAGGCCCTGGGTTCCACCGGCCGAGCCCCAAATGACAGAGTCGAAGTGGCCTGGGGAACACAGCTCAGTGAGAGTAACAGATGGCACCTCAAAACACGAAGTGGACAAAGACCTCGAGGATGGGAGATTCTGCTCCTGTGAAGTGGCCTGAACAGGCAGAGCGAGCAGATGTGCAGCCGCCTGGGGCAGGGGCACAGTGGCACCAAGAGCACTGCTCATGTCCCCTCGACGCAAGATGAAACCACTCTGCATCGGACTCCTGGCAACTGCCATGCCACTTGCTAAAGGTACTGAAAGTCATCACGTAGCACGTTTGAATGGCCTGTACTTTGTGACCCGTGAAATGCACAGCGACAAGGCTGCTGACAGGGAGAGGGCTGGGTGCAGCTCACGTGCTTAGCAGGCCCGCGGCCCTGGGTTCCACCCCCAGAACTAGAAAAGGAAAAAATGGAAACGGAACAAGAGATGGCAAAAGGAAAAAGAAATGAACAGGGGACGTGGCGCCTGGTGCAGCGCAAGGACTCGGCTTCCCCTGGGAGGAAGAGCAGGCATCTGGGCAGCACTGCCCTGGCCGCTCAGGGAGGGCAGCGCACAGGGTGCTCCGGGGCCGAGTGAGGCCAAGTGGAGAGGTCAGCAGAGCTGGGACCCTCACGCCCAAGGGCCAGCCTGGCCAGCGAACTGCACCTAACAGCAGGCTTCTTGGTGCAGCTGGCATTTGCTCTACATCCTCGACTGGGAGCCCTCCTGGCAGCTGCAGCATCAGAGACTGATTTTGCAAAGAGGGGAAGCCAGTCGCTCATCACCTGGTTCACAGGTGGGGCGGGCACGCTCTCACAACACGCTGGCTGAGACAGGGAAGAGAGAGCGAGGGACGCTGGACGCTCAGGAGGTCAAAGTCAGCAGAACTGATCAAAGGCAGGAGGTCAGCAACGGGCCGCCACGGAGGGACACAGATTGGGACAATCACCAGGAGCTTTCTGGAAAATGTTCTTTGTTCTGCCTGGGCAGTGGTTACATGGCTGCCTACCCAAGTGAAGAGTTATGGAGGTGAACCCTTAAAGGTGGGCGAGTCTAACCAGGCGCAGTGGCCATGCCTGTACTCCCAGCAGCCCAGAAGACAGAGGCAGGAGGATCGCAAATTGCAGGCTAACCTCAGCAACTTAGTGAGACCCTGTCTCGAGATAAAAATAAGTAAAAAGGGCTGGGGAGGTAACTCAGCGGTAAAGTGCCCTTCAATGCAATCCCCAGTACCCCCCCAAAAAAAGTGCCTATACACTTTATATGAGCCATACCTCAAGAGAAAGCGTTCTTAAAGTCACCGGAACTGACATGCCCAATAAATCACTCACACACAGGACAGAGGAGAGAACAAGCCATAAGAGTGGCCGTCACTGGCCAATCTGGGTGGTGGAGATGGGCAGGTCTGCTGTCCAACTCCTCCCACTTTTCTGCCTGTCTGAACATCTGGCAGACACAGAGGGTCACCTGGGGTAGGATTCTGTTTATTTGAAATACCCACACTAAGTAAATGCATGGAGACCCAGAGCAGCTTCGTGGCTCTGAGGACCAGGCTGAAGGAAGGAGGACCTGTGCCCAGGGTGGGTGGGGTTGCCTCCAGGGACGGGAAATGTCATGCTAAGCACCACTGTACTGCACCCTTCAGACGGTTAGGTCGACAGTATGTGGAGCTCACTTACTAAAAGATGGAACATTCTGGTACAACCCGAAATGAAAAGTTGGACCCGAGTCGTGTACAATGACTCCAAGTGCATTCTGCAGTCATGTACGACTACATAGAACAATTTAAAAAAAAAAGAAAAGAAAAAAATCATAGGAAAGAATACTCTGAAAAAAAAAAAAACACCAAATTTTAATGTTCAATATTTCTAACTAGTAAGATTCTAAGTGACTTTAATTTTCCTCTTTGCATTCTTCTGTATATTCTAATTGTTCTATATTGAACAAATTTCATTTATAGCAATAAAATGTGTTATGTAAAAAAATTTTAATGAAAAGTAAAAAAAAAGATGGAACATTCTGGAAGACTTCTGGGTAATTAAATTCATAAATAATGACATCTTTTAGAGAAAGTAAAAGACCTTCCAGCCCACGTAGCCTTCAGAACGAGGCTTCTTTTTTCCAGAGTATTCAAACCAAGTTAGAAAACAGTTCAGCATGACCTCCCAAACACATCATGTTACTCTGAGTCATTACTCCAGGCAAATCAACGGTGCTGGGCCCTGTTCACACTCACATGCACACTCATGCACACACGTGTGACATAAGGTCAGACAGACACACAGCTAATTGCTGGTGGGGGTTCTGTGGGATTTTAACTAACTTGGTTATACTTCTTTGCCCTGATATGAATACATGTTATTCTTGTTGCAAGGGAAAAAAGAGACACTCCCTAAAAAGCTGTTTTTCATTTAGGAAAGGAAAAACACCGCTGGGGGACCAGAGAAAAGTCACAGAGGAGCTGAGCTGGAGGGGGTGGGAGGGCACAGGGCAGGAGGAAGTGACCACCGAGCCCCAGGCCGCCCCACCTGCCCACCTTCCCCGTGGACAGGCCTCGCAGGTGCACACCTGGGCTGCCAGGGCCACTGTAAGCTGGAGAACTGAGGGACTCCTGGGGTGGCTAGCTCAAGCCCAGCCGCGTCCAGCTGGCTCGCGGAGAGTTCAAAGGCAGCTACCTGGCAGCTCACTGTCAGGCAAGATGAGAGCAGCTGCTCAGGCCTCAGGAGACCCTGCAGGCTTGGGACAGTTGTTCTCCCGTGTCTCAAAAGGAGAGACTGAGGCATGGGTGAGGAAGTGATGTGCCCAGCTACGTCCTCCCTCTTCTCCGGCTATGGAGGAGAGAGTCTGCACTCTGGGTCCTGGCCATGGAGGTACGAGTGGGAAGGATGCTACTGGTGATGGTGTGGATTGCTCAGGACCTACAGAATCTCAGATCTCTCCAACAGGGATGGGGTCATGGCTCAGTGGTGGAGCACTTGCCTGGCACGTGTGAGGCACTGGGTTCAAGTCTCAGCCCCGCATATAAATAAATGAATGAAATAGAAAGTCCATCAACAACCAAAAAAAAAAAAAAAATTTAAAAATATCTTTCCAACAAAGACAGGGACAATTGCTAGCATTTTAGGGGAGGCATGTACATGGGGAGGTAGGTGACCCATTTGCTCAAGGTCACACAGTAGCGGGCAGGGCCAGATCGCTACCCAGGGCAGGCTCCCGAGACTGGTTCTCCTCTGGATCAGGGAAGCTGCTCCCAAGGCCCAGGGAGAGGCAGGAACTCAGTACCAGGAGGTCCTCTTCCCATGGGCAATGCTGTTGCAGAGAAGGACTTCCTGACCTCGGTGCCACTGACCTTTGGGGCTGGACTGCCCTGTGGTGGGACTATGCACTGGAGGATGTCCCTGTCCACACCAGCTAGAGGCCGAAGCTCTGCCCATGCACACTTGTGTAGCCACAACCGTCTCCCACGGGACACATGTCCCCTGGGGAGCAGAACCACCCCGGGTGAGGACCGCTGACCGGGGCGAGATGGGGGCACTCACGCTCTGCATCTTGGCCCCGGCGTCCACGATGTTCTTCTCCACCTGATCCGCATTTTTCTGCAGCTGCTCGATCAGCTCTGAGAGCTCCTTGTTGGAGATGCTGTGGGCAGGAACCAGGGGAGGTGGGCCGAGAGCCGCGTGGGCCCCGGCAGCACCCCTTCCTCCCAGCCTGTCCCCTGCCTGGGCTCTGCCTTCTCGGGGGCTTGGCTGTCCCAGAGTGACATCATGGACACCAGAGGTAAGGCGATACCTATCGTGCCAGCATCGGCCCCACTTAGGTGACTCAAGATGACACTTCCATTCTGCCCTGTTGGAGAAACTCAGCTTTTCTTTTTCTTTTTTGGAGACAGGGTCTTGCCTGGACTGATCTCAAACCCCTGGACTCCAGAGATCCTCCTGCCTCAGCCTCCTGAGTAGCTGGCACTACAGCTGTGCATCAACCATTACCTACGTTCTTTTTTTACTGAGATATAATTCACATAAATCTGCCCATATACTTGGTGCCGTTAGGATATTTGGTCTTGCCACTATCTAACTGTGGAACGTTGCCGTCACCCCAAGCCTCCTACCTCTTAGCAGCAGCCTCTGGCAACTGCTAATCTACCTCCTGTCGCTGTGGATTTGCTTGTTCTGGACATTTTATGCCAATGTGGTCCTTTGTGTCTGGAACGACTGCCTTAGCTAAGGTCTGTGAAGTCACTCGCGCTGTGTATCTGCGGGGACTTCCTTTCACGGCGGGATAAATTTCTATCATACAGGTGGGTTCTGAAGGATGGGGGAGTCTGGGGGCCACGAGACAGGCAGTCCCTGGGTGTGTCCAGTGGGGTGGGCCTGGCTGGACCCAACCTTCTGAGTCTGGGTCTCCAGGGCTGAGCAGGAGGCTCTGTGCTGTGGTCACTGACTTCCAGGTTCTCAGGCAGACCCTGATACCCTCTGGGTGCTGTAAGCTGGGCAGGCTGGGGGCACAAATGGCAGCAGCAAACAGGCTGTGAGCACATCTGTCCATGCCCTGAACCTTGCCCAAGGGCTGCCCCAGGCCGGGCCCGGACGCACAGGACTGGGGCTCACAGAGAATGAGACCAGGCTGCACCTTCTCCCAGAGCGCGCCCCAGGGAGCCGGCTCCTGCAGGTCACTCCTGGACAAAGCTCTGCGCCAGCCGCTGGGAAAACCCCCCTGGCAAGTTCACCAGTCAGTAAGGGCTTGAGTGCCCCAGGGGGCAAAGCTGGGAGTGGCCGCAGGGCACAGAAGGGGACTCTGGATGGAGAAGTGGTAAGGTGGTCTGGGCCACCCCTCTCGGCCCACGAGCCCCAGTTCCCACTCCTTGGCTGGGCAGACCACATGGGAACGAGTCCTCCTGGGCCCTCAGCCACCAGACTGACCACCAGCTCACCTGCTGTGCCCACAGACGGTGGTCTCAACCCAGACATGTAGCCCAGGACTTTGCCCACCGCGGGGCCTGGGGGGCTTCGGCCCTCTTGGCCCAATACCACTTGGTCGTGGCCCTCCCCGTGGGCCCTCCTATGGGGAGGGGCCCTACACAGGAAGCCACCTGTGGACCCCACGCTGGCAGAGCCGTTTCCAGCTGATCCAGCACTCAGCACGGGGCCCAGAGCAGGGGGCGACCACCAGTCCTGGGTACTCAGGCTCCTGGGGGTACAGTGCAGGAAGAGAACTCGGCGGGCCACAGGCCCCAAGGCTGGCTGGGCTTCGCTGGACGCCAAGCCTTCTCTGTGTGCTGTGCCCAACCTGGGGCATGTTCACAGGCACCAGGTCACTCACCTGAGACCTGGGAGGTTCATGCTTCCTTTGCAGGTGAGGAAACCAAGGCTCAGAGAAGGCAAAGCACCTGCCCAGGTCACAGGGCACGTGAACAAGGGGCCAGGATTCTGCCCCGGGCACCAGCAGCTACTCACGGGAATGCCAGGGAAGATCATGTGCCAGCCAACAGCAGCAGCAACCTCACAACAGCGTGAGCTGATGCTGACTGCCACTCACTGCTGACTTAGTCTCCATTAGAGCACTGGGTGAACCACTGTGAGAACCACATCAGCATTGCTACGCTAGAGCTGTGGACACTGAGGACCAGAGAGGTTAAGTAACTTCCCCAAAGTCACACTGTAACTAGACAGCAAAGCCAGGACTCCAACCCAGGCAGGCCCTGCAGTCCAGGCCCTAACAACTCATGTGGCAGTCATTCAGGGCTCCCAGTACACGGAGTATACTTGCCAGATAGATTTAAAATGCCCGGTGCTCAGACCCACAACAGGATACTTTTCCACCACTTCAATGGTACTGTCGTGGCCACTGGGCCCCTGTGTGTGCTGGTGGGCACAACACAGCCTGGCAGCTCAGAGTTCAACTTTGAAAAGTTGATCATAGCTGGACACTGTGGCACACGCCTGGGATCCCAGCAACTCGGGAGCCTGAGGCAGGAGGATCACAAGTTCAAGGCCAGCCTGGGCAACTTAGCGAAAACTTGTCTCAAAATAAAAATTAAAAATGGGCTGGGATGTAGCTCAGTGGTCAAGAGCTCCTGGGTTCAATCCCTAGAACTAAAAATAAATACATAAAAGCTGAACTTAGAGGTCTATGACCTGGCAATGGCTCCAGGGCCCACCTGAGACGGCCCATCCGTCACGCAGACACTCACACAAACGTTCACAGCAGTGCTACTCACGGGGCCAGAGAAGGCGAATGTCCACCCCCTGGCCAGTGAGTAAGCCAGGTGTGGTCTGTCCATACTATTCAGCCAAGACGGGAGCGCAGCTCTGGTCTGGGACCTGGCGGCAGACCGTGCGAACAGGGGGCCAGGGAAGGCGCCAGACGCGGGTACCGCAGTGCCTGGCCCCGTTCATGAAACGTCCTGAGCTGCAGGATGAGCGGTCCCTGGGGTGTGAGTAGCACTGAGGGGTACGCAGGGTCTTTCGGGGATGAAGATGTGCTGAGATCCACCCTGGAGATGCCACACACATCCATAAATACGCTGAAAACTGTGCACACCAGAGGAGTGCGGGGTGCGGAGGGCGCATCATGTCACAGCAGAACAGTGACCAGAAGGTCGGCCCAGGCCATCCAGTTACCGGGCTCCGTTTCTCCTCCCTGCCCTGCCTCTTATCCTGGGCTCCCTGAGGCTGGGTCAGAGGTGGCTCCCAGCCTCCTGAAGATGCCAGGCTGCCTGTCTCCAGCCCAGGGCCAAGTGAGTCACATGGTAGCTCATGAGTAACACCCACCCCCCCCAGGTAAGCAGTTCCCAAGTTGTCCCTGCCTTACAGATGGGAATCCGAGGTGCCAATGATCCAACCAGTCACGGTCCCACAGCTGGGAGCGGGCCAGAGCTGGATTTGCGTCTGGAAGTCTGGGCACTTCTGCCCCTTGAGTTGGGTCCTGAAAGGGTCCTGCTTTCTCCCTCCTGCTCAGGAGCCAGCCACCGGTGTCCAGTGAGAGCCGCAGAGACCCATTGGGAGCACAAGAATGTGGGCAGGCAGTGGGTGGGACCTGCCGCGAGGGGTGTGGTTCCCAGGAGTGCTGGGAACTGGCTGGGCTGGTCCCGCTGCACAGGGGCAGCCACACGTGGTGGCCAGGGCATGGGCTCCTCCATGGAGGCTGGGACGCAGCCACAGGGTGAGCCAGAGAAACTGAGCACCCCACCCACCCACCCAAGAAAAGGGGAAGGCCAAGTGCCACACCAGAGGGACACGCCACCCTTCCTTGCTTGGAGGTCAGCATGGACGTATGTGTTGAGGCCGGCGGCCACTGGCCCTTCAAGGTGCCTGGGAAGCCATCCGGCCTCACCTGCTTGTCACTGGAGTCAGCAACCTGGGGCTGCAGAAGTGAGGGCACCTGCCCAGGTCACAGGAGGCTGCCCACGTAGGGGAGAGACTTCAGTATCTGGAGCCGGTCAGGGCTCAAATCCCGAGTGCACCAGCCGGCTGTGTGGCACGGAGGCCAGTCAGGTCCCGAGGCTCAGTTTACGTAAAACGGGAGCAAGAAATCCTACTACCTAGTTAAGGGTCAGGGTCACTGCTGGAGACATCTGAATCAAGTTCCAGTGATAGCCTGTGGGGGGTTCAGAGCAGCGCGAGGGCTGGAAAGCAGATCCACTCCTGCGTGCGCCACCGGCGGCCTGACCAGTGCCTGACGCTAACTGGCACTCGGGAGGCCCCGCAGATGCCTGCCCCCCCAAAGGTATGGAGGTGCCACCAGCATGGGGTGCAGTGGCCCCTGAAGTGTTTGCAGGCGGGCACTCCAGCAGGGCTGCCCCTGGCGGGGGCCCTGAGCCCTTCCGTCCTCCCTGAGGGTTGTACCCATGGGGCCCCTGCTTGCCTGCCACTCAGTCCTATGAATTGGGCTTCTCCTACAAACCCAGGAACTCCACAGTGGAGAAGAGGCCAAAGTTCCCATCCCCAGCACAGGTTCTGGTCCCCGAGGAGAGTGCAGCATCCCTCCACCTCAACACCACAGCCCAGCAGGCAAACCCAAACTGAGGCCCTGCCACACAGCAGCTGACCAGGCCCCTCAAAAGTGCCAAGGTCATGGAAGACCCAGGAAGGCAGAAGGACTGCACAGACTGGACGTAACCGGGGAGACCCAGGAACACAGAGCCACCAGGGCCACAGAAAGGGACATGAGGGGAAACTGGAGAGGTTAGAAAAGAGCCTAAGAGGGTGGAGGGGGTTCTTCCTAGACTTCTGGGGTCTCCTGCGAACACTGGAGGAGTTGACACCTGTCAGTGACGGGGAGCATTCCGAAGTCCGCCCGTGATAGGGAGGCAGTGGGTGCCAAGCTTCCTGAGATGCCCCTGCCCTGGCCCAGACCCTCCTGATGAACGGGAGCAGGGCCTGGATGCGAACCCAGGCTCAGAGGGCCTCAGAAGCAGCCCCCTGCCCAGGCCAGGCTGTGGTCAGGGGCTGCTTGCCGGCTGGGTCCTGCAAGCCCAGGGGAGCCGCCTCCAGCAGACACTGTTTCTCTGGAGAATCAGCCCTTGTTTCCTTCCCCTGAGGCAAGGAAGGGAAATCAGGCGGGGGCTGGCTGGGAGGCCACCTGGTGCCTGCTCAGAGCCCGGGGCTGATTTTGAGGACACCAGAACCAGACAAGTGCTTCCTAAGGCTGAGCCTGCAGACAGAGCCTGGAACAGGTGCCTCTTTGTGTCCCCAGGATGGATCTGGGGCAGAGCAACTGCAGAGGGAGGACCTGGGAGCTGAAAATGGCAGCGAGTCCACTGCTTTGTCCCCGACAGGTAGAGCGTCAATGACCACAGGCTGGCCGACACGGTGGCCACACCTGTCATCCCAGGGACCTGGGAGGCTGAGGCAGGAGGTAAGGCCAGCCTGAGCAACTTAGCGAGACCCTGTCTCAAAATCAAAAATGAAAAGGGCTGGAACACAGTTCACTGTAGAGCACTCCAGAACTGCCCCCCTGAAAACAAGAACTTGCTGAGAGCATGGGGGGCAAGCCACTGGGGCATACTGCTGAGGTTCTCATGAAAGGATCGCCGAGAAGCAACAGGCAGGAGGCGGCTTCTCCCTTTGACCCGGCTTCCCCTCCAGGATTGGGGCTCCTTCTGAGGAGCGCATAAGTCAGCAGCTGAGGTCTGAAGCTGGAACCCACTGATGTGGCTGATGTCGTTCGTGGCTAAAACAAGACCTCGGGCCACCCACACCGTTCTGCTGATCTGGTTCTACTTTGTGCACATCACTTGCCTGGGTGCTGGGAATTTGCAAATGACCTCGACCTTCAGAACTGGTGTGCACGACCGGGGCCCTCCAGGACCCACACCCCGCCTGCATCTGCTGCCTGGGGGTCGGTGGGTTAGGGATGTGAAGAGGAAACAGGCGTTCCTGCTGCTCTGTCTGCAGGAGAGAAACCATGGAAGGGAGGGTGGAAAGGCCGTGTCCACTGGGTTGTTCCAGCAGAACCCAGGGATCATCCCAGATCCTGCCTGTGCATCCTCCTCCATCTGCCTTATGGCTCCACCTTGGTCAGGGCCACTGCCTCCTATGTGACCTGTGCCACCCCCCTCTATTCTGACAGTGTTTGGACACAGGTAAGTTTAGGCTGGACAATGGGGTGACCTGGTTGCCTTGTAGGAAGATCTGGGAGCTGGGGAGACCTGCTGCTAAGCCTCCAGCCCCCGAGGGCAAACCCTGCCCCTGGAGAGACAACCAGCAAGGACACACAAGTGTCCACCCCCCAGCCAGCATCAACCCAGGAGGGGGCTGCAGGCGGGCAGCCTCAAGGCCACGCTTGCTTTCGGTGATCCCATCCAGGTCCTGCCTCTCCGGCTGCCTTCTCCTCTCTACCTGGCCTGTAGGGGAAACTGAGGCAGCTTCACTCAGGGCTGTGGGCTCTGTAGGTCCCTTAGCCTCTCTGAGCCTTGATTTCCTTGTTTGTGAGATACAATAGGCTACAGTGATTCAAGATGACCCCCGAGAGCACTCTGGACTGGCCACTGGTGATGGCCTCCCTGCCGTCACTGGGGTGCAGCAGGCTCTGCCAGGCAGGGGGCTCTGTCCACAGCACCCTGCATGGAGTCCATCCCAGAAACGGTCCAAGCACCTGCCGCAGCTGGAGTAACGGCATTCATGACATCGCCTGTCACAGCCTTAACCCCCCCGCCCGTCTGCTCATCATGTCACTAAGGGAAAGCCACACGCAGCAGGTGGGAGGGTCCCAGGTGGGAGCTGGGCACTACGTTGCTTTGGTAGAATGCCAGCGCCATCCAATAGAAACAGACATAGGCCACCCTTGGTGGAAATTTCTGAGTAGCCACAAACAGTAAAAAGAAACAGGCCAACATCATTTTCATACTTTATTTAACCTGAATACCCCAAACAGGGCCCAGCAATGAGAGCACCGCAGAGCCCTTTTACGGTTTTTTACACTGCCTTCGAGGCCGGGCACACCTGGAGCTGGCAGCCACCGAGCAGGATGGTGGGCCCCAGGTGACCTGCAGACTCATGCCTGCTCCTTCTAGGCCTGCTGACCACGTCTGCCCACCTCACTTGGTGCCTGGTACCTCTGGCTGCTCTTCCCTTGGCCAGCCCTGCCTCTTGCCCCTGGCTGCCTGACTCCAAAACAACCTGGACTCCCGGCTGTGCCCAACAGAACAAGGTGCCCAGAGAGTCGGGGGCGAAGCCACGCACGGCCGTAGCACCTGGGCCCGGGGCAGAGCGGGGGCATCTTCTTCACTGAGAGGCCACTCTGGGTTCACACCCTGCCGACCTTGGAGAGGTCAAATCCCTTCCACCGCCTCCATCCCAGTTGTCCCTGCCTCCCCCGGACGTCTGTCTCCCTGCCAGGTCCTGGCTGTCCTTCCTGTGTAGAGATGGGGCTCCGTGGGCCCGTCCTTGCAGGCCACCTGGTTCTCCAGGCCTGAGCCCGCGGTCCACCATCACCAGCGGGCTGTGGTTCCACCCTCCCGGGGTCACCCTGTCTCAGTGGGTTGGGGCGCAGGTGCCTCAGCCGTGGAATGTCTGGAATGCACAGGAGGGCACACCCCTTCCCAGGAGCGGCCTCGCCCTCAGAGCCAAGCTGGGCCTGTCTTCCTGCCAGCCCCTGTCATCCTCCTCTGGTACCCTGCCCGCCTCCAGGGCCAGCCAGGGCCTCCATGGCTCCCTGGGCCCCCTGGGGTCTGGTGGAGGCTCACCTCGGGTACTGGGCGGTCCCCGCCCTCACCTTTAAGCACTGCTGCCCAGGTGGGAGGACCCAAGGCTCCTGGAATGTCTGTCCTGCCCCCGATACCGAGGCAGCAGGCAGCAGGAAACCAACCCTGAGTGGGAGCCACCGAATAGCGAGCGTCCCCACAGGTGCTGCCTGCCCAGCCCTTCTGCTCCTCAGCCACCGAAATCCTGCACCCCAGGAGGAAGGCACGCCCAGGGTTTCCAGGGCCCTTGTCCCAGCCCCACCAATTAGGCTCCAAACTCCTGGACAATATCACACATCTTTTATGGGGGTGGGGGCCTTCCACAGCCCTTAATTCTGGGACTTGCCTAACCCTCGGGCTCAGTAAACAGGTGCGGCACTAAGCAGATGTTCCACACACACCGGCAGCTCCTACGTCCTCATTTCCCAGATGAGGATCACTGAGGCTCAGATGGGTGAAGAAACCTGTCCAAGGTCACACAGCTAGCAAACAGTGATACCAAGGCCCCAACCCAAGCACCCAGGCGCCAAGGCAACCTCCTTGGTACAAGAGGGATATTGCTACCAATCTACACCCACCCTACCACAGAGAGCGTGACGGGAGACAGCGGGAGGACTGGGCGATAGGGCAAGGCCTTCGCCGCCCCGGGGAGGCCCGGTTAGTTACATCTTGTTGGCGTCTTCATCAGTTATCCCAGCTGGTGGGTGATCATCAGTGGAGGTAAACTGAGGCTGACTCACTCTCCAGAGGTGGGACAAGGACCTCCCAGCCCTGTCCCTCTGAGCAGACTTTTCAAGCACAAGGAACTGGCCCTGAGCGAACCTGGACACACCTCAGCCCAGTGCCTGACGCAACTCCCCTCTGACCCTCTGCGGAGGTAGGTGTTAGTCCCACTGCCAATGAGGACCGCCTGCCAGGGTTAGGACTAGCAAATGGCTGTCCTAACTGCTGCAGCTCCAGCTGGCACGTTCTAGATTCGCTAAGTGCTGAATACATTTCCACTCACACCCCAACTCCTGCAGGAGCCCCTGCTTCAGGCCCTAGGGACAGACCTTCTCCAAGCCCCTGGAGACTTGGACTTCTGACATGGTATGGAAAGCATGCTTGAGTAGCACCTGTTTACTGACTCCTGAGCTTATTCAAGGCCTGGAATTAAGGCCACACAAGGGCCCCCCAAAAGATGAGTAAGTCCTTATTGTCTAAAAGTTCATAGGTTAATGGGCAGGGTTAAGGGAAACACCTCAATGACTATAATTATGAAGATTGCAGAGCACCCAGGTCAGGGCCAGGGTCAGGGGCCACTCTGTCCCCTTCAGGTCTTGTAACCTAACTTTAATTGTGAAAATACAGCTCAATAAAAGGCAAGAAAAGAGCAAAGAAAGAGAAGGGGAAACACCATCAACAGGCTGATCTGGCAGGAGTAGGTCCAAAACATTGGTCGTTACAATAAATGTGAATGAGTTAAACTTGCCTATCAAAAGACTCTTGGGTGAGACTATGAAGAACCACCCACCCCAGCTACCCGCCAGTTTAAGATGCACCCGAGACTAAATGACACAGGAAGATCGGGAGAGAGGTAATGGAGCAGGCGAACCAGAAACTGCCACTGGGAAGAGACCACAATCCGTGTACCCCTAGGACAAGATGGACAGAGGCAGTCCACTGCCATGACTCTGGGCTGCCCATCCAGAGACTGTGTGTGGGCCCTGCCTCTGGAGGTTCTGACTTAGTGGTTTGAGGCAGGGATGTAACATGGAGTTAAGCCCTCAGGGGATTCTAACGTGCAGCCGGGGCTGAGAACAAGGAACTGAACCACAGCGAGGATTGAAGGGGAGAGCCTGGGGAGGAATCCTGGGTGTCAACAGGAAGGAAGTCTTTCGAGAAAGCAATCCTCAGGTGGTGCCCAATAAATACCAGATTGATTGGTCAATTGACTGATATCCTCCCTACTGGAAACTTCTGTGGTAATTAGATAGTCAATTCCCCCACACCCAGTTATTAATCCAGGGGAAGTAAATCCTAAACCAAACCGGCTGTTGGAAGAGTAATTCTGGCTCTGCTTTCAAGGCCTATCTGTTTCCGCCCAGGGAGGACCGCCCCAGCACAGGCCTGAGCCAGGCCAGGGCTCCATGTCGGGTGAGTGCTTTCCGGCTCTCCTTACAGACACACAGAAGGCACGCTGCTCCAGGGAACATCAAGGCAGGTCTCAAAGACGTCTGCAATATTTAAACAGGGCTCAAGCTGACCCTGGTACCCCAGGCATGAGGACATTAGAGACCAGTGGGCAAGGAGCACCAGCCTTATCATCTAAGACCTACTAAGTGCTTGATCCTTTCCCCATCAACAGAGTCCTCTGCATAATCCCTCACCCTCCAGTGGACAGGGTCCAAGAGATCTTCAACCCCTGTTTACTGAACCTCTACTATGTGCCTGACACTGTTTCTGGGTTCAGGACATGAAAGTGGAAAGAAGCCCAGAGAGGGCAGGAGTGGCCCTGTTGCTGAAGGCAGCACAGCTGGGCCTGCAGCTCATCAGCCAGGCTCTTTCTGCTCCACCTACTGGGCCCTGGGCCCTGACCAAGGGCCTCAGCTTCCTCTCTGTAACTTGGGGTCTGCCTTCCTGTTAAGAGTGGGGAGGAGTCAAGCTTTATATCTGGGGTGCAGGAGAGGCTGGAATGCCCCCTCCCTACTAGTTCTTTGGCTTTCAACTGGAAACAAAGATTCCCCATGGCTACGAGGGAGAAGTCAAAATCCCAAAAGGTGCGGGCTGGAATTCAAGCCCAGGTAGCCCCACCACCTACCAGGCTGGCCAGCAGCAGCCAGCTAGGTTACCTGCTAGCCTGCCCCAGCTCAGAAGGCTGGGTTAGAACTGCTGAGCACCCTGGGTAAGTCCCTCAGACTCCCCGAGCCTCAGCTGGAAGAGCCATGGGGTGGAGTTTCTCTGAGACCACAGACGCAGGATCTCAGATTAAGGTTCGGGCAAGGCCCTAGCCTCGGGGCTTCCTGTGTCCACACCTTTCCCATTCTGGCCCCCTCCCTCCTACTTTCTCGCTGAGACTTTCCACCTGCATCTCTCCATCCAGAACCTTCCAGAACCTTCCAGAACCCTGCTCTCCATTCTTGCTCTGGAGGTCCCCTTCTCCCTCCCCAGACCCTTCTTTTGCTCTGACTAGACTCCCAGACGCAGGACTCTGGGGCTTCCCTCCAGGCTCTGCCCTGGCAGCTCTCCTTCCCCATTCCACCCCTCGTGAAAACAGCTTTGAAAACTCGGGACCCAGTCAAGCATGTGGAACAGTACCACAAAGAAACCGCCACCCCACTGCAGGACCTAGGCTGCCACATTCCCCTCAGATTTTCTTTAAAAAGAAACACGAGGTTATTGTGCATCACCCTTTCTGCTCGGTCCTTGGAGTACATGGTTTTAGACTTGCTGGTTTCTGCCCAAGCTGGTTTATACTTTTTTGGTACCAGGGATTGAACCCAAGGCGCTTAACCACTGAGCCACATCCCCAGCCCTTTTCATCTTATATTTTATTTATATATAGGGTCTCACTAAGTTGCTTAGGTCCTCGCTAAGTTGCTGAGGCTGGCTTTGAACTGGAGATCCTCCTGCCTCAGCCTCCCAAGCCGCTGGGATCACAGGCGTGGCCCACCACACATGGCTGGTTTATACTTTTTCTTTAGTTGTAGATGGACACAATACCTTTATTTTATTTATGTATTTACTTTTACATGTGCTGAGGATGGAACCCAGGGCTTGGCAAGTGCTCTGCCGCTGTGTGACAGCCCCTGCCCTGGTTTATACTTTCAGAACATACGCACACCCGCACCCAGGAAGGGTCGGACGTGCCCTGGACGCAGGCTTCCCGGCCTTTGCCAGCCTGCTTTGTTTGCTCAGGGTTTCTCGGGCTGTGCGCACGGCACGTGTGTGGCCTGCGCCTCCCCTTTGATGTGCTCTTTATCTGCTCAGCTTCTGCTGGTCCTCGGCTCTGCTCCCTCTATCTCGGGACTTATCACTGGGCACTGCTGCCGGGCGTTTACCCAGCCCACTCCCTGACCACCGTGCTGCAGACGGGGGTAGGGGGGTGGGGGGAAGGCTGCTCAGGCCTGGCTCTCCTGTCTTCTGCACAGAATCCACCCGCCCCTCCCTCTTGGCTCCTCTGGGTCCTGGGGTGTGTGCACATGCAGGGGGTGCTGAAGGAGGAAGAGAATCTTGCCAGTCCCCCGAGGCTCACCCATCCACCCACCCAGGCAGCACCCGCATGGCCCTAGCCGGCTCCGCACCAGCCCTCCCCCAGACAGATAGACATCAGCCCTCTGACCACCACAGAGTCAAATGGCCACTGAGACAAGAGTGATAAAGGAAAAGCCTAGCAGAGAGTTTGGGAGCGCTCCCCAGCAACAGAGGTGACAGAGGAGGAGGAGGAAGGCATTCTAGGAGGGAGGCAGGCCTGGGCAAAGGCCGTGTGCAGATGGGTAAGGGCAGGTGTCCACACTGTGCAGGGCGGCAGCTCCCAGGGCCAGGAGCAACAGGGGCTGTGAGGACAGAGTTAGCCAGGGACACAGTCACTGCATGCAGCCATGGCTGACATGGGAGAAGGGACTGGAGTGTGGGGGCAGAAGTGGGGACAGTGGTGAGACGGATGTGAGCGCCCAGGCAGGAGGGGCTGCCTTGCTGCGAACTCTCGGGGAGCAGGGAGCTGACCTGAAGCCAGACGGGGCGTCAGCAGCCTCCCCAGCTCAGGAGGCTGCAACGCTGAGGACCCAGGCAGAAGCAGAGAAAACAAAGACCACAGATTTTCCTCTCTGGGACAGGCTGGGACAGGCAGGCTGGAGGGCAGAGAGTGCCAGTGAGGCCCTGCATGGCCCTGCCCTAAGTGGAGCAGAGAGAGGCACACGCTGGGAACCCGGGTCCCCAAAGGCAGCTTCTCCCCAGCCCCAGATCCCTCTCCCCACCTGCAGGTGTTGTGTAAGAGTGGGAACTGAGCTCTGCCTTCCCCAAACTCCCTCTGTCCACACAAGGGCCTCTCCAGTTCCTGAAATGCCCCCTGGCAGCCTCTATTCCAGGTTGAGCCCAGCTCTGTCCCGAGTCTACACTCTCTGGTCTCATGCCTTCTGCTGAGAGGCCTGGGCGGGCAGAGGGAGCAGAGGCTCACAGGGCTGTTGGAGGTGGAGCCAGGATCAGAAAAGTCAGTGCCTCCCAGGGACCCAGGGTTGTCCAGGTGGGGAGGCCTGGGCCACTCCCAGGGGCTCCCAAACCCCTAGCACAGGCCTTTTGTGAGCCCAAGGTGGATGCCCTGATGCTCAGCCTTATAACTGCTCTCTGGGGAATGGACCCCCACCCTGCGGGCAGGGGAAATGGCTGGGTTGCTCAGTGGCTAAGTCACCAGGGTGTTGGGAGGTAGTGGGCTTTCCTGACAGGCCCCCCCAAAACATTCCACTTCCCAGCTGTCACTGATCACAGTTGCCTGGCTGGACCCAGCCCCCGGCTCAGCAGGTGTCATTCTTAACAGAAGCATGGGACTGAGAGTGTCCACCTGGAGCAGGGTCCAGGCTGGGGTCCAGGCTGGGGCCCACTGCATGCATCATCTTGCTTGATTCCCTTCACCAGCTGGGGGTTGTTATCACCACCCTCATTTCACAGATGATGAAACTGAGGCTCAGAGACACTAAGTGACCTGCCCAAGGTCACACAGCTGGGGCCATGCTCCTAATCAGCAGCACCCAGGCAGCTTCCAGTAGGACAAAAGTCCCTCCCACAAGGCCTTGGACCCTGCCACTCACCCGGGATCCCCCACTCTGGCTGGGCCATCTTGCAAGACCCTGTTTGGGTAGAGTTGGGAAGTGTGGTCAGGCTGCTGGGTTTACTGGGATGGAGGTCTGGTGGAGGGGTGAAATCAGTTCCATCTTGCAGAAGGGGCCCAGTGAGGCCAGGTGTCTGTCCCAAATCAGGGACAGAGTTCAGTCTGACTCCAGAGTTGGATCTAAATCACCCTTGGCACTCAGACACTCTGAGAAGTCCTCCCTGACCTCTGCTCTGACCCCACAGCTTTACCTCGCACGGTCCCACAGCAGCTGGGCTGGAGACCCGGTCTGACAGCAATGCGTTCCACCGCCCAGCCCACTCCTGCGGTAGTCCTGAGTGTCGTAACCGCATGCGCTCAGGCTTAACCCCATCTTATCTCCCTGACGTGAGGGCTAGCGACCCGGGTGCAGGTCATGGACCTCTCCACCTCTGCCCCCACCCTCTGGGAATGGTGTCCTCAGGCAGCACACAGACTGTCCATCATGGCATCCAGCTCACCCCTGGGCACACAGTAGGTACCTTATCTGCATGCGTCAATAATTCTCATCATCACAGCGACCTTGGAGAAACCTACTGTTCTTTCCTCTGTGCTGATTCAGTCAATCCTCAGCCAACACGACCAGGCAAGCATTCTAGTTATCCCCATTCTACAGGTGAGAAAACAGGCTCAGAGAGCCCAAGCCGCTTCCCCAAGGTTGCACAGTCAGAAAGGGGGGAGCCTCTCTGTTGGGCTGGACGCTGCCCTCCACGACCTGCACCATCAGGTCTGACCCTGTCATTAACTCAGGTGTGAACACCAGCTCCCACACCTGTCATTAGGAACCAGGGCGACGGGAGCAGCGGGGCTCACACCCTGTGCAGGCCCTCCCAGTTTCAGCGGCTAAAGGGCGGACAGACAGGAAAGGGTAGCTCCCTGGACGTGCTGTTCCCCAGTTGGGCTTGTCCAGAGCCCTGGCCGCTGGGTGTGAAGGTCCACACTCAGGGCTCGTAGGTCCCCTGGGCTCAGGATTGAGCTCACCCCCCTCGCCTGGGCCCCTCTTGTGTGCCAGGGGACTGCTCCCCAGCAGCCTCACGTGGGAGATCCTTATGGCCACCCCCGCTTCACAGACTAGGAAACTGAGGCTCAGAGCCTGTCTGCCAGTACCGCCAAGTCAGGATTAGAGGCGAGGCACCTGCTCCAGGGGGCGTTCCCACCTGCCCTCCCCTCCCCTCCACACGGAGGGGGCCCCTGGAGAACTGAGGTGAAAGAACAACTTGGGGGGAGCTCCCTGTGGCCAGCGACCTTAGCTTAGAGCCCAGATACCTGCTGTGAGGCCCACTGCAGGGCCATCAGGTAGGGCTCTTGAGAGTCTTGTCGAGAGAACAGGGCACAGGGTTGCCCCACCCCTCAATGGAAATGGTCAACCAGATCCCACCAGGGGAAGGGCAGAGGGCCTGCCGGGCTGGGAGGCCACGCAGGAAGCATGGACCCCGACTCAGGGTTCTGACTCTACTCTTCCTCGTGCAGGTCCCTCACCCCATCCTGGAGGATGAATCAGGAACATGTGCTGGAGCGAGAGACCTCTAAGCTGAGATGGCCGGCCAAAGGCTGTCAGCCAAGGACGGGTGGCTGCCTCAGCTGGGTGGCAGGCAGTGCCCGGCATCCTCGCCCCCAGGCCCTCGGAGTCCCTCTGTCTGCAGGGTGTGCGAGGCCTGCCTTCCTGCCATCCTGGCTTGCCTGGGTTCCCTGAAACCTCTCTAGGTCCAAGCCAGGAGGTGGGGGCAGTGGAAGGACAGGCAGGCCTGGGCCACCTCCTGGTGTGGGAGTCTGCATGTGTGCAGCACTGCGGTGGGGTGCCTAGCCGGGAAGGACAAAACAGTCGTGTGGAACTGGCATGGAGCCCCTAATTGTGCAACACAGAAAGAACAGTGCATGGACTGGACAGGACCCCAGCTGGATCTGACAGCCAGCTGGACCTGCAGCAGAGAACAGGCAGAAACAGCAGCCCTGCCCAGTCTCTGGGGTTGTGAAAGACAGGGGAGGGGAGGGGAGGGACCGGGAACCTCCAGTTGGGGGAGAGATGCCTCTGGGTTTAAACAGCCCCAAGTGTGGCCAGGAGCACAATGGACCTTCTGAAAGGACAAGTCTCCAGGGACTCCAGTGCCCATGCCTAGCCTGAGGTGGGCAGGGGCCAGAGGCAAGGTGGGGGTGGGAGCCAGGCCTACAGTCCTCCCTGACTCCAGCTGGGGTCTGGGAATGAGTGAGGAGATCCTCAGGGTGCACAGGTCTCCCACCCAGGGAGCTGGGGTGGAACCCCCAGCCAGGTGAGCTGTGCCACTTGCTTATCTCATCAGTTCCTTGTTGGAAGCCCCCACCCCACTGTCTCTAGGGGGTAGTGGGGGACAAGGCAGGGGCCAAAGTCCACCCCCTTCCTCAATCTCAGCATCCCCAGGAGGCTCCCTCAAACCGGTTATTAAGTGAATACATTAGGCTTATCAGACGGACGTGGGCTGCCTCTCAACGCAAACACATCAAGACATGTCATTCCCTTCCCAGGCGGTCCTGGGAACCTGCGGCTCAGAGACGACGCCAGTTTCGGGCTGGGGGTGGGGTGGAGGAAGCCACACCCCTGAGAAATCGTGAGGCCAGAGGACCGACGCAGCCCAGCCGCGGCGCAGAACCCCGTGTCTGGGAGGCGGGGGCGCCTCGGCCGGTGCCTCCCCTGACTCCGCACGGACCACTGCCCCTGGGCGCCGCTCCAGAGCCGGCAGGCAGCTGCGGGAAGCTCTGCGGCAGGTGACCCGCCCCCCAGACTCTCGCCTCCCGGACACCAGAAGCACCTGCGCGCTCTCCATGGCTCTTTGGGGAGCACCCCCGGCCCGCTCAGTGCGCGGCCCCAGAGTGACCCCTAGGCGGGACTCCCTGGGCTCCCCCGCGGCGACACAATCCTTTTCCGGACATACCACTCCTGCATCCCTGCGATGATTCCCGGCCCGTGGGCGACCCTGGAACACGGAAGTGCCTTGAACCCCCAATTCAGTTCCCCGACATCTAGTTCCCCAAAGTAACGCTCCTGGGTTTCTAGGGCCCCCAGTGTCACACATGGTGGTCCCTTAAGTTCCCCCTGCCCGTCGCATTCCCACCTTGGCGGTGCTTCCCAGATCCAGGGGTCCTGGGCCCGGCGTCCCCCACCCCGCCTGGGTTCCCGGCCCTCTGCGTGCCGTGAAGCCGCAGGTCGGGCGCGGGTCCCGGCGGTCCTCCGGGCGCAGGGCGCCCCCCGCGCAGCTGGGCGCGCCTCCTCACCTGCGGGTCTGCACCTTGGGGCTGTATTTGCCTTTGTTTCTCTTCCTGAAGAGCGAGTTCATGGTGGCGCTCGGGGGCGCGGCGGGCCGGGCGCGCACCGAGACGGGCGGCGGGCGCAGGTGAGCGAGCGGCGGCGCGGGGAGCCCCGAGTGCGGGCGCGGGCGCCTGGTCACTACTCGCGGGAGGCGGGGCGCCCGCCGGCCACTCGCTCCGCGGCCGCTCCCCGAGAAGGTGGCGCTTACCTTCCGAGGAGGGGCCACCGCGGGCGGGGCTTCGGGCTCGTGGGGCACCCGCCCCGGGCCAGCCGAGGGAGCTCAGGGACGCCGAGCCGGGCCGGACGCCTCCCCCGCGACCCGGGGCTCAGGGAGGACGGGCCGGCGCGGGGGCGCAAAGGCCACCTTCGCCAGCACCCTGGGTCCCGCCCTCCACGCACCTCGGGCCTGCCGCGCCCCCTGGCTGGAGGCCCGCACCTGGTGCTGCGCAGCCCCAGGCACTCCGCGCTCCTCCTTCTTTGGCGGACACCCAGCTGGGCCCCAGGACAGGTGTGGCCGGGACCCAACGGGTCTCAGTGCCCTGGATAGCTAGTGAGCTGCAGCGGCGGTTGCAGCGTGGATGGCACTCCGAGATCAGGGCTCAGGAGCGCGCCCGCTGGAGTTGAAATCCTTGGTCAGCCGAGACTCCTCCGCCCGCAGCCTCAGTTTCCCTCTTTGTCAAAGGGTGATAACACCTGCCCACATCCCAAAGGGTGAGGACATTCCTACAGATAATCCACACAGCGCTTGGCACGGCGTCCTGCCTCCAATGTTCAGGAAGCCTTGCCCCTATCTATCAAGACATCGAGAGAGGACAAAAAATCTTTTGAAACTTTCATGACCCCAGGTCTTGGCATGAGAGAAATGCTTTACAAAAGCCGTTCGATTTCGGTTCCGAAGGCACATTTCTGCCAGCACGTCCTGGGTTGGAAGGCTGCAGTTGGATACACAAAACCCGAGTCTGGATGGGAGTGAGGCCCACAGCGGGGAGGGCTCAGGGCCACTCAGGAGGGCCCTGGGCTCCGATTCCAGCTGGGAAGGAAGTGCCCACAGTCCCCAGGGAGACCCCCGGGCAGGGAGGGAGTCATGGCCACAGGCCTCTTAGAGCTCAGCTAGCAGTGATGATGAGGGTGGGGGCGGGCCTCCAGAGTCCTGGATTCAAGTTCAACTGTCGGGAATCTTCAGGCCAGACCCTTCCCACCCGTTTTTTATTTATAACATGAGGTTGGTGTGGAATTGGTTCCCGAGTTTTCCTGCCCCGGACCCCAGCACATCTGATGTCACCCAATGTCCTTCAGGCAGTCTCTTGTCCCTGACACTGAAGGGCTTCGTTTTCCAAGTCTTACAGAGGACTCTAGAAAGACCCGGTGGGTGGACCTAAGAGGGTGCAATTCCCCCTAAAGTCACTTTTAAAACATGCACATTTGCTTTTCACTCGCCACAGGGTGGGGACGCCGGGCCCAGGACCCCTGGATCTGGGAAGCACCGCGGAGGTGGGAATGCGACGTGCAGGGGGAACTTAAGGGGCCACCATGTGTGACACTGGGGGCCCTAGAAACTCAGGAGCATTACTTTGGGGAACTGAATTGGGGGCACAAGGCACTTCCGTGTTCCAGGGTCACCCATGGGCCGGGAATCATTGCAGGGATGCGGGAGTGGTATGTCCGGAAAAGGAATGTGTCACCGAGGGGAGCCCAAAGAGTCCCGCCTAGGGGTCACTCTGGGGCCGCACACTGAGCTGGCCGGGGGTGCTCCCCAAAGAGCCATGGAGAGCGCGCAGGTGCTTCTGGTATTAATAAAAAGCCAAACCCTTGCCAGGTGGCACATACTTGTAATCCCAGTGACTCCGGAGGCTGAGGCAGGAGGATCTGGAGTTCAAGACCAGCCTGGGCAACTTAGTGAGAACTTTTCTTAAAATGAAAATTTAAAAGGGCTGTGGATGTTGCTCCATGGTAGATCCCTTGCCTAGCATGCTTGAGGCCCTGGGTTCAGTCCCCAGTACTTCAAAAACAAAAACAAACAATACTCAAATTGTTGGCTTCTTAAAGGAGCCAGGAGCCAGTGAAGAACGGCATGGAGGCAGCATTTCTGAGGTAGTTGGGCTTTGGAATCTCAGGGGAGTTTGTAAAATGCAGACTCTGGTGTCCTGGTATGCTTGAGGTCCTGACTGGGGAATCTGGGGAGGGGCCCAGGAATCCAATATATTGACAAGTTCTCCTGCCACCTCAGAGAAGCCAGGAGGGAGGGCGAGGTCCTGCCTGCAGCCCTCCAACTGCTCAGGCAGAAAGCTCTCATAGAACTTCCCCCAAACCTAAGCCCCACTCCCAACTGGGCTCTGCGGGCTCCCGCTCCAGGGCTGCCCTCACAGTGCCCTCTCATCAGCAAGGCTGGAACAGTTTCCTCCATCCTGAAGCGACTTCCCTCCCTGGGTCTGAGGGCACCAAGGGGACACTCCCTCCAGGCAGCTGATACCAGGAGCAGGTGACAGAAGAGCCAGGGTTTGGGAACACAGGTGTTGGGAGGGGCACCTGAGAACTGCAGAAGCCTGAACTCCACACCCACACCAAGCTTGCTCGCCCGTGAAGACCAGAGGCCACGGGAAGGGGCTCGTCAGGGGCTTGGTCCCGGCTCTGCCCCTGCTCTTCCTCTCTGGACACCCTTTCCTTATTTCTCCTCTACCTCCCCACAGGTGGCTCCCACACCTGCGTCCCAGGGATGCTCACTGCCACACTGTGAGCACAGTGAGGAAACTAGAAGCTGCCGGCTCATGGTTAAGTAACCCAGGGCGGGTCCAGGCTGGGGGAGACGTGCAGCCAGAGAAGAGGCTGATGTGGAAGAGAACAGACTTCTCCCAACTTCTGAATCCCACAACTTTTAGGAAGGTGGAGGTTGGTTTGGGGCAGGAACTGGACTGGGGATCCCAGGTCCGCAGGCAGGCAGCTCAGATGTTGAACATCATGGCTCTTGATGGTAGCGATGCCAGGTTTTGTTTATCAAGGGCTGACTCTGTGCCAGGCAACATGGCACGTGGCCAACACATCTCTGCTGCTCTGTTCTCCCCAGCTATCCCGGCAGGGTGAGGCAGGCCAGGGCTCCCTGCCTGGGAGGTGGGCAGTTCTTGGCTTCCTCTCTAGGGAAGGGAGCAGGCCCTGAGAGCACAGAGCTCAGCTGGGCTGGTACTGGCCCCTGCCCGTGCCTGCGCTCTGGGACCCCCACCATCCGCACATGCTCCAGCTCCGACTCCCAGCTCAGGGCAGCTGGCCGGCTCCTGCTGACTCAGCTGGGCCTGGCCCAGGGGTGGTGGAGCGAGCCAGCAGCCCCAGGGAGGACTTCCTCTTGTGCTCCTCCATCTTCCCCTCGCACGCCCTCAGCGGGGCTGGAGCTGGCCTGGCAGAGCGGGCACGTGTGTGTGAGCATGTGTGTATGTGTGTACTCTGCTTTGTGGGCCGGCGGATGGGGTGGGAGGTCTGTGTCCCCCCCCCCCCCCCCCCCCCCCGCACATCCTTCCCTGGGCACATGGGATTTGTTTGGATCCGCCGAGCAGAGGCCAAGTGACTCATCCCTGCCGCGGGGGCCGCGGGTGGAGGGACAGGCCGTCTGCTTCCCTAGGCTTGCTGGGCCACGGTAAGTGGGTGCACCTGCAGGGCCAGCGGGTGCCTGGTAACTGGCTGACCCACACCCCGACACCTGTCCTCTTTCTGCAGCAGACAAGGCCACTGGCTCAAAGGATGCCACCATCTCAAGGGTCACGGCATTCCTTGCTGCCACCATCCTGTCCCCAGCAAAACTGCTCAGTCGGTGCTCGCCTGCCAACCAGTTTGAGATAGAAGCCAGCGAAGGGCGGCCTGCTCCTCCAGGGGTGAGCCGGGTCCATCCTTCCACGATGGCCCCGTTCCCTGCCCTGGGATTCTGTGGCCTCACCCTCACCTGGGGGAGCACTCCAAAAGCACATTCCAAGGGCCTCCCCTGAGATGAGGGTTAAGTAGGTCTTGGCAGGGCACAGGGATCTGCATTTTAAGACCACCTATCCCCTCGGACACTGAAGCAGGTGTTTTGGGGGCCACCCTGAGAAGCACAGTCATGGACAGAGACAGATGCTGCACAAGTCCAAGGCCCAGACCAGGCATGGCTGTGAAAGGCCCAAAGCTTTAGTTCAAAGCCAGCCCGGGTTTGAATCCTGGTTTTCCTATGCACTCAGCTGTGTGACCTCAGATAGGTGGTTTAACCTCTCTGGACCTCAGTTTCCCCATCTGCGAAAGGAGGAAGAGCCAGTGCACAGTGAGGAGTGCAGAGTGCCTGGTGTGGGGGCCCCTTTCCTCCCGGTCCTCTGAAGGCCAGGAGGAGCTGGCCCAGCTCACCCCTGTTTTATAACATGTATTTACTTTCCTCACAGAACAATGGAAAATCGTGCTGGCCCTCCATCCCAGAAGGGCTGACTCACTTGGCCCTGGGCTGGGGGCCTGGTGAGCCCCACACTGCCCCCTGGGGAGATTGGAGGCCAGGCCCTGGCGGGGGGTGGGGGGGTCCACAGTGACTCACAGGCACTGCCTGCCCCTGACTCATCTCCGGAGAATGCACCTCAGGCCCCCACCCCTGGCCCTGGCCCATCCTGGCCACCTCCCCTGGGCTGCAGCCCCACGCTGGTGCTGCCTGGGAGATGCGCTCTGATGACCCCCGGCTGGCCCTCCCAGGTGCACCTGTAAGGCCACATCTGCCATCGGAATACCAAAGCAACTCCCTACCAGGGTGGGACAGCTGCTGCTCTGAGCCCCCGCTGCCTGGGCCATGGAGGGTTGACCCTGGGCTCAAAGGGGCCTCTCTTAGACCCAGTGCTGAGGTCCACTCTGACCACCCACATTGCCCCATCAGCTTGCCCTGCAGACCCAGGCTCTGGGTTCCAGGCACCTCATCGTGAACCTAGGCCACTTTCAGTAGGACCTGCTACCCATCCCTGGGTACCTCACTGGGGCCTGTGCCCGGCCTCTTGGGCCGTGAGGGCCGTCCTGCAAGGAGGTCACCCTGTCAAGGCAGAGTGGAGCCGGGTGGGGCTGGGCAGGCTCTGCCAGGCCTGGGATCCTGCAGGACAGGCTGCCCAACCCAACCCAAAGGCCTGTCCTCCCTCCCCACCCAGGCCTGCTTCCTCTCCCTGCCTCACAGGGCCTGTGGGCTCCTGCTGCCCAGACCAGTGGGGTTGCATTCTAGGGCCAGTGTCCAAGGTGTGACTGACCCTGGGGCCTGCCCAGGTCAGAAGGTCAGGACCCTGCTCCTTCTAGAGCCTACAGGCCCAAGAGGTGGGTAGAACTGGCCATGGCAGGGGCAGAACACAAAATCAAATTGGGCATTAGCTTGGAGCCAATGGATTTGAATCCTGGCTCAGCCGTGATCCTGGCTGTGTGACCTTGGCCAGGTGGCTTAACCTCACCAAAAAACAAATAGTGAGCTGAGATGTCAAATTCCAGCTCCTCCATTTCACAGTTCTGTGACCCTGGGAAAATGTCTTCGCCTCTCTGAACCTTGGTTTCTCCATCTATAAAATGGGAACACCAGACAACAGCTCTATAGGGTTTTGGAAAGAGTCAAGGAAATAAGACAGGTAATAATGACAAATAACAAATTTGGTTCAGTCTTACTGTGTGCCAGGTACAGAGCACTTGGTTAAGCTTTAAGTGCTAACTATTTGGCTGGGATGGTCAAGTACTTACTTAGTACTTGACACAGCCAAAAAAAGCACTTGGCCCTATCTCTCCAGCTTTGTGGAGGTGTGACTGGCTTGGCCAAGTGCATGTACCTAGAGCTGGAGCTGATGGTTTGACGTAGGCACCCACCCGGGAGACCACGGCCGTCATGACCACGAGGAATGGGCTGCTTTCTCTCCCCAGTTTGCAGACGTGGATGTTGAACTCCCGGGACGTGAATTCCTGCTCAGGGCTGTCCATGGGGCCCAAACCCGCAGCCAGAGCCAGCCCCAGCCCCACTGCCGCCGCACTCACTGGTGCCTGAATCACATTGCGCGCTCAGTGTCCCCTTGAATGAGTGACTGGGAGGGCTGGAGCGCCCAGCGGCCCCAGGAACAGCCCCCCGAGGAGGACCGGGGCAGGGGGCAAAGGGCTGGCTTTCTTCGGCCATCCCTTGGTTTGCCTGTGCACCCAGTATTAACTGAGCACTGACTATGTGACATGCTCTGTTCCAGGCACTCGGGAATCAGGATCAAGAGCAGGGCGTGCAGGCCCCGGCCCTTGAGGAGAAGCAGGGGGCGGATGGGAGCCGGCTAAGATCAAGCCACCGCAGGGACTGGTCCCGCCCCTGAAGCTGGAGGACCGGCATCTACTGTGCAGAGGTGCGTCAGGTGGGGGCCTGGAGACCCCAGGAGAGGCAGTCAGACCTGCAGCCTGGCCGGGTGAGGAAGAGGTGCCCTGGCCTGCAGGACCTGGGATCCCTCACCACAGGCTGCAGCATTGACGTTTCCATGGCAACCAGACTCCCGCCCCACCGCAGGGGAGACACCCCATCCTTGCCCCACAGAGCCTCCTCCAGGGGCTCTCATCCACTTATGGGGCCCCTGCTGTGTGTGCAGCCCGGGGGCTGCGGGCAGATGAGAGGTAACCCCAGGTTCAGGGCACTTGTGTCTGGGAAGGGAACGGGAGAGAGACAGACACCCAGGGTTCAAAGCGAAACAGCCAAGTGACCGTGGGTGGGGGCGGGCAGTGGGAGCGCAGGGGTCTGCAGGCCCCTCCAGAGGAAGCCAGGCAGCGGCAGGCCGCCACCTGTCCTTGCTGTTTGTGATTAAAGAGAGAGTCCCTGTCCTGAGAGTGGCCCCACCACGATGGCCCCCATCTGGGGTCAGCCTAGCTGCCTGTCCACTGTGGTCTGCTGAGCTCAAGCATTCCTGCCCGGGACTGGGTGGCAGGCCCCCGTCTGCTGCCCTCCCAGGCCATTCTCTGGTCACAGGCTCAGGCTTAATCCCCCGCCCAGGCCTGGGCCCCAGGGACTGATGAGTCAGTGCCCATGGCTGGGGACAAACACTCCCTCCTCCCAGCCCTGGGGTCCCTGCTCCACCCTGCCTGCCGCCCAGTGCAGCCTGTTCCCCACAAAGGGCCTCTGCTGGCCTGGGGAGGCTCTAGGCAGCCATGTTCAGCACAGCTCCATGGCCACGTCCTGAGCACACGGGAGCTCCTCGTCGCCTGCCACCTGTGGCCGCACAGCGCTGGGAGCCTGGGAACGTGGCCGGTGCGCTGGGGGAGGAAGCGGGAACCTTACTGTTATGCTGTCTCAGGGTCGCTCACCTGAGGGGCTGTGTGGTCCTGTTTTAAATTCAAGCACACCTGTGTCCCGTGTGAGACACCAGCTGAGCAGGACTCAGGCACAGAGCAGAGGCAGGCGGCTGAGTTGGCCCTCCCAGGCAGGGGCCAGGTGGGCAGCTGGGGCCCTTCCCTCCCTGCCCAGGCCCCGGGTGTGACCCCAGCAGGTGGTGAGGGCCTGAGCTGACCTCTGGGCGGGGGCTCCCTCACTGTCACAGGTCCTATCTGCACCCTCGGGAGGGGCCCACGCTCACTGGTTCTCCAGGGTCTTCCCGGCAGGCAGCCGTCAGCCCAGATGCCTCTCCTCACACGCAGCACCTACTGGATCTTGACCCTCTCCCAGGTCTAGACGCCTCCCTCCCCCACACTGGGCCTTGGGTTCTCCCCTCCTCCCTCCTCCTTGGCGTCCCTGCCCCTGCCTCCCTCCTCCTCCTCCTCCTCCTCTTCCTCCTTGCTCCTTCTTCTACTACAGTTTGCTCTTAACTGTCGCCGGAGGCTAACCCAGAAATCACTGGACTCCCCTATCCCACACCTCCCAACTACGCCAAGTCCCTCAGCTCACATCAAACAGACAGCCCTCCGTGCCCCAGCCCTGGAACTCCATGTGGCCTGCCTGCTGTCCCCAGCACTGGCCCCTGCCACCTCCCTCTTGCTCACTGTGCTCTGCACACACTGATGGCCTCCCAGTCTCTCAAATATAGAGAGTGCACTGAGTGCACCAAGGCCTCAGGGCCTTTGCACTAGCTGCCCCAGCCTCTGCTGGCGCACCTGCTCTTCTCCAAGTCGCTGCTGCTCAGGTCACCTTCCCACTGAGGTCTGCCCACACCTGTCTGCACGCCCCACCCTGTTTCCTGCCCGGCACAGCACACTCCACACAATCTGACCCCACAAGGGACTCTACCAGCCTTGGAGGTCGGCTGCCACTTCTCCAGGAGGTGAACTCCATAGGGCAAGGTTCGGCCTGGTTTCTTTTTTAACAGAACATTCTCAGTGCCTAGGGCAGTGTGTGCTGTGTCTCAGTGGTGCCATGGGGCATGGCGGTGTGAGGCTGGCTCCCTGTGCCCCTCTGTGGGATCCTGAGAGGAGCGGGGAGGGTGCGGGGCAGGCTGAGCCCCTGTTCCCCAGGGTGTCCCCCTCCCTGTGTCCTCTGCCAGTAGCCGGGCAGTGCAGGGCTGCAGGGCCCTTTGCCAGGTGGGGCTGGCTCTGCAGGCTCAGCTCTGCCTCTCCTGCTGGGCTGAGGCCTCCATGTGAAGCTGCAGCAGGCCTCCCCTACAGAGGCCTCCACCCTGAACAAGGCCTGAGTTGCCCCTTTCGGTGCCTCTGGAGGCAGCAGGCTGCACCACTGGGCTTTGGCCCATGAGGCTGACTTCAGATTCCCGGCTTCTGTGCTTGGGAGATGATAGACTCCTGCTGTTTCTCAAGACTCGAGTTTACAGTGCTTGTTACAGCCACACAGCACTCTGCACTCGGGGGCGGGGGGCAGTGTCTCTGGGCCATCGAGGCTACAGGAGAGGGAGGTCTTGGGTGAAGGCTGAGTGGGGACTGGGGCTCCTCCCACCCTCACTACTCCACCCTGGACATCCTCCGAAACCACGAGGCTAAGAGGCCCTAGGACGCGTGCGTCCACGCACAGGGAAGGCCCAGAGCAGGCAAATCCACGGGGACAGAAAGCAGGTTAGTGGTCCTGGGCCTGGGAGTGACTGCTAAAGGGCCTGGGGCTTCTCAAGGGCTGTGCAAATGTCCTGCGAAGGCTGGAGGGCAGCTCAGCAGCTGGGTGGATGTTGGTAAGAGTGAGGCCCATTCCCAGCACTGGGAGAGAGAGAGGGAGGGAAGGAAAAGGAGAATGAAAGGGAAAGAGAAAAGAAGAACATGTGTAGTTGTTGGTGGTGAGACTGTGCGACTCTAAATACACCATAGCCACCGCCTGGCACGCTGTCGGGGAGGAGTACGTGGCGAGGAGTGAGCTCAAGAAAGCAGGCTCACCGCTCTCCTTAGCAGCTGGCCACCACTGCGCACACCAGCGCTGTCTCTCAGACCTCCGTGGGGTCCGCCCTCCCCCTGGGCCAGCACAGCCCTCTACTGTGTGGGCTCCTCGGGATTCCTGGGTCTGCACAAAGCTCCCAGTGTGAGTGTCTCGTCCAGGCTAGACACACACGCCACGCTCCCACGGAGCCACGCTGACTGCACAGCTCTGCCAGGTGCACACACGTCCCCTGTGTTTGCCGAGAGCCAGCCCCGGACTCTTTAATCTTATAGGACTGAGGCCCTCTGACGTGAACCAGCTCCTGGTCGCCTTCCCCCCGTCCCTGGCGACCCCTGTGCCGCTTTCTGTCTCTGTGCCCCAGACTGGGCCTCTGCCCAGGGGAAGCTGCCCCAGGATCAGGACCACTGCGCGCACTGGCAGGTCACAACCTGTGCACATAGCCCTGCCTTGACCCTGATGGCCCTGGGGGCTCCCAGGGTGCGCTCTGAGGCAGAACACAGCCCAGGACTAAGGCCCTATCCTCCAGGGAGCAGATGCGTGGCCCAGGGCAGGGGAGGCGGAAGGAGGGAGACTGCTTAATGGACACCCGCTTCCCTTTGGGGACCTGAACATGTTCTCGATTACACAGGCGCTGGAGGCACGGCCCCTGACTTGCACACTGAGCAATGGCTGAGATGGTGACTTTCCTGTTATGTGTATTTTACCACAGTGGACAAGGTGGGAGCCTTGGCCCTGTTTGCCTGACTGTCCAGCTTCAGCACCCAGGGCCCTGTGTATTCCAAGAGCAGGTCAAGGACCCTGTGGGCCCCCACCCCGGGACTGGACCCGGCTCCTCTGACTCCCACCCACGCCGTACCCCTGGTTCTGGGTCGTCCAGCTGAGGGTGTTTCTCCCACTAGGGGTGGGGCCTAGTGCTTTCGTCACACAAATGGGTACTAACGGCTGCCTTTCCTCTGGCAGCGGCTTGTCTGCTGGGAAGACGTTCAAACACATGGGGTGGTTTATAGGGCCCCCCAGGCTGCCTCCTCACGAGGCAGCTTCACCGGGTCATCCCTGCAGGACAAGTGGGACTCAGCAAACAGGCTCAAGATCTTGCCCTGGGGCTGACTTTCTGCCCCAGCATCCCCAGGGGACAGGGCCTGTCCATTACTTCCTCATCTGGGCCTGGGTACATGGTACCCTGCCGTCAAGGCGAGGAAACCACATCTGCCAGGCCCTTCACTGCATCCCTGGGGAAGAAGGCATCAGAGAACCAAAGTCCTGGGCTGGAGTCTCTTACTAGCTGTTATCTTGGGCAAGTTACTTCTCTGTGTCTGTTTCCTTATGTGTAAAATGCAGATTAAAATATTTTTGACCTTATAAAAATCTTTTATTTATTTTTTTTTAATTGAGGTGAAAGTCATGGAACATAAAATTAACCATTTTGTCTTTGTTTTTGTTTTTCTTACTGGAGATTGAATCCAGGGGCCTCTGAGCCACACCCCTAGTACATTTTAGTTTTTATTTCAACAGGGTCTTGCTAAATTGCTGAGACTGGCCTCTAACTTATGATCCTTCTGCCTCAGCCTCCCCAATTGCTGGGATTACAGACTGTGCCCCTTAACCCTGCACTGAAGTGAACCATTTTAATGCATTCCATCTGGTGCTATTTAGTATATGCACAATGTACAACAAACACCTCTATCAAATTCCAAAACATTTTCATCACGATAGGAGTTGTTTTGAAGATTAAGTGAATTAGTGCTTGTAAATCTTTAAAATGGCACCTGAGGGCTCTGCAGGTGGTGGGGATGGCAGAGCACTTGCTTAGCATGCTGGAGACGCTGGCTTAGTCCTCAGCATCAGGAAAAGAAAAAAAAAAAAAAAAACAAAAAAAAACCAAAAAACAAAACAAAGGGAATAATTAACAGTAAAGCAGGGCTAAGAGTAGGAGGCACCGTGGTAGGTGATGGTGATATTATTTGTTCTCCGCTTGGACTGGAGGAGGAGGAAGTGAAGTTCTCTTCCCCTTCTGGGCCCCATTTTCTGTGTTGAGTTCTCTGTATCCAATCCCCGGCCCGCCCCGGCCCCCGCAGTCAATTCTCCCCCAGGTGGGAGGCAGAGGAGGCGCTGACTCACCTTTTGTGCTGGTAACACCAGCTAACGGGTGTCAATGTACACTGCGTGCCTTGCACTGACCCGACGGCAGAGCACGGAGGTTCCCTGGATGAGCCCCGGCAGCCGATTCAACTGCGGCTACTCCAGGAGCCATGGGCTGTCATTTGCCGCCACCTTGTGGCAGTGATGGGAACTTTGCATCCCATTTCTATCCCGGATAACCCAGGTAGCCCTGAGGGTCCCCAGGAAGATCCCGAAGACTTGCCTGCAGACAAATAAGGCAGCCACAGCCCTGCCTTTGGGCAGCTCACAGTCTCTGGAGTCTCTGGAGAGAGACCATCAGAAACCACGAATAAACAAAATGAATAATGAGCAGGCTGGTCCCAACCCGCCTCGTTTTTAATTGTATCCTCACTCCGCTGGTTTCTTGAAGCTCCTCCTCACTTATTTTTCTCTCCTTGGCATTTTTCACATCTATTCATTTGCCTTATTTATTTAATGTCTGTCTTCCCTACTGCGATGAAACTCCACGACGGCAAGGAAGTTTGGTGTGTTCTCAGGTGACCCTTCAGCGCCCGGAAGGGGCTGACACTAGGCGGACGTTTTGTAAACGTGTGCAGAATGAATGAATAACGCGTGGAGCGGGGACATGGCCGGGTGGGGAAGGAGCAGGGCTCCGGCCCAGGTGCTGCGGGAAGAGGCCGAGGTTAATCTGAGCGAGGGAAGACGCACCCTGTACTGATGAGCTAAAGTAAACTGCGCGGGAGGGTCTGGCCCGGAGGGGCGCAAAGTCCACCCCAGGGCAGGGATCTTCCACCGGCCCGGCAGTTCTCCAGGCTGGGCGCCTTAGGGGCGGGATCAGCATGGGGCGGGGCCGTCCGGAGGCGTGGCCAATCCGGAGGAAGGGTTAGGCGGAGGGCGTGGTCAAGTAAGGGACATGTAAAGCGAGGGCGGGGCTAAGACGGGTTGGGGAGGAATCAGTCCGGGGCGGGGCCAGTAAGCGAGCTAGTAAATCTGGGCGGGGCCGTGGCAGGCAGCGTGGGCGGGGCCAGGGCGTGGGCGGGGCCAGTCCTGGATCTCCGCTGTCCCGGGTCCTGGAGCGCTCCAGGCCCAGCGGGTCTCTCTCCAGCCTCTCGGGCCCCTTCCCTGCTGGCCCGGCCGCTAGATGTGCTGGGCTTAACGCCCCTGGCCTGTCAACCGCGGTCGGGCTCCGCCCCGGGTGCTGTGCTGCCGGCGAGGCGACCGCTGGGGACCGGGCCAGCTCAGCTCCTGGGCCAGGCCAGTGCCAGGACACTGCCCCCAGGCTGTGTCCCCAGAGACTCCGAGGGCTAGGGTGAGCAAAGTTGTGGGGGCCTGTGCGTGCATATGCGTGTGTGTCTGCTTCTGTGTGGGTGTGCAAGTACCTGTGCGCATGAGTGTGTGTGCACGTCTGTGTGCATCAGGGAAATTATGTGTGCGTGGAGTTGGGTAGATGTGTGCTTCAGAGAGCTGCATGAGTGTGCAAAGTTGTGTACCTGTGCATGGTGGTCTAGTGTGGAACGGGAGTCGTGCATGTATGCATGTGTGTGGCAGAGACAGTGCAGGTGAAATTTGGTGACCCCTGTGTGTATGCCAGAGTGTCTTCCAGGGAAATGGGAGGGCAGGACACCTGGGGGGCTATTGGGCAGGTCGTCTGTGGCAAGCTGTGGGGAGCCTGTGTGAAAACAATGTGGGAGTGTAGGAATTGCAAGCATGCGTGTGTATGTGTGTGTGGTGTGTGCATGTGTGCGTGTGCATGTGAGATGGTGAGGGGTGATTCTGGGGACCCTGGCTGTGAAGGGATGGGGATGGAGGGATGTTTGGGGGTGCTAACTTCTCTTGGAGGAGTGAGTGTAGGCTCTGGGGTGGTGGGTAGTGGACAGGACAGGTGTTTGAGGTCTGGCCTGGACTAATTTGGAGATCATATCAGCTGCCTCACTTTGAGGGCTGGGGAGAAGTGTGGGTGGGCCAGAGGGGCTGGGGAGTGTCCCTGCTTCATGCGAAAGGAGCTGCTATCTCACCAGTGACCCTTTACCACAGGCTCTGTGCTGACCACCTCCTGGGTGGCTTCCAAGCGTGAGCATGGTGCAGAAGTACCAGTCTCCTGTCCGTGTCTACAAGTACCCTTTTGAACTGGTCATGGCGGTGAGTGACTCTTGATTCTTGGGCCCCTCATGGGATAGTTGGAGGAACTCAGGAGGCCAGCTATGGTGGGAAGGCAAGGGAGCCTCTTGGACCCCCAGATGAGAAAGCATTATTGAGTTACACAATTTCCCTGGTGAATCAGCCTTCTGACCAGTGACCCTTCCACCTGTCTGTCCCCTCCACCTCCCACAGAACTTCTGGAATCCCTGCCTAGTGACGAGAACCTAAGGACTGTTTGTCTTGCCCTTGTTGAGGTTTACCTGGCTCTCACTTCAGACCCTTCTGCCAGGAAGCAAGGATATTGGGGGCTGAGTGATTGATGTCCTTTGGTATAATCATCATCATCATCATCATATAAGCTGCATTCATTGAACATTTGCAGTGCTAAGTCTTCACATGCAAGGTTTCCTTCAATTTACAAATCCCATTTTACCTCTACTAGACAGAAGCTCAGACAGGTAGAGGGGTGGCCCCAAGTTCTGTCCCAGGGAGAGGGGGAGTCAGGACTCAGATTCACTCAGAAGGGACTCCAGTGTCCTGATTTTAACCACTGTAACTCCTTGCTGTCACAGACCCTCAGTGTACCCTTCATGGAGGCTGAGACTAGGAGATGAGATGGGGTGTGTGGGTCGGAGGGTCTGGCCCAGGGTTTGGGGCACACAGAGCAGCCATGCTAACTATCAGTGTTGGGTGGCAAGTTAAGGTTGGTCGCCTCCTGGATCAGTGGTCTTTGCACTGTGGGGCAGGCACTGGGGACAGGCTGGGGTGAGGAGTGAACGAGGTGGCTCGTGGTGCCCTCAGCTCCGTGCCTCGCGCTCAGTGGGAGCCCACCCCGTGTGGTGCTCCCAGCTACTGCACAGGTCTTCAGAGGACTGTCTCCAAAGTGTTGAGTTCACCCCCATATGCCCTGCCCTGCCCCTACATCCTGGGGAATCCCAGCTCCACAATTGCTTGGCTGGGTGACCTCTGAGGGCCTCTACTCTCCAGGTCTGCAAGGGGGACCCCTGCTTTCCAAATCCTGGCACCACAGGAAGTGGGTCAGTTTATGCAAAGCTCTAGTGCAGGGTCTGCGGAGGTGGGAGCTCCAGGAAGCCTCGCTTTGCTCTGGTAGTCTTTCCTTCTTTGTCATGGGGGCCGGACTCCAGGGGCATGAGGAAGAGGCCTGGGGACAGAGTCGGAAGTGTTAGGTCCCTGTTGCTGCTCTGCCATGCTCTGGCTGCGTGTCTTTGGAAGATTTCTGAACTTCTCTGAGCTTCAGTTTCTTCATTTCTGAAATGGGGGTGGTGGTATGCACCTCATAAAGTTGTCATGAGGTTTAAAAGTGATCGTGGGGGGCTGGGGTTGTTGTGGCTCAGCGGTAGAGCACTCACCTAGCCTGCAAGAGGCACTGGGTTCGATTCTCAGCACTTCATATAAATACATAAAAATAAAGGCCCGTCAGCAACTAAAAAAAAAAAAGAGATTGTGGGCATGCGTCTATGTTGCCTGGCACAGGATCCAGTCCTAACAAGTAGACAAAAATGGTAGCTAAATGAATAGCCATCCTTGGTCTAAGCCTCCAGGCAGCACATGTATTCTGAAGACCTGAAAACTCATTGATTCGTTCAGTAGAAGAGAAAGTCATCCTTACCTTCTGGGACAGTCTAGGGAGCCGTGATTCTTGGTCACCAAGCTAAGACTCGTCACCATAGAATGAAAAACCAAGTATGGTACAGGCTTAAAAAATGTGAACTAAATTTCACATCTCTTTGTTTATTAAGGGTTCTCAAAAATATGTACAGTCTTTGCACTTTAAAACCCCGCATGCCTGTGAATGTGTTGATACGACCTGTACCGTGGATTGCATGCCTTCACTGGAACATGCTAAACCTGCATTGCAGGACTTGTTCTGGAAATGACGGCAGGACTCAGTTACCTGCTCAGCTGCAATGGTCTCTAGGTGTTGATGGCTCGGTATCTACAGCATATGCTTGTAGACAGACTTTTTAAAAGACGTGTTCCCAATTATTTATTATCCATGCCAGTGTTAACTTATTTGTATTTTTCAAAGGAACTGTCACAACCCCGTCTTCTTATCTCTGTATAGTCCTTGTCTGTGAAACGGTCTCAAGCAACACTGCCCACAAAGCCACTTTGCCGACTGTTTACAAAACATTATTGTCCCCAAAATAGCTGCATAACTGCACATAACTTGCAGGCTGTGTGGGCACAAAAGGGGTTTTCTGCAGTTAAGGTCCCTCTTTGTCTCTCAGCTAAACACTTGCCCTCAGTTTGGGATCAGATGCCGGGGAAGTTCCAGATGGACTCAGCTGTTTCTATTGCATCCAAGTGACCGGAGGAGCTGGCCTTCTGGGTTTTGTTTAACACAACCAACTTGAGAATCAAAGTGTCCCTTGCTTTTTCAAAAGTCCACCAACAATGACACAAATGACTGAAACTGGGCTTGTGGAATTGGTTACAATTCCACTTTGAGGAGACCTTTACAAATTCCTCTTAAAAATAAAATACAAAAAAGGGCCCAGGATGTGGCTTAGTGGTTAAGCACCCCTGGGTTCAATCCCTGATATTACAAAACAAAAACAAAAACAAAAACAAAAACAAAACAAAACAAAAAAACTGTATCTGATCAAATGAATAGACAACTCTCTCCAAATTCCTGCAGGGGAATTCTGCTCCTGAGGGCGGGATTCCAGGGCCTCTGCTTTCTTTCTTGGTAGCATTCCGTGTGACTGTCTCAGACAATGGACTGGTGTTGCCTTGGGAGACAGAAAGGCATCAAAACAGTGGCTGGGGAGGGTCCTTGTCCTTTGAATGCCTGGTCCTAGCTGGTGGGCGGGCAAGAGTGCCAGGTACATTCCTACTTCCTCTGAGCCTCTGGGTCTCACCTGGGAAGTGGGGCCAGTGAAGCACCTGGGGAGGAGCAGAGAGCCTTGAAGTGAGGACCCAGCCAAGGGACGGGCTCCCGAGGAAACGTGTGTGGAACACGCCCGCCTTGTCCGCGCCTGGGGCTTGCACGGCTGTCTTGGGATTCACTCCCACTGCATTCACTCTCCCCTTAAAGGAGGCGAGAGTGGAGTCATGGACCCCGTGATCCTTGCCACCCATTTCAGAACTTATTTTCCTCTTGGTGCCGACAGTTGAACCTGCAGCTCATGCGTGCTAAGCACACGACTCTCTGCCACTGAGCGACACCCCAGCCCTTGAGTATTTTTATCACCCTCAAAAGAAGCTCCTCACACCCTTGACCACTTACCCCTCATCTCTTTCCTTCCCTGGACATGGCAGCCCATCCCCACCCCAGGTCACCACCCACCGATTTCTGTCTCTATGGATTTGTCCTTTATGGATATTCCATATCCTGAGAATCCTTCCATATTTATGTCTGCCTTCTCGCACTTAGTATAATATTTAACAAACCACTTCACTGAAATATGATTGATATATAAAGAGCTGAGGTCTGTGTTGGTGGGTCTGGGGACAAGTGTCCGCCCAGGAGTGTGACATGTCCAAGGTACGTCTGTGTAGCACCTGGCTACACAGACCTTCATGATCAGTACTGTTTGTTTACCCACTCACCGGTTGAGGGACATAGAGGTTGTTTTCAGTTTGGGGCTTTTGTGACTAATACCGCTGCTCAAAAACATTTTTTGCACAAGTCTTTGTGTGTACGTATTCCTTCCAAAGAGATCTCTGCTGTGCATGGTGGTTTTTCAATGTATTTAAACAGGTTCTTTTTTTAAAATATTTTTTTAGTTGTCGAAGGACACAATAGCTTTATTTATTTATTTGTGTGTGGTGCTGAGGATTGAACCCAGTGCCTCCCACGTGCCAGGCAAGTGCTGTACCGCTGAACCCGAGCCCAGCTCACAGGTTCTTTTTTTAAGGAGGATTTGTTTTGGCTCATGGTTTCAGAGTTTTCAGACCATGGTCAGCTGTCTTTATTGCTTTGGACTTTTTGTTTTATATCGTTTTTATTTTTGAGGTAGGGTGTCTCTAAGTTGCTGTGCCTGGCCTTGAGCTTGTGAGCCTGCTCTGGCCTTACGTTGAGACAGAGCTTGATGGCCAAGGGGCATGGTGGAGGAAAGCTGCTCAGCTCATGGCAGCCAGGAAGTGGGGGGTGGGGGCAGGTCCTATTTTAGATTTTATTGGACAGGCTCCTTCATAGCACTTCCTGGGTGCCAGACACTGGGGTGACTCAGATACCCATGCCCGTGCCCCTCACTGCTGCCAGGAGATAAGTTCTGTGGCAGCCACATTCTGCAGAGGCAGAGGCTGAGGCCAGCAGGAGGCACAGATCCCTCAAAGTCACAAAGCAAACGCACACTGGTGGCGGGCGGGGGCAGGGGTGTGTGTGTGTTAAATTTAAGCAGTTTGGCTCCAGAATTTTCATGTCAGCCGGGAGCTGTTCTGTTTTTCGGAGCTGGATTGAGGGTTTGAAGTTACTGGGTGTCATCTGGGTCCCACGGGGGTCCCACTGGCGCACTTACCATCAGAATGGTGTCCAGGACGCCTGAAGCCCAAACCCACAGACCCTGGCCTCTTGGAGGCAAACGATACCAAGCACCCTAGAGCATTTATTGAGCACCACAGTGTGTTCGGCCAGCACGCACCTGCAGCCTGATGGACAGCAGAACAGGAAACTGAGGTAGCATGCTAAGGAGGCTCTCCCTTAATGCTGCGTTTGCCAGGGCTGCCATAATTGGGTGACCCAGAATGATAGGAAGGTTTTGCCCCACAGTCCTGGAGGCCTGAAATCTGATCTCAAGGGGTCAGCAGGGCCTTGTTCCCCGGGAATTATGATCGTCTCTCCTGGCTTCTGGTGGTTCCTGGGCTTGTGGTATCATAAGCATCTAGTGTCCCTGCATCCACGTGTCCTGCTTTCATGAGGACACCAGTCACGTTAGGTTTATAAGGACACTCTAATGACCCCATTCTAACCTGATTACCTCTGTGAAGACACTATCTCCAAAGAATGTCACATTTACGGGTGGCAGGGACGCCAGCCTATCTGTTTTAGGGGATAGAATCCAGCCCATAATACTCAGCAACTGGCAGAGCTGGGACTGAGCTAGAGAATCTGCCCCGTGCGCTGCACTCTCGCCAGAAGCTCTGGATTCCAGCTCCGACGTCCCGTCGACACTTAGCACTAGCCTTGGCACAGTGGCTTCAGGTCATCTCGGATTCTGCAAACCTGAACAAGGGAGCTGGCTGGGTAGAGTTTCGTAAGCAGGAGGCTTTTTGTGTGCAGAAAGGTTATGGAGGTGAGGTTCTGTCGCTGAGCAATTAAGTGTTAAAATATTTAAAGACCTGGCCTTGTCATATTGATAAACAGCCTGGAATTTAGCAAATGGATTGTTTATAAAGAGCAACCTGGAAAGGAAAATTTTTTTCAGCCCAGGCCTAAACGGTTATAGTTGGAATCGTTGTTACTGACGGTTGGGATCTTGTTATGAATGCAGTTTTAATAAAGCAGCAGGGGCCTTATTTAAATGAGTTTAAATTAGTTCCCTGGGGCCATCATCTGATCCGTTGCTAGCAGATTAAGGGAAGCAACAGTCGGCTACCTTGACGCTCTCTGATTTGGGCTGAGAATAGAGCCAATCTGCTGCCCAGCAGAGGGACCTTCTGGAACCAGAGCCCTGGAGGCCCTTGCTCGTTAGATTCCACCTGCATTATTACTTCATGCGCGTGTGCACAAACATCTGCAGAGGTCCCACTGGCCTAGGACTGTGCTGGATGCGGGGGCTACCAAATCATTGTTTCCTAGCACTTTTTGAAATACATATTATTCAGCTGATTTGTTTACTTGTTTAGATGGACCTTTGTCATTACAGAAAGCTCCAGGAAGGTGGCACTGTGTCTGTCTTGTCATCTGGTACCCGCCCGGGGATGGAGCCCAGGGCCTCCTGCACGCTAGGCAAGCGCTCTACCACTGAGCTGCACTTTGGCCTTGTCCTCTTGGTGTGGTTAGCCATTGCAGGAACACAGAGAAGCCCCCAGGGGCTCAATGAAGTTAGCCCGGCTGTGAGACCCAGAGGGAGGGGGCGCAGGGCCTGCTGGGCAGGACTCGTCCCTGTGAAGAAATGGATGAGGCTCAGCTGGGCACCAGGGTGAGCTGGAAATTGACCAGCTGGTGTGGGCAGGGGCTGGTTACCCATCTCATCAAGGACTTGGGGAACTTTGGAAAGCTTTAAGGAGGGGAGCGCTAGGGTGGGATTTGGGGTTAGGAGGGTCTCTGGCTGCCAGGTGGAGAATGGACTGAAGAAGGGTTCCCATGCTGGAGGCTGGGGTGCAGCCTGGAAGCAGAGGCGAGGTCCTGAGGCATTCCTGAGACACCTGGGAAGTCTAAAACAGCATCCTCCTCCGAGCAAGACCCCGACACACCATGTCAGCCTCAGGCTGCCTTGGCTTGGCTGATTCATGGGCTCTCCTTGAGCCATCGGGACCCCTGTTGACCCTGAAAGTCCCTGAGCCATTCCAGATATGCGGTTATCTGGCTGCCCGGGAGCCCCTTCGGAACTCAGCTCTCTGCAGGTGGTGTGAACAGCGGTAGGTGGGCACAGGCTGCCCTGGAAGCTGCGAGTGGACCCAGGCCTGCTCCCTCCAGGGCCAGAGCACCTGTGCTCCCTCCACCTCCTCTTCCAGGTGTGGCTATGAGGCCAGTCCAGCGTCCTGTTTGCTTTCCCTGGCGCCTGCCCATCCGCTCTCTCCTTCCTTCCTTCCTTTTCCTTTGTTCCTTCTTGCCAGGCTGAGACACTCATTGGCTGAGTGTCTACAAGGTCCCAGGTGTCCTTCAGGCCTCTGGGAATTCAGCGATGAAGGAGGCAGACGTGGGGACAGGAGCCCTGAGGCCACACACTCACACGCACACACCACCTCCCCTTCCACATCCGAGTGGGCTCGACTTTGCTTTTTATTTTATGGTGGTAAAATACACATAAGATGAGCTTTTCCACTGTAACCGTGTCAGGTGTATTCTCAGTGGCGTTAGGGACGGTGACATCGCTCTGCAGCCGTCACCAGCATCCACCTGCGAACTCTTTCACCACCCCAACTGAAACTCTGTCCTCGTTAAGCACCACCGCCCCATCCCTCTTCCCTCCCTCCTGGCACGGTCTCTTCTACTTCCTGTCCCCAAAGACGGAGCCGTGCCAGGTACCTCACAAAGGAACCATGCGGCCATTCTCCTTTGGTGTCCGGGTTATTTCACGGAGCATCGTGCTCTCCAGGTTCTTCCGTGTTGTGCCGTGCGTCAGCTCTTCCTTCTTTCTTTATGGCTGGGTGATACTCCACGGAGTGGTGACCATTTGAGTCATTCCTACAGCTGTGGACATTGGTTTGAAACATCCTGCTAGTTGGCTCTGCTCTTGTCCATTAAACCTATAGTATAGCCAGGTGTGGTGGCACATGCCTGCAATCCCAGCAGCTCTGGAGGCTGAGACAGGAGGATTGTAGGTTTGAGGCCAGCCTCAGCAACTCAGTGGGACCCTGTTTCAAAATAAAAAATAAAAAAAGGGCTGGGGATATAGGTCAGTGATAAAGTGCCTCTGGGTTCAGTCCTTGGTAGAAAAAAAAAAAAAAAGAATTGTATTTTTCACAAAGCCTACTGTGTGATGTTCAGCATGTGATGAGGTCTTCAGGTTCCCTGCTCTAATCTGTAGGGCAGCCCTTGGGAAGCACGTCCTGCCCTGCCCGCCGCCTTCCTCCTCCTGCTCTTTGAGGAGCAGCTCAGAGGTTGGTTCAGGGCACCAGCTGACAGGTGGCAGAGGCAGGCTCTCTGCTCTTTCTGCCACCCCCTGGTGCCCCTCCCTGGCTGTGTGGGGTTCTGACCCCACGTCCTGGCTCTGGTGGAACAGCAGCAGGTCTCCAGCAGCTGGGCACGTGCGGCCCCGTAGCTGATTGCACAGGGCCTGCTGCGGCCACCTCAAAGGGCTTTCAGGATCCTGTGGCCCAGGGTCTACCGCACTGCCTCCCTTCACCAGCTGGGATGGCTCTGCTGCCTTTGGCAGGCCCTGGGAGCACCTGCCAGCCGCCGGGGCTCAGCCATCAGGAGTGACACACTGACCGTGCCGCCTCTCGGATGCACCTGGAGAGTGCGTGCTGAGGGAAGCCAGCCAGGCAGGAGACCTCGGTCTGTGTGGCTGCACTTCTAAGAAAAGTCCAGAAAAAGGAAGGGCCTGGAGACGGAAAGCAGGTGAGGGGTCGTCTTGGGGAAGAGCGGAAACACAGTGACGTCCAAAGGGCCGAAAATGCCGTGGAATTAAAACAGTGGTGATGGCTGGCACCTTGTGAACGCACCGAATGAAACGCACGGAGCTGTGTTCAGTGCTGGGGCTTGAACCCCGGACTTCACACGTGCCAGCCCCTGTCCCTGAGCTACACCCCAGCCCTGGACTCTATGCTTTAAGAGGGTGAAGTATATGGTATGAGGATCATATTTCCATGAAAAAAGAGTTGGAGGAGAGCCAGGTGCAGTGGTGCACACCTGCAATCCCAGCTTGGTGGGAGGCTGAGGCAGGAGGATCTCAAGTTCAAGGTCAGCCTGGGAAACTTAGCAAGACCCTGTCTCATAGTAAAAGAGCTCAGTGTAGCTCAATGGTGGGGAGCTTGCCTAGCATGCAAGAGTCCCTGGACTTGCGGGGGGTGGGACTCCTGCTGCGGCGAGGAGGGCGGGAGTCCTGGGCTGGACCGCACGTGCAGCTGGGGCGTGCCTGCCGCTCGGGTGGAAGGTTGGGGTAAAGCCTATTCCAGCTTCCTCTGACTTTGGACGAGGAGGAACAAGAAGGAAGGAGGGAGGGCAGGGGGATCAGCTGTCAAGTGATTAGCAGAAATAGCTCTTCTGCACTTTATAGAATCTCATTCTTTTTTAAAATTTAAATTTAAGGAATGTGCATGTGGAAGGAGCCAGTGCTTCACCATTCTGAGCCCTGTAGGAAACCGGCTCCCATTTTCCTCTGAGACCAGCAGCTCGGTGGGTCATTGTCTTGCTCCCCTCTTTACAAAGGCTGAATAAGGGACTGAGACCCCCCTGGCGTGGTCCAGGCCACACGGCTGGCGGGCGGCCGGCGCCCCCGAGCTGGAAGGCCGTGCTCTCCTGTCACCCACTCATCATAGGAGTGCCTGGTGAGTGTCGGCGACGTGCTGGGCATTTCAGAAAGCGCTGGGCCTCGGGAGTGAGCACAGGGAGGCGCACAGGACGGCCGCGTGCCAGCCGGGAGGTCCTAGCTTCCGACACGCGACGGGCGTGTTTGTCAGCTTTGGGCGACTGTGACACGCTCCTGCGTGTCCTCCTTTCTCTTATGAAGAGAAAGGGCTCACTTTGACTGGCAGTGTGTAAGATTTCAGTCTGGGAAACTTGGCCTTGTTGCTTTGGGTGAGGCAGCGCGGCGCGGCAGGCAGGCGCGCATGGTGGAGAAACCCCCCACCCGATGTCCAGGAAGCAAGAGAGACGGAGGGAGGGGCGCCCCTCCGTGTCTGAGGATGCCCACCGGGCCCCGAGTCTCAGAGCCTCCCAGAGTGCCACCCTGCGCTGAGCCCTTCAGATGGACTGTGGGACATGCCGATCAAACCACAGTGGCGGAGGAGGGAGGGGAGGCAGGGTCAGTGTCCGCTGGCCAGAGGTGGGCGAGCCTGTGTGGGCGTCCAGGCTCCATCTCCACATGTTCGGGGTGTCCATGTGGATTTCATAGATGGAGCCCCACAGGAGGCAGCTGACCAGTCCCCACTGTGGGCTCTGGGCCTTGGCTCGGCTCCCTTTCTGAAGGGGCAAGCGTGGAGCTCCTGGCTGCCTGGCAGGAGGGCTGTGACTGAACCCTTCTGCCGCCCTGTGTCCCCGGCAGGGCCAGACCACGTGCTTGGTCCGAGGGGAGAGGATCAGGCCTCGCTTGTGGGGGTCAGGGCTTGTGGGGCCTGGAGCCTGCAGCTGGGGCAGAACTGGCCATGTGAGCTGGTGCCCACACCGGAAGGGGCCTGTAAGTCATCTGGCCACCAGCCAATGGCCCATTTGGTCTTAGAACCTCTGCGGGGTTTCCTGCCAGGGCAGGTGGCCCGGGACTCCCAGCCTCTCAAGGTGGTAGCGGTGTCTGGCAGGGAGGAGATGGTCTAGTAATGCCGGAGCACAAGCTTGCAGAGTCAGAATGTTCAGGGGACGGTCCAAGGAGCAGGGTCAGAGCAGGGCCAGGGCTGGGCTGGGCACGAGTGAGCTTGCCACCTGTGTGAGAGCCACACTGCTTGGCCTGAGAGGCAATGCCACGCAGACTCACCGTCGGTCACAGTGGGACCGCCGGGCACACACTCCAGCTGAGCCCCCAGGCTGTGCAGCTTGGGGTGAACGACTCATCCTCTCTGAGCTTTGGTTTCTCCTTCTGTCGAATGGGCAGATGAACAGGACCCACTTCCTGGACTGCGGGAGGGCGGCTGCAGTGCCTGGAATGGTACACACCCAGCCACCCCATCTGAGTGCCCCGGCCCAGCTGACCGCGCAGTGAGCTTCCATCCAGGAGAGAGCAGCGGCTGTCCTGGGTTTGCCGGGGCATCCCTGGCATGGGAAGGAGTGGCCTTCCTTGCTCCCAGGGCTGCTTTCCCTGCTGGGAGGATGTTGGGCTGCAGAAGGGTGGGATCCACGCCTCGGAGAGGGAGCACAGATCCCTTTCCCGTGCCCCTGGACCTCCCTGATCCTAGCTCCTCCTCCCCTCAGGGTGTTGGCCAGCGGGACCCAGCGTTTCCCAAGCCCTGTGCTTCCGAGCAGCCTGATGCCCGAGCAGCACAGGCTGGCGCTCCCGTCCCCACCAGTGGGTGACTCTGTCTCCATCCTCCACCTGCTCATCCGAGTGGGACGTCCAGCTCCCATCTCACCAGGACCTGGTGGGGACACGGGGCCCTGTAGTGCCCCGGCATCCTCCACGCTGAGGGCCCCTGGTCCCCTTACGCTGGACACCTGGCTCCCGGTGGCTCCTTCCTGATGGCACCTGGGCTCTGGGGCCTCCGAATGTGTGAGCCCCTGTGGCCGGAGCAGCCATGGGTGCCTAAGAAGCTGCGCCTTCCCTTCCAGCTGGGAAAGTGGTGCCATGGCCACGGGCTGCTGGCCAGGACCCCAGCCTGCTATCTGGGCTGCGGACTGGTTCTTCGGGAGCGGCTCCCTGCCTCAGGAAGTGAGTTGGGCAGCTCTCGGCCTGGGGGCTGCGGGTGCTGAGCCCCTGGTGCTCCTCCCTCGCTGGACGCTTTCCTTGGGCTGTTTGGGCCGCGGCAAGTGCATGCTGTTTCCTTGGTGGCAGGCTGGCACCTCTGTGCCAGGATGGAGCCCAGGCGTGAGGTGTGGGAAAGGCGGGTATGGCCAGCTTGCCGTCGCGGGGGGCGAAGGGCACGTCCGGAAGTGAGCAGGCTGACAGGACGGAATACGGGTGGAGGCAGCTGGGCAGGGCTGGGCAGGATGTCCCTGAAGAGGGACCAGAGCCAGGCTACCTCCCAGCTCGCCCCAGGGACTCCCCCACCCCTTCATGGTCAAGTCAGTCGATTAGTCACAGCCGTGGGAACGGCAAGCCCCAAGGCCCCGGCAGGGCGACCTGGTGCACTGCAGAGGCACGAGGCTGGTGGGGCTGGGCAGAGAGGGGCTGGGTGGAGGGGCTGGCGGGCAGGTCATAAGGAGCATGGGATCTGTCTGGGCATCTAGGCCCCTTCTGAATATGCCCCTCCCTCCTTCCATCTGGAAAACAGCAGGAGAGGGACTGGAGAACAGTCAGGAGAAGGGGAGACTCTCAGGGCCTGTGGCCGCTGCCTGGCAGAAATAGAACTGAGGGTAGGAAGGGGAGATGTGAGCTGCCTGGGAGACAAAGGCGACTCTGCTTCCGAGCTGCCGAACAAGGGGTTCCTGGCGCAAGGGAGGGAGGGCTGGGCCCAACTGGGACTCAAATCCGGCTTCACCATTCCATGCTGTGTGACCTTGGGTAAATTAGTGAGCCTCTCTGGGCTTGGGTTCAGAGGATGAACTGGAACAGCACACAGCGGAAGGAGTGCAGTCTGTATTTGTGGTGCTGCCCCCACTGAGACTCTGTCTGGCAATGTCCTCACCACCACCCACAAGGTGGGAGTCTTGACACCCCATTGAACAGGTGAGCAAATGGAGACTTGCCCAAAGTCACCCAGTTAGAAAGTAGCAGAGTAGCTGAGACTGATGACCTTTCCTCCTGTTGGGCTTCCCATGATGTCGGCATCTCTCACCCGGTCAGGGAGGTGGGGTCCAAGCTGATTCTGCAGCTGCCCCCTGCAGCAGCTCTGAGCTCGGGCACCTGTGGGGCCACCCGGGAGCCCTGGTCCATGCTGAGTGTACATTCTGGGTTCTTGCTGTGCTTTGCGCTCCACTGGAGATGCCCAAGCTGGCTTCATCCCTCTTGAGACAAGGACAGGAGACACGTGTGCCCATTTCCCAGGCTTAAAGGAAGGAAGGGACTTGGCTCTCCTGGGGGCAGGTGGAGCCGGGCTCCCAGCTGGACGGTGGCCCACCTGGCTCTCATCCGCTTTGTTTTCAGAGAGACACGCGGGACTAGGGTGGACTAGGGCGGGGCAGACGCAGTTCTCAGGTGCCCTCCTGGCTAGCTGCCCACCCCTGCCAGGCATGGCAGGCTCCTGGCAGGCTCCTGGCACATCCTCCAGCGGGGCTGGGACTCCGGGTCTACGCTGCTCTGTTTGCCAAAGCAACCGGCAGCTTTGTGCTCCTGGTGCTGGTGGAGGACGAGCTGGACTGGCCCGTGGGCTGGGCCTCCCCGGGCACCTGGGCTCATCTCCATTTCTTCCTCAGTCCCCTTCCTGCCTCTGCCCCGCCTGAGCGGGGGTGAAGCTCTCCTCCCAGCCTGCAGGGGCGGGGGAGGAGGCTGTCCTCAGACGCCCGCACTATTCTGGGGGCCTGCGCTGATCCTAATTCCGGGGCACGTGGGCGGCTCCAGGCTAAGAGCAGACCCCGCTCCAATAACGTCAGTCGGTGTGCAGAGGCCCCAGCCCCACCCGGCGCTTCCTGAACCGGGCAGACTGTCCTCCTTGGGTGTGGCTCATGGGCCTGAGGTCCCTTGGGTCACACTCACCAGCTCTGCAGGCCCTCAGGAGGAACCACACTTGCAGAAAGGGGCAGAGTCTGTGGTGGACCCGAGGTGGCTCTCGGGACAGCAAGGCTCAGGGAGACTTCCTGGCCTGTGCTCTGGCCCCAGGGCCCGGGCCCCCTTCTGACAGGCACAGCGTGCAGAACCCTCTTAACCTCCTGGCTCGGGGCCAAGCCTGCCTGAGACCCAGGGGGAGGCCAGGAGGAGGTGACCCAGACGCCCCTTCTCCTGCACCCACCTCATCCACTCAGTGGCGATCCAGAGCAGCAGGCGGAGAGCTTGCTGAAGTGTGCAAGGTCACCCGGCTCGCCAGTGGGGGCTGGGCTTTGCACGCTGGCAGGAGCTCCAAGTACATAAAATAAACTCATGTGTGAAATGAGTTCCTTCTTCACCTATATGTTCATGTGTGAGACATCTCAGCGTCTACATATACAATCATGTGTTTAAACCCGAATGTATACACATCCTGTTTATGCATGCGAGACATGTATGAACAAGTGCTATGCATGCTTGGAATGCCATCTACACATTTATATTCGCAAATCTCAGATGCATTATGCATGTTCTCGTGTCTATACAGGCGCACATATGTGCGTACACATATTTGCATGTTTTTAAAAACAGTTTTATTGGGCTTAGGGTGTGGCTCGGGTAGAGAGCCCTCCTAGGATGCGGGAGGCCCTGGATTTGATCGCCCCACAAAACCCAAAGCCAACCCCCCCCCCCAGCTTTATTGATACAGGAGTCACACAACATGATTCATTCCTGGGAAGCCTGCAACTGTGTGGCATCGGCACAGTTGCTCCTTGGCGCAGCCATTGCCACGGTCTCAAGACGTCCTTGGGACCTCCACTGAAGCTGCACAGCCCTCAGCCCCCGTCTCAGCCCCTGTCACTCCGCACTACAGCCCCTGACAACCACTAGTTCTCATCGCCTCTATGGTTTGCCTATTTTGAACTTTTCATGGAAGCAGAATCATATCACATGCGGGCTTTGTGTCTGGCTCCTTTCACTTGGCACAGGGTCCTCCAGGTCCATCCACGCGCAGCACGCGCCAGGGCTTCATTCCTTTTTATAGCTGTATAATATTCCATCAGACAACTAGACCACACTTTCTTTATCCTCTCCACAGTTAAAGGACATTGGGTTGTTTCTACTTTGGGGTTCTTCTGGGTATGGCTGCTACAAACATCAATGCACAAGCTTCTGTGTGAACACAGGCGTTCATTCTCGTGAGTGTATGTATACCTGGGAGCAGGCTCGCTGGGTTGTAAGGCAGCGCTGTAGTTTGCTGTTGGAAATGCCAGGCTGTTTTCCAAGGGGCTGAGCCATTGCACGCACCTCTGCAGGGAAGGCAGGAGTTCCAGCTTCTCTGAGTCTCCCCAGCACTCGCTGCCCTCTGCCCCTTTTCGCTGTCACCATCCTGGAGTGTATACAGTGGCACTTCACCAGGGCTCTGTTTGCAGTTCTGCAACGACTGATGTCGATCTCCTCTCACGTGCTTATCTGCCAGCGGCAGTGTATCGCGCCTGGAAAATGTCTGTTCAGATCCTCTGCCCATCCTTAAATTTATCTGTCTCTTTAATATTGGGTTCTGATAGTTTTTTGTATATTCCAGATACAAGTCCCCTATTTGAGAGATATACATACACACACACACACACACACACACACACACACACACACATAGAAAGGTCTAAAAATGTGCAAAAATTTCCTCCTAATCCCTCAGTTGCCTTTTTACCCCCCTTGATGGTGTCCTTTGTGATCTTGATGTCACATCTAAGAAACTTTTGCCCAACCCAGGATCATAAAGATTTACTCCTGTGGGTTTCGGGGTTCTGTGTTGATTTTTGAAGTATGGGGATTGAACCATGGTCTCGAGCACGCGGGAGGAATTGCCCTTCTACCGCTGAACGATGCCCCAGCCTCTCCCGTGTTTTCTTGTAAGTTTTCTAGCCGGAGTTCCTACGTCCGTTCAGACCTTTGCTCCATTCTGAGTTGAGCATTGTACCTGGCATGAGATTGACGTTCAATGTCATTCCTTTGCATGCGGAACTCCTGTTATCTCGGCACCGTGTGTTGAAAAGGTCGTTTCTTCCCCGTGGATCTGTCTCCACTCTCTTTGCCAATCGACTGCACATACGGATGTTCATTTGTCGACTTCCAATTCTGCCCCTTTGATCTCGTCTGCCCTCGCATGCGATGACTGTGCTGGTTTGATGACTGTGGTCTTGTAAGAAGCTTTGAAATGAGGAAGTGTGAATCTTCAAGATCGTTTCTGCTTTTCGAGGTCCCTTGCATTTCCACATCGATTTTAGGATCAGTTTCAGTTTGTCAATTTCTGCAAGTAAGACAGCTGGGACATGACTGGGTTTCATTGAATCTGTGGATCATTTTGGGGGGCACTGTCTTGGTGAGATATGTCCCAGTCCAGGGACAGGGGCAGTCACCCATTTATTTAGGTCTTACTTTACTTCCTTTCAGCCACATTCAGAGATTAAGTCTGGCACTTCCTTTCCTAGATGCATTCCTAAATAATTATTCTTTTTGGTGTTATTGTAAACAGAATTGGCTTTTAAAAACTTCATTGTTAGTGAAGAGAACAGAACTGATTAGCAAAGGGACCTGATGCATACCCTGCCACCTCGCCCACCTTACTTCTAGGCTAATTGTGTGTAGTCAGGATTTCTCTGTATGAAAATCATGTCGGCTGCAAACAGACCCAGCTTTGCCAGTTTTCCAGCCGGGTGCTGTCTTCCCTCTACCTGCCTGCTGGTGTCCAGGAACCTCCAGTGCAATGTGGAATACTTGTGAGGAGAGCTGGCACGGCGTCTTGCCATCTCCTGATTTGGGGAAAGCACTTGGTCTCTCACCCTTGAGTGTGATAGCTGTGGGTTTTTGTTGGGGTCCATTATTAGGTGAAGGAATTGTCCTTCCCTGTTGAGTGCTTTTCTCACCAACGGGTGTTAGATTTTGTCAAATGTTTTTTTGGAGAAATGCCTTCTTTTAACATGTCCCGGGAGACCCACCCTTCCTTCTGAGGATGAAACTCAAACACTGGGCCACAATGTTATTTACCAAATCACTGCCTGGGCCCACTCACCCCATCGTTGCTGCTCCGAGGTGGTGTTAAGATGCCGGTGGCCCCAGTCGCCGCCACTGCCCCTTCCAGGCTGGGGGTGCCTTTGTCTGTCCTGGATACCCGCTCTCAGCAGGAAGACCACAGCCCTGCAGTGGCGGCAGGGGGTGTGCTGCGCCCTGGTCCTGACACCCGCTCTGCCCCCAGGCCTACGAGAAGCGCTTCCCCACCTGCCCGCAGATCCCGGTCTTCCTGGGCAGCGAGGTCCTGGGCGAGTCCCGCAGCGCAGACGGGGCGGTGCACGTGGTGGAGCGGAGCTGCCGGCTGCGCGTGGACGCGCCGCGGCTGCTGCGGAAGGTGGGCACCTGGGGCTGGGGCTGCGGTGTGTACGCGTTGGGTCCGGATGGGGGTAGAACGCTGGGGTCTTTGGATCCAGGTCCAGGAGGCACGAGGGCCCGAAGGCTGGAACCTGTGCCGGGTCTGGTCCAGGGCCAGGCGGGTGTGTGTGTTGGGGGGTCCTGGGGGGCAGAGGGGGGCGAGGGTCTGAGGGCTTGGGCCCAGACTGAGTGGTGGAGGTGGGCGGGTGGCGGCGGAGTGGGTCCGGAGGTCCGGCTTGGTGAGGGATCCAGGAGCAGGCACCCAGTGTCCGGGACCGGCCGGGGACCGGAGCCTCTCGGGACTCGCGCTTCTCCTCTCGTCGCCGCTGCTGCCGGCCCCTGCAGATCGCAGGCGTGGAGCACGTGGTCTTCGTGCAGAGAAACGTCTTGAACTGGAGGGAGAGGACGCTCCTCATCGAGGCGCACAACGAGACCTTCGCCAGCCGCGTGGTGGTGGAGGAGAACTGCAGCTACTGGGTGAGCCGCCCGCCTCCTCCCGCTCCCTCCCGCGGCGGGCAGGTGAGCCAGGATGCCCAGAGCATTTCCAGTGCAGATAAACAGCCCGCTTTTTTTTTTTTTTTCTTTTTTCAATGTAAGTATGTTTCAAATATTGTTTGGGATATCTTTATACCAAAACATGAAATTCAAGCGTGACTGGGTATCTTGTCCTTTATCTGTAAAACTGGCAGCTCTTCAGAGATCAGTGCCTCAGTTTCCTCATCTGTAGAATGGAGTTGATAAATGCGCCTACCACACAGGTCGTGGTGAGGGCTAAAGCAAGCAAAATGTTACTATCCAAACCCCTTAGGCCAGTGCCTGGCACCAAGAAGTCCTGTTAGAGTTACTTTTTATTTATTTATTTTTCCCCTTTTTTTGCAGTGCTGGGGATCGAACCCAGGGCCTTGTGCTTTTGAGGCAAGCACTGTACCAACTGAGCTATCTCCCCATTCCCAAGAGTTACCTTTTAACAATCATTATTATTATTCTGTAGAGCATCTGTGGAGTGCCAGGCACCCTGCCAAGTGCTGGCATGGGCTGTGAACCCATCTGCCTGGTCTCTGTCCTCATGCGGCTTCCCTTGTGGCCAGGGCAGATGAGAGAAAACAGGTCCCTGCTACGAAGGCCACACCATCCAGAGCTATCCAATGGGCATTGGCAGGTCCTGCCTGGCAGATCACTGGGTTGCTGGGAGGATCCAGGAGTTAGTGTAGGTCAGGCCCCAGATGCCCCAGCCCTGCCCTGCTCGGAGTTGGGCGGCCCAGAAACCTGCACACTCTGCAGCCCAAAGGGAGCTCTCTCAGGAGCACCGTCTGGTCCCAGTAGGAGCTTCACCAGTGTTTTCTCTTTGGCTGACATCTATATATCTGTGCATATATAAGGACATGTGCTGTATCCTTATATATAAAATATACATATAAATATATAACATGCAACATGTAACTATTTAAAATACCTTAAACTCATATACTGCTGATGTAATTTATTCATAAACTTTAGTAGGTGATGTACTATACTAAACATTATTCACATATAATTTTGTGGGGGTGCTGGAGATGGAATCCAGGGCCTCAGGTGTGCTAGGTGACGGATCCCCGCCCTGTGTGCACATGATTATATGTCTATGTGTGTTTTTAGGGAGCAGGGCCCAGCCATCGGACCCACACTCCCCCTTCCCCTCATGAGTGAACTCTCTGATCCCTAACAGCTTAGACTGCATGGTTCCAGAGAGGGGGCCCCTGGGTGTTGCCAGGCTGGGCATGCTGTCCACTGCGGGCTCTGCCTAGGGAGAGCCCCTGGGGAGGGCAGTGTGCCCCATAGTGAGACCCTGGCATTGCCCCTGCCTGGCTTCCAGGTCCACCCTGAGAACGAAGACTGGACTTGCTTCGAGCAGTCGGCCTCGCTGGACATCCGGTCCTTCTTTGGTTTTGAAAACACCTTAGAGAAGATTGCTATGAAGCAGTACACGGCCAACGTCAAGAGGGTGAGAGGGCTGCCTGGGTCCCCAGAGGAAGGTGCACAGCCCCACTCTGCCCCTGGCCACCCGTGTGACACTGGGCGGGGGCCTGAGCCTTCCTGGGCCTGTCTTCTCACCTGTAAAATGGGTGTTCTAGTTGTGGCTGTATCACCTGAGATAAAGGATAGAGGGAACTGGCCTGTAGAGGGAACTGGCTTGTAGTGGGGACGCCCTGGTCATGGTTCCAGCACCTGGAGGTATTGGGGGCCCTTGCAGTGAGCTCAAAGGACAGAGAAGGGACATTCTGCAGAGCTCTTCTTTGTTAAAACTGTCACTGCTTGGTTTAAAGACCTCAGACCCATCGCTGGGGACCGGCCTGACAGGTGAAATTAGGTTTATTGCTATTTTTTACCTGGCGTGTTAATATAAAACCGAGCTAGTTCGGGGTCTCTGCTCGGGGTCTCTGCAAAGGGACCTGGCCAGGGACCTGGCCAGGTGCGGGCGGCGGGGCGGTGACCCCGTCGCATCCCCTTTGCGCTCCCTGACTCGGGTCTCCGGCTTCCAGGGGAAGGAGGTGATCGAGCACTACCTGAACGAGCTCATCTCCCAGGGCACCTCTCACATCCCGCGCTGGACGCCCGCCCCGGTCCGGGAGGAGGACGCCCGCAGCCAGCCCGGCCCCCCGCAGGCGTTGGGGACCCTCAGGGCCCCGGGCCCTGCCGCGGAGGCGGTGGGAACTGACGGTAGGTGGTAGGTGGCCGCCGCCGCGGTGCTGGGAAGCCGCCCGCCGGGTGGGAGGAGGGACGAGAGAGGAGGGCCTGGGTTCTTGGCGCCCCCTCCGCCTCTCGGCTGACTTGGGGCGCACAGCGCCTTGTGACTATTTTGAATTACATGAGTAATGCACGATCATGGCAGAAAAAATTCAGACTACTCAGAAGACGTGAGTAGGAATTGAGATGCCTCCCCGCTCCCGGGAGGCTGTTTCCCGAAGCTGCCGAGGCCTGCAGACCTTCGCACCCACCCACGACGGGCAGCTCCTTGGGCGTGTTCTGTGTTCCACTCATTTACACTTACACTTGATGTCAGTGCGCATGTCCTAGTAGTTCATAGTATCGTGTTTATTAATAAGCATTTATTATGTGTTATTTTAAATTAGTCTATTTAGATGGACCCTTATGGATGGACATTTAGGTTGTTTCTCTTAAAAAAAAAAAAAAATACAAATAGTGAGCCGGGTGTGGTGGTGCGCACCTGTAATCCTGTGACTTGGGAGGCCGAGCACAAGTTCCAGGCCAGCCCCAGCAGCTTGGCGAGGTCCTAGGCAACTTAGGGAGACCCTGTCTCAAAATAGTATAAAGAGGGCTTGGGGAGGCAGCTCAGTGGTAGAGCGCTTGCCTAGTATGTGTGAGGCCCTGGGTTTGCTAGGCCCCAGGTTCAATCCCCAGCACCACACACACACACACACACACACACACACACTCCAATAGTGAAAATTAAAAATATGCAAGGAATGTGCCATACATCTTTGTACTTTGGGATTTTAATTTTTTCATTTAAAAAATGGGGGTGGTTATCTGGGGATGGAACTTGCGGGGGGGGGGGCAGCATCCTACCACTTAGCTGTACATCTGGCCCTTTTTATTTCTTATTTTTGAGACAGAGCTTCATTAAGTTTCCCAGGCTGTACTGGTACTTGCAAATCCTCCTGCCTCAACTTCCTGAGTAGCTGGGAATGCAGACATATGCCACTGCATCCAGTTTTTACATAAGGATTTAAATTTTTTTTTGCATAAACATATACATAGCATAACATTTAAAAAGTGAACTTACTGGGAGGTTGTAAGCAACTGACATTTTGGTAGGTTTACCAATTAGGCCTCTGGAGAGGCCACTAATCATTGTTACTGCCTAAAGTGTGTAACTGTGTCTACTCACCCTGACTCTCCACCAGGATCTTATTAAATATTTCAAACTTCTGAAAGGCAATAAGAATGATCATTGGTGGATTAGTGATGAGTTCTTTCATCATGATTGAGGTCAATATTGTTTTCATGTTTAGTGACTGTTTTCCTCTCTGGTTAATTCCTGTTCTTGATTTCTTTTTGGTTTGTAAGAGCTCTTTGTACATTAAGGCAATTAGCACTTTGTCACAGTTCAGTCTTCTAAGGATATAGAAGTTGTTCACAATACAGTGTGAAGGCAAAAAAAAAAAAAAAAAAAAAAATTCTCACAAATTCGTGTACAGAACTGTACAAACACCAGGAGTCCAATTTCCTTTTGGGTCACTGACACCTGGAGGCCTGCCTGATTCCCAGATATTTGACTGACAACACCATGTAACTAATACTACATCTGGAGCTGTGTTTAGGGAGAACAAGATTCAGTCATGTGACGAGAATTTATTCTGCACCGACTGCATGCACTGGCTGGTTACTGTTGTACACGCACTTTTTATTTTTACACACTCCCGTGTGTGCTCTTGGTGGCTTCATGCCCTGTGCCTTGCCTGTCTGCCCTGTCCGCCACCCTCATTTGTCCTGTCTGCCAGCACACTGGCACTCAGCGTACATGCAGAAGGCACAGTCAGGACGCTCCACCCTGTTCTGAATCACTGGGCCTTTGTGCTCAGAAGGAGAAAAGGGCCCTCACATCTGCCTGGGGGCGGAAGGCTGTGGGGGCCGTGCCTCCCTCATGTTTTCTGCTGCCCCTCTTTGCCTGCCTCTGACCGCGGGAGCTCAGATGGCCCCTGTCGCCCTGCATTTACCCAGAGGCCTCCTCACACAGTCAGTGTGACCCCCACGTCCAGGCTTTTTTTGGGGGAATGGCTGAGAGTTTGTGCTGGACGGGCATCCGGTTTGTTTTCTCACTGTGCCATGTGTCCACAGAGAAGTGGCTGTGCCCACAGGGCTGCTGCTTTGCTGAGATACCAGGAGGCCGTGGGCACCCGCCTGCATAGTGGCTAAGGGCTGAGCCGGCCTCTGTGCTGGCCATGGGCTGATCGGACGGTGGGAGCCAGGGCTGCCCATCTGGGTGATCCATGGGGCCCCCAGGCCCCCACACATGGAATGGCTGTGCTGCAGGGCCAGGATCTGTGGACCAAGCCTCATACCTGGAAAAGGGAGTCAGGGCAGTGGGAGACCAAGGGGACTGGGCACTGTGGACTGCCTCTACACGCTGGGCACAGTGCTGGTGTCTACTCACCTGTGGGGCTCGACCGCCCTCCGCCCCAGGGTAGTCTCATCCAAAATGGGGTAATGGTGACTCCCCGCTTGGTGGAGAACCCCTGGGGCCAGGCTGGAGCTCAGAGTCCTCAGAACCACCCCGGAGGGTGGGGACTTTTCACTTCCAAGGGTCAGAGAAGTCACTCCCCAGAGTGAGGTCCAGGTTCGTCCTGGCCTGAGCTTTTAGAACCACCTGGACACAGGAATGTGGAGTCCTCAGGGCCGTCGCCTGGAGCGGGAGCCTGGCTTGGAACACGTTCCAGAGCAGAGGCGGCCAGTAGCACTGGAGGGCTGCAGAAGGGGTAGACCACGGGGGGAGGGGCCGTGGCGTCTCCCTCGTCCTCAAGATCCTCAAGACCCCGTTCTCCTCCTCCAAGGGGACAAGCTGGATGCAGACTACATTGAGAGGTGCCTGGGCCAGCTGACGCCCATGCAGGAGAGCTGCCTGATCCAGCTTCGGCACTGGTTGCAGGAGACCCACCGAGGCAAGGTGGGTGCTGGCGCGCTTCCAATCACCGGAATCAGCCTGGGAGGAGAGATGCGGAGTTCATGTCATTCGTGATGTGAAACCTTACAGCTTTACCGGTTCTGTCCTGTGCCCTGTGGCACGGGCCGAGGCTCCTTCCTCATCCTCAGCGCTGGCCACAGCTGGGGCTGGGGCTGGCCGACCTGCAGTGGGGTTTCCCTGTCTGGGGCTTATAGGGGGCTTAACAGTACCCTGGCCCCAGCCAATAGATGCCATTAGCTGCCTACCCCCCAGTTATGACAACCTCAATGGCTTCGGACAATGTGTCCCCTGGTGGCAAGTGATAATAATACCCTTCTGTCCTTTTCTGCGAGGGCGGGTGTTGACTGCTGTGGGCTTTGCCTTTGCACTGTCGCCCCGTAAGAGGAATGCACGAAGGTCCCAAGTGCGGGCTTTATCCTCTGCTCTGCTGAGTAAGATCTTGCTGCCAGCTGCTTGTCTTTCTTTCCTCCACCTCAGGGGACGGGTGGGGAGTGACTTGGGTCTGCTCTGTCTTCCCCTGTGAAGGGGCACGGTGTCAGTTCACACCTCCAGGAGCCTGTTCTGGGCAGCAGAAGCCAGTTCCTGTCCTGCTCATCCTGCTGGAGGAGGGCAGCTCATCTTGGGGTTGTCTTGCAGGACTTGGGGCTGGTCTTGGAGAGCATGGAGGAGGAGCAGTGCCCCAAAGGCAGACCCCGTTCCCAGCAGGAGCTGGGAGGATGACAGGCAGCTGAGGTGCAAAGGCATCCGAGGCCTGTGTCTCCCGCCGCCCTGGGCTGGGGGAGTGGACAGTCTCTCCCTGCAGGCGAAATGGGAGGCTCGCTGCCTGTGATTGACCTGTGGGTTGGGGACACCCTTCTCTGGACTGTCTTTCTCTGTGTCTCAGATTCCCAAAGATGAACACATCCTCCGGTTCCTGCGGGCCCGAGACTTCCACCTGGACAAGGCCCGGGAGATGCTGTGCCAGTCCTTGAGTTGGCGGAAGCAGCACCAGGTGGATGTCCTCCTGCAGACCTGGCGGCCCCCGGCCCTGCTGGAGGAGTTCTACGCGGGAGGCTGGCACTACCAGGACATAGGTGTGTGGTCACCCGCCTGGCGTGGCATGCGTTCCCATCACTGCCAACCGCACCTGGGGTTGCGTGCTTTGTGCTAACGTCTTGTTTTCCTTTGGGTTCTTGGGAGCGTCTGGGTCACCTCTGGAGTGTTACCTGCTGTGAAGAAGGGGGAGATGGGATAGTTCTGGGCCTGCCCCAGGGCTGGTTAGTCCCACTTTGCTGGGGTCGTGGATGTGCAGGAATATCCCGCGTGCTTCCTAGCAGACAGCCACAAACCTGGTAGCGTAGGACAGCAGACGTGTGTTCTCTGGAAGTTCTGGAGGCTGGAAGTCTGGAGTCTGCAGTCAAGGTGGGGTGGGGCTGCGCTCCCTCCAACGCTAGAGTGGAGGGTCCTCCGCTGCCCGTCCCAGCTTCTGGTAGCCCTGGTGCTCCGTGGCTTGTGGCCCACCACTCCAATTTCTGCCTCTGTCTCCAGGGACATGGGGGCATCTCTCTGTGTTGTCTTCTTCCTCTAAGGGCCCTGGGTGGTTGGATGTAGAGCCCACCCCAGGTCCAGAATGATTTCCTCTTTTTATTTTTTTTTTGTACCAGGGATTGAACTCAGGGTGCTCTATAACTGAGCCACATCCCCAGGTTTTTTTTATTTTTTATTTGGAGGCAGGGCCTAAGTTCCTGAGGTTGACCCTGAACTTGCAATCCTCCTGCCTCAGCCTCCCTGGGCCACCGGGATTACTGGTCAAGAGATCAAGATTTCCTCTTGACATTCTTAATTAAATGCATCTGCAGAGACTCTGTTTTCAAATAAGGGTCACACGTTAGGGTTCCGGTGCACATGAGTTGTGTGTGCGTGTGTGTGCGCGCGCGTGCGCACAGACACTACTCCACCTGTTACAGACATCGTTTCTAGATTTTTAAAAATTAAAGCCAGCAACTATTTGCTTGGCACTGTTCTTTATATAAAAATTCACGCACACCGATTGGGGAGGTGCTTGGCTCCCTTGAAGAACTGGTGGGCACAGTTTCTTTTAATGTAATCCTTGCTAATCATGGATTCCCCCTACTTGCCAAAATTTATTTGTAACCCCCAAATCAGTACTCATGTCATGGCTCTGTCAAGGTCATTCAAGGACATGTGTAGGGGTGAGATTCTGGGCCGCCAGTGTGCACGTCCCTGGCTGAGACTGACCAAGGCAGTACACATACCAAGCTCGGTGCTCACGTGACTCTCAAGACTTTGGTGGCTTACCTAGGGTTGTGTTTGAATTTTTGTGCCTTCTATGGGCAACTTTGCTGCTTAATCTGACCAGAAGGGTCCACTGAGTGTCGTGTGGGGCGCCTGTGGTGCACCTCGGGGGAGGATCCCGGGGCAGTGGTGTCCTTCGGGAGAGTTACGGTGCCCTTGGCCTTGGATTCAGTGCTGAGGACGTTTGTAGGTGCCTGGAGGGACAGGAATCACTGGTGTTTGCAGATCCCTCTTCCTGGTTTTCTTCTTTGGCTAACAGAGACTCAGGGCTCCATGTTGTGCAGTCTCGGTCCCCCTGGAACCGCTCACGTCCTCCTGTTCTAAGACAAACTGCTGGCTGGGGCACAGCCTCAGGTTGCCAAAAGAGCTGCCAAGACAGTGCAGGAGTTGCTGCAGGCGTGTCCCTTGTCCTTATTTGAATAGTCCTGCTGTTGGGGTCTTTGATGAGAGGGGGTCAGCCCTCTGGAGGCAGGCAGGTATTGGCCAGGCCCGCACCCACTGGGCCTGGCAAGCCCCGCCTGGTGTCTCCTCCCCTGAGGACGCTGCCATTCCACCCATGGCTTGGACCTGCCCCTGTCACCGGTGTCCCATCTCTTTGTTTGCCCCCAAAGATGGACGCCCACTCTACATCCTCCGCCTGGGCCAGATGGACACCAAAGGCTTGATGAAGGCAGTGGGGGAGGAGGCGCTGCTGCAGCACGTGAGTTGCCCCGCCCCTGCCCCGGGCCACCCTCGGGTGGAACAGCAGAGTGGGCGGCTCAGCGCCCTGTCCTCCCTGCAGGTCCTTTCCGTCAATGAGGAGGGACAGAAGAGGTGTGAAGGGAACACAAAGCAGTTTGGCCGTCCCATCAGGCAAGACCCGGGCTGCCGACTCCCCCGGTTGATGAGCAGCTGGGGTTCACTGCACGTGTGTGCGCGCCAGAAAGCAGGCCGCGCCGTCACCGTCCCTACCCCGGTCCTGCAGTAACCTCGCCAGACAGGGCTGTGGTCCTTCTGGCTCTGACCAGGGAGGAAGTAGCCTGGTGGGCGGGGGTGGTGCTCGTCCAGAGCTGGCTCTGACCTGCCCAGGTGGGGTCCGCCCTGTCCCACCGCCTCCTGACTTCGCTCCTGAGCCCAGCTTTATGGCCCCGAGGTCTCCCTTGGTCTCTAGGGACAGAGCAGACTCCTGGTGTGGAAGCCCGCCAGTGACTGCTGCCCCTCCCATGCCCTGGAGTCTAGGCTCCTGAGCCGAGACCCTGACCCATGTGTGCAGTGCTTACTGCCCCTCGATCCCTTCTGTCCTCCTGGTGGCCCTGCCAGGCAGGACCAGCCCTGTAAGCTTTTTATTCCCCATCGTCTTATCTTTGTGAAGATTAAGTTCTTTTGCCATCTGGAGATTTCCTCAGGACAGGTACATGGGGTGGGGGTGGGAGTCAGTCAATCAAGGGCCTGGCCAGAGCAGAATTCACCCCAGATGGTTTGAACCCGAGAGTCATGAAGGGCCTCCTTGCAGAGGTGTGAGCAGGGTTAAGGGGACATCCAGGATGCAGAGGCTCCCAGGGACCAGCCACTGCAATAAGATGGTCATTTCCTAATGAATTCGTACTAAGGGAAGGGAGGCACGAGAGGTTTGGAACTTGGCCAGGCCCCACATCAGGTGGCAGAGCCGGGATGCAGGCTCTGCAGGGCGGGCCTCAGTGTTGTGCTGGCTCTGGTTAGCGATCAGCGTTCCCTCTCCGTCTCATTTCATGCTGACAACGTTTGCTTGATATGGTGACGCTTGCCACTGACGGGGTCCCCGGCCCCGGGTCACAGCTCTCAAGGGCAGAGGGGAGACCTGGGTTCTAGCACTTGGCCTAGGAATCCAGGCTCTGGACCTCGGCAGCGTGGGGCTGCTCCACTTCCGTGGGGAAGTGCCCTGCGGCCCCTGCTCCACCCGCCCCCGTCCACGCTGGGCGGAGGCAGAGCCGGGTGCAGTGAGGGGTCTGTGTTCACCCCAGCTCCTGGACCTGCCTGCTGGACCTGGAGGGTCTCAACATGCGGCACCTCTGGCGGCCGGGGGTGAAGGCCCTGCTGCGCATGATCGAGGTGGTCGAGGATAACTACCCTGAGACCCTGGGCCGGCTGCTCATTGTGCGAGCCCCCCGAGTCTTTCCCGTGCTCTGGACGCTGGTAAGAGCAGGAGACTGACCAGGTCCTCTAGGGATGGGAGGCGAGCTGGGAGGGATTCCTCTGCTCCTCCCACTGGTGGTCTTTTTTCGTTTCTTGTAAATAGCAACTTTATTGAGACAGGACTCATGTGCCACAGAGCTTGTCCTTTAAAGTACAAATTCCGCTGTTTTGCTGTACTCACAGAACTACCAACTGTTCCCTGTCTACTTCCAGATCTTTTTCTGGAACCTTCCCCTTGCCCATTAGCCAGCACTCCCCATTTCTCCTCTGGCCTGCGGTGCCTTCCCTCGATGGGGTCCGCCTTTTCTGGAGCATTCCTGTGAACAGTCACGCTGTCTGGCCTCGCTCCCTTAGCAGGTGTCTCTTCAGCGGTGGGGACGCCTGCCTTGGCTGTCCATCCCTCCCCACAGCCGGAGAACACTCCATCGTGAGGACGGAGCACCTCTGTGTGTCCCTTGTCCTGAGTGACAGTGACACTCAGGACTGTACAGCATTCCCAGGGCTCCATGAGCCGATTCCAAGGACAGTTTGGACCCGGGGCTATGGGGATTTCAAAGCTTTTGGTCGGGACCCGCAGTAAGAAACACACTTCATGTTGCATGTGTGAGCGTGCGCACACAACACACACACACACACACACACACACACACACACACATGCATGCACACACACGTGCATATACACACACCCCTGAACAAGAGATCTGTGAAGTGGTGGTGTGTTACTTGTCTACGCCAGCGTCTTCCTGAGGCTCTTCTGTTCCACTGAAAATCGGCTATTTGGGCTGGGTGTGCTGGTGCACACTTGTAATCTCAGCAGCTCAGGAGGCTGAGGCAGGAGGATGGAAAGTTTGAGGCCAGCCTGAGCAATTTAGTGAGGCCCTGTCTCAAGATGAAAACTGAAAAGGGCTGGGGATGTGGCTCAGCGGTTAAGTGCCCCTGGGCGCCATCCCCAGGACCAATAAATAAATAAACAGATCAATTCCCTCTTGCCTCACCCCCACTGCAGATCAGCCCCTTCATCAATGAGAACACCAGACAGAAGTTTCTCATCTACAGCGGCAGCAACTACCAGGGCCCCGGGGGCCTGGTGGACTATCTGGACAAAGAAGTGATCCCCGACTTCCTGGGGGGAGACAGCGTGGTGAGGCCGGCGGCAGGTGTGGGTGTGGGCAGTGGCCTGGCGGCCAGGAGTCCTGGGTTGGGGAGGAAGGGCCCTCTGAGGCTGCCTGGGCTCTGAGCAGGGCACGGGGCTTGCTTTAGAAGCTGCCCAAGAGAGGGGCAGTGCCTCCTGAGGTGGGGCCTGCCTTTGGTTCTTTCAGACATAGGCAGAATTTTCCAGAAGCCCAGAGACCAGGCCAAGTCTCCCAGACCCTCCCGTGTTCCCATCCAGAGGTTGCTAAGCAGCAGTGTTCCTGCTGGCTCTGTGCCCCTGGATGCGGGGTGGCGACTGCGGGGTGGCGACTCCCAGTGCCCACCCTGGCCCCGGAGCTGGTCTCCCAGACCCGCCCTGACAGACAGCTGCTTCCCGGGGGTGGAGTGACGGGCGGGTGCTCCTTCCCATGGCCAGCCACCGGGGCATGCCCCTCTGTTCCCTAAGGGAGACACCCTGCAGGCTCCCAAGGGGCCTCTCCTCTTGCTGTGAGCTGCACTGTTACTTTAGCCTTCACACGGGTCTGAGAGCCACTTCCCGAAGGGTGACCTCCACCTGGCTTTGCCAGTGAGATGGGAATCACGGTTTGGGGTGTCAGAGGGTCTACAGAGGCCCAGCCGCTAGGTGGCCTTTGTTCTGGGAAGTCTGCAGCGTTCGCAGCCCTCTGCTAGCTCCGTCTGCAGCAGAAGGTGCTGAGGGGTGCTGCGGGGAAGGACCCCGAGCCCCGTGCAGCACTGTGTAAGGATCTGAGCGTGGGACTCCCACGAATCTGCCCTGACTCAGCTGCTCTCTGCTCTGTGATCTTGGACAAGTGGCCTGGCCTCTCTGAGCCGCCATGGCCCTCCTGTATGAAGTGGGAAAACTGTCCTACCCTGCTGGTGGTTCTCGGGGGGAAGGGGTCCGTGAGCACCACTGTCCAGTTCAGCAGGGGTCACTCTTCTAGGCTGTCTCAGGGCTCACAGGACATCTCTGTGGCTCAGGCCAGCCCAACCTCCAGGACCCTGACCGTCACCTGTTTTGTCTGTGACCCACAGTGTAATGTCCCTGAAGGAGGACTGGTCCCCAAGTCTCTCTATCTGACCGAGGAGGAGCAGGAGCAGGCAGACCAGCTGCGGCAGTGGAGTGAGACCTACCACTCGGCCAGCGTGCTCCGCGGGGCCCCCCACGAGGTGCTGGGCCTGGCCTGGGAGGGCCACTGGGCTGGCATGTCACCTTAGCTCAGGTCCTCGCAGGCGGGCACCGGAGGGACCTAAACCTAGAGGAAGTGCCAGCCTTTGGCCTCAGACTGACCCAGGGAGCTCCGTAAGGTGACGAGGTCACAGAATGGCCTGCTGAGAGGCAAGAGGCCAGCCTGGGTACCGCCCCCTCCTGGTCATCCCAGGGTGGAGCCTCCCAGGCCTTTCAGAGAGAGGTGCTCAGATGCGGGGCAGCAGGAGCCTTAGCAGCCCATCCTGCCCGTGGGGGACCACGCTTGTGGCGAGAGGGAGACCTTTGAGCACCCACTGCACCTCCATGCCCACTCCCATCTGTCCCGTCCCCTGGGACTCTCAGAGCTGTCCTGTCCCCATGCAGGTTGCGCTGGAGATTCTGGAAGGGGAGTCGGTCATTACCTGGGACTTCGACATTCTGCGAGGGGATGTGGTCTTTAGCTTGTACCACACCAAGCAGGCACTCAAGCCAGGCCCCTGGGAGCCTGGGGCCAGGGCCAGCGGGCAGCTGATGGACAAAGGCTGGGTCCTGGGCACGGATTACAGCCGCGTGGAGGCTCCCTTGGTCTGCCGGGAAGGGGAGAGCATCCAGGTTTGCATCTATGGCTCCTTCCTTCCCTCACAATGTGGTACTCGTGTCTGCCTCGTGCTGGGCCTCAGAATCCAGCAGGCAAACCAGATGTGACCCCTGGCCTCAGGGACCTTGCGGACAGCAGGGAGAGAGACACACGGAGTCTACATAATAGGTGCTCATCCACCAAATGGCAGCCAGGGTGACTCTGAGAAGAGGCTGCTTGTGCGTGTGTCAGAGCCTCCGAGTCCCTGTCTGAGAAAGGGGACCGTTGCAGGCTCTAAGTGCACTAGTGTCCTGGGCCAAGGAACAATTGGCCACCAACCAGGTGACTTCACACACCAAGGGGTACTGCCTGCCTTCAGAGGCCTCAAGGCAGGACCAGGGCGAGGCGGAGCTGTGCCGCCTGGAGGCCCTAGTGCAGAGGCCGCCTGCCCCTGCTCCTGCTGGCTCCTGGCTGCTTGGTTCCGGGGCTCGTCCACACAGCATCTCTGCCCTGTCTCCTGTGGCTCTGTCCTGCGTGTCTCTCTCCTCCCTCTCTCTCTCTCTCTCTCCCTGTGGCTCTGTCCTGCGTGTCCCTCTCCTTCCTCTCTCTCTCTCTCTCTCTCTCTCTCTCTCTCTCTCTCTCTCTCTCTCTCTCTCTCTCTCTCTCCCCTTCCTTTCTCTCTTCCTTCTTTCTCTCTTTCCTTTCTCTCCTTCCTTCCTCTCGTGCTGGGACTGAACCCAGGACCTTGTGCATGTGAGGCAAGTACTCTACCAACTGAGCTGTGTCCTCAGCCTTCTGTCTTTCACAAGGACACCGTCATTGTGCTCTAAATCCATATCTGCAAAGACTCCATTTCCAAATGAGGTCATGTTCTGAGGGTACAGATGGGCGTGAATTTGGGGGGCTACTTGGTGCACTACTTGTGCAGGGAGGATGAAGGTCCTGGCTTGAGTTGAAGCAGCTTCAATGCAGACGAGCCCTTGAGGGGCGGGGGGTGGTGGTGAAAGGACTTCCAGAGCAAAGTGAAGAAGCAGGGAGGAGGTAGTGGGCAGGGCGAGTTGGGGAGGGGGAGGTAGTCTAGGTGGCAGGGGAGGCGCTGAAGTCCCGAGGTCAGCGGACAGATCCAGGGCCCCAGGACCAGGCCTCAGACTCTGCTGACACCTGTCAAAGCTGCAGGTTGCCAGGCCCCACGCCAGGTGGGCTGACTCCAGCCTCTGGGCATGGGGCCCAGAAGGTGCCTGCTGCCTTGTCCTGGTGATTCCTGAGGCCCACTGGGCTTGGGCTTGGACGCAGCAGGGAGCTGTAGGTCTAGGGATGAAAATGGATGTGTAGCTAGAAAACGAGGTGCCCCTGCTGGCCCCCCAAACACACACACACACACACACACACACACACACACACTCACATACTCCGAGAGCACAAGAGCAACAGCCAGCTCCGCAGGCCCGGGGCTGCCCTGCACACACGCCGCCCCTGCCAGCCGCACCTCAGCCTCCCTGAGGTGCTCTGCTGACAACCCGCTGCCCTCCGCACGCCCTCCCCCTCGGAGCCTCCTCTGAGCCCCCACCCAGTCCTCCCTAAGGCCTCCTGGTCTGCAGCGCCCACGGAGCTGGTCCTGGGATGTGGGGCGCAGCAGGGATGGCTTCTGGGGGTCCTCGCAGGAGGGTTCGCTGGTGCGTTGCGAGAGGGCCAGAGAGGGACAGAGGGGAAGAGCTGCTCTCTCCAGGCCTGGCCACAGGAAGCCCAGGAAGGCTTGCCCCCCGCCCCGTCCCCTCCCCGGGAGGACCCAGGGCCTCACAGAACATGGTGCTGTGTTTCAGGGCTCCCATGTGACCAGGTGGCCCGGGGTCTACCTGCTCCAGTGGCAGATGCACAGCCCCCCCAGCAGCGTGGCCTGCAGTCTCCCTGGTGTGGATGATGTCCTGACGGCTCTGCACAGCCCCGGCCCCAAGTGCAGGCTGCTCTACTACTGTGAGGTGCTTGCATCCCAGGACTTCAGGTAGGTCCCCGGAGGGGCCTGGCCAGGGAGAGCCTGGCCCTGCCATCCAGGCTGGGCCACCAACACCCCTGGGCTTGGCTTCCTCCTGGGCTCTGCCCTACCTGCTTGCCAGCCCCTCCAGGGAGGCCTGGCAGGGATTCAGAGGAACCCTGGTGTGAGGAAGAGGGTCAGACCAGCTCAGCAGCGGAGCCTCCCTCCACACAGAGCCCTGCAGGGAAGCCCGTGCGCCCAACCCCTGGGAAGGACATGCCGGAGGGCTGCCCCGGGAGGACACACAGAGGCAGGGTGGGCTGGACGCTTGTACCAACCTGTCTGGTCTGCCACCCTCTCCTTCAGTGACCTCCCGAGAAGCCAGTTCAGGGCCATTCCTGTGACCCTCCTGGGCAGGAGCCTGGGTCTGCCCTCAGCCCACTTGCACTGTGTTCACATATGGCAGAGGTGGATGGCAGGAAGCCAGTTCAGCCTGGGGTCTGGGCCCAGAGCACATGGCTGAGAAGTGCTGCAGGGCTTAACAGAGCTATCAGGGCTCGGAGCAGGGGCCTGGCACAGGGTGCACGGGGGTCTCTGGTGCTGCAGGGCTTAGCACACAGCTGTCAGGGCTCAGAGCAGGGGCCTGGCACAGGGTGCATGGGGGTCTCTGGGAAGTGACACTGAGAACTAAGTGGTGTGATCCCCATCACCAGGGGCGCTGTTCAGAAGGTAGATTCCGATTCTGAACTCTAACAAGCTCCAGGTGCATGGGGGCTGCTGGTCCCACCCACAGCTTGAGTAGCAAATCCCTAAAGCTGCACCCGGCAACCCAGGAGCCTCCGGTAGCAACGTGACAGTAGCAAAGAGAAGGAGTCAACCAGCAGTTCCTAGTTGCACTGGTCCTGTGCGGCTCTGCCTTGGACAGAACACTCGTAGAACCTGTCTGTCAGGCAGGTCCTCATGACAGCTCTGACCGGAAGTCTGGAGTGAACCAGTAGCTGGTGTCCCAGAGCAGGTGCTTCTCCAGGGGCTCAGTACTCACAAAGGCTGGGTCAGAGGTGCTGGAAGGAGGCCAGGTGTGACTGCAGGGAGTGAGGGGTTAGGGCTAGGGCTAGGGCTGAGCCTGCCCCAGCTGTGGAGGCCAGGGCTGTGGTGGGATCCAGGCCAGGGAAGCCCCTGGATTATCTGTGGTAGGCTGGGCTGAGTCCTGAGGGAATGGGGTGCAGGGAGCTGGGGAGCACTCATTTCTCATCATGGCGTCACCTGCTTTTCCCTTGGCACTTGGCCTGGGCCCTAGGGCTGTTGGCAGCCTCGTGGGATGGGCCCTAGGGCCTCATTTGCAGCATCAACAGAGGGTAACACCCACGCCCTTCCTCCCTAGGGGCTCCATGTCCAGCCTGGAATCCTGCACCAGTGGCTTCTCCCAACTCAGCGCTGCCACCTCCTCCTCCTCCTCCGGCCAGTCCCAGGGCAGCTCCCTCGTCTCCAGATAGCTGGGCTGGGCCCTGCGGGGCAGCCCACTGGCCTCTGCCATCTGGAAGCGTGCAGAATGAGAAGCCAGCTTGCTGAGGCCTGGCACCATGTGGGCTGGAGCCTCTGGTGTAGACGCTGCCAAAGTCGGGGTGTCTGGACCGGATGGCGAAGGACCCAGTCCTTGGCCTGCATGCCGCCGGGCTCTTGTGGTTGCAAGGCCAGAACTTCCCTCTGGACACCAAAGGCCTTGTCAATCTCACCACGTTGGGTCTCGTGGGACCTGGGACTCCGTGATGTCACCAGGGCTCAGCCCCGTGCCACCACTTGCTTGCTTGCCCAGTGGGGTTCCTTCTCAAGAGGGCCATCCCCGTGCAGGGGCTTGGTCACTGCTGGGCACCCTGCCCTTCCCCAGCTCCCGCAGAAGGGAACTTCTCCCACAAGTTCCACTCGCCTCCCAGAACCGCCTCTAGCCAGCCTGCTGGGGACCCGCATCCATTGCTGAACCAATGACCGTTGTTGGGGCTTGAGAACACTGCCCCAGGGTCATGTGTCCAATCTAGACCAATCACTGTGACTCAGCGCGGGGTGCCGTGCACTGATTGGCCAGCCTGGATCACATGCATATCTCTGGAGCCAATCACGTGGCCTGAAAAGGGCCAGCTGCCCCAGGGCGTATTGCCCCGCCCACCCACAGAAGAAGGGGAAGATGCAGGGCAGCCAGAGGTGCGTGTGGCACGTTAGCGTCTGAGGGGTAGTAGGGCGCCGGGTCCCTGCAGGGCTGGGGGAGCAGTATCCTGCTTTGCTTGGGGGCCTAACCCTGACTGCCACTGCTTTGAAGAGGGTGGGGAGGCCCAGGGCTTCTGCCAGGTTTCAGGCAGTGATGGGGTGACATGCTGCCTCCATTCCCCTCTGGAAGCCCCTCTCTTTCCTGGGGAGCTATTCAATTATGACCTTGTGTGATTGTAACTCAGAGAAACCCACTTCCAAGTGGCTTAAACACAAAAGGATGACCATGGGTTCATGTAACTGTCCAGGACAGGACTGACTTCAGGTAAGGCTGGATCTGGGGTCTCAATATGGCATCTGGACGCCCCTTGGTGGGGAGGCTATTGTGTGCCCTGGGGAAGATCTGACCAGGAACTAGCTCCAATATTGAAATTAGTTTCCCCAGTGACCACATTGGGTCTCATCGGGACATTTTTCCTTTCCTTTCCTGGGTCCCCCAAAGGCAGCAGGTCACAGGTCTCTGAGCGCCAGGCAAGCTCCAGCCCCGCTCCCAGTGAGGGGAGAGCCTCAGACTCCTGGCTTGTCGCCCTCAACCCAGCTGAAACTGGCTTACGCAGCAAAGGGAATTCCTGGGTCGTGTACTTGGGGTGCTGGATCCAGGAGCCCAGTTTCCTCAGGCCTCTCAACGGCACCCAGGCCTCCTGACCCTACATCTCATTGCACACTGGTCTCATTCTTCGGTGGGGTGAGGAAGGGGGCTGCCGGAAGCTCCAAGCCTGTTAACCACAGGCTGTCAGTCTCTGAAAGAGACCGTCCCATCTCAGAGCTCAGGAGAGTCCGCTTGGCCCTGCGAAGTCATATGTGCACTCCTGGGCCAGCATGGGGTGGTCCTGTGCTGGGGGGCCTGTGGCTGGCATTGCCTCCAGGAGCCTCGGGGCTGGGTAGGGCCATCCTTCCCTGGATAAGGGGAGCTGGGCACTTCTCCAGCAGATGTCCATGGTGGTGTCCGCTAGGGTCCCCCTGTGTGGAAGCCTCGGCAACAGGCTGCTCTCGCCTTGGGGAGGCCTGTAATTAAAACTAGCCCAAGGCAGGGACTGCCCAGCTTTTGGCTTTTAAATTGCCCCAGACCCACAAGGTTTGGATCTTGGCTTGGGTTTCTTTCTCCATCTTGTTCCTCAGTCCCCGCAGCCGGGACAGAAACACCCTATCGCTACATGACCGTTAGAACAGGACTCAAAGCTCAGCCTTCCTTTCATAGCTGTGTAACCTCAGGCAGGTGACTTAACCTCTCTGTGCCTCAGTGTCCTCATCTGTAAAATGGGGACAGCAGTGCCTACCTCATGGGGTTGTAGTGGGACGTAAGTGGTCGCAAAGTCCCCAGCACGGTGTCTGGAACACAGCACTCAATAAACTTGTGTGGCCGTTCTGATTTCTTACTGCCTCTCATTCAGAGTCTGGGCTCCTGCCCCAGGATGCCCTCGCGGGTGTACGTGAGACAGCACGGCATCTGCAGGACGTTGAGGCCAGATCACCGCTGCCTGCTGTGGCGGGCGTGCAGGTGGGCCTCCCCCTTTCTGGGCAAAACCTGAAAGTGCACCATCAGCCAGGAGGCCCCTGGGCCGGGAGGCCTTCTCCAGGTGTTGGCCCGGGACTGCTGAGTTGGCGTGGTGGTGCATATTCTGCAGTCCCAGCGACTCAGGGCTGAGGCAGGAGCAGGGCAGCCTCAGCAGCCTACCAAGGCCCTGAATCGAGATTTAAAAAAAGGGGGGGGGCTGTGTCTTAGTGGTAAAGGCCCCTGGCTTCAATCCCCTGCTCTGTGCAAAACAACAAAACAAACAATAACAAATCTGCAGCAACAAACAGAAGGCAGGGGTGGTCGTTTTCCTCCTACCCTGCCCTCTCGGGAAGCCCCTCTCCTCTGTAAAATGAGTTGCTCCTCTTCAGTGAAGTCTGTTTCGGCCAGTGCGACGCGCCAGTTCTTGTGCCTGGTCACTGGCTCCAGCCAGAAGCACTGGACATGGTAGGCTTGGATGAGCCTCCACCTTCTTCTCCCGAAACCCCGGGCGGTTGCCGTGGGAATTGTTTGAGATTTCGGGCTCTGGTTCTCAAGACGAGAGAGAGCGCTCTCGAAAGAGTGGAGTCACCCGAGGGGTTGCTGGTGGGTTCCCAGGGACCACGTGCCTTAGGCACAGAGCTCAGGAACACTGCACTTGTTCCTGGGGGTTTCTGGAACAAATGATCAGAACCGGAGGGCCTGAAACCACAGAAATTCATCCTGTCCAAGTTCTGGAGGCCAGAGGTCTGGCACCCACAAGCCCTCAGAGCAGGCTCCCTCTGCAGGCTGGGGGGCTCCTTCCCGGCCTCCCCCGGCTGCGGGCAGCCCCAGGCCCTCCGCGGCTGGTGGCTCCCTCACTCCATCTGCCTCTGTTGTCAGATGCCTTCTTCCCTGTGTCGTAGGAGGACACTGGTCACTGGGCAGAGGGCACAGGTGACACCCACAGCCCACTGCACCTGCGAAGACACTCTACGGGGAGCTCACAGCCCGGCTCTGGGTGGGCTTCGACTGGGGGTGCCATTGGACCCCTGATGATCTGTGGAAGGGTACGCAGTTCATTAGTGCTGTTGGCACAGATCTCCCAGGCTCGCTCGGTGCTGCCACCTGCCACGTTGAGGGGGGCGGGTTCCTGAATTCCACCTGCCACCCTCCAGGTACTCAGGGGACAGTGAGGACCTGCAGTCCTATTTTTTTTTGGTGCTGGGAATTGAACTTTTACCACCGAACTACATTCCCAGCACTTTATTATTATTTATTTTTAGATTTTTAAACATTTTTTGGTACTGGGGATTGGACCAGGGGCATCCGACCACTGAGCCACATCCCCAGCCCTTTTTGTATTTTTAGAGACAGGGTCTTGCTGAGTTGCTTAGGGCATCACTAAGTCGCTGAGGCTGGCTTTGAACGAGCAGTCCTCCTGCCTCAGCCTCCCCAGCTGCTGGGATGACCGGCATGCACCGCTGCACCTGCTCCTTTTAGTTATTTATTTGGGGACAGGTGTAGCCCAGTTGGGGGCCCTGCCTGTAGCCTCCTGGGGGCTCTCCCAGGACTGGACCAGGGGTGGTGGCTGCTGCACACCTCACGGGATTGAAAAGCCTCCCTCGTGTTGGAGCTGGGGGAGTGGGAGGAAGGTGGCCTTGGGGCCACTGTCCACCCAGCCTCTGGGACCCGCCCTGCCCTACACGTCCAGTGAGGCGAGGAGACAGCCCTCGCCTGCTCCCACGTGTGCCCATCCACTCACGGTGACTTTCACACGGTTTCTCCTGCACTGTGGGCGACAGATTTCAAAGGAACGCCAGCTGACGTGGGCGCTGCGGTGCTGGGAAGAACAGCCACACTGGAGGACAGCTCCCGAGGGTGGGCAGAGCTGGGCTCAGGGCGGAGCGGCGGGTGGCCCTGCCGACTCTGGGCCTTGGCTCCTCCCTGGAGGCCTCCTGGGGCCTGAGTCCCAGGGGACAAACACACCCGGGCTCCGCGTGGCCAGAGGCTGTCCCCACGGTGCAAGCCCTCTGGGACCTCAAGATGGATGGGCGGGGCCTGGAAGGCCGGAGCCTGGCAGCTTCAGGGAGGCCGGAGGCCGCCACGCCTTCCACCTGCGCCCTCGCTGCTCCGGGCACCACCCACCGAGGCGCCGTTCGGGAAGCAAAACTCGACCCCTGAGTTCGTGTTATGGAGTCTGGGTCTTTAAAAATGGACCCTCTGAGAATGCGGGGAGAGGCGCGGAGGCACACGCGTCTCATTTGCATCTCAGGACTGCGGGAGCCAGAAACTTCCCGGGTCTCCCCCAAGGTGAGGCTCTGTGAAGGGCTCAGCCGCTAACAGCCATCAGGTAACTGCCCCGCACACCGGACCCCGGGGCTCCGAGACGGCTGCGGGACCTCCACGCCCCACAGTCTGTGCCCGTGCTCGGGGTCAGCGCTCACGGCCAACTCGCAGAGGGGCCTTGGTGTTAGCAGTTCCTGGCTTTCCGCCACGTGCCCCCCACCACCAAAGGCAGGAAATGGACGCCCAGACACTGTCCTGTCTCCTGCTCCAGCTCCTCAAAGCTCTACAGATACTTGAGTCAAAGACGTGCGTGTCCCGTGACTGTATGGGTGTCACACTCTTTGGGTTGCAAGAGACTCCAAAACCCAACACAAACTGCCTGGGACACAAAATGAGCATTTATTGGTGGATGAAGCTGGGAAGTCCAGGAGTGACTCGGGCTTCAGGTGTGGCTGGACCCAGGGGCTCTCCTCTGGTCCTCTCTCTCTCTCTCGTCTCTGGTTCTTAAGCACACTGCTGGGCTCTCACCATTTCTTGGTTGGGGGCAGGTTGTCTTCACAATGGGGACAGGTGGATTGGTTTGCTCTCCCCCGTGTTGCTCACACCCTGAAAGTTGGGTAACTCCAGCAGAAGTTCCAGGGTGGCTCTTTCTGGCTGACCCCGACAGATCCCTGAGGCCCACCCTGAACTAGTGGGGGCAGAGTCTCCTTGAAACCACCTGGAGGCCAATGGGGAGAGGCAGTGCCCTGAGGCAGCATGAGGGAGGCCCGGCCAGCGCTCTGGGTGCCCTGCCCACCTCCCCAGGGCGCTCCCTGTGGAGGGCAGCTGGGAGCCTGGGCGGGGGACACCCAGGAGCAGCCCTCAGTCAGAGGAATGGGTGCTGCCAGGACACATGGCTCCATCCTGAGTTCTCTCTGGAGGCCCCCAGCAGGACCCAGCCCTGTCACCCGCAGCACCGGCCTGCCCCCACTGTGCCCTCCATGGGGCTGCCTTCCCTCTGTCCCCTCCCTGGTGACCTGAACAAACCACTTGATATCATTTCCTCGTCTCAGCTTCTGCTTGCGGGGAGGGGGCCCAGCCTGATAGGGATGTTACTAAAGAGGAACTGGATGTTGGGCAGGTAAAGATAAGAGATATCCCCGTGACAAACTTCAAAACTCTCCACAGGGCCCCAGGGAGGTTAGATTGTCCAGTGCGTCTTCACACAACCAGCTTGCCGTGACAGGCTGTTCAGGGGCTGCTGTCTCCCTCTGAGCCTGAATCCCACAAAGCACATGCACGGTGCTGTTGCTTACCCAACAGTTGGCGGCCCAGCAGAGGATGAAGAGATGTCCTTCATCTCTGCAGGTGGGAGCTTGCAGGTCGGGGTCATTTCAGGATGGCCTGGTACTGCTGCTGCCTCTTATACCCTAGGCTGCTCTCTGTGGACTTCAGCATCCACTCCCGCTTTTAATACCTGGACTCAGTGGGTCTGGAACTGAGTCTAGAGTCTGCAACTGTAGAACATTCCAGAAGGATATATCCCAACCTGTGGCCAGGTCTGGGAACTGCTCTTAGGGACGTGCCAGGATCCTGTTACTCACAGCACCTCTCAAGTGGTGGAGTTTGTGTCCCTTACCCCTGAGCTCCGGCTGGCCTGGTGGCCTGCTTTATCTGATTGAATGTGGCCCAGTGAGGCCTCAACAATTCTGAGCAGCTCTCCTCCCTCCCGCTGTGACCTGCCTTCTCTGACCCCAAGCCTGAGCAGGCCTTCTGGAGGAGCAGGCACCCTGCAGAGCCCAGCTGTGAGAACCTGGCCCGGCCCGAGCTGGTGGAACCCACCGTGACCCTGGAATCAACTGCAGTGTTTCAGGAGCAGCAGCACCTGGCTGGTCCATGCTGCAAGGTTCTGGAGTGAACTGCTACACAGCAAGATAGCTCAGACCCTGCCCGGGGTGTGGGACTCTTAGAGGACCTGCGGAAAGCCTGCCCTCCAACCCGCTCCCACTGCGCTTGTGAAGCACACCGATAACATTCACGGGGTCTCAGGCCCCTGCAGGCCTTCAGAAGTGAAAAACCTACTCACGGGGCTGGGCGGGAGCTGCTGCTGGTGCTGTGTGTGCAGAGGGCAGCCCAGACCCTGGCCCTGGTGCTGGCTGGGGCTGCTGGGGCACCCTCCTGACCTTAATGGGGGACTAACTTAAATTCCACAAAACAGGGTGGGGATGAACCAAACCCCACCATCAAGCATTTTCCAGGTCAGCAGTGCCAGCACCACCTGGAATTCACCAAGATCCCCGAGCCACCATGCGCACGGCTGGAGTGCTGGGTGGAACACGTCATGTCAGGCTCAGGCTGACTCTTGGGGAGGCAGGTAAGAATCCCTGCCCAGTAAGACCCAGCTGCCAAGTCCAGGATTCAGAACTCAGGTGCCCCCTGGTGGCTCCTTTTAGGATGTCCGTTTATTCAAGTGAGAAAATCCTTTGCACAGCAGGATAAACCGGCCTGGAAACATCCCTTCCCAGTCCTCTCCCTGAGGAGCTTCCTAGCACAGGAACAGAATTCTAGTTGGCACATCAGCGATGAGTCTGTACAGAAGGGTTCTGTGATGTGGCCAGGAAGGCAGGCTGCTCCCTTTACTCCACCCCGGGGGGTGGCGGGGCTGGGACCTGCCACCTGTCATGATTCAGTAACTGAGCTCGGTTCACCAGTGGCCCCACCCCCAGGTTGGAGACTCTTTGGCAGTGGCACAGGCCCTGGGGCAGGGGAACGGGCCTCTCTGGCAGCAGACACAGGCAGGCGGGGAAGCAGAAGCAGTCTCCGGTAGCCCCGGATTGCTGGGGTTGCATGTGCCGTGGCAGGTGGACAGGTGGGGGCCGGGCCAGGGTCAGATGGGTGGAGGCACAGGTGCCACGCAAAGCGTGGCTGCAGTGCTGGGGCTGAGGCCCACGCGGCTGGCCTCAGAATCCCTCCTGCAGAAGTAGACGTGATCCTTCAGGACAGGCCACCTGGGCAGCTCAGGGATCAGTCCTTGAAGGGGTCGTGGGTGTCCCCAGCCTGCTCCTTCTCAGGCGCCAGGAGCTCCCCGTTCATCTCTTGCAGTGGGTGGTACACGTAGTCCCCGTCCAGGTGCCGGTTCCTCTCTGCTCTGGAGCCAAGCAGCAAGGACACGTTGGCCACAATACTGATCAGCAGCAGGAAGAACAAGGCCAGGGTGAGGGCCAGCCAGGTGGTCCTGCGGGAAAGAGAAGTGGGGCTGCGGGGCAGGCTCAGGCCAGAGCAGCAGGGAGCCCCCCCAACAGGGCCCTCAGGGCCCACAGGGGGCACACACAAGGCAAACGGGTGGGGGCTGGGGGCACGAAGACTTGAGCGGGGAGCAACAGGGGTACTGGCCGTGCCGGTCCACATCCTGATGCCTCAGTGAAATTTTAAAAAGAAAATATGAATGTTACTGGTTTCCAGATACTGCTCATATATTATTCTTTTGGTACTAGGGATTGAATTCGGGGGCACTTAATCACTGAGTTAAAACCCCAATCCTTTTTCTTATTTTATTTTAATTTTTTTGGTACCAGAGACTGAACTCAGGGGCACTCGACCGCTGAGCCACATCCCCAGCCCTATTTTGCATTTTATTTAGAGACAGGGTCTCACTGAATTGCTTTTAACACCTTGCTTTTGCCGAGGCTGGCTTTGAACTCAGGATCCTCCTGCCTCGGCCTCCGGAGCAGCTGGGATTACAGGTGTGCACCACTGTGCCTGGCTCTTTTTTTTATTTGAGTCAGGGCCGTGCTACATTGCTGTGATCACAGGAGTACACCATGTGTCTGGTCAGATGCTGCTTATATTTTAGGTGTTAAATTGTGTGGGCCAAATAAAACTGGGGAGGACCACTTCCTGCCTGAGGGGCCTCAGTTTGCATTCTGTGCTCCAGGGACATTGGCCAAGGCTGGGCTCTGCAGACAGAGCAGGGAGAGTTGGTCCCCCTTCCTTGCGGGCAGGGAGCTGGCAAAGAACAAGGTCTGGGCCTTTGGATGAACGGTCTCCTAAGTCTTAGGCTGAGGCCCTCAGTGCAGGGACTTAGGGACTGCAGCCCCGCCCATCAGCCCCCACCTCCCTTCCCTCTGCCCGGTGCTGCTGGGTTTCGGGTCTGCAGGGCATGAGGCTTAGTCTCACTTCTGGAGGAGCCTGGACCTAAGGCCTGGGACTTCAGGGACTCTACTTGTCCCTACCCTGCTCTGCATCTCTAGTCTTCTCCAGATGTCACCCTGGGCCTCCAGGTCTGGAGAGTTGGTCGGGCACCTCTCAGACTCACCAAGACAGGACTCCAGGAGGGGCCTGCATCTGCCCTTGTGAGAAGCTCCCAGGCTCCCTCCTGGACCAAGCCTGGGAGCTCTGCATTCCCACCAACGCCACCTTCAGAGTCAGGGGAGGCCCAAGTACCTGGGACGAGGCCATGAAGGTGAGAACCAGCGGGAAAGAGGTCCTCGAAGAGAGCAGTGGCCCAGGATCATGTCAAAGTGCAGACTCTTGGCCCCACCCAAGACCTTGGTGGAGACGCTGGGGCCAGGGGCAGAAATCACTCTAACAAGCCCTTAGGGCGGATCACGGTTAAAGGCCACGCATTAGAATAAAGGATGCAGCAACCCACAGTCCCTGCACTGAGGTGCCCGGGAGGGACGCGAGCCCCTCAGGTCTTCAGTGGAGTCTGACCTGAGAAATGGAGTCATTTGTGTTGCAGGCGAGACAGGGACACAGGTGCCCTCTGCCCTCACCAGGGCAATGGCCAGGGGCCTTCTCACAGCCCCTGGACTGGCAGGTGGCTGCCTGTCAGCTGCGACCAGCCCTGTGCTTGCGAGGGGGATGCACCACCTGGGTGTCCAGACGCCATGTCCTGGCCCCCTCAGTCCCAGTGAGGCACCCACCTGGTGAAGAAGGAGAGCTCTCCTGCCCTCAGGGTGGCCTCAGGCGGCTGGAGACACTGCTTCACTGTAAGAAACCAGACAGGCTGCGGTGCTGGAGGACGAAGGCCTGCCCTCCCCGTCCAGGGTCCCGGGAGGGCCTGTACCTTGGGAAACACTGCAGTTGCCAGTCTGGGGGTCGCAGGGACACTGGTGCTCACACCGGCAGGGCCTCTGGCAGCCTGGCCCGTGCCAGCCGAGGGGACACTCTGCAGAGAGGAGATGGGAGGAGAGCTCAGGCTTCCGGGGTCGGGGCCTTTCTCTGCAGAACAGAATGGCGCTCAGGTGTGCAGAGTGCGGATGAAGGAGAAGCCCCGTGCCCTCCTCCCAGAGCAGTCCCTGCACGTGACCTTATCTGGAAACAGGGTCTCTGCTGATGTCATTAAGTTAAAGGTCTCAAGGAGGCACCATCCTGGATTTAAGGTGGGTCCCCAAGCTGACAACCCGAGGTTCTTGCGAGAACAGACTGGGCAGAACAGGGAGGCTGAGGCCCCCGCTGCTGCTCCAAGCCTGGGGAGGCCAGGAGCCCCCAGGAGCTGCTTCAGAGGGGAAGGAAGAGAGGGGGCGTGGCTCTGCCCACACCTTGGGTTTTGAGTCCTGGTCTCCTGAACTGTGGGAGGACACATTTCTGCTCTCCTGGCCACCCGCTTGGTGGAATTTGTTGCAGCAGCCACAGGAAAACCAGAGAGGGGTTCAGGTAAGATGAGAGCGGTCTGCAAGCGCAAGGCAGGGCAAAGGGAGTGGCTCCTCTCCCCCCTGCCCATGCGAGGGGCGGCCGGAGGCCTCACCTTCACTGCAGTTGGACCCAGTCCATCCAGCATCGCAGCGGCAGCCAGCTGCAAGGACGAGACCCAGGAGGCCAGGTGAGGGCCCGGCCGGGGACGGGCTGGGAAGCCCGGGACCCGTCAGGCCCCCCCCAGCCCCACTCACTCTCTGTGCACATCCCGTGCCCGCTGCAGTTGGAGGGGCCGCAGTCCAGCTCGCTGCAGGCAGCGCCTCTCCAGAAGCGCCCTGAGCACTCGCAGCGACCCTCCACGCAGGCCCCGTGCCCGCTGCAGTCTGGCGGCTGGCAGTGGGGCTCATGCACACACACCACGGTGGACACTTGCCGGGCACAGCGCCACATGTTGTCTTGGCTGCAGGAGGGGGCAGGGCGTGAGGAGGGGCGAGTGCCGGCCCAGCTGCCCCTCACGCCCCCCAGCCCGCCAGGGCACCCGCCCCACTCCAGCGTCACCTTCTGGCTGTTCACAGGCTCCGCCTCACTTCCTGCCAACCCTCCCCTCCAGGGCCTTGGTGCAGGCTGTGCCCTCAGCCGGGAAGGCTGGCCCCACCCCTGTCACCTCCTTGTCTCAGTCTCAGCCTAGTCCACCATTTGCAGGGAGGTCCTTCCCCACCGACTGGCCCCTGTTCAAGGGTGTGGGCAGTGCCCGCATCCCCGAGGAGGGATCCCGGCCTCCTGCTCACTCTCCAAGGGACTCAGTACTGGTGGAACGACAGTCAGAGGCAGGTTCCGTGTGCTTACCAGTGATCTGAGGGGTAACTGGCCAAGGTCCCGTTGAGCACGAAGGTGGCAGAGCCACCTCCGTCCAGGTTGATGGCGTTGACCACGTCGTGTCTCAGCAGGAACTCTGCCATCTCCCACAGGCTGACGCTGCGACACAACAGCAGTGCTACTGAGTGTGACGCACCGTGCCTTGGTCAGGCACATCTCTGAACAGCCCCCAGCCATGTCCTGCCCTCGTCCTTGACGGCTGTGAATGTGAGAACTCGCGCAGTGACTGTGCCATCAGTTGGCCCGAGTGTCCTTGGGGGGAGGAAATCCTGACTTATTTGGCTGAGCCCAGAGGAGCCACAGGAGCCCTTACAAGCAGAGAGCTTTCTCTGGCTGGCAGCAGGGGAGGAAGTGAGGAGCTACGTGAGTGACATACTGCACACACCTCTGTGGCCTGGAGACTGGGGAGGGTCCTTCGGGAGAAGGAAATGACAATTTAGGGAGCAGAGACCCCAGGTGGAGACCACCAACGAAACAAAGACTCGGTCCTGCACAGAAAGGATTCTGCCGAGCACTCAAATGAGCTTGGAAGAGGACTCTTTCCCAGAAGTTCCAGACAAGAGCCCCAACGTCTTAATTTGGTCCTGGGACACAGAACATTCCCAGTCTACTACTTCTGATTTCTGGCCTACAGCACTGTGGTCACCCAGGGCCTCATGCCTGCAAGGCAAGCACTCTACCAACTTAGCTATCTCCCCAGCCTGTGATCACTGTTTAAGTGACATGCTTGTGCTACTTTGTTATGCAGCAATAGTGAAGTGGCGGATGAGCCTGCAGCCAGAGTGAGTGAGTGGCCAGAGTGGGTGAGGGTCTTACCTAAAGCCACAGGGCTAGCCACACTCAGCTGGAACTGGAGCCAAGGTCTTCACCTGCTAATCTTGTGGCCAACTGGGGCTCAGAAGGGACCCTAGCACTGAGGGGACTGAGATGAAGTGTGTAGAGGAGGGAAGTTCTGGGGATTGGGGAGGCGTAGGGCCCCTCTTCTGTTCGAAGGAGGGGACAGCAGGGCGTGAGTACTTCTGAAAACGGTTGGATCAGGATGCCTGTCAGTGTGCCCAAGTTTCTCAAGGCGACCCTGGGTCTGAGTATAGCCGAGGTGTGGAGGTTGTTTCTGGCACTTACCCGCGCTGTTCTGTCTGTCCGTCTGCATGGAAGAGCACCAGCTGCCCCTTACGGTCATGGCCCACAGCTGTCCTGGCCGACATCACATTCACAAATTTGCTAAATGAACCTGAAGGAGAGGCAGCCTGGCTGACTACCTAGCCCTTCAGGGGCCTCCTGGGCTCTGCCTCTGACTTCTTGCCAAATGCCACTCTCCACCTCCAGGTCCAGGCTGCCTGGCCTCTCCCCTGGATGCCCAATGGCTGCCTCACTGGCCTCCCTGCCTCCCTTCTGCCCTGTCCCAGCAGTCTCCAGGCCACAGCCAGAAGGCTTGTCTTCAATGCACCCCAAGTGGGGGGTGAGCTCCAGCAGAAACTCCTGAATGACTTCTGCTACTCTTAGGACAAAATCCGCAGGCTGGCACCGCCTCTCCAGTCCTGTCCTGCCCCACTTCCTGGGGTGACCTTCACCTCCCTCAAGCCACCTTCTCCTCAGGGCACTGCACTTCCTGTCCCCTGACTGAGAATCTCCTCCTCCCCCTTCTGCTCCAAGATCACCTCCTCCGTCAGGCCTTCCCTGACTGCCTGCTCTAGAATAGCCAGGTCATCTGGTCTCCAACACAGTAGTCTGCCCTCTAGTGGCTGCCAAACTTGAATGTCCATCAGAATCACCAGAGGGGTGGGGGTGGGGGCGTGGGGAGGGTCCTTAAAGCACAGACTTTTTAGGCATCACCTCCAGGGATCCTGATGCTGCAGGTCTGAGGTGGGTGGGCTCACGGCTTTACATTTAAACAAGCTCCTGGGTGATGCTGAGGCTGCTAATCCACGAGCATCTTGTCCCCCATCTGTTTCCTTTCTCCCAATTTTTTCTTTCTTAGTACTCAATGCTTTTCAGTTTATTGTAATTGCCTTTTTAAAATATATACTATGCAAGACTCTTCATCTCCATGGCTCCGCAGGACCCAGAATAGCACAAAGCACAAACTAGCTGCTGTCTAAACACTTTGTCTAGACCTAAAAACAGCCCCCACCCCATGCCTGTTCTCAAGAGAGCGGCTGCCTGGCCTCTCCCCACACTGTCAGCTCCCACCTCTCACCTGTCTCCTGAGTCTCATCGCACTCAGTGGCCTCGCTCTCATTGATGTAGATGCTTCCATTGCGAATCAGCCATATGACGCCACTCAGCAACTGCACAAATGGATTCTCAGTGTCCAGCACCTCCTCCTCAGATAGGTACCTGGACCCGGGAAGGTGTGCGGCTCACTCACCAACTTGGTTAGCTGTGGGTGGTGAGGCTCCTTTACCCTTCCCTCCTCATCCCGGCTTCCTGATTCCTCCTCTTGCCCCAGGAAGGCCCTGGACCTGAGTATAGCTGTGATGCTCTGCAACTCTTTGGAATCTTCTTGTGGTGACAGGAAGGACCAATAGGATTGCAGCTGGGCAGAGTTCTGTCACAACGCTGCCAACAGTCTATACTTCATTTAATAGGAAAAGCCACCCAACAGATCCATGTGTGGCCTTCAATCTCTAGGCTGTCACCCCAGCAAAACTACTCCTGGTGCCTGTAACAGCCTCTTAACTGGCCTCCTTGTTTCTCTATTCCAGACTCTGCCTGGGTCCCCCAGTGTTAGAGCAAACTCTTAATTAGTTCTGTCACCCTCCCATACCTGCTCTTTTTGTGGAACCTCTCAGCCTTGTGCCTGCTGTTCTCTCTCCCTGGAATGCTTTGTCTTGAGTTCTGATCTTGGTCAATTAATCCTCAGATCCCTACTCAAAGGTCACTTTCTCAGACCAGTTCCTCACCGCTCTACCTAAAACCCAAACTCTAACTACAGTGGGTTCGCAGTGTGAATTTATCTTCGTTAGTTACCTGGCCTTGGCTTACTTTTCTTAGTAATGGGGAGAGTCTGTTAAGACGTGCCGTTCACTGCTATCTCCCCAGGGCACGACACGCTGCCTGACAAGAAACCAGCGCTCAAAGACACAGCGTGATGAATAAACCCTGCAAGGAACGCATTACTATCCCCATTCTGCGGAGGAGGAAAAGGAAGCTCGATCTGGTTAGGCGACTTGAACGCGGCTGCAGAAAGAACTACAACCCCAATCTCAGGCTCTCTGCCCTTGAAAGCCACGGGCTCTGTGCCTCCTCACCCGGTGACCAGAGTCCCGTCGCGGCGGATCCCGAACTGCGCGTTCTGCAGCCCCCCGGAGCTGCTCACTCGCCGCCCGTCGCTCACCACGTTCCCCAGGCACTCGCCCGTGTTCATGCGGAAGAAACCTCCGTTCTGGGCCACGCGGCAGCCAGCGGCCCGCGCGGTCTCCTCCACTGTGGCGCGGCGCCTCTCGGCACAGCCTCCGGACCCGCCGGGCTCCAAAACCGAGAAGGTGCGCAGGGGCGCGGCGACCCGCGTCAGGTGGCCGGTCACCGCGCGCCCGCCGAAGTGCGAGACGAAGGCGCGCACGCTCGGGCGGCCGGCGCCGGGGGTCGCGGAGGGCGGGGGCCAGCTCTCGTGCTCGCGGCGGCCGGCGCGCACCCGCGTGCAGTCCCGGGCGAGGCGCGCGCGCGCGCGGGGGTAGGGCAGCAGCAGGTCGTCGTCGCGGGAGGCCCTGCGGGGACGCGGCGGTAAGCACGGAGGGCAGGGGTCCCCGCGCCGCGCTCGTCCCCGGCGAGCCGCACTCACCCCGAGCCGAGGCCGCCGGACGCTGCCCGAAGGAAGCCGAGCAGCGCGAGCAGGAAGAGGAGCCCTCGGTCCGTGGGCGCCGCCATGTTGGCTCGGGGCTCCGGTCACGTGGGCCCGCCCCACGTGACACGGACCCTCTGGAGGCGGCTTTCACCCGGGGCGCCTACGCGCCTGCCGGGTCTGGCGACGTCGCTCTTCCAAGTGACCGGCGGGCTTTTCTTTTAAAATCCGGGCGGGTAGGGCTGGGTCGCTGGTGAAAGAAACTTTTTATCTCGATTATCTTAACTTCAGACCTGTAGGAGGTTGCGAGGGTAGTGTGGAGTCCCGCCAGCCCGCCCGTCTCCGGTGGCAGCCTTCCTCCGACGCACCCGGACCGCCGATTCCAGGGGTCTCGGTCCCTAAGGCAGCTCAATTCGAGCCCCGCCCTTTCCTACCTGTGAGCCCCGCCCACCTGCCTCTCTTCACGTGCCCCTTGTAGGAGGCCCCAGCACATCTGCTCCTGCGCCCTTCGTCATGCGAAGGGCTTAGAAATGATCCTGGGGGCTCTCTCGAAATCACTGGTCTGGACCCTAATTTAAGTTCTTCTATAGATAGTGACATCGGTGATAAAAGTCATCAAAAAATTACCTCTGCCTAAACTCTTCTTTGAAAACTAAGCTCTACTCTTTAAAATAGCCCAGTAAGTTGTGTATCCTCTTTATTTAAAAAAAAAAAAAAAAAAAAATAGGGGCTGGGATGTAGCTCAGCAGCAAAAAGTTTGCCTCGAATTCCCAAAGCCCTGGGTTCGACCCCCAGTTTAAAAAAAAAAAAGTGCAAAGAACTTTCATATACTGTTTGCTTATATTTATCAATTGTTTACATTTGCCCTATTTAATATTGTTACTTTATTCATACTTTTTTTTTTTCCTGAGCAAGTTGCAACTATGTTGCAGACATAATCCTTTAACCTCAATTCTTCACTATGACCTTCCAGGACAAGGACATTTCCTTACAAAATTATAGGACAAGTGAAATTAGGAAGTTTTGCGTTGATAATACTTCTATTGTTTAATCCACAGTTTATCTTCAAAAATTTCCAGTTGTCCCTGTAACTGCCCCTTCACCCCAATACAGGATCCAGTTGGGAACTGCATTTAGTTGTCCTCTTTGGTCTACCTTAACCTAGAGCACTTCCTCAGCCTCGATTTGACTTTTAGGACCTGTGCATCTTTGAAGAGAGGCAAGGTCAGCTACATTATTTGTGTAACCTAGTGCAAAACAAAAACTTGGTATCCTTGCTATAAAAAATATTTAAATTTCAGGAGGGCATGATGGTGCACACCTATAATCCCAGAGGCTGAGACAGTAGGCTCACAAGTTTGAGGCCAGCCTCAGCAACTTGGCAAGACCCTGTCTCAAAAAAATCAAAAGTACTGGGGAGGTGGCTCAGTGGTAAAACACCCCTGTGTTCTGTCCCCACCCTGGGTTCACTCCCCAGCAACCCTCCCCACTGAAAAAATTGAAAAGTAAAAATGTGAAAATGCTGGTCATACCTGCTGGAAGTCACTCTGATGTGTAGAACAGTACCTTCCAGGCTGTACCTGACCCTTTGTGTTTCATCTTGCAAAGCACTAGTTTGCTGTAAGCTACTTCATTTTGAGTACAAGAGCCAAAGTCGGATGACTCCACATCTTTTTTGTACAAGTAAACAACCCCATCTTCCCGGTACAACCACAAGGCACAAATTGACAGATAACATCTGTGTGCCAACTTTCCCAACTAAATCAAGGAGTGCCTGGACACATGGGCAACCCAAAGAGTATCAGGAACACCAGACAAGCTGAGCAATCCCTCACTAAGACCCCTAAAAGGTGGACACCCCAGGACTGAACACAGTAACCCCTTGACCCTGTCACCTGGTCACTGCTCATGAGACTTGCCCGGGAAGAATGGCCACAGTGATGAACTTCTGATTTCTTGTCTCCTTCAGGCTTCAGCAGAGCATTCTCCTGCCTGTGATGACCACACGTGCCCTGCTCCAAGTTGACTCTCTGAAACGGAAACTGCCATCTGTCAGGACCCTCAGCTTTGCGGAGCTGCTTTGTTAAAACCCTTATCTGACCACCTACAGTGACTCTGCACTCCTATCATCTCTGCCCTGTGCTCAGCATCCTGTCACCCTGTGGCTGCCTTAACCCTTTCTTATGTTTCCGTGTGAAGTATGACTTGAATATTATACATATTAGAAATTAAGATTGGAACAGAAGAACTGGTATTTGTCCAGTTTATGACAACCAGATGACCCATGAGTATTCAATGAACTACCACTGGACATGCCTATGAATTTATTATTATTCAATAAATTCTTTTTTTTTTTTTTTTTTTTTTTTTTGGTGCTGGGGATCGAACCCACGGCCTTGTGCTTGCAAGGCAAGCACTCTACCGACTGAGCTATCTCCCCAACCCCAATAAATTCTGACATTGTGGAAAGGCACAAACGCGTTTTGCCTGGTTAATGGCATAGCTAGCTCACAACTGGTGACGAGAACAGAGGGTCAAAGCAGCCCAGGACCTCTGCCTGGGCCCTTCTGAGTGAGCCCTTGGCGTTGGCCCTGGGTGCAGGAGCCAGCTTATTTTGCAGCATGAACTTGAAGTTCTCCTTGACAGGCTGCCTTCTCCAGGACTCATCCCAGCACGGCGTCCAGGGTTAGGCGGGTGGGTGCAGTGCCATGCGTGGGCAGCCTAGTTGGCCTTTGGTTCCCCAGAACTGTGGCCCATGCCAGCCCCTTCTGTCCACAGTACCGTCAGGGCCAGACCGCTCGGTGGGCCGCTGCCATTGTGATCCAGTGTGTGATGGGGGTCTGGATGCCAGAACCTCCATGTAAGACCTTATTTGAATATTGGAACTTTGCAGACATAATTAGTTAAGATGAGGTCACACTGGGATGGAATGACACCAATCTGATTGGTGTCCTCATAAGAAGAGAAGAGACCCAGATACACAGAAAAAGGCCACATGAAGACATGGGACATGGGCAGAGGCTGGAGTGCAGTGGCAACTCTCCCCCACTCCCCTGAGCCCACCGAGTGAGCCCCTGGAAGGAGTGAGTGTGTGTGTGCGTGTGTGTGTGTGTGTGTGTGTGTGTGTGTGCCTGGAATTGAACCCAGGGGCACTGAGCAACATCCCCAGCCCTTATTTATTGAAACAGGTTGCTAAGTTGTTGAGGTTGGCCTTGAATTTGTGCTCCTCCTGCCTCAGCCTCCTGAGCTGCTGGGATTACAGGCATGTGTCACCCCATCTGGCTGGCTTCAGTCATTTTATTTATTTGTTTGTTTGTTTATTTTTGGTACCAGGGATTGAACCCAGGGGTGCTTAACCACCAAGCCACATCCCCAGCCTTTTAAAAAATTTTTATTAGAGACAGGGTCTTTCTGAGTTGCTGAGGGCCTCACTAAGTTGATGAGGCTCTGTTTGAACTCTGGGTCCTCCTGCCTCAGCCTCCCAAGTCGCTGGGATTTCAGGTGTGTACCGCGGCACCAGGCAGCATCAGCCATTTTAAGAAAGGCCAGACTGTGAATAAATCAGAAGGGGGACTCTGCTTTGCCACGGGTGTGAGTTGCAGGGACCTAGTTGCTGAGAACAGGAACAGCTCCCATGCTCGTTGCGTTTCCTGGCTGCGGTAGGGAAGGACCGCCGTAGCCTGTGTGGCTTAGCAGGGGCATTGTGTGGCCTTGGAGTCCTGGAGGCTAGAAGTCAGAGTCGGAGGTGTTGGCAGGAGGTGTTGGCAGCGTTAGTTCCTCCTGAGGGCTGGGGAGGATCCTTTCCATCCTGTCTCGAGGATTACTGACACTCCTTGGCTTGCATTCCTGCCTCTTTGCCAAGCTTCGCCTGATCTCTGCATTTTTTTAAAGTGTATTTTTGTCTAGTTTTAGATGGACTCAACACTTTATATTATTTGTTTTTAGGTGGTGCTGAGGATTGAACCCAGCGCCTCACATGTGCTAGGCAAGTGCTCTACCACTGAGCCACGACCCCAGCCCTCTGCCTGCACCTTATGTGGCTTTCTCTGTGTGTGCACATCTGTGTCCAAACTCCCCCCTTTCATATGTTCACTGGTCGTACTGGATCAGGGGTCACCTACTCCAGTGTGACCTCATCTTAGTTTAACTAAAAACAGCTGCAACGACCCTGTTTTCAAATGCAGTCCCACTTTGCAGTCCTGAGGATCAGAACTTCAGCACATGAATGTGAAAGGAAAACTATGCAGCCCGTAACAGGCACCAAGGTTCCTTCATGGAGTGTGAGGAGGGTGTGAAGGAGAAGGATGTACAGTGACCAAGCGCACTGCCCCAGGGCTAGGCGGGGGTGTTCTGTCTCTGCCACATCATATCCAGGCCTGGGGACACTGCAGTTCTCCACCTTGGTGAACACCAGCGGGAACCTGACAAACACGCACATCCCAGGTCCTTCCTAGCTGGCCAGCAGAGGGCCCAGGAATCCGCATGTGATTCTAACAGAGGTGGCCACAGACCACACACTGAGGGACTCTGGTAGGGAGGGGTGGTGGCCGGCAGGATGACCACATTCAGAACACAGGACAGGAAGCCTCGGCTCTACATGGTGTCAAAGGCTCACACTGTCCACCCGTGGTGAGAGGACGCCTCTGCCTATGTCTGTGCCCTTTTCAGCACCAGTGGTGACAACGGTAGCCCAAGGGGACGTGGTCATTTGGGGGGCATGTCTCAGGTGTTTTTCTGTCTGAGGCATTAGGGTTCCATTTTCCTGAAGGTGACTCGTAAGCACAGGCTTCCTGCCCTGTTTGGTAACAAGTCACCTGAAATGTGGCAGTCAGGCCCGGGGACTAGTTCATCCCCCGTTCAGGAAGGACGGGGGTGGCGTGGCTGCCCCCAGTCGTGTATGTGCAGCTGACTTCTGGCAAGGTCGTGTGCCTGTCTTGGTAAAGCTCTGTATGTGAGGTGCCAAGTGGGTGTTCCATCCTGGCTTCTGGTTCCCCAAGAAAAAGGTCGCCTCAAAAGCAAGCCAAACTTGTCAGCACAATCCAGGAGCAGAATCCTCGGGCCTGACAGCTTAAGCGCCATCATGGGAAAGCATCCAGGGGGCAGCAGGGGAGGCTCAAGCAGAGGCAGACCTCAGGGAGGAGAGGTTCAGGAGCCTGTCCCCTGCCACCTCCACCGGCTGAGCTGGGCTCTGCTGGAGCAGGGCACTTCAGTCCACACACTCCAGGGACCTGGCTGTCACAAAGGATGGCCAGCAGCAGGATGACACACGTAAGGCCTTCCGGCACGACTGGGCTGTGGCCGGTTTCCACCCTGGAGTCTAGGTGCCCCCTGTTCTGTGCACCACCCATCACAGCTGCACAGACAGCGGCTGGGCCAGAGGTCCCTGAGGCCTGCTCTCAACTGCTCAGCCAGTGTCTGAGCTCTGGCCAGTGATGTTGCTGAGTCGGGGGGGAATAATCCGGGGCTGGGAACGAGAGCCTGAGGAGCAGCTGTCCCTTCTGGAGGAGCCCCAGTCATGTGACGTTAGTTAGCACCTTGTGCAGCAGGTAACGGCTGGCGCTTGGTATGGGCTGGGTACTGCTATCAGTCTTCTGCACATATAATCTCCACAGCACTGCAGGGAGTGTCCCAATGTCACCGAGGAGGAAACTGAGTCACAGAGAAGCTCGTGACACTCTCAAGCACACAGAGAGCTGGGTTTGAAGCCGGGCAGCCAGGGCACAGAGCCGCATTGCTGACCACTGCTGGTGTATGATGACATGATGATGTGACATCGTGACCCTGAGGTGTTATAAGCTTAGTCCCCCTGCCACACCGTTCCACACATGCCCCCTGCCCTTCTGCAGTGTCATTACGTGGCATGAAGCCCTCACTAGGTGCTCGCTCCGTTCGCTTGGATTTCCCAGCCTCCAGAACTGTAGAACAAATACACTCCTGTGGTTTATAAATCACCAGTCTGTGGTTTTCTGTCACAGTAGCAGAAAGGAGACTGAAACAGTGAGTTTGTTCCTAGAAAGTGCGTTGAGGGGAACTGGACCCTAGAAACAGAGACCAAGAGGTTGTCGGAGGCTCAGAACGACAAGACTCAGCTCCTGATTATGCTCAAAATGTATTCATCTGCTCATGCCTGGACCCCCCCAAGCCTGCCTTCCCTGGCCCTGCTCACGCAGGGCTTCCAAACAACCCGAGCCGGTGACGCAGGTTCCTTGCCGGTCAGTTTCCTCAGCTGCCTCCTCCTCAGGGTGTGGCTGGGGCCCCAGGACCTAAGGAAGGACTGAAGGGGCCTGTTCATCTTCTGGGAAGCAGGTGGGGAGCATCCCTCTCAGTCGCCGCTTGGTGGTGACTGTGTGGACAGATGCAGCTCTCCCTTTGCTGGGGGGTATTCTGCCAGGACATAGAGGAAGCCCCCCAGGGCTGCCACCGCCATGGCTGTGTTGTGGCAGGAGCAGCCATCTGCAGGGAGAGAGGCCCTGGTGAGTGCCCACCAGTGGCAGCCCCGGCCCTTTCCTCAGCACACCCGGCACGAGCGCTGCTCAGGTGTCACTCAGCCCCCTGCCAGGTGCTGTGCGGGCACTTCGGAACCCTGCTCAGCCCACTGTGCTGGGCTGGCACCTGTTCACCTGCTGCTGACTGCCGGGCTGCCAATGGCTCCTGCAATGACCAGGGCCACCTCATCTGGGAGCTGTGCCCCTCCAGCTGGCCTAAGAGTACGGGAAGCGAATCCTGCTGGCTTGTCTTGGGGAAGACTCTGCAGGTTGGGACAGGAGCCTCCTCCCCAGCCCAGCATGGGATCTGACCTGAGGCCACACACTGGTCCAGAGAGACGTTCTTTTTGGTACCAGGGACTGAACCCAGGGGTGCCTTACCACTGAGCCATGCTCCCAGCCCTTTGTAGTTTTTATTTTGAAATAAGTTCTCACTAAGTTGCTTAGAGCCTTGCTCAGTTGCTGAGGTGGCCTTGAACTTTAATCCATCCTCCTGCCTCAGCCTCCTGAGCCCCCGCATTGCAGGCGTGGCCTGTGGGAAGGATGAGCATGCCACTCCTGGTCCGTTCCTAGGCTGCTGGTCTACCTGGGGGCCCCAGGAAAGGTCTCAGGCTTCGGGATTTCTGCTGCTCTCTTTATGGCCCTCAGGACAGTGCCAGGCCAGGCTGCCAGTCTCTGAGAACAGGCAGCTGTCTGGGGAGGGACCACAGAGGCAGCCCCAGTGTCCTGTGTCAGGCAGGCCTGGCCACACAGCGGCCTTGGAGAACCTCTCTCTTCCCCTGTACGACTTTTGCAGTGGCCACAAAAGGGGCTCATTGGATTTGCATGTCACCTCCTCCCTTGTCTGCCTGTGGAAAGATGCTGAGGTCATGTCAGGTTGATGGAGAGGTGTCTGGCGGCTGGAATCACTTACCAAGGACCGTCGGATGCCAAGCTGAGGGTTGACTATTCACCTCCCTCCTGATTCTGCCTCACAAGATTTGTACGTTTTTTGGGGGGTGGTACTGGGGATTGAACTCAGGGCACTTGACCACTGAGCCACATCCCTGGTCCTATTTTGTATTTTATTTAGAGACAGAGTCTCACTGACTTGCTTAGTGCCTCACTGTTGCTGAGGCTGGCTTTGAACTTGTGATCCTCCTGCCTCAGCCTCCCAAGCAGCTGGGATCATGGGCGTGCACCACCATGCCCAGCAGATTTGCAGTTATATGCTTTTTATTAATGAAAATTGAAACCAAAGCCCTCCTCCTATCCCCCCGCCTGCCTCTCTCCCTTTCTTGGACATTACTCTTTTTCCCTTGCACACACACTGCTCTCAGTTTTCTGGACACTGCGGGGCACAGTCTCGTCACAGCAGGATGCTCGTGGGAGACAGGGCACTCTTCCTCATGGCCCTGGACAGAAGGCCTGTTGCCAGGCTCCATGGCCACCAGGCCTGTCTGGTCACTTGTCCACTGGCTCTCAGGTCCCTCTCTGCCTTTCCTTGCTCCAGCCCCAGCACATTGACCCCTGCAAACTACCCTCCTAGGCTGCCTGGGCTTCTGGCTATTGTGTGGGAGAAGTGCTGGCGGATGAGGGGAGAAGCCCAAGCATCTTTCTGCTCCCGGTCGCCCTGCGTGCACCCCCAGCAGGCTCTGCTCCCGGAGCTTCCTCCCACTGTCCCACCAGCTCCTACAGTGGCTAACCTCTGGGCGCCTCTTGTCTGTTCTCAGTTCCTCCAGCACCTCTGAGATGCGTCCCCTAAGTTGAACCCCCTGTTGAGGTGGCTGGCGCAGGTTCTAGTCTGCTGAGCAGGCCTGACTGAGGGGGTGCCTCTGTGATCATCAGCAGGCTGTGGACGCCCCTCATGTTTCTCTAACTGGACTCAGTATCTCTGGACTCCCCACTTCCTAAAAGGCGATGGTCAGCGATGCCTACCCTTCCCTTTGCCTCCTGGACATGGAGGCCCTGGGGCCCAGGGCCCTCAGTGTGCAGGCAGAAGAGAATGAGTGCTCAGCCTCAGCCTCCCGGTGCCAAGGCCCACTGGGTACCTCGTTACCTGTAAATTGCTTCTCTCGCCGCTTCACTCTCAGAACATGCTGCGTAGGGGCTTTGGGGTGGCCCTCCTTCCTGGCAGCTGGAAGAGTGAGAGGTGAACTTTCAAGACAGAGTTTTATACATTGCTGAGTAAGCTTCATCCTCTCCAAACAGCTCCAGCTGCTCAGATCTTCTCTGGATTCTGAGGCTATTCTAGAAGCTTCTTCCTGCACCTGTCTGCAGATCCTTTCACTTGGCCTAAATCTGTCCTCAACTGATGATTTCTCAAATTGTAGTTCCCAAATAATCCCTGTGGAAACACGATGTGCTTGTGAAACACAAGTTCCTGACCCACCTTGACCTGCTCCAGTCTGGGGACTGGAAACTCTTCAGTCCATTGACTCTGTTTTAAAAACCCACTCCACTCCCTTATTTCAAAAGCCTTTGCTTCTTTGGGAATCCCACGCTTCTCAGGAGGACACCAGCATTTCCTGGGAGCCTGCCCACAGGCTGGGAGGCTCGGCGTGGGTCACATCTGTCCCTTTACACTCGGGAAGGTGGCTGATGATCTCATTAATTTACAGAGGAGGAAATCCTTAGGGCAAAGTGACTTACTCCAAAGATAGGGGTGGGGGACTGGAAGGGGCACCCTGGGCGCTTGGCCTCTGATGTATGCCGCCTCCCCCCAGGAGCTTTCTCTGCCTGCGCTGCCTGCAGAACATTCCCAGAGTTCTCTTTCTCAGCCCCTTGAGAACTGGTCATTGGATGTTCAGGCAGTTTCTGCCTCATTCTCTCAGGCCCGGATGTCCCCCAGAGCCTAGAGCATCGGGCACACTAGTAGGTGCTCAGTAAACACTGGTTAAATGATTGGTGTTGTTGATGCGGGTACGGGGGACCTACACCTCCAACAAAACTGCCTCACAGCCTGCAAAACTTTGGCTTCCAAAGCTCCAAGCCCATTTCCACCTGTGTGTGAGAGCCCATGCCTGCGTGGGCACGCTGCGACCTCTCTCGGTGCCCCGACACCAACGCATCCTTTCCCGCCTGACCTGGAAATGCAGCCCATCCCCAGGGCAGCCATGCAGCTCACCAGGCTTCCCGAAGCATCCCTCCTGAGGCTTCTGCCAGCTGAGAATGGCCTCCAGCCACCGGAGCTTGTAGAAGTCGGAGAAGCCACTGATTCCACAGAACATGACTGGAAGCCAACAGGGACCTCTGCAGGCCTGTCCCCTGAGGCCCAGCTCCTCCCCCTCTCCAGGGCCACCACAGGGCCATCTGCCTTCTCCCACCTGGGGAGGAGAGCCAGGAGGTGTGCATGCCACACAGGAGCTGGAAGGAGGCAGCTGGAGACTCCGCCTTGGGGGCTCCCAGGCCTGTGTCCTGCTACCACTTAGGGCCTTGACCACAGGGCTGCTCAGCGCCAGGGAGGGATGTGGACAACCAGGGGGACAGGGAACACACACACACACTTAACGTGCAGTTCTGGGATGGTCTCGGGAGCTGCGTCTGGGGCAGGACTTCTCCTCCACCCGGGGCCTCCCTTTCTACCTCTTCTCTAAGGCTTTGGGGGTCTGTATTTTTCCCCTCCTCTCCCTCTCCCCCTCCCTCTCCTTCTCTCTCTCTCCCTCTGTCCCTCCTCTCTTTATTTTGCTGGGGATTGAACCCAGGGGTGCTTTACCACTGGGATACATCCCCAGCCCTTTTTTTTAAATTTTGAGACAAGGTTTCACTAATTTGCTTGTGGCCTTGCTAAATTGCTGAGGTCAACCTGAAATGTGATCCTTCTGCCTCACTCTCCTGAGTCACTGGGATTATAGGCATGCACTACTGGGCCTGGCTTAGTGAGCTCTGTCACTGGGTCAGCCTTTGGGGGAAGCGGTCATACAGTGACAGGTCCATATGAGATGGTCAATTACATCTGAGTTTCTGATAAACAATGAATACTTTTTTAGTGTAAGTATATCCCATGTGATATTTAGGATACACTTATATACTTACACCAAAATTTATCCATTGCTTATTTGAAGTGCATATTTAATCAAGCACTCTGTACTTTAACTTGCTTAACCTGGCAACCCTACTCGTGTGTGTGTGTGTGTGTGTGTGTGTGTGTGTGTGTGTGTGTGTGAGAGAGAGAGAGAGAGAGAGAGAGAGAGAGAGAGAGAGAGAGAGAGACCACCCACGAACACCCCGCTGCCTTATCCTGAGGGCAGAGGGCCAGGCGCACTGTTTTCCATGAAGAGGTCCCGGGTGGGGTAGGCATATCCGATGGCCTCGGCTCTCTGGTTCAGGTCCATCATGTTGGCACAGAAGACACTGATGTAGTGCTGACTCTGGCCGAACAGTCCCTTCGTGCATCCTTGCTGGGGACAAACACCGGGGGACAGGGAACACACACACACACACTTAACGTGCAGTTCTGGGATGGTCTCGGGAGCTGCGTCTGGGGCAGGACTTCTCCACCCACACACTCAGCTTGCTCCACTGCTGGGGGTCCAAAAGAGCTGGGCCAGAGCCTGGCTCTGCCTCAAGGTCTTCAGAAAGGAAGAGGCCTCAGGGGCTGCACTAGAGGGGCTCCGGCTTGAGTGGACAACACCCTAGAAGGCGCTCTGCAAATGCTCCATTGTGCTGTAATCAGGGACTAACCCCAGGGTGGCTTCTGTGCTACTCAAAAAGTGGGCTCTGGATCTGGCTGGTCACTATCCCACGCAGGAAGAGAAGAATGGGGATTGAGAACAGGCTTTAGAAACTTCTGTAGCAATGGTCAGAGTAACTTGACCTGTCGAATCTAATAACATATTGATCTGTAACAACTTGCACAGAGACATTAATTTAAAAAGCCCCATCAAACAAAGGACTTCTGGGGACTAACATTTTTGGAATAGATATCATCAGCTCTAATTTTCCATATCAATGTATCTTGAACCCAGGGCTTCACATGTGAAGTACACACACTACCACTGAGTCGTGTCCCTGGGCCCTTAAAGAAACACATACTTTTGACATTTTTTATAGTTATTATTATTACCATGTGAGGTTTGGGAGAATGTCGGGTGTGGAAGACGTGGAGCAGATTTTAGTCCCCAGGACCCCAAGGACAGAAGCCCCCAGTCCTGACCCAGACATGTTTGTCCCCAGCTCCATAGGCCACAGGGGGCGCTGTGCATCCAGGAGGCCCGAGACACCAGGGAAGCTGGTGTGGGTTGCTGGGCATCTTTTCCCTGAAGCCTTGGGGTACACTCTCTGAAATCTGCCCCTCTTTTCCTCCAAGTTCAACAGTTTTGAAAAATGAGGCTAAAACAAATGAATATAAAAGCCTCGCAAGTTGTTCCTTAGTGTCATTTTATCATAGAAATTGTCGAGACACTTCCAGGGTGGGACATACCAGACCAAGATGGAGGACAAGCTTAGGCTTCTGCATCTCCCTTCCCTCCTCTCACAAACCCCCTCCCTCTGGCCATGGTTAAGGACACACACTGCCACTCACTAGGGGCCTGGTGGGTCTCTCCTGCAAGGAGAGTCCTCCTCCTTTCCATTCATTTGTCCTTTGCCGAGTTCTTCCTTCTGCCTCCTCTATTTTATTCTCTTTTGCTTTGTTTTTCTATCCTCGGATCCAGCCTAGCATGCAAAGCTGTCTCTCTAGGCAGGCCAACAGCGTCCCCAGTCCATCCCCACCCATGACTATTTAATCAGCTCAGCAATGGAGCGGAAGGTGGCAGCTGACTCTCACCTCTCCCTCCTGAGGACTGAGGCACAAATCCAAAAAGCCACTTAACTTCCTGGCATGTGGCAGACGCTGGTACCTGCCACGAGCCCGTCCTATCCTCCCTGCTCTCCCCCTCAGACACTCACCATTCTGGCCCAGAGGAAGAAGAGCAGCTGGTGGGACAGCTTGTAGCCTGAGCAGTTGGGTTGGGTCATGAGTGTCCTGCAGAAGTCTGAGATCCCGCAGGGCTGGCTGCTGTTCGTCCTGGGGGAGAGCAGTCGTGGCTGTTAAGGGTGCTGCTCCACTGTCACCCAGGTCTGCCCTGGTTGATGCCCCAGCTTATTGTATGAACCCTTTGTAGGCTCCAGGTGGGACACAAGGGTTGCCAAATAAAATACAGGTGTCCAGGGTCTTGATTTCCTTTGATATTGGTGAGAGGAGTTTGGGAGCTACTAGGGGCTGAGACTTCTATGGCTCTGTGGAGTTCCCAAATGACATCTTTCCCATCGTGGCCCTAAACAATGGACTCTCCAATCTAGGCAGCTTGGAGGTCTGGGCCCTACAGGTTCATTCCCCCTATGACAAGCCTGCCTCATAAAAAAGAGGTAGCAAGGGAAGCTCTCGCTGGAGCGCTGCTCCTGGGCGGACCCAGCTGTGGCCTGGCCCAACTCCTTTCTGAAGGATGCTGAGTGGAGAGGGGGCGCTTGCTGCCCATTCTGCTCTGGGACCCTGTACTGGGGGGCTGCCCTGGCCCTTGCTCCAGTCCCCTCACCCGCACCACAGCAGAATAAAATGACCAGTGAGCTTAGGCTCGGTCCTGCCTTCCCAGACCCGCAGCCCCTTGGGGTGACAGAGGTGCTGGGAGCCCCGGTAGGCCGTGTGCAGTGCGCGGGGCAGGGTTGGCCTGGAGGGTAGGGGTGAGTGAGGGGGGCGGGCCGGGCGGGCGGAGCAAAAGCTTTGCAGCGGGCCGTGCCTTTGAGCCTGAAAAGAGGCCCCTAGGTTGGGCCCGGGGGCCTGGGGGCCCGGGGCCTGGCAAAGCCGCAGGAGCTGCCCGAGGCTCTGTCCCGGGGCAGTGGGACTCGGGGAAACTTCGGGCCCGGGAGGAGTCCCCACGCGCTGCGGGGCCGTCTTGGAGGAGCTGCGCGTGCTTCTTCATGAATTCCCGGGTGCAGCCGGGGCGCGGGAGCGCGGGCCCACCCGGTCCCCAGCAGCTGCACCAGGCACGCGTCGCTGCTTTCCTCCGAGAACGAGTCCGCGGGCTCCAGCGCGGGGTAGACCAGCGAGGCGTCGGTGCGCGTCCAGGTGCGCGGCAGCTTCCAAAACCCGGGCTGCAGGCTGGGCCGGAACTCTGGCGGAGGGGAGAGGTGGGAGGGGCGGAGCCACCAGCGCGGCCACCCGGGCCACCCGGGCCACCCCGCGCCGGCCGGCGAACTGGGCGGCCCCGGGCCCGCCCCAGCAGGTGCCAGTTCAGCTCTGAGCCCGCCTGCTGCTCCGCCCGGGTTTGAATCCCACAGAGCTCCTTTCCTTCAACAAAACCAAAAATCTCTCTCTCTCTCTCTCTCTCTCTCTCTCTCTCTCTCTCTCTCTCTCTCTCTCTCTCTCTCTCACACACACACACACACACACACACACACACAGATACAAGGCCCCCAGGACATGTTTTCCCTGGACAATGGGTGCAGTGTTGGAAGGGCTTTGACTGACACCACCGCGTCCCACTGCAGCTTGAGACTCGCTGGAGGAGCTAGCAGGCTCCCGATTCGGTCGGAACCGTGCAGCCCGGCGTCCAGGAAGACAGGCTGGGCCGGTGTTAGGCACCGCGTTTCCCACCTCGCTTTCTTCGGCTGTAAAATGGCGACTTCTGAGGGGTGTGTGCATAAGGGTGTGTGCAAGAGGATGGGGCCTCGGCTGCAGGGGGGCCAGGAAGGCTAGGTCTCCTGCAGCTGGGCTGCCCTTCCAGAATGAGGAGTGCAGTGGCTCATGACCCCCATCACCCTGTCAAGTGATCTGAGCTGTGAGGGTGGAGAGGGGAGGGACCCTGGTGAGGTACTGGTTTTACAAGTGCCTCCCTCCCCCCACCCCCACCCCAAACTTTTTTTGGGGGGTCCTACAGATCCACCCGAAGGATGCTTTTACTACTGAGCTACATCCCCAGACTTTTAAAATTTTTTTTATTTTGAGGCAGGGTCTTGGTAAGTTGCTTAGGGACTTGCTAAGTTGCTGAGGCTGGCCTTGAAGCCTTCATCCTCCTGCCTCGGCCTCCCAAGCCGCTGGGGTTGCAGGAGTGAGTCACCATGATCACTCCCTTGTCGAAGACACATAAGAAAGCATAGAACTGGTGGTGCAGGCAGATCTGACTGCTGCCACTTGCCCCAAAGTAACCAAAACCCTCATTTAAGTGCATTCACATGCTGAAGGACATGTCAGGGTGGGGGAGACCTGACACAATTTTAGACACAGTTTTGACTGTGTGCAAACCGATGCAGGTGCAAGGAGAGGTTGCACATAGTTTTTGAGAACATTAACTTCTAGCACCAAGATGTACAATATAGAACACCTACTCTGCCTACGGGGCAGTGAGTACGTCTTACTAACCCCCCTTTTGTTAGCTGTGTTTGGTTTCTATCCTGCCTGGGCTAAAGGGCCCACTGAGTTGGTGACAGAACAACTCAGGCCAGGCTGTAGGATGGGTCTCTCTGTAAGAGTCTGGTGTGGAGACAGCGCTTGGTATTACAAGGCACAAGACAGGTGCTAGCACAACACTAAGGTTTGCACAGCAAAGGGGCAACCTGCCTTTTAGAAATTCCACCCTGTGGGACAGGCCAGAGCAGACCCGCCCCCCTGGTCTAGGATGAAGGCCCACTGGGCCTGCACTGACCCTGTGTCTGTCCTGCCTGTCTGTGTGGGTGGGAGAGGGCCCTGCATCCAAGTCAGGGATGACCGATACACTCCCAGTTCTGCCCGCAGCTTGGTGGGCAAGAAGGGGCAGTGGCAGGACCTCCCAACCCTGTCTCACACCAGAAGGAGCCCACACAGGGGTACTGCGGCAGACACACCAGTGCTGCCTTCCTGAAGCCGTGGGCCGCCCCTGCTTTACCTCTAAGGTATGTGGGGTCACTCAGCTTGAGGTAGAAGATGGATCTGCGTAGGAGAGCCTCCAGCTGGTCAGCCAGCTTCCTGGCGCGCAGGCCCAGTGGCCGCAGCAGGGGGTCGGGCATCCACCTCTCCTCTACTCCTCGGAGCTGCACTGTGAGGGAGCAGAGGGGATCACTGTGCACCCCACCCACCCCGCGGGCCCTGCTAAAGCTGAGCCGAGCCCCCTGCTTTCTGCGCTTGGAGCCTGGGGCGGGGGAGCACTAGCCCCTGACGGTGAAGCAGGGGCTGATCTGAGTGATGGGTGGGGTCCAAGGGATAGGAGGGTCTTGTGGCCAGGAGCCTGGTCTCTGAGGCAGGCCTAGGTTCAAGTCCTGATGGAATATTTTTGCATCGGGTAACTAGAAATAGTCATTCGATTTCTCTCTCTTTCGCTTTTCTTATATGTAAAATGGAGACAGTGACAGTTATTACTTCTGGCGGGGAGATGGTAAGAATTAAATGGTCTCATGTAGAGAGGCTTTGCACTACCCAAAGTGCAAAGGAAGCACTTAGGAACATTTAGCTGTTAGTATTAACTAAGGAGATTTGAGTCTGCGGCCCACAGGGAAATCCAGGAGGGGCTCAGGGCTGGGGGGCAGCTGGAGGGACCCTTTGCTTTTAGGGTGAGTGTCGGCTCATCTACCACATAAGACATTTTCGTGGGTCCCTAAAAATTCTGTGGGCCCTCCGAACTGTGCCTGCTGTGCTTAATGGGGAAGCCGGGCCTGTGGGGTCAAGATTATTATTGATTTCTATAGGAATTTGAGGCAGGGCTGGGTCAGATGAAGGAGACCCTGGGTATGTTTCTTTCCTGGCCGGGAGGGAGGGGGACAGGGCCTTGGGTGTCCTGGGGTCCGACCTGCTGAGCAGGGTGGGGGCTTCGAGGAGGCCCACTGCCCAGGCTCCACCTCCTGCCCTGGAGCCTGCACGGGCAGAGAGCTGCACCCTAAGAGGGAGGGGACTGGGGGGGCCCACTGCCTCAATGCTGGCTGCCACCTCGCCCTTTGCCACTTTGGTCAGGGTGGCCTGCAGGAAGGAGCTTGCTGCAACGGATACGTGTGTCCCTGCCGGCCTTGGCCTGTCTCCAACCCTCTCCTTAAGGATTCATATCTCTCAAAACTGAACAAACACACAGCTGTTTTCTCAGGACCTTCAGGTGGCTTTGGCCGGAAGTGGAGGAAGCTGAGCAGAACGCTGAGCGTTCCTGTTCTGCCTCATGTAAGGGGAGTGGCCCTCTTGCTCAAAGGGCTTTCTCTGCACCCCGTGTTCATGGCAGGTCAGGAAGGGCTGCCGAATGGGTCGTTTCCTTCTGAGAATATAATTCCAAATCTTTGCTCATGTTGCCTTTAAATCCTTCCTCCTTCTAAAAGACTTGATAACAGCAAGCTGAGCCCCAACACCAGGAAAAGCAGGTCCCCACCCGTCCCGTTTCCTTACAGCCCAAGCAGGCTACTGTCGTGTCCAGAGGTCACCCGGCCCCAGGGGTCAGAGCAGGGCAGGTGACCAGGCCGAGAAGTGGTTTCCCGGTGACCGTGCAGGGGCGGGGGGCACGCACCTTCGAGCACCTGGAACCCCACCACGCCGTCCAGGTTGATTCCAGGCAGCCGCTCCTCCAGGAACAAGGTGGCTCTCTCCAGTGCAGACAGGATCAGGCCCACGAGGGCGGCCTTGCCCTCTGTGGTGTCCGGCCTGGGCAGTGAGGAGGGCTGCAGTGGTGGTGAAGCCAGCAGCAGGAGCAGCAGCAGCCCTGGCCTCGCCATGACGTCTGCTTCAGCCGGTCACCCTGCGGCACCAGGCACCCCCACCCAGGTACCTCTACGCCCTCCTCCCGCCTCCTGCTCCACCGCCTTCCCCTGCAGACCAGTAGACAAGTGGCCGGGCAGGACTGATCTGCAGCCTGGGGTGGCCTGAGCAGAGGGCTCTGGGCAGGAGGCAGCGGAGCCAGTGGGGGTGGGCGGGGCAGCCCGGGGCAGCCCCTGGGGAGCGGAGTGCTTCTGGTTCTCTCTGCCCCTGATCCTCCAGCCCACAGGCTAGGTCTTTGATCCAGCAACAGCAAAGGCATCTCAGAAATCAAAAGCCCTGCAAAGCAAACTTTGTTTGTTTTAAAAAGTTTGGAAGGAGTTCGTGGGAGGGCACATCCTGCTCCGAAAGCACCCTCAGGGGCCACCCTGCGAGGAAAGTAGAATTCCAGCTACAAAGGTGGGCCACGCCAGCACTTCAAAACGTTCTCATAGCCATGTTATAAAAGCAAAATGCAGCAAGAAGCAGGTAAATTAACTTCGACCATCTACCTCGTTTAAGTCAATAACTCCAACATATTATCATTTCAATATGCAATCAATATAAAAATGGTTGACAGCATTTTTCTGGTACTGAATCTTTGCAATCTGGTATTTTTAGCTCTGGGACACTAGGTGCCACATCTGCACAGGCCATGCTGACCCAGGGTTACTGCCCAGGTTCAAGGGTGCTGTCTGTTGGACTGGAGGGAGGAGGCTCTGCAGGTCTGAGGCGAATCTGTGGGTGGGAACAGGTGGCTTCACCAGAGTGCTGTCAGTGTTTCTCAGCAAGAGGATGGTTTTCTGAGCAAAAAAGCTATCGCATGGACATGATAAACGACTGTGGTTACTTTGGGAGGGTGAGTAGAGAAATTCCCTTTTTGCTAGGGAGATTTAAAAGTCATTATGGATTTTACTGCCTTTTTATACTTCCCCCCTCTCTTTATATTTGGAATGTACTACATACATCCTGACAAATAAGGAGATACATTTTCTGCTTGATGAACTTTCCCAATTGGAACACACAAGGCCTCCTGGCCCCCAGTTCCTTTTGCTCACTCTCCTGACTTCTAACAGCGAAGACTGGTTCCTTTCTCAATATTACTTTACTTTACGAGATTCCTCCAAATTCTTTTTTTTTTTTTTTTTTTTTTTTTTTTTTTTTTTTTGAGGGGTACCTGGGATTGAACTCAGGGGCACTTGACCACTGAGCCACATCCCCAGTCCTATTTTGTATTTTATTTAGAGACAGGGTCTCACTGAGTTGCTTAGCGCCTCGCTTTTGCTGAGGCTGGCTTTGAACTTGTAATCCTCCTGCCTTAGCCTCCTAAGCCACTGGGATTATAGGCGTGCGCCACCACGCCCGGCTCCTCCAAATTCTTGTGGTCCAGTACTGGATTGGACCCAGGAGTGCTCCACCACTGAGCTACATCCCCAGACCCTCACTTTTTTTAAAGACAGGGCCTCGCTAAGTTGCTGAGGCTGGCCTGGAACTTGCATCCTCCTGTCTCAGCTCCCCAGTGGCTCGGATTAGAAGTGTACACCACTGCGCCTGGCTTCTCACAGTATTTTGAAATTTTACTAGAACACTGAAAAAAAGTTCCTAAATCCCTATAAGGAAAGCTTTACTTTGAAAGGGGAGACAGAGTCCAGGGAACCGCGCAAGTGTTCATATGCCATTAAGTCTCGGCCCCTAGGGGCAACTCCGCGGCGCCCCGCCCCGCCCCTTCGAGCCCCGCCCCTTCGAGCCCCGCCCCGCCCCTTCGCGGAGCCCCTGCGCAGAGCGTGCCTGGCCACGGGATCCGTCACGTGACCGCCGCTTGGCGGCCAAGATGGCGGCGTCCAGCGTGGCCCTCCTGGCGCTGTGCCTGCTGCTGCTGCTGCTTCTTCTGAGCGGGTGGAAGCACAGGCGGCGGGGGCGCGCGGCCCAGCACGTGGTCATCGTGGTACTGGGCGACGTGGGCCGCAGCCCCCGCATGCAGTACCACGCGCTGTCCTTGGCCAGACGCGGCTTCGCGGTGTCCTTCTTGGGGTTCTGCAGTGAGTGTCCCGGGCCCGGAAGGGAGGCTGCTCTCCCGGCCTGTGCCCCTCGGCCCTGAGGGGGCCGAGGCGGGAGCCGCGTTTTTGTCTCTGCCCCCTTGAGCAGCCCTCAGAGACTTGCCATATGTTACGACTGTGCTAAGCGACTCTGACGCAGGGTCTGATTCTCCTAGTGAAGTGGAAAAGAGTGGGACTGGAACCCGGGCGCGTGTCACTCCAGTTTCTGTGACATCTGCGTGCAGCTGCCCTGTCCAGCTGTGTCCGAGCGGACAGGCAACACGTTTATTCCCCATCCCTTAGGCAGAACTCTGCAGACTAGGGATGTTCATTTGCTCCCCAGCTCCCCTTCCCCAACTGTGCAGGGGTGTCTGCCCCTTCACTTTGTTCCATGTAGATGATTCCAGAGGTTGGCTCCACCCCATCTCACCAGACAGTGGAAACAGCACTACTGACTTTGGTCTCTGAGAGTGCTGGTGGAGTGGGACTTCCTAGGCATGTCCTTGCGGTGGGAAGATTTGCCCACCAGCAAGCCTAGATAAGTTTAATTGAGTACTTACTATGTGCCAGGAATGGTATTAAGTAAAGGTGGATAAGATTTGAGCCTTCCCACTGACCATTCTGGTGGAATCTGGATGGGAAATTGGCTTCATTCTCCGGCTACTGAGGAAGAGAGGGGTTTTGAAAAGTTCTTTTTCTAAAATCTGACTTTAAATTAGATTGGTGCACCCAGTAAAGGGGACAGTCTCTTTCAGATTCCAAACCCCACGATGAGCTCTTGCAGAACGACAGAATTCAGATTGTGAAGCTGATGGAACTTCAGGGTCTCACAGGTAGGATGCTGTCACCTCCAGGTTCCTCTGCATGGGTGGGAGTTGATGGGGTAGCCTGCAGATCAGAAGCTCCTTCAGTAGTGAGAGGTATTTTTTGACTTACAGTTGGGCCCCCAGTTCTCCGGTATGGAGTCAAAGTTGTCTTTCAGGCAGTGTACTTGCTGTGGAAGTTGCTATGGAGGGAACCAGCAGCCTATATCTTTCTTCAGGTATGTATCAGTGCTTGTCTCCCTCTGTGAGAACTCCCTCTGTGAGTAACAGTTTACTTTCTAGTCTTTTAAAAATGCACAAATTGGGCTGGGGTTGTAGCTCAGTGTTAGTGTTTGCTAAGCATCAACAAGATGCTGGGTTTGATTCCCAGCACCAAACACAAAAAATATGCACAGATTGTTAAATCAATTGCATATTTGTGCGTGCGTAAACTTCATAAAACCACGAGCAGGACACTGAGTAGGAGCCTGTAGCACGTGTCTGTTATTTCTGGTACCCAGCCATGCTGTGTTTCTGGTCATAACAGATAGTGTCTTACATTGCACTTACTGCTTATCTAAGTGTTTTACTTGTACTACCTCCTTATTCCTCTCAAGAACTCTAAGCAGTGGATTCTTGTGTTACGTCCCTAGAGATGAGGAAACCTAGACTCAGAGTTGCTGTAAGTAGACCACTGTCACACAGGAAGTAGTGGAGTCAGGACTTGAACAGAGGTGGTCAGTTTGGTTCTAGAGTTAAACTTTTAACTTATTTCCTTCACCAGTTTCTAAAGCCCAGAAATACCTTCTGTTTGTGGGCTGCACTCACTTCCAATCTGTGATGAACTGCAAGCTATTCAGTGTCATCTAGAGGGCCATCTGGATTCTTCTGATTTTTTTTGCCTTTACACATAGTATGGCTAGAGCACAGTGAGCACTCACCTGTGACTCCGTGCTGTTTCTTCCTTGGAATACATTCCAAGGAATTGCTTGTTCAAAGTTGATATGCTTTTAAGATGCTGTTGTATGATCCTGGCTGGGTCCTTTATTTCATGCTGATGGGGTGTCTCTCCTCCATGTTGGGCTTCTTCAGAGTTTGCATTCTGACAGGAGAAAAAGGCATCTTTGTTCCAGTTTTTTTGTCCTTGAAGAGCTTGGATTTTTTTCAAGTTTGCTGGTTGTTTCATCGGTGGTGGAGAGCTGCTCCTTGGTTGTCAAGAATTCTGAAGCTCACTGACACTTTGTCATGAGTGTCTGGGTTTCCTCCTCTGCATCTGCTTCTCTTTCCTAGAACCCCCCAGGCCTGCCTAGCATTGCCGTCTGCTGGTTTGTGGGCTGCCTTTGTGGGAGCAAACTGGTCATTGACTGGCACAACTATGGCTACTCCATCATGGGCCTGGTGCACGGCCCCAAGCACCCCCTCGTTCTGCTGGCCAAGTGGTGAGAGTCTGGGTGTGGGTGTGAATACTTCCCCAAACTCCATTAGGGTGAGTGGGATGAAGGCTGGGGGAGCAGGTTGAACCTGGAGTGGGGAGAATCCTTGGTCCTACTCAAGCCCCAATGTTATGGCCACCTTGGTGTGTCCTTCTGGCCTCAGGCTGTCGACTGCAGCCTTTGCCCTGAGGCCTTGTTTATTGTCAGTGGCAGAAGCAGCTGTGGCAGTTCTGACAGCCACTGCTGCGTGCCGGGCCTCAGGCTGAGCCTCTTATGTATCTTATCCCACTCGGTTTCCACCATGTCTCAATGGAGGCGCCTGGCGGTCACTGTCCTTTTACAAGTCAGGGAGGCCGGCTGCAGATGCTGATGCCTTCTTGCCAGGCAGGCCCACTCCAGAGCTTACTCTGGTGGTCCTGAGTAATCTTGAATTGCCGCTCCCCTTTCCAGCCCTTTCCTGTGTCCAGGGCTTCTATCTTGGTCTGGAGCCCGCATGTCTTTCATGCCTGGTGCTTGTTAACTCCTTTGTGCGTTCTGAGAGCAGGCTGCAGCCCCGCAGCAGTAGCATGGGGTGGTGAGATGCAGTCACGTTAGATTTCTCCGCATCTTTGCACAAGAGACTGGATCTCCACTGCGGCAGGGTATGTGGCTTCCTTTCAAGTGACTGCATTTCAACTATAGTGACAGCACTTAAGGAAGGTGTGAAGATGTCTTGGCATGGGGTGCTCAGGTTTGGGAGCCCCTGCTCTGCAGCTTCTTCTCCATGAGGGGGGTCAGGTCATGCGGACACTGGCATCTGAACCCGGCCCAGTACGCCCCTGCTGAACCCTCTCACCCCGATATGTTCCTGCAGGTATGAGAGGTTCTTTGGGCGCCTGTCCCACCTGAACCTGTGTGTGACCAAAGCCATGCGGGAAGATCTGGCTGAGAATTGGCACATCAAGTACGGAGGGCCCGGGACGCCTTCCAGTCTGAGGGTGGTGCGGGTCCCAGGATTGGATGAGAGTTGCAGCGTCTGCCATGTCACATGGGAGAGGCATTGTCAAGAACCCTGGGCCCGGGAAACGGTGGTGGTTTTGGGAAGCTGGCCGAGGTGGTGGGGGTGGTGTTCAGAGCATGTGTGCTTCCCCGAGTGATCCTAAAGCTGCTCGCCACAGAGACCTGAATCCCCAAGCACCCTTATTTCTGTGGGTCCTTCTGGGTCCTGTTCCTTAGCCTTTCTCTGCCACGCCCCTTCATGTCATTGCAGGGCTGTGACAGTCTACGACAAGCCAGCTTCTTTCTTTAAGGAGACGCCCCTGGACCTACAACACGAGCTCTTCATGAAGCTGGGCCGCACCTACTCTCCGTTCAGGGCCTGGTGTGTCTCTGTCTTCTTTGTCCTCCCTTACGCTTGCTGCTGTCCCGGCCTCTCTCCTGTCTCCTCCTGCAGACCTAATCCAGCGGTTGGGGAACAGAGGCAGTGACCTTCTTCCTGCCTTCTTCCTGTTTCTGTAAATTGAGTTTTACTGGCACACAGCCCCCCGGCTACCTGGGCATTGTCTGTAGCTGCGTGTGAGCATGCGGCAGGGTTGGTGGGTTTTGCACCAAGGAGTTTTGGGCCCACAAAGCCTGAAGTATCCACCCTCTGGCTCTTTAGGAGTTATCTACTACCTTCCTCTCCTTCCCGTGGGTTCCTGTGCCTGTGAGGGGTCTGCGGCCTGTGTGTCCTCTGGGTGTCCCACAGAGCCAAGGAGGGGACCTGTGTAGCTCTCAACATGCCCTGTCTGCCCCTCAGTCTGGCATGGCAGCTGGGGGTGGCAGAGCATCCTGTAATGATGAGGACGGGTGGAGCTGTGAGCCAGGGGCCAGCCCTGGAGGCTTGTTTTCTGGTAACCTCAGCAGCCAGCAATGGTTCCGTAGGGTCACCTGGGTGCCAGCCTTGGGGGGCTTGTGGTGCTTGCTGTGGGATGGCTGTCTGATCCCTGGCCTGTCCCGCAGTGTCTCACCACTCTCTCTGCTCCTGCAGCTCAGAACCCTCGGGCCCTGCCATGGAGAGGTCGGCCTTCACTGAGAGGGACACTCGCAGTGGGGAGGTGACACGTCTTTGCGGGCGGCCGGCACTGCTGGTCAGCAGCACGAGCTGGACAGGTCTGCCTGACTGGGGCCTGGGTTCTGTCCCACCCTGGGAGAAGGCGGGGGGGGGCGGCTCATGAGTGGCGAGCAGGGTGTCTGGACAGACCTGTGACACGCGATCTCTCTTTGCAGAGGACGAGGACTTCTCCATCTTGCTGGCAGCGTTAGAAAGTAGGTGTGCAGCTGTGACAGCAGCTCTGGGCTTGTTGGGCTGCACAGCGGGACCCGCTCAGCTGGCCTTGCACAGGGGGTCTGCAGCCTGTTCCTGCCCCCAGGGCTGCAGGGTGAACCCTCCTGAGGACAGTGGGGAGGGGGATTTGGGCAGCTGTTTGTCCCCTTCTGGGTGATGGAGTGACCAGGCCCTAGGTCTCAGGCTGGTGGCCTCATGGAGGGAGAAACCCCTCCTCCTGCTTCCCACCCCTATTCCCCCCACTCATATAAAGGAACACCAGTTAGTGTTTATTTTTTTTTAAATCCAGAGTTTGAACAGCAGGCATTTGACGGAGACAGCCTTCCTTCTCTGGTCTGTGTGATAACAGGTACCACCCAGGACCCTCGTCGCGTGGGGATGGAGGGGCAGGGTACGCAGCCCTACTGAAGGCCTTCACGGGGCGTCTGCTCAGGCCTCACCCCGGCGCTCGGGCAGGTTTTCTACATCTGCCTCACAGGGGAGGCGGGCCCCCTGGGGCCTCAGCACAGGTGTGCATCCTGATCTGACCTCGGGTAGCACAGCCTCAGAGGTGCTGAGCTTTAGGCTTTCTCAGGTCTTTCCAGCATCTCTAGTTCTGAGACCCAAGTGCTCTCGCTGCAGCATAGAGCTGCTCCAGTCACGGGCAGAACAAGCGCCCACGGCCAGAGGGTCCCTGCAGGGCTGGAGCATGCCCCCAGCCTACTCCCGCCCTCCCTCTGGCCCTGACTCCCAGGGGCACCGGGGACCCACCACGCATGCAGTGCTGCCTGGGGACCCTGGTGGGGCGGGGGAGTCCCCATGTCCCTGCACTTGGCCGCCGGCTGGCAGTCCAGTGTTTATCTTGGCTCCATTTGCAGCCTGAGGCTGGCTAGCCCTAAGTTGCAGGGCTGCGCCTTGGTGATCAGGGCACGTGCCCCGTGGGGACGTGGGGTGCTGCAGTCTTTGGAAGAGGTCCGTTAGGGCCTGACTGGGGCTGCTGAGGGGTGCAGCTCTCTGGAAGTGGCCTTTGAGTCCCAGTGGGAGCCTCTGGGGTCAGTGGTGTGGTGGGGACCCAGAAGGGTCCAGTGCAGTGGGTGTCCTCTGCAGGCAAAGGGCCACTGAAGGAGCATTACAGCCGCCTCCTCGACCAGAAGCACTTCCAGCACATCCAGGTGTGCACACCGTGGCTGGAGGCTGAGGACTACCCGTTGCTTCTAGGTGAGAGTGGCAGAGGGGCCCTGGGAGAAGGCGCAGGTGTCGGGGGAGTGCCCAGGGCAGGGCACCTGCATTTCCTAAACACGGACAGACTAAAGATCTTACTTGTTTCTGTGGCATAGTCTTCATTTATTCTTTAAAACAGCCTAGAAATGTAAAAACCATTCCCAGCTCAGAGGCTCTGTACTGGACAGGCCTTAGGCTGGACTGACCCTGCTCCAGGGGCCAGCACAGTGGCCCGCCAGGGACTTCAGTGAGCTCCTGAGTTTCCTGGTGTGCGGGCTCCTGCCTGACCAGGCTCAGAGGGCCACATGCGCTCAGTCCCAGGCCTGGCTGTTGTGGGGCCCAGTTTACTCATGCTGGGTCTCAGAAGGCCCTGTCCCTGCCCCAGGAGTGGGCTGGGCCTGGTGCTGAAAGGTCCCTCTTGCCTACTTTACCCATGGTGAGTAAGAAGTCTTGCTGAGATGGTCAGTTATTTATTTGGCTTTATTTTTAGTGTTTTTTTGGTGGGTCTGCTGTGGGTTCCTTTAAAAATTTATTTTTTCATTAAAAATTTTATTGGTTTTAAAAATTATTGAGGTCAGATACATATAATGAAGCTTGCCATTTTAACCATCTTAAGTGTCTGCTGGGTGGCATTCACTACATTTGCACTGTTAGACAACTGTCACCCGTGTCCAGAGCAGAAACTACCCACTGCATAGTAACTGCTTAGGAATTCTTTTCTTTTAAAATTAACTGTGGTTAAAGAGAAAAAGTCAGGGTAAATAAAAAACATTAAGACCATGGCAGTTTTGGATAGGGAAGATGGTTGCCGGCATCTGGGCAGACCTGTGGTCTGCCCTTTGTGCAGCACTTGGCCAGAGTAAGCCACTTGTGTTTGGGGACATTGTTGTGGGGACGGGCTTGATTTCCACTCTGGGAGGAGCTGCTGCACAGTCCTGTGAGGATGTGTGCCTGGGACTGACCACTACCTGCTTCCCCGCAGGGTCGGCAGACCTGGGCGTCTGTCTGCACACGTCCTCCAGTGGCCTGGACCTGCCCATGAAGGTGGTGGACATGTTTGGGTGCTGCTTGCCTGTGTGTGCTGTGAACTTCAAGTGGTAGGGGTGGAAACCAGCCCTCCTGGGGCGGGTTCTCAGGTCAGCCCTGAAGGGCGGGCAGCACGGCCGGAGCTGCTGTGAAGTGCCCGTTAGGGTGCCGTCTCCCGCGCAGTCCAGGTGGCTTGAGTGGGTGTCGGGGTCAGGTTGAGCCCTCCTCAGGCAGAGTTGGCTCTCCACCTGTGGTTTCCACACCACAGACTGAACCGAGTATGGTCACTGCAGCTAGACCGTGACGTGAGGCCCCTCCTGAGCACGTCCAGGCTCTCCTGTCCTTATCCCTGGACGATGCTGCTCACGCGGCACGTACCAGCATGTACGCTGCCTCAGGTGTTGAAGCCACCGACAGAGTGCAGCGGAGACACGCAGTCACACACCACACCGTTTCACAGAGCCGCGGGGCTGGGGGCGCCCAGGAGTGAACCCCGCCAACAGAGGGATGGCAGGCAGGCTTCGATTTGGGCTCATGCTGAATGAAACACCGTGTCCCAAACACCAGCCCTCTGCTCGGGGTCACCTCAGTCAAGAATGTTGGCTGCACTCGCTGCCAGCTTCATGTGGTTCTCCCTCTCCCCTTAGCTGAGCTCGTGTGGCTGGGCTGGAATCAGTTCAGAGTGTGAGTCTGTGACCCCTCGCTCCCTGGCCAAGGTGGGCCTTTGGAGAGGGCAACAGTGGACCCAGGTTCTGGAGGCAGTGGCCCTGCACGGGCTGTGTGCTCACCTGCTTGGGGACCAGCCTCTAGATGTCAGGGAAGTTCAGGGTGTCAGACCCTGGTGTGAGCTAAGCTGGGGTCTTTTGGGAACAGACCTCCTGGTGACCCATCCCCAGTGTGCTGAGCCCAGTGCCAGGGCTTGTCTGTACCTTGGTTCTTGGGCACGGAGCCGTGGAAAAACAGCAGAAGTGATCCTTGAGTATGTTGTCCTCAGAGAGTGTGGCACCCAAGGGCACATCTGGGGCCTTTCTCCACATCTTTCCGGCATTGCGACGTGTCCTCCCACTTTTTTCTCGAAGCCCCATCTCAGAACAGGCTGAGACCAAACCCCTGCCCCTGCCCCCAGCTTCGCCCGAGTGGGGGGGGGGGGGCAGCTGGGCCCCGCGGGCTGGGTCTCAGGCCTCCCTTGGTTCTCTCTGCAGTCTGCATGAGCTCGTGAAGCATGGGGAGAACGGCCTTGTCTTTGAGGATGCAGAGGCTCTGGCAGCTCAACTGCAGGTAGGTGTCCCCTAGCAAGCCAGGGGGCATGATGCTGAGCCAGCCCTGCCCCATGCCCACACAACCTGGCGGGTGCTGGGTTCTGGAGGGAAGGCTGAGGGAGGCAGCGGGTGCCAGGAGTCAGGGCCTGCCTGTCCTTGGGGTTGTGGAACCTGCTGCAGCACTTCAGGCCTTGTCACGTTTGCAAGAGCCCCTTTGTGAACAGCTGCAGACCATCTGAACACAGAGGGGCTGAGTTCCAACAGCGCTGGCTACCAAGGTGGGTGGGCGGATTTGGTCTGCGGCTGCACTGTGCTGATGCCCGTGCAGTCACTTCAGTAAAACCCAAACCAGGGACCACCGCCTCCCTCCCAGCAGACAGGTGGGACTCTGCTCTGTGCAGGAACACCAGGCAGATGTGCCCCAGAGCACAGGGTATGGGAAATGGGGGCTGCTGTGGGAGCGGGCACTGCTGGGTGGGCAGCCGGGGTGAGGAGCTGCTGAAGTCAGCTGGCAGGTTCAGAGATGGCCTGGCACCGTGGGTGCCACAATGGACTCAGTCCTCTTCTTCACTTTTCTGTAGATGCTCTTCTCAAAGTTTCCTGATCCTGCTGGAAAACTGAACCAGTTCCGGAAGAACCTCCAGGAGTCAGAGCAGCTTCGATGGGATGAGAGCTGGCAGCGGACTGTGTGCCCTTTGGTTATGGACATGTGACCCTGCAGGCCCCAGACAGCTGCCCTGACCAGTCGAGCTGGGTGGTGGGGTCTGAGCTGCACCATTCTGGGGACGGGGAGGCCCTCCCTGTCCCTGGTCTTCAAGCTTTGGTCCAGTGAGCCCCAGTGGTCAAGCCAGAGGATGGCTGGAGGCCAACTGGGAAGCTGGCTCTTCTGGCTTCTCGGAAGCTCTGAACCAGTTCTTCCTTCCTTCCTTCTGTCTGAGCACGTTACTCTTCTGGAACTTCTTGTCACCTCTTCCTCTTCCTTCCTCCCTGGGTGTTCGTCTCCTCTCCTGGCTCTGCCCCCATCATGCTCCTCTCCTTGATTCTTGCTGTGAGGTAGGGCTGCTGCTTCCTGGGGCTGAGCGCACAGCTGTGGGAGTCCTACTTGTTAAAGACGTTTTTATTTTTTACGAGGGCAATACGTGCTTTTGAGCCAAAGCATGCTTTCTGGTGGATGGTGATTTCCCTGCACACCAGAGCTGAGGACGGGAGGGCGGCGCCCACGTGCTCGGTTTGTACTTTACTGGAACGGGTTGTGTTGCCCGAGTTGGAATGCACCACTCTTCACTCAGGTCCAGGGCAAGCTTCATCAGCGCTCCCCTGTGGAAGCTCCTCCCGTGGCGGTGACTCATCTTCACAGTACTCTCGGACGTGGCCAGGTGGCAGCGTGAGTCTCAGGACTGCCATCTCCGAGTGTCCTTCGTAGGGGAACAGTTTCTGGTCGTGTGGAGGCACTGCTTCCCAGCAGATCGCCGCCCGGCCTGAAACAGAGTGCACGCACCTCAGGATGGCAGCGCCTCCGCCTGGGGCTGTGAGGGCAGACGGGCGTCCAGGGGTCCCCAGGCCCACCCGACGCCCAGGTCGACCTCCAGGGTGGGACCAGGAAGCCAGGTGCCCTGGGTGCCCTGTCACTGCACCCGTCCACCCGTCAGTCAGTGTGAGATTCGAATGCGTATTTGCTGGCTGCTCTGCTGGAGCCACTCCTCACACAGCCAGGTGCGCTCGTGTTGTCTTTGGGAACACGGGTGGCTTCTTAGTCACGGTTCGTATTATAAATGAAAGTCAGCATTTATAAAGTGAGATAAGGAAATCTGTAAATCTATCATCTAAGTATAATAACTTCTGGTGTATGTTCTTAGAAATTTCCTAGGCAACAAAGGTAAGTATTTAAAAGTAACAAACCCAGGTGTGGTGCACACCTGTAGTCCCAGCTACTGGGGAGGCTGAGGCAGGAGGATCACAAGTTCAAGGCTGGTCTGGGCAACTTAGTGGGACCCTGTCTTAAAGAGCTGGGGTGAGGCTCAGTGATACAGCATCCCTGGGTTCAGCCCACAATACCAAAAACAAAAAACCAACAACAAAAGCCACAGTGGGGTGGGGTGGGGTGGGGTGGCTCGTGCTCTGTGCCGACTGGCACTTTGCTGCTTTCACTTGAAACGTAGTAGAGGTGTTTTCCTCATAAGCACCTGAAGGACCTCGCGCTCTCCGTCTGCACAGGCCCCCTTAGGATGCCGAGTGCTGTTTGTCTGCCTGCCCTGTGGTTAGCAAGGCTGCGTGTGGAGCAGCAGCTGCATGACCCTGCAGAGGCTGGGCAGGTGAGGCCGGACAGCTACCAGGAGGGCCTCTGCTGTGGGAGCAGACAGGCAGGTGGTCCTCACTGCACCAGCTTTTGTGTGGAATGCTCTGGTTCGGGGTGGAGGTGGGACCACCTCCTGCCTACACTCAGTCGTCGTGTGGCCGCAACCCAGCTGGCATCTCCCTCCACCTGCGCTTCCAGGTAGCGAGGCCCTAGGCTGTGGGACCCACCCTGAAGCACGCGGCAGCTGCTGGTCTCAGGCCTCCAGGTCACCGTGTTGGGCTGCCTGGCCTTAGTTCCCAGGCCTGGCATGTGGGACGGGCTTCCTGGTGTTTCCCCAGGGCTCCATTCTCTTACCTTCCTGATTCTGCCTCACTTGATCCCTCATGGGAATAGCTCGGTGGCCTGCGGCCTGGGGGACTCACCCAGCTCGGTGGTGAACAGCTGGTAGGTCTCTGGGTTGCGCCTGGTGAAGGCCACGTAGACGTCAGGAGCCTGGTCCCTCCGGCAGGCAGAGAGCCTCTGCAGGACGCCAACCAACGCGAGGGTCACTTCTGGGCAGTACAGCACGTCTGTGACGCAGAGCTCTGGTTACTCAGGGTCCCTAGGGACTCAGAACCAAGCAGTGTGGCCTGGCTGGTGCTGACCTTGGGGCAGGGTGAGGGCCTGGAGTGGCCATTAGATTAGACCTGCATCGTTCAGCAGACTCAGAAAGACTGCTCAGGTGACAGGAAAACTGTAGGACACTAGCCAGTGGAAACTCCCTGGCCTCTCGGGAGTGCTGCTGGAAAAACTGAGGCTGCAGCCTGCTCAGAAGCTTCTCAGCGAAGCCGACTGCACTCTGCCTTGGGCGTCTGTGTCCTGGGCTCCGACCTGTCTGCTGTGGTGGGCACGCTGTTAAGTCAGAAAGGGGATGTAGGGCCTTCGGTGGCCCAGCTGAACTCTGCCTTCTCACAAGAACACTGTCCCTGTACCAGAAGTGGTTGGCTTCTTCCTGTGGCCTTTGAAAGACATGGGGCCTGGACCCAGGACAGAGACATGCAGATGGAGACAGCCAGGGCCCCCAGCATGGTGGCGAGTACAGCCACACACAGAAGACAGGCCAGTACGGTTGTGGGGCTGCTGGGTTCTTGTTCCCCGGCTGCCTGGGATCCTGCTCGAGGCCTGGTGCGGGACTGGGTGCTGGCAGTAGGCAGGAGCCAGCTGTGGCCCTGGAGTGATCAAGGGCTGGCTCTCCCGTCTGAAGACCTGGGGCATGGAGGCCCAGCCCACTGCACACCTGGCAGAAAAATGCTAGTATCTCTGAGGGGCAGAGCAGGAGGAGCTGGTGTGCAGCCTCCTGAGTGGAGGAGCTGCGTGGTAACTGGGGGCCTCCCTGGGGCTGCTGAGAGGGAAGTGGAGTCCGCTGCAGGGACAGCCTGGCGTGCGCTGGGGCCTGCTGTGCTCACCTGCAGCCCTGCTGGGACAGCCGGGGCACTCCTTGGATGGAGCCACCACAGCAGGAGCAACCTGAAGGAGGGCTGTGGCTTCAGGGCATCTAAGCACCGGGTGCTCTGACCCTCCTGGAGGCCAGGCGACCCTCGGGAAAGCCGCAGCGGTTCCCTGTTCCCCGCCTGCAGCATGGCTGCTCCCGAGCCCTTGGCAGAGAGCTGGTGGGGTTGCCAGAAGCCATGTGCTGTCTGCTAGAGCTGGGCATTACCTGCTGCGATGACAGTGTCTGGCTGGAAGGCAGACAGCTGAGAGATCGAGGCAACATCCCAGTCCAGCTGGGCCACTGTCACCAGGGGGCACTCTGGGTCAGCAGTGGCCTCCGGCTCCAGTGACAGGCCGTTGAGAAGCACATTTCCTCGGAGCTGCTCGAGGACGCGGCTGTGACAGTCACTGAAGATGTAGGCTCTGGGGCAGCAGGCCTTGCAAATGGTCAGGCCCGTGAGGCCCGCCCCACTGCCAAGCTCTAGCACAGTCCTGGGTGGGCGAAAGGGGGATGTCAGTCTGTGCCAGGGCTCACTGCTTGGTGCCTGCCCTGTGTCTGAGGTCACCTGTGCCTGAAGGCTGCTGGGTTCTCGATGGCCCATTCTGCGAGGTAGAGGGCGGCATCCCACGTGACCAGGCCCGTGGTGCCGTGGGAGATGATGGCTGTGCTCTCTGAGAGGGTGATCCAGTCTCCTGAAGGCTGCATGGAGAGAGGGTGGGAGGATGAAGCCAGCGTCTGGACATTGTCGCCGCCCACAGCAACAATTGCGCGGGTATTTATCGGAGGGGCCTGGAAATAAACTACTTTTCCTATATTCACTAATTTATAGAGGAAGAGAGACTTTGAGAGGAAGATAGGCTTTGCTTATAGAGAAAGTTTTTAGAGAAAGAGAGGTTTGCTATGCTTATCAGAGATCTATTTCTTCTTAGAATTCTGCTTCTTCTTAGAGGTGCGTCCTGCATCCTGTGAACTAGGTGTTATCTATCTATGCTCTACAATCTGCCTTCTGCCGCTGCCTACTGCTTCTTACTGCTGGCTGCTTTTAACCTTCTGCCTACTGTCTGCTTATATTCCCTCCAGGAGGCGGAGGGCGGGGCCACGCTAGTTGAGATCAGGCGAGGAGCCAGCTGCCCTATCCCGGCAAAGGTTAAAACGAGCAGGCCCGAGCAGGAGCACTTGGGAACACCTGTGCACGTGTTGTGTGTGTGGACTTAATTGAATACAGCCAACGATAAATCACCTGGGTGTGCTTATATTAATCAACCTCCTCACTGCCGATGTGATCAAAGCAACCTCCGGCTGGCCGCCAGGCGCCATCCTGGCGCAGCCCACATGGCACAGCCCCAACAGGACATGAGCGCTAGTATCAAGTCACAGTGTGGCCGCTGGGCCGACTGGTGCGCCACACCAGGCACACCACCCAGCAAGGGGAAGGAATGGACTTCCCAAGCGGCCACCCTGGGAGCTCAGGCCAGCCAGTTTGCAGGAAATAGAGGAAAGGGCTGAACGAGCCCACAAGTGCCCCCATATCCAGCTCTGACAGCCAGGGCTGTTCAGCAGAGGGTGGCCGGGGAGCGTGGGAGGGTGACCTGGGTTGTTCCCGGTAATGACTAAAGGCTGGTGTCCAGGGCCCAGAGGGGAGTGAGGGTACCACAGTCTCAAGGATGTGGCTCACGGGCAGGATGGCAGCTACTGGGACTGGACTGGCTGGGTCAGGTGGAGGACCTCATGGGCTGATGCCAGGGTTCCGACCCACCACCAGAGGGCGGTCGCTGTGAGCTGCCTCGCAGTGGTTCCGTAAGCTGTGTTTCTTTTGTGTGGCTTTCTGTATCTGAGTTTTATTTTATAACAACAGCTTAAAGCAAACCAGTGACTGAACCACAAGATCTTTCTGGCTGTTGTGTGCAGAGTGGTTTCCATGTGACCAGAATAGGAGGGGCAGTCAGGCCAGTGACTGTGGTGGTGGTGAGTGAGGAGAGACTGTTTTGCTGTGATGTCCACCCGGTTAGTGTGAACGGAAGACTGGGCACCAGGTCCTTGCTAAGCAGGTAACTGAGGCGTGTTGCCTGAGACGGGTCCTGTTGGTTGCAGTGCTTGGTTTTAGGCGAGGTTGAGGAGGCTGCAGGACTGAGGGGTTAGGATGCGACCCGTGCCGGGCCCTGCTCACTTCCTGGACCACAGCTGTCTGGCCTGGGCACGTCTCCTACCAGCACGTAGCTCCGGTGGCACTGGGTGGGCTCCTCCGTGGTCAGGACCTCTGCCAGCGCCTCGTACAGCTCGTCCAGAGGCTCCGTGTGGACAGCCTCATGCTGCAGGGGACAGAGTGACAGCGTCAGCTGAGAGGATCACGCTGGCCCTCAGAAGTAACAAGATTCTGCTGTTTGCCTCTCTCCAACCTGCAGCTGTGTTGGAGGGGACCTGCACCAAAGTTAGAGGGGGACTTGGTGCAACAGCGTAATAGAGGACACCTGGAATGAAAAATTCACTTGACTGTGGGAGCAGGTTTCTCAGAGGGTGAGGCTGGCGTATTCGAGGGAAGCAGATTCCACTGAGAGGAAGTTCTGCCACATGCACATGGTGTCCCAGCAAAAGCCACAGGTCAGGTGCCACATAGGGCAGGGTGGTTTTCAAGCTGCTTCTCAACAGCAGCCCCATGCCATGGCTTCACAGGCCAGTGTGGGGTTCGTCAGAGAGCCAGACACACTTTAGGTGGTGCTGAGATCACACAGAAGCCCCACAGAGGTTGGAGGGCAAGGGGGCAGGCATGACGAGCAGCAAGGATTATTTGTGTGCCTAGCACACGTGAGGTGTGGCTCTTTCTGTCAGTGGTAGTGAAAGCAGATGAGCTACTGCCCGTGGAGGAACTGCCTGTCCAGAGTTGAACCCAACGGGCGTGCACCCTGTGCCAGTCAGGAGGAGCCCACCCAGTCAGCTAGGTGGGGAGAATTTGGCAAGGGAAGCAGCTCTGAAGGCACTGTAAGAGTCAATGCTTCCAGCAGAGGCCAGGGACAGGCAAGGCAGGACACTGACAGGAAGGGGCGCTCAGCACTTGGGGCCAGGACTCCTGGCAGGATGAGAAGCCGCCTGTGGAAGCAGGGCCCCAGAGGAGATGCGGCTGCTGCCAGGAGCCCTGCATGCAGGCGAGGAAGAAAGGCCTGGCCCTGCCTGCTGCTCAAATCCTGCTGGCAGCCCGCTGCCCAGGGAGGCCCCTGCCAGGCAGGTGTGAGGAGCAGGCAAAGGGCAGGGAAGGACGTGAGCTCCAAGATGCACAGCCCTGGCAGGGACCCCCCTCTGGAGAGCCAGCCTAGTCCCGCTTGTGGTCTGGCTACAGACAGACACTGCCCACCACTGACCTTTTTGATGAGCTCCAGGAGAAAACTCCGGATGTACTTCAGTGATGGTGGGTGCCTCACACATACAGGATGTTTCACTGTCTGTGAAACGGAAAAAAAAAAAAGGTTGGTTGCTGGAGAGGCCCTGCAGTAAGTGTCTTACGAGCTTCCGGCAGTGAGAGGGTGAACTCAGTTACCCAGTGCCGTGCAAGGATTTGCAGGGACACAGGGTTATGGCCAGATGTACCCCGGGCATCTGCAAGACTGAGCCTTAAAATTTAAGTTCTTTCCTAAAAATCCTTGTACCCTAGCCACACACTGTGTGGTTTCTAACAGCCACTCTGGGCAGGATCACAGGCAGAGGCAGCTCCTTCCAGGGTAGCCAGTACGAACTGAAGTCTGTTGTGAGGACAGTTATCAGATTCTCTGTCCCCACAGAAGAGGCGGGAGTCCAGCCGTGGGAACCGGGTCCCTGGGCACCTGTGCTCCTGGAGGGAGAGTCCCAAGCCAAGAAGCAGGGCTGGAGACTAAAGAGGGAAGAGGGTTCTCCAGGCGGATGCCTCAGTCAGCCTCGGGAAGGCCCGAGCAGGGGGAGCAGCGGCAGCTTGCACAATTCCCAGGCAGCTCAGGCTGGCATTGGGGAAAGGAGCGCCAGAAAGGCAGGTGGGGAAATGGGCCTGGGGACAGGCAGGCCTGCTGGCCGGGAGGCATGCAGACTTCACAGGGCCACAGAGTTACCCACACAACCCCTCAGGGCTTTCCAGTTGGTCCATGTTAAGATTTATTTATTTAGATTTAATGGACAACCACACTACGTTTTGACCTTTGCTAGGAACCGAACCCAGGGTCACATGCTTGGCAAGTGCTCTAGCACTGAGCTGCGTGTCCCAGTCCCACAGTAGGTTTTTAAATCCGCCTTTATGTTCTACCGCCTGTAGGTGTAACACCTGGTGGAAATGAACGACCATGGTTAGTTCTGCTCACGGCCCTGACCACTGCACTGCCCTCAAAGTCTTTCCCTGCTCGAGCTGCATCTTTCCCATGATCACCCCCAGGATAGGAAATTCTGACCTGGGCTCCTTGGATAGGTTTTGTTGTTGGGGGTGAATGTGTCTCCCCTGAATTTTTATGCAGAATGTACGCTTCAGATGTGTGTTTCTGCAGAGGGAGACTAACTTTGGCCTCTGAGAAGCCTCATGACCCTTGAGGATTTATGTGACCTGCCCTTGACCCACATGGCCAGGGGCAGGGTGGGGCACCTCTGCCCTCTGTGGAGATGCACTTCAGAATCCAAGCCCACCTCCACAGAGCAGGGGTCCCTGCAGGTGTACAAGTGACATGAGTTGTTAAGACGGGTCTTTGCTTTAAATGCAAAGAAGAGTCTCTGAGCAGCTGGCACTTGCTAGACGCTGTCCCTGCACCTGCCATGTCCGTTTTCACTGCAGATGGTTTAAAACACCCCCAGCTTCCCTCCTCTTGTGCAGACTTTTATATATTCTGATGTCTTCATCCAAGAGAACAAAGGAGCCAGAGCTGTCTGAGGCACTGACACCCCGTGCAGCGTTGGCTGGATGGTTTTGGTCTTTGAACATGGTGTTTTTTAAGGGTGGTACGTGCGCACCTATGGCTCTTCTGTCAGGTGTGCACCCCAGTGATTCAGGGGTTCTTACCTTCTGCAGAATATCCAGCAGCAGCTCAGAATCTGATGACTCCCTTAGTTTCTCTTCTAGGCTCTATTTGGAGGGGAAAGCGAAATCTCAAGGGCATTTTCTCAGGAACATTAAACATGCAGTAGAACATGCTGGCAAAGCACTAAATGATCTCTCTCCAGGGACCTGGAGCCACTTGGAAATGGAAGCCATGGGAGGCTGAGGCCTGACCTTCACAGACGTCACAGGTCACACCTGCATGAGTCGTGGGAAGTGTTAGAAGGCTGACTCTTGGTTCCCACGAGCCCCAGCTGCTCAGTGGTCAGAGCAGCTCCACAGCTGAACAGGCGAGCTGTGGCATCAGGGTTGGATGGGCTTGCCGAGGACCTGAGTCTGAGTTAAATGGAGGTTTGGAACGTGCAGATGCCAGGCCCAGGCATGCTCTCCTCTTTCATAGGGGACTCAAATCCCCAGTGAACTCAGGCTGCAGTCAAGCAGAGGCCCACAGCTGGTGTGTAGCTCCAGAGCCCCTCGCCATGCCCTCAAAGGCCCTCCCTGCCCTGGCTGGGCCTGGCTGCTCTGACTTCATCTCCTACCACCCTGCCCCATTCCCACTCAGTCGGCTCCAGCCACGCTGGCCCCCTGGCCGGTGGTTAGCCACAGCAGGCTCCTACCATAGGATGTTCCCTGAGGCCTCTTATGACCCACTGTGTCACAGTTCAGGGCCCAGGTCAAATGCTGCTTTTTGGGGGAGAACTTCCTTGACTCCCCTACTTTGATGACTCTTCTCCCAGTTCTCCATTTCCAGTCACCCTCACCTCCTGGCTGCTTATTATTTATTTATCCTCTGGCTCTTTCATCTGAGCAGGTGCTCATGTCTAATGTGTACTGTTGACCCCTGGCTCATAGAAAGCATTCAAAAAAACATTTGGCCACTGCATAAAAACACCAGGTAACACTTATGGCATTTACCACAAGCTAAGCACCGCTTTAAGGGCTTTTGTACTCAAGTGACTGTGAGTACAAAATAATATCATGAGGTTGGTATCATTATATCCCCCATTTTACTAATTAAAAACTATGGCACAGAGAGATGTAGTTACTTTTCCATGGTCACACAGTGCACTGGGGGTTGGGCCAAGATTCAAGTCTCTCTCTAGCTGCCTCTCATCTACTGCACTTTTTCCTTTCTTCATTAAACCTTTGCTCAAACTGAGTGACAATAACAGACCCCACCGCATGGGTGTCGTGGGTGAGCCCAAGTAAGCACTTAGCACTGCATGTGAACAATTACACTCCATGTGACTGGATGCTGTTAGGCTTTCCAATTTTGGGTTAAAAAAATGTACATATTCGTCCTCCCCGGAAATGATCTCAGAGTGCTAAATGTCTCATGTTGATGAAATAACACAAGTGAACTCCATCAGATGGGGCAGGCCCGGGAGAAATCTGCATCCAAACTGACTCATGCCAGGGAGCTCAGTGCACGTGAACTGTCAACGAGGCAGGGTCCATTAAGGCCCTCTGTTGGCAGAAGGCCCGCTCGCCAGGCCCAGATCCGCAGGCCCCAGGGCGCGGGGCCTTGGTCTCCAGTCCCTCGGGGCCCGGGCGGCCTAAGCTGCGCGGAGACGGTGTCGCTCCCTGCCCGACACCGCGGAGGGCGCCGCGGTGGGGTTCTGAGCGCCGGCCGCGTGGCTGGCCGCGGACGCCGACCTTTCGGAGGGCGCAAAGGCAGCACTTCCCCGTGGCCAGGTGGCCGACGGCTTACGACACCATGAAACCGACCGTGAACCACCCGTGACCCTGGAAGCCCACCGCCCGCGGGGCTGGGAGGAATCCGCCTCCCTCCGCTCGGCGGAGCGGCCTGCAAGGCGGCGGGCAGGGCCCGGGAGACCACCCGCCGCGGCCAGGTCCGCCTCGTGCCCCCGCGCCCCGCGCCCCGCGCCCACCTGCCAGGGGAAGGAGCGCAGCGTGCGCGCCGCCAGGAAGCGGCGCTCGAAAGTCCACAGCAGGCGCGCAGCCCCAGCGCTGTCCTCGCGCGCCATGGCGGGGCGGGGCCGGCGTTGCCGGGAGACCTGGCGGAGGCGGGGCTAGGGGGCGTGACCAGCGGCACCTGGGGGCGGGGCTAGAAGTCAGAGTGAGGCGGGACGCCCCGCCCACAAGGCGGGCTTCGGTGAGGGCAAGGCGGGGCCCGACGAGGGGCGGGACCCGGCGGAGCTATGCGAAGCTGGTCCTCGCGGAGGCTTGGGGAGGGGCCTCGTGGGGCGTCCCGGTGTGGCTCTGGCTTCGGAGGGTTCGAGTGGGTCCGGGAGCAGAGCGCGCGGCCTGTGGGCTCAAGAGGCCGCGCTTGCAGAGGGAGAATCAGGGTTTGGGGTCCTGGTGTGGATCTTTGCGCACTACCGAGACCGGGTTTGGGAACCGGGAGGCGGTGCTGGGTTCGCGCCGGGCCAGGCTGGCTCCTGGGGGGCCCCGGATAGGCCACCTGCTGACCTGAAGGCTCCTGTTTCCGTGCCTTCAGGAGGGTCTCGGTAGGGGACTGACCTGCGGGCGCGTGCGGGGCGTCGGGCTGCCCTGTCTTAGCACCCTCCCCATCAGTGCTGCCTTTCTGGTGTCTGGCAGAAGAAGCACCCCGCACCCCGTCCCCAGCCTTTGGGCCTGTCACCCAATGAGTTTTTTGTTCACCAAATACTTATGGAGCACCCACTATGTGCGTGGCTCTGACAGGCACCGGGGCAGTAACTGGGGAAATCCAAGTGATCCCTGCCCTCCCAGGAGCCCAGGGCTTCAGGCGGGAAGTTACCATCAAATCAATTATCACAGAAATGAATATAAACGTACGATGGCAATGCCTGCCTTGGAGAACTCCAAGGGCTTCCAGCAGGGTTTGGATCTTGAAGGGAAAGGAGTCCCAAGGAAGGGTGGGAGCTGGCTTCTGGGAGTGGTTTGGAGAGAAGTAATTATTTCGATTCAAGGCAGGGCAACTAGCAACTCACCGGTGCTGTTCCTGCAGTTTGCTCTGTGTTCAAGGTCTAACATGTTTACCTTAGCAGATCTCTCATAAAACTCCATTTGGAAGAGTTCCGAGCTAATTTGTTAAATATGCTTGCAGAAGGTAGATGAGGGGACAGATTAAACTTTATTATCTCCTTCGGATGAGTAACACTTGAGCTCTGATCAGCTGTGGGAACAAGAGGGGAATTAATTTTAATTGAATGGAAGAATTATCCGTTGTTTCTCCCCTGGACCAAAAAAAAAAAAAAAAAAAAAAAAAAGTTCATCTTTAATTCCCTGAACACTGTTGATTTGAATAAAGACAGTGGACCATGGTGTTTTTACCCAGAATGAACAGTTTAGGAGTCTGAGATGTTGCACAAATTCTCGGTGGCAATATGGTGAGGCCATGGCCTGAGACACTGATGTGCTGGAAGCAGGCTGGGTCTTGGTGGTTAAGGAGGGCTGGCTTTAGAGCTGGGGCAGGGATGCTGGCTGCTTTTGCTGTCTGGCCTTCGTGGACAACACAAACCAATAGGAATGGGTAGGTACACTCACCAATCCTGGGCTTATTCTCTGAACACACATATTAGTTATTAATCATCATCTCTCTGTGATACCAAAGGGCATGTACCATGTAGAATCGTGCTGTGTGATGCACTCCTCAGACATAAATAAACCTAGGCTGGTCCAGCCTTTCCTGAATCCAGACAGGAGCAGATTGAGGAAGAACCCTATTCAGTCACAGGTCTGACCTGCACATGAAAAAGGCACCTTATCTAGGAGTGTGGGCTCTCTGGAGGGACAGGTCTTATTTCTGCACCTAGGGTAAAGGCACTTGGAATTTCTTAGATCTCACCACGCAGTGTGGTGTGTGCTGGTGGTGTTGGTCTGGAGAGCAGCATAAGGACATATCTGTGTGGTCCTGCCCGCTGCAAGAGGGAGTGTGTACACAAACTAGATGAAAGATTCAAGTTCTGGCTTTGATGCTTTGTGTAATGCAATAATAATAACCTAATGCATTTTAGCTGTATGGAATGGTTGCCTTTTAGAAATTATGCTTTGGCCTTGGTAGTTCAATCAGTACATTGAGGTTTTTCCTTTATCTCTCCTATGGCTAATGGGTTCTGTAAAAAAGGGCCAATTTATTTCTTTTTATAATGTTGCTTCAGGGGGTACAGACATTTATAGGTCATGTTTCAACTTATAGAAAATTTTTGTAGTTCAGATATAAATTACATTAAATGTGGACTCTGTAATGGAATTTAAGGTTAAGTAAAGTTTCAACTTTCCTTAGGCTGTTTCTATCATCCTGCTGTTGAGACTGGGACCAGATTAAAGTCTGGTCTCGGCGGGGTATAATAAGGAATACAGGGGCCTTGGTTTAACCACTGAGACATAAGGACATGTGCCAGGACCCTAAAATGCTTTTGTTGGCGGCAGGACGAATGCTAAGGGTGGATCCCCTATCAAGATAAGTTGGAAATGCTAAACCCTGAAACCTAGGAATGTGAACGTATTTGGAGATAGGGTCTTTCAGATGTAATCAAGTTCAGATGCAGTCATACTAGACTAGAGGAGGCCCTGAATCCATCATCTGGTGTCCTTAGGAGAAAGGAATGTGCCACAGAAAACCCAAGACATGGAGGAAGATGTCCACGTGGCCTTGGAGACAGAGACTGGAGTGAGGTAGCCACAAGTGAAGGAGCAGCAAGGACTGCGGGCAAGCACCAGAAGCTAGAGGAAGCAGGGAAGGATCCAGGGAGCACGACCCTGTGGACTCCTTGGTTTTGGACTTCCCATCTCCAGGTCTGCGAGACAAGAGCCTACAGTTGTTTTAAGCTACCCAGTTTGCAGTAATTTGCGCTGGAGCCCTAGGAAGCTGATGCAAGTGGCTACTTACCTTTTGGGACTCAGTGCAAAGTAAAAGTGCACCAATCAGGAATTTAAAAGTGGTGGCAGCAGGTGATGGGCTCTTCTGAGCACTGGACCTTGTGGTACTGTGCAGGCTGCAGGCTCAGGAAGCTGCCCTGGTTCTGGGTTCTCAATATGCCCAATGCCCAGTGGCTACAGAGAGTGGTTGCAGTGAGTTACTGCAATGCACGAAGATCAACCACAGGAAACTGCTTTTTCCGGTGACTGTGTATGTCACGCTAGCAATAAACAGGACCTTGAGACCTCCCAAGATGATATCAAGTCTAGTTGCTGTGTTTTGGAGAGCAGGTGCCCTCAGTCTCTGATCCTGTTAAAAAAGTCAGAGGGTTTAAAATTGATTCTGAAGAGGCTGTTCTGACTGCTCCTGGGTCCCTAGAAAGTTTTCCATCCAAGCATGAGTGAATATTAAATATGGAAATGAAATGTACATTTAGCCCCAGAAAGTGCTCACTGTAGAGAACTCTCAGAGGGCAAGTCGTTGAAAGCCGATTTACTAAATGACCTCTTCACCAAATGACCCATTTGCTTAATGACCACTTTACCAAACGACCAATTTGTTAAAAGCCAATTTGCTAAAAATCAGTTTGTGGGATGTCCGGCTTATCAGTGATAGACAGTGAAGCACCTTACTTAACCCAGGTTCCTGACGACTATTGCAAAATAGTTGTAGCAAAACTCTAAAATTCAAAAGGAAAAAATCCTCAATAATCTGGTGACTTTGTTCATTGATTTAACCCTTTTTTTTCTTTTCTTTTTTTTTTTCTGAAAAACAGGCTGTAAGAACATAAGGTCATAAGAACCAACCGGGGGCAGTGGCTCAGATAAGAAAGGCTGTATACCTTTGTGAGTGTAGCTGTGGTAAGCACCCCATAAATCACTGGACAGTGTTTAAGTCTCTCCTGGTAGAAGAAAGACCACCAGTGTTTGTCAACAGCCTCCAGGGGACGGGTAGCACAGAATTCCAGAGAAGACTCCATTCCTGCCCACGTTGGCGTCTGAACGGCTTGAGGTTTAGCAGTCTCATTTCAGGCCCTTCCCTCTCTCTTTTCAGCAAGGAGTGGAAGTGTGGGGTCCTGTTTCTCTGCTCTGGGCAGCTCTCTGTTCTGGAGGAGGCCTGTTTTCCGTACTGAGCAGGGGCATCCTGGGGGCCGCCTGTCCACGGTTCCCTGACTTTGCCTGCGGTGCACGTGGAAAGCGTTGAGGGATCCCGGCCTCCTCAGCTATCTGTTTAGAGCTCTCTTCTCTTGGGCTGAGGGCTCCAAAGCTGCTTGAATTTCTCCCCTCCCTGCCAGTGATCCCTTTCTATTTTGTATTTTTATTTTTGGTAAATGGGATTAAACCCAGCGGAGCTTAACCAATAAGCTACATCCCCAGTCCTTTTTCAAATTTTTTATTTAGAGACAGGTCTCGCTGAGTGGCCTAGCTTTGCTCAGTTGCTGAGGCTGGCTTTGAACTCGGGATCCTCCTGCCTCAGCCCCCCGAGCTGCTGGGATTACAGGCGTGCATCACCGTGCCAGGCTCCCTTTTCGATTCTTTTCTATCTCAGGACAGAACAGATTGCTGACAGTTTTCTGGTGGCTGCTTTGTGTCTCACCTGGCTGCTGGTCTTGAGAATCCAGTAGCCTCTCCTGGGTGACTGCCAGGGAACCCTCGTCGGGTCCAAGAGCAACTCCCGGGCCTCTCACATCAGTGGGTGGATGTGGATGCTGTCTGAAGGCTCCGCCCGGTGACACTTCTTGAAATCTGAAAGCTCTGAATGTGGTTTTGTGTCCATGTGGATATCATCAAAATCATCCTGTCCCTTGTTGAAATAATATTATAAATCCCTGAAAAAAAATAACAAAAAAATCTTAAATATCAATTCCCTGAAAGAAAACCGTCCCTTGGTTGACATCGAGCTTGTTGGATCCATGAGATCTTTGAGAACTTAAGCCGCAAAGACCCGGCTCTGCAGTGACGGAGGGGACACCAAGGGATCCGAGGTCTTCCAGAGAGGGTGGGGAGACGCGGTCGTCAGAGACAGCGGGGGACCAGGCCGTGGCGGCAATGGCTCGCGCGGGCGGCGTTGGCGGCAGGCTCCGAGGGCCTCAGGAGCACACACTGGGTCCCGCTGGGTCTCCTCCCTCTTGCAGGAGAGGAAACGGAGGCCGGGAGATGGAGGGGCCTCCTCTCAGCGAGCAGTAGGAAGTCTGGGCAGCTCACGGAGCCCAGGCACTCTGGCTCCAGAGCCGCACTTTGTATTTTTAAGGCACAAAAGCAGATTTACATGCTTATGTAATTTTGGTGGGGTAAGGAGGGGGTCACAGTTGTAGGAAACTGTGGCTTTCTTGCCCATCCTCCTGAGGCACCCTCATCGCGAGGCTGCTCACTATCTCAGACTCCGCGTCTTCCAGGGAAGAAGCACCATCCCCTGTGCCGGGCCTGATGCTTGCCCGTCTGCTCCCCAGCCGGGCTTCCCCAGCCGGGCTACAGAACGCATGGCAGCCTGTCAGGACCCGGCCCCCGACGATGGCCATCGTCGCATGCTCCTCAGGAGGGACAGGAACCTGGCCTCTGCTTCAGGGCAAGCGGGTGGAAGGGACTCTGGGGAAGAGTGCTCCGCTGGGGGCAGCCTGCATTTTGACAGGAGCCTGTGGTGCTGGGAGGTGCGGACCTTTAAAGGGCGGGGTCTGGCTGGAGGAAGTGAGGTCACTGGGGCGGCCAGGACGTGAGTGGCAGCCGCACTGTGGCTCCCGGACTTGAGGACCGCCTCACCACAGGCCCAGAAGCACCAGAGACAACTGACCTGGACCCAAACCTCCACACTGTGAGCCACCCGAACCTTCCCTCCTGCCGAGTTGCTCGTCTCAGGCACTTTGTCACAGTGCCAGAAAGCTGCCTAACAGCCATTGAGACCAAAGGAGGTTCTGCCCATGGTCAGTTCAGCAGAGGACTGACCTGAAAACAGCTGTCTATTCCCTCAAACTAGCTGGTTGGTCAGGCATCCCTCCCATTAAGTGTCCCCAAGTCACTCTGCACCTGTTGGGTTACAAACTCGTGAACCAGGTTCACAAATGGTGGAATGGAGGCCGGGGCTCCGGGATGTGGCGCACCATGGTGTTCTGGGCACGTGAGGGATAAGGGGTGGCTTGGGTGACAGATGTTACGGTGAACATTGCCACCGGCCTGGACGAGAGCCCCACGGGCGTCCTCACACCTGTGGAACTCTGGAGCCGTCCGGAGCCTGGAGCGAACGAGGCAGAACGAAGATGGCCGCTGGCTCCTGGGCTGGCCGGGTCCTCGCAGCCCCCGTGGCTGTCTGCCCCACCCTGCTTCCAACAGCCGCCAGAATCCTTCTGCCGCGGAGCAGCAGTGGGTGCCAGCGACCCTGGGCCCCTCGCTCCGTCTCTCGGCGAGCGTACATCTCCGTGTTTTCTCTTGCAGGATCACGTTGGGTATTTTTACAACTGTCTGATGGCGATAGCTTCATGTGCCGCGACTTACACATCCTGGTGACTCAGGTCAGCCCGTTTAGCACCTTCACCGCCTCGTGCCTCTATCACCACGGTGACATTAGAGACTCTCATCACCCCAGAGAGACCCTGGCCCATCGGGGCTCAACTGTCACCTCCCCTGACTCCCTCCACTCCCAGCTCCTGGCCACTATCTCTCTGCTTGCTGTCCCTTCCATTCGCCTCTTCTGGACGTTTCATCTGAAGGAGTCACGTCATGTGTGGCCCTTGTGTCTGGCTCCTTTCTCTTAGTGTGCTGTTTTCAGGTGCCATTCACCTCGTAGCCTGCATCAGTGCTTGCTCCCTTTTCTTAGCTGTGTAATATTCTGTGTTGTGCGCACTTGGTATCTCCTTACTCATTCCTCTGTTGGTGCACTTTGGGCTGTTTCTTCCTTTTGACTAGTATGAGTAGTGCTGCTGTGAGCATTTGTGTTTTTATGTGAACAAATTTGCTAATTTTTTGATAGGGAGCCATGAGGATCAGTGGAGTGACTTGGGAGAAATCTCACTGGTGATCTATGCAGAGGGATCCAGCGTGCAGGCTTGGGATCAAACCTCAACCTTACGTTTTAAATTATAAGTTGCTTCTCTCTGGGCTTTGCATTTTCTTTATTAAATCAAAGGACCGGGGAGCATTTATTTTGTAGGGTGTTTTGGAAGACGAAGATGAAATAACTCCTGTTAAATGTCTCCTGTGGTGCCGGGTACAGTTTTGATGAATAGGGTTGTTGGTTATTGCTCTTGGACGATGGTAGCGTGGGGCGGTGTTGGTGAGTGAGATTTGGGGCAGAAGAGGGGGTCACTTATAAACCCCCGCCTGGTATGTGCATTTAAGTGTGGGCGTTCTTTCGAGCAGTTTTCTCCCAGATCCAAGATGACTTGACTTTAGAATCCACTTACTCCATTAATGTCGTGACCAGCGGCAGCCCACATCACTTTGGTAGAACCTGCTTGTGTGCAGCAGAATGAAAGCCACCTGGAAACTCCTCCTTCCTGCAGAAGCTAGAGTGGGGTGTGCGTCCTTCAGCACCTGGCAAAGGGCTTGCTCTTGCCCTGGCTTGGGCAGGAGCGTCCCAAATCCTCTGCAGCCCACAGCGCCACACTCCACCAGTCCGCGAACTGGATGCGGTGTGACAGGAGGGTCTCACAGACACTGGGCTCCTTTTTCACGTGGTCACTCCATGCTCAGAGGTGATGAGGACGTTGAGGGGGTCAGTGCCTCACGATGGCTCCCAGCAGGTACCTGGTGCTCCTGCCTCTTTGCTGAATCATCAGCCGCCTGCTCTCCATCTTGGGCTGGAATCAGTGTCCCGTAGCACAGAGTCACAGAGTCAGAGTCTTCCTGAGAAAGCCAGCTCAGGCCGTGTGAATGTCCTCCCCGCTCTGCCTGGTTACCGTCCGGGTGAGTGTAGGTCTCCACCAGGGCCCGCTGGATGGCCCCTCCCCTGGGGTGGTGCAAGTGCAAGAGGAGACTCCGTCAGGGCCCTTTCGCCTGTCTTTCTCACGAAGCACAAAGCCCTGCCAGCTGATGTCCCTGCCTCTGTTCAGAGGCACAGAGAAGACCACGACTGGACTCGATTCCTGGTTTCCCCAGGATCTCACAGACTCTAAAACACTGTTAGTTGCTGGAGGCGCTGTTATTCTATGTGCTGCTCAGAGGGAAAACGCTGCGTGAGAGCGGTGACTGTGAGATGTATCCAGTGTCCGCCGCCGCGGAAAAGGCGCCTTCCTGGAACGGAGGGAAATGCTACTTCTCAGCTGGGTTGAGTCTTTGCATCTTAGTGACTTAGTCTACCTGTAAAATGCCCCAAAGTTGAAGGAATCTTTGTGAGGATTGAGCCAGCCAGCTTTAAGATAAAGTGTAGGACACCGAGTTTTGGTGTGTAGCAGACACACGTCAGTACCTCCCCGGAGACAGAAACTGGAGGAAATAACCCCTGCCCTCTTCACCTGGACAAGTCATCCAACTTGATGCCAGAGACAGAAAAGCTGGGCTCCTGGACACGTACCAATGGGCCCATGTGTGCGTGGTCTTTGCAGCCACCCCACGAGGAGGTACCATCATCCCCACTTCACAGACAAGGAAACTGAGGTGGAGAGGAATTGTAGTCTGCATCTGAGTGGTGGAGTAGGGTCTAACGAGGGGTCTGGCATCATAGCATGCTTTGACCACCATATAGTTCTGCCTCTGGGTGGGTTTATCAGGCCAGTAGCTGAGCATGTGTCTATACAGGGAATAAGATGTCAGTCTCACTTTCAAATACCCCACATTTTTCTTGGACACCTCAGTATCAGAGAAGGGAATGAGTGGGTCAGTCTTCCCCATCCCTAGCAGAAGACCCAAGGTCTGATCTCATTGGTTCTGATGGGGACAGGGCCTGAGGCTGGATCAGTGGCTATGGTCAAGGGATGCAGTGTCCTCATTGGCTAGCCCAGAGCTGCGTCCACCTTGGATTCTGAGATGGAATCAAAACATTCTCAAACACAAACCCAAGGCAGGGATGTGGGCCAGGCTCAGACCAAGGCACCAGGTAAAGTGTCCCTGGGTTCAATCCTCAGTTTAAAAACAAAAAAACAAAAAACAACCCCAAATCAAAAACAACCCCCCCCACAACAAAACCAGAAACTCATCCTAGTCTCACTCTAATGACCCTATGAAAATAGTTGAAAAAATTCTTTCTCCACCAGGCATGCTGGCACTTGCCTATAATCCCAGCAACTCAGGAGGCTGAGACAGGAGGAGCACAAGTTCAAGGCCAGCCTCAACAACTAAGTGAGGCCCTAGGCATCTTAGTGAGACCCTGTCTCAGAATAAAAAAATAAAAAGGGTTGGGGATGCAGATCAGTGGTTAAGAGCCCCTGGCTTCAATACCTCGAACCAACCAACCAAACAAAACCAAAAAACCAAAACCCCCCCAATTCTTTCTCTTGTGGGTTCTAGCATCTTATTTGTAACCTCTACAGGTAACACATTTTCCTTTCTGATAATAGAATTGCTACGGTTGCTTTAACTTGCAAATCCTCTAATATTTATTTATTGCATTTCTGATTGACATTAGACATAATTCTCAGTTTTTAGCGATGGGTACTTTGTTTAACTTACATGTAAATTGGCTTTGCCCGGAAATACAGAGTTGACTGGAAGGATGAAACTTCTAACATTTTGCAGAGCTGGCTATTTTATTATTTTGAGTAAGCTGACACTGACATTACCAAGGATTTGGGCGCTCTGAAATCCAGTTGCGTTCCTGATGTTTGCTCTCTAAATCACAGAAGGTCCCAACTTGAAATCGTTTTCTTACGCTGTGTTCTCAACACACATCTTCTCCAAAGATGTCCCAAGCTTTTTTTCTCATTTGGTCTCATAGGGCTTTGGGGAGCCGTGTGGCTGGCTCTCTTTGAGGTGAGCGCCAGAGAGTGGCTCGCAAGCACACCCGGGTACACTGCGTATGGCGCTTGACTCTGTTTATTTGGAAGCTGCGATCATGGAAAGTGCTATTTTCAACAAATACTTCTGAGAAATAATCTGAGCACTTAATTGGATGCAAAAGAGTGGGTATTTACTGTTCTGCCCTTTAATTGGCATAACCAATGTTTCCAGCAGCCATAGCGATGGGAAAATCGCTTGCTTTATGAGGTTCACCCTTCTCCCTTGTTGCATCCGTGTGACGGTTACTTCTCAGTCGTTTCTTTGAAAGAGGGCTGGACCTTCTTGCAGGCAAATCCTGGCCCCTGTGTTTTGTGCAGAGTCCACTAAGCTCCCCCAAAGCAGAAGCTCGAGGGGAGGTTTGTGGCTTTGCCTTTTCCCTGGTCTCTTCCTGTGGGTGACAGAACTTGTGTCACAAGCACATACGTTTTAGGGTGGCCCTGGAACAGCCTGTCAGTTGTGTGCGTGGGAAGGAGGAGTGGTTGGGGATCAGCTGTTGCTTGTTCTGGGGAACCAAGGGTGGGAAAAGATGTCAGAGGTCCACTGTGAGTTGGCTCCTTGCTCCTTGGCTCCAAGGGCTCCTGTCCTCTCTTCCAGAGGGGGACATTACTGGAAGGCAGCCAACTGGCCAGGACTCTGTCCCCAGCCCAGCCCTTTCGGAGGCAGCTTGCCATTCTCCGGACATTTAGGATGCCTGGAAGAGACAGGCTTCGGCTGATACTGGGATGAGTCATCTCGACGTCCCTTAAGATGGAAGCTTCCGCTCAGCTTGCCCACGGCTTTCCCACGCTTGGAAGGGATTTCCCAGAGACACGGTCTGGGTAAGTGCCATAGCTGGCCCCTGTCCTCTCTTACTGCACCCTGTGGTGGCGTCATAAGGCATTGGACTTGCCAGTCAGACCAGCCCTGCCCTCCCACTCTGGGATCCCGTCCATGGCCCAGCCTGCCCTCAGGTTTGCCTGGCGCTCTTGAGTCTCAGGGTCATGGCTGCCCGCCTCTTCCGAGCGTGGTGTAGGACCTCAGCCACTGGTCATGTTAAAGGACCAGGGACGCTCATTTAGAACCTGAGTCTGCTCCAAATGGACCCTCTCCCTGACCAATAGTGGTGTCCTGCTGGAATGGAGAGACACTCATGGGCTTGAGCAACCGTCGCGAAGGCAGCCGGGAATTCCATCTTTTCGGCATCATCCGCCAAGGCATGTTGGTGGCCATGTGTCTTGATGGACCCCAGCAGCGTAAGGGCCACTGAAGGAGAACATTTTAGCTGCATTAAAGGCTAACTCATCAGTTTCCACGAGGCTGCCTGGAAGAGAGGAGGAGAAAGAACAGATTTTCCCAGAGCAGGCAGGTGGCCCTCCTCCAGCCCTGCCTGGCAATGAGGCGTTGCCCGCCAAGGCCCTGGGGCCAGCTGGGGTGCTGGTGCTGTGGGGCAGGCCTGGGCCACAGCTTTGCTCTGGCGGTAGTAGTCTTCCCTGCAGCTTCTTGGGGACCTGTCTGGTGGCCCTACCCCACCCCATGGCAGGGGCTGCCAATGGCAGAACAGGACACAGTCATTGAATGTTCACTTGCCAAATGAGTGGCATGTTATCAATCGCCTGGCCCTGCCCCAGATCCACTCTCTGCACAGCCATTTAGGAATTCAGCCAGGAGGAAAAGCACTCTGATTATGAATTGAGCAGAAGGAAACCAAGTCCTGCAAATGAATGGCAACCAGACAGAACCACGGATGAGAGAGACGACAGGAACACAGAGCACTGCCAGAGACTCCTGCCAGTGCACAGCCACCACAGCGAGGGCTGGGGTTTCCGACGGTGCAGTAGGAAAGGCTGCCCAGACCTCCCGCAGCTGGGCAAGCACAGGACTCGCCGTGAGGCGGGGGTGATTGTCTTTTTTTTTTCAGCACGAAAGATTACCCGAGGGGCACTTAACCACTGAGCCACATGCCCAGCCCTTTCTTGTATTTTATTTTGAGACAGGGTCTTGCTGGCTTGCTTAGTGCCTTGCTAAGTTGCTGAGGCTGGCTTTGGACTCATGATCCTCCTGCCTCAGCCTCACAAGTTGCTGGGATTCCAGGTGTGCTTCACCAAGCCCGGCTCCCTTTTGGGAGATGGCTTCTAACCCTCATCCATGTGCCTGGGAATGAGAGGCGCATCCTTGGAAGCTGCCCCAGAGTGCTGGCAGTACCTGTCTTTGGGCAGTGAGCCAGAGAGTGCCCCGTCCCCACCACTGGGTCTCGTTCTGTGTGGTTTGAAGGAGTACTTCCAGAGCGTCTCTGCATCAGACATCACATTGTGAATGATGCCGTGATCTTGGACCCAGTGACTCTGGGGACAAGAGGGAGATATCGATAGGCTCTGAGTGGACATTACTGGGTTCCCCTCGTCCTTTGAGGGCATCAGCTAGCGGGTCTGAGAGAAGTGCTTTTTCTCATTGCTCAGGAGCCTGAAGGGGCAGCAAGGAAAGATGCTAAATTAGTTGGGCAGAGTGGGGTGTACCTATAGTCCCGGCTACTCAGGAAGCCAAGGCAGGGGAATCGTTTGAACCTGTGAGTTCCAGACCAGTGTGGACAACATGGCAAGACCCCATCTTAAAGTTAAAAAAAAAAAAAAAAAGATGTTAAGTCACCAACATTTTGCAGTTTTGGTGCAATCTGAACCATTTTACGTTTTTGGGAAGAACAAGTCTGCTAGACCAGCCACCCGGCTGGCTTCCTTGTTCTAGAAGCCATGGCAACGCACATGGCGAGAGGAAGTGGAGGAGCCTCAGAGGTCGGTTGGCACAGAGTGGAGGCCTGGGGTAGCGCTGGGCCTCAGGGAAGCCAGTCTTCCTGGATTTACTCCAGGTGACCTCATCTTAGCCACTATGTCTACAACAACCCTACTTCCAAATAAGGTCTCATTCTGAGCTTCTGGGAGTCGATGAATACTGGGGGGACTCCATTCAAGCCAGTAGAAGGTGAGCCCACTTCCTTCCATCCTCCCTGAGTGAGGACGTTAACCTGGACCTGCAATGGACGAAGCCTCCCCAACTGCCCACAGGGAGTTGCCCCAAGCACAGCCACGGAAGGGCCCTTGGGGTGGTGTGTAGCGCGTGCTTGTCTTCAGCCTGTGGCAAACGTGAGGTGAGCCCTCATCTTGGGCACTCGTGTGTTTTCAATGTATTTGGCGTTTCTTGGTAAAACACTCGCAGGATTGTGGTGTCTGGGGCTTCAGTCAGAGGTGGAGATGGTCGAATTGGGTGTGAAGCAACCCAGGCCCGGTGGGGACAGAGAGTCAGAGTGAGGGTGAGGCCGGGCAGCAGGGACTGAGGAGGGAGGCTGGGAGTTGGTGGCTCTCAGAAGCCTATGCTGCCGCCAGGTGTTGGGGTGCACACGTAATCCCATTGAGTCAGGAGAATCGCAAGTTCGAGCCCAGCCTCAGCAACATAGAGAGGCCCTAAGCAACTTAGCAAGACCCTGTCTCAATATCAAAAGTAGGAAGGGCTCAGTGGTGAAGTGCCTCTGGGTTCAATCCCCAGGATCACACATACCCAGGAGAATGTCTGTGCGTTGGCCTGGGCACAAGATTTGCTGTTTCTCTGCTGGGACTGCAGGGCAGTTTTAGGGCCCATTCTAGACCTGGTTGATCAGAATGACCTGGTTGGAGCTGGCAGACTGTGTTCAGGTGCTGCCTGGCTGCCTCTTAGTCTCAGACGGGACATGGATTCAGGTAAGGAGTGAAGCTCAGCATCACTGAGGCTTGGAAACTCAGCAGGGCAAACGCCATCTTAGGCCCCCTCTGCCAGCTCCCTTCTGCTTGGCCTCCTTTCTTCCAGGACACCTCCTTTCTCTGGGTGGACACCCCAGAGCATTAGACTCACTTTTCTGGAGGTGCAGACGTTGGTAGCCACAAAGGCAGGCTCATCACATCCTATGTCTGCCAGGCGGGCTCTGCTCCCTAGACCAGGCCTAGCAGCCTGGGGAAAGGCTGGGAGGCCAGCAGGGAGGAGGTCAAGTCCTGAGGGTTCCTGTGTGTCCAGAAGTTGAGGAACTGAGCATCTGCCACCTGTGCTTTTAGCCTCTCTGCCATCATGTCTTCCTCGCTGGGAGGCAGTGTGCTTGACTATTGTGAATGCCTAGAGGCCAGGCCTTTTGACCTTGTGGAGAGCAAAGCCTTCTGAAGGCTGGGGCTTGAGCACTTCTGTGGGATCACTCTCTTCACCTTCTGCTTGTGATGGTCTGAGTTGAACACTGAATGGGCCCAATCTCAGCTTCCATCCCAGGGTTGCTCCCAGGCCTCCCCCAGGCTGCGTCATGTGAGGGAAGCAGAGGTGTCTGGACACGGGGGCGAAGAGGTGGGTTGCATACTGATTTGGTGGAGGTTGGGAATGTGACCAAGCTCGGCTGTTGTGAAAACAAAGCGACTGAATCAAGTATGGAACCTAACCTGTGATCCTGCATGGTGCTGGAGAGAAGCAGAGTCCACACGGGTCCATGTAACAGGTGAGTTGAGTGGGCTCTCCTCCCTCCTCCTGGAGGTGTCCCAACTCATCATAGGAGTTCAGTGAAGACTTCTCACTCTGTCAAGGTAAACTGAGGCAGGGCATTCTGTCCCCACGACTGGATGACAGGCTTTTGGTGGGTTGGAGTCGCTGCCTGGCTGCTGATGGTGCAGATTTAGATTTGGAAAAGCAAAACAGTTTCCTTGCTCATTGTTTCTGTCCTTGGGTCGGCCCACCATGTTTGGATTACTAGGCATTGGGGTGTTGGGGCCTCAAGATTTCTGGTCAGAGGTGGATTCTCAGCTGAATTTTAAGGAACTAATGCCAGTGCTCCTCAAATTATTCCATGAAATAGGGGTGGAATACTTCCAAATTCATTCTATGAAGCCAGTATTAACCTGACACCAAAACCAGATAAGGACATCTGAAAGAAAGAAAACCACAGGTGAATATCCTGATGAACTTAGGTGCAAAATCCTTAAGAAGATATTAGCAAATCAAATTCAACAATGTATTAAGAAGATGTACATCATGACCAAGTTGGTTTTATTCCAAATAAATGTTAAGCGGTGGTTTTAACATAGGCAAATCAATAAATGTAATTCACCACATATACAGAATTGAGAATAAAAATCACATAGTTGTCTCCAAAGATGCAAAGAAAGCCTTCAACAAAATTCAGCACCCATTCATAATAAAAACATCGAAGAAGAAACTAGTGATGGAAGGAACCTACCTCAACATCATAAAGGTTGTATACAAAATCCCAAAGCCAACATCATAGTGAAAGGGAAGAAACTGAAATTTTTCTTTCAAAATTTGGAATAAGACAAGGATGTCTACTCTTACCACTTCTTTTTGATACAGTATTAGAAATGCTAGCCAGAGCAATTAGGTAAGAGAAGGAAATAAAAGGGAAAAAAATAGGAAAGGAAGAAGTCATTATCATTGTTTTTAGATGATATAATTCTATACTTAGAAGATACAAAAAGCTCCACCAGAAGACTTCTAGAGCTAAAAAAAAAATTCAGCAAAGTAGTAGGTTATAATATGAACACACAAAAATCAATAGGTTCCCTATAAATGAACAATAAATCTTCTGGGAAAGAAATCAGAAAAAAATCTCATTCATAATATTCTAAAAAAAAAAAAAATCCCTAAAAACCAAATATCTAGGAATAAATCTAACCAAGGAGGTAAAAAACTTATACAATGAAAACTACAGAACCCTGAAGAAAGAAACTGAAGAAGACATAAGAAGATGGAAAGATCTCTCATGTTCATGGATAGGCAGAATTAATATTGTAAAAATGGCCATATTATCAAAAATGGTCATATTTCCAAAAGCAATATACAGATTCAATATAATCCCCATCAAAATACCAGTGACATTCTTCACTGATCAAGAAAGAACAGTCCTGAAATTCATGTGAAAGAATAAAAGACCCAGAATAGCCAAAGCAATTCTAAACCGAAACAGCAATGCTGGAGGTAGTACAATACCTGACTTTGAAGGGGATCTAGTGAAAATCAAAGAGATCAGCAGAGAAAAGGCACCAGGGGAGGGAGGTGGGAAGGGAAAGGGGCAATACTTGGGGATGACATTGGCCAAATCAGATGGTTATATTGTGAGCATGTATGAATATGTAACAACAAATCCCACCATTATGTGCAGCTGTGAGGCACCCATAAAACGTACAGAAGAAACAAAGAACGCAGTGATGGCATTTTCAGGAAAATGGATGGAACTTGAGAACATTGTGTTAAGTGAAATAAGCCAAACTCAGAAAGTCAAAGGCCGTAAGTTCTCTCTCATATGTGGAACCTAGAGAGATGAAAGGGAAAGTGTGGTTGGGAGGGTCTCACGAAGACCCAAGGAGGCTCAGTAGAGTAGGAGGGAAGAGGGGCGGGAAGGGAACACTGGGGAATGATACCAGCCGCATTATACTGCTCTATCACGTGCATGTGCAAATATGGATCAAGTCTGACTGTGGAGAGGGGAAGAACTCAGATCTGGAATCCAAGGGATCTGGGCTCCGACCCTGACTTGGTTCCTGAAGGTGCAAGTCTCTCCCCACCTGGGGCTTACTTGCCTGCGTAACAGGGAGCAGGGTTTGGTAAGGGAACCATGGCACGTGTCGATGGTCACGTTCTAGCCCAGCGCCTTTTCCAGGTGCTTTGGTGACATTAACTCATTTAATCCTCCCAGTAGCTGAGTGAAGTGGGTATTATCTTATCTCCCTTTATAGACTTCCTTACTTACAGGAAACAGGCACAGAGTTTGCTTGGGGTCATGTGGCAGAGCTGGGCTTTGAATCCTGGGAGGTTTGATTACCACCTCTGCTTTTAAAAATTCCGGGTGAAATTCACCTGTGATCAGCATTTTTTTTCTTTTCTTTCTTTCTTTCTTTTTTTTTTTTTTTTTTTTTTTTGGTACCAAGGATTGAACTCAGGGGCACTTGACCCCTGAGCCACATCCCCAGCCCTGTTTTGTATTTTATTTAGAGACAGGGTCTCACTGAGTTGCTTAGCCCCTTGCTTTTGCTGAGGCTGGCTTGAACTCACGATCCTCCTGCCTCAGCCTCCCGATCTGCTGGGATCACAGGCACATGCTGCTACACCCGGCAATGATCAGCATTTTAGAGCCTACAGTTTGATGGCTTCTGGTCCATGGTGATATTGTGCATCCGCCACCCCTTCCTAGTTCAAGACATTTTTATCGCCCTGAAAAGGAAGCCCTGCACCCATTAGCAGTCACTCCTTTCTTCCTCCCTATCACCTGGCTTTCCCCTGGTGTGCCTTCTGCCTCTGGATTTACCTAGTCTTGACACTCATATGTAAGTGGAATCACACAGTTCGTGCCCTTTCTGGGCCGTTCTCTTTGTGAGCAGGTTTTTGAGTCTTCTCTATGTTGTGGGAGGTACTGGTGTTTCCTTCTTTCTAACCTCAGCCCCAGTTTTTACCTCTTATGGGTCAACTTCGGGATGGAATGCAGATGGCTTGTCATTTGTGCAAGCCATGCGTGCACACCCCGGGCCACCCCCACCATGGTGTCTATGAAGATGCACCCCAGAGCCATACAGGACAAGGTCCCCATGGCTGTTAGTGGTCACCCGACTTTTGGGGTTGCTCTGGGGGTAGCTCTGGAACAGGGAGAGGTTTCCTTTCTGGCCACCAGAGCCCCTAAGCATGACACTCAGAAGGATGAAATACTGAGCAGAGGGGCCCTCCCCTCTGCTGCCCTTGACCACCGCCCACTGGGGAGCACCTGCTCTTCACCTCCAGCCCTCATCCGTTCCACTGAACCTAACTCACTAAACCATGGCACCACAGCCTATGCTGGTGGCCTCTATCTGAAACGCAGCCTGAAGTTGCCTATTTCCATCTGATTCGCTGGGGGAGCGATACAGGCAGCTGCCTTCCACTGCCCGCCCACGCACCATCTGCTCACTGGGATTTCCTCCACTTCAGAGGTGTGACTTATTCTTCCCGGTGCTCAGTCACTTTGCAACAACGCTCCTGTCACTGCCCGTGCGGAGGAGCAGTGAATGCTGGCCCTGGAACCAGAGCCGGAGCTGCGGGAACAGCCCCACGGGCTTTGGGACCTCAGAGCTTTGATCCTCACTTGGGCGAGATCTGAAGGGAATTGGGACAGAGTGCCAGGAGGCTGGAGGGACAGCGCGGGCAGGTGACCGATGCCCTGGAGGTGTCCATGCCCTCTGGGAGCCCACGTGTGGTGGGCAACCCAGGGGAGGATTTTGGTTTCCTGGGGCTGAGCGCTGGGCCACACAGCTGCACCCCACCCCACCCGTCAGGGCCCACCTGCTAGTTTCCTCGATCCATCTTCCATCTGTCCCTTCCTTGCAGTCCCTGACTTTCCACTGGGGAGTCACCGATCCTCCAGTCTCAGTCCACTGGCCTGTGTGGGGCTGGCCACTCCCTGCCCTGACCTGGACGCGGGCACCAGGTGCTCAGCATCAGTCCACCTCTCTGAGGAGAATCCACCCCATAAGGGTCCATCCTGGGAGCTTTTGGTCACGTTAAGAAAGAGAAATGGAAAGAAAAGGAGAGGGAGGGAGAGACGGCACCTTCTTTTTTTTTATTTTTATTTTTTTATTTGAGGCAAGGTCTCCCGAAGTTGCTTAGGACCTTACTAAGTCACTGAGGCTGGACTCGAACTTGAAATCCGCCCGCCTCAGCCTCCCAAGTAGCAGGGATTACAAGCACGTGCCCCTGCACCCAGCTGAGAGTGCATTCTGACGGCAGTGTCTGAGGACTGGGATGAGCAATCCATGACCTGCTAGAGGACAGCCGTGGTGGACTGTCGCCCCCGAGGGTGACATGTCGAAACCCAGGGCCTTGGAATGTGGCCTTGTTTGGAAACAGGGCCATTGCAGATGCAATCAGGAGGAGGTCGTGCTGTGTCCAGTGACACGCCCTTGCAACAGGAGAGGTCACACTGAGCCACAAGCACGGGGAAGAGGCCATAATCTGGATGGGGGGATGGAGCAGCAGGCCAAGGGACGCCACGGGGAACCGGCCAACCAGCAGCCAGGAGGGCAAAGAGGACCCTCGGCCAGCATGAGAGGACTGTGGCCCCGCACACATCTCGACTTCACGCCGCTGATCTCCAGAACCAGGGGACAGTAAATTCTCAGAAAATGTTAAGCCACCAGTTTGTGGTGCTTTGTTCCGGGGTCCCAGGAAACTGTGAGTGTACTTCTGAATGAATCCTCTCCTCTCCTTCTAAGTCATTGTCACCGTCGCCGTCATCTTCCCCCACACAACAGACGGGGTCCAACGCTGACGTGGGGACTGCCTTTGAAGGGGGAGCCTGGCCTCCGTGGACACTCAGAGCCCCTCTTCCATGGGCTTCTGGGGCAGCCGCTTTCTGCAGACCTGAACCAGGCCACCGCTGCCTGTCACTCGTTTCCCCCATGTGAAGGCCAATGCTCATCCACCGGAGACCCGTTTGTGGAAGGCGGAACAGAAGATGATTCCTGCCCCCTGTGCCTGCTGCGTGCAATCTGCTGTTCCCTGAAGGGCAGGCAGGGCCTTTTGTTTGTAGCCAATAGAATAGGAAGAAGTTGAAAGGATTTTGCAGGTCTCACTAGGGCCTATTATCAGTCTGCCCTGAGTTAACCAAAAGGGGCATTGTCTATGTGGGCCTGGCACAATTAGGCGAGACCTTCAAAGTGTGTCTTCCAGAGACTCCTGGGTTTGAAGAGGCCAGCAACCGAGAGTTCCACAGCTGCATGGAAATGATTCTGCCAACAGCCACGTGAACTCGGGAGAGGAACCTGAGCCTCAGATGAGCCCCAGCCCTGCTGCCACCTTGATTGGAGCCTTGCAAGATGTGCGTAAAGACCCCACTCAGGCCCCCAGACTCCTGGCGCACAGAAGCCTGAGATAATAAATAGGCGATGGTTTAAGTCACTAAGTTTGTGGCCATTTGTCATGCAGCAGGGGAAATTATCATGTCCTTCCACTTTGAGGAGCCCCAGGTGCTATGGCCAAGTTCCTGTGACCCTGAGGGATAGATGTGGAGAAGGGTGGGAGGGACGTGGAGTGTCCTGCAGGAAGCAAGGCCCTTGAGACGAGGCAGGGAGTGGCCGTGCAGTCTGCACACTTGCCCAGTCCTCAGGTTGGGGAACGTGGGGGCCGATGTCTCCCATGGCCAGCTCTGGCCTTGCACCTGAGAGTTACGGTCCTCGACGGAACCCCACTTCTGCCTGCTTGCAGGTGTTCCTGGGGGGGAGGTGCAGACCTGGAGGCCAAGGAACCGCCCTTGGTAAGATGCAGAGATTTTCCTTGGGTGCAGAGTGGTGAGATGGCACATCTGGGAGTCGTCACCAGTTCTCTCCCTTGGCCTTTCCCTCCCTTGGCCTCCTGTCCTGCATGCTTCAGGGAGAGGTGCCACAGAAGAAGCAGAGTCCTCCTGGCCTCGCGGGCTCACACCCTCCTGGGAGCCAGGGAGGAGCTGAAGTACAGAAAGGGTTGCAGGGTCACAGGTGCCTGGAAACCAAGACCCTCTGGGTCTGGGAAGGGGCTGTCGGCCATTCTCGCTGAGGATCTAAGGGGCCTGCACCCCGTCTCGTAGGACAAGCCCCGGGAGGATGGCCTGACCCCGAGCCCACTGCAGCTGCACAGGGGGCTGCCATCTGCACTGCCCAACCCAAAGTCAGTGTGCAAGCGGGGTCGCTTGAGAGAAGGGGTGCAGCACAAGCCCTCAGACGACTGCCCACGGCTGCAGGATCCCGTCTCAGGGGTGAAGGCTGAGACTCCGAGCGCCTGACCGCCTCCCCAGACCCAGAGGCCCAGGCCAGTCAGTCTCAGCAGGCTCTCCAGAGGCACCCCAGTGCCTGGGGTCTGCTGGCTCTGCTTCGTGCTTGGGACCACCCGCCTCCCGCCCCAGGACTCTCTGTACCTGAGAGGCCGGGAGGACTGGTCATGCGCTGGCCGCGAGCCCTGAGTGGTGCTGTGTGCGGCACGCAGCTCCAGGAAGCAGGGATCCCCCACCCTGCCAGCCCCCTGCCCCTGCTCTGAATGCCAGCTGTGTTCACGAGAGCACAGCTAATAAGTCACTGGGCCAGGGGAGGCCCTTTATCATAGTGTGAGTTGGGTCCACCCTCCAGAATCTGATGAGGTCTTGGGGTGCTGGCAGTACTAATTTTTATCCATTATTTTTTCTGTTATGGATGATTCTTTCCCACACTGGAGTCAGACAGGTTGGCTTGAGTCCGGCTCATGAAGACAAATGGCTGCGGTTCGCTGGGTCCTGGTGCCCCTGTTTCATTAACGTAGCATATTTGGGATACGTATTGATTGCCTGGAAGCTCGCAGACGGACAGGAGTTAAAGGAGTTGGGAATGATTATTTAATCAGAACCAAAGACAGCTGAGGGCTGCAGGCAAAGGGCAGGGGTTGATGACCCAGTTTCAGTTTCTCTGGAAGCTTCCGGGGCTGAGTTTGAATCCTGCTTCTGCCCCTAGCCTTGGTGTGGCCTCAGCCTCAGGTCTCACCGTAGAGGGAAGCCATCCTGTCTTCACGTCAGCGTGAAGAGAACTGAGCCCTGGGGAGGGCGTGGTTACTGCTGAGCAGTTCCTTGGGCCAGGCGTGTGGTGACCTCAGGGAGTTGCTCTCATCGGCCCCCTGTGGGCATTAGGCAGTGTCTGGTGACATTTCTGTTTGTCACATTAGGAGTAGGGAGGGTGCCCCTGGCTTCTGGCAGTTAGAAGGCAGGGATGCTGCTCAGCGTCCTGCAGTGCACAGGATGGTTCCGCTCAACAGGGTGTCTTCTCTTCCCACGTGCAGAGGTTGGGAGGCCCGCTTTAGCATGCAGCCATGAACGGTCACCTGTTCCATACACAGCACGTCTGGTGGTGAGGAAGAGGGACAGAGGAGTGTGCTGTTTCCATAATGAGAACATTGTTTTAGGTGGTGACATTCTGTTGTTTGCAGGCAGTGCATTCACACAGCCCGAGCCAGAAGGTGCACAGGGTGAACTGTCCAAATCCCCCTCCCACCTCCTGCCCGGCCACCTGGGTGCCCTCGCTGGAGGAGCTGGAGTTGCTGGTGTCCTGTTTCTTCATCCAGGTCCTCTAAGCGTCATGAGCAACTACTCCCACGGGCTGTCTTCACCGCCTGCTCTTGCTGCTTAAGCCATCCTGGAGATTGTTTCAGATCCCCACACAAAGAGCTGCTCGTTATTTCCTCTAGAGACGACAGAGTACACCATGGTACGGATGTACTGTGTTTTATTTAGCCACTCCCCTCCCGATGGACAAGTAGGTTGCTCTTATTTCTGGGTGCTGTTATAGATGCTGATGCGACGGGTCGCTCTGGTGGTGTATGGTTTTCCACTGAGCAAATCCACAGGCGGGACCAAGTTCTACAAGTGCAACTGCTGAACAAGAAAGTCTGTGCGTTTGTGCCACCAAATTCCGCTGCGTTGGATCTGCCCTTGGGAGATCGTCTAAGTGAGCGTTGCTGGGAAGTGGCTTCTGCCTTCTGCAGAACAGGGCTACTTGGTTCCTGCTTCCTGAGGCTAACAGCTCCTAAGTGACTTGCTTCTCAGAGTTTGCACGTAGACCTTTCTCAGCAGATCTGCTTCTGGCTGTTTGGCTTTTTAATTAGGCTTCTGATCTGAGCTCTGGAGAAGCTCTGAAGGAAGTCACAAGCCCGCCGTCCAGAGCCTGCAGGCTCCTGCGCTGCCCTTACACCCTGAAGCAAGGTCTGTCTGGTGAGGGGTGAGGCTCACGCTGCCTGGCACCCACCCTGCCGTGTCTGAGGGGCACACACGAGGGGCCTGCGGACGGGAACCCGAGTGGAACAAGTTCTGAGAGGCCAGAGACCCTGATTCCAGGTCTGGCCCCACTTCCTGGACCAGCGGCCAGTCAGTCGCTCTGCCTCTCTGAACTTGTTTCCTCGCCTGTGGGCTGGAACGACGCTGGCTTTGCAGCCTTGGGTATTAGAGACGATGAAAGTGAAGGGCCTGGTGCAGGTTTGAGAAGTGGAAGCCCGCATTGCTCTTACCGGAGTCCTTTGCCTGCTGGCAGCCCCACTTTTAGGCTGAAATCCCTCCATTTCAGTGGCACCTGGGATTCTGGAACGACCGTGCTCCTGCTTCAGAGACCTCGCACATACTGTTCCCTCTGCCTGGAACACCAATCCTGCCTCTGGCCACTGGAGTTCTCTCGAGGCTCCATTGCCCATCCTTTGCCTTCCCTGTCCCCCCAATTTAAAGTCCCCTTGCCCCTGCAGTCTTCTGGAGACTCCTCTCCCTCCGTGGTGCCTCCTGAGTGGCAGTGACATGCAGGAGCCTGTCTGTCTGCCTGGTGCCTGACCCCGCCCCCCAGTACACCTTGAGGTGAGCGGGGGCACTGGGCAGGCAAAGGCCAGGAGCCACAGGAGCTGGGCAGGAGGCTCGGGCAGGAGGCTCAGGCAGGAGCCTGTGGTCTGGAGGGTGAGGGAGGCAGGGGGACTGCAGGCCAGGGCCAGGCCCTTGGGGATCTTCTGGAAAGACAGTTTGAATGTTCTCCTGAAAACCCTGGGACACCTTTGGAGGGGATGAAGCAGGGGAGCTAGTTACCTGGTCTATTTGAGCTCTTTAAACTTTTACATTTTTTTACTTTTATTAAAAAAAAAAACTTTAAAAAAACCTCACTGGCAGTGTATGACAGGTGGGGTTGAGGCAGGTGGCCCTGGAGCAAGGTAGCCCCTGAGGGGCTGCCCCTGGCCCTGGTTCTGCCTGGGGCTGGGAAAGCCCTGAGCAGCCCTGTGTATTTTTTTTTTTTATTTTAATTTATTTTTATCGTAAACAAATGGGATACATGTTTCTGTTTGTACATGGAGTAACAGCATACCATTTGCATATTCATACATTTACATAGGGTAATGAGGTTTGATTCATTCTGTTATTTTTTCCTTCCCCCCTACCCCTCCCACCTCTCTTTTCCCTCTATACAGTCCCTCTTTCCTTCATTCTTGTCCCCCTCCACCCCCCATTATGTGTCATCATCTGCTTATCAGTGAGATCATTCGTCTTTTGGATTTTTGAGACTGGCTTATCTCACTTAACATGATATTCTCCAATTTCATCCATTTGCCTGCAAATGTCATGATTTTATTATTCTTTATAGCTAAGTAATATTCCATTGTATATATATACCACAGTTTCTTTATCCATTCATCAATTGAAGGACATCTAGGTTGGTTCCACAGTCTGGCTATTGTGAATTGAGCAGCTATGAACATTGATGTGGCTGTATCTCTGTAGTATGCTGATTTTAAGTCCTTTGGGTATAGGCCGAGGAGTGGGATAGCTGGGTCAAATGGTGGGTCCATTCCAAGTTTTTTGAGGAATCTCCACACTGCTTTCCAGAGTAGCTGCACTAATTTGCAGCCCCACCAGCAATGTATGAATGTACCTTCCTCACATCCTCTCCAACCTATTGTTGCTTGTATTCTTGATAATCGCCATTCTAATTGGGGTGAGATGGAATCTTAGTGTAATTTTGATTTGCATTTCTCTTATTACTAAAGATGGTGAACATTTCTTCATATGTTTGTTGATTGCTTGTAGATCTTCTTCTGTGAAGCATCTGTTCATATCCTTAGCCCATTCATTGATTGAGTTATTTGTATTCTTGTTGTAGAGTTTTTTGAGTTCTTTATATATTCTGGAAATTAGTGCTCTATCTGAAGTATGATTGGCAAAGATTTTCTCCCACTCTGTAGGCTCTCTCTTTGCATTGCTGATAGTTTCCTTTGCTGAGAGAAAGCTATTTAGTTTGAATCTATCCCAGTTGTTGATTCTTGCTTTTATTTCTTATGCTATGGGAGTCCTGTTAAGAAAGTCTGATCCTAAGCCAACAAGTTGAAGATTTGGACCTACTTTTTCTTCTATAAGATGCAGGGTCTCACCATTTGACCCAGCTACCCCACTCCTTGGCCTATACCCAAAGGACTTAAAATCAGCATACTACAGAGATACAGCCACATCAATGTTCATAGTTGCTCAATTCACAATAGCCAGACTGTGGAACCAACCTAGATGCCCTTCAATTGATGAATGGATAAAGAAACTGTGGTATATATATACAATGGAATATTACTCAGCTATAAAGAATAATAAAATCATGACATTTGCAGGCAAATGGATGAAATTGGAGAATATCATGCTAAGTGAGATAAGCCAATCTCAAAACACCAAAGGATAAATGATATCGCTAATAAGTGAATGATGACACATAATGGGGGGAGGGAGGGGTTAGTGTTAGGGTTAGAGTTAGGGAAGGGGGCAAGAACGGAGGAAGGAAGGACTGTATTGAGGGAAAAGAGGGGTGGGGGAAGGGAAAAAATAACAGAATGAATCAAACAACATTACCCTATGTAAATTTATGATTACACAAATGGTATGCCTTTACGCCATGTACAAACAGAGAAACAACATGTATCCCGTTTGTTTACAATAAGAAAAAAAAAGACGCAGGGTCTCTAGTCTGATTCCAAGGTCCTTGATCCATTGTGAGTTGATTTTTGTGCAGGGTGAGAGATAGGGGTTTAATTTCATTCTGTTGCATATGGATTTCCAGTTTTCCTAGCACCATTTGTTGAACAGGTTATCTTTCTTCCATTGCATATTTTTGGCACCTCTGTCTAGTATAAGAAAATCGTATTTATTTGGGTTTGTGTCCGTGTCCTCTGTTCTGTACCATTGATCTACCTGTTTTGGTGCCAATACCATGCCATTTTTGTTACTATTGCTTTGTAGTATAGTTGAAGTTCTGGTATTGCCATACCCCCTGTTTCATTCTTCCTGCTAAGGATTGCTTTAGCTATTCTGGGTTTCTTATTCTTCCAGATGAATTTCATGATTGCTTGCTCTATTTCTGTAAGGTACGTCATTGGGATTTTAATTGGAATTGCATTGAATCTGTATAGCACTTTTAGTAGTATGGCCGTTTTGACAGTATTAATTCTGCCTATCGAAGAACATGGGAGATCTTTCCATCTTCTAAGGTCTTCCTTAATTTCTTTCTTCAGTGTTTTGTAGTTTTCATTGTAGAGATCTTTTACCTCTTTGGTTAGATTGATTCCCAAGTATTTTATTTTTTTTGAGGCTATTGCAAATAGAGTTGTTTTCCTCATTTCCCTTTCAGGTATTTCGTCGTTTGCATATAAAAATGCTGTAGATTTATGCGTGTTGATTTTATAGCCTGCTATTTTGCTGAATTCATTGATGAGGTCTAGAAGTTTTCTGGAGGAGGTTTTTGGATCCTCTAAATATAGAATCATGTCATCAGCAAATAGTGACAGCTTAAATTCCTCTTTTCCTATTCATATCCCTTTAATTTCTTTGGTCTGCCTAATTGCTCTGGCTAGAGTTTCGAGGACAATGTTGAATAGAAGTGGTGAGTGGTGAAAGAGGACATCCCTGTCTTGTTTCCATTTTTAAAGGGAATGGTTTCAGTTTTTCTCCATTAAGAATGATGTTGGCCATGGGCTTAGCATAAATAGCCTTTACAATGTTCAGGTATGTTCCTACTATCCCTATTTTTTCTAGTGTTTTGAGCATGAAGGGGTGTTGTATTTTGTCAAATGCTTTCTCTGCGTCAATTGAAATAACCATATGATTCTTATCCTTAAGTCTATTGACATGATGGATTATGTTTATTGATTTACGGATGTTAAACCATCCTTGCATTCCAGGGATGAACCCCACTTCATCGTGGTGCACAATTTTCTTAATATGTTTTTGGATACGGTTTGCCAATATTTTGTTAAGGATCTTTGCATCTATATTCATCAAGGATATTGGTCTAAAATTTTCTTTCCTTGATGTGTCTTTTCCTGGTTTGGGTATGAGGGTGATATTAGCTTCACAGAATGAGTTTGGTAGGGTACCCTCCTTTTCTATTTCCTGGAATACTTGGAGAAGTATTGGAATGAGTTCTTCTTTGAAGATCTTGTAGAACTCGGCTGAGAATTCGTCTGGTCCTGGGCTTTTCTTGGATGGTAGATTTTTAATGGCTTCTTCTATTTCATTGCTTGATATTGATCTGTTTAAATTGTGTATGTCCTCCTGGTTCAGATTGGGAGGAGCATATGTCTCTAGAAATTTGTCAATGTCTTCGGTACTTTCTATTTTGTTGGAATACAGATTTTCAAAGTAGTTTCTCATTATGTTCTGTATCTCAGTGGTGTCTGTCATGATATTTCCTTTTTCATCATAAATTTTAGTAATTTGAGTCTTTTCTCTCCATCTCTTTGTTAGTGTGGCTAAGGGTTTGTCTATTTTGTTTACTTTCTCAAAGAACCAACTTTTTGTTTTGTCAATTTTTTGAATTGTTTCTTTTGTTTCAATTTCATTGATTTCAGCTCTGATTTTAATTATTTCCTGTCTTTTACTACTTTTGCTGTTATTCTGTTCTTCTTTTTCTAGAGCTTTGAGCTGTAATGTTAGGTCATTTAGTTGTTGACTTTTCATTCTCTTCTGGAATGTGCTCCATGCAATGAATTTTCCTCTTAATAATACTGCTTTCATAGTGTCCCAGAGATTTTGATATGTTGTATCATTGTTCTCATTGACCTCTAAGAATTTTTTTTATCTCCTCCCTGATGTTTTTTGTTATCCATGTTTCATTCAATAGCATATTATTTAGTCTCCAGGTGTTGGAATAATTTCTGTTTTTTTATTTTGTCATTGATTTCTATTCTCAGTCCATTATGATCTGATAGAACACAAGGCAGTATCTCTATTTTTTTGCATTTCCAAAGGGCTGCTTTGTGGCATAACATATCGTCTATTTTCGAGAAGGTTCCATGTGCTGCTGAGAAGAAAGTGAATCCACTCGTTGATGGATGGAATATTCTATATATGTCTATTAAGTCTAGGTTATTGATTGTGTTATTGAGTTCTATGGTTTCTTTGTTTGGTTTTTGTTTGGAAGATCTATCTAGTGGTGACAGCAGTGCGTTAAAGTCACCCAGAATTATTGTGTTGTGGTCTATGTGATTCCTGAAATTGAGAAGGATTTGTTTGATGTACAGGGATGCACCATTGTTTGGGGCATAAATATTTACTATTGTTATGTCTTCCTGATTTATGGTTCCCTTATGCAGTATGAAATGTCCTTCTTTATCCCTTCTGACTAACTTTGGCTTGAAGTCCACTTTATCTGATATAAGGATGGAAATCCCCGCTTTTTTACTGGGTCCATGTGTGTGGTAGGTTTTTTCCCATCCTTTCACCTTTAGTCTGTGGATGTCTTTTTCTATGAGATGAGTCTCTTGCAGGCAGCATATTGTTGGGTTTTCTTTTTAATCCATTCTGCCAGTCTATGTCTTTTGATTGATGAGTTTAGGCCATTAACGTTCAGGGTTATTATTGAGAAATGATTTGCATTCCCAGTCATTTGGGCTTATTTTTGGTTTTTAAGTTGGCTCAGTTTCTCCTTTGAGTGTTTTTACTCTAAGGTAGTTCCTCCCTTTGCTGACCTCCATTGTTGTTTTTCATTTCCTCTTCATGGAATGTTTTGTTGAGAACATTTTGTAGCACAGGCTTTCTATTTGTAAATTCTTTTAACTTTTGTTTATCATGGAAGGATTTTATTTCATCTTCAAATCTGAAGGTTAGTTTTTCTGGGTATAGGATTCTTGGTTGGCAACCATGTTCTTTCAGAGCTTAAATACATTGGTCCAGGCCCTTCTAGCTTTTAGAGTCTGGGTTGAAAAGTTGGCTGCTATCCATATTGGTCTCCCCCTATATGTAATCTGATGCTTTTCTCTGGTGGCCTTCAAAATCCTATCTTTATTTTGAATGTTAGGCATTTTCATTATAATGTGCCTTGGTGTGGATCCGTTGTGATTTTGTGCATTTGGTGTTCTGTAATCCTCTTGTATTTGATTTTCCATTTCATTCTTCAGGTTTGGGAAATTTTATGATATTATTTCATTGAATAGGTTGTTCATACCTTTGGTTTGTATTTCTGTGCCTTCCTCAATCCCAATAATTCTTAAATTTGGTCTTTTCATGATGTCCCATAGTTCTTGGAGATTCTGTTCATGATTTCTTACCATCGTCTCTGTTTGGGCAACTTTATTTTCAAGATTAAATATTTTGTCTTCATTGTCTGAAGTTCTGTCTTCCAAGTGGGCTAGTCTTTTGTGATGCTTTCCATTGAGTTTTTTATTTGGTTTATTATTATTATTATTTTTTTTTTAGAATTTCTATCTCTTTGTTGAAATGGTCTTTTGCTTCCTGAACTTGCTCTTTCAGCTTATTGGTATTATCATTCATTGCCTGCATTTGCTCTCTTATCTCATCCTTTGCTTTGCGAATCATCTTAATCATGTGTAATCTGAAGTCCTTTTCTGACATTTCTTCTAACATACTGTCATTGGATTCTATTACTATAGAATCTAGATTTGTTTGGATCATTTTCTTCCCTTGTTTTTTCATGTTGTTCATGTATCTTCCCCTCTAGCAGTGCAGATCTGGGGTATTGCAGATTTCCCCCTAGAGGCTTATAGTGGCCCTGTAGGTTTCCAAAACCCTTTCTTTAAGGGGAGATCAATATTAGCAGTGCCCAATTCAGACACTATGCAATCCTAGACCAAATAGCTCCTATGAGGACAATAACAAAATTGTCATAATAAACAGAATGAGTTCAAATATTATCTTCAGTAAAACAAACAGATTTGCAATAAGGTCTGCAGTTTCTAATGGAGGACAAAGAGGATGCAGAGGGATGTAGAATGTGGCTGTTAATGGGATAAGAAAAGACTATACAGAAGTTCTAGATAATAGAAAGGGTGAGAGTGTAATCAAAAGATATTGGATGTTAGCATGAAAAAAAGGGAGAAAAAGACTGAGGAAATGGGTAAACAAAAGGAAAAGAGAGCAAGAAAAAGTAAAGAAATAAAAACTTAAATTTTTTCAATAAGGAGAATAAAGAAAATCTACAGTATAGCAGTCATATAGTAATGAAACCTCCCAGAGTTCAGTAGCTGATGCATGAGAGGTACCTGACAATGAGCTTCAAGCCTCCAGCAGGCGTCTCAGGATGGGATTTGCCCCACCTAAAGATGGGAGCTATGGCTTCCAGGATTATCCAAGATGGCTGCTCTGGCTTCGAAATGTGTTGGCAAATGAGGAGCTGCAGCTCAGGGTGTGGCCGTGGTCAGCAGGAGGTCCTGGAGGCGGGATGCGGTTGGTCAGGCAGGGGTCCTGGAGGTTGGGTATGTTTGGTGTGGTTTTGGGATTCTGGAGGCCGGGTGCAATCAGTCGGTCTGGGGTCCCGGAGATAGGGCGCAGTCAGTTGGTCTGGGGGTCCTGGCAGCAGGGAGCAGTCAGTCGATGTGAGGGCCCCAGAGGCAGGGAGTGATCGGTCGGGCTGAGGGATCCTGGAGACGGGGCTCAGTCAGTCCGGCCAGGGGTCCTACGGGGCCTGGCTGTTGTCTCAAAATGGCGGCAGCCACGTGTAATCAAACCTGCAGGCACTGTGACAGTGAACTTCCAGGCAACAGCAGGCAGTTGGCGCTCCACTGGTGGTTGGCGATCAGTTTGCTGACTGTTGTCGGATCGGGAGGTGAACCTTGTGCGTTGGGTGATGGATAGGTGTAAGGCAGGTGATGGACAGGTGAGAAGCAGGCAAATGGTGGATGATAGGCGCCTGACAGTGAGCAATCAAGAAACAGATATCCTCCGCTTGAAACCAGAGTTACAGAGCGACAAGGAATGCAGCCTCCCTCTAGTCCACCATCTTGGATCCCGAGCCCTGTGTATTTTAAGCCAGTGCCTCTTCCAGGAAAGGACCCCAGTGCCTGAGCTGCCTTGGCACCCCTGTGCTGACTGAGCATTCCCTGTGTCCTGAGGAATGGCCCATGTCAGGACTGTGGCCACACTAGCTCTGGCTGCAGAGTGGCCCTTACCTGAGATGGTGGTGAGGTGTGGTGGGCAGGCCACTGTGAGGAAGGGTGGCCTGAGGCACGTGGCTTTCACGCCCTCCCAGGCCAGGCCGTCCATGCACCCTGGTCACTCCCAGCAGAAGCCATCACAGGAGATCAGCAGCAGCTTGTTGAAGCTCCTGCTCCCAGGGTCAGGGACAGGGTGGTGGCCAGCACAGCCCAGCAGGCACAACCCAGTAGGTGGCCAGAGCAGCAGCGGCTGTAGAACCCCAAGCCCCCTCCCACCACTGTGCCTCACACGCACTCTTCGCAGTGTGCACAGCCCAGTGCCTCCTTCTCTCTTCCTCATCTGCCCTGCACACAGTGTAAGTTGATAATTCCGCCGCAGCTCCACTGTGGAACAACATACCTGAGGTGCAGCAAAGAGGTTCCGGGCTGGACGGTGGTGCTGGCCGCATAGCTCTGTGCACGTGCTTCATGCACCCAACTCTCCACTTGGAAATGGTCAACTTTATATCCATACTCAAGAAGGTCAACCATGTGTGACCAAATACCTCACGAGAACAGCTGAGAGGAGAGAGGGTCAGTTTCGGCTCATGGTTTTAAGCTTTAGTCCGCAGCCAGCCACTTCATTGCTCTGCCCCAAGGTTGAGGCAGAGCACCCTGGAAGAAGGGTGTGGCAGCTGGGGAGCAGAGAGATGGAGGAAGGGGCAGGGACAGGACACACCCTGCCAGGCCAAGGACCGGCTTCCAGCTGGGTCCCATCTCCAGTTGTCCACTCAGCTATTGGTGATGAGGTCAGAGCCCTCCTGTTTCAGTCAACTTTTTCACTGCCGTGACTAAGTGATCCAACCAGCACAATTATAGAGGAGGAAAGGCTTATTTGAGGGCTGGTGGTTTCAGAGGTCTCAGCCCATAGACAGCTGGCTCCATTCCTCTGGGCTTGAGGTGAGGCAGAACCCCATGGTGGAAGAGTGTGGCAGAGGGAAGCAGCTCACATTATCAGGAAGCAGAGAGAGAGAGAGAGAGAGAGCGAGACTCCACTCTGCAGATACAAAATATATACCAAAACCACGCCCCAATTCCCACCTCCTCCAGCCACACCTGACCACTTCAATTAATCCCATCAGGGATTAAATCACTGATTGGGTTAAGACTCTTACCACCCAATCATCATTTCTCCTCTGAACCTTCCTGCATTTTCTCACACGTGAGCTTTTGGGGTACACCTCACATTCAAGCCATAACACCTTGTTATCCAATCATTGCTGAAAAGCCCCACCTCTGAACCTTGCAATATTGGGGGCCACGTTTTCAACACATACACAGTCTTTTGGGTGACATTCTAGTTCCGAACCACAAAACCATGTGACATCTTTTGGACTGTTAGACAACTCCAGGGTTGTGAGGATCTGGGGAGAACCAAGTGGTGCTTTCCTCGCTTAGAGCTTCCTGTCCTTACAGAGGACACGTTGTTGCTCATTAGGATGATTGAAATAGCTACCGGGGGTTCTGAGAGACCACGAGGGCTGGGCACTGTACATACGTTATTGCACTGAATTGTTTTAAAATCCTAGAAGTTTATTAGTTGAAAGTTCCCCAGAAGAAATTTTAAGAAATTATTAAAATGAAAGAATTGGGCATGGCATTTACCGCCGTGTCCGTTTGGAAGCGAACGGTTCATGGACACCGACGGCTTTCGCAGTGCTGTATGACTGCCACCTCGTCCGACGAGGAGCTTCCTCTCTCGCTCAGAGGGAATTCTGTACCCGCCGAGCACACGCTGGCCACATCCCCTCCCGGTGCTGGAATCCGGTGGTCTGCCTCCTGTCTCCATGCACTTGTCTATTCTGGATGGTTCCTACCAACTGAATCCTGCAGCCGTGGCCTGTAGTATTGGGTTCCTTCCCTGAGCACCAGATTTCAGTTTCCCCAGGACCCAGCAGGAGTCAGGGCTTCCTTCCATCGCACGGGTGGACCCTGCCTCTCTTAGCCATTCCCTGTGGGTGGATACTGACCCTTAGGCTTCTGTTCACGTTGTCCGCTCCGCCCAGGAGGCCTCTCCCTCCTCCTGTTTAGGGCATCAGCCTTCGCGGGCAGTCCTGGCTGAGGTCTCTCCTTGAATGCCCAGGCAGTCTTCCCCTTGACGTTCCCTTGGCTTTAGCCCCTGCGGTGCACAGGCAGCAGCAGCAGCAGCAGCAGCAGCAGCACCTCCTGAGCTTGCTGGAGACAGAGCATCAGGCCAGAGAGGCTGAATCAGGTCATTCGTTTAACAAGAGGCCGGTGATTCTCATGCATCTGGAGGTCTCAGTAGCCCCAGGCAGCCCTCCTTTCCAGCTTTCCTGAAGTGATCGCCAACATCACACTCCTCAGCTGGGGCTTGGCTGGGCTGGGGGTCTCTGGGGGTGTGGAGTGCGGCCTGCTTGAAGTGAACCCAAGACCTACTATACACTGTGACCTTGAGCAAGTCACTAACCCTTCTGTTCTTCAACCTCCCCGCTATCACTGGTATTTGAAATGTCCCCAAGGGGTTCATGTGTGGAAGCTTGGTCACCAGCCTGTGGCACTGTGGGGAGGTGGCTTTAAGAGGTGGGGCCTAGTGGCCTGGGGTTTGTAGCTCAGAGGTGGAGTGCTTGCCTAGCATGTGCGAGGCACTGAGTTTGATCCTCAGCACCACATAAAAATAAATAAATAAACTATAGGTATTGTGTCCATCTACAACTAAAACAATTAAAAAAATAAGAGTTGGGGCCCAGCATAAAAAGTTGGGTCACTGAAGTACGTCCTTGAAGGAGACATTGGGACCCTGGACTTCTCTGTTTCCTGCCACCATGAGGTAGGCATCTTTCCCATGTACTTTCCACCCATGATGAGCTGCCTCGTCACTGGCCCAAAGGCAGTACAGTGAATGACCATGGACTAAAATCTCTGAAACTGTGAGCCACAATACACCTTTCTTCCTTATAAATCGACTGTCTCAGGTACTTCATCACAGTGATGAAAAGCTGACATGCTCCCCATCTGTAAGACGGGTCGAGCTTAAATCCCTCTTCATCAGGGCTAGCAGACTAAGCACTGTGTGTCAGCGGTTGTTATTATCAATGGTCATCTTTGAATTTCTAGGGTCTACATCATTTGTTGTGTGCTGAATAAATGTTTATGGTACAAGTAGATGATAATGTATTATGGAAATGTGTTTTGTTTAAAAGTAGTGGGAAGTCAGCTCAAATATGTTTAAACAACAACCAAAAAAAGGAATCGTTGACTCATCTAGTGGGAAGTCTAGGTTAGGGTAGAATTGGGTTTAAGTTAAATCTAGGGTTCTGAAATGTCATCAAATTCTTCTCTCTCCATTTCTTGGCTCTGCTTGCCTCTGCCCATGGTGCACAAGTAGCCTCTTTCTAGTGGGGGTGAGATGGTTTCTGATAGTAGCCAGGGGAAGGGATGAGTGCACTTCCCGAAAGCTTGAGCAAAAATCCCAGGGAAGATTCTGATTGGACAAGCAGTGTCATGTGCCCATTCTTGAATCTGTCATGAACTTGAACCTGGCTAGTGGATGGAATCTTCCATTTGGTGACACCTGGTCACATACTTATACCCTGCCAAGACTACAAGGTCCCACTTAACACAGGGTGGGTGGCCCTAGAGGTGTTAAGCAGACAAAACCCCACATGTTTGAGGGGAAGGAGGGTTCACAGGCATCCTACTAATGAATACAGGATGTGGCCCAAGGACTGGCCAGTACTTAACTAGTCTAATTCTAGGTTGGCCCTCCATGTCCATGGGTTCCACATAGATAGTGCAACCAACTATGGACTGAAATAATCAAGGAAAAAAGTTTCATCTGTACCAGACTTGTATCGGCCTTTTCTTGTCATTATTTTGTAAACAATACAGTACAAGTATTTACATCACATTTACATGAGTATTAGGTTTTATAAGTAATCTAGAGATGATTTAATGTAAATGAGGGCACTGGGGTGATAGCTCAGTGGTGGAGGGTTTGCCTAGTTCATGTGAATCCTTGATGGCAATGACCAGGGTACCCTCTCCTGAGAAAGCCAGACCCAGAGAAGCATGGCTATTGGTGCCTGGATTGGGACTGTCTGAGCCAGGCATTCCCTGATCTGGAGAGAACCTCAGGTCCTCGGTGGGTGGATTCTCCAAGGGAACATGAACCCTTTGACTGTGTTTTGACCTTTGAGAATTGTACACTGATCAGTTATGCCCAGTGGGGATCATCTGGCACATCTCTGTGTTCTGGAAATGGAAGAGCTGCCAGCGGTCAGGCTGGTCCGGTGGTACACACTGGTAATCTCAGGCACTCAGGGTGCTGAGACGGGATGATTGTGAGTGAAGGCCAGCCTGGGCAACAAGGCAGACCCCAGCTCAAAATAAAGCACAGCAGTCCTGTGGCGATCTCAATGACCACAAAAACCCTCAAAGTGCATGACCTGGTGTCATCAGCAGCGTTTAGGGTGGTGACCGTCTGGAGGAAGTTCATTGTATTCATTACAGTCACTGTGATGTGTGTGGTCCCAACGCTGCGCTGCGTCTGGGTCTCTCTTTGGTGAGTTGTGGTTTGGAAGGAGTAAATTCATCATCCAGTTGACAGATATTTATTGAGCACTTGGAAGAGATGGAGGATGAAATATGGGGGTGAGTAAATCTTTTTCTGCCACTGGGTCCTAGCACTCAGCTCAGGGACAAGTTGGCACCAGGGCCCCAGATTTCCAGAAGCATCTTCCAGCCAACCTATCCTGACCCAGATTCCTCCTTGCACGTCCAGTAAGCCATCTCTGAGTGGCTGGCATATAATTCATGGGGAACTGCCATGGAAGTGCAGCAAGTTTTGTGAAACTCAAGGTCAATCAAAGGATGCCATTCAGCTTCTCCATATTTATGACATAGTTACTGGGTGGAGGTGGGGAAATCCTAAGCACATTTTAGGATTCATCCCAGAAAGAAGAAATAGAACTCTTGGCTGCAGAAATTCATCTAACTAGTGTGGGAGAGAAGAGGCATCATGTGTAAATCTCGTTTCTCCCCTGACTCCCCAAAGCAGACCCTGAATAAAGGGCAGGATTGCAAGTGGTTGTAGTGGGAGCAGATCCCAGGGAACACAATGTGGGGTGCAGAAGTGATTCAGGAAAGGGAAGGAGGCCACGCTGGAGGATTCAATGGCAGATGCCTTTCTGGGCCACTAGGGCTCTGTCCTGCTGGGGGCCTCTGGGAGATGAAGGCAATGTGTCTTTTCATTACTGTAATAAAATACCCAAGACAGACCACAAAGATGAACGGCTCCTAGTTCTGGAGGTTCAAGGGCACGTGCTGCCGTCAGAGTGGCTGTGGTGAGTACCTCATGGCAGATGGCGTCACAATGGCAGGACCCACACATGCCAGCAAGGCAGCCAAATGGTGATTCAGGGGCCAGACTCAGGCCTGTGTAACTAACCCGGGTCCCACCTGAAGTACCTTAAATCCCTTCTGAGGTGTGCCCCCCAGTGACCTGAGGACCTCTTTCTAGTCCTGCCTCTCCAAGGTTCCACATCACCTGCCAGCATAGCCACTCTGGGACAGAGCTCTAACACATGAACTTCAGGGGCAAACCACATCCAAACCATGGCACACCTCAAAGTCCTTCCCTCCAAGGAGCAAGATGTTGAAACTTTTGTACCCTGACTCGCTCTCATCACTGGCCAAGGACAGCTCCCGAGGCATCAGCTCGTTGGCTTCTCTGACCCACTTCATGTTGACTTTGAGATGGGCTTCGGGGTGGTCTTGGGTGCAGGCAGCAGAAAGCATGTACTGGGATAAGTAGTGCCAAGTGGCGTGGCAGGGCGTCTGTTACAGGCCTTGTTTGGGGTGATTGCCATGCCATTAAAATCATTCTGCAGGGGTGCAGCTGGGTGCCAGGAACCAGGGACTGATGCACACCAGCTCTCTCTCCACCCCTGCTTCTCTCCGCCTATTGGCTCAATTTCTTTTCTCAAAGGCCTCACTTTCTCCAGTAGGTGAGGACTGTGGCCACAGAAACTCCTGTTATTTCTCACTCCACGCTTCCTGTCATCACAGAGAATGACAGTCCTTTTCCAGTTTCAGTTTGGAAAAAAAAATCCTAAGGAAGAACTCTGAATGGGCTATTTGAGTCAAAAGCTCATTCCTGGACCAATCAACTGTGGCCATGGGGGTGGGGTCATGTAAGAACCTGGCGGTCCCCACCAGAGCCAGGTGCCTGGAATAGGAAGAGGTGTGAGTCTCCCTAGAAGAGGGTGGTAGTGACCTGAAAGCAATGGGTGTCTGAGATGAATGGCAAGGATTAGGAGATGGCACCTAATAATTGCAAGGTCAACTACTGGGGCTTAAATTTTTTTTGAAATCTTTTTGCTTTTGAAATCATTGTGATTCTCTCAGCATGGTTTAGCAGAAAGGAGAAACTACCACGAGCAGAGCATTTCCCATGCCACTTGCCCCTCTCTGCTTGTACCTCTCTCCCTCATCTCTCTTTCCTTCCCTTTCTTTTCTAGAGCAGAGGTTATCGACTTTTTCTATAAAGGGTCAGATAGTGAATAACGTAGACCTGTGGACTGTGTGCTCTCTTGTAGCGATTGCTCATTTCTTTCCTGCAGTGTGAAAGCGTAAATGAATGTGTATGATGGTGTTCCAATAAAACTTTATTTAGAAAAACGTGTAGGCAGGCCAGATTTGTGTCTTGATCTCCGGTCCAGAACATTCTCTTCAACGTGCGTGTCCCCAGTTCTTTTGACCTTGCCTTTGTCGGGCCGTCTTTTTCTTCTCCACTGTGGTAACCACTGCTGAATCTTGCTCTCAATGTGTGACCTTGGGATGGATGTACACTGTGCAGGCACAATGGTGGACATTCCTTCAGGTCACATTTTGAGCAGGAGAAAGAAAGCAAGAGTGACCAGCACTCTTGGAAACCATGGCCTCGTAGGAGTTTGGTGCACCTTCTTCGTGAAGGTTATAAACATGTTAATGCATAAGGAAAGAAACCTGAAGCATCACCTGCCAAACTCCAGATTAGGGTTGCTACCCAGAGATCTCCGACATTTCTGCTGGGGATTAGAGGAGGTTGAAGAGGTCAGAGAACAACCTCCACTTTCGGTCGAGGCTCCAGCAGGTAATTCTGCAAGCAGAACTTCCTGAGAGCTGAGATGGGAGGAAGCTGGTGTTCGGAGGGTGAAAAGGTCAGTAATTAAGGCTGTGACCAAGCCGTGGAAGGTGAAAGAAGAAAATGAGACTGCCGAGCGTGAATAATGAGAAATCTTTGATGGAATTAGCCGCGCAGAACGGATACTAAATGCACCATCATTTCTTCTCACGGTCAAAAGTTTTTGCTTCCACTGGCTGGGAAGAAAGAGAGTTGCATTTTACCAAATATGGGAGAAAGATTTTAGAGAACATCTCAGAAGAGAGAGCTACATGGGGGTCACTGGAGGCCACTGAGCCCTTGCTTGGTGTAGTGCAGGGCTTTGGGGGTGGAGCTGGCCCTGGGCTGGCACGGGGCCTCCAGTGGACCCTCTCCTGCTCCCTCTAGATCTGTTGGCCCGGTGAGCTTTAGGTCCTCAGCCGGTGGGTCTTAAACTTTCATTTTCTGCTTAGGTGGCTCCTTCAAAGCCTAGGCTTACACATCCAATCTATTTCTCGATTCTTCCATTTGACAAATCACACAGACCTCAGACGGATCCTATCAGAGGCAGACTCTTGCTTTTCATCCCTCTTCCCCTGTGCTAGCCACGCTGCTCACGTAGCACCATGGCCTGCCGGCTGTCCTCAGCAGTGCTGGGCATGGTCTCTAACTCTTCTTTGGCTCCTGACTCCCATCAGCAAGTCCTGCGGCCCTCAGCTCTATCTCAGGATTTCCAGTCTCTCCATGGTCACTGTCACCATCTTGGTAGAGGACAGTAGATGCTGGTGACCACATCTGTGTTCCTCACCGGTCACTGGATTAGCCACCTTGCCTGCTCCCATGGTTCTGCTTTCAGCCCAGCGATTTGCTGCTTTTGTGGCTGCTCGCATTGCTCAGGTTTGTCAACCAGACACCGTGGCAGGTGATATTGGTTCTGTGAGTCAAACTGCCAGGTGCTCCTCTCAGAGGTATAGGGGAGCCTTGGAGGGGGGACCACAGGACACCCAAGAAGCTCTTTCAGTGGCTCTGTGGGCTGCAGGTGGGCAGAGGAAAACACACCTCAAATGGAAGGAACCCTGGGGATAAGATGAATTTTAAGGTCTGATTTTCTTCAGAATCTGCCAGATGTTTGAATTGAAATGAATGACTCTCTCGGTTCTACAGAAGGAGGCCCAGGGAGGCCGGTGAGATGTGCCAGGAGCTTAGTGACTGATTGCTTGTGCCGGAAAACCATGTCTTCTTGCTCACATGGTACAGGGTACACTGTGTAACAAGTGGGAGAGAAGTCAAGGTCAACCAGAGACCCAACGTCTTTAGATTCTTCTCAGCAAAGCCTTGAGCACTGTCTGGTCCCTCCAAAGTCACTCTCATGTCCCTTTCAGAGGGTCTATGGAGACTGCAGTAGAGGAGGTACTCAGTGAGGCCACTCCCTCTGCAGTGAAGCTGGGTTCTGCAGGCTGACATCCCTCCCAGCTCCTGCCAACATCTGCCTTAAAAAATGGATGACCCCTGCCTCTTGGCTCATGACTGCCACAGGGATGGAGAAAGGACCCCTGGTCATCATGAAGGGTGGCATGGTTGTGTAAGATGGAGCCTTGGTTTGTATCACAGAGGACTGTTGGGATTAATGTAATTCCAAAAGAGGAAGGGTACTTGGGCGTCTGCGCTTGGAACAATGGGGATAATACCAGGGATGGTCAATGGGGCACAGAGGAGGGGCCTTCCTCCTCGCCAGTACTCAATGGGCCACTTGTGAGATGGTCTAAAACTCAGAGTTGGCGAACAACTGTAAAGCGCTATGTGCCATTGAGTGCCATGATAGATGGTGAGACAGACTCAGTGCTGAGCTTGGGCAGTACTGATTAGGTGGAAACAGAAAGCAGCCAGCAGTTCTTGGCCAATCAAAGCACCGAACACATTTTGCTTAGGGACTCTCTGGCCTCAGCAGGAGGCCTTGTACATCTGGGGTGACTTGTGTTATTTCCCCTCCTCTCCCCACCGACATTCATTCTTTTGGTTGTTTAATTCAAATCCAGCAAACATTTGTGTGTCCACTACACATCCACACACACATATCGACATGGAAAGAGGGACTCCAGTTAATGTGGAGGACAAGTGGGTGTGGTTGTTTCTGTTTACGCGTCATGGTAGGAGAGGTACTTTAAAGCGCTATTTCAAGGTACAGGGAAAAGACAAGCATCCCCCTGGGGGGAGGAGAGGGAAGACAAAGGCTGAGGCTAAAGGATGGGAAGCAAAGAGATGGGATGAGAAGGAAGCACATGTCATAGGGAGAGCTGAAAAGTGATGGGGCTTCTGGGCTGTGGAGTGGGCAGTGGGGAAGCAGGCTGGAGGCCAGCGTAGTTGGCAGAGAGGCAGATTAAACTGTGCCTCCCAGAAGATATGCTGGTGTCCTAACCCCTGTGCCTGTGATCGTGTTTGGAATTAGGGTCTTTGTATAAGCAGTCAGGATGAGTCATACTGGGTTAGGGGACCCTAAAGCCAATGACTAGTTCTTTCTAGGGCAAAGAAGAGGGAGATTAAGATAGAGAAACACAGAGAAGGAGACCATGTGCAATAGAGGCATATACTGGAGTGATACACTACAAGCCCCGGAGTACCAGGTGCACCAGAGGCTGGGACAGGTGAGGAAGGAGACTTCTTTGGAGCCTCCAGAGGGAGTATGGCTGCAGACACCTTGGTTTTGGACTTCTGTCTCCAGAGCTATGAGATAGTAGTTTTCTGTTTGTTAAGATATCCCTAGAAACTCACAGTTGGGTAGAAAATGTGGGAAGCAAGTACCTGCTCTCTCAGTGTCCCAGGGGAACACTGTCAAAAGGCCAGACATACCATGGCAACTGGGGTTGCCCATAGTAGCTGGATGGAAACCAGGGCAAACAAGCCCCATTCAGGAGGACAGACCCCACTAAGCCTTGGCTGATTGTGCTGTGTATTTTGACTTCTCATTAGAAGTTGGAAACCATATAAATATTTTCATTAGAAGCTGAGAATTGTAGATATATATTTCAAGATGTGTAAAGTCATCATTTAAGAATATGGCAACCAATTAAGAAAAATTTAAAAGTGCTATGTGAGCAAACCTAGAGAGGTTGGAAGCCCTGATGTGGACTGTTCCTGACCATTGGGATCTCATGAGAGCAACATAAAAGTACATGAAACCACCTATGTCAATTTTCAAATACAAATTTGTTTCTTTTGGAACAGTGTGAAAATGACCAAATTCCCAATAACACTGAAAAAACATCATACCAAAGAAAGCTGAGTGCTGTCTTGTTGCAGAGACCAAGAATGACTACAGAGGAGACACCTGAGGTCTGTGATTCCCTTCACTCCCTTGCTTTTTGAGACAGGCTTCTCTACATACAGAGAGAGGACTTGAGGCCCTATGCTGAGGATGGTGGGAACCTCAGATTTTAATGTACATACAAGACATGCAGGGACCTGAGGTGGGACCTCAGATTGCTCATTTTTGACCAGCTCTTGAGTTGATGCCAAAATTGCTTGTCCAAGGAGCAGTAAGATTTTCAAGAATCTGTAGTACCACTGTGCATGTCAGAAGAGGAATTCCCAGAGCTGATATTCCCAGAACCTAACCTGTCCACCCAGTGTCTTGGGATTAAAATGGGTGAAACTAAGCAGGAGTGGTGGAAGCTCTGGAGACCTTCACTGTTAGAAGAAGAGTATGGAAGTGATTCAAGATGGTGGATTCTAGGAAGGCTGCACTCCTAGTTGCTCCATGGTTGGGAATTCAAGTAAGAGGAATACTGTTACACAATGAGTGGGTAAAAGAGGGATTTAACCACAATTCAATACTGGATAATCAGAGGGTCTTAGATACTCAGAAATTTGGGTGTATTGAACAAAGAAGAAAGAGTACGTTGGAGCTGAGCCAGTTGAAGCAGACAGCGACAGCAGTGCTGGTTTACCACCGAGAGGAAGGATAACACAGAAACACAACAGACAGATTTGGTGCAGAGAAACTTGAGATCAGAAAAGCAACCTGAATTTAGCTGATCTAGAGGCTGCACCATGAACTGGTGTTTGAAAAGTGCTCGATGTTTCTCAACTGGATGTGGAGAACTGAGGGAGGAGCCATGCTAAGGTGGCCATGCTGCAGCAACTGCTGCAGGAGCCAGGAGATCACAGCAATGTTTGCCATACTGTCCCAGTGCTGGGAACCTACAGGGATACTACAAGTTTACAGATCAGAGATTCTTCTACTGAACTAAACTCAATCAAAAGACAGCACACTTTGCTTGATACACAAATTAACAACACTCAAACACTAGCCATATTTTAATACAAAGAATAGAAGAAATAAGAACCCAAATTAACAACCGGGTCCCAAGTAGAAATAGTGAGGGGTGGACACTCAAGTCCCACTTATGGACATCCACTGCTATGTCAAAAACAGAGAATTAACACAAAGACTGTGGGTACCACACCTACTGGTGTGTGTGTGTGTGTCTAAATATAGATCAGTCTAGGACACTTTGGCAAGTGAAGACTATGCTCTCAAGAGGTTCACACATAAGAGTGGAAGAGACATCCATTCAAATGGATGCATAAAACCCAACACAGGAATACGAGAAATATGAAGAACCCATGTAACAAGACTCCTCCTAAAGTTTATAATCCACCAGCAAGTGAGCCCCAAAATATTAAAGCAAATGAAATATCAGATAAAGAATTCAAAATGATTATACAAATAAATTCTAAGAGAACACAGAAAAACAACTGAATGAATTAAGAAAGTCAGAACAGAAATTCAATAAGTCAGAAGAAATTCAATAAGGAGATAGAGATATTGAAAAAGAAACAAACAAACCTTGGAAATGAAAAACACAATAAATCAAATGATGTTTAGTTGGAAGTCTCTAATAGAGTAGATCATACTGAAGATAGAATCTCAGAGCTGGAAGACAAATTGACCGGCCTTGAACATTCAGACAGCATTAAAGAAAAGAAAATAAGTAACCATGATCAGAATATATAAGAACTCTGGGAAAACATTAAGAGATAAAACTTAAGAATCATAGGAATTGAGGAGTGTTATGAGATGCTGGCTAATGGAATTGATAACTTCTTCAGGGAAATAATAATAGAAAAATTTTCAAAACCTTGAGAATGAGATGAACATCCAGATACAAGAAACATTCAGAACCCAAAATAGACAAGATCAAAAAAGAACCTCCACAGTACATTTAATTAAAAATGCCTAACATACCGAACAAGGATAAAATTTTAAAAGCCTCAAGAAAAAAACATCAGGTCACATTTAGAGGCAAGCCAATCAGAATCACTTCCAATTTCTCAACACAAACTCTAAAAGTGAGGAGGGAATGGAATAATGTGTTCCAAGTCCTAAAGGAAAATAACTGAAAATCAAGATTGTGTTGTCCAGCAAAGTTATCCTTCAAAATTGAAGAAGAAATAAAAACTTCCAAGATAAGCAAAGCCAAAAGAATTCATGACTACTAAGCCAGTGCTACAGAACTTATTTAAGGAAGTTCTCTACACAGAAAAAAACAAACACCCAGAGTTCATAAAACAACAAATCTAAGTTTCTCATTTGAAGAATAGCTAAGCAGATGAGAAATAGGACCTAATTAAACATTATCAACAAGTCAAAATGGCAGAAATTAATAAATATCTCTCTGTAATAGCAGTGAATGTAGATGGTCTCATCTCTCCAATTAAGAGACATAGGCTGGCAGAATGGATTACAAAACAAGACCCAACTATATTTTGTGTGCAAGATACACATCATACAGGCTAAGATAGCCACAGACTGAAAGTGAAAGGATGAAAATTGAAATACCATGTGAATGGAACCCCCAAACAAACAGGGGTAGCAACTCTCATATCTGATAAAGCATTCTTCAAACCAAAATTAAATAGAAGAGACAAAGAAAGTAATTTTATACTGGTAAAGAGAACAATCCAATAAAAGCTATAACAATAATAAATATTTATGCCCCAAATGTGAGTGCAACTAATTATATAAAGTAGACACTACTCAAATTGAAGCCTCAATAGAACCCAGTACGATACTGGGAGATTTCAGCAACACACCTCTCTCATCATTAGAGAGGTCATCTAGACATAAACTCAGTAAAAACTCCTTGGACCTGAAAAATACTATAAATCAAATGAACAGATATCTATAGTATATTTCATCCAACAACAGTTGAATACACTTTTTTTCTCAGCAGCTCATGGAATCTTTTCCAACATAGACCATATTATATGCCACAAAGCAACTCTTGACAAATAAAAAAAAAGATATAATTCTTTGCATCTTATTGCATAATGGAATAAAATTAGAAGTCAACATGACAAAACCCTACAGAAATCATAAAAACACATGGAGATTGAATGATACACTTTTGAATGATGGATAGGTATTAGAAGAAATCATGGGAGAAATTTAAAAACTCTTAGAATCAAATGAGAATAGTGATACAACATACCAGAACCTCTCATACACTATGAAGGCAGTTCTAAAAGGAAAGTTTGTAGCTATGAGTTCATCAGAAAGATCCCAAAGAAACAACCCAATGATGACTCTCAAGACCGTGGAAAAAGAAGAACAAACTGATTCCAAATTAGCAGAGGGAAGGAAATAATTAAGATCAGATCTGAAATCAATGAAATTGAGAATTAAAAAAAATACAAAGGATCAATGAAACAAAAAGTTGATTATTTGAAAAGATAAACAGACTTGATAAGCCCTTAGCCAAACTAACCAAAAGAAAAAGAGAGAAGACCCAAATTAATAAAATTAGAGACAAAAAGGAGAAATCACCACAGACATCACAGAAATACAGAGGATCATTAGGAACTATTTTGAAAATGTGTACTCTAATAAATTGGAAAACTTAGAAGAAATAGACACATTTCTAGACACATAATATCTGTCAAAATTGAATCAAGAAGACATAGGCAACCTGAACAGACCAATAACATGTAATAAGATAGAAGCAGTAATAAAAAGTCTTCCAACAAAGAAAACCCCAAGACCAGATGGATTCTTGGCTGAATTCTACAGACCTTCAAAGAAGAACTAATGCCAATTCTCCTCAATTTATTCCATGAAATAAAAAGGGAGGGAACACTTCCAAATTCATTCTATAAATATAGTATCACACTCATACTCAAACAAGATAAGAACACATCAAGGAAAGAAAACTATAGACCAACATCCTGGATGAACTTAGATGCAAAAATTCTTAATAAAATATTAGCAAATTGTGCTCAACAAAATATTAAGAAGATTGTATTTCACAATCAAGTTGGTTTTATCTCAGAGGTGCAAAGATAGTTCAACAGAAGCAAATCAACAAATGTAATTCACCACATAAGTAAAATTAAAGACAAAAATCACTCCGTCATGAGTCTAATGAGATGATCATTAGATGCAGAGAAGGTCTTTGACAAAATTCAGCTCCTATTCATGATAAAAAAAAAATACTGAAGAAACTAGGGATAGAAGATTGTATGTGAAAATCCCAAAGCCAACATCATAGTAAAGGGGAAAAACTGAAAGCATTTTCTTTAAAATCTGAAACAAGACAAGGATGTTAATTGTCATAACCCCTATCTCATAAAGTGCTAGGAATTCTAGCTGGAACAATTAGGCAACAGAAGGAAATAAAAGGGATAAAAACAGGAAAAGAAGTCAAATTATCACTGCTTTTGCAAGATGATATAATCTTATTTTTAGAAGATCAAAAAAACTGCACCAAAAAAACCTGATAGAGCTAATAAAAAAATTTGGTGAAGTAGGAGGTTACAAAATCAATATACAAAAATCCATAACTTTCCTATATACCAACAATGAATCTGCCAAGAAATTCACAATAACCTAAAAAAATACCTAGGAATAAAATCTAACCAAGCAGGTGAAAGACCTCTACAATGAAAACTACAGAACATTGAGGAAAGAAAAACTCAGAAGAATGAGAGATCTCCCATGTTTGTGGAGAGGCAGAACTGATATTGTTCAAATGGTCATACCACCCAAAGCACTGTACAGATTCAATGCAATCCCCATCAAAATGCCACTGACATTCTTCACAGAATTAGAAAAAAACAGTTCTAAAATTCATCTAGAAGAATAAAAGACCCAGAATAGCCAAAGAAATCCTAAGTCAAAAAAGCAGTGCTGGAGGTATCACAATACTTCAAATTATACTACAGAGCTACAGTAACAAAAACTGCACGGTACTGGCATGAGAACAGACACAGAGACCAATGGTACAGAATAGAAGTCACAGAGACAGTCATCTGATCCTTGATGAAGGTGTCAAAAAAACGCACTGGAGAAATGACAGCCTTTTTAAAAAATGGTGCTGGGAAAACTGCTTATTCTTACGTAGAAGAATGAAATTACACCCTTATCTCTCACCTTGCACAAAATTTAACTCAAAATGGATCGAAGACCTAGGAATTAGACCAGAAACTCTGCAATTCCTAGAAGAAAATGTAGGATCAACACTCCAGCATAGTGCACAAGAAAGGACTTTCTCCGTAGGACCCCTAGAGCTCAGGAAATAATGCCAAGAGTTAATAAATGGGATGCTATCAAATTAAAAAAACTTCTGCACAGGAAAGAAAAAAAAATTAGGAATGTGAAGAGAGAATATACAGAATGGGAGAAAATCTCTGCTAGCTACTCTTCTGACAGAGGATTAATATCTAGAACATACAAAGAACTCAAAAAACTTCACACCAGAAAACCAAGTAACTCAATTAATAAATGCGCAAATGAATTAAATAGACATGTCTCAAAAAGATGAGATGCAAATGGGCAACATGTATATGAAAAAATGTTCAATATTACTAGTAATTGGGGAAATGCAGATCAAAACTACACTGAGATTTCATCTCACACCAGTGAGAATGGCCGTCATCAAGGATACAAACAACAATAAATGCTGGAGAGGATGTGGAGAGAAAGAACAATTTTGCACTCTTGGTGGTACTGTAAACTAGTATAACCATTATGGAGGTTCTTCAAAAGCCTAGGTGGGGAACCACCACCCCTCCCTGGTATTTATCCTGATGAATTATTCATACCACAGTGATACATGCATACCCTTGTTTATAGAAGCACGATTCACAATAGCCAAACTATGGACCCAGCCCAGGCATCCATCAGTGGATGAATGGATAAAGAAAATATGGTTTATATATACGATGAAGTTTTATTCAGCCGTAAAGAAGAATGAAATTATGTCATTTGCAGGAAAATAGATGGAACTTGAGAACATTATGTTAAGCAAAATAAGTCAGACTCAGTGGGTCAGTGGTCTTATGTTTTCTCTCATATTTGGAGCTAGAGAGGAAAAAGGAAAAGATAGATGGGGGCACCGCTTGAAAATCAAAGGGAACTCAGTGGAGGAAAGTATTAGGGGTCTGGAGGAGGGGAGGGAGGAGGGAACTGTTGGGGAGTGACACCAAATTAGATTTTTTTTTCACTTTGTTTATATTCTCTTCTCATAATTTTTTTGATTAGATGGTCTTTAAAAGTTATTTTATTGTTTTGTTTTTAATTTATTATTTATTTTTACAGACTGTACACAAATGGGGTACAATTTTTCATTTCTGTGGTTGTACACGATGTGGAGTCACACCATTCATGTGATCATACATGTGCATAGGGTAATAATGTCTGTCTCAGTCCACTACCTTTCCTTCCCCCACCCCCTCCTGCCCCATTTCCCTTTATGCAAATCAAAGTTCTTCCATTCTTCTCTTACCCAACCCCCCCCCCCCCATTATGTATCATCATCTACTTATCAGAGAAAACTTTTGGCCTTTGGTTTTTTGGGCTTGGCTTATTTCACTTAGCATGATGTTCTCCAACTCCATCCATTTACCTGCAAATGCCATAATTTTATCCTTCTTTTGGACTGAGTAGTGTTCCATTATGTATATATAACACAGTTTCTTTGTCCATGCATCTATTGAAGGACATCTAGGCTGGTTTCACAATCTAGCTATTGTGAACTGAGCAGCTATTAAACATTGATGTGGCTGCTTCACTGTAGTATGCTGATTTTACGTCCTTTGGGTACAAACCGAGGAGGGGGATAGCTGGGTCAAATGGTGGGTCCATTCCAAGTTTTCTGACAAATCTCCATACTGCTTTACAGAGCGGCTGCACCAATTTGCAACCCCACCAGCAATGTATGAGTGCGCCTTTTTCCCCACAACCATGCCAATACTTATTATTGCTTGTGTTCTTGAAAATAGCCATTCTAATTGGAGTTAAATGAAATCTTAGGGTGGCTTTAATTTGCATTTCTCTAATTACAACAGATGTTGAACACTTTTTCAGATATTTGTTGATTACCTGTATATCTTCTTCTGTGAAGTGTCTGCCCCATTCCTTAGCCCATTTATTGATTGGGCTCTTTGCATTTTTGGTGTAAAGGTTTTTGAGTTCTTTATAAATTCTGGAGATGAGTGCTCTGTCTGAAGTGTGTGTGTGGTAAAGATTTTCTCGCACTCTGTAGGCTCTCTTTTCACATTATTGATCATTTCCTTTGCTGAGAAAAAGCTTTTTAGTTTGAATCTATCCCACTTATTGATTCTTGCTTTTATTTCTTGCGCTGTGGGGGTCTTGTTAAGGAAGTCTGGTCCTAAGCCAACATGACAAAGATTCGGGCCTACTTTTTCTTCCATTTGGTGAAGGGTCTCAGGTCTAATTCCTAGATCCTTGATCCATTGTGAGTTGATTTTTGTACAGGGTGAGAGATAAGGGGTTTAATTTCATTTTACTGCATATGGATTTCCAGTTGCCAGCACCATTTGTTGAAGAGGCTATCTTTTCTCCATTGTATGCTTTTGGCACTTTCGACTAGTATGAGATAGCTGTACTTGTACTTGGGCTTGTCTCTGTGTCTTCTATTTTGTACCATTGATCTACCTGTCTATTTTAGTGCCAATACCATGCCGGCCAATTTATATCGTTATATCGTGTGCATGTATGAATGCGTAACAACAGACCCCATCCTAGGTACCACTATAAGAATGCTCCACTAAAACAAATCTGAAAGAAGCATGGAGAGAGAGGTGGCAGAAGGACTGGGGAGGGATTCCTCTTGCTGCCTTGGGCTATCCTAGGCGGAGCAGGAAGGGGTGAGTCCGATACAGACATTTGAAATCTGTGGCTAATTTCTGGGTCCAGCCTGGTGGAAGGCCACTGGCTTTGCAGCTCACCCAGCAGTGTCTGGCCTCAGTTCTCATGCAAACATTTTCTTAGCACTCCTGAAAAAACTGGACCCCGGAGTAGAATCCTCCTTCGGACAGTGGTGGGTCCTCGCTCGGCAGCTGGTCCCTGGCCTCATCAGCCTTGGCACCCTCTCAGCAGATTATGGGTGCTAGTGCTGGTGGGGCTATGCTGGATTATTCTTTGATGACTCGAGTACATTAGGAGCAGAGTTACTCACATCTCTGAATAAACAGCTGGCGTCTCGAGCTCTATTTACTGTTCTTGTTGATAGGTGTGTGTGTGTACAAATCAGCCCTCTGTATCCCTGGGTCCTGCATCAGCAGATTCGACTAACCACAGATCAAAAATAATTGAAAAAAGAAAACCAATAAAAAGTAATGCAACAATAAAAAGCACACATAAAATTACAGTGTAACAACCATTTACATGGCAAATCTAGAGATGATTTAAAGGGCCTGCCAGGGTGTGTGTAGGTTATTTGCTGATACTGTGTCATTTTATATGAAGGACTTGAGCATCCATGGATCTTGGTCCCCAGGCAGGTCCTGGAACCGACTTCCAGTGGATACCAAGAGATGACCGTGTCAGGAGAGTTTACGTGCAGGCAGAGGTTAGAAGTCTGACTGTCCTTAACCTCTCTCTGAGGGCGTCTCTCACCCACGGTGCTGCCAGTAGATGGCAAAGCCAGTGCCTCGGGTTTGACGAGAACCATGTCCTTCAATGCAGGGGGATCCTTTGCCCCCTGCAGAGTCACCTGGAAAGCCTGTCAAGATGCTGACCCCAGGACCTGCCAGGCACCTGCCGTTAGGCTCTCTGGGCCAGAGCCCCAGATCCTGCCCTCTTACGTACTCTCTCTGGTGCCTCTGGTGCCCGGAGATGTGGAGGATCATGGCTGGTGGTGAGGCTCAGAGGTTCTCTCTGCATGCCAGCTAGGACATTCCCCTATCTTTGGGCTGTTGCCTCTTTTTAGAATATACTTGAATTTTAATTTAATTTAATTTATTTTGGTACTGAGAATTGAACTTGGTGGCATTTTACCTCAGTAAAATGCTTAACCACTGAGCCACATCCCCAGCCATTTTTTATGTTTTATTTAGAGACAGGGTCTCGCTGAGTTGCTTAGGGCCTTGCTAAGTTACTGAGGCTGGCTTTGAACTTGAGATCCTCCAGCCTCAGCCTCCTGAGCCGCGGGGTTTACAGGAATGTGCCTCCACGCTCAGTGTGTATTTGCGTTTTATAGGACAAAGGACTTCTGCTTCCTGGGGTCCACCAGTTTGTCTTTTTACGTGACCCTTGTGGCCCAGTACAGTGATCTCTGCTCTCAGCCTCCATTCCTGCTTTTCATCTGGGGACATCTGCTGAAGAGGCTGGATGTCCTCTGGTGGATTGAGCTCCAGGGGCCCAGAGCAGGGCCAGCTCATCCCACCTCCAGTGTCAGCTTCCTCTTGTGCCCACCTCCCTGCCCACCTCCCTGACTGCCTCCTGGGGGTCACCTACCAAGCCCACCATAGTCCTGGGCCCCTTATCTCAGGGCCTCAACCTCTGGGGCCTAATGCCCTCGCTTGCTTTGGGCCATCTTCTCATTTAATCTCACATCAGCCGTGCCCAGGAGGAGCTGTCCTCAGCCCAATTTCTAGAAGGTAATCGAAGCCGCTTGGCTGGGCCTAGGAGCTGGGAAAGGGCTGGGGCGGGTTTTGTGGGCACCAGTGCTCATACTCTCAGCCCCTGCTGGGTGCTGGGCGACGTGCACTGGGGTTGGGCGAGCTCCCCACCTCCCCCCTGCCCCACCCCTGGCTGAGAGGGGCGTTCAGGATGCTCCTGGCTACATTTCTGACGATGAGAAGGTGGGGACCCAACCCCAGGCCTGGCTGGCTCTGGAGCAGTGGTTTGACAACATCCTGAGTCAAACTGGGCAAGACACACCCCTCCCAAGGAGCCCCGGACCCCTGCCCCACCCAGGCCGAGGGAAGCCCTGGGAGTGAGCTCCCCTGCAGCGCTTGGTGGCTCCAGGGCCACCCCCCAGTGTGGGAAGGCCCTCCGGGCACCATGTCCATCACATCCAGCCTGTGATCTTGTGGAGGGCTGCCTTCATGTGATAATTTTGCACTTGTACCTCCAGGCTATTCCACCAAGAGTAGAATTTCTATTTTAAAAGAATAAATAATAAGCCGCTCAGGAATGCTGACGACTTCCTGAGCTTCTGCGGGTCCAGTCTCCCACTGCTCACTTGCTAAGTTCAGGGAGTTCTCTGCCCCACAGGCCGGGAGCAGCAAAGTCAGACACCCGGAGGCCCACATGTTGAGAGTTCACACACGCAGACCTGCGAGCATGTGCAGCTGGGAAGGTGCTGCTATGAAAGGAAGTGGTGACATAAGGGGGACCCTGGGCCTGCTGTTAAGGCCATTTTTTGTTTTGCCGTACAGTTTTCTAGATCATTCTCTGTACTTGCCTTTGTGTAAAACAAACATGCGGGCACAGAAAGCAATGGAGTTCCTCAACCAGCTGTTGCTGCTACTTTAGAATATGTTCTAGACCTCCTTCCAAGACAGTGCATGCGGACTGCTTCCTTTAAAAGAACCTTCGTAGTGAAAGCTTTCAAATAAATACAGTAGTAAGGAGGGTGATGCCGTGACTCCCACGTCACGTCCAGCGCCACCAAACTCTCGGGTCTGGTGAGGGGCGAAGGGGGATTGGATAATAAAGAGTCACAGACACAGATCTTGAAGATTAATTGGGATCAGGTGGAGCCTGCTCTCTGAGGGAGATGCAGGTCTGAAGAGTTACACCAGCAACCTTTATTTATCCATGTCTCACTATCAGGTTAAAGACTATGCAACCATTATTCTTTGTATTCAGGAAAGTTACAGAAACCAGGACATCTATGTAGCTTTTCCACAGTTGCAATCCACAGTTGCAAAGTGCAATGTTAGGAGCTTTGTGTGGCTCTCAAGAAAGTTGTATTGACTTGTTTAAAGTTACTGTAAGGTGGGCAGGAACTGGAGAAGCGGAGCTGGTGAAACATTGTGGTTGTCTAGCATAAGAATTCCTTCCTTCCCAGAGAGCTGCGTGCCTGAGATCAAGGTTAGAACTGATAGGGCTCTTGCACAGCTTCCTCATGCAGGGCATTGCTACAGCAGCTAGGCATCCTGTGCCCTTGCACAGAAACATTCCCAGGAACCAGGCATGCCACAGCCATGAGGGCCTCAGAGACCCCTGATCTCAGTGACTGCTCTCCCGTCCTCCATCACCACTCTCAACATCCCCAAACCAGCTCCAGCAGTGACCACCTCTGCCCAAGCTTATTTTGTCGAGCTCAGCTCCCTCACTGTGTTATTTTGAAGGGAATCCAAAACATCCCATCCCTGTATCTATAAACCTAAGGCCCCACTCTTCCTAACCAGTGTATGTCATTCCACCAGCGAGCTCGCTGTGCTTGTTCAGTCCCTGACGACCGCCCTTGGTTTTGTGGGAAGGGGCGAAGACACACTTGCCAGGGTGAATGTGGTACCAAATGCAAGTTTCCTTTTCTCCTCTGAGGAGCCCTCCATCCTCGGGATCCAGCCCTTGAGATTTGGGCGAAAGGCAAGGGAGGCCCATGCTGCCCCCGCCACCACTCCCAGACTGCGTGGGAAGGCAGGGAGGGTCTCTGGGCCAAAGAAGGGGTGAGTTCTGCCGACGGTGGGGTGGGGGCTCGCGGGGAGTGTGAGCGAGCCACCTGGTCACAGAGGGGCTGCCACCTTACCAGTGGGTCCCAGCGCATGCCAGGGCCACAGACCAGGCCAGAATGGTCTCCTAGGGCTGCGGTAATGGATTGCTCCAACCGCTTAAAGAAGAGAAATGTCTTTCTCACCATCTGGAGCCTGGGGTCACTGTCAAGGTGTGGCAGGGCCACACTCCCGCTGCTGGCTCCAGGGGAGGGTTGTTCCTCTTCCAACTTCAGGTAGCTCCTGGGATTCCCTGACTTGTGGCCTGTCCCTCCCACCTCTGCTACTTTCTTCCCAGGGCCTTCTCCCCGTGTGTCCCTTCTGTCTTCTCCAAGGATATCAGTCTGGTATGATCTCCTCTCCACCCATCACTAATCACATCTGCAAAGACCCTATTTCCCAGGAAGGTCACTTTCTGAGGTTCTGGGTGGCCGTGAATTTTGGGAGGGCACTATTCGAGCCCTACAAGTCACTTTGTTGCCCCAGGCCAGAGGCCAGGGCTTTCCCTCTGCTCTGAGGCTGAATGACTGTAAGTGTGGCAGGCAGACGGTCACATCCCAGGCCCTGGAGCATGCAGGGCCCTTGCTTGGGAGCAACTGAGAACTCAACCTTTGGATCTCAGTACGTGGATGATCCGTGGGCAGCCTGGAGGTTGGCGTGTCCTGAGGTGGTCCAGCACTCCACTGCTGACTCTGCGGCTCTCCTGGCTCTTCCCTCCTGGTTGCAAAAGGCATGCTGAGACCCAAGCAGGAAATCTTTAGGTCTCATTGGTCAGACCAGGTCACATGGTCACCCTAGCTGCAAGGGAGGCGGGGAAGGTAAACATCTCCCTGTGCAGCCTCTGTAGAGGAGGCAAGGAAGGAGGGGCCATGACCATCCACAGACAAACGACTATTTGGTTCTCTGAGTGCACCACCAAGCTGCTCTCTTCTGTTTCACTGCATTTGAACACCTGCTCTGCAAAGTCACCTTGTCACCTCTGTCACTCAAGACCCACAGGCATCAACTCCTGTCAGGACAGTCCCTTTCAGAGGCAGCAGTTGTCTGGTGGCTCATGCCCCAAGAGGGTCCTGCTGGAGAAACCCTCTTCCACCAGTTCGAGGTCGGCCCCTCACCCGGGGCCCAGGACCACAATGCTGCACTAACACCCTGGTCCCAAAATATCTGTGCATCTCCCACCATGCTTCAGCCTCTTAGATTTCCAGAGTGAGAGTGTGTGAGATGCTGCACCCCTCAGAGCTGCTTGGCAGGGGCTTCCTCTGGGGCCACGAGAAGATCCTGCTGCTCTCCAAGCCAACCGAAGCCCACAGCACTCAGGGAAAATGAGGCTGGGGCGTGTGTTTTCCTGGTGCCCCTCCAATCTGGGCTCTTGGCCCGCCATGCCTTCCCTGCTTGGCAGCAAGCTTCTCTGATGACTTGGGGGCTGTCATATACATTATTCATGCATCTTTTTATGTCATCTACCATGGCACCAGCTGGGGACAACAGATACTACAAACATGGCTCCAATAAAAAAGAATGTGTAATCAGCCTTTAAACATCCCTTCTCGTCTGCCAAGTTCGGCGAGTGGCGGGGAGGGTAGCAGCTGGCTGGTCCTGCTAATTTAGAGGAGGCTTTGCTTCGAAATGAGGGTGGCTTCGCTTCCGCCTTGCCCAAGCTCTGGAAAGGGCAGATCCCGGGAGCCCTGGCAGACTTTATGGGGAGCGAGCGTGTGTCTGATGCCACAAGAGAGAGGAAGATCATTTTTAAGGGCCTTATATTGCCTCCATAAGTAGGGGGTATTATTTCTGGCTCCATATCTCAGAAATAGAGGAGTGACTTGGAAGTTATTGCTTTTATTTTTTCTTCCATTTTATTTTTAATTGAGGGATGATTTTTATAAAGTGGACTCATCTCAGATGTGCAATTTGATGACTTCCACAAGCAAACATGTACACCAGTTATTGTGGGTTGAATTGTTTTCCCCAAAGAGAAGTTCTCACACCCAGCTCCTGGGCATGTGATTTATTTGGAAAGAGAATCCTTGTAGATGTAATTAGTTAAAAAGTCACACTGGATTAGGGTGGAGCTGGTCTAGTATGGCCGGTGATCCCATAGGATCCTGGCCCAGGCCTCCCTGCCCCCAGAGAATGCATGGGAAGAAGGAAGCCAAGGAACTCCAAGGAAGAGGCAGGAAGGATCCTCCCATGGAGCCTTCTGAGCCGGGCTTGTCGATGCCCTGACTTCAGACTTACGGCCTTCAGGATTATGAGCCCAGATGTGTTGTCTGAAGCCATCTGGGTTCTGGTGTTCTGTTTCTGCACCTCTAGGAAGTTAGTACACCAGTCAGACCACCACAGAGTGCACCTGTGGAAACTTGCGGCACTATTTTGAGACAGTAGCTTGCTAAGTTGCTGAGGCTGGCCTCATATTTTCCATCCTCCTGCCTGGGCCTCCTGAGCTGCTGGGATTACAGATGTGCATGATTGCCCCCACCTTCCTTTTTTTTTTTTTTTTTCTTGAAATAGTTTCTGTGACCTGGGATGTGCCATGTGCATGCAGGTTAGGATCTGGAGGTGCAAAACTTTTAGCGTTCCTTGGTCCAGCTGGGAGAATTGTCTGGAGCTGCTGTCTCGATTTTCCAAGAAATATGTGGTATCAAGCTGCTGCTGTGGTCGAGGTGCAGGGAGGGGAAGGGAAGGACCCACCTGCTGGACCCCAGAGCAGCAAGACCACCCTCTGTCCCCTGTGGCATCATTACTTTGGATTCTTTATGACCCTGATTTGGGGCATGATGTAGGTAAAGTGTAAAAAGATCTAATGGGGGCTGGGGATGTAGCTCAGTGAGAGAGTTTTTGCCTAGTGTGGGTGAGGTCCTGGGGGTTCAGTCCCCAGATTGCAAAAGGAAAAATCAGGCTCTGGTGGTAGCCAGGCCCCAGGGCAGTCGTGGTGAGTGACATATTCAAGTTAGAATTCCAAGGAAGCTGGACAATCAGAGACTCGAATGCTCCACCCCATGTTCTGCAGAGGTCTCCTCGAGGCTGCAGGTTGAAGTGGCCCCGTGTTTGCACGCTGGCCTCTGTAGAGCTCTGGAGGCCTGCAGGCTTTCCTGCCCAGGGCTCTTGCAGTCCTCCTCGGCCTCCTTGCTGATAGAGGAAATGGCGACGGAGCGTTTTAAGCAAGGGTAGCTGGAGAGTCTACCTTGGCCTACCTGGAGCACCGAAGCTCAGACCAGGCCCCTGGATCAGGTGCATTCGAACCTGTCCCTCCTGCACTGCCGGGTGTGGGGGAGAGGGTGGCCCCCGGGGGGGATGGTGAAGCCCCAACACGTGGCCTGTGTACGATTTGGGAGAAGTTCCTCCCTGAGCCCACTTCAAGGGGCACTGGAGGCTCCCTTTGGGTCGGCGAATGCCACGTGGTTAGGAAACCTGGTCTCGCCACCGGTTCCGTTTCTCCTTCTTCAGGTTCCCAGGCCCCGACTGCACTTGGCAGTTTAGGAATGACAGCCCTACGTGAGATCGTGCTTTAAAAACAGATCGACGATGAAAACCTGTGAGCCGTGGTAATTGAGGGAGAATTGTTTCCACTGAAATTTTCTTGTTTGTACTAACTGATGCGTTCAAATGGTTCAACCTCCAAAAGGCACCAAGGGGCACACACGGAAAGACAGCCTTCCATACTCCTCCTGGTCCACCTGTCCCCTCTCCAGTGTGGTCAGTCTCTTGTCTCCTTCCACAGGGTGACCACCTGTTCATAACTGTCTCTGCCTCTGTCTGTATCTATTCACTACCTAGAAATTACAGCTTACTGGGAACACTGTTTTGAACCTTGCTCTTTCCATTTAAACTGATTTATAGTAGTTTTTAGTGCTGCTGTAACGAATCACCACAAATTTGGTGCTTAAAACAACATAAATTATTATTATTTTTTGGGGGGCTCAGGAGGCCATCTGCAGTGGGCTTTACAGGGCGAAATCAAGGTGTCCTGGCTTCTGCAGACATCTTGCCTTCTTGTCTCATGACCCTATTCTCTCTGGAGCCACCAGCATGCAATATCCTCACATGTCTCTCTGACTCTGACTCTCTTCCTCCCCGTTTAAGGACCTTGGCGATTACATCAAATTTACCCATGTAATCCGGGATGATCTCATCTCAACATCCTTAAACTTGATCACATCTGCAGAGCCCCTTTCTGCCACATCACATGACATATTCACAGGTTCCAGGGATTCATTAGAACGTGGACATCTTTTTTGGGGGCTGGCGTGTTGGGGCAGGCCCCAGATGGCTACAGCTAGGCTCCCTCGTTGAGGTTTCTGGTGGGCTGCGTTCTGTTTTATGTTGATTTCAGAGTGTAGCCTGGACTGGGAACTGGCTGTTCTGGCTACTCGAGGCTGGAAACGCTGACTCAGTGCAGACGCTGGAGGCCATGAACATGAGCTCGCAAGCACGTGCCCCTCATGCAACCTGTTGGCAGTGTGCCTTCTTTGTTTGGCCTGCATATTAAAAGGGCCTGTGGAAAAGACTCAGGGGCTAATGGGGTGAGTGGGGGCCACATGGGTGAAGGCTGCTGCCCCTCTGCACAACGCACATCGGCTGTCCTAGTTGCGTCTTGCGTCTTCTTCCACCTGCAGGGACCCAGAGTCTGTTTCCTGGGTCTGAGCCCCTCCATGACCTGGGGACATGATTTTGCCCACCAGAATTTACCTTGAAGGGTGTCCCACATCAGGACGTAGTGGCAGTGTACTTACTCTCCCACTGTTCAGCTGTGCCATATTTGACTAGGCTGATCCCCTCCCGTTGAGCAGTCACCTTGTTTCCAGTCTTGCTCTTGGGGTCCTTAGGGAGCAGTGTTTTATGTGCCACGTCTGCTCACAGATCTGTAGTATGAATGTCAAGAAGTGGAATCAAGAGATTCAAAGGGTCTGTACACTCGCCATTTTTTTAGATATTGCTGAATTGCTTAAGAAGGATTAAATTTTTTTTTAGAAAATTTCAAAGGTACTGAAAGTGGAGAGAATAGTTTAATGCATGCTGCATAGCCATCATCCCCCTTCCACAGTGACCAGGGCGACTCAGGGCCACCTTGCTTCCTCCACATCCCCCACAGGCTCCCTGCAGCACCTCACTTACTGAGCAGCAAAACCTTCTCACCATGTTTTCCAAGAGAGAGGAATAACATTTAAAACGTCAGCATGTGTTCATGAGATTTCTGTAGCAGGGCTAAACTGAGAGACTGCTCCAGGTGGGGCACCTGGGCTCCTAGGACCTTGGACCCTCCGCCTGGAGAACCTGTTGTCTGCTGTCATTAGGATGACTGTGGAGTAAATGCTGCCAACCACCCGCCCCCTGGAGACAGTCCTTTTTTGCCCAGAGGAGAGTCTCAGAAGCACGCTGCGCTGCAGGTCTGTGGGGATGTGCTCTGGAAGGTTGAACGGCTACGAAGGAGCTGACTCAGCCAGCTGCTTCGCAAGCCAGCGCCGAGTGTGAGCCCCAAAGCAATAAAAAAGTGCTTTTTGACCTGCCGTATCTGCACAATATCAGCAAGAAAGAGCCCTCTCTGCAGCACACCAGAACTTTGATATCTTGCTTTATCAAATTTTCACACCACCTTGCTGAGCGCAATAAACACGGATCGGAGAAGAGACGGGCTCTGGGGCAGGGGGTGGCTTCTCCGCCATGCACACCTTGCGGAAGGGTTTATTCTCTGTTAGGGGACCTGAGGGCCGAGGGCTGACAGTACCATCTAAGGTCCCCGTCTATCAGGTCGCCTGAGCTGGCTCTTCTTCTGTGAGTTGCACTGGCCTGTGGAGCCGTGGAACGCAACGAAGCTTCCCGGGAATCAAGGGAGGCAGGGTGATGCTGTGTCCCATTTTAAGCACAGAGTGTGGAGGGTCATGGAAATGAACTCAGCCCTGGAATTCCAGCGCCCACACCTCCATCCTGGCTGTGGTTCTCACCTGCCACTCCCCAGAGCTCTTCCTGACGGAGCCTCCAGCACCCGGCTGCTCTCCCTGTCTCAGCCTGTATGCCTCACCCTGCACCCTGGCCTGGTCCGCATCACCCCTTCTGGGCCACTGCAGCCTTTCTGCCTCTGGCCTCCCGCTCCCAGCTGCAGGGCATGCCACTCAGGGGCTTGCCAGCCTCCAGCTGCTTCCGTCTCACTTGGCACAATCTCGGTCTCCTGCCTCTTCCTCCCAGAGGCCGGCCTCAGGCGCTTTCTCTTGCAAGTCCCTCTGCCTGGACAGCACTTCCCCAGGAGTGCTGCAGTGCTTGCTCAGGGTGGCCTTTCAGGGAAGCCCTCCTGGCCCCCAACTGAGACTTACCCACCACTCACACACCCTGTTCCCCTTCCTTGCGTTAGGGAAACCTCAGCACTTACAACTAACTAACAACAGCCATCCAGGTAGGTACATGTACATACACGTAATGTGTTAATATGGCTATACACATACATCGTTGCATAAATATTTATTAACTAGCTGTAACTATGTTATTTTACATGCATAGCTTATTAATGACATATGTTAACATGCTAAGTTGTTTTCCTCGTTAGTTGTCTGGCTCACTCAGCTGGACTGCAGGCTCCATGAGACCAGTTTTTGCCGTCTGGCTCATGGCTGTCAGGCACCTATGTTTGCCAGCATGCGAAGCCATGCCTGGAAGCACAGATGCTTACTAACCATTTGCTGAGAATGGGAATGACCAGTTTCAAGGCTGGACAGATAATACCCACATAGCAATGTTCCAGTTCAGGCTGAAACCTGTGGTGGACATTGATGTTTCAGGAGAGGAGGGGGCTTGAGATTTTCTGAGGTCTGAGATGGATCAGAAAATGCCCCAGAGGTTGGCCCTGCTCATGTCAGAGCCCTGCAGGTTTACATAGAGGGAGCGCTGCAGGCTTGCTCTCCCAGCCCAGGATGGAGCCGGGGCAGGTGCAGGGGTGCAGGGGGCGCCCCAGCCCAGGGGAGCTGGTACCGAGGGCAGCTGTCAGGCCTAGGACGAGGCTGTGCTGCTGTCCTGTGCTCCCTGATTCCGTGCTGTCTCCTGTCCTGCGTCACCATCACTGGGGTCTCAACCTCAGGGTATTAAACACATACCACGCCACACATTCTAGAATTCAGCCTTGGCCGGGCAGGGGTCCTGCAGCAGGTGGGCTGCGTTAGGGCCTCTCCAGGGGCCTGTCCTTCCTTTGAGGTGTTTTCAGTCTACTTCTCAGTCGGGTTCCTGGCTGGAGGTGCTTTTAGCAACTTCACAGTCAGTCTGGATGTGGCCTTAAAGGAGGTTTAGATGTTTCTCTACGTTCATTCGTAGGGCGCTTTATTATTTTCTTTTTAATTGTGCACTATTTCAAAAATAGAAAAGGACAGGAAAAAAAGACCCCTCCATCGACAATGTGATTGTGCAATACTTGCTTTGGTCCCCTCTGGATTTCTTAAGAAGCAAGCTCACAGACCCAGCTAAAGCGACACTCCTTCCTGTCCCCTGCTTCCTCACCTCCCTGCCCAGGGGGCCAGCACACTCCTTCCCACAGGCTTTTCTCAGAGCAGAGTGTCTGTCAGGGGTCACCCTGCGAGGGTGGCTCCTGGGCGTGCTCTGGAGTCAGGCCTGGGGCCTCTGATGGCTCGACGCTGTACTTTGCCCCTGTGATAAGACAAGGTATGCTTGCTGCAGAGGCCAGTGGTTCTTCTGCCTCCAGAACACCCCAGGAGTTGTGTGGAGCCATATGCCAGTTTCCGTGGAAATGTCTGTCCCGCTTAGGAGGTCTGTGCCCTGAGTCCCCTCTGTCCCTACTGCTGCACGTAGGCAGGAGCTGAATCCACACCCTATCTCCATGCTGTGGGCTAGACCAGTGTCTGCTCACATGCTGCCCTGAGGTGGACAGAACAATACCCTTCTCCCCCAGAGATGTCCACTTCCCAATCCAGGATCCTGCAGATGTGTTAGTTTACCTGGTGAAGGAGAACTCACATTGCCAATGGCATTGAAGATGTGAATCAGCTGACCTTTCAACTAGGGGTGACCACGAATATCTGGGAGGTCCTGAGCAAACACGGGAGGCTTAGAAGATGGCCAAGGAGGCAGAAGAGACAGAATCACAGGTGTGCTTTGTGAGAAGGTCTTCGCCCACAGCTGCTGGCTTTAAAGATGTGGGGTGCAAAAGCCAGGGAACATGGTGGCCTCCAGAAGGTGGACGAGGGCAGGCTCTCCCCAGGGTCTGCTGAGGCCAGAGTTTAGCTGTGAAGCTGGGCTCTGCTTCCTCTGGCAGGCGGGGTCTGTGCAAGGCGCAGGCTTCTGCAGTCACAGAATGGGTCGCCGTTCTTAACGGGGGGCTCTGCCCTCCAGTGTTGCAGTAGACCCCAGCTCTGACAGACCCCTCACTGTCACATTACTTTCTGGGTTCTTACCTCCTGCATTCAAAGAATGAAATCCAGAGACCAGGATGAGCGAGTGGAAGAGTAGGAATTTTTTCAAGTGTGCATGGAAGAGAATCCCACAGGGCGAGAGGGGACCCCACGGGTGTTGCCGGCTGGATGTGCAAGGGGTTTATACAGCACTTGGGTCAATGCTATAGGTCCAAACTATGGATCTAAACTTATGCTAATCAGGTTTCAGAAGAAGTTCCCATGCTATTGGTCCAAAATTAGGGTTTGGAAATGCACAAAGGCTGTTGGTTAGCCCCCAATCCCACTCAGCTTTGCCTTCCATTTTCTCTTCGCTTCTGGGGAAGTGGGAGGTTGAAGTCAGTGAATTGTGCGTGCTGGGTGGGGTCTGGCATCCAGGCTGTGTGCAGGCCAGCCTGCCGTGGGTGACGGGTCGGCTTGCCCCCGCTCTTCTCGCCGCTCACCTGCCAGCCTCGGCCCCTGCCAGCATGGCAGGCTCTGCAGGGCAGCCTGGGCTTCAGCCTGCCCGGCAGCCACTCTGCTGCTTCTCGAAGGGACCAGTCGGCTGGCTGCACGACTTGGCCGCCAGGGAGCCACGTCACTGCGTGCCCCTTGCTTTTAGTCCAGTGAGACACCGTTTGGATTTGCAGACTTGGGAAATGTGAGAAAGGACATTTGCACTGTGTAAGTCACTGAGTGTGTGCGGTTTGCTATGGCAGCCACGAGAAACTGACGCCAGCCTCCTCTGGAAGGCCCGGCCTGACCTCCCTGCTCCATGTGTCTGTATCCTCTGTCTTAGTCTGTCCCCACGAAACCCACCATAGACCCAGGGGTTTAAGCAACAAGGAATTGTTTCATGCAGTTCTGGAGGCCGGAGGCCCAGAACCAAGGTGCCGCGTCTGGTGGGGCCTTCGCTGGGCATCATCTGGTGCGGGAAGCGGGGACGAGGGTGCTGGGGAGCAAGGGCTTGCAGGGGACCCTGGACTCATTCATTCACAGCCACACAGGCCCCGCCTCCCAACATGGTGTAGGGGCTTAAGTTTCTAGCTCAGGAATTTCCAGGGACGGCTCTAAACCATCTCAATGATGATGCCCGCATGGAAGACAAGACAGCCGATCTGTCCTCCTACGAGACTCAGCTGGTAGGTGACAGAGTGGACTTCTCAACTGGACTCCAGCCTGTGGGATCCCAGCTTGCCCCGCTCTCAGGATGGGCCCTGCAGATGGAGGCAGGGAAGGCTGGAGTGTGGGCCAGTCTGTTCTAATGTGGCACCCCCACCAGCTGCCATCGCCGGCTGTGCTGCGTCCAGCATCGCTGGCCATCTCAAGCTGGATGCCTGAACCTCACATAGAGTTCTGAGGCTGCTGAGGACTCGCGTGACCCATTCAGTGTTTAAGTCATCTTTGTAAGGACGGACGAGGCGGGTGGCAGTTTCCTCAAGGCTTTACACACACGCTTGCACACATGGGGCCTAGCAGGGCTCCCACAGGGGGTGTGTGCCTCCCTCCATGTCACCACAGAGACAGCGGCCCACTGCAGCTGGCTGTTCCTTTCCTTATGTGTTAAAATGTTTCCACTTACTACCTTGAAACATCTTGAAAGGCAACATAATACTGTTACAGACCTCTAGTCTCCTCACCAGATTTCCCTTGCTCAGAATCACAGTTCCAGGAGGAAGTACTGGCTGCCAAGGTCCTGCCCAGCAGTGCAGGAGGGGACCGTGGGAGGGGCCTCCAAGGCCTCTGTGCCTTACTAGTGGGCAGCCAGTGCCTGGATTATCCACCCTAACAAGTCTGGACAGAGGGAAGTGAAGGGCTCAGAGGGGATATAGACCCCAAGACAGAGAGAAACCCCAGAAAGACAAAGATTCACTCCACTGAATTATTTTCTTTTGCACATTTTCTTATGTTCTTATCACTTTTTTTTTTTTCTTTCCCTTGATTTCAACCTGCGGCCAAAATATAGAAGGAGAAAGTATTGCTGGGGCAGAGGTTGGTGCTTGCCTGTAATCCCAGCGAGTCGGAGGCTGAGGCAGGAGGGTGGGGAGTTCAAAACCAGTCTCAGCAACTTAGTGAGGACCTGAGCAACTTATAACATAAAAAGGACTGGGTATGTGGCTCAGTGGTAAAACATCTCTGGGTTCAATCCCCAGTAAAAGAAAAAAAGGGTTGAGATGGTGAGTGACTGACTTTTGGTTTTGGTTCTGTCTGGATCTCAGAATAAGAGGAGCTACCTGAGCACCAGCCTCCATCATGGTACAGCCTTGCAGGTGTGTGTGTGTCCCCTGCGCGCCTCCACCTCCTTCCCCATAGCATGCGGTTGTGTGGCCGTGTAATTCAGTTGTGTTTAGCTGTCTGGAAGAAAGATGTATGTTCTTATCAATTCCAGGTTGCGATGAAAACAGAGACAGAGTAAGCAACCACTGACTTTTACAATGATGAGATGAAAGCAAGACCAAGTAGCTGAATGCATCTATTTTAATGCATAATAAAATCCAAAGCCCATACATAGATGTGTACAGGTATGTCATTTGGTTATCAATCCTTACTCATTTCTGTGGTGCTACCTCCTTAAACTCAGATTATTTCAAAGGATGCTTTTTGTTTTCCAAACATCTGCTTGTGTTGAGCTGTCTTCTTGCTGGTGATTTCTAATTTCGTTGCATCATGGTCAGAAAATGTGATCAGGACAATGTCAAATATGTACTTTACTCTGTTGAAACTCCGACATGTTCTGCTGAGATTCTGTTGGTCTAACATCGCTCTCATTTTGCAAACGAGGCAGGTGTGTAAAAGGGATGTGGATTATCTGTTTTTCAGGAGAGAGCATTCATCAGGGTAGATGTCGTTGGGGCCTGGCTTCTTTCTTTGCCTGCCAGGCCTCGTGGAACCTTAGTATGTTAATCAGGGTGACATCAGGCACTGCTGCTGTGACAGATATGAAGGGCCTTAGCACCCGCATCTCAGTCTGGGGTGGGGCTGAGCTTCTCCCGTTGGTGGAAACTCAGTCCCAACATCCTCTCCTGGAAGCAGAATGGTTGGACAGACTGTGTCATCTCCGGCTCACCCCTGACGGAGTGCTCAAAAGTTTCTACTCTTAGCTGGGACTTGTCTGTCTTTCCAAGTCACTTGCTTGCTTGTTGCCCACATAGCTGCAGCTTAACATTTTTGGTGTATTTAGCTCGATGATTATTGGGTTTTCTTGGGAAAGCAGTCAAGATTCCTATCAGTCCAGATGGAAAGCACTCTATAGGCTGGTGGGGCCAGGAAGCGCCAACGCTGCCAAGGGGCTTTGGGGTCCTCCTCCACTTCACAGACGGGTACAGCTGAGTCCCAGTGCCGGGGGGCACTGGCCCTGCTCCTGCCTCAGTGGTGGATTGAGACCCCTGTTGTGACCACTCACCTCCTCTGTGTCTTAGTCAACTTTTTTTGCATCTGTGACCAAAAGACCTGGTGAGAAAGACCTGGTGAGAGGAGGAAAAGTTTATTTGGCTTATGGGCTCAGAGGCCTTAGTCCACAGAGGGTCGACTCCATTGCTCTGAGACCAGGGTGAGGCAGAAATCAAGGAGGAAGAGTGTGGCAGAAGAAAGAAGCCCAGGACATGGCAAACAGGAAGCAGGGAGAGCTGCACTCCCCAGGGGACAGAGTGGAAACCCTAAAGGCACGTCTCCATGACCCCCTCCCGCAGCCACACCCTCCCTGCCTCCACATCAGTGGATTAATGCACTATTAGCTTAAGGCTCCCCTAACCCAGCCATTCCACCTGTGAACTTTCCTTGTCCACACTTGAGCTTTGGGGGGACGTCTCACATCTCAGCCACAACACTCTGTGTTCCTACTGATTGCTTCAGTTTCTTCCTCCAAGTCTCCCAGGGCTAAGTGTGTAAAGATAGCGATTGCTCTGAGCTTCCCACCAAAGTCCTTTCCCGGTTGGCCTTGGGGGCAAGAAATTTCAGAGGACGAAGAAGAAACAGCAGGTAGTAGTGCTTCTGTGAATGGGTCCCCCGTGAGTCCCCATGCCTTTCCTCCTTCTCATGAAGCACAGTCGCAGGAGGCACACTTAACCCGAGATGAAGCGTGCCTCGGAGAAGGTTCTCCTCACAGCATTATCTATTACCCTAATGAGCATGAGAGGGAGAGGGAGGCGCTCCCCAGCCATTATTACCTCCACTGCAGAGTTGACACACACACGCTCATTATTGCGTTATGTTTTATTCAACAAAATAACTTTAATGTTGTAGCTTAAATTGAATTCGCTAAAACATCTTCATCTCCAGCATAATGTGCCTCAAGTGCCTTCTTGGTGCCTGCGTTTTCTCCGGAATGATAGTGCTGAAGCTATGGAAATGGGGAAATTATATGCAATCTGCAAAACAATGTGGCCATAACGTGGTAATTGGCCTTCCACGTAATTAAAGGAGCATTTCCTCATCAGAGCTGTTCCGTCAGAGACCCCAAAGGCTATCGTTGTACAAATCATTCACTTAGGAAAACCTTTATTCTCAGTAGCCTATAAAAATCTGGTTATGTAAACAGATTTGCTTATTCAGTAACACTAATGGCTTCTCACAGTTAAAAGTAATCAAGGTGATTGACCTATAATCTCCCTTCTCTGCGACCAACTGGTATTTTTATTTTGACAGTTGGGAGCCTTTTGACTTTGAAAATTATTGGAAGCCAGCATGAAGACACCGGGAAGGGACTCTCGAAAACTCCCAGCGTGTCTGTTCCCAGACTGTTAATCAATAGAAAATCACTCCAACTGGATTAGGGTCTTGTACCTGGCAGAAAGACTCTTCCAGACAATGGAATTGGATTCTTACCCTGGATATGACACCCCCTTGAGTCAGCTCAGATTCCTGTTTGATGGTGATACTTGCTGAATAATCCCCCCAGGGTCTGTGCAATAGCTGATCTTGTGTTTATTTTAAAAGCAGCTCTAAATTTTTTTTTTTTTTTTTTTTGGCATGTGTGGGGCTGGGGGTCTTGTGCATGCCAGGCAAGTGCTCTAACCGAAGCAGGTCCCCACCCAGCACTGAACGTTTTAGTGGAGACCTTCCTCAGAGTCGTTTTATTTTGGGGTGTGACCTTTAGATGTGGTCCTGAATAACTGAGTCTGAGGAAACTTCCAGTCAGTTTTGCTGGAAGACGCGGTGGCGGGTGGGTTTAGCTCCTGACGCTCTTCTTCACCCGTCTCCCAGCTCGAGTCCGCTGCACCGGCTTCGGGAGGATGCGCTCGTTCTCAATTCCCTTACCTGTTTATTTCCATTCCAGAACTCCCGTGGAGCCCTGGCCAACACAGGCGCCTGCTCGCTGGTCCTCTCCCCGGCCACCCCTCAGCTCAGCCCTGTCCCTGCGATGCTCAGTGGGTCTCACACGGCCATTCCCGAGGCTGCAGCACACCACCCTGCAGGCTCCGTCCTCCTCCATCAGCTCGGTGCCCTCAGCCTCTCCAGACGCACAGCGTGGCCGTGGTCCAGCCGAGTGCCTTGTCTTACTGGCTAGTTTCCCTGCCATCCAATGCCCGGGCAGCCCACCCCTCCTAACGTCCCCACTGTGGCTGCCTCACGTCACCTTGATCTGTGTCCTGGGCTTCCATCTGTCCGTGTGGCTCGCCTTTGTTGGAAGGGCCGCGATGTGGCTGCCACCAAGACTCCTTCCTCGTGTTCTCCTCTGCCTTCTCCCCAGGAGCAGGTGGCTCCTCCCTGCGCCCCACTAGCAGAACGACCTCAAGCATGGGTTTTGGGGGAAGAGGGAGAGGTCTTGAGCTCCATCTGCAGCACCCACAGACCAGGCGACCTCGGGCTGGTCAGCAAGCCTTGCCGAGGTCTTTCTGAGCCTGTGAAGTGGGAAATGCAAAGGCGCCCACTCACGGGGCTTCCAGGAACACAGGTTTCCAGGTTTCCAACAACCAAACCGATCGCAGACCAGGGCCCCGTCTACGGCTGGGGAAAAGCTTCCATCCACACCCAGAACTCTGCCCGTTTCCTCTTCCAAGTTCAACCTGTCCTGGAGGCTTGCGGGGCAGGGTTGGAGTCCATCTAGAGGGCAGGGACGCTTTGAAACATCCACTGGAGATGGTGCAGTTGACAGTTGGCACCTCAGGGCACAGATTAAGTGGGAAAGAGAAGCTCACCTCCTGGGGAGGAAGCCGAGACTGGCAGGCCCACCTGAGCTGAGGCTTTTCCTGGGGGCTCTCAGGTGGCTGCAGACACTCAGGCGCTGCTTTCTGAGGGGACTGGTGGCCGTGTGGACTAGGCTCTGCCGGCTGCCAGTGCCGTGGCCACTCTGCACAGCTGTGCAAGGGTGTTTTTGAAAAGCCGCTCAGCCCGCCAGGAGTGACCGAGTGTAAATGTTACTGCCACAACATCTTGTAGCCTGATTGGGGTCTTGTTCCGAGTCCCCAAGCCGGGACGCTGTTGAGACTAAATAACAAGCTTACCCTCCCTCCTCTGCTGGGCTCCGCTGGCCTCTTCTCCACCTCTCTATCTGCAAAGCTTCTAGCAAGTTCCCTGCTCTCTCTCCCCCACTATCTGCAGAGGGTGGGAGGCGGTCCTCAGGAAACCAATTTACAAGCCTGTTTGTAGGACTCTGCGGCCCCTGAGGTGTTTGCATTTTCAAATTGGTTACTAGTTATCTCAAATGAGTTTCTAATTAGCAGAGCTCCAGGCCTTGTCAGGAAATGAAGCAAAAATATGTAAATATTCTAGGGAAGACACTGTCCCCTAAGCCGGCCCCAGATGTGGCTTTGACTTTTCCGAGTTCCTTCTCCTGCTCCTTCTCCTCCCCCTCCCCTCCCCCTCCCCCTTCCCCTTCTCTTTCCTCTGCTCCTTCTCCTTCTTTTTTTTGACCCCAGTTATTTTCTTTCTAATCTCTCAGTGGGGTCCCTGGGGGTGACTTCTGGGGTGGTTTTTATAAACTGAGTTTGAGATTTAGGGCGGCCTGGTGAAGGCACGCCCAATGCCGTTTGCTGTTTGGTGTTCTCCAAAAATGACTGCCAGACCAGGTCCCACCCTGTGGATTCTTCTGGAAGCCTGTCACATCTCCATTGAGAGGTCGAGCCTAGGTCCCCTCCCCTTGAATCTGAGCCGGCTGGGGACTTCCCACAAGCAGGAAGTGGTGGCATGGCTCTGTGTGACTGGGGGCTGTTAGGAAGGGCTGGCAGCTTCTCCAGGCTCTCCTTGGATGTCACTATGCTGTGACAAAGCCCAGGCAGCCCGTGGCAAGACCCCTGTGGAGAGGAGCAGAGACCTCTGGTTCCTCAGCTCCAGAGAAGATAGCCCTGCTTCTACTGTGAAGGACAGAAACCCACCTCTCCTGCTGGTCCCTCCCTGGACAGCAGATGGGCTATGGGGACAAAGGGTGTATAGTTTAGGCCACTAAATTTTGGAGTGTTTGTCTTGCAGCCACAGGTCATCAGGACATTTGCTTTGCATAAAGTCCTTGCTCTATGAGCAAAGAAGAGGACTCAGGAGTCAGAAAGCCTGGGTTCTAATTCCCTCTCCACTCCGTGTCAATCCGTTTAAGTTCCTTAAACCCCTTGTTTCTCAGATTCCTGCCTGCAAATAGGGATGGTAATAATAACATGTATCCCACGGGCGCCATGATTATACACATCATTTGGATGGGCGATTCCATCCTGTGGTTGTGAATTCCTTTACAAATATTTATGGAGCACCAATTACATGCCAGGCTGTGGTGGGCTCTGGGGAGAGAGCAGTGAGCCCATCCCTGGTCCCTTTCATCAGGAGCTTCCAATCTAAGGGGCACATGATTCTAAGCAAATGAACAAGTTAACATATGATGACAGATTATGGTCGTTTTTCTGAAGAAGTGACATTTAGGTTGAGACCAGATGGAAGTCCCAGAGAAAAGCATATGCAAAGGTCCTGAGGTCTGTCAGAGAGGACTTGAACCCCAAACCTGGGCCTTCCTCAATGCCTGGAGACTTTGGGTCTTCCCTAAAGCGTCTCTGAGTGCCTTCTTCCTGGCAAACATCTAAATAGTTTCTGGTTCTTTTTCATAGGATTGTATCAAATCCCACTGTTGGAAATATCCTTGGGCTGCTGGTTCCCAAAACAGAACCCCATAGACACCAGGCTGCGTCAGGATACTGCCATGAAGCTGGAAGGGAGCTGACTGGAAGGTTCTTGGGGGCTCACAGAATCTGCCAGCAGCTGCCCTGGGGAGTGGGCAGGAGGGGGAGGGGGAGCCAACCAGGGGGCCACCAACAAGATAGAACTGACCCCCTGTCTTTGAGCCTCTCCTCCAAGTGGCAAAGCCCTGGTCTCATGTGACCTCCCGTCTCACCAGGAAGGATTGGGTCAAGATGGGATCTTAGCTCAGAATGCTAAGGGGGCGCCCGGCCACTGTCCTTGGAATGTTTCTCGCTGAGATTGAGTGGGTGGCTGTGTTCCTTGGCCACCTGGCCTCCTTGAGAGAAGCAGTGACTCCAGAATTTGTCGTTTCTTTGTTCTACACTCTGGGAGTCTGTGCCAGGGGCTGAGGCCTCTGGCTGACAGCAGGCGAGTGCCAGCCTCCTTCGCAGGCAGACTGGAGATGTTCTCACATGACATCACCCCTCTGGACTCTGTCCTAATTCACTCGTGGCTTTTATAGCCTTGGCTTCCTGATACAAGTGCACGGCACTTGTCATTTATGGGACACAGTGCAGCCTCGGGGCTGGCCTCCCTCATCTGTCCTCCGCTCTGTACATTTTTTTAAATTGGAATTAAGCCAAAGTCTGCTCTCCTCTGTGTCCAGCACAGACCTTGGCTCTGAGCTTGAGGTGGACGTTTGTGAGTCTTTGTCAACATGTGTGTGGACTTGTCCATGAGGCATTCCAGTCTCACTGGGTGGGCGATGGGGAAAATCAGGGAAGCTGGCAGAGTGTGGTTGGGAGCTGAGTCAGCCTGCATCCTCAGCTCTGTGGGCAAATGGGCCCCGAGGATGTGGGCAAGCTGCAGGCTGGGGTGCTACCCCAGGTGGTCCTGCCACGGGGGTGGGACCTGCAGCCACAGTTTTGAAACGGTGCTAACCTTTGATTGGATTTTGGTTATCTGAGAACTGGGGACTAGTTTCCATCAGTGCCTGAAGGTGTGGCCATAGACAGAAGAGTCTAGTCTCTGGTGGGAGCTGGGAGGCCTTGTGGCTTTGGAGTCATAGGATAGAACTGACCCCCTGTCTGAGCCTCTCCTTCAAGTGGGAAAGCCCTGGTCTCATGTGACCTCCTGTCTCACCAGGAAGGATCGGGTCAAAATGGGATCTTAGCTCCAGGTGCTGATAGGACTCTTTGGAATCCTGGCTCTGCTCCTGCCTCGGGAAAGGACTCCCTTTCTCTGAGTCTTAGTTCTGTCTGTGATGTGGAGATCAAGACATGCGGGTGCCAGCTGAGTGCTCAGCACAGCCCTGGCACCCCCGAAGAGCTCCAGAGCCACAGCTTCTGTGGGTGAAGGTGGGTGGCTACGGCTTGGTGGGCACGTGGCTGGAGGGGGCTTCCAGCTTGTCCCAGGACACGGCCACTAATTCTACAGCAGCCGGGTGGCTTCTGGGCACCACGGCAGGTGCCCTCTAGCTGCCTGCCAGACAGTGCATCGTTCAGTGCCTGGCCTGCGGCCGCGAGCTCCCTCTCCAATGGCTGCAGTGACGTCACATCTTTACAGGTCCCTGCGGGCACCCTCTTTCTTCTCGACAGCTCCTTCCCCTGGGATCCTCAGGTCCTTTCCCTCTGCCTGGAGCCCCTGAATGTCCAGCCTGCTTTCTGCCTTCTCCCTGGCAGTGCCTCTTTAGGTATCTTGTTGGCCAGCGGCACCTACCGCGTGTTAAGCCTGGGTTCCAGACACCCAGGTGGTTTGGGGGAGGACAGTTTCCTGGTGAGGACCGGTTTGGGGGGACATGCAGGCTGGAGTCTCCCCCAGTGCCCACTGCTGAGAAGGGTGGAGGGGAGGGACCAGCCCTCGTTCCTGGCTGGTGGATCATAGATGGTTCCTCGGAAAGTCTGGGCCTTAGGCAGAGGAGTGTTAGCTACACTGGGTGTCAGGGACCGTGAAGACGTGACACGTGCCCAGCCAGGGCTGAGGGCTGGGTGCCTGGTCTCCCTCGTGCAGGGAAGGGGATAGCGGCATTGACGACGGGCAGTTGCTGCACATGTTCCCTCTCCCTCCCGCTCTCCTGGCTTCCCCCTCCCGCTGTGGGACGTGATGAGGATCTTGGTGGGAGTCTCCTGGCCATCTATCTCCCTCTCCTAGCCCCAGTTTGGAAGCTCCCGGAGAAGAGTAGTGACTGGTCCCTGGGGCTGCTTGTCCACTCCTAGGGCAGGGCTTGGGGTCCCAACAGGAGTGCTTCTACAGCCAGGGGAAGACTGGGCTGCGCCTTCCCAGGGGCAGTGGGGCGTGGAGGCCGCCGAGAAGCCCCCAGCAGAAACCGCTGGCCTGGCTGCTCACGAGGGAGGGTCCCGACAAAGTCGTTTGTTTCCAAGCTCGTTTCTTACCCACCGGAGCTCCCGCTTGGAGTGAGGCAGGGGACTAGCATGTTTATCAGTAAAATATATGGTTTCCTGATGGCAGAAATGAGTGCGAAGTTAAAACAAAGAAACCCACAAAGACCTACCAGCAACCAGGAAATGACCCATAAATCAGCTCTGCCTTGTTTGTTCTTGGCTATTTGTGATTTTGAAGGCATGGATGGATAGGGGACCTGGGTAAGCGTGGGTTCATGGGCTCTCGACCTCAAGAAAGATTGAAAGTGGAAATAGCCCTTCTAGTCACCCTGGGGGTATCTTCTCAGACCTTGAGTCTGCAGAGGGTATGGCCCGAGACCCGGGAAGACCTGCCAACCAAACAAGGAGGCATCTGGGGGGCCCCTGAAGTTATAAGCCTGGTTAAAATATCACACCCGAGGTCCCCGTGTGGCAATATATTGGAGACCTGTTCATTTCTTGTCTGAGTGGGGCTGGAGGTTGGGCTGCCTGGCTCCAGGCTTAATAATATGCAAGGTGGGTAGTGTCCACAGGGGACGGGGCAACTCCACTACACAGGCAGGCCACATTTTTAATTAACTATCGATTTTTAGAATTTGTGTATTGGGGTTAATCAGGTACAACAAGAACAGATAACTTTGCTTGGCTCCCTTTAAACTCGAGTATATAAATCAGATGTGGGGCGACTGTGTACCTTAGAAACAGAGCTTATATTTATTTATTTATTTATTTTTTTGGTCTAGAGGTGATCAATGCAGCCTCAAAGCTGAGAATAACAAGCGCAATTCGACCTTCTTCCGTGTGTGAGGATCTGTGTTTTACTTCCTTCTTGAGCTTTGGAGTAAAGGGGACGTATTTCTCTCTCTTGGAAAAGCCTCGCTGTACACGGCAAGCACTAGCCCTGGTTGTGGCGTGGGGGCAGGGCAGCACCTCCCCACCAGGGGGTCCTTGTGCTCTTGGGGCTAGCTAGACCGAAGCACCAGGAGTTTTCAGGGAAGAGACACAATGGCACGTCTCCCCAGCATGGGAGCACCTTCAGGTGAAACGCGAGGGTCTAGTGCCAAGCTGAGAAAGTCCCACCGAGTGAGATTTCAGGCTTGCTGAAGGTCGGCTCCTTCCTGACACCAGACACGCACAGCCACGATTGCACTTGTCATAGGAGTGTGGGATCCCAGAGTGGATCCCAGCCCCGGGTTCTCCTGGGGGGCCTCCCCAGGGGTCCCAAGCTCACATCTCTCTTCTAAACCCTGGCAGGCCTTTGGGAGGTCTTCAAGTCTGGGCAGAGAAACGCCAGGGAGAGGGCACCCAAGGTGTCGGACATTCCCTTCCTTGCCTCTCCCCTGGAGTTTTTGGGGTGCATAGCAGCAGTCTTTGTAACCTTCTTAGGATCCTTAGTGATTTTCTGGATTTCAGATTCTGCAGGATGATGGCTCAGTAGAGATCAGCACCTCTTCCCTTGGCAAATGGGAGAATCCTAAGAGTGGGCCAGTCATGGTTTTCCGAGAGTCCTTTCTCAGAGGTTTATTGCAGAAGCTGACATGTTTTCTTTTCTTTCTTTTCTTTTTCTTTTTTTTGGCAGTGCTGGGGATTGAACTCAGGGCCTTGTGCTTGCGAGGCGAACCCTCTACCAGCTGAGCTATCTCCCCAGCCCGACGTTAAGCTGCGTTGAGAGCTTGTGTGTCGGACAAAGGCTTGGGGCAGTGAACTGCCACCTTGTGTCCATTTGGATAAAACGTGTCTGAAAATAAGGCAGAGCAGAGGTGAGGGATAAAAAGGAGCACATGCAGGGAGTCCTGAGGGCATTACCTAAACTTAGATCCAGCCGAGCCGGAAGCTAGGACCATCCGCTCAAATTTCCTGTGTCCACCCGTCAGTGGTGTTTTAGCAGGTACTAGTTTGAATTGTGGTCTTGCTATTTGCAAAGTCAGAGTCTTAATAAATACATTGGTTTAGTCTGGAAAGTTTCAAATATATTACTTGGAGAAAGAAGGTGGTCTCAACATATAAGGCAAAATCATGGTGCTGAATTGTTTTTACTACAATAAGAATATCCAATAGCTCTACTTAGAACATGTCCTCAGGAGGGTGGGGAGTGGGAGATGTTGAAAGAATTCAAAAGGCTTCATCTTGCTGGAGAGAGGGAGGCAGGTGAAGGAGGAATAGGAGCATTTTTGTGAGGCCTTGGTTACCATCTTGTTTCCTCAGAAAGAGAAGTGTATTTATGAACACGGAGGGAGTCGATTCCTAAAGTGAAAAGGGGAAAATAAAAATAGGATCCCACCAGGGAAAAATGAAAACTGTGACGTAAAGGCAGATATGTGATAAGTATAGAGTCAAGCATATCACACTAAATATAAATGGATTGTACTTTTTCTCCTTAAAATACAGTGATTGTCAGTTGGGTTTAAAGAAACAAAATCCAGCGAAATGTTTATGTATCAGTTAGCTAATACTGCATAAAAGAATAATTCCAAAACAGTGACCTGAAAAAATAAGCTCGAATATTCTGGGTGATGTCGTGATTCTTGCAATCTTGGTTGGGCTCACTCAGGCATCTTTGGTCAGCTACGGGTTGGAAAGGCAGTTCTGCTTATCTTGGGTGGGCTCTATATTGTTTTTGGAGATTGAATGGTTGTGGGATGGTCTAGAATGGCTTTGGCTGGGGCATTTGAACTTTCCTTCCTGCAGTCTCTAATTTCTAGAAGGCTAGTGGGGCTTATTCTGACGTCAGCCCCAAGGGGTCCAACAGAGAGCAGATGTGCACCAGGTCTGCCGAGCACCCTGCTTGTTACTACACATGATCACTCAGGCTTCACTCTATCAGTCAATCAAGCAAGGAGACCACCCAATCCAAGGGGTGGGAAGTAGACATGATCTCTGATGGGAGGAGATGCAGAGATTCTTCCATGGCACGCCAGGTGAATACAGGAGGAGTGCAGAACAGGGGCCTTTGTAGCAAACTCCACAGCTATTTAAAATAGAGCAATAAAGAAAGGTTGGAAATAAAAGAGCAGGCGAGAAGTTTCCAGAGAAGCAGCCACGGGGAACTGCCTTTTCCAGAGAGCAGTCATGTCTTCCAGCTATGTGCTCTTCGACAATGGGGTGATCTGTGCCCCCTCCCCTTGAACATGGGCTTTGAGTCTGGTGGGAATGGCTGATTGTGACTTCCTAGGCTGGGATGTGAAAGTCTGTACAGATCCCTCCATGCTTTCTCCCCTGCAGTGCTGGGGATGGAACCCAGGGCCCTGGGCATGCTGGGCAAGTGCTCCACCACTGAGCTCCAGCTCAGCCCTGGGGTCTCCAGCTCGCCACCCAATCCCTCTACCTCAGGTTTCCCCCCAGGAATTTCCATGCTTTATTTTTTAATGTGATTTAGAAAAATAGTACATTAATTTTTTGTGGTAAAACATGCATAAAATTCACCATTCCATCTGTTTTTGAGTATGCAGTTCATGATGTCATGTGACCCTCACCACCTCTGTTCCTGAACTTCTTCATCTTCCCAAACTGAAGTCCCGTCCCCATGAAACGCCAGCGCCTTGTCTTCCCTCCCCAAACCCCCTTCTGCTCTCTGTGCCCCTGAATCCGACCACCTGCACACCTCACAGAAGTGGGGCCACCTGGACACCCTCACGGGGCTCATCCCATGAGCACAGGTCTCCCAGGGTCCTCTGTGTCCTCTTCCTTTTCCAGCAGGAAGCTGTTCTCTTGCAGGCGAATGCCACGTCGTTGGTTTGAATCTTTTTACTTCATTTTATTATTACTTTTTTTTCCCCCCTGACTGGCTCATTTTTAGAAAATGTTACTCCAGATGCCGAGTTTGGGAGGAGGGAGGCTTGAGAGAACACCAGCCCACGTGAGCCGGCGCCTGCTCCCAGATCTTCCCGAGTGGGTGGCTCAGCCTCGGGGTCTCCTCTGTGTGGCCGGCTTTGCTCCCTGAAGCTGTACTGGGCAGCCGCACATCCCTCTGTGCCAGCCCCAAGGAGAGGCAGAGCGGGAAGCGTGGGTCGCTGTTCCTTAGCAGTGGGACGCAGGCCTCGGCTGACAGGTGACATGTGGACAGTGATGGGGCGTGAGCGTGCGTGTCCACGGATGCGTGTGCACGTGGGTTTCGAAGCTCAAAGGCCCATGCTGCATTCTGCAGCCTCACTTCCTGTGGAGGGTGCGTCTCAGGGACCTTTGGTATCGGTGCGTAAAACTCGCTCTGTTTCTGGGCACGGCTCGTCTGCTCCAGGCTCCTGAGCGCCTTCCCAGGTGCTGCTGCTCTGAGCTGCCTCTTGGCTCAGTGTCCCTGCAGGATCGAGGGCTCGAGGCGGGGCTGGGCACAGGGCCTGTGCGTTTGACACGTTGAAAGGCAGCACTGCTTGAACAGGTTAATTGGCAAGTGTGTCTGGTTAGGAGGGAACCCGGGAGTCCGAGTCCGCACACCGTGTCACTGGAGTGGTTAGTTCACTGAGGACGTTCCCTCAGGTTCTTCCTCTTCTCCAAAAGGGCTCCAGGAGGCTCATGGGAGAGGCAAATCAAATAAGACTGAAATAATAAACACACAGAAGCCGGTATGGGAATCGCCATAGCTGGCACTTATTTTGAGCATCTACTAGGTGCCAGACTCTGTTTCAAGAGTTTTTTTTTTTTTTTTTTTTTTAATATATTCTTTTAGTTGTTGATGGTCCTTTATTTTATTTATCTTATTTTTATGTGGTGCTGAGAATTGAACCCAGTGCCTCACACATGCTAGGCAAGTGCTGTACCACTGAGTTACAACCCCACCTCTCCATGAGTTTTATATGTATGAACTCAACTGAATAATCCCATCAGGAGGGGACTCTTAATGCCCACATTCTATGGATGGAGAAACTGAGGCACAGAGAGGTTAGGTAACTTGTTCAAAGCCACAGAGCAAGTGGTGCAGTTGGGATTTGGATCAAGGGAAGTTGGAGCCAGAGTTGGTCCTGACAGTGACAGTCTGCTCTCCAGAATCTGGCCTGGAGGAAAGATGAAGCTGAAAAAATGAGGATGCTCACTGTTGCTTGGTTCATTTATTGAACCCCGCTCAGTCCATCAGCAGACTCCTCACTTCACCTCTCTACAAGTTGTTATCCAGGGCAGCTCTTCACTGGGGGATGATGGTGGAAAGGTCCACGTGGTGCCTGCTGCAGCGAGCGTGCCCCACGGAGGCCAGCCCCTGGGGAACTGTGGTCCTCTCCTCGTGCTCCTTCACAAGTGGCAGAATCAGCGCCACGCCCACTTCGCTGCCCTGAAACACGTGAGAAGCACCCGTAACTAAACAGCCCGAATGATGGAGCCCCGTCCACTCGGCCAGCCTGTGCTACTGTCCGAGCGTGCTGGCAGGCACTCGTGCTGGTGGGCGGCTGAGGCAGGCTGCAGAGTCTTGCACGAGGGCCTGCACACCTGTTTCCTGGGCTTGCTCCCGGCGGGCCTCAGCTGGGTCTCTCTGACTGCGGCTCCAGGAGGCGGTGCTCGCATGACCCCTGAGCCAGCAAACGGAGGCTCAGGACCCTTGGGTACTTAGCCATGGTCAGAGGAGGAGCGAGGATTCCACAGCCTCTGGATCCACAGGCTGCCCCCTAGACAGGACCCCATCTCGCTTCTGTGCTCTCAGGCCGTGCAGAGAGCAGGGTGGTCTGAGAGGGTGACGGTCAGGGCCTGATTCCTGCCACGGTGTTTGGAGGCCCCCAGGAAAAGTGGAGTTTGAAAGGAGACACCAAGGAAGAGAAGCAGGCAGCCCCACAGAGCTGGCTGGGGGGTAGGAGTGGGAGGAAGGAGAGGAACCAGCCGGGGCGGGGCCTGGGGCAGGCGGACAATGGGGCGTCTGCAGAGTGGAGAGGATCCTGCAGGTGCAGCGCCCTGACATCGCACCTGGAACCCTGGCAAAGCTTGGTAGAGGTCAGTTCTTCCCGCGTCCTTCCTGAGGGGTGAGGGCTCGGTGAGCACGGCAGGGGCCTCTCTAGGCCTGGCCATGACAACACGGCCATCCCTCGGGTGCGCTGGCCTTGATCTCCAGCTGTGGGTCCCTTTGCTGGGGAACCTGCCCTCGTGGGGGACCTGAGTCCTCCTCTGCCAAATGCCCTGCTCCTGTTTCCCTTTCCTCCCTCCGTCCTGAAATGGGAAGGAGGCCCCTCCAATTTGGTTTCAAAGCCGAGCAAATACAGCTCTTTTGCAGTTGGTTCCTTTGTAGAGAGAGCGTTAGACTGATTTATTCAAATCAATTCTGGGTAGAAGCCATAACAGAGAGCTTAAGAATGAGCTGCTCCCCAGGAACCGGGGAGGTGGATTAGCACCTGCCGGGCTGGCTTCAGCGGGCAGGCCCACCAGCCTCTTCTTGGACCTGCCTCCTGGCCTCTGTCCGGCTGCTCCCTCTGCCCCTGCGGGAGGTGAGCTGCTCCTGAGCTTCTGTTTCTGCCTTGCAGGGAAGGAGGCCTGCACCACCTCTTGGGACCAGAAGCTGAAGTCGAAGCTGGACGGACCACCAGGTGACCTGGCTGGTGCCCTCCTTTCTGGCAGCAGACAGGGGGGCACCGAGGCCCAGGAGTTGGGCAGCTTTCCCAAGGTCACCCCCAAGCTAACGAAGAAGCCAGACTTCAGGTTCAAGTCTCCCACTTCCTGTGCAATGCTGTCCACACTGCTGTCCACACACAGAACCCACGTCCCAGCTTAGAAACCCAGACCAAACCAAACCACCCCAGCAGCAAGGTTCATGATTTATCCAGCTGAAACACATGGTTTGATTTCACCCATTTCCTGTTTCTTTGGTGCTCTGCATGCTTGGAGAAGAATTCATCAGCACTGTGTTATGACGATCATTGAAAAGCTCATCTAAGCCTGCTAACTCCCGTTCACTCACCTCCTCCACACAGCGTGCGTCTCCTTTTTTTATCTCCTGCTCTCTCTGTTGTTTACTAGCTGTGTGAGTATGATCAAGTTATTCAACCTCTCTGAGCCTCAGTATCTCGCCCACATGATGGGATTCGTGCCAACCTCAGCGTCACCTGACTGCAGGCATGATGTGTCTGGCGTGGTGAGTGGTGCCTGACCATAGCACTTGCTCAGAATGTTACGTTTTAAAAAATTATTTGCACAGGGGAAAAGAATGAGCCTGTTCCCAGGCGGAGGCACCTCTGCGGTTCCTCGTTCAGCTTCCGTGCTGGGCCGATTGGCTTCCTTCTATTGCTGGGTCCTTGGTGGCCCCGGCTGCAGTCTCCCGCCTCACCCGCAGTGCGCCCGCCCACAGAGCACACGATGTCCATCGCAGAGACCCTCCTTCCCAGTCACCAGTAAGAGCAAGATGGAACCGAGTGGGCACAGACCCCGAGTCCGCTCCTCGGCCTGTTTATTCCCCGTATCCCCCCTGCTGTGGCCTGGACCGGAGGCATCTGTCTGGCAGTGGGTGCATCGCGGGGTCCACGTGAGCAGGGCGGGCCTTTGGTTGGAGCCTCTGCATCTCTGTGTCCTCTCCAGGGGCTTGGGGCCCTCGGCCAGCCCTCAGCCCAGGCTCGGCCGGCGGGAGGGTGTCCCTGTGTCTGTCACAGCAACTTCCCTCCTCGGGCATGACTTTGACAGCACCACCATGTCCTCCGGCAGGGTCAGGTAGAGGGAAGGAGAGAGGGAGGGCGGGGGCAGAGGCCGGGAGTCGAGCCGCCCGGCAGCGTAGGAGGAGGGAACTCACTCTGCCAGGGTGCTGCAGTCCCCGCCCTGCCCTGTGTCACCAGGAGGAGGTGTCGGTAAAGTCCGAGGAGGAAGAGAAGGACCTGGGAAGTAGTCAGGGCAGGAAGCGGGCAGAGAACAGAGGAGGAGAGAAAGAACCCTCCAGAGACGAGCAGACGGCCCTGACGGATGAGGCTGAGGCACAGGCAGCGAGGACGCAGCAGATGCCGTTGTTAAATAACATTTCCATTCATCTCCCCAGAATCCTTAAGTTCCTTAAGTCGTATGTGTGCAAGGACAGGGATTGTCATTGTCATATGTTGGAGGCTTGCTGGGACACTCTCTCTTGTGTCTGTGCAACACGAGTAATGTGACTGCTGAAGACACAGGTGGTCTTGGCCACTGGCTCCATGGCCTGCTCCTGGTGCTGGGCTTGGTTGCTCCTGGTGCTGGGCTTGGTGGCTCCTGGTGCTGGGCTTGGTGGCTCCTGGTGCTGGAGTGTGGACCAGTTGTTGGACTTCTCAGAGCATCCATGGTGGTATAACGACAGTGCCCACCTCACTGGGATTAAATGAACCATTACGTACCAACTGCTCAGTGCAGTGCCTGAACAAAAAACCAGCTCCTGCTACTTTACCACTAATGTCACCCTGGCTCTTTCCCACGGGTGGCACTGGGATTTAGCTGGACCTTTTGGTCCCCAGTTGCCTTACCTGAAAAAGAGCAAGTTTAGTGCAGAGAGAAAGGGAACAGGCTCGCACCCCACCTGGCCCTCCTGCTGCCTCCCCCTTGGTCACATTCAGGATCAGGTAGTTAAATGTTGGAATAAATGCACATTTGGGTAGTTCTTGGCTTTTCTGAGGGGGCGGTAAACTGAATTATATATTCCTCTTGGAAAAATGGAATTCCACACATGTAATTTCAGAGGGTTCAAGAGTTCAATGAACGATTATGGTTTTCATTCCATTACCCACAAAAAAATTCATCTTCATCTCCCCTTCACGCAATAAATAATGTAGGATTTTCTGGGAAAAAAAATGTGACCCACGAAAATGAGCTCTTACGCATCAGGGTCTGGTGCTGGATGTTGAGAATCTGAAGGCCCTTGGGGCGCTTGGTGAGGGGTGTGCAGGGGCTTCTGAGCCCAGGACCTCGGCCTGTGCTGCGACCCAGGACCCACGACCCACCCCGCAGCTGCCTCCGCCTGGGGCTGGGGTGGGGACCCTGGCTGCCCCCTCCCAGCGCTTCTCTCACCCACACGCACACGGGCTGTGTGGGCGCTGCCTTGAATGATCTTCTCTCTAAACTCTGCCATTTATGGTGCAGTCCTCCCGGGCGGAAGGCAGGAATCAGTCTTGGTTGTAGGAGCCTGGCGTGCATTAAGAGACTCTTGCAGCAATCAGCACCCCGTGGCAGAAAACAACGTGGCGCGGCTTGGGCCCATTTAGTCTGAGCGAGCGGAGGGGAGATCCGGGTAATCCAGACACACAGCCGCGTGCCCCGGAGGCGTCTGGGAAGGGCTGGCAGGGATGATTCCTCACGTCCGGTGTTTGTTCTCTTGTCCCGGCAGGTGCCTCCTTGCCAGGTTGGTTCAGCGCTGAGGAGGGGATAAGTGAGGTGCTGGGGGGCCGAAGGGAAGCCCCCACATTGTCACTGAAGAGGACAAAGAGCCGGGTTGCAATGATTCCTGGGAGAAGAGGAGAAGGCAAGATCCCTGTCACATGCTGGAATGAAAGACAGTCTGGGCAAAGAGGGAGCCGTTGCACCTGGACGCTAGCGCTCGCTGGGATGTCACTCCATCCTGATAACTGACGAGAACACTCTAGATCAGGAATCTGCCTCTGGCAGGATCATGCCTTCCCAGGTGGGCCAATGGAAAGCTCATTGGTGACTCCGGAGGGAGCCAAGGGCCCCTGAGTACTGGTCACACAGAGACACACGTATTCCAAATGAGGTGGAAGCTGCCGTGCTGCAGGCAGAGATGGCGTCTTGGGAATTGCTGGGGAGAAGAAAGCCGCTGGTCCCGGGGAGCAGGAAGTCAGAGGGGCTAAGGGGCTCCTCTGCAGTGGTGTGGGGCAGCAGAAAGTCCGACTTTTCTGCTCAGTGTTTTGGGGGTCTGGTGCCAGCTGGCAGCCCAGTTGCAGGTGGCGTGCAAATGGCATCTGGGGTTACAAGGATTGTGGGGCTGTTGCCCCCAGAGCCTGTGGACTTGGAGGGTCATTGCTCCCTGGTGTGCTTTCTCCTTAGGGAGGAAGCAGCACCTGCTGGGCCCCGGGACCTGCCCTGTGTGGGGACCCCCAGGGCTTGGGTGGGGGCTGCGAGGGTGGTCGTCTCTTCCTGGCAGAGCCCGGAAGCTCAGCTGTGGACCTCAGCAGGCCTTGGTGGGAGAAGGTGATTCTGACGGCTGGAGGACCCCACACCTCCGGAAGGTGAGAGACGTTTGAAAGAGGGATTTCAGCAGCAAAGCTCTGGGGCTTATTTTCCTTGTGTCCTGATTCATGACCAGCTTAGGATGTCAGGCCTGGAGCTTCTTGCTCTGCGCCTGCCTCGGCTGCAGCCTTCCCCTGAGCCCTTGCCTCTGGCTCCCCGTCGCGTCTCAGTCTCTCTGTTACTCAGTTTGCTCTTCCTTTTCACCATGATGTCCTCTCTTGACCCTCCAGCTCCCCAACTTGCCCGTGGCCAACCTTGCCTTCCTGAAGAAGGGTGAGTGGATTCATGACATTTAAAAATAGATGCACATTTTGGGGGGCCTCTGTTATGTGTCAGGCCTAGAGTTTTATATGCACAGTTGTGTTCAATTCTCAGGACAATCCCGCAAGGCAAATCCGTATCCCCACTTTATAGGTGAAGAAACCAAAGCTCTAGAAGGTCACTGCCCGAGGTTATGTGGCTAAGAAGAGTGAGGTCAGGGACCCAGTGAGCTCTGCCCACAGAGCTCTGGCTGAGCCAATCTGCCTTCTAAGCTGCACTGGGGAAGGATGAGGACTCGAGTGTCTTTAGAACAGCCAAAGGGGTTCCTATCAGCTCCCTCATGTCCTAGCAGCACGATCCTGCTGACCCTGGTCTGACTGGAGCTGGCCTGTCCACAGCTGGGTTAGGCTCCATAGCAGAGGTTATCAATGTCCTCAGTGCCTGGGTCCTTCTGTGGCTCCAATGCCCATTTTGCTAGAAGTTCTTGAGAGTGTCGACCCTCCAGGGAGTAGCCCTCTGATGTGACTGGGAGACTTTGTGAATAAATAACCCCAGCTCCACGCCTGGGGCGGGGTAAGCCTGGCGTGTACCCTCACCCTCTCCAATCTCCCCCAGTTGAGTCAGACGTCCACTATGGCAGTAGGGACAGCAAACCCTTGGCCAGCTGCCTTCCTCTCTGCAGCTCCAACCCCTGTCCCTGTCCATTACCAGAGCTTCCCGGAATGGCCTGAAAATAAACACCCTGCACTTGGATCCTTGTTCTGGGTTCTGCTTTTGGGGGACTCAGGCCTCAGTGGGCAGGTGCCTCTCCTCTGCAGCGTGTGAATTCAGTGGCAGCCCAAAGGCTCCGCCAGTTCACAAGGTGTCTTCCTTCAAACGTCCGGAAGGAATTCAGGGTTGCCGTCACGTCCACTTGCTGTTTGTTACTATTTACTGATTTCCTCTCCACCCAAGGTGTTGTGGATTCTGTTCACAGACCCGCAGATTCAGAGCCACATTTTTCTCTGATGTTACCCGTTTGGGCTGTTGGCCAGAACGTCCGTTTGCCAGGGGAGAGTAAGTGGGCTCCTGTTGTTCTGGCCCTCTTCCCGCCTGCCCATCAAATCTGGTCATGTTGCCTAGAAGCTGATGAGGGGCCCAGGTGGGATCTAACCACAGTGGCTTCATAAATGCACACCTCTCCTTTTGATGTCATATTTGAAGGTCATTTGGAATATCAAATGACACTTGTTCAGGATGAAAATATTCGGCAACATTTATTGTGACATCTGTCATTCAACAACCACACACCCCAACAAAGTGCTCGGCAGCACGGCAAGCTTCAGGGTCAAGAAAGGCAAGTTGAGCACAGGAGGTGTTTAGGGCCGTGAGACGATTTTGTACGACACTTGTCATGGTTGATACATGTCATTTTACACTTGTCCAAACCCATCAGTGTTTGGCACCAAGAATGAAATCTAATGTAAACTATGACTTTAATCAATAACAACCTTTCAATATTGGCTCAGCAGTTGTAACAAATGCGCCACACTGAAGCAACATGGTAATACCTGGGGAATCTAGGGACGGGAGGCGGGGAGAGGGAAGATGGAACTCTGTACTACCTGCTCCTTTTTCTGCAAATGGGAAACGGCTCTACAAATAGTCTATAATTAAATAACAAAAGTGAGCAAGCCCATAGCCTTTGCCCTCACAGAATCCACTGTCTAGAGACAGAGAACACAGATGAAGAAATAGCTCGTGCCAATGAGGCGCCCTGGGAGAGGCTGGCCAAATGAAACCTGAGAAACCACAGCATTTACTATGCACATCAGAGAGCCTGTGCCCAGCCAGGTGCCCCACATCCTTTTGATTGTTCCTCATTTTCCTGTCTAGTTTCAAGTGCTGCAAAAAAAAAAAAATAAAAATAAAAATAAAAAAATGGGGTTGTTACTATTATGATCTTGCGTGCAGGAGTTGGGCTGGGCTTGCAGGTGAGGACTGGAGCCCTGGTCGTGCTTTCTTCCCAGAGACGTCAGACCGTTTCAAGGTTCAAGAGCACAGCTTCCAGTTGGACACCTGGGTTGAATCCCTGTTCTGCCAGTTTGAAGACCACAGGATAAATTCAGGGGACCCATTGGACCCTCTGAGATTGACGAGCTAACGCACATTGGTTACCTTACTTCATAAAGTATGTCTCCAACTGGTGGATCCTAGTGACATTATGGGTCCCTTGGAATTAGTAGAGGCTCAGAGTCCATGTCCAAGGATCCTGAGAAGGCCTGATGGTTTCCTATTCTCTGGTGCACAGCCAGCCTGGTAAGAGGTCAGAGATCCCTTTGCAGTAGGGTAGGAGGAAGAGCAACAGCATACATTTTTGATAGTGGAGTGTGTTCCTCCAGGGGAGCTGGCCTTCCCTTCGGTCAAACATTTGGGGTCTGTAAACCAGTTTGGGTCTGGGAATCGACTGTGGGGTCAGGGCTCCTTGTTGCTATGATTCTAGTTAGATCTCTGCTCACTTGCCCAGCACGCCTGTGCTCACACAGACAAGTGAGACGCAGTAGGCTTCCAATCTGCTCCGTCCAGGAGCACTGGAAGAACTGGCTGATGCCACACTGCTGTTGACCCTGCCACAGGGTCGGGAACCACACCCACCTGCCTTTGGCCATGGAGTGCTGCTGCTGCGTGTCCCCAGCCGCTGTGACACCGTAGTGTGTCTTGGGCACGCTGGTTTGCCCTCTTTATGCCCCAGTATCCTCTGTGTGATGGGGATAACAGCAGTACCTCTACACGGCTGCTACGAGGGTGAGATTAATCTGGAAATTCATAGAACAGAGACTCAAAGCCAGGTGTGGCTACTAGGATTATTTGTGTTAAGGGGAACAGCTGGAGCAGATCCATTTCTTCACCCAAGAAAGGTTTCTTGAGCACCTACTGTGTGGGGCCCCTGGTAAACCAGATATCACAGCAGGGGCAGTGACTGCTTTTAGCAGCTCAGTGGGGCAAACAATGATGCAAGAAATTGCAAACAGTCCAGGTCCAGTGGTTGGTGGGGGCAACCCAAAGGCAGAGGGTCCTCAGCAAGCCTCCTCTCTTGCTTCTGAGGTGGACCAGGAGCCTGTGCATGCCCAGTCAGCCTGCTTTGGATCCCGGGCACAGCCCTTCCATCCAGAAAGTACCTTGGGGTTCAGCTCAACACACAGCTGAGGAGGGCACCTGTGTTGATGCTACTGGTGCACCTGCACTCAGAATTACCAGTGCATCCTCCCGAAACTTGCAGACTCCTCCCTGGGTCTGCCCTGCTGCTGTGCCCACACCCTGGCCAGGGCCTGACAGCCCTGCATGGCCGGGTATTTCTGCCCACTAGATCTCTGTCTCCGCACCTGGTGCTTCAGCCCCATAGGCTTTCCAGCACCTTCTGTTTCGGCCTCTGGGTTTGCATATGCCATCTCCTCTGCCCCGACTCTGCAGCTGCTGGGAACATCTGCTCCAGCCCCTCTTGCTGTTCTTCCTCCAGAAGGATGCTTCTGCCTGCCCCTCTCCCAGCCCCACCCTGCTGGGGCTCTTCCCGCCTTGGTTCCCACACACCCAGCATCCCTCTGCACCCTCTGCCTCACCGACAGTGGCCCTGCCGTTCCATGGTTGGAGCTGCACAGGGTCAGACGCAATGCCTGCCATCCCACGATGCCTCCCTCCCTCGTGGCCACGCCTGGCCCAAGGTGATGCTCAGTATCTGCATCTGCACCAAGAAGGTCCTCCTCCACACTGAGGAGTCCTCCACGCGTTTTGAGCAGCCTCCAAATCATTCCAAAGGAACAGGACCAAGGACTAGGGAGAATGTCCCTGCACACCCTCTCCCGGCGTCCCTTCTCTCCTCCTTTCCTGGGGCCGAGACCATCGCGTGTGACCCGGCGGGCCGGCTTTGCGAGCGTGGGAGTGGCCAGTCGGCGCAGAGCGACCCTCGGCTGGCGGGGCAGGTGAGGCGCGCGCGGCCCGGGCCGCAGTGCGCGCCGCGGCCGGCAGAGGGCGGCGGGGAGCCGGGAGCGGCGCCCAGCAGCCCGCGCCGGCTCCGACGCCCCGCGCACCCCGAGCCCGCTCCGCGCCCCGCGCGAGCCGCCCGCAGCGGAGGCGCCTGCTCCGCGCTCTCGGCGAAGTGCAGGCTGAGCCCGGAGCCATGGCCAGCCCCGCAGGCAGCCCCGAGGACGCGGGCCAGCTCCGCGACAGGGACGGCCGGCCGCGGACGGAGGAGGACGATGCCCCTCCGGAGCAGAAGAGGCTGAGGCTGGGGCTGGCCGGAGGCGGCGCGGGGCCGGAGGAAAGAGGCGCGCCACGTCCGGGCCGGGAGGAGACCGGCACCCAGACAGGTGGCGACGGCGGAGGCGTAAGTAGCGGCCGGGCCGAGGCGGCGGTGGGCAGGAGGCTCCGGCCCGCAGGGTGAAGTTGAGGACCGGGCAGCAACTCTCCCGGGCCGCGGGCGCCCGGTCACCGGCGAGCGCCTTCCGTTTATGTGGCTTTGAATTCCTGGTTCGCCACGGCGTGGCTGGCCGGCTACCCGCTGGACCATGCCGGTGGCCAACAGGGGGACGGGGCGCCTTGGGGCCCCCAGAAGGTCCCGCTCCGAGCCGCCCGCCCCGCGCACCTCCTTGCTGGCCAGCGCTGTTGGGGGCCGCTCTGGGACTTTGCTGGTTGTGCTACTTCTCTGGCGAGGGGCTGCGGTGGCCAGGCTTCCCCAGACCCGCGCTGCTCAGCATGTGGGCCGGTAGCAGCTCCCGAGCCCCTCACCTGCCCGGCATCTTCCTGTTTCTGCTCCCCTTTCTAGTTGGGCAGTGAGAGTTGATTGGAGGCAGATGGCTCCCATCCCAGAAATCACTGTCCTGTCCCCGTCCCTACAGAGAGGGACGGGAGGAAAGTTCTCCCCACCCCGGCGGCACTCGGGGGGCTGAGGTCCCTGTGAGCCAGGGTGCGTGTGGTGGCTGCTGTGCGTGTGGGTCTTGAGTCACCAGCTGCTTGTGGGGTGGGGCTCAGGGAACAGCTGAGCCTCCTGGAATCACTTTCTGCTTCCTACCCTGTGGTGACTTCCAGGACATTAGGGGCCAGGGCCTGTTTATTTGGAGGACAGATGAGGGCTGGCAGGACAGCTGTTCCCCTTAGCCAGGGCTGCCACCTTGATAGTTTGTAGTGGATAATGGAATTGACCTCTTTGTTCCTTCCAAATATTTTTATTCTTGACCACTTGCTTGGCCGAGCTCGACTCGAGCATTTGATTAGTGCTCATGAGCCCAAGAAGGGAGCGGCCCATTCCCTCCCTGTGTGTTCAGGCAGCAGCAGGCCGGCAGGCGGCCCTCTGCACCTGGCTGTGTGGAGGCCCCAGTGCCCAGGCCTGGCTGCACCAGCTGCTGCTTGGGGCCTGTCTCATGGTGACGCCCTGACGTCCCTGTGGGTGTCTGTATTCAGAAGTTGGCCACCTGGGCGCTGGAACCAGGTGGATTCTGAGAATCCAGGAGGAGACCTACAGAAGCACATGATGGAGAGGGTGAGAAGAGTGATGTCCAAGGGTGGGGAAGGAGAGGTCCTGGCCCCGCACACAGCTGTGCTCACAGTGTGAGACCATGAGACTTGTGTTGTTGGAAGTTCCTTCTTCGTCCCTCCAGGTCCCTCTTTTTCATGGGACTCTGCCAAAGACCAGGAAACCAGAATGGAGCGAGGCAACCAAGTGCAGTGAGGTGGTCAGGATGCCAGGAGGCTTGGGTTTGCATCCTGGCTCTGCCCCTCCTTGGCTGTGTGACCCAGGGCAAGTCAGTTGACCTCTCTGAGCCTTAGTGTCCTCATTGGCAAAATGGGTATGCCAACAGGTCCTGTTTCCTAGGATTATTATTCCTGAGATTGAGTAAAGCTTGTTCGCAGGAGGTGCTCTGCATTGCCCCCGGCACATAGTATGTGATCAATAAATGTGATTTAGCACCAACACTTCCCCGTTGCAGCTTGCTCAGCGTGAGGTTTGGGTCGGGGTCCTCGGCCAGCATCTGCATGCTGGAGGCTTGAAGAAGCATATGTGCATGATGGGATTTGTAAAAGGCAGAAAAACCCCACTGAGTTTTTTGGTCCCCGAAGGGAAATGGGAACCCATGGTTGGGAGGGTTATGTAATAGCTGGGCAAACATGATCCTCGTTTTCTGAAGCTGAGTATCTTCATTTCTTTTGGGGGTGTTGGGGTCTTCTGGTCTTGGGGCCCCTTGAACAGGTGGAATCTGGGGTTTCGTGTTTAAAGATCGCCCCAAGCCTGGCACAATACCTGCCGGGTCGACTTCCCTTCCTTTTTAATTTCTATAGAAATGTTCTCTTTAAAAACCCAAGAAGCAGTTTCGGGCTGGTGTGAAGAGCAGCGCAATTTCTTTTTGGAGGAGAGCCTGTTTCTCCACCCGTGGGCCTTGTCCCAATGGTTCAAGAACAGAATGTCCTGCCTCCTGATTTTTTTCTGTGTAGACCATTAACCTGGGGAAAATGTCAAAACCAAACTTCTTCTTTAATGACAGGTCGGTCATTTTGGACTTTTCTCTGCAAAGCTGCGTGAGCACCCTCTCCCTGTCGGTGCTACGTCCAGACGTTTTTAAGATGAAACGTCCTTTTCATCACCGGGCTCGGCCCTCTGATGACGGAGGGTCACTGTGACTGTCGTCCCTCTGAGTGGCTCCAGGCTCTCCCCCGGCCATTGGCTGGGGGCTTGCTTGGCGTGGCGGCTGCTAGCGGATGTGTTCGGAAGGTCAGGCAGAATCCCCGAGTGTCGAGGCTTGCTGGGGACGTGTGGGAGGGCAAGTGCCCCCTTTTCCAGCTCCGTGCTGCTGAGAAGGAAGAGGGAAACCAGTCCTCCTAGAGATCTTGGGGCGATTCCCACCCACTGGTCTTCCTGGAGGGGAAGAAGTCTCTCCTAGGTAATTGCTGATCCACCTCAGCTGTTTGCTTGGCTTTTCTCAAGACCAGGGAGTTGGGCAGGCATTTCTGGGTTGTTGCTGGGCAGAACTGAGCATTCAAGGTCAATAGATCATCTGAGAGTCCTGAAGTGCTCACTGGGCAGGGCCACCTGGGGCCGGGGCTGTAGGAACCCCATGGTCAGCATGGGGTTCTAGATAGTGCATCTAGCTGGCCAGTCTGTTGTAGGGTGTGCCATGGTTAGCTCAGGCACAGGTAAGAGCCGATGGAGTCATAACCCAGGCCCCAGGAGTTGGGTAAAAGCAGGCTTGTGGCAAGCAACCTGCAAACTTGTTTATTGCAGGAGAAACCATACATTTTATAGAATTTTAACCCAATCACAATGTGCCATGGGGGATCAGACCACCAGGCCCCTATACAGGTTCCCTTGGTAACACTAGGTAAATTGGTGACAGTTGTTTACTTTCCTAAGTGACCAGAGCGGAATGCTCCTCTCCGTAGGTGTTCCTGACGGGCGTGAATGTGTGAAGGTTTTCCTTACACACTTGAGACATTCACAGCTGCTCGCCAAGACTTAGGATTTCTCCCAACACTCTGTCCCCTGTCGTGGGTGATGGTCTGCACCTGGATTTTCTAACCTTGGCACTGTTAACATTTGGGACCAGATCATTCTGGGGCTGTCATGAGCATCGTAATCCCTGGCCTCTATGACAACTAGAAATGTCTCCAAACCTCGTCCACTGACTCCTGGGGGTGGGATGGGAGGACCACCTGGTTGAGAGCCCCTGGTCTGCACTTGTGAGAAGGTGTAAGAGTGTGTAAGTCGTGTGTGGCTCTGCTGTGCTCTTAGGAGGCACCTACCCTTGGGCCTCCATGGGCCTGCATGTCCTCAGCTATAAATGCCTGTAATGAGATGCGATGCCATAGGCCCGTCATGTGGAGACTCCTTGAGATACTAAGATAGTAAGCGGAAAGTGATTGGCATGGCGCTTAAACACAGAGAGTGCATGAAAGAAACGGGGAGCACCTTCCGGATGCTTTCTGTTGTTCAGGCCCTGCCTCCGTCTCCTTAGCCACTGCTGAGGCGCACAGCGGACGATCATCTGCTTGGACCTCCCAGTGGATTCTGGTGGCTTCTTGACTTTTTGCCTGAGACTCACTGGTTTCCCCCAACTTCCCCGTTGGCTCTCTGGTGCGGGATTCCAGGAGCCAGGGTGGTGGGCAGAGCGGGTGGCACCCGAGTTCATTCCTGTGCTGGAGGCTCCCAGAGCTGGCTTGCCCAGACAGAGCATTTGGGCCAACATCTGGGTTTCCGAATTCCCACTTGAGCACAGCTGGACTCCACAGGCAGAAGCTCTCTCCGCCGAGATACAGATATTTCCCTGGCAACGATCTCTCAAGCTGACACGAAGACATGGCCACCCACTGGAACGCGGCGTGTCTATAATTTGTACGGCAGCTTCTGAGGGCGGCAGTGTGTGAGGAGGAGATGGTGGGTCGCTTAGTCCTCCGGGGGCTGAAGTACAGTGCAGGTGGGAGCAGGGTGCCGAGGAGGCAGGCACAGGACGTCCCTTTTCCTGGAGCAGAGTGCATTCAGGGCAGATGCTCCCCTCTGCTGGGCATGCCTCCTGTGCTTGCGTGGGGGCGTTGGGCAGTGAGCTGGGCTGCCCTGGCTTCGGGGATTCCAGAAGTGTCTGCCCACAGCCTTGTGCATGGTGGGGTGGTGGACGGTGAGCTGGCTTGTCCTGGTTTCTCGGCAGGAGTGGCTGGGCCATAGGCAAGTGTCTTCCTGACTCTGTGACTGTTGACTTCGAGATCACTGTAAGGTGAGGTGGGGTGGGAAGGTGACTAGCTCTCATGCTGGGACAGGGGTCCCTGCCAGGGGTGCTGGTGGCTTGACTGATAAAGGGGTGAGGTGCCCGCACTGAGGAAGGTCTTGAGGTACGTCCTGAGGGACTCTCGGATCTGTCAGCACTGGGTGAGGACGAGGCAGGGTCCGGCAGACCTCCAGAATGGCCGGAAGGAAGGTTCCGCGTTGCTTCTGGACTCACTGACTGAGTGTCTCTGGACCAGTGGCCATGCTGACAGGATGGAGGGTCTGGGGCCAGGAGGGCCCACTGGGCAGGGGATTCAGACTCCAGAGGCAGGGCCTGGGGGTGGCGAGGTAGGGGAAGGGGCTTTCCCACAGGCCCCTGACGCCGTAAAGGTGAGGGGGCAGCATCTGGGAGGGGCTCTGCAGGCAGGAGACCAAGGAGGACAGGGCTTTGCGGTGTTTTGGGCCCGTCGGCTGCCCCTGGAGTGTTTTCTTGTTTAAATAGGGATTTTTGGATGCATCTTTCCAACACATTCTACAGGCACATCAGCAAAACATCAGTAATGACTAGATGATTTTATCCAGTTTCAGTTGAAACAGACTATTGTGGATCCGGAGACCCTGACTGGCAAAGGGAAGGACAGTTACCATTTAATAGAAACAATACGTATGGTTTTAGTTGAATTGACCAACTCTTATATTATTTTTAAGAACATTATTTTTGTAAAGAAAACATGTTTTTAGAGATTTTTATTGACTTTTCTTAGTTGACACATAAAATCGTGTGTGTATGAGGAGCATGCATGTTTTGAAAGCCACTTGCGCCGTGCGGTGGGGAAGCTGGCCTCATGGATGTATGCCGACCCTCATCTGCATGGTTTTTGGTGGTGGTATACTTGAACTCTGCCCTTGGTGATTTTCACGGACATGAGACTTTGTTCTCAGTGACAGTCCCGTGCTGTGCCTGGCACCTCTGCCAACATCCCCCAGGCTCTGCCCCTGGCCCTGAGATCCGCCGCCACTCTGTGCTTGGAAGGGCGTGAGACTTTAGATGCTATGTTTAGCTGAGATGGTGCAGTCATCCTCCTTCTGTGCCTGACTTCTTCCACTTACCCTGATGTCCTCCAGGTCTATCCATGAGGTTCCGAGTGACAGGTCATCCTTCTTTTTCAAAGCTGAGTAGTATTCCGGGCTGCCTTCTGGGCGGCCTTGGGGCCCCAGATTCTCAGCTGTTCACGACCTCGTGGTGGAATGTGTAACCTGTGGGTATCACCATGCTCGTTCCCCAGATGCCCACTCATGCTGTTGGTGCTTAGTAGTGGGATCCCTCACGTCATGGTCATACATAACGGGCTTTGATCAGTCTCTTCCACCCAGATTCTTAAATCCCCTCCAGATGACTTGTAATACCTAATACAACTAACACAATGTAAATCATTGTTATACTATATTTTTAGGAAATAATGTCAAAAAAGTTTATACCTGTTTATTGCAGATGCAGTTTTTAAAAAAGCATTTTCAGCTTGTGATTGGTTGAATCTGTGACTGCAGAACCCCCAGCGAGGGACGGCTGACTGTGCGCATCCCACGCTGTGGCTGGACTCTGAATGGAGGCCAGGCTGGGAGGGGTGCAAGGCTTCCTGCAGGGCCTGGACACCAAGCACTCAGCACCCAGTGGGGCCGTGTGCAGTGGCTCAGGGCACTCACGGCCTTGTGGACCTGGGTGTGCTGCTCCAGAGCCCTGGTTTCCCACAGTGCTGTGCTTTACTCTGATGCCCCTGGGGAGAAAACGGAGCTTCGCTGGGGAGCCCCAGCCTGGCTGCGTCCCCCAATTCAAGATGGCAGAGCTGGCGCCATTGGGGAATCTTCACCTCTCACCCTGTCCACTCAGGGATGGAAGGTGCCTTTGTTACCCCTTCTCCAGTGTCTGAGCAGCGAGTCCGTGCCAGGGGCTGGTCTGACCCGCTGTCCCCGAGAGCATGCTCTAGCCACGGGGGTCCATGAAAGCCCACAGGCCAGAGCTGTCCCCACCTGTTGGTTTAAACAAAGTTTTATTGAAACACAGCCACACCCATTTTTGTTCCTCTGGTCTGTTACTGCTCTCTGCTGCAACAGAAGCATCAGCTATATGAGACAGAGGTGGCATGGCCCACAAAGCTGAGAATATTTACCTTCTGCCCCTTTGCAGAAAAAATGTTTGCAGATTCCTGCATCCTGAGAACTGCGGGGTTGGAGGCCTGGCATCCCATGGGACACAGGTACTGCCACGGAAGTGTCCACGGCAGGGTGGGTGGAGGGGGAGCAGCTGGTCTCAGCTGGCGGGGGCGTGGTGTCGGGGCAGGACCTGGGTTTGTGAGTCAGCTCCCCTGGCCACAGTGCCCGGCTCTAGGCTGGCACACTTCTGATTTTTGTGGGGGAGGGAAAAGCAGGGGGGAACATGACCTGCTGCCCCCTCCTCAGCTCCCCTGATGGTCTCCCAGCTAGTGTTTAGGGCTTACCTTGTACGACTGCCAAGTCCAGTGTGCTCGCCGTGCCTCTGGGGCTGTGGCTCTGAGGGACAGGGCCTCCCGGTCCTGGGAAGGGGGCTGGGAAGGGGCCTCTGTAGGCTCAGTAACTCAGGCTGTGAGCGGAACATTTCCCGGAAGCTTCAGGCTGGGTGTGCGTGCTTATGCGTCTGCCTCCAAAGCTCTTGCTAATAACCAGATGGCGCGTTTGATTTCCATGTTTTGTTCTCCCAGCGACATGCAGCTTCCCGCACAGCCTTCCTCCCATGCACGGAGGTGATGGGGCCTCTGACCGTCGCGGGTCTCTGGGGGCCTCTGGTTCCTGGAGCCCCTCCAGGACGAGGCGCCCTCCCCGCATGCAACTGGGCAGGCGGGTTCCACCTCGCTTCTCTGAGGACTCTTGGCGCCATCTGCCCCCACCTGCAGAGGAGCAGGGTCCTGGGCAGGCTGGGGTCCTGGAGTGTGGCCTCCGAGAAGGAGCAGGGCAGGAAGGCCGCGGTGGACGGAATCGCGGAGGAGAGGGGAGGAGAGGCCCTGGGCAGGTGGGAAGGGGGCTGCCCCTCCCAGACGGCAGAGGTGGGTCAGTGGCCCTGACGCTCCGGCTGTGCCAGGCCTGTGGCTCCATTTAGCTTTCCTTTTCTTGTGTCTCAGGGGGTCTCAGAGACAAGCTCGGGGGGCTCCACGTGGTGCTGTTCTGATGGTCTTTGGGAAATGCGGGGAGTCCCGGTTACTGTGGCTCTGTATCTGGTCTCTCCTGCACCTCGGCCATGTGCTGCCCAGCCTGGGCCCTGGTGCCTCCTGGAGAGCCTGGGCAGGGGGTAGGGAGCTCTTTGCTCTGGTCTGGCGAGGGAGGCCGTACGGCACAGACACCTGACAGGCTGCAGGGCCTGGGTGCTGCGGACCTGCTGCCCTGGTTGTCCAGTGCTTTTCTGCCTGTTGCCTGTGTCCTCTGTGGTCCTGATGGAGCCGTGAGGCCTGGATTCAGAATCTGGCCCCGTGAGAGGTCCGTGTGGTCCGAGGATGGGTCTTAGTTTTTGATCTGCTTATTAAACTAAAACTTCTTACTTACTCATTGGCAGAGAATGTAGACAACTGTGTATAAAGCAGTAAAACTCCCTCTTTGCCTGCTTCTCCTTGGTATTGCTTCTCAGAGGCGACACGCATCTCTCTCTGAGCGTAAGCAGTTTCATTTTACTCTTTTAAAAAATCCTACGGGATTAGCTGGGCAGGGTGCTGCACTCCTGTGATCCCAGTGGCTCAGGAGGCTGAGGCAGGAGGATCGCAAGTTCAAGGCCAGCCTTAGCACCTTAGTGAGGCTCTAAGCAACTCAGGGAGACCCTGTCTCTGTATAAAATACAAAAAGAATGCGGATGCAGCTCAGTGGTAGAGCGCCCTGGGTTCGGTCCCTGGCACATCATCATCATCATCATCAATTGGAGGACGATTTACTATTTGGAAAGCCCTCCCTTTCCCATCTCGCTGAACCTGGGTCCCTGTCCTCTGTGACAGTCACTCTGACATGTGGACGTGCTACTTTAATCCGCCCTGTGCCGCTGGGTCTTCGTGGGGCTTCGCCTCTTCCCTGGCGAAGGGGAATGGGGTGATGTCCACGCACCTGCCGCTTGGTGCTCCAGACCCACATTGTGGTTGGACGTCCCCTGAAGGGGGCTGTGCAGGTGACACGGGGCGTGAATTCACTTCCTGGTGAGATGTCACTGCCAGCTGGCACCACCCTCCACGTGGTCTCCTCTGCAGCCTGAAGGACCTGGTCAGCGTCCCTTCCTTCCATGGTGTCCCCCTGCGTCCCGCCACCCCACTGGCCCTGGCTCTGGAGGGCCATTGACCCTGGAAGGACAGTTTGCTTTTCCAGACGTTCCTGGTGACACAGCTGTGGACTCCACACCTGTGTCTGCGTCTGTTCTTCAGAGGTGAACAGGACAACGTGCAGGGCTCTGACGGCAGCACGCTCGCCGTGGTGAGCGTGATTCTGAGCGGTGGGTGCCGGGCAGAGATGGCGCGTAGGCCGTGGCGTCTGAGGGGAGAAGCGGGCTCCTGGTGGGTCCCCAGCGCGCCCCTCCCCGGCCACCCTGCCAGGGCTCACAGGACTCAGCTGTGTTCCAGGTGGGCCGGGGAGAGCATCAGTCAGTGACCCGCTTCTTCAGGGCCCTTCCGACCCCAGCGTGGACCTGGACACCAAGTGACCCCTGGTGGCAGGGACCCTGCTGTCCTGAGCCCAGAGAGAGGATAGGGGATGCGGGAGCCCGAGGACCCCGGCAGGCTCTGCTTCCTCTTTGCAAGGCACAAGGGCTTGTGGGGTGCGTGCGTGCATGTTGTAGGTGTATACGTGTGCACGTGAGTGCACATGTGCATATTGTGTGCATGTGCGCACACGTGTGAGTGTACATGTGTGCATGCATATGGGTGTTTATGTGTGCATGTGTGTGGGTGTATGTGCACATGTGTGCATGTGTGTGCATGTATTGTGCACATGTGTGGGTATGTGTGCACGCATGTGGGTGTATGTGTACATGTTCGTATGTGACTGTGTACACATGTGCTTGAGTCTGCGTGTATGTACATGTGCACATATGTGAGCATGTGCTTGGGTGCACACATGTGTTTGTGTGCACTGTGTGCAGGTGCACATTTGTGTGTGAGTGTGCATGGGTGTGCACACAGGCATGCCTGCGAGTTCTAACCTGCGACTGTGTCTGTGCGGGACTGCGGTTGCCAGGTGCAACCCAGGAGGCCCCAGCTTTGTGGTGTCTGGACACACCCCAGGGTGGCTTGAGGTTTAATGAAGTTTGGGTTTACCTGGGTCCCCCGCCTGTACTTACTGCATCTGGCCGTCTCCCTGGGGTCATCAGCCTGTGTTCGGGGGTGGCCGCATCGAGGGCTCTCTCCTGTCTTTGTCTGTGCCAGGTGGGGTGGGCTGGGAAGACCCTCCTGGGCTGCCCTGGGTGGAAGTGCGGTCGGGCGTCTCCCTCCCCGTCCTCCATGGGCTGCTCCCTCCCACCTGTCTCCAGACGCGGGGCGTGAGACAGCCTGTTTGGAGCCGTCCACCCCTGTTTGGAGCTTGGCCAGCCAGGCAGGCGAGACAGCAGACAGCACGCAGATGGCTGCGGGGCCTCCCGGCTCCTCCTGCCCACGGCCTGCAGAGGAAGCCTCGTCCTCACACCTCCCTGACTCCCAGAGGCCTGGTGCTGCCAGGTATGGCTCCAGCCTCTGCCCCGGGGGGCGGGCCACCCCAGGTTCTGCAGGGACGCCTTCCTTCCCACCCTGGACTTGCTCACAGAGAGCCGCCCACTGCGTGGTCCCCAGCGCTGCGGCCTTGGGCCAGCTCTGTCCAGCAGGAACAGGACTGCAGCACCCCAGGAACCCCAGCCTCAGCTTTGTGAGCAAGCTGCTCCTTCCTGCTCCTTCCTGCTCTGGGCTCCGGGTCTGCTTGAAACCTGGTGGTGACTTAGCCACCAGGAACCTGCCTGGGCCCCGCTGACTTGGGGCTGTTGAGAAGGGTGTGGGCTTGGCCTGCTAGTGTGTGGCAGCCTTTCTAGGAAACACCACGAAGAACCTCCGCTCCTGAGTTTGGAAGATCATTTTTGAGCTCATCACAGACAGGGCCTCAGTGCCTGTCGGCTCCTCTGAGGTGACCCCGCTCTCTGACTCGCTCCAGCCTCTTGTACTCCTGTGCTCTCTCCTGCCGCAGGGCCTTTGCACACCCTGTGTCTCCACTTGGAAGTTTCTTCCCTCTCCCCACTGCTGCACCTGGGGAAGGTCTCTGCCCATTGGGCTATCACATCTTCAGGGACGCCCGGCCAGGCTGACTGTCACGGCAGCCTTGTTACCTGCCCTCCTTACCCCAGCTGCCCCTGCCACACATCTTTCCCAGGCATGGCTGCCTGTTTATCCAGGCACGACTTCTTGGTGCACATCTGCCCCCTTCTAGGCTGGTGTCACTGTGAGGGCAGGGCCATGTGTGTTCTGGATGCCCTGGTCTCTCAGGTCTTCAGCATGTGCTCGGCTGGCCTGTGATCAGGATGGAAGGCACTTTCTGCTTGCCCAGTGCTGCAGTGATGCGGGGGTGGGCTGGACCTGAAGCCGCCCGGCTGGGCTCCGGCTGGGCTCTGGCTACACATGCGTGCACTCCTCTGTTGAGGCTCTCCAACGGGCGTGTGTGAGCCAGCTCTCAGGACGTGTGTCACCAGGACCCCAGGGGTTATCCTGGAAGATGGTGCCAGAGCCTGTGGCCTTCTTGCTGTGTTGTATAGAATGCCTGGCCTTTCTGACGGGCCCTGAGCAACATTTGGAGCCTACCTGTTAATCTGTGTGGGGTGGATGTTAATAATTGAAGCAAAGCCAAGCCATCTATGGTGCATTTTGCTTGTGGGCTACCATGGCCCCCAGATTATCTTCAGTCTCATGCAAAATCCACACTGTCCCCCTTGGCCGCTTGCAGTTTCTTTTCTGTCTTCCAGATGGCTCAGGCTATTTCCCGTGGCTGAGACCTGCTCCCCACCCCCATCCCTTGCCCAGCTTACCTTGGATTTTTGTCAACAACCCTTCTACCCTTTGGCGGAGGCTGGTGGAAGGAGCCTTGGGAAAGAACAAGGGGGAGAGACTGATGGGCAGGCGGCGGCCAGGGTCAGCTCAAGGCTGGCGGGAGGCTGGAGCAGCATCTGAGCTGCAGGCCAGGCCGGGTGGAGCCAGCGGGTGGCCCCTGGGACGGGCTGCCAGAGTCTGGTGAGCCCTGGCTGCTGCCGGGCTGGAGGACGGAGCTAGCCTCCGGAGCCCCACAGGGACCCTGTCATCTTGGTGGCCCGTGGCACTGCCAAGTCCCTCTGCAGCTGCCGTCCACTTATCAGCTCAGTCACACGGTGGTCATTTGCAGGTCTCAACATGCTGGTCAGTGGGGGAGGCCGGGCGTGGTCCAGGACAAGCCCCTCGCCCACCTGCCCGCAGTGAGGATACCTTGGTTCCTTAGTGGACCTGAGGGCTGAGTGAACCGCTGAGGCGCTGCTGAGTCGGGCCTGGACCTCCACCGGCCTGCGTGGCCTGGTGCGTCCGCCCTCCCGGAGCTGCCTCCACCTCTCCGCGCTTCCGAGGCTCATCCCTTTGCTGGGGACCGTCCTGCACGCCTTTCTCCTGAGGCCGGGTGGGGCCTGGGTCTGCCCCTCCTGCAGCGGCCCAGGTTCTGCACCTGCGGGGGGTCAGGTCTCCAGGGACTGTGCTGGATGTCACTTGCCAGGCGTCTGAGCCCCAGGTCCACCGTGGCTGTACCCGAATGTCCCCTGCCGAGTCCCACAGGAGCCCTGGGCTGCCCGTGGGGCTCCTGCCCTTGAACAGGGGCCGCCTCGTGTGTGTGTGTGTGTGTGTGTGTGTGTGTGTGTGTGTGTATGTGTGTGTGTGTGTCTGTGTCTGTGTTGCTCAGGGCCCAGTCCAGCCGCGGCCTTTGTCCCTCACGAAGGGGAAGGAACGGGAAGAAGGAAAGCCCCTGTCGTGTGCTCCCGTGGCAGCGCCCCAGCAGCTAATGAAGAGCCGGATCCGGAGCGGAGTCTTGAAACCACGCCTTTCAGTTTCCAGCCTCATCCTCTTTCTGGGGCGAGAGTGGAGGCTCCGGGCACGTCTCCCTGCCTCCGTCCCGCCAGCCGGGTCCCGGCGTCTCTGGGCTGTGGTGCCCTGGTCAGGCCGGCAGCCTTTGCCTTCAGCTCTAGAGTGGTGCAGTTTGTGAGCGGGTGGCGCTGCTGTCCGCCTCTCACCAAGGCCCTTCCCTCCACAGATTGCTGCCTTCTCCTCATTTCCCGGCTGACCAAATCTGGTAGAAGGCTCTAGTTAAAGAAGGCCTCGTATGTGCCCGTGCGGCCGGGCCTCCAGCTCTGCAGCGCCTGCCGCCCGTTCTGCCTGAAGGAGGGCTGGCGCCTCTGGCTGACCCCTGCCCATGGCCCCTCCCTTCCCTCGGCCTTGCCCCTCTGTCCGTCTGGGGAGCCCTTCTGGGTCACCGGCAGTTTGCAGACTCCCTCGTGGGAGGAGGGTCTAGCATGTCTGGGCAGGAGCCCTTGCGGGAAGTGTGTGGAGGCAGGGACGGCTGCCCTGAGCCTGGGGGCAGGGCAAGGACCTGGACGTAGGTCCAGGCAGGGCTGAAGGCAGGGCTTCGTGAGCTCCCACCTGGTGTGCTGCACTCGCCAGAGGCCCAAAGCACGGGGCTGCCTGGTCTTTGGAACCTCCAGAGCCATGAGCCAAAGTGAAGCCTTTCTCTTCATAAGCTAACTACCTCGGGCGTTTCCTTATAGTATCACAAAGCTGGCAGATACAGTGGGTGAAGTGGAGGGGGTTGAAGACCCTCAGCTCCCTATGGGCTCCATCTTGACACAGCAGAAAAAGCTTGGGGATGGGTGTGGGGCCTTGAGACACGGAGTAGGTTTAAAGTTGCTCATTGCAGGAAACATTGAGACTCTGTGTTGCCTGAACATAGTGCAGAAGCGAAGGCCACACGTGGGTCATCTGGGAACTGTGGGATCCTCAGGTGATGCTCCTCAGCATTGCTGAGCAGCCCAGGGACAGTCATGGGGCAGGTGGTTGGTGGGTTAAGCCAGGGTGCAGGTGGCCAGCTGGGTGTGGTGGGGGGTAGGGAAGAGCCAGCCTAGGGGCTTGTTATGGAAGGAGCTGTGGGTCCAGGAGGAGCAGGAGGGGGGAGGCTGTAGCCAGAGTGCGGCTTAGGTCACAGGGCCAGACAGCGCCACAGTGGTGGCAAAGAGGGAGAGGCCGCTGGGACCACCGTGGAGGCCGCCGAGGTGCTGGCCGCTGCAGTTCCTGCCTGCTGGCCGATGGCTGGTGCCCTGGAGATGCGCTCTGCCCTGGGGCTTCCTCATCGCCTGGCGTGGGGCTGCGGTCTTCAGAGGCTGTTGCTAGCCCTTCCATCAAACGTCTGTGGTCAGGGAGAGGACGTCATCAAACGTGCCCGGTGGTGGATTGCTCGCCCTGCTTTCATCGGGTGTTGCTCTTTATTTGGAAATCAAGGCTGTCCCCTGACTGCCTTTCCTTATTTGTATTTTCAGATTTTCAGAATCCCCGGGGCTGCAGCAGGTGGGGCTTCCTGACACTCATTTCCACCCTCTCCACTTGGCACACATGAGGGTCTCGCCTCCTTTCTGGAGTTTGGTGGTGGCCAGCAGGGCTGGGGGTGGTCACTCCACTAATATTGCCAGAAACCTGGGGCAGAGGTGCTGTGAGGCCCCAGGGTGTCCAGTGCACCCTCAGGGTGTCCAGTGTGCTCCCAGGGTGTCCAGTGGGCTCCCAGGTGTCCAGTGCGCTCCCAGGGTATCCAGCGTGCTCCTAGGGTGTCCAGTGCACCCTCAGGGTGTCCAGTGTGCTCCCAGGGTGTCTAGTGCACCCTCAGGGTGTCCAGTGTGCTCCCAGGGTGTCCAGTGGGCTCCCAGGTGTCCAGTGTGCTCCCAGGGTGTCCAGTGCACCCTCAGGGTGTCCAGTGTGCTCCCAGGGTGTCCAGTGGGCTCCCAGGTGTCCAGTGCACTCCCAGGGTATCCAGCGCGCTCCCAGGGTATCCAGTGTGCTCCCAGGGTATCCAGTGTGTCTCAGGGTGTCCAGTGTGCTCCCAGGGTGTCCAGTGCGCTCCCAGAGTGTTCAGTGTGTCCTCAGGGTGTCCAGTGCACCCTCAGGGTGTCCAGTGCGCTCCCAGGGTGTCCAGTGCACTCCCAGGGTGTCCAGTGCGCCCTCAGGGTGTCCAGTGGGCTCCCAGGTGTCCAGTGCACTCCCAGGGTGTCCAGTGCGCCCTCAGAGTGTCCAGTGCACTCCCAGGGTGTCCAGTGCGCCCTCAGGGTGTCCAGTGCACTCCCAGGGTGTCCAGTGCGCCCTCAGGGTGTCCAGTGTGCTCCCAGGGTGTCCAGTGCGCCCTCAGGGTGTCCAGTGTGCTCCCAGGGTGTCCCCTGCTGTCCTGCTGGTGCCCGAGTCCCTCGGTCCTGAGTTGTCGAGGAGATGGCTCACCACCTCCCACAGCGTGCACGCAGAGCACGGAGGTAAACACCTCTGTTGTTCTAGATGCTGAGATTCAGCTCCTGCCCTGCCCCAAGAGTCTGGGGTGGGATCCGCGAATGGGAAAGCAACGGTTTAAAGAAGCCCCTTCTTACCCAAAGGATAAAGAACGGCACCGTGTGTTGGTTCCAAAATCAAAAGATGTGCTTTTCGGTGGTTCTGGAAATGGAACAGCCTGGAGTGAGCCGTTCGGCAGCCCCAGTGTGGACAGCCCCAGGGACTGGGCCCCTGTCGCTCCCACCCTGCAGACCCTGCCGAGGTGGCAGCTTCTCTGCCTCCCTAATTCCTCCTTCGTGGACTTGGACCAGGTGCCGGGAGCAGCTGGACGGAGCAGCCACAGGCACCAGCTGGGCGCCAGGGCTGGAGAAGGAGGCCTCCCCGCCTCAGGATGGGCCTCGCCACCAGGCCTCCCGACCCTTTCCACATATCTGCTAATTACGCTAAAACATCGCCAGTGCTTCTGCTTCTCCGTCCCCAAAATTAAACACCTTAATCACACAAACGCATGGAATTGGATTTAGGGTGACTGATTCCCAACTGTCAGTGAGGATGTAATTAGATTATATTCTGCTCCAGTTCAACTGAAAGAAAATTGACAATAAAATGCTGATCAATATGTGCAGCTCGGGAGGTCTGCTGCTTTGAGATGCAGAGCGTTTGTTTTTAAAATCTATATTCTTGAGTAAAGAAGAAATCCATCTTTCTTTCCTAGAGGGGGACGCCACAGAGCACCAGGCTGAGCGGCAGCCCGAGGGCCAGAGGCTGAGCTGAACAAGCAGACGCCCTGACGCAGGGTTGTGTCTGCCGGGCAGGGGCCGTGGGCGGTGTGTGTCTCTAGGTGTGTGTGTCTGTGGTGGCGTCGGCTCTCGGTGACCGTGTGTACCCGTTGGCGTGTGCAGAGTTGCCATGTGCACCTCGGCTTCGCAGGGATCCTGGGGCCTGGAGCCCAGCGGATACCATTTTAAGAAAAGCCGCTTGACAGACAGAATCGCGGCCAAAGCCCGGCTGCGAAGCCTGCAGTCTTCCGGGCACAGCTCTGGGTCCTCTTTGCTTTGGCTTCTACCTGCCTCCAAACAACTTCTGCTTCCTGTGAACCCATCAGAATCAGGGCTTTGGCGGCAACTGGAGGCTGGCAGAGCAGGTGCCGCTGCAGACGTGGGTGGGGCTTCTCTGCCTGGGGGCTTCCCTGTGAGTTGCAGGATGTTGGCACCAGGTCCCATGCCCCTGAGGCTGGTGACACTCCCCCCCCCCCCCCGCAAGTTCGACAATCAAAGATGTCTCCGGCTGTCGCACAACGTCCCCCCAAGGGCCCCGATCGGCATTGTACTGCTTCAGCAGAGGTGTACTGCTCCTGCAGAGGTGTCCAGGGTGCTGGTGGTCAGGGGTGGTTAGACGGGGTGGGCGGGTGGGGATGCCCTGGGAGGGCCGTGGGCTGCTTCCAGAACTGGGTGTTGGCGATTGAGGGCTCAAGGAGCGTGTCGGGTACCAGAGCCGATGGCCGCCCTCTGATCTGCTGTCAGGCTGACCTGGGGGGGCTGCCATTGCGAGCCTTTCAGGGCGTGCCAGGGCGGGGGGCGTCTGTGCCCGGGAGGGACTGGGCTCCTCCCGAGGGCAGGAACAGGGCACAGGTCGAGTACCAGAGCATCAGCCTTGGGGAGGATCAGCTGGGATCCCAGGCCTGACGCCTCCTCGCGGCAGAGCCTGTGTCTGGGGACACGGTGATTCAGTTACCAGGACCCCAAGCGGGGCTTGAGTGGAGGTGAGGAAATCATGGCGGGATGAGGCCTTTGGCCCCCTTCCTGGGAGAGACCCACAGTTCCTGGAATCCCGAGTTCACGTTCAGAGTCTGCAGTTGCTATCTGCCTCCTGTTCATTCAGCAAACTTGTGCGGAACCACCCTGTGCCCAGCTCGCCGGGTGGGGCAGTAGGAAGGCGGCGGGCCATGGGCTCCACCAGAGGGCGGTGCCCAGCACACAGCAGGAAGTACTGAGGTCTGGTGGGCGAGCATCTTGAGGGGCCTCAACCTGCAGCCTCTTCTGGGGATGAGGACCCTTTCTTTTATCCACAAGAATGCACTGGGCTTCATTCCCAGACACAGGTCATGTCAGCTCTTCGTCTGTGCCCTGTGACCGTGCCCTGTGACCGTGCCCTGTGACCGTGCCCTGTGTTCTCAGCAAACTGTTTTCTTTTTTTTGTTCTTTTTGAAGGAAGGTTAGTTTGTCAGCATCATCTCTAGGGAAAGTCGAACTTGCAGTTCCTTTGGGGGCACACCCAGGAGTGGTGTTGCCAGGTCCTAAGATTTGAGATCTGTCGCACAGTAGGGCGACCATGGTTGACAATAATGTGTTGTCTATCTCAAAGTGACTAAGAGGGCGTATTTCAAATGTCTTGCCATAAAAAATGATAGACAAGATAACGGGCCGTCAGTCAGCGTGATGTGATCTCATTACGTTGGATGCTTAGATCAAGCCTGCGGTACTCATAGATGTGAACCGTTACGAACGTTCAATTAAAAATAACATTAATTGGGCTGGGCCGTGGCTCAGTGGTGGAGCACTTGCCTGGCAGGTGTGAGGCCCTGGGCCTGATCCTCAGCACCACATGTAAACAAATGAATAAAATAAAAAAAGAGATCCATTGACAACTAAAAAATATTTTTTAAAAATTGATTAAACACGTAACGTGTTCCAAGCCCCAGTCGGAAGTGGTGGAGTGGGGAGTCGTGGGAAGGCCGTCCCTAGGGGCCAGTGACCTCAACCCCACAGATTCTGTGATCCGTGGGGCCTGAGCCCTGCCTGAGATTTCTGCTGAGCCTGGGGCAGGGGCTCCCAGCCTCAGAGCCACCCGGCTTCCAGGGCCTGGAGCCCCCAGCTGCTGCCTGCAGGCCCACCCCACCGAGGAGATGCAACCCCGTTCATTTCCATAGGCACTGACCACTCGCTCCTGGGTTTTGTTGGCTTCCTTTGAGGTCTGGGGCCCCTGGGAGGGCCCGTCCTTCTGTGTGGTGCTGGGCCGCCCACTGACTTCTGTGTGCACTTTCCTCCTCCAGGGGTGCGGGGGTGGACCCCCATTCCTCCACCTGCATTTCGAGAGCACCTCCACTCTCGATCCTGAAAGCAGGCAGCGGAGGCCGTCACGAGGGGCATGGGGAGCAGAGAGGCCGTGCTGGCATCTGCCCCTGCAGGGTGGTGGTGGTTGTGGACTCGTCTTCCCTGTGAAGCGTGCTGTTGGAGCTGCAGAATCCTTGGTGCTGGCTGCGGGCCCGCGGTGGGCCCAGGCCTGGGTCCTGCTCTGTGCAATGCGGGGTGGGCCGCGCGCTCCGGGCAGAGGGTCTGTGAGGCCAGGAGGCAGGGCTCCGGGGTGGGCGCTCGATCATCAGGAGGCACAGAGGTGCTCCTGTTGAAATTGCCCACGCTCGAGCTGGCGCCGGGTGTCCAGGGCTGGCGCCAAGGCTGCTGGAATTTGCTTTCTTTCTTGGTGTTCATTTTCCATCCTGTAGCCGGGCAGGTTTCCATTAACAGCTTCAAGAGTTCAGGTCTAGAGACACTAATAGCACCTTCTGTGCACCAGGTGCTGAGGATATCATAGAGCAGGTGCCCACTATGTGCAGGCGCTGGGGACATTATGGTGAGCAGGCACCTACTATGTGCAGATGCTGGGGCTATCACACTGAGCAAGCTACACAGAGCACTGCACGAATCTGGCTTCCGCCCAGTCCCTGGGAGAGGCCAGCTGCAGGCCAGGTGAGCTGGCGTCGGGCCGTGGAGGAGGGGCTGCTGGCCATCCCCAGCGTCTGCACTGGGGGAGAGAACTGGCTTTAGTGTGCAGTGCTGAGACCCAGGAGGGGTGGATCTTGGAGGAGGCCAAGATGAAGATATCTGGGGGGTTCCTGAACGCCCACCCATGACGGTGAGGGCCCTGTGGCTGAGCCCATGGTCAGGGTAATGACCCTGGGAGGGTCTTCTTGGAGTCAGCAGCCCCGAGGGCTGATGGATCAGGAGCAGCTCTGTGGTGGCGACCTTCAGGATGGGGACCTGCCTGGCTTCCAGCGGTGAGCGAGCTGTGGAGAGGAGAGCAGCCCGGGGACGCCGAGAGCGAACCCTCCGCCTGCCAGGTGTTCCACTCGGAGCCAGTTCAGCCAGAGTGGCAGGCACGGCTCTGTGACGTTCCTCGTCCCGGGGGTGGGGTCAGCCTCTCCTCGCCGTGGGCCGGAGGGAGGAGGTGTAGGTCTCGGCCTCTGAGCTTCCCTCCTGATCCCGGGCTCTGCAGGTGCTGTGCCCGAGAGGCCACGGCCCGTGCTCCTGGACGGGTCATGCTCTCGCGACCGTCACACTCCCTCGTCGGCCCGTTAAGGAAGTCCTGGCACCACTTCTGTGTCCTCGGGGAAGAGTCAGGATGGGGGCTTCCGGGCCTTCCAGCCCCTCCTGCTCCTCCCCACAGCGAGCTGTTGGCAGACTGAGGTCAGCGGCTTTCCGTCCAGCGCTCGTTAGTGGGCGGCTGCAGCAGGTGCCACCTCCTCAGCCCCTTGCTTGGGCTCTGGGTTTTTGGGGCAAACTGGACAGACTTCTTGTCCTCCATCTCCACTTGCAGTCTGTGACTGGTTGGCCACGCCGGGGACTTGTGGGGTCCCAGGAGGATGAGCCTCATGGTGACCTTTGTTTTATAGTAAGTGACAAGCCACCCAACTTGAGCCACGGGGGCTTGTCACTTCACACACCAGGACCGGAGGGCGGATTCCAGCCTGGCTCCGTACGTAGCTGGAGGGTCTGGGCTACTGAGGGTCCCATGTTCCCACCTTCCCCCCCTGGCCGCAGAGGCCACCATCCAAATGGGAAGCCCTTGGAGGACGGCGACCAGAGGCAGCAGGAGAGGGCACGCGGGTCCCTGCACATTTCCCAGAAAGCCCCCGAGTGTGGGGAGGAGGGACCCTCACAGAGCAGGCCACGGGGGGCAGGCTGGGACCTGCAGGAGCTGCGGAGGGGCTGCTGCCTGCCCCGCAACCTGGGGCGTCTTCTCAAGAAAGGGGGCAGGGCGAGGTCTGCCAAGGGGGCAGTGCCCTGCCCTTCCCGTGGTGCCCACGTGGCCAAGCACAGCAGCCACGTTAAACCTGTCCGAGCTGGCCCGCTTCTGCACTGCTTGCCGGGGCCAGAGGGGCCGGGTGTCACTCGCCCTGCCAGCAGGAACCCCACTGCACGTTCCCTGTTCCGACACGTTCCCGTCGCTGAAAACCACAGGTGGACGTCTGTGTCTGTGTGCAGGAGCGTCCGAGACTGCGGAGGAGTGGAGGTTGGGTGGGTCTGTTCCTTCGGTCAGTCCCCCCGGGGAAACCCTGCTGGGCAGAGACACGTGTCTGGCACGCTGGCTGGTCCCTGCTTTGAGGTGGGGACAGTCACTGCCCACACTGTCCAGCTAGGCAGCCGCTAGCCACTGGTGGCTTCTGAGCACTTGACACACCGTGAGAGCAGATTGGGACATGGCAGGAGGGTCAGTTTGCAGGCTGGAGTTTGAAGACTTCATAGAAAAAGCAAGTATTTTGTTAATATTTAAAAGATATTTTGTACATGTTGAATGGTATTTTGGATATATTGGATGAAATAAATGATATTAAAATTACTTTCACCTTTGTTTTTAAAGTGTTGCTATGACAAACTGTGAGTGTGGGTTCTGCACCGTCTTTACTTTGGACATCAGTGGTCTCCAGGGGCAGCAAGGGCAGCGACTGGTTCACCAACACACTGGTCAGGTGCCCGACCAGAAGCCGTAAGGGATGCAGAACACAAGCACCCAGAGGGGGACTCAGGGTCGAGCATCAGCAAAGGCTGGGTGGGCAGAGCTAGGATCCAGCACTTCCACCATCTGCCCAAGAGAAACGGGAGCGTAACTCTACACAGGAACGTGTTGTGGAATGCTGAGGCAGCACTGTGGATAACAGACCCAGAAGTGACCCAGATGTTTACCAGATGTCAGCAGATGAGTGGTAAACAAGAGTCTGTCTGTATGGTGGAATATTGTTCAGCGGAATATTATTCGGCTATAAAAAGGGGTGAAGCATGAGCGGGGCATGGTGGTGCCCGCCTATGATCCCAGCGGCTTGGGAAGCTGAGGCAGGAGGGTCATGAGTTCAAAGTCAACCTCAGCAAAAGTGAGGTGCTAAGCAGCTCAGTGAGGCCCTGTCTCTAAATAAAATACAAAATAGGGCTGGAGATGTGGCTCGTGGTTAGTGTCCCCGAGTTCAGCCCCCAGTACCCACACACAGCCATGTGCTCCGCTGGTTTTCGAGCAGGGCTGGTGTGTGAGGCGGAGCAGGAAGTCGACACCCTTGGCACGGGTGTGGGCCGGGTGGCCGGGAGCCGGGAGGGCGAGAACAGAGACCTGGCGTGCTCTGCCACGCGAGCCCCCGTCACAGAGCTGGGTCCTTCCAGGAAGCGGAGGCAGCGGGAAGACCCCCTCTTCACACCCGGTTCCGGCCACCACGTCAGAGGCGTTCAGACCTGTGGCTCAGGGTGGCAGGCGTGAGGGACAGGAGAGGGGAAGGGGTCCTCTCAGAGAGGAGAGGGACCGTGTGCCTCTCCTGCCCTCCAGTGTTACTGGGGATTTCAGAGAAGTTTCCAGAGAGTCCTGCCCAGGTCCACCTCTTGACTTTGGCTGAGAGCCGGTGACATCAGCCTGAAGTCCCCACTCTCATGGCAACACTAGGTCACCTGGGCCCACGCTGGCCAGTTCTAATTGGATGCTTAACCACGCACAGATTTCGCGGCAGGAGGAGCCGTCCTTATCTCTCAGAGTTTCGGGGTCTGGGTGCAGTGCTGGGTCCTCCCGGTGACATTGTTTTGGGCCTGCCTTTCTCCTTCAGTGCACAGGAGTTTGCTGAGGGCTGTGACGTGTCCTGTCCATGTAGGCCATGTGGGGCGGCAGGTGGATTTCCTTCTTGGACAAAAAGCAGGTGGGGTGGCGGGGCATCTACAGAGCTATCCTCTTAACCTCGGGTTCCCTCCGTCCTCCCCCGTCTGTTCCCCACGCTCCTGACGGACGTGGCTCCAGGGCCTGTGTGTTGGTGAGGACATGGGGACCTGGAATGCCCTGTGTCCCTGCGGGGTCACCAGCTCCCTCCTGCCGGCGTCCTATCCTTCTCCCCCGAATCTCTTGGCAGACGGTGGCCGGGTGTCCAGGTTCGATACTGCTGCGGGAAGCCTGCGCAGACTCCCTGAGCCCAGCCCTGCGTGGCAGGGGTTTGTTGCTCCTGTGAGCGACACGACCATGTTTCCATTAAAACCTGGTGCAGGCAGGTGGACGGCGCCAGCAGCGCCCTGGCGGGGAGGGCCGGCAGCGGGGCTCGCGGGTCTGGGGTCTGGAGGGCTCATCAGGGTGGGCTTCGAAAACCCCTTGCTTTCAGATCCACTACCAGGGTCCCCCGCAGACCTGGGCAGAGCCGAGGGCTTCCTGGTGCTGGAAAGTTGGGTTGGGCTCACGCCCGAGACGCAGTGAGGGTCTTCATATGAGGGAAGCGCCTCGTTTTCTCTGCAGCTGGCAGCTCTGGGGGCTCCTGTCTGCACCTGAGACCCCGTGAGACCATCAGCTTCTTGAAGATGGAGAAGTGCTGCACGTGTGTCAGCAGGTCTGGACTGGGGGCTGCCGCTGGGGCCCTGCACCCCTCCCCTGAGCACCCACAGCCGTCCTCACCAGAGGACGCTCCGTGTGTCCAGGTCAAACCACCTCCATCGCTCACCCTGACGGTGCCTCGGACCCCGGGGCTCACAGAACCCCCTCCGCTGTCCTGGGCAGGTGCCTGTTGGTTTATCCATCCGCCGATGGACTTCTGAGTCGCGGCCGCCTTTTGGCTGTGGTATGTTGGTGTGATGCCCTTTATAGAAGCATCCAGAATGGGCACGTCCGCAGGGACAGACGCATGAGTGCTTGCCAGTGGGGGAAGGGGAAGTGGGGCAGGCTTTGTTCTGGTGAAAGCGTTTCGGGGCCGGCTGGAGGTGGTGGCCAGGGTGCACGACACTGGGTACCTTAATGTCACCAAACTGTGTCACCTTTGAGTGGTGACTTCTTTGCTGTGCACAGTTTTATCTCAGTTAAAAAACACTGGCCATGTCCTCCCCTGGGAGATTCTGTTGTAACTGGTCACCATGCAGCGCATTATAGACCCCTGATTTGCGATCCCAGTCGTGAGAGATGTAACAAGATGGCGGATTCGGATTTAATTTCAAAGCAATAGTTTGATGGACTCTTCTGGGGACCTTACTGGCAACTATGTCTCAAAGTGATGGCACCTGGATTTCTGGGGTGCTCCAAAGTGAGGCCTTCCTGCTCTTGGAGTCTTTACGCTTGGCTGGAGACCGTGTGGCGTCCAAGCACACGGCTGAAAGGGGCTGCCTGGTTGGGAGGAAGATGGCAGAGGGTGCTGAGAGACTCTTCTGCAGCCTGCCTGCTCAGCCCCACCTGGAGCTGGAGGCGCTGTTCCGGGTGGTTTAAACAGTCGCATGGTGAATGGCTTAGAGCTCAGGCGTCCGTCCTGAGGAGTTCGCACGACGGTGACGCGCACGCGCCCATGTCAAATGAAGCTTCCAGTGTTCCCATCCCCGTGGAAAGCCCTCCCACCACCCTGGCGCAGTCCTGTCGCCGCCCAGAGGCAGCCTTGGCCCAACTTCCATCGCCGTGGGTGGAATGTGCGGGTTCTCGGACTCTTAAGTGGAACGCTCTGACGTGGTCCCCTTTGCGCCTGGCTCCATCTTGCTCAGCAGTGTGCTTGGAGGTGGATCCCTGGTGCGTCTCAGAGGGTCGCCCCTTACCTTCCTGTAAGCCACGGCGCCCGGATCCATTACCCGTGTCTGCATCCCCAGTCCAGGGGTGTGCGCTCCCGTGTCAGGTCACATGAATACCGCCCGTGTCAACCGCCGTTGGCTCTTCTCTTTGTGAACATCTGCTTTCCCCTGCTGGGTCTTAAAGTTGTGAGAGACCCCCGACGGTTTTCCATGGAGGTCAATTCTCACCAACACCTAGTGCCATTATGTTTTATTAAGGCCGTTTGATCGCTGTGAAATGGTATTTTGTCAAGGTTTGGACTTGCATTTCCTCCATGAGTGATGACGTTGGGCAGTGTCTCCTGTGCATACTGCCTATTTGCATATCTCCTTTTGGAAGTTCATGTGAAAGTCTTTGTTTTTCTTTTAGCTGGATTCTTGGTTTAAACTTTTGATGCGTAAGAGTCCCTTAGCTATTCTGGACAGCAGTCCATTGCACATATTTTCTTCCAGATGATGGCTTGCCTAGTGGTTTTCTTCATAGCCTCTATCGATGAATGGACATTTAGAATTTTAGAGGTCGTTTCTATTCGATTGTCTGTTTTGGTCAGTGCCTTTTGTGTTTGGTCTAGGAAACTTAGCTTTCCACAGGTCGTGAGACAAGACTTGCACTTATTTTTTTCACGGAAGTTTTATGGTTTCAGCTTTGCCTGGGTCTCTGATCCGTCTCAAATGGATGGCATGCAGTGGAGGCAGGAATTCCCCTCCGCTGGCCCTGTGTGGCCCTCTGGCTGTTCTTCTGTTCATTGAATTGATTTGTCGTTGTCAGAAATCAATTGACCACACCTGTGTGCGTGTGTTCCTGAACTCTCTAACTTGCTCTGGGCACCAACTGTCCATCCTTATGCCAGTACCACACTCTCTTGGTTACTGTGACTTGTATAGGACTTGAAGCGAGGTAGGTAAGTACTCCATCTTGGTTCTCCTTTTTCAAGATTTGTTTGGCAATTCTCAGTTACTTATATTTCCATATATGTATGAGAATCATACCGAGTTTCGCAAGAAAATGTTGAGATTGTGTTTGGGATGAAGCTATAGATATTTTGGGGGAGAATTAAATATTCCAACCCATGCATATGTCATGTATATCCATTTACTTATCTCTTGTTAAAGTGATGTTTGGTGTGGAGGTTTTGCAAATATTGATTTTAGCTTTATTCTTAGTTATGTGATACCTTTTGATGTCTTTTAAAATAGCATTATTTTTAGATTTTATTTTCCAATGGTTCATTGCTAGTACATGAAAACTTAATTCACATTTATATCTTGACCTTGTGTCTGGAAATATTGCTAACTTATTTAACAATTTGGTAATGTTTTCTTGAATTTATTAGGACTTTCTACACAATCATATCATTTTCAGTTAGTGATAGTTTTGCATCTTTCTTTTGTAATTTTATGCCCATTAGTTTATTTTTCTTGCCTTATTGCACTAGCCAGGCATTTAAATAAGACTTTGAATGAAGTGGTGATAATGGACTTTCTTGCCTTACTCCTCATCTTAAGGGAAAAGTATTCATAGTTTTTATCACTAAATATAATGTTAGTTATATATTTTTTTCCAAATAGATGCTCTTTACCACATAGAGGAATTTTGCTTCTATTCCTAGTTTGTTGAGGGTTTTTTTAAAAAAATGAATGGGTTTTAAATTTTGTCAAATATTTCCCCTTCATCTGTTAAAAAAAAAAAAAAAAACACAAGATTTTTTCACCTTTTTTTCCCTAAGTGTGTTGACTTCCTTGAATTGCTTTTTTGAGTACTGCCAGCTTTTCGTTCCTAAAAAAAAAAAAATCCCATTTGCTCATACTGCATTATCTTTTTGAGTACGGCTGGATTTGATTTGCAGATATTTTGCTGAAGATTTCCAAATTAGTTCTGATGAAGAACATTGGTGCGCGGCTTCGTTTGTGCACACGCTAGCTTCACCAAATGAGTTGGAAGGATTCCTGTCCCGTTATTTTTCAACAGAATTTAAGTAATATTTACTTCTTAAACATCTGATGAAATTCAGCAAAGACGTCTGGGACTGGGCTTTTCTTTGTGGGAAAATGTTGAATTATGAATTTCAGTTAGTAGCTGTAAGCCTTACTATTTCCTCTTTTTCCCTAGTTTTGGCACTTTGTATCTTTGAAGGAATGTATCCATTTCATCTCGGCTGTTGACTTTATGGACTGGAGGGAGTTCATTTTATCTCCTCCTTGTCCTTGAAGTACCTGTATGATCTGTGGTGATGTCCCCTCTTCAATCCTAAGGTTGCGGTTTGTTGTCTCTGTTTTCCTTGGTCACTCTGGCTGTCCTGAGTGGCCCCCAGCTGTCTCTGGATACCCACATGCTAGCATATCCCTCCCTGGAAGGGGAGCTGACCCAGGACTCTCTTCTACTGGGTAGAATATGGAAAGGGTGGTGCGACGTTACTTTTGAGATCAGTTCCAGAAGGGCTGTGGCCCCCAGCTGACACGTCCCTACTCTGCTTGCCTGTTCTGACGGAAGCCGGCCGGCTACCTCTGTGGAGATGTCACGTGGCAGGGAACTGAGGGAAGCCTACCACCAACAGCCAGTGTGGAATTGAGGCCAGTGGTCCAGGGGCCCGCACGCGCATCCTGCCTGCCCGTGGGCCTACACGTGAGCTTGGACGCAGCGCCTCCCCTCCCCGGGTCCCTGAGAGGACACCGCCCTGGCTGCGCAGTGTTTTAGAAGGCTTGAAATACCGAATTCATATTCAACAAAGAAGTCAGGGTCCAAATATTCTATTTGAGGCCACGTAGTTCTTAAAATATCTGACGTTTTTCCTAATTTTTATTTATGGACACAAAATTGCAAGGTGATGCTTGGATGTAAGGTTAGTTTGTTATATTGATCTGTCATCAAGGCAAACACACGTCACCTGAAGAGTGCCCTGGATCTCAGGACTGCTTTTTATTGGTGCGTATTCATCGTACAGCCTGGTGGGGTTCACTGTGGCGGGCTTGTATGTGTGTGTAGCATAATTTGGTCAGTTTTGCTCCCTGTCACCTCTGACCCCCTGTCTCCGACCCTTCCTCACACTAATAGTCTCCCTTCTGGAGTCATGATGTCCTTTCCCCTTCCTCCGGCTCCCACATGGGAGAGAAAGCATGGTACTTGCCTCTCTGAATCTGACTGGTTTCTCTTCACAAGGTTATCTCCAGTTCCATCCATTTTCCCTGCACATGACATCATTTACTTCTTCTTCATGGCTGCGTAAAACTCCATGCTGTGTGTGTGTCTCACATTTTCTTCGTCCATTCATCTGTTGGAGGGCACCTGGGCTATTCCGTAACTTGTGCTGTGATAAACGGGGGTGAAAGATGCCAGGTTTTAATTCTTTGGGATCAAATACTGGGGAGGAGCACGGGGGGGTCACAGGGCAGAGGGCAGCCTTGGGGGTCCACAGGTCAGGCACCCAGGTGAGCCGCACCTGGATTCCTGACTCACAGAATCTATGCCACAGCACCTCTGCTGTTGGTAGCGAGTTTTGTGGTGACCTGTGGTGCAGCCATGGAGAGTTAGCACAGTGTGTACTGATTTTATTTTTATTTTAAGGACTGACTTTTGTTTTGTGCACCTATCATTCGTATATTTTCTATGATTTCTCTCTTACTTTCTTTTTTAAAAATCATTTTTAGATGTTGCTAGACCTTTATTTTATTCATTTACTTTTATGTGGTGCTGAGACTCGAACCCAGTGCCTCACACAGGCCAGGCAAGCGCTCCACCTCTGAGCCCCGATCACAGCCCCTCTTATTTTCTTTCCTGTGTTTACTTTGGGCTTCATTTGCTCTCCTTGAGCTTCTCAAGTTTGCAGTGTGGGTCACTTATTTTAAACCTCTCTGTTTTCTAGGCTGAACATTTAAAGCGACAGATGCCTCAGTCAGAGCGGCTTCTTCTCCCTGGGACGAGTATCAGTGACGTGTCCCTTGGTTGTCACACAGCTCACAACGCTTTCCAGTTTCCCTCAGGATTTGACCCTGGGGAGTATGTAGAAATATGTTGTTTCATATCTAAATATTTGGGCGATTTTCTAGATAACTTGTTTTTCTCTATTTGTAATTAAACAATGTTTTCTGAGAAGCACTTTGATTTCCGTCTTTGCTAAGTGTACGAGCTCCGTGGCAGCACGTGCTCCGTCTCATTCCATGGGCCCTTGAGAAGCAGCTTCGGATCTGTGGTACTTTAAGCGTCCGGTAGGTCAAGTGGGTGGACAGCGTTGTGCGGATTTCCTGTAACCTCACGGATCTCCTTTTCTGGCTGCTTCATCATTAACTCAGAGTGAGGTGTTGGACTCTCCTCTTACGGTTGGTAGATCTGTCCATTCCTCCCTTTTGTTCTTTAAATGATTGCCTCACACCTTCTGAAGCTGGGTTGGCAGGCGCAGTACATACGTAGGATCACTTTGCCGTGTCTGTACATTGACCCCTTTATCACTATGCAAGGACCGTTTCATCTCTAGTATAACTCTCTCTCCAGATCTGTTTTGTCCCGTAGTTTCCTTGGGACACCAGCTCACTAATGCTGAATTGGCATGATATATATTTTCCAGCCCTGTGTGTCTTTATATTTAAAAGCATTCCTTCTAAAGAGCATATAGTTGATCCTGCTTATTTGTTTGATCTGTCAATCTGTGCTTTGTACAGCGAGTGTTTATGCCGTGTACGTTTCACATAATTATGAATAGACCAGGATTTAAATCTGCTTTCTGGCTTTTCTTTTTTTTTTTTTTTTTTGTACCAGGGATTGAACCCAGGGGTTCTTAACTACTGTGCTACATCCTCAGACCTTTTTAATTTAGAGACAGGGTCTTGCCGAGTTGCTTAGGGCCTCACTGAGTTGTTGAGATTGGTTTGAACTTGTGATCCTCCTGTCTCAGCCTCCTGAGCCTCTGGGATTATAGGTGTGTGCCATTGCTCCCAGCTATCTTGGCTTTTATTTTCTAGTCATATCCTCTTTTCTGTTCCTTCATCACTCATTTGCTACCTTCTTTTGGAGATGTGTGTGTGTGTGTGTGTGTGTGTATGCACGTATCTATATCTATCTCCAAAATATACACATACACACATATAGATACAGATATATATGTGTGCTTCTTTTGGTGTTTCTTGTGGATGATAGAGAATTTTTTTAAGCTAGGAAACTATCTCTATTATTTTTGCTTCAGGAATAAAGCTGCCTTAAGCTCCAACTTGGAGCCAGGAGAGGATGCTTCACTAGTTTCATTAATATGATCTTCATGGTGTTGACGGATCCCTGCACACTGGTATCGTCCCTGTTCTCCCTGGGATTTGCTGTCCGGGCGTAGCGCATGAGCCGTCTTGGCAGAGAGCTGTTTGCAGACAGGCCACGCGACGCTCCGGCTGCGGCCAGTGCTGGCTGCCCTCTGGCTCCATGGTCAAGCTGTCCGTCTGCAGGGCTTCTCCCCATCACGCTGCTCCTCTCGGTCTGGAAGGAGGCAGGGAAGGTTCCCAAACCCTGGAGAGAGCTGCGTGTGGAAGCCAAGCCGCCCGCCTCTCAGGTCAACCTCAGACCAGCTCTGGGCTCTGTGCAGCCCTGTTTCCGAGGTGCCCCTGTCCCCTTTGCTCTCCCAACCGCGTGCCCATTTCAGGAGGAGGAGCCCTGCCTGCTGGGTATTGATTATCATTCACCCCGTTCCTCTTCATCTTTTTTTTTTGCTTTGTTTATGACTTAGATTAATTCTGAGTCTCTTGTAGTTGGACGCCTATGAAAATTCCAATAAAGCAGAAATGATTGAGATAGGCTTGCCTACAGCCAGGGGATGCTGTTTCTCCCCCGGAGGTTGGTTCTGCATCTAAATAAAGGGGAGGCCCACCCCTGCGTGTCGGCCTTTTAAACAAGGCACAGTGGGAATACCTCCGTTTGGATCTATAAATATAAAACAGGAAACCTTAAATGGGACTTTTCTCTGAGGTTCAAAAAAAAAAAAATCCAATATGAGATTATAGCTTTGATCATAACTTAATTTTTCATTTCCATTTGAACTTTAATTTTACTTAAATTTTCTTCTGACAAATCTCCAAAGGAATATTTAAGTGACGCGGCATAATGCGGGCAGATTATTCATATATCAGCCCTCAGGCTACCGAGGAAGGCTTCATCAGCCCAGAGTGAGTTTTATTGGAATCTGTAGCTCACAAAATATTGCCTTCTGACAGCTCCTGTGCAGTAGAATTTAAAGGCTTAAGTTTTGGGAGAATTTACACATTGGTAGGATCCTCCGTAGCTTTCAGGAGCCGTAAATCAGGGGGCTCCCCAGCACTGCTCCTGCGCGGAGGTGTTAAGTCGCCTCCTGCACTTGTCTCTGGGCAGGCCTGTGGGCGCGTGCCGGGCCCGACTGGGCTCTCAGGTTTTGCACCCGATGGGGTGGTAGGAGCGAAGGCAACAGCTGTGGTCCTTGTGCACCAGGGGAGGCTGGTCAGTCCTGGGGATCTGGACGTGGACGTGGAGTGCTGTCCCAGGCTGCAGAGAGCTAAGAGCTCTTCATCCAGCCATCCGTCCGTTGAACGAATGTTTGTTAAGCACCTACTAATGCCGGCCGTCCTGAGTCCTGGGGACACCGTAGTGAGTAAATCAGACAGGATTGCTTCCTTTATGGAGCCCATGGGCTGGGAGGGAAGACAGAAATTAAACTCTTAAACAGGCAAATAAATCTGTCATGGTGGATGGTGCAGACCGAGGAGGAGACAGCGTCTCTGCAGAGGGTTTGGGCAGAGACCTGGAGGGCGGGTTTCGGAAGTGAAGGGCCGGCCTGGGAACGTGCAGCGGAGCCTCTCCCCTGCTCCCGTGACCTTAAGCCTTGGCCGTGGGTCATTGGCCTTTGGATCTCCTCTCACGAGCCAGCCTGTGCCTGTCTTCCCGCCTCATGCTCCGTCCTTTTGCTTGTCCCTCGGGCAGGTTTCCGTCACTTGCGGTTTGTGGGATGCAGCGTGTTCCAGAGGGGCTTTGCAGGTGGCCCCAGTGACAGTCGCCCTGCATGAGGAAGTCCGCTTTCTTGGCCTCACGGATGCCAGCTGGTCACAGCAGTCTGCGACCAAGATCAATGCCCATGCGTTGGATCAGCGCGTAGCTGGTCTACAAGGCTGGGTCATAGCAGAGGGCAGCCAGCTGTGCTTCCTGGGCTTTCACGGTGGTCAGCGTGCCCTTGGCGGGGACCCTTCTCAAGGAGCCTGGAACACCTGCTCCCGTGCTCCCTGGGCCTCTTCTGTGGAGGACGGGGCGATGGACGGGAGCTGCTGTTTTCTTCTTGACTCCCTGTCTCTGGACGTTTCCCTGGACTTCATTAAAGATCATGATTCACCTATTGATCAGCAAACAGCGGCTTTCAGAATCCTGGAGATGGGATCTGTGGGATTTTATGGCCTGTTCCCTTTCCCTATTTAGGTCTCTGGTCAAGGAAGGCAAATGCCTGTGAGGCTCTCGCCCCACCAAACCCCGTGCAGACATTACCAGTCAATCCCAGCCCTGGTTCTGGCCAGATCTGCGGATGCCTCCAGACAGCACCCTGGATCTGGCACATGGATGGAAAGACCTCGGCCAGATTCTTTCCTGACGCTTTCCTACTGCAGCTAGGCACCCCTGTATCTCTTTAACCTGGAACTTCCCAAGAAACAGTAATTTGAAAAGAGAGTCTTGAGAGTAAATCAATTTAGGAAATGCTGTTTGCTCAGATCATGTTCCTGGACTGAAGAAATTTGGATAATTTAGTTACTTTTTAATTAGCATCTATCAGTATCCTAAAAATTGTGGAGTTATTCTTCCATTGAAGATTTATTTCCTGGGCATCTACTTAGTGCTGGGTACTATTCTAGGTTTTATCTACTCTCAAGAAAAACCAAGCAGAGAAGGGGAATTGAAGGAGCCAGGGTTGAGGGGGATCTTGATTTCAGCAGGGTGCTGAGATGAGCATCATAATGTGAAGGAGATGAGGGAGCGGAACATTCTGATGTCTGTGGAAACAGTCTTCCAGGCAGCGGAAGCAGCAGGTGCAAAGGTCCTGAGGTGGTGAGCAGCGGGTCAGTGCAGCTGCAGGGGAGGACTCAGGGAAGCAGCTCAGGGTGAGGAGAATCCCAAGGCTGCAGAGTAGCTGCTAGCCGTGGAAAGAGCTGTGGCATGGAGTGTTTGGGCTGACGAGTGGGATGACTTGGCTCCCATGTTGGGTTAGAGGTTGGACCAGGGAAAGCAGCTGAGGCGGCGGGTTGGATGGTGCCAGCAGGAGTGGAGGAGAGCTGCAGGCGGGCTTTTCTGACAGGGTGGCTGGAGTGCGCCGAGGCCTCGGGTGCCTCTGGGGCTTTGTGCCTGAGCTGGACAGGGCGGCACCCTCCCTACCTGGGTGTGGTCTGGGGGCTTCCTCATTGGGATGCACACAGGATCCCACAGTTGGGTTGGAACGAGCTGAGCTTAGGTGCCTGCTAGGCGTGCCAGTGGTGGTTCCATTTCCAGGCTTCGAGGAGCCCCGGGCTGTTTACCTAACAGTTGTCCCAGTGCACGACCTGGGCAGCAGTGCGTGGGCTCCCCTCCATACCCCTCCATACCCTCACTGGCACGTGCTGGCTCTTGTCTTTTTATTTTTGTTCTTTTTAGTTATACATGATTCATAATAGCTAAACCAGGGAACCAGCCTATGTGCCCTTCAACAGATGAATGGATAAAGAAAATGGGGTACATATACACAATGGAATACTACTCAGCCACAAAGAAGAATGGAATTATGGCGTTTGCCAGTATGTGGATGGAGCTGGAGACTATCATGCTGAGTGAAATAAGCCCGTCCCAAAAAACCAAAGTCTCTTGTCTTTTGGATGCTGGTTGTTGTAGCAGGGTGAGGTGACATCGCAGCCTGGCTTTGATTTGCGTTTCCTTGGTGGTCTTGATTTGAGCCTTTCTCGTGGGTGTATAGTTGCAGCTAAACAGGGAAGAATAGAGCACATGACCATTGCGTGTGTGAGTTTGTCAGGATGAGACTAACTACTGCGATCACTCTGATATAGAAAAACAGTCAACTCTTCGTCGTAAAGTGCGTGAGTGATTGCTGGGGACCTGGGGGTAGGGTGCGGGGAGGGAAATGGGGAATGAGGTCTTGTAGTTTCTTTTCTGGGTGATGAAACATTGATCATGGTGTTGGCCTCAGAACTCTGTGAGCAAACTAAAAACCATTGGCTAGTAGACTTCAAATGGGGGAATTGTGTGGTGTATGGATTACATCTCAATAAAGCTGCTTTTTAAAACTATACAAGTGGAGATATAGAGAGTCGGAACATGAACTCTGGCGTCAAACTGCTTGGTTTCAAATGCCAGCTCTGCCATAGTTTAGCTGTGTGACCTTGAGCACATTACTTGACCTCTCTGTGCCTTATTTTTTCTTACCTAGAAAGTGGGGATATTGGGCTGGGAGATAGCTCAGTTGGTAGAGTGCTTGCCTTGCAAGCACAAGGCCCTGGGTTCAATCCCCAGCACCGCCAAAAGAAAAAAAAAAAAAAGTGGGGCTCTCGGCAGTCTACGACGTATGGGGTCCCTGGGGGTAACTGAGCTAGTGTGCGTGGGGTGCGTGGCGTGGCTGTGTTGGAATCTGGACCCTGTGCCCCTCAGGTGGGGGCAGACATTTAAAGGCGTGAGCTGGAAGTTCCACACGTAGGCCGCAGGATGATGAGTGAGGCAGGTGGAGAACCTTCCTGATTTGGGTTCCAGCCCCACCAGGAGCCCAGGCCCTTCCTTTCCAAGGGGAGGGGTCCCTAGGATTCTGGCCCTTTCCAGCCGACCCCTGGTCCCCAGGGTCCCTGGTGCTCTGTCCCCCGTCTGCCCTGCTGGGGGCAAGGCCGGGAGGCAGAGCAGGCGGGGCGCAGGCTGCCCTCCCAGCTCTGCCGGCCTCGGGTTGGAGGATGAAAAGCCCAGCGGCTCCATTTCTCGGAGAGGCTTTCTCCCCCTGCCGTGCTGGCGTCTCCGCAGACCCCTGGCCATCTCGGTTGGCTGGCCGGAGCAGGAGGAGGAAATCACGTTTTCACTTCCACCCTCGTCTTCTCTCCGCGCTGCGGGGGGTGTGCATGGCGTTCAGAAGCGAGCTCTCCTCGCTCCCGGTCCAGACCTCTCGGCCGGCCCTGGCCATGCGCACAAGCAGCGTGGATGTCCTTCCTGGTCAGTCCTCGCTGGGGTGGGGGGGTCACCCGTGGCCACATCCGTCCTCCAGGTCACTCGGTCCTCACTGGGGTGTGGAGGTCACCCGTGGCCACATCTGTCCTCCAGGTCACTCGGTCCTCCCTGGGGTGCGGAGGTCACCCGTGGTCACATCTGTCCTCTAGGTCAGCCACGAGCCCTGCAGAGGCTGGAAACTGTCAGTGGACTTCTGACCCTCCCTGTGCTCAGGACGGTTCCCGAGGCCCAGGAGGGGCTCCTGAGTGGGGGGTCCACGGGAGGAGCCCCCAGGTGCCTCACACGGAGGCGCGTATCTCACTGCATGGAGACGGCCGGGCGGCTTTGTCGGCACCCAGGACGCTCTGGTTCAGCACGGGCCACCTGATGTCAGGGACCCTCCCTTGGGGCGGGAGGAGGAGCTCTGGAGCAGGTCACCTGGGCTGCCATCCCCGGGGCTGCGGGGCCGAGGACGGGCGCCCTCCAGGGCGGGAGCCCTGACTTGAACGACGTGGGGTAACTAGGATGGCCTGGGGTCGGGGGCTCCTGGGAGAGGCCACCCTCCTCACAGTGGCCGACGCGGCTGGCACGAGGGCCGTGGTTCTTCGTAAGCGCTGTGGCAAGCGTTGCTCTCAGCAGTCAGCCCGCCGGCGCGTGGGCGGGTCTGCAGTCGCAGCTTCTCACACGGACGCTCCCGTCAGCAGGCTCCCCGAGGGAGCCGTGGCACTTGTTGGTTTAATGACGGCTCGTGGTGTCCTCGCCAAGTGTGCCAGGGAGGCTGGCAGCCCCCTCCGAGATGTGCCTCCCTTCTGACCCCAGAGGCCAGAAGCTGGCCGTTTTCCATGAGCTTTGATTCTGTTATCACAGCCACGCGGAGAGGTCACGCTCGCTGTCCCCGTTAGAGATGAGTGGACGGGTGGCTCCTGTCTGGCACAGCCAGGAAGCTGGGCCCGGGGCTGCATTTGCTGCAATGTCCCCAATGTCCCCCTTCAGTCCCCTGGGTGACCCCAAGTCATAGCAGGTGAGGGGGTGACCCCAAGTCACAGCAGGTGAGGGGGACAAAGGACCAGGTGACGAGTCTGCCCTGGGTGTGGCTGTCCGCTCAGTGCCGTGACTCTGGCATTGTGCCCCTCCCGTTACTTGGGGAGCTGGGCCTGGCATAGGTCCTGGCTGGTGCCTTCACTGCCTGACCTGGGGAGCCGGCAGGCCCACCTGAATGTGGCCTCCGTCGGGACCCTGCCTTCCAGGAGGGCTGACGGGGCGTCTGGAGGCCTGGAGCGGGGGACCTTTTGTGTGTCCTTTCTGGAATGCCGTAGCTTGCACTGGGGTCTCGGGAGGGTCCTGAGGACCACGGCAGCCCTGCAGCAGCAGCGATGCCGTCCTCTTGGCCGTCGGGAGAGGCAGCCGCCATGTCTTTCCACCCAGGCACCAGGAGGCCGAGGCCAGGAGGGGTCGCTTGGCTGGGGTCCCTCGGGGGTGCCGGGTGGAGCTGGGGTCCCAGCTGGGACTCTGACTCGGGAGGGTGCATGTCGCTGGCCCAGGGGACACCAGCCCTGGCATGGCTGGGCAGCTGCTCCCGGGAGGGGGCCTCCGGGTGGGAAGGGGGACGTCCAGAGCGCCTCCCCGCCCGGGCGTCTGCCGAGGGGCACCTGGGCCGTGGCTCAGCAGGTCCAGGAACAGGTTTAACCTCTTTTTAAAATTGGGAGAAACTTTAAAAAAGTGAGCTTTCAGGTGGAAGAAGGAATTTAAACCTAGAATGGAGATGCGCTCGTCCCTACACCCACACACCAGAGAAGATCAAAGGTTCTCAGCGGAGGATCGGAGCTGCCAGAGCGCAGGTGCCCAGAGGTCCCAAGGCCCTGAGGTGGCCTTGGAAAGGCACTGCGGCCCCAGGGGTGCGTCACCCGCCGTTCAGAGGAGCTGGCCTGCTGGCGTGGAGAGCCGTGCTGCCTTGAGCTTTGTGAAGGAACCATTTGGGAAAAGTGTGAAACGAGACCTGCAGATAGACTTGCTGGTAGCCTGGGGGCCGGCAGGGCCAGGGAGGGCGCTGGACGGGGCGCTGGATGGGGCACTGGCCTCGGCCCGTCCGCTGCGGGTCCAGGTGAGCTGCCTCAAGCAGAATCAGCACCTGCGTGCGTGGTTCCATCAGCCTGGCCTCGGGCGACACCATGGCTGGATTACATGGAGACAGAGGGGTGCTCAGCCTTCCCGTCTCCAGGGTCTCCATCCACAGCTTGAAGGCAGGGCCGCGGTTTCTCTCAGTTCCTGTGAGTCGAGACGTCTGGAGTTTCTGGGAGCAGCTCCCGGGAGCCGGGTTGGTGGAGCTGCAGCCTGGCTGTCTCTGCCGGGGCTGCGTTTGGGTGACGGTCACCATTATGCTGGACTTGTCTGTAGCAGGGACCCAGCTGGTTAAGAACAGTGAGCGCTCTGCAGGCAATTCACTTGCGATCTTTTAAATCTGCTTTGCTGCCAGGGCTCTGCAAGAACACCAGAAGGCCCGTCCCCTCCTGTGGTGGGCAGGGGGGCCCTTCCCGGCCCCTCACCAGCACACCGGCTGCTCTCCTGGGCGAGCCCACTCCCCCTTTTCTCTCCTGCACGTCCAACACCCCGGGCTCTCCCACCATCCATCCGGAACCTTCAGAAGCCCTTGAGGCAGACACACAGAAGGCCGGTCGCACAGTCACAGCCTGCGTTGGAGAGTCACCTGGTGGAGGCTTGGCAGACTTGTGACGGAAGCCAGCTGGCCCCTGGATCTCACGTCCGGCCCTCCTTAGGTCCCCCTGCGGCACCTGGTGCCCTTCAGCTGCCGGGCTGACCCCCTGCACTCCCCACAGGCCCTCTCCGCCTCTCGGATCAGGCCACCTTCCTCAAGGACCCCTAATGATATCCAGGCTGGGTGGGTCTGTGCCTGCTGGGGACCTGACGGCTCGTCCCCGGGACGAGCCCCGGTCTGGAGTGGCCTTCTCTAGCGCAGAGGCCAAGTGCGTTTGCCCCACCCTGTGTGTCTCCGGTCCCAGAAGCACAGCCTCCCAGGGTCCCCTCATCCCTGGGGCACCGGCACCCCGACTGGAAACCTGTGCCGCGCCCCCTGGCGGCTGGCCTGGCGGCCTGGCTTTGGCAGACGCGTTTCCTCATCTCACACACTGGCACAGGAACACCCACAGGACGGTTGGTTGGGTGCCCCCTCCACTGAGTCAGGGGCCACCGGAGAGCCAGCAAAGCGCCCGTTGTGTCATTGGTTATTCCAGCGCTTCGGTCGCCCGGCCGGCCTCTCCCGCCCGTGCTGGAAGGGAGGCCAGGTGGTCTGGAGTGTGAGCCGAGTCACTGGGCCTCCAGGCGTGTTCCGAGGGGAGCGGCCTGCGCACAGGCGTCTGGGTGGAGACGGCCTCCAGGTGGGCAGCACCAGCCGGGGCGCGGGGCTGGGAGAAGGGGAAGCGTGGAGGAGTGGGGTCCCCTCTGCTGGAGGAGGCTGGGCCTCACCCTCCTGATGTGGGCGTCAGGACCCCAGGTCTTGCTCCAGAGCCCCCGGTTCTCGGGCCTTCCGCCTCGCCCGGGTCCCACCGTCGGCTTCCCGGTTCTGGCCCCTCTGGACTGGGACGGAGCCGTGCCGCCCCCTTATCCCGCGTGGGATCCCTCAGACCGCAGCCCAGTGAGCAGCCCCCGGGGAGCCCCTCCTCACCCCGCTGCCTCCCGTCAGCTCCGCGTCCCTGGAGAAGGCCGTTGGGGCGCTGGCCCTGCAGGTCCGCGGTCAGGGTTCCGTGGAGACACCCGCGAAAAATGCCCCGAACTGCGTCTCGCTCTCCAGTTGCTCAAGAAGGGAGAGCTTCCTGCCTTGGCAGGATCTCCAGCTTTTCCCGCCTCTCTTCACCTCTGAGATCTCACGGGGGCCGAGGGTGGAGCCGGGCGTCAGAGCGCTCCTCGGGCCGTGCGAAGCTCCGGGTTCGATCCCAGCGCTGCCACGACATGAAACCCGAACACAGAAGGCGACCTCGCAGCCAAGTGCCTCGAACCGGCAACGTGAACCACCTTTACGCCACACGGGGGTTCGCTCGTGTCACGCTGTCCTGCAAGACGACTTCCAAAGACGCCGTCATCCTTACACAGACCTGTTTGCATCCACCTGAACAGAGGAGCCTCGGTCTTGCGGAGGCCGGAGTTCCTCTTGTGCTGGGTGGAGTTCCGCGGTGGTCCCGAGTCCTGGTCCTCCAGTTCGCCAAACGCCAGTGCTGCACTCGGGGTCCTGCAGGTGTGATTGAGCTTCCGAATCCGCGGGTCTGACGGCGAGTTTCCCGGTGGCCGCCCTCGTCACACCTGGGAAAGCCCGGCGCTGCCTCCGTTGCAGAGGGTGACGCGGACGGGAGGCAGGAGGACTTGACCCACTTGGGAAGAAGGGGCCAAGAGGCCAGGAGTGCGGTGACCTGCAGGAGCTGAGAGCCACCATGGGGCGGTCAGGCCGGAGCCGGGCAGCTGCCCCAGTGGCTGCTTCGCCTTTCTGTCCACCCACAGCCGCTCCAGGGCTCTGCTTCCCTAGGAGATGCCCTCCCCCCGGAGCCCGAGGAGCCTCTCAGAGGCCCGCTGAGCGTCATCCAGGGCCAGCCTTCACGCAGAGACCCGCCAGAGCTCCTGGTCCCCACGGTGGCCAGCCCCAGAGGGAGGACCCACCATTTCCATTCCAAGGCCAGGTGTCCTGCTGGATGGGAGGGTCCACTTGGCTGCTGGAACGCCAGCTCCCGTGTCTCAGCGACTCGCATGAGCCAAGTCTATCCGATGTCCACCTACAGTGCGCGGTGAGTGTTTGATGGCTGTCCAGCGATCATTCCAGGGTCCCGGCTCCCTTGATCCTGTGCCGACATCGTCCTCTGGGCCCCGGTGTTCTCTGCCGGATGCTCTATCCACCCAGCAGAGTGCCCGTAGGTTAGGGTGACAGGTTTTCCTGGGTCCTCGCCGCTGGCCAGGAAGCAGTCATGTGGCCGGGAAGCGTGGCTGAGCAGCCCACCTGGGAGGACAGCGGGCTCTGGTGAACACCTGGGGTGCTCTTGCTTTGGCATGGGCGTGCACACATGGGTGGGCTTCTGGGATACAGGGCAACCCCTTGGCCTCTCTTGTGGCGTGGACAAGGGTTTCTGGAGGGGACGGTGTCGGTATGAATGGACCCTGCGGCACTGAAGCGGGGAGACCGTGCCAGGCAGGCCTACTGCTTTGCTGGAGTTGCCAACAAAAACCCCAGAACCGCAGGCAGTGGGTCCAAGAGCAGGCCCATCAAGACTCGGTGTTATCTTTCTCAGTCTTTTAGAAAGCTTGAGTCTCCGTTAAGCTCTGCACCTCCCAGACCCGAGACCTGCCGTCCGTCTGCAGTGGAGTCTGAAATGCATCTTGGGAGAGGCCCCTTCCTGCCTTGGTTCTGAATCAGTCTAAAGACGGTTGTCAGAGGCCTCCTCCAGGGCCTGATTGCCAGGCAGGGGCGTGGAGTCTGCAGGAGTCTCCTGGCCTCTGCCTGTTGGGATCACAGCCCGAAGCCCCAGGCTCAGGGTAGAGGGGCTGGGGCTTGGGAGAAGCCCCAGGCATGAGGGGGCCTTGGGGTACATGGACAGCTGAGCCCATTGTCACGCTGAGTCTCCTGGTATGGCCACCCTGCCTCTGGCCTCCTTGCTGCTGCGGGCTGCCCCGTGCTGCGAGGCCCAGCAGCTCCTGGGGCTGCTGCGTCTGAGTCCTGCTGTTCGGGTGCTGCTTGCTGCTGCTCGGCCCTGGGAGCTGAGCTTGTGCGCATCCCCACACGCCGGCTGGCTGCAGGCTCAGTCTCAGCACCAGCCTCTTGAGCGGATCATTCTTTGGGTGCAGGGCTGCTCTGGCTCTCCCTGCTGGATACCAGTACAGTCCAACCAAAATGTCCCCTGTGGGGCGGGGAGTGGGACACGATCACCACTGGTTGACACTAACTGGCCTACGGTCATTAGGAACGGGGACGGCATTATTATGCTCGGTGTGGTGCTCACGTGGGATCATGGTCACGCGCTGGCACAGGCACGTTGCGACCGTGATCTGGACACTGTTGTTCCCAGCATTTCCCCGTCCCTCTGTTGAATGCACTCTTTGGAGCCACTACGTTCTGGCTGGGCTTTCCTCTGCGGTAGGCGAGGGAGATGGTGATGGTCACGGCTCTCTCTCCCGCCGGGGACCGGAGGTGGTGTCTGGAGTACATGGGTCCTGGGTCGTGGGCAGCAGGAGAGGCACTGGACGTGCTGCTCCTGTGCCTCTCCCTGGGGAACGGAGTCGGGGGAGGAGGCTGGGCCTGTCTCCGTCCAGAGGAGCAGGCTGGGTACCTCACGCTGGAGGAACCGCCTCCCAGGGAGGCTAAGGGCAGGTGGAGGCCAGAGCCCTCTGCACGCGGCTGCTCTCCTGTCCTTCACTGACCTCCTGTCTCCCCTCACGTCCACCATCTGCAGGGGGCACGAGGGTGTTCCGTCCTTCAGGTGGAGGAGCCGAGCTAAGCATTGTCTCTGACCCCGGGCCCCTTCCAAAGTTGGGGCTCTCGGCTCCGCTTCCCAGTGTGGCCCGGCTCCGAAAAGGGGCTCCTCTCAGTCCTGGGATCTTCTGGGGAAGAAAAGCCCTGATCAGCCCAGAAGCGGCAGGAGAACCCCCGGCAGGCGGTCGCGGGATGTTCGGCTTGCCCGCCGCCCTGCTCCTCACCCGGGGAGATGCACCTGCTCACGCCCCGAGCACACCTGGGGTCAGGCAGGATGAGCCCTGCATGGGCACCCTGCCTAGGGCTGGCCGGAGGCTCACTGATGGCACCTGGGTGCTGCTTGTGGTGGCAGCAGCCCCGGCCTGGGGCGTCTTTAAGCCCCCGGGAGGCCGTGTCTCCAAGGAAGCTTCGAGGGTCTCTGCGTCCCACAGGGAGAGCTCCCGTCACCCTGAGCATCACGGCTGAGTCCCCTCCTCCTCCCGGGGCTCCTGTGCTTTGGGACTTGAGCCTCCATATCCTCCTTCCAGCCAGTTCACATCCTGCAGTGGCCGCAAGGTCGCCCAGCCATCTTGCTCCTCAGCTGTGTGACCCTGGGCGGGTTCTTGGCTTCTCTGACCCGAAGATTCTGATCCGAAGAGCAGGGACGCTTCAGGTTCTCGTCCCTCATTGTGAGGCCGGCGATGGCCTGTGGGGTGCTTGACAGGCAGGGTTCCCCCTTCTGCTGCAGCCGCAGGTGTGGCTGAGCCCTTCAGCACAAGGCTGCTCTGCAGAGCTGATCTTCCCCTGAGCCTGAGGAACCTGGGGCCTGGATGTGTGCACTTGACTCCGCACGGACTCAGCTCCTCAGTCACTGGCTGTGCATCCTTAGTTATGTCACCCCACCTCTCTGTGCCCGTTTCCTCAACTTTAAAATGCAGTAGGAACATCTACCTTAAAAGGTCATGGTCTAGTGTTTCAGAATGCTGTGAGCAATCTTGGCACGTGACACGTGGGTTGGAAGCAGTGCCTCTTCCTGGCCAGCTGGTGTGCCCTTGTGTGCAGTGGTCAGTGCGGGCAGTGTGTGTCTCCCGCGGGGCTGACTCTCCTGCACACTCTGCGCGCTCGCCCGCCCTCCCTCCCTCCCTCTTCTCTCTTATTTCTCCATTTGATCAAATGGAGGTGCTGCTTGCGACCTGAGGGGTTGATTTTGTGGGCTGTGGCTGCAAGTGTCCCTTGCCCCTGGGGTTTGCAGGGTCGCTGGGCCTGGGAAGTCCTGGCCTGTACGCAGTCTGGCCGGGTTCTCTGCGCTCACTGGCTTGCTGATGTGCTGTTTCGTGCACAGAGTTTTCGGAGGAGATGGACTTTTAAAGCAACAGCTGCATTAGCATGGACATGCTGGGGCTCTGCCCAGTGAGCCCAGCGGGCCTGGGTTATTTGTATGTTAATAAGCCAGCCCAGGAGCTCAGCCTGACCTCCCACCAGATCTGTTCACCCTGGCTGACAGGTCTGAGCCAGCCTGCCCATCCGTGGGCTGCTCTGGCCCCGGGCATGAGTGTTCTGGTGACCTGGGCCAGGGTGGGTGCCTGGGGGCGTGGCCAGGGCAGGCAGGGTGGGGCCCCCTGGAGCTGCGTGGTCAGGACCCCTCTGAGAGGCATGGAGTCTGCTTGTTTCCCTGACCTGTCTGTCAGGTTCCCTGTGGGGTGCTTGGCGGGTTTTCAAAGTACTTCCCCTGCCCCGTCAGGGTCACTCACCTCCTGCTGTCCAGTCTTTGCAGACCCCTCTGCCCAGCCCCTTGGTCTTCACAGCAGGGGCCGACACTTGGGTAGCTCCTCAGAAGTGTGGATGCCTGACCTGCCCCAGGACATTAGATGGCATCTCAGCAGTGGTTTGCCCAGTGAAGCAGAGGACGCGGCCTGCCAGGCCTCCCGTCCCCACTCCTCCCCTCTGCCCCGTCCTGGGATGGCGTGGGCCCAGGGCAGGGCAGGTGGGGGCGTGCCTCTGGCTTGTGGAAACGCCAGGCTCACTGAGTCTTTGTAGCTGCACTTTTATCTGATGAGCTCCTATTCCTGCACACAAGTGTGAAACCTAAATTTAGTTCAATCTGGAAAAATTTCCACCACATTCGTTTTTAATTCCATTTTAAAATTAATGTACAGTCAAGCCGACTTTTTCTTGGGTACACGGTTCTATGAAATTTATATTTATTTTTGGTACAGGATTGAACCAGGGTGCTTCACCACTGAGCTGCATCCTCAGCCCTTTCTATTTTTATTTTGAGATAGGGTCTTGCTAAGTTGCTGAGGCTGGCCTTGAACTTGCATCCTCCTGCCTCAGCCTCCCGAGTGGCTGGGATGACAGGCGTGGACCACGGTGTGACTGGTTCTGTGGGTTTTAACACTCGTCTAGACTCTTGTCTACACCACCCGCCTCAGGATGTGGCACAGCTTCCGGGGCCTCGAGACTACCTTAGGGACTGGGCCTGCTTCCCGAGGCTTTGTCTTTCTGAGGATGCTCCGTGATGACATCATACGGTGCTTTACCTTCTGGGCTGCCAGTGGGCGGGGGGAGCTCCTTCCCGTGGCCTAGCCGTGGACGCTGCGCTGTGCTTGTTCATTTGAAGGCCTCGGGTTTGCTTGTGGTTTTGGCAGGGTGAGGCGGTGCTCTGTGACGGAGATCCGTGTCTGGGTTTTTGTATGAACTTACTTTTTCACTTCTTCAGGGCCCACGCCTGGGCCTGGAGGAGCGGGCTGTTGCGTGTCCACTGAACAGTCAGGGAGAGCCAACCTTCCCGGAGGCTGCACCCCCTCCTTCCATCCCAGCAACACCCCGGGGGGTGTCCCGGGCCCCACGGCCCTGCGGCACGTGGTATTGGCGAGTCTTCTGTTTGAGCTGTTCTAACATGTGTGAGAGGACCGCAGCCTCCTGGACCCTTCCTCATCCCCCGGCCTCGCCCTCCTCCTCCAGCTGGGGCCTCGGGTCCTGGGGTGATGTAGACGCAGGGCACAGTGTGGCTGGCAGAGCCCTGAGCTTTGCCGGTCCTGCACCTGGGAGCCTGTCACCCTCCCCAGGCAGACTGGGACAGAGGCGCTGCGAAGTTCTCACAGCAGCTGAGTAGCAGCACTGGGGTCCCAGTCCCCATCTGTGCCTGCTGGACTTGGGGAGACAGCCTTCCTGGGGCGTTGGCTGGTCCAGCGAGGGCGTTTCCTGTGCTCTGGCATCTGGACAGGTCAGGCCCACACAGACCCCCGTGCTCATGACCCCCACCCTGCTCTGGGTTTCTTATCACAGAACACGGAGGCAGCTGTCGCCCCTGAGCTGGATTCGAGAGGGCCAGGCCCACCTACGTTGGCAGGTGCTGTGGTTTGGAAAAGCATCCCCCCGAGGGCCATGGGCTGAGGGCTTGGTCACCAGCCTGTGGTGCTCGTGGGAGGCGGCAGAGCCGTTAGGAGGTAGGGCCGAGTGGGAGGGCGTGCCATCATTGGGCTTGTGCCCTTGAAGGGGATGTTGGTCCCTGGCCCCTTCCTCTGCCTCTGCCTCTGCCTCACAGATGCCCCGAGCCAGCATCCTCAGCCATGTGCTCCCCTGGGACATGTGTGCTGCTCCACCCTAGGCCCCAAGCAGTGGAACCAAATGAGCATGAACTGACACCTCTGAAGCTGTGAGTCCAAATCAACCTTTCCTCTTTATCAGTTGCTTATGTCAGGTGTTTTGTCACAGTCAGAGAAAGCTGGCTAACAGGAGGTCTCTTTCTCTAGTGGAGGCTGTCCTTCCCTATTAAGAAGAGAAATGCTTCTAAGCACACTGTTATTCCAAAGGCTAAGCCTGGATGATCATGATGGAGGAAGGAACATCCTGGAAAGTTCTCTGCTAATTCCATTTTAGTATCAGACATCCAAGTGATTAATATTACATCTCAGTGGAAAGTACAACTTTCCACTAGGTCGTCAAGGTATTAACGACCTAAGTAACCCAGCCAGTCTTGAGCCAGCAAGTGCTGTGCGCCAGGTGCAGTGCTGGGAGGGGGACGTTGAGTGTTGAGTGGGTGAGAAAGTGAGTCAACGTCATGGCAACATAGGGCAAGGGGTTTGGAAGTCCCAGGATGGGCCGACCTCGGAGGCCACCGTTCACCTGGGGAGCAGCTGGGGCTGGTGTCTGAGTGGCCCCCAAATACACTGGCATCTAGAGACTCCAGAAGTCTGGGTGGTGGGCCCTCTGTCTCCTGGTCCATTTTCTGTCCTTCAACACCTGAGACTGAGTGGTTGGTAAGCAGACTTTGGCCGCAGTCCTGGAGGCTGGGAAGTCCGAGAGAATGGCGCCTGGGTCTGCTCGGCTTCTGGTGGGGGTCACGTGACTGAAAATGGGGCACACGGTCCATAGGGGCCAAACCCAGAGCAAGGCGCCCATCCATCCCCTGGGCTCTGCCCACAGGGCCCGCCCTCCCACCAGGTCCCACCTCCCACGCCCCCTTGGTGAGGAGCGAAGGTTCTGGCATGCGGGGGGCACGCTCAGTCCTAGTGCCCTGTGTCCACATGTGCAGGGCCTTGGGAAGTCCCCGAGACCCTGCAGTCCGCTGCCCTGGTCCCTCCCGCACTGTGAACCGCACCCCCGGGGAGTCTATCAGCCCCACGTTCACCATGGGGTGCTGAGGCCACTCCCTTAAGCATCCGAGTTTAAAATAGCCCCAGGAAGTGATCAGAATCATCTCAAGCTGGGCCCAATTAAAAGCATTCACTGGCTTAATTAGAGTCTTGACGCTGCCTGGCTTTGAGACTCGCAAGTGTTCGCTTTGCAGCTTGATTTCAGCCCTCAGATAGGTCCTCACGATGGGCTCTGGGACCCTGGTTGGCACGCACACTCCCCTGCCTCCCCACTGCGTGCCAAGGGCCAGAACTGCCTGCCTAACTTGGGAAACAGAGCAGCACCCCTACCCAAATCCCTGGCCTCAGCAGCCCGCTGCCCTACTTTGCAGAACGAGTCTCTTACCTCATTAAACCAAAATGAAAATGAAATCCAGAAAGACGATTTTCCTCTTAGCACCCCTCAAGAAGCCCCGCAGCCTCATCCACAGCCAGAACACCTGTGCTCGGGACGTGCCTGGGAGCGTTTTACCCTTCCCTGGTTGTGCATCGTGTTTTAGTTTCTCTGAGGATGAGAAGAAGCCCAGGGGACAGGGACAGGTGTCACAGAAGTGTTGACGCCCGCAGAGGAACCAGAAGTCCTACGCCAGACACTGACCAGTGTCGCTTGGGAGCTTGGACTCTAGGAGCCGCATGATTTCCCAGCCTAATCAGAGCCCTTTGCCTCTGTCATGGCTGAATCGTGTGCTCTCCAAATTCATATGTGAAGTCCCTGTGTTAGTTGGCTCTGTGACCAAAATATCTGACCAGAACAACTTGTCTCGTGGTTCCAGAGTTCCGTCCATGGTTGGCCAAGTCCATTGCTCTGGGTCCACGGTAAGGAAGATCATCATGGCCAAAGGGTGTGGCAGCTGGGAAGCAGGCTCCAGTGACCCACCCTTCCAGCCACAGCCCACCTGCCTATGGATACCTCCCAGTCAATCCACTCAAACTAGGATGGACTGATTAAGTCACAGCTCTCAAAATCCAATCATTTGACCTCCACACATTCCTACATTAACATAGGAGCTTTTGGGGGGACACAATATCCAAACCATGATATTCCACCTCGGGCCCTCAAAAACTTATGTCTATCTCACAATTAAAAATGCATTTAGTCCATCTTCAAGAGTCCCATAGTCTTGACACTTACGTCCTTGTTCCAAATCCAGAGTCTCCTCTGAGACTCGAGGCAAACTCCTGGCTGTGGAGCCTTTGCAAAAATCAAAAGCACATTACACATCTCCGACATGCAGTGACCGGAGTGAACATTTCCATTCTGAAAGGGAGGAGCAGGGGCAAAGGAAGAAGGGATGGGACCAAAACAAGGTCAAAATCCTGCCAGGCTCACGTGTCTTGTGATTCCACTTCCAGCATCTAGGACACATGTTGGCAAAATGATCTCTCCACAGGACGAGCAGCTCCACAAACTTGACTTTTTGTTGTAACATAGGTGGACTCTCTTTTAGGCGGCCTCTCTTCACTACCAGCAGCTTTTCTTGCCAGACAGTCCACTTTACTGGCATCTTTCTTTCTGAGGTCTGCGTTTCAGCCTCAGCTTCACACATTGCCGTCTTCGGGGCAGCCTCCAGGGACTCTGACCTGCTACGCTTCACCTGGCCTCCCAGGCCTTCCTGTGAAATCTTGGTGGAAATCTCCAAGACCCCTCACTTGAGCGTCCTGCATTCCCGCAGAAACAGCATCACACAAATGACACCAAGGAAGGTCTGCTGCCAGCTTTCACAAGAACTGGATCCCCTGAAATCACGGCTGCAGTGGCTTCTGAGTGTCTGGGTGGCTGAGCATGATGAAACAAATTCTCTCTGTGCAGGCAGAGAGCCCCCATGATCTTTTCTCAAAGGAATTTCCCCTTCTGTAACCTGGAGCCTGCAATGGGCATGGTCTGGAAAATTCCTGAGATGCCCTCAAGCCATCTTTCCTGTTGTCTCTGTGTGAAGTACTCAGCATCTCTTAAGTGGCTATAATCTCTTTAACAACCACATTTTCCTCAGCCCCAGTATTACATGCACTTTTCTGGTCAAACTGCAAATTTTTAAAATCCTTCAGCTCTGCTTTCTGGTCCCAATTCCCACAGTAAACCTGGCTCTGCTTACAGCATTGCATTTCAACTTTTCCAAACTCCTCTGCAAATAAGCTCTGAACCATATGATTGCATTAGTCATAGCAACCGCCCCACTTCGCAGTCCCAATTAATTAGTCGGCTTTTCATCACTGTGACCAGTATATCTGACAAGAACAACTTGGAGTACAAAAAGTTTATTTTGGCTCATGGTTCCAGGGGTTCAGTTCGTGGTCAGCTGAGTCCGTTGGTTTGGGCCTAAGGTGAGGAAATCATCATGGCAGAGGAAAGCTGCTCCTGCTTATCTCATGGCAACAGGAAGCAGAGAGAGAAAGGGGAAGGGGCTGCAGGGAAGGTACTCTTCCGGGCACACTTCCAGTGACCCAACCCTCCTGTCGCACCCCACCATTCAAACTAGGACTGAGTAGGTTCCAGCTCTCACAGTCCAGTTATTTCACCCCTGAACATTCCTGCACTAACACAGGAGCTTTTGGGGTACACCTCACATTCAAACCATCATAGTCCCTAACCTCCAGTACCTCTGGATGTGACCGTATCTGGAGATGGGGCCTATAAAGAAGGATTAAATTAGAATGAGACCCTTAGGGTGGACCCTGCTCAGATTGGTGGTGTTAGAAGAGGCTTCCTAAGACCCCCAGAGAGACCCCAGGACATTGTTTCAGTGGGTGGTGACGAGACTCTCTGGAGCAATCAGTGCAGCCTGGGGACTGCTAAGGATTGTCCTGTTGTCCACCCACTCAAGCCTGGTGACCGTTCGGTCCAGTTCAGGGGTCTCTGCTTCTCAGGGAAGGAAAGTTCTTAGATAGCAAAGAACAAAGAGCCAGGGTCTGTGACGGCTTGGTTCACTATGTTCAAGTCAGCTCTGTGTATGAAGCACCGTTCACTCTCAGGTGCTGCCAGGCTCAGGAATGTGGAGATGATGGGGCTCCAGGAAGAATGGCAGACAAGATAAACCCACAAATTTCAGTGACCTGTTTATGGTGTGTAATTGGAATGGACCTATCCAGATGGGGGATGGGTCTGGGAGTGGGAGTTGAAGCGTGTTCATTTAACCTGTTGGGCTTGGCCTGTCCTGGGCAGGTCTGGAAACTTCATTCTTCATCACATGATCATCATACATCTCATGGACTTTGTATCAGTCAGCAAATATCATGGAATTGCTAGGTAACAAATGACCTCGAAACAAAGTTTTCTGGGCTGTGTGTCGGCTGGCTCGTCGTGCGTCTGAGTCGGGGTGGGGATGGGGGAATCTCGGCCGGGTGGTTTTCTGTTTGACACGCTGTGTCTGTCTTGCTATCTATTCTGGGTCCAGTGGGTGTCCTGTGTGTCCTCCTCATGGTGATGGTGCAGCCCGTCCACACATGCTCCTCTCATGGGAAGGGGTGCTGGTGACATCCTGTTCGCTTGCTGTCATACCTGGTGCTCTCACAGGGCAACAGTGGAGTTGAGCAGTGGAGATAGGCCCAAGTTTGGAGGTGCCGAAAGCGCCTCCTGCCTGGCCCTTTATGGGGCAGCTTGCTGACGCCTGGCTTGCAGGGCTGACCAGACCCCTCCCTCTGTTCACCGCCTCTGTCCCCTCATGGCAGCCCAGCAGGTGTGGAGACGCCAAGCTGCCCCGGGGAATGTCCTCCAGCGTGCGAGGCTCCCTCTCCAGGGCCAGCTCACAGCCTCAGGAGATGGCAGGCCCAGTTTTGTAGGATTCCAGTCAATGAAAGATGATGAGGAAGGAACAGAAGGAAGAGGAGACAGGAGGAAGGGAACAGGGGTAAATAAGCTCTCGGCATGCTTGCCTGTGCACAGAGGCCAGCGTGACACAACCATTCTCACAGTGATCACGGGACTCCCGGGAACAGACCCCCTGGTGGCGGGCTGTGGCAGTGGGGCGCACTTTTAAGGCTGGTGGTGAAGAGGTTTTCCTTCGATGTTGCTCGGGGCTCTTTGTGGTTCCATTCAGTCTGGTATGGAGATAATACAGAGGGTCCAACTTTGCGACCTTTCATGTGCCCTGGGATAGACCCGTCCCAGTCCCTCCTCTGAGGCACCCTGAACCTCCCATGCGGCCAGTGACTTTTCCAGGGTGCACCCTCTGGGTCACAACCTGGCATGTCACCAGGGGGCCTGGTGACGCGTAAGGGAACATGGTTTCATTCCTGTCCTGGGGACCTGATTTGATGTGTTGTCTCCTCGGCTTTCAGTGGGGCCGACATCTTCCTCGATTCTTACTGAGCTGGGTCAGCGGTGGATGGGAGGATCGTGGGAACTGAGCAGACCTCTGTAGGAGAAAGGTGACATTAGTCTTTGTCCCTTCTGATGCCCTAGTGTGCCAAGTACACTGGGTGCTTAGGAAACGCGTGCTCACTTCCCAGTGCTCATCCCGTGCACCTAGGCTGTCAGTGAGCCACTCCCGGAAGGTCCTTCTAGTATGGTGAGCACTTCCCATCAGATTGTCACCTCGCGAGGCCCAAGATCACCTCTATTTTTTCCCAGCGCCTTGAAAACAACCTACCATGTCATCGTAGCTCAACCATCGTATTTGTTGAACAAATAAGTGATGTTGGTTTTTGATAAATTTTTTGAGGCATGATTTATGTACAACCAGACGCACCCATTTTGAATGTTCAGTGATTGTTAGTATGTTCACTGAGGTATGCTTTTATTTTCTTTCAAATCATGAGTGTCATTAATTTGCAGCCCTCGGGACCCATTGGCCGTGTGGAGAGTGAGAAGCGAAAGCCGTCCCTTCTCCACCACGCCCTCCTCAGCGGTTCCCAGCAGCTCGGCGTGCGCCAGGGTCTCAGGGACGACTTTCCCGGCAGAGGTGACTTGTGTGGAGGCCGCGTGGCGCGGCCCCGTGGGAACAGTGTGCTCGACGTGCTGGGCCAGTTCTCTGTTGGTGGCTAGACCTGTTCCGTTGTCGCTCTTGCAAACGCAGCTCTAACCCATGGTGTGGGAGGGACATTTTGTCCACTTGCTGGAGTGGTCCTGTGGGTGGGTTCCAGATGGACCAACTCTGCCAGGCAGGGTGATGCACAATGTGAACGTTCACGCCCACCGCCCAGCAGCCTCCCGAGAGTGGCTCCAGTGGATTGCTCCCCGCCGTGTCGAGGTGCCTTGGCCTTCACGGTCTTGCTAAGACTAGGATTTGTAAATTTCTTACCCCTTTGGCTCTAGAAATTGTCAGATCACCTCCCTTGAATTTTTAAAAATCGAGTTCTTTATCGTTTTCTTACTGTTTCAGAGGATGCACAATATGTCACGGAGATTAACCCGTGATTCATTTTCTGGGTAGAATGGTTAATCCAGTAAGTCGTTGGAGCCTGAGGTAGGCTGATGCAGCAGAGGCGGGGACCTGGGGTTCTCAGGTGGGAAAGCTGGACTGTCCCTCTTACCAGGGGGCTTGGGAAACGGCTTCATCCTGTCCTACGTTTTCTCGTGTGAGTGACCCAAACCGGGAGACAAAACGGAAACGTGTTAGGTTCTCTTCTGAATCTCTCCTGTCAGGAGCTTGGCGAGGGCCAGGCTGTGTCTGTCCTGGTCACTGGGACTGGGCACCATTCCATGTCCTCTGGGGGATGCCCTTCCTCCGGGGGCTGGGGAGCGTTAGTTGTGATCAAGAGTGAGCGGACCCTGTCAGGGAGGTCCTTGGGGCTGGGACGTGGGGGAGCGTGCTGCGGCAGGGACACCAGCCCCTGCCATCTGTGGGCTCTACTGTGCCGGGTGCTCTGTCCGGCTCTTGGCCATCTGTGTTCCATTTCTCCACCGCACCCGGCTGGGATGTAGAGGTCGTTACTGGCCCCGTTCTACTGGGTGAACACAGACTTGGGCTTTCCCTGGGCTCTACAGGGAGGCTGTGGCCCAGGAGCGTGGTCTCTTGGGCGGGGGCTCCTCTGTGCTCTAAGATGCTGGATGTTCCCAGCTTGGGGACCAGTCCGCGGAATGCCAGTCTTGCCACTTTCTGCTGGAGGGGGCAGCACTGAGCCCCTAGAACCAGCTTGGACCAGGAGGCTGGCTCTCAATTCTGACAGGTCCCCAGGCTGCCCGCCCTTCACTCTCCCTGTGACTCTGAGCAAGCCACTCCTCTGAGTCCCCACTGTCCTTAGTTCTGGAATAGGGATGTCCCTGGCCTGCCCCTAGGGCCTTGTTCTGAGGATGGACCGAGGTCCGCGTGGGGTTGCTGACCTCTTCTCCAGCCTCAGAGAGGGTCTCCGAGGATGAGAAGCTGCTGGTCCTGCAGCCTCTCCAGAAGCACAGGATCACTGCATCTATGTGCACTTGGAATTCATCCTGGCCGGTCCCGGGTGGCCTCTGGGTTTCCTGGAGCATGGAGCAGGTGTGCTCGGCAGGTCTGGGCTCGGGAGTGAGAGCCGATGGTGAACACAGGGGAAGAGTCTCATGGGCAGGGAGAGGCCTGTCTTCCAAAGCCCTTGTGCTTGGAGGGGCTGGATGCCTCCTGCAGGCTCCGGCTCCCGGACCAGCCTCCCTCAGCTCATGACCCTCTGGTGGACTTCAGTGGTGCTCATGGCTTTTGTAAAAGACTATCTTCTCAGGTGGCAGAGCTAATGCATTTGGAGGTCCTTCCCCTGGCTGGGACATGGAGGCACTTTTCTCTATTGCTGGCCATGTCCCATGGGCGTAAGACCTTCCCTGCCTGAGCATGGGGAGATCTGCAAGGTGCCAATGACTCACTTCCCAAGCCCAGCGGAGAGGCACGCCGACTCCTGGCATGTGCCCTCCAAGCGGGCGTGGAGCCAGAGAGACGGCCAGCCCGGGACACTGCCTCCAGCAGCTGTGGTGTAGTCAGGGCAGATGGCTCAGGAGGCAAGAGAGACTTCCCTAACAGGGCTTGGCTCCAGGCTGTGGACCGGGCCTGTGAGAAGCCGCCTTTCGTCACGCAGGAGGATGGCCTGCTGGGATGCCTGAAAGACATTTTTGATTTCCCAAAAATGCAATGACGTGTTTTTCCAAAGACCGCTCCGCTGTCCTGGTGGGAGTCACCTGGGTGTCGGTAGAGCGTGTCAGATCTAACCCACCTGTTCAGGTTCTGTGATAGCCAACAAGGTGATCGGCTAAGTGTACGGATTAATCCGTCAGCACTCTGAGGTCTCTTGCCTGAGTGTGGAAGGTGGAATCAGCCCCTCATCCGATGTCGCCTAGTATTTCTGCCAGTTTTGTTGTGTCCCCACGTCTAGAGCAGAGTCCGGCATTCAGTGGGTGCTCGCCGTTCTTGTTAGTAGGTGTTGGCTGTCCGATGTGGAGACCACGGTTACCTTACGCCTGGGTAGGAAGCCGATGGAGGGTTGGTAAGTCTGGAGGAGACGAGTCCTTGCTCAGCCTCTGGGGTCTGAGCCAGACCACTGAGTGGAGAAGCAGGGATGGTCCACTGGCTGAAGGTGACACTGAGAAGGCCCGGCAGGGCTGGCTTTTCAGAATCAAAGTGGCTGAGTCTTCTAGGGACAGGAGGTGACCCAAGGCCGAGAGGCTTCTGGGTTGCTGCTGGGTCCTGTGGTCACCGCCGATCCCTTCTGGGGTGTCTGTCGGGCCACAGCTGGTGTTATGACACAGGACCACCTGTGGTGAGCATCGGTGGCGATGGTTTGGTTCCGGCCTCTTGGCCATAGCTGACTGGACCTGAGATGGTCACGTGGCCCCAGCTGGCCCAGGGAGATTCTTTCTTCTGAGACTTTGTCATTGGGAAGCAGAGATGCTGTGTTAGTCTCTGCTGCTGCCTCTCCGTGGGAACTGGGAGTGTTTCCAACCTGAGTTGCCCATTTCTTGCGAGCAGAAGCAGGAAGAGCTGAAACAAAAAAGAAGGTGAGCTGGAGAAAGAAGCAGAAACTCGGGTCCTCTGATGACCAGGGGACGCTGGGCTGTGTTTTGGTGGTGTGAGGAACATGGTCTGGCCTTTGTCCTTAAGGAAAGTTCCAGCAAAGTTGATATGAGTCAAGACATGTAGATGTGGAACAGCAGCTGATAAATTAAGGCGGTGTATGATTAATTCACTTACAGAATGTTTGCACCCTGCCAAGCACTGTCCAAGGTGCTGGAGGCACAGTTGTATATACTTCCTGCTCTAGTGTGGGAGACAGAATGGCAACAAACACAATTCCAGGGCTTGGTGGAGGCTCAGGGGCAAGAGCTGGGGAGTGGGAGGATTGTGGGGTAATATGTGGCTGCTTTAGGAGAGGTGTTCAGGGAAGCCTCTGAGGGCATGGCGTTTGAGTAGAGACCTGTATGCTATCAGGGAGCCAGATAACCAACACGCATGTGGATATCTGAGGGAGAGTGTTCCGGGAAGAGGTGATGGCAAGTGCAAAGGCCCTGAGGCAGGACCAAGCTTGGTGCACTAGCCATACAGCAGGGAGGCCAGTGTGGCTGGAGCAGGATGAATGAGGGAGGCGAGGGAGGGATGAGAGTCGAGTCTGGAGAGGGAAGCAGGGTCAGGCAGTGTGGGACCTTGACTTTTGGAGTGCGTGCCTCACAGTTCTTACCACCTTCTGATGGCCACCTTCTGGCTGGGCACGCTGAGACAGAGAGATGGGGTCTCTCGGGGTCATAGCGACCGTGAGGGTCTGAACAGGGTTCGAAGCCCCCTTTGCCTCCATGCCCGGGAGCTCCTGGGGCGGTGCAATTTGCTGGCCTCCCCTCTGCTAGTCTCCCCTGCCCAGGGAGTGGACTCCTGGATGGCAAAGAGCCCCTTGGTGTCTGAGCCTCAGACCCTGCCAGGCTCTGCTCCGTGTCCCCTGTGTCGTGTGGCCCACCTGCCTGTCTGGGGAGCAGGTTCTCAGCTGGGTGATGAGCAGGTCTCTCCCTCGGCCGTGGGTGGGCACGTCTCCCGTGTCAGCATGATTCCGGCAAGTCCAGGCAGCCTGTCCCCAAGGCCCCCTGCAGGCGGGGGACGGCAGAGGGCGGGGGTCCACCCAGGGGTTCCCACGGGGTCCTCCCTCCAGTGGGCAGCGGCTCCTGGGTCCGTAGGGAGCTGGGCGGGCAGGGCCAGATGCAGACGTGGAAATAGAACCTTCTTAACAGAAGCCCCCACAGAGAGCCCTGGCGATGCAGCACCAGTAGCTGTGCCCCCGGTTTGGGAGCTGCTGAGTGCAGTCAGAGGTTCATGGCTTGGCTCTTGGTGAACTGGAAGGCGGTCCACTTCCCCGGCATGCGTCTTGTGTGTGGATGTGCACGAGGGCTTCCATTTGGATCCAGCGGGGTGTTTACTGTGACCTTACTTAGAGAGCACTGTGGGGCGAGGTACAGAGGAGGATGCAGGGGTCACAGCACCTGTTCCGGAAGGGTCCCAGTTGGATGACCTTGGGGTAGATTAGACAAGACTGGTCCCTGTGGAGCTGCTGAGGGCCCAGGGAACAAAGTTGCAAGGAGAGCTGGCGCACAGAATGGTCTCACACACAGTGTGGAGCACAGTGCTGTCTGACTTCAAAGAGGAGGGTCAGGGGACTGTCCCCTGGGGGTGAACAGTTCTATCCTAATCTGTTTTCTGTTGCTGTAGCAAAATACCTGAGACTAGGTGATTCGTAAAGAAGAGAGGTTCAGTTCCAGAGGCTGTGCACGAGCATGGAGCTGGCATCTGCTTGGTCCCTGGAGCTCCTGGTGCATGGTCCCGTGGTGCCATAGTTGTGTCCCTTTCCTCTTCTCACACAGCTGTGGATGTCAGCATGGGTCCCCCCATCACCTCCTCTAACCCTGATCACATCCAAAGGCCCCTCCTCTAAATACCAGTGACTGTGACTTTGGGGACTCAGTTTCATCGCATGGATTCTGGATGACACCCCAGGACCATAGCAATGTCCTCATGATGGGTGCCATCAGCTCTGAGGCTCCTGGACGAACGAGGAGGACAGCACAGGAGAGCTCATGCCTGGTGGGGACTGCAGTGGCCAGGGAGGTGACATGCTCTTTGGGGCCCAGATGCTGGTGGAGAGAGGACTTTCACAAGGTGGTCCATAGACGTACGGGTAGACGGAGACAAAACGCACACTTGGAGTTACTGAGTCCATGTGCCGCCATCCGTGCTGACATGAGGATGCTGTGATGAGTCTGCCTCCCTAAAACACGTGCCATGCATACACATTTAACTGCTGAATCCCACGGTGTCCCATCCACCCACCTACCCACTCACCCACTCATCCATGTAACCATTCACCCACTCCCCATCCACTCATCCACCCATCCACCCATTCACCCACCCACCCATTCACCCACCCACCCTTCCACCCATCCACCCATCCACCCTTCTACCCTTCCACCCACCTACCCTTCTACCCATCTACCCTTCCACCCTTCCACCCTTCCATCCTTCTATCCTTCTACCCTTCCATCTATCTATCCATCCATCTTTCCACCCATCCACCCACCTACCCACTCACCCACTCATCCATGTAACCATTCACCTACTCCCCATCCACCCATCCACCCATCTACCCATCCACCCTTCTACCCTTCCACTCTTCCATCCATCCATCCATCCATCCATCCATCCATCCATCCATCCATCATCCATCCATCCACCCACCTTCCCATCCATCCCCCCTTCCATCCATCTATCCATTCATCTATCCATCCATCCGCCCTTCCATCCATCCACCTGCCCACCCATCCACCCACCCATCCATTCATCCACCCCCATCCACAAATGTATCAGATGTACATCAATGACTAAGCATTGGAACAACATCAACTAAAAGTACTAGGTGAAATTTACCAAGAACTCACGATGTACCATGTACTTGTTGAACTTTTTGCCAAGAATTCTTTAGCAGTCACGTGGAATGAGGCTCTTCCCATAGCCCTGCTTGCAGATGGAGAAACTGAGGCGTGCTGGTGTGCACATCTGGGAGGTGCAGAGCCTGGTCTTACTCCATCGCCTCCCTCGGGCCCTCCTCCCCGTCACACAGAGGCCACAGCCTGACAGAAAAGGCGACGTAGACCGAGAAGTCAGACAAACAGTAGGCGCCTTGCGTGTGCTTTCTGTGGGTGCGTGCCGAGTGTTGGCCAGGAGCAAGGACTCTCTTCTGGTGAGAGAGCGGGTGTGAAATCCACATCTGACGTGGGTGTGGAAATGTTCCCATCTTTCCTTCGCCCAGGTGCCCGTGGACGCTGGGAGGTTCTCTCTTGGCGTTGGGGACCGTGCTGCTTGGCGTGGGTGCAGGTCTCCGAGATGCTGGTCCCGGTCCTTCCGGGTCTCCCCGTGGTTCCCTCTGAGCTCAGCCACACTGTTTCCTCAGCAGCCTCGCCTTCACGCGTCCCCGACAGCGTGCCGGAGCCGCACCCTCCGCACGCCAGCTTCCGTCCTCCACGACGGGTCTCGCTCAGCCTTGAAGTAGCCAGCCCTGCCGTGCCCAGCACCATGGCCCGCGCGGAGGACGCCACGCTCAAGGACACCACGCTCAGAACAAGTCCAGCGGGTGCCGCTTCCAGGAGGATCTGCGGAGTGACCTCACGGAAAGGGTAGAGAGGTGGCCTCCTGGCGGGGCTGCTGCTGTTCAGCAGGTGTGGCGCCGGGATGGTGCGCATGGGCGCGTTCTGGGTGCTGCTGGCTCTTGTCGTTAACGGTGGCGCACCGTGCTCTTAAAAATGTGTTAAGAGGGTCGATCTCACGAGAAGTGTGATTAAAACAAATGGAAATTAAAACAAAAATGAAAACAAAATGGCAAACCTCATCGCCTTGGCAGCCTTCAGAAGCTGCTGCCTCTCTGGGTCTGGCGGGGACTCCCGGGGCCAGGCCACCTTGGCCAGGCCTGCGCCACGCTGATCCTGCCCAGCCAGAGCCGCGAGCACCCTGGGCCGCCCCGCTCGCCCTGGGCTCTTCCCCCCACGAGGCATCTTTCACTCCTCCGTAATTACCCAGGCTAATTAAATAAATGGATCTGCTGATGTACCCGCCACAGTCCTTCTGGGGTGTGATTTGGCTTTAATGGAACTGGCGCAGGAGTGAGAGGAAATGGAAGCCCAGGGTGGGAGTGGGCTCTCCTAACATTCAAGAAAAAAAGGCTTTTTCCAGGGGTTTTGGTTCCCGCGTCTGCATAATGTCTGCACTTGCTGTCAGAATTAATTGGGGGGACGGCAGCTGCCTGACGGGAGGAGGGTTGGGGAGCCCTTCTGCCAGGAGACGCTCAGAACGATCCTGAGTCTTGACAAGGAGCTCATAACGTGGGGAGGAAATGGGGCTTGCGGCCCACGGTGGGCTGTCTGGTGGCTGGAAGGCAGGTTCCTCCTCTGTGGGATGCCCTGGTGGCGGCCATGGCTCTGGGTGGTGTCTGGGGCGTGGCAGGCTGATGCAGCCTGGGGCGGGGTGTCCCCAGCCGGTGTGAGGTCGGAGTGCGTGTGGTCCGTACCATCCAGTTCTCCCGAGCCCTCCGCCCTCCGCTGAGCCTGGGTACTGGGTGGCCCGGGAAGTGTCGCGCCTGCTGCCTCTTAGGAAGCAACAACTCCACGCCAGGTGTGGTCTGGTGGAACAGGGAGGCTCCCGGGAAGCCCCGCCAAGACGCCCTCCCTAAGGGGGGCCCACAGTAGGAGGCAGGGTCTCGACACCAGAAAGAGCATGTTACTGGTTCATTCAGCCCTACTGTGTGCCAGCCCCCTGCCTCGAGTGCTCTGTGGGCAGCACTCCAACATGCAGCAGTGTCACCTGCCATTCAGTCCACCAGCAGCGATGGCCGTCATCTGCCGAGCACGGTGCTGTTGATCCAACGGCCTGGCGCTCACGCAGTGAGGTGGGCATGCTCACAGCCCTTTGGAGTCGAGGAGCATGAGGCGCAGAGCAGTGCAGCCATACTGGTCAGGTGGCCAGTGGGCAGAAAGCCTGGACTTGCCTCCACATGTTTATCCATCGGTCAGACCCTGCCTGCTGATGGTCCCAGCCGACTCCGTGGGCGGCTGCAGTCAGATCCAGGCATGAAGGGTGTTGCCCAAGGTGTTCTTGGAGGCCTGTGTGGGATTCACCTTAGGCCCTGAACTTCGGGGTTGGTGGGTGCCCATTACGGGCTGTGACGGGGGGGTGGTCTGGGTGACCCTCGCGGTGCCTCGGGGTTCGCTGGAGCTGGGGCTCACGTGCGGACCTCAGCCTTACGTTTGCACTCTCCTCCAGTGAGTGCGGATCTCCTTGGTCTATTCACACAGTTCTCCTCCCACGCTGCCTGCACCGTTGTCCCCCCCAGTGCCTGTGAGATGCCCCACGTCCTCGCCCCCCGAGTCACGTATGCAGCCATCTCCCACCTGCGTGGCCTTTGTCCTGCGTTTGACACGTGGCCTGGCAGCTCCATTCCTCGGAGTCCTCAGCTCCAGCTTGTCCTCAGACGCAGGCCTGCAGGAGAGCCGAGCTCGGTTCAGCCGGCACCTGCGTGCCTCCCCCGCCGGTTGGCGGGTTCCCTCCCTGGGAGTGGCTGTCCGGCTCCATTTCCATCTCTTTTTATATGCACACACGCGTGCACACACAAGGCACAACGTGCCTGCACACACACGTGCACACACAGACACGTGTACACACATCCACGCACACGTGCACACACACATGCACACACACTCTTACACTCTTCCTCGGGTGTGGTTGTGAGTAAGTGCGGCATCGAGCTGCACCCTGAGTGTGTGGCCCACGTTCCCTGAGGTCACGGTGCTGTCCTGCGTGACCTCAGCATAACTGCCACCCTCAGAAGTGCAATGGTGAAGCCATGTTCTTGCTGATACGCGGTGACACCCTTGTCACCTTCCCGAGGGGCTTCACGATGGGCTGTGGGACTGTTTTCTACCAGCATCCACTCAAAGGCGACAGGCCGCACTTGGTTTTCACATCCGAGACTTTACCCTGGAGCAGCCCCAGCCATTGTGTGAGCGTGTGTGTGTGTGAACCTGTGTGTGTGTGTGTGCGTGTGAGCGCATGTGTGAGTGTGCCTGTGTGTGAGAATATGTGTGATCCTGTGTGCGTGTGTGCGTGTGAGCGCATGTATGAGTGTGTGCCGGTGTGTGTGTGAGCATGTGTGAGGGTGTGTGTGAGCCTGTGTGAGCATATCTGAACGCGTGTGAGCATGTGTGAATCTGTGTGTCAGCATGTGTGTATGCCTGTGTGTGTGAGCATGCGTGAGCATTGTGTGTGTGAGCATGTGTGAGCGTGTGTAAGTCTGTGTGAATGTGTGTGTGAGCATGTGTGAGCATGTGAACATGTGTGTGAGCATGTGTGTGTGCCTGTGTGAATGAGCATGTGTGAGCATTGTGTGTGTGAGCATGTATGTGTGTGTGAGTGTGTGTGAGCATGTGTGTGTGATCCTGTGTGTGTATGTGTGTGTGAGCATGTATGTGTGTCTGCCTGTGTGTGCGTGAGCATGTGTGTGTGAGCCTCTGTGAGCATTGTGTGTGTGAGCATGTGTGAGCATGTGTGTGTGAGTGTAAGTATGTGTGTGTGAGCATGTGCGTGTGTGTGTGATCGTGTGTGTGTGAGCATGTGTGTGAGCATATGTGTGAGCGTGTGTGTGTGAGCGAGCATGTGTGTGTGAGCGTGTGTGTGAGCATGTGAGTGTGTGTGAGCTTGTGTGTGAGCATGTGTGTATGAGCATGTGTGAGCGTGTGTGTGTGAGCATGCGTGTGTGAGCGTGTGTGTGTGAGCATGTGTGTGTGTGTGTGAGCATGTGTGTGTGCATGTGTGTGTGTGTGAGCATGTGTGTGAGCGTGTGAGCATGTGTGTGTGAGCAAGTGCATGTGTGTGAGCATGTGTGAGTGTGAGCAAGTGCATGTGTGAGCATGTGTGTGTGAGTGTGTATGAGCGTGTGTGTGTGAGCATGTGTGTGTGTGAGAGCATGTGTGTGTAAGCATGTATGTGTGTGTGTGTGTGTGAGCATGTGTTTGTGTGAGTGTGTGAGCATGTGTGAGCATGTGTGTGAGTGTGTGAGCATGTGCATGAGCATGTGTGTGTGTGTGTGAGCATGTGAGCGTGTGTGTGTGTGTGAGCATATGTGTGTGTGCATGTGTGTGTGTGAGCATGTGTGAGCGTGTGTGTGTGAGCGTGTGTGTGTGAGCATGTGTGTGTGAGCGTGTGTGTGAGCGTGTGTGTGAGAGCATGTGTTTGTAAGCATGTATGTGTGTGTGTGTGAGCATGTGTGTGAGTGTGTGTGAGCATGTGTGTGTGAGTGAGTGTGTGTGAGCATGTGTGTGTGTGTGTGAGCGTGTGTGTGAGCATGTGTGAGCGTGTGTGTGTGTGAGTGTGTGTGTGTGTGCCCACGCGTGTTGGGCAGTGTCTGGCAGAAGGTCCTGGGTGCCCCTGTAGGATGGAGTCATCTGGCTGCTGCCTCCCGACTGGCGCCAGGTGGGGTGGCGTTGGCAGGGGCACCAGAGACACGGTGTCCTTCCTGGCACATCACGTCAGGAGGGGGATGATGTCAGCGGGGCCGCTCCTGGTGGTGTGAAGGGAGATGTGTTTTAAAGTCACTTTGATGAGGAGAGTCACTTCCTGCTTGAAACCCAGTCTGAACCTGATTTCCACTGAGCAGCAAGGGTGCCCTGCCTGGTCCTGCAAGGCGCCTTGGTGCACCCTGGGGTGCTGGGTGCTGAGTACTGGCTCATGCCTGCTCCCGTGTGCATCAAGGAGGACGTAGGGTGAGCCCAAACCCAAGGACTAGTGTCCTTATAAGAGGAAGGAGAGGGAGATTCAAGACAGACCCTCCTGGAGGGCAGCTCCGTGCAAAGATGGGCACAGAGGTCTGAGGGACGTGTCCATAGGCCGTGGGCACCTCCAAAGGCCGCGGAAGGTGTGAGAGAGGTGGGACAGGGCCCCCCTCCGCCCCAGGAGGACTGGCCCTGCCGACGCCTGGGTCCTGGGTGTCGGGGCTTCAGAAAGGTGGGAGAACGGGGTTCCGCTGCCTTGAGCCACTGAGGATGTGGCCTTGGTAACGAGAGCCCGGGGACACTCCACAGGACAGACTCTTCTCCTGACCCAACAGCAGCTAAGGCTGTGGTATGCGCCTTAGGGTCACCTTCAGGTCACCTCCAGGACGAGGGCCAGCCCCGTGCTTCAAGGAACGAATGGGCTGGATTCCGTTTCTCTGTGGCAGGACTTTGCTCTCCGTGTCTCCAGCTGGTGGCACGGAGTCAGGCTCAGGACAGCGGGTGGGGACCCAAAGAAGCGGTGGATGTCACGGAGGAGCCAGCCGGCTCAGCAGGCACCGTCGGGGTTCAGAGACGGCGGCCTGGCTTTCCCTGGACTTGGGGGCCGTGGAGGAGGAGGCTGGCTGCTGGGTTGCTGTGACCGTGTCCAGATGCGGCGTCAGTATCTCGGCCGCTTTGCTGCAGTGGTAGCAGCACCGATCCTGCTCTAGTGACAGCGAATGCTTCAGGGCGCTCGCCCTGCTAACACCTTGGGCGCTGCGTTTGTTTCTCACTCAGGTTTCACGGGTGCCACGCAGGGTCCTGCTGCGGACGGGGAAATGGAGGCTTCCAGTGTTGAAGCAGGTCGTCCAGAATCCTCGCTTCAACAGCAGCGGACTTAGGCAGGGAGCAGAGGCAGCTGTGCTCCCCCCTCCCAGACGTGAAGCCCCTGAGCTGTACCGAGTGGACCTCCTGGGTTGACGGCTGAGCCCTTCCTGGGCACTGTGCCTCCCACTGCCGCAAGATGTGAGGGTGGGTTCCCAGCAGCCACTATTGTTCTAGGCGGCTGTGTTCCTAGGTCATAGCTGATTGGTCCATAGATGAGCAAGTGACAAACCCTGGGCCAATCAGAGGCCCCTCCAAGGAATTGGAACTGGGACTGGAAGGGGGGCCAGCTCTCACCCTGGGATATAATGGCCTGGGCAGAGGGCTGCTGGGATGTTTGCCATCATGCACAAGAGAACAGAAAAATCCCATCTACAGGGAGGGGGAAGAACGAGGTCCGTGTCCCCATGTGAGAGAGATGCCAAGGAAGTTCTGGATCCCTGGTCGGAATGTATCCCAAACTTTAATGGACACAGGTCCTGCTGGGTCTTGTAGAGATGCAGATTCTGATTCAGCAGGTCTGGGTGGACCTGAGGTTCTGCATTTCTTCCCAGCTCCCAGGTGGTGCTGATGCTGCTGGCCCCTGGCCTGGCCTCTAGCCCGGTTCTCGGATCTAGCTGTAGTGACCCTGTCCTTGCATTTTCTCAGCATCGGACACACCTTGATTTTTAGCTGAAGTCTCCCCTTTTCCAACCTCTCCCAGGAATTTTCCATTCCTTAAAGGCAGGAGTCCCACCACAACATCCCTGGTGGAGGTGTTGGGATGGGGACCACAGGCCTGGTCTCAGGGCATGACAGTTGTCCACCTGTGCATCTCACCGCTGGATCCTGGAGACCAGGTCAGGCTTCTCTTGGCCACTCTTGATCTTGCTGCTCATTGTCACACAGGCGACATTGGAGGGACGTTTGCTGAGCGAGGGGGGGAAAGGCATCACCCTGGGACCCAGGGGTCCTGCGTGCAGTCTCGGCTCTGCCGGTGACTTTCTGGCTGGATCTTAACCTCATAGGATCATTCCGCTTGCTGAAGGGATGCGCTTGACGCTGTGGCCTGTTACTTTCCTCAGCCTCCTGGAGATTTCTTGGCCGGTCATGTTTTCATTTTGCTTTGCGTGATAGGAAATGGACAGTTTGTGCTTCATCTGGAACTTGGGTAGGACTCTGTGGACCCCAGCTCACCCTCTGGCCTTGACTCCATCTTTTTTATCCCGGTATGTCTTTTCGATGTGTCTGTCTGTGTTTCTTTTTCGTCTGTTGCTTAAATGCTGTTTGAAATTCTCAGTAGAACGACGTGGGTAGTGAAGCATGTGGAGATGACAGTAAGCGGTGCTGACAGTGAGTTTAGAATACATTTAAGGTTGTTAGGGGACGTTAACGGTTTCCTGGGACTGCCATTGCAAAGTGGTACAGCCTGCACTGCCTGGAGAATGGGAGTGTGTTGACTCTGGAGGCCAAAGTGGGAGGCTGAGGTGAGACTGAGGTGGGAGCCTGCGGGGAGGGTCTGTTCCAGCTCCTCTTCTGGTTTGGGTGGTTTACTGGTGGTGGTTGGTGTTCCATCGCCTGTGTCCAGACTTCCCCTCTTTATGTGGACACAGTCAGATTGGGTCAGCGTCCCTGTATGCACCTGCCTAAACGTGATGAACTATGTCTTGAAGAACCCATTTCCAAGTAAGTGTGTGCTCCAGGGTGCTGGGGGTTAGGACTGAACCTACGCCTTTCAGGGGGACCGTAGTGCTGACCTTGAAAGAGGCTCTGGGTTAGCAGCTCCCTCTCCGGGGCCCTTTTCTTACCTGTGAGAGGAGCCCTGGAGCCGGCGAGCTCTTGGGGACTTTGCGATTCTCATATACGACGTCTCTTACTGATTCTTTTTCTCTGTCCCCACCCCAGAGTATGTATTCTAGCAGGAAAGCAATTAAAAAAAATATATTAAAGATTAGTAAGATGTCCTGGCCGGGGCATTTGCTGGTTCAGAGAACGCGGCGGGGTTGGCAGTTGCTGGGCTGTGGGTGGTCCACTCCCGGGGTGGCCGCCCTTGCCTGTGGCCTGCTGTCCTCCCTCGCTGTGGCATCCACTTGGTCGGTGGACGCGGCAGCCTGGGAGGGCCCTGCTGGCCGGCTCTGCTCTGCTGACTGCCCTGAGAAGGCTGCAGGGCAGGGGATAATTAGCAGATGGCCCCTCCTGAGACCAGGGCTCTCTGCTGGGCAGCACATCAGTGTCAGGTGGTGCTGTTTTCTGGGTTCTGCAGCTTGAGACTGAATGTGCAGGTGTTTTCCTGGGGGAAGACAGGCACTGGGCTGGCTGTCACCCCTGGAGGCTTCCCGAGCCCAGGCACATACCCGTCTCCCTCTTACACGGGGGTGCGGAGAAGGCGCCCTCCCCTTTGCCTGGCCTGGTCCCCTCGGCGAGTTGAGTGGACGCCTGAGTGGGTTGATCTGGATGTCTGCACACCTTTCCTGAAGGGTGTCATCTGGGTTAGAGTCTCTGCTGACAAGCAGCAGAAGCTGCTTGACCAACGTGAGCAAGAAGAGGGTTTCTCGTAAGGAACAGTGGTGTTGAAGGGGGCTGGAGAGCGGGCCGGCGGCAGAGGGTGGACAGCCGAAGCTGTTTCTGCACCAGGGATGGAGTTGGTGGACGCGTGCGAGCCCTCTGCCGTCTTTGCCTCTTTCCTGCTCAGTTTTGGAGAAAGCGTGACAGACAGATCTTGTGTCTCGGGTGTGCTCCTCCATCAGCACAAGAGCACCAAGGGCAAGTGAAGTGGAAGAAGCCCCAACACCTGCTTTGGCTGGGGATTAGGAGTGAGTGCCCTGATGGGCAGCCTTACCAGGGAGCTCCTGGTGGGAGCCCCTGGCCACCGGAAACACTCGTAGCCAACACCCCGGGGCACTTCCGTGAATGGAGGGCTCTGTGGTTACGATCTTACTCAGCCCTCCCCAAACCTGTGGTTCTGTGATCTTCCCGGGTTTAGCACCGTCAAAGGCAGAGCTGAGATTTGAACTCCTCTGTCCGGTCCTGCACCACAGCTCTTGGTGCAGGTGATGTGCAGCCGATCTCTGGAACTTACTCATCCTCCAAAGCTAGAACTTCACGCCTGTGTCAAGTCGCGCTGCCCTGCGGTCCCGTCCTCTGATGCTGTCCGTTTGCCCAACACGGTGAGAGCAAGAGCTGTCAACACGGACGCCCAGCAGCTCTTGGCCCCAGAAACAGGTGAAGGAGTGGGCCAGCTGGGCTGCTGCCCGAGGGCCAGGTTGTGGGAAGCGCCCAACAGCCCAGAGGTGTTACTGCAGGAAAGTGTCCTCCTCCTGAGCACTTCCAATTCTTCTGTGAAAAAGACTTATCATCTGCTGGAGAAGACTCCCATCAGCTGCTCGGCGTGTGGCGGGACCAGCTGTACAATTCACACGTTCCTGTGCAGCCTGAGATGCAGGGCTCCTTGTTACGAGTGAAGACTGTCACGGCGGTGACTGCGGAGCCCGAGCGTGTGGCCCCCGGGCGACGGCCCTGGCTGCAGCCCGTGAGGCTGGCTCTGGGGCTGGAATGCGGGCAGTGCCCGCAGGGCCAGTCCTCCTCGCCTGCCGTGGGCAAGGAGGCTGTGGTCGAGGAGGTACTTCTGCTTTGCTCTCTCGCCTGGGCTGCTCTCTTGCCTGGGGAGCCTGTGTGGTCCTCTCAGAGACCAGCGGAGGCCCAGGGACGTGGGAAGGTGCCGCTGGCAGAAGAGTGAGCTCTTGGTAACATGCCATCCACAGGCCATGACGAAGCTCACGTGAGCTCGGGTAGCGGGAGCAGCAGAACAGAGCCAAACAGCCTTTCAAGAACGGAACGAGAACACACGGCCAGTCAGCACCAGTTAATGGCACTGGGGCGTCGGGGATGGCCAGCCTGTTGCACCAGCGATCTTCACTGTAGCAGGAACGTTTTAATCCACCGTGGTCTCCACCCTCCTGCCTGCTGAGGTGCACAGTGCGGAGCTGTTGGCGGTGGACGTGGTGGGCGGCAGACCCCTGGAGCGTCCTCACCTCGCAGAGCTGGAACTTTCTGTGTATGGTGCAGAGTTAGCCTAGATAGCATCCTGGCATCTGGACAAGCTGCGTTTTCCTCACCCATTCGTCACCACCAGACCGTGAGGTGGTCTCTGCCTCTCAGCTGTCGTGACGGGGCTGTAGTGAGTGCGGGGTGCTCTCGTGAAGACCCGATGTCAGCGCCTGTGGGCAGGAAGCCCCGCGGGAGGCTTGCTGGGCCTTCTGCGTCTGTGCTTGACCTGTGGCGGTATTTGGCCTTCACTCTCCAGCTCCAGTCTCGGGACTCTCCCTTCAGTTGTCAAACGTGCCCTGGACGTCAGGGCTTCCAGGCAGGCCCTACTCTCTGTCCAGGGCAGTCCTCCCTCTCCCCGCTGATCCGGGGACTCCTCGCCCCAGGTCTTAGCTGATCTGACCCTCGCCAACCCCAAGACTGGGTGGCACCTTGCACTAATGAATTTTGGCCCTTCCTGCTCACGGTAGAAGTCACTTGTGCGGTGATTTGCTGTGGGCCTCCTGCCACTCCCCGGCCCCCACACGTCTGTCTCATTCGCTGCTCTTTCTCCAGGGCTGCCTCTGGCCTCATGGGGCACCTGGGGTCTTTTGTTTCTCAGGTGTTGGCTCCTCTGGTCTCATTTTTCTCCAAGGCACCCGCCTGGGCTGCCAGAGCTCCCCCCAACATCTCCGCTCCCAGGCGGCTCCTCTGCGCCTGGTCAGAGCTTGCCTGTACTGTCCACAGGCAGCCTCCAAGAGAAGGAGCAGCCAGCCGGAGCTGGGGGCTCTTCCCCGCTCCCCCAGGAATCCCCTGTCTGGGGACCAGAGGCAGAACCAGCCACCAGAGCTACTTCATTAGGACAGCGTGGGAGGATGTTTAGAAAAAGGAGGGAAAAAAAATGATGTCGGTGCTCAGGTTGCCCACGACTTCATTATTTTTTTTAAGTTTCCTGCACATTTTTAAAAAAGTTTAAGGAATGACTCCTTTTCTAGAAGTTTGGGCCAAGTGCTGAGCTTTAACTTGAGTCTGTGCTGCTTTGCAACATCCGTGTGCTGACATTCCCCGGTGGACGGGAGTGCCGCTCGCTGGCTCCTGGGGACTGGAAGTTGCCGTGTCTGTCACTCATCATCTGGGAAAACGAACCAGCCAGGGAGGTGAGCTCGTTGGCCCGGGGCAGAGGCCGGAGCCGGGCCTCCCCTGCGTGTCAGCGGGGACAGCTCGCTCTGCGGTGGCCATGAGTCCGTCCTCTCTCTTGGCTTCCCTGTGCGGCCCTGGACATTTTGCTTTTGGAACTCGGGGCTCTCTGCCAGAGCTCAAGCTCCTCAGGCATCTCTGGAAACTTTGGGCCCCCGGCTGCTCTGTAGAAAGTTCTGGCAGCTACTGAATAGCAACAGAGAGGGAGCCGCCTCTGTGCCCACCTCCGTAGCACCCCTGGGAGGCAGGCCCTGCTTCAAAGACCCCGGGAGACTGAGGACCAGGAAAGGCTGTCAATGTGTCGAGTGGTGGCTGGGGTTGGAACTGGGACCGTCAAAGGCTTGATGCTGCGCGGGCCACGGGGTGGCAGAGAGGGCGTGGGGAGCTGAGGGGGCAGAAAACACCCTCTGGCTTCTTGTGGCTTCAGTTCCTTGAAAACCAGACCCCAAGGAGGGGATTTGGATGCAGGGAGTTTACTTGGGGTGACCCCGTGCTGGGGACAGAGAAGGAGGGAGATGGAGGACTTGTCAGCTAGCACCTAATCCTGGGGGAAGCAGTGTTCCCTGTGGGCAGGATCCACGGGGTGGAAGGAACGGTCCCTGAACCACCATCACCGCGCGTTGGCTTGAGGGCACATGAGCTCCCGTCGCTTCTGCTGCATGGGCAGTGGTCAGGGGAGCCCGGAGCGACATGACCACCATCTCTGGAGTTTGGGACTCTTGCGGATGCCCCCTGACGGACATCCTGCTTTGTTTCAGGTCTCTGTCCTGGAGTGTCGGCGTCCTGTTTGTTGAGTGCCTGCCTCGTGCCAGGTGTCCCAGAGGGACATCGGCCATTGGGTCTCACAGCCACCCCAGCTCGGGCTGTTACTGCCTTGCCCAGGGGACACTGGGCTCAGGCACGGGAGGTCAGGGAGGAGGGTCTTCAGCCCAGTGGGTCTCTGAAGTCGCCATACCCAGCCGCCAGCAAGGAGAGGTTCTGTGTTGCTCTTTGAGCGGCCGACCTGGGACCACAGGAGGAGCCATACCTCCTTACGTTGACCTTGGAGAGGAGACGCGTCCCATTTCTTATTCCAACGAGACAATATGGGCTCCATGGGGGTCCTTCTTGAGCGAGGAGGGTCGTTAAGGGAGAGAGGTGGCCATGGTCAGAGACCTGCGTGGGCTCCAACTGGCCACAAATCAGCTGGGACCATCAGCTCTGTCGCGGAGGCTGACGGATGGTGATTCCCTGCTCTCACGTCCAGCCTCTGGGAGCCATCTGCCTGAATGATGTCGCCGCGGACTGTTCGAAGCCGCTCATGTGATTATCTCCAATCGTTGGAGAAACACGAGGCTCGGGCAAGATTTCACAATAACTTTCTCCACGCTCGTGAGTGCGTTTTCATCTAGTTCTGTTCTTTGAACAATGAAAACCTCCCAATTTCTGTTCCTCGGCTGCTGCAATATTAATGTTGGTAAGAATTGCTTTTCGATGTCGGGGCACCTGACTGATGTGGTTTTGCGTCTCCCGCCTCCTCCTCCTGTGTTTTTCTTGGGTAAAGAGTAATCAGAACAGCCTGCCTCCACTGCGAGGGAAAATGGCATCTGTTCAGAGGAGTTTCATATGAAAGCTCGCCTCCTTCGTGTGGGTAATCTGATTCTGCGGCCCTTGCTCGGCTTTTATTTGCGGTGACTGAACAAGCCACGGAACGTGGTTTCTCGAGACTCTCACCATGTCGCACGTTCTTGAACTCTGGTTAGAACCCCGTGCGGGAGGCCATCCTTTAAAGAATCCTGGCCTCACGGGGGAGGGAGGGTCCCCTCTCCAGGCAGCAGTGACAGTGAGGTCCCTTCCCACTTGGGATCTTCGGGGGCTCCTTGGCCACGTCAAGCCCTCCACGCTTGGTGTCTCCTGCTGAGAAAGTCTGTCCCACGGTGACACTTTTTTGTCTCACAGGCTAGGAGGTTTTCCTTGGCCTCCAACCTTCCATTCTTACTGCTGTGACTTTAGCTCATACTCTTCATGATTCTCAGGAGCTTTGAAGAAGCAAAGAACACAGCAAAATTTATTTTGGTATCAGAGATTGAACCCAGGGTGTTTTATCATGGAGCTACACCTCCAGCCCATTTAGGTTTTTTTTTTTTAAATTTCAAGACAGGGCCTTGCTAAGTTGCTGAGGCTGACCTTGAATTTGGGATCCTCCTTCCTCAGCCTCCCAAGTCACTGGGACCACAGCTGTGCACCATGGTGCCTGGGGACCACAGCATTTAAAACGTGCGATGAATAGCATTTCTACCTATCCCCGTGAGGGCTGTAAGGGCCCTGGGGACGGCAGGGACACGCTGCTGGTGGCCAGCCTTCTGGTCAGGGTATGTGCTGAGCACCCCTGGGTGGCAGGCACCATGCTGATGTGCTTTCATCACCTCCTTTCCCACCACGGGTGCCTCCACAGTCTGCTCCGCCATCCTGCTTTACGAGGGAGGAAATGGGCACGGGAGGGTGGCACTTGGGCCAGGTTCATGCAGTTGGCATCCCGGGAAGCTGGGGGAACTTTCCTCTGAGCCATTGAAGGGAGATACACACCTTTTAAAAGCACATCTGCTTAAGAGAGGCGGCGCTCAGCCCTGCACCTGGTCGAGGTCACCTTCTTCCTTGTACCAAGTTGCACTTCTAATTAGGGAAGCAGGCCTGCTCCTAGAACCTGTCATTCTGCATAATGAAGTGCAGGCGGCCGAGAACGCCGGGAAGAGCTGTCACAGCGGAGGCGGCCCTTAGAGTGCTTTCCTGTTGGGCTGCCGGGGCCGAGAGGCTGTCCCCTTCCCCAGCTGCCTGTGCTGTGGCCCTCAGTTTACTGAGCACCTACTTTGTGCTGGCACTGTTCTCCATGCTGGGGAGACCTGCTCCTATGACCAGCAGCCGCCCCTGGAGCTGCAGGCCCCTCCTGCTGGCTCAGGCTGGCCTCCTGGCCCGTCCTCCTCGGCCACCTCTGCAGAGCCCTGTGGGCTGCCACGCTGTCTGCAGTCAAGAGCCCAGCTGTGGACAAGCAGACCTGGCCCCAGGAGCCCCGCAGGTGTCCAGGCTGCCCTGAGAGAGAGGGGGAGCTCTGTGGCGCATCATCCAAGGCCTCTGCCATGCCCTCCAGGTAAACTGGAGCTCACGGGAGGTTGGTGCGGCCGAGCTTCTGACCAGGAGCGTCTGGCTCCCCGTCTTGGTCCCACGCGGCTCTTCCCAGGGTGGAGCGGTCCTCAGGAGGACACTGAGGGATTGGGGAGGCCAAAGGGGCCGAGACATCAGTGCCACCTCAGGTCCAGGTGGCCGCCCTGTCGTGCCACGCCTGGGAGGTCATTCTGTCCTGGGCTTGACGAGAGCTCAGCCTGGATCATTGGGAGGCCAGGCAGGAGGCAGCTAAGGATGCTCCAGGTGGAAGGGCTTTGCAGACTCTGGCCTCCATTTCCCCGAGTCCCCCCACCGGGTCCACCCCACGCCACCCCCTAGGCTGCACCCTGGCCTCTGTGGCAGTGTGGGACGGAGGTGCGTCCATCTGTGTGTGATTAGAAGACAGAAGCCACCCAGGGCCTGCAGCCTGCAGTTGCGATATCAGTGGAGGTGAGGCCGCTGCCTGTGGCCTCCGCTCTCCTGCTCTGGGCAGCAGAAGGAGCAGGACTCAGATCTTCCCAGCGTGACCTCCATCGCCTTCCTCCACTCCTCCTCTGCGTCCAGCAGGTGGACTCTCAGGGCTGGCTCTGCTCGGGCTGCCGGCTCTGTTCCTCCCACCACTCATCTTGCCTCCTGAAACCTCCTCAGGCTGGGTTGGGGTGCCTGGCTCCCCCTGGGGTGCTGCCTGGGTCCCCCTGTGCCCAGTGCGTCAGCCTGCGCCCTGTGCCCCCGGCCGGTGCGACTTCTCTGAACTGGACCAGCCGCCGGCTTCGCCTTCCCCCGGGACCCCAGTGGTCTTCAGGTGTGAAGCCAGGCCTCCCCACCTTGGTGCCAGGCCCCTCACTTCTGGAGGCCATGGGGGCTGGATGGGGAGGGCTGCCCTCCCTGAGTCCTCGCTCCTGAGATGGGGACCCACTTTCACAGCTCCCAGCAGTGGTGGCCGGGGCAGTGCTGGTGGGAGGTGTCCACCAGCTACTGTTGGGTTTTCGACAGGCCAGCACCACCTGTGACACAGGGATGAAGGAGCCAGGGGCAGGGACGCGTTGGCTCCAGCTGAGGAGATCCTGGAAGGCTTCCTGCAGGAGGTGGCCTTCGAGTTTGTCCTTGAAGGACAGATTTTGGACGTGCAGAGGTGCTCAAATGCCTGCCATCCGGTCTTCCACAGAAAATGTCCCCACGTTGCTTGGACAGATGAAAGAGAAGAGAGGCTGGCCTGGCGTTGCAGAGAGGGGCCGTTGTGCCAGCCTGTGTCCTGGGGTAGGAACGGGCTTCAGGTGGGGGCAAGGCTGTGTTTGCTGGATGTTGGGTTCCATGGAAGTCAATGGGTCGCCTCTCCAGGACTCCTCCGGGCCGTTACCGTGCCCCCTTCACTGGGCTCTTGGAGAGCGGCCGTATGATACGAGACGTTGCTCAAAGTGAGTTCCCTCTGGAAGCCTTTTCTGGGGACCGTTGTTCTGGGAAACCCACTTTAGGGAAAGCTGGTCTGTGGAGAAGGGAGAAAGCGTGCAGTGAGCACGGAAAGACGTGCTGTGGCCGGGCGTGGGGTGGCCTTGTAGGAGGAGGAGGGACCCAGGACCCGAGGTTTCCAGCCTGATTCTGGGTGGCTGCTGGTGATGGGCGGGCTGCCCTCAGCAGGAGAGCTCGCAGGACCCGGGGAGGAGCCTCTGGGTCACCAGCTGCAGCAGGCGCTCCTTTTCCGACCCCCTCGGTTCTGGCCCTTACTCTGGGGTCCTTCTGCAGCCCTCTGCCTGGGACTTTCTTTCCAAGCTTGCAGCAGCCTGGAAGAGCCAGGACAATGTCCCCAGCTGCAGCCCCGGCCAGGGCAGCAGGTCAGTCCCTGCATGTCGTACATGACCCCCCCCCCCCCCCCCCGCCTGGAACCGAGCCCCAGCCGCCCACCTCGGGACCCTCTGGAGGCCACGGCACCAGCACCCTCCCTAGCCTGGACCCTCCTCCAGGCCTCCCCTCCTGAGTATCCCACCAGTGTTGGGGGCTTGGCTCAGCTTCTCTGGGGAAGCCCAGCCTCACTCACCCGTAACCCCCAGGAGCAGGTGGGGGGCGCAGGCCTGGCTCCTCGCGGGTGCAGAGTGGAGGGTGGCTGAGCACCTCCTGCACCCCTGCCAGCTGGTAGGTGACCTGGGGCACCAGCAGGACCTCACAGAGGGGCGTCTGCTATCACTGGGCTGACGTCCTGGTGCCAGCCACAGGCTGGTGGTCGGGATGGAGAGGAGCACCTCGGGCGCTGCAGAGCATTGGGGGCGGGGGGCTGGGAGGACGGAACTGGTTTGGAGAGGAAGAGGGAAGACCCTCCCTGGGCTGGGGCTGCAGAAGTGGAGGAGGAGGAGAAGTGGAGGTCAGGCAGAGACCAGGCGGAGCGCAGAGCAGGGGACGGAAATGGCAGGGGCGCTGAGGCCCAGTGAGACGCTGGAGGAGGGACAGGCAGACGGTGGGGAGCCAGGGGCTGGGGGGCCGAGCAGTGCTCCTGGGGGAGCAAGAGGGGCCTCCGGGCTCTGCTGTCAGCAGCACTGGTGGCTCTGACTCTAAGCAGGGCAAGCAAAATAAATATGCGGAGAAGACTGACACAGTCAGAGAACAGTCTGGAACAAGTTTCAGACACAGTAACAGCCAGCGTGCGTTCTCTCGGGAACAAATTTCCATTTGGAACCTTTTCTTACTTCCTGCTAATAGGGACCCATTCAGGCAATTTCCTTTTCTTTCTTTCACTTCTTAAAAAGACTCATTTTAAAGCGTCATGACCTTTACAGCGTTTCTTTCTGTAGTCTTTCCTGGTGAGAGCAAGACAACAGCAGTGTCAGGTCGCCTGCCAATTCGAGGGGGAAAAAATTAGAAGAAGAAGAAAAAAACCAAACCCTGAATAAACAGAGACACAGGATCTGCCGTTGAGACTAGTTGTGTGTGTTTTCTGGAACCTGCAGCAACAGCTTCTAATCGGGGAGCAGGGTGATGGGGTGAGACTCTGCTATAACAGAATTCCCAAGGCTGGGGACTTGGTACAGAAAAGAGGCTCACTGAGCTGTCAGAGGTTTGAGAGCATGGTGCCCGCCTGCATCTGCTTGGTCACAGGAGGCCCCCAGGCTGCGTCAGAGCATGGTGGATGGCATGGTGGGAATGTGGGAGAGAGGGGAGGTCACAGGACCAGGCAGAAGTCCGTGTGGAGGGCCCGTCTGTCTCTGACAGCAGCCACTCTTGTGGGATCTAAGCTACTCCAAGAGACAGCCTCCTCCCTTCCCAGGGCGACGCCCCCCAATGGCCTAACCACCTCCCTCTAGGCCCCGCCTCTTAAAGGTCCCACCACCTCTCTTCCACACTGGGACCAAGCTTCCAGCACTTGAGCCCCCCGGGGACACACACTCAAACCACATCAGCCCCTGCAGTGACCCCCTGTTCAGGTCACCTGGGGTGGAGGGAGTTCCTGGGATGTGCACTGGTCAGTGCCCTGTGAGAGCAACACCCTCACAAGAGGGCCAATTGTGCCAGTGCCTGAGGCCTCTCCCTCCTCAGGGCCTGTGCATTGTAATCTGCTTTCAGCCCACCCGCCTGCCCAGGGCAGGAACTGGCCACCCTCCTGGTCGGGGAGCGACCTGTCACACAGCCTTGCTTAGACACCGCACAGCCAAGAGCTGAGACACGGTGGCCGACATTCTGTTCTCTAGAGCCTCAGCCGGCCCTCCATGGGGTGACCAGTTGTCTCCTTATGCCTGGCACACAGGGATCTGGGGGTGGCGTCAAAGCTGGGCCAGTCCTGGGTAAATTGGATAAGTTGGTGCCCTGTATGGACAGGTTCCCGCATCCTGCTCCCACCGATGAACTGGAGGAACTGGGAGACTCAGGGTTCTCGAGCTTCCACTTTGCCATCTGGAAGATGGGTGATAACCCTAGGGCCATCTTGTCCTTGTGAAATGCAAAGTCCAGTGCTGGGCACACACTAAGGGCTCAATAACCGCTGTCATTATGTCTATGCATTAGGCAGAGTAGGCTCAGGATGACTTTCGCCACTGAAAACCTCTCTTACTCCGCTATCTCCAGTTTCACCATTAGACAGTCATTTCTTTAACTTGGAACTTTCCAAATGTTTCCATCGGATGGCAGAGGAGGTGGCTACATGCTGACAGGGGCTGGGACTGAGGGGTGATAAGGGGGCTTAGTCTGAAGGCACTATCTACAGGGACAAAATTTATTTGAATTCTCAAGTTCAACCATAAAAATTCAGGTAAAATTTATATTTGGTTCCATTTTTTTCCTCCCTCCCTCCCTACCTTCCACGGCCCACCTCCCACCCTCCCTCCCTTCCTTCCCCTCTTTTTTGTACTGGGAATTGAACCCAGGACCCCAGGTATGTTAGTCAAACACTCTACCACTGAATTATACCCCAGCCCCCATTTTTATTCTTACAATATGAAAACACTGTCTATATTTTTCACAGTTACAATTTAGCTTTTCGCCCTCAGCCCTCTGTGACAGCCCTCGCGGATCTGCTTTGTTTATCCTTTGGGTTGTACCTGGGCTATTCAGACCCAAGCGGGAGAATTTGGGTTTCACTGGAAAACATTCCTGGAGAGAGAAACATTTCTGAATGAGATGATCATTCACACCTTAGTATAAATAAGCACAGGCTACAAAAGTTAGTGGAAAGCACAGTGGCCCAGGAGTCAGACCAGGGCTCTTCCCCTGCACTTTGCTATTACTCTCTGGGTGGCCTTCAGGGAGCTACAGCCTTCAAACCTCAAAAACAAATCGGACCAGGATGGTGGTTGGTAGAGTTCTGGAGGCCTGGGGGATCTCTGGGGAGAAGAGACTCCATGCTCCTCCCTCCCCAGCCTGGTTCATGGCGCCTCTCCCTTTTGTCTGCCTGGTCCCTGGGGGTCCCGGGTGGGATTTCAGGGCTCCGATGCTGAGCCAGTCACAGCCGACTCTGCTGGGCCGCCTTTGGGGCTGCAGTGGGTTGCTTTGCTTCGCCGTGTCCCCGGAGAGCGAGCACCTGGGGGTGGGAGGACGGGCGCCCTCTTCACCCTGCTCTGGGCCCGGGCTTGGCCTCGTGCTGGGGGTTCTAGGATGCTGGGGGGCGCCAGCCGCCAGGTGTGACGGGGCGCCCGAGCCTGCGCGTGCTCCTCAGGGCTGCGAGCGGGCGCTGACTTGCTGCCCCATGGTTGTCTTCCTGCCCGTCCTCGGCAGGGGCTCTGAGGAGCTTGTCCCCCGCGTGGTGGCCTTCCTGCTCCTGAGGCTGCCCAGCTCGCGGTGTGGCCGCAGTGCCCACGAGGGTGACTCCGGGTGGAAGCAAGGTAGCTGCCCACCCCGGGGGAGCGGTCAGCACGCCGAGGTGCTGCTGCTCCTGGGATGGGCGCCCATAGCGGTGGAAGAGGGCGAGGGCGCGTCTGGGCGGCTCTGGGCACTGACGCGTCCCACGGCCTGGGGACCCCGGCGCAGGCTGCAGACCCCGGGTCCAGTGTGGCCGTCTTTTTGCTAAAAGCGCACGTGAGTTTGTGGGCGCGTCTGCAGCCGAGCGGAGGCTCCCCGTCTCACAAGCCTCTACGGGACGGGACGGGGCAGCGTTGGAACCCGCGTGTGCCTGCCCGAGCTTCGCCTTCTCGGCCCTCATCACGTTTACCCGTTGCCCTGATCTCGGGGACGGAGTCCGAGTCGCGGGCTGGCGGAGCACCTTGTGGGAGGACTCCCGGCGCCCAGGGCCTACAGCCGGGAAGCAGGCGGAGGCCTCTGAGGCCTTTGTGCCTTAACACTCATGTGCCAGGTGACCATTTCACACTGAGGACCTGCCCGTGGGTCACTCACGCAACCGAACTAGTAGGAGCCTTTGGAGAGACGAGGGTCGCCCTGCGATGTCACCTTGTGTGCCCTGGAGCCGGGTGAGCGGGCACTGCCGCCCTGGAGGTGGGTCCTGGGATCAGACCCAGGCCGGGGCATGGCTTGCTTGTTGCAGGAGTCCCTGGGGGAAGGCCCGAGCCCTCGAGCCTCGCTGCCACAGGTCCCGTGGCTGTGGGCGGGCCAGGCGGAAGCAGGCGCGCCTGGGGAGCGGGTGTGGCTGGGTGTGGCCCAGGCCCCAGCTCGACCCCCAGCAGCCTGGTCTCGGTCCACTGGAGACACTTCCAGAGGTGGGCCGAGCCCTGTCCTCAGGGTGTCGGGGAACAGTGTCCGTGGGGCCGTTGCCAGATGGAGCTGGGGTGACTCAGCCTGGGTTTTAGCCCAGCCGTCTCTGGGCTGCAAACACCTGTGCACGGCGAATGTTGAATGTTCAGTCAGTGCTCAGGACCAGGCGCTGTCCTCAGCACGCTGCTGTGGGGACTCCAGGGGACCTGGCTGATGTGCAGGGGTGGACTCTGCAGGGCCTGGGCAGGCCGAGGTTCTGCCTGGCCGGCATGCCCTGGGGGGGTGCTGGGGCTGGTGCCCGGCCCCACACCGGGCAGAGTGGATGCTGAGGTCCCGGCGTGGCTGCTGGGCCTCCCTTGGGTGCGAACCTCAGCCCTGCTCCTCACTCCATGGGGCAGCTGTAAACATTCAATCAAATAATGCACTTAAAACCCTGGCACAGCGCCCGTGCCCAGCGGAGCCTGCCGCCGGCCACCGTCATTATTAATGATATCTCAGGACCCCGTGGTCTCAGGAGCTGGGTCCTGTGGTGCCCTTCATGTGACAGGTGAGAGAACAGAAGCCTGGAGGTGGGGAGCCCCTGGGCACGTGCACATCTGCGGGGATCGCCCACAGCAGCCTTACAGGGCCCCTGGCCGCTCCCTCTGCCCACGCACCCGAGCCCTAGTCTCTAGGTCCACCCAGAGTGTGGGTGTCGTTTCAGAGCTGGGGTCCAAGTTCAGAGACCCCGGATTCACGCCCTCGTTGCTTTGCGGGGTCCCGCTTGGCGGACAGGCCTGGATTGGTCTTGGGAGCCCTTTGCCAACGCGCCATAAAGCCGCCGGCCTGCCTGTTGCCCGACGCCCGTCTCCAGATGTGGCCGTCTGTCACCTGGACGCTCCACCTGCTATGTCACACTTCCTCTGCTCTTAGGGGAGAGGGGGACCGCGAGGTGACCTCGAGGGTCTGTGGAACCCAGACTGCCGAGTCACGGTGGTGCCTGCAGCGGGGGGTGGCGGGCTGCGGGCAGGAGAGGGCACGCACACGCCAGGCTGGGAGAGGATGGCCCAGCCCGAGCTGGCACTGCCACCCCCGCCCAGCTCCTGGAACCTAAGGCAGCAGCATGGCCGCACAGGAGCTGCATTTGGGCCAGTTCGACCTGCTCTCCTGGCGCCTGTTAAGCACCAACTGTGTACCTGCTGCACAGAACGTGAGGATTCCCCATAGAGCACACGGACACTAGGATTGCCTGGCACGTGTTCTGGAAGTTTCTAAGCCTTGCTCTTTTCATTAGTGAAGTGAGACAGGACTGCATCCTAAGCCCCCAGGATCAACCGAGCTGGTGGCTTTGAAACTCCCAAACTTACTTTCAGTGCAGCTGTGTTGAGAGGATGTTTCAGGCTGTGAGCCGGGCCCTGGAAGGTGAGCAGGTTATGGTTTGTTCTTAGAGCAGCCCAGCCGTGGTCTTGAGGATGTACTAGTCAGGGCTCTGGGTTGCAAGTGGCAGACCCCTGACTAGCCTTCTTTAGTTGCAAAGAAACTTCATTGGGTCACATAATTGAGACATCTGAGAATAGGGCTCTTTCAGGTATGGCTGGATCTGGGTGCTCCATCAGTGTCATCAGGACCCAGGGTTGTTCTCTGCCCCTTCCTGTTCTCTCCTCCATGCCAGCTCCACTGTCAAGAAGCGACTCTCCCCAGGGTGGTCCTGGCAGCACCTGGCTTTCCACCTCCCACCTCTAAGTCCTGTAGGAAGCAACTCGATAGTTGGGGCCTTTCCAGCAGGAGGCTTGGGTTCAATCTCGAGGGCTCTGACTGGGTCACAGGCTCATCCCTAAGCAATCCCTGCAGCCATGAGTAGTGTTCTGCTCTGGCTGGTCACACAGGAGTCACAAGCTCATGGCCAGGGTCAGGGTAGCCTCAGGTCACCCCCTACATTGACAGGGTTGGAAGGAAAGCCAGGGCTGCTCTGGAAGAGCCTCTGCCCACTCCTGTGGGCACACGGTAGTGAAGCCTGGCAAACCCAGGTCAGTCGAGGTTCTTCCAAGGATGAAATGGAGGCTAAAAGTTAGGGCAGCGGCTTTTTCTTGGGCAGAAATGTTCACAAAGGGCTTTGGGAAGCTGGGTTCTGAAGGGTGGATAGGAGTTGACCAAGAGGGTAGCAGGCAGGCAGGCAGGGGGCAGTTGAGGCAGGGAGCTGAAGAGCCCAGATGTGGCGAAGGGGCCTTCTGGGTTCCTGAGTAGAAGAGAGACCTGAGAGAAATGGAGGTTTGACAATTTGGGGACAGGAGCAAACGGCCACAGGGAAGCAGGCGGTCACAGGGAAGCAAATGGTCACAGGGAGGAGGTGCAGGCTTGGGCTCCTGGGCTCCCCCGTGGACAGCAAGCATCAGGGACTTTGGGGCCAGACGCTCGCCAGCTGTGTAACCTCGAGCAAGGGGCTTAACCTCTGGGCGCCCCCGTTTCCTGTCCCACCCCCACCTTGGAGGCCCACGAGGGTGAAAGGGCTTCCGGCGCCTGCCCTGCTCAAACCAGCTTCTCGACACCGAGGGGCCAGCGCGGATGCCGGGGTCGTGGCGCCTGCTGGCTTCGCCCTCACATCACGGCCTGGAGCCGCTGGGGCAGCGCTGACCGGACGCCGGGCACTTGCTCTGTGCCGCTTCCTCAGTCCATTCCCGCGATCAGCCTGCGGGCCACACAGCAGGAAGGGTCCGGGCCGGGGTGAGAGCCAGGCGTGACTCTGGACAGCTCGTCCTCCTCGGCGGCACCGGTGGCCCCTCTGCGGGACCTCAGAGCCCTTGCCGTTCACACCTGCACTGAAAACGTCCCGTTCCAGGAAGAGGACAGCGGGCTTTCCCACTGTGGCAGCCCGGAGCTCCTTCCCGGGTCCGCGCGCATCCCTGGAATGAAAGCAAGGTCTTCAGCAGCAGGTGCTGAACTGGTAACAGCAGAAGGGTAGGTGAGGGATGGGAGCAGAAGGTTCAGAGGACCACGTCGCGGCCTCCGGACCAGCGGCCTCCGGGGCCAGCCGTGTCCAGAGCGGCCCAGACCCTGGGCGCGTCTCGGGAACGTCCTCGGAGGTCCTTCACGCCTCCATTGGACATCCTGCCATTGAGCGATGACCTGTCTGTTCCCCGTGGACCCTGGTCAGCACCAGTGTGGGACTCATCAGGAGGTGGACTTGGCCCAGAGAGCTGAGGTCGAGCGGGCAGGCGTGTGGGTGAACCTGTGTCCGGGGGAGACGCCGAGAAGGGCGTTGGCTCCTCTGAAACGCCGATGTCCAGGGCGAGGGAGCAGCATGGTCCTCTGTCCAGCTTCTGCAGCACTGCACACTGCCCAGGGCAGGGCTGGGCACCAAGAGGGAGACTCTGCAGTTCCATGTTGAACTTGGAAAGTTTGCAAAAAAAAAAAAAAAAAAAGCATTTTGCAGCAGTTGCTCTGTGCTCGCCCGCTCGGAGGTCAGGCTGACAACAGGAAGATGAAATAGGAGTCTGGGTTATCAGGGGTCCAGTGCTGCCCCAGGAAGAGGAAGAGGAAGGTTGGAGACCAGAGTCAGATGGGCGTGATGTGAGAGGAGCAGCCACGGGCCAGGGAAAGCCCCAGAGCTGGAGGTGGGAGGATGAGCTCTCCTGACCCACCAGTGAGGAGTGTGGCCCAGCCCACCCCGACCGCAGCCCAGGCAGAAGACCAGACCCGAGACACCTCTCCAGGCAGGTGGAACCAGCTCTGCCCTCGGGCGGTCAGTCCAGTGTCCTGGCTGTGCTGCCTCTTCATTTCCCACCTCAGCCTCACTCCGTCCCGCGTCAGACGGCAGGAACAGTCCTTGGGAACAACACCGAACACGCCCACGGGTTTGTCCTAGGAAAGCCACTTTGCGTGGCGGCTTAAAGGAACTTGGTGTATTAGTTTCCTGTTGCTGCTGTAACAAATTGCCCCAGATGGAGCGACTGAAAGTGACACTGGTTTATTCCCTTAAAGCTCTGGAGGTCAGAAGTCTTAGATGGTCCCATGGGGCCAAAGTCACCATGCCAACTGGACTGTGCCCCTCTGGACACTCTGGGGACCTTCTGCTTCCTGCCTTTTCCAGTCTCGTGAGGCCGCCTGCGTCGCTTGTCTGGCAGCCCCTTCCTCCATCCTCAGAGTCAGCCCAGGGCCTGGACCTGGGCTGCATGGCCTTGGCGCTGATTCTGCCGCCTCCCTCTTCCACCTCCAAGGACCCTGCGGCCATCTTGGGCCGTCCAGGTGATCCAGGGGACGCACCTCATCTTCAGGCCGGCAGCCTTGGTCCATCTCCCTTGCCGGGGGATGACGTGTCCCGGGTGCTGGGACATCACCCAGGTGCAGGTGTAGGACCTGCGCTCTTACAGCTTCTTCAGGCTGCCATACGCTCAGTGGTTGTTGCAGCAGAAATGCCTTCTCTGTCGGTTCTGGAAACACGAATTCTGATGGCAGGGAGGGGTGCGGGTGGGCTGGCCCCCATGAGACGAGAGGAGGAGCTTCCGGTGGCCTCAGGGTCCTGGCTGGTCGAGGGCGGCCTCCCACATTTGGCCTCCCTTCACGGCGAGGCTTCCCTCTTGAAAGGACCTGCCGGTGTTGACTGGGGCTCTTCCTCCTGGCTCATTTGGCTCCTTCCTCTGCAGAGACGTTTTTCCCACATAGCTGCGTTCGCAGACCCGGGGTTATGCTGGGGCATCTTTGGGGCCACAGGTCAACCCCTCACGAGGTCTCCGGGGAGCTTGGTGCTCTTCGCCACTGCCAGGGAGTTGGTCCAGGGAGTCTGGGAAGCTCCCTCAAGCCAGGTACTCTGCGGGTGGGAAGAGGCCGCCTCAGACCTCCTGGAAAGCTGTGCTCCGCCCTCAGGTTGCTGCCTCTCGCCCCTGAGCTGGGGACCCCAGGAGCCCGGACCCGCGACCTGGGGCTCCTCTGCCGGACGGCCCGTCTTGCCCAGCCTCTCCCGCCTGGTGTCACCTGCTCCTTCCGCAGCACACGGGCCAGACCTCCTTCCCAGATGTGCGGAGTGCGCTGCCGCGGTGCCAGGTGGGGTGTGGCACCCAGGATGGGCGTGGACCTCTGGGAAGACGACCAAGGGGTGCTGGCCTGTGAGGGGACGCGGGAGGCCGTCAGGTGGCCGTGGGTGCAGGGCCTCCACAGGAAGAGGCTGCTGGAGTGCCGGGAACTGGTCATACTTGTCCCTGTCCTCACACCCCCCGGCTGTGAGCTGCGTGTTCTGAGTCCCTGTGACCATCACTAAGGGGATGGACCACCTGACCAATGCTGGGGGCTTAGGCCTGGCTCCCTCCAGGCGCTGCAGCCCTGGTGGCCTGGGCGCCATGTCCTGGCTGGGCCGTCCTGCGCTTCTGCTCTGGCCCCGAGCCGCCCGGCACAGGTCTTGATTCTGAGAGAGCGGGTGGGCAGCGATGACCGGGGATGCTCGTCAGTGGTCCCTGGAGGCTCACGGCTCTTCTCAAGGGCTGGCAGCTGGGTCCCACTGGCTGAGGTGGCTTCTCTGGCTGTGGGGCCAATGGTGCATGGACAGCACTCAGCTGCACGGTAGCCCCTAGGGGCTCCCGTGGCCTTTTCCAAAGGAGACCTTTTTGTTAATTGGGGTGAAATGAAGAGGACAAAACCCTAGGGCACCCTGGCCCTCCTGCAGGGCCCAGTGGCTGTCCAGCACCTCTGGGCCCAGCCCCACGCCTGCCCCAACCCCGGGCTGCCCACCCTGTGACCTCGCCTCTCAGAGGCAGCTCAGGGGCCTGGACCAGGGCCCTCGTCTCTATGTCTGGCGTCTGTCACCTGACACGGAACTTCCTTTTAACCAAGTCTTCTAGAAAATTTCCAGGGATCCTTGTTAATTAAGCTGGTTGATAATGCACAGTTGTGTTTTTAAAAGTCCTTACTCGTTAAGAATCCTCACTGAAGTCTAAAGATTGAGTTTTGCCTTAGTTACTCTAAGAAAACCAGAAGGCAGAAGGTAGGCAGAGGGGACAAGAACAGCAGAGATGGCGGTGGTTGGAGCTGGATGCCGGCTCCCTGGGGTTCTGTGGTGCTTTATTGATGTTCTGTGTGTTTGAGGATGTCCACAGTGAGGGAAGTGTGTCACCTCCCAGGGATGAGGAGGCCAAGTCCAGCTCCCCCATCTTTAAGATGGGCACGGAGCCTCCCTGGGGGTCCAGCTCCCCATCCTTAAGATGGGCACGGAGCCTCCCTGGGGGTCCAGCTCCTCCATCCTTAAGATGGGCAGGGAACCTCCCTGGGGGTCCAGCTCCCCCATCTTTAAGATGGGCACGAAGCCTCCCTGGGGGTCCAGCTCCTCCATCCTTAAGATGGGCAGGGAACCTCCCTGGGGGTCCAGCTCCCCCATCTTTAAGATGGGCACGGAGCCTCCCTGGGGGTCCAGCTCCCCATCCTTAAGATGGGCACGGAGCCTCCCTGGGGGTCCAGCTCCCCATCCTTAAGATGGGCACGGAGCCTCCCTGGGGGTCCAGCTCCTCCATCCTTAAGATGGGCAGGGAACCTCCCTGGGGGTCCAGCTCCCCCATCTTTAAGATGGGCACGGAGCCTCCCTGGGGGTCCAGCTCCTCCATCCTTAAGATGGGCACGGAGCCTCCCTGGGGGTCCAGCTCCCCATCCTTAAGATGGGCACGGAGCCTCCCTGGGGGTCCAGCTCCCCAATCTTTAAGATGGGCACGGAGCCTCCCTGGGGGTCCAGCTCCCCCATCTTTAAGATGGGCACGGAGCCTCCCTGGGGGTCCAGCTCCCCATCCTTAAGATGGGCACGGAGCCTCCCTGGGGGTCCAGTTCCTCCATCCTTAAGATGGGCACGGAGCCTCCCTGGGGGTCCAGCTCCCCATCCTTAAGATGGGCACGGAGCCTCCCTGGGGGTCCAGCTCCCTCATCTTTAAGATGGGCACGGAGCCTCCTTGGGTGACTTCTGTGAACCGCAGTGCCGTGTGCTGCCAGCTTGGTGAAGACCAGGTCCCTGCCCTGGAGCTCGTGGACTGGTGGGAGAGACATTTCCCTAACTGCCCGGGAGGCATTTGACTGGGAGTGGCCACTGCAGCAGGGGAAGCCGCAGAGCTGGGGGAGCTCGCTGCAGGAGCCTGCAGCAGCCCTCGCAGCACCAGGAGGCCTTTCCTGAGGGGCAGGCGGGCAGGCGTGTCTGTGCGTGTGCTGACGCGGCCCGTGTCCTGGGGTTTGTACGTGTGCACGGGCGCTTGTGCGTGCTGAGGGAGAAACAGCTGCGCAGAGTCAGCACGATGGGTTTGGGGTGCTGGTGGGAGGGGGCCGCGGGCTGCAGCCTGAGGGGTTGGAGGGAGTGGGCTGCGGGGTGCAGGCCGATGCCTGGCACAGCGCAGGAGGGTGGCGTGAGGACTCGGGGCTCGGTCCTGAGGGCTGAACTGGAGGCTGGTGACCGTCAGCATGGCAGGCGGGCTCGGCACCCAGGCCTGTGGCGAGCCTCCTTCCCACCATGAGGCTCTGCAGCCCAAGGCGCCCGGGGTGAGCCGCTGACCTCCAGGCTGGCTTTTCTCCTCAGCCGCGGCCCCTTCCACGAAGCCCCTCTGAACTCAGTGTTTGGTGCCATTGAGCTGCTCGGGCTCTCGCTTGTTCTCGGGAGACCTACGGCTCTGAGCGCCAGGGCAGGGAGAGGGCCCGAGTGGCGGGTTCAGATCCCGGCCTGGCCACGTCCTCGCCTGTCACCTGGGAGAGGTGACGGCCCCTCCCTCATGTGACAAGCAGGAACCCAGAGCTGACACTCGACTCCAGGCCACCAGCCTCTGCCTTAGGTGGGGTCAAGGCTCAGACCTCGACGAACGTTGTTCGTTGTTCTTGATTCAAAACGAGGTGCTGGAGCAGAGCAGGAGGCCAGGAAACGCAGTTTGAAGTATGCAGAAGCATTGGGTTTTCCTTGTAGAAAATTTAGGAATTAGCAAATGCAGGAGGGAGTAGCAAACGTCCTCACTGTCCCACCAGACTCCGCGCTGCTGGCATAGTGGCCAGCGCATCCAGTTCTTTGCCTTCTTGCGGGTTTGGTGGAGGCCGAGCTTCACATCAGTTGTCACGGCCATTTCTTTCTGTCCACCCCTCTGCTTTTTCTTTAAGGTGAATCATTAAAAATCCTTCTTGCCGAACACACACCTATAATCCCAGAGGCTTGGGAGGCGAGGCAGGAGGATCACAAGTTCAAAGCCAGCCTCAGCTACTTAGTGAGGCGCTAAGCAACTCAGTGAGACCCTGTCTCTAAATAAACTACAAAACAGGGCTGAGGATGTGGCTCAGTGGTCGAGTGCCCTGAGTTCAATCCCCAGTGTGAAAAAATAAATCCCTTTTCTTGAGGATCAGAAGGGGTTGGTTTATCAGCAGTTTTGCATGGTTTATCTTAATGTTGATTTTGTTTTTTATAAAATAAGGATATATGAACCCAAGTATCCAAAATAAAAGCTATGTCCTTCACAACAATCCCATATGTGCATGTATAATCACACATACACACACACACATCTGCACACAAAATTCTCCTTCAAAACAAATTGAAACCCTATTGTACACATTTTCAAATTTCTCCTGATTCAAAAATCTCTTGGACAGCTTCTTTTCTCCTTAAAAGGTCTCTAGAAATACAAAACTCATTGGTTACATAATATTTCATTTTATGGTTGGACCATAATTCACATATGATTTCCCCTTCCAGTTGGGTAATTTAAAAAAATTTTACACTGCTGCACAAGCTTTTTGAGGTTCTCAATATATTTTGTTACGTTGCTTTTAAGCAGGACTCTGGGGCTGGGCTGTAGCTCCATAGCGTAGCAGTTGCCTACTGTGCATGAGGCCCTGTGCTCCACCCCAGGACCCCGCACAAAGAAGTGACGATTGTAAAGAACTGTCACTGTGCCTCTTCCCATGTTCCCTATCCCCCCAAAGCCTTTTCAAACGTGTTGCCCATTGAGAGGGGAAGATGGTATTTGGCATGGTTTTGAGTATTTATTCCCATTTCTATTGATCCATGAATTTTCCACTTATATCCATAGCTCATGTTCTAATGTTGCATAAATATTTTTCTTATTGATTTGGAAGAGCTCTTTATATATTAAAGAAGTAACTCCCAATCTGTCAGTTATTGCAGATATTTTCCATGTTTGCTTTTCGTTTCTTCCTCTGATGGTTGGAGAGTTTTTTTTTTTTTTTTTAGATAACCAGTTTATCTCAGTGTTTTCCTTTGTGACTTTTTTTTTCCCCATTGATTTTGTGCTTAGAGGAGTCTCTCCATCTGAGCAGTAGTGAGGGGATCATCTATATTTTGTTCCAAGTGTTATCAATTTTTACATTTTAGTCCCCGAACACATTGGAGTGTATTTTGATCTAAGCATGAGGCTCTGACTTGATTTTACTCCCACTGGGACCCTATTTCCAGCGATGGTTTTGTGTTCTCGCCTTCTGAGTTGGCCAGCCAGGCCTCCTTGGCATGGGATGAGTGTCCCTGTGTGTGGCTCAGGTCCTGAACTCTCATGGGCCCTTCTGTGCCTCCTGCTGTTGGTCCTCTTGAGTGACCAGTGTCCTGCTTCTTAATCCAGGGATCTCAGCTCGATTTTTGATAAGTGAGTCAGAAAAATATCTGTTGGGAGTTGGGATTTTGACTGAGGTTGGCATGAGCCCATCAGTAGATCTGGGGAGATCGGCCGCTGCTCCCACACCCGGTCCTCCGATCATGGGCACTGAGGGCATTGTCTTCCCAGGGTCCCAACATGGCTGGTCGGTCTTGTCCCTCCGCCTCTCTGTTCCTCTGATACTGTCGGGATCCTCCACCCAGCATGGCTGACGTCTTGGCTGGGCCTTTCAGGGACGGATGACGAGTGGACCCACCAGAGCGTGGCAGAGGGAGGGTGCCAGGAAGCCTCAGGGGCTGGAAAGGGACGTTCTCCCCACCCCCCGTAGGCTGCAGAGGCCTCAGGAGGGAGCAGAGGTGGGACCTGGAAGGGGTGGTGGTGGGCGAGGGACCCCCGGATGGGCGGGATGGACGGGGTGCTGGGTTGAGACACACAGGCGGCCAGGGCCACAGGAAGGCAGGTAGGAGGGGAGGAACGCTCTAGCTGGGGCCAGGGTCCCTAGGAAGCCACGGAGGCCGCCGGGTGGGGCACAGGGGGCATGGGAGAGGAACGGGCACCGCTGTCCAGCTGTCCATGCTGCACACTCTTCCCCAAGGCATGCCCCACCAGGGCCACTGGGTGAGTCCAGAGACGGTGCACAGTGTGTCTCCCCCTCTCAGCCAAGCGTCTCCCCGGCTCCGGCTTCCTGACGAGTCTCCGCTGGGTTCCCTGGGCTCACGGGTCGCTGGAGCGCGTCTCTCTTCCCCTCCTGTGGCCGCCTCTCTGACTGGCTGCTTCTAAGAGCCAGCCTTCCTGCAATCCTGCGTGCTCTGGGAGGGACCTCCCAGGAGCCTTGGCTGCTGCTCGTGGGACCGGCCAGGGGTCTGAGGGTGGGCGTCTCCATTCTCCCTCCCACACCACCAGCTGCCTGCAGCCATGGGCAGGTCGGTGGCAAATGGGACAAGAAGCTGGAAAACAAACAGCAAACGGGTCTGTGCGGCATCTCAGACTGTCGGAGCACACCCCACGGCCCGAAGCCCACGTGGTGCTGGGCGCTGGGTGCTGGGTGCTTGTGCTCAGTACCCATCTGCACACATCCCCCGGGGGCCACTCTCCTGGGTGGTCCTCTCTCCTGAGCCCACCTGCAGTTTCCCCAACACAAGAATGAAAGTCACTGCAACGTACGGGGGAGTCCCCAGGAGCAGAGCGGTGGGCCACTGCTCGGCCAGGCAGCCGCGGGGAAGGACGTGGGCAGCAGGAAGAACACAGCCTTCGAGGACCGAGGGTGGGCGCAGGGCAGCTGGGAGGCACGCAGAGGAGGCGCCGGCTTGCTGGTCACAGTGGCCGACTCTGGGCTGGAGCATCCCAGGGAGGGATCAGAGGTGAGGGCCGTCCTGGGCAGGCACTGGAGTCCGTAGGTGTTGCTCAGATGAAGAGAAATGACCACACTTCACAGAAGATGAAGTACAGTCACAGTGTATGAAAAAACGTTCAACCTCTCTAGCAATTAGAGAAATGCAGATCAAAGCAACCCTAAGGTCTCATCTCACCCCAGGCAGAATGGCGGTTATCAAGAATACAGGCAACAGTAAGTGTTGGCGAGGACGTGGGGAAAAGGCACACTCATAGGTTGCTGGCGGGACTGCAGATTGGTGCAGCCACTATGGAAAGCAGTGTGGAGATTCCTCAGAAAACTTGGAATGGAACCTCCATTTGACCCAGCTAACCCAACTCCTAGGTTTATCCCCAAAGGACTTAAAATCAGCACACTACAGTGACGCAGCCACATCAGTGTTCATAGCAGCTCAACTCACAATAGCTAAGGTATGGAACCAACCTAGATGCCCCTCAACAGATGAATGTATGAAGAAAATGAGGTACACATACACAATGGAAGAAGAATGAAATAATGGGATTTGCTGGTAAATGGATGGAGTTGGAGACTATCATGCTAAGTGAAATAAGCCAAACCCAAAAAACCAAAGGCCAAGTGTTTTCTGGGATACACAGGTGCTAATTCACAATAAGGCGCGGGTAGGGAAGACCAGAGTTCCTTTATATTAGGCAGAGGGGAGTGAAGGGAGGGGCAGGGTACGGGGGAAGGAGTGATAGTGGAGTGAAACAGACATGATTGCCTCATGTGCACGTATGACTGCATGACCCGTGTGATCCTGCAACATGTATGATCAGAAAAATGAGATGACCCTCCATTTATGTGTGATCTACCAAAGCCTATGAACACATTCTCCTGTCATACAACTAATTAGAACAAATGAAAAAATTAAATAAAAATTAAAAAGAAAGAAAGAAAAGGCCACAGTGGCCTTTGGTTTTCTAGGATGGTGGAACAAATCACCCGAGCTTAAAGTAACAGAATGTCATCTCACTGTGTCACTTTCTCCCCCATGCATCCTAATCTGTGTGTGCCCCTGCCCGTGTCTCCCCAGGGCAAAGTGGAGAGGCAGCAGGCTGAGGTTCTCAGGTGGGGCTCAAGGGCCTCTCCTCCATGCTTCCCGGCTGTTGGCAGGATTATTTTCTTTGCAGCTGGGATGCTGAGGGCCCCATAGCTATTGGCTGGAGTGACAGAAGCTCCAGAGGCTCCCACAGTGACCTCTACAGACTCCTCACTCTGTGGGTCTTTGCTCTCTTCTAGGATGGGAATGTGGGAGGGGGTCTCCCTGATGCCTTTGTTCAAAGGGTTCACCTGATTAGACCAGACCCACCCAGGATAATCTCCCAGTGATGAACTTAGTTGACTGGTTAGTAACCTAGTCACAGAAGTGACGTCCCTCACAGTTGTGGTCCTTCCCACACTCCCCGGGAGGAGGACTGTACAAGAGCATGCACACTCAGATTGGGAATCTTGGGGGCCGTCTGAGAACTCTGCCCACCACCAGAGGTCAGAGTAGACAATCAGAAGCCCTAAGGTGATGAAGCCAAGCAGGCCTTTATTCCACGGAGCTTAGCGTGGGCCTCCGGGCTCCACCTGTGACCTCTTCGACTCTGAGTGGCCACCTGCGCCTAGAGAGGCCTTCCTGAGCAGCAGCCTGTGGGGACCTCACCCTGGTGGTCTCGGGAAGTAGGCTGACCTGGCTGCAGGCCGGCAACCGGCCCTTCCTGCTGGAGCCTGGGGGGGGGGGGGCGCTAGGCCTGAGTTGGTGGCAGAGCTGTGCAGCCCGGCATGGGCTCAGAGAAGTGCTGGTGTGTGGCTGTATGGGAGGTATGCCCTCTGGAACCTTCCGGGGCAGCATCTGGTCCCGCCACCTAGGAAGACGAGGAATTACACAGCATAGCCGGTGACACGGGCTTGGTCTGCTCTCTGTGAAGGAAGAGGGACGTGAGCTCAAGACCGCCACGGCCGGCAGGCTGCTTCCTGCGTGTGCTTCCAGGTAGATGAAGAGCGCATTCTGGGTCAGACTCCCAGTAAGTGCTTCTCTAGAACTTTCCACATGCTGGAGTTTGTTAGTACGCAGTGGTTCATTCTGTGCATCAGGTAGTATTGTTACTCCAGTCTTGCAGCTATGGGAGCAGTGGCACAGAGAGGTTGAGTAACGTGTCTCCTGCTGCATAGCTAGTAAGTGGAAGAGCAGGGCTTTGAACCTGGCTCTGGGTGAGGCTTCCTGGTGTGGGCTGGCCCTGGGAGCCAGGACCCAGACTTGTTTGGACATAGTCAATGCTCAAAATAAATTTGAAACTTCAGGCTACTGAGCGAGCCGGCGCTAACGGAGACTGCGTTTGGCCGGGTCTTGACAGTGGTGTGCTCCGGGGGTGAGTGGCCGTGGGCCTAAGCCTGTGGTGGTAACGTGGCTTCCCCGGGCCAGGGACTGACCAGGCATCTGGGGAACATCGTCCTGCTGTTCTATCTTTGAGCATCACTGTGTGTGGAAGTGAGGCCCAGGGGTCCCGGCACCACAGGCCTGAGGACAAAGTCGGTGGGCAAAGGTTCAGGCGCGCGTGTCAGGCGCCAGGCCTGCCTTCCTTGGCGTCGTTTCCTGAGCACGCGAGCCCTTCACTGAGCCGCTGTGTCTGGGAATTCTCGCCCTCGCCACCGAGCACCCAGCTGGCAGCTGGTGTTTGAAACCTGTCGACTCCTTCCTCCACCCGCCTGGTGGTCAGTCTTGGGTGTCAGCGCGGCTGGGTCGCAGGACGCCCCAGAGCTGGGTGCGCGTTATTTCTGGGTGTCTGTGAAGGTGTTTCCTGAAGAAGTCAACACCTGGATTGCGGCCCCAGTGAAGCGGGGGTCCCCAGGTGTGCTGGGCATCGTCCTGTCCCTGGGGGCTGCAGAGACAAAAGGCAGAGGTGGCACGTCACTGTGCCCGGCTGCTCCGTCTGGGCCCTGGGCCTCTGGCTGCCCCGGGAGCGCCTGGTTCTCAGGCCCCGGGATCCGCACCAGGGCTTCCCTGGAGTGTCTGGTCTCCTGCGAGCCGGTCTTGGGCCCGATCTCCAGCTTCCTCTCTCGCACATGTGCGCACGCACAGTGCACCTGCTAAGTGCTGACTGTGCACTCACTCCAGTGTCAGCGTGAACCAGTCACAGATGGGGGTGGAGGTGGGGAGACGGGAGCCTGTCTTGCGGTCACCTGGCGCTTGCCGACAGAGTGCCGAGGACCCAGCACGCAGTGACCGCAGCGCGTGTGTGGGGATGGTCCTGGAGCCCGGGCAGGCTTCAGGAGGAAGTGGGTGTGAGATCTGAAGGGAGGTGGGAGGTCTGTAGGGGGCACGGGTAGGGGGAACTCAGGGCTGAGGCCCTGCGGCGGGAGGGACGTTGGGGCCCTGGGAGGGTGGAGAAGTCTTGCCAGGAGGTGGCAGGGGCTGGCCTGGCCTGTCTCCCCAGCTTCTGGGCTGGAGCCCAAGGCCCCAGGGGCGTCTGAGCCGGGCGATGAGCTCACATTTACGACTGGGTGGAACTGCTGTGCGGGACGCGGTGTGGGCTGAAGAGCTCTTGGGAGATTCTGCGCGACGGCCGCTCTGAGGTCATGGCGGCCTTGTCCTGGTCTGCCTCCCCTGACGGGCGCTCCGGGGTGGATGCATTCAGCTCCGCTGCTTTTTTAGATGTATGGAGTCATCCTTGGCTTGGCTCAGAACCTTCTCTGCTGCGTCCTGCTTCCTGGAGGACCAGGGGTGCGTTCGGCTGCTGCGGCCGTGTGGCTGTCAGTCCCAAAGGCAGCTCAGAGGCCCCTCCACCCCCTGCCTGGCAAAGCCTGAGCTCTGCTGGGCTGAAGGGGACACAGGCCACCGACGGGAGAGGCGCGACGCGTTCAGGAAGCTGAGCTCAGACGGACTTCCCGACTTCCTGCTACGTGAACCAATAAGTTCATTTTTTTAACCTAGATTTTTTTTTTTAGATTAAAGACCCAGCAGGCACCAGGAAGCAGCGGTGTGCCCCTGCACACGGCACAGGCAACACTGGCCTGCTCTCTGGCACAGGGGACGTGTGACAAGCCCACTGAAGGGACACAGGTGGACACATGGTGCCCGTGGACTCCTGGTGCGTCCGGGGCCGCGGGGACCAGACTCAGCTGTGTCCACGGCTGCTCCTCCTCCTCCCACCCCAGTGACCCTTTCCGATTCGTTTTAGGTACTTTCAGTCTCGAGACCTTTTTTTCTCTTGCAAATTACAAGTTTGGAGCTTCAAAATGATGGATTCTCAGGTAGCATTAAGAGCCTTCTTTAAAAGGCAAAAAGTGGGACTCTCTTCTGCCTGTACTCACTCAGCAAGCGTCTCTGAGCGCTTCCGCGCCAGGCACGGGCCGAGAGGGAGACCCAGCTGCGAACTGTGCCGATTCTCTTAAAGTTGATGTGCACGCCGCCCCCGGGCAGGGAGGCCCCCAGCAGGAATCTGAAGCCCAAAGTCACAGCTGGGGCTACTTAAGAGAGCAGCATGCAGCTCCCGTGAGGGGCGACCAGCGGGATGGGCCTGGTTGGGGGCCCGTCCCCACCTGCTGCTGCCGGAGGAGGTCAGTGCCTGAGCTGGTCACTCAGGTCAGCTCCTGCATGATCGGCCCCTCCTTCCCTCCGCAGCTCCCCGTTCCTGGCCGGCCACTGCATGGACTCCCGAGCGGTGTCACGGCCTCTGCTCCTTGCTGCTGTCCCCAGACCCCTGCCCTCTCCTACCCTGAGTCCCACCCACTCTTCAGAGCCCAGCCGACAGTGTGGAACCAGGCAGGTCCTCAGAGGGACAGTACGTCCCGCTCCGCCACCAACAGGGCAGTTCCCCTTCTCTGTGCCTCCTTGCTCTGACCTCCAGGTGGGGTGGTGGCAGGACTTTCCAGTGGGTGGTGGGAGGGCCACCTGTCCCAACACTGCCATCTTTCCTGGGTAATGAGTTGGGGGTGTGGGTGGGTGGATTACACATGTGGATGGATGTGAATCTTGGGGGACTAGCGGGCAGACTGCGGTAGGCAGAAAAAAACACCCCAAATATCCTCATCTCTAGGAAACGGGGCTCCGTCACCGTGCGTGGCCCAGCGGGCTTTGCACGTGTGATTGAATTTGAGGAGGTGGCAGCTGAGCCTGCGTTAGCTGGGGTGCTCAGTGAGGCCCGAGGGCCGTTGCCTGGGGTGTGTGGGAGGGTCAGAGGCAGAGGGTTTCTGGGAGGCCCCGAGCCAAGGCCTCTAGAGAGGCTCAGCCCTGCGTCCACCCGGACGGAGGCCCAGGGAGGCCCTCAGGAGGCCGAGGCCCATGGTGCTGTGCGGTGGTAAGCGTGTTCTTTGGGAGCGCTGACCGGTGGCCCTTGTTACACAGTCAGAGAACACGCTGCAGCCCCTCCTGTCCTTGGGTGAACGCGGCAGACTCCGGTGACCCCACCTGTTGCGTGTTTGCAGATCAGCTGGCGTGGAAGCCCCCTAGACGGGCAGGACTTCTTGTTGTTGGGCCTCACGTGGTTTCTGCCGTGGGCATGCACAGCTCCAGAGGCCCAGCCTGGGTGTGGCCCCCGCCTCCCTGGGCCTGGACAGCTCCGGGGAGCCAGCCTGGCCAAGGTGAGCGGATGGAGTCTCAAGGACTGGGTGCCGGCCGCTTCCCCGCGCAGGGACCTCTGCTGACGGAGCATAGCAGGGCTGGGTGTGGGGGGCGCATTCCCGAGGGTGGGCTAAGAGTCCCCCCAGGGCGCGTCGGACCCTCAGGTCCTTCCTGGCGGCTGGCACTGGCGAAGGCTGTCAGGCACTTGCTGATGCATCGCTCCTAACAGCCCTCTGAGCAGTGGGAACAAGTGCCTCCACACGACAGGAGAAATCAGGTCCCAGGGAGGCTGTCGGCTGTCACTTGCCCCAGGTGTGCCACCCACACGCCAGCGCAGCAGACCTGTTGCCTCTAGTGACTGGCATCTGAGAAGATCCAGGAGTCCACAGGAGTCCTCTGTGGGTAGCTGCTTGGAGGCCTGGGAAGAGGCCCCAGCCCAGGGCAGGTCTGCGGAGCCTTCCAGCTGGAACGCCGGGCTGTCTGGCTGCGGAAGGAGGTAGAGAGGAGCTGGCAGTGCTTCCTGGCCACAGCCCAGGAGGACTCGGGCGCGGCTGGAGCGAGGCCCGGGCTGTGCAGAGCAAGGCTGTGCGCTGGCGGCTCCGGCACAGTGCTCGGCTGCTGCATCGCCCGTCCCCGCGCCCCAGGAGTCCTCAGTGCAGCGGCCAGATTGCTTCGTGCTCTGGGAAGCGGGCGCCCTGAGCTGAGGGGAGCCTGCCACGCCCTACAGCAGCCCGCGGCTCCCGCTCCTCGCGGTAACCGGGCCCCGTGGAGCATCCCGCGCCGTGTCTTCCTCCTCCCCTCTGCCTGCCGAGGGATCCAGGGCTGCAGCGGGCAGTCGGGCACCTGCCGGGTCTGCGTGGTTAACGTGGAACTCGAAGCCTGCTCCTCCATTGCAGTGGCCGCTCTTCCCCATGCGCCTCTGCTACCGTGGCCACCTGCACCTCTCACAGCTGAGGCGCCACCTTGGACAGCACAGGTGCAGCCCGTTCCTGACGTCACGGCCATCGGACAGCTTTGGTCTGGCCCTCAGGTCACTCATCTGGCTCTCACTTAACTGCCGCGCAGCAGGCCGTGTCCTGGGCTCTGCGAACGAGTGGTCAGTGGGAACCCAGGACAGTCGGGGGAAAGGAGTCTGAGAACGTGCGGTGTCCTCAGGAGACCGCGCAGGTGGAGTGGTGGGCAGCAGGAGAGCTTGGGTGGGTTGGCTGGGAGGCACACACAGCCTGTGCCGATGTTTGTCCCTCGAGTCCCCTTCCTGCCCCCGAGTCCCTGGCTGAATCCCTTGGCCAGGGGCCCCTGCTTACAACGAAGGAGGACGTCCCTGGGATGGTGGCCGTCTCTGCATGGGTGTGCAGCCCTCAGTGCTGAGAGACGGTCGCTCCAGGCCCACCCCCAACACGGCTGCACTGGGGTTCCTTCTGCCCTCACCCCGGAGACACCAAGGGCCATCAGGGGGTTGACCACGGCTGGGCATAGCAGGGTGCCACGACTTTCTCTTGACACGTGGCTACACAGGGGTCTCTGCCCCAGACCACAGCCTCTCCTCCCAGTCCCCGCTCACCTGCCACAGATTTGTGAACTGGCTTCAGCATTTGACCTTTCTCTACCCTCCAGCTCTGTGATTGACAGTTCCTCTTTACGGGCTTGCTTAAAGCAGAGGTGCTCATGTCAGGGGCTGGTCAGTTGGCGAGAGGAGCGTTATTACTTCTGTCCGACAGAATGAAGGGTTTGGGGGAAGTGCCGGGTGCCCCTGCGTGGGCAGACCCTGGACGTGGGTTGGTCTTACAGCTAGAGCTGTTCCAGCCAAGCCGATTTCCACCATGGCACCACGGTTGTCGAGGCTGGGTGTCCAGGTTCCGGAGAGCTGAGCTGGAGGTGAAGCTACCGCTGCCCTGTGTCTCCCCTGGAGTCGGCACTCTGGCGTCTCCAGGCCTGGGATACTGAAATTCCAAATGACCTCTGGCTGCCGATTCACTGTGGGTCCAAGCGTAGGACAGCTCCCTGTTCCTCCAGGATGAGGTCGACAACTGACTGGACGCAGAGAGGCAGAGGAGGCAAGGGGCCGGTCACTGCAGTCAGTCCTGGGCTGAGGTCCGAGGCCCTATGTTTATGCAAGAAATGCAGGTCCTGGGATGGGAACCCGGACCTGTCGTCCGTCCTGGGTGGAGACTCTGCTTCGTGTGCAGCATATTCAGGACGATGTATCCCGCTTCTCAACAACCCCCATGAAGTGGCCCGTGCGTCATCCCGGCTTCACAGGTGAGTCACCGAAGGTCGACGTTCCCAGTAAAACGGTGACGGGACGTGGGGCTGGGACTCAAACCAGGAGTCCCGCTCCAGGACCCTCCCTGCCAGGTGGGTGGGCATGTTCTCAGCCCCACACGGAGACGTCAGTCCTGGCGCGGCGTGTGGGCTGGCAGCCTCGCCAGGCGTCCTGCGGTTTGGCTTTCCTGGTGTTCGGTTTTACCTGGAGCGATAGTGGTTTTCTATTTTCAGCAGTGGTGAAACTTTCCTCCAAAAGCAAGTGTATCTACATTAAAAAAAAAAAAAAGTGATTTATTTAAGGAAGTCTGTTAGGTGACGTGAATGTGTGAGGTGTGGGGACAACGGCGACCACGTGGGAAGGTGCCCCTGTCCCCTGGAGGACCTCTGCTTGGTTGTGGAGTCGGGCCATCCAGGGTAAAGGCCCGCTGGCCGCCTTCGGGCACTCGGGAGGCGCGGTGGCCAGGGCTCCTCCGCGGGTGCGCAAGGGCGTGGTGCCTGGAGCCAGCGGGAGAGCCGAGAGCGCAGATTCTTTGATGGTGGTGGAGAGGATGTTTCTGGAAGGTCCTTGGAAGGACTTGCGCGTGGCTCGGCAGGCGGGGCTGGGTTTGGACACTCGCAGGGAAATGCCGCCCACGGCTTCGAGGAGGGTCCCCGGGAAGCCCTGGCTGTGCCAGGTGCCTACGCTCAGGACCGCTTCCAACCGCACGCCCACCGGGTGGCAGGTGAAGACACAGGCTCCGGACGGCCGCACGCTCATGTGGAGGACCTGGCACTCGCGTGGGGACTCGGCTCCACAGACCCTTCTTGCAGCGCCCGCGTCTTGAGGGTCAGCTATTTGCACATACTTCATTGCTTCCCTTAGACTTCAGTTCTGTGATGCATTGAACTGTTGATGGTAGGTGGGTTCCTCACTGTCCCAGTGAGAGTGGAGACTTCCCAGATCTCTCCGTGCTGGACTGGAACTGGGACTCAGTCCCTCCTCTGATTTTGAAACATAATCCCCCAGGCTACCGGGTCTGGGTTGGCAGCTTTCCTCCCCTCCTTTGACCACTGTAGAGATACCACTCCATTTCCATTTTGGATTGTGTGATTTCTGACTAGAATTAGCCAGTTAATGCTTATCACTGGTCCCCTGCATGGAATATGCCACTTTCCTCTGGCTGTGACATTTTACCTCCTCTCCTGTGGCCATGGTTGGATTGAATGTCCCTCTTCCTATGTAAGTAGATGGGGCCAAGTGAGTTGCTTCGGCCAGTGGAATAGGAGCAGCTGGATTAGAGATGGTACACGGTTTGCCATATTCTCTGCTCCCCATGCCATGATAAGAGTCTTTTCAGAGGGTGGTTATTCCGTACATCTGGATTCTGTGTGAGGACCCTGTGGACCAGCTGACCCACTATGAACATGCTGCGTGCAGTGAACACATAGTTGCGGTTATTAAGATCTGGTGCATATTTGTTTTTGCAGCAGAACGCAGCCTATCCTGTTGGATGGACTGTCCACCTTTCTCCAGATGGAAATCCAGGGCAGGGTGTGTGGGTCAGAACCTAGCAATAATAAGCTCTCTCTTGCAAACACAACCCACTGACAACCAGAGATGTCAGGAGAGCAAGGTGCAAGATTCCGTAGGGAAAAGAATGCCAGCAGCCCTCCAGAGGTCTCACAGCTCCCCTCTCAGTCCGCAGGCAGCGGTAGTAGGGCTGGATAATTGAGGTGCACACACCACCTGACATTAAGCAGCCTTTTGTGAACTGTTAATTAAGATTTAATCAGTCACATATTTTATTCTTACTGAATTAGAAGATTAGTGTTAATTTCTGGCAGGGTTCCCTTACTCCTGTCGAAGGAGATCAATGTATTTGAACGTAATTTAATGAGAAGAAGCTGGTCCCACCGTGAAAACAGGCTAGGAAGACCTTATCTTGACATTTTAGACAATTCAGTCTGGCCAAAGAGGAGTGATTGACAAAGTCATTATTTCTTCTGCGGAGGGGCGGAAAGCGCAGTTTTGATGTTGCTTTTAGATTTTCGTGGTGAGAGAGAGCACAGCCAGAGTTAAGGATGGGTGGGCAGAGGGGCCACCTTGCCTGTGGCTTCTGGACAAACCCCATTCGTCCCAGACGTCGTGTTCCTGGGGGGTGAGGAGGACAACTTCAGTGGCGTGGGCGGGCTTGGTGGGATGCTGGGGGCCTGGCGTTTCCAGCTGATCCAGTTGGGGCTGCCATTTGCAGGAGCTCGTCTTGCTTGGGAAGGCAGCAGATGCTTCGTAAGTGTGCAACAGGCGAGGCCAGGAAAGACCAGCTCCCCGGGTGGGCACTGGACAGGGAAGTGTTCAGGAGATGTTTCTTCGGATGCTAAGAGGTGTGGACAGGGCAGGCTGTCACATGCCTGCCCTGGGGCTGCGGGCGGCACCCTTTCCGGTGCCCAGCCTCTGCCCTCTCCTGCCTCGCCCTGCGGCCCCTCCCCTGGCTCTCTGTTCCTCTCACTCTCCTCCGCCCTGTAGCCCCTTCCTCCTGCACCCTTCCCGGAGACACAGTGGTGCACACCCTGCCAGAGGAAAGACACGCCGTCCCCACAGTGCCCTCTGAGGGAGGGACACTAGCAGAGAGTCACGCAGCGCCACCGCACAGGAAGGATCGGCACCTGACTCCGGGGGAGGCCGGTGGGGGCGAGTCTGGCAGAGGCCTGAACAGGGTTGGGAGGGTGGGACCGTCAGAGGGCCAGCAGACCAGCCGGCCAGGGCCCAGCGAGGTCTGTGGGGTGTGTGGCTCCCGAGCACCGTGGGCGAACGTCCCCGAGTCTCCACGCCTCCGAGTCCCCAGTGCTGTTGGGTGTCAGCTCCCCCTGGGCCCCGTCTGATCACAGCAGCCTGGAGGGCAGAGGTCAGCGGAGGAAGAGAAGGCGGAGAGCTGTAAAGCGCCAGCGGGACTCAGCGCCGCTGCAGGGGGAGGAGCGTGGGCAGCAGCCTCAGGAGCCAGGACCTCAGTTCCAGGGAGGAGCCCGGCCCGGTCCAGGCTGCAGCTCAGCCTGTGAGACCCCGGGATGTGCCCCACGGGGTCCACGGACCTGATCCTCAGAACTGGAGCTCAAGCATGGTGCGTTAAGCTGCTGGGTCTGGGATGATTTTAAGCAGCAGCACAAACACACACGCTGGGCCCCAAGTGACCGGACTCGTTCCTGATGAGGCAAAACTGATGCAGGGTCGGAAGTCGAGTGAAGCGACTGGTTTTATGCAGAGCTGGGGACGGGATTCAGGGCATCGGCACGTAGAGCACCCCTTACCTAGACCCGGATCCGAGGACTTTTATGAATCTGTGTTACCTGCATACACATGCATGCACATGCACCTGCCTTTGTACAGACTTCATGACTCATCTTTTTAAAAATTTTTTTTTACACCAGGGATTGCACCCAGGGGCACTTAACCACTGAGCTACATTCCAAGCCTTATTATTATTATTTTTAAAAAATTTTAAGACAGGTCTTGCTAAGTTGCTGAGGCTGGCCTCCAACTTGAGATCCTCCTGCCTCAGCCTCCTGCATTGCTGGGATTACAGGAGTGTGCTACTGTGCCTGGCACAACTAACTTTTACTTAGTTTTTTTTTTTAAGAAATGGAATTCCAGTATTTACTGGTAAATGGATGGAGTTGGAGAATATCAAGCTAAGTGAAATAAGCCAAACCCCAAACACCACAGGCCAAATGTTTTCTCTGACATGCAGAAGGTAATTCACAATGAGGGGGTTGGATAGGGAAGAACAGAGTTGCCTTATTTTGGGTAGAGGGGAGTGCAGGGAGGGGAAGGGTCATGGGGGAAGGAAGGACAGTAGAGTGAAGCAGACAGGATGACCTCCTGCGCATGTGTGGCTGCATGACCCGTGTGATCCTGCGATATGTGCAATCAGAAAAATGAGAGCTGGCACTCCACTTACGTATGCTCTATCAAAATGTACGAGTGCATTCTTCTGTCATGCACAGCTAAGTAGAACAAATAAAAAATTTCTTAAAAATGGAATTCTGTGGAAGCAGCAGCCAGGATTCAGTTCTTCCTGCTCTGTTCCCAACCAAGTGGCTGCTGGGCCCGGCGGGGTCTTGGCTCCACAAGTCCCAGCAGAGGGGCTGCGCTGGGATCGGAAGTCTGGGTCCTGGGAGGATGGTGAAGCCCTCGGGGGAGGCAGGCTGGGGCTCCACACCTGGGGGTCTGGGGAGGCAGCGAGGCCCTTCTGCAGGAGGCAGAGAAGGAGTTGGGCGCGTTCGATTCTTCAAGCGTTAACAAAGTTTGAGCGACAAAGCGCACCATAGAGAAAGCCAGGGGAGGGATACAGACTGGGAAGGATCTGCAGAGAACGTGTGAAGAGCTCTCACGCTTCAGATGCGCTCAGACGCCAGGAGCCCCGGCACAGGAGCAGGTGCCAGGGAGCGAGTCCAAGCCCCTGAAGCACACGGAAGCTCCCCGTAGCTGGAGGCACAGAAGCCCAAGCCTGGGGTCAGGTCACGCCAGCTGCCTGTCAGGACACTCAGAGGAGCCGTCATGCCCGGGGCTGGCGGGATATGTCGCGAGGGGTCCACGTGTCCGGTCACGGGGAGGCTTTCCTGCAAAGGGCTTGCAGCACCTGCTAGTCCAACGCAAGGCACAGCCCGCTCTGGGCGTGCCCCTGGCCCGCACTTCCACCCCCAGGAAGACGAGTCCAGAGAGCAAGGACGTGCGTCCAGGGCTCCGCCTGTGGGGTCGTTTACAGTCAGGGAGTGAGACTGGCAGGGGACGGGTGAGAGGGAGACCAGACGCATCACGGAAGACCCTTTGAATTCTGGGATGCGATGGACTCACAGGGACTTGCAACAGCCGTGAAGGGAGTCTCCTGGGTCCTTCTGCCAGCGTCCCCCAGAGAGGCGGCCTGTGTTTCCAGTACAGCATCACAGAGCAGACCGTGCATCCTGTGCTCCAGGCCACAGAGCTGCTCAGTGTCCACGTGCACGTGTGTGTGCTTGCGTGTGCACACATGCTTGTGCGTGCACGTGCATGTGCTTGTGTGTTTCTACCCAGTGTCTCCTGTGAGCAGCTCTGGGTAGAGACCCACCCGTTCAGACAGGGGGTCGGTCCATCTCCGCAGAATGGCCGCCAACAGCCTCCATGGCGGCCCCCTCCCCTCAGCAGGGCCGCTCGGAGAGCAGAGACCCAGCACCACCCCTCCACCTTGGCCAGGCCGGGTGGCGGGTGCTGCACGGCCCTCCCAGCCTGCCCACGGGGTCTGGCATCCTCTGCCTGCTCAGGGGAGGCTCCTCCGCCCGAGGCCAGGTCTCCTGCCGCCTGCTCCGCCCCTCCCTTGGTGACTGTGCCTCTGAGCCACCCCGAGACTCGTCCTGGGAAATTGGCTCTTTTCATAAATCGTTCTCGCCTGTTTCGAGTTGGGCCCGGCCTGAATTTGTCAGAAAAGGCTCTCAGGGAGACAGTGGCCTGGCTCAAGCATCTCAGAGTCGTTTAAAAAATGAAGCGCCTTTGTCTGATGACCTGGAGAAGCGAGCAACTTCACCCAAGCTCGGCTTCACAGCTCCCCCGACCCAGCCGATCCCAGGAACCAGCAGCACAGTCCGCTCCTGGGACCGGGCCTTCCTCCTCTCCCGGCAGGGTCCCCCGGCCGCCGTTGGCTTTACGTGTTTGTCATTCTCTGGCCTCACTCTTTCCAACCTGGGCTTCCTGCTCAGCAGCCGATCGGTGGATGGTGGACGCTCACGAATGGCCAATTAGAAGGGAGAGAGCTGGCGGGTCCGCCCCTGATGCCTCGCGCTGGGCGGTGGCACCACCCGGTTCTGGCCAGCGGCCTGTTTTATAGGGTCTGCCTGTGAAGGTCCCAGCCTGTGTTGCATGAGGGGCTGTGAGCAGTGTTGGGACAAGGGGGTAGCCCGTCACCTTGGCCAGGTTCTTCACCATCCCGAGCCCCACTCTGAAGGCGGTAGTGTCATCCGAGCACAGGGGAAGGAGGGCCCAGGCACAGGCCTGCGGCACCCCTTTCCTCCCCTCCCATCTGGGCGGGTCCCTTGGGAGCGGCCTCGGGGGTCGTGGTTGCTGTCAGGACCCGCATCTCCTGGCCGGGCAGAGGCGGAGCAGGGCCTCAGTGGCCCATGGAGCTCCTCTGGGGCCTGAGCTGATTGGAATTGAGCCTTGTCTTCTGCTGGACGGGGAGCCTGGCTCTCATCCCCACCCCTCCGTCCTTGGATGGGGGCTGCCTGACCTTTGGCAGGACCTTCAGCCGAGTCTGTTCCTGTGGGAGCCGAGGGCAGCTCTCCCCGAGCCTAAGCAGAGATCATCCCTGCCAAAGGTGGCTTCAGAAGGCGCCTCGCAACCTGACCCCCAGCGTCTCCACTGGACAGCCAGCTCACAGTGGGAAGCAGGGAGAAGCTGCTGCTCTAGCTTCCAGTGAGGCTCTTTGTAACCTGAGTCGAAGGCTTCTTTTGGCAAACGCAAAACCACTGATATAAATGGGACCTTTAAACAGGAATACATCAGGGTTTTGATTACAGAGTGTTCCATCTGATCTGTCTGGTCCCATGAGCCTAGTGGACCACAGTACTATGTAATTGGAGCCCAGTCAGTGCAGCCTGCCAAGGGCTTCCGGAGGTCATCCCGTGCATTTTCCTTGTCTGTAGGTAGAATTAACCTTGCAACCCCTTCTAGAATGAGCTCCAAGAGACGTGGAAAATGAGGCTCTCCTGTTTCTTAGACTTCTCCACAAAACTGAGAGTTGGTACTTTTTAATCTTAGGCCACTCTGAATTGAAGGCACATCTAGGAAACCTGCTCGGGGCTGCAGAAAGGCAGGCCTCTCATTTTCTGCCTTGGTTCCCTGCACGGGGAGGCAGCTGCTTCAGAATGGTTGCTTACTCCTTGGGGCAGGGAGAGCACATGGCCTAGGCCAACTCCTTGAGTTCTAGGATTAGCAGGGGAAAGCATCCTGATCGGCTAGTCATGTCTGCCAAGGCCGGGCCCCGGGGCAGGTGGCAGGCAGGCCTTCTGGGTGTGCCTGTCCAGCCCACGAGTTCAGGAGCTCCAGATGGGACCAGAGACGCCGCCGATGGAGGGACTGACTGCTCCCCCCTCACGTCCTCCCTTCCCCTCCCCTGATGATCGAGGGCACTGTGAGTGTTATTCAAGGGGACTTGGTGACAATGACATCTGCGAAGGCTGGCGGATGCTTCTTTGCTCGATTTCTCTACAGCTGCACTAAAATATTCTCTGAACGAGGCTTTGGCATCTCCTCAAGTTGGCTGGGTGCTCCCTGGCCTATCGAGTGATGATCGGTAATGTCCTGGCGTGTCCATACACAGTAAGGTTGGGAGACGCTGATTTCACACATGGTACTTTGAGATGATAGTCACAACCCACGACAGCAGTAGTTACTATCTAATGCAGGCCTAAGGTGTGCAAGGCAGTTCACATATCCTACTACTTTTAACCTTTACCAACACTTAAACATCATCATCTCATTTACCAACAGGGAAGCTGACCTCCAGAGAGGTCGAGTAACTCTTCCAAGGTCACACAGCTGGGCAGTCTTAATTCCAGTGCTCCTGCCCTTTCTGCTAGGGTACACTGCCCCTCAGTGCCTTCCAGACAAACCTTCCTCCCAGGATTCTCAGGGCGAGTCTAATGAAGCCTCAAAGGAGGGGAACAAGAGATGATGTGCAGAGATATGTCCCTGGCACCTGCCCAAACTCTCACTTCCTGATCGCTGTGACTCTGTGCAGACACAGCGGGCCGTTTCCCGCTCCCTGCTCCCCTTGGCGCTCTGGTCGCGGTTACAGAAACCAGACCACGGTGCTGAAGAAAGCCGCCTGGGTGGCGATCCTTGGGGTGTCTCAGGGAAGCTGGGCAGGAGGCCAGCGGCTGAGTACCGGCCCCGGGGCCTGCAGGGCTTGGTTCCTCCCTGTCCTGCAGCTCTGCCCCTCTCGGTCACCAGGCACAGTCTCCTCCAAGATCTGCAGCTGGTCAGCGGCGAGGCTGGGACGGGAGCTCAGGAAGCCTAAGGTCGGAGCCCGGCCTCCTTCCCACCCCCTGTGCCGCCTGCCCTGGACGGTGAGGGTGTGTCCTGGGCCATAAGGGGGCTGTGATGACCCCCGATGGCCCCAGAACAGTTGGCGGGAGGAGGCCCCTGGCCAGTGGCCCTCGGTGACAACACCTCTGCGCCTGGACACCCGGGCGGCCACCCCGGGCGTGTGTGGGGCGGGGGCTGTCCCGGGAGAGGCAGGACGTGGCCCCTGGGCGGCATTTCTCCCTGGCCAGGGCCCATCCCTGTGTTGGGCAAGGGGCTCCGGAACCCGCCGTCCTTGCTGGTCCCCCGCGGGTTCAGCGTTTTGCCAGCTCTGGCGGATCTTTCTCTAATCCGGAGAGGACGAGGTGTGCAGCCCGAGTCGACTCGGAACTGCAGAGAGGAACGAGAAAGTTCTAAAACTACAGACCGTGCAGACGCCGCGGCGCGGAGCATCTGGTGCTGGCCTGGCGGGTGAGGTTCCCACGACTCTCTCAGCTCCTCCCTGGGGAAGGGCAGGAGCGGCTTTCACTCTGTCCGGCTGGCCGGACCCTCCACCAGACGCTGGCTCGCGGTGGTCTGCGCCTACCTTCTCTGCTCGGAGGGACCTGGTTCTTCCTGACTCCTCCCCCGTGGTCTTGCCCATCTTGGTGGAAGGACTGGGGAATCTCTCCTGTCCCTGCCAGCCAGGTGGGATGGGCCCCGGTCCTGAGCACGGCCCTCCCGTAGGCACTGGTGTCTGTGCGCGTGGTGAGATCTTGCTCATCAGGGCGGGGGCCCGTGCGCGTGGGAAGCGGCTGTGGTCACGGTCCCTCGCAGAGTTGTGGCTGGGAATTTGGAGTGAGCTCCTGTCTGCCTTGGCCCCTCCTCTGAGGGACGTCAGTGGAAAGCTCCGGGCAGGGCTGATGCCCTCAAAGATTGTCCCTGTCCCGTCTCCTGTCTCCCCTGGGCCGTGCGCCCACGTCGGGGTCTGCGCCGGGCTCCGGAGGAGAACAAGCTCTGAGTTGAGAGTCCGTGTTTTCTACGCTGAGCGAGGAGGGTCCCCTCCTCCACGGCCCAAGTCTCCTGAGGCCTGGCTGCCCTCCAGGAGGAGCGGGCAGTCGGGCTACTGTGCAGAATCAGCCATGGGAGGCCCCGCCTTCCTGTGGACCCCACGTCAAAGGGCACTGTGTCCTTGCTGGCCGGGCAGGCAGGGGGCCCGCAGGTGCCCCTGTGGGGTTGGGAGCAGTAGGGAGGTGTGGTGTCTGGGGAGCGAGGCCCACGGACCTGCTGCTCACCCCTCCCACCTGGGAACCCCCGCGCCCCCGAGAGGGATGGGGGTTGGGTAGAGCCGGCTCTGCCCCCAGCTCTTGGGGGTCAGGGTTCTGCCCCGGGACTCCCAAGCCCTCATCCTGCCTCTGCAGCCTCTCCCTGGACTCAGCCACAGGGGCCTTTCGTGGCCCTGAGGGAGCTCAGCAGCCCTGGAAGGGACAGCCAGCGTGGAGGCGAGGTCCGGAGTCGCATCTCTGTGGCTCAGAGGAGGAAGCTCACACAACCAGCCTTCACCTCGAGGCCCTTGGGCCTCCCGGCCTCCGCCAGCCGATTGGGCACACCAGCGGGGCGCAGTGATAGGGCTTCCCCGCTGCGAGTCTGTGCTTGACGATGGAAAGATGAGCCACCTCTCCAAACCTGCTAGGGTGGGTTGCCGGACACACCTGGGGTCGGTGTCCCCCTGAGTTAGCGTGCCGTGTGCAGAGGGACCAGGGTGGCTGGGCTGTGGCCAGCATCCCGACGTCCCGATGGGATCTGGGATCCCCGTAAGCAGGGGAGCAGCTGAATACCTGTCTCTTGGAAAGGAGAAGCCTCCAGATCGCAGCAGTAACCCCACTGAACCCGAAAGACCCCAGTCACATCCGGTGTGTGCCGCCCCACCAGGGCCTCCGTCGGGAGCTGCCTCGGGGTCAGCACAGGCTGCCCGCTGCTCTCGGGTGCCACTGGAGAGCCACCCACTTTCCCTCTCTGGGTCACTGAAGTCTGCTGGAGGAAGCGGCTCTTCCGGCAGCGGGTGGTCTTGATACCGGCCTAACCTGCCTGTCTGCTCCCAAGTGGCCCCTGGGGACAAGAGCTGCTCCTCCTGCTGGTTTCTGTTCCTGCTTCAGGGAGGAGGGGTGGACCCCAGGGAGAGGCTGCTCCCTGGCCCAGGGCTGGCTACCCGCCAACGGGAGAGCAGGAGCATGGGCCTCGGGGCTGCGGGGCCAGCAAAAGGGCCCGGGGCAGGAGCTGTGCCCTCAGCAGGCAGAGGGGACTCCAGTCCCGCGTGGTCCTGTGCCCAGGAGTGGGCAGCCTGGCTTCAGATCCCTGGCGGCATGCGCTGGTCAGTCCCGGTGCCCTGCTCTGCTCTCGGCCCCTCCTGGGCTTTCCTGGCTCTTGTACAGCAGGCCGGGGGAGCCGGCCATCCTCTGCCCCTTCCCTGTCTTCCTGGTGTGCCGGGGCTGCCTGTGTCCCAGAGGGAAGGTCCGAGCCCAGAAGTAGCATATCAGGGCTCCAGAGATGCAGAACAATAGTGAGTGTGTGCGTGTGCACACTCTAAAGAGCTGACTCTCAAGGTCACGGGGGCTGGCAGTGTCAAAGTCTGCCTGACAGCGCAGCAGGCTGGGGACCCAGGGAGCAGCCACCGTTGTAGCTCAAGTCCAAAGGCCATCTTCTGTGGAGCTCCTTGCAGCATGGAGGTTGGCCTCTGTCCTCTTCAGACCTTCAACTGATTGCATGAGGCTCACCAGAGCATGGGGATAATCTGCTTGGCTGGCAGCTCACTGATTAACATGTTAATCTCATCTAAAAGCCACTGTCACAGAAATTACCAGAAATCACCCGAATATCATGGCTCTGACAAGTGGACTCAGACAACTAACCTCCCAAGTACAGCCAGCCCGGTTGGAGACCCCAACACAGGAGTGGCTGCCCCATGCCAACATGGCGGGGTTGGATGCCGGGATGGGCAGCTTTGCCCTGTGGGCCCGACTGCTGGAGGAGCAGAGAGCAGCGGAGTCCGGGGGCGGCAAAGGCTCTGTGTGCGTGTCTGCATGCGTGACCACGGTGCAGGCAGAGTCCTGGCGGGTCAGAAACGCACGGGCGCAGCAAGGCAGGCCAGGGCCACGGGAACCCGCTGGGCTTGCTTTGTGCTGAGCTTCCGGCCCGCGCCCTCCACGCGCCCTCCACGCGCCCTCCACGCGCCCTCCACGCGCCCTCCATGCCCTCCTCGCCCTTCTCCTGTAGTGGCTGCAGGCGCGCGGCTGGGTTCAGGAATGGTCTAGTCCAGCAGCCCATGTCCCCAGCAGGGACGCAGCCTGGCTGAGGGCCAGCGAGGACGTGCCAGGAGCCAAGCTGAGCTGAGCATGTGGGGACTCCGGGGCGCTGGCGGGTGTGGCCCAGCCTCACACTGACTGCTCTCCAGGGGAGGGGACAGCGGGCATGAGGCCCAGAGCCCGAGCCGTTCACTTTACCCTGAGCCCATGGGGAGGTGGTCAAGCTACTCGGGGGCTGGGAGGGTGGACCTGGGCAGGGAAATCCGGAAGGCTTCTTGGAGGAGGCGACCTGGGAGCTGCAAAAGCTGAAGAGTGGGGAGGGGGCCGGTGGACTCTGGGGAGAGCGATCCAGGCGGGTGGACCCCGAGGAGGGGAGGCCCAGGCCTGCGAGGTCGGCAAGCTGGGGTTACGTGCGGTAACGTGGTTCTGGTGGGGACAGTCGCTGTTTCTGTTCGTCTGCTCCTTCGACAGCTTGTCTGTGTCTCGGGGTGAGCGGCCTAGGCTGGGGGCTTCCTCTGGCCCAGCGCTCAAGTCTGTGGCTTCTGAATGGGCGGCAGGGAGGGTCCGCCGGCCCCTGGTGCTGAGGTCCTGGAGACGGGGCGCCCTGCCCGCTGCCCACCCTGCTCTCAGGTCCTTGCGGGAGCCCCCGAGTTGTCACCCACAGGAAGCTCTTTGGTGACGCCAGGGCTGTGGAGCAGGCCTGGCACTGAGCTCGTAGCTCCCGGGCCTTCGCCATGGGGGGGTCCCTCTGCACTGGGTTCACTCTGCCCCACAGGTCAGCTCTGTTTGGAGGCTGGGGCCTCTGCTGACCCCAGGAGGGAGGGTCTGTGATGGGCTTGACCTTTCCTGAGGGCACAGGTCTGAAAGGCGAGCCTGCTGACCTTGGTGGTCTGCTTACTTCGGGGGGCCTGGGGGTCCCGGGATGACCTGGTGCACGTCCCATATCCCTCCAGGGTGGCCGCAGCTCTCCAGCGGGCAGCAGGTGGGTGACGGTGTTCCTGGTGGGCTCCGCTCTGAGCCTGGAGCAGGAGGGCCAGGGCCTGGAGCCCCTCCCCACCACACCAGGACTCCAGGGTTTTCAGTGACCAGTGTCCACGCCCAGCCTGCCGTGACGGCTGACCGATTCAGGAGGACCTGCTGGGCCCTCTGTGGGCACGTGCTGGGGGGACACGGGTAACCAAGTCAGACCACACCCGTCCCCGAGGCTGGCGACGGTGGCATTGCCTAGAGATGCCTGCTCCTAGCAGCAGCTTCCGCTCGCCATCCGGGAGGCGGGGCCCGTGCTGCTTTTACCAGCAGAACTTGGCACCGTGGGTTTGGTTTCGGGTATGGAGGCTGCAGGCCTCCACGCCCTAATCCATCTTTGTGCATTTACTGAGCACCAGTGATAGTCTTGTTGGCATCTGCTTGGGGCGGGGCGGTGAGGAGGCAGTCCCTCTGCTCATGGAACACTGAGGCCAGCTGGGAAGGTGGACGTCAGGTGGGTAATCGCACAGCTGGGTTGTGGCAATGTGGGAAGTGGCAGCAGGTGGCTTGGGAGCCAGGGAAGTGACGCCTGCAGGACAAATGGGCGGTAGCCAGGAACCAGCTAGGAGGAGAGAATTTCATGTGCAAAGGCCCAGTGGTAGGCGGGGGGCATGGAGTTGGGGAGAGAGGGAGAAGGAGGGGTAGCTGAGCACAGGGAGGCAGGGAGGCCAGAAAGGTGGGCTGGACTGTGGTGGGGTCAGAGCAGCCAGGAGTGGGAGTCCCGGGAGGCAGGGGGCTTTAGTGTCCTGTCCAGGCCTCAGGGGACCAGCCTTGCTGAGGTTTGAAATGACGCTGTGGGCATGACGGTGACTCATGGGTGGCACACCCACTTCTCGCAGATGCCGGGATTTAGGAGGAGGATGACGGCATCCGAGCCAGAATCAGTGACGCTCTGTGGTGACACCTTGGCGAGGAGCCTCCTCAGAACGCTGTGACTGCGTGAGGATGGGCCAGGACCAGAGGCCTCATGCAGGCGGCTCCTGACACCCATGCGTCACCTGATGACCTGGCTCACGCCACGGCCAGGGCCTGATTCTCCAAGAGGCCAAATAGCCCTCGGTGAAGCTCCAGAAGGCACGGAGCCTGGCTCTTCCCTTTCCACAAGGGAGACGCCGGTGTTGCTTTCACCCGTGCAGACGTGCCTGGGACGGCCTGGGACGGCCACGTAAAGTGGACCTTGGATCCCGAGTCGCTATGGTTCCAAGCAAGCTCGCCAGTGGCCCCCATGGCCTCTGCAGGGCTGGGGAGGGTCCGTGGGCACCGGAAGCTTCCTTCCCGCGTGGCTCTGTCTCCTGGGCTCCCAATTCCCATGACACTAAATGCCACTTGTGCCCCTGGGGTCCTGCGATGTCCAGCCGATTTCCAGAGCTTCCTGAGGACTCTGGTTCTGCAGGACCGGAGCCCTGGGACGGGCAGACAGGAGGCCTGCGGGGGTGTCTGAGCTGTGGCCGAGCGTGGCTCGCTCTCGGAGGCCACGAAGAGCCTGTGCCAGAGGCTACACGTCCTTAAGGCTTTGGGGTTGAGATGAGGGAGCCCCCATGGGTCTTGGTTCAGAAGAGCCCCCCGGGGTTTGCCCAGGGAGGACTGGAGGTCACCACCATTAGCGGGCTTTTGTGATGGGAGTCTGAGACACTCCATCCTGAGTGTGTGGGGCAGGGTCACATCGACCCGTGGCCACAGTAGAAATGACACGGGAGGGGAGGGGCAGGCACTCTCTGCAGGGGTCCATCTTCCCAGCAGCCCTTGCCTGCGCTGTGACCTCTGCCCCCTGCAGCTCCCGCCCACGCACCGTTTATTGTGCCCTTATCCGTGTTTATTGTGCTTTGTTGGCGTTGGGTGAAGTTAAAGGCTCTGATTTCTGTGATCCCCATTCACAGTCCCGCGTACGGCCAGGGCAGCACTTGGCGTCCCTTCTCTCTCCCTCTACAGAAATAAACTGGCTCGGCCCTGCCGCCCTTCCAGGACTAACCAGGCCTGGGTGCCCCGGCCCTGGCTCTCCTGGAGCCTGGCGGTGGTTGGGAGGAGGCCTGGGGGCCGGCAGACCCCCCTGACCACCCCGCAGCCGGCAGGGCGCAGGCAGGCTGCCCGGGGCTCCTCATTCCGGCTCCGCTCCCCTTGTCCCCTTGCCAGCCGGCAGCAGGTGGTGAGCCATATGTGCGCAGCATGCCGTCCCTCTGGCCAGTCCCGGGGTCTCGGGACACGGGCTTTGTGCCTGTGGCTCGTCGGCTTGGGGACAGGACTCCCACCTGGCTCGGAAATGGAGGTATAGCCCTGAGGGCATCTTGGGGTGGGCAGAGAGACGAACTTCCTCTCTGTGGCCCGAGGGGGACGGGGCAAGAGTGACGAAGGACACGGAGCAGGTGCGTCCTGAATGTGGCACCCGTTTATCTCCGCGCGCTTGGGGAAGCAACCGGAGCCCTTGGGGCGCTCTGTGTGTGTGTGTGTGTGTGTGTGTGTGTGTGTGTGTGTGGCGTGCTCCAGTGACGGTCCCACCTTTGTTCATTCACAAATGCGTCACTTGCTGAATAACTGCCCCCTCCCCAGTCGGCTCCCCGGTGTGATGAGGGGTCAGGCTGCTCCTGAGCACCGTCCATTCCCTGTGTCCACCATGGTGCTAAACCAGCCCAGAAGGAGCTCAGTGAGTAACCGCTGCACAGATGGGTGGACAATGCAGGTGTCAGGAGACGTGGGAAGGCGGGCTGGCTTTCACCGCGCCCAGAGCCGGTGGGCCTCTGCCCGGCTGCAGGTTAGACTCTGTGGGGACTGGCTAGCCATCGTGGTCCACCCGCCAGTGCAGCCTGACATTGGACCTGGGTTGGGGGCTCTGACCTCTGAGCTCCCAGCCGACTCTACTGGGCAGAGAGGCAGAGACCCTCCGATGTCCGCCCCGCCAGGCAAGCCGCGTTTGGCCTGGGGCTTGTGGTTGTAGAAGTGACGTCCAGGCATGTGGGAGACGTGGCCTGAGGAGCAGGGTGCCCGCAGCCCAGACCGTCAACTCTGCCATCAGCCCGGCTCTGCCCCGCCTCCTGTTGTCCACCAGCCTCCCCTGGCTCCGTGGGGCCGCGGGGACGCAGCTCATGGGCAGGGCTTTGCGCACCTGGCCCTGACCGCGGGCGTCTGGAGTCGCCAATCGCATCGCGTCCTTCCCACGCGCGGCCCTCCTGTCTGACTTTACCGTCCGGGGCCCCGTCTCGCAGGGACCTCACAAGCTGCGCCCGACTTCCCACCAGGAAGGGTCGCACCGTGTCCATGCTCTCCTTCGACGGTCCGCGTCCCTCCAGCTTCGGTGCAGGTTGACTTTGAGGACTTAGAAGAGCAGCGCCTGGTCTCTGCAGAGCAGAGGGAGAGGGGGGCGCCGGCACGTCCACCCCCGAGGCTCCTTTTGTCCTTCCGGAGGCGTCTTCCCTGCTCTGCTGCCGGTGGGCTCCTGTGTCGGTGACCCCGTCCCCCCCATCTCGGTAGAGAAGCCTCTGCTGATGCCCAGGTGCTGGCCTGGGGGTCCTCTGCCTCGTGTGTGCCGGGCGTGCTCTTGCGGCCCTGCCTGGGATGTGGGAGTGGGGCTGGGGCAGCCTGTGGGCCCCTCCCTGCGGCCAGCGTGAGCAGGGCTGTGCTGAGGCCCATGACCCCGTCCTGGGGGTGCTCCGTCCATTCCTTTAGTGAGCACCTGTCTGGGCTCGGCGGGCAGGTGCACCTCGGCCCTCCCAGGTGGAAGGCATCTGGGTCAAGGGGCCACCCAGTCTTCCCGGGGTACAGAAGCCTCGTAGGCTCCTCTTCTCGTTCCCATGCGTGTGGTGGTCGGGGAGGGTCCGTGTGTCCCATGCTGCTGTGATGAGGTGGCTTTTCCAGGGGCCGTAGCCGTGGCACAGGTGACGTGGTGCTGCTTTTCCTGCTGGGCTCCCGAGCCACCTCAGGGATCTGCACATGCAGGTGTGTCCAGCCAGTCCTCCCTTTCCGGTTCTTTCTGCCGCATTCGTTTGCGTGCAGAGGTGCAGTGCACAGCCCTGGCGCTTCAGCAGGGGCGCACACCTCTGCGTGTGTCTTGGGAATCTGAGCTCTTTGAAGGCTTTTGGCACTTGGCTGCGGACAGCCTCTCAGGGAAGTGTCTCAGAGGCCCCCGGGTGAGGAGGAACACAAAGTAGAAGCCAGACATCGTCAGCTCCTGTCCCCCAGGGGAGGCAGCTCTGGAGGGGAGGGGACCTCAGAAGCAGAGTGGCGCAAGACCAGCTGTGACAAGGACCGATGAGCCATCTGGACACCTGGCGCCTTTGGTTTCAAGGTGCAGGTGCTGGTTTGGGTGGACGGATCAGGGACCAGAAGCCCCGGCATGCTCCTGGTGAGTGATTGACACCCCTGCAAAGGCTGGGCTCCTGTTCCCAGCTTCGTGGGCAGGACGCAGGACACGGAAGCTGCTCTTGTGGAGATGAGCTGTCCTCAGCGCCTGCCCTGTCTTTGTATCCAAGAAAGGCTGCGTTGTCACCTTCCAGATCACCGACGCTGTCGAAGTGCGTGTTTGATTTTGGTCCAGGCTGTGCCCATCTCAAGGACATTTACTCCCGTGTTGAGTTTCCTGCCTTTGACTGGTACCTGCTCCCGTCACTGGCAGGAATGCCCACAACACACCAGGAAAGGCTCTACGAGGGGCCAGTCCTGGTATCCAGAGTGTTGACTGAACTGCTTGGCTCTGTGATCAAATGGAGAACTTCCACACACTCTCGTGGGAAAGTGGGTTGTGTCGACACATGGAAATTCAGAGGGAGGGAATATCAGGGGGAGGATGAAAGGGAAGATGCTGGAAGGCCCTTTCAGACCAGGCCAGGAAATACTTAGGAGAAGAGTGAAGTCCAAGTCATTGCCACTCAACTCAAGAGCAGACTCGTTTTCCGACGGGGTAAGGGTGACCTGTGCTTCTCTTTTGGGAATCAACTTGCCACACACACAAAACCCTTGACTACGTCTTCTCTGTCACTCCAGAGATTTGGAAGAATTCTCATGAAGCGTCCTCCTCAGTATAATGGAAGCTTTAAGAAAGGGCGTGCGCTCAGTGTCGTCACGGTGTGCCGAGTGCCCAGGCTCACCAGCCGGAGCGCCCAGCTTCAGGTGGACGGCCAGGAGACCCCTGGCACAGCCAGTGGATGTGACTTTAAAAACCACATTAGAAATTATTTTCAAAGGGTATGACACCAAAGAGTGGCACTGCCATGAAATGGAACGGAACCCCTCGACCCATCCCTGTGGAAAAGAAGCGCCTAGAAAATATGGCGGAGGCTGGTCCACAGGGGCCCGTGTGACGGGCAGAGCAGGCAGGCCATCTTGTCTTCTGCTCTGGGTCTTTGAAACCCGGGGCTTGCACTGGGCCACGGTTCTGGGCTGGGACGCTGGTGTCTGGCCTCTTCTGGCCACAAGAGAATCTGGTAGGGGTCCCTAATTAAATGACTTGTAATTTTGGTTTAATATTTCCAGGTTATTATAGGTAGAGAGTGAATTTTATTTTTTCTTGTTTTTTTTTCTTTTCTCCTCCTCCTCCTCCCCCTCCTCCTCCTCCTCCTCTTCTATTCTTCCTCCTCCTCCCCCTCCTCCTCCTCCTCCTCTTCTATTCTTCCTCCTCCTCCCCCTCCTCCTCCTCCCCCTTCTCCTCCTCCTTCTCCTCTTCTATTCTTCATCCTCCTCCTCCTCCCTCCTCCTCCTCCCCTCCTCCTCCCCCTCCTCCTCCCCCTCCTCCTCCCCCTCCTCCCCCTCCCCCTCCCCCTCCTTCTCCTCTTCTATTCTTCCTCCTCCTCCCCCTTCTCCTCCTCCTTTTCCTCTTCTATTCTTCCTCCTCCTCCCCCTCCTCCTCCTCCCCCTCCTCCTCCCCCCCTCCTCCTCCTCCTCTTCTCTTCTTCCTCCTCCTCCCCCTCCTCATCTTCCCCCTCCTCCCGCTCCTCATCTTCCCCCTCCTCCCCCTCCTCCCCCTCCTCCCCCTCCCCCTCCTTCTCCTCCTTCTCCTCTTCTATTCTTCCTCCTCCTCCCCCTTCTCCTCCTCCTTTTCCTCTTCTATTCTTCCTCCTCCTCCCCCTCCTCCTCCTCCCCCTCCTCCTCCTCCTTCTCCTCATCTTCCCCCTCCTCCCCCCCTCCTCCCCCTCCTCCTCCTCCTCCTCTTCTCTTCTTCCTCCTCCTCCCCCTCCTCATCTTCCCCCTCCTCCCGCTCCTCATCTTCCCCCTCCTCCCCCTCCTCCTCCCCCTCCTCCTCCTCCTCCTCTTCTCTTCTTCCTCCTCCTCCTGCTCCTCATCTTCCCCCTCCTCCCCCCTCTCCTCCTCCTCCCCCTCCTCCCCCTCCTCCTCCTCCTCTTCTCTTCTTCCTCCTCCTCCCGCTCCTCATCTTCCCCCTCCTCCCCCTCTCCTCCTCCTCCTCCCCCTCCTCCCCCCTCTCCTCCTCCTCTCCTCCTCCTCTCCTCCTCCTCCTCCTCCTCCTCCTCTTCCTCCTCCTTTTTGTCCCCACAACGGGTCTCCTCTAGGCTGGGTGCTGAGAATACAAGGGTGAGGAGACACCATCCCTGACCAGGGAGACAGACACACCATCAGGACACAGAGGGGGACAGGGCTCTGGCAGTGCCTTTCCTGAGACTGGGAAGCACCACGTGACTCGCTGGGGACCCAATCCAGGGGGTGGTGTGGAAGGCGTCGTGTCCAGCAGGAGGAGCACTGCAGAGGGCCAGTGCATACCAAGGAGCGGAAGCCCGACGGGGCGGAGCTGGAGGGGAGGCAGCGTTGACCCCGAGCTCCAGGCGCTGGACTCTGCCGAGACTCTGGGAAGCGTGAGGGGACGAGCCCCGTGGCGTGGACTCCTGATCTCACCTGCCTGTGGCAGCCCCTGTGGTCGCTGTGGGCATGTCAGCTGGCGCTCAGTAGTCCACACGTGCTTCTCATGACCCACCAAAGTGGGTGCCGCCGTCACCCTCTGGAGGGCTGAATAAGGTCCCTCCAGGTGAGTGTCCCCTGCAGCTGTGGAGGGAGGGTCTCTGCAGGTGTAATTAGCTGAGGACTTTGAGATAAATGATCCTGGGTTTAGGAGGACAGCTGACCGTGGCAAGAGAGAGGCAGAGATGGGCATGATGTGGCCACCAGCCCAGGACCGCCTGGGGCCACCTGCACCACCAGAGGCTGGGAGAGCCAGGGAGGATTCCCTTTGGGGGCCTTTGGAGGCTAGCAGGACTCTGCTCACACCTTATTTGGGGTTTCTGGCCTCCGGAACTGTGAGAGTATGGATTTGCACTGTTGTCAGCAAGCTGCCAGGTCCTTTGAGGGGGACAGTGCTAATGCTTTGCCCCTGTCACCCGACTAGCAAACGGTGGAGCTGGGCTTTGAACGTCTCGTGTCAGCCGCAGCTGGTTTGCACGCCCAGATAACAGCTCGTGTTTGCTGAGCACTTGTTCTGGGCCAGACACCATGTCAAGCACTTGGCTTGGACTGGCTCATTTGTCTTGAGGGGCATCTTGCAAGAGATGAGTTCATTTGAACACATGACGGAGACTGTCTCTCCTTGGGAGAGAGCAAACTGTTTTTGAGGACGTGGGCTTCCCCCCCCCCTTTTTTCCTTTTCTTGTCCCTGACATCTCATTCACTCAAAGGAGATTTTCCTCCTTGAGGGAGCTGAGCGCTAGCAGGAGGAAGTGTCAGGATGTCGACAGCAGCGCATAAAGTATTTCATCTTGTAATACGTTAATAGAGAAAACCAAGGTGATTCTCAGTCCATTCCAGTAAATTGGTTTTAGCACTAACGGATTGTTCTTTGTGAGCCGGGCATTATCGGCACAACACGGACGTTAATAGTGACACCGAGGCATTTGAAACTCCATCGAAAATTATAATCTTAAAATAAAAGGCTGGAAAAATGTCTGTGTTCTATTCATTAACGTCAGCTGTCTGATCGATGGTTTTAATTGGTAGCAGATTAAAGTACGGATCGCCAGCGCTGCAGATTGGCCGTCTTGCTACCTGTTGCTTCTGGTGACCTCATTCCGACATTTATATTCAAATCTGAGAGCTCAGGGCTTTAGCAGTCAGTGGATCATAGATCTCATCGCGTTCCTCTGGCTGAATTTCAAGTGTGGGGCTGTGTGCTGACAGCGAGGATGATCGGAAAGACCACTGTGGACAATCGGAGCATGAAGATAATCATTCTTATTGGAAGATGTGGCAGAAACAGATTTCCTCTGTGCTAGACAGGTGTCAGCTCTGCAGAGCTGGACAGAAAGAGAGATGGCTGCTCTGATGGACTGAAGCTTGAAGAGGCCTTCGCCTGCCCCCAGGGTCTCGGGGCCAAGTGCCTGCCCGCGTGGAGGTGGGAATGAGGAGGTGGATGACAGCTGCCGATCCCGGCGCATCTCCGCGCTCAATTCGCTGCACCCCACGGCGGCCCCTCTTGGGGGTGTTGTCTTGACTGCGGGATTGCCGCTCTTGTGGGTCCACATAGCTGAATGTCGGCAGTTTTGTGACGTCTGTGTAATTCCTAGCCCGATTTTGCAGCTGAGGAAAGTGACACTTAAGACACGTGCCCAGGATCAGGGAGCAGCCGGGGGGCGGGTCTGGCGAAATCGGCCCTACCCTCTTCCTCCTCTGGTCCCTTCTGTGGGCTTCCGCAGGAGTGGCCTGGTCAACCGTGCACACCGAGGGCTCCCGGGTTCCTCTGGGGAAGGTGCGGGTGGGACCACGGGGGACCCCGGGGCGGGATGGGCTCAGGAAGTGGTTCTGACAGTCAGAGCTGGGGGCTTAGAGGGCACAGCGCTGCAGGCAGGGGCTCCTTGCCGGAATCTCTAGGGGTGAGGATCTGCAGGAAGTGGGGTGCACCCTCCAGGCCTGCTTGGGTGGCCCCTGCCACCCCTGCTTATGCCTGCAGACCCTGTGCTTGGTCTCTGCTGCACGAACCTCTGCCCGTGAGCTCCCTGAGGATGAGGTTAGGCCTCTCATGTGTGGCTACCTGTCCGACCCTCGAGGTCTCCATTGTAGAGAGGGCCGTTGGTATTCGTTGGGTTAAACTGAAGCGTTCAAGCAACTGGGTGCCACCACCCCAGATCCGAGAGCACAGCACACCACCTCCCTCAGTTCTGGTTGTCCTCACGTGGAGACAGCAGGGGTGCAGGAACCGTCCCCCGCTGCCCACAGGCACCTCTCCCGTTCTGTAGGATGGAGGCAATCATCCTGGCAGAGAGCTGCCTGGTACTTGGCAGCGTGCTACTCAGTGTGCACATTCACAGGGGACACGTCTTTATCCATTTAGCTCGGCTAATTGGAACCATTGCCACAAAATTTTTCTGGACTAAAGAGGAACATGCTGACCAGTTCTATATGTGCTAAATGGCTTTTAAACAAGGGGAGCTCTGTCATCTGCAAAGCACCCCATCTTTCCTCAGGGACAGTCTTCCTTTTTTTCCTTTAGGTAGGCTTTGCGTGGGAATGGGCGGGGGAAGAGGAGCTTTTAGTTTGAAGACTCTTCATTGCCCTAACAAGTAAAAGGCTGTTTAACGGTCACATCGATTTTTGCTGATGGATGTCAAGGGGTTTGAAAGTAAATTCTTACCCTGGGCCAGACCTGCTCAGAGGTGCCAGCGCCAAGTTGTGTCCTTAAAGGACACTAATGGGGAATGAAGGCAGGTACGTCTTGCCATGGAAGTGACCATTCCACCTGGCGAGCGTTGTCGGGGGGACAACCAGGTCGAGGACCTGACGCTCAAGTGGAGACATTTGTCAGGCCGAGGGGACTGCGATCTGGTGTCTGGTTTCTGCTGGCACAGCATCCAGAGGGAGCAGCAGCCAGCACTCAGAACACCCAAGAGGGCCTGCTTCTCCAGGGAAGGGGGGCCCTTCTAGAAAGCCCTTCCCTGGAACGCCAGGGGCTCCCTGGAAACCTTCCTTCCTCCTGTCTGGTCTCCCCCGTCTCTGAGGTCCTACCCCTCAGTCCTTTGGGAGACCCTGGTTCCCACACCAGTGGGCTCCTCCGGCGTCCTGGAGATTCGTCCCCAGCATGTGCTCTGGTCTCTTCTCTCTGCTTCTCTGTGGCCTGGATGCCAGGCCAGCCCTCACTGCGAGAGCTCACGGAGGTGGGCACGGGCAGCATGTGGTCTCCCACGTCCCCCAAACCTGGGGCTCAGGTCCCTGCTCCACCAGGAGCACCTCACGTCCCCAAGGCTCCACGGCCCCTCAGTAGCCACGGCCAGCAGTCCCACGCAGAGCCCTTGAGGGGACTCTGTGGGAGAGGTGACGTGAAATCCTTAGCAGGTTTCCTGGCACAGCTAAGCACCCTGAAATGCTGAGGCCCTCAGAAGGAGCCCCGGCAGAGGAGACCTGCTGGGGCCGCTGTGTCCCGCCAGCTCCTGCCAGGGCAGCGTGTGGGGCTGCTGGCTCAGAGTTAGGCCCAGGGGGAGCCCCGGCTCCGCCGCTCACAGCGTGTGACCGTGAACCGTCTCTCTCCCCCGCTGTGCTGGCTCTCAGGTTGCCTCTCCTCTGCTTCTCTGGGTGCGTTTCTCTGCAGCTGGGTGTCGCTGGCTTTCCTTGCTGCTTAGCCCCTCCCCTGCTGGACCTGGCGTGGGAGCCCAGTGTCAAAAGCGGCTGCCACCATTGGCTTTCCGACTTTGCAGTCCATGTGCCCACGGTTCTGAGCATGGCCTGTTCCTGCTCCAGAGGGACTTGGATTGGTTGATGACTAAGGCGCTGGCTGCCCCTTCTGCGTTGAGTCTCTGGTCAGCTGCGGCTGCTGGTGGAGACAGGTGTCAGCATGGCACCCTCAGGAGCCAGTGAGGTCAGTTCCTAGACCGTGAGCTGATGGCACCTTTGACCTCCTGCTCCTAAATTGGGGTCCTGACGGCTCTTCAGCTGCAAAGGGAACATCGATTTTTTGAGATTTGGAGACTGGGCCTCCATTGCTGCCGTGAGGGGTGGTGGGGTAGGCTGGGAGCCTCACTTCCACCTCCACGGGGCCCGGCTTTGGGGTTGTGAAGACCTTCTGCCCCAGAACGTCCCTCAGACTCGCCTGCTGGCTGGGTCAGAGGGAGAGGGAAACGTGACTGTCCTGCGGAGGCAGAGCCTGGCTGGGTGTGCCTAGGACATTATACCACCAAGAGGGGCTGTTCCCTGGGTTCAGTGAACGGCTGGGGACCTCCCTCCCTCGTCACCTGTCGAGAACAGCGTTCCCCTGAAAGTTACCTTGTGCTGTCCAGCCACACGCGCCCTATTTTGGTGTCTGTGGTGCAGGGAGGGGCCTGGGGTCAGGACAGGGGAACCACACAGTGGTGGTGGTGGCCGTCCCTCATGACTGTTGACAACTGAGGACGCTGGATAGTCCTCTGGCAGAGCCCACCGTGGACCATAGCCCACCGTGGACCATAGCCCACTGTGGACCACAGCTCCATGCAAGGAGGCGGACTTGGTAATAACCAGTGACCTGAAGCATTTTATAAGCTCAGCAAAGTGTTCTGGGGGGCACTCACTGTATGCCTGATACTGTTCTCAGCATCTGGTGTGCATCTAGCAGCAGAGCAGATAGGGGCCTTCACCCTCCAAGACGCTCATCCCTAAGGGCTGTGCGGTCCACCTGCTGCCTGTGTCTCCCCCCTCCCCCTGCTGCACACCCCTTGGCTGCCATGACCAGGCCATTCTTCCTACCACAGGGCCTTTGCACACCCCATTCCTCTGCCTGAAATACTTTCCCTGCCCCTCTCTCTTTAATGACTCCTCATCTCAGCTTCCTGGGGACATCTCCCCACCACCTCCTCTACCCTACAGCCGAGTGCAGGTTGCTTTGCTACTTGACTCTCCCAGAATTGGGCTTTATTCCTTCATAGTAGCACAGGTCTCCGGCTGTGTATGAATTTATTCGTGTGATTATTTCATTACCTTTCTTTTGCACCAGACCTTAAATGGTACTGTTTTCAGGGAGGTTGAAGAAATCACCTGGTCACAACCTGAGGGGCCATGGTCAGAATTCGAACCCAAGCCTGTCTGCCTCTGTGCACGTCTAACGTGGAGCCAGGAACGCGGAGCTCTAAGTTCCCTTGCGGGCTCATCCCCCTGCCCTCCCGATTTGCCTCCGCTATGCAGCGCTCTCCTCTTGCAGTTAGCTGTGCAGAGATGAAGATAACAGCTGTGATCGTTGACCGAGGGCGTGCTGTCTGCTCCACACGGGGAAAGTCCCCTGCCTGCACTTGGCTGCTTGAATTGGAGGGTCAGGGGCTATAATTAGCCCTGAAGTGCCAGCTGGGTGGGAGGTGCCATGTGCCCCAGGCTTCCCAGGCCTGGAGCCTGGTGCTCCTGGATCCTAGCTGGTGGCCGGGCACCTTCTGTGCTGTCCCCCTGGAGACTCTCCCCTCCCTGGAGAGAACGTGCAGGAGAGGTGGCGAGGGCGAGGCCAGGCTCGGGGCCTGGAAGGCTTGCAGCACAGGGCTGATCCTCCTGCTGGGACCTTGCAGCATGGCCAGGTCCATCCAGGGTACCGTGGGGCCTCTGGTGTCTGCAGGTGCAGTGACACTGGAGGGCCTGGGGCACCTCCCCTTCCTTGTTCACGAGGTGTCTTGCTTTGCTTGGTTTTGTGCACACGGCCCCGTGGAGGAATCTCAGGGCCAGGGAAAAGAGAAGGCTTGCTCCCCACAGTCAGGGTCCGGGAGGAGCCTGTTGCTGAGACCCCAGAGGGCCGGGGTGAAGTTTGGCCCCCGCACCTTTCTGAGCAAGGGCTTTGTGCAGGACCCCTGTGGGTCTGGGGCAGCTCTCGGGGTGGGCAGTTCTGAGCTGCAGGTATACACCAGGCACACACGGGAGCCTGACTTGGGGACACAAGTAGGGCTCAGGGTGGTCCTGTGTTGCACAGAACTCCGTGGCCTCTCCCAGCCTCCGTGTCCTCACCTGGAAAACGGGGGGATTGTGGTCCTGGCCTGTCAACGTGGCTGCGTGACTGACTGAGGTCACGTGCGACCCACTTATCCAGGGCCCGTCCGCGGCAGCCACTCGATGAGCAGCGAGTCCAGGCTAAAAATCCGGGTCTGACTGTCGCCTCGGTATGGAGTCCGCCTGGCGTGAGCTCCTGCGGGGCCGTGGCCCCTCTGCTCTGCCTGATTGGTCCCAGTGGTTAATTTCTGAGCCCCGTCTCGTTTTTCCCTCCCTCATTCGGAAGAACAAAGAAACCCTGCCGAAAGGTCAGGAAATGAGAGGGGGCGGGAACCTGGGAGAGCCAGGGCTGGTAATGACCCCGCAACAGGGACGGTCTCCGCTGTGGCGAAGAATAATGAAACATCGATTCTCAGAACCCATTACGCGTCAGATTTATATGAGAATTTAAAAAGCAATTAGTCTAGATTGAAACTAATTAGTGTTTTCTTTGCCCCCAACTCAGATGCTCAGAGGGGGGATGTTATTAGGGACCTACTAGGTGCAGGAGACGCTGCGGACTCAGAGCCGGGAAGTCTGCCACGGGGGCCCCGCTGCTCGGGAGGGAGTGGCCGTCATGGAGGAATGACCGTCATCTGGGAACGTCTGTCAGCCGTGGTGGGCGCGCCGAGCAGCGCAGAGGCTCTGGAGAGGATCGCCGTCCCTCGTCCCCTCAGCCCTGTGAGTCTCCTTCACTCAGCTCTCCTTCTGCATCGACCACTTGAACTCTGGGTGGACTCCATCATCCCAGGGCCACTGCCCACCTCTGGGCTCCTCCCGGAGCTCCAGCTGCGTGGCTGACATCTCCCCTGAGAGGCCCAAGTCAGTCTCCCCGTCTCCCCCGCCCCGGTCCATTGCTCCTCCCGGTCCTCTTCCAGGTGAATGTCGTCACCGTGTACGAGGCCCCAGGGTTCGAGTCCCTGGCCCCCCTGGATTTTCCTCCATTTTCCCACTTCCCCCGTCTCCTGGGTCCTGGGTGCCACAGTTTTTGCTCCTCCAACACGTCTGGGGACCGCTTCCCTCCCCTCCTCACTGAGTTCCCACCAGGACTGCTAGCGACAGCTTCCCCTCTTCCCCTCTCTCCACCCATCCTCCTGCCCACCCGTCCCTCCTCCAGGCTGCAGGTGTCCAGTGCATTCAGCCAGGCCCCCTGCAGCATGGACTCCATCACCTCCTTGTCTCCTGCAGCTTACTGACAGCCTCCCCTGTGATCTTGACCTGAACTTCCTTCCTCCCGCCTCCTGGGTGCTGGGCAGGAGGTGAGGGCTGTTTTGGTGATGGACAGAGCATGCACGGTCCTCGAGCTTTTCAAGGCCACGGGCTGGGGAACAGACCGACGAGGCAGAGAGTGATGGCCCAGTGTGGAAGGTGCTGTGTGGGAACCGCAGGGTGATTAGGAGCGGAGGCAGGAAGCACACGGGGGCCAGCGTCAGCCGACCGTGGATCCTGAGGATGCCGTCACGCGCTCCCAGCACCAACCGCTCCCGAAGGACTGAGGATGGGAAGCCAAGCCTCACCACGCGGGCGATGTGGGTGTTCCTCTGTGTCAGCAGTCCGTGCAGAAGGCCCTGGAGTGGGGCCATCCAAGGGGCAGCTGCTGGCCTGCCCTGGCTCAGGGGCTGCCTGTGTCTTAGGAGCCACAAGCAAGATGCTCAGGGTTCTTGCCTGGCTTCTGTGAGAGAGCAGGAGCGTGAGGCCTGACACCCCACCAGGCGCCTTTCTGGTCTTCCCAGCCCGAGTGCATGGCACCAATGCGGGGTCACTTTTGCCCTGAGCAGCGTTGCCTGGTCCTGTGACTGACCTCTGAAGCAAGGGGCAGTTTCCAGGGAGAGAGAGTGCTGAGAAGTGAGATCATGTTCTCCTACAGGACACAGGGCTTTGCTGGCCCTTGGCCCCCAGGGGAATGTCCACAGGGCTCTCAGGGAAGACCTGAAGCTGATTCCCAGGAAGGAAGAGGTTGGGGAAGGGCACCCGAGGCAAGGGCCACAGATAGTCTGGCGCATCCCAGGGAGGGCAACTGAGGCAGCCATCAAGGATGAGGCCGAACAGGTGGACTGTGGCTGAGCCGATCAAGATTCCCAGGGGAGCCTCACGCAGCCTCAGGTGTCCTCATGCCACGTTGCTGCGTGACCAGCTGCCCTAGAGTCAGGGACACAGAACAGCAGCCATGTTCTTGACCTTGCAGGGTCTGGACAGGTGTCATGGCCCTGTGTCCAGGTAGGGCGACAGTATTGTCCTGGTTGTCTGTTGGGGGGCCGGAGAGTGATCCCGAGGGACACCAAGCCTGAAGCTGCCTGGCCTTCTGCAGTCTGGCCGTAGAAGTCTTGAGGCATTACCCATGTCACACGTGGCTGAAGCCATCGTGAGCCCACCTGGACTCGAGGGGAGGGGCAGTGGCCTCGCCTCTAAAGAGGAGGAGCGTCAAATAATGCAGGACCTGGCGTGGAAGAGGCAGGCCCTGGGGACACCTTGGCCCCTCTTCCGCCCTGACCAGGTCCAGCGTTTCAGTGCTTCTCTGCTCTTAGTTGGGTCTCTGAGGTACTCATCTGGACCCCCTTCTCCTCATGTCTCCACGTGGCCCTTTGTGGTCCACGCATCTCATTTTTAGCAGCATGGAGAAGCAGCCTCAGGTGCCTCCTGTCTTATAATAAGGAGAAGCAGCCTAGATACCTCCCTCCTTAGGGAAAGCAGCCTCAGGTACCTCCCGCCTTATGGGGAAGCAGCCCTGGGTGCCTCCCGCCTTCTGGGGAAGCAGCCTAGACACCTCCCACCTTCTCTCGGCCTCTTCTCACCCTGGGGTGATGGGAAGATGGTGCAGGGCCGTGGCGGTGGTTGGGAGGAGAGATGGGGGTCAAGTGCTCAGTTGGAAGACTTGGTTTGGAAACAGAATTAGCTTAGGACCCTGTCCTGTGTGTTCTGGGGGACAATTCAGAGCCTTAGCTCAAGGCTGCTGATATTTTTGTTAGGTGTTATTTTGAATAAATTAAATACCGTGAGTTTTATCTAGGCTTACATTTTGAATGCCAAAGTAACGCAGGTGCACCATGAAGAAGTCAGGAAAATGTAGGAAAAAGAAGAAGAAATAAAAGTAACTAATGGGAGTCTGGTGGCGTGTATGGTTCTTTAGAAAACACCGCCAAACGCCCCTACAGCGAGATGATCCTGTCTCCACCCAGGATGCTCCGCTGTGGGGGACCTGTTTCCCAGGCCATGGCGTGCGGTGGGGACGCTGATTCTCAAGACTCAGGACCCCTGGGTGCTGTGCTCCATGTGGTGGGATCCCGTGCGCCGAGCTCACCTGGAGGCTGGGTGGTGGACGCGGAGGGTGAAGGCACGTGACAGCCAGCCTGTCTGACAGCACTCCTTGCCCCTCCCAGGGGTCACGTTGTCCTCGGGAGCAGATTTGAAAGGTCACGCTGTGGGAGTAGGCATGGCCTGACCCTCGGGGTGAGGCATGGCCCTGGTGTCATGGGGAGTGGGGGCAGCATGGCAGTCGCGTCCTGGTGGTTGACATCATCTGCTAGGTGCACCTGCTCCGTGGTCTCCGGTGCAAACCTGCCCGCCATCCTTGCTGCTTCTCCCTCGCTGCATCCGGTCACCAGTCCTGACAATTCTGTGTCCTCGGTTATTTCTCTTCTTTTCTTTTTGCTACCTTGAATTGAACCCAGAAGGGCTTAACCACTGAGCCACATCTCCAGCCCTTTTTGTTTTATTTAAGGGTCTCACTAAGTTGCTGAGGCTGGCTGTGAACTTGCGATCCTCCTGCCTCAGCCTCCTGAGCTGCTGGGGTGACAGACATGCGTCACCACACCTGGTGGCATCTCTTGTCTGTTTTCTTCCTCTGTCCTTTGAAGCCCCTCTCTCTTGATTGCTGTGGAGCTAGTGTCCCTTCCAAAGGGCAGCCCGGGCATGTCGCTCCAACGTTTCCACCTTACCATGTTTGGGTCCTGTCCGAAGCTCTTCTCGTGGCCCAGGGGGCCCGGCTAGCCTCCAGCTGCTCCAGCCTCTCTTGCACAGCCCTGCCTGGGGGCTGTCACGCTGCTCTGATGAATCACAGGTGGCGTGGCCCCAACAACTGGTTTATTTCTCACAGTTCTGGAGGCCTGCAGTCTAAGATGGAGGTGCCTCTTCCCACCTGTCTTCTCCTGGTATCCTCACGCGGTTTGGAGAGAGGCCGCGGGAGCCTCCCGTCTCCTTGACACCAATGCCAGTCACTGGTGGCCTCGTGTCTAACCCTCCTTGCAGGCCCTCCGAACACCATCATGCTGGGGCCTGGAACTCAGCCTGTGAATATCGGGGGTGCTCAGAGGCTTGGCCCATTGCTGCCTTTGGGTCGACTCCTTTCAAGGCTTGGAACACCTTCTCCCCTCTTCCTGGGTGAGTGTGGACACTGCCCTCTGCCCGCGTGCTGCCCCTGTGCCTGGGCACGGAGCCCACCGGTGCCCAGAGTGGCTGCAGCTCCCCTCCTGGAACTTACTGTGGTCTTGGGTTTCCCCTCACCTCCCGCTGGGTCAAGCACCCTGTGGGAGGAGGGACCCTCAGTCCCCACGGGACTCTGGGCCTGGGGCCCAGCACACACCAGGACTCTGCTATGAGTGGGAATCTGCCAGAGCCCTGGCCTCCCCACTGGCAAGATGGCAGCTGTGACCCACTTGTGCCAGCCAGACCCAGTGTCCACCCGCTGCTGACCTCTGGGGCGAAGTGGTCCAAGAGGAGAACAGAAGGCATTTGTGGCTCGCTGATAAATCTGTTGACGATTTTTATTTGCATTGAATATCAAATTAAATATTGCGTTAAGTGAGTTAAATATTAATATGGCATTAAATATACATCGCCCTTCGACATCTAAGTGCTAGATGCGCCTCCTCAGGGCTGGAATATGAAGGCTTTAACGTGATCATGGCATGTGCTAGCCGTGCGGGTGAGGTTCTGTGCCGCCTGTGACTTCCTAACACCCACAGATGTCAGGAAGCCGGTGAGCGGCGGTGGGTGGGTGGGGTGGCCAGCAGGGCAGCGCTGCCCGGTGAGAGCTGCTGTCCCACAGTGGGAGGGGGAGACGGGAGGGGAAGAGTGTGTCAGTGGTCTGCCACATGCTTCTCTGAGCAGTTCATGTGGTCAGTTCCTTTCCTCCTCATCAGACACAAATGAAGACAGGGCGGAGAGGGCCGTTTAGCAGAGGTGAGGTGGAGCCTTCCAGGGGTGGGAGAGGGGTGCCAGACATACAGCCTTGGCGGGGCGTGTTCCCAGGCTCGGCCCCCACTGCTTGTGGAGTAGGGGCCTCCAGGCTGCAAGGGATCCAGATGGATCCATGAGATTTAAGGAATTTTACTTACTGGCTGCCTCTGTTTCCAGCAGAAGGGGAAGAGGATAGACTATAGACCTGTCGTCTGTCTGTCTGTGGATCCATCTACCCACTACACATTGGCCCAGCTCTCTGTCCTGGCAGTTTTCTTTCCCTTCTTCCCTCCCTGCCTCTTCCTGGTGTCCCTGGTGGACACAGGAATGGCCCAGGCCTTGGGGTACAATCCCTTTGCTAATGGATTGCATAGTCCAGTGGCAGCCGCCAGGGCCTCTGGCTCTAACTGTCCTGGCCTCGTCCCCCACCAGAGCTCCCATCTCTACCCTGCCCTGCCCAGGGCAGTGTCCTGTGTCTCTCAAGAGCCATAAGAGGGCTGGTACTCAGGGAGACCTCTGGTGGACATGCCCTGCCTCCTGACCTCACGGCGACTTTCTTAGCGTGTCCTTGGTCAGTATTGTCTCTTGACGACTGGCCCCATGTGCTGGGTGAGAGGGGTCTTGGACTCAGACTCAGTCCATGCAGATTTGTGTCCCGGCTCGCTGACTCTGGGGCCTGGAGGACTCGGCTCCTGTTTCGAGGTCTGTGGAGCAGGACTAAGGGTAAAGGCCTTCCTGGTGGCCTGGGCTTGACGGCGTTTTAGCTCGCTCTCCGTGAAAGGTGTTTGCTTTTCCCACTGTCCCCTGCAAGTCCCCGCTCCGTCTTTAGTCTCCTTTGAGAAAGGCGGACACCATAGAGAAGGGAGGCACACACAGAGCATGGCTGGGGCCTCCCCGAGGACCAGGGCTCCGTAGGAATCTTCTGGACCACGAGGAGTCCGCACGTGAGCCGCCTCAGCATGGCCGTGTGAAGGCGAGGAATGTCGTCTCGGCTGGGGCTCCGCAGCTTCCTTCAGGCATCAAAGACCCAGCCCTGCTTCCTGCTCCTTTCACTCCTGCCCACGTGATCCCGGGCTGCCCCTGGGTGAGGAGGTTGCTTGGCATCGCGGGGGAGCTGATGTTCATGTCGCTGCTTCATCTCCAGACTCTGCGTGCTTGTGACTGGCGGTGGGGGTGGCGGCGGAGGTGCTCAGACGTCCAGGTTGAAATTCTGCCCGTGAAATGGACGGATGCTCTCATCCCTTTTCTTCGGGCAGAGGCCTGGAGAGGCTGTTTGCACGTCAGTCATTTTGGAGGGGCTGCCGAACCTGGCGCTCTCCATGTGCCTCCTGGGGGAGCTGCAGGCAGGACAGGGACAGAGCGGCCCCAAGGCCCAAGGTGACAGTCCCGTGGAGGACTGCTGTTCGCAAGGTCATGCCAGCAGAGCACAGAGCCTTCCGGAACACAGGCAGACCGGCAGCCCTGGCCTTCTGGGTGCACGGGTTTGGTGACACTGGGGTGCAGTTAGCGATGCCGCCACAGTCCACCTGGGCTCTGGGTGCGGCCGCTCCCTGCCTCCCCTCCTCCTCTGCTCCCTCCCTCTCCCTGCTCTTCCCTTGCCCTCAAAGCACTCCTGACATGGAGAACGGGTGAGGGGACCGTGGATGGACAGGGAGAGCTGGTGCCTAATTATTGCACTGACATAATGAGATTTGGAGACCCACCCCACTGCAGCAGCCAGCTGTGCCTGGCAGTGGATCTTTCGTCTGCTCATCTCCTTTCAAGCTTTTTGGGGTATTTCCAGAGGAGAAAAAGCGGGTTGAGTCTCCCTTAATCCCTCCCTGTCCTGTATTTCTGCTTTAAGTGGATCCAAGCCCAGGCCGTGTAATCATCTCAAAATTAGACCCGGTAGCGAGCGTGCGGCTTCCTTGGGGGTGTCTAATGAAACCGCGCAGCCAGGAAGCAGGAGCCTGTGGGCCGCGTGGATGGATGGCCCGCGTCTGCTGAGCTCACATTTCATCTGGGCTAAGCAGGCTCCGAGCTCATTAGTTGTCTCTCTGAGAAGGGCCAGGCATCTATCTTGGAGGACCATCTAGCCTCACAGTGCTCTCGGAGACTAAAGAGAGGGGGAGGGACACGTGGCAGCCGTCCACCTCATTCGCCTGAGCAGGAAATACGTACCCAGCCAGGGCAGAGGGCTCCTGATCTGCCCCGCCTGACCGCCCACCAGCAGATTGTGCTGATCTCCGCCCGTACCAGCAGCGTAGGACAGGTGTCCCCCTAGGCTGCCTCCTGCTCTGAAACCACCCGTCTCTTCCTGACACGAGGGAAGCAGTTATCACCCACGTCCTGTGAAGAAGCGCAAAGGAAACTCAGAGATGCCCGGTGTGCCCAGCCTGCCCCAGTTTCAGATGGACGCAGTGGTGGATAATGAGTTTACGGGAAGTGTGAAGGATCGGAACGGCCATTGCTTTATCCATCCTGGTGTTTTTTAACCATCTAATTCCTCCGATGCGTTTAAATTGGGATCTGGGTGTTGGTGGATCGGGCAGCGTCAGGTGAATGACGTGGTGTCCACGTGTGGGGTTCTCTGCACACTGTGTGTGGCGACTGGCTCCACACCGCGGTCTCCACTAGTGGTCCCCGGGAGGGACATTTGGTCACGTCTGGGGACAGTTTGGTTGTCCCAGCTGAGGGATGGGGGGTGCTCTTGGCACAGTGGTGGGTCAGAGATGCTGGTGACGTCCTCCGTGCGTGGGATGGCCGTCCACCACCAGGAGCGGTCTGGCCCGTTAGTTAACAGTGCTGAAGGCGAGGTGCCTGTGCTATGTGGGTTTTCCAGGGAAGGCGTTCATGCTGACTTGGTGAGTTGACGAAGAGCAGACGTGGAGGTGAACACGTAGGGTCTTAGCATTTTCTGGCATTATGAAGTGCTCATCTTGGCATGTAGCAGCGTGCTCAGGAAGAAGGCGAGAAGGACGCACCTGGAACCTGTCCCAGGGACTGTCCTCTGAGGGGGCTTGGTGGGGGCACTCAGCTCTGCGTGTAGGATTCCGGGGACAGTGGTGGGGAGGAGGATCCCGTGTTGGTTGGGTGAAGTCCTGCTGACCCCTGCCCGCCCCAGGGACACTCGTTGGCAGGACTCACACAGGTTGTGGGTCGAGGTCGCTCTGTGGAGCGGGTTTGCGCAGGTGTGAAGAAGCTCCACGTCTCCATCCCCAGACCTGCCGGGGGTTTCAGCTGAGCCTGGCAACACCAGGGTTTGGTTTCCTGTGCAAACAGAACAAGGTGAAAGTCACACGGGTGATGCCTTGGTCCACCTGGGCTGCCGTAGCGCGCTCCAGGCTGGGCTCCCACAGACGCGCTCTGGAGGCCGGGGAGGCCGGGTCGGGAGCTGCAGGCTCAGCCTCTGGAGGGGCTGGCTGGGCTGCACACGTGGCACCTGTGGCTGCGGGTTTGAACGGTGGAAGGGGTGCGCCGAGGCCCAGGGCTCCTTCCACAAGGCACGAGGCCCATGTTTGAAGGCGGAATCACCGTGGCCTGGCCACCTCCTAGGACTGTGACTTTGGGGACCAGGTTTCAACATGGGGATTTTGGGGGGACACAAAATTCAAACCGTAGCATGGAACAAACGGGTCTAGGGGTTCACGATGACTGAGAAGCTTTTAGTCACCTCCAGCCACTGCAGATGAACCGCGACTGCCGTGAGATCCACGTGAGGACTGTGTTGTCCGCTGTCCCTGTTGGCAGCCACACGAGGGAGGTGCCCGGAAGCCTGGGAAGGGGCTGTTGTGGCAGTGACCTGGCCAGCGAGCATGGCGCCTGGCAGAGGCCCGGCTGCCGGGGTTGAGAGGCTCTGGTGACTCAGACGAGGGAGAGGAAGGTTGCAGAGGCGAGGCCCAGCCTGGAGGCTCAGGGGCTTTGAGGTCAAGGGTCTTCGTGCCGGGAGCTGAGGCGGCGTGGCTGGGAAGAAGGCATTCGGCCAGGGTCACTGGGGGTTGGGGTACCCGTGGAACACCAGTGGAAGAGGCCAAGGGGACAGTCATCCGAGCCAGAAGCTTAGGAGAGCAGTTGGGACAAGATGGACGTGGGGTCCTGGGAGAGCAGGACGTGGGGTCTGCATGGTGGCAGGGGAGGCCCTGGAGGGTGAGAGGAGGCTCCCGTGGGAGGTTGGGGCGGAGGTTCCACAGGGAGGAAGTGCCCTGGGAGAAGGCGTCAGAGCGGGACAAGCCAGAGCCCGGGAGTGGAGGGAAGAGCTGGGGCAGGGCCGCGGGGTGCGCGGTCGTCGGGGAGACGGGAGCCGGCCCTGAGGAGTGAGCTCAGGCGAGGGCCTCCACGCCTGCGAGCTGCCACCAAATGCGCCCTCGTGATTCCGTCATCTGCTCCCGCCCCGCGAGGGCAGGGACCGGGGCCATTTGGTCATCCTTCTCCAGTGTGGACACAGCCCTGGAGGGTAGATCTCAAGAAGGAAGAAGGCAGGGTGACAGCTGGCAGGTTCTGAGCCCAGGGGAGGCGGTGGGTAGAGCAGAAGGCCCGGAAGATGGTGGAGGGGAGGCGATGGGCAGAGGAGGGGCTGGAGCAGGGCTCCGTCCTGAGGCCCGGGAGTCCGGCCTGGACCTGGTCACTGCTCCTCTGCAGGCCTTCCACACCCGCACTTGGGGACACCTCCTTGGAGAGCCAGGGAGCAGGGCGCTGAGCTGGCACATGGGCTGCAGCGTGGGAGGAGGCACAGTACTGGAGTGGCCAGCCCTCTCAGCTCACCTTGCCAACGGAGGGACAGGCCGCGGGCTTCCTGGGCTGCAGGTACTTGCGCTGGCTGGGCGGCTTGAACGACAGAACTGTCTCATGGTTCTGGAGGCTGGGCACCAAGGTGCATAGGGCTGGCTTATTCTGAGGCTGCTCTCCTCCCCCTGGGGACAGTCTCTCCTTGCTGGGTCCCCCTGGGGTCTTTCCTCCCTGGTGGCTCTTGACATGTCCAAATTTCCTCCTCTTATGAGGACATCAGTCAGACTGGAAGAGGGCCCACTGGCCTCTTCAGGGGCTCTGTCTCCAACTCCTGGCACTCTGAGGTCCTGGGGTTTTAGAGGCATTTGGGGGTCACAGTTCAGACCTTGCACGGGGTCGACGGTGTCTCTCCAGCATCTGGGCTGTGGGTGTCTGTGGACGATGGCTCAGGGCAGCACCCAGGAATTGCCTTCACGCAACAAGCCCACCCACTCGCCCTGGCCCATCTTGGACGTTCATCTCACGGTCCTGGACTGGACCAAGAACGATGGTGAACATTCTGCCTGATGCAGCTCTTTGCACTCAGCCCTGCTGCGGTCTGAGAGCTAGGCCTGCGCCACCTCACGATTCCCAGGCCACTGCCCCAGGTGGGGCTGGAGCAGGAACCGGAGGCTCGGGGAGGTGGTAGGAGGAGAGGGCTTGGTACTCCGCCGTGGTCAGGTCTGCGCTGCGGTGGGCAGCAAGGAGGGGCACTCCGTCTCCTCGTCGTAGAGGTGCTGGCCTGGGTTGGCGAGCCCGGGCCTCTCGCTGGCCGGGCCTTCACAGACCCGCTGGTGTCGGGGAGTTCCCTGGCTGGGCAGAGTCCTGGGAAGGGTTTGCTGTTTCTCTGCCCTGGTCCACCAGTGCCTCAGGCTGGGTCTGAAGGGGATGATGGAGCTCCCCTCAGGTGGGGACCACCTCGACCCGTCAGAGAGAGAGGAAGAGAGGGACGGTGACTGGCAGGGAGAGCCACGTGCTGGGCTGGGGCAGCTGGCCTCACCCTTGAGGCTCAGAGTGCTTCTCGGGTGCTACACTTCCCTTTGGCCACCAGGGCCCTTCCTATGGGAGCAGCAAACCGGGCCTCCCAAGGCAGAGCAGAGGGGTACCTGGGCAGGTCCACCCCACTGGGCGAGGTCAGCTAGGTCAGCTGGGCGCTCGGAGACTCAGGTGCCTGGAGCCTGAGTCTCCTCCTAGAGTGAGGTCCAACTGGAGGCAAGGAGGGTCTCCCTGGAAGCCCCCTGAAGTCCTCGCTCAGGGGCTGGGTGTTTAGGAGGGAATAAAATGTTCCTAGCCTTCTGTTTTAGTCAGCTTTTGTCACTGTGACCAAAACGCCATGTTCAGTCCTTTGCTGGCTGAGTCCCTAGCTCCAGCCCCAAGGCAGTGAGGCAGAGCATCATGGCGGAAGGGCATGAGAGAGGAGAGAGGGAGAGGGAGAGGGAGAGGGAGAGGAGGGAGAGGAGGGAGAGGGAGAGGAGGGAGAGGAGGGAGAGGGAGAGGAGGGGGAGGGAGAGCGAGAGGGAGAGGAGGGAGAGGAGGGAGAGGGAGAGGAGGGGGAGGGAGAGGGAGAGGGAGAGGAGGGAGAGGAGGGAGAGGGAGAGGAGGGAGAGGAGGGAGAGGAGGGAGAGGGAGAGGAGGGAGAGGAGGGAGAGGGAGAGGAGGGAGAGGATGGAGAGGGGGAGGAGGGAGAGGAGGGAGAGGGAGAGGAGGGAGAGGAGGGAGAGGAGGGAGAGGAGGGAGAGGAGGGAGAGGAGGGAGAGGAGGGAGAGGGAGAGGAGGGAGAGGGAGAGGAGGGAGAGGAGGGAGAGGAGGGAGAGGGAGAGGAGGGAGAGGAGGGAGAGGAGGGAGAGGAGAGAGAGGGAGAGGGAGAAGAGGGAGAGGAGGGAGGAGAGGGAGAGGAGGGAGAGGAGGGATAGGAGGGAGAGGGAGAGGGGGAGAGGAGGGAGAGGAGGGAGAGGAGGGAGAGGAGAGAGAGGGAGAGGGAGAAGAGGGAGAGGAGGGAGGAGAGGGAGAAGAGGGAGAGGAGGGAGAGGAGGGAGAGGGAGAGGGAGAAGAGGGAGAGGAGGGAGAGGAGGGAGAGGGAGAGGGAGGGAGAGGGAGAGGAGGGAGAGGGAGAAGAGGGAGAGGAGGGAGAGGAGAGAGAGGGAGAGGAGAAGAGGGAGAGGAGGGAGAGGAGGGAGAGGGAGAAGAGGGAGAGGAGGGAGAGGAGGGAGAGGGAGAGGAGGGAGAGGAGGGAGAGGGAGAGGAGGGAGAGGGAGAGGAGGGAAAGGAGGGAGGAGAGGGAGAGGAGGGAAAGGAGGGAGGAGAGGGAGAGGAGGGAGAGGAGGGAGAGGGAGAGGAGGGAGAGGAGGGAGAGGGAGAGGATGGAGAGGGGGAGGAGTGAGAGGAGGGAGAGGATGGAGAGGGGGAGGAGGGAGAGGAGGGAGAGGGAAAGGAGGGAGAGGAGGGAGAGGGAAAGGAGGGAGAGGAGGGAGAGGAGGGAGAGGAGAGAGAGGGAGAGGAGGGAGAGGAGGGAGAGGGAGAAGAGGGAGAGGAGGGAGAGGATGGAGAGGGGGAGGAGGGAGAGGAGGGAGAGGGAAAGGAGGGAGAGGAGGGAGAGGGAGAGGGAGAAGAGGGAGAGGAGGAGAGGGCGCTCCACTCACCAAGACAAAATATAGACCCCAAAGCCACATCCCAGTGACCCCCCTCCTCCATGTACACCCCACCTGCCTACAGTTGCCACCCAGTTAGTCCCTGTCAGTGGATTGATCTGCTGATCAGATCATGCCTCTCACAACCCAATCATTTCAGCTCCAAACATTCTTATGTTGTCTCACACTTGAGCTTTTGGGGGACACTCACCTCTAAACCATAACCTTCCCAAACGCCTTCAGCAAACATCCAGTTCCATGTCAGGTTTGGAGATGGGCTGCTCTGGTCCCCACCAGCCTCCCTGACTTCACCTTTCTCTTCACTGCTGGTTACTCCTCCTGCTCTGGCCTTCCTGCTGGTCCTCATCCACTGGTGCCTGCCCCAGGGCCTTTGTTTCTGCCATCCTTCCTGTGTGTGGCTGCTTCCCTTCATTCCTCTCCTAGCGACCCTGACCCCGGGACCCCCTTGACCTGTCCTAGACTCATCACTAGCTGATGCAGTCTTCATTTCTTAGTTACTTCCTAGCTTTCTGGGTCACCCTCCCTCCTGCCCAGTGGCAGGAAATTGTCATCTTGCTTGTGGTTCAAAATGTAGAGCCTGCAGCGCAGTGTGGCATGTTAGACACTCAGCGAACCTTTCCAGAAGGAATGAATAGAATAGTCCTTTCCAAGGAATGTAGTTATTATGTCTAAGGGAAAAAGCAAAAGCAGCCACATCAGTGAGAAGCTCACGTGTTCTCGTCTCCGTCTCTGACACGGGATCTGCTGTCCCTGCCGCACAGCCTGGTCGACGGGCAGGTAAGTGTTCTCTCTGTTCTGACTTAGGCTGTTATGCTTGCTGGAGATGGAGGGAGAAAAGTGTCCTCTGCCTCCTTTAGTGACAACCCAGCACAGCCATGTAGTGGATGTGACTTGGAGAGGGGTGTATGTCACCAGGGGTGATAGTCCAAAGACTTCCGAGCCTCCTCTCCCATAGACAGGGGCGCCTGGGCATGACTGGCACACACTTATCACAAGACACAGGGCTCAATTCCCACGCCCAAGGCAGACATCTGTAATCAACTGCAGCACTGTCCACCCCTTAGGCAGGCCAGTCAGTACTAATTGCTCGGAAGGCCCACAGGGTGAGTCTGCACTGCCTGAGCTCTGGAGGTGGGGTCAGTTGGGATGGGTACTGGGCAGCCGTTGAGAGCTACCGTGTCGACTGTCAAAATGGAACCTTGCCCGGGGCTCTGTTGATTGCTGAGCTTTGTAGGCGAGGGCACAGCCCCCATGTCCCTGCATTGGGACACATTTTATTACCGCCCGAGCTCGGCCGTGGGTGAATACAGTTGAACCAAACCGATCTATACCTTGGGGCAGTGCATTTTTATTTTATTGATTCAAACCCTGCGTTATTATTGTTGCTTAATGAGGAGCTAATGTGATTTCTAATGAAGCCACATGGCCCTCGGATAGGGGGAGTAAGATTTTATTTCCCCCGTGATGCTGGATCTTCTCTTCAATTAAAACCAGGAAGGAAAATTAATACGAGCGTAAGACATTTTTTTTCCCTAAGATTAGTGTCAAGGCGGGGGCTTTTTATCACACACGTAAATTTCCTGCATGATGGGATTGGAGGGGGCGTGTGGCTGGCCCCCCGCGGCCCCCGAGGCCCTGCAGGTGCTGGCAGTGCACAGAGGCTTCCGAGGCAGGCTGAGGCCACTGTCCCTGCTGGGGTGCCGAGGTGAGCTCCGTGCTCCGCCCCAGCTCCTCCGCCAGCCTCCGGTCCCTCTCAGCACCCTTCCCAGCTCCTTCCTGCCACTGCCAGTCACACTGGAGGACTTTGAGTGGCTGTCTTTGAAAACACTTTTATTGAGGTGAGTTTCACGTGCTGTGACATGAACATTGAAATATGAACAGCTTAGTGGCATTCGGTACCGTCACAGTGTCCTGCCACCGCCGCCTCTGTCTCTTCCCAAACATTTCCACCGCTCCACCTTGTTCCCAGCCCATCAAGCCCGTGCCCTGCTCCCCGCCGGCCTGTGCGCTGTTGTTGTGGATTCACCTGGTCTGGGCATCTCGTCCAGGTGGAACCCTGGGGCAGGGGACCCCCTGCGTCTGGCTTCCTTGGTGTAGACAGCAGCCTGGCTGTCCCTCAGCAAGTTGCAGAGGTGGCCACGTGGCCCAGCAGTCCACTCCTGAGCAGGCCCCCGAAGAACAGAAAGGGAAGGCTCAACGGGTCTGGGACACGCACGCTCACGGCAGCCGAGGTGGGAGCGGCTCAGGCGTCCACGGGTGGACCAGCCCACCAGCAGCGTGGTCTGTCCACACAGGGGACCTGTCCACCGTGACGGAATGCGGGACCACCGTGTGTGCTGGCCTGGGTGAACCTCAGAACATCACGCTGTGCCTTCTGCTTGACCTGAGTCCCCTCTGGGCGATGTTTCTGCTTTACCAGGGACTCAGCTGGAAGCTGTGGGGTTCTGGGGGCTGGACTGGTCTCCGTGTGGAGGCCCCTCCCTCTTCACCTGGCTTCCTGCCCTGCCACAGGGTGAGCCCAAGGCCCCTGTGCCGGGAATCGAGGGGGAACCTTTACCCATCACTGGGCCCTGGTGGTGTCCGCCTGAGCCATGGCTGCTCTCTGCAGAGTGGGCGGCCGAGGGCTGATGTGACCTCTGAGGCTTCCTCGGGAGGCGGTGCTGGAGCGGACACAGCTCTGCCCGTCTGTGCTGCCACTGTTTGGGGGAATGTGGAGCGACGGCCGAGCCTGGTTCTTCCAGGTGCGGCTGGCTCCGGCTGGCTCCTCCTGCAGCTGGGGCTTAGCAGGGTCCTTCAGGGATGTGGGGAGCCCAGCCTGGAGGTCCATCTCTGGGTGCCCCTGCCCAGGACCCCCAGCAGGTGGGAAGCCGCCGCCTCCTCTTCCTCCCTGCCTCCCTCCTTCCTGGGGGAAGTGCGTGTGGCGTGGACAGGGCCACTGTAAAGGAGATCAGTGCGTCGGCGGGGTTTGGTGTGTCCACGGTGCTCTGCAAACGAGACCTCTACCTAGTCCCGAAACACCGTCCTTGTCCCCAGTGACCCTGTACCCGTGACGTCATTGCTCCCCCGCTCCCCTGTGCCTGGGGACACAGCCTGCTCTGTCTCTGGACTCGCCTCTCCTGGACGTGCCCCACACAGGGACACATGCAGCGCGGGATCTCCGTGTCTGCCCGTCTCCAGGGTGGTCTCCTGGGGGCTCACGCAGCGGCAGCAGGACCTCCACTCCCCTCGTGGCTGGTCCCGTCGGCTTTGCTCATCCACAGGCATCCATGGGCTCCTCCTGCCTTCTGCCTGCTGCAGGCAGGGCTGCCGGGAGCCTTGTGTCCCTGCACCTGCTTCAGGCCTGGGTTTGCTTCTCCAGCGTCCACCTGGGCTGGACCTGCCCAGCCACAGGGTGATTCTGTGCTTACCTCACTGAGGAGCTTACCTTGTTCTAACCTGGGGAAACTGAGACCCAGCGTGTCCCCAGGGTCCCCCGGGGTGAGGGGCTGCAGGGGGCGTCCTGCGCATGGGGTCTGGCCGGGCATGCTTGCTCTGGGCAGGTGGAGGAGGCAGGCGCGCCCCGCCCCGAGGGGCTCCACTGTGGGTTCCGGCCCCTCATTTGCCCTCTTTCCCCACAGTGGCCCCTTGACCTCTGGGCTTGGAAAGCTCGTGAGGTTGCTGGGCCGCTTGATTTGCTTGGTTCTGTTTGACCCACTACTCCGTCTGTCTGTCCGTCTGTCTGTCTCAGGCCTGGCAAAGTCGACTTGACAAAATAGAAACGATAGCTCTTTGAGCCTCATCCAGGAACCTGTCGCCACACCCACATCCCCCAGCACCTGGCCGGACCAGGTCTCATGGCCTCCTTTTTACTACCGTGGGGTGGAGGCCCAGTGAGGTGAGGAACACTCACGGCCATGAAGCTTGTGAGCCCCGGCGTTGGGATCTGAACCCAGGTCTGTCGCCTCCGAGGGCTGGATTCCTTCCGTGTGTCTGGAAGCTTCCGGAGCTTCCCTGGGCATTTCCCATACTGACGCAGGGGTGGATATTTCTCAAGCCTCCTCGGGGTCCTGGCCTTTCTGGCTGCCCACAGCGCCCAGAGCAGAAGTCTGTGGTGGGAGGGGATGTGGGGTCACGGGTGGCGAAGCCGCTTTCCGAGCCCCCCTCTCCCCAGGTGCTCAGGAACCAGTGTCTTGCAAACAGCTTCTGTGCCAAGCGATGGCCGCCGTTTCCCACCCCCTCTGCTTCTGGTCTTGAGGTCGCCGCCTGCTGTGTAACCTGGCTCACCCTTTCCCGCAGCAGGTGCCCCAGGAAACTCGACGGGCAGGTCCAGGTCGCTGGCCTTGCTGGCCTTGCTGGCCGCTCGGGCGCGTGGGGACGAGAAGCCTCTCAGATGAGAGGGAGCAGAGGGTGCTGACAGGGGCGGGGCAGTAGGTCCCCAGAGCGTCCCCTGGGCCGGGTGGCAGCCCAACCTGCTCCCGCATGTCTCGATGGCAGTACCTCCTGACCTTTTAACTGGGTGATCCCCGCACATCGCTCAGCTCGGCCGGAAGTGGAGCATGGCCAGGCCAAGGGGGAGAGTCATTGCCCTCAGCGGTCTGTCTGGGGACGGGCCACGCCCGAGGCCCCACTCCGTGTGTTTTGGCTGGAACGTGCGTCCTTGCCACCCCAGGAGGATGAGAGCCGCTGGCTGTTCCAGACAGCGCTGGATTTATTCTTGGGCCACCTTGGCGTGTCTGCCTGCTCCGCCCGCCAGCCTTGCAGGATGCTGGGCTCTCAGGTCCAAGCTGTAGCGGGTGAGGGTCCTATTATCCCGGCTCTCCCTCCCTCGCCTGTTGCCGGGGTGTGTAGTGACCTCTGTGTCGGAGGCTCCTTCCCTCCGTCCTCCTCCCCTTCCTCCTCCTCCCCTTCCTCCCGACTCCAGGGCTCCAGCCAAGGGGTGCAGGCAACCTGGGGACCGGAGCCGGGGACAGCGTTTCTTGAACACCTACTGTGTCTCGGGCGCCTTCCACAGGCGTCCCGTGCCCTGCTCCAGCCCCTCCACCAGGAAGGCTGTCACTAAACCCTCTGGCAGGAAGGCAGCCTCGAGCTCAGAGAGGGGCGAGTGACCCCCCAGGGCTCCAGGTCACCCAGGAGGCGTGAGGCTCCAACCCCAGGCTGAAGGAGTGCCGAGTGTTTGCTCTGCCTGGTGCCGCCCTGGGCACCAGGAGGGACAGGTGGGGGGTGCGTGGCCTCCTTCCCAGCCTCAGACCCCCGGGGTTTCTGAGATGCTCCCGTGTGGACAGGCCTGGGCTTCTGTCAGCTGTGTGGATGGTCCCAGCACCTTCCGGCCTCCCAGGCGGGGCCTGGCTTCCCAGCCATGATTGCCGAGCAGGGCTGCTCCTTCCTGCACAGGGTCAGCTCCTAACTACCGGGGTAATTAGCACAGGATCACCCCCATCCTCCGCAGAGCCACACGCCGCCCGCACAGGGCCTCTGCCCAGGAGAGCAGATCTGTCTCTGCCCGGAGGCTGCCCCTTGCTCCAAGAGTAGCCCTTGTTCTCAGACCCTGGCCACTCCTCTGAGGGCCTCTCCTGCCCACACCCTGCTCTGTTGTGGGCCCTGTTTCTCCTTCTTCAAGGCACTCAGCACTCTCTGAACAATGGTCTTGTTCTTATGTTCATTCACTTGAGGCCCTCCCACCAAAATATGAGTCTCCCAAGGTCTGTGCCTAAGGCCCTCCCACCAAAATATGAGCCTCCCAAGATCTGCGCCTGTTCACTCTGCCAGCTCCCAGGCAGGTCACCAGCTTCTAGTGACTTTTGGTGAAAAGAAACCCAGGACCGTCCCGACACCTGGGTGCTCCTGTTTCCCTCTGTCACGTCCTGTGACTCCTCATCATGTCCCCATCCATTTGCTTTGTCTATTTATCTTTTTTTTTTTTTTGCATGGAGGGGCTTGAACTTGCCAGTTCTGTGCCGTGTCTGTCGACATCCTGTGCATCCTCGGCATCTTGATAAGAAGCAGGCCCTGGACACACACGGGTGGGGAGGGGAGGACAGGCAGACGGGTGGGGGTGGGCGAGTCTGGCTGCCCTTCCCTGAGCTGTGACCGTATCCAAGGCCAGCACGGCGCTCGCTGGCAGGGCTCCGTCCCAGGCTACGGGACGCCACTCATTCTGCAGCAGCACCCCGGCACCTGACTTTCTCGGCACTGGGCATCCGTTGCCACCAGCCGACCTCAGGGCTGTTCCCATTCTCACCGTACCGTGGGCTGAGGGCGAGGCCTGCTCAGAACCTGCGGTGAAGACGGCGTGAGAGCTAAACGTCGCTGCCGTGCTGTGACTGTAAGAAGGCTCCGCGGTGCGTAAAGGTGTGTCCTCGGTGTGACAGATCTTACGGGTTTTGTGGTTCAGGAGCTGGGGCTCCTTTGTTCAGTGGGGTAGGTTGGTCAGGGTCTCCCGGGACACTCTGCTCCTGTCGGTCACTCTGCGTGCTGGTCAGTCTGTGCTGAGTACGTTGGGCCTGTGTCACGTGACTCTCCAGCCGGTGATGGGTCGGCAGGGGTCACGCCTTGAGCCTGGAGCCGTGTGGAGGGACCGCCTGGTGCGCCCGAGGGCTTCTGGCCCGGGCTCTCTGAGGTGCGTCCCCTTCCTCCTCTGGGGGCCTGGACACCTCTGTTCCTGCCGTTTCCATTTCCTCCTGGTCCCGGGTCTGGAGGCGCCTGCGGGTCAGCGTGTCTCCCCCATTCTGAGCATCGCAGTCTTTGATGGAGGGCATCTGAGGCGGGGCGCCCTTCCGTCTTCTGGCTAGCGGCTCCTCCGGCCGCTCCGCTCCCCGTGCTTCCTTCTGCAGAGCTGGGTTGGTCCGCAGGTCTTACCTGTGGATGTGGAAGGTAGGCGTCCTGCTGTGCACGCTGCCTGGGCTGGACTGTCCCGTAGGACGAGGACCTGAGCTCGCCTGCACCTGGCATTTCCCCACCTCCTCCCACCGCTCCGCGGAGTGGTCAGCGCAGCTGGGAACGCAGAGCCGACCTCACGTCAGGCGCTTGTAATTTCGACGGTTGGGGTGATGGGTGGCCTTTGTGGGATGGTTGACGTGTGCCAGGTGTCGGGCTCGGCAGCAGGGGCGGACTGACCGCCCAGCACTGAGCCTCCCTTGGCCTCCACTCCTCAGATGGCGACACTGAGTCTCATGGGTTCCACGGGTGGCTGAGGCCTCTGTCTGGGAGGCGGTGGAACTGTGAGCAGGCCTGGACGTGGCTCCAGCTCCTGCCGCCGCCGTCCCGTCCCTCCTCAGGCTGTGGCCACTGGCGGAGCGCTGTGACGAGTGACCCCCAGTCGCCCTCGCGGCTCCCCTGGCTCTGCCTGCCTGTGCTCTCCTTTCTGCTGGTGCTCGGGCGTTACTGACCCTGGACTTGCAGACCAGCGCACTCAGATCCCGAGGCATGGAGGCTCCCGGGGCTCTTGCTGGAGAGCAGAATCAGCCCAGGAGGGGTTCAGTAGCTGCGATGGCCCTTCTGCCGGGTGTACCTGCACCGGAACCTCGATCACACATCGTAAATGGGCACAATTTTACTTGTCAATGAGAAAAAAAGGGAGGATATGATTTGGCAAATCTGGGCAGAGGCCCGAGAGTCTCCTCTCCTGAGCCCCCTGGACGTGGACTCTGGCTTGTCCTGGAGCTCAGCGCTCCACCTGCTTTGTTGGCCTGGTTCTTACGGGTCCCCTGCTCCTTCCTCACAGGGTGCAGGCCTGGGCCACTGCGGTCAGCGGACAGCTGCCTGGGTTCCAAGCTGGCTGCCCCTCCTCCCTGGGCGCTCCGGGGCTTGAGTGGAGTGGGGGAGGAGAGGTTTGCAGCCATGGCTGGGTGTGACCGTCGGCTGCTCTGAAGCCCTTCCAGATGACACTGTGCTCTCCCCACCCCACATCCCTTGTGCCCTTCTCACGTGGCCCCAGCAGGCTTACTGGATTGTCCGTGGCTGACCTTCTGGTCTTCAGGGACTTGGGAAACTCACTCTGATGGATGGTTTGGGGGGCTCCTGGGGTCACGGTGGGGTGGGAATCCAGTGTGACTGCTGGTCCTGGGGCTCCCCCCAGCAGGTGGCACGCGCTCAGTTGCAAAGGAGGACTGACTGGGGTGACCCGGTTCAGGGCGGTTGGGGGGACTCGGGCAGAGAGGTGGAAGAGCTGGATTTTCCAGAAAATTCTAGAGGAAGATCAGAGCTGGTTAATGGTTGTAGGATGTGACGTTCCCCCCTTCCCCGTCAGTCTGTGAACTGCTCGCAGAATGCTAACATTTTGTGGGGTTGGCCCTTTGGGGGAAGGCAGGGAGGTGCTGGGTGGGGCCTCAAGGTGGGCCCAACAAGGGTCCTGCCTCCCAGTGGTTAGGACTCTGATGTTAATGTGTTTTAATCTCCCCAGGCAATTCCAAAGTGCAGCCCGGGTTGGGGATCACTGACATGGATCCGTGTTGCCCACGGGAGCCGTGTAGGGCGTTCATGCTAGTAAGTCTCCAGAAGAGTCTGATGCTTTGAAAAGGTCATAGTGATGATTCTGTGGTCTTACAAGTTCAGGAAACAAAGCTGATTCGATCTGTCGCTGCAGGACTTGTCAGCGCCTTTAACTTGGTACCGTGATTCTCCATCTCCCAGACACTTGTGCTTCTGTGCGTAGTACATGCAGCTGTCCAAACGTCCTTGATCATGGAACCCATGGAGGAATGTCTCTCCATACTCGGTGGCTGTTTCCTTTTGTTTTCACACTTTTTAGCAGATGTGAAAGGTTCCACTCAGCAGCCGGCTCCCTTGGTGGTCGAAGACGGTAATGGTGTCAGAGATGAGGATTTGGGTTCTGATCATCTCCCCACCACACAAACTCTCAAAGAGCCAGGGAGGGTCTTTCCCTCCGGGGGACAGGCTGTCCTCTCTGCCATTGGACCCAGACTGTCTTTTCCGATCTGGGAACCAGTCTTCGTTTGTGTAAGTATTGCAGCAATTGCCCTGGCCGTTTTCCCTCAGCCAGGCAATGCTGGGCAGTGATGGGACAGCCGCGGGGTCAGTCCTGATTTTCTCTAGGTCGCTTTTGATCTGTAGTCCCTGCTCACCCTAATTGCAAGCTTCCCCCCGGGGAAGCTGGGAGCGTGTGATCCCAACCCTCCCTCCTGGGGTGGATTTGATGCCAGGATGGATTTCCATTTTTGTGGCTGCTCCACAGCACACTGGCCCTGGAAGTGGCTCCCTTGAGCTTGCAAAATGAGATGCCGTGTCACAGGAGGGAAGGCCTGGCCCAGGCGTCTCTGCTTCCCAGGCTTGGCGTGGGGCAGGGCTGAGCTTGCCGGTCCCCCTGTGTGTCTTCCTGTGCTGGCAGGCCACGGTGAGCTTTGTGCTCAGGAGGAAGAAGCTGGGAGTCCACAGCCCACAGAGCCACCCCTCTCTCCCCGACTCTCCTTGGAGGAGTGACAGAAGAGACAGCCAGACAGTCCCTGATCCACAGCCAAATGTCACCTCCTCCCTGGGGGCCGAGCTTGGCAGAGAAGGCTTCAGAGCCTCGCCAAGTTTTACCCACTTCAGGTCAGCCTGGCAAAGGGGCCTTGATTTCCAAAGGCCAGTCGATGCCATCCAAGCTGCCGGAGGGTCAGAGCGGGGTGCAGGGGTGCGGGACGGCCGTGGGCTTCAGGGGCTGCTGGCTGTGGAGGCGGGGCTCCCCGTGCGCCTTCCAGTAACAGGCCGTAAGTGTGCCATTGCTGAATTTGGAGTCAGAGCTGCAGCATTATCGATCACCTAGGCCGTCTAAGGCTCTAGACAGCAAGAGCCTCCTGCATGAAGAAGTGTGTCTGTGGCCGATCGTCCCACATTAGCATTAAACAGAGGCGCGCGAACACTTGCAAGGTGTCTCATCGGCTTTGTGTGTGTGGGATGAGACAGGCCGGTCAACTGGGATGCGGCTCTGGACTCTGACGTGCAGGGGATGGAGGGGTGTCCCTTCAGCCTGGTCTCTGCTCTTCTCCACCGTGCCGTGTGCTCCAGGACGCTTCTCCACATAGACTGTGGATCAGGCTGGCTTCTGGGGTTGGTCCTGGGCAAATAGGGAGCCACAGCAAGTTACAGGCAGAAGGCGAACAGGGGCAGGGCATTTAGAGTCCCTGCTCCCTCCAAGGGTGGCTGTATTCCTGGGCTAAGCTCTCTGTCCCCCAGCCCGTGTTCTGGCTTGTGGAAGATGGCAGAGCTGGTGGCCCCTGTGGCCAGGCTTAGGACCCTGTATCATTTCTTGGGGCTCCCGTGCTCCCTAATGGTGGCTTGATAAATAGTCCCGTTGTGAAGTTCTCCTAAGTGAGCGTGCGATCGTTGCCCCTGGTACCCTGGCAAACCACAGGCAAGCCACAACCCATCCCACTATCTATAAAAGTGGAGTCTCGGTTTAAAAGCTGCCTCTTCAGGAGACCCCTCTGCCCGTCTCCTGTTACAGCCTCTGCTGATGCCGTGTCTGGCTCCTGTCAAATCTTGGTGCTGCCTTTGGCTTGTTGGCCTCTCTCCTGCTCATCTCCTCCAGAGTGGGAACTCTCCGAGCACAGAGAAGTCAGCTGACTTGCCCAAGGCCACACAGCTAGGAGTTGGTGGAGATGCCCCTTGAACCAGGTCTCTCTGGTTCCAGAAGTCTCCCTCCCGAGCCACGTGCAGTCTTCCTCCTCGGCTCCCTGTTCACGCTGGACGGAGAAGCCCTGAAACATTCCTTGGGCTCCAAGTGGTCTCTTCTCCCCACCAGGCACTGAGTGGACGGTGGGTGTTCCCACCCAGGGCCCCTCCAGCTCCAGGAGGCCGAGAGCTCTACCTCTCCTGTCTGCAGGCCCTTCTTCCAGGCCAGGAGGTGCTCCCCACATACGGGGGCTGCCTGGGATTCAGAGAGCCTGGGACCTGGTTTTCCCTCCAACTGGGGACCATCTGAGCGACCCTGCTGTGCCCCACAGCGGTTCTGACCACGGGTGTGGGGGCGTACGACCACAGGCCAGAGGCCCCTGGACAGGCGCTCCCGTCCCCAAGGTCCCCAGGGCGATGAGACACACCTCATCCCTCTGCCTGCTGTGTACAGACTCACGGGAATCAAGTTTTCGTGCAGACTCAATTTCTCAAAAACAAAATGGTCAGAAGAAAACTGACAAACGTCCCTTGATCCCGCCACCAAGCGCACTTGTGGGACAATTCAAACGTGACAAAGGTGCAGGATGCTCAGCCCTTGGTCCCCCAGCCTGGCCCGCTCCCCAGGGGGGGCCCTGAAGTCCTTCTAGAAAACGCCCCAGGCGAGGTCAGCGTTGCTCCAAATGCCCATGCACAGGAGAGGCCACCGCGGCGGGCTGGCTCACTCTTCCCGTGTGGGCGCGAGCAGCCCTCTCCCCTCAGGTGCACGCGCAGGGCGTCCTCCCACAGGTGTGCCGTGACGTTAGACCTGGACAGTTGCTCTTGGGAGCCGTGGGCCGCACGGCGTGCCTGGTTTTCTGTTTGGGTGATGCGCAGCCTGCGTCCTGGGTCAGAGGTCCCAGGGTTTAGATGTGGTGCCACGGGGCCGAGTTACCCAGCCGCAGGGCTGCAGTGGCACCCAGGGTCGGTACCCGCTCGTTCTTCCTGGAAACCTGGCGGAGCTGACCTCCGGCCCGGGCAGCCCTGCTCGCGGGCGCGGCTCACGGTGGACCGGTCTCCAGCCGGCCCTCTCCCCAGTGCAGCGCCTGGCTCGCGGTCGACCAGAGGAGACGCACTCTGCTCTCCAGGGTGGGATCCTTCCCCCGGCACGCTGTCTTTCTTCTCGAGTTTGCCGTTCCGAGTTCCGGAAAAGGAGGGCTCGGATCCCTCACCGAGGCTGAGACCTCTTGGCCCCCGTGGTGTCCGTCAGCTCAGGCCGCTGGCACCGAGTGCCCCAGGCTGTGGCTTGAGTGACAGGTGCTTGCTTCCGCACAGCTCTGGGGTCCAGGATCTGGGTGCCGCCAGCCGGTTTCTACTGGCTCCTCCCCCGTCACGTGGAGCCGCCGTCCCTGCCGTGTCCGCCTGCGGTAGTCCCTCTGCGCGAGCCTGCGTCCCCGTCTCTCCCATTGGGGGCCAGTCGTGTCAGGCTCACGCATCTGCCTCGATTGCCTCAGTTACCTTCAGAAGGAGCCCCATCTCCTGAGGCAGGTCACATTCCGAGGGATGGGGGCTAGGACTCAGCGTGTGATCTTGGAGACACGGTTCAGGCAGCGAGGACAGGGACATGTCCTGGCCAGGTCCCACACCACTGCCTTTCACTGTGGCGAGTCACAGGGCAGAAACACAGACTGTCACTTTTTCATCCCAGTGATACCTTCCTCCACCTGCCAGAAGCCAGGTTGAGGAAACCCCAGGTGTGCAGGGAGGCCCGGGTGCAGGGAGGCCAGGGCAGTGGGCCTGCTAGTTTCCCAGCTGTGGAGGCTGGTGCCCTTCTTGCACCTGCTGAGGAGCCCTGGCACTCACCGTTGGCCCTCGAAGGCCGGGCCTTTGCCTCCCAGCCCAAGGCAAGGCCCTGGCTGACTTCTGCCTCTCGCAGGCCCACCAGGGCCGCCTGACTGCAGAGCGCAGTGTAGGGGCAGGCCCGTCACCATGGGGACAACCTCAGTGCAGTGTTCATAGATTCCGAGGCCACAGCGGGTTCATGGTGAGAAGGTCATGGTCAGACGGGGTGCCCACCAAGGGCACAGGCAGAGAGGGCGTGGCCGTCCACTTCTGCCTCCCGTGTGCCACCGTGTGCGCTGGGCTGGCCGGAGCTGGGCTCGGGTCCCTTCCGTGTCACTTCACACTGGGTCCCTCAGGGGCTTGTCACGCCCAGAGGCCTCATTCCTCCCTCCTGGGCTGCTCGGTGGGCAGGTTTCAAGGCGGCCGCAGGAGCGAGCGCCCGGCTCCGGAGCTGCCTGCCCGCTGGCGTGATCCACCCTGGTCCCGACCATTCTCTTCTCTTTCCCAGAGCACTTCCTCTGAGAACTGCAGGATTCTAGTCGCTCTTAAAGTAAGGACCCTAAAACTCTGTGAGAACCCCGCACTTCTGTCTGGCTCCCCCAGGAGGTCCCAGGGGCAGGGACGTGACTGGGCTGGGCAGAGTGGCTGGTGCTGGCCTCCGTTCCATCGTTCCTCCTGGAGCTACCCGCGACGGAACCCAGGACGGAGACGGCTCTGCAGAGAACTCGTCTCCTCCCGCCTGCCCTCCCGCTGGGACGGCTCACGAGGAGGGGAGAGGAGCCCGGGACCCAGGAGGGCCTGCCCCATGTGGCCCTCAGTTCGGCTCCATCCGCTGGCAGGGAGCAGCTTCAAGCGTGGAGTCCCTGGAGGGGGCAGACGGGGAGTCCAGGGAGAGGGTTTGCAGATGGCGGCAGGAGTGTGGAGTGCCCAGCTGCTGGGCCTGACAGCTCTTCCTAATTTGGGAAAATGGCGCTCAGCCGCCGGGAGGCACCTGGGACATCTTCTTCCCCAGCCCGTTCTGTCTGTGGGAATGTGGAACTGCTTCTGGGTCTGCGTGGATCGCTTCCTGGAGAGGGACACCACGCTGGCCAAGGCTCCGCGACCTTCCCACCTCTGCTCGTGTTTGTGAAACCCCTGGGTTTGCTTTGTTCTCTTAAAGTTTTCTCAGGGATTTAAGAATAAAACCCTAGACTCCTTTACTTGGCCTTCAAGACCCAGCGAAGTCGGGACGCTTCCCCCTGCAGGCCTGGTGTCCACCCCTGTCCCCCTCATCCTCCACACTCACCTTTGTGGGTGTTCAGGCCCCTCGGGATGCTCTGGGCCACTGTGGGAGCTGGCTCTTCTTCCCCGCATGCTTCCCCCCAGCTCCTCCACGGCCCTTCGCTGTGAGGACTCCTCATCTTAGGGCCAGCTTCGGTGTCACTTCTCAGGGAAGCCTTTCCCAGAGGTCCCTGGGTTGTGGCCCACCCTCCGTTGATGCCGCCCAGGCCCCTGTGTGTTTCCTTTGCTGCTGCAGCCACCTGGTCACCCCTCAGTGTCTGGCTCTCCCACTGGATGGGAGCCCAGGAGGCAGGCAGAAGGGCCACCTGGGTTTCTATTTTTTCTTGAGTTCCTTGCGCAAGGCCTGGGAAGGAGAAGCCGTTACTCTTCGGCGAGCGAGGAATGATGAGCGGAGGGGGAGCCCACGGTGGTGTGAGAGTCACAGGCCCTCAGCCTGGATGGCCTCTGGCCCACCCGGAGTCATGGCACGGAGCCCAAAGGGTGAGGAGGACTTGCTCCCTTTCTCTCTGCCAGACCCAAGTCTGAAGCGGCTGGTCTCGGTCTCTGCCCTGGGAGGTCTAGAGGCTGTGCTGTGGGAAAATGGAGGCACTAAGATCTGCGTTGCCATCCCTGGGATTTGCTGGTGTGCTCGACACCATGATGAATGGAGTCCCAGGAGCGAGACGGGGGTAGTGGTTGTGTTTTCCAAGATGGGGAGCACGTGTCTGCCGTCTGGGCGGGGAGCTCTGTCACGCCCCCTCTCCTCTCACCCCCCCGTGCCTTCAGGTTCATTATCTCCTCGAGGTGCAACGGTGGTGACGGTGGGGGTGGTAGGGACGGTGACGGTGATGATGGGGGTGGTGGTGTGAGGATAATGACGCGATGCTGCTGCTGCTGGTGGGGCGAGAGCGATGATCAGGAAGGGTCGAAGATGGCGGTGATGGAAGATGGTGGTGGTAGAGACGATGATGAGGATTGTGGTGAAGATGTGGAGGTGATGATGGTGATGCTGGAGGTGATGATGGTGATGATGGAGGTGATGATGGTGATGATGGTGGAGATGATGACGATGGTGATGGAGATGATGGAGGTGATGATGGTGATGATGGAGGTGATGATGGTGATGATGGTGGAGATGATGACGATGGTGATGGAGATGATGGAGGTGATGGTGGTGGTGAGGATGAAGAAGATGATGATGGTGGTGGTTTAAGATGGTGATGGTAGAGACGATGATGAGGATTGTGCTGAAGATGTGGAGGTGATGATGGTGATGGTGATGATGGAGGTGATGATGGTGATGATGGTGGTGATGATGACGATGGTGATGGAGATGATGGAGGTGATGGTGGTGGTGAGGATGAGGAAGATGATGGTGGTGGTTTAAGATGGTGGTGGTAGAGACGATGATGAGGATCGTGATGAAGACGATGGAGGTGATGATGGTGAGGGTGATCAAGATGGTGATGATGGTGGTGATGAGACAATAACTAAAACCTCAGTGCTGCTGGGTGCCATGGTGCATTCCTGCAATCCCAGTGGCTTGGGAGGCTGAGGCAGGAGGATCACGAGTTCAAAACCAGCCTCAGCAACTTAGCGAGAGCCTAAGCAACTGAGAGAGACCTTGTCTCTATATAACATATTAAAAAGGGCTGGGATGTGGCTCTGGTGAAGCATCCCTGGGTTCACTGCCCGGTTCAAAAATAAATAAATACATAAATAAATACGCCTTAGTGCTGCCTTTCTTGACAGCATGAGCCCCCCGAGTCCTTGTGAGGGCACCTCCCAGTAGACGCCATCCTGGAATCATCCACATTTTCATAAATGGGGAGCTGGGGGGAACCTGACTCGCCCACAGCCACACTGCTAATAAGCAGCAGAGCCGGGCCCAATGTCGAAGTCTCCCTGACCCTGAAGCTGCCATGCCGAGGAGCGGGTCCTTCAGCCTCAGCAGGCATTGTTCCTGTTCCGTAGTTACTATTCCAGAGTCAGAGCCACCAGAGGAAGGGCGGCCAACACCCCAACCACTACAGCCTGCCAGGCGCCCAACATGGCGGCCTTCCTTGGCCCTCAGCAGTCCCGAAACGGGGTATTTCCTGTGGAAGAGATGGCTCTCCAAGAGGCCAGGCTGCAGCAGATGAGGTAGCAGGGCTGGGGTGTGGAACTCAGTTCAAGCTTCCGAAGGGTCTTCTTCCTCCCCCAGACCTGGTGTTCCTGGCACCTGGCTGCCTTCTTGGCACCGTAAGTGCTGAATCCAAGGATATATCATCCTGGAGCATCTGGAGGGGTCAGACCCAGGCCAGGCCTGGTTCCTCCTGCTGTCCACCTCTGTGCCGCCAGCAGGCTGACCTCGGTCACCCCTCCTGGGTGGGAGGCCTGTGAACCATAGGCGCTGGCCTGGGCATCCTCAGCTTCCTGTGAGGCAGAGCTTGAGGGATCTATGGCATGGAGGTGGTCCACCATGCTGCATGGAGGTGGAGGGCGGGGCATCCATGCTGGGTCTTCCCAGTGCAGGTGGTAAGGACAACAGCGCCCGAGGGCCTCCTGAGGCAGACACTGGGCGACAGACTTCTTTCGGTCCTCTCCCTAATCCCGTGAGGAGGGCGGCATCACCCCCACTTCAGAACAGGAAACAGTTTAGGAGTTCTGCTCAAGGTCACCCACCACCCATGCCAGGGCCAGGACTTGAACCCGGGTTACTCTGACTCAGCTAAACTGCCCCCTCCTGTGTGCTGGGTCTTGGAGGCCAGAGAGGAGGAAGGCCCTGGGACCCCCAGCATTGCCATCAGCAGCACTTTCTGGAAGAATTGTTCCAGGATGCGAGAGATTTTGAGAAGGAAATCTCCAGCATGCTCTGGTGCAGAGCCCAGGGCTGGGCAGGTGAGCGTGACTGGGCCCTACCCTGGCCCCTGGGGCATCCTGTTGATGAGCTCTGAGCATCCTCTGCTCTGCAGTCTGCCCTGAAACTTCAAGGAGGCCTGGCGGGCGGATTCCCTGGAACAGAGCAGCAGCAGCGTGGTGGAGTGGCGTTCATGAGGCCGCTGCGCCCCCTGCAGGCCCAAGGTGGAGATGCAGGGGTCTCTGCACTGAGTTTTTTTGCTTTCAGAGAACTTTTTTTTCCTTTTAAATTTAAGCATAATAAACATTCATAAAGGCGATGAATCCCAAGAGTACAGCTAAATGGATTAACCACAGAGTAAACTCACCTGGGACACCCGCATCCAGGTCAAGAAATGGAAAAGTCATTTCTCAGTATTGGTGGGGGTTGGTTCTGGAACCTGCGTGGATACCAAGATCTACAAACGCTCAAGTCGCTTCTATAAAATGCTGTAGTGTCTGCATGCAGCCTCCACAACCCACCTGTGTATTTTACGTCATCTCGGGCTCACTTAACTATGCCTAATGCAATGCAAATGCCAGGCTGGGAATAGTTGTCCTACTGTATTGTGGAGGGAATAAGGACAAGAAAAATAGTCTCTGCAGTTTAAAAATATTTTTGATCTGTGGTTTGTTGGAACCATGGAGGCAGAACTGGAGGATATGCACCTGTGGATACAGAGGGCCACAGTCACCAGCACTCCAGAGTCACCACCTCCCTGGCACCCACCCTCCTGTGTGCTACGTGGCTGGTCAATTTTGCCCATTTTGAAATTTCTGCCCATGGAATCACTGTTAACGTGGCACCTTTCACTCACAAGAAATGCATTCATATGCTCACCAAATGACGTGCTCCGGAGTGCTTATGGCAGCACTATTCGTAATAGCCTCCAACATCCGCTGGCTGGGGGTGGGCGGCGACGCTGTGGGATATTTATGCAGTGGGATTCTCACAGCAGTGAAGTAGATTAACAGCTGCTGTGCACACCATGCCGATGATCCCTTACTGAGCAGCGCACAGTGTTCACATGCCCTTCAGATGCGTCCCCGGAGCTGCCCTAGCAGCCACGAGCAAGCTGCATCGAGAGATGGATGCTCCAGAGTGTTCTCAGACCGCCCCTGAGGACCAGCTGGGGCTAGTCCTGGAGGCTGGGTCATAAGGATGGGCCTCGCTTATGCACATCTTTGAACTCCATTGCTCTCAGGCCCAGCTGCAATTGGAACCACCCAGGGAGCCTTTGAAACCAAAACAGCAGCGTATCACAAAGGCAAAAACACAGCAAGGTCTAACCTCAGAGAGGCTTACGAAATACCAGTGTCCAGGCCCTAGCCAGCTGCACCACACCAGCACCTCTGGACTGTAGTGTTTTGCAAAGTTTCCCTGGTGTTCTGAGGTACAGCCAGGACTGAGAACTACAGACTGGTCCCCAGGCCGGCAGCATCAGCATCACCTGGGGACCTGGTGGACGTGCAGATTCTCAGGGCCCCTCCCAGACCTGCTGGCTCAGGCTGGGGCCTGGGAATCTGTTTCCACCAGCTGCCCTGGGACACGGATGCTCCAAGTGAGAGAACCCGGGACAGCTGCCATCTCTCTGAAGATACCAGGGTTTCAGGCATCGCTTGGCCGCAGGTAATCATGTTTTCCAACTGTAACTGAAACCTTTCTTGCCCATTTATTCCACAAATGTTCCCTTAGCAGTTCCTGCTTGTCGGGCCCTGTACTGCGTGGGCGCTCAGCTAGGTGTGACTGCATGCAGTTTGCAGTCTACTGAGGGAAGAGAGACTGATTCATGAAGACACTTGCACACTGAGATGAGTGACAGCAGAGTGCAGGCAGCTCAGAGCACTGTGGGAGTGGAAAGCGCCAGCAGCTCTTTCCTGGAGAACCTGACCTTTGAGCTGAGATCTGAAGGTGAAGAGGATTTAATTGAGAAAAGGTGAGGCAGGGAACATTTTAAGCAGAGGCATTTTAGTACCTGCAAAGGTCCTGGGCTGGAAGGACACACTTAGGTTTTCTTGATCTAATGGCTGATTCATTTGAATGAAACACCATTTGCCTTTCTCCCTAATGCATTAGCCATCAAACTATAGTAGGGAGTGATGCTTTTCTTCTGATTATGGAAGGGGAAGTTTGACCCTGATTTTCTGCATCTTCACCATGGATTCTATTCACTTCTCTTGCTCCTGGAGTACAGACCAGGGATTGGCCAACTGCATGCAGCTCATGGAGCCAGTCTGGTTGGCTGTTTTGTCAATAAAGTTTTATTGGAACACAGTCACATCCATTTGTTTGCCCATTGTCATGGCTGCTCTCTTGCTATAGCAGCAGAGTTCAGTAGGTATGACAGCAACTGTATGGCCTTGTAGGGAGAAAGCATGCCAACTCCTAGCTTAAAGGGTTCCTGGACCTTGAATTCCTAGGCCTGGCTCTTGCTGTTGTCCTGATCTTCCCAAGACAAACCCTCCCCTCTCTCCATGTGAAAGAGGCCCATCTGAGATTCCAGGTGTGGTGCGTTAGAAGTCCAGGTCAAGTCTCCCCTTTCCAAAGAATCAGAAATGTTTTGAATTTGAAATTTTTTTAGCTTTTGGAATATTTGCATAAACATAACAAGATCTCTTGGACCCAAGTCCAAACACAAAATTTGTTTCATGTGCACCTTATACACACAACCTGATGGTAATTTTTATACAATATTTTTAACATGATTTGTCTTTTGATTATGAACTGTTACTGGAGCTCAGGAGAGGATTTTCCTTCTTTTGGCGCTGTGTGAGTATCCAAAAATTCTGGATTTTGGAGCGTTTTGGATTTCAAATTTTTAGTGGGATTCTCAACCTGGAAAGAGAATTCACTTCCATCTTGAGCCACAAAGAAATGCTACCTCTGTCAGCCTGGCAAAACTTGGCTAGGTGCCCACCCCATTGGTTTTCTCCAGTGCAGATTGACAGAAGAGAATATTTTCCATGCTCACCTGGGCTAGGAAACTGTAATAAGAGCTGAGAGCGAATGACGGTGCCGATCTGGCAGGATTGGTGGAGGGGCCCCCGTTGCTCCCTGATGAGGCCAAGCCAAGCGTTGACGCAGCAATATGTTTGCCTGCTCTGCTCATTAAAGTTTAATGTTTGAAAACTTTTTCATCGCCTCCATCAGAGATCTGGAACGCACAAGGTAACCACACTGGAGACTGATTAAACCTCTCCTTTTTGCACCAGAGTTTGAGAGAAGGTGTTTCTGCAACGGTAGCTAAAATATGAAATTAATCACCCTGTCTCATTTATAGCTGGGCTAAAGCAGACAACAGAGGGGGAGGGGAGAAACCCAAAATAAAGGGATTTTGGAAGGGCAGAAATGAAGAGCCCTTCTTGTGGGACTCGTGAAGATTTGCAGGTGATTTACTTCATAATGGAGCCAGCGATGGGCTCTAGTTCAATGACAGTATGTTCTTGTCTCCTTTATCCTTGGTAATGTGCTGTGGTGTCCTGAGGCTGCGGGGGTGCATCCCTGTCACAGCTCCAAATGGAAGCCAGGTCTGAACCTTTAATATGCATTCTTCCCAGACAATGCTGTGCAGTCTGGTCAGCCAACCCTGTCCTCATCCCAGCACCTTGTTCCCCAAACCCAGACGTTGGGATTCCGGTCTTGTCGCTACTATCTGCAGAATATGTGATCCAGAGCCAGACGCCAGACCTGAGTGTCAGAGGAGAGTTGTCAGGCTGACCCGTGTGTACTGGGGGAAGAGCAAGAACACCGAGAGCTGGCTGTCTTGTGGCTTTCTTTTGCACGTGCACAGAATTTGGCAATGATAAATTATTCTGGAGGCATCGATGAATCTTGGGTAAGAGTCCAAGGTCTGAGTCTGAGTCTGAGTCCTGGGGAATGGGAGAGTTAAAGGGAAGGGCTATGGCCCATGGGGTGAGGGAAGCAGTGGGGGATGGTCTTGGCTATGCACCTCCCTCACGTCCAAGGTCTTTTGGAGGTGACATGTTTGTAGGGTGTGTGGGCCAATATGGGAAGAGTCATGTCTACTTGGTAATTGGTAAGTGCCTTTGGATTGGTGCCATGGGGTTATTGAAGAGTCACTGGGTGGGGTAAAGGGTCAGTGTGAAAGCTAACGAACTGGGGGACCACTTGGAATCAGATACTCCGTAACTGCCTGGCTGAGCACCTGGGATGGACCACCTGAGGGACCTCCTGAGATAAAGACGGTGGGTGAGGGTGAAGGAAGGCCCTGGTGGCAACATGGCCCTAGATGATTGGTCTCCCTTTCTTTCCGCAATGCTCTTAGTCCGTTTTCTTGTGGCCTAATAGAAACTTGAGACTGGGTGACTTATGAAGAAGGGTGGTGTGTTTAGCTCCATGGTCCCACAGGCTGGGAATTCCAAGAATATGGTGCTACATCTGGCGAGGGCCTTGTGTTACATTACAACATGGCGGAAAGCAGATGGTCAAGCAGGCGCATGTGGAGGAGGGAGAGCGTGAGGGGCAGCCTGGCTTGCTAACAACCCACTCTTGGAAGAACAAACCCCTTTGGCAAGAAAGGCACTTATCCCTCTTAATGACCTAATGCCCTCATGACCTCATAAAGGGCCACTTCGAATACCACTGCAATCAAATGCCAATGTGAGTTTTGGAGGGGACTAACCACAGCAGGCTCTTCAGGTGTGTCTTTGGACTCCTTTAACATGATTTTGGCTTCTTCTCTTTCTCTATCTTCCCATGCCTGGTTCCCGTTCACCATTTGGTCTTGACTTGAATGTCATCACCTCAGAGAGCCTTCCCTCATCTACAGTGGCCTCTGGGTCATTTCCTGTGTCTCAAGTATCACAACCTGTCTTTGTACCATTTGCTTATTTGTTTGCACATGCATGGGTGGACCCAGACTCCCCTTAGGCACAGCTGGGGAGCCCAAGAGACAGGCAGAGCAGGCCCTCAGTAAAAGTGTTGGGTGAACAGAGAATGCCTTGGAACTCCTGGTATTGCCACAGAGTTTGGTTGTTGGTATGTCTTTATTTGCACTTGACTGCTCCATCCCTGTGTTGAGATTCACTTCTAGTTACAGATCATTTTCAATTAAAAAGTGCATAAACCACAAGCAAAGCACTAATACATTTCTGCTCAGTAGAAAGACCCAGATCATGGATTTTATCATTTGCCACCATTGATTTTCCATGAGTAATAATTACATTTTATACACAACATCTGCACTAAGTGATATTTATATCTGCAATTATCTGGAGAAACTTTCAATGTTAAATTTTTTTTTTTGTTTTGTTGATAAATTGAATTTTTGACTTTCATCGTCATTTTTTATCCGGACAATGCTCTTTCTCATATGAAATAATAATTTAGCAATCAGAGCCTGAAATCATTTTATAAATGAAGTTTGAATTGACATTTCCACCAGCTGGCATGGTAATTTTCAGCCTTTACCGGGATTGGTGAATTTAGATCCGCTCTTGAAATTTATTTTGCTATTATTATCATTGAAATCCTTTGGGGCTTTTTCCCTCAGATAACACGGGTGCGTCTCTCCTCTTGGGTGTGGCCCAGCCGTGGTGTCCCCAGCAGATCGCCCTGCCCTTGGGCTCGGCATTCACTGCCTCCAGGACCCACGTCTTTCACCGGTTCTGAAATGCTCATGGAGGCTCCACCACGTTCTGTGTGTTCAGTGGTCCCTGAGGAGGCTTCCTGTTCGGCTCTTGGAGTTTATAATCTAAATGGGACCAGAGATAGTAAGCAAGAGAGCGTTTTCAGATTCTGAAAATTGTCCCCAAGCAAAAACAGATAGATTGAACGTGTACCCGGGAAGTTCATGTGTTGGAATCTTAATCTCCATATTCGTATGTGAATGGCTTTTGGAGGTGGGGCCTTTGGGAGGTAATTAGGACAGATGAGTTCTTGAGGATGAGGCCCCCAGGAAGGCATCAGTGGCTTTGTAAGAAGTGGAAGAGACGCCTGAGCTGGCAGGCGTGCGTTGCCTCATCGTGGGATGCCCTTTACTATGCTGTGACGTAGCAAGAAGGCCCTGGCCAGGATTTTCTCACCTCCTGGTCTCGGGTATTTTGTTATAGTGACAGAAAACAGACTAAGACGGGGGAAGGGTGCTTCGGGTAATTTGGTCATTGGGAAAAGCTCCTGGAAGGAGGTGACATTTGTACTGACACCTGAAAGATGAGGAGGACCCACAGAGAGATGGGGCAGAGCATTCCTGGCAGAGGGAATCGCAGAGGCTGAGGCAGAGACGGCAGCGACGGTGGGGCACACAGAAGTCCAGAGCAGCTGGTGTGAGAGCAAAGCGGGAGGGAGGCGCAGGCAGGTGCTGGGGAGACCCAGCTCCCCCAGTGGTCAAGTTCCCTTCTGAGAGCAGAGGCTGGGATGTTGAGTTGGAGCAACGGTGAGCGTCCCCGCTGCTTGGATCTTTTGATCTGGTTTCTGGTAGACCACTGGCGGCAGCGAGGCCATGAGGGGGCAGGGCAGACGTGGACCAGAGGTTGCCTAGGAGGCCGGGGCTGTGCTCGGGCAGGAGGACCAGAACCCGGCTGTTGGGGGTGGAGGGAGGAGCAGGCTTGGACGCCTGTGCAGGAAGCGTCCACTTCCCGGTGAAGCAGGCTCGGAGTTCCTAGATCAGTGAAGAGCAGATGACCTCTGTGGACGTCCAGCCTGAGGGGTGGCGGGTGTAGAGGCATGGGTGACCGCTCCTGATGAGGAGGACTGGTCCCTGGGGGACGGGGCTGGGAGCCCCAGCTTTGTTGCCTGCCCAGCGAAGGCCATGGACCCAGGCATCTCCCCTGTCGCTCTGACAGGGACATGCTGTGCTCAGCTCCGGGCAGGCGGGGAGCCAGGCCGTGTCAGCAGGTCCAGGCCGTTGTTAGCGTCTTGGCCTGCGGTAACAGGACACCACAGACTGGGTCACTCGGCCAAGAACAGAGGCTTGTCTCTTACGGCACTGGAGCTGAGAAGTCCAGGAGCTGCACGCAGTGGGTCTCTGGCTGCTCCTTCATGAGGCCCAGGGTGCCACAAAGCAGAGAGCCCTTGAGCGGGTGGTGGGGGCCGAGCCCACGCTCACTTCTGAAACAGCCGTCCTGAGGCCACTGACCCACCCCGCTGACCTGAGCCTGTTCAGAGGGCCTACTCTCTGCCATCACAGTGACAAGTCAGTTTCTCCGTGACTTTCGGAGGGGACATTGAAACCACAGCAGCTGTTGTTGTTGTTGTGGGCAGAGAGAGACAGGTGGGCAGCTGCAGTTTGGAGTGGCCAGTGAGGTCCGCAGATGGGGGCAGGGAGTAGCTAAACTGGACTGTTCTTGGGGGCAAGGGTGAGGGAGCTGGTCCAGAGGTCAGCAGCATGGGCACAGGATCTGACTGTCCCCTAGGCAACAGGAGGAGGGGCACAGACTGCCCAACCCTGTGGACTGGGAGCTGATGGGGAAGGGAGCGTCCAGGTGTGTGGTCCATGCTGCGTGTCCTGGTGGATGGGGCCACCCTCAGGGCCAGGCAGGAGGAGGGCTCTCGAACGTGCTTCCTCAGCCTGCCTGGGGGTCGGGGCAGGGGAGCTGGTGCTGGGTCCCCTGGAAGCTCCCTGCTCCCTTTCTCCAGGTCCGGCTGGGATCTGCCTTTTTTTGCGGCTACTGTAGGTGGCAGCAGAAGCCCAGCCAAACCCGTCCATGCAGGCCAGTGAGAGGGAAGGGCATCTGGGCGGCAGAGCTGGGCCTGCCTTATCTCCACGGTGGTTAGGCAGGGCCGGGGCGGAGCAGGCGGCAGCCACATTAGCGGAGTCCTCTATTGAGTTACAGCCTTCCCGCAGACCTCTGAGAAGCAGTCAGATCCTTATCAGACCCACTCCGGTAGGCTCCAGCCTGTTCCTGGCCTGGGGGGACCTGAGACAGCCAGAGCAGGGAGGCCAGGGTGCAGATGACGTGCCTAATTAAGTGCTCGAGAGGCCTCTGCGGATGGACTCCCTGCCCAGCTCACCGAGTTCTGATCTTATCTACGATTGCTTTGATTTTTCTATTTAGAAGTGATTGAAAGCACATCTTTCCCCTGAAACACTCCCTCTCTCCCCTGGTTCTGTGCGGGTGCCCTAAGCGTGCGTTCCAGCTTGCTTATGAGGCCAGGGCTGTGCAGCACGGGGGTAAGAGTGCAGGCTTTGGGGCCATGTGGCCTGACCGGAGCCCTGGCTCTGCCGTTCACGGCTGTGTGACTTCAGGCAAAGGGGTTGGCCTCTCTGTGCAGCAGTATCCTCCTTTGTGGAGAATCTCATCTTTGTATTTATTTCTTGTCCTTGTGGGAGGATCCAAGAAGACCTTCAGTGTTGTGGGTGAGAAGTCCGTCTAACCCTGCACCCCACCTCTCAGCTTTGCTGAGAGAATTCTTGTGCCGTATGGTTTGTGCATTTAACAGGCACGGAGGGGACTGTGGTTTTAAGTTGTGTGACCATCACCACTGCTGCCACCAATTTTAGCACATTTCTGTCACCCCCCGACCCCCAGCCTGTCGACCCCAACCATCTCCTGTGTCCTGGGCTTGGTCTGTTCTGGGTGTCTTGTGGACGTGGCTCCTCCTCCTCGGCTGGGCGGTGGCCTGCCCCTCCTTCCCATCACAGCCGGGGAAGCTGGCCCCGGGCTGGTCTGGGGCTGTCTCCCGGGAGGCGCAGCGTCTCCAGAGGCGGTAGAGATGGAGGAAACCTGCCAACCAGGCCTCCCTGCTCACCGCACAGGCGGCCTGGCTCCGGATTACTCATCAAACTCAATCTGTGGCTCTGCCAAGAGCAGCCGCGTCTCCCTGGAGCACATAACCAGATTGCTCTGGGCCCTCCCAAGCCCGGAGAGCCTGGCGCACAGCCGGCAGCCTCCCCGGACGACACCCGCCAGCTGCCAGGCCCTGAGCGCTCGCCCAGCCTGGCCCAGGCTCTTGGTGACAAGGACGCCCTCAGCAATGGTTGTCAGGCCACTGCCGAGAGCGTCCTGCTGCAGGGCTGGAGCTGGCCCTTGGGACTAGACGTGCCGTCCTCACCGGCCACGCCGTCGGTCTCCTCCTCTGAGCAGGGCAGAGGATGTCCCCATGCCTGTCGCCTGCGTCTTCCTGGAAGCCTGCACTTGGTCTGCTGCCAGTGGGAGGCAGGTCCGCGCCCACTGGGAGCAAAGGGACGCAGGTGTGTGAGGGCAGCTGCCCAGCCCCCGTTGCTGCGTGCTGGGAGGTGGCGGACACCTGCAGGCACAGACCCCGGTGTAGCAGAGTGGGTGGAGAGCTGGATCAGCCCCCTCGGCCAGGCACGTCCTGCCCGGGAGTCCTGAGCAAGCCGGGCCCCCGGGGGAGAGGTGGAGCTGGTCGCCGTCAGCTGCAGAGCCCACCTGACCCAGCAAAGGAGGAAGGAGACCATTTCTGTGACTGTCCTCGCCAGGGGCGTCCCTGGAGACTGACAGAGAGTGGCGGTTGCCAGAGGCTAGGGGTCATGGGTTTGGGAGGTGACAGCCAAAGGCCACAGGTTTTATTTAGGGGTGATGAAAACATTCTGAAACTCCTCAGGTGACGCTTGCATGACTGTCAATATATTCAAACGACCATCGAATGGGTGGCCTGTGTGGCGTGTGGCCTGCGCTGCAGACCAGAAGCAGTGGGGGCTTGGTCTGTGGCTCCCGAGCCCTCCCTCACGACCCCCACCCCACACCCCTTGCCTGAGACCTGCACGCGTGACCTGGGGGTATCGGAAATGACCCTGGACCAGATGGCGAAGCCCTGGGACCCAAACCCGGATCTGCCTGTCCACTGTCTTACTCTGCTTGTGTGGCCACTCAGAACCCAGGGGCTATCCTCCATTCAGATTCCAGTGACTTGTTCTGATGGGGTGGAGAGCATCTGGTCCTGTAGGTCTGAGCGACCGGGAGGTCTGAGGGTCCAGGGCAGCCGCTGTGGGGGTGGACCCCACCCCAGGCGCGTTCTCCTGTGGCCGTCTTGCCTCTGTGGTGGTGTGGCTTCGAGGGGAGTCTGCACACATCCACACAGCGCCCGGCTCCACACTAGCCCCCCTGCGCCTCATGACCCGGAGGGTCTTCGCCAGCCTCAAGTTGAGTGACAGAAGACCATCTCGCATTTTCCAGGGATGGGGTGGGGGAGGAAAGACTCATCTCGCCTGCTTCTGGGACCAGTAGGCTCTGGGGGGTGCCCGGGGGTGCCCGGGGGTGTCTGGTGCGTCTGGATGGGCTGGAGCCCTGCCTGGGTGGGCCTGGCAGCAGAGGCCCAGCACCACCCACCCCTCGTCCTGCCTAAGCCTCTGTGTGGCGGACCTTGCTGTCCTCCCGCCCCCAGGCCTGCCTGTGGCTCCTGGGCCAGTGTCCACACCTGCCCGGACAGGAGACGCTGCCTGGGTCTCAGGCTGCCTGTGGGAGCCCTGGACCTTGAGCCCTGCTGGGTGAGAAGGAGCGGCCCTTGCCGTGCCGAGCCCACTCCACCCTGGACGCCCCACCCCCCGTGGGTCTGCCACCTTGATTTGAAGCCATTATTACTGTGTCTGTTTCCCTCAGTTCCAGGGTGGGGGCTCCTGCAGCCAGGGACCCTCATCCCACCCTCCCCAGCACTCAGTGCAGGTCTGCAGAGTCACCTGCTCAGGCCACGCTGGGGGACGCAGGGCAGCAGCCTGCAGGCCGGGGACAGACTTGGACAGACCTGGACCTCTAGCTCCTCTGCCTGCCTTCCTGCCTCAGTCCTTCTCTGACTCCGCCCACTGTCTTTATCCCCCTGCCCCACCATGAGCCTCCATCCTTTTTTGAGTCCAGGTAAGTAACGCCAGACCAGAGAAAAACAAACAAATTAGGACTGTCCCCAGTGCAAAATGAATATAAATAAGTGTGCAGAGAGTTCTGCTCGCCCACTGACGGCTCACACACTGCTCCCTGGAGCCGCCGGCCTGGCTCAGCTCCGTGGAAGTTAATGATAAATTAAACCTATTAATCACCCCAGGCAGTGGGGCCAGCCTGAGGCTCCACGGGAGGGCGGCTGCCGGATGGAGAGGAAGCTGAGGGACAAGCAGGGTGCAGGAAGGCAGCCCCCAGCCCTCCAGTGCCAGCACCCCTCTTTCTTAAAATGTTGGCATCTCACCCGCTCTGTGCCTGTGCAAAGTGGCCCCTGCCCTTTTCAGAAGCCGTGCCCCCCGGGAGGGAGCCTGGCTTTCCACAGCCGCCACCTGCCCCACACCAGCACCACCCGGCCTCCCTCTGTTTGAGCCTTGACTCAGAAGCCCCTCCACTTAGAGGCCAGACCTGAACTGTTCCCCTCCCACCCCTGGGGCAGCAGGGAGACCCCGCGCTCTGCCTTCTGGGCACGGGTTGCGTTGTGTCCTCCCCGAAGATGCGCTGAGGTCCCAACCCCGGGCGCTCGGGAAGAGGACCTTATTGGAAAGGGCGTCCATGCCACCTAGTTGGGCCAGCACGGGTCCTACCGGAGGAGGCGCATCCCATACTGTGGCCACCGCTGTCGTAGAGGAGGTGTGTGAAGACAGGCAGGGACGGGTGGTGGCTCCCTGGGCCAGTGAGCAGCGATGACCCCTGGGAGCCACCAGAAGCTGGAAGAGACGAGGAAGGCTTCTTTTCTAGAGCACAGCCCTGATTTGAGGCTGGTGCCCTCTAGAACTGCCCGGGGTGAAAGCACACTGCCCTTGGCCATCTGGATTGTGGTCAGTTATTAAAGCACGCTGGGAAGGTGATGGAGTATGGATCCACGGAAACAGAGTCCCCACAGGGTGCCCTGAGACTGTCCATGTGCCTCCCGCCAGACTGGCTCTCCGTTCCAACAGGGCCTGTCAGATCAGTGTGGCAGCTTGATTCCCGTAGATCCCGTGGATTCCCGTAGGAGCCCGTGGTCTCTGTGGGCAGAGCCTAGGCGTGGCCTCGCTGGGTCCTCTGCTCCTGGGTCTGGAGGTCTGGAGTCAGCTTGGGCTGGCTCAGCCTGGGCTCCGTCGGGGTCTCTTCTGGGCACCTTCAGTCCTGGTGGCCGTCACACCCAGGTTCAGTTCTGTGCTGGTGCCGTCCATGGGTCCCTCACAGATCCTTGCCATGAGGGCCTCCCCTCCTGGACTTGGCCTCTTGCTTCCTGATGGCCACCAAGGGTGGTGGAGGGACAGCGTTCTCGCCTGGTGGACGTCGAGTCTCCATGTGGTGCAAGCAGCTCATTGTTTCATTGTTTGTCCACTGCAAGCTGCAGGCCCTGCACACACTTGAGGGGAGGGGACAGCATAGTGTGGCCAGAGGTGACGGGTCACAGGGCCTCCTGAGGGCTGCCGTCCTTCTGGCTTCTGGTGGGATGATGTTCTCCTGGCCAAGCAGACCCGGAGGCGGTTCCCATGGTGACCACCAGCCGGGGTCCTCATGTCTCTGGCTGTGGACTCACTTACGCTCGAGGGTCTTGGTGTTGGCCAGGGGCTTTCTGCTTATGCTGTCCTCAGCAGGGCTGTGTCGGAGACCCTGGGAGCAGGCCTTGAGCTGGACTGGGGGGTTTCCAACCAGGGTCTTCAAGGCCCAGGGGAGACTTAGACACGAAAGAGCCCACACATCCCAGGGCCTGTTGCCCAGTGGTATCTGGACTTTGATGTCCAGGTGCAGGGTGGTGTGAGAGCACCAAGCCCGGGGGTCTGACCAGGCTGCCCAAGAGGAGGGACATACCCCCCAGGGGCAGAGAGACATCTGAGCAAGGCAGCAGGTCCTGCTGCTGGGCAAGCCTGGGCTTCCTGGGGCCAGGAGAAAGCTGGTGTCCTCTCCCTGCCGCCAACACGGCCCCTCCACCCGGACTCTGGGTCTTAAGAGGACAGGGACGTGGCCATTGGTCCTGGACTCCGTCTCCAGCACTGAGCACTGTGCCTGGATCGCGGTCGGCACTCACTGCACAGCTGCTAAGGAGGAGAGATGGGAGAGCGGGAGCGTCATCAGGAGAGGAGGGTGGGGAGGGTGGGGCGCCGGCCTCCTGACAGGGTCTTGCGTTCAGAGAGCAGAGGGAGGGACGCCAGGAGCAGAGGGTGCGTGATGGGTGGGGCTGGGGAGGGCAGGCTGCAGGAGGTCGAGGGCCCGCTGGACGTACACAGAGACACATGGACACAGCCGGAGGGACCTGGGGAGGCGCATTCGCAGGGGGTGGGGTGGTGGATGTGCGGGTGAGAGTTGGGCCCGGCAGAGCTGGGAGCCTGGCCTTGCCTGCTGGGGGCCTTGAAGCAGAGGTCGCATCCGTTAATTCCTTTGGTAGGAGCTGGTGGCAGGAGGCGCCAGGGCGGTGCTGGGCTTGGAGCCAGAACCGTCACTCTGCGCCAGTCCCGTCCTTCCCAGGGCCGCTCGCCCAAGGGCCCTCTGAGGTTCCCTCGTCTCCTCTCGGGACGGCCCAAGGGATCTGCTTGCCGGGCCCTCTGGGGATTCATGGCCGTCGGGTGTGGGAGCAGCTCAGGAGGGACCTGGACAGGACAGGCGTGGGTTGAGCCTACCAGCCGTGTGGCCAGGCTGTCGCCCCGTTTCCTCCTGAGTGCAGTGGAGGTTCGCTCTGATGCAGCAGCACAGGCCGCCCCAGGATTTGGTGGCTTTGAGCGGCTGTCACTCCTGTGCTCCAGGCTGGGCTCCAGGCTTGGCTGGTCTTGGCTGGACGCTGCTTCTGTCTGCGGACGTCTGGGTGGCTGGTGGGACAGGTGGGCCTGTTGCTCTCCTGGAGTTGGCAGAGGAGAAGCAGAGGCACGTGGAGCCTCTCCAGGCCTGGCCTTGGGGCCAGCACAGGGTCACTGTCCCGGTGAGTGGCCACAGAGGTGAGTCCCGACCCGGAGGCCAGGGTGAGGGCAGAGGTATGGGGGAGGCGGAGAGCCGGGACTGGCACTCGCCCTGGTGTGGTGCCCTCTTCACAGGCGACCAGTGGCCTTGGCCCTGCCGGCAGCCTGGGCCTGGCGGCTCTGTGGGCGGGGGACTCTCAGGTGCTGCAGATGTTGAGCGGCACCCTGGCCACACCCCCAGGGGCCGCAGCACCCCTTCATAGGACAGTGACAACCGGTGGCCTCCAGACCTGCCAGAGGCCCCTGGTGGAGCCCTGGTGTGAGGGCTGGCTGTCCTCGGCATGGCGGATCCTCTCATTGCCGTCAAAGGAACCAGGAAGTTAGGAAGGGCTCAGCCAAGCCACCCGGCGGGTTCCTGGGAAGAGCAGGCAGGCATTGCTTTTCCCACCCCAAGAAGCAGCGGGGGCCGCGTTTCAAAGGAGGCACAGGCTGAACACTCATGCAGCGGCAGCTCTGGAGGCCTGGCCGGAGGACGCATGCGAAGCCGAGAGGAGCAGGGGCTCCGAGCTCTCCACAGAGGCCCTGGCCCACCTTCCCCTCTCCTTGCCAGAGAAGAGGCCTGATCCTTGGTTCTGTGCTGTGGGGGTCTTTCGGCATTAAGCGTGGCCACGATGACACCTGCTGTTTGTTCCACACTGTCGGGTGTGCCACTTCACCTGCATTGCTGCTTGTTTCCCTCCTTCCCTCCCGTCCCTTTCTCTCTCTCTCTCCCTCCCACACACACATCACAAATAATCAACAGCCCTGTGAGGAGCTCCAGCCACATCCCCACTGTACAGACAAAGAAGCTGAGGATCAGGGAGGTAAAGCAACCATCCTGGAGTTGCACAGCTAGCAAGGAGTGCAACCAGGACTTGAACCCACCTTGATCTCTTCCAGCATTCAGCTTCCACCCACAGGTGGCGCTTTATCCAGGTGAATCTAGCTGTGTCCCGAAGGCGTCAGGATCGCAGGGCAGGGGAGCCGGAGAAATCGAGCGGCGCCGGCACTCCCAGCCGTGTGGAGCAGCTCCTGAGTGAGGTGTATGAGGCACTGGGTATTAAAGTTTATGAGTCTATTAATCCACGGCTTTGGAGGAATTAAAGTTTCATACTGATGATAAACCTTCCCTAATAAAATGCGGAGGAAGCATGGATAAATCTCTGATTTCACAGGACCCCAAACCACTTAGACAATCGGACTCAAGAGGGATGTGTGCAGCCGCAACCAGGCGAGGCGCCTCGGCCGGCGGAGGGGACCCCGGCAGAGTGGCCTTTGCTCTGCTAAGTGGAGTCCACTCGATGGACATGCACCATTGATTTCCCTGGAGCTTGCGGGAGGTGGGCACAGCTGGGCGAGGAGCCTGGGAAGCTGCCGAAAGCTGCAGGGTGTGTGTCCAGGAGGGAGGCCACAGGGTGACAGGCCCGTCCCCTGGCAGGGCCCTCGCTGCCCCACCTCCCCCGGCAGCCCCTCCGCATTTCCTTAGTGGACAGCATCCTAGGGCGGGTGAGCCCCGCGGTGCGGCTTTAACGCAGCCGTGGACTGTGATCCCAGCCCCGTGACCTTGGGCAGTCTGCTTCACCTCTGTGGCCGCCGTCACCTTTTCATAGTGCCGTTTACTTTAGAATGACTTTAGATGACAGAAAAGTGGCTGAGACATGCAGCGAGTCCTCGCCAACTCCCGCTGCTGAGAACAGCTTCCTTTGCTGCGGGACGTTTGTCCAAGGTAAGGGGCCCGTGCGGAAGCCTCGCTGTCACCGGCCCAGCCTCCCCTGCTTCTGTCCCAGGGGCCTCTGCAGAAGACCCCACCACGGTTGGCCCTCGGTCTCCTCTGCACTGGAGGGCGCCTGGACTCTCCTCGACTTCCATGATCTTGAGTCTTGAGCAGCCCCCTCCACAGTGACCCTGTGGAGTTGTCCCCAGAGCGGGGAGGGCAGCAATTTGGGAAGAAGACCTCAGGGAGGAGGCCCCTCTGGTCCCATCATGTCAAGATCACACTGTCCACAGGGCTCACCACCGCGGATCCGGCCTCGATGGGCTCGGGCCGTGCTTCTCAGGTGTCCCTACCACAAGGTCACACCTGCCACCTGCTCCTCGTTCCGTGCTCTTTGGAAGGGGGTCGCCGTGTGCAGCCCTCACGTCAGGAGCAGGGTCGGCTGGTGGGGGAGGATCTGCAGAGGGTCCCTGGGGCCCTTCTGTGTGGATCCGTCTGTGGACCCACGCTGATTGGTTGGTTCAATCAGTTATTTGGATTGATATGAAACCCGGGCATTTATGTTATGCTTTGAGTTATAATTCAATGCTACATTATTTTTGTTGCTCAGATTGTTCCAGCTTCATCTGGGCCTTGATTTTTTTTTTTTTTGATAGATTTATTTTTGTAAGGAAAAAAATATGGTTATCAGGGCTGGGGTTGGGGTGAAGTCAGTGAGTGGTGCAGTATTTAAAGGGGTGCCCCCAAAACTTAGTAATTGAAATAAATAATGTACTAAGGTCATATTTAAAAAGTCATAATGAATGCAACAGATTTCATGATGAATAGAACATCAGCATTTTAAGTCCAGGTAGGATCTGTAATGTCCATAAATCATCTCACCAGGTACTTTGCATTTAGTGTGGATTTAATGGATCGGGCCTTTTAGTTTGTGCTGGATGTACCAGTCTGTCGGTATCTTCTTGCCCAATGAAATAATCCGTCCCCAACTTGGTGGCTGAAAGCACCCAGCAGGCCTATCAGTCAGCAGGGACAACAGGCTCTGCTGGGCTTGCTATGTGCCTGTGGGTGGCTGTCCACTAGTTGGTCTTGGACGGCCTCAGTGGGATGGGTGGGGCAGCCTGGCTCAGCTCCCAAGTCTCTCTTCTCTGTCTTGGGACAAGTAGGCTCTCCTGGGTGTCCTGGTGACCACAGGGAGTGGGAGAAGCAGAAACACACCAAGCCATTGCGGTCCCGGCTCAGGAGGTGCGTCCTCGTCATTGCTGCGGCCTGCTGCTGGGCAGAGCAAGTCATTACCCAGCGCAGACTCAAGGGTGATGACCAGCCTGAGGTCAGTGAGGGGTCCCCTGAGCCACATGGTGGTGGCAAGGTGTGGACGGGTACCCGAGGCCTGGAGTGTCGGGGCCGTTCACGCCTGCAGTCTTGCAGAGTTAGGTGCTGTTTTTGGTGCTTTAAATGAGTAGGTGAAATGAACACCCAAGCCGCATCCTTGGGAGCTGCTGCCCTGACGCCAACCACAGCCACGCTGAAGGAGAAGGAGGGGGACCAAGCTCTGCCTCCCTGGTGCCTGTGGCTGCCGGCAGCTCCCTGTGCACAAGGGAAGGATGGTTCAGGCGTCTTTCTCTATCGCATTCGGCTCCCTGGTCCAGGGGCGGAATCCAGCCTGGCATGCAGCTCCGAGGGGCTGGAGGTGTGTGTGCAGAAGAGCCTGGTCCTCCGGGGATCTCCTGCTTCTGCATCTCCTTGTTCAACAAACTGGCTCCCCAGGCACTATGATCAAATCAGCTGCTCCTGCCTTTGCAAGATGGAGGGCATTTTAATTGAGATATTGGAAGATGTATTTCCTTAATTTCTGCCTAATGGAAAAATCCTTAGGCCTGATCAATTTGGATCATTTTGAAGTAGCCACTGCTATAAAGTTATTCATGTCAAAAATCAATATCCAATAGTTTGGGGAAATGTGGCAAGTTCTGCTGCAGAGAAAAATGGAAGGTACTGAGACTGGCAGCTGGCCACCTCAGGAGGAGCACCCTGCCATTAGCTTCCCATGGTGTCAGGAGGTGACTCCTAGCACCTCACAGGGCAGCTCTGGCCCAGTGCTGGGCACTTCTGCATGGGTTGCCTCAGTCCACACAGCATCCTGCAGAGGTGGGCTATTATTTCAGTATTGCAGATGAAGAAAGGAGGCACAGGATAGTGTCACAGAACCGCTGAGAGTCAGCGTGCAGCCCAGGAGCTTAACCACAGTATCACATTCCTGCTGACTATTTCCTAGGGTGGCTGGTGGTAGTTGAGTGAGTATTCCTGCCTCCAGCTGGGTATGGGCAACAAAGAGCACTGGCTGAGCGTGGAGGCCTTCTGAGCCCTGTGTGTGGTTCTGAGGCAAAGACGCTTCCCCGCCAAGGGACGTCAGGCTTGATGGGAAAGAAAGTGCTGTGAAAACAATCAGTCATCCATCACTTCCTGTCTCCCATCACTTCCTGTGTCCTCTCGCTTCCTGTCTGCCTTCATTTCCTGTCTCTCATTGCTTCACTTTCTCTTACTACTTACCTTCCAATCCTTCCTTGCTGCTGGCTTTGAAGTCACTTGAACTCTCTGAGTCCCAGTTCCTGTATTGTTTAATGAGTATAATAATATGCACATTTCAGAGTAATAATGAGAACTAAGCATGATCATGTCGTAACTACTTAGTATCATGATTTGCATTTGTCAAAGTAGGTACTCAGTCTGTCTCGATTCATTCTCCTGACTTTCCTCTTTTCTGGTTCTTGCCTCAAAATTCTCCTGGCAAGTTGGTATGTATAGAGGTATGGCAGTGAATGGGCAGCAGATTGAAGATGTCTTCCAACAGGCACACAGACCTAGGAAACAAGTGAGGGCCATAGAGGGGATGTTCCATTGTCTCCAGGACAGAGGCCCACCTGGCCATCTCGTGTTGAAAGGAGACAGGTGCATGTTAGTGTGGGTGACTGGAGCTGGGGCTGGGACTGGGATCAGGAAGTCAGTGGGATCACAGCCTGTCTTGGACCCTTCTCTGGGTGGTGTGGACTTCATCCTGCTTCTCTCTGCCTGGTCAACTCATCTTGCTATAGACTGGCTTTCTCTGCACACTCACCAATCCTTAGCCAGCCCTTGATGCTTCTCCAAATGGGGCTCTGCTCTGAGTCTGCAGGACTTTTAGCTTGACTTCCAATAGCTAACGGGCATAGCTGACAAAATACTGATTCCAGAATCCCATAAGAGAGAGAGCGATTGGCCCATAGCTGCACAATTGCCTAAGCCAGGTCCAGTCAGCTGTGAGTGGCAGTTCTGCCTCTGCCAGGGTTGGATAGGATGAGTTCTCTAACGGGTGTGGTTGGGCACCTCTAAGGACTTTCTGCAAACTCATGATGAGATGAACCAGACCAGAAACAGATCTAGACAGTGTTTTCTTTGCTCGCTGCCTTTACTTCACATGGGAGTTCATATCCAAGGACTCGAAAGCTGGAAGGCCACGAAGTCCAGTGCAGCATTTCTCAGACTTGACCAATGTGTACATGGCAGCTTTCACTGGGAAGGGGCTTCTCATGGAGCCCCAGTGTTCACTCAGATTATTCAGAATTAATGCTAAACTTAATATTAATTAAACGACACACACATAAACCTACCTATAAATGCCTCATGTTTTTTGCTTTTATACAGCTGCAAACAAGTTTATAATTTAAATACAAACAAGCCTACAAAACCAATAAAATCCAAATTAGCAACATTAATTTAATGTGTTGGATGATGTTGCTTGGCTGAAACTAAATCATTTCTCATGAAGTGCATTGGGCCACATGATGCAGTGTGGTTCTGTTGAATTGTATGTGCCCGGACCAGTGTTGGTCATATAAGAACCCATTCATCTGTCATTTTCTCTCTGCAAAGTGGCATTTCTTGACCTTCACATTGACCTTCATCAGTGGTGTGTTAAGATTGCCTCTGCTCTTTACTGTCAGCTCAAGACAATTCGTGGTTTGCTGTGGCATGAAGGAGGCATCAAGCTTGCAGTGGGACAGTGTCATTAAGAGGATCGATCACATGACTCAGAAAAGGCACAGATTGATTTAGAATAAGTTGTTGAGATTAAAATTTAGAAGAACTAAAATGCTTCAGAGGAAACTCATAAACCTGCAAGGAGGTACCTGTGCTAGAAGTCTGGGTGAAGACTGGGATTAGTACTTCAGGTTAGTGGGCTTGTCCCCAGAGGCACAACCAGAGCAGAGTCTCTACCTCTTGATTTCCTTGTCTGCCCTGCAGAAGTCACAGCTTGCTGAAAGGAGCATATCAGATGGAGTATCTGAGATTGCACTGAGTCCCAAGTTCAAGGTCGTGACTGTTAGGGTATGATTTGTGCCACCCCCATTCATAGGTTGAAGTTGTAACCTCTGGCCCCTCAGAACATGAATGCATTGGAAAACAGGGTTTTTAAATGGGAAATTGAATCTAGATGAGTTAATGTGAGTGGGAAGCCCTACTTCAATCTGACTGGCAGGCTTTTAAGAGGAGGAGATTGGGACACAGACACCCACAGTGGGACGGCCACAGGGAGAAGACTGCATCCACAGCCAGGGAGCCCAACCTTGCTGACACCCTGATGTCAGACTTCTAACCTCCGGATCATTCTAACCTCTGTTCTTTAAGCTCATGGTGCTTCATGACAGCAGCTGTAGCAAACTGGTGCAGTGGTGAGTTTGCAAGTATTAAGTACTGACAGGTCGGTCATCGAGCATCTGGTTCTGAGCTGGCAGGGGGCTGTGATGTGAGTGGGCAGTGATGTTACTTCCCGATTTTCTTCTTCTGAGCTGGGAGATTGTAGGTGTGGTAAGACTGTCCTCATCCATACTTCAGTGACAAAATAGGCCAGTGAAGTTTCAGACCTATCATTGACTGACAGGGCGGCCTGGGTGACTTACTCCTGATTTTATTACTCGTTCACTGAGCGATTCCTTATTGTTGAGCCACATGCTGTAATGCACAAGTGCTGTAGTTATGGTGTGAGTGAGGCAGATGTGAACCTTTCTGCATGGAAGTTGCCTTCTGTTGGGAGGCAGATAGTGATGGAGTAAACTAATACACACGTCATTATGCAGTGAGGATGTGCACTCTGAAAACGTGCAGCAGCACTCCAGGTAAAGAGAACTGCCTCTGTGCAAAACCTGAGGGCAGGGAGGAGGCAGTGGTGGGAAGAGGGGATCAAAGAGGAGAGACAGGAAGGGAGACTGTGGGACTGTTTCATACAGGATCTTGTAGACTGGGATAAAGATTTTGGACCTCTTACCCATTAGTTTTCTCCATCTGCAAGTAGAAGAAATTTTATTGGCATAAACAATAAGCAGGCTAATATTTTCACATGGCAAGCAGTCCAGAGGCAGTGTGGGGGCGCTGAGTCCTTTGGATGACTAACCCATCTCCTGTCTGAGCTTTCAGAGACATTTGATAATAGAATTTAGTTCTGGCTGGTGATCCAGAAATGAAATTGCTCTGAGGTGTCTGGAAAAACTTTTGTGCTACCCTTTTCCTTCCTATTTATTTCTGCCTGGGCTGAGACGAGATGACAGTGTTAGAGCAGCCATTTTGCAACCTGAGGGAAAGGCCATGTGGTAGAGTATATTCTTGATCATATCCGTTTGTCCACTCTCCTGTAAGGGGAGTATATATCCCCTCTTCCCATGTGGCTCACAAAGTTTCTCTGTAGGAGGAGCACTTTTCCCCTCTTCCTTGTCAGACTGGCCCGTGTGCTTTGGCCAAGAGAAAGTGGGCAGATGTGAAGACCTGACCATCAGAGCAGATGCCTCAACTGCAGTCGTATGGCCTCTTTGATCAAAACCCCAATACCAGTGGGTGGCATTGCCCTTTAGAGGTCTGCTCCTTCAGCCTGGGTCCTGGCATGAGGCCACATAAGGCAGAACCACAGCTGACTGCAGCCTGTGTCCCCCTCGAATGAGCATTGTATGTTGTTACTGAAGGCCACTGAAATTTGGGGCTCATCTGTCAATTCAGCAGAGATGAATGGAGGCTGGGAAGAAATGCTGACCAGCTTTCCCCTGGAATGTTCCCTGCGAAAGAGGCTGCCGTCTGCTTCTGCTGCTGCAGTTGGTTTTCTGACCCCATGACTGAGAGCATTGCTGAGGAGCCTGGGTGGGTTGACTCAGAGGACTGGTGGCCTCACTGGGTCATCTGTGATGGCCGGGATGACCCCAGGTGAAGTCCCCTCATGTCTGCATGATTGTTGCCTCAGGTCCAAGCGGTCCACGTAGACAAACCTGATCTCAGGATCCAAGAGTATTTCTTAGAAGCCCCCAGTGGGTGTCTCCCCCTTCTCCCTGTCCCCACCTATCTCATGTCCTGAAGGTGCCTGTCCCCAAACTGACCACTTGCATGGGTGGTGAGACCACCATGATGGCCGAGGCAGACCAGAGTTCCCTAGTCACAAGGAGCAGGTGGACCCTGGGAGCAGTGGGGCTCTTCAGCTTGGGAAGGAGACTCACTGCTGGGAGCCATTTCTGAGTCCCAGACTGGGTTAGGGTCACCACACCCTGTCTTCACAGTGCTGGCACCTACCCATTGTACTGCAAACTGCCGTGCAATGCTGTCACTGCCCCCCACCCCCAGGAGGTTCACCTGCTGTACTTCTAAGGGCTGTCCAGAGCCTACCAATTTGTGTGTGCCCAGTACAGATGGAGATAGGTGGTGATGTGCTGGAGGAGTCAGCCTGGAGGAGGCTGGGCGGGGACATGGCGCTCTAGACTGGAAGATACACCAGGGAAGGAACTTGCTCACCTCTGCATTCCCAGCACCCAGAATTTAGTGGGGATTCATGAAATGTTTTTTAAGTGAATTTATAACTATATACTTGTATTAGTCACCTTTCTGTCACTGTGACAAAAGTACTGGAGGAAGTTAACTTGGAAGGAGGAAAGGTTTATTATTTTGGCTCAAGGTTTTGGTCCACGGTTGGCTCCATTGTGGTAGGGTCTGTGGTGAGGTGGAACAGCGTGGCAGAGCATGTGGCAGAGGAAAGCTGCTCACCTCGTGGTGACCAGGAAGCAGAGTGGGGTGCAGGGGCCCAACACCCCTTCAAGGCCACGCCTCAAGTGACCTAATTTCCTCCCACAAGGCCCACCTCCTAGAAGTTCTGCCACCTCATGCTAATGCCTCAGGCTGGGGGCTAAGCCTTCCACACACGGGGGACATTCAAGATCCACCCGTAGCAGAGGTGGGGGCCGAGCCCTCCGGGGCAGGGTCTCCTCCACTCACTGGGAGGGAGCAGCCTCAGCTCCATGAAGGAGTTAAATCATGGAGGAGTCGGGGCCTGGGTTCAAACTTTGACTCCCTCACTCTTGTGGTGTGAATGCAGACCAGTCGGTGTCCCTCTGAGTCCCTGAGGGCCTGTGAGATGGGGCGAATCAACGATGTGCATGGAGCACCTGACCCACAGCAAGTGTGCCGGGCACTCAGGAAATGGCTGAGCACCACTGTGGCCACGCTCCCTTCTCACCGCCCCCAGGGAGGGCAGAAGATTTGGAGGTGGGGAAGGAGGAGGCTGCAGGGCCCTCTGGGGTAGGGGGTCCCTGGGGGCAGCACTGGGGGTTAGTCTGACCATCCTGGGCCTCCTGAGAAGACCAATGAGTGGGTTTAGGCCCCCCAGCCCTGACTCCCCCTCCCCAGGACAAAACAGGGCCTTTTAAGCTGCTGCTCAGTTAAACCTGGATGATCCAGCAACACCCTATAAGCTGTGCCACTGGCAGCAGAGGGTCTGTGATTGACAGAGTGCCAGGTTCCTCCCACCAGCTTCACGGGCACTGAGAAGACTGCTCTGTGAGAACCTATATAGGGAAAACTGAACGCGAGACAGAAGTTTAGCGTTGATCCAGAGCCCAGATCTTCAGCTTCTGGGAACCGGGGTGCTGGGTCCAGGACGCTCTTCCCAAGGGGAGTGCAGAGCCCAGCTGCTGGAGGCAGCCTGGCTCTGAACTGGCCTTTCCCCTCCCTCAGCACACCACTGTCCTCTTGGTCATGGATTGGCCCTCATAGGCTTCCTTAAGATGCTCTTTTGTGGCCTGACCCTGTAAGACGTGGAAAAGTGTTTAAATTTCTTGTTTGATTGGCAAATTGGCCTTCTAGCATTTCTTAGGCAGAATCTAGGGTGTTGGAGCCCTGAAGCAGGGTGGGGAGGGGGATGTCTCAATGTCAGCAAAGTTTCTCTGTATGTTTTCTTGCTCCCCACTGCTCTTCTTTTGTTCCTTCAGTCTTTACTCACTCATACCCCAGGGCCTTTGCACATACTGTCCTACCTCCCTGACATGATCCTCTTTTTACAACATTGCTTCCTAATCCTCAGGCTGATTCAGCCTTGTGCTGCTGCCTCAGGGATGCCTCCCCTCACTCCCCAGCTGCCCCTCCACCTGCCCAGTGTATTTCCTTCAAGCACCTCTGCTTGATTGTGGTTTGAAGTCAGTGTGTGATCCTCATCTCCAACACAGCCTAATAGTTACAAGAGGGAGAGATGTGTTGTCCACACTGCTTCCCTGGTGTCTGGCACCTAGATCCTGGAGGCACATGTTGAACACATGGAGACAGGATGGACTCTGGGGAAGTGGCTTGGTGAGGGAGTCAAGATGGTGGCTAGAGGACGTCCTGTTCATAGTCTCCCTGTCTGGGGTCCAAATAGCATGAGTCTGCTTCTGTGAAGTGGACAGTCAGAGTGTCTTAGAGACTCAGAAGTTTGGGTACATTAAACAAAGAAGGCTGACTACCTTGAAGTGGAGCTGGTGGCTGCAGCAGTGCTGGCTCGGCACAGGGGAAGGGGGAACAGAGAGACACATGGAAAAGCCCGAGATCAGAACAGCATCCTGACTTAGCTGATCCGGAGGCTGCTCTGGGCCCTGGTGCCTGAAAAGGCGCCCCCACCCCTTTCCCAACTGGTCTGAGGCGGGGCCACCATCTTGAGGCGGGGCCACTATCTTGAGCTGGAGCCATATTGAGGCGGGGCCACCATCTTGAGCTGGAGCCATATTGAGGCGGGGCCACCATCTTGAGCTGGAGCCATATTGAGGTGGGGCCACCATATTGAGGCGGGGCCACCATCTTGAGCTGGAGCCATCTTGAGGCGGGGCCACCATCTTGAGGCGGGGCCACCATCTTGAGGCGGGGCCACCTTGAGGCCTCTACACTGCCAACTGTGAGGAACTGGGAGGTGGCAGCAAACACGGCTACCTGGCCCCACCCAGCGCCTGCGCGTGAGCTAAGGGTATCTAGCACGAGGGGCGTGAAACAGGCCCAGAGAAGACGGTGCCCAGGGGGTTCGAGTGGGAAAGGCGAAGGGGAGCCAGGTGGCTTCGCTCAACATGGCGGCTCCTGTGATCCCCGAGGCGGTGGGGAACCTCAGCAGATGGGTGGAACACTGTCCTGGGCGGGGGGCAGGGTGGCAGAGTGGCGCCTGTCCTTCCAGCAGGATCCCAGGGAGGCTCTGAGGTGGGGCTCCCCACGGAGGCCGGGCTTCGGGCCACAGGGCGTCGCCTAGTCCCCCAGAGCCGCTGCCCAGCGAAGCCCAGGCCTGAGGGGCGCCGCCGGCGGGTCTGTGGCGCCCAGGCCCGCAGGCCCTGTCCCGCCCGCTGCAGGGAGTCGGGCCTCCTGGCCTCCGGGCCTCCTGGGCGGCAGCAGCGGAGCCCCTTCGCCCGCCTCCAGCCCCGCGCTGCAGCCCAGCCGTGGCTCAGAGAGCGAGCGGCACAGGGGAGGCCGTGGGGCAGGGGTGCGGCGCTGGTTCCACCTCTGCACCTCGTAAAAATAATAAATAAAGGTTAAAAAAGGAATGCTGAAAAAAGGAGGGAGGGGCTCACAGCCCCTGCACCCCTTCCCATGGCCGGAGAAGAGACGGAAAGAAGACGCGGGGAAGAGGCGACCGACCGACTGTTCCCACTGAGGCCTCAACCACCCTGCGGGAGGGGAGCGGTTCCTCCTTCTCATTAGCAATCCGGTGCCTGCGCGCGTGTGTTGGCCGCGCTGATCGGCTGTGCACATGCATATGTAAATTTGTTTAATTTTTTCCCCAATTTTTAGCATTTTAAAAAATGGAGTTATTTTTCCTTGCCTTGTCTTTTGAACCTTAGGGTTTTTGATTTGTATATTTTTGTTTTGTTTTGCTTTTGTTTCTCTTCCTCTCTTCTAGCAGCCAAATTCTTTTTCCTCTTTCTCTCTCCCTTTACTTCCTCCTCTTTTTTCCTCCTGTCTTTTGACCATCACCTGCTGCATCTCTCGTGCATTCTCTCTTCACTTTTTGAAATCGTAAACTCTTCCACCTTCCTATGACACTTTCTTTTAATTCACTGCATTCGTGCCATCTGTTAGCAAGACTTGGTTTGTATAACTCCTGTCCCTGCCATTCATGCTGCTGCAGTTATTACTGCTGTGGGTACCATAGTTCACGGTTATACTTATTTTTTCCTGTTGGCAACTTCTGACCCCACCACTGTTTTTCATGACAGTTAACATTGTAGATGTCATAGTAGGAACTAAGTATTTAGTTTAATGCTGTATATTTTTTTGTATCAGTTGTTGCTATTATTTGTTTCTTATTGGGAGGGGGAACCTAGAGGGACACCTACCAGTTCACAGGGTAGGAACTCTGCTGAACTAAACTCAACCAAAAGACAGGGCACCTTGTTTCACATACAGATTAATGGCATCAATCTTTAGCTATATTTTAACACAAAGAACAGAAGAGACAAACACCCAGACTAATGACTAGGTCTCAAATAGAAATGACTAGTGGTGGGTCCTTAGGTCCCCCTGTGTACATTCCCTGGTACAGCAAAATCAGAGAGCATTAACACATCTATGAGAGATCTCAATCTAGATCACTCTAGGACACTTTGGCAAGTGAAGACTATGCTCTAAAAAAGGTCCACACATGAGTGGAAGAGAAATACCTCCCAACAGTTGCATAAAATCAACATAGGAATATAAGAAATATGAAAAAAGAAGGTAACACAACTCCTAAAGTTCATAATTCACTAGCAACTGAACCACCACATATTGAACTGGATGAAATACTGAATAAAGAATTCAAAAAAATGATTGTAAAAAATGATCAATGACTTCCAAGAGAACACAGAAAAACAACTGAATGAATTAAGTAAGTCAGTTCAGGAAATGAATGAGAAATTCAATAAGGAAATAGAGATATTGAAAAAGAACCAAACAAATCTTAGAAATGAGATACAATAAATCAAATAAAATGTTCAGTTGAAAGTCTCTTCAATAGAGCAGACCACGCTGAAGGCAGAATCTCAGAGTTGGAAGATGAAGTAGCAAACCTTGAACATTCAGACAGTATTAAATATAAGAAAATAAGTAATCATGATCAGAATATATAAGAATTCTGAGACAACATTAAAAAACCAAGTTTAAGAATTGTTGGAATTGATGATTGTGAGATGCAGGCTGTTTTAGTCAGCTTTTTCTCTCCTGTGACCAAAATACCTGACAAGAACTATTAGAGGAGGAAAAACTTGGGGATTCAGAGTTCAGAGATCTGAATCCATAGATGGCCCACTCAATTGCTTTGGGCCCAGGGTGAGGCAGAACATCATGGTGAAAGAGTGTGGTAAATGATTACAGCTTAGGACATAGCACCAGGAGGTGAAAAGAATGAGAGCTGTCCTCATTATGTACAAAATAGATACCCCAAGGACACACCTCCAGTGAGCCACCTCCCTCTACCTGGCTAAGGTTATAACCCATTTAATCCATCATACTGGATTAATGCAGTGATTAAGTTAAGGCTCTCATAACCAAAACATTTCATCTCTAAGTTTTCTTGCATTGTCCAACATATGAGCATTGGGGGACACCTCATATCTAAACCATGACATAGGCTAATGAAATGGATAACAAAAGTTTCCAAACCTTCAGAATGAGACGATGTCCAGATACAGGACACATTCAGAATCCCAAATAGATATCAAAATAGAACCACTGCACAACACATAATGAAAATGTCTAACGTATAGAACAAGGATAGAATTATAACAGCCTCAAGAGAAAAATTTCAGGTCGCATTTAGAGGTCAGCCTTTCAGAATCACTTTTGACTTATCACTACAAACTTGAAAAGCTTGGAGTGCTTGGAATGATGTATTCTAAATCTTGAATGAAAATACCTGTCATCCAAGATTGCTATATCCAGCAAAGATATCCTTCAGAATCAAAAAGGAAATAAAAACCTTCCAAGATAAACAGAAACTAAAAGAACTCATAGCTACTACACTGGCACTACAGAACTTAAAGAAATGCTGCACAGAGAAAAAGTAAAATCAAACCTAGAGCTCACAAATGAACAAATCTCATTTGAAGAATAGCTAAGCAAATGAGAAACAGAACCAAATTAAACATTATAAATAAATCAAAATGGCATTAATTAATAAACATCTGTCTATAATCACATTGAATGTAAATGGTCTCAAATTTCCAATTAAAAGACATAGAATGGCAGAATGAATGAAAAACAACATTAAACTGTGTTGTTTGCAAGTAACACACCTCATAGACGAGACAACCGCAGGCTGAAAAATGAAAGGATGGATATTGATGTACCATGTGAATGGAGCTCCAAAACAAGCAGGAGTAGGTACTTTCATATCTGATGAAGCAGACTTGAACCCAAAATTAATCAGAAAAGACAAGGAAGGTCATTTCATACTCGTGGAATAATCCAACAAGAAGATATAACAATATTATTTATGCCCCAAATATGGATGCAATTAATTACACAAAGGAGACACTACTCAAACTGAAGCCTCAGATAGAACTTAGTACAATAATACTGGATGATTTCAACATACCCATCTCACCATTAGATATGTCATACAGAAATCAACACGGTAAATACTTTGGACCTGAAAAATATTATAAATCAAATGGACATTACAGACATCTATAAAATATTTCATCCAACAACATCTGAATATGCTTTCTTCTCAGCAACTCGTGGAACCTTCTCCAAAATAGACCATATTTTAGGCCACAAAGCAACTCTTAGCAAATACAAACAAAACAAAACAAAACAAAACAAAAAAACCAACAAAAAAAACGGAAATAATTCCTTCTATCTTATCAGATTATAATGAAATTAAATTAGAAAGCAACATGGTAATACCCTACAGAAACTATATAAACATATGGAAATTGAATAATACACTATGAAGGCCGTTCTCAGAGGAAAGTTTACAAGTATGAGTGCCTATACAAAAAAATTAGAAAGATCCCAAATAAACACCTAATGATGCATCTCAAGGCCCTTGAGGAAGAAGAACAAATCAATTCTAAAACCAGCAGAAGGAAGTAAATAATTAAGACTAGAGCTTATATCAATGAACTTGAGAATAAAAAGAATACAAAGGATCAATGAAACAAGAGTTGGTTCTTTGAAAAGGTAAGCCATTAGCTAAACTAACCAAAACAAAAAGGCCCAAATTAATAAAATTAGAGATGAAAAAGGAGAAATCACCACAGACATCACAGAAATCCAGTAGATTATTAGGGATTACTTTAAAAACATATACTCAAATTAGAAAACCTAGAACAAATGTGTACATTTCTAGACAAATACAATCTACCAAAACAATCCAGAAGATGGAGAACACTTAGATCAGTAACTAATAATGAGATAGAAGCAGTAATAAAAAGACTTCCAACAAAGAAAAACCCAGGAGCAGATGGATTCACAGCTAAATTCTATAAACCCTTTAAGAAAAATTAATGCCCATACTCCTCAAATTATTCCATGAGATAAAAAGGGAGGGAACACTCCCAAATTCATTCTTTGAAGCCATTATCACACTCATACCAAATTCAGATAAGGACATATAAGGAAAGCAAACTATAGACCAACCTACCTGGTCAACTTAAATGCAAAAATTCTTGATAAAATATTAGCAAATCATGTTCAAGAACATATTAAGATATTGTACACCACAACCAAGTTGTTTGTATTCCAGAGATGCAAAGATAGTTTTAGCATATGCAAATCAGTAAATTTAATTCATCACATTAATAGAATTAAAGACAAAAATCACTTATTCATCTCAACAGATGCAAAGAAAGCCTTCAACAGAATTCATTCATTCATGATAAAAACGCTGAAGAAAGTTGGGATAGAAGGAACCTACCTTAACATCATAAGGGCTGTATATGAAAAACCCAAATCCAACATCATAGAAAATGGGGAAAAACTTTTATGAAATGAAAACATTTTCTTTAAAATCTGTAACAAGACAAGAATGTCCACTCTTGCCACTTCTATTTAATGTAGTGCTAGAAAGGCTAGCCAGAGTAATTAGGCAAGAGAAGGAAATAAATGGGATAAAAATAGGGTCAAATTATCACTCTTTTTAGATATGATACTAAACCTGGAAGATCCAACTACTTCCACCAAAGGGTTGCTAGAGCTAATAAACAAATTTGGCAAAATAGAATGTTGCAAAATCAACATCCAGAAAAAAATAGCTTTCTTGCATACCAACAATCTGTTCAGAAAGAAATCAGGAAAACAATTTCATATACAATAGCCTCAGAAAATAAAATATCTAGGAATATCTAACCAAGGTGGTGAAATACCTCTACTATGAAAACTGTAAAGAAATTGGAAGAAGACATAAGAAGATAGAAAGACCTTTCATACTCATGGATAGGAAAAATTAATGTTAAGATGACCATACTACCAAAAGCAACATACAGAGTTAATGCAATTCTCACTAAAGTACCAATGACCTTCTTTACAGAACTAGGAAAACAGTTCTAAAATCCATTTGGAAGAATAGAAAACCCAGAATAGCCAAAGCAATCCTTAGTAAGAAAAGTAATACTGGAGGCATCACAATTCCTGACTTCAAATTACATTACAGAGCTATAGTAACAAAAACCTGCATGGTACTGGCATAAAAACACACAGACCAATGGAACAGAACACAAGACAGAGACAAACCCATTCACCTACAGTCATTTGATCCTTGGCAAAGGGCCCAAAACATACATTGGAGAGGAGACAGTCTTTTTAACAAATAGTGCTGGGAAAATTGATTATACACATGTAGAAGAATGAAACTAGACCCTTAGCTCTCACCCTGCACAGAGGTCAACTTAAAATGGATTACAGACCAATATAATTGGCAAAATCATATTGCCATATTGTGTGCATGTATGAATATGTAACAACAAATCTGGTCTAATTCCATAACTTCTGGAATTAGACTAGAAACTATGCATCTCCTAGACAAAAATGTAGGGTCAGCACTCCAGCATATAGGCAGAGGCAATGACTTCCTCAATAGGATCCTAAAGCTCAGAAAACAATGCCAAGAGTTAATAAATGGGATGGCATCAAATTAAAATGCTTTTATACAGCAAAGGAAGAAAGAATGTGAAGATAGAACCTACAAAGTGGGAGAAAATCTTTGCTACTCTTTTGACAGAGGATTAATATCTAGAATATAGAAAGAGCTCAAAAAATTTCACTAAAAATTGCAGTAACCCAGTTGATAAATGGGCAAATGAATTAGACACTTCTCAAAAGAAGAAATACAAATGACCAACAAATATATGAAAACAATGTTCACTATCGTTAGCAATTAGGAAAATGGAAATCAAAACTACACTGAGGGCTGGCATGATGGCTCATTGATTGAGCCCTTACCTGGCATGTGTGAGGCACTGGGTTCGATTCTTAGCATCACATTTAAATAAGTAAAATAAAGGTCCATCAACAACTTAAAAAATACTTAAAAAAACAAATTAAAAAAACTGCACTGAGATTTCATCTCACACCAGTCAGAATGGCAGTCATTAAGAATACAAATAATAAATGCTAGAGAGGACGTGGAGAAACAAAACAAAACAAAACACACTTTTGGTGGGACTATAAATTAGTACAACCACTATGGAAAACAGTATGGAGATTCCTCCAAAGACTAGGCATGGAACCATCATTCGGCCCAGATATACCAGCCCTCAGCATTTATCCTAAAGAATTGAAGTCATCATACCACAGTGATACACGCACACCCATATTTATAGCTGCACAGTTTACAATAGCCACACCATGGAACTAGCCCAGGTGTTCACCAACAGATGAATGGATAAATAAAATGTGTTGTATATACACAATGGAGATTTATTCAGCCATAAAGAAGAAGTGAATGGACTTGAGACCATCACATTAAGTGAAATAAGCCAAACTCAGAAGGTCAAGGTTTGTGTTTTCTCTCATATGCAGAAGCTAGAGAGGAAAAAGGGAAAGAATGGTGGAGGGGGGTTCATGAAAACTGAAGGGAGATCCTTAGAGGAAAGGGACCTGAGGGACAGAAGTGCAGAGGAAGAGGGAAGTGCCGGGGAGGGACATTGGCCAAATGATGGTGTCATATTGTGTGCGTATGTGAATATGCAACGACAAATCTCACCATCTCGTTCGGCTACAGTAATGCACCAGAGGAAAACGTGGCTGGAAAAAGTCCAAGAACTGAAATGGCAGGGGGGCAAAATTGGCTTATTTGGATGTGCTCTGAAGCTGGTCCAGGGTGTGGCCTTCACCTCACAGGGTCGGAGCCTGGTCTGGTCCCTGTCCCTTGCTTTAGCAGACATGAGGCACAGTAAGCACACCTAACATTTGTTAAGTGCTTCCAAGAGTCTTATCTGAGCCATCTTACTGTTGCTCACACTTGTATGAGTGGGTTTGCTGTTAATCTGAACCTACGGTGAGGAAACAGGCACAGAGAGGGTGAGTGGCTTCCTCAAGGCCACTCAGAGGGGCAGTGCTCACCTTGCTCAGAGCGAAGGCCTTCAGAGTCCACCCAGCCATGCACTGTAACACAGCCCCTGGTGGAAGCATGCACCAAGTGTCAGTTTTTCAAATATTCATTTACAACAAGACGTGAGGCAGCTTTGGCTTATACCTACTCTGTACAGTAACAATCATCCACCTGCCATCCATTTGTAGGTGTGACCGACAAAAATACCTCCAAATTGCCAAATATCCCTGCATGTCAACACTGTCCCCAGTTGGGAACCAGTGCTCCTGATGTCCCTTTTAAATTCCCTTCTGCCTGGAGGCTGAGCCCCGCTGAGAGCCAGGTTGTCCTCCCAGTGTGCTTAGGAGAGTGGCCACAGAGATGGGAGCTGGTGTTGAGACTGATGCTTGGGGACGTGTGGCTGTGGCAGTGGCGGGCGTGAGCAGGCAGTTGCAGGTGACCTCTGGGCAGTTAGCGGGTGATTGCTGTCATCCTCTCTCTCTCTCTCCCTCCTCAGACTCCTTAGCTGCTCAGGCCCCATCTCAGGGGCAACCCTGCTTGTCTCTCTGCCCTGATGTATGTGTGTTGATTTTATAATTACTCTTTCAGAAGAAAGCATATGCTCGGTTACAGAGTTCTCCATGCTGTGGCAGCAACCCTAAATAACAGAAAGTGTCTCTTCTCCCTTTGAGGCAACTCAGAGATGGTAGGATATTTCTACATAGACACACAGGCAGTGGGACAGAACTGGCATCAAACCCAGATCTGTTTGATTGCAAAGTCTGCAGACCTAACCCCCCTGCTGAGCCCAGCTGCCTCTTCTGGGATGAATCTGCACTTCGTAAAACTCATGACCAGTGCCTGGTGTGGTCAGCAGGCTCGTGACTGAGTTCCAGTGTGGGTTTGAAATGAATCCTCTCTGGTGGCTGTGCCACCTCAGGTGTGCCTCTCTGAGCCTTGATGGCCTCTAGAGAAGGGAGTAACAGCAGCATTGGGCCTCTGGGAGGATTAAAGGGTTGATGGGCATGGATTGTCAGCTTGAGCTGGACAGCCATGTGTCTCTGTGGGAGGAGGGAGCTCTTTTTAAGTGCTTAGGACAGAAACCCACTCACTGGAAGCAGCCAGGCTACCCACAGAGCGGGGAGGCTCCCTGGAGTCTCTGCTTCTCTCCCCTCCCGGCTGACTTCTGCTGTCTGGGCCCCTTGTCAGAGCTCGTGGCCATTCCTGCCTGGGCTGTCACATCCCATTCACCAGTAGAGCAGACACGAGCCCCGAGGTGAGGCTGCACACTTCTGGGTTAGCTCAGTCCCATCACGTGCCAGTTTCCGAATGGCTGGGGCAGTGCCGACCTTTGTTTGGGCCTGGGTCACATGACTCCATCTCTTGGCCTCCAGGGGAGACAACCCTGTTGGAACCAAATCGTCAGAGAGTGGGGAGGCATGATCCCCAAGCCAGGGAGGGTGATTGCGAGTGAGGACCTGGGACATGTCCACATGACGCTAATGTTGTCATCAGTGGTGTTGTTGGTATATCACCTTTGCTTCTTAGTTCCCTGGGACGACCCTGGGTAGGTCACACAGGTGCGGGTGTGTGGAAGAGATGGTTCATTTTCTACCTGTTTCTCCTTCATTGGTCAGAAGCTGGATGCCAATAGATATTCTGCTCACAGCCTGTTGGCTAGAGTCTGGTCACATGGCCTCAGCTCCCTGCAAAGAAGACTAGGAAATGGAGTCCCTAGAATCCTCCCCCAGAGCACCCTGCATGCTCACTCCTTTTGCTGGCTTGAAGCAGGTGGGTATGGTGATCTGAGAAGCCACAAGCTGAGAATAGCAGCTGGAGGGTGGAAATGGGGAAAAAAAGCTCAGGTGCCCCCTGAGTCATTGCTGGAGGAGAGTATCTCTGGTCCAGAGCAGTTGTTTTGGACTTTATGTGAGCAAGAAATAACTCTCTCCTGTTTGACCCTCTTTGTGCAGGGGCTTGTACAGCAGCCGGTGTTGCACTGACTGACATGGGGTTATCCCTTCTCCTTCCCTTGAGCCTTGGAAGCAGGGCAGGGCTGGTCCTCCAGCCTCTGCCCGAGTGGCAGACTAGGGAGGAGAGGGCTGTGGGAGAATGAGGTCCTCACAGCAGCTCCTGGTGCCCTGCACTTTGCACTGGAGGGAGCTTCGAGAGGCCCTGCATGATGACCCATCCTCCCGGGCCTTTGGCTTTTGTCTTTGAAGCCCCAGGTGACAAAGTAGGATGCTCTGAGAAAATATTAGCTATCGGTTTAATTGTAAAACACAGAGCCCCCCTGGAGAGCGTGCACAGCGACTTCTACCTTTATGAGCAGTTTTATTACTCGGAAGAGTCTATCAGGATGTCTAAACAGCCCCTCAGAGCATCTGATTGCACCCTGGTAGCCATTATATGCCACTAATGGGTGCTACGCTTCCCAGCACCTCTTTACGGAGTGGATTTAGTCATCCTGGAGGACTGATCTCTGGTTAAATAATACAGGATTTCAAAGTGTCTCCACACAGTCCTGGTGCCAGGAGCTCTGCCAGGGGCCAGTTCCCAGGTGCTTTCAGAGAGAGGTCCACAGGACGGCCCTGGTTGCCAGGGTCTGAAGCCACAGTCTGTCGGTTTTCCTGGGGGGGGAGGGCGTGGGAACTGTAGATCTGGGACCCCACCTGCATGGCAGGCGTAGGCCCTGGGTGTGGGATGTGCATTTCTAAGCACACACCTGTGCTTCAGGATCCTGGGGCTATTGCTTCCCTTGCGTTGGGCTTTGTGCTCAGCCCCTGCGTTCTGAGAACAGTGTGGGGCAGCTGACAGCTAAAGGGGCCACAGTTCTGTGGTCCTGCGTTCTTCCTAATGCGTTTTCAGCTTCTCCCTGCCTGATCCCCAGTTCTCTGATGAGTACCCTGAAACCTGATTCTCACCTGGTTGCATGCAGCAGGGTCGTCTCTGGCTCTTGATGGAGACCCCTCCCCTCCCTCAGTGCTGTGGGACCATCTTCCTTAGCTCAGATCAGGTGGAGAGAGGACTCTTAGGCTGTGCAACTGTGTGCCAAGTGCTCAGCCTTTCTGGGCCTCAGCCCGTCTGTAGTTGGGGGATGACCAGTACCTACCTGGCTGAGGTGATCTTGCTATGGGTGGGGTTGTGTCCCCTCCCAGATTCACATGTTGAAGTCTTAAGCTCCAGGACCTCAGGGTGAGAGGAAACAGGACTGTTCAGATCTGGTTTGTTAAGATGATGTTGGACGGTGGTGGGGAATTTTTCCTTATGAAAGGGGGGATTCCGACAGGGACACAGCTGCACCACGTGGAGATGGAAGTGAGCTGCCACAAGGCAAGGAGCGCAGCCATGGCCACCAAGCCGGCAGCTGAGGGGAGGCGGGGCAGACCCGGTGTGCTGTGGGGACTGCGGGAAGACGCGGCTCTGTGAAGTGCCGTCTGGCGCTGCTCACGTAGCTTTGGGAGGCTGACGCCCTGGGAGCCTGGCATCTTGGTGCAGCCTGGTACCCGGCAGCTGTAGGGCTGGGAAAGATACCCACTGTGAGGGTGGCGAGGGCCAGCATGTGCCCCCAACTCCCGCGGCGGGCGGCCTTCCCCAGGGCGGTACTTGTCCCATTGTCTCTCCTCGGTCCTGTGAGGCAGGGCCCCAGAATCCCATCTTAGGGATGCAGAAAGGAGGTTCGGGCATGCGGAGCGACTTGCTCAAGGCCAAGCAGGTCATAAGTGGGGGAGTGAGTGGGCCAGCCCAGGGCTCTGCTGCCAGGCGTGGGCTCCAGTGCCCTGTGAGCCTCGGGCGCTGTGAACCTGGGTCTTCTGCAGATGTCACTTCCTGGATGGGATGTGGTGGCCACTTGTTGGGGTTGTGGTTGGAATGGTCTCTGCCGTGGGGGGGTCCTGTGAGTTGTAGCTTTGGCTTCTACCCCTCTCTGCCAATCCTGTCACCTCCCCACGATCCATTTCCAGGTGCGACAACCAAAAATCATCCCCAAACATTACAAAATATCCCTTGAAGTCAAAACTGTCTCCAGCTGGGAACCATTGCTCCAGATGTCCCTTTGTAAATCACAGCCCATGTCACCCAGGGTGTTTTGGGGTGCTCACTGGGGAGCCCTGTCTGCCTGCCTAACGATGCACCTGGTCTGGTGGTGAAGCTTTGGTGCCGTGGCCTCTGGATGGCAGAGGGCAGGCAGGGCAAGAGCATCGGTCTTGCTGGGGACGTGGTCTTCCACTGGTCAGTGCTGGATGACAGCGTGAGGACTGGAAGTCTAGGCTGGGTTGCCTCCCCATTTTGATGACCATTGGTCCGTGTCACAGATATTTAAAGCCTGGTGAGGAGAAGGTTTGCTCACAAAGGCCCAGGGGCGGGGCAGGAAGAACTGGTTTGTTTCTCATCTCACCCTCGTTCCTTCCTGAAGCGCCCGCTGGTGGGATGGTGAGGAGGGCTCTGGCTTAAGAGCTGCGTCCGAGCCACTGGGGGACCTTGGCCCTCATCTTACCATCACCAAACCTCCTAGCGTGCTAGCACTGAGCTCCAGAGGGACTGTCGTGGGGAGCAGAGAGCAGTGTCCGGACGGTGCCGAGCAGGGCCTGGCAGACTGGGGGCGCACCAGACCGGCGCTTTGTGGACTCTCCTTTCCAGGGGTGAAGCCAGGCTACGGGGACAGGGACCGTCGAGGCCACGTCCATCCTGGTTTCTCCACCTCGGTACCACGAATGTGGGGTCAGGGCCTTCTTTGCTGTGCGGGGGCTGCTCTGCGTCTCCTAGGAGGTGGACGTGCCCCTCGCCTCTGACCACTCTGTGCCAGCAGCACCTTCCTCTGCTGTGGCTCCGGAACCATCTTGGTCGTCATGGACGTTCTCGTTGAGCAGACGCTCCCTGAGATGAGAGCCGTTGTTCCGGGGGTTCAGCTGCCTTAGCCCTTCTGCTCAGTAATGGACTACGGTGTGGGCGCAGCTGGGAGCCTAGAAACGCAGACTCGGAGGGGAGCAGCCTTGCTGACCCGACCCTGCCTTTCAGCAGGGGCCCCGCCGAGCTCGTGCCAGCCCCAGGGCAGATGGAGCGCCACGTCTCTACCGCCCCAGGACAGGGCACAGCGCAGGCGCAGAACTACCGATCCCTCCCGTAGGACTCCAGCCGCCGGCCTCGTCCACTGCCGTGCTCCGTGGTGCTCGGGCCCAGCCGAGAACCAGTCCTTCATCAGATGGTTTCGCCCCGCAACTCTCGCTCATCTTGGTGCTTCCAGACGGGGGCACTGGGCGGCGGGTGGCAGAGCAGGCAGAGGCAGCCGCTGTGGGTGGGGTGTGGAGTCTGGGCAGAGGACTCTCAGCTCCCCCAACGTCCCTCCAGGGTCCCTCCTTCCCTTTCTTTCTGGAGACCCTGATACAGATGACCCGGGGCGGGGACCCTGTAGCAGGGATTGTAAATGCCTTTCATAGTGAACTGGGGTTGAGTGTTTCTGATCATCTTCCATTTTTAAATAGTTTGTGTTGCAGTGAGCCTAAGACAAGGCACTGGGGGAAGATTCAGATATGGCAGCTTCAGAATTTTTCTTGCTTTGTCTCCCAAAGTACAGCAAAGGCAAATGGAGCAGGCAAGCGAGGTGGGGGAAGGAACACAGGAGGAGGGTGGGGATGCAGGTGGCGGGTTTGTGGGTGCTCTTACCGTGAGCCTGGGGCTGGAGGCTGAACTGTGCTCATGGGCAATTCATGAAGCCTCTTGCACAGACAGCCTCCAGCCTCAGATCCCAGGCAGACTTGCAGATGGGACTCCAGTGCTTTCAGAAGCAAGCAGCTCCGTTGACAGGGCTTATGATGTCTGCCATGCCTATCCTGGGGATTGATGGTGGCGATGAGCATGGTCCCCACAGTGTGGGGTGGGGCCCCCCATGGTGGGGCAGGGCTGCCGAGCTGTGGGTACCCCGAGTGCTTCCCACGTGAGGGGGTTTCTGTTGCTGGTGTGCCTGCACCTGAACATTTAGAGTCAGAGCAGATTCCAGGACAACCGCAGAGGCTTGGCTGGAATCCCTGCTGAGCCCCAGTGGCCATCGCAGCATGGATGAGGTATTATCCGCTCCTGATGAAGATTGATTTTAGAATAACTGGATCCTCAAAGATCCTAATTCTGGAAATCAATTAGATTAATCGGCCTTGTAAAATGACCGTGTGGAATGTGTTTCAAGGTTACTGGGGAAATTCCAAAGCCACCGGAGTACTTAGCTGGCTGAGTGTTGTGTGGGCCGTGCTGTCGGTTAGGGGTCTGGTTTGGTTTGCAGCGTGGCTGTGACATGGAGCTGAGTTGCCTCCTCCCCTTGAGGGAGTGGCAGGAGGGTTTGTCCCCGCTCATAGATGCAAGCAACAGACGGAGCTGAGGTGACTCAAGGAGAACGGGAATTGCTGAGCAGTGACAATGCCCACGTCTGAGACTGTGTCTCTAGTTCACTCTACCCAACTAATCCTGCAGAGCATGGTTGTCATGCCTGCTGGCCATGCTACCACTGCCCCCTGGCCTGTCCCTGCTCCTGTGTGACTAGCTTCCAATCTGCAGTCCAGAGGGCGTGTGTCTGGCTGACTGAGCCTAGTCCTGCACCTGCTCCACAGCTGTCAGCAGGCCGGGGAGGGTGTGGCTGTGTTCTGCTTCCTTGTGGGTGATGAGGTTTGTCACCTATCAAGTCACATGTAGTAGGAAATGTATTAGACACAAGAAGGCTGCATTCTAGGTGGCCACAATAAGTCACCAATTTTCTGTAGGGTGGGATAGACATTAATTTATTCACTCAGTTCACCTGAACAAAAGAATATCTCCCTTATGGGGCTTAGATACTACTGGGAGAGACACAGAAAATTAGGATATAGAGAAGTACTAACCAATATGGCAGCCACTAGCTACATGAGGCTACTTATATTTAAACAATTACTTAAATTAAATATCCGGTTTCTTAGCTAGCCACTTCTTAAGTGCTAGGTAGCCACATGTAGCCAGTAGGTACTATATTGGACAGCTCATCAATTCAAAGTGAAACGTCTTTCTTTAATCTCACCAGCTCATCTAAATGATCTGGAATGATCACTGGGGAGCTGTTGCTGTGACCCATCCCGGGCACGATTCCTTTCCAACTGTGGTCTGTGAACTGAAGAAATGAGCTCTCTGCCTCCAAAATGCCGTGCTGAGATGTGGGATGAAAATCACAGGCATTCTGGTTCAAAGTCAAAGAAAATGGAAGGCACAAGGGGCCACCAGTCCCAAGTGACAGATAAATCTGGACAGAACGCCTCCTCAGGGCTTCATGCCCTAGGAGCCACCTTCTGTTCTGCTGCGCTGATCTTCAGCTTTGCAGCTCTGACCACTGGGCTCCCGACTCTGCTCCGGGGGTCATACCTATGCCATTTTCCTTTGACATGTAGCCTGTGCTTTGCGGCTGATCAATCTCCGTCTGTTTTTTGACTAGAACTCAGAAATATTGAAAGCCTTCTTTCATTTCGTCCCTTCTCTTTCCCTTCTAGTCCAAACTGGCAATGTCTCTGCTGGTGTGACTTTCTTTAGAACTTTGTAGATCTCTCATGTGTGTTACCAGGATTCACACCGTTAGACAAGAGGCTCATCCACAGATGTTTCTGAGAGAATCTAGCTTTGGCTATCACTGGGATGGCTGAAGGGGCCATGGGTCTCATCCTTAAATCTCTACAGAGACATTTTTGGTGACTGAATACTCTAAATTGTGATCTTTCTGGTGAGTTAGCAGAAGGTTGTACAGCCCCACACTTGACTTTTTCTCTAGAGGAAACTTTTCCATCAGATAATATCTAATTTTAGCATCCTTTGTCTTCTGCATAGGCCAAGGAGTTCCCAAACCGTCAAGCCCTGGTTCTGTTCTGTTGAACTTTCATGACTTAATGTATCTCTTGCTTCCCTCTTTCACTCGAGGTAACCAGTGATAGCAAGGCTGGAAGCTACTGAGCTAAATGCCTGAGCTCAGCACTTACAAGGTCTGCTTTTCCTAACTGCAGGACACATCTGACTAAGTGTTCTGGCCCTGCGTAGCCAGGGTCCTGGTTCCTCTGCTTTGTGTGGGCTTCTCCTGGCCTCCCGCTGAGCACTCACCAGCAGTACCCCTGAGGTCCCACATGGCTCCTATTTTTACCAACAGTCTGTCCATGTTGCCTGAGGTGTTCTCTAAGGCAATCTGGGTGGTTCTGTGATGCTCTCACTACCTTCTGGGCCCCCCGCAGTAGTCTCGCCCGTCCATATTTAATGTGCAAACCATCAGTCCGCTCAAGTCGAGGGTCTTCTGTCGCGCTTCTCAGACTCCTCCTTCTTACCGCCTGCTGTCCAATGCTGCAGGCTTGTCCACATTTTTCACACTCATTGCAGGAGGACTTCCCTTGCAGGTGCTCAGATCTGTATTCACAGCACACCGTGACCCTAACAATCATCCTAACAGTTACGGCCTTGCAGTTACATTGGTGGGCCGTCTGGCTTGGGGTTGGCAGGTGTGGCAGCACGGCCTTCCCTCCTGGAGGCTGGAGTGGGGACGGCTTTCTGCTTGTCTAGGCTGGTGGCAGAATTTAGTTCCCGGGGTGGGACTGAGGTACCGATTTTCTTGCTGGATGCAGCCTGAAGATCATAGAGGCGATTGAATTCCTTGGCTCATAGCCCCCTCAGTCCATCTTCCCAGCAATGACAGGTCACGTCCTTCTCATGTTATCTCTCTTTGACTTCATTCTGACCTGGTTGGGAAAAGCGATCTCTGCTTGTAAGGACTTACATAATTAGGTCGTGCTTACTTGGATGATCCAGTATAATCTTACCTCAAGCTCTTTGTCCTTAATCTGCAGAGTCCTCTTTTCCGTGTAAGGTTAACATAGCCTCTGATCCTGGAGATTAAGCTGGGGACATCTTTTGGGAGCATTATTCTGTCTGTAGTTAGAGTTATATAGGGTTTCCCCACGTTCACGAGGAGCGGGACTCATTACCAGGTCAGGGTAAGAGTCACAGTTACTGATCCCTCTGGATCCTTGGTAACACCCCATCCTGGGCTCTGGAGCAGACGTATCCTGATCCCATAGGCACAAAGCTTTTGTTGACTGCAACAGGACGTTTATGGGGACTCAGGAGGCCAGAGTAGGCGAGGGCAGAGGCACAGGGACAGGGGTCGGGTCTGAACTCATTGGACAGGTGTGGATCCAAAGGCCGGTCCCACCACTTGACATGGACCCCTTGGAGCCTTGGCTTTCTCTTTGAAAGGGGATGTTGGAAAGGCATCCAGGGTGATGTCGGACAGGCCATATGTAGCCTCCACCCCGCACCTGCTACACCCAGAGGCTTTGTGGGGTTCCTCGGCGGGTTGGAGGTGTGCTGTGATCTATAACGTGCTCCTGAGCGCAGGCAAGGCAAGCCTTTCAGACTTCCCTGTGTCTGGCTTGGGACTCGATCCTGAGGCACCTGTGGTTCAGATGCTTGGTTCAGGGAAGTGCAGGAAGTGTTGGGGGACACGGGACCCTGAGAAAGCCGTCTGTGTGAAGGAGTCTGAACTTTGTCCTCAAGAGGGATGTGGGGATATCACTCTGTGTCCCTGCTGCTTGCTTTTATTTTTTTTTAAATTTTTTTTTTAAGTTTCTTTCTTTTTTATGGTGGACACAATACATTTATTTTATATTTATGTGGTGCTGAGAATCAAACCCAGGGCCTCACACATGCTAGGCGAGTGCTCTACCACTGAGCCACAGCCCCAACCCCTGCTGTTTGCTTTTAAACCCCATTCTAAGCCAGCAGTGGAAACAGTTAACTTGTTAGTTGGACAAGATTATGAGAATTTTCTTCTCATACCCCAACCCACCAAATTATATTCTTATATTGTGCAATAAAAAAGAAAATAAATTCAAACTTTGAATTCTGCTTAGATACATTTCTTGAGCATTATGATTTTGGAAACTTGGATTTATAACCAAAAAAAATGACAAGAAGTCTTTAAAAATGACTTTATTTTGGTCACAAGAGAACTGGGAACTAACATTTAAGAAGTAAACAAGCATTTTATGCCTGTTTCAAGGAGGGTTTTGACTTTGACAGGGTAAAATTATTTTTGATTGGAAAAAGCACATTTCAACATTTAACAAAGATCAAAGTATTACATTACTTCACAGATTTTTTTTTTTCCATCCTGATTTCTGCCAGCTGTCTTGGATAGAAGGCATTTCTTTTTCTAAAGCTAAGAGACAGATAAGGACGTGAAATAGCAAGAACACTGAGAGGCAAGACAAAGGAAGCCAAAGCTCTTTCTTAAATCTAAAGGATCTAGAGTCATTGACACCATTCGGCACTACTAAAATATCAGTTTATACCCTCGAGCATAGAATTCTCTGATTCACTGATGCCAGCCGCAGGCTGTTCATAGCTGTGTTCGGGAGAAGGGAGGTGGAAGATTCCATGTGTGCAAGTTTGGGGGGAAAATTAGCCCCAGTCAGTTGAGCAACTTTCATTAATACCAGAGAACTTCTCAGAGGTGATACGTATTATGAAATGTCAAGATGTAGCTAAGTGGGGGGCGGGTCTCAAACCCGCTGGACCACGGGGTTCTTTTGGTTGGCTTAATGCATGGCCCACCGGTTGGACCCTGGTATTCCAAAACCAACTTTAAGACACTGCACACTGCTCCATGACACTTGTGTGGATTTGGAAGGAGTGTTTTAGTGAGACCTGGGGAAATCCCAGGGATGGTGGAGTCAGTGTTGTTTCTCAAACTGTGGCCCCTGAAGCGCCCGTGTCTGAGTCACCTGCAGGGACTGTGGGATGTTCACATTTCGGGGTCTGATCTTAGACTTACTCTATGAGAAAAGGATCTCTGGGGGTAACGTCCAGGACTAAGTTTCTAGAACAGCCCAGCTCTACGTTGCCCAAAGTGTGTCCTGTGGACCAGGAGCTCTGTCACCTGGGAGCTCCTCAGAATGGAGGGTGTCAGCCCCTTCCCAACCAGAGTCTGGACCTGAACATTAAGGAGCTCCTAGGGAATGGGTATGTGCAGTTAAGGTGAGAAGCTCTGGGCCAGAGAATAAAGCATCTGATTTTACTTTCTATCTTGCTCTAACTAGGTATTTTATTTAAATTTTAATTAAAACTAAACAAAGAGTTCTGTTTTTGTGAATATTGTAATGAAAACAACAGGCCTAATAATCTCTCTCCGTCAGTCACCCCATGGAATGTGCTGTGCTGGTTGGGGCCTCATGTCAGGGTTTGCTGCTCAGAGGTCGTCAGAATATTCACTGACCTTATAATTCCCACTGTCCAAAGAACAGCCTCCTGAGGGCTGGTCTCACAGCAAACCTGTGGATGTGATAGTGACCATCAGGCACAAAGTGCAGGATGTCTGTCAGGAGCAATTAGCTCCATATGGTGTAGTTCCACCCTACTCTCTATGCCATCTCATGAGTTGCTCAGTCATCGCAGTTTAATAACTCAGGTATTGATTTTGCTGAATGCAACTACCTTGCATCCCAATCTAGGAAAGCAACAAAAGGGCTGATTTTAAATGGGCAGAAAAGACCACCCTCTTATTTATAGATGCATTGATTTTTAGCAAGGACAGTTCAGACTGTCAGCTTGAAATACTAGTTTCATGAGTTTTTGAGTAAGTAGGCCACAAATGTGCTTTATTTCTCTGTAGGTTCTACAGTTTGGTACTTTACCATCCATGTTATCAATAAAACAGAGTCCCATAGGGTTGGATATCTGCTCGGTGACCCATCCAGGGAACACAATTCAGCAGCCAAACATTGTTTTAAGAGTCACTCATAAGAGTGGAAGGACTGTGCTGGGTGCTCACCCAGGGAAGAGGGTGATGCCTGCTTCCACCAGCCAGAGCAGAGGGCCCCATGGTTCATGAAACACGGGTGTCCTGCTCCTGGGGTCTTGCCTTGGAAGAGGGAGATAATTAGTCACAGATCTCACATAACTCAGTCTCATCTACAAACTTTACACATAGGACTGCAAAGCATCCTACTGTTTATAAGTAACTTCATCCCTGAACAGTGCTAGGGGGAAAAAAAAAGATCTATGCCTAGTGAAAATCTTTCTCCCAGTTGAAGACAAATAAAGATGTTATGGGGTCACATAAAAGCTGAAGGAATCCCTCGGCCAGGCCCCACTCTGCAGGAGATGTTAAAGAAAGTCCTACAGGCAGAGAAAGATGGATACAGGGTGCAAACAGGGAGTCACAGTGTAGAGAATGGTCGGGATCTTTTCTTGCTGCTTTGGTTGCTTTACAATGCCTCGACTGTTTAAACAAACAAAGCGACAAGGTCATACGGTGATCGTGGGCTAGGTAGATGTGCGTGACCATGGTAACACGGAGCCAGGAAGGAAAGCAGACCTGGGCAGTGCAAGGTACTCGTGGTTTTTGTAGGATATTGCTTGAAGGCAGATTGTGATACCGAAGGATACCGAAAACCCTAAATCAACCCCTAAAATAAGAAAAGTCAGAGTTGTAGCTAATATGCCAACCAAGAAGATGAAATGGGTCATTAAAAATCCAACATTGTGTACAACCATACACACAAAATGATGTACCCCATTTGTGTACAATGAAGCAAAATGCAGTCTGTAAAAAATAAAATAATTAAATAAAAAAAAAATCCAATGGGGGGAAAAAAAAAAGCAGAGAAGGAAGGAAAACAGACCCCAAATGTGGCGAGTAAAAACAAAATGCCAGCCTAGCATGAGCCATGTCAGTACTCACTATAAACCCAGATGGCCAAGGCCCCCAGCAGACTCGAAAAGCAGTAATGAACTATATGCTTAAGAAACACATTTTGAATATTAATATATGAATAGGTTACAGAAGTAAAAGAAAAATACACCATGCTAATAATAAGTGGATGGAGTCTAAGGTGGCCACAGTAACATCAAAGAGTGGATTTCAAACAACAGGTTTTGCTGGGCCTAGGAGGGGCTGCTTGATGGTGAGAAGGGCCGTTGTTGGGAGACCCGGGGGCCCACACGTTTGTGCACGAGGTGAGAGAGAACAGAGCACGTGAGGCATGGCTGATCCACATGCAAGGAAAGAGAGGCCACACCTGCAAGAGCTGTAAGCAGAACTGGTCAGATTCAGAACGATGGTGGGCATATCAGTACGCTCCTTCAACATCTGACATGAAACACAGACAGAAAGTGGTGGACAGAGACCTGAACAGCACAGCAACCAGGCTGACCCCATGGACTCTGTCAGAGTCATTGTCAGAGCTCCCCCTGACAATGAAAGACACACGCTCCTTTCAAGAGCCTTTAGCTCGTTTGCCAAAATAAATGACATTCTAGGCCATAAAACAGTCTCAGTGACTCCAGAAGGGTGCAGGCCGTGCATTGTCTGTTCTGTGGGCACAACAGAATCAAATCAGGGATCGATGACCGAAGGAACTCTGGAAACCCCCAGGCATTTGGAAACCAACCAACGTATTCTGATAACCCATGAGTGGAAAAGAAAGAAAAGGGCATGAAAAACTACTTTGAATTAAATGAAAATGAGATGACAGCATGCCAAAATGGGGTGGGATGCTATGAACAGGTAAGTTTATCGTACTAACTAGACAAAAAGAAAGTTCTCCAGGTTAAGAAACTAGAAAAAAACAGAGCAAATGGAATTCACAGTAAGCAGAAAAACATCATCATAAAGATCAGAGTTAAGATCAATAAAATGAAAAATAGAAAAACAAAATCAGTGAAACCAATAACTGATTCTTCAAGGAGATCAATACCTTGAGAAACATCCAGCCAGAGTAATCAGGACAAAAAACAACATCACACATTGAAGGTGTATCTACATATGAGAGTTTATAGCTTAAGACATATCTATAGCTTAAAGATACTAAGGGAATATTAGGGATAATTTCATACCAATGAATGTGAAAAATTAGATGAAATGGAGAAAGTCCTTGAAAGATTCAAAATTCACTCAATATCTAGGTAATTTGAATAACCCTATATCTATTTTTGAAGCTTGAATTTGTAGCTAAGTTTCTTCCCCCAAAGGAAAATTCAGATCCATGTGGCTTCTTGTTAAATTTTAATAAAATTTAAGAAAAAATGAAAATAATGCTATAAATTATTCCAGAAAATTTAGAGTGTTAATTGTCTGAATCTGATATGTTTCCCAAAGATGCATGTGGCGAAGACTTGATTCCCAATGCAACAGTGTTTGGGGATGGGTCTTTGGGAAGTGATTGGATCACATGATTTCTTATATCATCAGTGAATTGGTCTACTGATGGATTAATAGCTGAATGAACTGCTGGGAGGTGGTGGAAATTATAGAAGGTGGGACCCTGTTGAAGGGGGTGGGACCTTGGGAGCATGCTTTTGGGGACTATATCCTATCCCTGGCCTCTGACCCTCTCTCTGCTTCCTGGTCACCATGAGGTGAGCGGCTATATTCTGCCATGTGCTTTCCACCATGATATTCTGCATCACCATAAGCTCACTGTGATGGGGCCAAGCAGCTATGTACTAAAACTTATAAAACCAAGAGTCAAAATAAATCTTTCGGGCTTTAATTTGGTTTTCTCTGGTGTTCTGTTACAACCATGAAAAGCTGACTAACACAATTACCTAATTTATTTTACAAGGTTGGTATTACCATGATATCAAAACCTGACAAATCACAAGAAAATTGAAACTATAGACCAGCATCCCTGTCATGGTTTAGATGTGAGGTGTCCCCAAAAAAGCTCACATGTGAGACAATGTAAGAAAGTTCAGAGGAGAAATGATTGGGTTTTGAGAGTCTTGACCTCTCAAATTGATCCGTGATGGGGTTAACTGAGTGGTAAATGGAGGCAGGTAGGGTGTGGCTGGAGGAGGTGAGACATGATGCATGGCTTTGGGGTATATATATTTGTATTTGGCAAGTGGAGTCTCTGTTTCCTGATCATGCAAGCTGCTTCCCTCTGCCACACTCTTCCACTATACCTTGAGCCCAGAGAGTGGAACCGACCTTGTATGCACTAAGACCTCTAAAACAGTGAGCCCTCAAATAAACCTTTCTTCCTCTATAGTTGTGCTGGTCGGATCATTTAGTCACAGCAGCGAAGAAACTGACTAAAATAGTCCCTCATGAATATATATGCAAATGTGCTAAACAAAAATTTAGCAAACCAAAATCTAGCAATATATGAAAGCAATCATATATCTTGGCCTAAGGTGGTTTGTGCTGTGCTGGTTCGACATTCAAACATCAATCCATGTAATTCATCATTTTAAGAAATAATAAGTGAAAAATGCATGATTCTCTCAGTGGATACAGAAAAAAATTTTTTTCAGAACCTAACATCCATACCTGATTAAAAACAACTCCTAACGAAGAAGGAATAGAAGGGACTGTCCTCACCGGATACAAGGCATCTATGAAAAGCCTCCATTCAGTGAGGGACTGAATGCCTTCGTGAAGATCAGCAGCAAGACACAGGGGCTTGCTCTTGAACCTCCTGTTCCACACATGCAAGAGAAACACAGAACCCAGAGTGGACAGGAAGAAATCAACCTGTTCGTGTCTGCAGATGACAAGATGATCTATGTGAAAATCCCACGAGGTCTAAAAAACAATTTGGAGCTAATGAGTTTTGCAAGGTTGCAGGATCACAAGATCATTACACAAAAGCAGTTATTTTTCTGTATGCCAGCAACAAACAACCAGAAATTGAGGTACAAAATAAATACCACCCATAATAACATCAAGAATGTGGAAGATTTGCAGATAAATCTGACTGCAAGATTTTCACACTGAAAAACCATACAATACTGAAGAGAGAAATTAATGAAGAACTAAATAAATAATTACTTGTGAGGGAGAAAAGGAAGAATATCGTGTTATTTCTTTGAAACTGACCTACAAATTCCATGCAATCCAAATTTAATGTCCAAAAGGCTATTTTTAGGGGGGGGTATAGAAATTAATATGCTGATTCTGAAACTTAAACTGTGTAAAACTAGCATAGCAAAGCAGCTTTGAAAAAGAGTGAGGTTGGAGGGCTGACATATCTGACTTGGAGATTTATTATGAAGCTGTAGCGGTCTTGGCAGTGTCGTATTGACATCAGGATAGATGTTGAGATCAATGGAACAGCGAGGAGAGTCCATGGAAGGAGTCTTTTCAGCAGATGATACTGGGATAATTGGCTATCTGGATGCAAACGAACGAACTCCAGCCTGTGTCTTGCAGCATATACAAAAAATAACTGAAAATGTGTCATACGTAAACCTCACTCTATAAGCCATGTAGGAGACACCACAGGAGAAAAATCTAAGTGACTAAGACTGCTTAATTTGTCACCAAAAGCAAGACCCACTTAAAATCGATGAATAGAACTCTATCAAAATTAAACACCTTGCTCTTTGAATAACACTGTTAAGAAAATGACAGGCTACAGCCTGGGAGGAAATACTTGGAGAGAATATATGTGATAAAGGACTAGAATGTATGAAGAATTCTCAAAACTAATACAAAAGCATCCAGTAAAAACAATGGTGAAATGTTTGAACAGACACTAACTAAATTAGGTGTATGTGGAAAATAATTACATGAAAAGCCAACATCCTATTCATTAGAGAAATGCAGATTAAAAACGCAGCACAGTACCAATCGTGCCTACCTGCATCGCTAGCACCGAGAAGGTGACCTCGGGTGCATCGTGAGGATCTGGGGACCTGGAACTCACGTGCTGCTGGGAGGAGCGTCAAGTGGTGTAACCGCTTTGGAACCGGCAGTTTCCTACCTGAAGAAACATCTGCCTCCAGCGGGACCCAGGCATTTTGCTCCTGGGGTCTTTCCTGGAGAGAAAGGCAATCATGTGCCTGAAGACACGTGCATGACTGTTCATGGTGATTTTACCTAGAGTCGTCAAAAACGGGAAACAGCCCAAATGTCCATCAACAGGTGGATGGAAAAAACAGTCCGGGCGTGTGCCTGTAATGAGATGCTCTTCAGCAGCGAGAGGAGGGGACTCTATAGAGGCAGCACACGGGTGGCGCTCCAAGGCTTTCCGCTGAGTCAGACGCCAGGTGGAAAACACTACGTATCTCATGTTCCTGTTTATATGAATTCTAAAAATAATAATGATAATCAGATTGCTATTGTTTGGGGTGGGTGGGAATTGGGGAGGGATGAAGGGGGACATCACAAAGGGGCATAAGGAGCTTCTTGGGATGAGGACGTTTACAGTCAGGAGTGAGATGATGGTTCTCAGATGTGTGCACGTCAGGATTCCCCAAACTGTGCACGTGACCATGACATTCAGCCTCTCAGTGGAAGCGCCTGAGTCCTCACAGATCTGGTGAAGACAGGCCGGGGCCAAGAGTCAGGGAAGGGCCACCGGCCACTTCTGCCAAAGGATGTGTCCTCTCCATTGTACCTCTGCTCTTCATGTCTCCAAAAACTCTTTTGTGAATAGCAAAGGAGGGTAACTGCATTTAGCTCCTACTGGCCACAGAGCAGTGGAACGTGGATCCAGTCCCCAGAGGGACACCCTCCTTGGAGAGCCCAGCCTTTACAGATGGCGTGTGTATGTCCCTGGCATCCCCTTGCGGTGACTAGGAGGTGGCCAAAAGGAAGTGGCAACACTGCCCAGGAGGGAGTCACGGCACCCTCTGAGCTTGACTCCCCCCGGGTGAGCATCCTCATCTGGAAACTGGGTCTCCTTCCTGAGGACCCCCAATAACTGTGATCTTATGAGTGAGAGTGATCAGAAGGAATTTTACCATTTCAGAGTTGTTCTGATGGGTGAGGACACTTAGGAGCGCCTTGCTAGGAGATGATTTAGCCAGCAAGACACTTGACACATGCGGAGTGACAAAGGGGAAAGAGAGCTGTTCTATAAGGTGGCATGCATATTCCTAAAAGTCACCAGGTTGTGCAGAACGGCTCAGCAAGACCAGATGTGAAAATGGGGACAGGGTTGGACACAGCATTCAGAAACTTCAGCAGTGAAGCATTAGAAAGAGGCAGACGCCTCATAGAAACAACAGTGTCATACATGCTTGAGGGTCAAGAAGCACAGATCTACTCTGATAAAGATCACTGTGCCTTCAAAGAGTCCTGACGTTTGGTGTGGAAGTGGGCCCTGGAGGGGCTGTGGTTTGTGAGTGACTGTGCGTGGTGAAGCCAGGTCATCTGCAGTAGTGGTCTTGTGACCCCAGGTGTGGAGGGGTCCAGACCGAGCACGTTTGCGTGTGCAGGTGTGTTCGTGTATAACCCTGGCCTGGTTTTCAGATTTCTAAGCGTCTCAGCTCAGCTGGCTAAGCTCTTGGTGTTCACCTCGTGTGGCTCACAGATGAAATCATGCCTAAAGAAATCGCAAAATATGTCCTGCTGAGGTCGTTCCTAATGTATCAGTGGCACTGGAACAGATTCACGTTGCCAAGGCAAGGGTGCCGCAGGACTGATCCTGCAGCATACAGCCGCCTTGGCAAGGGGCGTTGCTGGAAGACACCGGAGGGCCGGGCTGTGCCGTGAGCTCTCGAGAACTCTGCATCCTGGCACTGACCCTTCCTTTTGCTGCTGTCGATTACCTCGAAGCCCTGGAGCCCACACTGCCCCCGTTCCTGCAGGTGTTGTTGCATGGAAGGCACTGGAAGGACTCTTCATCCCGTGGCTGCTGTGAGTTGCACCTGGGCTCTACTTACTGCCCTGTTGGCTCCATTAGCCACGAAAGAGGGCAGAGTCTACCCAGAGGAGCCGGTGTGCAGGTCAGCTGTCCCTTGACCCAGAACCAGAGAGTTGGGTAGAAAACTTGATTCCCAATCATTGTTATTTCAGGCTTGTAACATTTAAAAAAGCAACAATTGAAATCAACAACACAATGTTGCCATTTTAATCAACAGGTTTGTGTTGGTTTGTTGAGCACCTACTAGGCCTCTGGTATCATTTTAGGATAGTTTAACAAATGAAACAGGCCAGCATCCCTGCCCGCTGGAGTTCATGTGGGAAGTCAGACAAATGATGTGTCATTTTTTTCCCACGAAGGGCACAGGGATGAACGCATCAGCAATAACAATAAAGACTCTTGCTTTCATTTCAGAAAACAGTGAAGTCATCCTTATTTTCAAAGGGCATCTTTGTACCAAGGGCACGGGACTGACATAATCTCAGAGTAAAGGACTGGCCTTTTAAGAAAGTAGCACATCCACATATCGATTCTTGGAAACCTCCGCAGAAGAGCGAGGGGAGGTCAAGCCGCGGGAAGGGGACGGTGCCTTGTTTCTGTCCTTGTGGCGGAACTTCAGGGTGTATGAGCACTCCAGGAGCTACGTGGAGCACCCCTGGGCTGAACCGTTCCTGGGACCACCCTCTGGCCCTGCCTTGCTGGGGCCCTTCTCTTGCCATCTTTGCTTCAGTTTTCCCCTCTGGCCTCTTGAGAGTCGAGGGTGAGTTCCTTCTGATTTGATGAGCACGTTGCTTTCCCATCTGCCCAGGCTGGAGACCCAACGTGGGCTGTAGATGCTGCAGTGCTTGTGTCTCACAGGCTTCAGCCTCTGTTGAGGCAGCGGCTGCCCTGGGTGGTCTGGGGCATGTGCAGGGCTGGGAGCCCCGAGGCAGCTAGTGGTGCTGGTGTAGTGAGGGTGATTTACACAGTCCCTCTTGCTACCCCGAAGTGTGGTGTCCCACCAGGCAGAGTGCTGGCTGCCTGGGTGTTTAGGAACAGACCAGGCGTGCCTCCGAATGTCACCCTCTGGGACCAGCTCTCCAGCCGTCGGCTTCTGCACAGCAGTTGAGTACGTGTGTTTGGGGCCCCTTGGGTCTGGGATCCAGTCGTACCTCTTGTTCTCATGAACTGTGGGTGAGTTTCTCAATTTCGCTAAGCTTCCGCTTCCTCCTTTAAGGATGTGAATAATCACCGAGGGGACCCTACCCATAGTGTGTGGGTGAAATTTAAATAAGATAATGTAGTTATCAGCCTGTTCTCTGGTTAGAACTTGACCCTTGCTGGCTTAGCCACGAGTTTGGGGAAGCCCCCCTGAGATGAGTTTACCTGGAGGTCCCAGTACCTGGGTGATTCTGTCTCTCTGGACTCAGAGTAGTTGGCTCTTGGGCATTTAATCATATGCTGCCTTCCATGGGGTTTGGTGCGTGGAGTGTACCTGCCTAATTTTCCCTGAGTTTTTGAGCTCTTCTTATTGAGCATTGCTCCAGGCAGTTTTCAAACATTACTGTGCTTAATCCTCACATCGGCCCTAAGAAGGGGGTATTATTTGATTTTTCAGATGAGGAAACTGCAGATCAGGGAAGTTTAATAAGCTGCCCCAAGTTCACAGCTAGTCAAGGGCAGAGCAGTGGACATCCAGCTGCCACTTCTGTCCACCCCAAGTTATATTACAAACTCAGAAAGTCAGATGTGCTGTCCTGTTTATAATTGTAGGGAGGTCAGCATTTCAAATAGAACTGGAAGCTGATGCCCTAGCAGATGTCCACCCTCCAGAGATCTGAGCAGGAGAATTCCATGTCCCAGTGGTGTATCAGGACTCCCCTTGGTAATGGGGTGCTAATGACATTGTGGTTGCTAAATATACATGCCCCCAGTCCTTGCAGTAGTGAGACCTTGTCAACAGGAATAAGAGAAAAGATTGGTGCTTTCCCATTTTGATGTACACCTTCTGGCCCTCCTGGCCTGGGGCTAGGGTTCCAAAGGCAATGTGTGTACCAGGAATCAGGGTATGTAAGAACCATGCATTAGGTTAAAACTATCAAATAGGAGGCTCTGTCTTCCCATGGCAGTGTGTAACCTCACACCACACAACTGAAGAAGTTGTGCATACAATGAGTTGGTGTCCACATAACTGGAAGTCAGCAAAATACCAACAGGGTTGAATTTACCTATCACTGCATGTGTCTGGGTGTCCTGGGGGCAGGCCAGAGATGCTTGAGTGATGGATAAGTGGAAGGCAGGCTTCACTGAAGTCAATCCTTTCTTAGACTAGATGATCTATTGGTAGCAGTGACCTCAAAGCATAAAGCCTTCCAAAAATATGCTTATATTATATTATAGAAATATGTAAAATAGTATGTATTTACATGTTTAAAAAATATAAAGTTAAAATCCATTTTTTGTACTTTCAAAGGGTTTATTCAACAATATTCAAAATTATCTAAATGGAAAAATACACATTACATGGGAAGTTAAATGAACATTTTAATGATGCTGATCATTTTACCTAGTTTTTGGTGACGTCAATGAGTATCCTTGTACTTTTCCATAAGAAGTCTATCCATCATTCCAGGTCTTGATGTCCCTCTAGTAACCGGTGTAAGGAATCCGTGCCTACCGTCCACCACACACACGTTTAAAACAAGGCCTTGGTTAGTACTGCAGCTGTCCCCAGACGCCCATTCACAAACGGGGACATGGAGGGACACAGGGAGTGAATGCTCACGTGCTCAATGATGTGGTTGACAGGGACCCTTGTTTGTTCTTTTCCTTGCTGAGGGTCTCCCTGTCTCCTGAGCTGCTGTTTCCAACATCACGGGCTCTCCAACTTTAGACCAGGGGCTTGAGGGTGTGAGCACCTCTGATTTCAAGGTCAGGTGCAGAGACCATTTCTCTGGGCCCTGAGTGGTGTTAGCCATGAGTGAGGACTGTGGTCCCAATCTCTGCTGGGGCAGCCTGGCAGCAGGGTCTCAGAGGGTGTAGTTTCTCTAATAAAACCCTGTGCATTTGTGACAGCGTGGGGCTCAGGGTGGAAGCCCCTCTTTCTGGGTCTAGCCGTCTCTACTATGGCTGTGGTCAGTTTGAATTCAGTGGACAGAACAGAGCTGGCAGGGCCCTTGAGCACTACTGTGAACCTGGAATTGTTGCCTGTTTATGTCCATCTCCCTGGGGGTTGGTCTCATCCTTGATGTACTGTCCAGGAGGAGGCCTTCATTTGCAGGCCAGTAGCATTTCCTCTGATTCTGTTGGTAAAGTGACATGTCTAACTCGTAACCTGAGGATCTTGTTAAAATGGGGCCCCTGCAGAACAGAATGTGGTAAAATGGGTGACAGATGGGTGATCTGTTAATGCTGGATGGACAGACGGATGGATGGATATATAGGGGGAAACGTGATCCTCTGGAATTACCTTGGACCTGGTATTTCATGGCTGTTTAACCCTGAAGGACGTATTCTGTTCCCCAAGGTTCTGATGGTTCCTGAGCAGGTAGGTTGGAGGAGATGACAGTGGTCAGTTAAGCTGCACACTGGCTGCGACGGGGTGGACCTGAAGAGACAGGACACGCGTGAAGAGCAGCCTGAACTAGAGATGCTGCCTTTTCATGTTGGGCACGCTTGGTGATGCGTTGGTGCAGGGGTGCAGGTTAGGGTTAGGGTTAGGTTTAGTGTGCGGTAGGCCCGTGCACGCCCTCACCACCAGGGGACCCTGTGGCCCGCTGCCTCTCAGACAGCTCACTTACTGCTCTTCTCCACCAGGTGCCGCTTGGGGCTGGACAAGCTGGGCCTGCAGCTTGGAGGTTATGCTGGAGGAAGGGGCCTTGTGTAAGTTTAGGGGGGGGCCCACATTTTTATGCAAAATTATTGAACTTCGCCCCTGTATGCAGGCAATGCAGGCAGGCTCCAGCTGTAGCTCCTTTGAGGTGAGTGTTGAATAGGGACAGGGGAGCCTTTGATCGCGTGCACAGGTTCGTTGGAAGGGCCTTTCCCGTGTTCTGTTGATACGGTTTACACCCAAGCCAGAGCGCTAGAGTTTATGCCGAGGACACTGGTGTCCACGCTCGTTCCTTAAAGAGGGCACCTCTCACGGTCTCTTCGGTCTGCAGGGGGGTCCTGTTCACCTTAGGGCAGGCTTTGCTGTGCCTGAAGAATGATTCTAAGCTGCCATCGACAGAGAGTGTCATCAAAGAAACTTCAGGGTAAGCGGTGACACGGTGACTGGCTCTGGGGGTGCCCGCCGCCCGCCCTGGTAGCTGCGGAAATTGAGCTGTCAGCTAGGAAGAGGAAACGCTGCTTTGTTCTGTGGCTCATGCTCCCAGCGGCTGCATTCCCAGGCCATTTGACATGAGTTCAGAGAAGGGGAAAGTATTTATCTTTTTTTTTTCCCTTTTTAAAAACTCCTTTCTCTGTTCTTGGTCAAGTAGGAAGTGAGAGCTCCCCAGGACAGCTTCTGGCACGTGGGCAGGGAGGTGTTCAGCAGGGCGGGTGGCAATGCCAGCCCAGCTGCCATGGGGACGCTGCCTCTGCCCCCCGAGTCCCTCACCCTGGTCACCTTCAGAGCGCTGCTCCCCAGAGCATTTCTGGGGACAGTCCATCCACTGGTTGCTCCAGGGGAAAAGAGGCCATGAGAGGACATGTTTTGTGGCCAAATACATTGGAGAAACGCCGTGTGCTGTGCTGTTTCCCTGTCGTGGACGCGCACTTCATAGTAGGCGGAAGGCGCCGAGGATTCCGGCAGGCACAGACTTGACCGGCCTTGTTGAAGTCAATCTGAATTTTCTAAAGCTCTCTTTCTGAAAGAGGCCCGAGTGTCCCCCACGTACCGGGCACTTCACAAGACAGTGGCGAGTACAGCAGATAGGCCCCACGAAGCACCTACCTGGGCAGCAAACAGGTAAAGAGACAAGACTGGGAAGAATCACACCTGGTGACAGCGAGGAACAGCAGCCAGGGTGGGTGGATGGGGCTAGGAGGGCAGCTCCAGGAAGTGAGGACCGGCGGGAGAAGGGGGACGATGTGAAGGAGGGTGGGAGGGACAGGAGCCCGCATGCAGCTGCCCGAGCAGCACAGTGTCTGGTCCTAGGAGACATTTAGCACTGTGTCCAGAGCAGTTTCTAAGATGTGTACAGGGGGCCTGGGACAAAGCAGACCCGCAGAATCAGTCCCTTTCCTTGCCAGGAGGATTCTGAGCGTGGCCTTCCGGAAAGGTCTCGGCTCGGCACGCTCTGTTGCTGCCACATCCCACACAGAGCGTGGCGCTGTCCTCGTGGCTCCCTGGCTGAGACCTTCAGTGCACGTGGAGGTGATCTGACTCGTGCGAGGTGCAGTCTCAAGAGCACAGATGTGTGCAAACTGCAGCAGGAGCCCTGGGACATCCGTGTGTGAGAGACCTCACAGGAGACGGCACCACCTGTGGGCCCACTGGGCCCTGGTGTGACAGGTCTTGAGCCCAGCTGTGCGAAGCATGCCAGGAGGACACAAGGGGGTGACCGAGACTCTTTGGGCTTCCTGGAACTTCTCAACACCACAGTGGTCGTGCTCAGAAGGGCCTGGGACTGGCTGGGACCCTGAGGAGTTCTAAGCTTCTCACATGTGGTCAGTCTGAGGAGGTTCATGTAGCCAGGGACCCCTTGGTCATGGAAAAATCAGGTGTACAGAAAGCTAGGCAGAGCTCGTTGCTGCTCAGCAGGTGCACAGCGTTTGCCCTCCCTCTCCCCCTGCTGTGGATGCACGCTGGTGTGTGTTTTGATTTCCATACTCTGCTAGTTACATCTTATGGGCAGCAGTAAATTTGGATTTATAAGTCATTCCTTTAATGACATGGTGTGGCTGCGATCCTAAATCTGAAATATGGCAGCTGGTGATAATACTTGGGAAATGGACTTATTCATGACCTCTTAAAATAAGAAAAGCAAGAGCACAGAGATTCTGCAAGTCGATGAAACCCATCCTATTAGAAGCCTGTCCGGGTTGGAACTTGGCCGTACATTTGGAGGCAGGCTAAACATTTCCTCTCAGAATCTGACCTGGTTCCCTGTCCCATAGGATCCTTCCTCTAGGACCTTGAGTCTATCCTCTCCTGGAAGTCACTGTCAGTTTCCTCCTTCTTTTCCTTGGAATAGAGATGAATTCCCCAAATGTCTCTCTTGACACTGCTGTCCTCTCATGTGGCCCTCAGTGCGCTTCCTGACACCCATCTCCTGTGCTTGTGCTCAGCTGCTCCGTGACTTCACCCAGACTGGACCCGTCTGCCTGTCCAACTTCATCTTCCTCTGTTTTAGCCAGCTTTTTGGCTGCTGTGACTAAAAGGATCTGACCAGCACAATTGTAGAGGAGGAAATGTTTATTTGAGGGCTCACGGTTTCAGAGGTCTTAGTCCATAGAAGGCGGCTCCATTCCTTGGGGCTGAGGTGAGGCAGAACATCATGGCGGGAGTGTGGCAGAGGGAAGCAGCTCGCATCACCAGGAAGGAGAGAGAGAGAGAGAGAGAGAGAGAGAGAGAGAGAGAGAGAGAGAGAGAGAGAGAGAGAGAGAGAGAGAAAGAGAGAGACTCCACCCTCAGATACAAAACGTGTACCCCAAGGCCATGCCCCAATCCCCTCTCCTCCAGCCACACCCTGCCACTTCAAATAATCCCACCAGGTTAATTCACTGATTAGGTTAAGACTCTCACACCCAGTCATTTCTCCTCTGAACCCCCCTGTATTGTCTCACACCTGAGCTTTCAGGGGACACCTCACATCCAAGCCATACACCCTCACTTTCCTGCTCTGTCCTCGGGCCCCCTGAAAGCCTTCCGTTCTGCCTCCACTGTACCTTTATTAACATGGTCCGTGCTTGTCTAGATGACATTGTGGGTTTATGATCTGTGTCTTCCTGACTAGAGTGGAAAACTAGTGAACTTGGGAATCTTGCAAAGCTACTGCTGCAGTCAAAGGATCCAGAGAGTGCTTATGTAATTGGCTGCGTTGGTTGGGATATGGACTGTCCCCTCAAATCTCACGTGTTCGGAGGTGGGGCTTTTGGGAAGTGACTGCCTCCTGAGGGCTCTTTGGATTGACCCGGGAATGGCCGAAGGGTCTACAGGGAGGCGAGGCTGCGTTTGAGGAAGCAGTTCACTGAGGCATGCCCTCGACGGGGTTGTCTTCTTCTCAGCCCATCCTCCCTCTGTGTCTCTGCTTTCTGGTTGCCATATCCTGAGCTGCTGTCCTCCATCACACCCTTTCGCCTTGATGTTCTGCCTCACCTCAGGCTCAAAGCAATAGAGCTGGCTGACCACGGACTGAACCTCTGCCACCGCGAGCCCCAGGTTAACGTTCCCTCCCTAGGCTGTTCTCCTCAGGTCCTCTGGCCACAGCCATGCAAAGTTCTCACTTACACCACACCCTCCTCCCCTCCCGCTATCCATCAGTGTTCGCGGAGCAGGCTCCCTTCTGCACACACTTTGCTAACTGCGGAACATCCTCAACTCTCAGGTCGTGAATCACTTCCCTCAGTTCAGGATGGTTGCTCTCACTACTCCTTGGTCATCCCGGGATACTTCATCCACTGTCAACTGCTCCACGAGGGAAGGGGGCCTGGGTTTCTGCATATCTTAGAATCTTAGGATCATTCCCACAAGATCTAGCATGGTGCCTGCTCTCAGTAGGTATGCACTACATATTTATTGCATAAGTGTTTCTTCTCTCTCTCTTTTTTTTTTTTTTTTTTTTTTGGTACTGGGAATTGAACCCAGGGGTGCTCCACCACTGAGCTCCCCACAGCTCTTTTTATGTTTTATTTGAGACAGGGTCTTGCTAAGTTGCCCCGACTGGCCTTAAACTTGCAATCCTCCTGCCTCGGCTTCTCAGGTCCCTGGGATTATAGGCTTGTGCCACCACACCTGGAACCTGAAGTAATTTTTTTAAACCTTCCTCTTTTTCCATTTTAATCCAAAGATCTCAGGAGTGGTCTGTGCTCCGTCTCTTCTTTTGTCTCAGACGCCCTGTGCATCTGGGATCTGCCATTTGACCTTTCTGGGTGAGCATCTACGAAGGTCTTGCTGCCAGACCTCACAGTCTCTCACCAGTGCTTCTCCCACCTGTCTTTGTGGCCTTGATGCTGGCAGCCAGTCCTCCTTGACACTGTCCTGTGGTGGCAGCCAGGTGCCCAGGTCCTGCTGTGTTAGGTGTAGAAACACGAAGGCATTTAGGTGAGCAGTTAAGAGGAGACGTCACTGTGCGGTGGGGGTGGGTAACTCCAGGACTCAACCTCATGAAAAGACTCTCATTAAAGTTTTATGCAATTTTGAGGTTTATGAATTCCCAGCTTCTTTCTATCATTTCTGTTTACCCCCAGCACAGCCCTGTAACCATCTGCATCCTTATGGCAGGAAGAGCGGGTGAGCCAGTTGGGGCAGGTCACTCACATTACTATTTCCAGGATGCTTGAGCAGACTGCTGGATTTCCTGTGGGTAAAACTCACTTAAAAAATACATAGTTATTGATTTCAGCTAATTCTTATATTCCCAGACAGTAATCTTGAGGTGTCAACCAACTTGGGTAAAAAGGGAAATTGTAGCTTTATTTAATTTTTTTTTCTTTTTAAACTCAAAAATTCTTAGTTCTGTCTTCTGAATTCCAGGTAGTAGAAACAGAGGTGCTCTGACTTTCTCGGATGTTTCTGGAAGCGGATCTTGTTTAGCAAAACTAGTTTAAATTAGCTGGGAAGAAAATGTACAAAGGAAAGCCACTGTGTAAATGCCAGGCGGTGCCGACCTCGGGGACGAGGACAGTGTATTACCCATAATGCACCCTGGTGCTTTTGCCCCCGTCTTCTCTCCCTCTTCTCGTTGGTGAGGTTCCCCCGTCCTCTCTGCTGGACAGTTTGCTCCCTTTTTTAGGGTAATTGTAGATATGAGGGCACTTGCTGAGCACTCAGGAGCATGTCAGTGGAAATTGCTTGAAGCCCAGACTTGTTCCCTTTACAACTTGAGTGTAGGATGATGACTCTGGAAATAATGGTCGATTTTCTTCCTAAAGTCTCCTGCCCACTGAAACAGTGGCGTCCGCCTGCTCTGACTCATTCCGGGATCATTTGTTAGTTAATTAGTTGACACCTTTCATCCAGCAGGGAGGTGGGTGTGTGAGGACGCAGGGAAGAGCCCCTTTTGTTTCTAGGGTGGGACGCTGTGAGGTCCCGCACTCATTCTGTCTCTCTTCAAAGGCAGAGTTCTTCCCCAGCTCTTGGCAAGGTTAGAATGACCTCTCAGCATCGAGGGGAGAGCGCGACGTGATGGAACAGATTTATCTCTGCTCCATCCAGGTTTATTTCCGAGGACGCCATCCGTGGCAAAGTGTGGTAATGGGCGGTCTGCGGCCATCTGTCAAGCTGGACTCGGAGCCCCCCGCCATTCCCCTTAGGAGTCAGACCACTGCCCGGGAAGATGGCCCTTCCCCACGTGCTGCAGCCGCCTGGGTCAGGCCTCAGAGGGAGAGCCGCTGGGTCTTGTCACCTTTGGTAATGCGTGAGATCAGGGCTCTGGTGGCAGATGCAGGTGCCAGGGCCACCAGGAATATGGAGTCACTGGGGGAGGGAGGGAGGGCCAGGAGAGGACCAGGGGCTCCTGGAGTTGGAGGGTCAGACACTCGGGTGCCACTGACCTTGCTTTTCCAAGGGCAGATTTTGGGTTCCCCACTTGTAACCCAGTGGCACCTCTCCAGACGGGGATGCTGACCAGGAGGACGGTGATCAGCTAGAGACACAAGGGCACCGGCCTCGATCTCCAAAGTCCACCGGACGGCCCTGGGGATGGACAGCCCTGGCGAGTCCTTCATGTGCTGGGTGTAGCCATGCTGGTCCAGTGGACAGCTGGCCACTTTCCCTACTTAGAAGTAGGGAAAGGCACCAGGTCCAGGTGCCTCTCTCTCCTGCTTTTTTATTTTTTATTTTTTTGGTCGTTCGATGACAGCTTTACTGAGATATACTGCACAAAATATCAGGCACTCATTTAAGGTACACGATTCAGTGGCTTCTCGTGAAGGCACTTAGTTGTGCAAACATCACCACTTGAGTTTTAGAACGCGCTCATTGCCCCAGGAGAAACCTCGCTCCTTGGAGCAGTCGCCTCTCACCTCCCATCCTCCTCCTGGATCCTGGCAGCCATGGATCTGCTTGCTGTCTCTTACCATGATTTATTTATGCCTTCTGTCTGTCGCTGACGCTAGACAATGAGCCAGCTGTGGTTAGGGGCCATGTCAATTTTTTTCTGCCACTCCAAGTACTTGAGATATAGTTGTTAAAAATAATCGGGAAGAATGTTTCTTTTCCGCTCCCCCCGCTGAGTCACCTCTGCCGCCTGATGGTATCTTCTTTCTGGATTACCTTGTTCTTTCCTCCTGTGGAATTTTGATTTCTTCTTGGATTACCTCATTTTTGTGTTGGTCCAATAAGAAATGATGGAGTTTTTTTTTTTTTTTTTTTTTAAATTTTCCTTTTGTTTTGAATGAACTAAGAACAGCTGTAGGTGCTTGTGTGGCACAACAGGCTGTCAGTTATTTGACGGCATGCCTGTGTTTGTTCTGGGGGATACAGAAATGCCAGCCTTCTCTCCCAGCGTCCTGGTTGCTGAGGAAATGAGACCTTGTTCTAACATTAGGTTCATTCACTCCCTCCTTGAGCCTGTGAGGCAATTTGTGGGCTTGTCAAAAGGTGTGACCCCAATTACCTGTCACTTAAAACATAGCTTTATTATTTACAGCCACACAAGATGCATTAGAAGCTGAGACCCAGGCCTGTTGGGCAAAGGGCAGGGCCAAGCTGTCCAGTGGACCTTGGGGATCAAGGCCAGTGCTTCCCTGTCTCTGGCTGGTCACCATCATGCTGGTCAGCATCGCCCCCCTACACAAGGAAGCAGAGATAGATGTCTTTCTGGTCAGGCGCCTTTGGAGCAGATCATGGCCTTGGCCTTGGTGACACAGTTTCTTATGTGACTAGAATTTCTGCAGGATGAGGGATGGCCCTGAGAGAGTCCTAGAGTTTCAGATGTCCATTCAGAACAAGTTGATGTCAGCACACAGAGGTTCATTCCTGCAGCTGCAACCTCACGGCACATGCGTATGACCAGGGTCCAGCACAAACAATAGCGGCCTCCTCTTCACCTTCCGCCAAGCTACTCTGTGCTGTTCTGCAAAGGCAAACGGAGTGTGTGTGTGTGTGTGTGTGTGTGTGCGCGCGCGCGCGTACATGGACACACGCACGCACATACGCTCCGGAGTTTGTGGTTGCCTGTCCTTCGTGACCACTATAAAACTGGTCAAGGAGAAGCTGCCAGGGCTGTATGTAGCCCTCTGCAGGCTCCTGAGGGACTTGTGACAGCCAGTCCACCTGTGGCTAGCTTCATGTGGAAACAAGAAGTAGGGGAGCCTCCTGGTGGTGGGAGGGGTCTTAACCCAGCGAACCTGGTTGTCCTCAGCCACTGCTTTGTCCTGAGGGTCGGAGTGTTAACGTTTGTGTTGGCTGGCTTCTGTACCACGTGTCTGGAAGGCAGACAATAGATGCATATGCAAATGAGCATCTGTTCACAGCTGTCAGCATGGTAGCCAAAGCACAGGCCATGTGAGATGTGGGTGGAACTAACTTCAAATGGGGTGGCCCAAAGCAAAGGTGGGGATGGACTTCACTGCACAGTGCCCACTCCCTCCCAATGTGGTTTTGTGGGAGGCTGATTTCCTTATATCGGCTGATTTTTCTTATAACCAGCCCCATTTTCCAGAGCTTGCAGAAAAGCAGGAATAAAAGAAATATTGACCACAATATGGATAAGCCACCTGGATAGCGTTAGAATACTTTGAAGTGGTTTATTTGTTGTTGAGTGTTAGACGCTCAAATGAGCCACCAGACAATTCAGCCACAGACAGTCCGTATCGACTCATCCTTTCTTGTGTATTTAATCAAATAGCCTATAATAAATTAGCAACGATTCATTTGGACACCAGATACCAAGTTGTTCTCCTGAGTGACCTGGATTGATTTCTACGTGTCGCAATTCATCAGATTGAAGTGGCTTCACCGGCTGGGAGTCTAAATGCCCTGGCACATTTCTGCTCTCACTTTACTTTAACCAGCAAAAGACATTTGGTTTTCTGCCTTAGTTGGTAAGTCTCACAATTAGTTGGACTGCAAATGTGAAAGGCTCAGATGAATTGGCTTTTCCAAAACAGAATGGCCGGTGAGCAACTGGAGGGAGCAGGCTGGGGCTGGAAGGGAGGAATGGGCATCAGGCTGCACCCACCCACTCCCCCGGGGTCTGTGGGCCCAGGGCTGCCTTGCTCTGGGGTGGCTGTGTGACACGTCACGTTGTGTTAGTTAAGAGCGTCCCCCGTTTTTGGAAGGCCCCAGGCTGTCTTCTAAGTACTCACTAATCCAACCTTCACAACCTCCAGGGGAGTGTGTGGAGTGTGTGGGAGCCTCCGTGATCAACTCCTTGCAGACGGAAAATGAGGCACGCAGCGGGGGTGTAGTCCCTGCCTAGGGCCGACGGAAGGGTGGCAGTGGAGCAAGTCTTCAGTCCGGGCTTTGCCCAAGAACGGCTGACTCGGAGCTGTGGACGGAGGGCGTGGCCGCTGAACCACCAGGGTCACATGGGGGAGGGCGTGGCCACTGAACCACCAGGGTCACTTGGGTTAAGAGCAGGGAGCTCCCTGGAGGGCAGAGCTCTGTGCAGGCCGAGCTGAAATCACTGCCATCATCGCCACTGCTGTTGTCACAGTGTGATCACACCACTGTCACTGTCCCCACCCTCCTCATCACCACATCACTGCTGTGTCCATCCCCGTCATCATCACCAAGATCTCAGCTGCCACTATCATCCTCCTCACCACCAACGCTGCCACCACTGTCACCGGGGTCACCACCCCATCACCACCAACGCTGTCACCACCATGACTGGTGTCACCATCCTCATCATCATCCGTGTCATCATCACCATGATCTCAGCTGTCACCATCATCCTCCTAACCACCAACACTGTCACCTTCACCAGTGTCACCATCCCCATCACCGCCAACTCTGACACCACCGTCACTGGTGTCACCATCTCATCACTATTACCGTCACCATCATCCTCATCACCACCAACGCTGTCACCACTCCATTACCACCAACGCTGTCACCACCGTCACCGGTGTCACCACCCCGTCACCACCAATGCTGTCACCACCGTCACCAGTGTCACCATCTCATCACTATTACCGTCACCATCATCCTCATCACCACCAACGCTGTCACCACCGTCACCGGAGTCACCATCCTCATCATCATCCCTGTCATCATTACCATGATCTCAGCTGTCACCATCATCCTCCTAACCACCAACACTGTTACCTTCACTGGTGTCACCATCCCCATCACCACCAACGCTGTCACCACCGTCACCAGTGTCAGCACCCCATCACCACCACCATCATCATCCTCATCACCACCATCATCGCAGTCATTGCCACCATTCTCAGCATCAGCAGTACGGTCACCACCGTCACCGTCACTGCTGTCACCATTCCCGTCGTCCTCACGGTTGTCACAATTGTCACGCCACCCTCTGCCTCACCATCACGTATGATGCTGGAGGTTGGCGAGTGGAGCATCTTCTGACACATCCTGCCCGTCGTCATAGTGCTCCTCACAGCTCTGTCGAGGCGTAGGGTTGGTGTCCCAGCTCTGCTGTGGCAAGTGAGGCTTAAGAAGCCAAGGAAGAGACGAGCCTGCAGCGTGGCGGAAGGGCGTTTCCCGTGGCAGAAGGCGTGGGTGCTCTTCTCTTTGGAGCAGGTGCCTCTGACAGATTTCCAAGGGTGGGTCAGAGCCACACGCCAGCTGCCTGCACTTTACCTTTAGAACTACGCATCAGTCCCGCCCTGGGAGGGCAGCTGCCTACTTTGCTCTTGTTTTTGTTTTTCTCCTTACTCCTTCTCTTCCTCCTCCAATAGCCAAAATTGTTATCCTTCCTTGTCTCATTATTTATTTCCTTTAGTTGTTTTTTACTCTTCCTTCTTTTTTTTTAGCCATCACTTGCTACCTCTCTCCTGCATCACCTCAGTTTAGCTTTTGAATATTTCAAATTTACTTTTGCCTTCAAAGTCCCATTTTGTTTTCTCTTAATGAGTTATAATTCTACCATTTTTTAGATCAATTTAGTTCATATAATTACTGCCCCCATAATTCACGCTGTTGTTATTATTAGTAGTGGGGAGTGCATAGTTGACACCTGCTGTATACTTTTATGCTAGATCTAGCTCCTGGCTGTTTATTGTGGCTGTTGTTAAATGCTGACCCTGTCCTCCCTCTTTTTGTGGCAATTAATGGTGTACACATCATAGTAGGCACTGGACATTTTTTCTAATGCTGTGTATTGATTGCTATGATTATTGCTGTTGCTTGCTTCCCTTTCTCTGAGAGCAGCTGGGAAGTGACTGGTACAATATGAGTTCATAGGGTAGAGACTCCAGAGCTGAACTACATCAACTCAGCAAAATGAGAGCACACCTTCCTCCACACCACAAACCAAGCCCACTCAAGCTTTAACACTTTAGGGGAGACAAAAACCGCTAAACCAACAACTAGACCTCAAGTAGGAACAATGATAGGATATCAGGTACCACTCTTGGGCGTATACTTCTACAGGAGAATCAGAGAAATAATGGTTCAGAGGAACCCACAGTGTTGTAGCATCTCTACAGAGTAATTGAAATCAGCAGTTCTGTAGCAGAAAACTGAGAAACATTGGAGCCTACATGTTGAAGTCAAGAGATACCAACCAACATCAAGGACTTATGACAAAAAAGGTAACTATACTCCAAAGAACATCCTCACAAAGAGGTAAAGGAATTTATCCAACAAATGCACAAGTCCAAAACGTCTGAAAACGTGAGGAAATAAGCAAACAAGTCTCCCCCAAAAGTTACAATCTCCAAAGAAAGGAATATACAGACAGGGAAGAGGGTGAAATTCCAGAGAAAGACTTTTAAAAATTGATTATTAAAATGATTAATGAGCTAAAAGAAGATTTAATGAATGTATTAATGAATTAAGATAGCAGGTGAAAGACTAAGTAAAGAAATTATGATTTGAAAAGAAGTCAGTACACCTGGAAATGAAATACATTAAATCAAATAAAAAAATTCACTTTAGTCAGGCATGGTGATGCATACCTGTAATCCCAGCAGCTCGGGAGACTGAGGCAGGAGGATAGCAAGTTCAAAGCCAGCCCCAGCAACTTAGCAAGGCCCTATTTTTAGACCCTGCCTCAAAATAAAAAACAAAAAAGGACTGGATATGTGGCTCAGCAGCAAAGTGCCCCTGGATTCAATCCCTAGTACCAAAAAAAAAAAAAAAAAAAAATCACTTGAATGTATCACCAGCAAACTAGATGACATAAAAAACAGAATCTTAGGCCTTAAAGACAGGGTATATGAACTAGAATACTCAGTAGACAGTAAAGGAAAACTTATTAAGGAACATTATCAGAATATACAGGAATTTTTTTATACTCTTAAGGGACCAAATCTAAGAGTAAACAGAATAGAAGACAGCAAGAAATACAAGCTAATGGTATTAAGAAATATTTCCATGAAATAATAGCAAAAAGTTTTCCAAGCCTTAGGAATGAGGTTTATATCCATATACATGAATCCTGTAGGATCCTGAATAAACCAAAAAAAAAAAAAAAAAAAAAAACCTCTCACATCATAGAATATTAAAAGCCACAAGAGAAAAACATCAGATTTCATTTAGAGGTAAACCAGCAAGACTCACTTATGATTTTTCAAATCAGGCTCACAAATCTAGAAGGACTTGAAATGAAATAATCCAGGCTCTTAAACAATACCCAGCCAAGAATGCTATATCCAGTAAAACTATCCTTCAGAATTGAAGATAAAAACTTTCTACAGTAAAGGTAAACTAAAAGAATTCATGGTCACTAAACTCTACTGCAGAAAACATTTAAAAAATACTACACAAAAAAGAACTCAAAACCAAACCTCAGAGATCTCAAATGGATGATGCTTTCCAGAAGCATAATTGAGCAAATAAAAATTAAGAATGAGTTAAAACTATGAAAGAAACCAGAATGACTGGAAAAAAAATAAACATCTCTCCAATGTCAATGGTCTTAACTCTGATTAAAAGACATAGCCTGGCAGAATGAATTAAAAAAGAAAACCCAATCATATGCTTTTCACAAGAGACTCATCTCATAGGCAAAGATATCTACAGACTGAAAGTTAAAGGATGGAAAAAAGATATTCCATGAAATGGAGTCTGAAAACAAGCAGGAGTAGCTGTTCTCATATCTGACAGAGTAGATTTCAAGCAAAAATTAATCAGAAGAAATAAGAAATACCAATACATACTGTTTAAGGGAAAAGTTCAATAAGAAGATACAAAGATAGTAAATATTTATGCTCCAAATGTTAATGTACATAATTACATCGAATACTTCTTGACTTTAAATCCTAGATAAACCCAAATACAATAATACTTGCTGATTTAAGCACACCTCTTTCAACAACAGGTCATCCAGACATAAAACCCATAAAGACACTTCTGACTTAGAGGATACTCCAAATCAGATGGACCTAACACGTACCTATAGAATATTTCACTCAACAACATGTGAATACTCTTTCTTCTCAGTGGCCCATAAAACTTTCCCCAAGATAGAGCATATTTTAGACACAAAGCAAGTCTTAGCAAATTAAAAAATAAATAAATGTTATCCCACATATCTTATGAGATCATCATGGCTTGAAATTAGAAATCAATGGCAAGAAAGCTTATAGAAGCCACAGGAACTCACGGAGATGGAACAATACTCTTTTAAATGAGGAACTGATCATAGAAGAAGTGACAAGAGAAATTAAAAAATCCTAGAATCAAATGAGAATAGTGATACAACATACCAAAATCTCTGGGACACTGTGTAGTTAGTAAAGAGGAAAGTTTGTAGCTTTAAGTATCTATAGTCAAAAAGCAGAAAGATCCCAAATAATCTAATGTTACATCTCAAGGCCCTAGAAAAGCAGGAACAAAGGAATTCCCAAACTAGTGGAAAACAGGAAATATTTAAGATCAGAACTGAAATTGATGAAATAGAGAAAAAAAAAATTCAAAAGATCAGTGCAATAAAGAGTTGGTTCTTTGAAAATATAAATGAGATAAAATCCTCACCGAACTTACTAAATGAATGAGAGAGGAGACCCAAATAACAAAATTAGAGATGAAAAAGGAAATATCACCATAGACACTTATGGAATCCAGAGAATCATTAGGGAGTCCATGATAAAGTTTGATTCATTCCAGGATTGCAAGATTCATTCAATGTATGTAAGTCAATAAATGTAATTCATCATATCAATAGAAGGAAGGACAAAAATCACATGATCATTACAATACATGCAAAGTCATTGACAAAATTTAGTATTTTGAAAACTTATATTCCAATAAATTGGAAAATCTAGAAGATCTTGACAAATTTCTAGACGCATATGACCTACCCAAATTGAACCAAGATGATGTGGAAAGCCTATATAGACCAATATAGTAAGGAGACAGAAGTAATGAAAAGTATTTCAACAAAGGAAAACCAAGGACCAGATGGATTCTCAGCTGAGTTCTACCAGACCTTTAAAGAAGAACTCATTCCAATCCTCCTCAAATTATTCCATGAAATAGAGAGTGAGAGACTACTTCCATAATCATTCTATGAAGCCAGTATTACCCTGATACAAAAACCAAATATAGACACATCAAAGAAAGGAAAAGAATTCCTATGAACACAAATGCAAAATCTGTAGTAAAATATTAGTAACTGCATTCAAAAACACATTAAGAAGATTGTACACCATGATCAAGTTTGATTCATCCCAGGAATGCAAGATTCATTCAATGTATGTAAGTCAGTAAGTGTAATTCGTCAAATCAGTAGAAAGAAAGACAAAAATGACATGATCATTGCAGTACATGCAAAGTCTTTGACAAAATTTAGCACCCATTCATGTAAAAAAAGGCTAGATATATCAAACTGAATGCCAACATCACAGTGAATAGAGAAAAATACAGCATTTCTTTTAAAATCAACAAACCAAGATCATTTACTCTCACCATTCCTATTCAACACAGTTCCTAAAACTCTAACCAGAACAATTGGACAAGAAGAGGAAAAAGGAATACAAATAGGAAAAGAAGAAGTTAAACTATCTCTGTTTATTGATGACATGCTTTTATATCTAGCAGACCCAAAAACCTCCACCAGAAGACTTCTAGATCTGATAAACAAACTTGGCAAAGTAGCAGGATACAAGATAAACATGCAAAAATCAATAGCTTTCTTAGATTCTAGTAATGAATCTTCCAAGAAGGAAATAAAGAAATCTGCTTAATTCATAATGACTTAAAAATACTTTGTAATAAATCTAACTAAGATGGTGAAAGACCTCTACAATGAAAATTATAAAACACTGAATAAATTACTTGAAAAAGACCTGGAAGATGGAAAGACTTATCATGTTCAAGGACAGGTAGAATTAATATTGTCACAAGCAATCTACAGGTTCAACACACTCTCAATCAAAATACCTATGACATTCTTCCCAAAACTAGAAAAAAAAAATGGTTCTAAAATTTATATGGAAAAATCGAAGACTCCAAAGAACCAAAGCAATCCTGAGCAAGAAGGAGCCTGGAGGCATCACAGATCCTGACTAGCATACAAACAAACATGGAGACCAATGCAGGTAGACTAGAAGATACAGAGACACATCTATACAAAGAGTCATCTGATTTTTGACAAAGGTGCCAAAGGCATACATTGGAGAATAGACAGCCTTTTTAACAAACGGTCCTGGAAACACTGGATATCCATATGTAGAAGAATGAAACTATATCTCTTCCTCTCACCTGCACAAAAGACAACTCAAAGTGGTCCAAAGACATAGAAATCAGACCAGAAACAGTGAAGCTGCTAGAAGAAAACATAGGAGCCACACTCCAACACATCAATGGAGGTATCAACTTCCTAAATAAGACTTATAAAACTCAGTAAGTAAAAACAAAAATCAGTAAAAGGAATGGCATTAAATTAAAAAGCTTCTACACAGCAAAGGAAACCATTAAGAGCATGAAGAGAGTCTCTAGAATGGGAGAAAATCTTTGCTAGCTACTCTTTTGACCGTATTAATAACCAGAATATATGAAGAACTCAACACCAAAATCACCACACTAATAATCCACTCAAAAGTTCTAGAGAGACATTTCTCAAAACAAGAAATGCAAATGGCCAGAAAATATATGAGAAAATGTTCAATATCTTTAGCAAGCACAGAGAAAAGCAAATCAAAAGTATACTGAAATTTCATCTTGCCTCAGAATGGCAATCATTAAGTAATGATAATTTTTAGTGAGGATATGGGGAAAAAGATGCACTCATACATTGTTGATGGGATTGCAAATTAGTACAATCACTTTGGAAAACAATATAAAGATTTATCAAACGACTAGGAAAGAAACCACCGTATTATCCAGCTATCCCATCCTTGGAATTTACCCAAAAGAACTAAAATTAACATTCTATAATGATACACGCATACCCATGTTTATAGCAGCCAATCCACAATAGCTAAGTTAGGAACCAGCCCAGAGGGCCATAAGATGAACGGATTAAGGAAATATGGTATATATACCCAGTGGAGTTCTACCCAGCCATAAGTAGAATGAAATTATGGCATTTGCTGGTAAATGGATGGAACTGGAGAATATCATGCTAAGTGAAATAAGCCAGACTCAGAAGGTCAAAGGTTGAATGTTTTCTCTCAAAGGCAGAAGCTAGAAAGGAAAAAAAAAAAAAAAAAAAAAAAGATAAAAATGATGGCACTTCATGACAATAGAAATTAGTAGAATAGAAGTCGGGGACCAAAGGGGAGGGAGAAGGGAGGGAGAAGGGAAGACTTGGGGAATGGGGTTGACCAAATCATGCTGTGTGCATGCATGGATATATCATAGTCCACTCCAGCTCATACACCACTATAATGTACCAACTAAAAATAAATAAGTAGAAGGAAGACCAGTAGATAAGAGGAAGGGGATCAGGGAGAGGAAGGAGGGAAGGGGAGGAGGCAGTACCGGGGATTGAAGTGAAGGAAACTATGTTGTTTGCAGGTATGTCAAGATGAACCCCACTATTGAGCATAACTGTAACGCACTGATTTTAACATTAACTTCCTCGAGGTCAGACAACTGGTGGGAGGAGAGGCTGGATTAGAGCCCCATGCCCTCTTTCATTCACTATTCACTAGCATGGCTCCTCCTTTCCCCGTGCTGTTTCTTCCCTTGGCTCTCTGGTCTCACTCAGGGTCCAGGACCTCCTGTGGCCTTCGCTCTCTCCTCTCTGTGAACCTCTCCCTTGCTCTGCAGTGGGACATCATGTGGTCTGCTGTCGTGCTCATCAGCGCCCCTTCCCTCCCCGGTTCCTGTATCTTGCTGGTAGATCCATGGTCCATCTTGGTGAGGTGGAGCTGATGGCAGCCGGTAGGCCACGGGATGAAGGCAGAAGGGCTTGGGACTTCAGGGCTGGACTCAGTAGAAGGGGGGCAGGCATCCGCCTCCGTGGGCAGTGGTGGAAGTTCCCCTGTTCTGTGTGCCTCCCCGCCTCCTCTGCCGTGCTGCGCAGGTGTCTCTGTTCTCAGGACTCTTGTGGCATCTTAGTTTGAAGAAGGTGTTGAGAATCTGTGTTTTGAAGTCAGCTCTGAAGATTTTTTAAGTCATTCCAGCAAATGACTCTCCTGGTGTGGAAAGTCCTGACACCTGTTCTTCATGGTCCCTTCTGATGGGTCGGCTCCTCTGCCCGAGCTTGGAGGCTCAGCCAGTGTGAAGGAAGTCTCTGGAGGGTGGAGGCGCCCAGTGAGGCACCCTGGGAAGGTGCACTGCGCCCCAGACCTGTGGACCTGCCGCCGGCTGCTCTCAGCTCAGGCCTGGGGCTCCAGCCGGCTGCTTCTCTCCTTGCTCTCTGTAAGGTGGAGCAAGCAATGCCCTCTTCAGAAGCCTAGGTGAGGGTTGAGGAGCACCCTCTATATTTTGGTCCCTGTGCTGGGGACGTTAGTTCAGCATCTCTCTGGTAGGATTCCCAGAACAGCTCTGCAAGAATGCAGCTTCCTCCCACTTCACAGAGAGGAGGCGGGGGTAGCGTCTGCACTCCCTGCACTGCACTGGTGAGAGGGCCAGGATTCTCTCCCCAAAGCCACTTTTCCTGACCGCTGGGCATGATGGCCCCTTCCCTTTCCCAGGACCCTGCCCTCTGGCATTCCCATGGACACCCTGCATGGGGATGAGACACCAGGGTTACTTTCTTCCTCCTCCTTTCTTGACACGAGTCTTCCTGTGTGTACAGCTTGGGGTACATCCTGTGTTGTACCCTAGTACAGCAGGACGTACCACTGGCCATACTGCAGACGTCAGAGAGGCTAGATACCACTCAGCAGCTGGCCAACGCCTCCACACCAGGGCTGGTGGAGGCTTTGCCAGCCTCTCGACATGCCTTCACTCAGCCGCTGTCACCAGGGAGCACCTTATGAGTCATGGAGCCAGGATGTGTGGTCACAGCCTGGGGGCAGTGGTTCCTGGGCATCAGGGTCATGAGAGGACAGACCATCTGTAAAGTTTTGATGGAGAAGGGCTGACCAAGGGAGCCACAGGGGTTGCAGAGTGCTGGGGTGGGCAGTTTTACAGAATCAACGCCTCCCAGAGGTGGTCACCGCCAAGACAGAGGTGCAGGGCAAGCTCTGTGGACATTGGGGAGGGGAGGCTGGGCAGGAGCTGCCACGGGGGGCAGTGTGTTTGGAATGGGAGGACCAGTGTGGGGAGACGTGGGGACAAGGCAGAGATGGCCATGGGATGCGTTTCCTCCCAGGAGGTCCGGGGTATTGAGGCACTTGGAGCAGAAGAACAGCAGGCCCTGGCTTTCTGCAGGGGCTACCCTGGCTGCCCTGTGAACAGATGGCCGTGGGGCCGGGGCAGGAGCAGGCTGGACACTGAGGCGGTGGTTGTAAGGATGATGCTGCAGACCAGGGATGGGGACAGAGGTGATGAGAAGCTGTGTCTGGCTGCGTTCTTAGGGTCGAGCTGGGCAGACCCACTGAGGACTGGGGTGTGGTGGGAGTAGTGTGAGCAGAGCAAGGAAGGAGTGTCCCTGTCGCCCTGGGCAGCTGGTGGAGCTGCGGGCCCTCCTGCCAAGCCAGGTGGGTGGTGACATCTCCAGAGTCCTGCCTCTTCATCCTTCTCAGGGCTGCTTTGGCCCGCACCATCCCCACCCCTCCTCTGCCTACATCATGATCACTTTGGGACCCAAAGTGCCACCCAAGTGCACGGCCTCAAGTCACCTGCTGCAGAGCCCAAGCAGCTGCACCTGGGTGTAAGTGCTGTGTGATGAGGATGGACCTGATCCTGGAGAGGCTGCAGCCAGCACACAGGTAGCTTCCTACAAGGAGCTGGCTCTGCCTGCTGCCCCGGCCCCATCTTGGTCCTGCGCCTGACCCCGGCCTCCTCCCGACACTGTCCTCTGCGTGTCCTCTTCTTCTCTTGGCTTCATCCTGTTCCCCGTGCCTCTGATGGGCACTCATGGCTTCACCCATTCTTTGGTGGGTGTCTGGTTCTCTCCTCCATCAGGCAGATGGCGCATCTTAGGAGAGCAGAATTCTTGTGCCTGCGAGGGACATCTGGGGCATCCGGTTCAGCTATTTCATTTCTCCCAGGTGAAGAAAGCAAAGCTCAGGAAGGGGAGTAATCCTATACGGCTGACCTAACAGCAGTGCTACTGCTAATGCTTGCCTGGGAAATCCGAGTTCGGCCATTCACATCCGGACTCTGGCTTCCTGCCTGTGGTGGAGGTTTCCACTCTCCACAGTCCCTGGCCCCACCTCAGGGGCCGCCCTTGTGCAACTCAGAGCTCTGCTTGATGCTTTGCACGCTGCCTATGGTTCCCTGGCTCCCCGGTTTCAGCCCATGTGTCTCTGAGCTCCATTTTAGGGAAATCCCGGAGTTTTATGTAAAATCCTCAAGGTCATCGCCCCGATTTCTCATTTTGTGAGGAAGGATGGGCTCCAGGAGAGCCTGGGGAGGCCGCGGGTGAGTCAGAGAGATGGTGGCAGGTCCCCGCCGCTCCGGAGCCTGGCTTTGCAGACCCTGCTGCTTGATGAACACCAGGCTACACGGATTCTGGCCCTGTCCCCTGACCAGCCAGATAACAAACGGATGCTTTAATAACTCTGTGATAATGAGGGTCACTCACCTCGTTGTTCAGCAGCTTCTGCTGGGGGACTTCACACTGGGATATTTTGTTATCATGGAAGCATATTTGTTTTATGAAGGAGACATATTTCATCTTGATTATGAAGTTCCTTCTACCCTAAAAATACCCTTAATTGCTCTCTCCAAATAGTCAGTGTATTAATTTTAATCCTGCCCAGGAATGAACGAGCATAAGGACAGGGAATCCAACCCCTTCACCACCCTGGCTGTCTCTCTCTCTTTTTTTGGTATCAGGGATTGGACCCAGGGGCGCTTAACCACTGAGCCACCTCCCCAGCCCTTTTTATTTTTTACTTTGAAACAGGGTCTCACTAAGTTGCTTGGGGTCTCGCTAAGTTGTTGAGGCTGGCTTTGAAGTTACGATCCTCCCGCTTCAGCCTCCCAAGCAGCTGGGATTCCAGGTGTGTGTCAGGGTGCCCAGCGTTGCCACCGTCAGCAGCCCCACCAACACTTGTCTCTCACGTGCTCCGTCTTGGGTGACCACCCTCGCAGCTCATTCTGTGGAGGGCACATACACCTGGAACGCAAAGAAGTGAACTTCCCTGTCCAAAGCCATCAACATCCCTCCTCAAAATTGTAGCTTCTGGCACAGCGTCCCCCAGCCTGTGATCCTATCTGAAGGGAGGGGAACCGGCATCCAGGGCCAAGCAGGGTTGGAGCTCTCCAGTCCTGAGGCCGGGCTCCCCAGGCACGTGGCACTGGGCAGCAGGGTGGACCACATCCGGTCCTCAGTCAGCCTTGGTGCTCAGGGCGGGCCGGTCCCTACCTCTGAAATGGGAGGGACAGAGCAGGCCACCTCTGTGTGGCGTGGGACAAGCCTCTTCCTGGGCTGGCACTGCTACCAAGGAGTCCTGGTGCCAGCATGCCCAATTTTCCCTCATTTAAAAAGAATAATAGGAGCGGTTGCGGCGGCATCAGCACTCGCAGCCTGTGCTCCTATGGAGCTGGGGGGTCGCCGGGGCCTGGGCTTGGCGCCGGGGCTGGCCTCGGCGACCCGGGAGCCCCCGCCCGAGCCGAGGACAGTGCCAGAGACGACGCCTCCGGGACCCCGAGCCATCCGAGCCCGCCGCTTCCTGCTCTGCCTCTACCTGGTGGGATTCTTGGACTTGTTTGGTGTCAGCATGGTTGTACCTTTACTGAGCCTTCATGTCAAGTCCCTTGGAGCAAGTCCTACGGTAGCTGGAATAGTAGGCTCCTCCTATGGCATTTTGCAACTCTTTTCTAGCACGTTGGTGGGATGCTGGAGCGATGTGGTTGGAAGACGGTCCTCCTTGCTGGTGTGCATTCTGCTCAGAGCCCTGGGTTACCTCCTCCTCGGGGTGTCCACCAATGTCTTCCTGTTTGCCCTGGCTAGGGTCCCTGTGGGGCTCTGCTTTCTGATCTGGTTGCAGAGAAGGAACGGCCACTTGTACTGGGACAGTTCAATACAGCCTCCGGTGTGGGCTTCATCCTGGGCCCCATGGTCGGGGGATATCTCACTGAGTTAGATGGTGGATTCTATCTCACGGCCCTCATCTGTTTCTCTGTCTTCCTTCTCAATGCTGGTCTCGTCTGGCTGTTTCCTTGGAGTGAAGCAAAACTCAGTGGTACAAAGAATGGCCTGAGATTGGGCAGGAAGCCCGTACTGCCCGAGACAGACAGTGACGTGCAGGAAGCAGCCCCCACACCTGGGGCCCCAAAGAGCAAGGAGACTGCTCAGTGGGCCTGGGCAGAAGTCACATGGGCCTTGCGGGACATGCGGAGCCTGCTGTTCTCCGAAATGTGGGACATATTCCTCATGCGCCTGCTGATGGCAGTGGCCGTCATGCTGTACTACAGCAACTTCGTCCTGGCCCTGGAGGAACGCTTCGGGGTGCGCCCCAAGGCCACGGGCTACCTCATCAGCTACAGCAGCGCCCTGGGGGCCCTGGCCGGCTTCGCCCTGGGGCCCATCCTGCGGCTGTACAGGCACGACTCGCACGCGGTGCTGCTGCTCTCCAGTGCGCTCACCTGCACGCTGCTGCTCTACTCCACGGCCCGCAGCATGGGCGTGGTGGTCCTCTCCTCCACACTCCTGTCCTTCTCCACCAGCATCGGCAGGACCTGCATCACGGACCTGCAGCTGACCATGGGTGGGGCGCAGGCCAGCGGCACCCTCATTGGCATGGGGCAGTCGGTGACTGCAGTGGGCCGCATCATCGCCCCTCTGCTCTTGGGGGTGGCCCAGGAGGTCAGCCCTTGTGGGCCCCCCATTCTGGGGGCAGCTTTAGCCTTGGTGGCTATTTTCATAATGTCACTAAACAAATCTCGCTCTGGTGGTGATAGAATCGGTAAATTAAAACGTGAATAGGGTGGATTTGGACAACACACAAAAAAAAAAAATTAAAAAAAAATAAAAAGAATAATAGCATCAAAATCTGGCCTGATGTGAAGTTTGCAGCAAATCAGTCACTAGTGCTGTGCTTTGCCAGGAGGGCATCTGCCCTTTGGCCAGGGGTGGGGGCCGTGCAGAAATTTCCTTTGATGGAAGCTTGTCAAGACGGACTCATGTTTCTCCTCCCTTTTCTCATTCATTCCTTGTCTTTTTATTGATTCCAAAGTTCACAATCACTAACAAGAGTGGTTAAAGTCCAAGCAATAGCACCCCCCTGCTGCCCACCATGAGTGTGACTAAGATGCTTTCTCATCTGTCCATTCTGCAGATTCCTTAACCGGTTAGTGATGATTTCTCAGCTGCATCTTCTAAAGATGTACATCCTGGCCCCTTTCTGCCAAACATCCAGATGAGCTTTTGCATTAACAGGAACTAGGAGCAGTGCCAAAGTCAATTTTAGGTTGCTTTTGGGGACGCTGCACTCATGCCAGCTGGTTTATCTGCTGGTCCTGGCCTTTGCATTATGGAGAGTTCCCATCGAAGGCTGTTTCTTCAAGGGTCACATTCTGGGAGGATGCATCAGCAAGCTGCCCTGTTCAGGAAGGAGGTGAAACTCAGACTCGTAGATATGAGTGTGGGGAACGAGAAGCTGAGCCTCTGAGAGCTGGAGAACTAAATAAATACAGGGAAGAGATTTTCCAGGGCCATTATTGATTGGATGCTCAGGAGTTATTAAGTTCCAAGAGTGGCTTATTACAGCACTTGGCCAAGATTAAAGAGGAGTTAAGCCGTGAATATCCATCGGGAGCGTTTCTGAGTTCAGAGCCTGGTGCTGAGGCTCTGCCCTCCCCAGCTGTCTGTCTTCTCTCCCCAGCACCTGCCTCCCCGCCTGCAGGTCTGATGTACGGTACTGTCAGGACGTTTTCCAAGCTGGGTTCTCTCTCAAGCCAGCATCCCTGGGAGCCCCATGTGGGATGTCTCCATCGCATCGTCCACCCCCCCAAAGCTAGGGAAAAGGACTCCCTGAAGGAAAATGTGATTATTTTGCCAGGATGTGGAACAGGTAGACGCAGCGAGTGTCCTACCGGCTGATTGGCTGTCCCATGAACAGCTTCCCCCTGTGGAGCCAGGTGGGGTTTTCTTTTTGCTGATCAGGGGTGTTAGGCACAGACTGTCCTGGGGCGGGCTCTCCTCCTACCCCAACTCCGCTGTGTTAAAGTCACAGGTGGTCTTACCGGCCGGCATGGGGTGGGGAAATGGCGCCACCATCGTGTCCATATAAGGACTGCTTGGACGCTCTTTAATCGCCGTTACCGCCCAGCTTGAGGGCTCTGCCTTCCAGAGCTGGAGGGGTGGGAGTCCCTGGAAGTGGTTTAACCACCTTTCTGTCACTGGGGGTTTGCAGTCCCCTGGGCCCTCTGGGGTCTAGGACTCACTGATTTTCAGATTTTCGAAAGGCAGTGTGATTCCTGGACTCTAACCCCACCCTTGCACAGTGAGGTCTAGGGAAGCCTTCCATAGTCAAAATGTAGGTACTTCAGCAAAAAAGGTCAACGTTCACACTTAGGCAGAATACCCATTAGGGTGGGTATTCTTTAGGTCAAACACAGGCAAATGCTGGAGGTTTCTTTTGGTTCAATGTCATACAAAGACCCTGATATAAGACCAGGGAAGATGAGACCATGTCACCTTCAAGAAGAAAATGTCAAAGCCAGGGGTAGTGGCTTCAGTCTGAGAGTTCAAGACCAGCCTGGGCAAGATAAGGAGAATACAGCACTTGCCCAGCATGTGTGAAGCCCTGGTTCCATCTGTCCCCGGCACCACAGGAACAAATAAGAAAAAGCAGATAATTGTAAAGAAAAGAAAAAAACAGAAAATTTCAGTTTACAGAGAGGTTTTTGGGTTTTTAAATTTCTGAGAGGCCCTGGGCCCTGGGATGGACTTGCCTTGCCTTATTTACCAGAAGGCATCTTGCTCCCTATTCTCTCTGGTAATCAAGTTTTCCCCTTGGGCAGGGTGCGTGTGCATGCCTGAGTGTGCATGCATGTGTGTGTGCATGCATGCCTGTGTGTGTGTGTGTGCGCATGCGTGTGTGTGCATGCATGCCTGTGTGTGCATGCATGCCTGTGTGTGTGTGCATGCCTGTGTGTGCATGCATGCGTGTGTGCATGCATGTGTGTGTGCATGCGTGTGTGCGCATGCATGCATGTGTGTGTGTGTGCACGCATGCCTGTGTGTGCATGCATGCCTGTGTGTGTGTGTGCATGCATGCCTGTGTGTGCATGCATGCGTGTGTGTGTGTGTGTGTGTGTGCGTGCCTGCACATGGAAGAGGGCGGGAGAGAGCACAGGAGGTTTGCTTCAGCTCCTGTCCCCTTCTTGCATCCCAGGGAGGACCTCGGACCCCAGATCCCACCAGGAAAACCCCATTCACACTCAGACATTTAGAAGTTTATTGGATGGGATGAAAGAATTGTCAATTTCAAAACACGGAAAGCCGCTGGGAGATCAGGTGCTCCCTGCAAACACCCTGTGTGGTACTCGAGGCTCGGAGGAAGGCAGGCTGCCTTGTTGTTTTATTAATTCAGTCCTGACAGCTGCTAGTTCTGAGGCCTTCTAGGTTCTCAGCAGAAATTAAATGAATCTGCAGGAACACCCTCTGTGAAGTACCAGTGCTGCGCTGTGTTAGAAATGAAGGTTAAGTGACGGTAAACATCTCCACGGGCGGTGGCTTCAGTCCCCCAGTCCCAGAGGTCCTGGCTCACGAGACAGCCACACCCCAGTTCTCCATGCAGACCCGCCGCTTCCCCCCAGCAGCACTTCCCTGGGAACCCCCACTTACTGCTCTGCAGAACCCCTGAGTGGGCCTTGCCTGCTGGCCCTCCCTCTGCACAGCCCAGGAAATCCACCCCCCTGCTCCTAGTTCCCTCTGTGTCCTTCCTCCCTGGCATCCTTGCTCCCTGGGTTCCCCTGCGGCCTCCTATCGTGTCCCTCCCCTTCACCCCTGCTCCAGAGTCCCTGTCCTGCTTGTGCCCCCACCCCTTTTTGCTTCTGCCCACACTGAACCACATGCCTTGGCTCTTCAGAGTGCCAGCTCTGGCTGTTTGCAGGAGCTTCCTGCTCTCCAGGGTTGCCTGTCACCCCACTTCTATGGCCGTCTCTTGTCACCCTCTGGGTTGTTCTCAGAGGAGGCTTCTGTGACTTGACGGTCTCAGAGCACCCTGGGCTTTTCCTAGCATGGTTGTTTCCCATCGCATTCCTCAGTGGCTGGCTCAGCATCTCATGCGACAGCCCTGTGCTTCGCATTCCCTGCTGCCTTGACTGGCTCTCCTACAGCAGTGGCACATGGAGAACCCAGTGGACAGGGCACAGTGGACAAGGGCTGGACCTGAAGAGGCAGTGGTGGCTTCTTGCACCCCTGGGCTCCGTAGGTGCTGGCTGATGGGGATCCTCTGATTCAGAAGCAGCTGCAGGTGCTTCCCAGCTGCATGGCCTCAGCTTTGTCTGGCCCTGTTCTCCGTGGGCAAGTGCCCCTCAGGCTGGAGGGGCTCCTGAAGGACTGCAGAGGCGGCTTCCTGCCTGGTCGGTTCTGCAGACCTGCACTTCCTTGCCTGTGTGACTTGGATGCTGTCCAGTGCCAGCCCACCAGCTCCACAGGTGTTCAGCCAGAGCCAGGGCTGCTCACCTGGGGTCCCTCCGTGGGTTCTGTGTCAGTGCTTGGAATTCTCAGGGTCTTCTAGCTGTCAAATGCCTGCTTCCTGGGGTGCTCTCTTTGGGAACAGGATGGAATCATTACTTTTGATAACGTCCCTGCCCTGACTTTGCTCACAGGCTGTGGTGGGGTCTCCTGTGCTCTGATTTAATTAAGGCAAACAGGTGCCGAGGGCCCCCAGACATGGAGCTGTGGAGCAGATGGCGCCACATGTACCTCATAACCATCCCAGCAGTCCTGTTCCTGGTGACATCCAGGCTGGTCCTTTCCGGTGGCTTCAGTCTCTGCAGGAGGACGAGGACAGGCTGGAGATTTCCTGGGACACACCAAGAGTGGGGGCATTTTCCTTTAACTTGACTCCTCAGAGGTGGTGGTCTGGAGTCTGATGGTTGAAGGTGGCAGGGTGCTGGGGTGGGTTTCTCACAAGCCAGAAAGGGTGGTCTGTCTTTCTGGGTAAATGCAAGCACCTGGCCTTGCAGACAGCACTTAATGGATCCAAAGGAGGGCGGGGAGAGCTGCCATGGGGTCCTGTTTCCCGCTGCTGTGCCAGTCTGTGCGAAGCTCTGCCTGTGCAGACCGAGCGCTGCTACGTGCCAGGCACTGTGCTGAGTTGTGAGGGACAGCAATCCGGGCGAGGGGCAGACCTCACCCTAGCAAGTTGCACTCATTAGGAAGCGTGACCATTTGTATACTTGAACATGTGCTCATTCTGCACACAAGTAGCAGGGACCTACTGTGTGCCTGGGGGCACAGCCAGGCGGCATTCACAGAATGATGGACAGAGCATGTGGGCCACTGGGAGGCATCACCCACTTTACAGTTATGCCAACGGCTAGTGTTTACGAATTTTAGGAGGCACCGGGGTTGGCGTGCCAGGTGCTGCAAGCCCTGTTGCAGGGTTTCCCACTTTGAGGGGAGCACCAGGGAGGCCTCCTGGAGGAGGTGACCCTGGACTGAACTGAAGGACATGGAGCTCAATAGCAGGACAGGGACAAGGGCCTCCGAGGCTGGGGTGACAGCTGGTACCAGGAGCTGAGACCGCAGACTCACCACAGGGTGAAGAGGGGGGAGAACGGGTGGGGCAGGCCCGGTGCAGGGCCTCGTTGGCCCAGCTGAGGCACCTGGGCTTCAGCAACAGAGGGAAGCCCTGTGGAGGGTGGGAGGGGCCCTGTGAGTGTTGGGAGGGGGACCCAGGGCGCTCCTGTGCAGAGGGGTCAGGAGTCCGGGCAAGGCCGGGAACGGCTGGGGTGTGTGAGATTGGGAAGCGGAGTCACTCCACAGAAGACAGCTTCTGCTTGCAGTGGTTTGGCATCGAATCCACATGCCAACGTGCAGGTATTCCACGGGTCCAATAGCTGACAGCTCCCTCCTCTGCAGGCACGCAGTCTTCAGGGGGTCCTTGTCCCAAGGGCTTGGCCCCTGGTTACAGACCACACTCGTGGGCTGTTCCTTGGGAAGCCCTGGGGACCCAGCCTGGTGGGAGGAAGAGCCCTGGGGGATCTCAGGAGGCGCAGGCTGGAGAGCAGGCTGGGAAGGGCATGGTGGGTCCTGGCAGTGCCAGGTCATGCGGCGCCTCCACAGGAGCTGCTCGGCCCTCCAAGGTCACTCAGAAAAGCAGGAATAGAGTGCGACATCGGCCGGGCTTGTCTGAGTCCAGAGCACAGCCTCTCAGGTCTGTTCCCTGCTGGAAGTTTTTGGAAGAGGCAGTTGCCGCTTCACCCTCAAGTTCGAGGGAAGAAGAACTCGGAGCATCAGATGCTGTGCTAAGCATCCCAGGCTTGCGTTCCCTCTCTGGGCCTCAGCTGTACGAGCTCACATCGTTGGTGCCGGGCTCTGCTCCAGGCCTGCGCATGCGGACTCCTTGGCCTTCTTCATGGCGCTCGGGCCTAGTAGGAGCTTCATTATCCCTGTTTTCACAGGTGAGGCAGTTGAGGCACAGGGAGGCTGAATGTGTCCAAGGTCAGGCAGGGAGAGGCCACGCCTGGCTTGGAACCAGGCACGTTGGTTGCTTGACACACAGACTGAGTGACATGATTCAAACCACTCTGTGGCTTAGATTGCCACCTGCACAGCAAGAGCCGATCCGTAGGTTAGGAACTCTGCTCTTGTTGAACCACTCTGGACTTGGGCTTCCTCTCTGGGAAAGGAGGATGGAAGCAACTGTCATTTACTGGGCTGCCTTGATCCGCTCATCTAATAGCCTCAGACAATGAGGGATGCTGTCCTTGTTTTATGGGTGGGGCACCAGGGGCCCAAGGTCCTACTGTTGCTGAAGGCAAAGCCAGACTCCCACGCTAGCTGACCCCAGTCTAGAGCCCCTGTTTATAACCCGAGACCACCCCAGGCTTTCCTGGTCCTGGTGGGCCTGACCCACGTCCTTCTACTCAGCCTGCCCGGCAGGCTCCAAATATGCCATTTCTGCACAAATGGCCTGAGATGCCGCTCGCATGACTGATGGCCTCTCTCGGGAACTCTGAAGAAATCCTGGGCATGTCGGATAAAAAGCCCTTGTCAGACATCCTGATTTTAGCGCGCTCCCTCGTGATCACAGCCAGGAAGTATTTATTTAACACTCCACTTGCTCTGCCATTCTCCCGACTTCATTTTGCGAAAGCTTCCGTGAGAACCCACGTCTCTTCCCTGGCTGCCTGCTCTTCTCGTCCCTGGGACGCGTGAGCGCTGTGTCCAGCATCTCCGGCCAGAGCGTGTGTGGCTCGCCTGTGTCACTCATGCGCCCCGGCCCGCAGCCTCTCCACTCACAGAGCCTCCTTGGGTCCTAACTCCCCGCCTCACCCCGTCTGCGTCCCGCGTTGCTGCTGACGTGGGAACGGGCACGGCTCCCTGCAAGCTCCGCACAGGGGCACGGGGATCGAGGGGACCTCCTCTCCCAGGAGGCCACCGTGTCCCTCCCCAGGGCCCGTGTCTGGAAATCACCCCTTGCGTGGCTGCGAGGGCAGCTGGGCTGCTGCCTCCTGTGACGGGGTGCCCTCTGTGTCCCTTGCTGTCCCTGGCTGTGGACAGGCCAGGGGACAGCCTGCCGTTAAGGAGCTGCCCTCCCTCACTTCCTCAGAAGCTCCGGTGGCGCCGAGGGGGCTGCGGTTCTGCCACTGCTCCTGCTTGTTTCTTGATTCAGTGAGTCGCTAACTCCATCAGACGGTCCTGCTGCAGACCCTATTAATTTTAATGGCTTCTGAGATGAATGGAAGGGGAAAACTGCTTTTGATTGTACAGATGTATGTCGAAGTCTGTTGTTTTATATATTTATTTTTCTTTAAAAAAAAAAAAAAACAGTCAAAGCACAAAAGAGGGTTAGGAGCCTGAGTCTGCTGGGAATTTTTTGGGGTCTTTTTTTTTTTTTTTAGATAAAAAACGTGAGTAGATTGACAGAGCATGAAGTTGAACATTTTGCAGAGCACATTTCGGTGGCCTCGAGTCCACCGATGAGCAGCACTCACCTCCCTCCTGCTCCCAAACTGAGCCCGGCCCCATGAAGCTGCTGCTCTCTGTCCTCTCCTGCCACAGTCCCGGGAGGTGGTGCCGTCACCCTGTGTCCCCAGGCCGCCTGCTCTGCATGTCTCATGTAAATGGAGTCACGCACGGTGTCAGGATTTTCACTGAGCACTGTGGTTCCAGGCTTGTCTGTGCTGTAGGTAACCTGTGCCTTCCTTTTCATGGCTGTCTAATACTCCATGTGCAACGGGACCATGCTCCCTCAGTGCACTTGCCCCTTGATTGGGATTTGGGGTGTGCCCCCTTTCGGCTTGGTGGGGTCCTTTGATTTGTCTCTGTGACTGTTCTGGATCTCTGCTGCCCTCTGCACTTGGCCATCTCTCTGAGAGTATCCGCCTTGGTTCCTCATCCTTGCTTGGAGCGCACAGTGAGAGGTCTCTGAGCTGAAGACTCTGGGGGTCCCCCAGTGGGGGTCTGACCCTGCCCCATGGAGATGTCCTGCTGCCTTGTGGGGTGACCCAGGCTCAGAAGATGTTCCGCCAGGAGGCCACTGCACATACTCAGGCCTGGATCAGTGGGTCACAGCCCGGGCCACACCTTGCCACTCAACAACCACGGGCATTGGCTTTACCTCCAGCTTGCTGGGCTTGATTCTTGTGGGAGACAGCCCTGTTTTGTGCATTGGGTTGAATTGTGGTTATTGGATGGAGACTGGATAGAGGCTCCCAAAAGACGCGTTCAGGTGCTGAGCCCTGGAGCCTGCGGCTCCAACTTTATTTGGAGATAGATGTGGTTACTTTAAGGATCTGGAGATGAGACCATCGTGGATGTAGGGTGGGCCCCAGATCCAAAGACCAGAGTTTGTAAGAGAAAGAAGAAGACACAGAAGCACAGAGAGGGGCCACGTGGAGGGGGCAGAGGTTGGGGGACGTGCCTGCGGGCCGAGGAGGTGAGGAGCCGGGGCAGACAGGCCCTCGGGGTGTTGCCTGCAGAAGGACCTGCCCAGCCCACCTCAAGTCAGACTGCTGGCCTTCAGAACGGCGAGGCCAGGCATTCCTGTGCTTTGGGGCAACGCTGCTGTGCCGTTCTTCAGTTACCATAGAGAACTAGCGCAGGGCTGTTGAGGTCCCCAGCGGCCTTGTCCGTTTTCTGTTGCTGTCACTGGGTAGTTGGCGAGGATGAAGGTCCACCTTGGCTCGTGGCCCTGGAGGCTGGAAGTGCAGTAGCCGGGTGCCGGCAGGTCTCCTGCTGCTTTACTCACGGCTGGAGCAGGATGGGGGGCTCGTACAGAAGAGAGAGGGCCCGGGATGGGCTGCTTTGTGACGACCTGTTCACCAGGTGACCCTGACCCACGAGAGCTCGTTCCAAGAGAAAGGTGCTGATCTGTCGATAGGGAGTCCCTCCTGCCCCGTGGCCCAGACACCTCCTGCTAGCCCCCCTCCCAGCACTGCATCTGCAGGAGTTGAGGACCCCACACATGGCTTTCCGGGGACATGCTCAGACCACGTGCCGAGTGGTTATAACACAGCCAGGTGGAGCCCCCTGGCCCGGGCATTGCTAAACCTGGGCCGAGGGCCCTGTTCCTGCATCTCTGCCTGACATCGTGGACGCCTTCACAACTGTGTTACCATCATCCCCAATTTACAGATAAGGACAGGGAGGGGCAAGGGGCTCAGCCTGGGTGGTGTCGTTGCCAAGCTGATGCTCCAGCCACCTGCCCCACTGGCCGGCACCGAGCAGGTTCTCCATGACCCTCGGTCACCTGGCACCGACATCCAACCCTACTGGACTGCCTGGCCACCTTGCCCAGGTTTACCCTGTAGAGGAGCCAAGTAGGAGCAAGCCAGGGCCACAGGCTTCGAGCAGGTTGTGACCTGCTCCGTCATGGTATTGCCAAGTTGTGTGGTACTTGACTTCGTTCAAGTGACGGGGCAGTCCACGGGCGGGAGGCACTATCAATCCGGCCGAGACCTGATAGGCAGCTGGAATACACAAAGGGCACTTACAGTTCGATTATGCAGAGGAACCCAAGTCAAATCAGGCAGAGTGTCTTGTTTTTAAGTGCTGGGCATGGCACTCGGGCCCCGCCTGCTAGGCAGGGGTGCTACCCCCAGCCGCACCAGCTCCCAGGCACAGGACCTGAGTAGAGTTTCTCCAAAGATCTGCAAAGGCAGCAAGCACAGGAAGAGAGGCCCAGCACTCCCGGCCAGTCCCACCCAGAGCAGTGCCCTCGGGGGACGGGTAGCAGGGAAGTGCCGTACGCCAAGCAGGGTCCAGGACAGGGAGAGCATGGAGCCGGCCCTAGGCCCGGGGAGTGGAAGGTGCTCAGCCCTGGGCAGCCGTCTGGCCGCTCGTGGGTGACCACGTGCTCTGGGAATTCTAGGGAATCGTCACCCAAGAGCAGTCGTTGCCCAAGTCCACGGAAACACTGCTCTGGACGCTCAAGGCAGCGTTGGTCACAGTCGCCAGAGGCCAGGACCACCGTGTGACCGTCACACCTGTGGATGAGCGAGGTTGCATGGCCGCACGATGGAGCGCTTTCGCCTGAGAAGGAGAGGAGGCGCGGAACGTGGGCTCGGCCTCGGTGTGCGAGCCTGGAAACGCCGCAGCGGAGAGCAGCCGGCTGAGAGTACGCGGGTCACTCACGGGATTCCACGCAGACAGGTGCAGGACAGGCGGATCCGAGGGAAGCGTAGCCCACTGGTAGGGGTGGAGGCACAGGCTCCCGGGGGGGTGGTGTGGGGCGGTTGCCCGAGAGCACGGTGAAGGCCGTTGGACGCACACCTGACCATCGTGTGTGGGGAACCGTCTCACCAGGCGGTTCCTCTGCGTGTCTCTGAAGGACTGTGTGCTCAGCAGGGAGTCTCAGTAAGGCCAAGGCCGGGGGCATGGAGAGGTGCACGGAGGAGCCCACTCTCAACAGCGGCCTGCAGTGGGCTTCCCATTCTCCTGGTCCTGGACGCACCACGAGGAGCTGCTGGCCCTGTTCTTGGGCACATTGCCAGGCCTGGGGGTGATAGAGCGAGTGTGTCACGTGGTGACAGCTCTGTTCTCTTGTAGTGTGTAGGAAAGAGTGTCCTGTGTGCTGTGACCAGCCGCCGGCGCCCAGGGCCTCGGCTCTGCTCTTCTAAGGAGGCACCTTAGTGAGTCACTTGACTCCTCTGAGTCTGGTGTATCCTCCACCCAGCGAGGACAGTGGTACTCTTTCTAGAAACTGGTCATGTCGTGACCCTCATTTCCTGCAGGAAGAAGCTCAGTAGATGTGTGGTCCAGGGTCATGGGGTTTAGAGATGGCACGAAGAACCTCTGGCGGCAGCTCCTGTCTCCCAGCCTACCATCGATGGAATGCGTTAGGTGGCTTGATGATACTGTGATGAAAGACCAGAGGCAGCTCACTTTGTAAAGAGAAAAGTCTTCTTTAGCTCTCTGCTCTGGAGTTTCAGGGACATGTGCTGGTGTCAGTTCAGTTCTTGGCCGTGCCACAGTAGGGGAGCGTGACAGGTGGGCCCAAGCAGATGACATCTCCAGCCACAGGCAGACGGGGAGAGGCAGCCCTGGCAGGAGATCTCCTGGGAGGTCCACAAGACAGACCTTCCAAGATCCCGCCTCCCATGACTGGGAGGCTTCCCCCTAGGACCCACCTCCCAGAGGTCCTGCCACCTCCCAACAGCACTACCAAGGGACCAAGACTGATCACACGGATGCTTCAAACCATTGCAAGATGGCTATCTGCATAAAGTGTCTGCCTGGGCCAGTTCTTCCGGGGTGTCAAAACTTTGGCACAAAGTCCACAACGGACTGGATTAAAGTTCCTGCAAAGTCACCGAGCCTCCATTTTATTTTAAGTAGCCTCTGAGTCTCAGAGAGGTTGATTAACTTCCCTAGATTCACACAGCCGTCCAGATTCATCTCTAGAACCCAGCTCTTCCTGACTCCCAGTTCAGCCCTCCCTCCACCTCTCTGCCTTGACCTGCAGAGGACCCCTTTGCTGAATCCCATTAACCCTGTCCATCTCAAACTCACCCTTGGGGCCATTGGGCAATAGGGCCTGGGTCTCCCGTATGAAGAGCTGCATTGTTCTGACTGATGGGAGACCAGGTTTTCTGAAACTACCCCGATGCCTTAGCAGCAGCGTACCGTTTCGGGGGAGCCTGTGTGTTGCGAAAAAGCGCAGCAGGTGTTATCTGGGCTAAATTGACCTTGAAATTGATTTCTTTATTTTATGACTTACTGAGAGGAGATTAATACTTTTTTTTCCTGCAGTCTGAAACAATTTACATGGTAATAGAAGGCATAGTCAGTCAAATAAATTGCTGGAAGTGGTCGTGTTCCAAGGGAAAAAAGATGGAGCTTACTCACATTGATTTCTTTGCCCTGGGGAGAAGCAGAGATTTTAACATCTGGGAATGGGGAGCTAAATTTTATCTCTCATTTTAAAAGCGGAGGGCTGAAGAGCTTCATTTGACATTTACACAGAATTTTCTGAGCTGGGGGAAGAAGGGCAGCCCAAGACCCTGGCTGGAGGGGACGGAGACCCGGCTCAGAGTGGCTCTGGGTGGTCACACTCAGGAGGACAGGCTCTGAAAGGTGGCTGCCTTGATGCTGGCCCAGACGGAGTGACGGGCTGGTGGCAGGCTGGGCCGCGGACTCCAGCCAGGCCTGGACGGGCTGCCACGGGGCCGTGTGAGGGGAGACCCCCCCTTCCAGGTCCCTGGGGTCAGTGCTGTGGTCATTTCGCCCTGGATATGATGTGATGTCCGCGGGCGGATGGGGAGCTTCTGCTCGGCGTGTTGGTGTGGACTCTGCAGCTGCGTGGACCACAGCACGGAGGGTGCAGGGACTGGTCAGTGCCTCCTACCCTGGCCCGCTGCAGGGAGAAGGGACAGCGTGGCTCGCTTGCCCACATGCGCCTGGTGGGCACCGTTGAGGTATTGCCCCCAGTGCCGGCACGTCAGCATTTAGGCCACGCCAAGGGAATCCTGTCCGCCTGAGCAATTCTAGACGACCTGGCACATGAGATGAACTGACCGCCCCCCGAAAATGTCAGATGAATCCCCACCCAAAGGATTCTGCCTAGTGTCGACGTGTGTTTTTCCCTTCAATTATTTTCTTAAAAAAAAAAATATTTAAGGTAGAATAAAGATGTTTGGTCAATAGCGTGTACCCAGAGTATAAAATTCAGGAGTCAAAAGAGTAAAACTTGAACTGGACCCACCTTTTGACCCAGTTATCCCACTCCTCAGTTTATACCCAAAGGACTTAAAATCGGCATACTACAGTGACTCAGCCACATCAATGTTTATAGCAGCTCAATTCAACAATAGCCAGACTGTGGAACCAACCTAGATGCCCTTCAATGAGTGGATAAAGAAACTATGGTGTATATATTCACAACAGAATATTACTCAGCCATAAAGAAGAATAAAGTTATGGCATTTGCAGATAAATGGATGGAATTGGAGAATATCATGCTAAGTGAAATAAGCCAAACCCCCCAAAACAAAGGCTGAATGTTTTCCCTGATAAGTGGATGATGATACACAATGGGGGTGGGGGTTGGGGGAAGAGAATAAAGGAGGAACTTAGATTATGTGGAGGGAGATGAGAGGGAGGAGGTGGGGTATGAAAGATGGTGGACTGAGACAGACATCATGACCTTGTGTACATGTATAATGACACGAATGGTGTGACTCTACATTGTGCACAACCATAGAAACAAAAAGTCGTACCCCATTTGTGTACAATGAGTTAAAATGCAGCCCGTAAAAATAAAAAAAATAATAATTTATTTAAAAAAAAAGAGTAAAACTCATTTCTGTGCTTCTTCCTGCCTGGATAAATAGTTCCTCTTTCTAAAATCAGACCCGATGCCATGTCTCTCCTGCCTCCTGTTTCTGGTAATTTCAGTGCCTACGTTAGAAGGTTCTTCCAACAGTGAGCAGACTCGGTGCACTACATGGACTGCGTGGCTTACTGTCCCCCTTCATTCCCAGGAGGTCTGACCGATCGTCTCCGCTGAGGTCATCTGGGTTTGCTCGGGCTCTGAGTAGTGGAAGCTTGTGTTGCTCCCAGTATTTCGTAATCACAAAAACTGCTTCCCTGAGTGCCCTAGTGAGGCCATTTTGCACACGTGCAGAGGCACACGCAGCGGACAGTCCAGGAAATGGAGTTGCCCATCGAAATATCAACCGAGGCATGGCTCCATTTTCCTGCACTTGACTTCTGACTGATTTTCATCCTCATCCATCTCAGTGGGAAAATTTGTTGTCTCAGTTTGTCTTTCTTTGTCCTGAGTGAAGTCAAGGATTTGATGTGCAACTGGCATGTGTGCGGCCGTCTCCCTGGGGGTTGTTCCTTTGCTTGTTTTAAACTCCGTGGCGATGCCCTCACGGCCTGGGGGACGCTCTTTGTAAAGGAAGGAAGCTACCCTTTGCTCAGTGTGTTGTGCTTCTTCATTTTGCCCTTGGTCTCCTGCTTTGTTTTCATACATGACGTCTTATGTGTGCAGCAGTTTTGATCTTTAGTTCTGCGGCTCATTTGGGAGTCCTAGTTGGAAGGGCCCCTGACTGCTGTGAGATTAGAGTCCATGTGCTGTGACTGGGCATGGTGTCCTCCAGCTCGCCCATGCATTGAGGAGCACTGTTGAGTCTTTGCCTTCGAGGACTCAGTGTCTTCGAGGGCTCAGTGGACATGTGCCTCACCTGAGATTGCCAGACAGCCGTGATCTGGCCCAGTGGCTACTCAGCATCCTCTTTCTTGCATCCAGACTTCCCGAGGAGGAAGATCATACCTGTACCATCAGACTGCTTTTGGATGCAGTGGACCCAGGGAGTTTGGTAGACCTGCAGAGTAGCCGATCCCTACCTGTCTGTCACACCCTTGGCACCATCCTGGAGCCTACTGCTGCCCCTGCCACACGACTTCTGCCCATAGCTCAGGCAGCTCTGGCCAGCTACTGCCTCACTCGGGAGCTGTTCACATCCTGGTCCCTGTAGATTTCATGGGCTTCCTTGGAGGGAGCTCATCACACCCTCCCTCACCCACCTGACCCCACACCCTCTGTCCGTCTCTCAGAAAGCTTCAACTGGCCGTAGTCTTGGCCTTTCGTTCATCTGAAAGATGAACCCTTTCAAGATCATATTTTGCAAAGAATACCATGTTCCCAGCTGCACCCTGTTCTCTCTGGGAGCAACTCCAGTTCATGCCCAAGCCCCGGCGGGAATGTCCCTCATGTTCCCCACCGTGGTGGCCATTTAAAGTGTCTCAGTCCTCACTGTTGGTGACACGCCTGAGGCATAAGAAGGCAGAATTCCACGTGTGGTCTGCTAGACCCCGAGGAGAGGGGCAGGGGACGGGGAGGCAGGACTGGGGGCCAAGGGAGGAGGCGGGAAGTGGGTGACGGCTGGTGTAGGGCCCAACTTTAGGATCTAAGAAGGGGAATCCGCAGATCCTCTCTCTGCTTCTCAAGACCTCTCCTAGGGTGGATCAACTCAAGTCAGAAGACCTGGGGGTTATTTTATGGATCCAGGGAGAACATGGAAGCTTTCTGGAACCTAGCACCATATCGAGCAGCTGCTGCCTCCCCTTTGTGAGAGGCAGTGTCTCTCCTCTCCTCCCTCGGCTCAGTCTCACCTAAAATGTTTATGTTTGCCTCTGTTTTCAAGTGAGGTGGGGAAGAGGGACACCAGCGTTGGGCAGAGTTGGCTGCCTAGTTCAGGACGACAAAGGGTCCGTGCTAGGAAGTGGGTGCCATTGGGGTCACAGGTCTGGCCTTGAGGAAGAGCAAAAGAGCGTGCCCGTGGAGGTCGGGGTGGGTGCCAGCCTGCCTCTGGGAGCCAGGCTGCTCCTCTCTAAGCCAGCCCCAGGGGCAGGGAGGCTGTAGGACAGTGGCCGCCAGGCCCTGGGCTCTGGCCATGCAGAGAGAGAGGAGACCAGCAGGTCCACCTCTGAGCTTCTGGTCCCCAGGTTTTTTCCATGAGGAAGTCTACTCGGAACTACAGAAAGGGACCCACCAGTGTGCAGGTCTCTGGTGTAGGCTCAGAACCGTTCACAGAAACGGCCATCTCAGGCCCCAGAGTGGGGTGCCCAGCTTGCCGTGAGGCTCCGTTTCCCTCTGACTGTCTCGCTGTCTTTTCTGGTCTCTGTGTTGGTCTCTCTGTCTCTCCCTTGCATGGACACGGACGGCTTTCTCCACTCATGTGTGAGCCGAAGCCCAGCGACTTCCGGTTAATGAAGATTTGGAGCTTTAGGCCCAGCTGGCAACTTTGAGGCACTGCCTGGTGGCTGGCTTAGATCGTTCCCATGGGCTGCGCCTCACGGGAAGGTGAAGGCAGCGTCGGAGGAGGCTGGTGTCAGCGCCCAGGGTTTGCCGCCGGCATGCTCAGTCTGGCTGCTGCTCTTCGGCAGCCTCCGGGTTTCTTGGTCCAGTCCTGCAGCCTCCCTGTTGCTTCTTCATCTATAGAGGTGAAGACCTACTTCTTAGTGGCCTTGCAGCGATGATGAGAGCCCCAGCAGCACAGGGCTCCGAAGGTCTGAGCTTGGGGCTGGGGACCGTGGAGGGCCCCTCTCTCAATACCAGGGCAGCGGTGTGACCCAGGGGACCTCCCGCACCCTCGGCAGGATGGAGCGTCCACGCAGAGGGAGACCTAGACCAGCACTGCCGGGTGGAGATGTCAGGAGAATCGTAGATGCAATTTCAGATTTTCTAGTGGCCACATTAAAAAGTAAAAAGAAACCAATGAAATTAATTGTGATCATAAATTTTACTTCAGATAGTCATAACATATTTATATTTTTAAACGTAGCAATATATTTTATTTTTATGCATTATTAAATATTATCATTCTAACGTATAATTGATAGAAAAGTATTAATGAGATGTTAATATTAATGAGATATTTTATATTCCTTCTCTTCCTAGTGTCTTCAGAAACCCAGTGTAGATTTGATACTTTCTGCATGTTTTAATAGCCATGCGTGCCAGTGACCGCTAGACTGGGCAGCGCAGGGCTGCACCCTGTGGAGAAGGCAGGGACGGAGAATGCTGGGCCCGGCCAGGTGGGCCGTTCACAGATGGTGCCAGACCACCGTGATTGCGTGTTCTCCTCAACCTGGCTCACACACGTTCTTGTCTTTGTCTTTTCTTTCACCAGGACTCCAAGTCTGAGAACCCAGCCCTCTTCCGCAGCGCGAGCCCCAGCCTGCAGGACTCGGTGAGTAGAAGCGTCTCTCTGAACGGATGAGGTCCTGAAACTGCTGGAATGTGGTTCTGAGATGTGCCACGGATCTTGCTGGAGTAGCCCCTGGGTTCGAGGATCTAATACAGCCGCCGTGTCCTCAGAGATTCTATCACGAAACACCTGGGGCCGCACCCACAGCCTCCGCACAGCGGGCAAGAGCTGAGTGTGCTGTCTAAGCAGGACCAGGAGGGTTGGAGCACAGCTGGGGTGCCGTGGCTGGTGGAGGGGCCCTGGGTCGCGAGGCGTTGATACCGTCTGGTTGTCCATGTAGCGGAGCTGGAGCGCTGGCCGAGGGCTTTGGGCCAGGCATCACTGTGTTGGACGTGGAGACTCGAGGGCATGCTTGTCCATGCATGGTGCCAGGTGTGGGTTCCCTTGTACCTTGTCGCCATGGGCACGGTGGCCAAGAGGCTCCTGCACGGATCGCCTCTTAGCTGTGCAGCATCAGGGTGGCACGTCCCTCGAGTGGCCTGCTGGGACCAGCCGTGATCCCAGGGAGCACAGCTGCTGCAGCTGCCCTGTGTCAGTCATGCAGTGCTTCGCTCCATGTTTATCTCCTCTCTGTAGCGGGCAGCGCTGGCTTTCCATCGTGTAGTGGTATGAGGGTGCCTTTGGAAATATTTGATCAACTTAAAAAGTGGGTTGACTTGAAAAGGATGGCATGAGGTAATAATAAGGTAGGTGTGGCAGGACCTTGTGTTGGTGACGAGTGACGGCCTGAGAATGGATTCCTCTGTCACAAGGTGCTTCTGAGGCCCTGGGTGCTGCCCGTGTGTGCCCTTCGTCCCTGGCAGGCTCCTGCCACTCTGTGCCCCATCTGTGCTGATACAAGTGGGGCCTTTGTAACCAGGCTCATCGACGCTGCCCCTGGGGTGGGGAGGGTGAGGGGCGTCGGCCAGCCCACACCAACGTGCTTGGCCCGTTTGACCAGGTCTCTGAACCCACCCTCTGAGCCTCCCGTCCACGGGCACCCAGGAGTCTCATGGCTGCGTGCCGAGTCTGAGAGTCTCCGTGTGACAGACAAGTCAGTCGCGGGGCAGGGGAGTGTTGCGTTTGTGTCTCTTGATCATAACAAGTTACCTGGCATATGGAGACTTAAAGCACAACCCAGACTCTGTGGGTCGAGGTTGGGAGAGGCTGAGGGCTGGCCCTGGCTCCCGGCCTCTCGAGCGTGGCTGAGGCCTGTGGCTCTGCTCACTCATCTTTTGACAGAGGCCTCAGTCCCTCACCAGATTGACCTTGTCACAGAGCTGCCTGAGCATCCTCATGACCTGGCAGATGGCCGGCCCCAGGGTGAGACATCTAAGAGAATGACAGCAAGGCGGAAGCCTGGTGTGACCTGACCGCCGAAGTCACTGTGCCCCCTGCTAGTCTACGGGAGCTGGAATACACCTAGGTGTTAATGCTCCCAGGAAGTGGGAGGGGACTGTGTAGGGGCATCGATTCCCAGAGGAGGGATCTTCAGGGCCACCTGGAGGCTGGCTAACAGTCTCTTCACTATGCTTAGATAACCATGAAAAGAAAACAAGGAGACCAAACCCATTTTACAGATGGGAAAACCAGACGTGGAGCAGAAAGTGACTCCTTCCCAGAGACTTGGACTTGCTGGTGCTGAAGCTTTCAAAGGGAATGTGCAGATGTCACTCAACTTAACATGGAGTTAGGCCCTTACAGACCAGTCACAACTTGAAAATATCATAAAAACGCATCTAACACACCTGACCCGGCAAATGTCATCGCTCAGCCTGGGTGGCCTTAAGTGTGCTCAGGACACCTTCATGAGTCTCTGGTTGGGCCAGGTCATCCGATGCCAAGCCTGTTTAGTAATTGGGTGTTGACTGTCCTGTGTCATTTACTGAAGGTGATACCAGAAGTGAAAGTCAGCTGGAGGTGTGGGTGCACCTGCACACCATCCCCAGACCTCCTGCTGAACCATGGTGAGTGGGTCCTGTGTTGGAAATGTCGATTGCCCAGAACAGGATCAGGGGTGGTGAGGCCTCTCCATTTCTCAGGGTCTCCCAGAACTTCAGTTGTGCTGAGCTGGGGTTAGCCTCTGGGCCCTGGGACCCCCTCAGTAAGGCCCATGAGTTTTCTCTGCTGGAAGGAAGGTGGGATTCTGCTGGCCTTCCCCTCTGGCCACTGTGGACTGGGCAGTGTGTTGAGATCACACTGCAAGGACCTGGGGCCCTAAGATGCTGCTCCTTCCCAGCCCTGGTGTCCACAGGTCTATGGCACAGAATGTATCACCGTGGAAACCAATGTTTGTGTGACCTCTGTTATGGCCCAGCCATTTTAGCCCCACCATTTCTAGATGGCACTTTCCTTCCCAAGTTTCAAAATGTAGACTGTGTTCCCTCTCTGCTCTTGTAATCCACACTTTTGACAGACCTCTGAACATCCACAGCCTCCAGAGGGGTAACCAGGAAATTCCAGGGATTCCCACCTGAGTAGGATGGTATGCGGGGGGAGACGCATTTATGTATTCGCTGAGTGGGTGATTGCATAGCTAAACAACTTTTAAAAAAGATGCTCCTTCGATATCCATCATGATGGGGTTGCTTAAGGAACTCGTGGGTATCTATAAAATCCAACTCCAAGCTGCTGCTGGGTTTTGTGGTGAGGATTTATGTTTGTCGACTTGGAAAGATTCCGTGACATATTGTTGTGTGAGAAATACGGCATGTATCACGTGATTCCAATTATGTGCAATTATGTTCATAGGGCTCCCTTCCTCCGCACGCAGAGAGATGTCAGACAGGATGGGTCTGCAGCTCACCACGCTCTCTGCACACCGCCCTGGGGGAGAGCCAGCTTTGCTGCCCGTGGCCTCTGGCTGTCTTCTGGGTGCAGCAGGTGCGCCTTGCTTGCACCTCCATTAAGGAATGGTGCGGTGAGCATCATCAGGTGTGCGGGAAGCCGCTGGCCTCACTCCGCCTTCTCTGGTCATGCCCCCACGCCTCGGGACAGTCTCTGCGCCCGTGATCACAAGTGAGGAAACAGAGGCTCAGAGGAGAGTGACTTGCTGAGCACCTCGGCGTTAGCAGGAGAAGTGTCTGAGACTATTATGCTTTGGATGTGGGGTGTCTCCCCAAAACTCAGGGGAGAGACAGTGCAAGAAAGTTTAGAAGAAACGATTGGGTCGTGAGAGCCTCAACCCGATCAGCGAGTCAATCACCTGTTGGGATTAATTGAGTGGTAGCTGAAGGCAGCTGGGCCGTGGCTGGAGGAGGTGGGGCATGGGGGGCTTGGCCCTGGGGTATATATTTGTATCTGGTGAGTGGAGTCTGTTTCCTGATCCTCACATGAGCTGCTTCCCTCTGCTGCACTCTTCTGCCCCGAGGACTGGAGCCTGCTCTTTAAGGATTGAGACCTCTGAAACTGTGAGTCCTCAAATAAACTCTTCCTCCTCTACAATTGTTCTGGTCAGATCGTTTAGTCACAGAAGCAAAGAAGCTGACTGAAGCCCCTCAGACCCAGGTCGGGCTGGTGACTGAATGCTGAAGGTCAGGCCACCTGTTCAGCTGGGTGATACAGGAGGCTTCTGAGGTCTCGAGTCCTTAGGGGTGAGGTCGATCCTAAGGGCAGCCAGTGAGGTGCTCATCACACCTGGCCAGATCACCCGTGAAAGGTCGCCTGGAGGACGCCAGGTGGGGACCTGTCTTCCTGCCTCGCAGTGCTGTGGCAGCTGTGTTTCCCTCGGGGTTGGAGTGGACGGGGTCTTTCTTGGTCCGGGTGAAGTGGGGTGTTGAGGTGACAGCTGAGAATGGACTCTCCCTCCCCTCAAACCTGGTGTCACCTGTGTTCCAATGGCTGTATGGGGGCAGGCGCTTGGGAACAGGATGGAGGGGTACTTGCCCTTCACACGCCCGGAGTGGACGCGCCCTGAGCCAGCTGTGTGCCGCTACCCCAGCATGAGCAGCATTACGGCTCCCTACGTTCTTCTTTCTCAGCCTCCGCGTCTCACTAGACCGTGCGGCTAAGCGCCAGAGCCTGCGTTTCTATTGTTCTACCCCAGCCCAGAGCTGTGGCTCACAACCCCAGTGCTTTCCTGGAGCAGAGAGGTGCCACACTGGTGTCTGTGGCGGCCTAAGATGTCACGGGAGGCTCGCCCACACAATGCCTGCCAACAGTCTCTCCTTCCACAGGTCACGGGTCTGGACGTGGCTGAGCGGGGTCCTTTGTGTGGGGGTCCCGAAAGGCCGCAGTGGAGGGGAGTGGCGGGAGCTCAGTGGTTCCTGGAGGAGCTCAGTTCTGGTGGCCGCTCCCAGGCCCTCAGGTCTCAGAGGTGGCCTGCAGTTCCCGCCATGTGGCCACTCCACCGGCAGGTCTCACGCCGGCAGGTTTCTTCTCAAAACCAGTGCGGGCACCTGCTGGTAGGATGGGCTCTTGCACCTTGACATAGTCTCCCGAACGCCACCTGACCTCTCTGTCAGACTGCAGGCGGGTCACAGGCCCAGTGCATCTGCCATTCAACCAAAGGAACACACAGTGTGGGCTCGGGCTGCCTCGGATCCGGCCAGGACAGTCCTGAGATAGGCGAGCGTCTCCCTCTCCGGGGACAACTGGGCCGCTCCTGTGTTCAGCACCCTGCCTTCCTCCCCCAGGAACCAACCCCCGGGTGCTGGACCCTCCCACCCTCCAGGTCCCAGAGGGCTGTCGGCCACCCTCCCTTCCCCCAGTCTCCCCTGCAGGAGGCCCGCAGCCTCGGCAGCAGTGGATGTTTGGTGGAATGCTGCCACCTCTTGGAATTCAGCGGAAGTGATCTGTGGTCTGGGGGGTAGCGCTCTCGTCCCCTTCGAGCGGACGGCGCCCATTTGCCCGGGCTTGAATTGACGGAGGTTCGACACTCAGAGAATGAACCTGGCTTTTCTGAGGCGGGTTTATGTGTTATTCTGCTCTGGTGTGTGACTGCCACGCACGCCAGCAGGTCGTTCCCTGATCCACACGTCAAAAGGCAGCAAAGCGCAGAAGGAGCTTTGGTGTGACGGACTGGATTTCATCTCCAGTTCTGCCACCAACAACCTAAGGACCTCAGCTTCCTGTGCAGAGAAGGGCCCCTGTCTCTTTCAGCTCTCAGACTCCTGTCCAGTTATGCTGCCTATAACCAGGTATGGGAACAGGCGACGCTCCTTTATAGATGCCAGTCAAACAGGAGTGGCAGCTGGGCCCAGTGCTGGGCACGGGCTGCCAAGGTCATACCTATGGGCAGAAGGAAGAGGAACGTGGTTGATTAGCAATGTCCTCCTTGGACACAGGAGGGGACAGTGGCAGCACGGTCCCATTGGGCATCCCACGGAGACTCAGAGCAGGCCCTCTCTCACTGCTGTCCTTCCTGTGCAAAGCCGTCTGTTCTCCTGTTCTAGGCATTCTTTGTTTCCGTCTCTTGCTCCAGGTCTGAGGTGGGCAGTTTGTCCGTGCTGCTCTTGGCGCGTCCCTAGTTGCATCCCTGTCCAGCAGGTCAGCCTCACTTGCTTGTCTATGACTCTCCCTTGGAGCACGCTTCAGCAGCTCCAGGGGACAGGAGGACAGGGTGCCAGCTCCCCTGCTTCCACGCTTGACCTGGGTATCTCCCCCGGCTGTCCCTCCTCCGCTCGGCTCCTTCTGGCTGCCTCAGCCCTGTTCCCTGCCTGCAGACCTTGCTCAGGTTGCTGCTCTGCGTGAATAGCCTTTCCAATCTGACTGTCCCGGCTCCAGACCATCCATCACTGCTGGAAAGCATGGTCCCAGACTCTTCCTTAATCCCTCTGGCTGCGCTGACCTCCATCCCTGAATGCCCTCTGCCCACCAGGCCTCTCCCCTCCTCTCTCTTCCGCCCTCCACCCTCCCCCATAAGCACACGGTATCACAGTCCCCACGAGGAGATGGAGGTGCACAGGTGACTGGGGCCCCTCAAGGGCTCTGCAGGAGAGGACCAATGTGGACGGAAAGGAGCCCATGCCTGAGGCACAGTGGGCTGCTTGTCAGTGGAGGCAGAACCCAGAGTCCAGTGGTGGCTCAGGGCATCTGGGAGGGCTTCGTGGAAGAGGTGGGGAGCCCTGGAAGAGCAGTGGGGCGTCATCATGCCGCCGACAGCGCGGGCAGGAACACGGGTATGGACTTCAGCCTCAGATTCTGGGGTTGGCAGGAGAAGTGGGCATGACCTCACGTTCCTTGGTGGGCCAGGAGTTGATTTGGGCTGTGACCGGTGTGGAGCCATGAAGGGTTTTAAACTGGTGATTGTCTTGGTCTGATTTGCATTTTAGAAAGCTCTTCCTGGGACCTGGCTTAGGAAGCTGAGTGACAGAGGAATCCTGGTCCCTCTTGGGCATTTCCACCAGAGCGGGCCTCCAGAGCAGAGGGGTCGCCGGCTCACCCCGGGCTCCTGGGCACGCTCTGCTTCCTGCCGCTCATGTGCCTTTCTATAGCATCTGCTCGGCAGAACACCAAGTGTGCGGCCGAGATAACGGCATTAGGAACAGAAGGACAGAGCTGATACCCGGGGCAGCGAGACGTGGAAGCTTAAATTCTTCCCCTTCAAACGTTGCTCCTGATTTTGGCCCACGTGGTTCTGATTAACGCAAGCTGGCCTGGCTGGGACGGAATGCTTAGTGGCATTGTGACCTCGGGCGTCCCTAGCGCAGGGGCCCACTGCCCTCAGGAGCGTCCCTGCCGTTTCTCTCCACTGCCTTCTGCCAGATAAGAGGGGTGATCTATTTAGCGAGTCCCCCAAATCTCTGAGGATGGCTGTGCTCCCTGGAGATGCAGGGGACTGACAGGTTTCCTGTGCGCCCCGACTTCAGAATGGACTCTCCCTTTCCCCTGAGGGCGTACCTCAAATACAGGGTGCCCAGTCAACGCTCGTCATGGAAATGGATGAGTGACATCACCAGTCCTGTCGATTTGGGACGCCCCCAGAGGCTCCCTCCGCCTCCTCCCGGGCAACAGCAGCATGTTCGCCTGATGCCCACCCTCTGACCGCGGCCAAGGCTGACCTGGCTTGTGCATGAACTCCCTGCAGTGTGACCTGTCCGCCCTCTTCCCTCGGTGTGGGAGCCACTGGTCGTCCTGTGTAACTACGGAGAGACTCATGCTGGTGGCACCCTCGTCCTTCACAGTCAGGCCCAGGGTTGTTTTCAGGCAGTGGACTCGGGGTGGACATGCACTTCTTTCTCTTGGGAATACGCCCAGGAGCCTATTTCTCTGGTCACAGAACAGGCCCATGCTTAGACTCGAAAGCTCTGACCCAGAACTTTCCAAAGTGGCTGTGCAGATGACCATTCCCAGTGGCCATGGGTGTGAAGCCCACTTCACACTGGGCCCCGGGAGCCCAGGTCTTGAATTGCCACAACACCCAGTGGCGAGTGTGGCCATCAGCACCAGTTCATTGCTGGGCACGCTGGGCAGGGTTGTATAGGAATTTGGCAGGGGTGGAGGACTTGACCCCTGGACCAACGGCGGCTCTTAACCACAGCGCGTCCTTGGCTCTGTGAGCCGGCTCTGCTCCGGGATGCCTGGGTCTGGGCCCAGCCCACGATGGAGGGGGGTATGGTGGAGAGGTTCTGTGGGTACACGGAACCAGGCCGGAGCCTTGCTGCCGGGCTCTGCCGCTCACCCGCTGTGACCCTGGGCCAGCTGCTCGCTCTCTGCGAGCCAGGCTTTTCTCCTCTGAAACGGTCTCGAGGGTTAAATGAGCTGAGACGGGAAGGTGGGAGAGGCGCCAGGGAAGGCGCAGCCCTTTCTGTGAAGTGAGGTAGCACCCTGACCCAGGAAATGAGCATCCCGCCGGAATGCCACCCGACGGCTGGAAGCAAGGACCCGGGGAGGGTGGCGTGCAGCCAGGTGTGTCCCCATCTGGCCTCTCCTTCCCTCAGGAGGTTTGTTTCTTCTGTTGGCATCGTTGCTTCAGCTCTGCCCAGTGTGCACTGGCCTTGCCTGAGCTCTTCAGGGTGGGGCCACAGTCTCGGCCACCCCTGGAAGTGGTCAGGTGGGCAGTGTGACCCTGGCCCTGCCCTGGGCTCTGGCTCTGGTGGTCCTGAGCAGGGTCACATCCTCACGGAGCCGGTCCCTCTGGCGGCGGTTCTGCGTGAGGTGCCCTGAGGAGAAGCGCAGCGTTTGCCCAGGTTCCGCCCTCTGTAGGAATGGCCAGACTCCTTCCTTCTCTCCATCTCCATTTCACAAATCCGTGCCAAACACTGATGTTTGGTAACTACAAATATCACACTTGGCTTTTAATCAAGAGAGAGGGCAGATGAGGAGAGCAAGTTCGCCTCTGCACGGAGGCCAGTATTCTGAGTAATGAGGAGAAATAAAATGTGGGGTGGGGGGACTCTGATGCGCATCCAGAAGGGCCAAGCCACCCTGAGGCCCCGGGACTAGCTTCCGCCCGCGGCTTGGCTTGGCGTTCGCTGGGTGTTGCCTGGACTGCTGGGCGCTGACTCGTCTGACAGCAAGGAGAAGCCTTTTAAGTGTGAATTTCCAGCATGCCGTCCGTCAGTGCCACTACCAGCAGGACACCAAGCCAGCTTCTGTCCTCTGCTGTTTGCGATGGGAGGGGAGCGGAATGTGAATGGCTGTACCCCACTCAGGAGAGAAACCTGCCGAGGGAGTCAGCGTCAGGGGTTCATTTATGGGTTCTGCGCTCCCCTGGCTTGGAGACCAAGGGCAGGGCGATGCTGGGATGCTGGCCAGTGTCAGGCTTTCAGATGTGTTTCCACGTGTAGCCAAGGTTGACCAGCACGCCTGCAGGCACGGGAAGCCCCGCCAGGGCCCTGCCTCCAACCCTGCAGCTCCGGGAGGCCCCCAGGGAGCCAGTCACTTCCACTCAACCATCTTGTGACACGCCCTGTGGTCTTTGCACATGCCGTTCCCTTGTCCAGGAATGCTGTTCCCCAAGAGTGGTTAACCTCATAATTATTTTTATTGGTCTCCTTTGTGCCAAGCACTGTCCTTGGAGTAAAAGGGACACCAGCACAAGTCACACCTCACCCTCTCCTGGCCTGTATTCAGATATCACCTCTGCAGAGCTCTCCCTCATTGCTGTGTCCAGATCCCCAACACCCCTGCACCCCTGCTCTGCTCTGCCTCACACAGCACCCAGGGCCCTCTGTGTTTGATTGCCTGCTGGCTTCCTGTCTCCCCCACCGCCCAGTGCTAGAGGGCACGGCTGGTCTCTTTTGCCCACCCCGTGCCCCTGGAATTATGCCTCAACTCATGGACACTCATCTGCACTTGTCCAAAGACTCCAGCCACAGGCAGCACTTGGCGCTCACTTGCTGTGTCCCTGGCATGCCTTAGGTGATTCTTGTTGTCCCCATTTAACCAGTGAGCCGATGCCTGTGAGGCAGTGACCTCAAAGTCATGCAGCCAGGCACAGGAGGAGGAGGAGGGTCCAGGCATGGGGCAGGATGGCCGTCTGGGAGAGCTGGGCCTGTCATGGGCCCAGGACTCGACAGTGAGCATCACATCCCTCGGTCCCTAGCTGGGTGACTTTTTTAAATAGGAAAACTAATATTTACTTACTCTGCAATTTCGGATGTTAGAAATGGTGGCAATGAAGGTTGAAATAAAATTTATTTGTAAAGAATTCGTCCAAGTCATTCGAACCCCCCTTGCCTTCTCCTAATATAACTTGGGATACAAAGAGCATTTTTCCTCTTAGCTAGTTGTCATGCTCCATTTTTAATCGTTTAATAGCTAGATGCCTGAATTTTGCTTTTAATCGACACATTAAAAACTGTACACACGATCCGGCCAGAAGGACGAGTGCTGCCTGATGCACTCCAGCAGGACATGAGGAGGCTGGCCTCCTGCAAACGCAGCAGTGGGGTGGTTCCAGAGGCTGGCGAGCAGGGCCAGAGCACGAGGGGCTGGTGGTGGGCACAGGGCTGCGGCGAGCTTCTTCCAGCAGGCACGCGGGACGGCACTGCATATTTCAGAACAGCAGGGAGGTACCTTGATCACTCCTGGCCGAGTGACCAAACACAGGGCATGCTCACGGGAAACCCCGCTCTTGACGCAGCCTGCAGGGCATGCCGAGCTCTGCCCAGTCCCTGCCTGCGCCGCCCCACCTCTGCCCAGTTCTCCGGGTGCAGTTTTCCTCAGACCCACGCTCTGCTTCTTGCCCACTGCGCTCTGTTGGCGGGATCCCTCCCCCCGCCCCTCTCCAGCTAGCCTCCTCCCTGCCTTCCCTGGAGTCCTGGGCTCCTCTGTAAGGCCTTGGCTCTCTTGTGGGATTATTCTGGGTGTCGTGGGCCCCAGGCCCTTCGTCTTTCTCTATCAGAGTGTTGATCACTCCGTACTCTAGTTTCTCCTCCCTTTCCCCATTCCTTGTAGCTTTGCTTGACAGCTCAGTGCAGCCCCCGCTGTCTCACACCTGCGTGTAGGGCACAGCGGATCCTGCCTTCCCTTAGCTTTCCGCTCCTGTTTTCTGTGGCTCCTATGTCGGCTTTTTGTTACCCTTCAGTAGGCTTTCGCTTTGTATCTTGACGTCTTCAACTTTGTTTAGTAAACAAGTGTCAACGAAAAGTAGTGGTTCACCCATTCATCCATCTATTTACCCACCCACCCACCAACCCATCCACACATCCACCCGTCTACCTACCCACCAAATCTCCTACCCATCCATATTGGGCCCTCGCCTTGCCCAGGTTCCACGTAGCTCCCGAGTGTATTGATGAGCTGAGACAAGCCAGGATGCCCTCTCGGGAACACCCTGCAGTTCAGAGTGTGTCTGTGGGACAGGCATGGAGCAAATACTCACACAGGCGTCATCTGCCTCCATAGATAAGGTGGACCGTGGCTCCAGCAAAGACCGTCACACTGAGACCCGGTCCTGGTGGGGTGGGTATGTGAATGGCTCCCTTGAAGGGGACTCACGAGCTGGGCTTCACATACGTGTACGTGATCAAGATGAGGGCGGGAAAGAGAAGAGCATTCCAGACAGGGGAAGAGCATGTGCAAAGGCTCTGTGGCCAGAAGAGCATGGTCCTTTTGAAGAACTGCTGGAAGCCAGCCAGTGTCTAGAGCTCAGAGCCAGAGGGAGAGTTTTCTAAATGCAGCCAGAGGTCAGCAGGGACAGGCCATGGTGAGGATGAAGGAAGACCTGGAGGGTTTGGGGAGAGGTGATCGATTTATATTTGTAAAGATCCCTCAGGCTCTGAAGGGCCTGAGTTGGAATGGTGTGGAGGTGGAATCACAGAGGCCCCAAAACGGAAATGCCTGGTGGCTTGGTAGTGGTCAGCTTCCATCAGGCTTGAGCAGGACCTCCACTGACCATCCACAGGGCTTTGCTCAATTCTCAGGACACACATGAACCCACGGTGCATTTGCTCGAGCATTTGCACAGAAGGAAGTGGATTTCTAACATAGCCTCTGGGTTCTTGGAAGAGGCGGCGGAAATGAGCATAAATATGTGCATGAAGATCCTGCATGTGGTCTGCAGCAGGACCTGCACCCCCGCCCGTGCGTGAGGGACCTTTCACTTGCTTTCGGACCTGCTGTCAGTCCAGGTGGCAGGTCCCTGAGCCAGAGGTTCAGTGCTCTGAAGATGTGGGGACAGAAAGGAGTCTCAGCCCGAGTGTGAGTGGTCATTCTAGGTAAGGCTGAGTTGATGAGATGTCAGGATGTTGGGTCTAGTTCACATGCGGTTCAGACCATGGCTGTCCAGGAGGTGGCCTTGGGTGCTGGGGTGGAGTTCACAGGCTGAGTTCCACCACTGAGTGCAGAGATCACAAGAGCACTGGATACCTGGCTGTCTCTCCACACAGCCCCAAGTTCTAGTTCCTGCCTGTCCTCAGTACACTCCCCAAATCAAGGCAGATGGTCGTTTCCAGCCAGCATTGCAGGAGGGTTCCGTGGAGGGGTGTAGAAGTCCCTCCTTCCACCCCCACTCCTTTGTCTCCTAGTCTCCTCCTGCAGAATGCCTTGGCCCTTGGACTTTATCCTGCTGCCTCTGGTTGGTTCCCTCCTGTTCTTCCCTCTGGGGCTGTAGGAGGAGCATCCAGTCCTGCAGGAGCACTGAGCAGGCAGCCGCCTTGCTCTTGCTAAGAGTGGCCACCTCTTGTAGGAAAAATTCCACGCCTCCTCTCCATCGTATTGAAGAACCCCCCCTCTTGGTTGGGAAGGTGGCTCAGGATGTGGGAACCTCTTTTCTCACACACTGCCGGGGACTGGCGTTTTCCCCCCTTAGGACTGCAGACATTTTTAAATCAGAAGAAATCAAATTTGGGTTAATGATTTAAAAAGAAAGTCCACTCTCTGCCACCCTGCCCCGGTCCTCCCTGGGGGCTGTTTGGGGAGGTTCTGGGCAGGAAGGGAGCATTTCCAACACAACTCTGATCTCTCTCGTTTTCCTCCCGGTCCACGGGGATTTCATAAACACTATGTTGCTCAATTTCAGTTCAATGGCACCGAGTCGTTCCGATGTGTTCTAATTACTCAGACATAAATGATTTCTGGTGCACTTTAAATGATTTCGGATGCACTTTTGTCTATCAGGCTGCTGATTTATAACTCTCCGGGACGTGGATGTTGTGCTTCATTGATTTCTTTTAAGGCTCTTCAGAGGTGTGTTTATTATGGAGGGAGCAGCCCCCTGCTTGTTTGCGCCAGGCTTTGTTTTCCAGTTGTCAGCGCTCCGCCCTGGCCCCCGTGTTTGTCCTGTACCAACAGCAGGAAGACGTGTATTGAGTGCGGGCTGAATTCAGGTCCAGGTACCTGACGCTCTGGGTGAGCGGAGACGCACTGGTTAAATTTAAAATTACACACACGTTCCCGCCAGGGTGCTTATCCTTCAGACAAAGGGGCACGCAGGTGGACTCGTGCGACCTGTGACTCCAGGGAGGAGGCCAGGTTCAGGGAGGCCTGGGGATTTGGAGCTGGGAAGGGTGGGAGCTGGGAGGGCAGGGCCTGGGGCCTGGGTCTGCTTGGTGATCCGGAGGCCAGGAGGGTCCCGGAGTGGTGCTTGGACAAAGCAACCATGGGCCGTGCTGCAACGTGGAGGGAGTCCCAGCTTCACGCTGTTCTCACAGGATGCAGAGCTCTGTTCTGCCCCCTCTAAAGTGGGGCCACCCTGTACGGCTGGCCAGAGCTGAGGACTGAGCACTTGCCGTGCCCCAGGGTGGACAGAGCCATGCTCCCTGGATAGGAGGTTCTCTTTTGTCCTCACGTAATCCTAAAGGCCCAGAAGATGGCTCGCTCTCCACCCCTAGCGTCCCCTTCCCTCCCCTCCTCCACCCGGGGCCCCCTCCTCTACTCCGCTGGGTGGGGCCTCTGTTGGGTCAGCTTGGGGCCTCCTTGGAAAGACCTGCAGGTGCTGAACGGCCAGCTGGCTTCCTCCGCCTTGGAGGAGCCGCGGGGCGAGCTCTGGGGACCTCCGGTGCGTCTTGTTCCCTGCCGGATGATCTTGGCACGGTGTCTGGTGTGTGAAGCACGCCATGGGGCGTGCGGCTTGGGGACCCTCCTTCCTGAGGCTGGGCTGGGGACCCTTCAGGGACACGGCTTGCCCTGCTCTTGGGCTCTGAGCGCTCTTTTCATCCCCTAATGCTGCTTTGGGGAGTGTCCTGAGGCAGTTCCTGCCCTGAGAGGGACGGTGTGGACCTCCTTCACGAGCTCTCACCCACTCTGGCTGCCCTGCTGCCCCCTGTGCTGGCTTCAGGGTCTGTTGGTGACAGGGACACTTCTGTTTGCTGAAGTCCCCAGCCTCTGCCTCTGGTTCCCACACGGAGGAACAGGGAAGGGAAGATGAGGAGCACGCGCCACCTCGTGGCCATTTCCAGGAGCTGCCACTCCTTGTACCGGGCAGAGCTTCCTTCTGGGCCAAGGAGGAACCTGGGATGCAGGTCAGCCAGGCCCAGATGCTCCTCCCGGGAGGGCCTGGCTTCCGTTAGCGTCCAGCGGTGCTGGAGCAGGAGTGACCTGTGTCACAGCGTCCTTGGTGTTCCCACCAAGATGCTGCCCCTGTGGAAGCAAATTCCCAGGAGTGACCACCTCCTGCCCTCCTTCCCTCACGTCATGGTCCACCCCTCCGCTCTTCCTCTGACCACCCCTTCGTGTCCTCCCTTTCTCCCCTGCCCCCACTCCTTCCCTCTCACTCCTATCCCTCCTCCCCAGTTTCCTCTTCCTCCTCCTCTTCCTCCTCCTCTTCCTCTTCCTCCTCCTCTTCCTCTTCCTCCTCCTCTTCCTCTTCTTGTTTGGTATTGGAGATTGAACGCAGCGTGCTTGACCACTGAGCTGTCCCCTCCTCAGCTCTTATTTTAAGGAGTTTTGCTGAGTTGCTTAGGGCCTCGGTGAGTTATTGAGGCTGTCCTTGAGCTTGTGATCCTCCTGCCTCAGTCTCCTGAGCTGCTGGATCACAGGTCTGTGCCAGCATGCCTGACGCCCCCACGTGCTCTTGCTCTTCGATCTTTTCCCGTCTCCTTCCCTGGCTCGGCTTTCCCTTAACTAACAGACGCTCTGTGGTGGTGCTGTTCCTGGGTCCAGCTGGGTGGGGTCTGAGCTGGGGGCGGCGAGCCCAGCTGTGGGAGCTCTGAGGCTAGGCTTCCCTCCCTCGCACACTCACTCGTCCTTGGGCGCCGGCACAGAGACCACAGATACAGTTTGAGGCCACACACGCTGCACACGGGTGACGCTTGACTGTGACCCCTGGACAGTTAGCACACACCATCTTCCCTGCCCTGCCTAGAACCCTGCTCGCTTCAGGGCCAGGTCTCCTGTGTCCTGCAGCCTGGGTGGGGAGCCTTTGCTCCTACCTGCAGCCCTGGGGCACGGGGAGTCTCCTGTGCTGGGCTCCTCTGACCCTACGCAGGGGTGCTCAGCAGTCCAAGCCAGCCTTACCTGGAGTCAAAAGTGCCAGAAGCTGGGTTCTCTGTTTCTGCTCTCAGCACCTCACCTGCTCCCCTCCTCGAGGACCGCTGCACCAACCGAGTTCCTCGAAGCCCAGAACTCGCACCGTGGATGTGGGGTTGGGTGCAGTGCTCTCTGCTGATCCCCTTCTGGTGCAGTGGGCTTCCCTCGCAGGGATGGCTGAGGAGAGTCCCTCTGCAGCCCTGTTCCTGGAAGCAGGGTGTTGGGCTCCCGCTGTTTCTCTGCATTCCCAAGCCTGGGCTGGGGATAGGAAGATGAGGCTTGCCATTGTCCTCCCAGAGCATGGTCAGGTGGCCAGTTAAGAAGGAGCCAAAGGACACAGGCAGCTCTGGAGGCAGCATCTCAGGGCTCCAGTGGTCCTCATGGGGGGTGGCTCTCTTATCCGCCTCCTACCAAGCTGGCAGCCTTGAAGCCCTGGGGTGCTGCAGATGCTCACTGAGAGGGTCGAAATCAAGGTGTGACTCACATATGAGGTGCGCACACCTGAAGTGTGACCCCGGGGTGCCACCTTATTGCAAATTGTTGACAAAGTCAAGCTTGGTTCTTGAATTAATTGCCTATGACTTTCAAGTTCTTCTCCTGAGTCTGGTTAAAGCCAGCTCAGGAAGGTGGACCAGACTGGTTTCGGTTGAAGACTTTACTTTTACGTGAAGTGTGACCTTTAGTGGGGAATTTGCTGCTGTCAGGCAAGTGTTGGCTCCATTACACAGTTTTCCAGTGCTGCCAGGCAGGATTGTGGGGTCCAGAGGACCCCCTGTGGGGCACTGAGCCACCAGTATTGCCAGTGCTCCCAGATACAGGGTTTCAGGGAGACCAGGCTGTTCACAAGGGTCCTGGCTGTCGCCCTGCACAGGACATGCTGCTGACGCACCTGCAGCTCACTCCCAACTTGTAGCAATCTGGGCGGTGTGTGAGGAAACCATCCTGTTCACTAGAGGTCTGGGGTCCCTTGCGAGGCCTGGCTCTGGGGCTGGGCTCCTCCTTGGAAAGTAGCCTTGGCCGTGCTCTCTGCATGCTGTTTGTAGGAAGCAGACTGAGGCCTCCCAAGCTTCAGCCTCCCGGGCTGCAGACATGAGGGTGGGGTGCTTGCCTCAGGACAGACGGCCTAAACTCCTGGGCAGCAAGAATCTGGGGACGTGCATGTTCAACATGAGATTAACAGGCTCTCGGGGGAGGCCTGGGGCCCCGGGGCTTGGACTAGATTGCTTTGCAAGGTAAGCTCTTGATTTCCTGACCTCCTCTCTGGCCCCAACCCCGAGACTTCACTCACGATCCAGGTTGTTAACAGGAAGCGATCTTATCCTGTTAGCCTTTCACTCCAGAGAAATTGGATTGAAAATCTCGCCAGACTGCTCTGGACAGAGCTTTTCCATCAGCGGAGAATGACCTCGGGCGGGAGAGTTGCTTTCCTTTACACGCCGTTACAGTGACTGAGGGACCTCCGTCTCTGCCTGGCTGCTGTCAGGAACTGGTGGAGAGGAGGAGAGGAGGCCCTGCCAGAGCTAGTTGCCTGACCTCAGGCATGACCTGAATGTGTCAGGGCCACCTCTGTGACATGTAGTCCTTTGCCAGAGTTTCCGTGAAAATGGGCTCAGTTGGCTGAGTCCCCTGGGGAGGTAGGGCTGGAGTCCTCCTCTTGGGTGGCCCAGGGCCTTAACAAACATACCGTACTTTCTACAGATTATTTTTACTGTGCTGCCTGCACTTTATGATATCTCTGTGCAGGAGCGAGATTCCCCAGGCACATTCAACATCCACAGAAAACGAAAAAGCTCTGGAAACCCTCCTGGGTCTGCACTCACACCCCCGACCCTCTCGTCGGCCTGACCTGCTCCTGTCCAGCAGAAGTGAGTCACGACCGGAGCTGCAAATGGTGGGGAAGCCCCACCTCAGGGCAGCCTGGGCCTAGGGAGACGAGGGTGGGTTGGATCCCCCAGGTGCCCACAGCGGCCTCCATTCCCACCTTCTCAAAGGTAGCTCCCGATGTCAGCAGTGCCTATGGCTCTGGGCCAGGGCCAGGTATTCATTTCTGTGATGGTCACTTTAACCCTGGACCTGGAGGACTAATGTCATCAGTAGGATGTGGATGGGGAAACTGAGTCCCAACATGGCCGACTGGGCTGTTGTCTGTCTGACCTCTGAGCTTGGTCCCTCCCCGCTCCCTGGGCTGCCTCTCCCTGGACTGGCCGCCACGTACAGTGCCTCCTGTTCCAGGGGCACTTCTGGTTTGCCTGGGCTGCTGGAGCAGAGCCCCCGCCTGGGTGACTTAAATGACAGCTGTCACTTATTCACATCTCTGGGGCTGGGGGGTCAGCGGGGCTGGTGTCTCCTGAGGCTCCTGTCCTGGGCTGCAGATGGCTGTCTCCTGCTGTGTCCTCTCATGGCCACGCCTGGTGTGTGTCCTCACCTCCTCCTCTTCCAAGGATGCTGGTCACGCTGGATGGGGCTGCCCTGTGCCCTCAGTTGACTCACCCTTCAGAAGCCCCTCCCCAAGCTCAGTCCCATTCCCATGGTCGGGGCTTCAACTGATGAATTTGGGAGGGACAGGACTCATGCTATAACAGATGCTTTGCGTGTATTCAGTTAGGGGGTCTCATAGGTAGGTGGGGGAATTCTGGCCACACCCTGTGAGGGATACATCATCGTCAACCCCGTGGAATTGAAGAGGAAACCGAGGCACGGAGGATGGACGTAGAGATGGATGCAGGCCACAGCTGGGCTCAGCGCTGGTCCCCTCCCTGCTGTGCTGCCCAGCAAGGTCAATCCTCACACCTTTTCAACTTGTGTGCCACAGAGAGGTTGAGGAGGAGCTGGGAAATACCAGAATGGCCAGAGTTCTCTCTGGGCGAAGGACTTTCCCACCCTGCCAACGGGGTCGGTTGTGAAGTCCACAACCACACGAAGCCATGGTGCAGGTGCTGTGTGGGATTCTGTGCATGGGCGTGCATTCCTGGGACCTGTTTCTACACCAAGCACTTCTGGTAATGATGTGCACTCCGTGGAAACATCTTTCAACACCCAAAGCAGCTGCCAGGAAACCGTGGGCCCGTGTCTCCTGGAAGGGACGAGATTCTTCAGCCAACCAAGACGTTGACCATGTGTGGAAGGGTGACCGGCCTCGGGAGGCGGAGCTGCCTGCATCCAGAACTTTGCCAGCTCTCACCTGCCCCTTTTACTCCTGGAAAGCATCTTCCTCAGTGCAGAGCCAGGCCTGGTGAAGTCTCCCCGAGGTCTCGGCAAGTGCTTCCTGGGTGCCGATTCCATTCGTTTCCGATGCGTCAGTCTGTGGCACAGCCACCAGCCTCTAGTGAGGACAGCAGTGTTCTTGGCACCCACCCTGGTGCTGAACGACTCCTCTTCTCTCTCACACATCTCAAGGAGGTGGGAAGCTAATCATGCACCGATTGTTAATTACACTTAATCTCCAGCCCCCCCCCCCCCCACATATAAGCTCCTTGGGGGCCAGAAGCCCTGACCTGGCCTTGTCCTCAGCACTGGGCAGAGCCAGCACCCAGTGAATCGCCCCGGACTGAGACAGAGCCACGGATCAGGGTCAGGAAAGCCTCATCCCTGCTGGAGGAAGTTTTCCAGCTCGAGTCTCGTCCTTTTCCTTAGTTTGAAACATTTTGTTCACGCAGAGCGAAGGTTGGCAAACTCGGCTCGTGGGCCGAGTCTTGCCTAATGTCTGATTTTGTAAATCAAGCTTCACTGGGACACGGCCGCGCCTGTTGCCACTCCTGTTCGGCATGCCTGTGGCTTCTCGCTACAGTGTCGGAGGCAAGTACTGGCCACGTGGACTGTGTGGCCCACAAAGCCAATGATATTTATCATCTGGCCCTTGAGGGAGTGGGCAGTCATGCGGGGCACTGGTGCTGGCCTGGGGGAAGGGGTGCTTTTCCTTGGCCTGGAGGCCAGGGCACCAGTTAGACCCTGCGTGGTCCCCAGCTCTCGAGTGGGTAAGGTCTCCTCAGAGGTTCCTTAACTGCCCCTCTCCAGGACCTTCCACCAGCTGACATGGGACAGGGCCCAGGGAGTCAGTCGCTGATTCAGCAGTTACATCGCGCCCCCTGCCTCATGCCAGGCTGTTCGAGGAGCCAGAGCACCCCGGGGACAGAACAGACCAGGCCTGAGCTCCCAGGCACCCATGCTGCGGGAAGGACGCCCCAGCCACCAGGCTGAGTGCCGACGGGTCTGTAAGGAGGCAGAGCCAGGCGGGTGACTGGCAGGCACTGACACGTGGGGTGGAGAGGAGAGGCCCAGCAGATGCAGAGGCACCTGCAGGAGGCTGGAGAAGCAGAGCGGGCCTTCCAGATGTTCCAGGGCAGAAAGAGGGGAGCTGTGACCTGAGCGCTCCCAAGGAGTACAGGGGCATGTCCAGCTGCTTCCGTCACTGCCAGCCTTTTAACTGCACGAAGGTTTGGGGTCAGTGTGATGATCGATCCGGTATGTGATGTGTATTGATCACATCAAGGTGGCCAGCATTTCCATTAAAATTTCTCGATTAACATGTGATAATTGTACGGATTTATGAATAACTAGAAGAAAGGAAGTGAAAACTTTAAACAGTCATGATAGAAAGGTGCGCGCATTAATTGCCCAGCTGCTTTCTTAAAGCCTCCAGTAAGGTATTCACACCTGTGCTGCCTACTGCCCCCCGGTAAGCTGACTGCTCCCCTCCAGCCCTCACAGTGTCTTCTCCTTCCCCCCTTTCCTCTCTTTCTCCCCTTTTCTCTTTCTGAGTTGGCTCTTCTCCACCTCCTGATAAATACCTGAGAAAATCAACTTAAGAGGAGGAAAAGTCTATCTGGGCTCAGGTGTCAGGTTTCAGTCTGGGGGTTTGGGGCCTGAGGTGAGGCAGAGCATCCTGGCAGAAGGTGTGGGGAAGCAAAGCTGCTCAGTATATGGCAGCCAGGAAGTGGAGAGAGGCAGGGAGGGGCCAGGGACAAGACAGAGTCCCCAGGGGCTTGCTCTCAGTGACTTACTTCCTCCAACCATGGCCCACCTGCTACAGCTTCCACCACGTCCCAGGAAAGCCATCAGGTTATGACCTCATCAAGGATTAATCCAACCACGAGGCCAGGGTCCTCCTGGTGCAGACACCTCCCTAGAGCTCCTGAATGTCGCTGCGTGGTGACCAAGCCCTCCGCACCTAAACCTGGGGGGACGCTTTTGACACACACCGTGACACTCTCTCTCCCACTCTGACTCTGGCCGAGAATTGACTTGAAGCCCCAGGATGACAAAACTTCCTCAGAGTTTATAGTAGCCTTAAAATCCAGCTTTACTGAGGCGGAATTCACATACAAGGCAGTTCACCCCTTAAAAGCTGCAGGTCTGGGGTTTCTGCGATATTCAGTTGTGCAAACCACCACAACCAGCTGCCCAGCTCTGGAACATTCTCATCATCCCCCAGAGACGCTCTGCGGCAAGGCTTGTGCAGGTCCTTTCATGTCACCCTCCCGGGACTTCGTGAGCGGAGCACAGGATGGGTGGTTTCCTCCCCATTTTGCAGGTGGGCTAACAAAGACTTGGAGAGCTCGGAAGATCTTTACCAGGAGCTCAGGAGAAAATGTTAGGTCATTTTTCTTCCTGAAAGTGGCCGGTGAGTTCCTAAAAGCAGCGATTTGGAGTCCCTTGTCACCTTCTGTGGTGTGCAGCCCCCTGGGACCCTAAGGGGCAGACTCTGGGGCAGCAGCTGGGGTGGGGCCCGAGAGCCTGCATTTCTGGGATTAGGTAATGCTCGCGCGTCTGAGCTCCCAGACTCTGCAGGAAGCAGGGGTGCTGTCAGACCTTGGAGAAGGCGGTCCTCACCACAGGGTGGGTGTTCCTTGAGGGCCCAGGAGGCGCCATCCACAGGGCGGGGGACACAGGAGACCCCGGTATCGTCATTCTTCTCGTCTGCAGCAGCCATTGCTCCTGCTTGTCCCCCAGGCTCCGGCACGAGCCCACTCCTCCCGCTGCCTTCTCAGGCCTTCAGTAGCCACGCGGCTTCTCTCCTTGGTCTCTTAGGCTTCCGTCCAGATACTCCCGTTATCCTGAGTAAGAGAGTCGCCTCGGCCACCTTCCTTCCCATACGTGCTTTGATTCATTCCTCCACAGGCCCTGCGCCTCCTCGCTGGGGACACGTGAATGCTTTGGCATTTACTGGAAGTTCCAGTGTCCGACCGGGGACTGAGTGCCCTCCCCAAGAGTCTCCTGAAGTCCATGTTCTGGGGTCTCTTGAGCACAGGTTCCCCATCCCCAGCAGAGGCTCAGGGCTGAAGGCTGGGGTCGTCATCTGGGGCGCCAAATCACACCGCAGCCACGTTGTCTCCCAGGTGCCCTCACACCCGCCTGTCAGGCTGACACTCAAACGCAGCTGCCAGTGTGGTGACAGGCCCCCGGCTCCTCTCAGCCCTGCAGGAGCCTCTTCCGCCTGGAGCTGGAGCATCTCTCTGCACGCATCGTGGGGCGGGCTCGGGGAGTCGCCTCCTGGCAGAGAAGGTGTGGCGCTGAAGTCTCTGGACCATCTGGCAGCATGCGCTGCCCACAGGGACCCACCCTGACCTGGGGCAGTGTGACCAGGGCGACTGGTGCTAGAGAGCTGGCGTGATTGTTAGCATCTGCCCGTCACTGGTGACTCTGGATTGTGCTCTCAGAGGGACTCGAGGATGCTGCACACGGTCTTGCCAGTAAGCCATCCTTTCTTTTCCTACTTGGACAGGCGACCTCTGTCTTAACAGAAGACTCCAGGGAGGGGTGGGGGCAGGCTGTGTTGCCCATGTCCCCTGTGGAGACCAGTGGGGGACAATGTAATGCTACCCTGCCTTGATGCTGACTGCAGTTCTCACAGGAGCAGATGGAGGCCCAGAGAGGCCAAGGAGCTGGGTGGGGTCACGCTGCTCCTTGGTGGCCTGGCTGGGATTTCAACTTGCCCATGTGCCTGACCACTGCTCCGTTCCTCTCCCCCACATTGCACGGGCCCCTTTGGATTTTTCTTTTATCCTCTCATATCCTCAAATTACTCCACTGAAGAAAGCGTTATTCAGTTAATCAACCTGCTTCTTTTCCTCTGGGAGTGCAGGGAACAGGGACAAAGAAGCAGATTGACCCCACTCCCTGGAGTCCACATAAGATGGAAGAAGAGGGGATCTCAAGGACTCCTCAGGGTAGCTGAGATGGTGTGACAGTGTGCCCCTGTCCAACCCTGGCTTAAGCAGGTTCCTGCCATTTCCCAGCTCTGGAGGTTGAGGTCTGGGGTCTCCCGAGGCCTGCCCCCCATGGCATGGAGGTGGTGCCTCTTGCTGGGCTCTGCCTGGTCCTCCCTCTGGTGTCCTAATCTCCTTGTAGGGGTGGCAGTCGGTCTGGACTGGGACCTGCCCACACAGCCTCATTTTACCTACTGCCTGTTCAAACACAGGTGGGGGTGGGCCTCTGCCTAGGAATTTAGCTGTGCAGTCCCTAGCCATGGGGAGTCCTGCTGCTGGGGACTCCCCACCCCTGGGGGTCAGGTGCCCCCGTGTGACTGTGGGCTGCCAGGCCCTCCAGGCTGAGGAGTGGCTCCACTCAGGCGCATCAGCAGAAATGACTCTCCGCACACGTACGATCACACGGATGCTATGAATCTGCGTCGTGCACAACCACAGAAACGAAAAGTTGTACCCCTTTGTGTACGATGAGTCAAAATGCAGTCTGTATAAATAAAAAACAAATAAAAAATTTAAAAAAGGAAAAAAAAAAGAAGTGACTCTCCATATTTTCTGGTGATGGGTCTGTCTTGCGAACTGGATGGAGGTTCCAACCCGAGGTTAAAAAACAAAGACCACGCTCTCTGGCTTTCCTCCCTGCCCTCTGAGCACGTCGGAGTAACTGTTTCATCTAGATCATTTTTTCCATAAGAAAGAATTTTGCTTAATTGGGCTTCATTTTTGTTCTCCCCTTCACAACCAAGCATCTCCATTCCTGTTGGGATTGGAAGCCCCGATCAGTTCAGATAAATCAATTTCCTTTTAAATCATGATCTTGGAGGAAATAATGATCTAACTTACTTTTTGTTAATTACTTTTAGGTGAATGAGACATCCCAGTTCTGCAGACTCTGCTTTCCTCAGAAGTATTTAAGCCTTCAAATCTATTTAAACCCTTTTTTTCCCACTCAAATTAAGATGCTGAAAAATTCTGCTATTAGAAATAATTTCGTTTTTTTTCCTCAAGTTCAGCTTCACGGTGGTGTAATTTTAAATAATTTGAATTGAAAATGATTCTATCATATCCCATATAGAGGCACCAAATTACCATTTTCCCTTCAAAAATTTTCGTCTTATAATTGGTATGTGAGGCTTAGTAAACAAATAAATAGAAGAGAGAGGTAATGAGTGACACAATCCGACGGGTAGAAGTGCAAACTGTGCCGGGCTGTGCACCCTGCTGTGTTAGCTAGCTAGCTGTCTGTCCCGTGCCACGATCAGCTGGAGAGGAGGGAGGGAGTATTTTGCCTCATGGCTTCAGAGGTCTCAGCTATGGTTGCTGGGCCTCATGGCTTTGGGCTGGTGGTGGCAAAGCACATTAGGGTGGGAACACAGGAGGTCTGTTTACCTCGGGTCAGGAGAGAGGAAGGGACCGAGGTTCAGAGGCACCCCACTGACCTCACTTCCTCCCGAGGCCCCAGCTCCCAGTTGCACCCCTGGCTGGAGACCAGGCCTTCAGCAACACATAGGCCTTTAATCATGGCAGTCATGGGGTGTGTGTGTGTGTGTGTGTGAACGAACTCCAGGGAACAAAATAATCCACTGACAAGGCTCAGACCTAAAAATGAACAATTCAGATTTTTGATATTAAAAAAGGCCAAGCCTTCAGAAATATAGCAACGTTCTCATAAATAATGAGGTTATGAAGAAGGGAATTAATGTCCCCAAAGAGAAGCACATAATTAAAACTCACGAGAAGTGGCCAAAGTAGTACTTGGGGCATTTTTATAGCCTTAGGTGCTATAAGGATTCTTCCGACACCAGAGAGAGGATCCTTATGTTTTGAGTACCAAGTGAATCAGTGTAAGGATGATGGTCTTTCTGCCTCCACCACCCCGAGCCCAGTCAGTGGGAACTGTGTGCAGAGTTTCAGAGCTGCAGTCATTCATTAGCAGGCACTGGGTAGCTGCCTTCACGTTAGTCTGTTGGGCAGTGAAGTGAAGTTCGGTGTCTGAGTTACGGACGTGGGGGTTGAGGGAACTCAAGGATTGGGAGTCTCCACAGATAGCAGTGACCCTATCTGTGTGGTCGGCTCCCCCATGCTGAATTGCTTTCCTTCATCTTTTTATTTATTTAAAAATCTCTGCTCTTCATCCACCCATCTGGAGCCCGAGTACCTTACCCATCAGGGACCCAGTCAGAAGAAACTCCGAGTCCTGGGAAATAGGAACCATGGACAGGGACTGGTTTTCTCTGGCCCAGGAAGGGGAGAGAACCCTTCAGGCCAGCCAAGCAGGATTTGAGCCCTAAGAATGAGTCCAGATACAAAACTGGCCTCTCCTGGGGCCATGACTCTGCCTTCAGCCCCAGTGAGAAGAGACACCCAACGTCCAGGGGCCTCAGGGGAGCCAGCTGGACGTGACGGAGGAACCCTTGCTGTGGTCGTCCTCGACTCCGAGCCAGGGTTGGCAGGGCAGGGCCGGCTTCTCATTGGCTGAGTGCCACTAAGAGGATTCTCCATCCCCAGGAAACGTCCAGCGGGCAGCTTCAGGGGTCCCGGGCGTCTTCCCATCCCATGCCAGGGCCCTTCTACAGGGCCACACCAGGGCTGCCACAGCTGACCAGTTAGTCTAGGCCCAGTCAGAGAGTGCTCCGGAGAGTCTTGTAGCTTTGTGTGGACAGCAAGTTATGGCTGAAGCCAGGGGTCCCCAGCATCAACTGCAGGAGGCACCGAATGTTTTTCTAATGATGCTGTCCAGGCCCCAAGTACCTGTTGTTGAGCCACCGAGCACACTGGAGCAGCCGCAGCGGTGAGAGAAGAGAAACTGCCGCCCCGCAGGTAACGCCCTGCCACGGCCTTCACTCCCCTCAACCTTGCAAGACATGGCCAGGAGCTCAGGCTGGGGACAGGGCACGTCTGGGCCAGATCTGCCCTGTAGCAGTCCTGGAATGGCCTTCCTCTGTCCCTTTCCTCAGCCTCCTAAGGACGTGCCAGGTGACATTTGGCCACCATCGTTCACAAGGGATGGAACTAAATAGCAATGCCTGCTGCAAACCCGCACGGCTGTGCTCTGTGGTCCACATTTCCCCAGGGCTGGACCACATCCTCCAGCATGCCTCTAGGGCAGTCCCTACAGATGAAAGCCCAAAGAGCTGTCCACTCACTATGAAAACCTAAGTGATGGGGAAGAACGAACGTTCAGTGTTGAAACAAAGTCTGAGAGGCTGACCAGCTGTAGTGCCTGGCCTTCCTGTCCTGCTGCCTGCCAAGGGTCCCGTAATGACAGTGCTCATCCTGCGCCTTAGATTGTTTTAGACCTGACCTTCCTTCCTTCTGCTTAAGGTTGTACTGACCCAACCCTGTGTCTGGACAGGCCTGAGCTCAGTGTACAGGCCATTGTATCCCATGGAAGGCAGCCAAGCCATGGTCTCCAGGGCAGGTTTTGAAGCCCCCTGGGATTGGGATCTGCTCCTGGCCTTTGGGTGTCACTGAGCTTTAACAGGTGTGAAAGAACCAGGGAGGATCAAGCACCGAACTCACAGCAGCTTCCCTGCCTGGGGACTCTTCTCGCTTGGTTGGGAGGGGACCCCTCTGTGCCCTGGGGCCTGCTCCTGGCAGGAGGCCAATACACGTGGGAACCCACTATTTGCCCCACACACCTCCATCCTCTTCTCAGGGCATTTGAGGCTCAGAGGCACGGTGCCTGCTGCAAGGGTGCAGAGGGCGAGCCCCTCCCCACTGTCGGATTCGTAGCTATGGGGCTTAGGGAAGTTTTTCAGGCTTTGTTTGCAGGTGACCTCAGGACCTTCAGAGCACTGGTGGGTGACTTGCCTGATGTCCTCATGGTCTCCATGGGTGGGAGCCTGTGCCTTCACCAGCCAGTGCTCCCAGAGACAGACCCAGTCTTCTTGCTTGTTCTGTTCTGATGGAGGACATGGCTGTCCGTCACACTCGGGCAGGACCTGGGAGACCAGCCCCTAACTCTTGCCTTGAAGCTTTAGTTGTCAAAGAAAAGATGACATGGAGGATATAGGATGGGTGGATAAAGGGGTCATCCTGGCCCCTTCAGGAGGCACCACTTGAACTTTACAGATTTTTTTGGCTTGGTGATTTTTAATGATGAAATACGGTTTTTAGATAGTTTCTGATATTATTTTCTTCATCTGTTACAAAACAGGATGGTAATATTTGGCATTTAAGAGGGAGAGAGCAGGGTAGTGAAATGATTTCTCTTGAAAGGTCACACTTGCATCTAGAGGTTGCCCACGGTTTCCCGAACTGACCGTGGACACATGGAGGAGCTGCTTCCGTGTTGAAGGGAACGCCAGGCCCTCTGGGGCCAGGGAAGGAAAGAAAACGGGACTGGCACTGGGCTGTCAGCTCGCTCTGGTGAAGGCGTGCGCTGCTGCTTGCGGTGTGGATGGGGGCGCCTGGGGGCCCTCCCAATTCCCACCTTCCGGAGCGGGGGTTCTTGATCATCTCCTTTCTTTCCTGGGGACTGGGTTCTAGCATCGAGTAGGTGCCAGCTTTAATGGTCGGCTGATGGAATGAATGAAACGTCCGGTCTGGAGAAAGGAATCTGAGCATTGCCGGGGTGAGCTTTTCTCTTGAGGCGTCAGTGTGGGCCAAGGCAGCCCTTGGTGCAGGGCCGTTCCCTGGATGGACTCTGGGGTGGTTCCTTAAGGCCAGGGGCATGGTGGGATGGCAGGCTGGTGCAGCGATGTTCCCACATGGTAAAGAAGGGCTGAGCCTCCCTGGGGCTGCTCTCCTCAAGCATCTGCCCAGAGATTTTAGAGGTGAATTGGGTGCCAGGAATTTCCAGTCCTGCTTAAATTAAGTAGCTAGGGAGGTCCTAGGGATGCAGAGTCCCCCTCAACCAGGTAAGGTGGTTGGAGACAGCTCCGCCAGCCAGGTCTGGTGTTAGAGATCAAGGATGGGTTGAAGAATCTGATCGGCTGGGTTCCTCTTCTACATCACTAAGCTTTGTGCCTTGGTCCACTCTCTAAACCTCTCTGAGCTGTTTCCTAGTCAGTGTCCCTTTGTCCCCTGTAAGATGAAGACAATGATACCTATTCTGCATTTTTTGGGGGGAGTGCTAGGGATTGAACCCAAGGTTGCTTAAACACTGAGAAACATCCCAGCTCTTTTTATATTTTATTTTGAGATAGAATCTCACTAAATTGCTAAGGGCCTTGCTAAATTGCCAAGGCTGGCCCCCAACTTGCAGTCCACCCAACTACTGGATCATAGGTGTGTACCTCTGGGATTACGGCACGCACCACTGTGCCCAGCCCTATTCTGCATTTTATGGTGAGGGTGAAAAGTGCCCCACATAGAAATGGCCAGTAAATAAGAGCCACCATTTTGGTTCTGTCCTTGTTAGTACTTTGCCTCCCACCAAGGCAAAGCCTTTGGTGGGCCTTAGGTGGTGCTGCATTTTGACATCACACATGGCATCTGCAGTGATCCATCCAGAAATAGCAGTCTCCCCCAGTCTCGGCCCATGAGCCACCTGGTCCCATCTGTTGGCTCTGTCCTCTGTACCTGGAACCTGTTGAGGCCGCCACAGAAGGGAGGTGGAAGTGCTCTCACTGCTGTCTAGAGGCACCTGCTGGGCCAGCACTTCATGGAGATGACCATGAGCTAGCCTGGAGTAAGGCGTGCTTTCACAGCGGGGAGAGCTGATGCCCACAGACGCACAGTCCCCGTCTCAAACCCAGCTAAGAAACTGCAGGGCAGGGAACTGGAACTATACCTGGCTATCCAACGCCAGGGCCTGAGTCTTGACTTCCGCAGGCCAGTGAGAGTTAACGTCGTGAACCTACCTCTCTTTTCCTGGAACCACATGCTTTGCTCTTCTCTCCTCCCAAAGCAGAGCTGGATGCTCTTCTTTTGAGGGCCAGTTGCTTACCATTAGCACACCTGCCGTGAGTAGGGTGGCAGGAGTTCCCTCCACTGCCACTAGGGGCAGGAACCTGAGCGAGTGAGCTAGTCATACCAGCCTAACTTCTTTAATTTAGCCAATTCCTGCTTACATACATCAGTTGGCATATTGACATTTTGGGCTATTGCTGTGGGTGTTGCCTGCCAGCTACTGGTTCAATTTTGGCAAAGCCTGTAATCTTGTCCCTACAGCAATGTTAGTGCAATTATTGGACTATTTTATTCCACTTTCTCCCTTAATATTTTAGAAAGAGGAGAAAACAGGCAAATGAAAGTGCTGATACAAGTGATAAAAAGCAAGGGTCTCAATACAATCGAGACAAAAATGGGGACTATTTGACTTTAATTGGATACTTAGCAGATTTGAGCTAATTAATCATTTTATATTGCAAAGGGAGAAAACAAAATTAAAGAACTTGTACAAAATGCTAAGTATATTTATCAAATATCTAAGTGTGATTAAAGATCTCTGTCCTTTCTGGAATTGAGCCTGTGCAAGTCAGAATGTTTTCAATGGCAGAGACTATTTCGAATCACTCCAGCCAAGGGAGTTTATCAGCTCATATGGTTGGGAGGAACATGGATCACTCAGAGCCAAAGGAGAACTTCCGGAACCAGGGAGCTGGGGCCACCAGCATGATCTGGCCATTCGTTTTCCATTTCTGATTGGCTCTGTTCTGTAGACAGATTCTACCCAGATAGCATGAATGGTGGGTAACATATCCACCAGTCCCATGGCTGTATAACCTCATACATAGCAACACTAGTGGGAAGAGAATCTTTTACTTGGAATGTTTATATATGCGTCCCAGATCAGATTCTGATAGGCTGTCCTTGGATGGTTTCCCTGCCTCTGCCACTGGGGGAAGAACATTACCATGAGTGATCAGGACTTGGTCACATGGTGTGGTCACCCATGTGGTCAGGAAGGAAAATGGAGGGAAAAAAGACTAGGTAATCCCAAGTGGAAACTGTTGCAGTCCATCCCTGAGCCACACACCCTCCTCATCTTTCTGTAGTACTTTCACGTTTGACTTTTATTCACAGTTTCATTATGTTTGAAAGAAAAGGAGTTGGCATTGGTGGTCAGCCATCTGACAATATCTCAAGCTATTCTATTGTATCAACCTCACTGCATAAATTGAATAAATAATTTACATTCTGTACAAGGATCATACAAATAGCTTCGGCATGGTGGGAATTTGCATCCTCTCGGCTCATCCCTCTCCCTGAATGCAGTTCTCTAGGTAAGCAGAGTCTCGGCATATGTCATGAACACCTGGTGGCCTCTATCCCTCAAGGAGTTAAGCTGAAAGCTAAAGAGAATGGAAATGGGGCTGGGGACTGGAGGGACTGTGGAGTAGAGCCTTCTGGCTTTGAGTGACAAATGTGTTGAGATGTGAAGGAGAGAAATACGTATCCCATACAGATTTGTTTTTCATGTAAATAAGTGTTTTAGCCTCAAACTTTCTGGCATCTCATTATGCAGGTGACTTAGTCATTGACATGCATACAATTTGCATTTTCTCCCTTCTTTGCCAAAAGTGCAGAAACTGTAACTTGGCCAAATTATACATCCTGGGTACACAAGCAGACCGCCATCTTGCACACATTTGTAAATAATTTGTAAATAACCAGGTCCTATTGGTTTGTAGCATGAGGTGTTTCTGGTGCATTTTCCTATTTGATTTCTAGCACGCAGCCTGTCCGGTTCTCATATTATGGGTGCCTCAACAGGGCATGCCCAGGTCTGGGGATTGGACCGTGGGGGCTGGGGGGAGGATTAAAACTACTTAAGAAGCAGTAAGGTGTAGACATGGGGGATCAGAGTAGATGCTGAAACAGGATCTGAAGGGCTCCCCATGCCAGGCAGTAACCCTTTAGCTGTTGAGACGTGCAGAGATCAGAAGGGTGATCCCAGGGCCTTTTGACAAGGTCAGGATGCCACTACTTACTAACTGGAATGTCAAGATGTACTCATTTACTGCTGACGTGACCACTGCGGTGTATACTTGCTGATAGCTAGCCCTTTCCCACACGTAGGAATGTGGAACTAGGAAGATTCTGGGCAGACTTACCTGGAATAGCTGTCTGGGGAGCCCTGGGCCTCTGCCAGGTGAGATGGCAGGGATCCCTTCTGGAGCTGATATTGCTTGTTTTCATTTTCAAAAGGGAATTTGATTTAGAACTGGCCTTTGGTTTCTCCCAGACCTGGAAGTAAACATTTCTCATTCTCAAAATCCACAAATTAATCATTTTTGCAAATCAGAGCTGAGCTCTGAGCCTCTGACCGGGAGGCCTGAGCCTGCTGGCCTGGGAGCTGGGATTTGCCAGTGCGCTGTGATACATATGCATCGGCTCTTCCTGTGGGAGTCCAGCCGCGGGCTGCAAGGGGTGAAGCTCTGCTCACTAATCATAATGCAATATCAGTGTTTCCTGCAAATCCCCTTATTATCTCTGCATCATTAGCAGGTTCTGAACTTGTCTACAATAAATTTCACAGTGAATCTTATTTCTCCCCGATATTTTAAATAAGCTATCATGTCGGGCAGCCCTGACATGCTGCTGAGAAAGAAGCAAATCCACATTCAGTGGTCTTTCAGGTGGTCTCCTGCAATTAGGCCCTGGGTCATCATCTGAGGTGGAGTTTCTAGAACAAGTCATGCCCCCACCCCTCTTTAAATAAATCATGCCTTCGTAGTTTCAGAAGTGGTGTCTGCCGCAAGATTCCAGGGCCTCATTCCTGCTCAGCTCATTCCTACAGGAGCCCCCGAGGATGTGACTGTCTCATAGCCCTCAGATCCTAAAGTGAGTAAGAGCTACCCACAGGGTCGCTGTGGGCTTAATTGGCTAGTGTGCATGATGTGCCTGAGGTAATGCACCTAGTGAAGTGAGCGCCTACTGTGTGCTCAAGAAATACAGGTTTTATTATTTTTCATTCATTCATGAGCTATTTAGCAAGTAGCTCTTTTGTCTCCATTGGCCACTTTCTATTTCTGGCCATTCCAGTAGTTCACTGTGGAAGCTGGTCGGGAAGTGCCCTCTGAAGTGTAGTGGGATTATGTACCTATAGGCAGCAACAGGAGCACCCCCCAGTCCCTGCTGAGACTTCTGTCCCTGAGAGAGTGGAGAGGACGGTGGCAGCTGGGTTGAGACTCACCCTGGTTTCCAGGGGCCTCTCCTACCCTGAGTAGTGGCCAGCTTCATCCCCTGGAGGAACAGGTGCCATGTCCTTGGATGAGCACTGAGCCTCTGCAGAAGTGCTTAGGCATCAGTGTCATGTGGTTCTGGCCTCTGGGGTTGGAATCTCACAGCCTTTCTGTCCTTCAGGCCAGAATGGAAACCTAGTGCTCCTATTGCCAGAGCTCCATCTCTGAGCCACTGAGAGCAATGAGGGAGTAACAGGAACAAACATGAAGAAATTCTGGTTCCTACTCAGAATGCTGAGCGCCAACATGAGGGGTTGCTTAATGTCCCCTGGAGGCCTGCAGAGGGGCTACCGTGAAGGCTGCCATTTCACAGTCAGGGAGAGCAAGGCGTGGGAAGGTAGGTCACAGACTGCCAGCCTCCCACAGAGGAGGTGAGGAGTCTGGAGTCCACACAGATGTTGCCCCACAGCATGGCCGTGACCAAGAATGCTGAAGCTTTCTCTGTTGCTGACAGCTGGCTTGCAGGCAAACAGTTCTCACATTGGGATGGCTTCTGGGGAGCAGCCACTGAGACTGAGGGAGCTGGACTTCCCAGGGGTTTCCTTTTCATTCCCCTTTTATCTCTGCCTGGGACATTCTCCCTGCCCCTCCCAACCCCCCAGCAAACATACAGCTCCTCTGGAAGTGATCTAGAAGGGTGATTTGGAAGATGGAAGGGATTGTATCTCTGTCCTCCTCATTAACATATGATATTCATAGCTCTTATTTCTGGTAGGTTCTAGATGGGAAGGGACTTGGAACAGGCCAAGAAGGGGATGTATTTTCCACTTTGCTCCTGTGGATGCCAAATTTCTAAGTGGTGGTATGTCATAATGTATCATCCTATGATTCATAGCCTCTTGTGCTGGGTTCAGTGTGTCCACAGAGGGGAAAAGAGTGAAATGAAATTCTGGGTTGAGTGGGCTCCCTGAAAGGAGGAAGAGAAGTAGCCTATATGCAGAGTTCCTCTGCACCACAATCTCGGAGCAAGCTCCTGCAGGACACAGCTGGAAGCTCCACCCTTCCCAGGAGTCCTTCCTGCAGGCCAGCACAGGAGGAGGGACTAGCAAGCTCTCTGAGGAGAACTGGCCTCCCAAGAACTCTTACCCCAGTTCTTACCCTTCCACCTCCCTGACTCCCTGTGAGATTGCTTGATTCCTCTAGGCCCAGGACAGAGCTCTGTAGCTGGTGCAGAAGCAGAGTATACTTTTGCTGACCTCCTGATCTCTCCTTGGCTTTCCATTGCAGGAGTGTTCCTGAATGGCATGTGCCACTGAGTGCAGTTTTATTGACAAAGAACCGCTCAAAGGCTGGCATTTCAAAATCTGAGCTCTGTCCCCTCAGCACAGCCTGTGGGTTACATCTCATCTACAGATGTGTTTTATTTTGCCTGCAGAGCTGTTTAAATTTTGGATTACTTGTCAATGTTTCAAAAACAGGAGGTTCAACAGGAGTTTTGTTCCATAGCTTCTCCTGGAAAATCAGTGGGTTTGGTGACACTAGATTGATCAACCAGCTATCCCTCTGCGTGTCTATCCATCTGTCTATCTTATCTATCCATGTATCTGTCTGTTTGTCCGTTCATCCATCATCTTCTATCCATCGTCTCTTTGTTTCTCTATTGTTTGCATAGATGAACAATTTTGGTTTTCTCCTTTAACCTTTTTTTTTTGTTTGTTTGTTTGTTTTGGTACTGGGGATTGAACTCAGGGACACTCAACCACTGAGCCACATCCCCAGCCCTTTTTTTGTATTTTATTTAGAGACAGGGTCTTGCTGAGTTGCTTAGCACCTTGCTAGGTTGCCGAGGCTGGCTTTGAGTTGACATCCTCCTGTCTCAGCCTCCTGAGCAGCTATGATTACAGGCGTGCACCACCGTGCCCGGCTTCTCCTTTAATCTTTGGATGCCAGAGTACAGAACTGAAAAATGCAGAATCCGTGTTTCTTGCCCCACACTCTTCTTGGTCAATGTGTAAGTCTCTTCAATTCAATTTTAATTTTAAAAGATTACCCCATATAATAATCACCTTGAACCTACCCAACTTAGCCACTGACACACGGATTCAGCTACCTGTATTCTTTCCTGTCCCGTCCCCTGCCTGCCTTCCCAAGGCAACAGCCATTCTGAATCACCCTTGACTTTAAACAAAATTTTTACATATCCCCCGATAAATGCATTATTTAATTTGAGTTGGCTTTAGTTTATTTTTTAAATTTTCTCTTATTGGTGCATCTTACCTATATAGACTAGTGGGTTTCCTTGTGTCATATTTGGACATGGATATTGTATAATTGGATTGATTTAATTCTCCGGGACCTCCCTGTGTCCTTTCTTCCTCCCTCCGCCAATTCCATCCTCTACTCCCCTGATCTTCCCTCTGTTTTCAAGAGACTTCTCCCACCACTTTTTCTTTCTCTAACTTTCACATGAGAAAAGACATAGGGCGCTTGTCTTTCTGAACCTGGCTTATTTCACTTAATATGATGCTCTCCAGTTTCCTTCATTTTCCTGCAAATGATCTCATTTTGATCTTCTTTATGGTCAAATAAAGCTCCAATGCAGATAGAGCCACATTTTCTCTCTTTGTGTGTTGACAAACTTGGCTGTTGAGATTGGGCTGCGGGGAATGTGGGGATGCAGACATCTCTACCGCGTGCCTCTGGGTTTCTTTTGGGTAGACGCTGAGGAGTGGTATAGCTGGGTCACGTGGTGTTTCCAGGTTTAGCGTTGTGAAGACCCTCCACACTGATTTCCATGGTGGCTGCACTAGTTGGCATTCCCACCAACAGTGGGTAAGGGTTTCCTTTTCCCTGCATCCTGGCCAGCGTTTACCATTGGTGTTTTCAATGGCCGCCGTTCTGCCTGGAGATGGACTCTTGCTCTGGTTTTGACTCACATTTTCCTGATGGCTAAACATGTGGAATGTTTTTCCGAATAATTAGTGGCCATTTGTATTTCTCCCTTTGAAACGTGTCTGTTTAGTTCATTTGCCCACTTTTTAAATGCTCATCTGTTTTCGGTTGTTTGTTGGTGTTGGGTTCTTGAGTTCTTCTGTATTCTGGACATGGATCCTCTGCTGGGGGAGCAGCTGGTGCAGATATTCCAGCACTCTGGTTCCCTCTTCTCACTGTTTCCTTCGCTCTGCAGAAGCTTTCCAGGCCACGGGTCCATCTTTCTGCCCAACACCAGTCAACAGGGACCAAGGAGTGGCAGCCTCTTTAGAGGGGAGTTGTCTGCCTGCCATAGCCTGCCACTCCCTCTGGCCTCCTTCTGGCCTCCCTCAGGAGCCTCGGGGGTTTCCACGTATGTCACTCCCTGCTGCTGCCTCCCCCCTCGGCCCCATCTGCTCAGGCCTTGACCGGTGGGGCCATAGGTAGCTTCTGCAGGCCCTGGACAGTGCTGGGGTGGACCCAGATGATGGGCAGAGGGTAGCCTTGGTTTCAGTCCCCTGGCCAGTGTTACTCTGCTCTCCTTATTGTGATTGTCACTTTGTGCATCTTGTGCCTTTGAAGTTCCACAGCATTTGCCTTGGAGTTGTTTTCTGCTGACTTTTGGAACATCATGTAGGGCAGACTAGCTGGCAGCTCAGGCCTCTCTGCACAGGCCTAGCTTCAAACCAGCTGTGGGCACTGGGCATTTGAGTACTCCCTTGTACCCAGCTGGGTGCTGAGGATCATGTGGCTCACCTGTGCTGTGTGCATGGCTCAGTGACAGAGGAGGAGTGGAAGGCAGGCTTCTGCAGCAGCTGAGGGGTACAAGTGGCCACTCGGCCAGGTGGGCTGGATAGCATCATCCTCCAGAGGACTGCTTGCTTCTGAAGCACCCAGGCATCTGCAGAAATGATCATGGGTGTTTTGCAGACAAATCTAGTTTAGCCAACAGTCCTGTCATTGTGAATCAGAGTCAGGGGACAGAGGGCTAGCCTTACACACCCACACGCACCTGCATACAGGTTTACACATGCACACACACACGTTCATACATGCACGAGCACTGGACAGTTATTAGATGGGCTGTGTTCTAGGTGCTGGGAGTACAGCATAGGGGGTGGGAAGACTAAGTCCCAGACGTTACAGGGAATGAATTGCAGCAAGAAAACTAAATGAACAAAGAGATCTATGACATAATGCCAGGTAGCAGTCTGTGCTGGAGAGCTCTGAAGCACGGCCAGGAGAGAGTCCTGGGAGCCTGCTGTGGACAATGGTGAGCCGGAAGGCCTCTCCCAGGAGGGTTGTCAGGCAGGCCCTTTTACAAGGCCACTGCAGTACCCAACTCCGGGGAACACTATCCAAGTTGTAGACTGGAGCTGGACCACAGGGGTTCCATGTACGTGGACTACCATTTGAATGGCACCTCCAAGGAATGTGCCCTGCAGCAGGCATGGCCTTGCCAGGGCTTTGGAGCATGCTTGGCCAAACACCTGAGGCCAGGTATGTGTGATGTGTCTGAGGGATGGGACAGCAGGAGGCCAGTGGAAAAGAGTGGGGAGGTGGGCTGCCCCGGGGTCTCGGAGGGCCCCGTAGACCTTGCTGTGTGCATGGATGGCTGGGATAGAGTCTGGTTCTGGAGTCTGCCATGGCTTGTGATTGTGCATTTCTGATGAGCTCCCAGCTGATGCCAGACTACCCGGGCCTGGACCAGTGGTCCAGGCTCAGGGCAGGCCACTGGAGGGTCTCGAGCTGGGAGTTTATTCTGCCTGGCTGAAGCACGACGTAGTTTAGAGGCCAAGTGCTCATCGAATCCGTCCGTCAGGGAGTGTTTTTGATCCCTTCACTGCCCAAGCAGGCAGAGGGAGGCTGCCAGGAGAGATAAGGGAAGGTTTATTTGTGTAGCTACTCAAACTTGGGGCTGTTTATAGTTGATGAATATCGGTCTTTAAGCAGCTGTGCGAATTATCCGAAAAACATGAAAGCAATCCATTCGAGATCAAAATCCTTAATTCCAGACCTTTCCAGGTTGATCCGTTTTAAAAGAGGGAGGTTTGGTAACATTGTTGAGCATTAATTAGGTAACACTTGTGTGGGACTTGGAGGATGAAAAGCCTTCCGCGTGTGAGTGTTTGGGAGCTGCGCTGTGAAATGGTGCAATCTGAGGCTGGGATTGAAATGAAAATTTCACACAAGCAAGTGCTCGTCCTCATCAGGTGCGGTGATTGGAGATTGTGCAGCCTGAATGTGCCTAGCCGCCCCCGTCCCCAGCAAGGCAGCCTCCGCGTCCTGGCTGAATAGAGGCTGGCAAGCAGATGAATGGGGAATTTACTAGAGGTAATTACAGAGGGAGGGAGGGGCAGGCGGGCGCCCTGTGCTCCTGGGAGGGGCCCTCCTCTTCCCTGTCACAAAGGACTTGGCCCTCTGATGGTGTTCTGCCAACGTGTGTCCCGCGCAGGGCTTGGCGAGGACTTGGTGGGTAGAGGCAGGGTGCTTCTGGTGGCTCTGGTCAGAATCACAGGCGCCTGGCCTGGCTCACCTGTCCACGCCCACTCACCCACCTGGGCTTGCCGTTCAGTTCCTGTAGGGCTCTTCCGATCCTAAGAACGGCACAGTGGACCCAGGAGTGGGGCTGGAGTGCCGCCCTGAAAGGCCAGCACTCATCTAGCCTTTTAGGTGCCACTCGTACCTCAGTAGCCCCCGGTGCCACTCCTCCCTGGCATGGTGTCCTGGAGTCCTCCCTGGCAGGAAGCAAAGGGTATGCGCTTACCCTGGCGCTTGATCTGTCTCCACTGATCCTGGGACACAGGCAGCCGCTCCAATCCAAGAACATCAGCAACAACCCTTGGGGCAGATGCTGCTGGACACGAGCCATTGTTGACTGGAAAACAAAGCAAGATGGCGTCAGGATCAGAGAGCGGGAATAGCTTTCTCAAAGTCGCATGGGCAGAGCGCAGCTGTGGTCTTCCAGATGCTGTGGGTGATGTGCCTTCTTCCTGCTCTCGGGCATCTCCTCGCCAGGCTGTGTTGGCCTCTGCTGGTTTCCTCTGGGTGCTTGGGAAGACAGTTACCCTCATGCCTTATCAGTGCTGAGGTGCCTTCGAACTCGGCCTCATGCTCCCTCCAGGGCACAAGATTTCCTAAAACCTTGAAGTAGGGCCGCTCCTTCCCAGGGCACAGAGATGCTGTCTGTCCCACCTTCCACACTCAGCCTGGGAATTCAGATATAGACTCCATGTCAATGGGACAGCACGTGCTTCATGATTCAGTGTTGTCAAACCCAAATCATGGGAAGGTGTTTTGGGGGTAAGGTGCCCCGAGAGCTTGAATTACGATCCATCCTGACGTCTGCTTTATGCACAGCCTAACTCCACCAGGACACGGCAGGCGGGGTCTTCTGTTTCGTTGATGGATTCTTTTGCTGACTGGAGGTTCCTCAGGCCACAGGTACCAGTGGCAGAACCTCTGCAGCCTCTTGTGTCCCTGGATCACCCAGTGAAGCTACCTGTGAGCCAGACCTGGGGAAGGATTTGCACAGAACAGAGCTCAGCTTACAGGCACATAAACAATGTGAATAAAAATTAACTAAAAATCTTTTCCCTCCTTAACAATGACATTATACCAATGGGCCCACTTAATTTCTTACATTTGTACCTTTACAAAAGGGCCCGCTGTTTTACGATGTCAAATGTGACCTTTACAATAAAACGTGCAAACTGCGTTGTACACAGAGGACTCTCCGAAGCTAGTAATTTTCATGATGCAAATTTCAGAGCAGAATGAGCCCATTAACCAAATTAGCAATTCATAAAAGCAAAAGTTCATGGTCAGGAAACAATCGCGTCTTTTCCTAAGGTATAATTTTAGCCCATTGTAGAGTTAAAGTGTGTTTTTTCCCCCCCTTTAAAAAAAGTAGATTAGGGCTCTAATTAAATAGGTTAAAGCTATATATGAAAGAGAATGCAATTTATGTGCAGTAAAGTGAATTAGCGATTCATAAGAATCCAAAGGTCCCTGATAAGGGCACAGCAGCACCACCATGGATGTGAGTGAGTGATTTTGGCCATTGTGTGCAGGAAACACCCCTGGTGGTAGAGAGGAAGGGGGTCTCGTAAGACCAGGTCAAAGGTGCCTGGGCTGGATGCGGTCGAGTTTGGACTGTGCTCTGGAGGTGAGTCACACCTTGTGCTCCATATCCCCTGTGTATTAGCCCCTGAATCAACTGGGATACACACAGATGGAGGATTTAGCCTTGTCTCTGATTTTGAAGCGGATCAGCTTGGCAGACCTGAGACCAGCAGTGTTTTTGATCCTTAGTCTTTTCCTCCAAAAATTGAGGGTATAAAAATACTCTGCATTCCATGCCTGTATTCGTACATGGAAGTCCCGTGTACAGCTGAATGGTATCACATTTTGTTCACCTGTTCATTACTGATGGATATTTGGGTTGGTAGCCCCTTTTAGCATTTGTGAATAGTGCCTCTGTGACCCCTCACAAACACTCTTTTGTTTGATATCTGTTGTGAACTGTCATGGGTGTGTATCTAGGAAGAGTTAAGCCCTGACACTTTTACAACATGGGCAGACCGAAAACATGCCCCCTGGGGAAGAAGCCAGGCACAGAAGGTCACACCCTGCATGATTCAGTTCATGTGACGTCCAGGACAGGCTAATCTATAGAGACAGGGCGTAGGCCATAGTTGTGGGGGCCAGGGGAAGTGGGCAGCCTGGGAGTGGCTGCTGACCACCTATGGGTTTCCCTTTCCCTTAGTGAGGGAAATGTTTTGGAATTAGATAGAGGTGATCCGTGCACCCCACTGTGGCTATACTCAATGCCAGTGGGTTGTTCGCTTTGGAATAGTTAATTTCATGTTTATGGAAATTTTTATGTTATATGAATTTTACTTCAATTAAGAACAAAGTCTGGAGCTAGAGAAGTAGCTCATTTTGGAGAGCGCTTGCCTAGCATGCACAAGGGCCGCGGTTCGAATCCCCCACCCCTCAAAGGGGGAAAAAAAAAAGAACAAAGTCTTTGAGGGGTGGGAAGGAGGTGGGGGGAAGGAAAGATAATAGAATGAGACAAATATCATTACCCTACGTACACGTATGATCATGCACATGGTGTGACTCTACGTCGTGTACAGCCAGAGAAACGAAAGTTGTACCCCATTTGTGTACAATGAATCAAAATTTTAAAAAAAAGCACTCTGTAAACTCAAGCAGTCTGTGCAGATGGTCCTCTTTCTTCACGGTGACTCCCCTGTGATAGATTCATGTATGCTGTATTTCAAGATTCCCGGTTCCCAGTGCAGCGTGGGCCACCTTGCAGGCTCCTAGTGACTAAGTCTGACCGTGACCCCTTGCTTGTCTCACCTGGGGTCCTTGTGATCTGCGGGATGCTGGGTCAGACACCAGGCAAGACGAGGGATGGCGAGTTTGCTGCGTGGTTCTGGGCACTGGTTCAGCCAGAGGAGAATGGAGAGGGCAGACGCTGCCTGTGGAGGTCGCAAGCTGGAGCACACGTGGAGGGGAGCGTGCGGGCACCGTGGGGAGGGCCTTGAGGGAAACCAGGGCGGTGGTGGCTCCGGGGGATGCGATCGCTGCTGCTCTGCTCTAGCACCACGCCCGCGGTGTGAACCTGGGTGTCCTTCCCGGAGACTCTTTGTTGCCCCTAAGTGCTTGGACTCTGCACCCTGTGTGTGTGTGTGTGGGGGGGTGGTTTCAATGTGCCAACGGACAGGATCTGTCCTCAAGGCAGCCCGACTGCGTTTGGGCTGCCCGAGCACCATTTCCTGGAGTGACCCTGCATTTGTAAATGAAGGCAGTGGGCAGGGGGCAGCGGTGATGGTGACGCACTCAGGGTCACACGGCTGACAGCAGCCAAGCTGGAGTGTGAGGCTTTGTCCGCCTGACTCAGGACTTTATTCTCTCAGAGGAAATTGGATTTTGGAAATAGGAGGAGACTCCTTTTGCTCTGGAAGGTTCTGAGGTTGCCACCGTTAAATAGGATTCTTTGGTTTCATGTTTTCTCATCTGTAAAACATGAAGAGTGTCGTCCATTTTGCAGCATTATGATGCGGTTGGGTAAATTACCGCACGTTCAGAGCACACAGTAGGTGCTCATCAGGTGTTAGTCTCTTTCCCCTGATGCGCCCATGGGTGGGCAGAGGCTCCGGGAGGTGAGGAGAGTCTGATGAGTGGGGAGAAGGACTGAAGCATGACTCGAGCCGGAGGACCCAGCCCCAGCCTGCAGTCCGCCCCCGTCAGCTGCAGGGCCCCGTCCAACTCCCGGCTTCTCTGGGCCTCCGTTTCTACCTCTGGACGGTGGTCATGATGACCCCATCTCCTTGGTTGGTGCCACTCGAGACCAAAGAAAAAAATACCCACAGATGTGCTTAGAAAACAGACGGGAGTCCAGGGTGAGTGTGGGCCACGTGGCCGCTGGCGGAGACTGGAGGGAAGGCAACTTTTATTTAGAACCGAGGTTCTCACACAAGGGCCTTGTGCCCCGCACCCTGGGACATCTGGCAGCACAGGACGGCCCTGCCACAAGGGATGGCTCCTCCCCAGGGGTCAGCAAGCTGAGGCCAGCCTGGCGGGGAAGAGTGGAGATTTGGGCTGGGCAGGAGGCCATCGAGGGTACCACGTCCCCTTTACCATGATCCACCCACTCTTCTTTTTATTCGCACATTTTAAAAATCAGATGTCGTTGAGAGGCACATAAAAGCACGATGATATTGTAAAATGTGTTTCCGTCACTCTCGATTGGATGTCTCTCCTAATATTTTTAATAAAATAAAAGCCACAGAGAGGTTCTTCCACCGTCCCCTCTCCCTCCTCCTCCAGGGATGCAGACCATCACCCCTTGATTTTTAGCTTTTTTCTTAATTTTTAGTGTTCAGTTGTAGAGGGGCACAGCACCCTTACGTATTTACTTTTGTGCGGTGCTGAGGCTCCAACCCGGGGCCTCACCCGTGCCAGGCAGGCGCTGCACCCCTGAGCCCCAGCCCCAGCCCTGCTCTTCGTCACCTTCCTCCGTGTCTTAATGCTTTACAGAAGACAGTATCACAAACGACTGCTGCGTGGGCTCACACTTTCTCCCCGCACCCACGGCGCAGGGGGCACCTGCACCTGCCCTCCCTGGTCAGCAGCTGCCCGGGGGCCACCTGCAGTGGCCTGAGTGTGGCCTGGGTGTTTTGGGCTGGTGGATGCCCTTGAGCCGAGCTGGCTAGTCCTTCAAACTGCAGATGGTGGAGGAAAGAGAGCTGCCTCCTGGGAGTGGGCTGGCCCTTACGGGCCCGAGGACATTCTCCAGCACACGGGGGAGGTCACCTCGAGGAGGGCTGGCGTGGAGGCAGGGCAGATGCCACTCTGAACTGGCCACTGGCAAGGTGGGTCTGGAGGATGAGCTGCCCTTGGGTTCCCTCTGGGCAACCTCTGGTTTGAACAGGGAGCACGCAGCCTCCAGCACTGAGCTGTCCTACCTGCTCGAACTGGCCGACTCCTGGGTCTGCGAGCTTGATGCTGACAGCCAGAGACCCAGACGGCGTCCCTCTGGGCTCCTGGTGGCACTCCTCATGGCTTGCCCTTCCGAGGCAGCCAGGGCTGAGTGGGGAGAGAAGGACGGCCTGTTGAGCGGCCCCTTTATGGTCCTGGCCTCCTGCTCTTGGTGGGGCAGGGGGCAGTGAATGCCACCCTACATCTTCCAGAGACAGAGATGGAAAATAAAGCAGTGCTTCCTGCCATCACCGGGAGTGTGATTAGTTATAGGAAAATCAATTCATTCTCTGGCTTTGGGGAAGGCTTTTAAGTGTGAAAGGGGATGCTAATCCCCTGGGAAATGATTTTTAAGCAAAACTGCTGCCTTAGTTCTGCCAGCTGCTTGGATAAACACCAGAGGGGAGGGATGCTGGCTGTCCCTCTGTATAGTGTGGTGGGGTCACCAGGAACCTCCAGCCTCTTTCTCCTGGTTGTCTCCTGCTTGCTCTGCTCTGCCAGGCTCTGTCCTCAGGGAGGACGAGAGCAGAGTAGGGTGGGGACAGGAATGAGTGCCTGTGTGGGTGGGGAGAGTGGCTTGGGCAGTGTCCAGGCCCTGTCTCCCCTCCTTCCCTCCTTTCTGCCACTCCCCTCTGCTCCACCCTCTTTCCTCTCCTTGCTGTCCCCTGTGGCTATCTGTCCTTCTCCCTATCTCCCCCTCCCTTCTCCGCACTCCCTGGGAGACCCCTAGCAGCCTGCATGGCCAACCCCAGAGCCCCCTGCAGGACGCTGGCTGGAGGACCCAGGGGAGCCCCTCCGTCCTTGCAAAACCCTGCCCTGGCCACTCCGAAGGGCAGGCCGTTCCCAGCCTCCCGGGACTGTCAGCAGTCAGCCTTCCTTTCCGGGCAAGGGTGCCTCTGTCCCGTCCCGTGTGGGACCTTGCTGGCCCCCACTGAGCCTGGGCCTCCCCGGCGACGTCACACAACCCCTCACCTCCCGCTGTGCTCATGCTGTCCTCTCTGGAAGGTGAGGAGTGTGCTTCACGTTTCTCCTTGTCCAGGCAGAAGAGTGTCCGCTCGCTTCCCAGCCACAGGGCGCTGTACTGATGGCAGAGGTGATGTGGGTGGTGGTGACGATGATGAGCTCGGCTGCCACAGACAGGTCCCGGGTTGCTGTCGGGAGCCTGTGCTCGGCACCCCACGTGCTTCCTCTGCTCAGGCCGTAGGAGGCAGCTGCTGTTGCCAAGCCCTTGCACAAGTAGGAAAGCCCAGGCTCAGTGGGGTTAGCGGACGTGCCCAGGACACCGCATCTGGGAGGCCACACGCACCTGTCCTGGGTCGTGACCACTGGGCCTCCTATGTCATTGCCACAGTCAGGGCGGAGGAGGGAGGTGCATGTTATGAATCCCAAGAAGTTACCACGTGAGTCTCAGCAGAGTCCTGGCTCGGGAGAGGTGACGAGGTCGTGCTGGTGTAGCTCCTGGGCTCTGCCACAGCCGTGCCACCCCAACCTCCATTCCGGAAGTCTTGGCACATCCTGATCCCGGCTCCCACCCACCTGGCCAGCATGTGGAAGCTTGGCCAGGAAGGTGAGTGCAAAGCCTGGCTACAGGGAGAGGCTTGCTCCTCAGGTGGGTCAGGGCCAGGAACGTAGGCTCTGAAATCAGACAGGTGTGAGTCAACGCCTGCGTCCCTCCTAGCCACCCACACTATGCAGGGAGGTCGTGCGTCTGCTTTCCCTGCTCAGCCACCTCCACGTGAGCTGACCCAATCGCAGGCTCCCTGTGAGGACTAGCAGGTCGCCACTGTAGAGTCCCGTACCCAGTAGTGAGTGGCTGGCATCGCCCCCTCGCCCAGGCCTTCCACCTAACCCTCTGCACACGAGTGAACCTGTGGGCTTGTGTGGAGAAACCAGGGGTGCTAGGCTTCGGGTGGCTGCCTCCCCACCCCAGGCCTCTTCTGCTTCACAGCAGCCTGTGCCTCTCTCTGCAGGCCTGGCTTCAGGACAGTCCAGCTGCAGGAGGCGCTCCTGCTTCCCCCGGGGCCTAAGGCTGCTTGTTTCCACAGACCAGGGCTGGGAGAGCCAAGCCCAGAGGGTACCCTGCTGCCCCTGGGCCTGGGCCACACATGCCCACTCAGCATGGCAGCTGAGTGTAGGGTCTGTGCCCAGCTGGGCCAGGGCCAGCAGCAGGAGGGCTACTGGGTCCTGGGGTATGAGAGGATGAAGCACATGCTGCTCACCCATCTTTCTCTCACTTTGTGGCTATTCTGAGACCCCATCTGGCTGACCACTCGCCCAGCAGGGTGGGCAGGTGGGGCCCAGCTGGCATGAGCCTCGGTTGATGTGACTGATGTCAGGAGTCCTTGCCTGTGCTGGCACATGCATGGGCTTTGCAGTGGGGCACAGCTAGGCCCAGTCCTGGCTCTCCCTGCTCTTGCCCTGTGGCTCCACACAACTCACTTTATTCTCTGAGCCTCAGTCCTCTCATCTGCAAAATGGACTCATGGTTAATACTTTGTGGCCATCTGAGATGGTATGTGTAAAGTCCGTCAAGCCATTCTCTGATCCGTAATCCGTGATATGCTAGGGCCAACCCGAACCACTGTATCCCGTCATGGTTGATAGACAAAAAGCTCTACCTATTTAACATGTCCACCTCAATGAGCTGGGAAGTAAGTATACACTGTAAAGACGTCACTGCTCTCCATGCTGTAGACCTGTCCATCACCTTCTTCATGTTTTATTTCTGTGTGAGATAAGATCACTTAAGTTCTACAGCTCCTACTGCTACACCAAACTTTCCTATAAACAGACTTCTCTGAATGTGTATGGCTTGCCTCTCTTGATTTAGGACCTATTTATTAACATTCCTTTGGGAACATCCTGGTTAAGATGTTGACCTTTGGATTCACTAACTTCAGAGAAAGCGCTGTGTGGTCTTAGAGCCACACTTTTCTGCCAATTGCAGCAACAGCTACATGAATAATAGCTACCATATGAACTCTCATTGTAAGTGTTTTCCAGTCTTCTCATGCTTAATTCATGTAGCAAGAGCTTTGTGGTCCATCCTGCTGTCACCCTTTCACAGAGGAGAAAACTGGAGCAGGAGGGCATCAAACACCTTCTCACGACGGCAGGCCAGTCAGTGGTGGAGTAAGAATGAGCATCTAGACCGTCAGAGTCCATCTGAACTACTCACCAGTACTGTCTGTCTCATCTCTCGCTGTTCACTTGCTGAATGAGGAGGGGTTGGATGGAGAGGATGGATTGTTGATCCTACATCATGATCTAGACTCCAGGGCAGGACTGGAGACAAGCCCTGCCATGAGGATCTAAGCCCGCCATGCATAGAGTCACCACCTAGATTAACCCAGCAGGTCGGGAAAGAGAGTGAATAAAGCAAAGTCACCAAACCAGGGATGTTTTATTCTCTTTAGCTATTTGAGAACTTACACAGCGTACACTTGTGCTCTGAAGTTCACCCTCCAACAGCCAGATGTCAGTTGGGGTTGGAAAGTGTCCTGAGCAAGCAGAGCGGAGTTCTCATTGCAGTGCAAGGTTGGGAACAAGACAAGCTGAGGGGAAAGAGGCTGTCCTGTCCAAGCACAGCCTTGAGTTCCCGTCTTCCATGGCCATCACCTGGCTTGGATCATCATTTGGGAGGGACACATGATTTACTGGAGGAGTCTTGGAGTGGGCTTCTTGACCTTGAGTAAATAGCACCGAGTTTCCAGTTCCATTTACTCTTTGGATGGACCATTGCTCTCTACCTTTCCTTCAGTAGGTCAGTATTTGACTTGAATTGTATGAAGGCATTTCAGTGGCCTAGGACTCAATTGGACACTTTAATTGAGGGGCTCAAGATATACCTGAGGATAATGAATATCAAAAAGATAAATATCACCTTGAACATCCATCCATCCATCCATCCATCCATCCATCCATCCATCCACTTACCCGCCCACCCATCCATCCATCCATCCATCCATCCATCCATCCATCCATCCATCCATCTATCCATTCATCCATCCATTCATCCATCCTCCCACCTACCCATTCATCCACCCATCCACTCAGTCATCGTCCACTCACTCATCAACCCACCCTCCCATGCACCTATCCACCCCTCCACTCATCTATCCATTCATCAACTTATTGACCCTCCCATGCCCCCATCCACTCACCTATCCACTCATCTATCCATCCATCCATCCATCCACTTATCCACCCTCCCATCCACTCACCTATCCACTTGTCCATCCATCCATTCACTCATCCACCCACCCATCCACTATCTTTGCACACACATTTCCATTCCTCTAACAAGTATGTATTATTTCTGCACAGTCACTGGACTGAGCCCCAGGGGTATATAGTGAATATAAAAGATGTGGTCCTTTGACCTCAGAAAGTTCACAGTCATAGGGGAGGAGGATTTGTAGACTTTAATCATTGGAAACTGTGTCCTCTAGACCCGAAGCCCTTCCTGTGATCCAGTTCTCCTAGGAGATGTGTGTCAGGTGAATTAATGAACAAACCACATGGACACTGTTAGAAGAATGCAAGGTCAGGAGGGAGATCCCAGGCCGTCTGGGAGGCAGGGCAGGAAGGCAGGGCCCAGTGCAGTGTGTCACAGGCCTGGAGTTCTAGGGAGGTGCAGAGGTTTGGACAGACGGTAAGCCTTGTGGCCAGAAGGGCATCCTCCTCTAGCTGACAGTGGCCTGCAGATCGGCCCCTGCCTAGACTCCTGAAAGGAGCAGAGCTTTTACACCTGGTGCTCATGAATAGAATTCAAGGAGACTGACAACTTGGGTGTAAAAAAAGTGACAATTTACATTAACTGTAGCTGAAAAGTGAGAGTTTTCTTCCATTATGAGTGTATACAGCAGACCACAGTGGTTTCCAGCAGTATCTGTGACTTTGTCGTCAATCAAACCCTAGATGTTTTCATATCACATTACAGTTGTTACAAATATCTGAACATATTACTTATGCTCATCACTGCTTTGAGATTATGGTGGTTATTAGGTCTGCTGCTAGATCCTGTTATTTAATGCATTAATAAAGAAACATCTTGCCAAATCACTGGTTTGTTTTAAAAATATTTTGATAACTGTGTCGCAGTATTATTGATGCCTTTTATAATCCTTTGTATTCTAGTTTTATGAATTTAAACACGTTCCAAGCAGGGGGTTCACAGTCTTCATGAGACCACAGGGCTTCAAGGCACACACAAAGTAAGGAAGCGCTGGCTTAAATGCAGATGAAATTTTCTGTTGTCAGAAAGATGGAGACTTAGTGATTGGGGGACCTGACAAATGAAGGTCAGGGAAATGGCATGTGGAGCCAAGGTCGTGAGCTGGGTGGCTGAAGTAGTCAGTGTGCCCAAGTGCCCGGTTGAGAGGGGGTGATCTGGGGCAAGCCCTCCATTCCCCGTTGGTCTTTTGATTGGAAGGCTCTCTGTACCATGCTCCCCTCTCCGTCCACCCTGGGTAGAGCCCATTGACTGTGAGGGAATCTTTGGCTGGTGGGCTCGTAACTGGAACCCAGCCGGAGGCACTGCCGTACTTTGGACTTATTATTCAACATGCATCAGCGAACAACTGCATTGTGTGACGTGTTCTTCCAGGGTTGGTAAATCACAGGTGCTATTCCAATTGGGTGTTTTCTTCATCCTTTGATGAAATCCCTTTGGATGCGACGTTTACAGTTGCAGTTGCCTCTGTTTAGATAATTTGGGCATTTCTTCCCTTCCACAGTTGTTTTCCTTCTCTATTGGCGGTGGAGATAAAGTACTGTAAATGGCTAGTTGAGAGCCAAGGTGGTAAATCTTAACAGATCCACAGAGTGGGCCATGCACAGTCCTTTCAGGTACCTGAGAGGTGAGAGGAAGCCTGTTAGAGGTGGGGTGCCCGTCAGAGACAGGAGTGGGTACAGTCTCACCACTGGGCAGGAAGGGCTTTGACCCATCTCGGTCGCTGACACAGCTGCCGTGTGTGCAGATCGAGTCTGCGCGGCCTGCTCACGCGGGAGGAAGAGTTCTGACTGCCAGGCCCCGGGATCGCTGGAGCAGGGCTGGGGAGGTCGGTGCCATGTCGAATCAGCCGAGCTTTGTTCTGGATGGTCGGGAGTGCGATTCAGTGGTGTGTCCACCCAGCCACCTGTTCCCTTTGCCCCTGGCTGTTTTCTGATGAGAATTCAGAGAAACTGTAAAGCTTCCTGTCTTCCCTCTTCATGACTCAAAGTCGAATCTATTTTTCCAACTTGCCGTATTAAACATACATAGAATTCAAAACAATAACCTAATGAATGACTAATGTAAAGCATACTCTGTTCCCCTCACCCAGCTCACCCAGATCCAATGACTGTGAATGTTCTGCCCACACAAGTATATATTAAAATGTGGTGTGTGTGTGTGTGTGTGTGTGTGTGTGAGAGAGAGAGATTCACATTGAGATGGAGGTATCGATCCCAAAAACTTAATCTTGCATCTCCTATGAAGAACACTCATTATAATTCCTTAATATCACTTAGCATCCAGTAACCATTCAGATTTTCCCAGGTGTCTTCCAAATATCTTTTTTACTCACTTTTATTTTTTAGGAATTTGAATATTTGATTGACATGCAAAACGATATGTTCGGGCATGCATACGGTGCTTTGGTCTGTATGCCTGTCATATGATGACTCCCACAGATCAGCACTTCCGTCTGCACCCACAGTTGGCAGCGTGTGCACGTGAGCTGGGAGGACACTTTCTCATCCAGCTCAGTGCACACTGCAGCAACCTTGCTGTGGCCGTGGCAGGCACAGACCCCGGGCTTACCCATGTGCCACTGAAAGTTTCAGCCCTGTAACTACCGTTTCCCCAATTCTCTGGCTTAAATCCCCCTTGACAAAACCATAATCTTATTTTAAAGTCCACTGTTCGGCTTCAGGACATTTAAGTTTACACTCTTAAAAAACGTCAAAGAGCTTCTGTTCGTGTGAGTTCCACCTTCCACTCTCTACTGTATCAGAAATTAAAGCTGAGGGGCTGGGCTTGTGGCTCAGTGGTGGAGCGCTTGCTTGGCATGTGCGAGGCGCTGGGTTTGATTCTCACCACTACACATAAATAAATGAATAAAACAAAGCTGAGAACCCTTTAAATGCAGGGGCCCATGACCACAAGGCCCATGATCTCTATAAGTGATGCTCTCACATACCGTCCACTCAGGAGCATGAGCAGAGAACAGGAGAATCTCCTCACAGTATCACTAGGAAGGCTTCTGACTTGGTGGACCTGCACCAAGGGTCTTGGGGGCTTGATCACACCTGGGGAATAACTGACCTGAAATGAATCCCTGTGCTTCTTATTTCATGAACATTTTCTTTCTTTCTGCAAATATCATGAATGAAAATTAAAAGCACAGGAGAAATAGACAATGGCGTGGCAGTCTTCACGGTCCCTGTGAGGACAGAGCCGCCAGGAGTGCAGGGAGCAGTGTGCCCTGCTGGCTCAGAGGACCAGGGCTCGGAGGGACGGAGCAGGGTTGGTTCTGCTTGCAGCCCAGCACTTCCAAGCCTGGCAGCAGCCCCTCTGCTTTATTCTCCTCCTCATTGAAGGAGGATAGCAACCCTGACCTAGCCATCCATCTGGAAAGATTAAATCAAAGTGCATGTCCTGCGGCTGGAACCGTACCTGTGCACTCTACGAGCTCAATGGGTGTTGTCAGTTATCATCCACAGTGGTGGTTTTCGATGTGGGGTGCTTTGCCACACAAGGGGACACGTGGAGTGCTGTAGATGTTTTCTGGCTGTCGCCACTGGGGAAGGGCATCACGCTGCTGCCATCTAGTGGGTGAGGCCAGAGATGCGGCTAAGCAGCCCTAGTGCACAAAGTGGCCTCCACAGCAGGGCTCTGCCCAGCTGGAATGCCTCCCGAGGGCGAGGAGTCCTGTTCTGCAGCTAGTGGAGACAGTTCTGGTTATAGCTGTTGAGAGCTCAGGCGCAGGTGAATGGTTAGTGCAGCCTCATCCAAAGATGGCGAGTGTGCTGATTGCAGTCAGCAGTCAGAGCCCCTGCTTAGTGCAAGGCACTCCTGGGTGCCCCAGGGTGTGGTCGTACGCATGGTCAAGTCAGCATGGCAGCGGCTGGACAGCAGAGATGACGGAACTGTGTTCTGCGCTGCCTCTGTCTGGGTGTGTCCCGCCAGGTGTGCTCGGCACACCAGAGACCCTGAAAAGACTGCGCAGGTCTTGTAAAGCATGGCGGGAGGCTGCCTTGGGTCCTCTTTTGTTTGTTCCAAGGAAGCAGACACCTTACCCGTCCCCCCAGAGAGCAGCCAGGCTCAGGATGTTCCAGCTGCTGTGAAGTCCCTGGGCATCTGGGAGCCTGATGCCAGCAGGTGTCAGAGCTGACCCTGGGAGCCACACACCGAGGAGACACCTGGGCAGCTCACTGTCCCCCCTCGGGATGCCTGCCGCCCACTGTAGCCCTGTGTCTGTCTGTCATGCCTTTGACTGAGTTTTAAGAAGTAACACCTTGAATGAGCCACATCTCTCGGCTCAGGGGTCCCTAGCTTAGCTGTGCCCTGAGTCCAGCTGTCAGCTCCTCAGAATCAGATTCAGATGCCCCTCCCTGTGGCTCTGCTATAGGCTGGCTCCCTGTGGCGCGTGAGCACCCTCGAGAGCCCTCACCGGTCAGGTCTGTGACCGTCCCAGTCAGTGTGCTCTGGGCATTGGAGCCTGCAGTTGGTCCCTGGGGTCTGAGTCCTTCTGTTCTTTCCCAGTGCCTGGATTACAAGGGGGGATAATGCCAACCCTGGTTTGTAGCCTGGCTCTGGCTTCTCATCCTGCATACAGGGCCCTGCCCACCCTTTGTCATTATTGGGTTGCCCTCCTGTTTACTCACTGTGCTCCAGCTGCTGTGGGCTCCCTCAACAAGCTCTCTCTCTGACATCCTTTGCTGCCAAGGTCCCCTCTGCCTGGGATGTGGTTTGAGTGTGTGCCCCAAGGTTGATGCTCTGTCCTCAGTGTGGCCCTCTTGAGAGGTGCTGGGACTTTAAGAGGCGGGGCCTACTTGGGGCCCTCAGAAGAGAGTGATGTCCTTGTCACAGGACCCTAGTTAGTTCCTTAGAGAGTGGGGTCTTAAGAAAAGAACAGGCCAGACCCCTGTATCTCTCTGGCTTTGTGTCTCATGGTGTGATTTCTCCTCACATGCTGCTCTGGCTGGAATCTGTCCTCCAGCCTCCTGTGGGTGTTTAAGCCCCAAGGAAACTTAGTCCAGCTTTGGTGTTTCAATGTGGGGCCTTTGGGAAGTTGTTAGGAGAAGGGTGGAGCCCTGTGATTGGCTCATAAAAAGAGGGAGAGACCAGGATACTCACATACACACAGATGTCCCATGCCTCTTGCCAGGTGCTGCTCTTCACTACCCTGGAACTCTGCAGCAAGAAGGCCTCCACTAGATGAGGCCCCAGACTTTGTCCCTCATCTAGGGACAAAGCCCAAACAAACCTTTCTTCTTTGTAAAGTTACCTGCCTCAGGTATTTCATTATAGTAACAATAAATGGACCCACTATGTTGCCATCCACTGGGATGCCATCCACCATATCGAGATGTAGCCAGAAGAGCCCTCACCAGAGCCAAGCTGATACTGACTACATTCTTTAACCCCCAGGACAGCAAGCTAAATAAAACCCTTTTCTTAGAATGAATCGGACATCATTCCCTATGTGCATATATGGTTATGTGACCTGTGTAACTACCATCACGTAGAACAGGATGAATGAGAAGTTATACTCCATTTATGCATGATGTGTCAAAATGCATTCTACTGTCATGCATAACTAATTAGAACAAATAAAAAACCTTAAAAAAAGTCAAAGCAAAACCTCAAAAAAAGTCAAAGCAAAAATGTTATTTGAAAACATCAAGGTGGTAGAGGTGATTTCTTTTGTAGCTTTGTTTTCATTTTATTGGAGCATTGCAGTTGTACATAATGGTGGGATTTGTTGTTCCATCATAACAGATGCACACAATATAACAATAGAATTTGGACAGTATCCCTCCCTGTGGAGAGGTGATTTTTGTTAGTTAACCCAGGGTTTCCACGTGGGCCCTGGGAACCAAGCCTGATTTCACCACTGCTCGGGTCCTGTGTGCTAAATGTCTCGCAGCAGCACGGACTATCCAGTGCATTGACGCATTTCATTTTGTCTCCTCATCCAATGTGTGTGGAAGAAATAGGGCAAGACCTACCAGCCTATGGCCTGGGAGTCTGATTTGTTCTTCCAGGGGCTGTCCAGAGTCTACAAATGTAGATTGAGGTTCATGCAGTGCCTTGTTTCACCTGCTTTCAGGCCAATTTGTTACCTCTTTTGCTGATATTTTAAAAGGTAAAATCATTTGGTTTTGTTGTTGCTTGCTTTGTCTTTTGGCTTTATTAACAGTTGCTTTTAATGTTTCTGATGTTTTTCTTTGGTCCACCTCACTTGTCTTCTAGATTCTCAAGTTTGAAGTGTGGTTTCATTACGGACCCTTTCTTGGCTATGCATTTTCCTCTGAGAACTACTTTGGCTGAATCCTATCACTTTTGCTATACAATGTGTGGTCATTTGGCTCTGTGTTGTGAGTGATGGCTGTTTTGATTTTCTATTTAGAAATATGCTTTTCAAAAATTGTATTGATGCATATTAATTATAGAGAGTAATAGGTTTTATTGTGGCATATTTGTACGTGAACAGAACATAATTTGATCAATTTTACTCCCTAGCACCCTCCCTTGCCCTCCTGTCCTCCCTCCTCTGGTCTCCTTCCTCTGCCCTTACGGTCTCTCTTAGGCCTTCACGATGCCCCTGCTCCCCAATTTTCCACCTGCAGGAGAGAACATGATTCTTGCCTTTCTGTCCTGGCTTATTTCTCTTAACATGATGTTCTCCAGTTCCATTCCTTTTCCTACAAATGATATGTTTGTTAAAAGTATAATTTTAAATTATCAAGTGTGCAGAGAGTTTCAAGGGGTAAGTTTTGAGTTATTTATATTTAGTTTTACAGGATGAATGTGAGTGAATGGGAGTCATTAACTATTGATGTTAAAAAAAGTTCTTGAGCTCCCCTTATGGTCTGGTCCATAATCCTTTTTGTGAAGTCTGCTTGGGGATCGCACGTCTCCTGTTTCTGTTACACGGGTTGATAAACCCTCCAGAGCACTTCTTGTTTTTCTGACCCATCTCTGGTGTTCTTTAAATTCATCCTCTCAGGTTGGTGTCTGTGTGGGGAAATTATTAGGGCCGGTTTTCCTTTTTGCATGGCTCTAACATCAAGCTGCGAATTCTAAAGTAGCAAGAATAAAAAGAAACCACCGCTTCCTGCCTCCCCAGGGTTGGTCAAGGGGATGCTTCTGCTAATGAGACGATGCAAGGAAGTGGGGCTGAGCTCATCGATGAGGTGAAGCTGACCACAGCAAGGCTGTCTCCACAAAGAGAGAGCGATCTGCCTCCGGGACGCTTTCAGGGGTTGCATTGGTTGGCTTCTTAATGAGGCATTTCTAGAAATACAGCACTTTGTCCAGCAGGGGAAAAAAAAAAAAAAAAATTCTAGTAACCACGTCATCAACCAGCATACTTTTAAAAAGGACTTTTAAATAGACTTTTAAAAAGGACTCACACAAATATAAAATTAAGGTCATCTGCGAGGTTTTTGAGCTGAACAAAGCTTGGAGCAAAAATTGTGTCTTTTTCCAAAGCATCACACGAAGCTTTGGAGCTGAGTGAGGGAAGGATGGCACCTGGAAGGGAAGGTGCATTGGTAGCCCAGGGCCAGAGGTGGTCCTGCTAACTGCCAGGGCTGCTGGCAAGTTCTCCTGGAGCTGGCAGGTGAGCAGGGTGCATGTTTCCAGCATCCCCAGCGTCTTGCAGGGCGGACGCAGGCTGGGTCATCTCTTCTGATTGAATTGTAGCCTCAGAGGGCTCAGGGGAGGTGGCAATCTTCATTGTACCTCATCAATGATCTCTTCCCCACCCTCCACTGTCTTAGAGATGTCACAGTTTCACCTTTGCATGTGACAAAGCTCTTGACAGCAGGCTCCTCCCTCCCACTCTGTTTCAGAGACCTGGTACAGCTCAGGACGCCGCTACCATTGTCTTGGGAGTGTTTCTGTCTGGCCTGAGGCTGCCGGATGGGGTGCAGGGGGTGCAGATGGAGCACACATTTGACCCCCAAATTCACTGACCTTGCAGCCGTGTCCTGGGGCTGGGTGACCAAGGTGGCTAAGTAATGTTTTGGTCAGAAGCATTGCTACAAGAGGGTGCACAGCGAGTATTCATGGCATGTTACAAGTTCAAGCGAAAACAATCCTTCCCCGGGCATCCCACCTGCTGATGTTATCTTATTACCCACATGATAGCAGCTGCACAATATCAAAAGTGTTCTCCACTCAAGCTACCTCAAAAAAAAAAAAATGTGACCTTACATCCCTGAAAATCCTGGAGGGTAGACCTTCCTTACCAACCATGCTGAAATAGGGCCTTCTGATGAAGCCTGGAGGAACCTGCCCCACTGTGTCCCTGTCCTCTTTTTGACTTTATCCTTGGTGGGGTGAGGGCCACCAGCAGCTCCTGGCTTCTGTTTTCCCACTCAACAGGAGGGCAAGTCCCTGCAGGAGCCCCGGGGCCTGTGCTAATGAGGGTCATCAACCAGCACAGGTACCTGACTCTGAGCTGCCCCTCAGAAGAGGGTGACGGCGAGTTGCCTCCTGGAGGTCAAACCCCAAAGTAGAGCCTGTGAAGAGATGTTCCTGAGAACAAGGGTACCAAAGCCCAGAGGAGTTAAAGAACTGCAAGCCACCCAGAGGTGCCTTCCAACACGAATGTCCACCGCAGCCCCATGGTGGGAACAATCCAAATGTCCACCAGTGGATGAACAGGAAAAAAAGGTGGTCTGTGTATGCAGTGGAACACCATTCATGCATAAAGAGGAAGCAAGCTCTGCCACGACATGGCGGAAACCTTGGGAACAGCACGCAGGGTGGAAGAGGCCAGAAGCCAAGGTCACATGACTGCACTCATGGAGCAGGTGCAGAAGAGGGGCTCTCACGGGGCAGGTGGCCAGCTGGGGAGCCGGGGGGGGGGCAGAGGGGTTAATGGTAATCTTGAGTTTTATGTGCTTTTCCACAATGAAAAAATAAACAGTCCATGTCTAATTTTAAAACATGGGAGGAAGCAAGATGGAGATGCTGAACGGGCAAAACCCTTCCGCCTCCGGTGTTCACAGGGAAGTCGGCGCCTGTGACGCCAGTGAGCCCAAGAGACGCGGCCACAGACCTGCACAGGCCTCCTGAGCCACAGGGCCCAGCTGTCATCTCCAAGCATCTGCTTTTGGATGTGGCCCCAGGTCCTGCCTCCAGGACAACCGTTGGCACTTCCGTGTGGATCCCGGGCTCCCACACGTGTCTTTCTTTTTTATCCGAATCCAGTTTGCCCTCCTGGGCACCTCACAGGACATCTTTCTTACTGGTTCAACCACACGAGTTTGTGACGTTCCTGGTAGGTGCCTGGTCTTTTTCTCGGGTGCCTGCCGAAGGCGGGTGTGTGTTCATAGCACATCTCATAGCTGCTCCCAGTTGCTGCTTGCTGTGCGCTGCTCTCCGCTAATGACGGTATTTTCTTTTTGAAGTCCCGCTGCAGCCTGAGTGGTAGGTACTCATATAATCTCCATTTTACAGATGAAAACAACCAGGCCCAGGAAATGGCCCAGTTGCCAGGTGGCAGAGCAGGCATCATACCTAGGCCCTGATGTGGAAGACACCTGTCAGCGCTGGTTGCCATCACTCCACGGCAAACAGAGAAACATCTATTAGAAAGCAAAAGTTGAGCCCTCTTTCCTTTTTTGTCTATTTATAGGGCACCCAGTGGGTGCTGTTTCTAACTTAAGCTAGAAGCCTTTCTTTGAAAGTTTCAATCTGCAACTTAAAAGCAAAGAAAGAGCAGGAGGGAGCTGGGAGTGTACTTCCCCAAATGCAGTTCTGAAATCGAAGAGCAGGGACACGGGTGGGGCGGGGGGAGCAGGCCTGTCTTCCTACTGGAGTAGGAGGATAGAGATGAGCAGACAGGGAGCTCCGCTATTTATAGGACTCCAGTTCTTTTCTGTACAATTCACTGAGGCATTTGATATATTTGTGCTGGAGATTAACACTGATGTTATTTTCTTTAATGTCTGTTTTTAGTGTATGCGATGTATGTTGGCATTCAGGAAATTCAGCCAGAGGAGGAAAACAATAGTATTAATTAGGAATGTCAGTCATGGGTGTTATGAAATTCAAAACTGCCAAGTTTCTGGAGCTTTTAGTGGTAATTACAATAGACTGTGGAGACAAGCTGTTCTTCCCGTCCTATACAGAAACGCACAGTTTGATAGGCAAGCGATCAAAATGCTAATGCGCACCCTTCTGAAAGGGCGCCCCTCGTGCCCGTTAGTGCCCAGACTCAGCAGTGCTGCTACTTTAGAGCTTCCCATTGACGTCGTACACCACACAAGATGGAGTGGGAGCAAGTAATTGATAGCCCCCGTCAGCCTGGCAGAACCCTTAGATTCAAACCAGAGCCACAGCCTTTTCCAGGTAAGTCCCACCTAGGATCAGTTTCCCCTCAGTGACGGATAATAGCGCCTTCCATGTTCTCTGGGTAGCCAGTTAAATGGGTGGATAGATATTTATCTTGGAGGACTGGAACGATGAGGCGGGGGTGTGCTTCCTCTGACTTGCTCGGATGGCTGGCCAGAGGGTTGCGTTTCTGGGTCTGTTTGGGAGTCCTTGTATCAGCCAAGGGGCAGGGAGTGGACCAAGAAGAATCCTAGGACTGTCCAGATTCCATTGCCAATACCCTGATTCCTTGTCATTGCATAACGTGAGGTTTATAAGGGCTCTCGGAGGCTGTCTGGGCAGGTGCCCTCCCAGCTGCTGGAAGGTCAGTTATATAGAGACCAGGAAGCATATCAGAGGGACGTAGCTTCAGGCCTTGTGCTCTCTGGTGCTCCTACACTTCACTCTGCTGCTTCCCACCACTGCTGGACATGCCGGTGCCCTTTTACCACAGGGCCTTTGCACATTCTGTCTACCGTGTAGAATCTTTTATGGCTGACTTTGGGCACAGCTTGCTCTTAAAGAATGAGCACTGGCAAGGATTCAACTTGAAGGAAAGGGTAAACGTGTCATGTTCCCTCCAAGACTGAAATTTCACTTGATTTATATCAAAGACTTAATCATATTTTTCTAGGAAGGAGCTCAGCAGTGGGAGACTGAGGACAATGCACCTCCAAGGTTTTCTTCCATGTCCACCACCCCCGTCCTCTGGAGGCAGTGATGGCAGGAGGGGACGGCTCTGGCCGTTGTCAGTCTGCCTGTTATTTCTGTGACTCACAAGCAGCCCACTCAGCTCAGTGGCATCCGATGATCCCACTAGACCCGAGAAATAAAGGAGGGTTGATCGGAGGTCCTTTGCCCTATGTGTGCTTCTCTGTATTCTTGTTTTGTTTCTAATTATTAATAGCAGTTCCTTCTTCATCCTGAACTTTCTCAAAAATAATTGGGGAGCTCGGGGCCAGGCCAGTAATTGCTCAGAAATGTGCTTGGCAGTGGGAAAGCCCTCACTCCGGGGCTGGTAAGGCTGCAGCAACACCCCGCCCGCTCCCGCGCTCCGGAAGCCTGTCTGGCGGCATCCCTGCATCCTTTGGAAAAAGCAGGGCACGTTTTCCTGCTGACACACACAAGCCTTATAATTTAGCATTAGAAAAGAAAAATGGTTAAGGACAGGAAAATATATTTAGAGCTCATTATTCAAGTAGGAGTCACAGAGAAGGGGCAAGGAAAGAGTCGTCAGAGGGGAGCAGCTCATATTTCAGGGTCAGGAGCAAGCCTGTGCTGGGCACTCAGATGCCAGGCAGGAAGCAGTTCCAAGGTCGACACGGGTTTGATGCCAAGGTCACAAACCGCAAGAGCAGGTGTGTGAGGTTGCCGTCTCCCGAGTAGGCCCTTTTGGAAGGCTCAGACAGAGCTGTTCCTCACGGGTCTCGCTGGCTCCCGAAGGTCAGCTCACGGCTCATTTCCAGGTTTGAGCCCCAGAGAGGCCTCTGCTTGGCATCTGAATATTGGCATCCCTATTGCCAAGGCCAGAACTGGTCATTCTGTCGACCGGAAGAGGCTCGTGTAGGGCAGCTGTCCCAACTCCTGGGAGCTTGTCTGCCTTTGGGTGGAAGGCCACAGCCGGCATTTTTCCCATCTGGAGCTTGTGTTTCTTCTCTCCCTCTCTAGACACTTACCGTGCCAACCTACCAGCCGTCTGTCTCCAGGCCTCGCTGTCTATCTGATCGATACGAAGGTCGTGCTGTGCACCACGATGATCCGGGCACCTCCCGGGGCTTGCGGCCCTCTGCAGTGTTGCCCGCTGCCTGCTAGCTTGCCCCAGATCACCATCTGGCCTGCATTCTCTGCTTCGCTCAACAGCTTCTCTTTCCATCCTTCACCAAGGCTGGTCACCGGGGGGACCGGAGGGTTGAGCAAGCCCTGTGGGTCTCAACATATCCGGGGAAAGAGGGGCAGGAGCTGCTGCCCTTTCTGAGCCAGAGGTGACGCTCGGTCTACTGAGATATGGCCTGTGGCAACCCAGAGTCCCATGACAAAGGTGCCGTGTAGACCAGGAGCGTGGCCATTTGTCGTCAGGGGCACGTGCTGCATACAGCCACGGCACAGCAGGGGTTGTCTCTGGCCTCAGTACCGACCCCAAGTGGAGTGTTGCTCTACACTCTCTGGATGGCCACAGGGCCTCCCGAGTTCTCCAGCTCCATGTTAATCTTACTTCAGTGGAAGTATAGTATTCATGCTTTTCATCAAGTGCCGTGTACCCAAGTGTACGTGTCTGTAATGTGTAAGAACCACCCATTGGCATCCTGGTCACTGAAATATTCTGCAGTGCCTGACTGCTGGGTTTTATATGAAGGGGAGCTCAGGGTGCAATGAAGATCTTTAAAAGCTACTATATTTAACCTGATACAGGGTTCAGAGGAGGTGTTTCTAAGTAACTGATATTAGTACTGAGACCAGAGAGATAAATGATGTTTTTCATGTAATCTCCACTTTTCTCTAAAATGGGTAAAACCGTCATGTCTGTTTTGCAAGTGGGGGAAATTCAGTGACTTGAGGAACCATGCCCAGCTATGTGTGGATGTGAGATTCAGTGTCTGGTGCACCTCTGAAACCCACTGCCTTGAACCAGATTCTGGTCTTCCTGGGGCTTCCCCATCATGTATCCAAAAGCCTTAACAGAGGGATTTTGTGAGCAAAGGCCCAGGGTGGGCCTTCTGACACTTCAGGTTTTGTTACCTTAGAACTGGAAGCATCCCACAGTGTGCATAGAACACAGCCTACAGTGTAAACAAACAAACAAAAAAGCATGGACTTGGGAGGAAGGTTTGGATTCAGAGTCTGCTTGGTGACGTACACACCAAGGCTTCAGATGAGCCCTTTCTACATTCTTATACTGAAAGTCTGTTGGGCAACTTCATGGCCAGAACACGGCTGGACTCCGGCCTGTAGTACATCTTTGGATGCTAAGGACAGGCCTAGGAGGGCGTCCTGTCCAGAGAAGGCACTTCCTACAGAATCATTCCCAGACGTTGGGCTAACCCTGTGGGCCTTGGAAGGAGGGAAGCACCAACGGCTTTATAGCCAGGCAGCCACAGATGTGAATGGTGGACACCTGACTCATGTGCCTGACGGGAAGAAGACCGTCAGGCCTCAACCATAGCCACTTCCTTGGCGGTTGGATCTCCCTTTGCCAGAAAAGGGAAACACAGAAAACAGGCTCAGGGACACGAGCTGTTTGGGCTTAAGCATGGCAAGGGGGCCTCCAGACTGAGCCTTCCTGAATGGCCCCCATGTGTCACCTCACAGCCGTGGCTCCTGGGCCCAGCCTGTGGATTTCCAAGCCCACGCCGCAGCCCGTCAGGGAGATGGTGATTACGGTGTCCTCTGTGGGTGTGCTCCTTGGTGGGCAGTGCGCATGGAGATTTGTCCCTGCTCCTGTCCCAGCAGCTCCTGGACCTTGCAGACAGAGGTCCTGCTGCACATGGTTTGGGGAGACAAACTCCTGCTTCCAGGAACACCATCATCTGGGCTTATAGGTTCCATGGGGTGAGTCCTGTCTACAATGAGGTCATGACGGGGACGACTGAGAGAAGAGCAACGGCCGAGGCGTGGCTCCAGGTTGCGGTGGTGGCCCAGTGTGGGTGAGGCCCTGGGTTAAATCCCAGCACCTCAGACAAAGGTCGTCACACCTTTCTGTCTACTGCCTCATCTACCCATCCACCTATCCCCCTAACCATCTGTCCATCCATCTTTTACTGAAATAATATTTTCAAAATAATTTTGCACCTGCATGTATGTAATTGGGGGAGTTGTGGAAAGAGTGGACTCTGATTCCCAACCCTTCCTCTTACAGCTGTGTGACCTTGAGGATCACCCTCTCTGAGATTCGTTCTCCTTGAGTGCTAAAAGCAGATAACAATAAGACCAGCTCCCAGAGTTGTGAGCTGCTTGCCTACAACAGTGCCTAGCCACAGATTCATTTTCAATGGATGTTAGTGATTCTTATTTTTAAACATGCACATTAACGAACAAAAGCAGACATGAATGTCTGTCTACAAAAAGGTATGAAATAAATATCCCCATTTTTTTTTTTTTTTTGGTTTGTTTTAAAAACTGAACTTAAACCTACCTCAGCTCCCATCTTGCTAGACTGGTGGGGGGTTCTGTCTTGGTTATTATTGCAGGATGGGCAAATGCCCAGGATGGGAAGACCCAGCAGGTGAACCCATGTCTTTCCCTTTGTTCACTATAGAAGGTTCTCTTGGACAAATAACAACCAGGTGTTTCTGTTTTCTAAGAGGCCAGTGATGCCAGTTCCCTCCAGGGAGTAGCTTGGGGGTCACCAGGGAAAGAATGTCACCCAACATTTTCCTTCCTACAAGAAGACAAGGCTCTGGGGTGAAAACCACCCACACAGCCATATTTTAGCAAAACTGAATTTTGTGTTTTGAGCAGTCAGGGTTATTTAGTTAAGAGGCAGCAGGACAATTCTTGGGAAACACCAGGTGTCCAGGGCCTCATTTATCTTACATGCTATGCACAGTTGAGTCCAGGAAGAGGGGCCGTGCGATAAGTGGGCCGGGGGTGATCGTCCGCTTGAGGTACCACTTGGCTACCTCCTCCACAGAAGTCAAGACGGAGAGAAATTCACTGAGCATCTGCTATGAGCTGAGCACCCTCTCAGCTCACTTGGATGCAGCCCGTTTCCTCTACCCGTGGGGTTCACTTGAGCTGTGCCTAGGGCTTGTACAGGGAAATTCAGCCCTGAAGGGGCTTCCTCTGAGTTTCAAGGCTGAGTCCCAGGGAGCTGGGGGAAGAAGGTTCCCCGTGGAGAAAACATACCTCCCAAGGCTAAGCAAGGAAGGAGACGCTGGCTTGCACACCAGAGGGGTCAAAGGGAGGGATACATGTTAGGAGAGCAAAGGAGAGGGGTCTTACGGAACAGAGTCACTGGAAGCCCAGCTTGTGCTGGGGACCATCTGTGGCTGTGTATGCCTTGGTTTCTCAGCCTCTGCGTGCTTCTGTGTCTTCAGGGTTGCAGGTTGTGTGTGTTGATGGAAGACGGGAAGCACCAGAGGCCACCTGCACAGCTGCGTGTGTAGGGTGGTGGTCACTAAAACCCACTTTGGGCCCACCTCTTATTCTGGCAGGATCGTGTCCACATCCTGGCTTCTTATTCCCCCCTCTCCTCGTGTGTGCTGTGGGTTCGTGAATGTGGCTAACTCAATGGTTTTTCCTGGGACCTTAGTGCAGCAGCCAGTGGCCCCTGGCCGTAGGGTAGGTTTAGAAATGGTGCTGTGGCTGCAGAGGCTGCAGTGTCCTCTGCAAAGGATCGCGAGGTGTCAACCCGGCTTCAGCGCTGCCCCCGCCCTTCAGCCTCCACTGCCTTTGGGGAACAGTCAGCACTCCTTCCTGAGAACTCCTTTTGAGATTAAACCCATCCCGGTTAGTTTCTGCTGTCTGTAGCCAAGAACCCTCGATTGATACAGGCAGCAAGCACGTCCAGGCTGTGTGGGTGGAAGCGGGTGGGCCAGGGACTCATCATGACCTTTTTGGACACTTCAAATTGGAAGCCATCTCCCAGGCTTAGTGGCCCTGTCCATGGTCCTGGACTGCTGCCTGGTTAATCACCGCCTCCTCCTGGGTGCTCGGATCCCTCCCAGGGGCCTCTTTGCCACCAGTGACCTTGGCTGAGGTCTCTACTTCTCCAGGATGGCTCACCGCCCAGGACGTTCCTCTGGACGAATGGTACGGGCGTTTGTCTCCATCTGTGTTGTCAGATGAAGGTGGTGGCCGTGTGTGTAGGGTGGTGGTCACTAAAACCCATTTTGGGCCCACCTCCTGTTCTCGCACCATCGCGTCTGCCTCCCAAGCCTCGCGCTTCGTGTCCCTATTTGCAAATCCAGCTCACGGGTAAGGGTGGACAGATTCTTGGGGAAGAGCGATGACTTAATTAATGGTAATGTGGCGGATGTAGGTGCCTGGGCGATTGGGGCTCCATGAGTACAGAATGGGATGGAAGGCGCAGATGCAAAATGGGATAATTGAACTGTTAGCTGAACTGGAATTTAGCAGTTAATCACTTTTATGAAACCTGCATCTCAATTCATTACTCCATTTATGTCTTGTTGCAATACTGTGCTGTTCGGCTAATTGGTAAACAGGAGCCAGGCAGAGTCCCCGGGGAAGGGCGCGGCTCTTGAGGGCACCGGGACGTTTTTCATCAGTGCACACCTCTGCAGAGTCCAGCCAGGGCTGGGGTGCATCTGGCCTTCACGTTCCCTCCCAGGGGGCACTAACAGCACGCCGAGGTCACCTGTACGTCCCTGGGAGCATGGCTACCATCAGTTCTCCTCCCATGGAGGCCTCTGCTCCCTTAGCACCTGCTCCACTGCACCTGGGAAGTCCTTTCTGGCATGGCGATCAAGATCCTGGGCTTTGACAGCAGAGCATCCAGATTTGAAGTCGGACTCCATCACAGATGCCCTGGGTGATGCTGGCTGAGTCACTTGCCCCACACCTGTGTTGCAGTCACGCTCACCTTGAGGGTGTGTGGTGAGGCCCAGAGGAGGCACGTTTCACCCCAGGGCCTGGCGTTGAGCATGTGCTCAGGCAGTGCTGGCCTGTCGCTACGGCCCACCCGGGAATCACTTGTTGAAGAGGAGGAGGGACGAGCAAATCATTTCCCCATGTATTTGTTGAATCGGAGGCAAAGACTGAGAGATTAGGATGAGAATGTGGTGTGTTTATTGGAGAGAAGATGATCAACAAAGATTCTGGAAAGGACAGGGCGCCGTGAGGTGGTGTGGCAGGAGGAGGCAGTGCTGACCAGGGGCGGGTGTGCAGCAGTGATGCACGCGGGGGTGTGGGCAGCATCCGGAAGCCCACTGTGATTTGGGTGGGGTGGGCTGTCTCACTCAGTGGAGCCCTGAGGAGCCTGAGGCAGGTGTTCACTTTGTGGTTAGGGCCACTGTGCCTCATCTTCCTGGTAAAACTTCTCTTCCTGTTGGGTTTCAGGGCTGTCTCCTTCCTGAGTCCCAGGCAGGGCCTGAGGGGACTGAGGCAGGCACAGACCCAAACAAGGGCTCTCGCTGTGTGCCTGAGACTGCCCTTCCCTCGGTGACCAGGGCCTTCTCCTGGAGCCCAGCTGTAGGTTCCTGGTTCCCATGTCATGGATGTGGAGCATATTGCCCCGGTGAGTCTGGACCTCAGCGGGTGGGGCCCTCAGAAAAGGCAGGGTTTGCAAACCCCAGGAGAGGTGTCTGCGAGAGTCACAGGCGTGAATGAGAGAGGAAGTGTGGAGAAGGAGCCAAGGGGAGGCTGAGGGCCTGGTCTGGAGGAGGCGAGCCTCAGGCGCCAGCAAAGGCACAGGCATCGAGACCACGCCTGGTCTTTGAGAGGAGCGGCTTCTGAGAAGGTGGCTCCCAGTCCACACGTGCTCAGCAGAGGCTCACTGAGAACCCTCCACGTCCTCAGCACCGTTCTGAATTCTGGACACAGCATTGGACGAGAACCAGGATTCCCTCCTTGGGAGCTTGCATGTATGTGTGGTGGGGGTCAGACTATCAAATGAACTACTGTGGACAAGATAGACATGAGATGCTTTCTAAGTGCTATGAACAAAATAAATGGGATACAATGGTGCGTTTTCAGGAAGGGTCTCTTGATAAGGTGATCAGAAAAGACCTCTCTGGCAAGGTGAGATTTGACCTGAGGTCTGCAGAAAGAAAAATGATCCATTCGTGCAAAGAACAGGGATGGGGGAATGTCTCAGGTAGGTACACAGAAGGTGCAAGGGTCCTGAGGTAGAAATAAGCCTAAACTGTCTGGGGAATATAAGCAAGGCCACCCTGGCTGAAGAAGAGTGAGATCTGAGGTTTGTCAGGAGGCGCCCGGAGAGTCATCGAACGTGCGTTGGGATGCACTGCCATCCTCCCCACTGAGATGCGTGAGTGGTGGTGTCTCCTCCTGGGTCTCCAGGGCTGTGAGACACTTGCTCACGTAGGACAGCATCCGGGGCTGGTTGCAGAGTGCTGTTTCATGGCAGGCAATGGGGTGAGCGACACTGGAAGCTACTAATGTAAATTAATGACTGCTCCTGCTGGCTTCGTTAGAATTTACTCCAATGAGGGATTAATAAATGCATCGTGCTTTGCAAATTTGCATCCATTAAAAACCTCGCCATCATGGGGGTACCATCGATCCCCTTTGAGGGGGGAGTCTAAGGACAATTTTAAAAATCACATCATGCAGCTGTGGTGACTAGTATTCAATATAAACTGGTTAAAATGAGATAATCGATGGGAAAGCACTTTGAAGAAGGGACTCACTCTGTAAGTTATCAGGTGGCGCTGGAGATAAGAGTGATACCATTTGACAGGCACAGGAGACGCGTTTATGCTGCACACTTGCAGCAGGAGAGATTACCATCCGCTAATCCCTGGCTTGTGCCAGCGGCTTTCATCAGTGTAATTACTTTGAATCCTCATAACCCTGGGAGGCAGGAATTATCCCCATTTTACAGATCATGCAACCGAGTTTCATAATAGATAAGTAGCTGGCCCAAAGTCTCACAGCTGGGAACGGGAGGACCTCGGGTTTTATTCAGGGTTGTCTGAGTCCACTGTGTTGAGAGCCAGGGGCCGTACGCCGTGGCAGCCGCACGTTGAGCAGTTTGAGCCGTCCTTGAGTCTCCCTCACCAGGGCCGACAATCTGATATGTGAAATGTATGGCTGTTCTTTCTTTTTAGTCAGGACCGTGCATTTCTGATGGGCAGCAGTGAGCTGGCTGGCAAGGGGCGCATCCTCCGAGCACTTGGGGCCTGGGAGTCCTGGCTTTGCCTCTCGCTGGAATCGTGACTGCAGGGCAGTTATTTATCCTCCCCGAGCCTCTGCTCAGGCATTGATAAGATGGTGACCAGGAGAGGGTCCACCTTTTAGGTCGTTGTGTGGATTTACTGAGATAAAGCCATGGGACTTGCTGAGCATCACGTCTAGTGAATAATAAGCTCTTACTAAAAGCAGCCTATTGTGTTTACCTTCCCAGAGAGTGTTTCAACCCATATCGTGGAGAGAGGTGAAATTTGCCGTTGCATCTGCAGTGCCACTAGTCACCATTCGGTTGGGAGAGGCGAAGCAGTGACTGCTTTGGTTTGCAGAAGTCCAGAGAATATTCATAATTCTCAGTCCTGGATGCAAAGTGGAGGCACTTGGAAAATCCAGATGTGTAGGTCTCACCCCAGAAGTGAGGACTCAGTGGCTGTGGGTGGAACCTGGGCCTGGGTGTACTTGAAGCGTTCTGGAGAAGAAGGTGCTGCTTTCCATTGTTGGAGTGGGTCATGGGGCACCTTTCTCGCTCAGCAGACTGGGTGCAGAGGGGGTGAATGGATGATGCAGAATGGCCTGCCGTTCTCACATGGCACCGAGCCCCCGGCCTCTTGTAGCCAGTGAGTTTGTGTGTGTGTGTGTGTGTGTGTGTGTGTGTGTGTGTGCATGTCTCCTGGGACCAGCCTCACGCAAACATGTCAATTTCTTGTGGTTCCTTCGAACCTGCCAAGGAAGGAGGACACAGGTTCGTAAAAATGATAACACTGCCCAGAGAAGCCACATCTGGATGTACTTTAAATGGGTATGGAGTTGGGAGTGACTCAGCCTTTTCAATCAGCTTCTCCCTCTGCAGGATGCCATGAAATCATTAAGTCGTCTTTCAGACACATCCCCGAAGACTGTGATGAAGTGTGTCAAGGCAGATGCTTGGCCAGTGTGCTGGGGCCTTGTCCTGAGCTGTCCCTACTTATTTATGTTATAAGGGTGCTTTTGTGTTTGGATCCCTGGGCTGTGGCTTGAATGGGCCTTTAGATAATTCTCATGGATGCTGTGCTTCTGTTCCAGGGACAAGGAGCCCCAGGACTAGGAGTGACATTTCATGTGGCCTCCCAGACGTGGACAGACCATGCCACTGGAGAATGGCGGGAGCAGCCAGCTTCATGCTTGGCTTTATTAGGATCCCGCATACAGCAGGAGCGATAGAAGCAGTTGCGATTCTCTCTCCAGCTGAGATGAATTGTTCTCATAAGCAGACAGGAGAGAGGGGAAGAGGCAGGGATGGCGCTGGCTCCAGCAGAATCAGTCGCAGCTGGAACAGTGCACATCGGGTGACTATGCATTACGGCTCCAAGAAGCTGATATCGCTGGCCTAGTAAGGACAGCATGGCTTTCCAATCGGACACCCGGAAATTGATGCTCTGCCTTTGGTTCTATTATGTTTTCAAACTTTAATTAAGTTTATACCTCTCCCACCTGGACCTCATAAATAGTTAGCCTCCAAGTGAGTCATTTGTCATGGAGGGGCTCTTATGAGTAGATTCATCTTCCCAACAACATTATCATTGCCTCAGGTCTTCCCTTAAATCCATCACCCCACTCCAGCTCCAGGGCTTTCCTTGATTTTGATATATGATCCTGACAGTTCTTTTCTGATGGGCAAGTGGCTAATTCATTAAGTTATCACAAGATGGGAGAACGGAGAGGCATTATTAGCTTTTAGAATGATGCTACTGGTGATTAAAGGGAATTAAATTGAACTTTGTACTTAAAAAAAAAAAAAAAATTGGAGGTTCATTCTTTTATGGTGGAAAGGTGAGCTCTTGGCCCCAGCCGAGGTCGTCTGAAGCTCTCCCTGGAGGTGGGGGGAGAGTGTACCTTCCCCCAGGAGGGCTGGGGATCACAGGCTAGCAGGACTTCTTTGAAGAACTAGGTGGCAGAATCTAACAGGTCTAAAGATGTATATTCCTGGGATGTAGGGGTTCCACTTTTAATCATGAATGGCCCACATGTGCACCAAGAGATGTGCTCAGCCTCCGTGACCACACTGTTGATGCTGCTGCAAGTTTGTAAGCAGCCTAAATTCCCATCAGCAGGGGCAGGGGTAGGGGGAAGGAGTATGCATCCATTTAAAGGAAAACAGGTGGGCTTTTCAGTCTGATGCCGTACTTGGGTTCCTTGAATTGGTACACACAGGCTCAAAAATGGCGTTGGATGAAGGAGACGAGAGGTAAGTGGGTTTTGCGTCCGTGGGAAAAGCAACACTGGCTACAGAGCCCCATCAGCAGAAGGGTTTGCATTGGGTTCAGACAGTGGCTGCCTGGGAGGGACTTGAGATCCTTCTGCCTCAGCCTCCCGAGTGCCTGGGTTGTAGGTGTGTGCCACGGTGCCCGGCTTCCCCGTCGTTTCTTTGATGGTAAAAGACTTCCTGGGAAGAGAAGTGGGGATGGTCAGAGTGGAGCCTACTGTCTGCTGTCATGCTGGCCATGGAGGGACCTCTACTTGGAGGTGAGCTCCCGTTCTTGACTTGATTATTCACTAAGGAATTCGGTCTTAAGTATTTAACCTTCTGACTCCCCCAGAAGCCACATGGAAAGATGTGACTCTCTCTGTCTCTTCCTATGATTTGACAGAAGCACTCTGATGCATCTGCTTGGCACATCAACATATTAGATTCATTGCTTTTCATGAAATAACGTGTGATAGCAGAAGAAAATGGCACGTGTCAATCCCAGTTGCTGTTTGGGAACTTTCTGCCTTCTCGGCTCCCTCTGTTGCTGTTGGTCTGTGGTCATCACTGGACAGACTCCTCACTCCCAGAGTCACGAGAGGACAGCCACATTTTAGAGTCTGGTTCCATCAACGCCAGCCAGTCTCATTTTTGGTACCAGGACATTTACTCAGCGCTCGCCTAGGCATGGAACGAGGGTGCCTTCAACCACTGGCCAGCCAAGGAGCAGGTGGTGGGTTCCATGCTGCAGGGCAGGGTAAACTTGGCTGCTGGCTCTGCAGTTCCCCGAGTGTCATGAGTGGATGGGGCCAAGGACACCTGAGGATGCAGGAAGCTTCCAAAAGAGCCACCCTTCTGATGCTGTTTCATTCTCTACCTTGGAACCAGTTCCCTCCTGGCTGTTTTTGGCACTTGGAGCATTATTTCAAACTTATGTCCTAGAAGAGCTTTGGAGTTAGATATTGATTTGTGTATCAATTCACTGGATAATTGTTAACTACTCACTGTTTGGCGGTCCTTGAACTAGCTGCTCAGGAAGAAATGGAACAAAGAAACAACCCCCAGGGTGCTGGCAGTCTAGTAGGGCAGAGCGATGGAGGTGGCTGAGTGTCACAGCGTGGAGGAGGGTAGAACAGTGTGCGCGGAAGGCCAAGACAGAGGATGTGGGTCCTTAGTGGAACTCACGGGTTCAATCAGCATGGTAGGGTAGAGACCAGGAGAGGCAGAAGTGTGTACAAGAGTGTGATTACGACCCTCTGCTTGCCAGTTACAGGCAGCATGACCTTGGGCAGCGATAAACTTCCAAGCTTCTCACCTGCCATATTCCCCATGGGGCTATTACTGGTACTAAACGAGGTAGCAGGTAAAGAGCCATCTGGAAAGCTGTGTTCAGATGCTTTGGTATGATTGCATGAATTAGGTGAACAGGACCAACATAAATGCTCCCCTGAAAAGCTTAAAACTATGACCCTGGCTTCCCTGAGAGCCACGTTAGAGTCATCACATCACTGACAAGTCACTGTCCTCCCAGGGTGTCCAGCTGGTATTGTCCCAGCCACAGCACTGGAAATCCTACGTCTGGGACTCTGTCAGTCCTGGGCTGGACGTCTGAATCCCGACTCCCAGCTCAGAGTCCATGGCGTCAAATTTCTCTGGTCTCCACGCTGAGTGCACATTTTCTATTTTAAGAAAATTACATTGGATTGTGGTTGACAGCCCCATCCACCAGCCAAGTAGATGAATGTCTTTCTACTCTTCACCTCTAAGGAAATGGGCAGAGTGGGTGCTGGGTTTGCTTTTTACTTAAACCACTGTTGTATCATTTTCTTCTCTTTCTCTGCAAGGGCCAAGTTCTAGTAAAAAATACACTTTGAGAAATCAATATCAGATTTGATCCAACCAGGTCAAGCCCTCCAACTGCCCTAATCTTAATACATTGTGGGAAGCATTTCTATTTATTAAACTATTATAAGTCTAAGCAAAATCTGCAAGAAATGGTGTTCTGGTATGAAAGGAAGGGAGCTCAGAAGGCTAAATTTAGATAACACCTGAGTCGCTTTGCTGCTAAGTAGCATTTAATAGAGGTGCATCTTTGCCATCTTTATATGTGTTTGGCATGACAATTTATTTTGTTGGTTAGAAATGAATACTCAAGGGAAAAAATTCTTTTTGAATTGCAACAAGATTTTCATATCAGCAAGGGCCATTTCAACTTTCCATAGTTAGGGATAATTTATATCTGGTGCAAAGCTGGTTGTCCTTGCTTTGCCAGGAAGAATTCTTGAGTGTAATTTGGCATCTCTAAACATGCTTTTCCCATGTGTGAGGATATGAACTGGTGGTTCTTGCAAATGCCAAATGCCCAAATTCCTCTCTGTCTCTGATGTTGCAGTTAGACTGGTCCAAGAATGAACTTGATGGTTAACAGAATTAGCTGGGTTACTTGAAAGAAATTCCTTACCTACCCTGTCTTACCTGGATCAATAAGACATTATGGGTTACAAAATGGTAAAGACTGAATTAAAGATAATGGAGGAAAAAACATTTGTTGATGACAAGTCAGGACATTCCAAATGACCTGAGGAGTTGGGATAGAACATCTAGGTCTCCAAGAGAACTAGCAGTGGGGACCAAGCCTTTGCTGGGGCCCTCTTTCTCTGTCTCTAATCCCTGTTCCTGTTGGTGTTGAGTTTTGATCTCCCTTTGCATAGACCAGCTATGGAGCATGTGAGACCCTCAAACTCCACCCACCAAAGGTGGACCCCGTGACTTCCCCTCGTAAGCATTCATAAATCCACAAGACTGTATTTAGACCAACTTGGGTCAGGTACTCAACTTTGAATCAATTATCTAAGGTCCAGAAGACTTGGTTCTGTAACAGAAACATGGCTCCTGGGAACCTGGGGTCCAATCCTGGGCATCAGGGTCCTGTCTAGAGAACTAGCATTGTGGGGAGGGACACCTCCCCAAGGGTTGCTAACTACAGTGTACTCTCTAACAATCCTTTATGACTATCCTTCTAATGATCCTTTGTAACTATCACTTAAAATTGTGTGACTTGAGCAAATCATTTCCTAGTTACTTGCCAATAACATGGATATCAGAATGACCACCTTACTAGGATTGTTCCAAAGAACTGGAAATACACATTCCGGGCATATTGGGGTGCCTATTGTACAGTTGGTCAATGGTAGTGGAGATCGTGCTGAATTTGGTGATGAGAGTGAGAAAAGGGGAAGGTAGGATTTACCATCAGCCCAGATTTTATGGAAGCCCCAACAAAGTCTGTCCAGCACATCAGAAGAATGTTTGAGGTCTATAGGACATTTCTCTTTGTCCTCTGTAAAGACAGACCCTCTCAGGGTAAGGGCTTCCTATGGTAGTGCTGTTCACTCACTCACTCACTCATTGTACATCTGAACTCTAATGTTCCAGGAATCTTTGAGGAACAGAAGTTGCCACAGAGAGCAACACAGGCAGGATTTGTTTTGTCTTGGTCAGTCATTTTAGTGGTGAGTCCACTTGCACAAAAACTGAAGCAACAAAGCTGTACATAAATGTGCACAATGGAGACCATGAGGAAGGGCATACTCTGGGTGATGGGAGAACGGTGGGGCAGGGCGTTCAGCTCGGGCCCTCTTTGTGGGAAGCAGGAGCCCCATAGGGAGCAGCAGGAGGGCTACCTGGTGGAGGCAACCATTGCATAAGCTTTGCAGAGCAAAACCTTGATGGAGCTACAGGGGAGCTGTCAGTGAGAGCAGAGGAGGAGCCTGTGAGCTGGGGGACACCTGGCGGGTTGGTTCTCCTTGAAAGGAAGTCTTTGTTTTTACAATATACTCTCATCAGCGGAACCCACTAAAAGGTGTATGTTGAGCACAGTCGTCCGTCAGATGCACCCACGAGCTTGCCATTCTTCCAGCATCACCCATGCCGATGGAATTCTTCTCTGTCACCCCAGGACTGGTCTTCCAAAAAGAACACTCTCAGTGCAGGGCCCTCAGACCCTGGGGATGTCCTCATGATGGGCTTAGGACCCCGTCGGTCCATCATCTGGAGTCGGGCAGATCTGTTGACAGCTCTCCAAGGCGGTGGTCAGTACCTGCCGAGAATTCTCTGGGAACTGGATACAATCCTGACGCAGGCTTCTTGGCACTGTGCCTGGCATGAAGGAGGCACTCAGCATATACAGCTTGCCTCTCTCGTTACCAACTTGCTTTAAAAAATACCTTTCCCAGTGGAACGTGAGAGGTCTGAAGGGCTAGGACTCAATTTTACTTCTCTCTGAATCCCAGCCTCTTAGCTGAAGGTCTAGTGCCTGTCCTGCATGGAATGAGGGGTGGGTGAGTGGATGGACTAAGGGAACTGATTTTAGGAGAGAAGTTCTCTGAGAAGCTGTGTCCTCCCAAATTGAGTGTGGACATGAACAGTACCCAGGCGGGGTTGACTATGGATACTGAGTGGGCTCCTGCTGGTTTTGAATGTGGTTTCATTTCCTCTTAGGGTAGAGAAACCCTGATTTAGTTTGGGATTTTGTTTGTTCCCAGTAGGTGGAAGTCCCAGAAAGACTGCAGAGTGGTCCCATCCTTCCCAAGAAAGGGGGTGGCTGATCCAGTGTAGGCCAATCGTACTCTCTCCCCCAGAACAGACTCTTGAGCGCAGCAGCACCAAGACAGAAAGCAGCATGAGCTTATCGACCTGACAGAGTGGTCCCAAGCAGCTTCCCGGTGGTGCTAATACTTGGGCTCTCAGAGCTGGGTCCTCAGGTTCTGCTTGAGTTTTCTGAGTTCCCCGATGTCTTTTCAACACAATTTTCGGTTTTGCATGATTTCCATCCTTAGTTTCTGTTGCCCCTAATGGAAGTCCCTGAGTGCTTCAGGAGGGTTGGGATATCAGTCAAGAGGTGGGACATCACCTGCAGCCCACAAGGCCCTGGAAAGCAGGGGGCCCTTCACAGTCTCTGCGATGCAGCCTGCACCAGGGTACTGAAGGGGCCATGCTGTCGGTACCTTTATCTGCAAGGGTGTGCGCGTAGTCAGGGCGCTACTGCTTGGATCAGTGGCTCAGTGTTTGTGAATTCAAGGTTCATGGAGATATCTATCATTCCATCTCACATGTAATCTTAAATCCTACAAACAACTCAACCTATTTTATTTTACAAAAAAGGAAGCAGATCAGAAGCGTTTGACCGGCTTGCTTGAGGCTCCCCTCTCACTGCCTCCAGGGTTGGGCTTCAAATGCCATCTGGCTGGCTCCAGAGCCAGAACTTCTTCCACTCGCTTGGTCTTCCCCCTACTGGCTGCACTTCTGGGTATTTTTGTAGCACACTGGAAGCAAGAAGGCAGAGTGCCACCTTCTCTACTTGAGCTGAGAATGTCACAGCGGGCAACTCAAAACTCAGGTCACTCTGTGCATGTCCTCAAATGGCTGCAAGCTGTGGCTGTGGATTTTGGAGTTATGGATAAACTTTAGCAACTAGGCTAATTCACAGATGTGGAACCCCAAAGAGTGAGGCTTGGCTGTGTATGTGCACATGTGTGTATGCAAGCACAGTGGTGTGTATTACCACTTGTAGATGCACAGATTATAGCCTCATTAGAGCTTTAAAGAAGCAAGGTTGTGAGAAAGACCTTGGAAACAGCCACATGCCTGGAACTACAGGCAGCCTGTGTGGGCCGAGAGTGATCCCTCTCCAGTAGCCAGGAAGAGAAAGGAGGCCTCCGTGTCGTGTTAACAACAGGAGGGAGCCTAGAGGGGTCCTTCCCCAGCTGAGCCTTGGGTGAGACACAGTCCCAACACCTGGGCTGGAGCTGGTGGTGGCCCTGCAGGGACGCCTGGTCCACCAACACTGGGAGATGGTAAATGGCCTAAGGTACTGAGTTAGAGCTGATTTGTTGTAGAGGTGGAGCAGTAACCCAGGAGACAAGTCCTTACACATTCCTACCTGGAGACCAGACCAGGGCTGGGAGTTCAGCTGCCCCTTTCCTAGTAGCTTTCATCTGATACTTGGGGTTGAGACTCCAAACCAGAAAGCACAGTGGGGTCATCAATGGCCCACCAGATGCAAGAGAGTCCTAGGCTGGGCCAGAGGGACATGTCGTCTGGCAGCTGAGAAATAAAGGAGCAGGCCCATGCCTGGAAGACCAGGTAAACAGGTCGAACAGCTAAAGGTGGTTGAGTGAGAGGAGCGTCAGGCCCCTGGGAGCACAGAGGGCGGCAGGCCCTGAGGTGGAAACGTGTGCAGGGGCACCGGTGTGGAGACTCACCACCGAATCGCTCTCTTCCAGCCCTGCCCGGCCTCGGATGTCAACTGAGGGCGTTTCAAGTACCAAGAGTTTTAGATCCTGCCAAGCCAGTGTTCTGGTTGCCATGGGAGAGACGAGGGAGTTGGGCGTGGGTGGGTGTGTGTCTTGGCGTGACCTGTTAAGCACAGCGACCCCTCCTTGCTGTCAGCCCCTGGGATGGTAAATCGCCCCCTCCTGCCAGCGGCCCATCAGCCCTTTCCGATACTCATCCTGGGAGACGAGGACTGTGGGTAATGAGGCTTGGAGGCATCCAAACTGTAGGCCTCTGCAATGAGGAACAATGATTTTCAGTTTACAAATAGTCCAATTCTAATTTATTTTAAAAGTATGCAAAACGAAGAAGCCCCGAAGCCCTGCGCTTCATAGCGTCACAGTGGCTGTCCCCGTGCAGGAAATGGGGATGAATTTTATGTACTCTTTTCTCTTTTGCCTTTTTTATTTTTTTTTATCTGTGCACTTAATACTTGTGGAACAACAAAAGGTTAAAAAACTCATTATGTATTGGGGGAAAAGAGAAAATTCTTCCTCTGAGGTCAGGCCCTTCTTTCAATCTTGCTGCCACAACAGCAGGTGGTGATGGATTTAAGTGTGGGTGTTTATGAAAGATGCAACACGCGTTCTGGCTCCAGAACTTTTGGTGCCAGGGAAATTAAATAATCTTAAATGTCACCTTCGGTGACTCCCTGTAGCTCCTCCAGCCGAGCTCTGGTCCACCCGTGTGGTCCCCTCTGTCTAGAATGTCTTCTTCCCATAAACGGGCAACTCCTCTCTCAAACTCGGGTCGAGTGCTGCCTCCGTCACAGTGTCCCCAGCCAGAGCAGCTTGGGGTCCTGTTGGGGGGCTCTCCTCTGGGCTGCCTCTGTCCCCTGCCCCAGCACACTTTGCAGTGGTGTTTTCTCCAGGATTGCCTGTTTTCCCCAGGCAGAGAAGATATCTTTGGTATCTATTGCTAGCATCTACACAGAGCTCGGGGGCACCATAGGAAAGTGCTCAGTAAGTGAGATAAATTTGAGCTTAGCTCTCATTTTGCTTCTGAGTTGAAAATGGAGCCCAGCTGTGCTCGGCTCAGAAGTAACCCTAATAGAGCGGGAGTGAATGGGACTAAACCAAAATGTGTGGCCAGGGATTTGCATTCTGCAGTCTTCCTGCCCAGACGGCAGTGGGCATGCAAGCCTGGGGGGCTAATGATTTACTAGACTCCTTTCCTCCACTGTTATCCTTCATCTTGACACGCTGTTAAAATCATTTAATTATCACTATTTTGGCTTGTCATTATGGAGCTACTGTGATCCATTATTTAGGATTTTCAGTGTTTTTGCCTTCTACTTCCTCTGTGGAACAGAAGTTGGAGATTTCCTGCATGATTTGGGTCCTGTGAATGATATCCACTTGGTGTGTGAAATTGCTGGGAGTTTCCGGGTGAGCTGGAGGATCAGCTGGTCTCCATTCTTACTGAACTCTCAGTGACTCTCATCCGGTGCCTTGGGTACTCTCTGGCTTTCCTGTTCTGCAAGTGCTTTAAAATCATCACTTGGGTACTCTCTAGCTTTCCTGTTCTACAAATGCTTTAAGATCTGCTAATGCTTTGGGATTTGGGTTTTCTCCATCTGATGCATTCTCTCCCAAGGGCTTTGCTGGGACAATTCCTTCAAATGATCCCTCTTAGGAATGTTGGCCCCGATTCCCAGTTTAAAATAGCTCTCTCAGCCCCAGGTCCCCATATTATCACCACAATCTTGCTCTTCTCTTTGTTTTTATAATTATAAATGTAATACAGTTGTCCTTCGGTACCATGGGGAACTATTTCCAGGACTCTTGGAAGATAACATAATTTAGGAATGCCTAAGACTCTTCATACAAAATAGTGCAATATTTGAATGTAACCCATGCACAACCTCCCATATATTGTAAGTCATCCTAGATTACTTATGACACCTAATACAAAGTAACATATGTGAATAGTTGTTATGATGTATCATTGGGAGAATAATGGGAGAAGACGGAGCCTAGTGTTCAGTATAGCTGCAGTTTTTCTCCTAGTTATTTCTGATCCATAGTTGGTTGAATTCATGGACGTGAAACCCACAGATATAGAGTGCCAACTATATATATATATTTTATTTCTTGGAAATTTTGGAAATCCAGCAGCACATAAAAGTCAGGTGTATTTCTACACCCTTCACATTAATCATGGTAAAAATATTTGGCATGTCCCCTTCCAGTGTTTTCCCTATGCATCTAAATTTTCATTTTTTATCTCATCTTTTGTTTTTAATTTTTATAATGGAAAGTTTCAAATGCCCTCAAAAGTAAAGAGGGTTGTATGAAAAGTCTCTGTGCATCTATCATCCAACTCCAATAATCAAGTTTTCATAGATCAGGGCAAATATTTATTAAGGGAAGATTCTTTATAGAAAAGCCACGCCATAAGAGCAGGCAGGATTTAGCATTTTGCAGCCCTTAATGAAATAATGGATCTATGTGATAGTGATCAATATTTGCTGAAACTTTCAGTGAGAGGTGGGTGGAACATTGGATGAGGGATGGATAGGGATGCTATTTCTTGAATCCAGGTACCAAGCTTCTGATGCTTTTTGTAGATGGTTTTGGAGGCAACTGGTAAATTTGAAGGTGCCCGTGATCTTTGTCTCTGCCATTCCACTTGTATACGTTTACTTTAAGCACAAGGAGGCAGCCTGTCTGTGGAAATCATGTGTTACATCCCTCCCTCTGTGACGCTGCAAGGAATACCCAGGACTGCCATAATGGATCTTGCTAAGAAGAAAAGAAATGGAAAATGTGCACCCTCTGACCTATACCTGGGGTTCTGTAGGATGCCTAAGTCTAGAGATGTGATGTGCAGCCCCATGGCTATTGTTGATAATATTGCCTTGCATATCCTAAGGGTGCTGGCAGGGTGGAGTTCAGGTGCGTGCCCTTCAAGAACTGAAAGGTAACAGTGGAACTGGTAGATAAGTCAGTCTGCTTGCCTGTAGTGATCACTTCTCTATGTATATGTGGGTATATCAAAACATGTTGTACACCTTAAATAACTACAATAAAATACAGTGATGTAAACCTGAGTCCAGCCAACCTATAGATCTTATTGACAGTTACAAGAAATATGAGCGTTGGAGGGAAACGTTAAACATAATTTTGGATTTGGAAAAGAAGCATCCAAATTGAGATATTGGAAAGTCTTAACAAAGAGTAATAGAGAATAAAGTAAGGAACCTCCTATACTCGCCTCCTAGCTTACCCCATCTTAACATTGGTGAAGCTGTAGAAGAAATGATGGAGATGAAGCCCTTGGTGTACCCTTACCCATCCCTGTAGTCTTCCTTTGCTGCCTGAATTATTATGCCTGTACATGTTTTCTCAATGTTTAGGAATCCACAGATGAAAAATGGTCTCCCCTGCACCTTCTTTGCTCAGCATTATCTCTTGATTGATTTACGTCTTCACCTGTAACTCCGGTTTATTCAATTTAATGTCTGTGTGTTTCCCTGGATGATGGTAGCAGAATTTGTTATGCATTCTCCTGTTAGCAGAAATTTAGGTTATTTTTTTTTCATATATTCAAACAAGCTCCTCTTTGTGCTTAGATTAAATATGTAGCAGTGGAATGGCAAAGTTGAAAACCACACCTCAGGTTGACCAGGTGCTTCTGAAACCATCTACACAATAACCCCAAAGCTTTTATTCCCGTCCCTCACGCTTCCCTACAGATTTCACAGTCAGTATGCCAAAACTGACAAAAACACCTATTATGGTATTCATATGAATCTACTGAATTTAAGCATTTATTGGAGGAGAATATAAACCATAAACCAGTTTCCCATCTATGAATATAGTATATCTCACCATTTTTGAGAACTCCCTTTATGTCTCAGTAATCTGCATCAATATTTATATATTTTACTTATGCAGTTAAATTATATATTTATATTTGTTTATATATTTATTCTCTGTACACATGCACACTGTGTTTTAGACAAATTTTATTTCTAGGTGCCTTTAAGGTTTTTGAATCATTTGAATGGGATATAGTTTTCTCATATAACTTTGAGTTAATTAGTTTTTGGATATAATGATGTTTTCATGTGATTGGTTTAATACATTGATCCTTATCCTGCAATCTTGCTAAATTCTTTTTTTTTTTATTGTAAACAAATGGGATACATGTTGTTTCTCTGTTTGTACATGGCGTAGAGGCATTCCATTTGTGTAATCATAAATTTACATAGAGTAATGTTGTTTGATTCATTCTGTTATTTTTTTCCCTTCCCCCACCCCTCCCACCCCTCTTTACCCTCTATACAGTAGTTCCTTCCTCCATACTTGCCCCCCTCCCTAACCCTAACTCTAACCCTAACACTAACCCTTCCCTCCCCCCCATTATGTGTCATCCTCCACTTATTAGCGATATCATTCGTCCTTTGGCTTTTTGAGATTGGCTTATCTCACTTAGCATGATATTCTCCAATTTCATCCATTTGCCTGCAAATGCCATAATTTTATCATTCTTTATGGCTGAGTAATATTCCATTGTATATATATACCACAGTTTCTTTATCCACTCATCAATTGAAGGGCATCTAGGTTGGTTCCACAGTCTGGCTATTGTGAATTGAGCAGCTATGAACATTGATGTGGCTGTATCTCTGTAGTATGCTGATTTTAAGTCCTTTGGGTATAGGCCAAGGAGTGGGATAGCTGGGTCAAATGGAGGGTCCATTCCAAGTTTTCTAAGGAATCTCCACACTGCTTTCCAGAGTGGCTGCACTAATTTGCAGCTCCACCAGCAATGTATGAGTGTACCTTTCTCCCCACATCCTCGCCAACACCTGTTGTTGCTCGTATTCTTGATAATCGCCATTCTAATTGAGGTGAGATGGAATCTTAGGGTGGTTTTGATTTGCATTTCTCTTATTACTAGAGATGTTGAACATTTTTCCATATGTTTGTTGATTGCTTGTAGATCTTCTTCTGTGAAGTGTCTATTCATTTCCTTAGCCCATTTGTCGACTGGATTATTTGAATTCTTGGAGTAGAGTTTTTTGAGTTCTTTATAGATTCTGGAGATTAGTGCTCTATCTGAAGTATGATTGGCAAAGATATTCTCCCACTCTGTAGGCTCTTTCTTCGCATTGCTGATAGTTTCCTTTGCTGAGAGAAAGCTTTTTAGTTTGAATCTATCCCAGTGGTTGATTCTAGCTTTTATTTCTTGTGCTATGGGAGTCCTGTTAAGGAAGTCCCATAGTCACCTAGACCAACAAGGTGAAGATTTGGACCTACTTTTTCTTCTATAATCTGCAGGGTCTCTGGTCTGATTCCGAGGTCCTTAATCCATTTTGAGTTTAGTTTCGTGCATGGTGAGAGATATGGATTTAGTTTCATTCTGTTGCATATGGATTTCCAATTCTCCTAGCACCATTTGTTGAAGAGGCTATCTTTTCTCCATTGCATATTTTTGGCACCTTTGTCTAGTATGAGAAAATTGTATTTATTTGGGTTTGTGTCCGTGTCCTCTATTCTGTACCATTGATCTACCTTTCTATTTTGGTACCAATACCACGCCATTTTTGTTACTATTGCTTTGTAGTAGAGTTGAAGATCTGGTATTGCAATACCCCCTGTTTCACTCTTCCTGCTAAGGATTGCTTTAGCTATTCTGGGTTTCTTATTCTTCCAGATGAATTTCATAATTGCTTGCTCTATTTCTGTAAGGTACGTCATTGGAATTTTAATTGGAATTGCATTGAATTTGTATAGCACTTTAGGTAGTATGGCCATTTTGACAATATTAATTCTTCCTATCCAAGAACATGGAAGATCTTTCCATCTTCTAAGGTGTTCTTTAATTTCTTTCTTTAGTGTTGTATAGTTCTCATTGTAGAGGTCTTTCACCTCTTTTGTGAGATTGATTCCCAAGTATTTTATTTTTTTCGAGGCTATTGTGAATGGGGTAGTTTTCCTAATTTCTCTTTCTGAAGATTCATCACTTATGTATAAAAAAGTGTTGGATTTATGGGCATTGATCTTGTAACCTGCTACTTTACTGAATTCACTTATGAGTTCTAAGAGTTTTCTGGTGGAATTTCCAGGTTCCTCTAAATATATAATCATGTCATCAGCGAACAGGGATAGTTTGAGTTCTTCTTTTCCAATTCGTATCCCTTTAATTTCTTTGGTTTGTCTAATTGCTCTGGCCAGAGTCTCAAGAACGATGTTGAATAGAAGTGGTGAAAGAGGGCATTCCTGTCTTGTTCCAGTTTTTAAGGGAAATGCTTTCAGTTTTTCACCATTTAGAATGATATTAGCCATGGGCTTAGCATAAATGGCCTTTCCAATGTTAAGGAATGTTCCCACTATCCCTATTTTTTCTAGTGTTTTGAGCATGAAGGGGTGCTGTATTTTATCAAATGCTTTTTCTGCATCTATTGAAATAATCATGTGATTCTTGACTTTAAGTCTATTAATATGGTGAATTACGTTTATTGATTTCCTGATGTTGAACCAACCTTGCATCCCTGGGATGAAACCCACTTGGTCATGGTGCACTATCTTTTTAATATGTTTTTGTATGCGATTTGCTAAAATTTTGTTGAGAATTTTTGCGTCGATGTTCAGTAAGGATATTGGTCTGAAATTTTCTTTCCTTGATGAGTCTCTGTCTGGTTTAGGTATCAGTGTGATATTGGCATCATAGAATGAGTTTGGGAGGGTTCCCTCCTCTTCTATTTTATGGAATACTTTGAGAAGTATTGGAATGAGCTCTTCTTTAAAGGTTTTGTAGAACTCGGCTGAGAACCCATCTGGTCCCGGACTTTTCTTTGTTGGTAGGCTTTTGATGACTTCTTCTATTTCAGTACTTGAAATTGGTCTATTTAAATTGTTTATGTCCTCCTCGTTCAGTTTAGGCAATTCATATGTCTCTAGAAATCTGTTGATGTCTTCGAAATTTTCTATTTTGTTGGAGTATAGATTTTCAAAATAGCTTCTAATTATGTTTGGTATTTCAATCCTGTCTGTTGTGATATTTCCTTGTTCATTCCGAATTTTAGTGATTTGGGTTTTCTCTCGTCTTCTCTTTGTTAGTGTGGCTAAAGGTTTATCAATTTTGTTTATTTTTTCGAAGAACCAACTATTTATTTTGTCAATTTTTTGTATTGTTTCTTTTGTTTCAATTTCATTGATTTCAGCTCTGAGTTTAACTATTTCCTGTCTTCTACTACTTTTGGTGCTGTTCTGTTCTTCTTTTTCTAGGGCTTTGAGCTGTAGTGTTAGGTCGTTTATTTGTTGAGTTTAACTTCTTTTATTAAATGCGCTCCATGAAATAAATTTCCCTCTAAGTACTGCTTTCATAGTGTCCCAGAGATTTTGATATGATGTTTCTTTGTTCTCATTTACCTCTAAGAATTTTTTAATTTCCTTCCTAGTATCTTCTGTTATCCATTCATCATATAATAGCATATTGTTTAATCTCCAGATGTTGGAATAGTTTCTGTGTTTTACTCTTTCATTTATTTCTAACTTCAATCCATTATGATCTGATAGAATACATGGTAGTGTCTCTATCTTCTTGTATTTGCTAACATTAGCTTTGTGGCATAATATATGGTCTATTTTAGAGAAGGATCCATGTGCTGCTGAGAAAAACGTGTATTCGCTCTTGGTTGGATGGTATATTCTATAAATGTCCGTTAAGTCTAAATTATTGATTGTGTTATTGAGATCTATGGTTTCTTTGTTCAATTTTTGTCTGGAAGATCTGTCCAGTGGTGAGAGAGGCGTGTTAAAATCACCTAGTATTATTGTGTTATGGTCTATTTGGTTTCTGAAATTGAGAAGGATTTGTTTGACATACATGGATGAGCCACTCTTTGGGGCATACATGTTTATGATTGTTATATCTTGCTGATTTATGCTTCCCTTAAGCAGTATGAAATGACCTTCTTTATCCCTTCTGACTAACTTTGGCTTGAAGTCCACATTATCGGAAATGAGGATGGATACTCCAGCTTTTTTGCTGAGTCCATGTGCATGGTATGTTTTTCCCCATCCTTTCACCTTTAGTCTGTGGGTATGTTTTTCTATGAGGTGAGTCTCTTGCAGGCAACATATTGTTGGATCTTTCTTTTTAATCCAGTCTGCCAGTCTATGTCTTTTGATTGATGAATTCAGGCCATTAACATTCAGGGTTATTATAGAGAAATGATTTGGTTTCCCGGTCATTTGGTTCATTTTTTAAATTTTATTTATTTATTTGTTTGACACAACTTGTTTCCTCCTTTATTTGACAATTCCTTTAGGATAATTCCTCCCTTTGCTGATTTGCTTCTTTGTTTTTCATCTCTTCCTCATGGAATATTTTGCTGAGAATGTTCTGTAATGCTGGCTTTCTTTTTGTAAATTCTTTTAGCTTTTGTTTATCATGGAAGGATTTTATTTCATCGTCAAATTTGAAGGTAAGTTTTGCTGGGTATAAGATTCTTGGTTGGCATCCATTTTTTTTCAGGGCTTGAAAAATGTTGTTCCAGGCCCTTCTAGCTTTTAGGGTCTGGATTGAAAAATCTGCTGATATCCGTATTGGTTTCCCCCTGAATGTAATTTGGTTCTTTTCTCTCACAGCCTTTAAAATTCTGTCTTTATTTTGTATGTTAGGTATTTTCATTATAATGTGCCTTGGTGTGGGTCTGTTGTAATTTTGTGTATTTGGAGTCCTATAAGCCTCTTGAACTTGATTTTCCATTTCATTCTTCAGATTTGGGAAATTTTCTGATAATTTTTCATTGAATAAATTGTTCATTCCTTTGGCTTGTTTCTCTAGGCCTTCCTCAATCCCAATAATTCTTAAATTTGGTCTTTTCATGATATCCCATAGTTCTTGTAGATTCTGTTCATGATTTCTTACCATCTTCTCTGTTTGTTCAACTTTGTTTTCAAGGTTAAATATTTGTCTTCAATGTCTGAGGTTCTGTCTTCCAGGTGTTCTATCCTATTGGATATGCTTTCTATGGAGTTCTTAATTTGGTTTATTGTTTCCTTCATGTCAAGGATTTCTGTTTGTTTTTTTTTCAATATCTCTAACTCTTTATTGAAATGATCTCTTGCTTCCTGTATTTGTTCTTTTAACTGTCGATTGGTGCGATCATTCAATGCTTGCATTTGCTCTTTCATCTCATCGTTTGCTTCTCTGATCATTTTAATTATGTACATTCTGAACTCCTTTTCTGTCATTTCTTCTGCCATGCTGTCATTGGGTTTTATTGATGTAACATCTAGATTTGTTTGCAGCATTTTCTTTCCTTGTTTTCTCATATTGTTCAGGTATCAGTGGACTGCTGAGATATTGCAGATTTCCTCTATTGACTTACAATGTCCCTGAAGATTTCTATATATATCCCCCCTTAGCCTTCAGTAGGCTGAAGTCTTGGAGTAAGTTGATAATGCGGTGCTCCACAAGGAAGCTGCCTCTCTAGGAGTGGTGGCCTTCAGGTGGGGTATAATCCCTGCTAGTGGGCAGAGGTGCCTCCACTTGTTAACCAATGGTCATCCAAAGGGGACCTAGGCTGCGGGCTGAGGCAAGGTCTATTTGGGCCTGAGTCTCTGGTTTTACCGTCCTTGTGGGGAAACCTCACCCGGCAGGGAAGACTCACCCGGTGGGGAGGTCTCGCTGGTCAGTTCCCTCCTAGAGGTTCCCCTCAATTTACAGCTACCGCCTGGGCTGGGCTGCCTTCCTCTGCAAAGTTCCCAGGGGCCCGGCCCTACCTCCTGGGCCTGGGAGCCTCACCCTTCGCAGATGAATCTCCTTAGGCTGCCCCTCCTCAGAGAATCTGCCTGCAGGCTTGGAACCTTCGCTCCGCCCTAAGCCTGTCTCTGTGCGGCTCTTCCACCCAGAAGCCTCCTAGATCCTGGGACCCTGCTCTGCACCTAATCGCCTGGCTATGCGGCCCCTCCTCTGAGCAGCCACCTGGGGCCCCGTACAATCGCTCTGAGTCCCAGAGACCCGCCACACGCCTCTTCCTCCAGGCAGCCGCCCAGTATTCTGGTGCGGTCACTAGGAGTCCAAGAAACTCACTGCATGCCTCCTCCTCCCACCAACCACCCGTAGCCCTGGGCAATCAATCACTCCGAGTCGAAGTGACCCTCCCCGTTCCTCCTCCTTCTCCAGATAACCCCCCGGGTGTTCAGGGGCGGTAGCTCTGAGTGGCTCTGAATCCACGTGACCCGCTGCACGGGTCCTCTGGGCAACCGCCCGGAGCTCTGGTGCGGCCACTCGAGACCAAGCGACCCACCACGCTTCTCCTCCAGGCAGCCCCCCTGTGTTCAGGAGCTGTCACTTTAAGTCCAAACAACTCACCACTCGCCTTCTCCTCTGAGCAGCCGCCTGGAGCGCTAATGCAGTCACTGCGAGTCCAAACGACCCGCCGCGCTCCTCCTCCTCCTCCTCCTACTCCTCCGGGCAGGCCCCGGGGTTCAGAAGTGCTCTGAGTCCAAACAGCTCGCCACGCAACTTCTCCTCTGGCAACCGCCTGTAGCTCTGGTGCAGTCACTCCGAACCCAAGCGGCCACGCTCCTCCTCCTCCTCCTCAGGGCAGGCCCCGGTGTCCTGAGTCCACACAGCTCTCCTCGCCACTTCTCCCCTGGGCAGCCGCCGGAGCCCCAGTGGTTCCTCCGAGTCCCAGCGCTGTGCCGAGCGGCCTCCTTTATGGCGCTCCCAGTTGTCCGCGTTCACTGCTCCAGCAGGGGGAAGGGTGTCTCGCGGGCAGCTCTACTTCACAAAGTTTCCTGCGTTCCGGGACCACCGTCCCATCCGGGAGGCCTTCCCAACGGGTGAGAGTCACCCGGCTGCTTTGAGTTGGTCCCAAGTGTCTCAATATCTCCTCTTTTGAATCCTGAGTCCTGGAGCAACATGAAATGCAGCCACCCTCTAGGCCGCCATCTTGAAACCCCTAAATTCTTAATAATTCTAATAATCTGGTTGAAGATCTTGGATGTTCTGCTTATGGTAGGCACATCATTTGGTCATTTTTCCACACTGTTCTGGCTCTTCTTTCTAAATATAAGTAAATCAATAAAACATCTCAGTTTGTATATAGGAAATATAATTTATATGTACATATGTGTATATATGTGAATATGCATGTACATCGCATTCATTGTCTATTACATCATCTAGAAGACCAAAAGACCAACGTGAAGGAAGGCAGTAATTCTGGGCAAACTTTTCCTGTCTTTGACATCACTGGGCATCTGTCCAGTTGCTCCTTTAAGGGGGGGTCTTTGCTGTAGTTTTTGATAGACAACCTTGTTGCGTTATGCCTATTATGCCTAGTTTGCTGACAGATTTTGTGATGACCGGGCACTAACTTCTGTAAATCATAAAAGGCACTCAACTTTGGTGCCACCCTTTCTGGGAGTTCTGGTTTGGATTCATTGTTAGAGTCTCAGGATAAGCCCTGTTTGATCATGGGGTATGATCTTTTTTAGACACTGATACATGCCACTGAGTAGTGTTTTATTTGAGATTTCTATTTCTATATTGAGCAGTGAGAGGGGTTTATGATTCTTGCTTCTTATATTGTCCTCATTGGTTTTGTTACTCAGTGGGCCATGGCTTTCTTTTTATTTTCTCAATGAATTTAAAAAAGGTAAAGATTATCTGTTCCTTGAAAATTTGGTAAAATTTTCCTGGAATTATTTTGTCTTTGGGATATACATATTAGGAAAGGGAACTTGGATCATCAGCTCTGTTTGTATTAATGTTTTTGACTTTTGGGGTTCATGTTTTTTCTGAGTCAATTTTAATAATTTAAATTCTCCTTGAAAACTATACATATATATTGTTTTTTTGTTTTAGTACAGAGTAACTTATACCCTTATGACTTTGAAAATATACCTAACAGAACAGCCATATTACACAGCAGTTCTACTCTTGGGTATATTCCCCAAAGATTGAAAACAGAAGTTGAAACAAAACCTTGCAAATGAATGTCCATAGCAGTACTGATCACATCAGACCAGAGATACATGCAGCCCTCCTTCAACTAACTGATGATCACATACAGAAGATGTGATATGTCCGTGCGGTTGAAAGTTATTCCTCCATGAAAGGAACAAAGCAAGCCTGGTGTGTGCTTGTCATCCCAGTGACTTGGGAGGCTGAGGCAGGAGGATGGCAAGTTCAACACCAGCCTCAGCAACTTAGAGAGGCCCTGAGTAACTTAGTGAGAACCTGTTTATAAGTAAATAAATAAATGCAAGCTTGGGATGTGGCTTACAGAAAAAGAAAAATAAAGGAAGAAAAGAAGGAGGGAAGGAAGCGCTGACAGGGGCTACAATGTGCTTAAACCCTGACAACAATGGGCTAAGTGAGAGGAGCCGACACAAGTCCACATAGCCAAGGTTCCTTTTATGTGGAGCATCTAGACAGGCCAGTCCATGGAGACAGGCAGTCAGGGCTTTCCAGGGCTGAGGCTGGGGTATCAGGTGGTGTCTGCTTAATGCACTTAGGGATTTTTTGGGGGGAGGGTGATGAAAATATTCTAGACTAGCTAGTAGTGATGGTTTCACAGCATTATAAATGCACGGAATTCTACTTAAAAGTAGTTGAAGTGGTAAGTTTTATGCCCTGTGTGTTTAACCACAGTAAACAAATATCCAGATTTGTCATTATGTCCCCTTGGTCATTCCAAGAGAGTTCACTGTGCTGCCGTCGCCCCCACCATGTCCTCCTTCTTTGATGAGTTTGCCAATTTCTTAAAATGACCCAGCCTTGGGGTTTTATAAACTGTTGCCCCTTCTCTCTTTTAGAATCGGCATTACTGTGCATTTTGTCTTGATGACTTCCCTGTTTTGCTTTCCCTAGGTTCACGGTTATTCCTTTCCTAGCTCATGGAGTCCATCTCCTACCTCACTTATCTTAATCTTTGTTGTATTTTTATGAGTTTGCCTTTAGCTTGTCCCTTGCAGGAACTTCTTTGCCATTTCTGAATCAATTAAGTTTTCCTTTTGATCCCTGTACTTTGCAGATTATTGGAACATAATGCTTAACTTGATTGACTTCTAATGGTTTGTTTACTTGGTTATCAGAAAGTGAGGACTGTATAATATCAGTTCTTTGTTAGGACTTCTTTTGCCATTAGTATCTATACATGAATTATACTTTGCATCTTCTTGGGGTGCAGGGCTCTGTTAATAACTTGATTTTCTTGCAACTTTCTACCCCCATATCTTTTTTTTTTTTTTTTTTTTTTTGTCCTGTTTGGTGCGCTAGTGTCCTTTGGAAATATATCAAAATCTGCCATTCTGCATGTGCATTTTCCAATTTTCAACATGATTGTTATGTGGTTTTGCTTTATATGTTTCATGCAAAATTGTTGGGTATATACATGTTCATAATTATGCTACCCTTGTTTCAAAAAAATTTTTATTTGCTCTATTTAGTTGTACATGAAGTAGAATTCACTTATACATTTTGATAGATCATACATAAATAGAGTGTAATCTCTCATTTTTCTGATCATACAAATTACAGGACCACATGGGTCATGCAGTCATAATGTATGTGAGGTAATCATGTCTGTTTCACTCCACTGTCATTCCTTGCCCCATACCCCTTCCCTTCCTGTCACTCCCCTCTACCTTCATAATTATCCTGCCCTCTTTTGAACTCTACGTTTTCACTATCTTGTGGTGTCTTTTGTTTTTGATCTAATTTTTAAGGTATTCATGTAACTGTGTCAGCCTTATTTTGTGTAGCATTTGTATATAATATCTTTTTTTAATCTTTATTTCACCCTTTCTGTGTACCTTGGTTTTAGATGCATCTGTTCCAGACAGTTCCCTGGTAGATCTTATTTTTCTGTGAGTCACATCACCTCCATCTTCAGAAAGGTCGATTGATGTATTTACATATATTGCAATACGGGTAGACTTTTGAAAATCATCTGAATGTATTTCTTTTGTTCACAGCCTTTTCCATTTACTTCCCTCCCTCTGTCTTCGCTTCCCTTTTCCTCCTCCTCCATCAGTCAAGTGCACTTCATTTCCTGGGTTTTCACAGCTTCGGCTACAATACATTGTGTCCCTTCCAGTAAAGGTTCTTGGCTGGAGGCTGCTTTGCCCCCAGGGGACATTAGTAAACACATGCGGGCATTTTGGGTGGTTAGCTCTGGGGTGGGGTGTGCAACTGACACCTGGGGAATAGAACCCAAGAGTACTGGGCACACATGCCAAGCATAGGACAGCACCCCCAAGCAGAATCGCCCAGTCCAAAACACCAGGGCTGGCCAGGTTGAGCAGTCCTCGTAGGAGGCCAATGTGCCATTAGCAGATATTATCTATCCATTCTTTTTTTTTTTTTTTTTCTTTCAGAATGTTGATTCAATATTTTTGAAATAGTTGTTTTTTTTTTTTTGTAGCTGACATTTAAGATAGATTGAAAACATAGCTCATCAAGTTCTGGACTCACTTTCTTAGGTCTCTTAGTATCTGCTGTCTTTATTCTGAAGGCTACTTGGACCCTTCTTCCAGCAAGCGTTGGGGGGCCAAGTCTCAGCTTCCTGTCTCTGAAGCATCCTGTGTGCTGTCACTGTGAGTCATGGTCAGGGGAGGGAAGCGTTGTGTTCATAGTTAATTCTCCAGTTGTTCCACTGGCTAGCGTTCCTCAGAGAAGCCACTTGTCAAGCCTCCGTGTCTCTCTTTGTAGGTGTGATGATTTCTCAGAGTCGGGTTTTCGGAGTCTTTATTCCTGAGGTCACACAGCCTCAGCCACTGTGAGGTGGGTAGGCCTATGTTATATTTATTCCGATTGGGACTTCCGGAGGAGCACGGTCACTTCACTGTGGAAATATCCCTGTTGTCTCCATTAACCCCTGGGACTCCCATGAGATGCACGTGTATCTTCTCAGTCCTTCTCTTGTACATTCACTCTTCTTCATCTCTTTGTCCTTTGCTAGTGAATTTTGGACAGATTCTTCAGAGTTATCCTTCCTGTGATCCTGATTGGGGTTGTAGGCCCATCTGTGAATGATCATGGGCCACCGTGATGTGGTCATGTCTCACTCCAGGACTTGGGGCTAGATTTATTCCAGCCCGCAGCATCTGAGAGCAGACAAGCAGAGCGGTTAATCCAAGGAGAGTTAAAGAATGCTGCTCCCTCCACAAGACAGCATGACACCAGGCAGGGGAAACCAGACGTTCACCGCAAATGTGCTGACTTTTCTAGATTCTCCTGGATCTAGATTTCTTCTCTTCAGGGTCCCTTACCCTGTTCCTCCTTGCCTGAGTGAGCCCAGCAGACTTCCTTTACTGTGGAAGATCTCGGGCCTAATGAATCGCTCTCGGCCCCGTGTGCTCTTCTCTTGCACTGTGCTACTGGCGAATGGTATCTTCTGCCAGAGCATGAGCTCTGGGTGTTAGATATGATGTCTCCTTCATACTCAGAGCTGAAAATAGGGCCAAACACGGTGTGAGCAGCCTGGCCTCAAAAGGAGACAAACCCACGTGAGAGGAAGTCATGGGAAGTGCTTGTGTGTGAGGTTAAGGGGCTTCATGGGAGCAAGCCTTTGTCTCCAAGGCATATCCTGACGCCAGGTTTATAGAGTTCGGGAACCCACCTTCCTCCAAGCACAGAGGGGGAGACCATAGTGGGATGAGCATCTCTCCAGAGCCATGTACGGCCCATGACATGCTTGAAAGACATGTCCTCTGCAGACCCTCCAGGCCATGTTAGGCCTTCCTGGAGCTTGGGGTTAGATGCCAAGTTCAAACGGTCTTAACTTCCTAATTTTCATATACTAGAGAGCTCAGGAAGTTCCTTCATATGATGAACCCCAGGAAAGTATAGATCCCTGTCTGGCTTCATGCTCTCCCCCAGTGTCTAGAAGATTTCTGGGGAGCACCAACAACAGTAGATACGTGCCGATGGCAGATAGGGATGATGATTTCAAGACCTTGAACAGCTATCAGTGAGAAGGACGTGGGGACCAGCAGAAAAGACCCCATCGATTCCTGAAACCAGCAAGGGGATAAAGACACCACTGGCGTTTGGGGTCCGACGTCCGAACCATCCTTGACGGCGCTGGGAGGCATGGAGCTGGAGGGCGTTTAAACCACCCGCTGCTTTGGGACATCCCTAGGGCCATTCCGACAAGGAGCTTTCGTCATCTGGACGCATTAGCAGTGAGACTGGGTGAGGCAATGAGGATCATGTCAGCCATCCGTAAAGAGGGAGATTAGTGTGCTGGCTGCAGAGTCTCTGGGGAGTGGATTGAATTGAGGGTGAACGTGCTGCCTGGGACCTCATGCTCTGAACTTCACACGTGGACAGAGCTTCGTGCTGTGGTCTAAACACAGGTGATGTCCCCCAGAGGTATTAAGCTTCGTCCCCAGGGTGGCTGTATTGGGAGATGCTGTGGACCTTGAAAATGTGAGGCCTCATGGGAACTCCTTAGGTCTTTGGGCGCGTGCCCTCAAGGGGGACTGTGGCACCCTAGTGTCTTGTCCCCTCAGCTTCCTGGCTTATGATGTGGGTGATTTGCTCCAACATGAGCTCCCTGCTCTTGCAATCTAGTCCCCTCACCAAGGGCCAAAGCAACGAGGCTGCCAGATTTTGGACTAGATGCTCTAGAACTGTGAGTTGAACAAACTTGTTCTCTTAATAAGTTAATTGCCTCTGGTATTTTATTATAGTAACATGATACCAATGAATATACTTAATAAGTGCTCTTATTTTTAGAGATGGCCCCAAATTAGTGTGTCTTTGTGATTTTGAATAGGGGCAGATAATTTCCTTTTGTTGTGTCTGTTACAATTAGACAAACTCTGTGACTCCCCAGGGTGCATCCTGATGTCTTAAAGTCCCTCCCTATTGTGTCATTCAGTAAATACACCCCAGATGCTAGGGCCAGAGCTAGGTACCAGGAGGAGGATGAATAAGACAGGTACAGTCTGCCTTCTGGGCATTTGCAATCCAGGTGAGGGGGATGAGCATCATATAGGCTCCAACTGTTTGATTACAACTATTGTGCTATTGAAGAGCAGTGCGAGGTGCCGGGAGGACACACAGGGGAACTGAGCTGAGTGTGGAGCAGGAGGAACTGGCTCAGAGGAGGGCCAGCAGGAGAACAGGAATGCTGGAGCCAGAAAGCCAGGGGCAGGCCACAAGGTGAAGCCAGGGCCCAAATCCAGCAGGCTACCTTTGTATTCCCATAAAGGGACTGTGGCCTTCATTCTGTGAGCATGGACTCTCATTAAAAGACATTAAGTGTGGTGGAGGCACAGGTATTTTATTGCAGTGCTCAATATACAGTAGGCCCTCTGGGGCCCAGAAGCTTGGAATGGATTATAACTTAGCTCCATATGAGGAAATTGCCTAATTCACTGAACTAACTCAATCTCAGTTTTCTCATCCATAAAATGGGGATAACAGTACTCCTTACATCAAAGGTTGCTGTAAGTGTATAATGTGTGTCTACCTGTGTGTGAATGCATGTGGACCATGTTCTCTCGATGCTCATGACAACCCATGATGTCAACAGCCCCTCTTTACAGGAGACGTGGTAAGCAGGTGCGTGTGCGTGCACGTGGCTTAGAGAGGTGCTGGCATACTTGCTGTCCTACGGAAATTCAAACAATCGCTATAAACTATTACTGGTGCTCTTATTTTTCCCAGATTGAATGCCGTCAAATCCTTAGCTGGAACGCAGTTCCATCTTCGTAGAGGAAGCTGAATAGGGCTGGCAGGTTGACCTAGGCAGGTTTCCAGTTTCTTTCTCAATAGTGATCTGAGCAGCTTACTGGGCCTGCAAAGAAGAGCCAAGGCATGTTGGGGCTCATCTGATGGGGCTGTGGCAAGAGGAGGGAGGCCCTGAGTACCCACAAAGCCACTCAGAGCTCGAGGTACAGGAGGGCCAGAGTCGGGTGAGCTGCAGAAGCTGCTGGATAAACAGCAATGATTTGAATAAAACTTGTGCAAAGAGAAGCCCAAACCATTTCTGAACTTCTCTGGAGAAACTCTGGAGGCCTAATCCATCACTGGAAGGTAGAAATTCAGCACTCGCTGCTTATCTCTCAGAGAAGAGTAGCCCGGAGAGGGGCCCTGGGGTCCGGGGTCACAGCGGCACACGGGAGTGCTGGGGTGTGATTTATTAGAATGTGCACAGCTCTCTTGGCTCTTTGTCCTTTGATCAGTGCTGGGAGCCAAGCAGGCCCAGCTACTTTGCATACTAATAAAGATTGGTGCATGTAATTATTCAGCAGTCACACCGCTATTCCTTGGAGATAAATCACCCCGGTTTATTTACCCTTCTTCCCTCAAGTTATTTTAAGATGCTTTTAATACTCCACGTCTCAGGTTGAGTGGAAGTGGCCAACTTCTTCAGGTTTGGGGGTGAAGTTTCCACTGGGCTCCAGTCACATTTTCGAGGGGCCCTCCAGGCACCATCTGCCCCCACTGCCGTCCTCACCTCTGTGGGGTGGCCCTGTGTGCTCCTGACAGCATGCAGAGTGACAGGTGACGTGACCATGGCAGCAGCTCTTTTGGCGGTGGGAGCTTTTGGAATTAGGAGTAATTAGAAGAGGACCGAGACTTCTCTGACTTCCTGTTCTGCAAGGAATGTTATTCCCCTCTCTCAACCAGAGTCCTGGGGACGAGGCAGTGGGCAGTGGTCTGTCTCCAAGGGCCACACGCAGACACCTCCAGCCCAGTTTTCTCCCAGTGTTATCCACTCTGTGGACCCAGATGTCTATCCACCCAACCTGTGAGCCATCAGGGTGACTGGGCTTTGTCACTAGGAATGGGATCGGCTAACCCACTTGTCCCCCCCAACCTTAGACCTTTGTCCTTGAAGGTCGTCATCCACGATGCCTACATTCTTTCCGTGAGCACCAGAAGTAACAGATCCCATTCCCGTTCCAGCTTTTAAGTACCTCTGGGACCAGCGGACCCTTGGCCTTCGTGCATACGTTTTTTTGAGGGGAGAGGAGTGAGCAGCCAAGTACAGGACATTCAAAGACCAACGGGACCCAACAGGGTTCCCTGTAGGATCGTGGAGGGGCTGAGCAGTGTGGGAGATCTTGATTTGTAGGGTCTCAGCCTTCCTGATGAGGGGATAGAGGAAGCACAGCAAGTGGGGGCTCGCAGGACAGACACAGTCCCTCTGCGGGTGCCCTGGAACACAGCCTCGGTGCGCAGGGTCCCTCTGGCGGTTCTTCACCATGTGCAGCGTACCTCCGGCAGCTCTGTGGGGTCACTGTCGAACGCACGATCGGTCTCCATCTTTGTGTTTATTTTACGGGACTTTCCACAAAAGAAGGAAATGAGAAATCTGGTCAGTTGAAGCCTATCTCCGGATGTGGTCATTCCAGAAGATGGGCATGAAAATGTAGCCCATGCCAAGGGGATTTCAGGGTACTGGTCTCCCCGAATCTCTAAGCAGAGCCTGGATCCTCCAGTACCAGGAAGCCTGCCCTCTGATTTCCCAGGTGCCCCGCATTGTGCTGGGCAAGTCATGATGCAGAGATGATTTAAGACCTCGCCTGGGTGGGAGGGAGTTAGTCATTAAAAATGTATTTTCTCTGGGAGTTTGTTTTTAAAACTTTGGGCCAGAAAATATGTACAGGAATGTTTGGCTTTTAATAATTAAATCTTGCATTGTTTTAATTTTCTCCAGAGTGTCTCTCTGGAGGAAAATAAAGTTGCAAATCCAATATTTATGTCTTTCCTAAAGCATTGGTTGCCAAATGAAATGAGTTCTGCTATTTTTTTTTTTTCCTCGATGGTTGATTTGTCTCCAGAGGGCTCCCTCTTGAACCTGCAGAAAGGACTTCATGTTCTGTAAGAGCGGGCAGAATCGCGGGGTCAGGGGCAGGAAGGACTTGATGTTCTGTAAGAGCGGGCAGAATCACAGGGTCAGGGGCAGGAGGATGTGGGCGTCCTTCAGGTTAGAGCGTGTCCCCCTCTGGCAGCCCAGTCCCACGCTGCCGGTGGCCAGCATCTTTCCTTCACCTCACTCTGTGCCACACAGAGTCCATTTTCACCAGGGAGGGGACACTGAGTGTCCGGTGCATTGGTGGCAGTGTTTGAGGCTGCTGCTCTGTCCCACCTCCGGCAGCCCGTCCACAGGGGATGTCCAGACATTTGGAATGTGGAGAGCAACCCAGGCCTTAGAGCCAGATTGGGGTGTTTTCAGACTCCTTGTGTAGATTCCCCCTGTGTTCCCAACACGGAATGCGGGTGCCTTAGAGCCAACCAAGCCAAACAAGCCCCGAGGAAACAGAGAGGGCAGGTGGGGCTGGGCTGTTGTACAAGGTACAGTTGGAACCTCGGGGCTCTGCTGGAGCTGTTTGTGGGGAAGAGCTTCTGTGGCTGCTGCTTCTGGTGTGTCTGGCTTTCTAGTTCAGTCCTCCTTTGAGAGCCTCTGGGGCAGGAGTGGGGCCTGCCCTCAGAGCTGGGGCCTTTCACGCCCTGAGCATGGACATCAGTGACCTGCTCAGAAAGACGGGCGGACCTGATGGAATGCCAGGTCCCAGCTGCTGGGCTAGCACCTCTGCCCTCCTTCCATCTGCAGGGGGCACAGGGAGTAGCTGTGGCTACTCAGAGACTCAGGACACAAAGACACTATTTAAAAGCCCAGTTTCCAGGGAAGAGCCAGGTGGCATCCAGTGCTGCTCTGAGGTTTGTCCTTGGGTGGAGACTTGACTTCTGTGGACCTCAGTAGCCTCATCTGTCAAATAGGGATGGTACCGTTGGGCAGATGAGTCTCCTGATGCTCATGCCAAGGACATGGCACAGACTTGGCTCTGGGAAGACACTCTGCAAAGCTTCCTTAGAAGGGAAGTGCGACGGTACACAACACCACCTTCGAAGTTGCACAGACGTGGGTTTAAACTCCAGCGCTGTGACTTACTTCTATTCGTGGCCCTAGGATGCCATTCCGAAGCCCTAGCTTCCCACTCTCTAGGTGGGGATCAGGGTCCAAACGCAGTGGAATTTTTAAGTATTAACCTTGATGATTTGTCTAAAGTGTCCACCACCAGGCCAGATGCTGTCATTGAAAAGGTAAGGGACAAAGTAGGCTGACGGCTGTGCAGGCCAGAAAAACCGTTTCTTCCCTGTTCTTTGGCTGCCTCTTAGAATCCCTTGTTTCCAAAAAAATGTGCAGCAGTCACGTTGGAGTGGAGTGGGGAGTTAAACGTGATCTTCTTGGAGTTGAACTTGCACGATTTCATTCATCCTCGGACGAGGGTACGTATTCATTCATTCAGAGAACAGCGCCAGGCAGGTGGTGTGTCTGTTGTTGGAGGTGCTGGAGATGAAGGACAGAAAGCTCCAGTCCCTCCTCTCCGGCTGAAAACAAGAAGTTTGAGACTTGCGTACTACAGATCCCTTTAAACGTCAGTGAACGACGAGGTTACTCTGCCTGGCCGTGGTGTGGGGGAACAGCCAACACAGACATTCGGTTTGTAATTTTAGCCATTACTAGACCCACCTGCTCCCAGCTTCACCTGCACGGCACATCTGTGGATTTCCTTGTTTCCATAGGGGATACCCCACTTCTTTAAGAAACTGACCCCTTCCCTTCAACTACATGTTTCCTAGTTTCCAGTATCTGGTGTGTTCACAAATGCTTCCCGTGACACCAATGCAGATACGTGGTCACCTCACACACCTCCTGCTGTTGACTGGTCGCTGGGCATATGTGACAGCACAGACATGACCAGTGAGAACCCACCTTGGGTGTATTCGCACAGCTGAAGGGAGGATTAGTTCCCTTTGGAAGAAGAATCTAGAAAAGAGATGTGGGGGCTGCCCCAGGCCATGACTCCTGGTATTTGGAAGAAACAAGTCTGTCATTATTGAGGATACATCAGTGTTAGGGTTTAAGTCTGGAATATGTCCCAAAGCCTCTCACATTGAGTGCTGTTCCCCACTGCAGTAATGCTCAGAGGTGGGATTTCAGGAAATGGTTGGCTCACGAGGGCTCAAGTGGATTAATCCATTTGGTGAATTAATAATTGAGTGAACTTATGGAGTTGGTGGAAACTGTAGGCAGGTGGAGCATGGTTGGAGGAAGTAGGTCACTGGAGGCATACCCTCGGGGATGGTGTCTGGTCTCTGGCCTGTACCTCTCCCTTTTTCTGCTTCCTGGTTACCATGAGCTGAGCAGCTTTCCTCTGCCACACCATTCCACCATGATGTTCTGCGTTCCAGCCCAAATCAATGGCATTGGCTTACTATGGATTGAAAACTCTGAAATCATGAGCCAAAATAAATCTGTCTTTTCAGAGTTGTTTTTCTCATGTATTCATCACAGTGATGAAAAGAAGACTAATACACCCACTTTTGTAGAAAAGCAGAGAAGCGGGTGGTACTGAATGAGGTGGGGGGTGGAAAGGACCAGGGCTGTCCTTAAGCCCCCTGCATCACGGATTCCTGAGATCCAGATTAACTATATGCTCCCACCCAAGTCTTTCTTCGTCAGCCCTGGTGGATCCTGTGACTTGTCACATTCTATTTTTGCCCAACATTGCTTGTGTTCAGTTTTTGTCACTTGCCACCCAAACCATCTTGATGTGTATGGCATCTGGGGAGCAGTTTCTGAGCTTCAGTGAGACACAGAAAGCCAGATTTTACAGGAAAACAATTCCATTCTCAAATAGCCTAAAAACATACCTGAGAAAATCTAACCCAGGATGTGAAAGACCTTGACAATCAAAACTATAGGGCATTGAAGAAAGATACTGAAGAAGACCTCAGAAGGTGGAAAGACCTCCCACGTTCATGGAGAGGCAGAATTAATATTATTAAAATGGCCATACTACCAAAAGTCATATACAGATTCAATGCAATCTCCATACAATGACATTCTTCACAGAACAAGAAAAAACAGCCCTAAAATTCATTTCAAAGAATAAAAGACCCAGAATAGCTAAACAATTCTAAGCCAAGAAAGCAATGCTGGAGGTATCACAATACTTCAAATTATACTACAGAGCTACAGTAACAAAAACTGCATGGTACTGGCATAAGAACAGACACATAGACCAATGGTGCAGAATAGAAGTCACAGAGACAAACTCACACTGATACAGTCATCTGATCCTTGACCAAGGTGCCCAAAAGATGTATTGGAGAAAGGACAGCCTTGTAAACAAATGGTGCTGGGAAAACTGGTGATCCATGTAGAAGAATGAAACTGGACCCTTATCTCTCACCCTGCACAAAAGTCAACTTCAAATGGGCCAAAGACCTAGGAATTGGATCAGAAATTATGCAACTCCTAGAGAAAAATGTAGGGTCAGCACCCCAGCATATGGGCACAGGCAATAACCGAATAGAACCCCTACAGCTCAGGAAATTATGCCAAATGGGATTAACAAATGGGATGGCATCAAGTTAGAGTGTGTCTGCACAGCAAAGGAAACAATTAAGAATGTGAGGTGAGAACCTGCAGAATGGGAGACAATCTCTGCTAGCTACTCTCCTGACAAACGATTAATATCTAGAATATATAAAGAACTCAAAAAATTTCACACTAAAAAAATCAATAACTCAACAAATGGGCAAATGAATTTAACAGAGACTATGCAAAAAGAAGAAATACAAATGGCCAACAAATACAGGAAAAAATATCCAACATTTTTGGCAATTGGGAAAATGCAAATCAAAACTACACAGATTTCATCTCACAGCAGTTGGAATGACAGTTATCCAGAATACAAACAATAATAAATACTGTAGAGGATGTGGAGGAAAAGGAACACTTCTACACTGTTGGTGGGACTGTACATTAGTCCAACTACTGTGGCATGTAGCATGGAGGTTCCTCAAAAGACTGGGCATGGAACCACCACATGACCCAGCTGTACCACTCCTCAGTATTTATCCTGAAGAATTAAAGTCATCCTACTACAGTGATACAGGCATCCCCATGTTTATAACAGCACAATTCACAGTAGCCAAACTATGGAACCAGATTAGGTGTCCACGAATGGATGAATGGGTTTAAATAGTGTGACACGTATATGCAACGGAGATATGTTCAGCCATGAAAAAAAATGAGATTATGTCATTTGCAGGAAAATGGGTGGAACTTGAGACCATTACTTTAAGTGAAATAAGCCGAACTCAGAAAGTCAAGGGTCTTTTGATTTTTCTCATATGCAGAAACTAGAGAGGGAAATAGGGTGAAAAAAGGTGGGGGTGTTATCTCGTGAAAATCAAAAGGAGATCAGTAGAGGAAAGAGCCCCGGGGAGCAGGGAGGAAAATCTAGGGCAGAGTATTGGGGGGTGATATTGGCCAAATTATATTGTTGTATTTTTGTGCCTGTATGAATATGTAACAACACATCTCATCATGACGTACACTCCAGTGCACCAATAAAAATGTGGATGAAAAAGAAAACCGGATTCTGTGGCTTAGTGTAATCACTGTGGTGATAGACGGATCATCGAGCGCCACAGCTGAAACTCCCCCAAGAGCGGCTCCTCGGGTCCCGTCGGGGTGGGGTAAGGGCTCATTCTCTTCTCTGATCAGCGAGTCAGTGTGAGTGGGATCCAACTGAGGTGCACCCACTTGGCTGAGGCACCTGGCAGAAAAGTGGGAATCCAGCACAGCGCCTCCTGGTGGGATGTTTTAACATTCGTTTCCTTGGCCTCCCAAAGTTGGGTAGGGCAAGTCTGGGGAGAGACAGATGGCACCTGCTGGCTTGTGAATGACAACTACAGCATTCTCCCTGTCCCTCCTCCCCAGCCTCCCGACGCTTCCTGTCCATCAGGAAGCCTCCTTAGCTAGTTGTGTCAGACACATTCCTTGCCCTCTCCTCCCAAGGCACAGAATTGCCTCCTTCCTTTCGGATTCAGGCTCCTCTGACACTCAGTATTCCTGAGTAACTCCTGAAGCCCATGCGTGACACCTTTGCACCGTCAGCACCATTTAGGAAGCTCCTGCCCTCTGTGGAGTCCTGGCAGGTGGCCCCACAAGGGAGGTGATACTGCCCGTGGTTTCGTATGGCCCTGGCTTAGGACAGGTTCTGACATCTGTCTGAGGTGTGCTGGAGCGTGGACCCTGCTCAGTCAGAGCCTGGGACTCTCCTGGCTGGCAGCTGGAACTTCCAGGCATCTAAGGCACATGTGAGAGGCCCCCAGGGAACGTCGGTGCAGGGACACATGGGTCTAGCGCCAAGGGTTACATGACAGCATGCATGCTTCTGTGCTGCCACTTGGCAGCTGGGGAAACTGAGGCAGAAAATTGTCACACAGTGTGTAGGGGCTTCAGCAAGCCTTGGCATTCTTGCTCTTTTCTGTTGTTCCCCCTGGATCTCTCTGATGTGGGGTGACCACCTTCTGCTGGTGTCCCTCCAGCGGACCCTTCATCTCTGCCTGCTTTCGGGAGGGTGCAAGTCTCAAAGTGGAGAGGAAGGAACTCGGTGGGGCTGCCACTGCTGGGATGTGCAGGTCCCAGGGCCACGCCGACTGCCGGCTCTGCAAGGGTGGCAGGACTGGTCAGGGCCCTCTCAGGTCGTTCTGCAGTTAATCTCTTCTTCTCCCAGCCGTCAGTTGTCATGGTTGCGGGGCTGGTGCTCGGGATGTCTTAGAGTTCCATGCGGGAGAGCAGGTGGAGGAATTTGGGGCTAACCATGCTGACATTATCACAGACATGATCACTTTGTGGCCCAGAACTTTTGAAACAGTAGGGGGCCTATGACGGCTCTGGGTCCTCGGGGAGTCCTGGCGTCAGCTGGACTTGTTGGCATTGGTTGCTATTGTGTGTCAGGGTGGGGTGGGGCCTTTCTATCTTGCGGGAAGCGAGGAAAATAGTGGCATGTGCTGTGCACTGTTCATCTTCAGTAACTGCATGCAGATTTGCTGCAAATCCACCCTGGACCAAATCTTATGCCTGGAGCTGGGCTGTGGTGGGGAGCAAAGGAAGCATCCCCTGAACTCCCAGGGCATTTGATTTGGAAGGGGAGAATGACCAATCACATTTCCACTGTAAGGAATGCATGGGACAGTTTGGTAATTTGATTTAGTAAATGCTTACCTCACATTTACCACATGCATGCATTATTCTAAACACCATGATCCTCAAAAGTTCCCCTTTAAGATGGGTAGTTTTATTAATTACTACTTTTGCTACATTTACGTTGAGCAGAGAAGGAAACTGAGACCCTGAGGGTAAGAGAGCTGCTTGAGGTCACTCAGGTAGTGTGGAGCTGAGCTCTGCACCCTGCCAGCCTTTCTCCAGAGCCATACTCTTGGTATACCACAGCTTCCTGCTGTGTAGTAAAGGGAGCATCTCTGGGGTTTGGAGAGGCTTCCTTGCAAAGTGACTTTGGGGCAAGAGTCAAACGAGGAAAAAGGAACCCAGCTGATTGGAGAAGAGCAGTTTGGGTGGAGGGAAGAGCATGAGCTAAGGCTTAGAAGGCTTCTAAGTGTGACTGTGTGACAATTTTCGGCCTCAGTTTCCCCAGCTGCCAAGTGGCAGAGCAGAAGCCTTCTAAGCCTTAGAAGGAAGGCACTTTAGAGAGACCCACAGATACTGGTGGAACCCGGGCCGGGAGGAGTCTGGGGAGGTAAACCGGAACCAAGTCTTGTAGGATTTGTTGTTGTTGTTGTTGTTCTTAACCCTCAGGAAAATGGGAATCCATCACATATCAGGTTTGCTTCTTGAGAAAGATTGCTGTGAATCGGAAGCACAGGGGTCTGTAACAGCCCCTGGCAGGTTGGAGACTGGGGGATGACAATGGAGTGGCAGTAGAGCTACCCTCTGCTGGGCTTCTCAGTGTCAGGAACCTGCTGAACCCTCTTAGCAATGCCTCACACCAGCTGGGGCCTCACACTGCCTTGCACGAGATGGGGAATGGCGTCAGAGCCCTGGTAGACAGTCTCTCTGAAGCTTGGTGAGTGTCCTGCAGCTCTTACCTGGCAGGATCAGTTATTGGATCGCGATCTGTCTTTCTCCAAAGGCTGGACTTGTGCCCCAGACGACGGATACTTTTTCTGTGAGACGACCATCAGCGAGTGATCATTAGCTACGTGCCTGCATCTGGAAGCTTTTCAACATGCACTATCTCATTTAACGCTCTTAACCAGTAGGTGAGCTACACATCGTTAGCTCTACATAACAGGTTAGTGAGTGGATGCTCAGCTAGGATGTCCCTGGCCACACGCTCTAGGAATACCAGAGTCTGGACTTCCATACAGGTCACCTGACTAGAAAAAGATCAGTGGTTACACTATTTGCAGGAATGTCCCTGGCCCACTGTGTTCAGAAGCTGGAGGATTTTATACTACTTCCTTTGTCTGATGTACTTTGCTGTCTACCCAGCTGCTACCCACTCCTCATTTTCTTGCTGCAGAATCCCAGGCATTTAAAAATGCTGAGTAGTTGTGTTCTTCCATGGAGATGAAACCCCACTGAGCCCCAGACGCTGTACCTGGATTGCCTTCTAAGGTGATCTTCAGCACAGGCCAGTGGTCCCCGTAAGCAGGGCAGGTGTGACTTTATGCTGGCTGGTGGAAAGCCCTGCTGGGTGGGCAATGTGAAGGAAGATCTCCTTACCTTCAGGAAAGAACCCAGTGCTGCTCTCTAGCTGAATTAACCAGCTCTAAACCAGACTGCCTCTGGGTTTCTTGTTACCTATGACCACACTTCTTCATTTCTTGAGTCATTTTGGGATAATCCCATTGCTGCTTGAGGCCAAAAGTATCCTAAATGATACACTCCCTTTTGGATGAATTATCAATAACCTTTGAGGGAGGAAGGAGAGGGGGTGCTAGATGAGGAGGGGAGGAAGAGAGCCAGGAGTTAAGTACAGGGACGAGGTGAAGGGCCTGGGGCTCTCCTCACCCTTGGCACAGTGGGGATAGTGAGAACTGGCCCTTAGAGCTGGGCATGCTGGCATGTACCTGCCATCTCAGTACTCAGGAGGCTGAGGCAGGAGGATTGCATGTTCAAGGCCAGCCTCAGCAGCTGAGTGAGACCCTGTCTGAAAATGAAAATTTGAAAGGGCTGGGGATGTAGCTTAGTGGTGGAGTGCTCCTGGGTTCACATAAGAGGGAAAGAGGAAAAAAAAGAAAAAAGAAAAAAGAACTTGTCTGGTCTCATGACTGCTGTTTGAAGGGTAATGGTACTTTCCTTGCCTGAGCTAATTTGGGCCTTGGCCTCCTCAGTTCTCTAGCTTGTTCCCTGTTTGATCCCCAAACGGATGACAGTCTCTTCAAAGGATGCCCTTTTTAAGGTTCTGAAAGTCCAGGGTGGCTGATCTCAAATGTCCAGATCTTTGGTGCTTTTCCCGGGTACATTGAGCCGTGCTGCTGCTCAGCAGCGTGAGAACTTGTGGACCAACACTTGCACCATTTCCTCAGGTTTTCTGAAGGTAACTCAGTGGGGACAGCATTGCAGAGAGACTCGCGCATCCTGAGGCTCCAGGGACGCCAGCCCACTTCCACCCAGGCCCATCACAGGCAGAGCTCCAAGGGCCTGGCCAACGGACAGGGAAGGGGGGTGGTCTGTGTCCATTTGGGCGCAGTCCATGCTGGTCTTCTCTCCAGACGTCCAGGGTAGAACCTTGTCTAGGATGTGTGAGGCCCGGGGCTTGACACCCAGAAGTGCAAAAAAATGAAAAATAAAGAAGTTGTGGGGAGGCGGAGGTGTCCATGCTGGGATGGGCTAGCTGTGCCCACCACTGGCCTTCTGTGAGACGTTCAGGTCTGCCACCCTCCCAGGGCTTTATGTGGGCTCTTGAAGTATTGGGGAGGTAAAGAAAGAACACTCTGTCTCCTGTGTCCTCCATGCATTCACTGGGGTGCATGAGGGAGCTCCTGCGCCTATATCCAGACCCAGCCAGGACCTCCCTGAGTCCCCTGGTCACAGCAGGCTGGGCATGGTCTTTGCTTTCTGCAGAATCTCTGAGTGTTATGGTCTAGATAGGAGGTGTCCCCCAGAGCCTCACATGTGGGACAGTGAAATGATTGGGTCATGAGAGCCTTAACCCACACAGTGCATTCATCTGCTGATGTGGGTTAACTGGACTGTGACTGTGGGCAGGTGGCATGTGGCAGGAGGAAGCAGGCCCCTGGGGTGTGCCTCTGGGGTTTCTGTTTTGTCTGACGAGCAGAGTTCTCTCTCCGCTTCCTGATCATCATCTCCTGAGCTGCTTTCCTTCTCCCCACCCTTCTGCCCCGATGTTCTGCCTCATCTTGGGCACAGAACAATGGAGCCGGCCATCTATGGATGAAGACCTCTGAAACCATATATACTCTCCCTCCTCTAAATCGTTCTTGTTGGGTCTTCTGGTTGTGGCGTTGGAAAAGCCAACTGAAGCAATGAGCACACGTGAGATGAACCTCACGGATGGCAGTGTTCTCCCCTCCTCTGCGTCCACGCCTCCCGCTGGGTGGCTCTGCTGTGCCCCCACTGTGAATCGGGGCACAGTGGGTGGCTTGCTCTGTCTGAGGTGAGGTGCAGGGCAGAAATGATGGAGCCCTGGCTCTGAGCTCAGATCCAAGGTCTCCTGCATTTCCTCCCTCTCTTGAGCTTCTTCCATCACCACTGGAGGAGCCTGCCCAGACCTGTGACTGGCACAGGAAGTGGCTTCAAAGGACATGGAATAAAGTCAGTCCCAGCTGATGCCAGCAGCAACCAGCTAAGGATGTGAGCAAGTCCAGTGAGACGGCAGAGGCAGCCAGCCAGCCCTGGACGGGCCTCAGATGTGCACGTGCTAAGCCCTGGCAGTGAGGTGTCACCAGGCTGCCGTGTTGGTTACGTGGCATTACCGTGGTGATAGGTAACAGATGCAAGGCGTGTCAGCATCGGCGACGTTGTTTACAAGAGTTTTGGTTTGTCATCTTGCAAAACTGTGAACTCTTGGTGGGCAAAGAAATCCTAACAAATACGTAATATTGAGGGTTATATTGCAGGCCTGTGCCGGGAAGTGACTTGTCTGTCCTCAGCAGCCCCTTTCCGGGACAGCCATTCCTGTTTCCATTGCAGACCCAGGGAATGAGACTGAGGGATAAGCAGTGAGCCAGGGTCACCCAGAATCTTGTCACCTGGGGTGCCAGACACCACAGAGTCCGTCCTCAAGGTCTGCTGGGTGAACGCGTGACTGGACGTCACATTGTGTTCAGGTGAACAAGCCTGAAGCTGCTTAAGGTGAAACGTGCCCCCGCCTTGAGTGGACATCAGGGAGAAGCAGAGCTCTCTGCTGCTCCAGGCTGGGCGCTGCAGCCGCCTCCGTGCACCCAGACACCGTCTATCTCTCCCTTCCCCCTGGTTCCTTGTGCATTAGCACTAACCACTGGGTTATTGTTACAAACAAGAAAACATACCCTGATGTGTTTTCCTAACAACCCTATAAATCACGTTTGCCTTGTTTCAAAATCTAATTCAATTACAGGGAGACTATACCTTGTGGGCGATTAAACTGTAAATCGTGGGTGTCCACTGGGTGATTAGATATGTTCTCTGCCATAACTCACCTCCGTTCCTGCCGTAGCCGTCCCCACGCTTACCCAAGGATGGGTGCATTTGGCTGACGGGCACCACACCAAAGGATATTTATAGGGCATCTCGAAGCTGGAATATCTTCTTCAAGGAGATGCACATGCATCATGCAGACTTGAAATGTGGCACATTCCCCTCAGTGGAAAGACCATTCAGGAATCATGAAATGAGGCCTTTCTTGTCTTCCACAATAAGAATCCACAAGCCATCTCTTCTCGGTCGATGCATGACGGCTAAAGGCTTGCGTCCTCCGTCAGGGTTTCTCAGGAGAGCCGAGGCCAGGCAGTGGCCTCCGGCCCCAACTCTGCAAGGGAAGTTGGCAGCTGTGAAGAGGGGTGCTGTCTCCGGGGCCCCCTCGAACCGGCCCACGGCACACAGCAGCCTGGGGGGTCGAACTTCACGTACTGACTCCTTGTTTCTCTAGCATTTATTGAGGGGTACAGTGTGCCAAGGCCATTTAATAACTGCAATGACACAGCGGTATTTGTCCAGTTCTTTGCAGCTTATAAAGCATCTTTCTAATAAGTCTTTCATTTTCTCCTTATTTAAAAAAAAAAAAAAAACTCTCATGACATGGGCAGGTCAGGAACAATAATAATGTTTTTGAATCTCCAGTGATGATGGCTAGCTTTAATCTGGTGAGTGTGGTACGCCAGGGGGCATCACAGTGGACACATCATGCATCTCCTCACTTCAGTTTCAGTGAGTCCTCTGGAGTGGGCTCTATGGAACTGGGGATTAAATGCAGGGCTGCTCTGCCATACTCTGCATCCCCAGCCCTTTACTTAAATTTTGTTTTGAGACGACATCTTGCCAAGTTGCCGAGGCTGTTTTGAACTTGTGATCCTCCTGCCTCAGCCTCCTGAGTAGCTGGGATTACGGGGGTGCCACCATGCCCAGCTGTCATCATGTATCATTTATGGATCACTTATACGTATATAGAGATGGGGAAACTGAGGCTGAAGGAAGCTCAGGTACTCAGCTGAGACACAAAACCATTAGGTAGCAGTTCTTGGATTCAGACCTGAGACTCTCCCCTCAGAAGGTGATGTCCTTAATGACTAGGTCACCTGTCTGCTACCATAGACTCCTGGGTTTGCTCTGGCTCTTCCCTTGATGCTGGAAAGCTCTAGGGGATTCCTCCTGGTATTAGGAGCTGTGTTCTCAGTGGCAGACTATTGGCTCCTGAGATCCCACCTCTATTTTCCCGCTCCCTTCTTCCCTCCCTCCCTCCCTTCCTTATTCCCCCACCCATCTCTTTCTTTCTTTTTTTTTCCTTTTTCTATTTGGTACCAGGGAATAAACCCAGGGTGCTTAACCACTGAGTCTCATCCCCATCCCTTTTTTTATTTTGAGGCAGAGCCTTGCTAAGTTGCTGAGGCTGGCTTTGAACTCGAGATCCTCCTGCCTCATCCTCCAGAGATGCTAAGATTACAGGCATGTGCAATTCTGCTCCTGGCTCCCTTCTGTTTTCTTCTTTGTCCATTAGATATAAGAAATTCCAAGAATGTTTTTCTATCTGAGAAGGTCAGCATCCAGTAGAAAGAGTCTGCTTTCCTGGAACTTCCACAAATCTGGCAGAAAAGCTGAAAGTCAATGTAGTAAAAATTTAAAATATTTCTTAATTCCCTCTTGTGGCAGTTTTTAGAGGGCATTTCTTAGGTGGTGATGGCTCTGGCTCTTCTGCAAGTTTCTCTGTGCATTTCCACTTTCTTTTGCATATCCCGGTGAGTGGTCTTTCTGATCACATGGAGACCTTTGGTATTCAATGATAGCAATAATTCTTTAGTTTTTAATATGGTACCAGGGATTGAACTTAGGGATGCTTAACCACTGAGCCACATACCAACACCTTTTTTTTTTTTTTTTTAATTTTGAGACAGGGTCTTGCTAAGTTTCTTAGGACCTCACTAAGTTGCCGAGGCTGGCCTTGAACTCGTGATCCTCCTGCCTGAGCCTCCTGGGATGCTGGGACTATAGGCATGTGACACTGTGCCCAGCTGATAGCAATAATTCTTTTTTTTTTTTTTTTTTGGCGGTGCTGGGGATTGATCCCAGGGCCTTGTACTCTACCAACTGAGCTATATCCCCAGCCCTGCAATAATTCTCATTTGCAAAGAAACTTACCTGTAGCCCAGGAGCCTCCCCTGATCAGCATCTCACGGATTCCTGTGACCATCTGTGGTGAGTTAGGGAGATGTTTGTACACCTGTTTGTAGAAGGTGCTGAGAGTATTGGAGGCAGGGCTGCTTCCTTGTGTGGCTTGGCCACAGTCTGTACTGCTCTTTTGTGGTGTGCATCCACCCTTGCCAGGACCTTGAGATGGAAAGAGTGGACCCTTCATCCCTTCACTTTGGGCTTGGTCATGTGACTTGCTGGGGACCATGGTATTAGCAAATAAGACACACACAGGATAGACATTTCTGCACACAGGAGAGGGTGCCCTTCCATGCTTTGCCATGGTCATGATTCTATGGACAGCTGCTGCCCTTTAAGCCTGGGTCTCATAGACTTGGTGTACTTTAAAAGACAGACCAAGTCGAGCACAACTGTCAAGTACATGTGTGCAGCCTGCATGAGCCTCCAGTGCCAGGGGAAGCCGACCCCAGCCGGACTCGAGGTTTGGGGCAGAGCTATCCAGCTGTGCCTGGCCTAGATCGGCCAGTCTCTTGCTGCACCACAGCTGTGAGTGTGAGAGTCCCTGAGCCCTGTCCTAAGCCACTGAGTTCTGGGGGCTGTGTGTTATGGAGCGTCATCGTCACTATAGCTAGCTGATAAACTCACTGGATGTGGGCTTCGTGAAGGCAAGCAAGTACCAAACTCCAGGCCTGGCACGGAGACCAAATCATGCACAGTTATTAGGTCATGGTGCTTGGAATGAGATTGCTGCTGGGTACAGTGTGTGTCAAACCCTCTGCCTCAGTTTCTCCATGTGAATAGGGAAGAGAGCAGCATTCTTCATAATGTCTGTGAGGGTGGATGGAGATTGTATACATAAGTGGCATACAGCAAGCACTCTAAAAGCTAAATATTTGAGAATGACCTCACTTATTTTTGTTGAGTACATTGTATCCATTTAAAGTGTATCAGTCAATGGTTTTTAGGATATCGTCCCAAAAGAAATTGCAAACCCATTAGCAGTCACCCCCCACATTGCCTGGAAAGCACCAGTCTATTTCCTGTCTTTCTGAATTTCTCTCTTCTGGATTTTTCACATTAATAGAAGCGCATAATGGGTGACCTGTGGGTCTGGCTTCTTTGACTTAAGTATGAAGTCATCATGATTCACCCAGGTGGTAGCCTGAATTAGTCCTTCACTCTCTTTACTGCTCAAGAATACTCCAGTGTTTGCAGAGTGCATTTTTATTATCCATTTATCCATGATTGAACTTTTTTTCCCCATTTGGGGCAGCATTATGAATAATGCTGCTATGAATATTTGTGCACAAATTTTTATGTGGACACTTGTTTTTTATTTCTCAAGTTTATTTTTAAACTTTTAAATTTGTTCTAATTAGTTCTACATGACAGTAGAATGCATTTATGTATTTTGATAAATCACACCAAAATGGAATATAATTTCTCATTTTTTTGAATGTATGTATTGCCGGATCACAGGGGTCATGCAGTCATCCAGTGAGTTTATCAGCTAGCAATAGTGACATGAGGTAATAATGTCTGTTTCACTCTGCTATCCCTCCTACCCCAGGCCCCTTCCCCTCCCCTTGCTCCTTGAGTGTAGCTTTAAGGGTGCAATGGCTAGTGCAGTTGAAATTTCATTCAAATTTTCTAAGCAGTCTGGGCAACTGCCATACCAGTTTCCCACGTGACTGCCTCATCACCAAGTCCTCCCCTTCTTGCCAACAGCGAGCAGACCCAGTTTTCTACATCCTCACCCACACTGGTTGCTGGCTGCTGGTTGTGATTCTGTCACACAAGGGCGTGTGCAGTAGGATCTTGATTTCTCCAGTGAGGAACGGCACTGAGCCTCTCCTGTGCTCGTGGATCATTGTGAACCTTCTTGGGAGCAATGTCCACCCAGATTCCTTGCCCATCTTTGTACCTGCATTATTTATCTTTGACATTGAGCCATTCATATTCTTTATATGTTTTGGAGGACAGTCATTTTTTAGGACTAAAATCTATCAGAACTAGGGTGATGGCTGATCCTTTTCGGACTGAGAGGACTGGTGTCCAGGACACAGCTCCAGGTGACTTTCAGACACCCGCTTCCAGTCTGCTGGTGGCCTTTTTCATATTTCCTGCTGGCATCATTTTCAGCAAGAAGATTTTAATTTTTATGAATTCCAATTCATCTATTTTTTCTTTTGTAGTTTATATTTTTATTGTCGTATCTAATGAGGTTTTGCCTAATCCAAGGCCATAAAGATTTACTCCTGCATTTTCTCCTAAGATCTTTATAATTTTAGCTTACGTTTCCGTCTGTGGTTCATGTGAACTCATTTATGTGCAGGTGCAAGGAGGTCTGGCTTCAATGTGATTGTCCACTTGTTCCAGCATCATATTTTGAAAAACAAATTTTCCCCATTGAATTATTTTGTAATCTTGTCAAAAATCCATTGATCACAAATATTGGGATTACCCTTAGACTCTTGGTTCTATTCCATCAATACCTACTTGTCAATTCTACCTCGGGCCAGAAGCAAACTGTCTGCACTACCATAGCGTTGTAGAAACATTTGAAGTTGGGAAGTGCAAATACTCCACCTTAGTTCTTTGTTTTCAAGACAGTTTCAATGATTCTAGATCCTTCACGAACTTTCTCAGTGAATTTCAAGATCAGCTTGTCAATTTCTACGAAAAGGCACTTGGGTATTTGGAAGGGATTGTGTTGAGTCTACAGATCAATCTGGGGAGTGTCTTAATCTTACTACTAAGTCTCTCAATCCTTGAATGCAGAATTTCTTTCCACTTATTTGTGTCCTTTTGAATTTCTTTTAGCAATGTTTTGCAGTTTCCAATGTACACGTTTTGCACCTATTTTAAAAGGTTTATTTCTAAATGCTTCATTCCTTCTAGTACTGTTTTAAAGGGAATTGTTTTCTGAATTCCATGTTGTTCATTGCTGGTATAAGAATTACAGTTGATTTTTGCATCTGGATCATGGATCCTGTGACCTCGTGAACTTTTTAATGAGTGCTCGGGGATCTTTTTGTATATCCCTCAGACTTCTTTCTGTGCACAATCTTGTCATTTGTAAATGTGGTTCTGCTTCTCCCTTTTATGGTCTGCCTTTTCTTCTTCTGGCCCGATCGAGCTGGCTCAGGTAGCCACTGTTTTCCAGGAGAACACTGAGCAGAGGTGGTGAGATGGACAGCTCCATCTCGTCCCTGGGCTTATGATGCTCCTGTGGTGTGTGCACAGATTCCCCCAATCGTTTTGACCACATTCTCTGCTCTGGATTGTGTTTTTATCAGGAAAGGCTGTTGGGTTTTGTCGAACACTTTTTCTGCATCTATGAAGATAATCATGCTCTTTTGATTCTTTACTCTTTATCTGACCACTGGATTGCTGGATTGCTCCGATTATCTAACCTGTTACAATCCTCCCTGTTAAACCTTTACTGTGGTCTTCGGCTGGAGCACACAGCTCTGAAGATGTCCCACGTGAGGGTAGAGCTTCCAGCCAAATACACATTTGATTTTTATTGTTTTTTTTCTTTTTTATTTTTATGACTGCTTTTCCTTAGTGGGTGAAGGAGGGTACCAGGGAGGTCTTGAGAGTGTGTGGCATCTCGACTTCATGACACAGTGTTTTCTTCTGTCTCTGTTTGGTAGAATAATAGGTCTGAGGCATTGGGCTCTGTTAGCCAAGAGCCCTTAAAGAACCAGATTGCTCTACTGACATCTGCCTTTTCCATAGTTACACTGGATAATATTACCAAGTCCTATAAAATTAAAATCAAGTTTGAAGTAGGGTTTGTTAATTACAGTATTTAACTGTTGTCATTATTGTTTCCTTGGAGATTAATGAGGTGAGTTATTGTAACATAATTAGGCTACAGTGCATCTAATCTCTTACAAACCCTTGCAATTCTCTGTTGTCTCAGTATCATTTGAAGGTTAATTTCACTTTGCTGGTATAGACTTGGCAATATGCTTTCTATTGAAATATGTTTTTAATTATATTTGAAAATCATCACTCAAGGGCTCTGCTGGGCTTTTCTGCATACACTTGTCTTGGAGAAATCCAGACACAGTTAGACTCACAGTGGTCATCTATCCCCATGCCCGGGTCCCCCCAGGGCAACAATAGGGGAATTCACAGACAGCACCTGTACTGGACCGTAGTCTGGTCCCAGGCAGGCATCAGGTTGCTGGAATCTTTCGGGGACAGTCCCCATGGTGGCATTAGAGCTGAGGATCAGCACCCAGAGTGGGCCTTCAGGTGGACTTCCTTAAACATCTTCCTCTTTCCAACCTGTGACCCCACGGGTAGCATCCCATACTTGGCGTTCTTGGCACCAGTCTCAGCCTCCATGTCTTAAAAGCCACTCCTCCCATGGAGTCTCCAAGACCCAGCTCCCTACCCACCCGGCTCTTCTGTAGCTCTCACACTAGCAAAGTTCGCATGTGGACGCAGCCCCGTGCCTTACCTCCGCCGTTTCCCTCCTCGTAAGAGCGGGCTGTGCTGGTTCCCTGCCACGGTCCCAGTCAAGCCTCACGGAGAAGACAGGTGTGGTGGTTGAACAGGTGTACCAGGGACAGACATGTGGTTTCACAGTATGACAGCCTCATCGGAGAGAGGTCAGCCTGAGCTTCTGGAGGCTCTTCCTCGGACCCTAGTTCCACCCGTGCTGAAAGACTGGGCCACTTCCTCACCTGCCCCTTCTTCCGGCCTCAGTTTACCCATATACAACCAGGGGGAATCAGTGGGATCTTCCTCCCACAGGATACCCTGAGATGGCCGGCACAGGCATGGGGTCCACAGCAAGGCAGCTTCCTCCAGGGGCCATTTCTCCTGTGGCTGCCATGCAGGGCTGGGCTGGATGGTGCCAGAGCCTAGAGGGACGGTGGGTGGACAGCCTCGTGGACACCCAGCTCAGGAGTCCGGCGCAGGTGAGTCTCGCCTTTTGCTTTCTTTACATCAAAGAAGGTCCCATGTGGGCATCTCTGCAGAACTCAAGCCCAGCAGGACGGTGGCCTCCATTTCCTACCTAGGAAAGTGTTCTGGTGTGGTCACAGGGGAGGAGAGGAGCACTGGTGGGCAGCTGGCGAGGCCGGCAAGGCCATGTGCACCCATGTGCGTGTCTGTATGTGTGCACCTGTGTCTACCCTGCCCCCGGCTTGCAGGCCCTTCCCCATGGCCCCATCCAGGGAAGACAGCACTGACTTGCAGTGGGCTGCTGGACTCGTGTGCTCTCAGTGGACGAGGAAGGCTGTTGTGAACGCTTTCTTGGGGCCGAGGCCTATGTGCTGCAAGCACCCACTCAGCAAGCGCCTGCTGGGGTGGTTGTCAGTGGGTGGACTGGCTCCTGCTCTCCAGGCCAGGTGGGACCATCAGCAGCTGGCTGCTGCTGCCGTTTGGGAAGCTGGCATTGGGGTCTTGCCAGCGTTGAGGGGCAGCAGGTGCTGGGCATTGCTTGAGGTAAGCACTGCCTTTCCTCAGTCTCTCTTCCTCTTCGTGGAGGCCTGGCAGCTGAAGTGTGAGCTGTGGCCTGCTGCCTGCAGGAACTCCAGGGTTGCGCTGGCTCCTGAGCTCTGCAGGAGGCTGAGTGCGGGATGGAGTTAGCACCCTGTGGGTGTCAGTTGCTTGTCACACAGAGAGCAAGAGTGGACTGATAGGAAGAGAGGGGGCAGGAAAGAGCCTGGTCAGTGCTATGGACCTACTATGCACCTGGCACCCATTGGGTGCATTTATATCTTTCCACTGAAGCAGATGGCATCACCCCCTGCCTGGAAAAATAAGAGGTGTTAAGGGCCTGCCTTTCCCATGATGCTCTCTGAGAAAGTCACCTCCCAGGAGATCCACTTGGGGTCTCCATGATCCCTACCATGTCACAGAGCTAAAGCAGCGTGGTTCACGTGTGTGGGAAGGAAAGCATGGGCAGGCTGCCCTGAGGGGGGCTGGCACACTGGGAGGTAGCTTTGCTCACTCTGCCTGATGCGGCTGCTCCCTTCTGGAAGGGGAACCCCACTCTGATCGGCTCCTTCCCCTGGGGATGCTTGTGGAGCGAGAGTGTGTCAGTAGAGGCAGCTCCAGGTTTGTCCCCAGCACTAAGATCCATGGGGCATCCTCCTGGAGGCCTGAAACATGACGCCACGGAGGCCGAGGTGTTGTCACTGAGCTCCTGACAACTCCGTCACCTGGGATATCTTAGTCTCTATCTTGAGGCCCTCTCTAGGGTCCTTTCCCTCGAGTCTCTGCAAGAATGACCACATGACTTCCAGCTTCCCGAGGGAGACATGGAAAGACGATTCAGGCTCCACCGTCAAGCAGTTGGCACATGGCAGAACCACAGGAGAAGCCTCAGCCAGCCCCGGCTCTGCCCGGGAGGAGCTGGTGCTCCGTGAGGCTAGGTCTCCAGGGCCTTTGCCCCTGGCTGGCATCTGGCACAGGGAGGCTGCTGGTGGGGTAGCCCAGCTGTGGGTGGGAGCTGATCCTCAGTGCTGATTGCTCGCCCTGCTGACGGCATGACCCAGCCACTCAGGAGTGGGCATTCCTGAGCCCATCTCTCCTTCCACAGTGGTCCTTCCGTGCCACTGTCTTCTGACCAAACCTGCACCCTGCTTCCCCAAGCTCCCTTTAATTTAAAAAGAAGCCTTGTTCTTCTAGGATAATAGTGGCTGTGATTTAAACTCCTTGGGTCCCAGTTTAATTTCCCCTCATGAAGTGCCATATGGCCTTCGAGAATCAATCAGTTTTACCACGTCGGCCTCCCTGAAATGCGGATGAATTCTCCGTTACAGAACCATTGTCTCTCCATTCTGGAGGATATTCAGGGCATCTCGTCAGATTTGTCAGCCCTGACCTTCTTTTCCTGAACCACATTGGGATTGGCCCTCACTGAATTAAACCATGCCCAATGAAGCGGGTGGTCCAGGTTGTCTCCCTGGGCTGGGCCATGCATTGCCAAGGTCCCCACCAGGGTGCCAGGCCTTAGCCTTTGACCTGCTGTCCTCCACTCTGCAGTGACTCCACTCTTGGGTCAGCCCCATGCCTTAAGTCAGCCAGGGGCAAGTCCAAGTAGCCTGGAGCCCAGAGGGAACCGCCCCAGAAAGGACTGTGCCACCATGCCTCTGTCTGCTTTGCTTTTTTTTTATTCCTTTGCTCTTGATCTGGACATTAACACTGTATCATTATCGGGGTTTATAACTCTATCATTGGCAGTACTACTAACTCCAGAGATCACAATCAGCAGTAAAACAATCATCATTGCTAATACTGTGACACAGGATCATGACAGGTGTTTTAATACAGTCCATAGCGCAGCGAGGGCATCTGCTGCACGCCCGGGGCTGTGCCCCTTGATGGCTGGCCTTCTGCACCTTTCATCAGCTTTGAAGCTATGGCATGACCGCAACGGTGGCAGTCACCTGAGTGGCAGCCCTGAGCTCTGGAGCCCTTCCTTGTCCTGCGTGCTCCACGTAGCACTTCTGGGCTCCGCGTCCCTCGTTCTCCCCACGATGCAGTGACGTGGATGCTGTTCTGCTGTCTCTCGACAGTTAGGGAAACTGAGGCTCGGAAGGGGTTTTTAAGTTTTCCAAGGCCACATGGGTGACAACTCCTCTCTTTCAAATTTTGTGTTACTGCTTCGTAGTTTTATATATATATATATATATATATATATATATATATATATATATATATAATAGTGGGGTTCCTTTTGGCATTATCCTATATGCACAGATTCAAATCTTGGTGGGCAAACTGACTATTGTCCCCCCAACTTTATTGTGTTCTGACATAAAAAAAAGTTATTATACACCCATTGTGGATTTGTTCCAGGACCCCTCAGGATGCCAAACTCCATGGAGCTCAAGTTCCTTATGTAAAATGGTACAGTTTGCTGATAAAACATGCACATCCTCTTGTATACTTCAACTCCCATCCAGATCACTCGGAACACCTCATACATGTCAAAGCTGTATAAATAGTGGCTGTGCAGTATTCGGGGAGAGTAAGGACAATCATATCGTACATGTTCAACACAGACACAGTTCTTTTAAAGCAATATTTTGGGTCTGAGACTGATTGAATGTGTGGTTGTGGGCCCCACACACCCAGAGGGCTGACTGAGTGTATCCAAGGTGCACAGAGTAATGCCGTGGGGTAGGTATACATCCAGCTTTGTGAACAAACATAACCAACCTGATGAACCCACCTGCCCCCTCACGTGGTTGCCACTGTTCTGTGTGTGATAAGAACACGTCAGATGTACTCTCTTAGTGAATAGCAACTGTACAATGTAGTGCCAATAGCAACAGTCATCACACTGTGTATTAGGTCCCCAGAATTTTTTATTATATAGCTGCAAGTTTGTGCCCTTCAACCAATACCTTCTTGTGTCCCCTACCCCCCAAGCCTGTGGCAAGCACAATTCTCTGTTTTTAGGAATTCAACTCTTAGATTCTGCACATCAGTGAGATCATGCAGTAATTGCCTGGCTTATTTCACTTGACCCAACATTCCACTTCTGGGCACATATCCAAAGGAAACAAAATCATGGTCTCAAAGAGATAGCTGCATCCTCTGGTCATTGCAGAGTGGTTCAAAATGATGTGGTGTGTTCCAGGATAGGGAAACAGCCTAAGTGTCCTTCTACAGTTTAATGGATGCAGAAAACGTGACATAGACACGTATGCATGATAGAATATTATTCAGCCCTAAAAAGGAAATCCTGTCATTTGCTACAATGTGGATGAACTTTGCTTTTATTTGTACTGGGGCTGGAAGCTCTTAAGCTGAAAGCAGAAACTCTTGTGAGCAAAGGAATGCTCCCCTGAAACATTTGTATTTTGAAAGGGTTTGATTGGCAGGGTAAGTCATCCCCGCGGGTGGGATTCCCCTGGAGTGCTGGCCAGGTGGGAGCTCTCACTGTGCCCCCTTAGCAGGTTTTTGCGGGGCAGTGAAGGCCCTTCTGGCTGCAGAGGAGGAGCACGTGGGGTTCCATCCCCTGCTGTGGCTGTGCCTCTCCAGCTCTGGCTCCTGACCCTGGCAAGGCCTCAGGTTTCTGGGATAGTTGGATAGTTCTCCTGAGAATGCTCTCTGAGCATCTCATTGGTCATCTTCTTTCCATGACCAGCATTTACCCGAAACAGGGTCCCTTCTAGGCAGCGAAGCAACTCCACACGTGAGGTTCTGAGCATCCCATCGCTGTGTGACAAGGTCCCCTGGTCTCCTCCCCACCTCCGGCTAACTTCCAAGATCTTCCTTAAATCTGGTCATGTAGGCAGAAGTCCATACCTGTCAATCCCCTGTCCCAGGGCTAAACAAACACAATTCCATCTCTCACCTGGAGAGACACACAGCTCGGGATGGGCTCTACCTGTGTAGCCCCGGCTCCCGTCAGGTGTCTTCTCTGACAGTTAAGAGCTCTGAAATTGTCCCACTACTTTCAGGGTTTACCTGGAAGGCCAGGGAGGGGGGGCGAATGCTGACTGGAACACAGGAGACTGGCAGACCTGATTCTGTCCCTTAGAGACGGTGTGTCCTTGGGGAAATGCCTTAAACTTTCTGAGCTTCCATTGGCTGGCTGTGCAGGGGGGATCTGAGTACCCTCCACAGAGATACATCACACCTATGGGTTAAGTTTCAGAGCTGGAAGCATAAATGCGAGCAAGTCATTTTCTGTGAAGTCTGTGAAATTGGAAACCATTTTGCAATTCTTCAATGAGTCCGTGCAGCTAGTTTTTTGCCGAGTCACAAATCAGATGATTGTTTTTCAGTCAAGCATCTGGTAGGTCTGTAGCGTGCGTTTAAGGCACACAAATGTCAAAAATCACACTTGCTGTGGATGCTGTGATAGAGCAATGTGGGAACTGACCTTTCATATCCCACAGGAAGCAGGGGTAAGGATTTTTGTCCAGGAAACCCAGGAACATTTGTGTTTTTACTTAATTTGCCCCTATATGTTCCACTTTGTTCTCAAGCAGAAAATTAGCCAGAAACTCTGCCCAGGTTTCTGGGCTGGGCCATGTGGAGGGGCTTTTGTTCTTATGCCCATGTATCAATAAGGGTTCAGTTTCAGACAACAGACACACTCTGGGTGGTTTATCCCATGGGACTGGTGGCAGGTCTTCAGAGACCTACATTAGTCCTGCAAAGGAGTGTCGGGCCCTTGGCCACTTCAAGGGATTCATCCCAGACTAGGACATTGCGTGCCGTTTCCACGGACAGGAAAGTTGCAACCTTCCTTCGAGGACGTCACAGGGTCTGTGTGCTGCTACCACAGGACACCGAGCTTGCTCACCTCAGCCCCAGAGAAGGTGCCTGAGGTCCGCACTCAGCTGTGCTCCAACTGGAGTGTTACCCAGGCATCGAGTGGAGGACCCTCCTTGTACCTGGAGAGTCTGCGTGTTTAGTTTGAGGTTCTGGTCTGGCAATAGAGGAAGGAACCCTGCAAGAAGGTTATCATGGCCAGTACATCAGCCAGTTCACACTGTCCATCTCAACTGGATGGGCCTGTTGGCCTTGAAGACATCTGATCACAAGGCTCATTCTGTTTGGTTCCTCCCAAGTTCTAGGCCTAGTGCCTCAGAGCCACAGGCCACTCTATCTCATGCCTGAGGAAAAGGATCAGGGGTGCGCAAATATGGAGACGTGTTACCTAAATGTGTGTACTGGGGCCAGCAAGCCTCCTCCTTCTGGGAGGTTGGCTGCCATCATGAGTCTCCGGCCGCACACAAGCACTGGAACTTTTAATAGGTCTGTGATCCTGTCAGTGTCCTGGATTGACCAACATGATTAACTATGTTTTGCTTTGGGGTAAAATAATGCTCATCACCATCACTACCGTTACCATCACCATCACCATCAGGGTCACCACCATTTCCACATCACTGCCAGCACCACCACCATCTTCAGTGTGCTCGTGATCAGTGTCACTAGCATCACCACCACCATGAGTGTGATAATGATCAATATCACTAGTGTCACCACCACCATGAGTGTGATCGTGATCAATATCACTAGCATCACCACCACCATCTTCAGTGTGATCGTGATCAGTATCACTGGCATCACCACCACCATCTTCAGTGTGATCGTGATCAGTATCACTGGCATCACCACCACCATGAGTGTGATCGTGATCAGTATCACTAGTGTCACCACCACCATGAGTGTGATCGTGATCACATTACTGGCACCACCACCACCATCACCCTTGTCCCATCAGGACGGCCATCACCTTCACACTGCTGTCATCACCACTCGTCGTCACATCCTCACTGTCACTCCATCATCCTCACATGGCTGCCGTGGTGCTCATGTCACCAGTGTGCCACCATCATCACACCATCAGTAAGGTCCTCATGATTCACACACCATCCCTGTTGTAATCGTTACCATGACGACCATGATCCACACATCTTCTCCATTGCTACCAGCATCCTCCTGTCATCACCATGGATACTGTCATCTTCCATCATCTCCATGACTACCATTATTATCACATCTTCACCGTGATTATCTTCATCATCCTCACATGGTCACCATCACTATTATCAACATGGCTACTGTCATCCCGACTGCCATGGCTGCTGTCTTCTTCACATCCTCACCATCATCACCACCACCATCATAACTACCAACATCACCACACCACTGGAATCCTCATCGTGCATTACTCACATGCTAATCTTTGTTCTTTCTCTTCATCAGAGGTATGTACTAAAATCTTACCTGCGGCATCTTAGCCCTTGCACGGCCTTAGGGGCCAGGTGCTATGGTCATCCTCACTTTGCAGAGGAGGCAACAGATCCAGATGAGTAGAAGGGACCATGATTTGAGCCTCAGTTTCTGAGTCCAGAGTGAAGGTAGAGGGGCTCCCTTGATTCTGAGATTGGCACACCAAGATCCAGAATATGCGGTTGAACTTCACAGTCTCTCCCTTCAGAGGCCAGAGAAGATCTTTTCAGATGCAACAGGGAGAGCATTTCTATAGAGCATGAATGACCCTGGAGGTTCACAGAACATTTGTGCTGGCAAGAGCAAGAAAAAAATGGGGTTAGGAAGATTAGCTGGACTGTTAGGGTCTTGCGGTGGGAAGTTTTGGGTAATTTTCCAGCGATTTCTAATGTGTGTCTTTCTCTCCATCCTCTGCAAGAAAAATAAGGAGGCACCGCCACATCTCACACATTAGCCTCTCAATCAGTGGCCCATTATCTCGTCTGTTCAGGTGTTTAATGGAAGTCGCTCTCCCCTGGTCTAAATTCTCCATCCTGCATCAGCGAGCTGGGCATTCCCTAGCAAGGCAGCCTCATTGCAGCCATGAACAGGATAATATTTCTCCCTTTTTCATATTCTAATGAATAAATGATATTCCCATTGGTTATTTATCTACTTTTAAAATTTGAATGGAATTCTACTGATAATTACGGCATTTCACCATTTGATAGGAAATTGGCACCTGCTACATGGAGATAATAGTCCAATTCAGCATCTATGAAATATGGAATTTTCTGCTAATTCCTGCCTTGAAATTTGTAAATCATCAGTGGAGTTGGTTATTAAAATTCAAGAGTTTAAAGACCTGGAGCCAAGGGGGAGCGGCCTTCTTCATTAAAATTACAGAAACTAACAATGAGTACTGGACTGAAGCTTCTCAGCCCAGAAGGCTCAAAGCAACTCAGCAGCAAGAAGGCCTCTTGGTAATGAGACTATGTCTCAGGAGACTCATGCTGGGGACTAGGAGCTACCTGGCTGCGGGGCACTTGTCAGAATTTGCAGAAATGAGACAGCTGCAAGGCTTGGGGGTGAGGCATGGGCTCTGGGTCAGGCAGATAATGCTTCTAATTCCAGCTGTGTAGGACTCTAGGTCTTTCTGAGCATCAATTTCTGCACCAGTGAATTAAAAAAAAATAGTGCCCTTTTTGGCAATGAATAACTACTTCTGTCCAATCTTTAAATTACTGTAAGACTAAAGCTCTTCATTTCTTATCCATTTACTTAACAACTATTTACTACGATTCACTTCTGTGCAGACCTTTTGCCAGGCCCTGGGATGATGGTGCAGAGCAGTACAGGGCTTGTCCTCTGCCTCAGACAGTTGTTCATAAAGTCCTCAGCTGTGTCGTCAGTGATCCCGGACAAGTACACAGGTCAATGAGGAAAATAAAACTGGCTTCCTTTTCCCTGGCTGGGAGCATGCCTGTCTGTAATCAGCACCTACAGGGTGGTCTGGGTGGACACCTTGGGTTGATGGTGATTGTAAGACCCGTACATTCGTCAACATCAGTGTGTTCATCCATTTTGTGTTGTTGTAAGAAAATACCTGAAGCTGGGTGCTTTGCAAAGAGAAGAGGCATATCAAGCTCACAGATCTGGAGGTCGAAGAGCATGCCCTGGGATCTGCTCGGCTGGTGTGGGTCTCAAGGTGGTGGCCTCAGGTGGCAGAACATGTACAGAAGAGGTGGCAGGAGGGACAGGGAGTGAGCAGCCAGCCCAGAAGCCACATTCCCTTCACAACAACCCATTCTTGCAGGAATAATCCCGTCCCAGATGAATCCCTTCATGGTGACACGGCTACCTGCCACTAGACCACACCAGCACAGGGGGACCCAGCATCCAGGGAAAGGCCAGCAAATCATCACAGTTACATCGACAGCTAATCCACAGATCAGCTCCAGTGTGTGACTGGGCCCGTCTCTAGCCTTAGAACGTTCTCCAGGCAGCGGGCCCCATCAGCACCTGGAGGTGGTCTAGCCTGGTCTACTTACCTGACCTCCGCCAGGTCAATGTCAGCTCAGGCTTAGTGCCCAGGAGTGGTTGCTTAGCACCCACGGACATGCTCCTGATGTTACTCTCGTCCTCTGCAAGACTCCCCACCAAAGTCCACCCCTCTCTGCCTTCCTCACCTCCCCTCCCTTCTGCCTCCCTGCCTCTTCTTGGTTCCTCCCCTTCCCGTCCTAACACTTCCTTCCCAACACCACCCGGCGGCTGGTCTTTCCCTCAGTACTTCTCTGGGCTGCTGATAGTTGGAATGAATGTCTCCTTCCTCTTCCCTGCCTGATTTCATGTGCTCCCCTCACCTGCTGTTCCTGTGCTGGGGACCTGTCAGGTGATAGAGCATGTCCAACTTCCACCGAGCCCCCTGGAACTTTGCCATAACCCAAACAGCACATGGGGAGAAGGCCAGGTGGTGCCAGCTTCCAGTCTTCAGCTGAATTGCAGAGGTCTTGAGCCCAGGGCCAGGGTAATGGGGCTCCGGTACACCTGGCAGACGTCGTCCCCTTGGGTGCTGAGAAGCCAAGTTGCATGTGGGCAGTTCTCGGCTGACTTCCTGGTCTGGCTTCCTTCCTACACAGCAGGTCCCAGTAGGTTGGGGTGATGCACTAGTTTCTGCAGCCCAGGGCTGAGCGAGGGTTCGGAATGTGGTGGATGTGCGCTTAAAGTTGCCTGGTGCAGACTGACTACAAGAATGAGGGAAGAGAAGACATCCCCGAGGCGGGCCACGAGAGAGCAGGTGACGTCTGCAGTGGCAGCAGTGAGCGGGGCCACTCCCTGCCACAGTCGGGTTTATGGGGTCTCCCGTGGTTCTTTGCTTTCCACCCCTGGTGTGGACATTGACTCCAGCTAAGAAGTGTTATGGTGCCATCTTTTTTTAAAAAATATTTTTGGCTATAGATGGATACCATACCTTTATTTTATTCATTTCTCTTATGTGGTGCTGAGGATGGAACCCAGCGCCTCACACATGTGAGGCCAGGGCTCTGCCACTGAGCCACGACCCCAGCCCTGGTGCCACCTTTCAGCAGCAGCCTTACCTCACTCTGCCTGCGGGACCGGCTGTGGCATCGAGGAGCATCTGGAAACTCCCCACATCCCCTGTTCCCGTGCATTTGCCCCAGGCATGGGGCCCCGGCTCCGTTCTCCTCCGCTGCACCTCCCTCTTCCCCAGCTGGTGGCAAGGCTACCCCTGCCCTGGTGTGGAGGTGGTCTTTCCTCTCTTCACTCAGCTTTCTCTCTCCCAGGCTGAGTGCGTCCAGCCCAGCGGCCCTGCCCAGTCTCCTTCGTTCCCTCCTAGCTTCCCCGCCTCTCTCTTCTCTTCTGAACGCTGTGCTCCTAGGTGTCTGCAGATGCCAGCTGTGCCTGGGGGCAGGGTGCTCGGCCCTTCTGTACCCAAGACCCTGGTAGAGGACGGCGTGGACACACTCTGAAGCTCCGAGGGGCCTCCACTCGTGTGGGTCTTCTTGGGTGCAGAGGGGTGGAAGGCAGTGAAGGCTGGCCTTTGGTCATGGAGGACCTTGGGCCTACCTCCACATTCTCCTTCCTGTCCCCTAGTTACTGGCCACTCTGGCGGTGGCAGGCCTCGTGGTTACACATAAACCGGGAGCCCTTCCTTCTCCCTCGGACACACACCTGGCCACCAGAGCCCCTGCCCATTTTGTTCTTGGATGGAGTCGACCCGGCATCTGGGAAGGAGCTGGGCCTGTGCTTTGGGCAGTTCCCGGAACAGGGCCTTGGAATATGGGACTGCCTCCCGTGTGCTGGGGTGGGACGCTTGGTCTCTGCAGCCGCCTCCCTCTGGTCCTGTTACTGCCCTGAAATGTTCCAGGGTGGTCCTGGCGAGGCCGACTCAGCCCCCGTGGCCTACGGGCCTCTGCTCACCCCAGCTTCTGCTCCCCCTCCTCCCGCTGCCCTTCCTGCTGGCCCGTGAGGGAAGGGGTCTGCCACCCCGTCACCGGGAAGGCCTGGTTGGGGTCTGAGTGGGGCCCTGAGCCCTCCATGAAGAGTTCAGAGGAAGGCAGCGAGGCTTTTTCATGCCTTATTTTTAAACGCACCGTGTCTCTGCGCTTTGCCGTGCCAGTGTCTCTCTGACCGTCTGTCTCTGTCTCTGTCGCCTCTCCTGCCCCTCCCCTCTCTCCATCTGTGTGTCTGTCTCTTTGTATCTCAGCCTTTCCTCCATCTGCTGGTGCGTCTGTGGATCTGTCTCCCTGTCTCTGTTTCAGTCTCCCCCTCCCTCCGGCTCTCCCTCTCCTCCCTCTTCTCCTCCCTGGTTTTGCTTCCGTCTCCTCTTCCTCTCCAGCACCTCTTTGATGAGAGAGGGCTCACAGTGATGGGCCTGCTTCCCTGATGCCCCGAGGTCCAGCGGGGGTCTGCTTCCATCTCTGCCCTCCTTCAACCATCAGTGCTACCACACAAGTGCTCCGTGGTGACAGATGACCCTGGGGCAGGCCGGGGCTCAGCCCTGCCACTGCCACCCACATTGCCCCTCCCTGCCCTGTTGTCTCATCCTTTTTTTAAAAAAATTTATTTGTTTATTTAATTTTAGTTATTTTTTATTTTTATAGACTGCATTTTGTTTTATTTATTTTCAATTATTTTTTATTTTTACAGACTGCATTTTATTTTTAAATTATTTTTTATTTTTTACAGACTGCATTTTCATTTCTTTAATTATTTCTTATTTTTACAGACTGCATTTTATTTATTCTTAATTGTTTTACTTTTACAGACTGCATTTTGATTTATTTATTTTTGATCATTTTTTATTTTTACAGACTGCATTTTGATGTATTTATTTTTGATCATTTTTTTATTTTTACAGACTGCATTTTGATGTATTTATTTTTGATCATTTTTCATTTTTACAGACTGCATTTTGAATCACTGAACACAACTGGGCGCATCACTTCATTTCTCTGGTTGAGCACGACGCAGTCACACCACCCGGGTGACCACACACGTACACGGGTGACTGTCTCCTTTTTGATTTCCTTCTTTGATGTCAGTAAATCTGGGCTTCTTGCTCAGGGAAGGCTCTGGGGACTTTCCCTCTGACTGAGCTGGGATCCTGGGGACAGCTGTGCCCTTCCAAGGAAGCTGAAAGCCGTTGACTCGGATGCTGTAAGTGGACAGCACGCGTGGTGCGTGAATGGCACCTTGGTAAAACTGTTCTCAAGTAGACCCATGAGAAGTGTGAGCACGTCCCATTGTGCCAGTCTAACTTTGGTTCCCCTGGGGTGTTTGCTCAGGGTGGGCTGCAGAGCCTGGGCACCAGGCCTCACCTGTGACCCTGTGCAGCCCGGATCATCGGAGCCTGCTGGCCCAGCTGGCTGAGCTCACCCTCAGCTGGAGCGCTCTGGAGTGGCGAGCCTGTGGGCAGGTGTGCTGAGCGGGGCTGGCTCTTCCTGGCTGCCTCTGATGGAGACAGGGTGACTCCTGCTCACACCCAGGGCTCAGCGTGGATGCTCCTTCCTCCAGAAGGCTGGCCTGATCCCCATCTCAGGAGTGGGTGCCTGGGCTCTGCTCCCCCACCGCCTGACGCCTTCCCCACAGTCCTCATGCCTGGTGGCCCTTCTTGGTAGAGGTCTGTGTCTTCTCCATCCATCTCTGGCCTGCTTGAATGTGGGGCTGTGCCCCTTTTGCACACTGAAGATCTGCGTTGTTATTTGGCCAGGGAAGATTCGAGAGAAGCGGTGAGTGAACCCAGGAGCTGGGGGAGCTGTGCCCAAGGTGGGCATGGAGGCGGGTCCCAGTCAAGTGTGCTGCATCCGACACACATCCTTGTCAGGCGCTTAGGTACCGTGCCGTGTGCACCGGGCTGCAGCAGGAAGCAAGGTGGGCAGGAAGCCCTGCATCGGAGTCTGCATGCTAGCAAGAGGCTGTGGGGGACCACCAGGGAATCACGAAGGCAGAGGGGATGGAGAAAGGAAGGCGGGGTGCTGCTGAGAGCTAGGGGCTGGCCGGGCACAAAATACTTTTCCTTAGGCTTGTCACCCGACAACTGCAGGGAAAAGGGAACTTGCCACACAAGAGAGATGACTGAGCCCCTTCCCCAGGACTCCGACTTAAGGTTTAGGAAAACCCAGGTTGTGATGTTTGTTGTGCACCCCAAAATTTCAAACCGGGGATTCCAGGAGCACAGAGGAAGGCACAGGGGTGGGCAGACAGGCCTCTTGCTGAAGAGACAGGGACAGGAAGAGGGGGACACTGTCCAAGGGAGACCCCATTTCAGCACTTTCTATTCCAGGTCCCCAAGCAGAAGCCTTGGCACATGAGGAGGTAAAAACAATAAGAAAAAGAAATAGGTGTGAACCCGCTGGAGCAGAGGTGGTGGAGCAGGCCAAGTGCCTGCCCAGTCCGGGAGGGAGCACGGGCCGTGTCCCAGGCTCCTCGTGCCCAGCGGTGCTCTGTGAACTTGGTATATTCTCACAGCAAACAGAAGCCCAGAGCCTCCTGGCAGAGGATCCACATCCTGGGGACAGAGAGGGCAGAGCCGCCGTGGGAAGCAGACATGGGGGAGGCTGGCTTTCAGTCTCCGCAGCTGGGGCTCCCCAGGGAGCCAGGGCCAGGCCGACATTCACCAGGTGCCCCAGCAATCAATCACGGGGAGAGAGAGGTGAGCCGGGCAGCAGGTCACCCAGCAGGGCCAGATCCCCTGAGATTCGTACAGCACAGCCCCTGAGAACGTGATTGGCTAGCCACAGACAGTCATGATTACCTCGATACCAGTATTAGCTGGCTCTTACTGAGGACTCATGATGGACGCTGTACATCTCGTTTTGTAAATTATCTCACGCAGCATGACAGCAAACCCATGGCTTATTATATCACTTAGGACACACTTGGTTACAAGTGATTGAAAACAAAACCCAAGTGATGATAAGCCCAAAAAAAGATTTTGTCGGCTCATTCAAAGGAAAAACTGGCTTCAGGTGTGGCTAGATCCAGAGGCTCAGGCAGTGTTACAGGGTTTGTCCTTTGTTTCCATCTCTTGACTCTGCCATCTCTCAGTACCATTTTCAGGATGTCACGGTGGCAGAAGGCTGTGACTACTCAAGCCCACATCCTTTCAAAGTCCTGAAGAAAAGAAAGTTTCTTTTTCTGTCCCCAAAGTTTCATTAAGCCTCATGGCTTCTCATTGGTTCTGAGAAGGAGCTATACCATACCATCCTTAAAAAAATGACAGTAGCTACTGAAGATGAGTGAGGGGTGGGATGGTAGCGAGCTGGCGTGGACGTTCCTGTGACTGTTCAGAATGCACCCCAAAATCGGGAAATGGACAGAGGTGAGAGAAAGTAAAAAACACTAAAGTCCTTAGCTTGGTACCACTGTCACTTTGTAGATGCTGACTGGCATTTTGTCAATGGAGAAACCCAGGCCAGGGAGGGTGGAGTCACTAGTTCAAGGTCACACGGCAAGCAGAGTCCGGACAGCAGCTGGCCTCCTCTGTCCCCTCCACTGCTGGAGCCTCTCCGTACCTCCACTGTTTGCTCCGTCCCTCCCTCTGTCCTGCCTCTGTCCTTGGAGCTGCTCAGTCACTCCAAGACACCGGGAGGTGGTAGGGTCGCCCTGAAGACAGCAGGAGCCGTCACAAGGCCACCAGCCCATCAATCCTGTCTGTTTCAGAGGACCATGCCCCAGCAGAGGGCCACCGCTATTGCTGTCTCCATCTTCTTTAATGCTAATTACTTTTTTTCCCACGTCAACATAAAAATCATCTTCAATGTCCTCATTAAAGTGGATGTGCTTTCTGGCCACAGACACATCAGCGCAGCCTGGGAAAGACTTGCAGGGAGAAAATGTTCTCAGCCACCGTAGCGATTTCAAGTGATTTAGAATATCAAGTTTGTATGATTTTTAATCATTAAAGGAGATGTAAAAACATATTTTATACACAATCTTTTATCTTACACTTATTTTTATATTTCTCTATAACAATTTATTGCTGCGCATATATCACCATTACATCAGACATTTATGGCTCCATTAAAATTCAATGCCACCATAAATTTGGGCCAGTTAAAGTGGTGACATTTATAACAGCTTCCACAAGGACATATTTTATATTTAAAGTGAAACTTTGAGAAGAAACTTTTGCTAGACAAAAAAATTTTAAAAAAGAGGAAAAAAAAATAAAAAAGAAGTGTAGGGTAGGAAAGGCCCAGATATTCCCCTGCAATCTAATGCCCAGTGCCTGGCCTAATGCTGCAGCATTAAGAAGCCCAACTTGCTAAATACTAGGTGTGCTATTTCCAGCATTTAGGGATTAACGGGAATCAAATGATAATGCCATCTTTGACTAGAAATATTCAGCTCTCCCCAATCTTTCCACAGCCTGAGACCTGGGAGAATTTTGAAAGTAAAAGAAAATAATAAATCAGACTTTAAAAAAAAAAGCACTGTCCATATAATGAGAGGTTTTCTGATCCTGGAGCATAAGGATTTTCTGGGAGTGATATAGTGTGAGGGGCTTATGTTTTTCTATCTCTCAGTCCAAATTGGAGCCTGCTGCTTCTGGGCAATTTGAGATCCTTTGCGCTCTCTCTCTCTCTCTCTCTCTCTCTCTCTCTCTCTCTCTCTCTCTCTCTCTCTCTGCCTCTCTCTCTGTCTCTGTTTCTCTTTCTGTCTGATTCTCTCTCGCTCTCTCTCACTTTCTTTCTCTCTGCCTCTCTCTCTCTCTCTGCCTCTGTTTCTCTCTTGCTGTCTCTCTCTGTCTCTCTCTATCTCCCTTCCTCTCTGTCTCTCTCTCATCTCTCTGTCTTTCCCTCCCTCTCTCTGTCTCTGTCCCTCTCTCTCTCTCTCTCTCCCCCCCTCTCCCCCTTTCTCTCCCTCCCTCCCTCCCCGTCCAATCCTTCAGAAGGTGTCGGGGCAGCTTTGGGGGCCCAGGATCCCACAGATGACGTGAAGGGGAGCGTGGGATCCTTTCCTTGTCTGGAGGGCCTCCTGCTGCTGGAGGGAAGGCGCAGCCCTGATTGCCTCTCACTCACAGCAGACCCGGCACCCTGTGCCCGGCTCAGCAGGGGTGCTGGATAAGACACTGTGTTGGAAACTCTGGGCAGTTGGTGTGCACCAGGGCCAGACTGTACGACAGAAGAGGTTCATGCACGACTTTGAAGAGACAGTGGGGTCTGTGTAGGTTTGGGATGGCTCCCTTGGGAAGCAGGGCTGAGTGTGATGTCCCCACTTGGAAATGGGGCCCTGGCTGGTTCTGGCAGGGGAAGGCAACCTGAGGACTTCATTTGGACGGAGGTGGATCTGTGTGAGTGGTGAAGGGTGAAGGTGGGCACCAAGGTGGGCACCAAGGTCCTTTTGATAATAGGGACACGAGCACTCCTGGGGCCTGGCAGGAGGCCTACTGTTCCGCACATGGTGCAGTGGGCAGGGGTGGGTGGCCCTTCCTGTTAGCCTGGTGCTCTTCCCAGAGGAGCACCTCCCAATGCTCTGGCCACCCCGCAGTGGGTCTTCCCCTGCGTTCTGCTGGGGAGGGTGGAGGGAGGGAACTGGTGTGGATCATGTGGTCCGTCTTCATTTCTCCACGTGCACCTGCCATCAGAGCACTCAGAAGCTAGAGCACTCACACCCCAGGTGGACTAACTGGGGGACTCTGTTCTCTGAGTGTTACTGACAGGCCACCAGCCACAGAGGCCATGGCCAACTAGAGTCAGGGGCCTCCCAGCCGCATAAACATGAGCAGAGCCGGCCGCACAGGGGGAGGAGTCTCCTGTTCTCACGCGGGGGCAGCGTGTTGAGGGGACTCTCTCCAACCCGGGAGCCAGAGCCACCTGAGGCTGCCGGGCCCTTGAAAACTGGCTAGGGCCATATTGTTGAGTGACAATGTTTCTTTAAACTTATTGGGATCAATGAAACATAGTACAAATTTTTCTTTTGATTTTTTTTTTTTTTGATTATTTCAATGTAGCTGCTGGAAAATTTAAAATCATGGTTTTCATGATATTTTTTATTGTGTGATGAAAACTCAGAGTGAAGCCCGCCCTCTTGAACTTAGAGCCACATGCCCAGCCTGTTTTATTTTGAGACAGGGTCTCAGTTGTTCAGGGCCTCACACCTTGCCGAGGCTGGCCTTGAACTTGGATCCTCCTGCCTCTTAGCAGACTCTCAAGTGCACAGTGGAAGCTGTCTCTGGACAGGACTTCCGTGAGCACCTGCTTCCTGTCAGTGGCGGGGGCATGTCTTACGGGAACAGGGACTGCGGGAAGCTCCTTCGCGTGTCGGCGTGTTCTGGCTGGGGTCTGTAAATCAGGGTGGAAGTGTCAGGTGCGGCTCATGGGTGACTGGCCCTGACTGCGACTCGTGCCTTTGCTCACGTTGCCCTTGTCCTCATCGCTTCCTGTTCACAGGGCATGCGCCTACAAATCCTTTAGACCCCAGCTCTGACGTCCCTTCTTGCAGCACCTGTGAATTAGCGGCCGTCCCTGGGGTCCCTCACACCCCGAGCCCGCTTCCTCTGGTCATTTGTCCACAGGTCTGTCCTCAGAGCTGCTCCCGTTGGGGCCAGGGACGAAGCAATTATAAATGTATCCGAGGCCGAATTATTTTCAGCCTCCAGACAGCACTACGGCCTGGACCGGGCCTGGGGCTGGACTAGCTCCATGTTCAGGGCTGCGTGGTGCTGTCACAAAGTGTGCACGCCACAGGCACTGGCAAGCAGGGCGACTCGGGCCTTGTGCGGCAGGTGTGTGTGAGAGAGAGACAGAGGGAGAGAGAGAACCAGTGGCCAGCCTTTCATAGCTTGTGCTGATCTGAAGTGAAATGAGATAAAACACTTTTGCCTCCTGAACCAACCTCAGAAAATGGTGGTCATGTTTTGGGAGTGGGTGGCCGGCGGTGCAGAAGTCCTGCTTGGCTTCCACCCAGGGTGATTTGAGGAGTGCTGTCTGCAGGCCGAGACACTTAGCTGTGGAGGCGAGATGATGGATTAGACCAGGTAATTAGGAAGTTTCTTCCCCCAAATTCTCAATTCACTGGTTCTGGGCATTAGGCGTATCGCTCATAAGTAATGAGCATTAATAATGCCCTACATTTGTGTAGCCCTTATCTTCCTTTTTCTTCCCAAGAGTTTTCATATCCATTATGTCACTGGACGCCTCTGCAGAGCAAGGGAGCAGACAGCCTCCTGCTGAACAGGGCAGGCAGTGCGCCCCGTGTGGGCTTTTGCGTCAAACGAAGCAGATTTGCCAACGGTTGTGCTTGGTGCCAGACTGTTGGGGAGCGGGCCATGAGGACTCAGGGGACAGACTCTGGGATCAGAAAGGGCAAGGCACCGACACAGAGTCACACAGATGCTGGGTAACAGAGCTGTGTCCGTCCAGGGCTGCGTTTCAGGGGAGGGGTCTTTGATGTTGATGGTGGCCCAGCGAATAGCAACAGAGTCTCTGTGGAGCATCAACTGTTGTGATAGAAGGAAGAAAACTGACTCAAAATTAATGTTGTCTCTCTTTTTCCTCCAAAGGCCTGCATGTTAGAACCATTTGAAGGCTCTTTGCTTGTTTTAGTCAGATACCTTGCTCTTCCACCCTCCTGAACACAGTAGCATGCTCTCGGGAGCACATTGGGTCACAGAATCCTCCTTTTCTCCCCCAGAAAGAATGGCACCCAAATTGGGGAGGAGCAGGCACTTCGCAGAGGCCCAGGATAGCTGCTCCCTGGACTCTTGGGTCACTGTGATGGGGAAGCCCCTCAGGGGTTCCTCCGGGGTCCAGGAGAAGCCATGTGAGTGGTGAGCACCTGAGACAAGCCTGGGCAGGGGGCTGCGGATCTGCTGCACTCCGGATTCTGCAGTGTCGGGACCTATCTGGTCCTTCAAACCAGACTGAAAGGCATGCCTCTAGAAGAAAGGAAACCCTCACAGAACACCGTGAGCTGAAGAGGGAAGGGTGGGCTACGTGCACGCTGGAACTCAAGAACGGGCTTCCTTTGGTCTAGCTCATTCCTTGTAACGTGCTTACTAAAATTCTAGAAATGAAGACTTGTTAGCATCGTCGCCTAGAGAACTCAAGGAAAAACATCTTGTCTACAGATTTTATATTCTGTGCAAAGTTGTTATTATTTTACTATTTATTCTAAAAAATTTAGGGTGATTGTGTAGAATTTTGGCTGCACTTGTCACTTGGAAGAGTTACAGCGCTGTTTCCATATGGCAGACGGAGGGAATCCCTCCAACGACGCACAGTGGCCTTGCTTTCCTGGGAGCTGTCTGCAGGGCCCACCCTCCAGTGGTGTGCGGGAGCCAGCTCCGGCTGAGTGATGGGGGGCTGGTGAAGTGCTAAGGACGTCTGCCAGCTGGTGGATGCCACGTTGGCAGCTTGAAACCGGCCAGGCTAGGAGCATTTACAGGGCAGAAACGGGAAACCCACTCACCCCCTGATTTCCCGTCCTAGGGAGCTGCCTGTTAGGTGCTACCAGCACAGCACTGCCATTCCTTACCCAAAGCACTCTGCTGTGTCTCAGTTCTCGTGTCTGTGAACAAGTGGGCAACTGTCTCGAGGTCATGGACTCTCAGCAGGAAAACTGAAGACTGGACCCTGTGGGAAAGCGGGCGCATAGGGGCTTCTGTCCTCATGGCCCCTGCATCTCTGGGTGGTGGTAGGCACTTGACATCCACATGTGGTCTGCCCTTTTGTCCTAACCTGGCTCAGCATACCCCACCCTTTGGTGTCCATGAATCATGTGCAAGTGTTGGTGACGCAAAACCACCCACGTGGCGCTTTGTGGGAGCATTAGGGGGCTCAGGAGGGGGACTTGGGCCATATTTCACTGGAGGTGACACAGTATTGTAGCTTAAGGCCAGAAACCCTGATTTTGACTCCAGCCGTGCCACATGCAAGCTGCTGTAGCTCTCTGGTCCTCAAATGAAGATAGCGAAGGTGCCTAACGTTAAGGTTCTCGGAACATGGTTAGTGCCTAGTTAGCACTATGTGTGCGGTAGCTTCTGTGGTTACCAAGTAGGGGAGTGCTCACTGATGACTCGAGCTGAGTGGGGGTTTGGTTGGTTTTGCCCAAGACCGTGACCAGTCAGGAGCCTGCTGCCTGGGTCCACCCCGTCCCCCGGAACCTATCACAGATGCCACGTGGCTTTTGGGCAGCACATAGACCCAGCCAGTGGCTTCTCCAGAGACCTCACCAATGGCTCGTGGGGCCTTGGTTGACCATAAAAAGAAGATGGTTTCCCCCGGGTGTCCACGTTCATCAGCCTCCGTCCAGATCCTTCCCCAGCTAGAGAGCGGAGTAAAGGCAGGGCTGTGGTGGGAGATGGCATCAAGGGGCAGACGGCTCTATCCCTGGCAAAGGCCCAGGGCTCCCGGCAGCGGTGTGGACTCATGTGGAGTGCGGCGGGAGGCCGTGAACATTCCGAGCAGGGGCTTCTCCTGTGCGCAGACACTAGAGAGAAAAAAGGCAAGGTGAGGCTTCTGGGACGGGCAGACCAGAAAGTTCCAGGCCCTCCCTCCCCTTCAGCCGTCATTTCCTCCCTGAGCCCACATCTTACTCCCTCCAGATGTAGACTGATCCCTGCTCACCTCCTGGGGTGGAGGGACATGCGAAATTCCATGACACTACAGCGAGACTGATGATAAGAAGGGGGCTGGACACTGCGGGGCTGTGCAGGTGCACAGGGAAGGCCATGGAGGTGGCAGCGGGGACAGATGGACACAGCCCCTGCCTGCCCAGAAGCGGCCTCCCTGGGTCCATCTTTGCTGAGAAGTTTGTCACTTCTCAAAAATGCCCTGGCTGGTTCCTCACCTCCTTCCACATCCAGGCCCTGTCTCATGTCCGGGGGGCTAATAATAAAGATAAATTTGAGAAGTAATGAATAAAGACCCATTCCTTGTACAGCAATAAAATTTATCGTGGCTCAACTAATCTAGCACCGTTTACGCCTGCCGCCTGCCTTCCCAACCATCGAATGACTAATTGATAACTAATTTCCTCAATTTGTACTTCATTACTTATGGCGGCAGGAAAGCTTACACCTAACTCTGAATCAAAGAGACTCCGTGGAATCAGTGGAGACGTTACGTTGCTTGCCGTAGTTCTTGGCAAACTGGACAGCTATGTGGGAAAAGTGGCTTCTTCCCAGTACTACAGCTCAGAGGTAGGGGGTGTCGATTGCCCACCAGGAACCAGGTTGTTCTAGATGACGTGATGGATGAACCCCAGAACCAGGTTTTTATTTTTTTTTTTTTAAATATAAAGAGGGTATTTATTTTAAGAAATTATGAACACAATCTGGTATCATTGGAATAGGATTTGCCTGATACACTGTATGTACTCACTAATTACCCTAAACTAATATTTTTAGTTGTAGATGGACAAAATATCTTTGTTTTAATTATTTATTTTTATGTGGTGCTGAGGATCGAAACCAGGGCCTCACACACGCTAGGTAAGCGCTCTACCACTGAGCCACAACCCCAGCCCCAGTTCTTTTATATTAGTGCATTATAGCTTCACACAATGTGGGTTCATCTTGACAGAGTCATACAGGCATGGAATATGTTCTCCAGTTCAGTCCCCCTATTGCCTTTCTCTCTCCCCTCCTCCCACTCCTGTTCTTCTACTCCACTGATCTTCCTTCTGTTTATGGATTTTTAAAAATCAGTGCTTTATCGACTTATGTAAAGGTGAATGCATGTTCATATATGAACATAGCATTGTTTGGTCATTCCTCCTTTCTCCTGTCCCTCCTCCCTCCCAGACCCCCTCTATCCTCTTCCTCTACTCCACTGATCCCTCTTCTGTAGAAATATGTTGATTTTTATCTCTCACGATTTAATTCAGCTGTTGTGGTTGGCCAAGGAGGGGACTCTGCAGCCTGCATTATTCAGGTTGGTTGAGCCCGGGAGGTAAGAGCTGGTGGACTAAAGTTTCTGCTGTCCTCATGGCAGGGCTGCCGAGGATGCCCTTGATATGGGCACTTGCCCAGCCAAGGAGCGGGAACACAGGAGCACAGGTGGGAAGATTTTAGTGGGCCAGGTGAGAGGACTGTGTCGTTTTGACCCCCGCTGATTGAGTCACAGGGAGCCTGGAAGTGCAAAGTCGATGGGTTCTCGGGACAGATTACCCCTCACGTGATTCCATGGGATGCCTCCACCACAGCAGTGAGGTTGGGCATCAGCCTCGCTTTGCAGATGAGGAGATGGAGGCTCAGGGAGGTCAAGTAACTTCCGCAAGGGTGCAGCTGGTGAGCACAGGAGCAGAGTCTTCAGCTCATCTGTCTGCTTTCCAAGTGCCACTTGCTGCCACTGTGCTAGACCACTTCCTCTGGGCCTCAAGCAATGGGAAACTGAGGCTGAGATCCGCTCACTGTCCTCTGGTCCACACCCAGCCCGCCAGCACTCTGCTGGCCAGCCACGTCCCTCGCCTGCAGCACTGAGCCCCTGCATAGTGCACAGAGAGCATCTGTGGACTCCAAGCAGCCCAGGTTGGGATGCTGGAGGGGGCCCAAGTTCAATGCTACTGGGTTGAGACTCACCACCTTCACGTGCATTCTCCAGGGGCACAGAGCAAGTGTTAAAGTGAGCCCCAAAGATCTCCACTCATGAGAGATTTCTGAACTCTGCTGTCTGTTGGCTTCTTAACGAGTGATGCTATTCATCCTACATGTTCTCGAGTCTTCATTTTCTTTGTGGGGAAAAAGTTGAAGGCAATATTGTGGTATTTATCCTTGGAATAATGTTGCCATAGTTACCTCTCGACTCTATTATAACAGCGGTGCAATAATTGAAGCTGTGAGACCTGGAGATGCTCTTGTAACTGTGAGCTCAGTCCCCAGGTTGGACATGAAAAGCGTCTCGTAGACTAGGGGAGAAGAGGGGGGACTTGGCCTCAGCAATTAACCCCCGAGCACAGCACAGCACTCCGGTCTGCTGATGAAGGTGTTGCTTGCTGATGTCCAAAGTGAGCCATTTCTGTGAAGTTGCTTTCTTTTCGCATTGTTTTACAGCGACACTCTTAGAATGCAAGAATGTAGTGTCTCCATGGAAACTGGAAATGTACAAAATTAAGACCCAGAATAGGAAAGCTTCTATGAACACAGTTCTGCTGATCACTAATAAAGAAACGATGTACTGCACGTTACAAGGTTTGGGGTGTCAGAAGAGACTGGGTGATGAATTGGACATCCTAATCCAACTCGGGACCTTCAGGTTTGGACATGGTGGAGAGAGGTTATGGATCCATGTCTTGGTAGTGCGTGTTCTATCAGACAGGAGGGAGGAGCATTAATGCCTCATTGTGGGAAAAGGGCTGCTGACCCTCTGTGGGACTGAAACCTTGTCTCCACTTCCCTGTCATGCATACCTAGAAAGGGAGGCAGGTGGCATGGCGGGCAGGCTCAGCATGTGCACATTCCCTCAGCCTGCCGAGCTTCCATTCCCACACCTGTGGGCTGGGGATGTGAGTGGCATGGACCTCATGAGTGCTCCCTGCCTTCTCTTTCCTTCACATATTTATTTTTGTCAGGATCCATAGGGGTTCCACAGCATTGCCTCCTGCACATGAGGACAAGGTGTACCTTAGAATTCCCCAATCTGCATATGGCCAGGGGTCTTCATTCAGCTTGTGGAATCGTCACTGGATGCATGAGGCCCTCTGAGTACAGATGCTGCGGGAGCTGGTGAACCCCCCACCCCAACAGGTGCATCTGTCTCCCAATGCTCTCGAGGGCCCTCCCGGGCCTGTCACTGTCCTGCACCACCCCTGCCCTCACAGGCGCCTCCTTCCACCCCCAACTTCCACATTTCCCCGAAACACCGTCCAGTCCTAGCAGGACGTTCAGAACATGAAACTCTTGTGCTCTCCTGCTCACTGTGGGCTCAGAGTCCCTGGAGCTCCTCCCATCCTATTCCTAACGCACAGAGAGGGCCCCTGGTGCCACCAGTGCCAGGCATCTTCTGGGACTCCAGTGACCCCCATCCCCGTCCGAACCCTCCAGGATGTTCCCACCGCCCATCTCCTTCTACAAAGGTGGCAGCTGCCGCTCTGGCTGGCTGGTGTTCTTCTGATCTGCCGCATCCTGTCTGTTCAAAGGGAGCATGTGCCTCCCCTGGTTTTGCCTCCTTCGGTTTTGCAGACCTCCTTCTCCAGTGCAGGGCAGACTTGGCTACTTCTTGGGCATCTTTGTCAAATGGTTGTAATGCTGCAACCACCCACAGTTCCTCTAAGCCAAACTTCCTCATCCACGTTTGTGTCAAAATGCAGGGTTCGGTGGTCACACAGATGGCTATAAATCCCCACTGGGTTAGAAAAACCTGTGTCGAGGCTCCATATGCTGAGACATGGAGTGAATGGCAGGAACATTGTTTGAGCTCCTCCTTGGAAGAGCAGCGAGGTACAGAGGGCTGTGCCTGTAGGACAAGCCCCGGCTCCTGGAAGGGTTCTCTGGCTACTTGGCAGCAGTGACAAAGGTCTGGCTCTGCCACAGGGTAGTTATTTTCTCCAAAGATTTCCTAAGGAACACGTCCCCAGGGGCTCTTTGATAAAATAATCCAAGGTGGCAAATTCTGTCATGCAGTGTCAGCAGGTGACAGGGTGAGGGCCAGAGCACCTCAGGATGGGGCCCGACAGAGTGAGGCCAGAACCAAGCAGGCAGAGACATCCCGAAGGCAGTGCCAGGGAGGTGGCGGCAGGGGGCATCACCTCTGCGTCCCAGGGCTGGCGCACTCCTAAGAGCAGAAGTCTTGTCACCTGTGCGATGGGGACAATGACAGACCCCTGGTGAAGATTGGCGAGTTTCCCCACAAAGCCAGTAGTACACACTGTCTGGAAAATAACAAGTGCTCAATAATTATTAATTTTCTCCATTCTTCCCTCTTCCTTCTAGACTTAATTAAGATGTGCCGTCGAAGCTATGAATAAGCAATTCACGAAAAGAGAAATCTAAATGGCCAGTGCATGGAAAAATGTTCAGGCTGGGTGGAAACAAAGGATTGAAAAGTGAAACCCGACATTATTTTTTCTCCTACAGAATTGATCCAAAAGAAAAAGAAAGGAGGTGGGGAGAACAAGTCAGCGTTGGCAAAGGGGGCTGGTTGGGAGTGAGACCGTCTCACCCTGGGCTGTAGAAATACAACTCAGAACAACCTTCCGGGGGGCAATTTGGCAGTACGACTAATATGCTTGTTTCAAACGCCTTAAATGCATGTTTGTGCTTTGACCTGGCAATTCCACTTGCAGAAATTTACCCGCAGGGAATAATTAAGGATGCGCTCGCAAACTTAGCTGCAGAAGACACTCTATAAATAGTTGTTAAATGAAGGAGTAAGCGATGCTCACCGCTGCATTGTTTATAATAATGAAAATTTCAATAACAGGGAGGAAAAAAAAATCAAATAAATTATGCTCTGGCCATAAAATGGAATCCTCTTCAGCCATTAACTGTAATTTGGCAAATGCATTTGGATAACTTTATCACTTACTCAGGCCCAGGAAGATATTTCGGGTTCTTCTAGTAAGAAATTATGTTAAATGGCATATTGAATGGCTATGGCTTGTTTAAAAATATGGATCCATAAATAAAGTGGGAAAGAAACTCTTGAAGGATATACAGCAACCCAGGGAAGCGGCTACTGCTGAAGGGTGACGCTGCGGATGAGATCTGGTTCCCCGCTTTTTGCTTTTCTATATATTCTGAGCGTGTACTATTTCCACTTAAAAAAAAAAAAAAAAGATTTAGAGAAATTGTTAGGAGTGGGGCGGGTGGCTGGCAGCTGAGATGAGAGAGGGGACTGTGGCGCAGGTGGGGCGGCGTGGGCGCGTGAGGGTAAGGTGCGTGGCTTTGGGTGGCCTCCCTCCCCTGGGTGTCCCTCACCCTTGGAGACCTCGGTGGCCTTGCACCTGCTTACTCAGTGCACGGCTGGGAGCTGCAGGCACACACACCTTCGTTTCTGCTGCTCTCACCTGGGCTGGCTCCGTGGCTGAGCTGAGGGCAGGCCTGTCCCTGGGTCCATGTCCCCGGGGAGACCTGGCTGCGGGCTGAGGAAAGCCCCCGGCCCAGGAGGCCCTCGGGGATGAGGGGATGTCTTTACCTCTTTTTCTTTTTTTTTTTTTCCATTCCCCTGATTTTCACCAAGTAAATTGCTGCAATGGAACATAATTGCTTTTCATTTTATTTTTAAAAATTGCTGCCAAGGCAGTCTGCTGGCCTCCTGAAGTCAGCACAAATCTGGCAACACTTACTCTAAGGGAGTATTTTTAAAATGTGGGTTTGAAAAGTGATTTACCCCAACCATCAGCTGGCCGAGGGTCGGCAGCCCAAGGTCCCTGGGGGGCCCAGGAGCTCATCACCGCCTTTCCCTCAGCTGGCTCTGAGCTGGCGGCCCTCTGGCCTTGCCCTCCGACACAGCAACTCCTCCGGGGTGGCCCTGGTCCCTTGTTTGTTCAGGCAACTTATCTCAGCTCGCCCTGCAGGGTCTGCTGCCCTCTCCCCTCTGGAGTGAACCCCCCCCTGCCCCAGGGCAGTTGCTCGTTCATTGTTTGTTCCCTGCGCAGAAGTGGGTCAGACTCACAGCAGGTCCCAGAAGTTCTCGGCTAATGGACAAGTAATTGAAAAGGAGGCAGCCTGGGGCCTGGCGACCTTCTGAAACCCAGAAGATGCTGCGGGGCAGGTCGCCTGCATTTGGTCCACTCTGACCCTCCAGCTCTCCACCAGCATCACCTGGGCCACAGGGTCTCTAAGCTCCTGCAATGCCAACAGCATCTGTAATGGCTTCCCAGGCTCTGCGTGGGAAGCTTCCAGAGGTCTCAGGTTTCCCAGGTGGGGAAGACGAGCCTGTGAGCTGCTGGTGGCTCTGCCACACGTGAGCCATCAGGCTGCCCCCAGCACCCCTGGGGCTGTGCTCTCTGGTATCACAAACAAGCCCCGTGCCCCCCACCAAAGATGAAAACAGCAGCAACCCATGGAGCCGGAGGCAAGGCAGAGTGTTTGCCCCACCTCAGGTGGCAGGGGTGTCTTATCCAGAGAGGACTTGGACCCGTCCATGCATAACCCTCTTCCCCCATCCCCATGCTTCCGGTGAGTGCCTGGAAATCTGGGGCAGGCCTCCTGTGCTCGAGGCAAAAGCCAGGTCCCCGGGTGCAAAGGGTGCACAGCCGGCTCCAGTCTGGTTACTCCTGAAAACACAGGGAATTCCTCTCGGAATCTCAGGTCTCTACCCCACCTTTCCAGGTTCAGCTACAAAGTGCCACAGTTCTCAGAGACGTTGCAGGGTGTTCGCAGCAGCCAGCTGGCAGTCATTCCTTTAGTGTGTATTTACAGAGCACCTACTGTGTGCCAGGCACTGAGTATGTGGCAGTGAACCCCAAAGCCCTGGCCCTAAGGGAGTGTCCTGGTGCCTCCAGTGGGAGCCGTATCCTCGGATCAGCGCTGACATTCTGGTGTGAGTTCTCGGATTTTCTCGCGTAGAGGACAGGGGTGTTAGAAGTTGACCTTTTCCCCTTGGAAGACAGCTGGCCCTTCATGAAGCCACCGTGCGTGGCTTTCGGTTGGAGGCGTGTCCTTGGCCCTGAGCCCGCTGGCTCTGAGACCTGCAGCCGGCGGTCAGGGGATTCTGCAGTGGGCTTGGGGATTTGGGGAGCTCACCCACAGTGCTGATGCTGAGAAGGGCCTCTCCCCTGCCCGCGGGGGCCTCCCCGTGGTGAGGAAGGTGCTGGAGACACTGGGCATGCCGGGAAGACCCTGCCGCCCTCTGCCAGACAGCTGCGGCACGTGGCCTGGACAGTGACTCCCTCACCCTCCTGCGTCTGTCGAGTGACTGAAGGGCATTTCCTCCGTAAGCCACAGTGGAGAGTGAATCAGACCCCGCGGGTAAGCGCCTGCTTCTGTGGATGCGGCCTGGTACATGCTGGAGGAATCTGTGACAAAGGGGGACAGGGCTCGTCACGGAAGCTGGGCGAGTGGCTTTGTTCACCTGCTTGAAGGTGGAGAAGCTGGAGCTCAGGTTGCCTGGCTGGTGTCTGCGGGGAGCACAGTGGAGGAGCTGCGTCCAGGCTTTTGTGCCCACAGTTGCCTGTGGCCCTCCCTTGGGTGTCCTACCGGGTGCTGGCCTGTGGACGCAGCAGGCCCAGGATCCGCCTCATCCCAGGCCTGTCCCTTCCCTAGGAGAGGTGAGGGCACCACCACACCTGGGCCTGAGAGGCGCTTGTCTGCCCCTGGCCCAGCATGCCTCCCCTCGACTGCCCTTAGGGAGCCGGGGTCCCCAAGCTCCTCTGGTCCCCGCGCATCTCATGGAGTTGGCTTGCACGCTTCCTGCCGATCTCGAGTCCTCTACGCTTGGCTCCCATTCTCCCGCAGGAGGGTTTTGTTCACTAGTGTGTTTCTGGTAGGCCTTGGTCAGTCTTGTGGGGTGGCCCCATCTTTTAAGGCAGGACAGTGTCTTATGCCCCTCAAGAGTCCCCTCTGTGGCCCTGACTTAAAGCTGAAAATTTACCTCTTAACACCAGTGGGGTGGAAGAGATGGGTGTGTGCAAAGACCCTAAAATTAATAAATGTAAGATGGTATCTCCTCTTTCTGTTGTCCCCGCTGTCTTCCCAACTTGAGGACTGGTAAGGGGGGACCTGCCTGCAGGAAGGAGGAGAGCTCTCTCTGTCCAGGCAGGTCAGGATGGGATGCAGTGCTGAGACCAAGCTACAGGGTAAAGGCTGGTGGCCTGACTCCTCCCTGGCCCACCCACTGGAGGGGACGGTGAAGACTCCAAGGCGCCGTGGACGGGAGGGAATGGAGGGATGGCCGTGTGGGCTCAGGGGCTCCTTCCAGATGCTAGGGCTGGACCTGCCCACTGTCCCCATCCTCTACATTCCGGCTTCCTGGAATCATCAGCATCTTCCGAGGACACTCGAGATTTGCCAGGGCATTCTCCATGACTTCCCTGTGGTATTTATAGGGTGGCTTTCCTCTTGACTCCTAAAAAGGCACACATGAAGCCTTTCATTTGAAAGGGGAAGCCTGTTTACTGTAATTAGATATTTAAAGACCCTCATTAGTCGTCTTTGCTGGGCCCAATTCTCAGCAGTACCAAAATGAGGGGCTTTCAGCCCTGTCCGCCGCCTCCCATGCTCAGCGCCCTTCTTGAGGATTCCTGTCTGTATTCCTCCTCAGCCCTCAAGCCTCATGCCCGTACTCTCGACCTAATGAAGTCCCATTTGTTTCTCTCTGCAGATGAAAAAAACTTTTTTTTTCCAGTGAGGAAAGGTTAAGAAACAGTTGGAACGCCCAGTGGCATAGAGGCACTGCTCTCCCAGCTATGCAATTATCCCAAAATAACCCGTTTCCATTTGCAAGAGTTGACTGCATTTAAATAAGCATTTTCTTCAAATAAACTTTCATTAAGGCAGGTTTCGCCGTCGTGTGCGTGCTTAACGAGCGTGTGTGCACCCTTGTGCGCTGTTCAGGGCTCACCTCCACGCTTCTCCAGTTTGGAGCGAGAGAGAAGCAGAACCGTCGGGAGATAAGTGGCCTCATCTCGGCAGCGAGACTATTGATTTAACAGAGGAAACGCGGAAATGTGCACCCGGTGCTGTTTGCGGAGCTACCTGAGCACTTCGGGGAAACGGCTGCGAGGGGCAGCACAACCTTTTCTTCCCCTTTACCTTGTTGGACAGTCCGACTTCCGTTTGCCCGGTCAGTGGAGACCTCTTTGGAATAGTCCTTCCCGCACCCCTGTGGCAGCACTGGGAAGTGGCATGTGGGTGACAGCGGACCTCGCTACAGGTGCAAGATGCAGGGCCCTGTTTTCCTAGTGTTTTCAGCCTGATTGAAATACCAGCACGGCTCGGGTTTGCAAGTGACCAGGTGGTAGCATTTATTTTGGCTGAAACTCTGTTTCACCGCCCAATTGTCTCTGTGCATTTCTCTTGGGCAGATCTGACTGCCTGCTGCCGAGGAAGATGACTCGGGGCTCAGCCCACGTGGGCTCTGCTGACATGGGAGGCCAAGCCGGTCTCCCCTCTTTCCAGGGTGCTTGTTAGGAAAGGACTTCTTATGTCCAAATGGAACTGCTCTTTGTGGGACATGGGTTCTAGATGCCAGAGCACAGTGACCACCTGTCTCTTTCTAAAGGATGAGAAATTAGGAAAGCCAGGGAGGGGTGGATAGGAATAGATCCAGGTGGGGTTCCCTGGACTCCGTTAGGACTCGCCAACAGCTGATGAAAGCCTGTCAGTCACCCGGAGGTCAAAGGGGAAGGGAGTCAGTGGAGGGTGGACATCACAGGAAACAGATGGGTGGCTTTTTAAACCTGAGCTGGCCCTCACGCTCCCTGGGCATGAGCCTCGGTCTCCAGACTGAAAGGATGTGTCCATGTAGCTGAAGTGCTGCTTTGGAGCCCAGCAGATTGGAGCAGGGTGCCCTCAGTCTGTGGGTACAGTGAGGCCTGGACATCTGTTCCCCGCAGGCTAACGGAGGGCTTGCGAGGTAAGGCCAGGAGAAGCTGGTCCATGGGGAACATTTGCTATTTGAAAGTACAGGATCTTGGCGGCTCTGGCACTTCCAGGATGCACAAGGCCCTGCCAGAGAGTTTTGGGTATGTGATGGGCACATGTATGTGTGTGTACGTGTGTGGATGTGTGGTTTGAAGTGAGGATATATATTTGAAGCGTGATGTTGAACTGAACTGCAGGATGTGTGTGCCCTTGAAGAGAGTGGCACACATCTCATTAGCTCATTTCTGTGCCCATGACAGACAACACTAATGGATCACAGCACTCTTTCTCTCTAAGCTCTGTCTTGCTCCAAATCTTTCTCAACTAGTAAACCAGGCAGACATAGCCATTCATTCCAACATAGTGTGTAAAATGAAACCTGTTTCCTGTTCCTGGTCAGACTGCTGGCAAGCTGCATTGGTATTCTTGAGCAGCTTTGAATACCTGCAGAATCTGAGGACCCCTTTCTGACCTACAGAGAAAAGTTCTGGGGTTTTTGTGGTTGTTGTTATTTTGTGTTTGTTTGTTTGTTTGTTTTCAGTGCTGGGGATGGAACCTAGGGCCTTGTGCTTGCTAAGCAACTTCACCATTGAACCACACACCAGCACAGATTTTGTAATTTTTAGCAGGATACCCATGCAATCAGTTGCTTGTTGAGGTTCTGAGAAGCTCTGGCCTGGGGGGATTCTCCAGAGATGGGAGTTAGGGTGAGTTCTGTGTATACTTGAGAAGTGAAATCTATTCTGATTAAACCAGAGTCCAATAACTGTGTGTCTCCCAAGAGAAAGTGCTTCACCTCAAGGTCAGGTGAGGAAGGTGCTCCTTGTAAAGGTAACTCTTACTCTGCATATCAGAGCTGTACTTTGTGTGTGTGTGAATGTTTGAAGTGATGACACGCTCTCGTTTGGTACCACAGTCTCAGTTCCATTGATGTGGTGCCTTTTTAAATGTCTAGTTTGTGCCAGGTGCATGCCTATCATTCCAGCAACTCAGGCAACTGAGACAGGAGGATTGCAAGTTCAAGGCCAGCCTCAGCAACTTAGACCCTCAATGAAAATAAACACAAAAATGGCTGGGGGCCTATGCAAAGGTTCTGAGATGGGCTGGATCTCACCTGATGTGTCCAGGGCCATTAGGCTGGTCAGGAGTGGGCAGGGAAGAAGGAGGAGTGAGGTAGAGGGGATAGGGCCTACTGTGTGTCAGGTCTCCTGGATACCAGTGGAATTTCCTGCCCTTCTTGCCAGAGGATTTCAAACTTATTCTGAGAATGGTCCCCTGCATGACTATGACTATGAAAACCTAATCTCAGCCAATGTATTGTCACTCTTCCTCCCACACCTGCCTCAGTTCACACTTGGACTCCATGTGCAAAGCCATATATAGGTTCTTCTCCTATAGAAAAGAAGGAGCTGGCAATGTCCAGACCAGAGAAAAATAGGCAGCAGTGGTGAAAACACAGGCATTTGTGGGTAAAGACTAAGTGGTGTGTGGAGCAGGCAACTCTTCTTTTCCGAGGTTCTGGCTCATGACCTTGAGGCGCCCTGTCCTGTCTGGATTACTGATTTCTCCTCCTGAGAACGGGCTCTCCATCCCCTGGCCCAGCCTGCAGGGCAGAGAGCTCTTCCAGAGCCCCATGAATCTTCATAAAAAATGGAAATGGCTTTCCCCCTTCATTTTAATTAACATTATGTCTACATTTCTGGGATAATGGATAATTAAGTGAGTTCCCTTGGCATTACAATGTTCTTGGAAATAATTTATGGTTTCGTCTCACTATGTGAAGGCTGTTTGGGTCGGTGCTGAAGTCTCATCATAAATATTTCTGAGGAGTATTTACACGTCTGCGGCTGGGACTCACAGGGCTGCAACGCTGCATCCTGGGGACGGGGCTCGCGTGGTATTTCCCCACGGGCCACGCAAGCTTCCATTCCTTGCTTTCCTTGGGCCATGGGATTGGTGTTAGACTCTTGTGCTTCTTTGACACATGCCAAGGAGGAAGTGTCTCCTTTTTGACCAGTGTTCATCTGGCCTGAGAAAGCATCTCAGTCAACCTTCTAGAACTGAGCTGGTCCTGAGTCTTCCTGTCTCAAAGGAAGAATAAGGGTGATGATGATAATAAGAGTTGATGTTGATCCAGTGCCCACTTATCTATGGCAGCACTGAGCTAGTGCATCAGGCCTGTATTGCCATCTTGTGTCTCTGTAATATTACCTTTTTTGTTTTTTGGCAGTGAGCTAAGGATTGAACCCAGGGCCTCATGCATGCTAGACAAGCACTCTCCCACCCCTCGAGCCATACCCCTCGCCCTCAGTCTTGAGAATAACCCCACTAGCCAGATGCCGACATTATCACCATCAGATGACACTGGTCCACACAGTGGTAGAGGTGGGATGTGAACCCAGGTGATCGGCTTCCCTCACTCCTGGGCCCACTGAGCACCTTGTTCCACTCTGTGGAATAAGCTGCAGGCAGAGATTTGCAGAGACTTGCTCTGCAGAGAAGCTCTGTCCAGGAGACCTGTGATGTGTGACTGTAGTACTGCTTCTTTAATGTAAATTTAACTACCTTAAGTTAAACAGCCACGTGTGGTTCTTGGCCACTCTAGCGCCAACTGCGTATTCTTGGGTCCAAAGCTCTGACCCGATTCATTGTTGCTGTAACAAATTACCCAATTTTCATGGTTTCAGAAGCACAAACTATCATCTCACAGTTCTGGGGATCAGAAGTCCTGAAATCAAGGTATCTGCAGGGCTGTGTTCTTCCGCAGGTCCCAGGGGAGGATGCCTTTCCTTGCCGTTTCCAGCAAGCACTTGGCTTGTGGCCCCTCCTGTATGTTCATAGCCACAAAGTGCCATCGAGTCCCCCTGTGATTCTGACCCTCCTGCCTTCTTACATGGGCTCTCATGACTGGCCCACCTGGACAAGGCAGGGAGTCGCCCATTTCATGGATATTACCGTGGTCACGTTTTCAGTCTCTTTTGTCAAATGAGGTGGCAGTTTCCCTAAGATTTCAGGGATTAGGACCAGGACATCTTGGTGGGGGCCGTTCCATAGGCTTCCAGGCCACCCAGGTGTCCTGGTGAGAGCATCCCTTCCTTGCAGGTGAGGGACGCGGGCTCTCAAGCTGCCCTGCCTTGAGTGCAGACCTCGCCTTTGGTGCATTGCCATGCCATTTGACTTCGAGCAAACTTCTTGATTTCTGAGTCTCGGTGACCAGCAGGAAGGAAGTGACGCAGATGCCTGCTCGTGGCGCTGTCCCAGGACTCAGTGAGTTGCTGGTGGAGAGTGCTCAGCACAGAGTGAGACACTGATGAACGCGCAGAATCGCCAGCACCGCTGTCTCGCTTAGTTCTCCTGGGTGTTTGGAGCAAGGGGACACCTTCACCTTCATGCCTGATTCCTTCAAGGAAAGGGGTCCAGGGTTGGAGAAGTACAGAGCTGGTGAAAGCCACTGTCGTAAACCATGGTAGGTCTCTTCCCCTCAAGTTATTTCTTAAAGCTCCTGCTTTCATTCCTTTCTTCTTGAGAGCCACCACTTGAAGTGCATGGTCTCCTTCTCATTTCGAAGGACAAAATACACGTTTGGGGTCATTAACACACTGGCTCTGAGCCGTGGGGCTACAGGGGCAGGAGGGGGACCCGACATCTGCCTGCTGCTTCCCAGGTGGATGCTCATCCTCTGTTTGCACACCTATGTTCCCCTCCATGGCGAAAGGGCAGGAGAAGAACCTATGGCTTTGCACATTGAGTGGAAGGGAAGATTGAGGAAGGCGTGGGAGGAAGAGGGATAATGTATTGGTTGAGATTAGGGTTTCACAGTTATTCATGTATTCTAACAGCTAAAATTTCATGTGCTTTTTTTTTTTTTTTTTTTTTTTTTTTTTTTGACGTCTTTGAGCTCCACAAGGTCCAGTGGAGAGTTACCTGTCTCATGTGGTTTGTCCCCAGGCGGCAGGAAAGTCTCCCTCGCCGCCTGGATCAGCTTCATCCCGTGGTCCTCCTGGTCCTCGACCTCACAGGCTTCACTTGCCTGCTGGTCATGGAATCATGTGAAGGGGCCATTGCGCCTTCCTGTGGGAGCCAGGGGCATCCCAGCCTTCATCACCATGGAGATTGCTTGCCAAGCCTCAGCTGGTTCACCTGCTCCCAAGACAGCCTCCCTGGGATGTGGGCCTGTGGGATGTGCAGTGCCTGCCCCTCCCTGGCTGGGGGTATGTGTGACTTATGGATGGTGACCTCATCTGCCTACAGTTAGGTGCCTGTGTCTGGTACTGCTTAGGGCAGGGGAACCCTCCTTCGACATGGGGTGGGTAGGAGGTGCCTGTGTCTGGTACTGCTTAGAGCGGGGAACCCCTCCTTCGACATGGGGTGGGTAGGAGGTGCCTGTGTCTGGTACTGCTTAGGGCGGGGGAACTCTCCTTCAACATGGGGTGGGTAGGAGGTAATCAGAACACTCCTCCTTCCTTTGGGTTCCAACTCCCCCATTTAGTCACTGTGCAGTGTCAGAAGTTAAATGTCTTTCTGGTGCCTCAATTTCCTCATCTCAAAAATGAAGAAGTCACCTGCTAAAAGTCACATGGAAGTAAAAAAACACATATTCTATCTGGTAGATACAACACACAGCAGCATTCTAAAAAATTCTTTCATCCATCCGGTTAAGAAACTCCTTGGCATGTAAGCAAGGACCCACCGCCACCTACTATCAGAAACATCTAGCATCCTTGTGAGGCTAGTTGACCACGCCACCAGTGACCACCGGCTCATGAACTTGAGTATTTGAATGATGCATTCTGGGTGGAGTTAAAAATACATCGCACACCTGCTTCTCAAGAAATGGCACATGTCAGCTTCCCTGCCTTGCCTGCCCCAGGTGCAAAGCCCTCTGGGTCTGATCTTTCTGTCAGTCTCTCTCCCTCTAAGCAGCTCATTTTATCACGAGTTTAAATCGTGAAAAGTTAAGATACAGCTGTTAACCTTCCAGCTAGAACTTTGCTCGGCCCTGCATTTTCCACCCAAGAGAAGCATCTTCATTAGAGGAGCACCCAGGCTGTCCCAAGGTTGTGCAATTCCACACAGCACATAAAAGCATATTTCTCTTCGTCTGCATTGTATTATACACTTATTGAGCCATTTATCACCTAGCGTGGGGCCCAGGCTGTTTTACTGAAGCTGTAGAATCAAATATCCATGTATGCACATACCGGGGCACATCTGCGGGTTCGTTTCTGGAGAGGATTGATTCTTAGGAATGCCAAAAGGCTAAGCACTCTTCACCCCCTGGGCTTGGAGGGGGCCTGGTGGAAACCCACCCAGAGCTGTTCCTATAGCAGGGGCTCTGCCCACAGTTACAGGATGGGATTGTGTTGCACAACACCGGTGCTGGCTGCTGACCACTGTGATGGAGGAGGGCCCAGCCAGGAGGCTGCAGACTCCAGGGCGAAGCGCAGCCCTCTACTTTGCCACGCTGTGGCCCCGGGTGGGGGCTGCGACCTACTTGATCTGCAGTTTTCTCACCTGGAGAATGAATTGAGATGAGGACAGGACTGATCTCTGAGGATGGTTGAAAGAAATAAACAAGCTAAAATAACTCATGGTTAGAAGCGTATTGGAGACCTTAAATCATGTTAGCTATTATTTCTAATTTCCTTTTAGAACTTTCTATCATATTCTTATTTCTCCTAGGTAGAGGGAAGGATGGAGAAGACGAGGTCAATTTATTCATTTGTTCATTTATTCGTCCAATGATTATTATGTGCCTAATGTGTACTATGTGTTCTACTAGGGGTTGGAGATGAGAAGAGAGGAAGGTGAAATGGAAACCTCACCTACAGTGTTGAAGTTCCTTTCCATCACCATGGCCAGAATACCTAACGAGAACAACCTAGAAGAGGGAGAGTGCAGGTGGGGCTGGTGGTTTCAGAGGTCTTGGTTCATAGGTGGCTTCAGGTGGGACAGCACATCCTGGAGGAAGGGTCCAGCAGAGGTCAGCTGCTCAGCTCATGGCAGGGTCAGGAAGCAGAGAGGGGGCTGGGGATAGGGGTCACTGGGAAGATGCACCCTTTTAGGGCATGTCCCCAGTGACCCACCTCCTCCAGCCGTGCCCCACCGGCCTGTGCAGTTGCCACCCAGTTATTCTAACTAGGATGGGTGATTAGGTTAGCTCTCTGAGTCTAATCATATCACCTCCGTCCTTCCTGTATTAATGTCGGAGTCTTTTTTTTTGGGGGGGGGGGATGCTTCATATACAAACTATAAGATCCATAAATATATAAATTTTTATTAATTTAAAAATAAATAAATTCCTCCCCCCAAAACAAAACAAAAACAAAAAACCCGCAGCCTAGCATCAGAACACTGTTTACTGGGAAGATCATCCTCTAAGCATTCACAGGCAAAATAGGCCAGCCCCTGTCCCAGTCCCGGCCCAGGCGGGCGTCTGGCATGGGAAGGCCTCTTGGCCTTTGGATTCCCTTTGCCACTGGGTTCCCAGACAGCTCCCTGCAGCAGGTCAGGAGGCCTGGCCTAAGCCCAGCTCGGGCCCTGCACCTGAGCAAGTCAGCTGCACCTCCTTTTCACACCCGGGAGCTGCTCTCTCTGCGCCGTCTACCACTCAGGAGAGTCTCTGGCACTGTGTCCCAAAGTGCTGGATGAACTCCACAGTGAGGATCCCAAGGTGACAGGCAGCACACCCTCGCTGCATCCTGCTGGCGCAGTGGAGGATGTGACAGAGCAGGTTAGAACCCTGGTGGGTATTTCTGTCGTGCTCTGTTAAACTTGGGTTTGGCAACTGTTAAAACCCTTCTCCTTGATTCTAAAACGGGGTCCTGAGGGAACCTGTGACACAGCTGTCAAACAGCAGCCCTAGTCAGATGACATTCATGGAGCTTAGGGGCTGGGGCTGCATCTCTAAGTGGGGAACACAGTCCTGCAGAGCTTGGGTGGCCTGGGAGCCAGGCCTCCCCCACGGCCTCCTCCTGGGGTCTGAACCTACCTCTGGAGCGAGTTTCTCCACGGGGTTGCTGCTCCAGGTCTGAGCAGGGTAGTTCTTCACTCTATGCTGGGTTGAGGAACTATGCCCAGTAAATGCCAGTACTGCCCCAGCTCAGTCACTCTGACACCATCAAAGTCCCACATGTGTTTACCAGTATTCTCCGGGGAAGTAGTGGGCAAACTTTTTTCTTTAAAGATTCAGATAGTAAATATTTGGAGCTTTACCAGCTCAACTGTCTGCCTCCAGTGGTAGCATAGAAGCACCACAGATGTGTGAACACCAGGTTGTGGTGGTACCAATAAAACTTTATTTATAAAAGCTGAGGATAGACTGGAACTGTCCTGGGGATGGTACTCTTAGTTACTCAGCTATGAATGGTGAGCAGAGAAAAGACAGGAAGAGCCGCAATGAACCTTATGACAGATAAGCCCCTGGAAGGTGGGCTCCAAATGTTTAAACCTCCCCCAGGCTTAATTAAGAAAAACTGCCTTTTCTGGACCACATCATCATTATCTCTTGTAACCAAGTCTCCAGAACCCCCCTTATCAGAAACTATGTCACAACCCCCAATCACCCTGATAGCCAAAACATCCACACCCTCACAAGGAGAGCTTTTGGGGGCTACTTAAAGGGTGACGAACTGATTAAGGGGGCAGGAAATGGAGGCAGAAACAGAGGGACTCAATTTCCTTTAACACCTCTACTCTGAGCACCACACCATCCTCTCTTGGAGCTGGCTTATGCTTCTTCTAGGCTGTCAGTCAAAAGGAGAACTTGGGCAGGACTCTGAAAACTTCCCTGGGACCCCAATAAAACTGGAGGAAAGGAGAGGCACACTGTCCCTCCTCTCTGATAGGACCCACTCTCTCCCTTTCCTGTTCCTTCTAATGAACTCATGCATGTTACTCTGAGCAATATGTCTGAAATCTTTCTGGCATACTTGGAAGCACATGCCTATAATCCCAGCAACTAGGGGGCCCGAGGCAGGAGGATTACAAGTTCAGGGCCAGCCTCAGCTACTTGGCAAGATCCTCAGAAATTTGGTGAGACCCTGTCTCAAGATAAAAAATAAAAAAGGCTGGGGATGTGGCTTAGTGGTAAAGTGCCCCTAGATTAAATCCCAAATTAAAAAAAAAAAGAAAAAAAAGAATTGGGGTTTGAAGGGGAGCCTCCATCCTGCCTCAGTTTCCTGGAAGGTTCAGCTCTGTAATAGTACTCTGACACACCCTGTTCTAGGGCTTGTGCTATTACATGGAATTTCCATGCTGTGGATGGAAAATGCTGGCCAGAGAAACAAGATGGCCATCCTAAAGTGTTGGTAATTAGAAAATGTAGTTTCCTCATAGAGAGATTATCTTAGTCTGTTTATGCTGCTATAACAAAATACCTGAGACTTGAAAATTTACCAAGAGCAGAAATTTATTTTTGACAGTTCTGGAGACTGGAACGTCCAGGATTGATACTGGTAGGTTCGGTGTCTGGTGAGGGCCTGGTCTTTGCTTCCAAATGGTGCCTAATTGCTTATGACCACATGTGGCAGAAGGGATGGGCGGGCTGAGAAGGGACAAATTCTCTCCGTCAGGTCTATTATAATGGCATCAATCTGTTAATGCCACCTTAGCATCCTGCATATCACCCCTGACACTGTTGCACTGGAGATGAAGTTTCCATAAGTGGATTTTGGGGTACACATGGAGGGCAGGTGTAGCAGAGAAGGAAGAAGGAAGCATCAAGATGGGTTTGTTTCAACTCTCCCACATATTAGTGTTCTCCAGAGCCAGAAGAAGAAGTACCCATACCTATCCATTGATGGATCAATTGATATCCGTCTACATAGAGATAGTGTGTGTACAATGAAGAATTGGCCTACAGGTTATGAAGGCTGAGAAATCCTGCAGTCTTCTGTCCTCATGCTGGAGACTGAGGCCAGCCCATCAGGTGATCCAGGCCAGGTCAGAAGGCCTGAGAACCAGGAGAGCTGATGTTGCAAACCATCTGGAGTGGAGGATTGAAGTGACGTTTCCCAGGGCAAGCTGTGAGGCAGGCAGGAGAGACAAATTCTTCCTTCCTTTCCTTCTGCCTGGGCCCTGGGGGATTGGATGGTAGCCACCCACTTTGGGGAGGACTGTGTACTGAGCCCATGGATTCAAATGCTAATCTCATCCTGAAACACTCTCACAGACACACCTGGGAAGTGTTTAACCAAGTAAATTGACTTTCTCTGATCCCGTCAAATTGACACAGAAGATTAACTGTTACTGCCCTGTACTTCTATTTTTAAAACTTAAGATATAATTTACATGTGAATGATAATCCAATTTATATGCAATGATAAAATATACAAATCTCAGCGAATTTTGACAAAAGTGTACCTGTGTACACCATCTCAGGCCCCCACCCAGGAAGCACCCTGGGCCCCTTGCCCAGCTGGGTCATTTATTCTGATTGCTGTCCCTGCAGGTGAGCTCTTGGTGCTTTGTGCTTCAAATATTGGGATTGTACAGCTTACGCATTTTTGTGTTGTTAGCTGTCTCATTAAATGAAGGGTGTGTGTCAGCAATAATATAGGAAAAACTTGCAGATAAACAGCCCCCTACTTCTATCAGCTGCCCACTGCCTCTGTTTTCATCATGGCAAATTCTCCAGATCTGACCCGTGTCTGCTTGTATTTCAACTTAATTGTGTTCAGACTGCATGCACCATTTCCTCCTGACTTTTTATTTAATGATACGCCAGATTCATTCCCTTGTTTTCATGGAATTACCTTAAGGATGGCTTCTTGGCTGTCTAAACTCCAGCCTGCTGACGTTCCAGGCCTTCCAGAGCCCCTTCCAGAGCCCCCTCCTGTCCTGGGGGGGCAGTCTCCCATGTGTGCGCTCTGGGGGCAGGTATCCAGGTTCCCACCTGACTCTGTGCTGTGGTGCTCACATGCAAAGTCGTGACAGGACTGCTGTTGTCTAAGAGTTTGTGTCAGTTCATACCTTAAGACTCGTCATCAACAGGGTGGTGGTAGAAGGTGGGCCTTCTAGAAGTTAGATCATGATTAGTTCTGAGGGTGGAGCCTTCTTGAGTCGAGTTAGTGTCTTTATGAAAGAGGCCCCGATTCCTGCCTTCTGTCTTCTAGAAGGACACCGTGCAACAAGACATGGTCCAGGAACCAGGACACTGGTTCTCACCAGACTCCAGATCTGTACCTGGATTTTGGACTTCCAGGTTCCAAAACTGTGAGGAAGAAATTCCTGCCGTTTAGAAGCCACCTGGTGTTTAGAAGCCACCCAGATGACTAGGAGGGACCTGCTTGGTGGGCCTGTGGCTGGGTTAAGTGAACTCCTGTGCAGAACACACAGGAACTCCTGGCACACGCTAAGCCTTTCCCTGCTCGCTCTCATGATGCCCATCCAGGCTGTTGTGGTGCTGACCCTCAGCTAAGGCATGCAGATGGCCTGTGGCAGGACACTGGGCTGGAGAGAGGCAGAGCTGCACTCCAGATCCTCTGACTTGGGTTCTGAGAAGGAATCCCCTGCGTTCCTGCCAGTTGGGCAGATTCCCCACCTGCAGAATGGGGGTGTCTTAATTGCCTTGTGGGGTGTGAGGAAGACCTCTGTGACCCCTCTCCTAGGGCTCTGATCGCTACTCTGGAGAGCGGCCTTGGACTGCCCTGAGGTCAAGCCCAGGACGGTTACCTGGTCCCTTCTGTGTGCCAGGCACTGTCTGTGTTCCCCTTGGAGGAGACTGACATGTCAACCCTTCTGTTCACAGCCTGATTTCAAATTTTATTAACTGCTGTTCTCATTAGAGACACTTAGTGCAACAGAAGAATCTTATAAAAAGAACCATTGTGTACTTCCACAAGTTCAAACACAGCTGAATCGAAAACCAAATGGCATGTGCCTCAGCAAGTGTGAGACACGCGGCATCCTGAGATGCTGTCAGAGAATCGCCTGTTTTGTTCTACTGCCCACCTCCAAAGTCACAAAGTTCACAAAGAAAAAACGCAAGAGGCTTCAGAAGCAAATCAGATTTGTCCTGCCTGTCCCGCCCCTCGGGGACGGCTTTCGTGAGCCCCAGGAGGCAGAAGCCTGGTTAGAGACACCTGCCACTGGCCAGCAGGCACGGCGGAGGGCTGGCGGCAGGCCTGCTCCACCTGCAGCTGCTGTGGCCACCCTGGGAGAGGAAGTCAGAGCCCCAGAGTCCTCGTGTGCAAGAGCTTCCCTCTCCTCTCCGTCCCAGCACCTGTAGGAGGGACAGATCTGGGCAAGGAGGATCATCCAAATCTCTAATTAAGTACATGGCAGCTGGCGAATGAAAGCATGTGTCTTAGCGAGGCCATCCTGTAATGCCTCATAATCCTCAGAGTCCAAAGTATGAATTAATTATAACTTCTAAAGCCCAGGGAGCCAGCAGCATCCAGGAGGGAGGGGTGGGCGTGGACATAAGTGGTGACGACGGATGCTTGTGGGGAGGTGACAGCACCGTTGTGACTTGGAAGAGGCCTCTTTAGGAGTTTCGCAAGCCTGCACATGTCTTCATTTGTGCGAGTGTGCATGAGAGTGTGCATGCATGCATGTGTATATGAGGGTGGGTATGCATGTGTGTGTGAGGGTATGTGCATGCACATGCATGCACGTGCAAATGAGGGCATGAATACTGTCATGTGTGCCTTGTGTGTGGGTTTATGTGAATGTAATGCATGTGTGCATGAAGGTGTGTGTACATGTATACAGGCATGGGGTGTGTGCATGCATACATTTGTGTGTATGAGAACATGTCTGTATGCATTGTGTGAGGGTGTGTGTGCAATGTATGTATGTGTGTGAGTGAGGCTGTGTGCATGCATCAGTGTGTGCGAGGGAGTGTGTGCATGCATACATGTGTCTGAGCATCTGAGGATATGTGTAGATGCATGTGTTTGTGAGGGTCTGTGTGCATGCATATGTGTGTGAGTGTGCAAACACATGTGTGCCTGAGGGCATATGTGCACGCACACATGTGCATGTGTGAGTGTGTGCATATGTGTGTGAGGGACTAAGTGCATTCATGTGTTTACAGGTGCATGTGTGCGTGGATGTGTGAGAGGGTGTGCATATGTGAGCATGGTGTGAGATGGTACATTCATGTACACACGTGTTTGCATGTGAGGGCATGTGTGCATACCTATGTGCCTGAGGGAATTTGTAAGTGCCTACTGTGTGTGCGTGGGGCTTCATGTGCACGTATACATGCGTGTACTCAGGGTCAGGTTCTGAGCTCTTGTCCTTTGGCACTGAATGGTCTCAGTTGAGTCGTCGTCCTTTGTGGCAGCAGGGTTGCTGAGAGCTTGCGTGTTCCCCTCGGGCTCTGCTGATCCCATCGTACGTAGGACCCTCGACTATGTGTTGTCTGCATAGCCGGTGTCCCACCTGTACCCACATGAACAGGGAAGCTCAGAAAGGTTAAATGACCTTCCCAAAGTCCGCTGGGGCTCACAAGCATCAGGCCAGTGTTCAGACCCAACTGGATCCCAGACCGCTCCTTCCTGACCACTAGGCCAGGCTTCTGGGCTTGCTGCCTGCCCCGGCTGCGTGCTCAGATGATAGGCTTGATAAGACGTGATCGCCCTAAGAAGGGAGCCTGCAGCTGAACGGGATGTGCTGCGGCTGTGCTGGCTGCAGCAGCAGAGTCACCTCCTCCTCTCTGGGGCTGGAAGCAGAGGAGTTCATTAGCCCATGTGATGTGTGGCCCTGGGCACGCCAAGGACACTCTGCCCCTTGTGGGTGCTCAGGCTCTGGGACTCCACCTCTCTGGCTCTTCCATCTTTAACATCTGGCCTCCAAGGGAAGGGAGACTGAGGTCTCACGTGGAGAGTCCATGCAGGCAGGCCTGGGGCAGCAGACAGCCTGACCCACCACGTCCACCGCAGCTCAGTCCAGTGGCAGGAGAGCTGGGCAGTGAGAGGCTGCGTGTGTGGAAAGTCTTCAGGAGGAAGAAGTCTCGGCATTTTCCAACATCAAAGGTGCAGAGACGTGGAGGAGTGTGCGACTGTAGGGTGGTGCCTGCTGACCTACAAAGGAAGGGGTCTTCTTCCTCTCTGGGTGTGGTGAGCTCAGTCTTAAAAAAAAAAATCATAAAAAAAATCAAACAATAATGCTCAGAACTGCGGCACATTTGGGGAAAGGAGCAACGCCCCTGGGGTTCTCCGCCATTTGGGTTTGATCCTAGCCCTAGGGGCATCCTTACCTTCCTGAGCTGTCCCCCTCCTGGACAAGGCAGAGACAAGAGCACCTGTGCCCTGGGCTGCCGTGGGGATGAAGAGACAGGTTAGCTGGTGGAAGGTCTGGCGCGGGGATGGTGCCCAAACAGTGCTCTTTCCTTCTGTTGGCAGCAGCAGGAGGCCATGCCGAGCTGCCGCAGCTGCCCTGGGACCCTCTGCCAGTCTGGGGATGTAGATGGTGGGTCCTTCCTTGAATCTGTCACGCCTGCCATCAGCTAGATCATCAAGTACCATGTACCTAGGTTCACTGAACTTGATAGCCAGCTACTTCCTTGTATTTTTCTGTTGCTCTTAAAGTGTAGCCCTGTTTAAAAGAAAAGATGCATACAATACTATAATTACCTCACTTCAACTGCTGAGTGGTGGCCCCCAGGAGGTGTTGGCCTGATGGCTACATCTGGGAACTGCCAAGTGTACTGAGTACACTTGGCTGGTACCCGGGAGGGCTCAGTTCAATTCTGTCTTGTTCACTTCTCTGCTGTTGGTGCCGAAGACAGTGCCTGATATCAGTGAGCACACAAAAGTGTGCAAGATGTATGTGTGGCCATTTCCCATGAGCCAGGGGACTTAGAGCAGTTACCTGAGTTTCCCGGAGTTGCACTACCATAACCGTCAGTGCTGGATCCAAATTTGCGTTTGTCTGACGGCAGGCTGCATTCGCAGCACAGAAAAAATTAGCAAAACCTAGAACGCCAAACAGGCTTGGCATTGTATATTCAAAAGTAAACTATTCATCAAACTTGGGACATAGTTGATTGACCCAACTACCCCTAGCATGGCTTCCACTCAAGGAGACTGTCCTCTGGAAGTAAAGAGGTAGGTAAAATTACAATTGCCACAGCTTCCAAGAGGCTGTTGTACAAACAGCCAGCAAGATGACTGCACCCCTCAGCTGGATTTCTTGGGGCCTCCTCTGGGTCCTGAGGGTCCCCAAGGCACCAGAGACTTTAAGGATGACCCCCCCCACACACACCTCTGTGGAGCCCATCTTCTCTGTACAGCCAGCAAGTTGGATGGGTGGTTTCTGATTCCCTTACATCTAGTTGTCATGGAGAGGCAGTTTCAAATCCTGGGATGCCCGTATTCGTATTGGGCAAGACCACTAATGGAGAAATGCGTGTGCTCTGTGAGAACAGTGTCTCGGTAAAGAGCCAGTGCCGAAGCCCGCCCTGGTCTCTTGAAGCTCTGTGGGCGCTGGATAGATAGCCCGGCAGCCTCAAGGGCTTCAGTCTCTAACCCCTGGCTGTGTGCAGGGGGCTGCCCAGAGTCACACCCATGGCCCCCTCCTCTGATGGGCTGGTCTCGGCCTCCGCTGCACTCTCGGGTCAACCTCTGAGGAGCGCTTCCCAGCTAGAGTGGCCTGCTGTGCTGGGCACAGCCCTTGCCAGCAGTGAGCCACCTTAGCTGCCTCCCCTCTCCTGGCTGGCCTCCGAAAGGCAGCTTAACCATGTTTGTTTCTGTCTCTTCTTGTTTTGTCAACATGCCATTGAGGAGGAAGTGCAAACCTGGGCCTTGATTAGACATCTCCCTTGGTGCGGATTTACCCTGATTTTCAATTCAGCACTTTGGCGAAGGTGCTGCTTTGCAGGCTTCCTGCCTCTGAGGGGTCCCGGAAGCCAATGGAGTGCTGGCCAGGGTCCTGAAGCCAAATGTGGGTACAGGTGGTGTCATCTGAGAAAAGGTGGACACCCCCTCCCCTGCCTCACTACTGAAGAGCAATGCTCTGAGTCTGTGCAGGGACATAGCAAGCTGCCAGCGATATGTGGGGGCTCCAGGTTTGAAGGGGGCCTGGATCTGTGTGTGTGTGTGTGTTGTGTGCATGCATGTGTGAGTGCATCCATGTATGGGTGCATGTGGTGTACACGTGTGTGCATGAGTGTGCAGGTGTCTGCATGCCTGTGTGCACATTGGTGTAAGTGCCTGTGTATGCACATGTATGAATGTGTGCATGTATGTGCATGTGCCTGCATGCACGAGTTTATGTGGTGTGTGCCCACACACAAACTTCCAGGGAGATAAGGATCCAGGAATCTGGCCCCAGTACTCGCATTATCAGTCTGTGTGAACTCGGGTGAGCCTTTCAACCTCTCTGGGCTTCATTTTTTCTGCGGGAGAGTTGGTGGGTTAGATTATGAAACCATGGGGTTACCAAGAGGTCAACTTCAATTACGTGCTGCAAGTGTCGCATCATCTGCTGGATATTTCAAATTCCACCATACCCTTGTTGCCACGGATAGATGTGTCTCACCTGAGACAGGGTACGCCCACGCCCAGCCTGTCAGACTTGCTTGCTGGAGGAGTCCTTCTGTTGGGTTGGTCAGGTGCCCTGTGTCAAGGCAGGCGGTGACTGAGACAAGTTTGCCTGTGGATGGGAGATCCAGCTGGAGGAGCCGGGCAGCCCAGCAGGAGGGGAGCCAAGCAGAGCACCTTAATGATGGCTTAAGAAACTTACAAATAAAGCTGAGATTCCTAATGTCTAATTTCAAGTGACTGAACATTAGCATTTAATTAACTCCTGACTGCTAAACCAATATTAAATCTAGGTAGGGCTGGTGGCATCTCCTACATATTAGCAACTGAGAAGCCACAATCCCCTCATGGTGGCAAGATGGAGCCTCCCCATCATGCAGGGTCCCTATCCACATGCTTGTGCTTTCCCTGCGGCACATATCCATATGTCCTGGTTCATACCCAGCTCCATCCCTCCTTAGCTGACTTTGGCTGAGCTCCTTAAATCATGCGAATCTTAGGTTCTTACCTAAGAAGGGAGAAGCTCACCCTTGTTCACATGGTTCCTGACGATCAGCTGCAGTGGACTCGGAATGCCTAGGACAAGACCTGCCTCAGATGTCAGGACATGATTCTGCACCAGCTCTGTGGGCATCCTCCCTCCTTCCAATGTGTCTAACCACACTGAGCCTCTTGGTTCCCACTAAGAACTGAGACCTGCTCCGTGGAACCTCTTCCCTTCCAGTCCTGCAGACGTCTCTTGCAGATCTCAGCTCAATGGCAACTTTGACCTCCTGGAGAGGTCAGGTGGCTCAGTGCCTCCAGCTTTAGATACGTGAGTCTGTTCTCCCTTCTTTCCATCCAGTGGGGCAGCACCTGCTTCCTCTCCTGCCTTCCAACGTTGTTAGGGCCTCACCTCTCTCCTGGTCCTCCAGTGAGCCGATTCCCTCGTTCATACTACCAGTGACAAGGCAGATCACTGCTTGCACCAGTAACCACCCTTTCTAAGACAAGGTGCTGAAGTTGGCTTCCTACAGTGTTTTGGGTAGTCCTAGGAGGGTACTGCGGAGTAGCTTGCAGGGTGTAGGGTGGAGTTCTTTCTCCTCTGGTGATGGCATGGTTGGCCTTTGATGAGCTGTCATGGAGGGTCACCATCTTCTTGAGACCAGAGTTGGGAGCAGTGAACCCCAACATCAAGGGTCTCTCCTGCCTCTGGGTTCTGAAATGCAAAGATGTGGACTTGGAAGGAGCTGAATGCAGCCCACACAGGGTGGAATCTGAGACTTGGAAGATGCAAATGAGTCAGGGGACGGAGACAGCCTGTGCTGATCCCTGGCCAAGGGCAGGGCATATGGATTAGATTGGTCACTCCGGCATCGGGACCAGTGGTGGAGTACCCTCTTCCCTGTAGGCCCTGGGACATGGAGGGGCGTGTGCATGATAACAGCCTCAGAAGTACCATACAGGTTCAGACACAGGAGGAAGGGGTGGTGGTACCATAGGGGAGGGTTCAAAGATGGGCCAGGAGGAGGCCAACTCAGGAACGTCGCAGGCGTCTGCTCCTGATGAAGACGGTGGAGACATGGACCTCTCACGAGCAGTAATCATGCTACGTGCTGAGTGGGGTGGGACCTGAGGAGGAGCAGCCTTGCAGGACGCCTGGGGAGGAGCAGGCTGTCTTCCCTGGGGCCCGGGGACTGGCGGTCACATGATGTGTTCTCAGTGGGGCCGTGGTGGGAGCAGGTGGCCTCAGCAGGTCTTGTCTGCAGCCGGCTCTTGGACCCTGGTGGGTGCGCCCAGACCTTACCCCGCCGCTCTGTCCCTTTTCTTCCGGTTGCTGCAGTTGCCTTTCCTCCTCCTCTTGGTCACATTGGGCTTCCTAGGGCTTACCACGATGGCTTCTCTGGGTGGTTCAGCTCCGAGTTGTGGGGACCGATGGTGTTGAAGCTGCCCCTTCCCTGGCTCACTGCTGAGCCCAGCCATAAGCCGATGCAGAAAACCCTAAATCCACTTAAGTGTTATTTACTTGAAATATTTGAAAGAGCCAGCTTGGCCAATCTTCAAATATTTTGCTAGCTAATCAAAGCCAGATTGCGGTCAGAGGCCATATCTAAATTTATTAGGAAAATTAATAGACCATTTAGATTTTATTGGAATTAAGCTAAAATACGATAAGCAGTCACACGGGCAGAGAGTCATTAATTCTTACACTGACCTATGTGATGGGCTCAGAGGAAACACAGACTTCTAGGTAAGTCACAGGCTTTAGGATACAGGGGCAGACTCTGGGCCGCTGTCCGCACCCCATCTGCTTGAGAGTAGTTGGATGGGACACAGTAGGAGAGGGTTTCAGTAAATGTGGATCACTTTCCGAGAATAGTTTTTGTGCACCTACTGTGTGCTAGGCCCTTGGAATATATGAAGCCCACAGCCTGGGTTTGCACACTGGTTCCAGTACATAAATGCTGTGTGGCTTTGGACATGTTGCTCGCCCTCTCTGGAGTCTCCATTTCCTCACATGAAAAACAGATAAACATGATTAATTGGGTGGTTGTGAGGAGTCAAGCAAATGATGGACACGAAGTGATGGGCCCATAAATGTTATTGTGATCACTGTCATCAGTAACATTGTAAATATGACAAGTTATAATGCAGCACTTTATAATACAGCCGACTGCGGGCAGGTTGGCCTCTCCCCATGGTGTGCCCTGTGGATCCCAGTTGGGGTCAAGAGGCCTTCCTTGCAAAGATGTGGGAGCTCAGTTCCAAAGGATGAAAGTCTCGACTTTCCGTGTGGCCCGGGGGTGGAGGGATTCCAGGCAGAAGGCACGGTGAGGCACAGTGGAGGCAAAGGTGTGGAGACCTGAAGCCAGCCAGCCGTTCATGGGACTTGGAGTGGTTGGTCTAGGCAGAGAGCACCTGTCTAGGTGACAGTCGGGGCGGCCAGAGGGGAGGCTGGACACTGCATCCTGGCTCACTCACCCAGGATACTCATCTCCACCAAGGTGCGTTGCAGACACAGCTTGTGCAAGTGGCAGTTCTATTTCCTTTTAAAACATTCTCGTCGGTCTTCTGTCTTGCCCTTGGAGGCAGCAGGAGAATCTTAACTTAAAAACTATCATTGAGGGGTCTGAGCTCTGAAGTTGCCCTTGACCACCTGCTCTTCTTGGGCATGACATAAACTCCCTCAGTGCCAGTGTGGGCGCTACCCCAGGTACGAGCCACTGCCCAGTCAGGGAGGCCTGGTCCAGGCCCAGTGCTGCCACTTGCTTCTGTGAGACTTGGGTGCAGTACCTCTGAACCTCAGACTCTTTATCTGCAAAAAGGAGGTTCATAACAGTGACCCCGGGAGGCTGTGGAGAGCCTCATTTAAAAAAAAAAAAAATCAAAGGATATATAGATGTTTGTTCAAAGTTGTTCCCTCTACCTAGTCAGGAAACGTTGGTTCCCAGACTGCAGCGTGGTATGTTTTATTTTTTAAATTAATTTTAAAAAGTAAGTGGGAGAGTGTTGCTATATATGGGTGTTCTGTTTCATATGCTAAATGTATACATCTATCCTCCGAAAATGAATATGTATTTCCCAAAGACAGGCAGCTTCCATTTCCCCTGTTGAGTGTGCATCTTTCTGTCACAGGTGTGATATTTAAGGGGTATGTCCACGGTACACGGTGGTGCCTGTCCAGGGTCTCCTTGGTGTCCCCTTTGCCCATCAGTGTGTGTCTGCATTTGCTCTGGCTCTGGTGCTCCTAAACAGCATGTGCATGTGCCATTTGCCCTATTGAGTGCGAATGTGTCTATCACACAGGTAAGGGCGTGTGCACATAGGTACCTGTCTTTCACAGAGAGAAATATATAAACAGGGAGTAGACATGAGGAACTGGGAAGCCAGATCATGCTGGAGGAAGTAGGAAAGGCGCTGAGGACGGGCCGATTAACCCACCCCTGCGCAGGATGACAGAGGATCTGTAGGCGGGGCCAGGGGCGGGGCCTGTTGCTGTCACTGCTGGTGCCGGAGGAAGCTGGGTCCAGCTGTCTGCCCCTTTCCTGTGTGCAACCACACAGTGGGGCCTCAATCAGGCAAGACATGGGGGAGACCAACCTGGACAGGGCCTCCGTGCCCTGAAGCCTAGCGGGGTGTGGGCAGATGCGGGCTTTATGCTATGGGGTGACAGGGGTCGCTCCTGTGTCCAGGCAGACAGCCAGAGACTTGCAGAATGGAGGACACAGCCCGCTGCATGAAGTGTCTGTGACCCGGGGCCTGAGTGACTTTAGGTGGCTCTTCCACCGTTGCCATGACGTTCTCAGCATCGAGGGTTCTGTCTTCGGTTGCTCCTCGGCGGGCAGACAGGGCCCGTGGAACCTGGGCGAGGCGGATGGGCGACTGCACCTGCTGGCGGCTCCTGGACTCAGAGGCGGCGCAGACAGGCCTGTGTCCAGGCCTCGCAGGGGCAGGAGCAGGGCGCTGTGTGCTCTCGCTCCCCGGGCGCGGGCTCCAGGAGAGGAGCTCAGGAACAGAGAGCAGGAGCGGGCCTTCCCCGGGGCCCTTGGATCCCGGGGTCGCCTATTTTGATAAAGACACAAATGAGTTAAAAACAGTTTGGGCTGGACGTGTGGCCGGAAGCAGACCTCTAGTTCCTGGGCACAAGACTGCAGTGGAGCATTTTAATTAGACCCTGTTACCAGAACTCCCGACCTTCTGTGGCACATTAATGTATTTTACTAATTATAAATGCAATTAAAAAGTACTGAAATAAAATTAGGCTGATCTATCTAATTTACATTAAGCACTTTCAAATTATGCAGATTTTAAAGTCTCTCTCTGTCTCTCTCTCTCTTTTCAATTTGGGTTTCAGGGTAAAATTGTCCGCATTAAAACAGCTGGAAAAAAAACCCTGTAGGAAAACAAATTTCTTTCCTGTGATTATTCTCAGTGTGTGAGTTAATTTTCGAGCCTGTAATATACTTAGCTGATGCTGGGCAGGGGCTCCCAAAACAGGAGATGTATGTGTCTGGAAGCAGGCGCGGTGAACAGGGTGCCAGGGACGTGAGCGCAGTTTGGTTACTTCGGGGAATGAGGTTGAAAGGCTAACTAGGCAAAAAAATACCGACGTGGTGGTCGCTAAACAGCCGAGCGCAGTGTTGCGGCAACCACCGTGGGCAGTCGATACAGATGAACCATCTGGCGGAGTTACCCAGCAACGCAGGCTGTTTTACTTTTCATCCCGAGGCTGACAGGCAGTGAGAGCGATCTTGGTGCCAAAATTATTGCCTAGCATTATTAAAACTCAGAACACTCCATTTTGCTGGCAGTGGAAGTTACGTGTGCTGAGTGGCTAGATACCAGCGGAGGCAGTGGCGTGGGGGGATCTTGGAGGTCTCTGTGGGAGGTTCTCCCCCGCAACCTTGCTGCACCCAGGTTGTGTGCTTTCCCGCCCTCCTGGGGAGGGGACCTGGTTCAGCCTGGCTGTGCTGGAGGCTGTGTTCACCAGGAGGAGACCTTGGCAGGGCCTCCTTGCAGATTACATCTGCTCCGCAGGTTCCTTAGAAGCAGAGGTATAATGAGCTCTTCTCCGGAGTTGCCTGTAAGCTCCTTAAAACGCTGCCAGTGCGGTTTAGCTCCCCTTGCTCAGTGCACTCAATTTTATTTGCAGCCCAAACTTTGCCCTTTAAGCTCCCCATCAAAAGGCAGCCTAAAGTAAATCCCCAAATTGGAGCTGTTGAGCCTGAGCAAGGAGAAGATTGGAAGGCCCTTTCCTTCTTCTTTTGCCCTCTTCTTGATGCTAAAGGGATGGTTCCGTTTGCAGCCAGGGAACTGGTATCACCTGCTCCCTCTTGGGATCCAGGACCATTGCTGGGCTCCCCATCATTTTGCAAAGGATGCTTGCGCGACTCAGGCACTTGGAGGATGACCATGAGGGTCCTCCTGTGCTGAGATGCACAGGATCTGGCCCAGGATGGAGTGGTGATTCTTGGCCCCTCCATCCTTCCAGCCTCCTCCACCACACGGGGTTATAGAGTGTTCCAAGGTGGCTTGTTGGTTAGGGGGAGAAGCTGTTAAGCACTTTCTCTCCAGGATGAGCATGCCTGGCTCCATGTGGCTAATCAGATGCTCCAGAAAGGCTGCTTCTTCCCTCTCTTGAGCTTCTGCCTGTGTCTTCCAGTCCCCACCTGCTGTCAGTCTTCTGCATGTTTGCAGAGGCTGCTCTCTGCCTGGGGGGCCTTGCCTATCCCAACGCATGCCCTCCCTGATTTGTTGAACTCCTACTCACCCTTCAAAACCCAGCTCAGAGATTTTTCCCTGGCAAGTCCTGCCTCAACACCACAGACGGTCACCTGCTACAGTCATCCCTCCTAGGGTCCCTTTCAAACAAAAGGACAGGGTGGGGAGAGAGTGAGAGAGAGAGAGAGGCAAACAGTCATGCGTGAATGAAGAATTGGATGGATGGACAGACAGACGAACCAGTACTCCAGCAAACGTGTAGACTTGACTCAGTGGTGGCGGCAATGGAGTCTTGGAAGCCAAGCTCTCCTGTCCACTTGAGGACAGCTTTGTAGAGAGATCCTGGGGTCATTCTGCATGACCACGTCAGTACAATATGAACTACATCCACCCAGACGGGAGCCTGGCCTCTGTGTCCTGCCTCTGCCTCCTGCCTGCTGGGTCAGCGCTGCAATGGCCGGAGCCTAATGAATTCCCGTGGCCTTTCAGCTGGTTGGGTCTGGACACCAGGGTTTTCTCTGCGGCTGTGGCGGCTGCTGCCCTCCGGTCCTGCCAAGCTCACCTCCCAGACGAACGTACTTAGCAGGTGTTCTCCCCACATTAATAATCAGAATTGACATGTTCTAAATGAGGCCCGCCTTGTTGTGCAGGGGGCTTGATGGATATGTGGGGAATTGACGGCCCCTGAGAAATGGTTTTGCCATTACCAGCATTTCTCTGACAGGTTTTTAATAGTCCCACTAAAACTGCAGTATATTGGGAAATGTTGTAGATGAAGTACAAAGGGGCCTCTCTGACTCAGGGGCTCTGGGCTGGAAAAATACAGTTTGGGGAAGACTGCCTTCCTGCCAGAGTGGAGCTCTGGGAGCAAGCCCATCCAGGATGTGGTCGGGCTGAAATCGGGGACAGTGTGGCCAAAGTCTGGGTGTGAGGAGGCCTGGGTGCGTCACGGGCCGCACTACGCAACAGCTCCCGGGAGCTGCAAATGCCACCCCTGGCTCACCCAGGAACAGAGCCCCATGGAAATGCCAGATTAGAGAGTCAGACGAATGGATGGCTCCCTCCCTTCATTTACTCAGTAAGTACTTATTTACCTCTAGCTCATACATCACAAGTGTGAATTAGCCTCCTAAGTGCAAACTTCTATTAACTAATGTATGGCCTTGGGCTATTTATGTAAATGTGAATTTTGAGCCTCCTTCTCTCACCTCCAAGGTGAAGCCGTCAGTGCTGATCTTCAGAACTGTATTTGAGGGCTGGAGATAAGCAGCCTAAGGATCTGTACGGGTCAGGTCCCTGCCGCAGCAGATGACACATACAGATGGGGGAATTGAGAAGGGCTTAAAAATGGGATTATTTATCAAAGGGCCAAGGGGCACAGATAAGAGAAGGTGCGGCACCCTGGGGCTGGCAACAGTGGGGAGCCGAGACCACTCTAAGCTCCTGAGAGCCAGGGGAGGGAGTGACCAGAACCCAGAGGCCGGGAGAGGTCACCTATGGCAGAGTGACCTTCACAAAGGGTCTGCCCCTGTTCCAGCAGAGGCAGTCAGAGAAGAGCATCTGAATGTCCAGGCTTCTGTCCTGGCAATGCCCCTTTGATTAAGCTCTGTGGGGAAAGGGACCCACCAGGACAGTGCTTCAATGTCCACCTGCCAGGCTGTCCAGCAGGTGGAGAAGGCTGCAGGGTGACTCCACCAGGGACCTGTCCAGCACAGGGCCAGGTTTGCAGTGAGGCAGTGAATGGCGATGACCGCCGTCTAAGGTCACAGCCCCAGGAAGCAAGGGGTGTCATTCCCCATGAGGGAGGATGATCCCTGGTGTGTTTGTTCACCAGCAGGCCAGCCTCCCCTGTGGCCACCCGGGGCAGGTTACATCAGTTCATTTGTGCTGCTGTAACAAAATACCTGAGCCTGGGTAATTTAGAGGGAACAGAAATGTCTATTCTCATCTCAGGGCTGCTTCTGGTGTCTGGGGAGGACTTCCTGCTGCATCCTTGCTTGGTGCCAGGAGTGAAAAGGGAAGGGGGACTGGTAGCTGCGTCCTCAGCTGGCAGGAAAGAGGAAGAGCAAGGAAGGCCAGAGCCAGACCCTCCAGCCTTTCACAGAACACGAGTCCATGGTCATTTCCTAAGCGCCCCCATGACGTCACTGCGTGGGGATTTAGCATGAGCGTGAATGTGGAGGGGACGTCATCAAAGAGCAGAGTTGAACAGGTGGCAAATATCAGGCTCCAGAAGTGAACCCAAGTACTCAGACTGCATTATGAGATGGGGCCCTGGCCGGGGATAGGAGCGCGGAGACCTGGGATCAGTTTCCCTGCCGGCATGGAGGCAGGGCTGGATAGCGGACCTCAGCCCGGCCCAGCCCTCTGAGAGCCTTGTGTCGGGCCCTCCTACTGGGCCCACTGAGCCTCCCCAACCTGCTTTCTGAGCCTCATGGAGTCGCTCTTCCAAGAGGCCAGCCTTTCCTACCACAAGAGGGACAGGAGCCAGAGGAGGGGATGAAAGAATGGCCTGGTAGAGAAATGTCTTTCCAAAGCCAGGGGAAGCTGGAGTTGTCCCTGCATCCCACCTGCAGCCCAGGCACGGCTGAGCCTGGCCCAGTGGCAGAGCCCGGTGTCCAGGCCTCATGCAGCACATCCAGGCCTGAATCAGGACCACCACTGGGTGATGGGCATGGTCACTCACTGCTCTGAGCCCTCTTTTGTCCCCTGGCTTGCGGACAGTGGCAGGGTAGGTGTCGAGGCCATCAGGACAAGCTGCTCCTCTCCCTCCTGGGTGGGTGACATGTGTCGCTTCCTCTCCAGCCCTTGGTTGGAAGCTGTAACCATCTGAGAACTTCCAGCATTTCCTTCACCATTTTGCAGCATCCTGGGGAGGTCACAGGGCTGGGCCCCCTGGGAGCTGGCTTCCTCCTGGGTCATCTCAGAAAGCTGTCAGATGGTCAGCGTAGAGCTGGGTTCTGGGCTTATTCCACTTACTATCAAAATCGGTCATCACGGAGCACATTTGCACGACCAGGAAATCCACTGGGTGTAAACCAGTTTGCGAATAGGGCTCATTATATCCTCATTATAACTTAATTGCACAGGTAGCCACGCAGGTATGTGCCCAGGGGTGAACAGAGAGGGGTTCGTCAAAACAGGGATGGTTCTGGAATACCTGGCTTCTGAGAGGAAGGGATCTTGTAAGGGTCGAGTCTGGACCTGCACCCCCAGACGTCATCACGTCAGTGAGCTGGGGCGTCTTGCAGGGCAGACTCTCCTTGAGCGGCTCTGGGCTGGGGCTGGCGATTCTGTGTCTCTCAGATGCTGATGCTGCTGGTCTGCGCCCTGCTTTAAGTTCTATGAGGAGTGAGGAGCTGGATCACTCAGCCCTTCAGGGTTAGAGCAACCCAAGACAGAGCAGCCAGCCAGAACACCTCGCCTCCAACCTGGGGCTCCAGCTCACTTTTGTTTTTCCGGTCTCCTTCCATTTGCTCCGTCTGCTGAGCTCCTAGCAGGCTTGAAGGTTTTGCACCTGTGTCTTGGATGGGATGACTTATACCCGCCCCAGATTCTTACATCGGACTAGCTCCCAATATGTCAGCCTGTGACTGTATTTGGAAATAAGGCCTGTAAGGGGTAATTAAGTTAAAACAAAGTCAGTAGCATGGCTCCTAATGCAAGCTGACTGCTGCCCTTATAAGGGGGGACGAGGACGCAGGGGGAAGACCTTGTGAACACACAGGGAGAAGACGACACCTACAGCCAGGGAGAGTGGCTTCAGAAGAACCATCCTGAGGATACCTCCAGCTGGGACGTCCTGATGCCGGAAAAGACATGTTTTCTCTCCAAGCCGCCCAGTCTGAGGTGTAGATAAAACACGGGGCTGCTCAGCCCTCACATGCCTCTGCTTCCACCCTGCGGTGTTGGTGGCGTCTCTGACATGACTCTCAGAGATGGAGGACACCCCTGCTGGATTGACCCAGCCCGGGGAACCCCTTTGATCAGCCACAGTGTTCTCCCTTCAGCGCAGTTGAATCTCAAGAGCAGAATCCACAAAAATTTAACCCATATTCCCTCTCCCTGAGGGAGGCCTCCTGGCCACCTTGCTCAATACTGAGGCTCACTTTTGGTGTCTCCCTGAATTCTATGTGTATCGTGCGTGTGTGCAAAAAGTGACGGCCTCAAAGAACCGAGTTGCGCTCAACTGGGAGTCTTCTCTCCTTTAGGAAAAACAAAGTATTAAGGTATAATCGCGCATCCAGAAAACTTCACATATGTAAAGAGTAAAACTTGATATGAAACTCGTGTATACCTATGAAACTGCTGCCTCAATCAAGATAATAAAAATATGCATTCCCTGAGGATTCTTTGTAATCTCCCAACTCCTCCCACCTCCACAGACAACCAGTTCTGCTTTCCACTCTGTAGACTGGTTTGCATTTTCTAGAATTTCGTGTAACTGGAATCGTATGAAATACACTGTTTTAAATATTATTGAGATATGTATGACATATGTAACATTTGCCTATTGGTCATGTAGGATGCAATGTTGTTAGTAAATTCATGGAGTTATGCAGTCATCCCCACAATCCAGTTTCAGCACCTTGTTCATCACCCCAAAATATTGCATTCACATCTTCAGTCCCTCACCTTCCAGCTCCAGGCAACTCCTGAAGTTTCAGGAAATGACTGATCTGATGTCTAAGTCTCTGAATTTGCCTTTGCTGGACTCTTCATGTAAATTGAATAAAAGGACTCAATAAATGTAGACTCTTGGATCTCACTTACTATAATGATTTTCAAGGTGGTTGCACATAATAGCATTTCATTTTTCATTGTTGAGTAGTAGTCCAATGAATGGGTAGACCACATCTTGTCTATCCAAACACCTATTGATGGGTCCTTCATTCATTTCCAGTTTGGGGCCATTACAGCTAATGCTAATGTGAAGAGCTGGGTACAACTCCCATTTCTATTGAGTAAATAGCTAGAAGTAAAATGGCTGGATTATTTATAGGTGATAGCTGTCTTCGTAAGAAATTGCCTCAGCAGGGCTGTAGCTCACTGGGTTGTATTCTTGGTTCTATCGCTAGCATCTTGGGGAAAAATAAAAAAGAAAATGCTGTTTTCCAAAGTGATTGAACCATTTTATATCCCCACCAGAAGTGTACGGAAGTCCAAGCTCTTCACATGTTCACCAACATTTTTTAGTACCAGTCCTTTTAATTTTAGACATTCTCATGGAGATGTATACCTTCTCCTCTGGCTTTAATTTGCATTTCTGTAATGACTAGTGAGGTTGAACATCCTGTACTTGATCATTCACCACATGTATATCTTCTTTGGTAAAGTTGCCATTCAAATATTATGCCCAATTTTCATTTGGTTTGTCAATTTTCTAATCATTTAGATATTTGTTATTGTGATAAAATCCAAAGAACTTACACTCTACCATCTGAACCATCTTTAAACATACAGTCCCTTTCATTGAGAATATTCACACTATTGTACACCATCCATCTCCATAAAACTGAGACCCTATAACTGAGGCAGCCCCACCTAGCCATCCTCCCCCAGCCCCTGGCTACCACTAACTTATTGTCTATTTCTGTGTGACATATCCATCCAGTAGAATATTATTCAGGCATAAAAAGAATGGAGCACTAATTCATGCTGCAATGCAGATGACCTTGAGCACATTGTGCTCAGTGAAACAGAAGCAAGATTTGAAAGGCCATATGTTGTAGGAGTTCATTTATTTTAGATACCCAGATTAGGCACATCGTTATTGAATTTAACTGTTCTCTATATAACAGAGATCCTTTTTCAGATATGTGATGTGCAAATAGTTTCTCCATGTTTCAGAGGTTTAAATGAATCAATATGTCAAGTACTTGGCAGAGTATCTGTGATGCAGTTAGCTTTACATTGCAATGACCAAAAGACCTGACAAGAGCAACTTACACGAAGAAAAGTTTATTTTGGCTTACAGTTTTGGAAGTTTAGTCCATGGATAACTGACTCCATGTCTCTTAACCTGAAGTAAGGCAGAACATCATAGTGGAAGGGTGTGGAAGAGGAAATCTCAGTTCATGACATCTAAAAGGAAGAATAAGAAGGAGGAGAGAGAGGTGCCAGGGACTAAATATAAACCCCAAAGGTACATCCCACGTGACCTACTTCTTCCAGGCACACCTTACCTGGCTATAGTTACCACTCAGTTAATTCAAGTTAACTCCACCAGTTAGATTATAGCTCTATGATAATCCAATCATTTCATCTCTGAAAATTCTTGCAGTTGTCTCACACATGAGTTTTTGGGTAATAGCTTATATTCAAACTATAACATTCTGCACCTGGACCCCAAAACTCATGCCAGTCTCACAATTCAAAATACATTCAGTCCATTTCCAAGAGTTCCCATAGTCTTAATGGTTCCAGCATTGCCAAAAGTCCAAGTCCAAAATCACATCCAAGACTCAAAGAAACTATTAGCAATGGGTCCCTGTAAAGATGAAAAGGAAGTTACATATATCTAATAATGGTACATAATAAACATTTCCATTCCAAAAGGGAGAAATAGGGGCAAAGAAAGAAGGGATAGGACCAAAGACCAAAATCCAACAGGATAAACAAGTCCTGAAGCTCCATGTCCAGCATCTGGGGCACACAGCATAGTGATGTTGTCTCTAAAGGGATCATGTATCTCCACCCCTATTGTCTTGCTGGTTGCAGCCCACACAGCCTCTCTCTTTGCTTGTTTCTGCTGAATTACTGCAGCCTTCCTTTGTAGACATTCTATGTTACTGGAATCTCCTAATCTTGAGGGTCTCCACTGCAGCTTCAGTTTCCATATCATATCTTCACATATTGTCCTCTCAGAGATATCCCTCAGGGATTCTGACTCTTCTGCTACACTTTTTCTGACCTCCCAGTCCCTTCCTTTTAGATGTCATCTCAGTGGAAATCCGCATGAGCCTCTAATTCTAGCATCCTACATTTATTCAGAACCAGTACCTTGTAGACAACAACAAGATCTTCTACTATCTCAAGCAGTAGCCTGGCCTACTAAGATCAATTCTGAAGCAGCTTATGAGTGCCTGAGCAGCTGAGCACCTTGAAACCACTTCTTCGGAACCCCCCATGCAAACAAGATTCCCCCATGGTCTCTTCTCAGAGAAGGTTTTTCTTTTACACCCTTAAGTCTGTGATGGGTGTGGTTTTGTCAATTCCTGAGATGCCCTCAAGTCTTATTTCCTATTGTTTCTGTGCAAAATACTTAGCATCTCTTTAGTGGCTATAATCTCTTCAATCACCACAACTTCCTTGGCTCCAGGATTACTCACCCATTTATGGACAAATTGCAAGTCTTTCAAATCTTCCCTGCTTTCTGCTACCAAAGGCAGAATACTGAAAGCTACAGTAAACTTGGCTAAAACCCACCAGCAATAGCCATGCCACCACCTGAATGCTGTGCTGCCTTGAGATTTCCTCTACCAGATCAATTACACATTACCTTTTAATTCAACTTCATAGAAAACATCATGACACAGAAAAAATACAGACAAATGCCTCACCAGAATGTAACATGAATGGCCTCTAGCTTAATTTCAATAGAGTCCTCCTCCTCTGAAACATTATGAGCCTAGTCTTTACTGTCCACAGTCCTATTGGCATTTTGGTATTCTGAGCTCCCACCATAATTGCTCATTAAGCTCTGATTATAACATTTTAAGTCTTCTCCAGCCTGCACTCAGTTCACAGGAAGCAGGGAGAGAGGTGCCAGGGACAAAATATAAACCTCAAAGGCACATCCTTGCTGACCTACTTCCTCCAACCACACCATACCTGCCTTCAGTTAGCACCCAGTTAATTCATTGAAGTGAATTAGCCCACTGATTAGACTACAGTTTTCATAACTTGGTCATTTTACCTCTGAACATTCTTGCACCGTCTCCCACATGACCTTTTGGGGGATACTTCATATCCAAACCATAATAATCTGCATAGACCCAGTATTCGATATTTATTAGCTATTATTGTTTTGCTGTTATCTGGATCCATTCTCATTGGGGAGTTTAGTGATTCATTCTGACCTTGAACTCAGCAAAAGTCGTTCAGACAGACTTCATGGTCCTCACTACTGTCAGGGGACCCTGTCAAAATGGCAGATGGAATGCTTGAATTAGCACATGTGTGATGGAAGAACTGACATGTGGCAGATGGAATTCTAGGACTGGCATGTGGTGGATGGAATTCTAGGATTGGCACTTGGTGGATGGGATGCTAGAATGGGCACATGGCACATGGAACTCTAGGATTGGCACTTGGTGGATGGGATGCTAGAATGGGCACATGGCACATGGAACTCTAGGACTGGCACTTGGTGGATGGGATGCTAGGATTGGCCCATGGCAGCTCCTCAACTAATTTTTGTTCCATGAAGTTTTACTTTAAGCAATTATGATAATAATGATAATTATATTAGTAATTATTATTAATTTCAATGACTAACTCTCTGTCTTCAAGTTAACTATGCTAAATTACTCTTGCCAGCGGGTACTTTTCTCTGCCTACAATCCTTCGGAGGAAGAGTCTCTGGGTCCCTTTTGGCTCCTGAATCCCTCAGCTGGCATTCACACACCACCCCTTCTCAGCTGTCACCAAAGTCTCTTCAGCAGACTCCACTTCCTTGTATGCTGTTCCTCAGAAGAAGAGACACAGGGTTGTATTCCCTCCGAAAGCCTTTCATTTATATAAAAATCACGATTGTTCCCAACACCACGCTCCCAGTGACAGCAGCTTTCTTCTCTCTCCTTTGCTACACAGGCAGCTGCAGTCAGGCAGGCCCTGTGCTGAACACGTCATTCGTTTAGTTAAGTGAGTCCTCCCTGAATTTCCATCAATGCCTGTTTCACTGATGAGGAAATTCAGACTCAGAGGCCACATGACCTGCCCGTGATCACCCAGGGATGCATGACTCCAAAGTCCATCCTCTTTTCCACTCCTCTTTGCACAGCTTTTATTCCTGAGCTACTTTTTGAAATCTCAGTCTCACGTAGAGATCTCCTTTAAATTCCCTTCCATCACTCAAGTTCCTGTTGGAGGCATTAGTTGTCAGCACCTGACCCATGTCCTGGGTATCTGAGGGTCTTGTCCTTAATCTGCTTTGGACTGCATCTCCTCATTAAAATAGGGGCAGTTTGGATGACCAGGAACCCACACTGGTGTGGCTGAGAAAAAGAGCCTAAGAAATGGGTGTTTGGTCACTAATGGACCGAGAAGGTCCCGACGTCCATTCGGACCCCACTCAGAGAGTCTGTCTCCCTCTCTCAGAGGGAGCTGTAAAGAATGAAGTGGATCTCACTCCAGGAAAGAAGCCCCAGCAGTTTCCACAGAGGCAAAGAGAATCATTTTTCTTAGGTGTGCGAAGGTCTTCGAAGAGTGAGGTAATAGGTTTCTTTATTAAAAATTAATCTTCTTGTAAAACCATTGCAATACGATGCACTTTAATAAATCACCCCACGCTTCTGAACACATTTATTATCCCTTCTCAGGAAACCATGGAGCCCAGAGAAATTGGTGCTGCTGAGAGTCTTGCTGCTGGGCTCACTAATGAACTCAGATGGGGGCAGGGCTGAGGCCACCTTAGGTCTGAAGTCTGCCAGGTGGTGTGGATATTGCACAGAATCATAGTCGGTTCATGTCTGTCACAGCTCTCAGGCTTATGGCTTGGGTACCTCTGGATCGAGAAGGGCCAGTAGGTGGGACAACTCTCACTGACCCTGCTGGGGTTGTGGGGGTCTCCAGTTCCCATGTGGGTGCTCTGGGATGATAAGTGGTATTGATCATGATGTGCAAACCAGGCCCACCGTCGCAGCAGTGGCTACTGAAGGACGTTCTTCACCTCCTGTCTCCCTTAGGCGATCTGATGCTTTGAGGCGCTGGCATTGCTGGAGCATGGGGATGTCCTTCCGACTGTCCCTCAAAGCTCTGCTCCCAGCTCACCTAAGAAGCTTGCCTACCTTCTACTACCCTTCCAGGTGGCTTGGGTCTAATCTGTCACAGCAACACAGTTCTCTCTGCAAAAGCGACAGGACCATCTCTTCCCTTTTACCAAGGGTGCCACCTGGCCCCAAAGGCCTGCCATTCGAGCTCCAAATCCGTCTCTCATGGAAGTGGAACCTGCATCTCCTGTCTGAAGCTCCCTTCTCAAAGGCTTTTATCCCTAGATCCAGGCTGAGAAAGATGTATTCTGACCTTTCTGTGTTCTCTTCTTCCTTGGGGATCCAAGGTAAAGATATTTCCTCCTCCAGCCTCTGCTCTTTCGGTGCAAATAAACAGCCAAGGCAGGAGATCCACCCACCTACCAGTAAATCCCAGGAAAACAGATTGCAATTCCATTTTGGGTTCAGCCGAGGATACTCTTCCCTGTGCTCCCCACTGTATGACTCAGTTTTCGTCTTCTGCCTCCCCCCTCTGCCTCTCTGTTGTAGTCACACATGAGTGGGGGGCAGTCTGGGTGTTTGGGATCCATGCTCTTCCCCGGACCCTCCCCCCGAGTGCTTTGTAAACTGAGCTCGCTGGCAGGCAGGTGCTGGAGGCTATCAGCTCTCACCCATGTCCCACTCATGGATCAAGTTCCAGGTACCTCAGTTTTCACGCTGCCTGGCGCAGAGTAGGTCATAGGTAAATGTCTTTTGAATGATTGAGGGAGTGAGAAGTTAATATAGGAACAAGAGAGTGGGGATACAAATCGTGCAGCTCAGGGAAACGGAGAAGGACTCCTTAATGTCTGGGAGGACGGCAAGTCACCAACCCCCTTGGTGAGAAAGCTGGGCTGGAGAAGACAGGCAAGGGGTTTCACTGACAGGGCCTGGGGTGTGCTGTGGGTCAGCATTGGAGGCTTGGTCCCCAGCGTGATGGTGTTGAGGTGGTGAGACCTTTAAGAGGTGGGGCCAAGGGGAAGGTCGTTAGATCCGTTGGGGGCATTGCCCTCAGAAGGGATTTATGCTGTTCTCGCAGTACCCTGAGTTAGTTATGATGGGGGAGTGTATTGTCATAAAGGATTATGTGTCACTGTGACCAACATACTTGACAAAAGCAACGTAGAGGAGGAAAATTTTGGCTCACAGTTTCAGAGATTCGGTCCATGGTTGCCCAACTCCATGGCTCTAGGCCTGAGGTGAGGCAGACCATCATGGCGGAAGGGCATGGAAGAGGAAAGCAGCTGTGGACATGGCAATCATGAAGCAGAGAGAGAGCTTTGCTCAGCAGGAACAAAATGTGACCCCCTGAGGCATGTGCCCAGCGATCCACCTCCTCCAGCCACACCCTACCCACCTGAAGAGACCACGCAGTTCCTTCATATGAATGGATTCATCCACTGATTAGATTAGAGATCTCATAACCCAATCATGCCACCTGTGAACTTCCTTGTGTTGTCTCACACATGGCTTTTGGAGGTCACATCGTATCTAAATCATAACCGGAAGTTGCCTGGCCACTCCCCTGTTTCTCTGGCTTCCTGTCTGATGATGTAATCTCTCCCTCTCACATGGGCTTCTGTCACTTCAATGCCACCCTCCATGATGTCTCCAACAGCACCAACCAACTCCAGTGCTATGCTCTGGAGCCCACTGAACTACGAGCCAATAAACCTCCTATCTCTACAAAGTGACTCAACCTCAGGTATTTCATCACAGTGAACTGTATAAAATGCCTAATCCCAGGTGTGAGGAGCAAGGGTAAGAAAATCATGGGTCATATAGGCCAGATTAAGTGTCTTTGTCTTCATGCTGAGAGCAGAAGGGTTTTTGTGGGGTTTAGGTATGGGTAAAAAAAATAAATAACTACAATCGTCCCTGCTGAGAGTGGCAATGTGTCTTCAGAATCATCACCATTGTTAGCGCTTTTACCTGTGGCTGGGCTCCTGCCGAGCCAGGCTGTGGTTGCTGATGTTCTGAGTCAGTTCTTCCAGGCTATCTGTGACATCCTCATTCTGCTGATGAAGAAACTGAGGCTTGGAGAGGGGAAGTGACTTGCCCGGGAGGGAGAGTCTGGTTTCTGTTGTGTGTCCTATTCTGCAGCTGCCTGCTCAGGGGACTTTCAGAAAACACGTGTGACAGGACACCACTGTGTGCCACGTCCCATCTGGGGGAGGGGACATCTCTAATGACCTAGGAGCCCCTCCGTCAACACCTTCACTCACAAAACCAGACACACATGGCTTCCTGAGCTCTGGAGCCCTCCCCGAAGACACGCTGAACCTCAGCGGCAGGTGGTCCAAGTCCACCAGTAGGTTTTCCTTGAACAGCATTTTGCTGCGTTAGTTTCGTAGAGAAAGCAGAAGAGTAAGTATGGCCTCACATTTTCAAAGACCTGTTCACAAGGTGGGAAGAAAAGGGGCCGTCTTGACCGTGGGAATGGGGAGCGGGACGCAGCAGGTGACCAGGAGTGGAGCGGGCCTCTGTGCCTGCGCTCAGCTCTGCCCTGAGTGTCGGATCCCAGTTAGGTCCCATGCGTGCCCCGTGGTGGACAGGGTCCCAGCAGGGCTGCTCCTCTCACGTCTTCCAGCTCCGTGCACGGCCCCTCATCCCCCAAGCTCTGGGTCACCCTCGGCTCATCCCGCTCCCTCGTTCCAACCACGTACTGGGTGGGTCTTCGCTCAGCTCCCCCTGTGTCCCTCCTGCCCTGGCCCTTCCTGAGCCTCCTCTCCTCCTCCAGCTTCCCGCCTCACTCTGCCTCCTCTCCACTCTCCTGCTCTGACATCTCCTGTCACGAGGTACCGTAAGCTGGTGACGTCTACATGGCAGACATGTGCTGCTCTCGGTTCTTGAGGCTGAAGTCCAGGGTCGAGACGGGCAGATCTGGTCTGTGTTGAGGGCCCGCTTCCTAGAGGGCGTCTTGTCACTGTCACCTACGTGGCAGAGGAGTCCAACAGCTCTCTGGGGTCTCTCCTCTAGGGGCCTTGACCTCCGTCACGTGGGCTCTGCTCTCCTGACCTTCCCACAGGCCCCACCTCCAAATACCACCACTCTGGGGGGTCAGAGTTTTAACACATGGATTTTGGTGGGGACGCAAACCTTCAGATGGTGGCCCCTGGGACGTTAGCAGTCCCTTCCTATGAGGTCTCTCTGCGTCCAGCCTTGCTGTGCCTCTGCGCTTGAGAAGCATGAGGTCAGCCACATCCCTCTTGGAAACCTGGTAGAGGATCCGCCGCGCCTGCAGGCGACTGTGCAGACTGCACCTCCCAACGTGGGTTCTCCATGGGCCAGATCTTCCCCACCACAACCCTGTCCTCTCCCATTCACCCCTGTGGGCCGCACGCCCCACCAGCCTCTCCCGTCTGCCTCTGCCCTGTCTCCGGGCCACTGCCCACACTGCTCCCCCTGCCGGAGGCCCTTTCCCTCTTCCCTTCCTGGGATGAATTCCTGCACATCCTTTAAAGCTCCGCTCTAATGTCCCACATCAAGTATTTTCTAGCCCTTTCCTGATGTGTCCTAGGCAGGCCCTGGAGTCATAGAAGTGACTGATGGGTGCTGTCTGCAGTGAGGAGCTGACTTCCTACCTTAAACATCGCCTCCTCTCCATCCGTCGCTCACCTCCACTAGAGCATGTTGGCCTTTTGGCTAATCTCTCTTAGAACGTCACCCCGTTGAAATAACGTGTTCGAGAGCCCGTGTCCTCCTCCAGATCAGAAGCTCTGGCGGGGAGGGATGACAGCTCTGACTTGAGGTCACTGTCTCAGGCGCTGTCTGCGCCAGTCACCTGCTTCTGTGCCTGGCTTCTGCGTTCCGTGTTTCCCCAACTCTAGGAGGCAAGGTGGTCATTCATCCCACGTTATCAGTGGTCAGCTGTCAAACCACAGCCAGCCTGGGCAGCTTCTCTTAACTGCTGGCCAGGGAGGCCTCCATCAACCATGTCCTCTGCTCCTCCAGTGGTGCTGAGCCCTCGGATGTTGGCTAGAGGAGTCTGACTGTGGTATGAATCCCAGAGGAGGGAGTCGGGAGCACAGGGCTCCAGGAAGAGGGGCGAAGCGGGCGCATCCACGTGGCCCTGCCTGGGGCCGACCATGCTCAGGATGGACATTGTTCCCCAGGCAGCACCCAACCACCTTACAGGCAAGGAGTGCAGCCACCCGTTCTGTCCTGACCCTGATCTAGAACTTTCTGTCCTCCAAAACTGAGAGAAAATAGACTTCTGTTTACATTTTCTTTATAAACTACTCAGTCTTGGGCCCCTTCTTCCCGACCCTCCTGAGAGCTCTCCGATCCGTTGTCAGAGGGCAACGGGAAACGGGCTTGTGGGGAGGGCGTTCTCCCTGTGGACAAGGTGTGACATCATTGCTCCGAAGACTGTCCCAGCAGCCTCCTGATCATCGTGACATGACTCTGGTGGCGTCCTGGGTCCTGCGCTTCCCCTGCCTTGCAGGGGCTTAAGTGGATCAGACGGTTAAACCAGCCAGTCCAGATGCAGCCCTCGCCTTGCAGCAATTTCTTCATCAAAGGAAACCTCGCTGTCTGCTTTGGGGCAAAGCTCTCCAATTGATTGACAGCTCTCCCCATCTTTGGCCCACATGTTTAAGGTGGTCCTATTCCTGGTGCCCACCCATGAGACCCCCTTTCCTGGGAGCATAGCAAGGACCCTTGCAGGCCTGACTTGCAGAGCCTGGCTTCCGTCCTCCCTTCTTCTCCAGTCCTGCTGCCCAGTGATGCCCTCCCAGGACCAAACTCACGCCTCAGAGAGGGCGAAGGCTGCTGCCCGTTACCCACTCTCATGTTCTCCTCTTGCCTGAGAGAGAATGTGGGAGCCACCTCAGGTGCCAGAGCCCCTGGCATGGCCAGTTGGCATCCGGGTCCTGTCTGGGTGGGGAATGGATTCCCATCCTTCTCTTGACCCTGTTGCTGCTCTGAGATCCAGTCCAGGCCAGCCCAACCCAGCACACAGGTACTGCTAGTGACCGGGAGAGGGGAGGCAGTGGAAGGAATGGCCAGAGTGTCCCCGGAGTCAGATTCGCAGGTTAGAGAGTCCTGACTCCCCCCGTCCACTTTTACTGTCTGAGTCCTCAGGCAAGCAACTCAGCCTCTCTATCCCCAGATTTTTTGTCCTTCACCACCTCCACCTTTCTCCTCCTCCTCTTCCTCCTCTTCTTCCTCCTTCCTTTTTTTATATGATCTTAGTCTGTTATAACAAAATATCCAAGACTGAGTAATTTATAAAGAAAATGTAAACGGAAGTCTATTTTCTCTCAGTTTTGGAGAACAGAAAGTTCTAGATCAGGGTGCCAGGAGATTGGGAGTCTGATGGGGGCTCTCCACTCCCGCCATGGTGCCTGTAGCTGCATCCTCACCTCAGGAAGGCAGCATGGTCCCTCAGTCCTTTAACACAGAACTCATCGTCCCCGCTGGGGCAGAGCCTCCTGCTGATTGCCTCCTAAAGCATGACCTCCTAACACTGTTGCATTTGGGATTCAGTTTCAACAGATATTTTGGAGGAGACAAAAACATGGGGGGTATGAGCCCTCAACACAAGACGTACCCTCAGCAGGTTTCGGGTGTGCGATGTGGTCTTTATAGGAATAGGAGCCATACTGTGGAGCAGGTCTCTAGGACTGGTCTTTTTTTGGGGGGTGGGGGGGGTTATTGGAAATTGAACTCAGGGGCACTTGACCACTGAGCCGCATCCCCAGCCCTATTTTGTACTTTGTTTAGAGACTGGATCTTACTGAGTTGCTTAGTCCCTCACTTTTGCTGAGGCTGGCTTTGAACTCCTGATCCTCCTGCCTCAGCCTCCAGAGCCACTGGGATTTACAGGCATGTGCCACCACACCCAACTAGAACTGGTCATTTTTTAGATAGTTTCTGGAGAGAGGCCACTGCACCCTGCTCAGAATGCCACCCTTCTTGGCACATTTGACCCCCACCCGGCACACCCCTGGCCCTACACATCTGCCTCCCATGTTCTCTGCAGGTTCTGCAAGGCAGTGAGAGTCCCTGGTCAGTGGAGGGCAGTGGGACCTGCGACCGAATACCCAGTGTTGTTCCTTGAGCACCTAATGCGTGTCAGGCACCACCCCCAGAGCACAGGAGCTGAGACCAAGGTCCTGCAGCGACTTCCTGAGTTGAAGCCAAGTTCTGCCACTGAGGAGTTTTGGAAACTTGGGTGAGTTGCCTGAACTCTCTGGGTCTGGGAAGTAGAAGCCCGGCACCCACGTTAGGGAGTAAGATAGCAAGGTTCAGAATACCGCAACTGGTTTCCACAGGAGGGACCATACCTCGTTTGCCTGACCCCCAGGGCCCTGCTGGTTCTAAGGACCAGGGAGGGATCCTCCGTGGTGACGGATGAGGGAGAAGATTGTGGAGGAGGAAGGGGCTGCCTCTCCTTCCTGAGCCTGTCGCTCTCATTGGCACAGAGATCGTCTGTCTCCCTCCTTGACAGGAGAAGCAAGTGCCAGGCAGCATCCCAGAGCAAAAGGTCACCTGCTGTCTCCATTTGTCTCAGAGAAGCCAGGGCACGTTCCTGGGGCCCTGTAGCACCCCCTCTGTGTGAGGGCCTGCAGGGTGACCTGGGGCTGGTCAGCAGCTCTCCAGGGTGATTGACATATGCAATTTCTCTCCTCCTGTCTGGCGGAGGTGTAGAGGGAAAATTGGATGTTGTTGAATAATTGAAAATGAAAATCCCTTCGAATTGATTCCTATGAAAACAAAATTGAGTTCCACAATTAGGCGCCCTGCCTTTGCAGGGCATCTGAGGCCTCTGTGTTCTCGGGCTGTGGGCTCAGATGGTGCTTTCTCGGGGCTGAGCATGTGCTTTGAGCCTGGCAGCTCCCGAGGTCTTAGAGCAGCTGTGTGGTGGAAGCGTGCAAAGCCGCTGAGTTACTGGGGACCCTCTGCTCGTGCATGGGCTGGGCTAGCAGTTGTATCCTTCCATGCACTTCCCCAGGGGCCCCAGGGTCATGCCTCGCTCTGGGTGTGGGCACTGTCCCGCTGCTTCCTCACTGAGACCTTCCACAGGATGGTCCCGCTGCAGGTGCTGTCTTAAGCCCTCCCCTCCGTGGCCCGTGGAGTGCAGGTTGAAGGACAGAGCCATCTGCCATGCTGGTGGAATGCCTGGGCTCGGGGCCGCTGCTGGGTTCACGCCCCAGCCCCTCCATGCAGGCCGAGACCTGCAGGTGTGGGAGATCATACCGTAGTGTGGAAGGAAAGATCCAGATCGCCTCTTGAGGTTTTACCTATAGCTCAAGGGTAGAGGTTAGGGGGTCTGTGAACTTGGATGGGAAAACATCCATCACTCTCTCTTGGGGGGCCTGCGTTGTCTTCATGGTAATAAACAGGGAACATGAAACTTACTGTACCAACCAATTTGCAGCGTGCGGTTCAGGGACAGTGAGTACGCTCACATGGTGCAGCCTTCTCCCCCATCTTGTTCTGGAGCCTTTTCACCACCCCGAATGGAAACCTGCAGCCACTAAGGACTCAGCCATGGCCCCTCCTTCCCTCTGCACTTTGCTCAAGCTTGACGTGAAATCCAGTGTGTTCCTCAAGTATGGATTTAGCAGAGCCTGTGGCTTTGTCACCAGAGACATCCCAGATACTTGCATACCGTGTTGTTGTGTGACAACTACCTGGAAAGTCTTTTATGCCAGGAGTTGGCAATTTTTATTCTATTAAGGGCAAGCTAATAGATATTTTTGGTGTTTTGGCCCTTATGGCCAGTATCCCAACTACACAGCTCTGTCATTTAGCATGAAAGCTGCCCCAGACAACATTGAACGAGTGGCAATAGCTGTGTTTCAATAAGACTTAATTTACAAAGTGGGGGGAGGGCCATACTTGGCCTGCAGGGTGTGGTTTCCTGAGCTCTGCTATGGGCTTATTGGTACTTTGAAGTTACGAATAGTTATCAGACTGCTGCTGGATATTGTTATTAACATGTGTATTGCTCTGTCACGTTTTTGTGTTTAGTGTAGGTTCCCTTTATGGGTCCACATATGTTACTTATGTGTTCATAAATGTGGTTCTGGGAAGTGGCGGGCAGGGTTCACCTGAATTCCAAAGGGCTTCATTGCAGGAGCAGGTGAAGGGGCCCTAGGTCGTGAGCAGTCACTGGGCAGCACTAGATGTCTTTGCAACACTCCAGAGAGTGGCTGCCCACTCTGCTTGCACACCCTTGGTGACAGAGCGCTCACTGCCTGCCAGGGAGAGCTACGTCTTTTGGGGGCACCTCTGACTCCCAGGATGGTCTTCCCCCGGTTCATCCCACATCTGTTCCTGTTTTACACCTTCCTCACCGCTCCCGTTTCCTACTCCTCCAAAGCTATGGAAAGCAGCTTGCAGGCCACGTCAACAGCGCTATACTCACCCCCACATTCTCTCCCTCTAGACCGAGAGTCAACACACTTTCCCTGGAAAGGGCCAGGCAGTAACTACTCATCTGTCCACTTCATATTGTCCGTCTGAAGGACTCAACTCCCCTGAGGTATGAAAGGAGCTTCAGACAGTAGCAAACTCCAGTTGGCAACCCTGCTTCAAGTCCAAGTCCCCTCATTACATTGACCCTATTCCTCTAAATGCGTGTCAGTGGGTCTATGTTGTTCTTTCCTTTCCCTCTACCACCCCTCATCCATCCATCCACCCACCCATCTACATATCCATGTACCCGTCCATTCAACAGCCCATCCATCAGCCCATTCGTCCACCCACCATCCATCCAGTCCTCCATCCATCCACCTATCAATATATCCACCCATTCATCCACCCACCTATCAATTCAACCATCTATCCACCCACACGTCCATTCATCCCCTTTATCTGTTTATCGATCCATCCATCCATTCATCCATCTACCCATCCATGTCTGGAATAGAGTCATTTAACACAGATATAAGCAATTTCTAGTTACTACCCATAGGAAGAGCTACAGAGTGAGTTAAGCAGGGTATTAATATATATTGGTGGGCAGGGTCACTACCTGGACAGGGTAATCAGACCTGAGAGAGTGACTCAGCCTAGAAATAAAGATGAAACAGGTGGCCATAGGGTGCTTCAGCAGAGGGTGGACCGAGGGTCCTGGACAGGAAGAGCGGGACATGTCTCAGGCTGAAGTGAGCGCCGGGCAGCCAAGACCAGTTGTCCTCTCCTGCCATGCTCCAGATCACCCTCTCGCTCCGACGCAGCAGTTCCGGTGGTCTGGGATTCGCAGGCGGCTCTGCGGGGTTCTCTGCTCAGGATCTCCCACAGGGTGCAGTCCAGGAGCACCTGCTGGGTCTGCAGACACCTGGAGGCTCCCCTGGGGAAGGACCTGCTGATAAACCCTCTCGCCTTTGCTGTGTCCATTTCTCAGAGGCAAATTTCCAGGTCTAGCTCACGCTCCAGGGTGGGGCCACACAAAGGCAAGGTGAAGGGTTCATTGGAGTCATCGTGGAAGTTTCCCAGCACGAGGGGGGGTGAACCAGGCAAATCCTGCAGAGGCTGGCAGGCCCCAGCCGGGAGCTCCAAGCTCTCCTGAGTGTTCTGGGGACCAACCGAGGGGTTCACGTGGGGGAGTTCCCTGATGAGCTGTATGTTTTCAGAGAGCACCTTGACAACTGGGTGGAGGACGGATTGGGGGGGGACAAAGTGAGGGAAGGAAGAGGAGGCTACTGCAGTCACCTGGGGAGGAGGCAGTGGTGACTTGGACCAGGGCGGGGGCACCTAGTGGAGATGGAAGCCTGGCCCAGAGCGTGTGCTGGTGGATGGCACCCGAGGATTCTGGTACCCCTCCTCTGCCTCCCCCACCTCTCTCTCTCTTTTCAGCAGCCCCCCACCATCTCCCCAGGCTCCGGTGGGCTGTGTAGATCTGCTGTCCATAGGCTGGGCATTGACGCAAGAGAACAAAGACATTGCTAATGCTGTAAACCCTGGATCCAATTTATTTGTTATTTCCACTCATTTGAAATGCACCTGTTACCCCGAAGGCCTTTCAGTGCCATCAACTGCAACTGCAAAATCAAAGAGAAATAGGAACCTTTTGGAAAAACCCTCAGTTATTCAAAGGGGAAAAAAACAGAATGAAAAGACTTTTTTTTTTCCCCTTAGCTGACTTCTTGGCCCATGTGACCAGGCTCACAAAAGACCCCCAGGAGCAACGACCTGCTGCTGTTTGGCTACCCTGGCTCTGGCTTCCAGTTCCTTCCTTTGCTCCATATATTCAAATGGCCTTGACATTTCACGGTAGGGTTTTTAAAACATCAAACTGCCACTTTTCTTCAGGCAAAGATTGTCCAGCGCTCATCTCGTGGGCTGGAAAGTTCACTGAGGAGCTGTCCCTGGTGCGGCTGGCAGGTCGGAATCTGGTGATGTGTGTTCCTGGGGTGCTGCTGGAGACCGCTTGTCAGAGGTTGGGGCGGTTGGGGACGCCTGCACCCGGCACTCCGGGGAGCCTCGCCTGCATCCGTATCCTGCGTGGGAGACGTGGTTCCAGCCCCCAAAGGAGGCAGCCCCGCCATCTAGCAGGCCTTCCAAGGCCCACGCTCCCTCACTTCCACCCATTTGCTAGAGAATGAACAGGGCTCAGTGAAGCCTAGGGGCCATCAGCCCAACAGGGGAGGGAAGGGACCACGCAGGGTCTGGGGGTGACGTTCGGGGAGGCGGGGCCTATCCCAGCAGGAGTGGTAGCTCCTGCTCCCGTGGGGGCATGTCAGGTGCCCGTGGTCTGGTCTGGAAGGTGAGGCAAGCTGAGAAGATGAAGTGCGGCCGCCAGGATGGCTGGGAGCCCAGATCAAGCCAGGTGGATGCGTCCTGTGTCCCCCTGCTCTGAGGCCAGCACACACGCTCACCATGGCTGCTGCCTGTCTACAGGGGCTCACGGTGCTCCTGTCCCTCCGTCCTGCCCTCCCTGCCGCCCTGTGGCTCTGACAGCCCTGAGCACCTCTCTGCTCCCCCACTGCTCCGTCTGCCCCCGGACACCGAATGGTTGGCACCTACGTTCTGGTCTCGTCTCAGACACCACCTCCTCAGACAGACCCTCTCACACCACCTACCTGTCTGTCAGCTCCCCGGCTCTGTTTCCTTTGAAGCCTTTAACCTCGTACAATAATCATGACCATGTGCCCGTCGGCTGGCAGAGCGTGGGTGCCACTTCCCCTCAAGAACACAAGCGTCTACGGTGTGAGTGTCTTCTATGTGGGTGGCACCCTCCGCAGTCCACCTGTGGACGACTTGGTTCCTAGGGTGATGGTATTGGGAGGCCTGGACCTTTAGGAGGTGGGGCCTGTGGAAGGTCCTGAGGTCACTGGGGGCATGTGCTGGAAAGGGATTGTGGGACCCCAGTCTCCTCCTCTCTCTGCTTCCTGGCTCAAGATGTAAGTGGTTTTCTTTGACACACACTCCCCACTATCCACGGCCCACCAGAAGCCCAAAGCAAAGAGGCTGCCAGATCTCAGCCTGAATCCTCCAGAACCATAAACCTATCAAAAAACCTTTTTCTTGGCAAGTTAATTTCCTTCAGGTATTTCGTTGTAGTGACACAAAACTGACTAATGCAGACAACAGCATGTTGTAAAATAGATGTTTATTAAATATTTGATGGAAGAAAGGAAGGCAAAGAAATGAACTCCTGAGCCCCTTCAGATCAAGGACCCTGTGTTTGTGTCTTGTTTGTTCCATGCTTCTGCCGCTTGGAAGTGGGTCTGGCGTGAGGTCGGCCCTCTTCCTAGGTGATCAGATGATTGAAAACTTGAGCAGGAGACATTGCCTTCATCTTAGTGGGAAGCAGGTCCACGCTGAAGTGACAGTGTGTGATCCAGGACCCTGTGCTCAGAGGGCAGGACCCAGCCAAGGGCTCAGGGGACAGCAGGATACTGGAAGAGAAACAGAACTGGTGGCAAGAAGCCTAGTCACTGGGGTCAGGTGCACCCAGAGGTCCATCGGGGAGGGTGACGCTCAGCAGGTATAGGTAGCTCAGATCCTGCCCTGGGCCCCCCTGAAAGGCAAGTTATAGCCGTGGAACTAGTTCTTGACCAGCTAGTTACAGACCTTATTGACTAATGGACTGGGAAACCCTGAGATTAACAGCAACCCTGCTCACAGGGCTGCTGTAGGGATCAGGCCCGGGATACTCAGCCCTGGGCCAAGCACACAGCGTACAATGTACCTTAGCTCCCGTTGCCGAGTTTCGACTGACTGTGGTTACATCTTATTAATGACTTTCCAGGAGCTGTGAGCCCCATGAGGGCAGGTACCCACGCATGAGGCGTTTGGTTAAACCTACGAAACACCAGTGACTTCTTCACGGGGACTCTGTGGAATTAGCAGGGAAAAAGCTGGGCTCTGGTCTGAGACCCCCAGGGAAGAGGAACCTGGTGTGGAGACTGATCCTGCATGTGTCCAGTTCTCCTGGAGAGCTGGGCCACAGCGGGGAGGATAGGCAGCAGGGATCTCTTGGAAGACTCACTGCTGCAGATGTTGAGCCTGACGGCTCTTCAGAGGTCACATAGGTCAGTCCGCTGCTGCAGAAGTCCTCAAGTAAGCTGTTCGCCAGTGGCGGTTCTGTTCTTTTGGGGCCACAGATGCTTTTGAGAACAGTGCTCCTGGACACATGAGCACCATTTCAATGCAATCTCAGGGCCTCCGGAAACCAAGTGGGTGGGGTCCGAGGGTGCAGAGTGACTCATCCCAGAGTCTGATTCATTAACCGGTCTCGCCATAAAAGGCAGGTACCATGTTGTAGTTGTCTGGTTCGAGGGTAGTAAGGTGTGTGTAGAGGTTAGAGGTAAGGAAGGCTATCCACTCTCTCTCTCCCTCAGTTGGAGTTGACTTTGCTGATCCAATGTTGACAATTGACACATGATTAGAGGGTCTCTTTTAATTGAAATTTAAGGATGATTTGTGCCTCATAAATCCAGCATGGAAGGGTATGTTGGTCCTTGCAGTGTCTGATGTGGGCAAATCTCTTCCTTGTCTGAGAGGCAGGTTGGCTTTGGGCCCTGGGCTTCCCAGCTCGGCTGGCCCTTTCTTCAACCCAGGTCCTGTCCATGGTGATCATTTTGCACAGTTTGGATTCCTCAGGTATTGTGTGTTACGGAGGTAGAGAGAACTCACCCATGTGCTGTTCTCCTCCCTGAGCTGTGTTGGAGGAGAGCGGTAGCTGGAACTGGTCTGGGCACCCTGCAAATTCACCCAAAACTGGGAGACCAAGAGTCCCCAGGGGACAGGACCCATGTCACTGCAGAGCTGCCTCCCCAGTGCACCGTCCGGGGTCTGCAGCAGTGACTGCCCATTTGGAGGTGTGTCCTGCAGGGCCTCCTGTGAGTGCTGGCTCTTGAGAAAGGAGTAGGGATGGCTGTCAGTGGCACACCTGTGTCAACCAACCAAGGACACAGACGCACAATGGGCTCTAGGAACACGCAAGTCCCCTGGCCCAGCTGTGGCTCCTGGTAAGGGCTTCCTAGGAGAAGGACAGCCCAGCTGAGCAGAGAGGAATGAGTTGGTGAGTGAGGGCCCTGAGGGCAAGGCATGGCCCTGGGCAGGGTGGCCACGTGCCCAACAGCATGGGAGGAGGGACAGCCTGGCTTGGACAGCCTCGGGTAGCTGGGATCAGTTCTGCTTATGGTGGTGCCCGTGCTGAGGGTCAGGGAGCTCACGTGGCTGCAGGTTTGATCCCGTCAGTCCCCCCATCGTCAGACTTCATGGGTGTCCAAACTGGGGCCATCTGCCTTAGAAGGACCCAGAGTCCAGGGCCCCTTTTGGACATTTGGAGTCAGCACCTTCAAGAGCCAGGCCCAGGAATCTGTGTCCCCAACTGCAGCCCTCTGGCTTCTGTGGGATTCTGAGGCAGATGGCCCCACCCAGAACCCACTCTGAGAAGCCCTGGATCTGTCTTTCTCAAGGTTTTATGAGGAAAAGCGTCTCATTACCACCCCCATAAAACGTGTTTCCTGTCTCATCCGTTTTAGTTCTTGATTAAACCCAATTTGGCATGTCGTTATATCTGATTACTTATTCATCTTCTTCTCTAGTCTTTCTGTGGAGGACAATTGATTACAAGTCCCTTAAGGAGCCAGCCCGGAGGCCCCCTGTGCCACCATGCCATCCCAAGAGCGTCATCCCACTGGGCCTCTCTCCTCGCCGGGGGGGTGGCAGGGACATGGTGACATCTGGGGAGGATGAGGGGGTGTCAGGAGGCAGAGGCTGTTGGAGGAAGGCCTTGGGCCTCAAGTTCAGAACTCAGACTAGTCCCTGCCACAAGTTAGAGGGAGAGGCAATTTAGCAAATTGTAGCTTGCAGCAGATGTTTAATTAGTCCCGAGGCTGTGCAGCGGCTGGCGGCTGAGGGGGAGGGCAGCGCGTCTGCCACCAACGGGGATGTGGCTCTGCAGCTGGGGGCAAGGCTGCACCGGGGGGTCAGAGCAGTGGGAGAGAGGCCTCAGGCGTGGGCCTCGGGACATGCAAGGCCTGGGCAGGCCATGGCACCCCAGAGGCCCCGGGGCAGAGGGACAGGGAGCAAATGCCACCCAAGGCCCTCTGGAGGTGTCGGGCCACTTACCCTCAACGGCCCAGATGCAGTCCCTTGTCTGCACCCCTCCCTTGCTCCCCTCTTCAGTGCAGAGAATGGTGGTCCACCCTCCGACTCAGGAGCCATCCCGACTCATCCTTGTTCTTTGGTCTGCCGTCAGTTTATGGGCACGTCCTGCCAATCCCCCGCTCCCTGAATCTACGCCTGCCTCTCCTATGCCAGCATTTCTCACCTCTGCAGTAGTGACATTTGGGAGCTGGGCCCTTCTTTGTCGCAGGGGCTCTCCTGTGCATTGTTGGGTGTTGATGCTAGAAGGTAGTAGCAGCCCTGCACCCAAGTCGTGACAACCGCAGATGTCTCTTGACATCACGAAAGTCCCCTGGAGGGCAGCGCGCATGGTTGGGAACATAGCTCCACACTGCTCAGGCCACCTGTTTGTCCCCCAGGATCTTAGCCTCCCTTCCTGACAAACCTCCTGGTCTCCAGCCTCACTTTTCCAATGTGTCCTCCATTCCAAAGCCAGTGTTGTTTCCTTTGGAAATTGACCGTGGGATGCCCCCCCACCCCACTCTGCCTCCAGGGCCCCCGCACAATGCAAAACCCACATTCCCTTACAGGATCTGGAAGCCCCAACTTGGAGCAACCCTCTCCAGGCTCTGGCCTCCCGCCCACCACTGCTGCTAGCCCTGGCTGTGCTCCAAGTCCCCTGGACTCCTCCCACCCAGCCTGGAATATACGGCCTCTGAACCAGCCTGTATATTTCAGGCCCAGGAGACTTTTCCTCTCCTCCACCACCCTCCTTCTGCTCCCTCTGCGGAGATACCCTCTTGGACATAGCCCTGAAGGCCAGAGAGAACAGAAATCGAAGGATTGCTCAGCTCCAGACTCTCCCTGGCCACCTCGTTTGATATCATCCCATTCCAAACTGGACTCGGACAGCCTTACACAGCCTCTGCAATGCTGGGCGCCTCAGTGACTCACCAGTTGCCACCCATGTCCTGCACTGGCACAGGAGGAGGTGGAGAAACACCTTCTCAGGAGCATCAGCCAGTGAGGCCAGCGCCTCTTTGTCCCGGGAGGTTGCTGGTTCCCATGGGGTGAAGGTGGCAGGACCAGAGCTCTCTAGCTGGACTTCCAGACTTTGAGAGCCCCATGAAATCTCGGTGGCAGTACATCCATGATGGCATAATTCCTCACCCTGAGTGGGTGTCTGGGGGACCCTGGCTCAGCTTCCTGCTTTAGAAAGAGGCGAGGCAGATCCAGCCTTCAAGATCCTGTGGGCTCTCATCCTGGGGTGAGTGGCCTGCGTGTTCTGTGATGTTGGCATGGTCACTTGATCTCACTGAACTCAGTTTCCCGGTCTGCAGAGTGGGAATGTGGTGGACGGCCTTCAGCTCTAACCCTGGTGAGAGCCAAGTCACAAAGCAGGTGCAGCCACACCTGCCTGCAAACAGAGCCCTCAGGGACATGCACTGGGCTAGCAGGGCCTGCCCAGCAAGTACTTGCGCCTGCTCTGCAGAGTGGCCTCTTGTTCCCATTTTACCAACGAAGAGAGGGAACCCTTAGGAGTTAGTGTCCTTTCCCAGGGTGATTCAGAGGTGTGTTTCCAGCTGGGGGAAGTTTGCAGCCTGAGGATGTTTGACAATATCCAGAAACCTCTTGGGTGCTACCGCAAGGAGTTCCCTAGCCCTAAACTGCAAGGGTTCTGAGGTCAAGAAGCCCCAAGTCAGAGCTAGAAGCAGAGTGTGCCCCCACCACCATGTTCTGGCTGCCTCTGTCCCCGGCTCATTTCTCCACCCTGTGCTCAGAACTTAGGAGGGAGAAAAAGTCTCACCAAAAATTCACAGAGAATCAAAACCAGAAATCTAATATTTCTATAGGTCTCCAACTATTTTGTTGGGGACCCACTTTCTGCTAAAAGCTGTTTTCTGAGCTAATGGCCCTAATTCTTTCAGCCTTCTCCTCAGTCATTAAATATCCCATTGGCTTTATTTGGTCCTGCTTCACCAAATCAGGTCCTCTCATAATCTTTCCCAGTTCACATATCCAGGGTTGCATTAACCCAGTGCCCCAAACTGCAAGATATATATACCTGGCCAAAAGAAGTTTATTGATCATAGCTTACTCAACAAGAAGACAGAATTAGGTGGTTCACGGCTCATTCCGCAGCTCTGAGAACCCATGCTCTGCTCCACAGTTGGGCTTCACTACCTTCAATATAGTCACTTTCATTCACCTATTTGTGGTCTCACGGTTGCAAGATGGCTGCCACAGCTCCAGACATTCCAATCTCCTACTATATTTCAAGGCAGGAAGTGTATAAATGGAAACTTTTTTTTTTTCTTTTGAGGCTCTTTTTATCGAAATAGTTGTTTTCTGAGATGAGGCCCCCATCAGTAGTGATCTCGCAGCGCATTGCCCAGATCAGTCCTGTGGCAACCCCAAGAGCTGATCGAGACAGAGAGGCTAAGGTAGACCAAGGAGAAGATAATTGAGAATGGGTATTTGTTCTGCCTCTGACAGCGTTCACCCCAAGACAGACTGTGCTGCAGTGCTGCAGTGTGCCCGAGCGCTAGTGGACCCTGTGAATGTGACCAAGGCCCATTGCTTCTAGTCCGTTTAGTTTCCAACTTAGTAACACAGGCCCTCCTCTGTTTCTCCACATCTGGGGTCAGCAAAGAGTCACGAGGTGCCTCCTGTGTATCAGAAACTGACCTGGACACTGTCATGGAGCAGGTGACACAGGACAGCTTTCAGGGATCCCAGGCCCAGCCTGTGTCACCTCCCCCACGTTCCGTCCTTACTTGAACCACAGCAGCACATCTGCACAGCAGTGAATCAGACAGCACTTCTAAGGAGTCTGGAAGAACAAAGCCAGCCCCAGAGAGGCCGCCCCCGCTCCCCGTGTCTGTCTGCGCGGGACGAGGCTGGGGCCCAGGGAACGCTGTGTGCTGCCGGGGAGAGAGGCATCAGGCAGCGTTCATGTTCAGTGGGCCTGGGGTGCCCTGCTCTGCTCCCCTCTCTGTACCTGCAGAGGATCAGAGGCTCCTCATAAAGTTACATGAGCACAGAGCCCTGGAAGGAGAGGCGTGCTGGAGGAGACGCCGTGCCTCATGGGTGGATCGATGGCAGAGGGCGGGCACTTATGGTAGCTAGAGGGGAGGTCACCGGTCAGTTGCCTGGGTGTGTGAGGAAGAGAAGAAGGAGGTCCCTCTAGGAGCCCACGGGCTCAGCATGGCCTGGGTGTGTGTGGAAGAGAAGAGGGAGGTCCCTCCAGGAGCCCCCGGGCTCAGCATGGCCTGGGTGTGTGTGGAAGAGAAGAGGGAGGTCCCTCTAGGAGCCCATGGGCTCAGCATGGTCTGGGCTGTCCGCCTGGGCAGGCGGCACACTCCCCATGGTGCCAGACCCAGAGGAACCCCTTCAGAGTTTTTGAGAGGTGACCCCTGCTGCCCTCAGGCCACCTGCAGGCAGGACCTTGGGCCTCCTGGACCCCCGTGTCCAGGTGTCTCCCAGCCTCTTCGCAGGGAGAGGATGCTCTCCTTGCCTTCAGACACCTTGCTGGTAGCCTAGGGAGGCTGATTTTGGACTTCTGACCTCCAGAGCTGTCAGGGACAGATCTACTGTTTTCAGCCACTGAGTTTGAGGTCATCTGTTACAGGAAGTAAAGCAAGGCTGGAGCGGGGCTCACAAACTCAGTCTCAGGCACACTGTCAACGTTTTGGCCTTTTCGAGCCATGTGGTCCCCACAAGGACCCCTCAGCTCTGCCCTGGTGACGTGAAGCTGCCACAGACAGTGTGTGGACGGTGGCCCGGGGTTGTCCACTAAGACAGCCCCGGGCTGGAGAAGCAGGCCAGTCGCCTGGTGTTGCAGGAGCCTTGGTTGGCAGCGGCCTTCTGGCTGAGCTGAGGCCCGGAGCGAAGCAGGTGAAGAGGCAGCACCCAGGCACGGTCCCCGGGCATCACACCACACGCCGGCTACAGCCGGTCCCGCGGCAATGCCAGTCCTGCCCACGGCTGAAGAAACGGGACCCGAGGAGGTGAAGTAACTCACCCAGATCCAGCAGCTGAGAGGCAGCAGAGCCCAGGTTTGACCCCGCGCAGCTGGACCCAGAGAACATCCTTCCGACCACACAGCTGTGAGGCTGCTCCGATGACCTCCGATCAGGACCCCCCCATCCTCCAGCCTCCCGTTCCCTGCATCTTCCCCCAGAGAGCAAGGCCACACCCGAGAGAGTGACTGCTTCTCCTTGTCCTTCCTGCAGAAGGCTGCCCGATGTGGCAGATAGAAACCCAGAGGCCACACTCCTGTGGGAAGGTACGAACGAACACCCGCGACCAAGCGTTTAGATTCACAGCGAATGTGTGCTCAGTCTATCTCAGTAGCATTTGGGATATACTCAGGGCAATTCATAGACAAACTGTATATGTTGCTAGTATATATCAGTAGGGACATTGTTATATGCAAATTATTTATCTCTATGTATCAGTAAACATTTGCCACATTGTATTGTTTGTCCAAAATTCAAGTGTATGTGGAGATTCTGTATTGGACCTGCCAACCAAACTTGCATGACGTCGGGGACAAGTGACCTCCCAGCCCACCCACTGACCAGGTCCAGTGTCAGTGTCATCTGGTTGTCACCTCAGCATTGAGGGCCTCCTTTCTGCCCGCAGTCTACAAGAATCATAAATAGATGTGTCTCTTTTGAAATTCACAGCTGCATTTGTCTGGCCTGCTCTACTAAAAGCCAAGTGTGCCGGGTCTGACCTGAAATTAAAACGGCCAGGCCTCTGTGGGGGTGGACTTGGGTGCTCTCAGTACCTGGTCCCACGCCGCCCCCCACCCCCCAACCTCCGGCAGAGCCTACCCAGGCTTCTCCTGCCTGTGGGTAGACACCTCTCCTCTGGAGTGTGAATTTCGCTTGTCAATTTCCTGGAAAGAGCTCTCCAGAGTGACAAGGAAAGGAGCCACTGAAATCAAGCTCAGACTTGTCCAGGGACCCTGTTTAAGGTACCCAGACTTGCTAACTGCAGCTGTCCTTGACACTGAGTGGATGGTGAAGATCCTCTTGGTGAGACACAGGGACCAGCATTTGAGAAATCGAATTAGGGGATGGTTTAATGTGGCTGTTCCTCCCTGAGCTGGCTCGAGCTGCTTCTGGCAGGAGGGTGTAGGGGACATAGTTTTCTCTTTGGGAAACCTCAAAGCCCTTCAATTTGTTTTCTGTTTTAGTCTCTGGATGAAACAGTAGCCACTCATTCATTCATTGGGAAACAATTTATTTAGCACCTACTACATGCTATGTGCCATTTAACTTCGGTCCCTATGTGCTTGTTGCAGGGGACGTTTGTGTCTCCATTCCAAGCCAAGCTCCTGGATGTTCAAAGCAAGACAACACGAGGTCAGGTTTCTTCCCCCAAGGATGGGGCAAGCGGACCTCTAAGCAAGTAACCAGAGCTCAGCGGGTTGGTCCTGCGCCACGACAGGGCTGGCTCCCTTTCCTGGATGTCCGCAGGTACCAGTCCCTTCACTCACATGATCATCTGAATGCACGGTACCCAAGCTGTTCCTTGAACCTGGTCGCCGTCCTTGTCAGAGTGAGCTAACGGGGAAGAGGCGGGAGAGCTTTCCTAGGAAGGAGGCCTCCATGTCTTGAAAGCCGAGGCGGGTACAGGGGAGCTACGGAGGAGGAGGCATGACGGGACCCCAGCCCCGCCGCGGGTGGTCTGGGCAGGAATCGTTCTGTGGGGCGGGGCCAGCCGGGTCTCCTCCTCAGCGGCAGCTCTGCATATTGACCCACAGGGCCTTTGGGGTGCCTGGCGAGTTCACAAAGGACAGTTAGTTACCCAGGATGTTATTTTCTTTTTTTTCCCGTTCACTTGACTCAGAAATGTCAAACTTGGAAATAGCACATGTATCAGAGCAGAACTGTGAGCAAGAAATAATGCTTGCTGCATTCCGAGATCTGATTGGCAGGCTGATTATATATGCTGTTCTAAACAGCTCAGAATAGCATTTCCCATCCCGCAAGAGTAAAGGATGGTCCCCGAGGTAATTGGCGTTACATTATTGATAAAGGTGCCGGGCCGCGGACAGATAATGAATCCTCCTCCTCTGTGACACCCGGTCACCCCACCGGGTGCCGGTGTTCACCCTGGGCATGCGCAGAGCTCTAGCCGAAAAGATTCCTTCATCCACTGACAACTTCAACATGTGGTGTCCAAGGGGAAGAGAAAGGGAGAGGAAATAGCAATGGGTCAGCTCAGAATATTTGTCCTGAATTAAAAAAAAAAAAAAAAAAAACGACCGCTGTTCTCTTGTCCTTTCTCTGCCATCTTAGAAATTGGATTAGTCATTATTAAGCATTTTGAAGTGGAATGAAAAACGGGAGAAGATTCCAAGGGCACGTCGCGACTTTGATCTGAACAGAGCCGTCATTGTCGGAGGCCGCACAAAGGCAGTTTGCGTTACACATCGAGATCCCTCCCGGTAATTAGGGCCTGGTAATGACCCGTTCCAAAAGGAAACGGCTCCGCTCCTTATTTGCTGTTAAGAACACCAAGAGTTTATTTGCAGAGACTGAGGTTTAATTCAATTAGCAGAAATTGTGAGACACTCACAACACAAGGTATATTAGCCCAGCACTTTGTTTGTAATGAGACCCAGAAAGCATTTAGGGAAAGAAAAGCTAATTACCCAAGATTCTTTTTTTCTTTTTTTTTCAATAACACGGAGGTTTTAGTCCAAATTTCAGAGGCCTGCATTCCCAAATCCCTTAAGCTTTAATTAATGATTAACAGAGCAGAGGGATACAGAGCAGGACAGCAGAGCTTGCCGCAGTGCCAGTGCCAAGGGGGTTATTAACAAGCCCCACCCTCAGACAGCACTTCACAGTTTGCAAAGTGTTTCCACAGCCATGATCCACTTTGAATATTCATGCCTCCTCCTCTGGGCCTATTCCCAGCCTGTCTTGAGTTTCAGATCACAGTTTCCCTGACAGAGTAAGTGCAAGTCCTCAGCCAGGTTGGCCTTAGCTTTTGGAGGGGCGCTGAGGTGTGGATTCAGCTCTCCCCCACACCTGGGTCTAGGGTAGAGACTTTGGCAAGGCAGCTGACTTTCTTCAAACTTCAGTCTGTGATTCTTTGTCACCCCCAACAGTGCTGCTCCATTCGGGAGCCACGGCCACCTGTAACTTCTAATGTTAATTAATTAAAATTAAATAGGACTAAAAATCCGGTTCCTCCATTGCAGTAGGCACCCTTCACGGGGTAAAGCCCCCGGGTGGCACTGAGGACGGTGCTGGCCTACAGAGTGGGCCGGGTCACCCAGATTTGGAGGGAGAGGGAGTGGGAGTGGAGGGAGAAGGTGCCCAGGAAGCCGGTGACAGTGGCAGATATCCCATGGCAGCCTGTGGTGGGCAGGGAGGAAAGGGACCCCACACTCGGCTCCTCCTCCCTTCCCGTTCCTGATGCCATGGGGAGAACACGGAAGAGAGGGGACTCCTGCTGGGCACGTTTTATGGTCCTGGTACCTCTGAGTTCCGATTCAGCAGGAGGACGCTCCGGCCTTCTGTCTCAGGTGCTCCTCACGCCAGCCAGCGAGGCAGACCTCCTTACCCCTCCGCAGGTGGGGAGGAGGCTGGGGCGGGCGGAGGGGTCCGCCTGAGGCTGCAGGCCAGGGGCTGACACAGCTGTGCCGAGGAACCCGAGACCCAGCAGGTGATCAATTAAGGGCTGGGACGCCAGCAGTCCAGGTAGCCAGGGACACTGGGGAAGAACCACATGGGTCCCCGAAAGGGCTCCACAAGGCCCTCCCTTGCTGGCCACTGCCCTGGGGACGGGGGAATCCTCCAGAGCAGCCCTGGGGAAGGAAGGCCCAGCCAACAGCCCTGACACGCCCAGGCAGCACAGCTTCAGTGACCTGTCATTTGGCCCAGGCTGCTCAGGGCTGCCCTGGTGGAGGCCCAGAATGTCCCCATGGCCTTAGCCAAAAGGGTGAGGAAGACGGCAGCCTCCAGGACCCGTCGATGCCCTCCATCCCCTGAAGCAGGAGATGGGGATCCCGAAAGGGCCTCGTGGAGGCCAGGGTGATCCGTGAAGGTCATTTGAGGACCGAAATTAGATTTGGTGGCAGACCAGGAGAACCTGGTTGGAGTGAGAAGCGTGTGGGTCAGGGAGCACGGTAGCCTCGTCCTGGCGAGGACGCTGCCATCCAGAGCAACAGAAAGGACCCTGCCCCGCCTCCCGTTTTGGTGGCCTGGAGCACACCACAGAGCACTTCTGAGCCTCAGTTTCCTTATTTTTTCCTGGAACTGGTGTTGGACCCAGGCATGCTCTGCCACTGAGCCACACCCCAGCCCGCTCCACTTTTTTTTTTTTTTTTTTTTTTTTTTTTGAGATAGTCTCACTTATTTGCTGTGCCTGACCTTGAACTTGTGATTCTCCTGCTTCAGCCTCCCAAGTAACTGGGATTTTAGGAAAGTGCCACTGTGCCCAGCCTCAGTTTCTTTATTTGTAATAGGTCTAAAATAGATCTCGTTCGCCTCTCAGGGTTAACAGGCTTGCACAGTGTTCCAGGAGGGGACACCTGCCTGCAGGAGTGTCGGCACTGCTTGTGAGGAAGGACAGGGTGGATGCTGGTTTTCAGGTCCTCCCAAAGGCCAAGGTTCCTCTGGCAGTGGGTCCCGGGCCTGCTGGGAGCTGGCTGTGCTCCGGGGTGGGTGGGGGACCGCGCTTGCTGCTTCTGAGACTCTAGTACAGCGGTTGATGCTCCAGGCCTGGCTCACCGGGCTGCAGGTCCCTGCACCACTCCTTCCAGTGGGGTCCAGGCCAGGCACCCTCCCGTGGTCCCACTGGTCATTCCGGGGGTGTGATATCCTCCTCTCAGGGTGGTCAGGCAGGTGGATGGCACAAAGACCTTTGCAGTGCTTGACCCGTTCTCTGTTCAGACCAGACACTACTCTAGCCATTAGCTTGCCCAAGAAGTGACCTGTGACTGTGCTGGCCTGCCGCTGGATTTGGGGGATGCGAGAAGAAGGGATATGCCTGATCTTTGAGGAGCTCACAGTCCAGTGCAATGGCTCGAGCATTTTCTCAGGATGGGAAAGTCTTCTGAGAAACAGACACACAAATATGAGCCCCCCCAGACCCCACAAGCTTCAGGTTTTGGGTGAAGAGATTGGTCTCATTTGGGACTGGAGGTGAATTGAGCCTGCAGCCTGGGTGGCTCCCTGCTGTCACAGGCGAGCACTGGGTTGGTAAGAGAGCAGGGCAGGCGTCCAAAGTGATCGGCACCGTTAAAAATGGAAGAACAAGAGGCTCACTAAAATAAATTGGGGTGGGGGCAGGACAGAGCCCCATACTGAGCCCAGAGCACGGGAGGTAGGCTGTATTAGTCTGCTTGATGTTGCCAGTAGGTCAATGGCATGGACAGGGGACTGATGAAGAGAGGCGGCTTATTTGGGCTCCCAGCTTTAGAGGTACAAGGTCGAGGGGTGCCTCCGGTGATGGCCTTGTGCTGGCAGAATCCCAAGACTCTGGCAAGAGGCAGGGAGCACAGTGCCTCTCCCAGTCTCTCTCCCTCTTCTAATTCCAGCCCCTCCTCCTGATTCAGTCCTGAGGGCCCCATTCTGGCGACCTTCCTGACCCGACTCACCTCCTAAAAGCCCACCTCTAAACTCCATGGTCCAGTCAAGTTTCACCCCTTTAGTACTTTAGGAAACTCAAGTGGGAACACTTGGGTCTATCTCCAGCCAAGAAAGGAGAGCAGGGTCCACTGGAGTCTCCTTGGGGTCAAAGGTAAGGCCACCTGTAGTATCTATGCCTGACTAGTGTCCTGCATGGAAGAGGTCCTTGACTTTAAGGACATCTCAGGGTCCTGATTTTAGGGGTTTTGTGGATTTCAAAGATGACAGTCACAAGTGTCACTGAGTGGTTGATCCAAATAGAGACGTGAGGTTACCAAAGTCACCATGAGGACCACGTTGACCTGGGGTAGTCAGGGCACACTGTCCCTCACTCAGTGAGTCATAACCACTTTCTTTTTCAAAAATGTTAATCATTATTGTACCATTAGCACATATTGATTACTCATCAATGGACTTCACTTTGCTGTTTTCATACACGTGAACACTGCGCATCGATCACATCTACCCGGTCCACTTTCAGTCCCCTCCATCCCCACCAACATCCTTGTCTTAGGTGGGAGCCCCAGAAGCAGGAACCAAGGTGAGATCTGAATGAAAGTGGCTGACCTTGGAGGGGTCCCTGGGAGCTGGTGCGGTGGGCAAGGCAGGGACGGTTCCTGGTGTACGTGTCTCAGAATGGTCTCACCAAGGGGAGGGGGTGCCGCCATCTGTTAAGGGTTGCCCTGCGACCTTAGCTGACACCCTTCTGACTGGCCACAAGCATGCTACTTACTGTCCCAGAAGGCCATCCAGGAAAGCCAAAGAGCTGGCATCGAATGGGGAGTGGGCTTGTGGGCAGTGAGTGAGGATTGGCCTCCGTCCCCCGCTGTGGAAAGTGGTCTCTCCCTGGCTTCCCACTATTCCCTGCTCTCTGGGACCCAATCTGGTGGCCAAGGCCCTCTGTTTTCCATCTGATGTCCTCTGGGTGTGACTGCCCCAGCAGTCCTGCCTGGCCACCGCGCATTGGCTCGGGTTTGTTGAGGTGACCATCAGACTCCCGTGTGCCGCTTCCCTCCGCACGTGTGATCTTGCACGGAGACCCTCTCCCGCGTCTTTGGAACTCAGCGCAGCACTGTCCTTTGTTCCCGAGAAGTAAACACGCTGAGGCTTTTTGTTCCTTTCAAAGCCTGCTTCAAGCGACTCCCAGTGTAGCCCAGCAGGCGCCTTCTCCCAACTCAAACGGAATGTTATATATCGGATTTGTTTTCCTCCGTGCATCATCTGCTCACAGATGTTTGTCCTTCGGCTTGTTTCTTTTGCTAATTAATTTTTGATTAAGTTTTGAAACACCTTCTGTCTCCACCAGTTCCAGCCACCCAGGTAATCCTGCTTACTCTGAGCCCAGGCTTAGAGCCCAGCTCTCAATGGCTCTGCATCCCAGTGGCTAAGAGGGGCCAGGGGCTTCAATTAACAGGCTAAGTGGAAGTCTCCCTCTCATCCAGACAGGAGGGAAGTGTGCTTGCTGTTACCTGAATCAGCAGCAGAGGCAAATGAATGAATGGAGGTAGCTCTTAGAGGCGGTGGGTGGAGTAGAGGAAGAGACAGAGGCTGCAAATTACCTTCCAGAAAGAAGTTGGAGCCAATGTTGTGAAACTTGTTAAGAAAATGTGCACATACTTGTGTACACATGCACACACATACACATGCACACGTGTGCACATGCATACACAGTCATGTCCTTTGAGCAGAAACTCCACTCTTTGGAATTATTTCTAGGAAGGAGAAAGAAGAAATGAAGAAACTGTCCATTGCTGGCATCTTGTGAACCAAGTGTTGTGTTAGGCTCCTTGATAAAGTAGCAACGGCAGCAACTATGGAAATAAAAACAAAACCTCAGGGCGTGTGAGACAACACGTTTCACATGGTTCTGCACCAAGAACCTTCTAAACGCTTTGTGTGCCTTGCTGCATGGACTCCTTACATAACCCTGTGGGGCTGCCATTGGACAGCTGAGGAAACAGGTACAGAGCAGGTGAGTGACCTGCCTCAGGTATAGGAGCAGGGCAGAGATGAAACTGGAGCGCAGCTCCAGAGCCTGATCTTGCATTTCCTCCACCTGCCCTATCACTGTTAGGAACTCAGATTCAAGCGGCCAGGCAGGGAGACCGCTCGCTCACCACAGGAGAGGCCAGGAAAGGGACTTGTCAAAGGCCAGGCCTCAGGCATGCGGGGCTGTGTCCTCAGAGGCTCCTGTGTCCTCTGAGCCATGCTGACCTGCAGGCACCTGGGAAGCTTCTAGGTCGATGGCGACTGCCCTGAGCAGGATGCACCTGCTGGCCCGCTTCCCTGTCTCTGGGCTTTTACATCCTTTTCTCCATGTCACATGTGGGTTTACCCCCAGAAATTACCCCAGAAAGGCTGGACTGTGAGCTAGAATCTCGTGATGATAACTTCCCTAATGATTGACATGATTCTAAGTCGTGTTTAGTACCGGGCAAGAAGGGAATCAGGGTGCGCTCGGCTGGTGGTGGAGCCCACATCCTAACCAGGCAAGCTGCTGTCTCGGGAGCACGGAGAGCTGTTTATCTGTGTCCCTCAGACAGTGCAGGAGGCTCCACTGGCCCAGGGAGCTCTTCCTGACAGGCCCTGCCTCTCTGCGTGTCTTCCTTTCCACTGCCTGAGATGTCCTCAGACTGGCCGGTCCTGCCAAAGAAGATGAAACACCCAGAGGTCACCAGGCAGCACTAGGTAATAAGAAAAGTGAATGGTCACCAGCAGGCCGGACCCTGCCAAGCCGTCACCAAGTTCCTCCGCAATTTCCAGAGACACCAGGAGGAGGGACGTAAATTATGTCGTCTCTGCTGTCCAAGGTCCTGAGCACCCTTCCTACCGTCCTTCTCATTTTAGCTCCGTAAAGACTGTGTTTTCAAACAGTCATTGCTCATGTCTGTTCAGAGAGCAGGAAACCAGGAGCTTAGCATTCTGTTGGTTGGTGGGGAGTAAGGGAGGGAAGACGTCTCCCCGGGGCTGGCGAGTTCTGAATTCCCAGGGTGTCATGGTTGCAGGGCAGTCACACTGCTGTGACCGGAGGTGCTGAACTCAAATCACCAGTCCTCCAAAGACCTGCCATCCCAGCTGGGGCTAAGTCACCTCTCTGGCAAACTGTTTTTAAACCTGGGGACAATAAATGAGTCTACATCATAGGGTTGTGATGACATGACGTGCAAAAGATACTGAAAGTGGAGTGTTTCACACCCATAGAATCACCATTTGGAAATGTCAACTTTTCTCATTATTAATGAGAGTGTGAAGTAACCTTCCTGGCCTTCCCAAATCAGGGCCACTCATCCCACCAAACTTCTGAGCATTCCCTTCTTCTGTCTGGAACACCAGGCAGAGTCCTGATACAGAGTTGAGGTACGAGTCCTGGTCAGTGAATATTGAAGGAGGACTCCTCTCAGGAGGAACCTGGGGTCCAGCTCCAGTACCGTGGAAGAAAGGGAGAGGGAGAGGGAAGGAGCGAGGAGGGGGGAACCTAAGAATATCCGAGCTGGATCCACTTAACGGAGAATTCAGGGTTGAATTCATGGGGGTAGGTGGAAGGCAGGATGGTATGCTAACTAAAGCTAGCAGTTTAAAAATCTTTAAGTCTTTAATCCATTTGAATCGATACTTGACTGAAGTGTGAAATAAGAGTCCAGCTTCATTCTTCTGCATGTGAACCTCCAGTTTTACCAGTGTCATTTACTAGAGATGAGTCCCTGTAGCATGTCCTTGGCATCCTTGTGGAAAACAGGTTGACTGTAGGTGGGCATTGGTCTAAATGTTTTTATGCTAGTACCATACTGTTTTGGTTACTGTAGTTTCATAATTATGTTTTGAAGTCAGGAAGTTTGTGATGCTCCCAGTTTTTTCTCTTGTTCAGATGCTTTGACCATTTGGGATGCTTTGTGGTTCCATATGAGTTTTGGGATTGTCTCTTCTATTTCTGTAAAGAATGTCCTGGGCATTTTGGTAGAAATCACACTGAATATGTGGATCACTTTGAATAGTATGGATGTTTCACTAATACATATTTTTCTAATTCATGAACACAAATGTCTTTTCATTTTTCTATGTCCTAAATTTTCTTCATCAATGTGATATAATTTTCAGCACACAAGTCTTCCCAGTCTTTGGTTAGGTTCACTCCTCAGTATTTTATTCTGTTTGGTTCTATTATGAATGGACTTGCCGTATGAATTTCCTCTGTGAACGGTTCATTGTTCGTATATGGAAATTAAATGATACAACCATTGGATAGAGGAGAAAATCAAAAGTGAATTTTAAAAATATCTCAAGGCAATAAAAATTAGACCAAAACATACCCAAACTTGTCGGATGCAGGAGTAACAGTGGTAAAAGGGAAATAAATATCAATAAATAACTACTTTATTCTTCTTTATGGCTGAGTAATATGCCATTGTATATATATACCACAATTTCTTTATCCGTTCATCAATTGAAGGGTATCTAGCTATGAACACTGATGTGGCTGAATCACTGTAGTATGCTGAGACAAAACAAGAAAGGTCTCAAGTAACCTACCATCATGCTCTGGGGAACTAGATAAAGAACGACAAACTAAGCCCAAGGTTAGCAGAAGAAAGGGAAAGCTTAAGATTGGAGCAGAAATTTAAAACTGGAAAACAGGAAAACAAATAAAACTAAGTGCTGGTTTTTATAAACAGAATTTACAAGATCAAGTAAGCCTGAGTCAGACTAACAACCAAGAGGAGATCCCAATAGAACCAGAAAGGAGAAAAGAAACATTACAACAGACACTCAGAGTGAGAAGGATCGGGAACGACTGTTCCAAACAAGTGTACGCCAACAAGCTGGTAACCTGGAAGAAGTCGATAAAGCCCAGGAAGCATGCAGTCTACCAAAACTGAAGAAGCAGGAGATCCATACCAACTAACGTAACAGGTCGGGATTCAGCAGACAAAGGCCCTCCAGCAAAGAAAAGCCAGGGTCAGATGGCTGATGAGTGAATTCTGCCAAGCCTTGGGAGAGGAACTGCGGTCAAGGCCTGGCTTTGGCTGCGACCAGCTGTGTTACCTGGCATACGCTCCCCTTAACTGCTGTGTCTTTAAACCAGAGGTCACAGAGGTATGGAACTCGAGGGTGGTCTTGAACTTTCCTTGAGTTTCTGCAGGGTTTTTGGTTATGGCACTCGTAACATTTGGGGACATATCATTTGCTACTGTGGGGATCTGTCTCCTGTGCATGGTAGAATGTTGGCTGTTATTCAGCCTTGATCATCTATGACAGGAAGAAACCCCACAACAGTTATGACAATGAAAAATGTCCCCAGATATTTCCAAAGTTCCTGGAGGTGGTGGGGTTGCCCCTGGCTGAGAACCACTGAGCTACTACCCATAAAGCCCTTAGAATGAATCCTCAGATATTCTAAACTCTCAGGCGTGGGCCACACTGGTTACCTTTGCTCACATCAGCGGTATCATTAATACAGTATGCAGTAGGGAGCATAATGCCAGTTCTGGTTAAAAAACAAATACCTTGAATTTCAGTCCTTTAACAATAAAGGCAATTCTTTGCTTCCTTTTCATCCCGTTGAGGGGTTGCTGGGGGTCTGACAGCCTTCTATGGGGTGATAGGCCTGGCAGTGACTCACTTTGCCATTGGTCTCACGCTGTTGGTAATAACTAGTCACAGGGCACCATCTAGGTCCCGGGAAGCCTGGGAGCTCAGTCCCTGACTGGGTGGCTATTTCCCAGTGGCAAGTCCATATGGAGGCCAGGAGCACATATCTCGAGTCAACAGTCATCTCGGCTGTCCATTAACAAGAGCAGTCAGTGTTTCCAGTCACTCGCTGGTCTTTCTGTGTGGCCGTTCACGTTTCTATGTCCCTGCACTCCTGTTTCTGGGTTCCTTAAACAGACAGGAATCTGTTAGGCTGGGGTTCCCAGAACCTCTAGGAAGGCCAGAGGACCAGCTGGAAAATGGAAGGAAGCAAGTTGGTGCTGGCGTTCCGGGAAGCAGGAATCCTCAGCAGAACGGTCTGACAGGAACCCACCACCACGAGACACCTGCCCTCTCTCCATCTGCCCACATCCTTTGTCCCTGGCTCAGGAGTCAAGACCTGATGTCCGTGGGGGGTGCCGCTCCGTCATGCACGGGCCACGCCTGCCCCAGGAATCCGAGCAGAAGCTTCCAGCCCAGTCCTCCTCAGGTCTGTCTGCTCGCCACACTCCCCAGGGCAGCTCCCATGGAAGGCCCACGTCCAGTTCCCTTCCTGGGTCAGTGACATGAAATTGCCTGGGGTCTGTCCTGTGCAGCTGCTCTGGTTTAGCCCTGCTGTGACCCTGATGTGCAGCCAGCAGCAGTGGCCTGCCCCTTCAGCATCTCCAGTGGTAAACTGGGCATCTCCACTCACTCTCTCCAAGACCCACAAGAGGGCAGAGGGAAGAGTCCTCAGAGAGGGAATTGGGCTATTTTTTAAAGGGACAGTAAGAAGGAACAATGTGACCTTCTTAGCCTGCACCTTGGGTCATAGATGGCACCCTGCACCCTTCTCCCTGGCATCCAACACCCCAGGCTGGTGTCCTCTCCATCCACCGCCCATTTGTCTCCAGGAAACGTGCCCTGCCACCTGTCCCAGAGCTGTGTGTTTTCCCAGAGAGGACAGAGAGGTCAGAGTTACAGCTGTTTAGCCTAAGGGAATGCATTTTCAATCATGGATTCCAGCACTGTGCCTGTGAAAGAAGAAGAAACTTTGGAACTGCAGGGGTGTTTCCATAGAAATTCAAATTTTACCATAAGGCTTTTGCAAAGGGAAGTCTGCTACAGCGAGGATACCACCTCGTGCTTCCCTCTACCAGCAGCTGATGGCGAAGAGGGAAAGGAACAAGACTGGGGGTTGATCTACCCTGGGCTCACATCTCCACTCTGACTTTTAAGTGTTGTGTTGTCTGGGAAGGTTTTCTAACCTTCAGGCCCTTAATTTCCATAGCATTGATGAAGTGGTGCCTCCTTTGCAGGCTCTGAGGACTGAGAGCATAAATAAAGCCCACGCGCAGTGCCTGACAGGGAAATGCAGGGGCCGTGGTCACTCTCTCATCTCTTTGCTTTGAGCTATTTGGAGTCACACAGTCCAGCTTTGCCAGGGACTGCCAACCCATGGGGAAGACAGCATGAGGACGGTGCAGACTCTTTGCAAGGACTAGTAGGAACTAAGCAATGTCTAGACAATTGCATCCTAGAGAAAACTTGGAAAGTGGAGAAAAGAAAAGAAAATATCCAATTTTACCTTCTAAAGAAATTGTTTTTGAAATATATTTCCTTCTCACATTTCTTCTTTTCGTGTTTTAATATAATCGAGATCAAATAGTCATTTGTACTGTTTTCTTCATAGAAGCATTTTCCTATGTTATTTCAGACTTTGCTTGATCATCTCTTTAATCACTCTAGAACAAACAGTTCATGAAACAGGGATGAGCAAATGGAACCAATCCCCTGTTGTTGGACAACGAGGTTGTTTTCTATCTAGATTTTTCATTACAAAAGAAGTTATAAAACAAGAATTTGTGCCAGCATCCTTTTACTATATTTGCAATAAATATGTAGAACAGACTCCCAGGAGCAGAGGTACTGAGTTAGAGGGACAGAGGGTTTGCAAGGACCTTTATCCATATTTCCAGATTGCTGAGCTAAATTTGAAAACAGAACCTTCTTAAAAGTTTTTTTTTTTTTTTTTTAACTTTACATCCTTGCTTCAAAAAGTAATGAAGCCACCAGGGATAAAACCCCCCAGCACAGCCACTATCTTCTCTGAGATTCCAGTGTCCAGCAGCCAGGGCTGCGGGCAGGCCTAGCATCCACTTCTCACTCCAGGTCAGCCTTCTCCTGCCTCATAATTAAGCTTCAGATAATGTTTGCAACCTCCTGGTGTTTTCCAGCTGGTGTCAGGGTGACTGATGGGCTCCTCACAGCTTAGACACCCATCAACCCAGTGCTGTAACAGCTTTAACCTTCCTTGACACACCAACTTCAAGGACAGCCCAAGCGTGGGGCTCCCTGCCGGCACCTACTCCCTGCGGCTTCGCCTTCTTTCTAGCACCCCCCTGCATCCTCCGCTCCTTTCAGCATCGTCCGTGAGGTAGACCTAAGACAGTTGTTCAGCACCATAAGTAAAACTATTCTTAGGTTACAAGCTGCCAGAATTTTGAAGCAAGTGCATGTAAATATTTCATTTCTGACAAGTGAGAGTTATTAAGAGAAACCTTGTGCGCTTTCGAGAAGAATTTTAAGAGACATGTATTCATTGGACGTGTCTGGAGCCTACAGAATTTGGTGGGGGTGGAGGTGGGAGATGACTCTTCTCCATGAATGGGCTCCTTCCTTTTTTAAATTTACATCTTCTTAAGATCTGGGATGAGTTCTGGTGGCTCTGGCTGGATCCAAGTCCCAGGCTAGAGCGGCGGAGAGGGGTGAGGAGCGGGGAGGCTGGCTGCTTTCAGACATACTCCTTTAGGTGGACTGCTCCTTCATTGCTCCCTTAAATACAATGGGGACCATACTTTGGGTGCCAGTGATTGCCAGCACTATCACAGCGACAGCCACAAACCTGTGGAAAAGCCGCCGTTGGCCACTCTCCATCTGCAACTCCAGGCCAGACTTTCTCACTGAATCCGCACCACCATAGCAGAAAGAGATTCTTGTATCCATTTCCAAATGCAGAAACTGAGACTCGGAGAGGTGAGGTAACCGTCCTGTGTGGCTGTGCACACAGCTCGTAGGAGGTAGAGTAAGGACATAGAAAACGGGTATTTCTAACTCCGGGGTAACCCATGTGCATTTCACTGGCTGAGATCAGCCTGAGCGCTCTGAAAGCCACCACCTGACAGTAAATAAAGACGACCATGCGTGGAAATCACGAGGAAGAGTGTGGGTGCTCGTGGTCGTGTAAGCAGGAGGGTAAATCCCACAGCTTACTGTGTACCAGGGGCTGTGCCAACCACTCGGAGCATATTACTTTGCTCAGTGGTTACAGAAACCTTGTAAAATATTACAATTCCTATTTTACAAGTATAAAATCATGGGCTTAGCAAGGCTAAGTACCTTTTGTGTGGTTGTTATACTTGGATCTGGAATGTTCCCCTAAGGCTCTTGTGTTGAAGGCTTGGTCCCCAACTGGTGGTACTGCTGAGTGGTGGTAGAAGCCAGAGGAGATGGAGCCTAGTGGAGGAGGTAGGTCGCTGGAGGCATGTTCTTGGAGGTTATTTCCTGCCCCTGGCCTCTCCCCCCATCCCACCGATTCTTCTGATGCCATGAGGTGAGCAGTTTGCTCTTCCATATGCTTCCTGCCTCACCACAGTCCCACAGTGATGGGCCAAGTGACTAAGGACTAAACTTCTGAAATTGTGAGCCAAAATAAATCTTTCCTCCTTGAAGTTGGTTTTCTCAGGTATATTGTCAGAGCAACAAAAAACTGACTATCATGGTGACGATCTATTTTAGTATAGGAAAAGGCTCACTGGGCACAGGTTGATGGAGCTGTTATGGAGGCACTTGGTTTCAAATGGACTGCCTGGATGGTTCAAGGTGCCTGGCGCATTGTTCAGGGAAGCCGGAGTGTTGAACTCAGCTGGGGCTGTTTCAGAGTGCCTCCATGTGGCCTCTTCAGTGTGTCTGTCTCAGAATAGTTGGATTTCAGACATTTCAGCTCCGAGTGCCCTAGGAGACAGCCATGGAAGCTTCCAGTCTTTCAAGGTAACGTGGCATCCCATCTGCTACAACCTGTTGGTCAAGGTTGAGATGGTCAGAGTCATTCCAGATGCAGGAGTTGGGGTCACAGGCCACACTGCTCAATGGGGAAGCCACCAAAGACTTCATGGCCACTTTAGTGCTCTATACTCACTTAAGAGTACGTATCTAGAAAATTGTAGAAGTTGGTTTTGAATCTGGGACTTGGCTCTAGTGCCCCACATCCAGTTAATGAGACCATTGTGGGTCATGGAGAGGCTGCTGCTTACCATTCAAGAGAGTGCTGGTTCAACAACATGTGGTGGGGAGTGGCTGCCTGGTTCCCAAAGGAGTGGACTCTCAGAGCAGGACAATGCCCTCCTTAGAGTCCCCAGCTTCTGAGTGGCAGGAGCCCCATTCCTCATCTTCCTCAAGCCAAGATTTCTTTGGCTTCTCCACTCTGACTTGGTGCTTCAGAGCACTGTTTATACCAGTGTCAACCACCCAGAGCTCCCATCAGCCAAGCACTGAGAACACTCCCCTTGATGAGGAATTTCATCCTGGTGCCTGGTCCCTTTGGTCAAGGTGTAGAGGGGATGGGAAGTCAAACCTGTTCTGTTATTTTTTAAATGGATCATTAGAACTCAAAATTGAAGACAAAGATGTGCTGAATACCTCTTATATTTGAAAGAGGGCCCCCAAATGGGGTTCAGATGTCTCCTCAGGGTTCTTTGAGGGGACAAGCCTGCTCTGCCATTGCCAATATCCACAAGTGTGCTTCAGCAGAAGATCAGAGAGGATTCCTGGATAGCGTAAGGAATGAGGAGTCATGGGTCTGCTGCTGACCCTGTCAACCTGAAGCAAAGCCAAGTGCCAGAGAACCCCTTGCAGACACTGGGAAGCCAGCAGCAGAACACTTAGGCTACTCGTGCATCTTCTATGGTGACCATCCTCTGGGTGTCTCTGAGCAGAGGGAGAAGAAAAGGAACACATGGAGGAACAGGGTGGCTTCTGCCTCTGCTTTTCTCTTGACCCTCTTAGCAGGTGAGAACTGGTGAGTTTCTCTAGGGTTCAAAGGATACCATGGAGGAGCTGGGTTTGAACCCTATAGTTGGTGCAGCCAAGGAGATCAGCTTGTAGGTGAGGGGACTTCAGCAGCAAGAGCCAGTGGATTATGCCACCGGAATGTTGTCTCCAGTAAGAAGAAGAGGTAGAGCAGCAGATTTTCCATCAGAGGACCAGGAATCTCAGGCACGGTAGTGCTACAGTAGGGAGGGGTGACCAGGCCTGCCAGCTCTGTCTACCAAACCATCTTCCTCAACATACAACTTGACTACATGTCCCAACCCCCTTGACATCATAGATGGCCATCTATAGTCAAGCCCTGGTCAAAAGAAAATGAGGTGAGGTGTAGTGTGTGCTGCTTCTGGATCTGGTCCTTAAAAACCTTCACTTGTGTTCTCCATGCTCCTTTTGGTTGCTTGAGGAGAAGAAGACTGTAGAGACATTAGAAGCAACTCATCGAAGGTGGCAGAAGCCCTTTCCAACCTGGGTCCCTGCATGATCCTGTGGTGGAGGGCCACCATCTAATGTGTTCTCCTGCCTCAGACTCTAAAGTGAGCAAGAGATGAATGCCCATTATGTTGATCCATGATTCATTTGGTTCTATCACTGCAGCTTAGATGTAACTGACAGATATAGGACATCTTCACAAGACCCCCAAACCCACCTGTACCCCATAAATGCACCAGCATTTGGAGACTTTTCACAAAGAGTACACCTATGGCCATTGCAATTAACCTGGCAATCAGTACTGATGGCAGATGAGTTCATGGGTTGTATGCTCAGGAAGAAAGGATTTTTCCCTTTCTCCAAAACCCATCTTCTTAGACAAAATGGCAGCACTGTTAGAATCAGGAAACCAAAGGGGAAAGAGGGTGTGAGAGAAAGGACCCTGAATTCCCCCCAGTTAATCCCTCTGGTTGAGGCCTGACTAGAATGGGTGTGTTTGGTGAGATGAACCTTAGATTATATGTTTGATGGAAGCTTTGCACTTGGCTGGATGCCAGTGGGCTGGGGTTCTCAGGTGCGAGAGGGACAGAGAAGCTGTCCAGGTCTTTGTGGGGTGTCCTCACAGTGAGACAAAGGGAAGGCAGGCTGCATCACTGGTGGAAGGGAAAGTCTCCTGTTTGTGCAGTCCATGGTGTCAGCCCTTTTCCATAAGCTGGTTCTGTTGGAGCCCCAGAGCCAGTGGCCAGCCTGGCAGAGATCATTGGTAGACCTCATGGTGTGGAGAGTCAACATTTTCATTTGAATGATTGACTTTCCACAGAGGAAATGACATAAACAGTGTCACGTGAGTAATGTCCTCATGGGCCTCTGCCTGGAATGTGTGCTTAAGTGACACATGACTTCACAGGTAAGGAGTCCCTTGTCAGCACAGTGGTGTCCTTGGCTGGTGGAGACAGGAATCTGGAGGCCCCACTGGAGTGCTGAAGGAGGGAGGTCAGCATTACGCCTTCCTTCCTTCCGGGTGACCACTTGCTGCAGCACTGGCTAAGCCACAGGGACCTGAATCTGAGTCCTGGAGGAAGCAAAGATGGCTGAGGACACTCACCAGTCCACAAGATGGGTTGGGGTGACCTTCAGCTGGGGAACAGCAAACAGTGGCCAGGGTCTGGGTTTGGGCTGGGAGTGAGCAGAGCTGTGGAGAGCAGCAGCATGCATCCCAGAGAGCTGGGCCCCCCAGAACCAGAGCAGCCCCACCCTTGCCAGAGAAGAAGCGAAACCCCTTGGATCCAGATCAGGACCCCTGGCAGTGAGCTCTAGCCATTGGCGAGCTCATACATTCTCTTGCGTGCTTTGGCCCTTTCACGTCATTTCTGACCCATGCCACCAAGAGTGTCGTGTCCACCACAATCGTGCACATCAGAGAGCAGCACCCCCAACTGGTCGGCACAGAAGCTCCAGGCAACAGAGGGCCTGGTTGGAATAGCAGGGCCCCAGATGGTGTTTGTGCATCTCAGACACAGGTACTCGAGGAAACCAAGTGGTTACGGCCCAGCCAGAGCCTGGCCTGCTTCCATGAGCCCTGGCCTCTGTGAGTGACAGGAGTCTCCACGGCCTGGGCAGAGGCCTGCCTGGGCGTCTTTTCAGGTCCAGACATGCCTTCTGACACTTCCTGGTGTGGCCTCAGGACAGGTGTTTCACATCCCCAGCCTCAGTTTCCCCTTCTGAAAAAGTGGCTCAAGAGTCGGCTGCAGAGGCCGAGGCGAGAGTTGAAAAGGAATCGTCACGTCGCGTTCCCGAGGACAGCCTTACTGCGGGTGTCACAGGCACACACGCGGAGAAACTGGAGGAGAGGCTGGGAATGATTAAAGGATGCGGAAGAGCTGGAACAAGGCTTTAAAGTGCGTCCTGCTGGGAGTTTCCTGTGTCCCTCTGCGCCCTGTGCCGGTCCACAGAATGACCCACCTCAAACGGGGCTTTAATCATATCAGCCCCCCACTGGACGCGCTCTGAGGGCTGCTGCGCTGACAAGATAAAAGCCGAACACCCGCGCCTGGCACCGGCAGCCCTTAAAGAGCCCTCACTCATCCAGCTGGCCTCTGCAGTCCATTCTAGCTTGGCCAACGTGCCCCCCACCACAGCGGGGTACAGACAAGCCCTGAGGTCTGAGGGTGCCCATTCCCGAATAGGCCCCGAGCCATGGGCATGGAAGCAAGTACCTGAAACCAGCAAAATCATGCCTGTAAAATCTGCCTGCAGGGTGGAGAGGCTTCCAGCTACCCAAAGGGTCCTCAGCAGCTTTCATCATTCACTTTTCATGTATTCATCCAGCATGTGGAATTGCAAATCACAAATAAAGTATGATTTCTCTCCAGTTGACCGCAAGCCCTGCCACTCCCTTTTGCATTACCATATGGTTTAACTTCTGCAGTGTGCCACCGTATACAAATGGGTGAGAAAGTTCTTTTCGGTTTCCTCTTCAATAAGCAGGAAAAAAAAAAAAATGCCAGCATTTCTATTAGGTCTCTTATTGACACCAAGGCAGTATGGAGCTTTATTTTTATCATGTTTTAAATTTATGTTTGATTTTATAAATGGATACATTCTGTAAGTACAGTTCCAAACATTTCAAAAAGGGGAATGTTCCCCATGACTTCTTAACATATCAAGTCCCAGTGGAGTTGCAGGCTTCCCCTCATAGGTAAAACTCTTGTCAGTTTGGTGTGTATCCTCCCATACATTTTTCAGACATGTATTGGAAAAAACGTATGTGAACTTGAGTTGTTTGTCAAGTGGTACCATGCTGTGCATGCCGTTCGCATCTTTCTTTTTCATTAACAATACGTGCCATGGTATTTTTAATGTCAGGACATTAGGATCATTCCTGTGCTGCATTGATATTTTATAACACAGATGCATTGTAATTGATTTGTCTTAAAGGACTGTCAGCTGAAAGTCCAACAGTCACATTCAGACTACTTGTATGTTTTGTTGGCCTGGATCCATATTTTGCCTGTTAAAATTGGAATGCAAGTAGCTTTAGGTGGAGCAGGCAATCTCTAGTGTCTCTGAATTCCCTCGCTCCCAGCTGGCCTATCCCCATCAACAGTGGAGAGTCCCACTCTGTATTTTGCCCACTATAGTTTTATTTTTTTAGTGAGTTGATATCATGAATGATGCTGTGACCAGAGCTAGGCATGTGCTTCTCCAATGCCTGTGTGTATTTAAGGTAGAGGCAAGAAGTGGGGTAGTGGGGTGTAACTATGGGGGAGCAGGTAAGGGACTTAAATGCGTAAACTACACAAAGGCAGCCCACAGTAGGGTGATGAAGTGAAGGAAATCAGGGAGGTCAGAGGAGGACTGTGTTGCCCACGTGCTGGGTGAAGCAGAGGATACAGTTATACTTGAGGCTTGCAGCTGCTGGTGGTCCTACTCATCCCTCACTTACTTGTGGGTCTCAGCACAGAAATGTGCGCACACACACATGCACACACAAGCTTATTCAATCAAGGGATCTTCCTGCACTGTAGGGATGTGGCTGAGGCTAGAATACTAACTGCTCTCCCAGTGCCAGCCCTGAATGGGCTTGAGAGAGGAGAGGGACGACTCCAGGCTGACACTGGTCATGCCTCGTGGTGTTTCTTCAAGACCAGCTCCTGGGTTCATGACTTGGCAAGCCTTCCGCCACGGCTAATGGACTCTTCTGGCAGAGGTCAATCTGAAGGCTGGCCTCTGGTTTAGGAAGCTAACAATGCATGAAAGCTGCTCAGTGGGCGGCAGGCTCTGCTGAGCCCTGTCTGGGGCCAGTTGACTCAGAGGAGGACGGGACTTGTGTCATGGGGGTGAGCCTGTGCAAGCTGCAGAGCTGGTCAGCTAGCTCAGGAAGCCATGAGTCCTTCAGCACTTGGCTGCATCCACAGCTCTGAGCTGGTGTTGGGCTGTATCTTAGATACCTTAGTCGGCCCTAGGAAAGTGCTATGGACTGGTGGATTAAATGGAGGAATCTGCTCCTGATGGTTCTGGAGGCTGCAAGTCCAAGATGAGGTGCCAGCAGAGCAGGTGTCATCTCAGGTGCAGATGGCCACCTTCTCTGTGTGTCTTCCCGTGGCCTTCCCTTGGTGTGTGTTGGGTGGAAGATGAGGAAGCTGTGTTTCTAGTGTCCACCAACTCCACAGTGAGATGTCCATCCTGCAGACCTCACCTAAGCATGCAGGCTTTCCAAAGGCCCCATCTCCAAACACCTTGAGGGTCAACGTTTCACCTTACAGATTGGGAGGATGTAATTCAGTGCATGACAGTCCTGTTTTCTGATTAGAAGATATGGCTGAGGTTGCCCAAGTCAACTGAGAGTGTTGCAGGGTAGAGAACTGCTTAGGAGTAATTAGAAAGAAATGTCGCTCCTAGCCTGCAGGTCCAGGAGGGGTGGTATCTGAATCAGACCCTCTGATACACAGTGGGCTTGGGTGGTGGCCAGGAAGTCTGTGTGCCTCTGTCTTGAGGTTCAGTCTAGTTTCCATCTCCTAATAACTTTTGTATCTGGGAAAGGTTCCCTGACTTTCCTCAGCCCCATGAACCCAGCAGTGGAGTGGGGGATAATAAAACTTGCTATGGGGATTAAATGAGACCAAAAAAAAAAAAAAATGTAAAGGACTTGGCACAGTGCCTGGCACAATCCTTTCTTTCACAATATTTTGAGGCATTCGGCAAACATAAGGGCTCTGTTGTTGCTTTACTTGCAACTTCTCATAACATTGACGAAACTTTAAGGAGAAAAAAAACTAAAAAATATCTTTGGTGCCTTTGCTTTGCCTGTGTGCCTGTGATCATTATCCCTTGCATGGGCATTGCACACAGCCCTCCCCCTATTTTCTCCTGGCAAGATTGATATAATGTGTTGAAAATATTAATTATCCTCTTCACCTTATAACAGGACTGGAAAAACAAATCCTGTTGCTGTGCTTGGTGGAAGAAAAAGTATCCAGTATGTGTGTGTGTGTGTGTGTGTGTGTGTATGTGCGTGCACTGTCCCCTTGTCCCCCCTTAGGTCATAACAAATTATTGATGCCAGTTCCTTTAAAAAAGACAATTAATCCAATTAGCTTCTTGTTGAATCAATGCTAATGTCTTTTTTTTTTTTTTTTTTCTTTAACTTGCAGGTTTCGTCAAGTCTGGCTACCAGCAACACTGAGGTAGGAAACATGGTTCTGCTGTCTTTTGAAAGACATTCTGAAATGGTTTTCTTTTGTGGTGGAGAGAATGAGTATTCTAGTTGTGATTCCTCTATGTGCAGTCTCCTGGAGTTTGGGATTGGTGTATTGTCTGTCAAGTGGTTTCCATGGAGCTGGGTTTGGGGCTGACCAGGTTAGGTATGCTGTTCTTCATGGAGGGTGCTCCAAGTAGTCTGCAAAAGAAGGTTGGGACTTCAAAGCCAGTATCCTGCAAATACTCTTCTTTTTCCATTCCCTGCTCGTCCTCTGAGGCATGAGGAAACTGTCTGATGTTGACAACCCTGGGAAAGGATAAAAAAGAAGTTGTCAGAGGTCCCCAGGAAGGTGTCCACCCATTGGAAATCATCCATGATGTAATGGGCACCTCCAAAATGCACCCAGTGCCTTAGAGGCAGTTCTTCTCCTATTCCCAGGTCACTGTGTGGATAGAGCAAAGAAGAGTCACTTGGCTCTTAGAAGCCTTGGGTTCTGTGTGGCGTCGTGCATCATTTCAAGTGTTGGGGAGTAATTGTACCTTCCTTTGCTCTATTGTTGTAGGAGGGAATGGTGGAATAAAGCTTTGGAGATGGATTCTGGCAGGGTTCTGTGAAGTTGGGGGGTGATTGTTACCAAAGAGCGGGCACTCCAGTTTGAATATCTAATACCCCTGGATATAACAGCGTGGCGTGCAAACCTTTTCCAGTGACTGTAATCCATTCACAAGTATAAACTTATTTCGGATCCTAGTAAGGTGGGTATTTGGGGAGTAACCTGTGAGAGGGAAAGGGCAGAGGTCACAGAGAAGGAGCAGAGGTAAGAGCCTCTGGGACACCTGCTTCCCAGTGACTTTGAGACCAACTGCTTGAACACGTCGTTTGTACACGCAAACCAAGTTCCGCTGTTCGAGGATGGAAATGATAATGCACAGTGCTCAAGGCTGCTGAGGACACTGAGTGTCGACGGCAGTGGTGGTGTCTGTCGGTTCCTGGGAACGGAACACTCGTTTCCTTTTTATTTGGTGCCTGGTACATGCAGGTATCATGTCCTGAGATCCCCGTCAGGAGCTTGTGATGCAGAGCTGTCATAGTGTCCATTTTACAAACAAATGAACCGAGGCTCAGAAAGGCTGGGGGACATTCGTAGGGCCCCTCAACTCTTGGGTGATCAGAGTGGGTTTCACAGCCATGTCCGCCAGTGTACACAGTGCTGACGCTTGGCTTCCAGGACAGGCAGAGCTCCGAGGTCGAGGCGTGGTGCACAGTGGGCATTCCGTGATTCCTGGCTCGCTGCTCCTTGAGGGCCAGTTCTCCATGCTGGATCCTAGGAGTCCGCTCTCCACGGTCAGCACCACAGACAGCTACCCGCGTCTCTGGCTCTTCATCTTCCTTCATTTCCTGGCACACTGTCACGTTCGTGCCACATTTGACGGTTTAAAACACCAGGACACCTTTACATATGCTGCCCCTTCTCAATTTCTCAGCAGTCACATATGGCAGGATGTTTTTTCTTTGCTTTCCTTTTTTGATTTTTTTTTTTGGTCTCTAAACAGTTATCTTTGATTTTTAATATTACTTTTTGGACATTTCTACTGGCATATTGCTTGAATATCTCATAGAAAAAATAATTACTGAAAATGTTCTGTCTTTACTAGAAAACAAGGTTTTTTTTTTCTTTTTTTTTTTTTTTTTTTTACATATTCATGCATGCACATGATATAACAACATAATACCGCCAATAGCATTCCCGGCACTTCTTCCCCTCCTCCCTCCCTCTCATCCTCCCTCTCCTGGCCCCTTTCCCCTGCTCCATTGATCTCACTTCATTTTCATGAGACCTCCCCACCTGCCTTTTTTCCTCTCTAACTTCCACATATGAGAGAAAACATATGATCCTTGACCTTCTGAGTTTGGCTTATTTTGCTTGACATAATGGTCTCTAGTTGCATCTATTTTCCTACAAATGACATAATTCTATTCTTCTTTATGGTCGATAAAACTCCATGTGTATATACGCCACATTTTCTTTATTCATCTATTGAGGGACACCTAGGCTATTGTATCCATGATTTGGCTATTGTGAATTGTGGGGCTATAAACATGGGTATGCATGTGTCACTGTAGCATGATGAATTTTATTCTTCAGGGAACATATTGAGGAGTAGTATAGCTGGGTTATATGTTCTATGTATGGCTGGATATTTCTTATCACTATTGTACAGATTAAAACATGAAGGTTTGGAAAGTCGCAGTAGTTAATCCTTTGATGAAAATAATGTTCAATGATTCAGCAATTCCACCTCTTCCTCTGTGTTCAAGAGAAACAAGTACATATGTTCACTAAAAGACATGAAAGAATGTTCTTAGAGTTTATTGGCTATTGATCATAGCCAAAATCTGGAAACAAACCAAATATCCATTAACCAAATAATGCATGGTATATTCATCCAATGAAATACAAGACCACAATCAAAAAGAGCTGTCTGTAGATAGATAAGTGTGTACGAATCATGAAGACATAATGTTGAGTGAGAAAATTATCAGAACACATAATGTGTCCTTTGTGATTTAATTTATGTCCATGAAAGACAGCACTCATCTTTGGGAATAAAAGTAAGAATGGTCGCCTCTGGGAGGTGTTGGCAGGGTGGGGCACAGTGGACCTGCTGGGCGATGGAACATTCCCCACTTGCATGTGGATGTGGTTATGCCAGTAGCTATGGGCAAGAGGTCTGGAGCTCTGCATTGTGGGTGTGCACTTTATATAACTGGGAAATGCCTGTACTGGGCAGTAAAGGAAAGGAGGAGTGAGTGAGTGAGAACAAGCAGGAGCAGAGAGGAAGGAAGAATGAAGAAGAGGAGGGCGGGCCAAAGAAGGGAAGGAGGAAGAGGGAGAAGAAGAGAGGTCAAGGATGGGAGGAAGGACACACAAAAAGGATAAACCAGAATAGTTGGGGGAAAGGAAGGTGAGATGACCAGGGTGGGGCAGCGGGATGGAGGGGATCAGGAAGCGTGACCGAGACAGTGCTCCCAGTAGACAGCCAGACTTCAGATCAGACGTGGACTTCATTCCTTCATTCATTCATTCCCTCCAGATGCCCATTTCCCAGATGGACAAGTTTTCTTTTCTTTTTCTTTCTCTTGACCATCGTTTCATTTTTACTGCTGCAGCCAGATCATGCTTTTTGCACAACTATAGGGAGGTAGCCTTTTATTAATTGAATTTCTAATGCCAATTCTTCAAAGCAAGCCATGACCATTATTTAATGCATGATCCATAGGCGTGGCATGTTCTGTTAGGTAAATAATAGTGGCTCGGGGAACGGGCTTCTCCGAGTCCCTTTTCCTTCTGAAATCTTTTTTTTCCCCTAAGTGTAAACAGTTGTAATTTAAGGAGAATAGACCTCACCTGTGGAGGAGAGGCTGGTTAAAGGGAGACAAAAGGAATTACAATCCACAAAATCAGTGACAAGGAATGGCTTTGCCAGTTCCCTTTCTCTCTGCAGATTGACAGTGAATATGTGAATAACATTTGCTAAATCTGGACTTTGAAAACATGACAGCAAGCTGTTTGTGCCAATAATTTTTCATGGCATATGCCACCCCTCCCTCACCACACACGGTTTTAATAAGATGGCACACAGGCTATTGAGAAATGTTAAAACCCTGCAGAGGAAAGAGCTTTATCTTCCGACCAAATTCTGCCCAGCAATGTTTATGACAGCTGAAGAATTTATCTTAAATTCCCTCTGCTAGCCGCAAAGCACATGGCCCTTTGTCCCCAAGCAGCCTGTAAGAACCAAACTAAGATGTCACATACATAATATAACAGATAAATGGCCCAATTTCCATGTCCACATGATGAATGGAATGCGAGTCCGCACACACATATTTGCACATTAATTGGCCCTGCATGGTGCCATTTTGTTCCTCAGTTGCTACTGTGTGTCTCGTGGACTCCTTCCCCTTCAGAATCATTAAGCCTGTTTTATCGCACAAATGCATACACATTTCCCCCTATTTATCGTCACGCAGCTTGCCTTGCTGAGAGAGAACCAAGTTACCTGGGCGCAGCTGTTGGAGTGCAAATGTCTACATCTGAGCTCTCTCCACCACCAACTGCAAATTAACACAGAGATCCGAGGCCCAGCCCCACGACGGCCATGCTGACAGCCAGACAAAGCAGCTTGCCAGCCAGGGTGCTTGGAAGAAAGCATTTCTTTTCAGTAACCAGTTGATTTCTTGCCTCACCTTAATGATTTCCCGTTGATAGTTTAATGGCAATATAAACCCAGTGGAGGGCCTCAATTTTGATAAATTGGACTTCTTCTATTTCATGGCAAAGGAATCGAACTGAGATTGATTGATATTACAGTTTTGCTATCCCAAATAATTGCAATGGCAAACGGCACAGGTGGTAAAACCCAGCGGCTTTGGGAAAACGTAGGTGGAACTTCCCTCCCACCGATTTTCTTTTTTTTTCCTTCCAGGAGGAAACTTTATCCCAGGCTAAGGAATCATTTATTTCTCCTGTCTCAAGCCTGATTCTCAGGAAAACAAAGCAGGCTCTGCAGGGCCCATTAGAGGCACTCTGGCCCATTTGAAGAGAAACCAGTGTGTTTGAGAAGGGGCTGAGCTTCCTTCACTGTGAGTGGACTAGCCCTGACTTTGTTTATCGTTGGAGAATCCTGTGTATTTTCTAGGGGGCAAGTGAGCTGTTGCATTGAGGGGGTTACAGTAGAAAGAGCATGAGCTTCCGAGTAGAACAGATGAGGCAGGAGTCATGAACCCGTAGCTCATGAGTTATGTAACTGGTCCAATCACTTCGTTGGCTTGAATGAATCCTTTGCAGAGTGAGGATAATTGAACATCCCCAAGGGTGTTGTGAACTTCATGTGAGCCCACTGGTACGAAGTGCATACTACTGGCACTAAGTGCGTGTTCCACAGCTATTATATGACTCCCACACCACCCCCTGTCTTTTCTATTTTGTATAAAGCAAAATGATAAATAACCTAATTAGAAATTATTTTGAGGTCCGTGGCTTTGAAAGCACGTTGTGATAACTTTGCACTGTTGCTGTACTGAACCTCACCCGGCCGAAGTTCACGACCCACGTGAGGACCAGCAGCTCTCTCCCACAGGCGCTCTTTGCCAGGTGGTACTTGGTGGTCTTCCCTGCCTTGAAGCTGGCACAAAACAGTGTTTAAGGAAACCTGAAAGGTCATCTGGCTTTGCTCCAGGGGCCTGCAATTCTTGGCTGAGATGTGGTGCTGTTTTGACTTGAAGGACCTTAAAGCAACCACTTACACTATACCAAACCCAGTATTGGCCACTAGGGACACACACATGACTTGGATTCACAGTCTTACCCTCAAGGAGCACGTGCAGGTGGCTTTATTATAAATGCTGTAGTGTCCGTTGGTCCTTGAGGACCAAGGCTCCCCTAAGAACAAAACCCTCCCCACAGTCGGCAAGTCTGAACAAAAGTGAGCCTAGATAGAGGAGGGGTCTTTATAGGGGCTTCCAGAGTGGTCTGGGGAGAACCCTCTGGGCAGCCTGGAGCCCTGGAGGATGTGTTAGGTTGTCACCAAGTTAGAACAAAAATGAGAGCAGAGAGAGAGGGGGTCAATAGCTTGCCTGCCCCGAGAATGAGCATTCACCCAAGTGTCAGAATTCCTTTACATCCCCAAAGCAAAGTGACTGGAGTACACACAGGAAAACCAGGCCAAGCGTCCAAAGAGCAGGAGGCTAGAAGGAAGAGGTGGGGTACTGAATGGCTCAGGGAGCTTGGGGAAGAGAAGACTGGGTGGCACTGGGCATGGCCAGGGTGCCACCATGAAGGTCCTCAGCAGCAGCCTGTCCAATGTGGGCAGTGGAAGCAGAAGTTAGATGTGGGGGACATAAGGAGAGAGCAGAGAGACAGGATTCATAAACCACAGAGGAGACTGGCCAGGATTGGGCCCAGGGACTGGTGGGCCTCTGCCTGGAAGGAAAGACAGGATTTCAGAAGGAATTTTTAAGGTGGCAGAAGCTTGGGTGTGTTGTAGACTTGGAAAGGAGGCCTCAGAGGATGCCAGGGTGTGTTCAGAGCACAGATGGGTGCACCCGTGGCAGGGTGGCCAGAGTATCCTGGAGGGTCCTGGCTTTGCTCACCACTGAATCACTGGGCTTAGCACCCTGCCTGAGAGCAATGGCAATGACTGAGAAGGGACATTTTTTTCTCTGTGACATTGAAAAGGATGGAGAGTACATTTGAAGGAGAGGAAGAGAAATTGAAAGAGGTTATGCCTGGCAGCCTTCATTTTCTTAGTAAATAGCAGAGGGCAATATATGTGCTAAGAATAAGAGGAGCAGAGGCAGAGATGGGAGTCGGGCAGGGAAATAAGCAGCAGGAAGGGCAGATACCAGGAGCTTGGAACAGCGTTGACCAGCATGCCTGGCCAGCAGATGGACACCAGAGGCGCCAGTGGGGAGCGGGGAGCAAGAGCCTCCCCATCAGCACCCACGGCGTGGCCACGTCACCACCTGTGCACAAGTCCTGGGCACTGAGGCAGCGTCACATATCCTCAGAATGACTACAAGTGTCTACATGTCACAGGTGAGGAAACTGAGACCCAGAGAGATGACATCGGCTGACCAGGACCTGCACATGACCTGGCGTGTGTGCCGTGGTGCCCGCTTTCTCTGCTGTGAGCAGCACCATCCTCTCCCCATTGCGACCCATCAACTCCCTGCACCTCCTTCGCCCTCTGCAGGGGAAGGATAAAGATCGAGCCGTACAGCACAGCTCTTTTGAGAAGGGAGAAGGGCCGACGTGACATTATCACCTGGTGCATAGTAGCCCGGAATGTCGCTAGTAGTTGTTCCTGGAGCTGTTACGTTGTTAGTGTGCTTGGTAGTTCATTCCACACAGGACACAGCAGAAGCACCAACTGGGACCAACTCAGATCTCTCAGCCCAAAGGGAACATCAGGCCTAGAATCTTCCAGAAGCCCTTTATTCCATGGACGTGAAATAAGGATCCCTGGAAAAGGGAGGAGTTGATCAAATTTCTCTATTTCTTCCACATATGCATATATATGGGTTTCCATTACCACAAGATGTTGAGGGTGAGTTAGAAGGACCCACCTCTTGCACACTGCAAGTTCATGGACAGACAGGATTAAAGAAGTAAAGGAGGCAAAGGGAAATAACTTTGGGTCAGCATCGGAGCTGTGTGCCAGGCACGCCACAGTCCTTCTGTCTACCTTGTCTTATTTAGTTTTATCCCCACAGTAACCCTACAGAGGCAGTACGATTGTTTTCCCTACCTTACAGATGAGCAGGTTGAGGTGTCACATGGCTAATTAATGAGTCAGAGGTAACAGGGGGAGATGGGGAATCACCCCCAGGGCTACCCGGCACCAGTGGGGGTGCCTGGGAAGTGAGACCAGGACTGGCCCAGTGTGGCTCAAGCCAAGGCTGGGTCCTACAGCCCTGGCCAGGAAACCGGGTTTCTCATATTCTGAACCCTCTTCTCCCAAGGCTCGCCCACTGCAGCCCAACTAGCCCGGTCGACTCTCTGTTTTAAGACTTCGTGAGTGCTCTGTGATCACAAAACTCATTCCCACACCATAAATTATTTCCTACAGTTTTGACACCATTTATTTCCATAGCATTATACATTCCAACCTTCTGACTGTTTAAGATCAAAAGATGTGCTCCCAGGCTCATCTTTCACTCCGCTCTCAGACTGTGCACCAAACGAGGCTGAGCAGCGGAGGCTGCAGCCTGTCATCCTCAGCGACGGTGCACGATCCCAAGGATCCAGCGTGTTTTATCAATGGCGAAAGCTGAAGTGGACTTGTCCACAGGGGTGGGGCTTCTGGGAAGGAGGCAGGGTAGATGGAGGCCTAGTTGTTCCAGGGGTAAAGGAGGGTGTTGGGACTGTTCAGAAACAAACTGGGGGTGGAGTGTTAAATGGGTTGATTGTGGGAACCCCAGGTCAGGAGCAAAGCTTTACAAAAGGTGGGAGAAGAAACAGGAGGTGCGGGTGGGGTCCTGGGGGCCCCTGAGAGAATAATGGAAGTACTGGTTCCTGCCAGAGGAGAGGAGGGGCTGGGGCTGGCATCCAGGCTGGGCTCAGGGGTCTGTAGCAGAGTGCACTGTGTATTTATTAGCAGATGGACCTCTTTGGGGGAGCTTGTTCGGTTGCCACTCTTTAGGCCCTGGTGGCTTCATGTGAGGAAGACACCATTTTCTGCTCTCGGAGTCTGTGATGTAGTAAGGTACAGATGGGCAGATGGATGCTTCTAACAGAGGTGGGTTCAGGAGGCAGGGAGCCAGCACCTCCATGTTCAAGGCCCCCAGGAGGCCCGGGGAGGCTCCGGATGGGCTGGGTCTTTCATACTCACCCCCACACCCTGTTCCAGGCCCAGAAGAGGTGCTCAGGGCCGTATACCTGGATCCCACACTCCATGGCAGGTTTTAATAGCTCAGAAGCAAGAGATGGCTTTGGAGTGACGGTGAAGGGCAGATGGGGCCAGGAGGACTGGGGATTCAGCTGGACGTGTGGATGAAGGGCATTGAAGGTGACTTTGTGGTGGTGACCGTGTTGGTGGTGGTGGTCACGGTGGGAGCCGCCAGCATTTATTCAGTGCCCCCTGGACATTAGGCACCATGCTGAGCCTTTTATGTGGATCACCTCTTTTATTCCTTCCAACAAACTTGGGAAGGTATTAATATGACCTTCATTTAACGGATGATAAAACCAAAGCTCGGAAGAGTTTGCGGATCTATCCAAGGCCATATGGCTATAGGCAAAGTTAGTATTTGATTCTACGCACTCTGCCTTCTCAACCAGCTAAGATGGGAGAAGCAGGCCTGCACACCCCGTGGGCGCCAGCCTGCATTGCTCAGCACAAAGCTCTCTTGACAAATGATGCTCACACACTTTGCAGAAACTTGGTGACTGTGCCTGATTCTCAGCACTAATGTAGCTTGACGTGGGGCTGAGATCCCACTTATCTCACCAGAATGACAATTAGGGGGTGAGAAGAAGAGAGTTATTGCCATTCCGGCTTCCTCTATTGAGCTATGAATAAATGATGATAGCTGTGAAATAGTGTGGTGTTTAGATCGTTTCTGGTAAATTAAAAAAAAAAAAAAAACTAAAAATTGAATAAAGTGGTAATCCACGCAGCCATTAAATAAGAGGAGTGAGACAAAATGAGTAAACTCCTTTAGTGTCTTTCTGGCCTTGTCATGCTAATGTAATTAGTTTGCAAAAAAATATTAATTAATACTCAAACATCTGACACGTTTTACATGCTGATTTGAAATGTGTTAATTACGTCTTGTGCTCTGCCCTGGTACTGTCCTCAGCAGTGGCACAGGCAGGGAATCTGGTCCCATACCCGTCCTTAAACACGGCATCCAGGTAGGCAGCGGGGGCTCCCTTCCATGCTCAGAGCTACTGCATTTTTGGAGAGCAGGAGAGCAAAAGCTGCGTGGAACAGTGTGGTAGTGCTTTGTGCTACGTGGCTTTGACTGCAAAGGCCATCCTCTGAGATGCAGTCAGCCAGGAAGGTGCCAGGTCTTCTGATGGTAGCTGAGCTTCCTTCCCGGACACACTCAGTCCTGGACTAGATTCCCTGCAAAGGGATGCCACGCTCTTGGCTCTTGCCCTGGAGCGAGGTCTCCAGGTGTGTCTGGTGGAGGATGTAGCAGTAGCATGGCTAGGAGGTGCTGCCAGCCTCTTTGTTTTCCCTTTTAATTAATGTGTTAGGAAGGAGAGGCCGAGCTGAGGTACAACACAGCCATGAGACCTCAGAAGCCCACCCAGTAGGGGTGTTGATGTCTGGACTTGCTGCACATCCCACTGGGAGATTGGAGACTCCAGGGTAGCTCTCTCTGGGTGGTGAGGGACCGGTACCTAAGCTTCCATCTCCTGGTTCCACTGTGTCATCAGGCTCCTCTCCTACTCCCATCATCAATATGGCAGAGGAAGAGAGAGTGGGGCTCTCTCTGGAGGCTTCCCTTGCCTCGGCAAAGCACAGCCCTTCCGTCCACAGCCCAAACCAGGTGCCGTCCTCCATCACTTCCAGCTAGGACACATTTCATGGCACCCATGACTGGGGCCTGGGAAAGGTAAGGGGCACGCAGGTATCCCATGGGAATTAAGTGCCTTCCACAGTATAGGAGTGACAGCTGTGCAGGGATGAGTCACCTCCGTTCCCCTCTCTTTTTGTGGGCCTCAGCAAGCGCCACGCTGTGGCCCACATGCCAGGAACTCTCTTATGCATTTGCTCAGTGAAGCCCATGCCACTGTCTACTCTAAAGAAGAGGAAACCGTCTCAGGTGTGGCATCCACAGTTGCATTTAGTAAGTAGTAGTGATAGCAGTGATGACTTGTTAGGAAGGGGCACAGCCAGGATTCAACCCAAATCTGACTCCAGCATCTCCACTGGTTTTGCCACCCAAGACTCTTTTGGGCAATGGTTTTTTTTGGTAGCGTCCTAGGAGGACCTGGGGCAACACTTAGAGAACACGCTCGAAGAGTCAGAGGATAAGGATCTATTACTGCTCCAAGGGATGATATGATTGATGCCCCAAGTTTGTGCAGAGTCTATTACTTTCAGCCGTCAGATTCACCTGCCGTGTCGTATTTGAATCTCACAATAATCCTATGAAGGATTTGGGGAGAATATTATTAGCTCCTCTTTATAGGTGCAATATCAGAAGGCCCAGGAAGTTAAAAGACCTGCCAGAAGATGCCTGGCTAACTACCAATGGGCTTCTGGACTCCACACCTAGCTCCTGTGTGTGGGGGAGTGAGGGGCCTCAAGACCAGAACCCCTTCACTGCTTCTGTAACTTGAGCCCCTGGGGCACCTAGGGAGAATTGTGGGCCTCATTGAACGACAAAGTTTTAAAATACATCATATAAATTACTTAGGATCACAAAGAAAACTCTGTTGAAATACATTTAGTACAAAAAATGAATATGTGATTCAGTCAAATCTTTGTTTTCATTGTTAACATTTTAAATAATCAAGTCTAGTAATTGCCATAATTTGGAGGTGCCATAAGCCTTATGGTATTTCGAGTTATCTCGGCCCATTTTAATGTAGTGCAACTAAAATAAACAAACAAACAACAACAACAACAAAGTGATTTCTGTTGGTAACAAAGTCACAGGTCCTGGTCATGCTGTGTGATTGTGTGGCCAGCAGGTGTAGGAGAAGGGCATCAAGCTTATGGCTAAAGGCCAGTGGAAATAAAGTTCTCGCTATTAACCTAAGCTCATGGACCCACTGAGTTCTATCTGAGATCCTTAAGGGTCCTGAGCACCCATTAAGAACCCTGGCCAGGCTCACTTCTGGGTTGCTTCTTGATTCTGTCTGGGTCAAAACCCCAAGGTTTCCAATTTGACCTTGATTCCAAGGTTGAGTTATGGAAAATGTGAAGTCTGATTTTGTTGTATTCATCTATTGGCCTCTACTGCCTTTTGTGACACAGCACATGTGGTACTTGAGACCAGAGTCTATTAAAAGCTCATATTTTTCCTAGTGCTAGGTAATATGATAGAAACATATACCCATTATTTTACTAGTTATGGTAGATTTCACTGTTAGACATATTTTGCAGAAAGCAATAATGATAGTTAATAGCTATGTCAGCATACTACACACCAGGCACTCTTCGAAGCACATGGGTACTAAAATAATAACTATTGTCATAATAGCAGCAGTAGTAATGGTAGCAGTGATGACTTGTTAGCATTCCTTGGGGGCCAGGTTTATTATGTTCCAAGCATTGTACATTTGTACACTTAATCCCAGTTATTCTCCACCATGTTCCTGTCAGGTCAGTCTTAGTTATTTCCATTAGGCACAGAAAGGTTAAGGGACTTGCCTTAAAGTCTGAGTTATTCAGCTCCAGGAAGGAATAGGAGAAAGGGAAATTGGAAAGGACTAGAACCCATGCTTAGAAGAATCAGACTCTTCCACCACCTTCCATTGGCCAGAACTCAGTCACATGATCCTGTGAACTGCAAGGGAGGCTGGGAAATGTAGTCTAGCTGTGTGCCCAAGGGGAGAGAGAAATAGGCTTTGGTGAGCTCAGAATTGTGGGGACTAAATAGAGACCCAGGGCTCATGCTTCCTGGTCTCAGTTGCTCCACAGCAGGAGAGGGATAGTGTCAGCATTTGGGGAGGTACCTAGTCCCCACACAGCCCTGGACCGCAGCCCCACATGGGGCCTGGACTCAAACTTCAGCCTGCTTTCTCAGAGGCCTAAGTGCCAATGCTGTTCCCTGGGGGCTTATAGACTGAATTTGACACAAATACATTACTGCAAATTAGAGAATGTGAAAAATCTCATGCTGTGGGGATTTGAACTCTGGGTCTATTTTTATAAGCCATGGAGAGTCTGCAAATGAAATACTGTCAAATGGAAAACAGATTAAACTGCATAATGCTTTATTACTATACATTTAAATGAATATTTAAAATGTTGTCCTATTTTTTTTTTTTTTAAGGGAACTTGTTGTTGTCTTTTTTTCCCCCTTTAGTTCGGTTTGTATTTTTAATTTGAGGGACCCAACCCTTGCCTTTAGGATCTTCTATTCAAAGCCTCTACAAGTAGCCAGTTTATTGTCACAGGGATTAAGTCCACAGGGTGAGAGAAATGGATACTTGAATCAGGTCCCATTCAGAACCATGTGTTATATTCTTTCTATTCTCAGACACCGTGGGCTATAATTCCCAGCCTCTCTTTAATATGGTTTATTCAGGGCTGGGGGTGGAGAGGATATAAATATAACACAACATTAAATGTACACACTGATTTTAAAACACATTTGTATTTCAGATGTTTTTAAAAAAAACATGTGCATGTTAATGTTGGAAAAATCCCTCCAGACCCCAAAAGAAAAAAAAAAAAAAAAAAACAATAAACAGCAACACAAATATAATCCTGTCTCTGATCATTTTCCCCTCACATTCTCCAAGTGTAAAACAAGGCTACTCTGCAGCAGCCTGATCACTATCCATCTCTCAGCATTCCATCCTGCCATATTGGTAAATAAACCATCCAGAGGAAGAGGCAGCTTTGATATGCACGACGAACACCTATGGTCTGGTGTTGGACTGCAGACACTGTTGCAATGAGGAGCTTGATCACACGGGTCTCTCTGCTTCTGGAGAATGGACCCTGTCTGCCTGGGGCTGAGTGCATGCTGCAGCTCTGCCTGATAAGCAAGGTGTCTTTTGCTATCTCCCCTCTTTTTCTTGGTTGTTCAGGATGGAACACCAGACTCCTATGGCAGTTGAGTAAGAAAATCACTTTGATTAGTGACTTTCCTGTGGGTATGCCTTTTCCTTCATATTTCACATTCTGAATATTTTATGAAAATGTTTTCTTTTCCCTGCAAGCTATTGCTGTGGTTCAAATAACACTTCCAGAAAGTAGGAACCCTGATACTCCCCCCTTGAGGGACAGCACCTAAAGCCACCGAGTGAAGCACTTGAACTCTAAGTCACAATGACCTGTGCCTGCCGGCTCTGGGCATTTCAGCATCTCATCTCCATGGGGTGGGTGTTCCTTGTCACTACCAGTGCCTTCGGGGTGGGGATCAGGAGGGACAGGCAGTTGCAGCATGGGGTACACTGGCCAGCACGTCCCAAGCTGTCATCAAGAGGCACCTCCCTTTCACATCTAAGTGACATTCCCGGCAAAGCCCTGAAGGTAGCTTTCTTCTGCATGCCTTCCCTCAAGGTGTTGTCCCCCAACACATCTGAGAGTTCAGTGTGACTCCAGGGCTGGGCGATGGGTGATTGAAAGACAATGGTGAGTGAGTGTGCCGGGCTTCCCAGGCTGATTTGAGCCTTTCAGGCCTTTGGCTAATGCCTAGCTTAGAGACAGCTCTGATTACCCCAAAACCCATTCCTCTCTCCCCTTGGGCACACGCATGGACTACATTTCCCAGCCTCCCTTGCAGTTTATGGGGCCATGTGATGGAGTTCTGGCTAATGGGCAGAAGTTATGTAGGACTCTTCCCAACATCATCCATGAACACTTCCCCTGCTCCATGGTGGGCTCTCCTCCTCTGTGTTCCAGCTAAAGAAACAGACTCTAAGGCAAATATCTCCATGAGTTTTGCCTCAGTTGCCTGTCTGTAACTTTTAGTCCTAATGGGTAGAGGAATGAGGAGTGTATCAGAGGAGACCTTGGCAATGATGGGAGGGATCCAGCAGGCACCTGTGAGAGGCTCTGTGAGGGGACTTTGATGTCGCTGAAGCTCTGCGTGGCACTGGCTTGGGGAAGAAGCATTTACCCCATTTCTTGATGCCCTGGTGCACACAGAATTCCTCTGAAGTCTCCCACACATGTATGTGGATTCTGTGGGGGTAGCCCATTTTGTCCCAGAGATGCAGGCACTCAGAACAGTTGCCCCACAACCTGCATTTTAGGGGCACCCTGCTACCTACGGCCTGGTTGCTGAGGTCAGGTGGTCTCTGGATCCCTCGTGGATGAGGACTCTGCAGATGGAGAAGCCCCCAGACCTCTGAGCTCTCCCACTCCTGAGATAAGAGAGGTAGCACGTCTTACCAGGCTGAGGCTGGTTTCCTGCGAGGTTGCTCTCCACCCCCTCAGTGATCTGCCACCACGAAGAGATTTCATACATCATTAAGAGAGATGTCATATGCATCAACTGATGCTGTGTTCTTACCCAGAATGTCACATTAGACTCCCGGAGGCTTTAAAAAATAAACTTCAAATACAACCATATTTTTTTCCCCTTAAATCATCCAATCTGCCATCTGATGCCCCAAAAGGAAGCTGCTAGTAAAATAGCAACTTGCAAGGTTAAGAAAAGCATCACCCAAAATGTTAGCTAAAAATGTGAACTTCTGCAACCTGTGCTAAGGGAATGCAGTCCGAGGGTAGACACGTCTTGTAAGGGTAGAGTCTCCAGAATCCCCCTTCCCTCTTCAAAGTGATGGGCAGAGTGTTTGAGATGTAGCTAATGGCCCCTAAAGGCTCCTGTCTTGAGTTCTCAACTCTGTGCTCAATTTCGGAATTTCTTTGTGCTAATGTTTCCCAGAGGCATTGCTTTCAAAAGTTGAAATAAAGAAATACATTATACTTACTCATGGAATAAGGGCAGGAAGTGCTTTTCTTACCTGCACACTCATTGACAAATGTGCCGGCTCTGGGTGCTCTGATGGGCCCTGGAACTCTTGCTCTCAACCCTTGCTTACTGACTGTGTTACCTTGGATAGGGTAACTGACATCTCTGCATCTATCTCTCCTCATCTGTAGAATGGGGTCAGTTATGAGGAGTAAATAAATTAATGCACAGGCTGGGTAGAGTGGCTCATGTCCAGAATCCCAGTGGCTCAGGAGGCTGAGGCAGGAGGATTTCAAGTTGAAGGCCAGCCTCAGCAACTTAGCAGGATTCTACCTCCCAGTGAGAGGGGTTTGCTCAGCATGTGTGAGGATCTGGGATCATTCTCCAGTGCTGCAAATAATAATAATAATAATGATTGATTGATTAATTAATGTACATAAAGTGCTGATCCCAGGACCTGGCAAAATAAGGCTTTTTAAAAAATTGGTTATTTTAAGTCACAAGGGAAATTCTGTGGAAAGAGCCAGAACAGGTCCATGCATTCTTCCGGGATCATGGTGGCTTCGTTCTGTCTTGGGTCGTTTGGGTTCACGGTGGCTGTTTTAATTAAGGCATGATGACTAACATTTGGTTAGTTTATGTGAATGAAAACCACTGGTTGTTAACTGGGGAATGACTCATTCAAACTGCCCCTTCATTCAACCAATCAGTCAATCACTCCTTCCTTCCTTCCCTCCCTCCTGCAGACCAGGTGTCTCCACCTCAGTCCAGCTGACACCGAGGCCAGATCATTCTTGACTGTGGGAAGCTTTCCTATGCAGCAGGATCTTGAGCTGTCCCCCTGGATTCTAGTCACAAGAGGCCAGTAGCTTCCCCTCTCCAGGGGACAATAAAAATGCTTCCAGACATTGTGAAATGTCACCTGTGGGTGGATTCATGGACGATTTAAATTCTAAGAATACTGTAGAGATGACTTCATTCATGAATTCTTTGTTTCGTAGAGTCCCCCGTGCACAACAGTGGTAAGTGTCCACGTCTGTCCAACTCTGGAGCCTGAGATCTTAATCGCACACCATACTGCCATTTGGGATTATTAAAAGAATGAGGTGGAATGATCCATTCGTGCCATTGTGTCTGGCACGGTTTCAGAAAGTCAAATGTGGTCGGACGTGTGGATTCTCATCCCAGTGTGAGCTCTCACCGGCTATGTGACTCCTTTAGTTGCTTTATTTGTCTGGGTCTCAAGTTCTCCCCAGCAAAATGGGAACAAACTGAGCTTCTGCCGGGTCTGAAGAAGCATCCAGTGAGGCGATGCATGTGCCTCTGAGCACAGCGCCAGCCCGCTAAGGCCAACTCTGCCCCTCCCCACCCAGGCTTCCTTCTTGGCACAAGGGGTTCAGACAGTGCAAAGCCCCTCATCTCTCTCCCACATATGAGGGGCAGGGGTGTGCCTGGTGTGGCAGTGACAAAAGCCAGGGACAGCGGGAGGAGCTGTGTCCCTCCAGCTGACTGCAGTGTGCATCCAGGCAGGGGGATGCCCTCGGTTTGAAGTTCTTTGTGTTCTTTCCCCAAAACAAGTGCCTTCCATGCCAAGCCATCTTTCCGATGCAACACTTTAATTTACATCTTTTAATAACTTTGGTTGCCATGGAAGCATTGGAATTCAGTTTTAAAATAGACAAACTAATTGTTTCAGTCACTTTGGGTATTTGCTGTCAAGGAAACAGCCCGCTTTTCCCCGTCCCTGAAAGCCCACTTAATTGGATAGATCAGGTGGCAGAGGGGGTCCTTCTCCACCGTGGCCAGGTGGGGGAGTCCTGCAAGGCCTCCAGGAAACCTCCTGGTCTGGCCAGGTGCTGAGGAAGGGTCGGGTTTGGACTCTCAGAGGGGCACCTGGGAGGGAAAGAAAGGCCACCAGCCAGAGCAAACGGCCAGGAAGAGCCATAAGTGACAGACCATTCCTGAGGCTGAACTGGCACAATGTGCCCTTCGTCCACAGAGATTCGAAGGTCCTCCTCCTCCCTGGTTTTAGGGGCTCTAGGAACAAAGCACAGACTGGCACAGGGCTGGAGGCCACTTTCCCAGTGAAATTGATGAGGAAGCGTGACTTCCGTTCAAGGACAAACCCTGGCTCACCTCCTCCTCTGTCAGGATGTGCTGGGCTCCAGCAGTGCAGCTGATCCAGCGTGCAGGCGACATAAGCATCTATGCAGTCCTTCAGCACGCGTTTGTCGCGCTTCTGTTAGATCTGTCGGTGAAAGCAGTGTTCTGTTCTCACGGTTCTCTGTCCCCCCGAGCTCGCATTCCAGCAGGTAAACAGGTAGAAGAGCTATGCGTTATGTACGATGTTGAAGGATAACAGGAAGAAGAGTGTGACAGAATGGGGCTGGAGTGCTGGGTGCAGCTGCCATGGTCTGGTTGGTCTGGCTCCTTGTCCTGGAGAAAGGGAGATTTGAGCAAAGGCTTAGCCGAGGTGAGCGGGTTAGGCAAGGAGGACCTTGGTGACCAAGTGTGATCTGTAGTGATCTTAAGTCGCGCCTCTTGCTGGAGCAGATCTGGGTGGAAATTCCATGTTTCACCGCTCACTCCCTGGGGTACTGTGCCTGGGCTGTGCCCCGCATGCCTCGGTCTCTCTTCCCCACGTGGGGTAAGAGTGTCTCAACCCTTCAAGTCGGCCACCGCTTATAAAGTGCCTGGCACGTAGGATGGGGAGGATGACGGAGCTCATAAGCTTCTGAGGGACGTGCTTGGGAATCAGCGGGGACACATGGGAATCAGCGGGGCGCTGGCCATCTGTCAAGAGAGGCACCAAGGGGTGGCGTGCAGCACAGCATCCTAGGGAAGCTGCAGGGTGATCCCATCAGCCCCACTGAAGGTGGCTTCCCAGTGACCAAGCTCTGCAGGATGGGAAGGGGCTGCCAGGCATAGTGGGGAGGAGACAGTGTCCCCGCTGGGGGAGCAGCACCTGCAGAGGCCACGTACAGCCTGAGCTGAGCGTGTGGCGGTAGCTCCGTCGGCATCAGCTGGGAGGCCCCAGAGAAGTTGAGCTTCATCCTGTGGCTGGGCTTCCCAGCCTTCCCACAGGTAGAGGAGAGGGAGTTAGTATGCCCTGGGGCTCTCTGACCAGCCCAGTGGGGAAACACTGTCCATGTCAGCTGCAGGTGCACATGTAGCATTTCACTCTGTATCACAGCACATTTTGAAATAGCAAGTTGATGTCCCAAGTCACTCACAGTAGAGTTAGACCAGTGCTTCAGAAAGGTGCTCCACACTGTCATTGGCCTTGGGCAGGGCTCTCCCCACAGCCTGCATCCAGTTTTAGAAGCCTGCCTGAGTAAATCAGTGGGAACCTTTGACGCCTATAAGATGACCTGGTGGCAGAGCCAGGTCTGTCAGTACAGTGAGAGATTTGGCTGCAAGATGAAGAGCTGAGAAGTGAGAAGGGAAGCAGACTGGAGACTGGACCCCATAGGAGGGCTTGAGTCATCCCCATGAGGATGGTGGTAGCACAGTTTACGGTCAGGGGGTGGTGGGGACAGAGGTGCACTGGGGCATGTAAACAAGATGCCACCAAGTCTGTGCGCTCCGTCATCGCTCCCTGTGACGCTGCTGTGCTCTACCTTGAGTCTTTCACGTGGACGAGAGCTGATACAGTCAAGTCTGACTAAAAATAAAATGCCTAAAAATATTCCTAAAACATTGAGAAAGAACAAACATGCAACAGAGCTCTGAATTCATCTCTGAGCTTCCTGGAAGCAAAGGCAAAATGAGGAACACACCAAATCATGTCATCTGTTCTGTATGGTGAGAAGAAACAAGAAATTCATCTACAGAAGGGAGGGTCGCACAGGCTCACACCTCTGAGAGGGAGTTATACACTGGGATCCACAGTTCAGGGTATTTTAGAACAGAAAGGCAATGTCTTCAGGAAGACTGTCCATGTCAACATTTCTTGCTCCCATCTGCTATAAATGGTGAGGTCAGAGTGTTAGCTCTTAACTTAGTTATGGCAGGTTCGTGGGTCCAGGTGCCTGTCTTTCTAACTTAATACAAGGCTGGAGCTTAGAGAATCCCAGGAAGCGATGACTCATATGCCTGTTACATTATCTGTCTCAGATATTAGATTTCTCAGATGAGATTCTGGAAGCAGGAGCTGGATTTCAGTCAACTCCTAGCTGGACTGTCCAGCGAATGCCAAACTCCCTGTCATTGAATGAAGAAGAAAACATACGTGCTTCAAATACCAGGGCTGGGGACTCTTTCTTTGTATTCCTACATGATAACTTGGTGGCTCCATCTTTATTCTTATGAAGCTGGGGAAGAGGCCAGGGTGACACAGCATATAGAAAATGGGTTTTGGAGTCACAGAAACCTGCTGTTTCTGTTCTGGACATGCTTTGTGATGCTGAGAAAGGCAATCTGCCTCTTGTGGACTCAGCCTGCTCATTTACAGCTTGAAAGCGGGCATCTCGTGGGGCTGCTGGGGGGACTCAGTGATGTAGGAGGGCGTAGCGCCCACGCACTGATGCACTGTGGCTCTCGTGGTGATTTTAATTGTGAGCTGAAAGCTACGTAACTGCTTTTGCTGAACCTTAGAGCTAACCTCAGAGTATTATCACAGCCCACAAGGAACATGACTAAATTTTTAAAAAATGCATGGAGTAGGTTCATAATCCTGAGGCCCCCAGGGCAGGGAGGAGGGCCATCACAAACCAGTCCGTGTGTCTCAGGTACCCCAGAGACAGCCAGAGAGGGGGTCCTAGTTAGATTTTGGGGGTAGTACTCTGCCACAGAAGGCACTAGACAGAGGATAAGGAAAGGAAAGGGCCAAGAAAAGCAGTGGATCCACTCAGAATCCAGTCCCTGGAGGATCCCCTGGGTCGGGGGCTCTTCACGTTGAATAGCGCCATAAATTTGGCCCCACCCAGGGGCAGGGGCCCCGAGATTTTATACTCCCTATGCTACAGGCTGAGGTTTGCATCCAGGGTGCTAAAGAATGGACGGGCACCGCCTCCCAAGCCAGGTTTCCATTTGGAGAGGGGGAGCCAACACACCTGTGTCTGGGGTCGGGAGCTCTGGCAGGTCACAGGGTCTTGGTGAGGCCTGGCAGCACCCTGTGCTTCCTAACCGTCCTCTCTTAATCCCCCATTTCCTCTCCTTTTCAGCAGCCGCTCAAATCTCTCCCTCCTTCCAGTCCCCCTTTGCAATGCACGTGGGGCCCCTTTCCCTGAAGCCCCAAGCTTCCCTCCCTCCCCCTGCCAAAAGAGAATGACTGCATCCCCTTGCTTCCATATCCACCCTCCTCAAAGACTCTTAGGTACTAAATCTTTAATATTTCATATTCCTATCATCACCACCTCATGGGAAACGTGGGTAAGATCAATGTTATTCTCGAAAATCAGCTTTGAATCTGCAAAAACACATGAGGAAACACACAGTAGCCACCCCCGAGATTTGCTCCACTTACCAGAAAAGAAAGGCTGCTGGAGGATCTGCTTGGGCACCTGGGACAGCTAGAGCAGGGCCACCCCTCCTGGCTGGGATGCAGACACAGGACCTTCTCAGGCCTGCTGCCAGATTCTCAAGAGACCGACCGTTCAGTCTGAAAGCATCCACTGGTGTCCCCACGACTTATTTCTTCAGCCTGATCTCTGTGAGCGCATGTCCCAAGACAGATGACGGTAAATCTTGCCTTCTGCTGCTGTTCATCTGATTTTCTCTGAGCAGACTGGTGCCACTCTGAAACGTTACCAGCTTGAGCTTAGTGGCTCCGGATGGCTGTTCACAGCTCCGGGAAGGCCAGGAACTTAACACACAGCCCCCGTGTATCATGAGGCTACTGGGGCAAGGGGAAAACAAGGCCATGTGGTTCTGAAAGCCCTTGGGGCCTCCTGCTCACACACCAAACCGTCTCTGGTGCACCCTCACCTAGAGAGTGACCCAGGGTCCAGCACCTGTTGTCCTGTTTGACCTTCAGGGAGGAGGGACAATAATACAGGCTAACAGTGGCAAGTAATCTTTTTGGCACCTGCCTATAAATCATATTTGATACTCTCCAAACGTATATAGGGTAGGTTCTTTTCTCAACATCATCTTGCAGATTAGCACGTTGAGGCACAGGAAGGTTGAGCACCTTGCCCAAGATCACCCAGCCAGTGTGAGTGGTAGATCTGGAATTTAAGCCCAAGCATGTGATTTCACTGACAGTGTATTGAATGACCGTGATGTATTGCACTGCAGCGACCCTCTCGTTAATTCCTATCAACCCGTGGCTGCAGGACCTACTGTGAGCAGGATTCTGTTCTGGTGCTGGATATGTGGTGGGAGAATTATGAACTCAGTTCTGTCCTCAGGCCCAGGGGCAAGAGAGCTCACCAGAAGGTCACAGGAGTGAATGCAGGAACATGTTGTGGGAGCTTGGTGGAGATGGTGTCACCGTGATGAGGGAAGTGGCCTGGTCCAGAGTCAAGGTGGCCCTCTGACAGTGGCAGGCTGCATCCAGGGATGTGCAGGCACAGATAAGAAGAAATGAATGAGGAGCGCCAGGCCACACTGGAACAGGCTGAACACGCCGCTCGACCTATGAGGGGAGGCCAGGCCAGTCAGCAAGTCCAGTGGGTTTCTAGAGTAGACCAAGATGGCGAGCTGTTGAGCAGAAAAGAGAAGTGCACCAAGTTGGGCACAGTTCTGAAGTCAGGCATCTGAAGGGGTTGGAAACCCCTAGGGACAGGTTGCACCATTGATGCTGGGGAGTCTGGGGTCAGCCATGCTGGTGTGCACCCCAGAAGATTCGAATCAGCCTGTTGACACTCCCAGCTGCATCCAAATGGCCAAGTTCTAAGCGTGACAGGTTCCTTCAACAGCATTTTCTAAGTCTGTACTGGGCAGTCTGCTGGCTAATGTCTGCTCTAGGTTTCATGGGTGGTGGGTGCAGAGAGATGCACTCAGTTCCCAGCACGCTCATGGGCACAGTCAGTGCCCAGTACCACTTCACTCACTGACCATGAGTGTGTGAAGGTGAATGAAGAAAGCAGAGGAGACAAAGAGCGTGTTTTCCAAGCAAAGAGAATAGCAAGAATCAAAGCGGGGGGTTCGGGGAGGGAAAATTCCCCAAACAATTGTGTTTCTGCGAAGAGATGTATTCCAGCAGCTGTGTGTAAAGAGATGGAAATTCTATTTCCTCCCTGACCCTTTTGCCCAGACCAGAAATCCACGAGGCGACCTCTGAATAGACCCGCTCATCCCAACCTCCCTGCTCCCACCTCACGCACCAGGTTCTCATCCGTATTCTTCCCAGGACATCCCTCCAGCCCAACAATCTGTTTCTGTCCTTTAAAGAAGCTAATAGGACAAAAACAAATCACCGCTCTTTGGCAAGTCATGCCGGGTTCTTGGGGACCTGGAGGCCAGCTCCAAGAGGACATGAGAGGACTGGGCAGTGCCAGGGGTGTCAAATCAGCCTCTTCCCTGGGAGAGACCATGGCCACCATCAAGATGACCAGGAGACTGCAGGAGCTCCCTCCAGGCCCGGGGGACATGAGTGCGATTGCCACGTCTACATAGCTCTGACCACGTGGGTAAACTAAGTCAAGGGAAATCCTCCCCCTTGGGAGGGCCTGGCGATGCTTGAGAGGTGCATGAGAAACAGAAGAGAGGAGGTCCCTGCCTTTGTCCCCAGAGATGCCTGCTCTTCTCCATGGCTGCAGATTGCAAACCTTCTCATGGCCGTCCTCTGCTGGCAGGAGAAACTGAGGCACACATTAAGCCTTGTACCTCAGCCTCTCCTCAGTCACATTCATCTTTTGGGACCCTCCTGAGTTACCTGCTCTTGAAGTCTGCACATGGAGGCCATGCCTCAGCTCCATTCTCTTGCCCTGATTCTTGCCATCACTGATTTAGATGGGCTCTAATTACTACTCTTCTGAAAATTTTTAGGGCCTGGTTAACTAATCAAGGCCCTTGCCTTCGGGGCCAACTATTGTAATTCATCTTGCAATGTCTTCCCAGGGATGGACCATTATGTCTTATAATCTGAGGACAAAGACAGTGCTTAGCATGGGTTCAAGGCCCTCCATAGTCTGATCTTAAGTCATTTGTCCAGATGGTTTGCCCATCATTGCCCTGTACACCTGTGCTGACCAATATGGCAGCCACTGACTACATCCAAGTTAGTTCACTTCAAGTGCTCCACGGCCACACAGAACTCCTGGCTAGCACACTGGACTGTAAAGATTCAGGACATTTTCATTATCCACAGAAGTGTCTGCTCGGCCGCCACCATTCCACACATGGGAATGCCCACCCCAATGGACCTTCCTCTACCGATGCTCACAACCTCAGCATCCCCACCCTGGTGCTGTGGCTCACAGTCTCACCTACACTGGAAACCCCTCCCTCAGTCTGCTCATGCCCAGACATTCCCAAATCTGGACTCCTTCAGGATCCTGCCTCTCATCTCCAACCGAGAGTGACTTGCCCTCCCTTTAAGGCCTCAGGGTGGTGCTTCTGATCCAACTTGTCATTTCCCACAATGGGTCACAGTTCCTCCTGTCACAGTGCCCATAACATGAGAGGGCACCGTGGATGTTTGCTGAGTGAACAAACGGCTCTCCCCTGTTGGACCACAAGCCCCGAGTCCTGACAAATGCCCCCTGTTATTCACCCACCATGAGTCTGAAGCACACTAGGACATGTGTTTACAGCGCCTCTGCCTCACAGCAGACCAGTGACAACCAGCATTCCCACTGCATAGGTGGGTCCACCCAGCTTCAGAGCCATTTGGCACTCCATCCCAAGGTCACCGTTGACCAAGAGCAGAGCTAGAATCGGACGCCAAGCTGGAATGACCATCGGCCTGTTTCCCCGGAGTAGAGTGTGCTGCCTTTCTTTGAAACAACATTCCTTCCTTTTATCGAGGCTGAAAAAAAGCTTCTTACCCTCTCTCTCCCACTCCTGCCCACCCTCCTTTCTTCAATTGCAAGCCCAGAAGCTGGCATGTCACTGCCGCTCTTTAAACAGTGAATGAAAAGCTTAGCTCCAAACTGCCCAAACAGGCTTTTGAGTCTGGAGATGACTGTACTGCCAAGTGGCTATGGTCACCCTTGTCTCTTTCAGTTCTCGGCTCAGGTCATTGGTCCTAAGCTGCACCCCTTGACCTCTGCACCCTCCTTTCCACCCCCAGAGTTGGATGTGGGCCCCCAACTCCTTCTGCACATGCTCGGGCTGACTCACCGCTTGTATCTCAGGGGTGTGTGTGTGTGTGTGTGTCTTGGGAGAGTCATGTTCTCTACTGGAAAATGTCGACAAAACACACCCAGCTTTTTGGAAGAAGTTCCCCAGATGAACGCATGGTGGAACAGCCTCCATTCCTCCCACCTCCCTTCCATCCTTCCAGAATGGCTTTCCTCTTCCCATCATGCCCCCGTGCTGTGTGCTCTGGTATCTCTCCATGCTCCCCAGGAGCCCTGCCCTTCCTGAGGTCCCCAGGTCCTTCAGAGCCCTCAGCACAGGGGCTGATGAGAGGCTCATTTGCAAGAGGGGCATGTGTTAGCCTCACCTTCTCTCTGCTTCCCTTTCTCTCCCGTTCACTCCCCACCACCTTTGGCACTGGGGATTGAACCCAGGGGTGCTTTACCACTGGGCCACATCCCCAACCCTTTTTATTTGGAGGCAGGTTCTCGCTAAATTGCCGAGGGTGTCCTTGAACTCGCCATCCTCCTGCCTTGGCCTCCCAGGTCGCTGGGATCACGGCCTGAGCCATGGTGCCCAGCTCTACTTCCCTTTCTCCTCGAGTCCATGAGACAGCTCAACTCCTTGCACAGAAGAGAGTGGATGCAGGTGGACAGGGAGGAGATGGGAAGGGGCCGGTGACACACTGCCTCTTGAGCAGCGGAAGAGAAACCACGACCATTCACCTGTGAGACCTCAGAAGCTCCAAAAGGCCCACACGTCTGGTCCCTGTCACCTCGATGGTGGAACGGTACTTGACCTCTTGTGTCTGACCTGAGAATACTGCCTACCATGTCCAGGCCAGCGCAGACGTCACTCCTTCCCCTGAGGAGGGCGGGGCTCCTGAATCCCCCAGTCCTCCCTGCAGGGATGCGGGCAGCTCTGGACACCGCAGGGGCAAGCCTGCTGTGCTGGCTGGGGCAGATGCCCTCCCTCCTTGCTGAGGGAGCTGGTGGAGGCACGTTCTCCTCTAAGCCGGGCATATGTCACCTTCGGGCAAAAGATGAGCTAATAGAATTGAGATGAATGTAATTGGCAGAAGGTCAGCAAGGGAGCCATGTGCGTCTGGAGCTTCCCGAAAAGGCCAGCATGTTTCTTGCTCCCCTGTCTGGTGATTAGTATGCAGGTAAGGCGAATGGGCCTCTGCAGAGTAATTGGATCATTCCAAGATCGGCAATGCCTGCTGTATGTACAAAGCCTCAACAGTGATTAGATCCTGCCCGCTCGTCTCAGCAAGCCTTGAAATTCTCCCCACTGTGAAAAACTAATTTTCTGTGGGAATTTATTAAATAAGAAATCTGCATGCCACTTTACCTTGTAAGTCAGGCCAGCAGAATACAAAGATTCCCCTCGACTTTGATGCCTGTTTCCAGCAGAGGCTTCTCCATCATTTGGGGACAGGTGTTTAGGGGCTGGTTTTGTTTCAGGGTGTGCGTATTTCTCACTCTACCCTCAGGATAAGAAGGATAGGAAAGCTCTTAGTTGAAACCCCCCAAGAGAGTCTGGATGGTGGGAGGGAAGGGGCCGGGTGGTACATTCAGAGATGGTGTGGTCTCTCCCTGTAGCCAGCTGAGTTGTGTCCCCTAAAGCTTGTATACAGATGTTCCAACCCCGAGGTCCCAGAATGGGATTAAATTTGGAGACAGGGTCTTTAACGAGGCCATTAAGATAAAGTGAGGTCACTGGGGTGGGTTCAACTCCAATACGATTACTGTCCTTTTAAGAGGAGATGAGGACACAGACACACACAGAGGGAAGACCATGTGAGGACACAGGGAGATCTACAGGCAGATCTCAGAAGAACCTGCCCTGCTGACTCTCTATTCAGATTTCCAGCTTCCAGAATCGTGAGAAGAAAAAAAAAAAATCTGTTATCTAAGCCCTCCTGCTCTGTAGGATTTTGTTACAGCACCTCTGCCCACTAATACGATCCCCAAATGACTCTTCCGGAGCCTTCCAAGGGCTGTCTGGAATGAAGCTCTCCTTGCCCCAAAAGGCAGGCTAGTGGGGTCGTCCCTGTGTCAGCTGTGTTGTCCATGGGGAGTGGCTGCCCGAAGCCCTGCGCCGGATCAGGCTCTGGGTCTGAACCCAGGCAAGGAGGGATGCGGCCCCTAGACATGAGCCTGCGGTGGCCTGGAGGGGGTGGCCCCCAGGCGCCCTGCTTGTTGTGTCTCTTAGCTGCACCCAGCACCAATCTCATGTGTCCCTTGAGAGTAAATGAGTTATAGGTTGAATCGTGACCCCCCAAACTCTGATGTGGAACTCCTAGCCCTGGTGTCCCCGCCTGTGGCCTTGTTTGGGGGCTGGGTCACAGCAGATGCAGTTGGTTGAGACGAGGTCATCCTGGAGTGTGGGGGCTCCTAGTCCAGGGTGACTGGTGTCTGTGGGCACAGACATGCCCCCTGGGGACTGCACCTGAAAGTAAAGGGAGCCAGCACAGAGGCAGGGGCTGTGCTCTGTCCCCTGTTCCTGAGGGAAGGAGCTCACTACTGTAGCCGCCAGAACCTGTGAGCGCTGAACCTCTGTGATCCGAGTGCCCAGGACGTGGCCTTTCGTCCTGGCAGCCCTGCCTGGCACGTCCCAGCAGGACTCTTCTCTTCACGGGACGCTGCTGAGCTGGGAGTGTGGCCCCGGATGCGACCCTTCTCTGAGTTGGGTGTATGGCAGGCGGGGTTTCTGGAGAAGTGCGTTTGAGGGCTGGGGTGGAGCTCAGTGGTGAGCGCTGGTTTCCACCCCAGCACAGCAAAGAGCAGCAACACACAAGCACAGGAAAAGGGACACAGGGAAGTGGACTCTGGGGTGACCAGTATACACAGGAGGTGTTCGGACTGATAGCTACGGAGGGGAGATGGCGGCAGGAAGTGGGTAGGGGAGTTGAGCTACGGCACCATCTCCAGAGGCTTCAGCTGCCCACCTGGGGAGTTTGGAAGACACATAACCCCTGACCGCCCAGGGCAGGGCCCCGGGGCAGGGCCCCAGGGCAGATCTCTACTCCCCAGAAAGAGCCTAGGAAGAGGGCTCTTTCCAGCTGGGGCATCCCCAGAGAGGGCTGGTGCTGAGGGTCCTGTTGACCCCCATTCCTTGCTGCTGGGGTAACGGAAGCAACAGTTCCCTGATTCTGAGGTTGAATATCCTCAGAGGGGTGAGCATGCCGCCATTTTGGGGATATTCAGACAGGAGGAGTACAGCGCCCCAGAGATGTGGGGGCAGGTACATACATTTGCTGGGTGATTTCTATGATCCCTTAAAATGTGGGGACTGCAGATTAGCAATCCGCAGGGGCTTCAGGGCCACATGAATACACTCAGTGACTTGGCACAATTGAAAGAGTGTGGGAATTGCAATCCAGTCTCCAGGGTCCCTCCTCACCCCACCGCATCCTTTGTGTCCACATGACGAGCCCCAGTCCCCCTAAGTGTGAAGAGGAGGCAAGAAAACAGACAGTGTTCCATCTGATTGGTTCCCACGGCCCATGCTGCTCAGATCTCGTGGCGCATTTGTGATGCCCTAACGGTTTCTGCGTTGGGAGGATCCACACCCGTCTCCTCTGAGGCTGGGGCTGCGGGAGGGCTTGTGCTCTCTGGGCTTTGCACTGGTGTGTGCTGGGTGCTGGCTCATGTGTTGAGCTCACCGCAGCCGGATGAGGTGCAGGTCCCACAGTGCACTTGAGCAGAGGATTCAGGTCCTGTCCAGTGGGCGGTCAGCTCAGATGTCAACTCAGGGAGCCTTCTTCTATGACCCCTCCAGGGACCCGAGACTGTATGACACTGTCGACTCTTAACTTGCAGTTGATGCACAGTGTCCCCTGCTATCTCTTGGACCTTTGTGTCCTCCCGCCCCGAACTCATGTTGAAACACAGCCCATGGGAGGTCGTTTGGAAGTGCAGCCAGTGTGAGATGGTCAGGTCCTCCCGATGGAATTGATGCCCTTATGACAGAGACCCAGACAGCCCCTCATCCCTTCTGCTTCGTGATGGCACAGAAGACAGCTGACCGTGGACCAAGAAGAGGACCCTCACCAGAAACTGAATCACCAAAAATGCGAGCTTGGACTTAAACCTTCAAACGTTTGAGAGAGGTTTCTGTTGTGTGTCAGCAGCCCAATGTGAGGTCTTGCACTTCTGTCAGTGCAAAGAAACCAGACAGTCCCTTTCTTTAAAACAAAATACTCTCACAGAGAAGCCCAATATCAGGCAGGTACAAGAAAGGCTGCCGCTTGAGGAAGGGCTGGCTGCTTCCCACCCTCCTCAGCTGCTCCACAGACCCTGCACACTGAGCGCTCCAGGCGCGTGGTCTACAAGCCACAGCTCCAGCCTACCAGGGGCACTCCTCTTGGGTCTAAGTGAAACCCCCGGGGAGCCCTCTGCCACCCTCCCCCACCTGAGGTCAGCTTGACAGTTCAGTTACTGGAGAGTGGACGCTCAGGCGGGTCCCTCACCAAGCATGGTATAAAGGTGGGGCCCAAGTGCAGGCCTGTCGGGTGACAGAGCACTGCATCTCCAGCAGCCCGATCATTACCCCCACTAATGTTCTCAATGGCAACCTGACCACAAGGGCCCCATGAAACTCTTTGTCTAGCATGCTAGGAGGTCCCCAAGGCCATTAGAATACGAAGAGAAGCACATAGCTGGGATGTCCCTGTCCCTCCTCCTTTGGGCTGGCCACTGTCTGGGGGACAGTCTCCGTTGGCACCACACGGGAAGGTACTGTCTCCCAGTCCCTGCTCCAGAGCACCTCAACTCAGTGTCTGGCAGGAGCCAGAATGCTCTTGAGCTGAAGGCATCTCTTCAGTTCATGCTTCGCTGAGAGCCAGTGTGTCCATCCCTCAGCCTTCCAGCCCCATGAACTCAAAAGGTGGTCAGGAAACTCCCGAGCATGGCCACTGTGAGTTTCTTCTGTAGAGTGGGGACCTGGGAGGTCAGGCAGCCTCGGTGGAGAGACTCAGGACACCTGGATGCTGGGCAAGGGGTGGGGGATGCATAGGGGGAGGCTTCCTGCTCAGAGGAGCAGAAGTTTGCAGTTCTGAGGTTGTCCTTCCATTGATGCCCTACTCCTGTCCTGCAGCTTTACCAGGGGGGTCAGCAGAACCCAGCTTCAGGCTGCCGAAATCTGCATCTCTGCCTGAAAACCTCTCTTTTCCTGAGCTCTGAGCATCTGTTTGTGCAGTGCACATCACAGCCCTGTGGGGGTTCTCCCTGTAGGGTTCTGGGGTACAGCACCAGCCCCTCCTGCTCTTGGTAGCTCTGACACTGGCTTCCTGTGCACCCCTATGGGGCCAAGTTCCAGTTACCCAGTGGTAATTAGCTAATAATGCAAACTGCGTCTCTTTTCTACCTCCCTTGCCTGCAATCTTCTGTCAAATAAGGCACTTTATGCCTGGGTCTTCTTAGCCTCTGCTTCTAGTAAAAGAGATGCCATCTGTTGGCTTTGTGAGGACAGCAGAGTTGGCAGAGGGGGGTCCTGCCTGTGGCCGGATCGTGCAACCCATGGGATGGATCACCCCTGTGCTCTGCGGCCCCTCAGGCTCCACTGTTTCCAACCCCAGAAGAAACTCCTGAGTTATCGCTGATGCCGATGATTTCTGGATACTTGTGGAAGATCCGAAACACCGACGTTCCCGTTCCCTTATCCGTCACATCTTCAGAGACCTCTCACTTGTCTGCTGTGATAAGTGGGCTTCCCCAGGGCTCTGTCCTCATCGCTCACTCTCCAGCCCTGGGGTACTGAGACGTGTTCACTTCCTCCCTAAGAAGAGGGCTAGCTGGCCAAGGAGCTGGCGTGCTTGGGGTCTTCAAGGCACCCACCAGAGTACCATGCGCTGAGACCCATGGAGGTCTCCAGGGGAGGTGCTGCTGTAGTAGCGTGCCACACGCTGGGTGGCTTGTAAACGGTGGTAGTCGTTTCTCACAGTTCCAGATCTGGAAGACGAAGACCAAGCTGCCCACGGACTTGGTGTCTGGTGAGGGCCGGTTTCCTGGTTCATGGATGGTGCCTTCCAGCTGGGTTTCTGCATGGTGGGAGGCCTAGGCAGCCCCGGGGGCCCTTCTGTGAGCGTGTTGGTGCTGCTTGTAAGGGGCACCACAGTCTCATCGCCTCTCCATGGCACCTCCTAATGCGGTCTCCTTGGAGGACAGGACTTCAACATGTGAGTCTAGTGGCCAGCAGTCACTTCCCAGGAGCAGTTCACAGACAGGAGGTCGTGGGCAGATCTCGAAAATAAAGGTCCAGCTACTCTTCTGTGCTTATGTCCCCACCTAGGTGCTGCACGGAGTAGATGCTAGTGGGGGGTGAACAAGCATTGCAGGGGCAGGCAGATGCGAGCCCCATCCCTGCTCTGTGACTTTGTGACTTTGCCTAAGTTACCTGCCTTCTCTGAGCCTGTTTTCTCATCCCGGTAATGAGCATGCAGGCAATGACCTCTCAGGCAATTGTAGTGGTTAAAGGAGAAAAGACATCCATTTCTGAGAATAGCACTTAGGGTTCAGCAAGCGAGTAGTAAAGGTGAGTGGTTGCTTTCACGTTGTAGCCCATCAGAGCACACACAGAGCCCTTCCTGGGAGGAGCTGACCAGAAAGCATCTCTGCACCATTCAGAGATGGGGTCCCCCCCGGGAATATTGAGGTTAGGGGACATGTTGGAGCCATCAGCGATCCTCCTGCCACTCCCAGCTGACCCCTGTCCCCATGATGCCATGGCTGTACAGGAGGAGGATCCACCTCAAGTTGAAGGACTTTGACAACAAAGTCATTTTTCTACCCATGACCTCTTGTTTTTGTTCAAGAACTTGGTAGGTATCTGGCGGAGCATCAGCCAAAACCCAGATAAAAGTATAATTATTTCCTATTTGCTTGCTGGGGTTTTCAAATCAGTGCAGTAATTTAAGCATGACTCTTGGAGGCTTACAAAAAGATGTTATGATTAGTTTTATCTCCTTTGTTAAGAAAAAATAATTACAGTGAAATAATTAGAGGCGGCAGAGTTGACACGAGATTAGGAAAGCTGGCTTGGCATTGAAAGTGAAGTTCTAATGAGCAAGAGGATAACAAAGGGAAGAACCCGTGGGGAACGTGCCAGGAGCTTGTCCGGTTCTGGCCTCAGAACTCAAGAACAGAGGGGAGGCAGGACCACAGGCTCAGTGGGGTGGCCAGCTTTGTAACGGAGCTAACCACTCGGGAACAGCCATTGTGCTGGTGTCAGAAGGCCCAGGTCCACATCCAGACTCTCCTAGCTTTGCCAGGCATGCGAGCTCAGACAAGCCGTCTGCACACCTGAGTTTCATTCAGTAGCTATGTGCTGCTTTGACTTGTCTGTCTTTGTAGAAATTAGCTTCATGGAGGTGGTACCAGGATAACGTGAGGGTGCCGGGCTTGCTGGGTAGAAAGCCATACGAGGGCATGGCTGCCATCTGGCTTATCCCGCCGATTTTGATTAGTACTTATTTTGTCTCCCTTTGCACTCCTTCCTTCCATTTACGAGATGGTTTGAAGTTACACAGGTCCTTATTCTGGCAACTCAGTCAAAATAACAAGAATTCTGTACTTGAGCTTTGTAAATAACCAAGAAAGATATGAATACTAACTCACGTTGTCTTAGCATGTACCGTGTAACAGACACCCCACTGACCACCTCGTATATGCGAACACTGTCTCCTTATGCCACTTCTAAGAGGTAGGGTCCATTGTTCCTCTCCTTTGCTCCTAAAGACACCAAGGCTGAGAGGTGGTAATTAACTTATTCAGGGCTGCACAGCTCACAGCTGGCAGAGGCACCCTTAAGGTAAGTATGGTTTGATTCAGAGGTGAGACACTAATCCCAATTTTAATGAGGTCCCTTGGAGACTTCCAAGTTGTTATCTTCTCATTTGGTGGGATTCCAGGAACAAAGGAAGTCATGGCCCTGAAAGAGTTGAATAAAAATGTGGGAAACTCTCCTCATTCTAGATTAGCCATATCTGTGTGATGTCTTCCCACAAGCATTAGTAACCTCCTGCTGTGTAACAACCTGGCAGTTTGGAACAACTAATGTTTACTATCCCACACATTTTCTGCATTAGGAATAAGACAGTGCATGTCCTGGGCACAAGCTGTGTCATGAGGGTGCATGGAAACTGTTAGGACTGGAGTCTTGTCTGAACGCGTGACTGAGGCTGGAGAATCCAAGTCCCGACACATGGCTGATGGCCCGTCTCAGACCTCCTGCTGCACTCACTCATGGAGTGGCTGGTCAGTCTTAGGTTCCCCTATAGCCTGCTCGATATCCTCGCATGGCAGCTGGTGGACAGAGCAAGAGCACAGAAGAGCAATCACCCCAGCCCAAGGGTGCCCATGTCGGAAGCCACAGTCTTTTTATACCTGACCAACAAGTGACATGCCAATATTTTTCTGTATTCTGTTCATGAATGTGAATCACTCGGTTGAGTCTGTGCTTAAGGTCAGGAGATTGGACGCCAGGAGGTGTGGTTAAGTGGGGGACACCTTAGAGACTGTGCCCTGCACCCTCTTGTACTGCCGCCCTTTGTTTCCTCTCAGCTTCTAGGTTGAAGATGAGCCACGCTATCGCACTCTCTCATAAGCTGCAAATCCTAAGAGTGAGGGGTACCGCTGGTCTGGCTTGCATCTGCCCCTTTTGTCCATTTACCTACCTGTGGTTTAGACGGGGTCAAGGTGATTTAACTGGCTGTTGCAAGATTCTAGAGAAGGCCAAAGGACCCCAGGGATGAAAACTCCACCTAAAATTTTTACCTTTGGGATATCCGTTCATCCATGCAACCAACAATTCAGTGCCTACTCATTCCTTAGGGATTAAGAAGGAAGAGTGAAAGAGGCTGACTTATGAAGTCACCAGGGCTTTGACTCACATTCCCGTAGGGAAGACTCCCATAAAATAGTAATATGTAATTTGGATCCTACAAAGTATCACAAAATTGTTTAAAAAAATGATATGATGTTGAATAATGAGAAGACCTACTTTTAGTAGATAATCAGTTTTTAGAAGACAATTAATATGACACATGACCATTGTGAGCTAAAAAAATTTTTTTCATCTTATTAAAATTCAATATCTCAGGCTGGGGAGATAGCTCAGCTGGTAGAGTGCTTGCCTTGCAAGCACAAGGCCCTGAGTTCGATCCCCAGCACCGCAAAAAAAAAAAAAAAAAAAAAGAAAGAAATTCAAGATCTCCACATTGGGAGAGATGTTCCTTAGCATTGTCCAGTGTGCTATGCTGTGAACTGCACACAGCCATCTTTACTGATCTCTCCAACCTGCACAGAAGCTAATAATGCCTTTCCTCTGTTGGGTGTGAGATTGGATTATGCAGAACCCTACAGAACATGTCGGGATTTTAACCTCTTTGTGGAGTACAAGTGGAAGGCCCTAGGTAGTGTGAGGCCATTCCTGAGAATCTGCATGGTACCTGAGCTGACTCCCAGGTCCCCTAGCCTCCAGCATGGATGAAGGAGGACTCCCCATCACCACAGCGAGCTAGGCAGCCTTGTCCAGATCCGCCCCGGCTGCTCTTCACCCCTCCCTCATTGGAGGTGGCTCTCTCTCTGTCTCCCTGGCTCATAATCCCTCTCTCTTTTCCCATTCCCATCTCTTTGCTTAGAAGGACACGCTCAGAGAGGAGTCTCAGGGCAGAGGCCTCCAGGTGACCATTACTTCTATCTAACTCAGGCCATTTGCCGCTAGCCTTAAGCCTGCTTAGGGGCCCTGGTGCGCGGGCCCAGCATTCTCCCATTTTAATTAGAAAGTGCTCAATCCCCAGAGCACCCTGGCCCTGGAACTAATTTCAGAGGCAGCAAGAGGAGGCTCTCCCAGAAGGGAGAGATAATTCTCATTTCTTCCTTCTCAAAAGCCCCACAAGTGGTTGTCAGGTGAGAAAGCCGCTAGGTCAGCACCAGCCCCAGTGCTAAGCCGCTTATCGCAGCCTCTGCGGCTTCGGCTTTATGAGCTTAACTTCTCCTCGGAGCAGCTCCTGGATGGAGCCAGGAGAGCAGGAGGGCACCCTCTCAGCCAGGAGAGCAGCCCCCTCCTTGGGGGAAAGGGTGTCACTGCGCCTGCTGGGGACCAAACCCTGGGCGAGTTGGGCTGTGCCCAGCAGGGCGAGCTGCGGCCTGTGCGAGCCCTGAAGGCCTGTGTGCCAGGTGGGAGCCTGGGGAGTTGCCCTTGCCCTGCTGTACGCTGCAGGTCAGTCTCCATGCTGGACAGAGCGCCACAGGGTGCAGGGCTGCCCCTGGCCCGCAGCGCCTGCCCCCAGAGCCTGCGCCCGGAGCAGACTGAACTTCACCGAGGCCTCGGCCACTGTACAGCTCGGCCGGAAACCCGGCTTTGGTGACAGGAGGGAAGCTCGTGGTGCGTGCACCCGGGGGGCCGCAGCTCCCAGGCCTGCACAGCGCAAGTGGCTTCCCCGCCCGAGGCTCCCAGCAGCCTCTGAGACTTGGTGCTTTCAGCACTCATGGTTGTTAAGTCATCAGAATATTCCGTTTTCTCAAGATCATCCAGCTGGCCAAGACTCCACAAAGATCCCGGCCAAGATGGGAATCCCCGGGGGGTTCTTCTCCCACCGCAGGGAGCCAGGTTGGGCAGGAAGGAAGGAGGAGGGAGGGCCCTGGCTAACTCAGCACCCTGTGGGGCACGTGCACCTGAGTCAGGCCCTGGGAAATGGCGTCTGGACAGAGGGCCCGTGTCGCGGGTCCACGCCTCACATCTCTCCCTGCGTGCCTGACAGCTGGGCCGGGGCTTCCACCTGGTCTCAAGGCGCTGACAGAATGGTCGCCAGTGCAGAGGTACCCCTGGTGCAGAGCCAAGGCTGGGCTCCGGCCATGCACAGCCCCCTCCCCATCCCATCTGTTTACCCACTCCTTCTCCTTACCTAGATCTCCATAAACTCCCCCACCCCACAGTGTATTCAGATGGAAATAAGCGAGTTTAATTACTTAAAGTAAATTTGGAATTCAGGGGTGAACCTTTCCGTTCTACCAGTGGGCCCAGCCACAGAAGAAAGTGCGACATGTTCAGCCGCTGTGTTCATCCGCCCATGGGGGAGGGCGAAGCACTGGGCTCAGCAGGCAGCCGCTGACCGGGATGGGCTCCCCGCTGGGTGGGGAAGATGGGCCCTTCCTTCCTCCCCAGCTCTGGTGGCCAGCAGGGACAGCCTGCTGCCCCAGGTCCTTGGCTTCGGCCTCCCCGGGAGGCCTCCTGCGTTTCCCACATTAACCTCTGCCTCCACTGGCTGGAGCGGCTGATAATCCCACTCTGCGCTGGACGATGCGAGCGAGCGATGAGAAACTCTGGCACCAGAGGGAGAAACACCTGCTGATACAGTGGTAATAGGGTGACTTAGGTGAGGCTGCCAGGGGAGGATATTTACAATTTAAATAAGAAAAATAATAAACTCTAAATTAATAAAGAGAGGGTTGTTACAGCGGTGGGGCAGGGATGGGGGGCGGTTTAGGGCCACAGGCAGGTGAAGCTGGGGCTCCATGGGAGGGAGGGAGCCGGGGCTGCTGCTCCTGGGTTCCAGTCCCAGCCCAGGCAAGGTGGCAGCATGCAGGCCTAGGTCTCCCTCAGGGCACGGGGAGCCTGTGGCAGATGGTGAAGTCAGAGCCAGTTCTCAGCCATCGTGGCTTCAGCCGTCACCCTGAGGGTCCCAGGAAGCACGCTGACCACGTCAGACTGTCTCCTTCATTCTTTACTCCCTCCTTCGCTGGTATCATTCTTCCTTCCCAGGGCTGGCATGATCGCGCGGGTCACAGGGATAGGGGAGCAGCATCTGGCCAGCTCCAGAGACCAGAGCTCAGCAAGGACCCTGCCTTCCCTAGGCTGCACTGTAAGGGACCCCACGGAAACCACGCCGGACAAGGGAAATCACATAAGGGAGTTTATTAAGCAAACAGAGTGTCTCCCTGCAGGGTAAGAGAGAAAATGAGAGGAAAAGAAAGGGAACGAGAAAGGGTGTGCTCAAGAAAGTGTGAAAGCCAGGGGAATAGAGAAAGTGAGTAGGAGAGAGAGAAGGATGAGGAAAGATGGCGGGGTAGCCACAGTAAAGCAGTTGAATCCCGCTGGGTAAGAGGGGACCAATATCGGAGAAGGACACTTGCAAGCTGACTGACGAACCAATAGCTAGCTAGGATGTTCACAGACTGACAAGAAGTTGGGAGGCGGGCAAAATGGCTGCACCAGAAAGGTCAGGGGGAGCAGCTTTGTACATCACATGCACCATGATGTAACCCCCTGCATCAGCGCCAGGGACTCTCTTTCTCTGCCTCGGCTTTTCCAGTTGGAAGTCTGGGGCCGTCCTGCCGTCTAACCCCCATCCACCAACTCCACTGAAGCTACTGGTCCAAATCTTGCCCCCCTTGTGCTGGTGCCCAGGCCCAGGTGCCTCTGCAGACAAACGTCTCTGAGCTAAGCCTTCCTCCATAGTCTCTACAACTGAGCAGGAAGGTCCCAGCAGCACCCTGCACAGGAGAAAGGTGGAAGCAGTCCAAGAGGCCCTCAGGGTGTGAACAGCCTCAGGAAGTGGGCTCTACCCCTACAGCGGGTGTTACCCAGCCTCACAGCGGACGAAGTTCTGCCACATGCTGCAGTATGTGGGACCCTGACAGTGTCCTGCAGGTGGAAAAAGCCAACCCCAAAGTCGTGCACTGTAATTCCATGTCCAGGGAGCATGCGGATAGGGAGCCACAGAGATGCAGAGGGCTGGAGAGGGGAGGGCGGGGCCGCTGCTTATGGGTGTGGCGTTTCCTCTTGGGGGATGAGCGTGTTCTGGAAGCACATAAGAGGCAGTGGTCATACAACTCCGTGAGTGTACTCAGCACGCTGAATGGTGAATTTTGTGTGTATTTTGCCACATAAGGGTGTTTAAAATATCCCTATTGCGGTCTTTCCCCATCTTTCTGTCCTGGAGCGCCATGATTGGATTCTCTGGCCTACCGTTGTCCAAGGAAAGTGTTACAGGACCCGGGCCTTCTGCAAAACTGAGGCAGCCTGGAGGTTGCCCTTCAAACCCTGATTCTTGTGACCAGGCCAGAGAGATTTCAGACACGTCATTCAGAGTAACGGGGACGGGAAGGAGAAGAGGGAACAGTCTTAAAGGAGAGTAGGTCCTCTCAGAGAGGAGGAGGACAGTGTGCCCCACCTGCCCTCAGTTTTAGTGGGGGTTCCAGGTAAGCATCCAGAATCCGGCCCAGGTCCACCCTCTTGACGTTTGACTGGCAGCAGGGTGACATCTGACTTTCAAGACCCCACTGTGAGTGACAACTCAAGGCCACTTTGGCCCAGGCTGACGGGCTCTAATTGGAAACTGTTCTTTCAGGCTTCATGGTCAGGGGGAGTCATCCTCATCTCCCCAGTGCCGGGAGCTGGTCTGTGTAGGGTCATAGACGTCCCCGCCACCCGCTTCGGGGTGAGTCCCGTTCTCCTGTGGGCGTCTTGCGTTTCTCCTGCAGACAGCAGGCAGTGTGCTAGGACTTGAGCCAGGCGGGGCTGTGGGGACATTGCTCTGTAGAAGCGAGAGACTGTGGGCCAGCACAGTGGGCCCGGGTCACGCTGGCTGCCTCAGGGTCTGCCTGTCCCCTCTCAGGAGGTCACCCTCCTGGAGGCTCCTGCCCCATTCCCAAGAGGAGGAAGTGCTCACAGCAGGGAGCAGCCTCACAGCCAGCTAGCCCTTCCCACCTCCAGGCACATTTCCAGGCAGCAGCAGCTCCGCTTCATGGAGCCATGTCCCCAGCCGTCCTCCTGAAGGTGCCCACGTCCCATAAAACTAGGATCAGGTAAGTTCCTCACTGTCTCTTGCTACAGGGGTGCCAGCCGTGACCCTTAGGGTGGGGAGGAAAAGAGCCTCACCCAGCCCTTCCACCCCTGCAGGAGAACCAGCCGTCCTTCTCAGATAGGGCCTCTTTCCTGGAGGAGGGCTCCCCCATGAAGGCGCCCCGAGGGCTTCCAAATGGCCCCCTTGGCCCTTTGGCGCAGCTCCAGCGGGCAGCATCTCTGCCCCTGGGGGAAATCCTGAGCCTGGTGGGCCAAGCTCATCTTCCTCAGGTCATCTGATGCCAGGAGTCTGGAGTTCCCCCTTTCCTCCTAGGGTCCTCCAAGCTGGGGGAGTGGCCTTGAGACAGGGTGTGTTCTGACTCCCTCAGCTGGGAGGTGGAGGAACAAAGAAGACCATTATGCAAATATCAGGCCAACCCCAGACGGGCGGCCAGCGCTCCTGGTGATGGCAGAGGGTGAAGTTTGGGAAGAATGTGAAGGATGCATTCCTTCCAAATCTGATGCTATTTCAAATAAGATCTGTATAGAATTAATAGTCAGTCCCGTGACATTGCAGCAGAGCTCAGGCCCTGACTCTGCTGCCCGTGGGCACAGACACTTTCTTTTACTAGAAACCTTACTTCTGAAGTGCTGCTGGCCAGCAGAGTAGGCAGGGCAAGGGAAGGGGAGAGGGACCTCTTGTGTCCTTAGCCAGGGTGCAATGACACCTCCATACGTTGTCTTGGGGAAGACTTGATGAAAGTTGGACTGTGCCATTGCTGGGGTGCTTTGGGAATCAAATGTGGGCAGTGGACAGGGACGCCAGAGCCCTGCAGCAGGCAGGATGGACCTTCAACCAGTCCCAACCTGTCTGAAACCCATTAGCAGAAAGACTGCTGGACTCTACCATGTCCCCAACTTAGGTACACATCTCATACCTTAGGCGAACCTCTTACACTTCAGTCTCTTCACTTTTGTTTTTCCAGTGCCTGGGTCCATGGTTTACAAATCAAGTCCTTAGCCATGTACTCGGGTCTGCAAAATGTCCACCGGCACTCACAGAACCCTGAGACTTGTTTCCTCTAACAGAAGCCCAAATACCTTCAAAGTTTTAGAAGCATTAAGTTTATTTTTAACAATAATAGAAAGCCGTCACTGCGTGATTGCTAACGGTGTCAATCGCAGGGCAACTTCTCTGGTGGATTATTTTTGTTATCTCTGCTTTGCAGAGAAAGCACTGGGTTTGCTCAGGGCACGTCAGTGCTGGGTGATAAAGTCTGGATGTGACCATAACCTCAGTCACCAAACCAGTGTCCCAAAATTTGCTTTTCCCAAACCTCTTTAATTTTGCATTACCCGCACACCAGTATGATTTTTGCTATATTTTATACTCTAGCTGTTATCCAGTTCATATTTTAAAATTCATTCCATTTTAACTAAAATTTCTTTAAATTAGAAACTGTGATCATTTTCCTTAAAATACAGCAAAAACAAAAAACAATGTTACTAAATTCAAACCAGATTCCTAAAGGGCCCCAAGTGGAAGGCTTGCTCTGTGTTATAAAGGGAGATAAAGGAGTAGGAGTTAAAGCTATATATTAGGAAACTGAAACTTTTTGCTTGATGAATTCCCAAAATATTGCAAGAAAAAATGAACATGAAGTGACTTCCTTACTCCCAGTTCTGATGGCTTTGAGACCCTGAGTGATCTAGAAGCATTACTCAGGCTAATACCAAAAAGAAGAGGAATGTTGGTGTGGATGTGGAGAAAAAGAATTCCCGGCATGGCTGTCGAGGGAAGGTGAGCTGGACAGCCACTACAGCACACAGTGTGGAGCTTCCTCAAAGAGCCAAAACCAGAATCCCTTCTGACGTGGCAGTCCTACTTCTGTGTGCATATCCCAAGTCTGTGAAATCAGTAGGTTGAAGGGTTAGCTGCACCTCGGTGCCCTTTGCAGCATGGAAGTCCTAAGAGTCTGGTGGGCCCAGCCACCACCGTAGCCAAGACATGGAAGCAACCCAAGTGCTCATCAGTGGATGGACGGGTAAAGGCCATGTGGTCTGGGCACACAGTGGAATAGTATTCATCCTTCAAAAACAAGATCCTGTCACTTGGGACAACATGGATGCACCTGGAAGTCACCGTGCTAAGAAGGCCAGGCACAGAAACACAGTACTACATGCTAAAGAGTCGAGCACTAAAGTAGAGAGGACGGTGGCTGCCAGAGGCTGGGTCAGGTGCATCAGGAAAGTGGGGAAATTAGCAAGATGGTAGCGTTTCAGTTAGAAGGAGCAAGGTCCGCGGGACCCGCTGCATGGCAGGGTGATGATGTTTAATATAATGTACTGCGTCCTTCAAAATAGCTGGAAGAATAGATTTGAAATGTCTCAACACAAAAAAAAATTAGTATGGGAGGTGATGGATATGTTAATTAACTTAGTTCAGTCAGTCCACAATGTGTCCATCTATCAAAACCGCATGTTATACTCCATAATACGTACATTTGTATTTGCCAGTTCAAAGCCAAACCATCGCGTGGGGTACGTTGGGTACATCCTCGGGTAGGGTGGACAGCACTGCATTTTCCACTCTCCCTTGAGTCCTCCCTGCTGTGACTGTCACACCAGGCTAGACGCTGTCGCAGGTACTGGCTGCCTCAGCTGCTGGTGCTGCTTCCGCCAGTCCAAGGCCCCTGGAGAGCCTTCCTGGCTGGCCCCAGCCCTCTTCTTGTGGGTGCCTTTTGGTTCTACAGTTGTCCAACCAGCTCCTTCCCACCCTGGCTTTGGAAGGTTAGGGATCTTTTGTTGTTCCTCCTTTTCAATTACAAAAGCCTGTTTGAACAGCCTCTGTGACAGCCTGTGTTCAAACAAGCTTTTGTAATTGAAAACAGAGCTTGCAATGTGGCTGCAGGGAGGCTGGCCTCAAAAGGAGGGGATGCGGCTCATGCTGTGAGCTGGTCCCTGAGGCCACTTTCAAAGTGTTTAAAGCTCCCTTCCAATTAAAAAAAAAAAAAAAAAAAAGGACCGAAAATCCTGTTTAAATACACAGTCTAGACCAACTCGCTTGGGTGATTGAAAATGGAGATTTTGAACTGGGTGGGTTTCAGGGACAGCCTTCCTAGAACTGGGGCAGGAGGGAGGCTCTGCTTCCTGGTGCCCTCTTCACCCTCGCTGGGCCATCCTGCCTCTGCTCTGTGGGGTCTCTGAGACTGGATGCACAGGGGTCCCCGGCAAGTTCACATTCAAGTCCCAAATCTCTCTCTTTCCAAGCATTTCAATACCATGACTGCGAGCAATGCTGCGGGAAGAGAACTGGGCTCACATTCCCGCTGTGTGACATTGTGCGGTCATTCAAGCTCTCTGGGACTCGGTCTCCAGTTTCCTTACCTGCACAACAGCATCACATTACCACATGGTTTAAAAGACTGCTTTGAAGCTTAAAGGATGTAATCTGTTTACATTTGTAAGGCAAAGTCTCAAAATTCACTAATGTGTAGTTATTCTTTCTGATAATGCTAACAACAGTATTAAATAAAATATAATGATAAGGTGAAAGATGTCCTAATGGTTAAAAATGTAGATTTCAAAGTCAGCTGGGTCTGACTGAACCTCGTGGAACTTCTTTTATCTTAAAACGAGAATGCTGATAGCTTTAGACCTCCCACCATAACAAAGTGCACATGCATAAGGCACACACTGCAATAATTGGTGAACAGAGAAGGCAAAAGCAAGCAGAAGGGACAGGGCTCGAAGGCAGGTAGACACAAAGGAGCTCTCCTGGAAGTCCAGTCCTGGGGATGGAACCCAGGGCCTCATGCCCAGGTGCTCCACTGCTGAACTCTGACCTGAGCCCTAGAATTTGAATCGTGGCGGGTAGGAGGAGACTGTACCAACAGGGTGTCATTTCAGCCCGGCTCAACGTGGCTGGGCAGCGAGGGGAAGAATGCCACGGGGGATGTCATGATTGAAGAAGGAAACCCGGAGACCGGGTTGCACGTTAGTTTGGCTGGAGAAGCAGAGAGGTCGCCCTTGTGAGATGTTGAATGGAAGGGTAGGGTGGAGGTTGGCCACGGAGCAACCATGCTAGCCCTTTCATTGCAAGTCACAGAAACAACACCAAATAGCTTAAAAGAAGGATGGACGTGTGGATGGGAGGGTGAATGGGTGGACGGATGGATGGATGGATGGGATAGATGAATGGGTGGATGGATAAATGACAGACAAATGAATTAATGAATTGATCTTAATTATCCAGGGGTAATCGAACTTCAGGATAAGTAAGGATCAAAAAGTCTCAAATGATGTCCTCAGGACTCATTTGTTGTTGTTGTAGGTGGTCACAAAAACCTTTATTTCTTTCTTTATTTATTTTTATGTGGTGCTGGGAATTGAACCCAGTGCCCCACACGTGCTAGGCAAGTGCTCCACCACTGAGCCACAACCCCTGTCCCCTCAGGACACATTTCTTATTCCCTGTTCTCAGAGCTGCCCTTCTGGATTGGCTTCGTTACTGGGCTCCACTTGGTTATGCTACCAAATGTTGACCCCAGAGGCTGGGTTCTTTTTCCCTCTCAGAATTGTGAAACCAGCAGCGAGACTGAGCTCCGATTGGACCGGCAAAGAGACTTTTATTTTAGGTCAAGAATAGGAGAAGTAAGAAATGAGCTCATGGTCAACTTTCCACTTGGAGGAAGGAGTTCCTAGATACAGGGTAAAAGAAGTGAGGGGGAGGCATAGGCTACTGGAGGGAGGACTATTCATGTCTTTTATTGTAACTATAATGAAGCTAGAGTGTCTGGCCACACCTGGCAGCCATCTTAGATCCAGTTGGGTTTGCCAGTTCCTGAAGAGGGACTTCTGACCTCAGGCATCCTGTCCTCAAAGACAAGCAAGATATGGCAGGGTATGATTTCATCTAGGCCTCCCAGATAGGATAGGATCAGGACGGGTAGCACACTCCTTCCTGGGAACTTCTGCCCACTCACTGGGTCCATCCCCTGGGGTTTAGTTGGGTCATTTGAGCATTCTGATCCTCTGCACTGATTAAGGCAAGAAAGGTCCTTGGGTGGTCAAGTACCCAGAGCTGGCCCTGGTTGGAAGCACAGGACTTATAGTGGGAGAGGATTCAGGTGACTCTTCACAGAGAAGGAGGGTGGTTTCCAGGCAGGAAGTCCAACCTGGCCGCATGGCTCACCCAGGTAACTCCATTTGACCTTACAGTAGGCAGCTGGGAAGGAAGGGCATGGTGAGCATATGCACAGTTGGGTCTAAAAGGAGATTAAAGGACCAAGACCAAATGGTCCAGCTGGGGGCTTCCAGGACCACAGGGGTCAGGCAGGAGCAGACTGAGCTCTGTGGGCCAGAGCTTGTGCACATCGGGGCAAGTCTTTGTGGTGAGCACAGTTCTGAGATGGCCCACCAAGACATCCCACGCCTGCCCTGTGCCTACCTGGGTTGTGTCCCTGAGGATGTCACGGTTGTGGCTGGAGTGCGATATGGCAAAGTTGATCTTCAGATAGGAAGAAGACGTGGCTGGGCCTGACCTATCACACTAGTCCATTGAAAGCAGGGGATCATCTCCATTTGGTCGTAGGAAGAAGAAAGTAGAAGGAGAAGGAGAAGGGGAAGAAAGTCCAAGAATCAGCAAGAAAGACTGGAGGCTCTGCCAGAGGCCTGAAGGAGGGAGTAATGTGTGGAGGAGGGTGGTTGGGGGCCGAGCCCCCCCCCTCCCCCCCCACTGACAACTGGCAAGGGAACTGGACTTCAGTCCCACGACCATAAGGAGCCAAGTCCCACTCAGGGGAATGGGCTGGGAAGCGGTTTCCCTCCGTGGTCTCCAGATGAGAAGTGGCTCACGGACACCTTGTGTCCTGCCTGGGACACCTGAGCAGAGGCCCTGGTGGCACTGAGCCAGATTCCTGCCCGCAGACCTGGGGCGCATAAGCCGGTGTGGGTCTAAGCTCCTAAGATGGCGCTGCTTTGTTATGCAGTGATAGAAAGCAAGCACACTTCGAGGGGAAGAATCAGAATGGTGGTTTTAAAGTCGGGCCTGGGACGTTACACTTGTAGACAACCCACCTGTGGGACTTGCTGTGGCCGCCTGTGCCCCATCCCTGTGTACGCAGGACGGGAGGAATTCACGTGCCGGTTCCCTCTGTGACCTCTGAAGCTCTGTTCTCCTTGCTCTTGGGCCCTAGTCCCTGGCCCACTGTGATGCTGCTGACCGATTTGGTCCATTTCCCTTCCTGGCAAAGAAGAAGAAGGAAAAAAAAAAAAAAAGTAAAGCTCTCAAAATTATTAGGTAATGATATCACTTTAAAAAGCGACACAATGTTTTAACAGCATGACTCCACTTAGCTGTGGTTTAATAAAATGTAGAAAGCCCAGAGCCGAGGAAGCCCGCGTCAGGTGGGGGCAGACAAACAGCTCTCGAAACTCACATCAGGAAAATTACTTTTTCTTCAAATGGAAACTTTTCAATTGCTTTCAAATAGCTGGAGCTGATAGAAATAATTTCCTTTGCACGTTTGCATATGCTGCCTGTGTCTTCTCCGCACGGTGCCAGGAGCTTCATTAATAAAGATCGTTGCGAGGTGCTGATGCTGCCAGGCTCTTGTTATTTAGAAAAGGCACCAAACCAAGTCAAGGGGAGTCAATTGATTACTAAATGCAATTCCTGTTCCATGTCCCCCAGGCAAATTGAGGCCAGTGGGAGAAAGCGTGTGCGTGGGTCCCAGGCACGCACAGGTGACAGAGCCGGGGAGCACAGAGGCTGCACCCTGACGTGACTGACTCAGGTGTCTCCTTTGGATAGCAGGGACTGTGGGGGTCACCTCTCCTCCATTGACTGATGGGCAGAGTGAAGAGGGTCAAGCCTCAGGTGCAATCATATGGAAGACCAGAAGCTGCCTGAGCCCTCAGGGAGGCCAGCCACCACTTGGGGTCTTGCAGACATAGCGGCTTGGTAATGAATCAGGAGCTGGGTTTCCTTATTCTCTTTCTGGACCTTCTTGTCCATACCCCTGGATGTGGTGTAGGAGTTGGAGTAGAAGGTCAGCGAGTTCAGTATTTCCAGCAATGAAGTTGGGGAGTGCGGTGGACGCATAGGAGTTTCATATGGGCACCTGAGACAGAGGAGCTCACGGTGCAGAACGTCCTTCCCTTCCATCCTCCTCCCCGTCTCTGGTCCTCTGGAAGAAAGGCCCAGGTTGGTGTGAGTGGAGCCCCAAACCTCTCCAAAGCTCCTCCACTTCCCTTTGGTACCAAGACACCGAGCCTTCCGCAGAGTGGTCCCCAACTCAGTCTACTTACTGTATCCATTGTATTCATTTTTATGATTACCTATTACGCATGGCCAGAGATATTGATTTTGCATTTAGGCAAAACTTCCTTTTTACATCCATTATTTACACTTTTAATGTGAATCCAGGATGGTGCAAATCACAGGCTTCCGAGTGAGGCACATACCTGTGACCTCCACCATGACTCATGTTCCAGACCAGGAGACTGGGGTCTGCGGGAAGGACAGACCCCCCCAGGTGTTTTAAAATGTCAAGTATTACTGCACAATTTGAGATCTGATAAGCTGACAGATCGGGAAATGACTGCCAGTGAAAAGCTGCGTTGTTGGAGTTCCTACAAGGAGGGGGCGTGGCACACCACGGGGTCACCCAGGAAGCGCCAGCACTGGTCAGGAGGCAGAGAGCACGGAGGTCCCAGCAGGAGCCTTCACTGGGATGTCCATGGAAGGGATGGGAGAGGAAGCTAGGACGGCACCCCCCAAGAACCCCTAAAATTATCCAAACCAGTCAATCCTAGGGCCAAGCTAGTGAAAGAGAGGGTCCAGGTTCCACTGCCTGTGTCCAGCACAGGGCTGTGTTTTGCTCCAGACCAGGGCAGGGGTGGGAAAGAGCAGAGATCAAAGAGGCCACACTGGTGTGGGTGGCAAACATTTTAACCACCAGGAAGCCAGAGTCGCTTGTCTTGGAGTGCCCATCCTCCACCCAACTTCCCGTCTCACCTACGTCGCCGGACTTGGTGTAAGTGGAGTTTTTGTTGGGAATGGGGAGAAGAGCTGAGTCAAAGGCCTCTGCCAGAGATGCAGCACCTGCTGAGGCAAGAGCTCCTAAGTGAGTGGCCCAGAGAGCACACCCCTGAGCGGGGCAGGGCTTTCCAGAGGGCTTTGGGCCTGTGGTCCTACTGACCCCACTTTATCTCAAGGACCAGAGACCACTGCAAGCTTCTGCCTTACACTTAGGTTTCCAGGGCCGATGCAGCACCTACTGGCCTAATGCAGGCTTGGTTTTCTCATCTGCCAGATGGGGATGAGACCTGGGTTGTCTGCATCGTAGATGGACTGTGAGGAAGTGATCAAGCATGGGAAATTCATGAGTAAGGCTAGGACATTGCCAAGACAAGTTCTAGTCATATCCAGTGGGCACGTCTCAAAATGTACCCATGCCCTCTTGGTCCTTCATTCAACTAATATCTGCTCATTTAAGAACTTGAGAGGCGGTGCCCAGCAGGGCGTGGATTCACAGGAGCAATGGCATGCTTCACAAACGCGGCAGAGCTGGAGGGACAGCACCATCCCCACACCCACAGATATCCCGGTCAGACTGCCACAGAGGCGAGAACAAAGCACTGGGCACTAAAGGAAAACACTTATTTCCATTTTCAAGAGTTAACAAGAAGCCTCTGGAATAAGCAGGAAATTTCCAAGAGGGGAATCTCTCCATCTGCACATATAGTTTTAGAATATATTGTTAAATATTTATCATGTAGATGTATAAATCATAGCTATAATAAAAATATATCTAGTTACTTGATAATATATTGTTACATATTTATATATAACTATATATTATTTCCTCCTGAAATAGATACAAGTATACACAGATCGCATGTATTTATACATACACTTATATATCTACATGTAGTTGTTTATACATGTGTACATATATATTACAAAATATGATTTTCAGTTGACTATCAATTCTTGTTGACATCAAATGTACGTTGCCAAGGAGAATAACAACCATAAAGGAGCAATTCTAGGGACTATTAATTTGAATCACATTCAGCTTTTTGGCATCTGTCTTTAATCAATCGAGGTAATTCCCCACGAGTATGTAGTTTTTTTGCTAACCTTCCTTGCCAAAAGCTACAACACCTCTACGCTTCCTTCATTCTTCTCTCACTTTTGTTTCTTTCATTTGCTTCAGCACCTTACCCAGAATAGCCTGGAGCAAAGCACTCTTCTGGAATGTTCTACCCACCTTGATGTCAAGTATACTTGGCTCCTGGGTCCACAGGCTGTTTTCTGGCAACATTGAAACTGCTGGCCAGACTGGAGCAGCTGTCCAGGGCTGGCCCCCTGCAGGGTCCCCCTTCCTCTCTCTGACTCCTACTGATAACACTTCCGCTTCAGCCATGTCAGTCCATGTCCCCAAATGGAAGAGCTTCGCAACTTGGAATACTAAGACTATCAGGGTGCTGCTGCAGGCCGCCAGGCTTGAATTAAGCTCAGTCTCCCTGGTAGAGTGCAGAAGGTTCTCCACACTTTCCCAGAACCATAGGCTTTGCCACACTCTACCACTTATCCCAATAGGAGCTGTGGACCGTTTCTCCACTCCTTGGATTTCAACTGGTCCTGTGCCTTGCTTTGACTGATGGGACACCAGATGTGACCACATGAAATACTAGGAGCCTGGGCAGCAGAGAGACCTTGAGCCCTTCTTCACTGGCCGCTGGTACCCTGCTGGCCAGCCTGGAGGGCCTCTCCTCTCTCGTCCCACCCACAGCTGGATGACCCACCAGAAACAGTCATCCTGCTTCCCTGCCATTCACAGGGCCCAGGAAGAAGCGGAATAATCACCCAGCTGACCCTAGTCCAAATTGCTGATCCATTAGTAGGGTCAGCAAAACAAGTGTCCTTGCTTCAAGCCACTAAACTTTGGGATGTTATTGTACAAAGAAAGTTAACCATGTTCATTGTCTGCAGTCGTGTAATATGTCTCCCCACACCTAGCTTAAACAGCGATACTTCTTACCTCAGTCTCTGGACTTCGGGAATTTGGGAGCTGTTCAGCTTGATGGTTCTGGCTCAGGGTCTCTCCTGAGCTCACGGTCATCTGAAGGTTTTGCTCTAGTCACAAGGTGGCTCATACGTGGCTGTTGGCAAGAGGCCTCAGCATCTTGCCATGGGCCTTCTCAGTGGACTGCTTGGGCACCCACACAACATGGCAGCCAGCCTCCTCCAGTGGCCAGGAGAGGGAGAAGGACAGTATGGTGCCTTTCCTGAGGGCCTTGAAAGTCAGGGTCATTTTTTCCATATTCTATTTGGTAAAAGAGTCAATAAAGTCCAGTCCAGACTCGTGATTGGTGGAGCAGGAGAGGCATGGGCCCGTCTTTTGAGAGCAGGAGTGTCGAAGAACTTGTGAATGTATTTTAAAACCACCACACTGATGGAGCCTCCCACAGAGAACTGAGAAGATGAACTGGACTTCCTCACAGAGCTCTTGCCATATCCCGAGCACATGGACTTGTGGATACTGGGTGTGTGGAGTCAAAGTTCCAAGTTGGCAATGTGGCAGGTTGGAGTTGTGTTGGCTTCATAGTCTGGTAGACCTTGGTTAGAATCCTGACTTGCTAGCTGTGTGACTGTGGTCAGATCTTCAATATTCTTTTTCTTTAAAATTTTTTGTGGTTGTAGATGGACAGTATGCCTGTATTTTATTTGTTTCATTTTTTTATGTGGTGCTGAGGATCAAACCCAGTGCCTCACACATGCTAGGCAGGCTCTGCCACTGAGCTACAGCCCCAGCCCCTGATCTTCAGTATTCTTACTTGCAAATGGGGCAGATGCCCTCTTTCTCATAGGATTTTGAATGTCGGTGATGGTAGTGAAACCAAGGTAAATTAAGATTCCTTTGTTTTGCCCTCTTTCATCTGGCATAGCCGTCCCATTTTCCACACTGAGCCTGGTCCCTTGGGGTCATGGGGAAATGGAGGAAGATTAAACAGTGGTGGCATGGTAGAGATGCTGGAATAACCATGGAGAAACCATCTCTCGTCATGCAACCTTCAGCCAGCGAGCTGCAGGTTCCACCTAAGTTATTCAGTGTTTGGATTGGTTGGTCCCAGAGGTCTCATTTAGCTTGACACCCAGCATCTACTTCTCCAGGCCTGCACTCAAAACTAGATGTCTACCTTCTCGTACCAGCCCCGCGAAGCAGGGGGCAGGAAATAGGGGCACAGGGTCAAAGGGACCTTTCCAAGGTCCCTCACCTGGGAGGTAATGGAGAAACGCCCTCTACAGCCCAGTCCCGAGGGATATCGAGATGCTGACAGTAAGTTGGTAGAATTTTAATGACAGCTTGCTTTGGGAAATTATAATTCTGTAAAAATTCCAATCAGGGCTCTCAGAAGAGCACCAGAAGTCTCCTTCAGGAGGCAATTAAGGGGCCTACCCCATGGTGAGCACAGGCATGGTAAATCAGCCTTGCAGCAGACTGGTTCCGAGGCCAGGAAGTCGAGGGGAAAATGAAATTGCTCAAGTGGATGGAGGAACAATGCACCCGTGGCAGAGGCTGCCACTGGCTGGGCGTGTCCAGGACTTTGAGGGGAGGCTGGGCCATGTGTCATCTTGGCTTTGCGCAGGTCTGGGAGGGCTGGGCCTCATCTCTGCCTTCACACATTGGACTGCAGAACCAAGGAGCCGATGGTCTCGGTTTTGGAGCCAGACTGCCTGGGTTAGAGTTTCAATTCTGTCATTAATTGAAACGACGTTCTAAGAACATGTTCTCATCTTTATAGTAGGAGAAATAATACACTTACCTGCTGTCGCTCTGAACACGTTGCCTGGCGCTTGACGCTCCTTGATGGAATAGCGTAACAGCTTCAACCAGCCAAAGCCTTTTGAATAGGACTCTTTTGGTTGGGGGGAAAAGTCAGTACAATAACGTAGTTTTAAAAAGTGAAGGGGGCTTGGGTAAAGAAGTCAGTCTTTACCAAGTATCCCATGAGAGCTAAAACTGTGCTTATTTTGCACACAATTGTTCTTCTGTATGCCTGGCACATACTAAGTGCTCAGTTAAAATTTGCTAAATAAATGAACCCATTGGAGGAACACTAGGACATCCTGCTCGAACATTGTAATTGAACCAGGCAGGATATTATTCCACTTTTTCCTCCACAGGGGTTGAAACTGAAGCCTAGGGAGATTAAAAACCCTTCCCAGGAGCCCAAAGCCTCTCACCGGGTCTCAAGTAGGTCTTGTTCCAGGTAAGACAGACAATGGTAGGAACTTTCCTATGGGATGCAGCCTATCCTCTCTTCCCACCTGGGCTTGCTTCAGAAAAATAAGGAATTTTCTGCTTAATACTAGAGAACAAGAAATGCCATTATCTTGGTATTTTTCTAAATCATATTTGACACTGGAGCTTCAACTTCCTACGGGGAAGAGAACCAGGGATCCACTGTTAGCAGGGTTCCTTCCTTTGGTCCACGGGTTTATTCAAGTGCCTCTGACCGGCTGAGGCCCAGAGACCAGGGCTGGGGCTGGTCCTTTTTCCACATGGTCGCCATCTTATTGTGGCTCCTGAGGAGCGATGATGAGCCGTCCAGTGCTGGCCCTTCGCCCTTGGGGGCTGGACTGCTCTGGGAGGGCTGCAGATTTCAGAGGGCACAAGAGGCAGTCACTGTGTGTGAGGGTTAATGTGAATTGTCAACCTGATTGGGTTAAGAGATGCCGATGATTAAGAGGCCTCTGGGTGTGTCCAGGAGGGTGTGTCTAGGAATACGGGACAGCCAACTCAAGTGGAGCCCCTCCCTAAGCGTGGGCAGCACTGCCCAGTAGGATGGTGATTGGATGGGATAAAAGCTGGAAGAACAAAGAAGCAGCAGCAGATGCAGATGTAGCTCGACTCTTCTTGAAGGGGTTCTTGATTGCTGCTTTGATCGTCTGAGGATATCTGACTCTCGCTTCCTCACTCTTCCAAAGTGGACTCTGCCAGTGATTCTCCAGGTTGTTTCCAGAAGTCTTGGTCTCAGAGTAGGGTAGCACTGTTGATCTTTCTTGTTCTGGGGCTTCTGCGTCTTGGACTGCGCAGCTGCTGGTTCCTCCAGCTCTCCAGCTGCAGACGGCCATGGTGGACTCTCCAGCTTCTGGTCGTGTGAGCCCATCTCATAAATCCCCTTTTATAATCATACTTCCTGTTGGCTCTGTTCCCGAGAAAGCCCTGACGCATACACTGTGTGAACCAGCTCACCCGTAGCGGGTAGTCATGTGACCTTTGAGGCAGGTGCTGCTGGCTAGCTGCAGGAGAGCCCACCCCAGGGTAGATGGGCAGGGCAGAAAGAGATGCAGAGGTTGGCAGGACTGTGGCCGTGTCCCCTCGGGGTACCTCTCGCTGGAGAAAGCAGGATCTGGACTCAGCTAGGGACCCAAATCCCCATTGGATCCTTTGGGAGCCGTGTGTGCCCTGCAGCAACTGTGAAAGTGTAAAGTCAGAGGTCATGGCGACCCTTCCCTGTCTGCTACCTTGTCACTGGAGAGCCCTGGAGAGACAGCCATCCCCACCACCCTCCCTGGGGTCCTTTTAGAGAAGGAAGCAGGCTCTGCATGGGTTTAAGTGCCAAGAAACAGGTGGCCATGTACTCTGGTGCTCTGTCAGTCCTGGCTTGGGTGGTTCTGGGGGACACTGACCACACTGTCACAGAATCCCTGACAGGGTGGCATGACCAGGAGACAAATGGCCCAGGGGAAAGCTGCCTGGCTTTGCTCTTGGCCAGTGGCCATGAGGACTCACCATGGACTGGCTGTCTGTGGTCACCGTTGGGGAACCTGGGTTGAGTTAGGATGACCCGTAACTGGATTGGGGACAGTCACTGGGCTTTGAAGAAGGAGTCTCTGCTGTGCTGTGGTATTGGGTGGTGATCAGGGAGGTCCGCGCTCCTCTGCACAGCTCAGGATGATGATCTGTGTGGGCTGTAGACCTGCCAGGCTGTGGTCCTCTGTCTGTGGGGCCTCTGTCTGTGGGACCTCTGTCTGACTTGCTTACTTTAATCCTCACCACCCTCTGCAATGGGTGTGGTCATGATGCTCATTCATAGAGGACAAACTGAGGCTCAGAGAGGGTATATAACTCCCAGGGTCACACAGCCAGGGCAGAGCCAGCAGCAGAATGCAGATGTGGCTGACCTCGCCTCACATCCCAGGACCCAGCAGAGCCTGGAACCCCTTGTTTCCATCACCACCCCTCACTTCCCAGGTCTCGGTGGGTTTGGGTGGCTACTCAGCGAGGAGACCACCTGGGGACCCTCGCTCACTAGGGGAGAGTCTAGGTCTTCCACCTACACTGGGGGCTGCTCCTCTTCTGCATCTGACACTGTGCCATGGGGAAGGGTGCTCATGTCCCAAGCCCTCCCTGTGAGCGGCTGCAGTCTAGTCCAGTGAAAGGGACTGTCCACACTGAGTCCACCTGGGCTGGACTGGGAGGGGCCTGCCTGCTTGCAGTCAGGCCAGGGCACTTTGTGTCACTCAGAGGACTCCTCACCCACCACCCTCTTCCTCCTTCCTGGATTCATTAGCGGACCAGCCCTCGTGTCCTGACGTGGCAGATGCCACCAAGGCCCAGGGGTCCCCAAGGTGGGGCTGGGCTCTGCCAGGCTGTTTTCTGGTCTCTGGAAGGAAGCTGGCCCCCATAACACGCTCTCAGGAGGTCGGGGGCTCAGGCTCAGGGGGCGTGGCCTGTGTTTCTGGTGTGCTCCTCCCTTCTGTCTTCCATGGTGGTCGCTGCTGAGCACCAGCCTGAAGCCAGGTGAATTCCGGGGCCTTGGGACAGAGGGGCGGAAGGCGCGGCCACTTCTGCTCTCATGGAGCCTGTGTCCTAGGGAGGGCCACGGACCACGAATGCATTGAAAACTGAGTAGACCTGCAGAGTCACTGAAGGACAGGCAGTGGTGGGCAGCACCTGGCACAGGTGTTCAGAGAGCCTGAGGCCACGCCTGAGCTGAGGAAGAGGCGAGGGAGCAGCTCATCCCGGAGTGAGGCAGCTAGTGCCAAGGGCCTGCGGCAGGAAGCGGGACGTAAGAAATACGTGCTTGGTCTTCATCGGTGCTTTCTGGCACGGAACCCCTAAGACACATGCCGGGGGCCAGAGGAGTAGGTGCCTCTTCTTATTCAGCATGAACTCCTTTCAGTGTCACCTGAGTCTGTACTGATGAGGGGACCCCTAGAGCATGGGGCCTGGCCACAGAAGAACCAGTCACATGATAGAAGGGTGTGGACTCCACCCCCATCCTGAGCTCCAGGGAGCAGGGAGGGACTAGATAATGAATGAATCAAGTTAATCACCAATGGCCAGTGACATAATCAGTCAGTGTGATCAGTGGAGCCTCCATGACATCCCTCAGCCATGGGCTTTGGAGAGTCGAGATGGGCACTTGCTGCCCCTCGCCGCCCCTGTCCTGTGCGCCTGTCCATCTGGTCCCTCCCCAGGGACATCCTTTATTACAAGCCAGTCGTAGTGGATAACTTCCCAGGTTCTGTGCACCTGCCAGACGTTCCTGCACTGGAGTAGGGAGCTGTGGACACCTGGGTGTATCACCTGTGTAGAAGCGTGCTGTGTGAGCAGAGGAGGGGTCCGCTCTTCAAGAAGAAAGGCTGTCAGTGGGCTCAAGCCCAGGGGACAGGGAGTGGGTGGCAGAGCTGAGGTCAGAGAGGCCAGATACCCAGGTGGACCCTGCCTCCCCACCTACGACCCCACTTCTTGGTGGTCACCCTCTTCTCTCTCCAGGTGGTTCCACCCTGAGAGAGGACTCAGGGTTCCTCTACCCTCTTCGCTCTGTCGAGGAGCTTGGCTGACAGGGACGTCTCCCCTGGTCATGCCAGGACGCACCTGTCTGTGGCATTTTTCTTCAAGGAAATGGAAACCTAAGTTGCCTTCTGAATTTGCCGAGAGTACCTGTTGTAATTACCGTGCCACCGGAAACGAGAGCTTATGTAATTATTAGTCTGAATGGCTCTGCTCATTATGGCATGAATTTTTAATTTGCAAATGCATCACCAGATCTGTGATTGGATTCCCTTTGGACCGTGACGCGGAGGACACATGTTCCTACATTTCATGGCTGAGATCTCTGACGAGAACCCGCACTGCATGTGAGGGGCAGGTGTGGAAGGGTGACCGGCAAGCCACTGTGTGTGAGGAAGAAGGGGCCAAAGGGAACAGCACGGGAAGAGGCCTGTCTCCCTGGGCTCTGCCTTTGTCTGCTTAGCTGGCTTTGGTCTGGGGATGTGCACCGTAGTGGGCACTGTCCACTCATGTGTGCGTGCAAGGAGAAAAGGGTCCCAGGGCTTTGTAGGAAGCAGGTGCCCCCAGCGCCTGGCCGTCCTTGTCCGAGGCTCTGGCCCTACAACAGGGACCCTTATTTCTCAAGCTGCCTCCCTAGACTGGGTTGAATTGTGTCCCCTCATAACTCATGTCTACCAGAAACTCAGAATGTGACCTTATTTGCAAATATGGTCTTTGCCCAAATGACCAGTTAATGATAAGGCCACACTGGACTAGAACACCCTAATTCAGTGGCTGGTGTCCATAAAAGAGGAGACTCTGGAGGCACAGAGCACAGGGGCCGCCTGTGCTGGCCGAGGCAGTGACCGAATGGCACCGCTACAACCAAGGGCTGCCATGGACTCTGGGGACCCTCAGACGCCAGGAGACAGGCACAGAGCTGGCTCCCCACTGAGCACCCCCGAGAGGAGTGGATCCTGCTGAGCCCCGGAACTCAGACGCGTGGCCTCCAAAACTGTGCAGGAACGCGTTCGCCCTTTTTGTCTGTTTTCTCAGCACTGAGGATTGAACCCAGGGGTGCTTTGCCGCTGGGTTACATCCCCCAGCCTCTTTATTTTGAGACAGCGTCATGCTAAGTTGCTGAGTCTGGTCTCCCACTTGCAGTCCTGCCTCAGCTTCCACTGTACCTGGTTTAGAAATTCCTGAGTGTTAACCACCCAGAGTGAGACACTCTGCCACAGAGTCCCCAGGAGAGTGACACTCCAGCAGGTCCCAACAGCGCTACCGGCAGCACTTCCTGTCCACTTACCCGACAGCCCTGGGTGCCTTGTGGCCGGGGTTTCCATGACTACGTTCTGTTGTGTTTGTCTGACATTTCCTCTTTTTCAGTGTCTGGGCTCATCACACGCACCCACACCCACACACGCACCCACACCCACGCACGCACCCGCGTGCACACACACACACACACACACACACCTGTCTGTCTAAAGGGCTGCTGGAAGGCACTTGCAGACATCGCAGTGGCTCGCCATCTCTGGATCCTCAGGTGTGCACCTCCTGAGAGCAAGGATAATCTCCCTTGTGACCAGAGTATCCTGATTAAACCTAAGATGTGGGACGTGCGGCATGTACAGGTCCCCCCACTTGCCCCAGAGATGTTCTTCATGGCCATCTTGGGTTTTCAAGGATCAGGCATTGCCTGTGGTCACTGTGTCTCCTCTGTCTCTGGTGGCCCTGGAGGGCTTCATCACAACACCGACATTCAGCAGACAAACTGGTTGCGCTGCAAAACGTGGCCCTCGATGTCCCCTGGCGGCATCAACTGGGATCTTAGGAGCTGATACCTGGGATGTTCTCAGGCCCTACCGCAGACCCACCCAACCTGAAAACAGGGTCCAGAAACCTGTGTTTTCACAAGTCCTTCAGGGGACTGTGACAAGCCACAGCTGAGAACCACTGCCACGGGGCCACCAGCTGGGTCTCTCCAGTCTGCTCCCAGCGTGAGATTTGGGTACATGGTTTCTGTTGACATTGTTGAGTGAGCAATGGGGACATCACTCAGGACTTCAGATCCGCGAGCGCCGAGTGAAAAGGCCCAGTATCACTTTCACCAACCAGCAGGCTTCTTCCTTACAAAGACGCATCCTCCTCTGGTGGCTCAGAATGGCCACAGCATTTGTGAACCCTGGTGAAAAACTGAAGTGTAGGACCCTTGTTCAGACATGGACTTTTAAGACAGGGCCGCGTGAAGCCCAGCCTGCAGCCCTCTGGGCGTGGCCCCTGTGCTGTTGTGCACTCCGCACACACGTGAAGCAGTCCACTGTGGGTGTGCTGAGAGGGTGTGGACACTCCTTCTCCATCAGCCTTCCTCCCATGGTGACTGGCATCTGACCATGATCTTGCTTGAGTGAGATGTCACGTGGCTGTCGCACAGCAGGCTGGTTTCCAGCCCCATGGGCTCCCTGCATTTCTCCAGCAGGCTCTGTGAGGACCAGATCCTGCTGCACCTGATCTTGTGCATCTCCACGGGCTCAGAGATGCTTTCAACTTGTTCAGCATCTTACGGTGCTCAGTGTCCTGGTCTGGCAGGGATGCTTCCGGCTGGTCATTGTGTGACTCTCTGGCCCAGCTCCTCCCCCACCTGGGTGTCCTCTCAGTCCATCCAGGGTTTATTAACCACCTACTGAATGCTCATCTCAGGGCTGGGAGCCACGGGTAATGATGTGCCTGAGACAAGGTCCCACCCCTGTGGACACCCACCTGGTGCCAGGACAGTGGGGACATGGTTGACCTGGGTGACATGGGATTATGCAGGAGGGCATCCAAGCCAGAGTCCCTGGGCTGTCAGCACTGTGTAGCTGGTTGCAGGAGCCCACCACCTGGCTTACCTGTCCTCACCTCAGACACCCCCTTTTCATTTTATGAGCTTAGCACACATTTGAGGACCCCTAAAGGGGGATACAAGGGATACATTGTTAAGCTTTACTTATTTTTGTTTTACAAAAATGTTTCCTAACTGGGGTGGGGGTTTTGCCCCCCCCCCCCGAATGTAGAGCCACCAGGTAAAATCCATCATGCCCAGTTAAACTTGAAATTTGGATAGTAATAATTTTTTAAGTATATCTAAAATATTACACAGACCTACTTATACTAAGACATATGAAATTCAAATTGAACGGGAGAAACTATATTTCTTTTTGCTGAATCTGGCACCTGTCCCCGCCCCCAGGGAATAACTGGAAATGCTGGGACAGATTTTTGGCCACAACTGGAGGGGGTGGGAAGTGCTACTGCCACCTAGTGGGTGGAGGCCAGGGATGCTGCTGAACTTCTACCCTGCACAGGCTGCTGGACAGGAGACCAGCCCAATGGCCGCGGTGAGGTCAGAAACATTCCCTAGTGCAGGCACTGGGTCTTAAGTTAACATCTTGGTTTGGGTACTTCCTTACTATATGCTCTGGCAGCCTATGGTCTAGTGGAGGGAAGGGGCTGCCTGGGCTTGGGAGAGATGGGCTGCCCCCCAGCTGGAGCATCCTTTGGTCTCACCTGGGCCAGGTGGGGGCAGAAAGCAGTGGTGGGGTGAGCAGGTTGCATAATGGCTCTGCTCTCCCCACCACGGCTGGGCACTGCTGGGACAGCAGCATTAAACCCAGCAGAAAACGATCTTGGCAAAGGTACAAAGCAGGGAGATTTTTTATCCTAATTTCCGAGATGCTCACAGTGCCCTTGTGTGGCGTCTTGAGTCCTCCATTATTAAAGCTGTTCTTAATTAGAGTGGTTTATGACCTTCAGAGGGGCCAGGCCAGAAAGGGCACTGTCGTGTGGTACTAAGTGGAGTTTTCAGCCCCGCGGAACCTCACGCGCACTCATAAGTTAGCAGAGCAGTCAGTAATCACCCCCTGACTCTCAGCAAGCCACGGCCCTGTGCCACCAGCCCGTATTTCATCTCCGCCACCCGGAACTCGGCCAAACCGCAGAGGCCAGCTTCTCCACGCCGCCTTCCGGTGCCCCTGCAACCTCCTCCCACTTAGCCAAGACCTCTAGACTGGGGTGGAGGGAGAGAGCATTCCCAGGGCACGAGGGGACTGAGGAAGCAGGCAGGTAGGGAGAGCTCAGCGTTCTGAGCAAAGGGCAGCATTCCATCTCTAGGTTCCCAGAGAAGCAGGAAGGGCCTGAGGAAGCGGCCGACGGAGCGCAGAGCTCCATCAGCACCCAGAGCTGGCTGGAGCCCTTGGTAGCTCCATGGTGGAAGGCAGGGAAGTGGTATAAACAGTCTCTGTAAGATCCACAGCCAAGGTCACGAGCACCACCACACTCGCGAAATAGTCCTTCCTCACTAGCAGAGCTCAAGTCTTTGAAACAGGCTCTATTGTTCCACAGGGAAACACTGATCAACTGGACTATGTTAGGAATTTAAAATCATTTTTTAATAAAAGACATTTTAATAAATATTTCCAAGACATGAAGTGGAATATCAGTATCAACAATAAAAAGGCCAGTGGGCAAAGTACTTCCCAGAGGGCGGAACCTACCTGTCAGAGCTCAGGAAGCTCTTCCCTGGGGGAGGTGCAGGCACACACTGCATGTTTCTGTGCTCAGGCTGGAAGTGTGTCTGTCTGGTGACACCAAGTGTTGTTGAAAATGTGGGTAGGGTTGCCAATCTGGCAAGCAAAAACACATGACCCCCCCCCCCGCCAAGTTTGAATTTTAGATGAACAGTGAATACATTTCTCCTGCAAATATGTCAGTGTGTGGCACATTTCTCTGGAATTCGGATTTTGCTAGAAGTCCTTCCTTTTGTCTAGCCCCCAAGCTGTGGGAAATGTGAGTTCTTATTTAAAATGCAAATTCCCAAGCTTACTCTGTGGGGTTCTCATGAGGTTAGGCTCTGATGGCATCCAGACAGCAGTCTCCGGAGCTGGCTCTCACCAGGAGCTGTGAGATGGGTAGTAAAGCTGTCAGGGTTTTTCTAAGATGGGTGTTAAGTGCTCCGTGGTTTGAAATCAACCTGGTGGAGTCGTTTACACCACAGCAATTGGCAGTCACTACAGATTAGGGACTTAGGTTTTTTTTGTCTGGAAGAGCCAGTTATTAAAAGTTTACCAGCTCACCCTGGAACCAAGTATCACTCTTAAAACATGGTGATTCACATGCTAGGGCTACACTTTGAGGCGCTGTCTCTGACCTTGACAGGGGACACTGTCTAAAGTAATAATGCGGAGACCCAGGATCCCGGTGGCCTGGTATGGACTCTCAGTCACTGGCTTCTTGATCAGTAACCTGAGGCAGAAGACTTTGCTAAGGGTTCTTCTCTGTGTCCTGCGAATAATTATGGAGAGTACCTTGGTGTTCGGGGCTGGTCTGGAGTTCTGCTTTTGCAGAGGGTTTCCACAGTGTTCGTCAGAGAGTAGCTGGTCATGGTTTGCCACCATGGAGCTGCCTTGTGGTCCTGCTTTCTTTCTTGCTTTTTTTTAAAACTTGCATTTATTCATTAATTTTCATTAACTTTTTTTTGACAGTGATAATTTAAAAAAAAATTCTTTTCATGCATGTATAATGTCTGTTTCACAGTGTACCATCCTTCCCCTCCCGACTCGCTCACCTCCTGGGGTCAGGAGGTGGACATCTCTGGGGAGGGCTGATATTCAGCCTACGGTGACAGGTGTCTTTCTTCAGCATCCCCTCTGTACCATCCAGAGTTCCTTCATTCTTCCCTGTGTGGTCCCGCTTTCATGAGCACAGGAGACTTGTTCAGAATTAGCATTATTTGCTAACCCTGTCGCCCTCGTCCTGCTAAGGAGCAAAGATAAATCTCATTGCAGGCTCGACGCTCCTGTCATGCAACAGTTCTGACTGTGGGCACTGAGGCTGGACCACCAGGTCCAAAGTGTGACTCTGCCAACAGCGGGCACCAGATGTTGCTCCAGTGACCTGACCTCACTGTACCTCAGCCTCCTCATCTAGATGCAGCTGATGGCGGGAGGAGGGGGGGAGGATTCGAATGATGTCATACAGGTGGGCTAATTTTCTATGGCTGCTATAAATTACCATTTGGGTCTGAAAACAGTGCCGACCTGTGCTCCCATACTCCTGGAGGTCACAAGCCTAAGTGGCGTCCCGTGAGGTGAGGCGAGGCTATTACTGGCGGCCGCAGGGAGAATCCTGGCCTTCTTTACCTCCGAGCACCCGTAGTTATTGGTGCCTGGCCACATTGCTTGATCTCTGTTTCTATTTTCTGTGTACATTTCTGACTTTGATCCCTGCCTGACTCCTGTAAAGACCCTGTGATTGCACTGTGGTCCCACCTTGATAATCCAGGATGGACTCCCCATGTCAGGATCGGCAACATTCACATCTGTGAAGTCCCCTCTGCTGTGCAAGATGGCCTGATCTTGGGCTCTGGGGTCAGGAGGTGGACATCTCTGGGGAGGGCCGATATTCAGCCTACGGTGACAGGTGTCTTCTTTAGCACCCTGTGCAGAGGAAGCCCTGGGCCTGTGCTACCTGCTGTTGCAACTAAAGTATTAGGAGGCCAAGGAGAGGCCGTGGCTCTGTCCATCACTCTGAGTGGCAGTGAACGCGCTTCCCTTGGAGTGTAGCCATTCACAGGGAGCTCCTGGGGAGACTGTCCCACTGCCTCTGACCCTGGAACATGGACCCCAGTCCACTTCTCAGTCAGTCTTCATCATCAGTCGCATCTTTCTCTTGTGTCCCCAGAGTTCTTTCCCAGGACCCGGAGGTCAAAGGGCATTAAAATTTCAAGTTGGCTGAAAACAGATGCCACTTCCTACCTCAGTCCACCCCTCCAGTGTCCACTCTCATCCAGACACCGCAGGGGTGTTTCACAAGAGGAACAGTCTTTGTCTAGGGGATTGGAGGAAATTCTTTCAAAAGTCCAAAACAATTTAATTTTTTTTTTTTTTATGATGAAGAAGAAAATCACATAGGTGAACAGAAAAAAAATTCTGGAATGAGTTTTAAGGGTATATAATGGATGGCAAAATCCACTAGAACAGAGAGAAATCATTGGGGGCCTTTTCTTCTTGTCCTGCTTTAGCCTGAGTAGACTGAGAACAAGTTTCAGAATGAGAGGGACCCAGAGTTTACTAAATCCCTTTATTGATGTTATTTCACTTGATTCCTGCTGTAGCTCATTTTTTAGTCAACAAACTGGGAGTAAGAGAAGGTGTCCCTCATTCACCATCCCGCGGGCCCGGTGAGAAGACTGGGACGCGAGCCGGCTAAATCTCACAGTCCTCCCAGGCCTGTGCCATTTTGTCTTTTCTTTTCCCCCAACTGTCCCATCCAAACTGTGACCATGCGCCATGACGATGCTGTCCTAGAACACGGGCCCGCAGGGAGCTGTCAGAACGCCAGGCCTGCAGTTAGCTCGGTGCTTCCTGCCCCTTTTCCTCTTGCCTTTTCCGGTGTGGTCCGAGGGGTGCCATTCCTGGGGCAGGCACCCCTGGGACGCTTGCGGTGCCCCCTGATGTGTGGGGAAGTTAGGAGGGGCCTGGCTTTCCTGACGGGGCTTTCCGGTCGCAGCGGCCAGCCCGCCCCCTCCAACCTGCTGTCACTGTTGATCAACGCAGACACAGTGAAAAGCCAAACAACCCTTTGATTTAATCAGACCCTTTTATGCAGAAATGGAGCCAAGAGCCGCTTCTTCCCAACAGCATGGCACTTCCTGGAACCTGAAGATCAATAGTGTTGATAGGCTGTTGACAGCGTGTTGCCCGTCAGCCCATTAAACAGGACGCTCGGCTACAGCTGTGGGCAAGGCCCCTCTCCGATGGCCAGAAGCCAGCAGGCTGGGTGTCACCACCTCTGGTCTTAGGCTTATCACTTGCACAGCACAAGGGAGGATAAGGGGTGTTTCCACCAAAAAACTTCTCTGACTTCTCCCAAACTTTTGGAAAAGTATACAACCCCTTCCCATCATCCCCTGTCCCCAAGAATCTGGAGCTGCTTCTCCCTGGGTATATAGCGTTCTGTTGAGCACTGCACAGGAAAACCTGCATCAAAGAGCACGCTGAGCGCGTGGCAGTAGTTGTTGAATCCCTCAAGAATCTATTAGGCAGGTCTGTTTATCATGATTCCACATTTGACCCTTCTTGAAAATGAGGTGCATGCTAAGCTTCCAGGGCTACAGAATGGCAGAGCCAGATTATGGACTCGGGAATCCTTGACTCCTTACTCCAACTACCTGTGAGTGGCTTGTCACTTCTCCCCATATGTCCCTATACCAGCTAGGATGGGATTCCTTTGCTTCTAGTGAAAATCCTAATAACAATAACTTAAATAAAGTAGATGTTTGATTTTCTCTGACAAAGAGGAGATTACCAGACACAGTCCTTGGCTAGTATGGTAGTAGCATGACTGAATAGGAGGCCCAGCTCTCTGCTTCAAAACCTCTGTGTGTGGCTTCTGTCTTTATAGTACAAAAGAGCCTCTGGAGATCCAGCCATCACTTCTCTGTTCCAGATAGTAAGACCAATGAAGGGGCCCAGCAGGCTGCACATCCCCCAGGAAGACTTCCCAGCTGTTCCACGCTGCACATCCACTCACGTATCAGTGGCCAGAGCTTCGGCACGCTCAGTCCTCACACCTGCGTCTATGGCAAGTGTCTTGACAGGGCTGAGCTGTGCAATCATGTGCTCGCTCATCTCCCTGACTTGGGTCCCTCTCTGTTCTAATTCTTACCCATACTGGTGTCAGGACAACTTTCTTTAAATAGTGTGGTGCCATCCCAGTTTCTTGCTCTAAAGACTTCTATGGACCTTCTTTATAAGATTAAATCTGAATTCCACTTCCTGCCCCAAATGCTACCCACTGCCCTCTTCTGTGGCCTGTATGTCCCCACTTCCCTCCTCCCAGTCATGTGGTCCCCTCTGACCAGAATGTCTTTGTCTTCACTGGATCTGAATCCCATGTTCCCTCTAACACCCTTTTCCAATCCTACATCATTCATTTGTTCACTGAGGAAATTTTCTGTGATGGGGTATGAAGCTCTCAGAACCAGGGCTATCAGAGGATAGAAGATGACAATTATTTTAACAGTAAATATAATAATAAGGTCATAGAGTCTGCATCCTGTTTTACAGACTCCGGATTTGGAACTGTATCACTTCATTCTCAGCAATCCAGAATCTAGGATGTGAGAAGTAAGATACCAATAAGGGTGAATATGTCGCCGTGAGAGAAAAGGAAGAAATTCCTTTTATCTGATAGAGCTCATCTTTGGGACTCCAGACAGAGATCTGGGCTCAATGTGGTCTCTTAATGCTTAGAAGTAATTGCTTCCACTCTAGGCCTGAATTTAGGAAATGCTAACTTAATAAGATAGAATGACATGGTATTAATTGCATTATGTACTGCTAATTGGGGTGTATGTGAGTTAACATCTGAAGAATTTTTATGTTTATAAGATACTTCACAGCTTTAAAACATCTCTTGAGAATCTGCATGTTTGCACATGATTCTGGTGCCTGCATCTGTCAGCATAGGTTAGATCTGGATGGCTTCCTGCTGTGCGGTTTTAGTCTCACACATGCTGCACGTCCATTGAGGGCTGGTAGGGGGCCTGGTCCGCAGCACTAGGAGAAATACCATTTTTAGCATTGGGAGTGGGGGAAAGTCTGGGTTTAGGGGCATAAAATAGCTCCAGAAGGTTAAATATTAGTTTTGAACAATCAGGCTATACACAGATGCAGTAAATAAAAATCCTGAATTCTTGTGTGGAACCATGAAAGACCCTGAATAGCTAAAGCAGTCTTGAGCAAGAACAAACTCTGAGTCTTTGCACTTTGAGTCCAAATAATATGATAAAGCTGTAGTAATCCATAGTATGTGACGGCAGCTGCCAGCGGGAAACAGACACATGCCCAGTGGAGCAGAGTGGAATGGAGGGAGCCCAGAACCAAACCCACACGTTCTTGGCCAACTGTCTTCACCAGGGCTCCGGGGACATCGCCCTTCCCTGCTCACTGGGGTGCATTGTGCTCACCCACTGATGGCTGGGAATATTCTCCCTAGTTTCCACCACAGTTTCAAGTCGATGTTCCACATTGAGCATGACTGTACTGGGCTCCCCCTTTCTCCAGTCTGCAAATGGGGGTGGCCAGCAAGGGTCCAGATGATGATGCTTGGTTCCCACCCACCTGCATTTTGACAATGAGTTACAGTCTATCTTATGACTGAATTCCTTGGTTACTCATCGGTTACTCTATCTACTTTTAGTCTGGGAACTTTAAAAGACTACCTTTCCAGAATTCTGCACAATATTAACTACCTGTGTCTGGTGGGTAGATGAACTGCCAGTGGCATGTTTACAGCTTGCTTGTGATCATTCAGATGGGACCTGAATCAAGGCAGGCTGTTCTCTTGACTGTCAGTGTATCGCTGTTAAGAATAATGAACGTTCTCCAGGTTTCAACCCAGAAACTTACGCATAGGAATCACAAGTCCAACTTTGACCAAGAAGCCCTCAGGTATAAATAAGAAAGAAATCTCACCCCCGAGTAATTTAATGGTCTGTAGAGAAGATGAACTTTGAACTAAGCCAGATTAGTATCGATCCATTTGCAATGAGAAATAAAGCAGAATATGGATCTGGATCATGTATATGGAATATTTTCCTTTTTATAGGGAAAAGGTGCTATCACATTGACTGAAATGGTAGTAATGAAAGTACCCTCTCAAACTTCATGACCGTGTAGATCTTTTCTCATTGAACAGCAGGACATTAAGGTGAAATTCTCATTGTTTATTCATTTTTTTTGTTCTCTCTTAAGATTGATTGGATCATGAAGATACAAATTATAAAGCATGTGCTATTGAGGTGCCCTAAACCACACATTCAGGTCTGTTTTATACCCAGATGTTTTATCCTGAGCTGTCTCTTTTCATTGAAGACATTTTTATCCTGGTTCTTTTATGCCTCTCTACAAAAGGATGTCCCCTGAGCAAGCTGATGTGGTATTGTGATTTTTCCCTTTGTGTCTTTATCTTCTCTACTCCTTGTCCATTAGTCAACACACGTGTCAAGGGCCTACTTTGTGTTGGTTTGGCGCTGGTTCTGAGGGAAAGCTGTGAACCAGACTTACTTAGTATCTTTCCTTAATGAATTTTCACCATAATGACCAGAGCAAACGATTCGAGTGTTTATCCCTGAGCTGCTGATGAGAAACAGTTTATGCCCCCATAGCAGACAGGCCTCATCATGTGACAGGAAGACATCAGATCTGGAAGTAACCTTAAGGAAGAGGAAGCCTTGGGGTTCACACAGAAGAAATTTGAGGATGGAAAAGCAGAAGCCCTGGGCTCAGGGACCCTAAACTTCAGGAGATCTCAAGGATAAAAAAAGGTGATTTCATTTTTTTCCTTCACAATCCTTCACAAATTGTCTGTCATTCTGAGGTGTTAGGTTTATTATTGTACAGAATCATTATGTTTAAGGAAAGTCAAGGGCAAGAACTGCATCTTGAGTTAGACTGCTGCTAGGCCATTGTCTGTAATGCCTGTGAATAGCTTCCTTGGTCACTAGTTAAGCCAGAGATCCCTCTACAGTGAAGCAGGGACAGTATGCCCACCCTGGGTCAGAGTCAGAAGAGAGTGTGTATGAGGACCACTTGGTACCATTTTGCATTTATGACTTACATTATCATGTTGCTGTGATGGTTAATTATATGTCAACTTGACTAGGTCATGGGGTACCCAGATATTTAGTCAAATATCATTCCGGATGCTTTTGTTGTGGTGTTTTGGGGTGAGATTAACCCATAAGTGAACTAAATAAACAGATTGAGCTTTACAATGTATATGAGCCTCATCCAGTCAGCAGAAGGCCTGAATAGTACAAAAAGGCCATCCCTCCCAGAGAGTCCCACCTACCTGTCTCACTTCACTTGGAGACTGGCTTTTTCTTGACTTGGGTCTCAAGCTGAGGCTTCAGCTCTTCCTGGGTCGCAAAGCTGTGGGCCATCAGCCTGGATCCATGCCCTCTGCTCTCCTGGGGCTCCCACTTGCCAACCCAGCCTTCAGACCTAGGAATTCATCAGCCTCCAAGATCACATGAGCCAAATCCTTATCATAAAAACATACCGCACCCTGTTTGTTCTGTTTCCCTGGAGAACCTGACTAGTACCGTTGCTAAGTGGATTCCTAGAATAAATGTTGTTTCTATAGGTTATGCTCAGAAAACAGGTTTCAGAGCCAGCCTTACAACTAGGCAGGGGGGCCCACCAGCCCTGGCTCATGAGGTGGGCAGGGATGGGCGGGTTCCTCTCTCATTACCTGGCTGGTGCCTGAGGATTCCTTCCATCAAGAGGCGTTCCAGCGTCCCCTCTAAACAAGAATGCTTCTGGCCAGTGAAAGGCTGGCTCTGAGGGCCGGCACCTAGGAGAAGAGCACCCGTCTGCTTCAGGACAGGTGAGATGTGGCTCTGAAGTAACAGCTGCAGAGAACCAGGCCAGTGTGGGCAGGCGCTGGCCAGGAAGTGGGAAGGGTCCTGTTCATCCTTTGACCACGCAGGCTCAGGACTCGCCTGCTCTGTGCTGGCTCCTCAGGGTCTCCCGTGGGGCCTACTTCTGGCCCTCAGCCTCTCCACGCTGGAGAATCGATCACCTGTTTGTCAATCCTGGGTGCCACTCACACCTGGCTCTTTGGATTCCTGAGCAGCAGGGAAGGTTGGTCTCAATTTCAAGATCAAGAAAGCTTGAGGGACTTTGTTCAAGACCCGTCACTCCTTCCCCAGCTCTCACACACACAAAAACAAGACTCTGCACGAGTCATCCATTCCGTTGGACTTGGCCAGCTGCAGAAGGTGTGAGAGGGGATGATGTGTGCCGCCCTGGCAGGGTCTCAGACATTTTGGTGGCCCTGACATGCACCCAGGGTGTCTGGCGACAGGTGGAAAAGTCAGTTACCTCTCCCTGTGAAGAGGCTAAAGCTGTGGTTTTCTATCACATGATATTGAAAAGCCTATATTTAGGACTGGCAGGAGGAGCTCACCTCATAAATACGGCTCACGTGCAGGAAACCAGGGGGGCACTGGCCCATGCGAAGACGCAAAGGCGCGTACGCTGATCCAAACTCACTCTCCTCTGATGGTGAAGAGCCAAGGATTTCCATGGTCGTCGAACTCTGTTTCCTGACCACAGTCTGTCGAGCTGCTGTTTTCTGAGACATTGCTTTTGTCACACTTATTACAGGTAGTGTGGCTTTCAGTTCCAAGCGGGCCCTGTCGGCTTGTCCACTCACTCACTTCTTGTGGGTATCCCTAAGGGCCTGTTTCTTCCACTGGAACTGTGCTCAGTACACCTGGGCCTCATCCTGTCTCGCAGCTGGACCTCTCTGCCTCCACTCGGCAGGGCTCAGAACACTCATGGAGTGGACTCTGGCATCCCGAAGACCTGCCTTATTTTAATCTCCAGCTCACCACGAAGCGTTAGGTTAAATGAGTTTAATATCCATAAGGCTTAGTTTCCTCCTCTGTAAAACAGAAAACAGCAGTACCTGCATGAAAGAGCTAGATGAAATGAAATGGTGGTATCCAGGGCTCAGAGCAGGGGCTGGATAAGGCAGCGTCTCAGCCGTGTCTTCCTCCATGGCTGTTCTTACAGCTCTGCTTCGGAGCAGGTGACGCCAGAGCAGTTTTGTTCCACGTCAGACTATTTGCTCCCCATGCGGTAAGAACTGCCCGGAGAAGGTGCAGGGTCTCACAAGGGACTGGGTCAGATCTGATTTTCTTTTGCAGAGAGAAGTGTGCTCAGGTAGAAGTGACTCGCTCCCAACTGACATCTCACCTAGAGTTCAGTATTTCATTAACCCTAAGTGTTTGGGTAGAGCAGTTTTATTATTTAAAACTTGAAAAACAAAACTACAAAAGAAAGTTGCCTTTCCTTCTTTTGTAATAAGTTAAGCCCAAAATAACAACCAAAAAGTGCCTTTGATACCTTCGTTGTTTAGTACTTAATAAATAACAGCACATAATTATGTTGATAAATTCCACCAGCCTGGCCGACTCCTCTTTCCTGGTGCTGGCTTGGGATGTCCCTGATGAATTGATGGTGACTTTCTCACTGCCTCGCTATCCTGCCTGGGATCTGCTCGGCTCCTCTGTCGCAGCACGCGGGGGCCATACATCACGCAAGCCCTTCATCCTTCTTCCGTATCATTAGAGCAACAGCTGGTTCTGATAATGCATTAATGTAATACATCACGGAGCCGGGTGCCTGGCTGCTACATTACTCAAAAGTTAATGTGATAGGGAAGGGAAAGACTTAGTGTTCTGATAAACTCCCAAGAGTTCGGGCTTTGTTTGACAGTTTTGGTTTCTTTTGTGTGGCACTTGAGAGTTTGGGGTCCACATTTCTCCCCTTTACCACCAGTTTATACACGCTCTGCTGGGTCAACTCCTCCTGAGCTGTCTGCTCATCCTTCCCGAGTGCGGGGAGTTACTTTGTCTGTGGTCAGTTCTGGAGTACCGGCCCTAATGTCATGGTCATTGCTCTTGCCAGCGCTCGAGCAGTGAATAGTGTGATTGGAGGTCAAGGTCAGATCGTGGGTGTTGGAGTTCGGGTTCTGAACTCTTCTGCATTGCTCAGTGAGACCCTGACTGTCAAGTGCCTGGCGTGGTCATGACAGGATCATAATGAGCTTTGGCTCTTGTCTTCTAGCCCACCAATTACCAAATTAGGTCTCCCAAGAGACAGCAGCAAGCAGTGCCCGGGGGTCGCGGGCTGGGGAGCAGAGTCCTGTGGGCACGTGAGTCAGAAGGCCCACATGGGCTCCTTCCAGCAGCACCCAGGGTCTAACAAGCCCGAGGAGTGCAGGTGCCCCTGAGGGCGGTGGAACACGCAGGCCCACCATGTCTCTTGACCAGAGCGCTTTCCTTTTCTAAAGGGTAGCAGGTTAGGGATGGGAGATTTGTTCCCAGAACACCTCAGAAATTCCACGGTGGCCCATTTCCCTCATTAAGACCCTCGCGCCTTGGTGGAGGCGACGAAGCTGACCAGAGGCAGTTTGGGGCGGGGCCGTGGTGCCCCTGAGCCCCGCTTCTCCCTCCCTCCCTCCCACGGCTGTCCCCAAGGGTGACCTGTGAGCACCTGCAGGGTCACAGGGAGACTCCTGTGGCCAGCCTCGGACCTGGTGGATCAGAATCTCTGGGGGGCCTGGGGAGCTGTATGGTGAGCACATCTCTGATGATTTTCTTGTAAGCGGGGGTCACTGGACTGGAGCCCGCCTCTGTCCAGTTTCTCCTACGTCCCCTGTCGGACCGATGGGCTGGCCGTAAATTGATGGCTAAGAAACTTACTTAATAGGAGGAACCACAGGAGACCGTTACCTCTTTTGAATCGGGGCATGAGCCATGCTAATCGGGCTCTACTGGTGGAGGAGCCCACCTTCCTTTTGTTTATAGTCGTACAGGTTAAAGGGGGACCAGGAGGAGCTTCTTCTGTGAGGAACAGGGCGGGGTGGACTTAGGGAAGCCATTTGCTCTGGCGGGCCATGTGACACATCCAGGACACGCGCATTCCGGCCGTGAGCCACTCTGCACGGAAGCCACGTTCTTCAGGCGATCTGGAACAATCTCTCGATGATGGCCAGTTCCTGAACGCCGGATTTCCGCGTCCGATGGGCGGCCCAGCCTGATTTTGCTCGTCATGGACGGCTCCACGCACACCTCTTCCCAGAGTGTTGTGTGCTTCACCTCCTGCACCTGCCAGGGACCTGGGACATGGTGGCTGCCCGCTCCTCCTTGCCCCTCTGCAGAACTCCAAGGTTCTGGGGAAGAGAAGGCAGGAGGCCCCCTGGTGCCAGATGTCTCTGCAAGGACCCTCGCCATGCTGTGGCCCCCGCTGGATCCAGGAACCTGTGATCCTGGTGACCATGATGTTCCTGCAGGAGACGAGAGCGTGGTGGGGGGAGGGGATCAGCTTGAAATGGAGAGACACGTACTGGGGCCCTGCAGAGTCACTCTGGAGAGAGAGCCACAGTGCTCCGTTTCCATGGCGACCAGGTGACTGTAAGCTCACCTTTGGCCCTAGAAACAGCCTTCAGCTTCTGGGAGCAATTGGAAGGCTGCAGCTTATTACGAGGGGCGCAGGCCGGCAGGGAGAGAGAGCCCACCACTCTTCAGGAATGGCTCGGCAGCCCACCCGGAACCGCCAGGGAAGTTAGGGTAGAGCTGTGCTGGACCAGAGAGGGAGCCTCACAGAACCTCCAGCCCCGAGAGCCAGATGACCCTGCCTCACATCCCCATCTGCGTGAGCAGTGACCCGCCTCATGGTGACCCCCTTGCCTACTCAGGCCGATAGTTTGGCTCCTTTGAAATCGGCAGCGGGTAGAAACGCGTGAGCAGCCCCGAGGTAGGCAGGCTGCTTCAGGGTGCCCCGTATTCCCTGCCGAAGTTGAGGGTCCTCGCGTGCCTCCTTCCTCCTTCCTTCACCGAGCAGCCAGGGCTCATCCCGCCTCCCAGCTTTTAAAGTGAGCCCTGGATTTGGGAATAACTGGGGATTCACAAAATGTCGCCCTGCTAGCTCGGGAGCCTGTCCTCCTTCCCCGTCTCCCCCCATGTTCACATCTGACCAAGGTCAAGTTCATTTTCACAGGCTGGAGTCAGCGCTGATCCCTGGAGGCTGACCCCACTGCACACTGCGTCTGGATGTCACCAGACTCTCCCCTCAGGACCTGTTTCTGTGCATAGCCCAATTCTGGGTGTGCACTGCCGCCAGTGGCCACAGCTCCCTGGTCCCCTCTGGTCTGTGGGCAGGTCTCTGTGTTTCCTTTGGTCAGTGACTATTTTGGGGAGGTCCGTCCTGTACGGATGCCCCCAACCTGGGCTTGTCTGAGGTTTCTCTCATGCTCAGCCTGGCATGTAAGTCCATGGGAAAGAAAGCCACCATAGCAGGGTCCCCTTCTCACGTGGCACGGGGTACGTACCCACTGTCCTGGCCTCTTGGCAAGGCTGAGCTGATGAGTGACAGCTTTCTTCATAATAGAGTCACTGTATTTCTTCTTTTTTAAATTTATTTACTTTTTAAATTTTTACAGACTGCATTTTGATTCATTGTACACAAATGGGGTGCATCATTTCTATGGTCGTGCACAATATAGATTCACACCATTCGTGTAAACGTACATGTACATAAGGTAATGATGCCTGTCTCAACCCACAATTTTTCATACACTCCTCCCTCTCATTTCCTTCTACATAATCTAAAGTTCCTCCATTCTTCTCTCACTCCTCATCCCCCCAACCACATTATATATAATCATTCACTTATCAGGGACAACATTCAGCCTTTGGTTTTTTGGGGATTGGCTTATTGTGCTTAGCATGATATTCTCCAATTCCATCCATTTATCTGCAAATGCCATAATATTATTCTTCTTTATGGCTGAATAATATTCCT